>NC_134415.1:103985564-106933845 GCF_030867145.1 Opisthocomus hoazin | reverse complement strand
CGCCTTTCCTTGTTGGTTCCTCCACCACTTGCATCAGAAAGTTATCATCGATGCTCTGTAGGAACCTCCTGGATTGCGCCTGCCTAGCTGTATGGTCTTCCCAGCTGATGTCAGGGTGGTTGAAGTCCCCCATGAGAACCAGGGCCTGTGACTGTGAGGCTGCTTGCAGCTGCCTGTAGAAGGCCTCATCAACCTCCTCCTCCTGGTCAGGTGGCCTGTAGTATACACCCACCGTAATGTCACCCGTGTGAGCCTGTCCCTTAATTCTAACCCACAAGCTTTCAACTCCTTCTTCACTTGCCCCCAGGCCAAGCTCAATGCATTCCAGTTGCTCCCTCACATATAGAGCAACTCCCCCACCTCTCCTTGTTGGTCTGTCTTTCCTAAAGAGTCATACTCTGACACTCTGAAGAGTGATACTGCTGCTGCTTTTTTATACAGTAATTAACACATACAGCCAGTATGTATGACACCTAAATCCAATTCACTTTGCCTCTGGGGATTTAAACATGCATCTCCTATGACTTCTGCTTCACCTAAAGGGATTAGAAAACAGTTAGTCACAAAGTGAGCAAATGTTGGTTAACCTCTTTAGCATAATGGGTAGAGCATTAAATGGGGAAGGAGTAGCACTTCTCCAAGAAAATTCAGGCATTAAATAGCTGGGAAATAAAATTCTTAAATAACCCATGAATCAATATTCACTGTTACCATACGAGTACCAAACTACTAGACTGGAAGAATATATTCACGTTCACTTCCATTTTCATCACCTCCAATTAATTCTTTATGCAAAATGAAATGACAGCCTTTAGCCACATTGGCAACTCTTTCCGCTAGTAAGCATCAGATATAATTTAAAATTATTTTACAAAAACAAAGGAAATGAAGCCACATCTCTCACATTCTTGATGAAAGATCAAACCATGAAGCTTTGCAAAAAGAAGTGATATGGCTCATCCACCTATGGTAACTGAAAAATAAAAACCTGCCAATCACTCTTGAAAGATGTCATGCAACTTTCCTTATCTAGCACATGTGCTCTATGAGTAACTACTGATTTTAGTACCTCAAGTTAAGAAGACAAATCTTATCACATGATCTTGAAAGAGCTCTTTAGCTCTTGGCTACAGAGGACTTTCTTTTACTTTTTTATGCCAGTACTTTACTTCAAGGCCTTCCAGATTCCTTATGAGTTCCCAAGACCTGCACTCACATTGGGAGAATGATCTGCCTCCCCAGCCCAGACAGATTAAAGAGAAAAGATTTGTCATGGCCTCTACATGAGAAAAAATCTCACATCTGCTTGTATTTTCATTTATTAAATATAATTCACTGAATATTAACCATATTCACCCTTCTTCTGATGAAAATCAACTATAGCAGTATTAGTATTTACAAGTATTCAAATTATGCAGACATTGACAGGTACAGAATCTGCTACGAGAAATAAACTGTACTGATCTTAAAATAATTACTGTTTGTAATCTGTCTCCATGCTTTGATCCACAACCTTGTGTTGGAAACATCAGCGTGAATTTGAGTGAACAGATATACTGTAACATCTCCACTGAACATGCTATAGGTGTTTAGAGCTTTAAAGGCTAGACTCCTCCAGCTCTAGCCTTTAAAGAAAAGGAATATATTTTATAATGTTCTTTGTCAGATTATATGACATGCTTAGACTAGTATAATGGTGTTAATGTAGGTACAATTTAAGAACTTCAAATCTTCATATGATTTAATACCTAATTATTGCTATAAAAGATGTAGCACTAAAATATGTAATACAGAGCCCTTCTTTATTTTGCTTTCCTACCTTTCCCTTGTTTCTGTAGTGATCTATTTGATTTTTCAAGATGCAAAATAAATTGATTTAAATTTTCCAGGTTTTTTACTATCAGTATAGTCAGTGGCACCTAAATCCACTCCTTAAAGTGAAAAGATCCTGTTCTTACTTTATCATAATATTTATTTCAATTTACATAGGTATTTTAAATATATTTTATGGAAAAAAACAAAACATAGGTAATCCAAGAGCTATTTCAACAGAGAATATGTTTTGAGCAAAAATGGAGTGGAATTGGACTATAAGTAAAAAGTGACAGTAATTTAAATATGAAACTTTACTGAGACTGTAAAAGAATTCAGTTCTAAGCACTGCAACAACACTAAACACTCACGTGTTAAAAACACCCTGGCTAATCTAATTCCCTGGTTTGAAGGAGAACTACAAAAGAACTATTCAGATATGAAAAAAAAATATAAGTATTTTTATTTCCATTATAAAACATTAGACTTCAAGCATCTGTAACTTAAGAACAGGAGATACCTTTCTGATGTCCTCAGTGAATAGCTGTGCATCCTTAGGTGAGGATGCGAGCAAGGGACAATGACCTTCTTTAAGAATACACCATTTTGTATGCAGCAAAATTGTGTTGTAACTGAAATGTAATGTATACTAATTTAATGTACCTAATTTAAATAAAAATGTGCTCATAGTGCTACAGATGTTTGTGCTTTTGTTTCTAAATGAAGAATAAATTCTCTAAAGTCTCAGCTCCCAAACTCTTTCTACGTAGTTTGGCTGTTAGTGCTTAAAAAAGTTACTATCATCACATGTAAAAGGCTTTCACATAGCTTAAAATGGCACATACTAAACCAAATCTGATCTGTAAATGTTAGCTGCTTATATGGTTCCAGTTCAGATTCTTCACTTCTCCAATCAGACAAACCGTGGAAGTCTGCCAACCCACAGTATCCAAAAGACAAGATCCATTAAACTCATGTTCTTTTAAATGAAAAAATCCATATGGTACTGGCTCTACGTTTCAAAAGGTGGAAAGCAGATAAAAGCATATTAATCTAGTTCTGTATTGTAACTGTTGAATATTGTGTGCTTTTTAAAGTTAATTTTATTTATTTATTATAAAATCTGATATATCCATCTTAGAATTTAAAAGGTATACTCTTATTGCATGTACACCACCTATGTCCACAAGTAAAAGGTTTTAGAGGGGGAATTACTGCTTTATTTTCACTACAGTTTCTGAGTTGTCTGTTATAACCTTGCTGAGGACTGCAGCAGACTGGAAAATACTACCTTTTCAAACTGTTATTTTATTTGCTTGCAGTGACAGCAATCTGTCTGGAACAGATACTTGACCCCATTCTTTGTTCTTTTGTTTAATAAAGTCTTAAATTCTCTTTACATAAGTAATTTTTTTTCTTTCATTGTCTCACTTAAACTTGGATAAAAGGAAACGACAGAGGGTAGATCTTTTGAAGATCATCAAACACTTCCTGAATATGAACATAAACCCTATAAAACAAACAAAATTCAAGGATTCTTGAAATGCTTTGAAATACAGCTCATGTAAAATGTAACAATAACTTTGCTTAATGGAAAAATTTGCTTTATTATTTTCCTTGCTAAGAGGTTCGCCAGGATTTTAAGCAGATCTCCAAAGCAGAGATCAAATAAAAGCAGTACACCATCAGTTTAAAGGCTTGTCACAAACCACACTACTGAGTGCAGAATATCTTCATTGTAATTACAAAATTGTGCAGCAATTCAAAAAATACAAGAAAAAGCTGATCTCAGACTGTTAATTCTTTATGTTTCTGTTGGACAATATTGTTATCCAGTAGGATGGCCATTAAAACAAGATCAAAGAGGATCATGGATAAAGCTGACTCGAGCATCGTAAGCTCTGTCTTCACATAATAGCAGAAACTTAGGGTTCCTCCATAGTCATTGACTGAGGGGTCTCTAAAGCTGAGCGTATGACTTCTGCAGGGCAGACACAATACGTGACTGAGCTCAAGCACAGCTTCATGTATGATCTCAAATGCAGTGAAAGAAGATGAAGCTTGCTGTTAACCAGAATGTTGCACCCAGCTGAGATGCACATGGAGTTTCCACAGCACCTCTGTTGCACAGTGCCTTAATCTTTGTAATGTTAGCAGTCCTTCATGTCCAATTCTCCAGCCAGCCCTTCACTTGTGAGCCTGTAACCTTTCATCTGCAAACGGCCAGGCTGCTATGGCAGTGCCGTCACTCTGGTACCACATTGCTCTTGCTCTCACCTGCCACTGCTGAATTCAGAATGACTGTTATGATGGGTTTCTCCTAAAAAGTGACTGCCGTTGATTTTTAAATCGTACTGTTCTCACCCCACTACTCAATCTTTCGCCTTGTAGCTTTTAGCCTGTAACTCTACACTCAGATCACATGACTCCAAACCCGGTGGCTTTTAGCCTGTAACTTCATATTGGAATAGACTCTAGTAGATAACGAGCAGATAATAGTTATTTTAGTACACAATAAATATTACACAGTAATACACATGCCCAAACGTTAACTGCTACTTAGTCTGCAGCACCCACACATGCTCCATTCAGTGCTAACAGTATCATAAGCTACCAATGAGGAGCTTGAGAAGGTCTGCATGAAAAATATAACTGTTGCAGGGAGAAAGCAGGAAGATGTTGGCGTTTTTTGTCATTACTATCATCATCATTGTCACTACTACGTTTACTGGAAAGAGATTTGTCTGGGGACTCTCTCCTTCCTCTTCCCAGCTGGTGCCTGAGGAGTGGCTTTCCCTTTTTTCTCTCTCTCTCCTTCTCTTTTTTCCCTCCTTGTTTGCTTCACTAAGATAGATTTCAGGTCAGGGTAGGTCATCAGCCATGGACCACACTCATAAAGCACGTGCATGTAAGCCTCTCTCAGCATTCTTTAAGCAACACTCATATGATGATGGTGAGGTTAGAATACCTCACTGAAAACCTTACTGAAATGCCTTGCTGAAAACAAACCTCTCATTCTGTATTTTTTTGTACCATTCAATTGTAAAGAACAATGGAGTAGGAAAGGAAGGACTAAACAGCAGGAAAACGCTGTTCTGAGGTTTGCTTACTTAGTTTGCAATCCATAGGCCACTGACATAAGATATGACTCAGGTTCTCAAAACAAATCCTATGATGTTAACTGGTCTCATGGGATTATGGGCAGGACCCAAGGTGAGGGTATTTTTTTGGATTCAATTTTTTTTTTGAGAGAGATTTTTGTCTACTCTTTTTAGGATCACCTGATAATGAGGTATGAAGATAAAATCCCTACAGTATTTGTCTTATCAAAAAAATATATTTAGCATACACAACATTAAAATGCAGAAAGAAGGCAAAAGGGTGACCTGAGACAATTGTTTTTCCTTCTGACTACAGGTGATTAAAATTTCATACCAGGTCTCACATTAAGGTGATTAAAATCTCACACAAATCACTCCTTTTCATTTGAAAATAGAGTCAGAGTGCCCACTACACACCAGCTGAAGTCTGTTAGTGTTTCCTGAATATTAATTAAAGTTTCAGTTTTGAAAGAAAGACAACTTAAACCTGTAATTACTATATAGCGCCATATTTTGAAGATTCATATACAGTAAGACTTAAACACTAACTTGACCATATCTACAATTTTCTGTCAAACATAGACAGAAAAATGAGAGCTTAAAAAAAACAGGGATTAAAAAATTCTTTCAATTTTGTTTATAAAAATGTAATGTTCCAAGATAAAGAAATACAATTTATATTAAAAATCTACTAAATAACTTTATTAAATACATTGTATGAAATAGAAAACAACCTAAAGCTTTAACATTTTTAATGTGATAGCATTAAAATATAGAGTTCTGAAATACACTGGATCTTGGATACATGCACATCCTTATTATTATCTGAAGATTCAGAGATTCAGCTACTGATTTCTTGCTCATGAGCATCTCTTAAATGAGAGCTATCTCTGCCTAAACACTAGCTAAAAATGAACAGCAGTTTTCACACTTAGTTTGACTTCTCAAAGGTGAACTCAAATTCAGATTTTATGCTACCGAGAATTTAAAGAAAACAATGGATGCCAGATCTCAAGAGTCTCACACAAATCTCCAGTGCTATTCAGGCTAACAAGGTTCCCACTTATGTTTCAATCTCTATGAAAATTAACTCAATGCTACAACATGACAAATTATATTAATTATAATTGATGATTTTGCAATGAATACTAACTAAACTATTAAAAAGAAACAGCTTATTAAAGCATCAGCAATTTATTGTAGCGCTCTCATTAATTATTCATGTAGTATTTATTATAACAACAGAATATGACAAATTAATTTTATATTAATGTGAACACCAGTGAACAATACCTCAGTGAAGATTTTACTCAAATACTGTATTAATGCACCATTAAAAATCCAGTGCTATGTAAAATTTAATAAAGGAGCAACAGCATTTAAATATGAAATGAAAACGTCAAGTAGCTGTTTCTTTTCAGCTTTATCCTCTAAGTTTTTCACAGCTTGCTTTAGGAACACTCCATACAGTTGAAGTGACTAATGGGGGACAGGAAAGTAATACAGGTTAAAAACCAAACCAAACAAGAAAACAACAAAAAAAACAGCTACCAAAACTAAGTTTATTGCATTTATATGTTATGCCTGACATCTTTGGCAAGTCGGAAGAATGGAACGTCTCCTCTCTTTCAGAAATTTGTCAACATATCATTGCGCAACATAAAGGAATAACATAACTAAAAGGCTCATTCCTCACTTGTTAGAGCATCACTGCAAATGATAAAGTCACACTTCAAAAAGTACTTAGGAGATGATTTAGGTGTACATCAGATGCATGCATTTGCTGCTGGAATCTAAACTCCCTCCTCTCCCTCAGCCCCTACTTACGAGCCACCTCTCTCTGGAAATGTGTATGCTCATTCAGTGTCTTGTTTCATGTCACATTTCTGCTTTTGCATATACCCTACTCCCTGCCAAGCCTGAGAAGATACTTGCCATCAGTATAAAAAAAAAATTAAGCAGAGCAGCATCTAACTTCTCTCAGTACTGACAACAGCCTTTGGAAGAGGCTGCCCAGGGAAGTGGTTGTTCCACCATCACTGAAGGTATTTAAAAGACATGTGGATGAGGTGCTTAAGGACATGGTTTAGCGGTAGACTTAGCAGTGTTAGGTTTCAATTTGATCTGATGATCTTAAAGGTCTTTTCCAACCTAAATGGTTCTATGATTCTAAGACAAAGCCATACCAGTGTGCAGAAGGGACTATGAAATTCATGAAGGCAGGGACAGTATTCTGCATTGCAGCGTGACAGTGAAACCTCTGGAGTATTCATTGCGTTGGTTCATTAAATCATCACATTCAATTTAAAAAAAATAATTACACAAATGCTTCTTCTCTTAACCTATGAGTCTTCCAAATCCTTTTTTAACAGCAGCATAACCCCAATACAGAGTGGTAGAAAGCTTCCAACTAGTTTAACTTAAAGCAAACTGGAAGCTAAGAAAAGCATGATTAGAAGCATAGTCCTGGTTTGTGAGATGATATCCAGGAAATCTGTTTCAGTAACAGATTTCCCAGGCAAATTGTGTGGTTCCTGTTTAAAAGGCTAGTGAAGACAACAAGATAGCAGCTGAAACCTGATTGTGATGGTCTCCTTTAAATGGGTATTAGCCTCATAATCAAGGACTTCAACAGACTAAGGAGCTGTTCCACCTCATTTCTGGACTCCAGTGTTCACCAGGCTTCTGAGATTCACACAGTTTGGGGGATGTGCAGAAGTACCTGACTGCCTAGGAGCTTTACTCTCAGATCTGTACTCCGGGGGGACAAACTCACTAAAAGCTGGGCTTTGTCCTCAGGAAAAAGTAGTCAACTGTGAAATGTAAATGAAACTGTAATAGAAAAGTGTAATTATAGGTAGAGAAAAAAAAAAGCTATTGCTGGAAGGAAAAAGTGAGAATAATATGTATCCACACTCTTGGACAATTTTGTTCACACAGCCATGAAATAAGTATAAATGTATGTATACATTTGCAACTATGTAAAAGCAAGTAACACAACAAGAAACAAATAACCTCCGTTTTTAAAAAGGAAGAAAAGGAAGACCTAGGGAACTACAGGCCAGTCAGTCTCACCTCTGTGCCTGGCAAGATCATGGAGCAGATCCTCCTGGAAACTGTGTTAAGGCACATGGAAAATAAGGAGGTGATTTGCGTCATGGCTTCACTAAGGGCAAATCATGCCTGATGAATTTGGTGGCCTTCTATGACAGTGTTACAGTGTTGGTCAATAAGGAAAGAGCAACTGTGTAATCTGCCTGGACCTGTGCAAAGCATTTAACACTGTCCCACATGACTTCCTTATCTCTAAATTGGAGAGACATGGATTTGATGGATGGACCACTCAGTGGATGAGGAATTGGCTGCATGGTCGTACTCAAACAGTTACAGTTAACAGCTCAATGTCCAAGTAGAAACCCATGATGAGTGGCATTCCTCAGGGGTTGATACCAGCACTGGCACTGTTTAACATCTTTGTCAGTGACACGGACAGTGAGACTGACTGCACCCTCATCAACTTTGCTGATGACATAGAGCTGGAGGGAAGGGATGCCATCCAGAGGGGCCTTGACAGGCTTGAGAGGTGGCCCTGTGGGAACCTCCTGAAGCTCAACAAGGCCAAGTGCAAGGTCCTACACATGGGCTGGGGCAATCCCAAGCACATATACAGGCTGGGGGATGAAGGGATTGAGAGTAACCCGGTTGAGAAAGACTCGGGGGTGTTGGCTGATGAAAAGCTCAACGTGAGCCACCAATGTATGGCCCAGAAGGCCAGCAGGGCGAGGGAGGTGATTCTGCCCCTCTGCTCTGCTCTGGTGAGACCCATCTGGACTCTTGCATCCAGCTCTGGAGCCCTCCACACAGGAAGGACATGGAGCTGTTGGAGTGGGTCCAGAGGAGAGCCACAAAACTGATCAGAGGGCTGGAAAACCTCTCCTCTGAGGAAAGGCTGAGAGAGTTGGGGCTGTTCAGCCTGGAGAGGAGAAGACTTCGGGGACACCTTATTGTGGCCTTTCAGTTCTTAAAGGGGGCCTACAACAAAGCTGGAGAGGGGCGTCTCACAAGGCCCTGTGGGGATATGAGGGCTAATGGCTTTAAATCAAAAGTGGGTACATTTAGATTGGTTATAAGAGAGAAATTCTTTATTATGAGGGTCATGAGGCACTGGCACAGGTTGCCCTGACAAGCTGTGGCTGCCCCCTCCCTGGAAGTGTTCAAGGCCAGGCTGGACGTGGCTTTGAGCAACCTGGTCTAGTGGAAGGTGTCCCTGCCCATAGCAGGGGGGTTGGAACTAGATGATCTTTAAGGTCCCTTCCAACCCAAACCATTCAATGAACATAATGGGAATAAATTATATATGTGAAAGTAGTGTCAGTGACCCATCATAACCGCAATTAGTAATGAAATGCATGTGTTTGATTAAAATGCATTTTTTCTGGAAAATAGTGGAATAATAATTGAAGCAATAATAACAAAACAACAAACAATAACACGGGCTATATATCAATGAACGAAGGGGAAAGAAATTGCTTCCTGTTTTGAAATCTCAGCTAGATACAAGATAATCAGGAGAAGCTTATCTGTACTCCAGTAGCTTGGTTTTTACCCACACACAAACATACCAACAAGCACAAAACCAGTGATTTTAAATCATAATTGAATTCTTCAGAAGTAAACTTGAGAAATTAAACCCACAACTCATAGACAAACACGCCAATTACAGTAAAGTGCCAGATGATAATGTTAACAACCTTACAGGTGACAAGCTGTTTCAGAACCGTAAAAGACCGGATGCCTATATCAGTACCCTCAAACATAAAGATATGGGTTGAGTGACATTTCTTCTTTAAGACACCGTGCATGTTCGTTTTCCAGGTAGCCCTGTTCCAGGATTGCTGGGAGTGTATTTTTACCTTGACATTATCTATAGATTTATGCTTCTAATTCCATTAATCCTGTGCATCACACAAAACAGCAAAGCTGCAGAGTGTTTAGTCTCTCTCAGTTCCCCTCAATCTCACATTCCTCTCAGTTACAGTAAATTTTGAGGAGAGAGGTAAAAAAGGATGCTGTGAATGTACATATAGACAACATATCTCAAAGAACAGTTACATAAAGGTAGCCAGCCAGTATCTTTTTTTCTTCAAAAGACTGTCTATGTCCTTTATGCTGTGCATAACTGCAGAAGAGCCTTACTGCAGGGTTCTTGCTGGAGTGAGTGACTAGTTAAGTAAAGACCGCAGGATAGCTCTTCCAAATGCAGTCACTGTGTCTAGAAAGATGGGAAAGAGTACTCCTGTGTGAGAAGAGATTGAAGTGTCTCATCTGCAGATATCAACTACTAGAGCATTGGACAGGGAAGCCATCATTGTTATTTGAGTGCTTTTGAGGAAGCTTTTACAGGAAATAAGATTTCTTTATGGATGATCCCTCTACATTTGCTTTAAACAATTCAGTGCTGAATGTGAAATTCTCTGTGAGGAGATTGGCAGTCCTAGTGTTTCTACAGTTGGTATAAACAGGTGAAGGGCGGGATCTTCCTGTAAAGCCACATCATGTCAATGTAAACAGAGAATTCACCAGACAGCTAAGGGGAGTTGCTTCAACAGGAAAAGCACAGCTTTCAAAGAAGAAAAACAAAAAAAGTTTAATCTTCCGAGATGGGGGAAATTTGACACTATTTTAGGTAACGATTATTTCTGTTCTTTAAACAGTACAAAGGGAGTCATCCCCTAAGGGCCTTTATCTTCTCCACACTTTCTAATTGTTAACAGTAAAGTTCTTTTTATCAAATAGTAGCAAGTAGGTGACTGTAGGCACAAACTGCTTTCTAGTCAGAAGGGACAGATCCAACTGGAGGACACATTTAGAAATGGAGTGAAGACCCAAAGAGAAACTCTAGGTAGAGTCTTCAAAACTCTGTGACGAGTTGGAATAACACTGCATAACCACTTGAGGTGCACAGCTCAGATAAACATTAAAATAAAACTTATTGAAAAGACAAGAAATTGAAGGGTCAGCACAGGGAAGTAAGATTTACAAGGACAACTGTCTATAAGCATCTATCTGATTTTGCAGATAGGATTGGCAGGGTCTTTTTGCTGTGAAAAGGAGGGTCCTTACTGAAGAAGGAGGGATGCTGTTTTATTCTGAGAGCCAACCAACTTCCAAGGACTCAGATAAAGACCTCTGAAGTTCAGGGGAAGACCATCTACCTGCGCAGCATGGAGAGAAGGCCAGTGAAAATGACGATAATGCAGTTTCTATGGGACTCGAAGTCTTGGACTAAAAATGCCAGGGTCGTGTTGTTACACTAACCAGGTCTCCCAAGCTCTCCTTTTTGCCTTACATGGAAAATACCTATTCAAAGGCAATGAAATGGTGGAAAGGCACAAACGATTCTCTGACCAGGAGAATTTCAGAACATGTTGGAAATGAACCCTGGAGGAAGGACTTGAAATTATCTACTTGGATGGAGAAGGATGAATGGCAATACCTTTGGAAACCCTGTTGCTTTGTTGTTTTTTTCACCAGCAGATGAAGCTGAGTACTATTTCTATGATACAAATCCGTATGTGCTTGTATGAATGTTTAGTTTATAAATTAAGTGCAATTAAATTTGAAAAGTTTTTGTCCTGAATCTGATTAAAAGCATCACAGAAGTATATATTACCATATGTCCTAGAAGGACCCAAAAATCCTTGTTGATATATAAAGGTTGGTGTGTATATAGCACACATATATCATATATCATATGATATATATGATACATATCATATATCAGTTTGGTCAGTGCAGAAAAGGTAATGAGGAAGAAATAATCAAGAGGCTGAACTCAGTAATGCACTTCTGAATTTGTGCCACTGAGTTGAGACTAAATTTAATTTCTGAATGTACACTCTAAAGCCAGCAGATTTCAGGACAAGTAGTTTCTTTTCACTATTTTTAGAAATAAGTAGTCTTAGTGTGAACTTCTCTTCAAGGTGGGAGGATATCTTCACCCCTAATGTCTTGGGTGCCATGGCAACAAGAAATGGGACCTCTGTAAACATTCTTGGTGCTAAGAAAAAAGTCATATGAAAGCATCTCTAACCGAAGGACACTGAGTGTGTATTTCCCTCTCAGTTTCACTCAGCTGCTTAGCAGAATTTCCTTCCTTGTACTTGAATTAGTTGCATTATAGATATCTTTAGTCTGCTACATTTTTAGAGACTGAATTTTCTTCATAGACTGAGTCAAAAGAGTTATTTAGATATATTGTTTTAGATAAGTGTCAGTTGTCTACACATAATTTATAAAAGGTTTTCTTGATCAGTTAGGAAGTGGGGTCTTTTACATGGATTTAGCAACAGATGTCTTAGAATCAGTCTATAAATTTATTCAAAACTGAGCATAATAAGAACAAAAAGGAAATGTTGAGCTCTCAGTAAGTAAGTTTCCTTTCTATATGGACTTACCACGTATACATTTGATTGGATATGTATCTCCAAGTTTTGCTTGGGAGAATATACAGGCATATCTGTATCTGGCACAGTAAGTGGTTACATTAGTCCTCTAAATTCATGGCTAATTCAATAGGTGATACTTGATTAAGCTAACTATTGAAACTTTGGTAATCTTCGTAACTTTGCAATATGTCATTCACATTATGGGGATAAGTAAGCGAGAATTTTCAAGTTACCGGATATGAATTTCTTATTACTGCACATTATGTAGGAAAGGCTTTCTAAAAGATAAAAACATTTAAAAACCCAAAACATACATGACAACCATATAAAATGTCACTTTTCTTCATTGCAAGGTAACTGTATTCCTGGAGATCAATATGATTTTATGGTATCTGAACTAAGCTAAACGTGTCTGAATGGAACATAGAAAAGCCCAGCAGAAGGACAGAAACACCAAACGAACAAAGAAAAAAACCACCATAGATCAAATACTATGCTAATTTTTATAGGAAACAATCAGCATAGATTTTCTTGCTACTTCATGTAGTGTAGACATGCATTTTCATTCCTCTTCTAAGGAAATCAAATTTACGTCTAGTAGCAAGTATTGAAACGAAATGAAAGTAGGCAAACAACTTTATACTGAGTTTATATACTGCAAATGATGACTTTTGGAGACTTTTGTGTGGTTGGGCATCTTTGTTCATATGAATGTTGGCTGTACATAACTGAAAAATAAATGTTCTGTAAACAATAATGGTTCAAAATGTATAGTCAAATGGCACATGAATAAAATTGCGCCATAAATAGAGCACATATTCAAACATGAAAATGAATAACATAAAATAAAATCTTCCCTTTTTATGAAGTAAGATTTACAAGATGGTAATTCTGAGTAAAATCTTCAACGCCTACTATATAGCTTATCATTCTAGCACAATTCATAGTATATAAGTAACTTCATAATGATTCAATTTTTTAAAGAATAAAAACTGAAAAATATTAATTACATTTTCTTTTATTCCAACAAATATCTCTAATCCAGTATATAGAAATGATAACTAATAAATTTAGGAACAGACACAGATAACTTGCCAAATATTAATACTTAAAAGGGAGTAAAAATGTTTTGGAAAAAAAGAAAGCTTACTTAAAATGAACACATATTAACCTTTGTTTCCTTACATTATTAAAGGGTGTATAGAGATTGGCAGATTATACTTGTAGTGCATCTTGACAACTTTAAATTAATTCTTCATGACTTAAAGATGTTAGTAAGGAGTATTTTCTTATTTTTCCAGTGTTGTCAATACAGTTAGCACACATATTAATTCACTACATACTAAATACATTTAAGTACTTCTGTTCCTAATGCAATTTGCTGATTCTTTGACATGTTCAGAATTTAAATAGAGGAGCAGCAACATACATTTCTTACTCCTGCAACCAATTTGCTCTTATATAAAAGTGGACTGCTGAGATCTCTCTTATACAAGTTACCACAAGGAAAGGGTTTTTTCTTTCTTCTGGTAGTCACAAAGCTTGGTTATGAAGACAGGTCTAGGATTTATCTGAACTTTTAGTCAATATCAAATTAAAAGTGGTCGTAATTTTGTCCCCAGTTTGCGTCAACTGTAGCTTGATACTACAAAGGCAGGTTCTACGTACGTGGTACAGAGATCCTCCTTGAGAAGACCTCAAAGATCCAATGGATTCACTAAATGTATTTCTCAGAAACTACAGTTGAGTTCAAGATTGAAATTTTATACCTTCAACCCCTAATCCATGAATCTTTGCCTACAAAGTCTAGAAAGCCCTCCTAAAGCATACCATCTTTCCATGTATACTACAGGCAGTATCAACTTTTCAGAGATTAGATTAGCTCAGAAACAGAGAAATAATAGCACACAGGTATGTAGCAATGGGAATTCAAAGTAGGTCCTACAAAACTTCAATGCAGATAATCAAAGGTGGCATGTGCTGGAATACAGAAGTACTTTAGCTCTGAAACTGACCTCTTGGCCACAAGGCTTCATACATGCACCAACAGGGTGTATAATAAAGGAGCAATAAAGATGTTGAGGCAAGACAATAGGAATGAGCAGGCCAACTGGGACACTTGTGTCAATGACTGATTATGCATAAATCAACAAATAAATAAATACATACATAAATAGAAGTAATCCCTCTATTTAGGCAGAGCGATTCATCTCACTGTAAAATAGATACCCAAATGTATGCAATGACACTGAAAACAGTCAAATTTAGATGTCTGAATCTGAATCTGAATCCTGTCCGCTATAAAATACCTGCAGATTGGGAACCCCTGCTCACAACCCACAGTACCAGAACCCATTAAATTCCTTCTATATGACAGCTGGTGATGGACATATAGATCTCCTCTGGTGAATTAGACAATGAATTTGTAACTTCAATACCACTTTGTGTCTTCCAGTAATTTGTCATTATATCCAGCCATCTTACAGTCCTCTAGGACATGTTTGGGATTTTGAAGTTTCTTTGGGGGGTTTTTTGGTGGTTTTTTTTTTTTTTATACAGAGACTACAATTATTTGAATATGTAAGTATTTTTCCCCTTCTATATTTTATTTATGTTTTTTAAGATGTCAGATACAGTAACTATCTCACTGTACTTTGATATGACTTCATAGAAATTAACAACATTCATAGATATTTTATTAGGTACAGACACTTCTCTTCCTAAAAGACCTGTTTTTCTGATAGTCCTGAAGATATATCAGTGATTTGCTTGGAAAATGCTTTATAATAGTATAAATTTTATTCACTCCATTATGCTTCCTATAAATTATATATGTACTGAAAACAGTAATATGTTGACTACTAAAGTCAGCTACTTAGGGAATTTTTTTAATGAGCAACAGTTAAGCAACATGCAGCAGCAAAAGTTGTTATTTTCAGTTTTAATTACCCAAGGATATAGCCTAACAATGCCTTGATAAAGCTAATGGACAACATATTACTTATAATTGCTTATGAATATGCTTATGAATAATTACTTATGAATAATTGCCTGGGAAGATCATGGAACAGATCCTAGTGGAAGCTATGAAATGGCACATGGAGGACAGGGAAGTGATTCAAGACAGCCAGCATAGCTTCACCAAGGGTAAGTCCTGCCTGACCAACCTATTGGCCTGCTATGATGGAGTGACTGCATCAGTGGACAAGGGCAAAGAAACAGATGTGATCTATCTGGACTTCTGTAAAGCCTTTGACAGGGTCCCCCCCAACACCCTTCTCTCTAAATTGAGGACATATGGATTTGATGGGTTCACTGGCTAAGGAATTAGTTGGAAGGTCACAGCCAGAGGGTAGTGGTCAATGGCATGATGTCCAAATGGAAGCCAGTGACAAGTGGTATCCCTCAGGGGTCTGTACTGGGACCGGCGCTGTATAACATTGTCATCAATGACACAGACAGTGAGATCAAGAGCACCCTCAGCAAGTTTTCAGATGATACCAAGCTGAGTGATACGGTTGACATGAGGTTCAACAAGGCCAAGGGCAAGGTCCTGCACATGGGTTGGGGCAACCCCCGATATCAGTACAGACTGGGGAATGAAGGGATTGAGAGCAGCCCTGCCAAGAAGGACTTGGGGATACTGGTGGATGAAAAGCTGGACATGAGCCAACAATGTGTGTTTGCAGCCCAGAAGGCCAACCGTAACTTGGGATACATCAAGAGAAGTGTGGCCAGCAGGTCGAGGGAGGGGATTCTGCCCCTCTCTCTGCTCTGGTGAGACCCACCTGGACTCCTGCATCCAGCTCTGGAGCCCTCAGCACAGGAAAGACATGGACATGTTTGAGTGGGTCCAGAGGAGGGCCACAAAAATGATCAGAGGGATGGAACACCTCTCCTTTGAGGAATGGTTGAGTTATGGCTGTTCAGCCTGGAGAGGAGAAGGCTGCAGGGAGACCTTCTTGCGGCCTTTCAGTACTTCAAGGGAGCTTATAAGAAACATGGGAACAGACTTCTTAGCAAGGCCTGTTGTGACAGGACAAGGAGTAATGGTTTTAAACTAACGAAGGGTAGATTAAGACTAGATATACAGAGGAAATTTTTTACAATGAGGGTGGTGAAATACTGGAACAGAATTCCCAGAGAGGTAGTGGAGGCCCCATCCCTAGAAATATTCAGGGTCAGGTTGGACAGGGCTCTGAGCAACCTGACCTAGTTAAAGATGTCCCTGCTCACTGCAGGGGGGGCTGGGCTCCATGACCTGTAAAGGTCCCTTCCAACCCAAAGCATTCTATGATTCTATGACTCTAATAATTGTAATACTGCACAAGTAACAGTTATCTTTTCTTCAAGAACAGAGAATTAACAAGCTAATTTTCCATTCACACGTATGGACAACTACAGCATAGCTGAACACTCTTAAAAATTGGGGAAAATAAAATGCTAGATTCAAATTGAGTACGTGAATACTATTCTAGTGAAATTTGCACTGTAAATCAATATGGACTGAAGGAGTTAGGTCTCTTCTCCCTGCAGAAGAGAAGGCTCAGGCAGATGCTCATCACAGTATTCCAGTACTGAAAGGGTGGATACAAAGAGGACAAAGGCTCGCCCTTCACAAGGAGCCACATGGAGAAGACAAGGGGCAATGGGTGAAAGTAGCTGTCAATAAAAGAAAGAGTTTTTTTTCAGTGAGAACAATCAGCCACTGGAAGAACCTTCTGAAGGATGTGTTAGAGTCCTTGTCACTGTAGTTTTCAATGTGCAATTGGACAGGGTGTTAGATAATCTCATCTAGGTTCCATTTCCCAGAAATAGTTGGACTTGTTGATCTTTTGAGGTCCCTTCCAACCTGCACTGTTCTATGACTCCGTGATTCTGTGATACAGGATGGTGCACTCTTGTTTAGCCAACATTCATAGACAAACAGTGTTAAGATGTCAGTGATACTTCCAAGACAAATCAAGCTGAAAATAGCCTAAGACTTAGATCTAGAATTTCTAAATGAATGGCAAACTCCATATGACTTTGGTTTCTCTCTCATCTGTTACTTTCTTTCATCTTGCGCTAAATGACCCCACGTTTTTAAAACAATTAGAAATAGTTAACTTTTTTTCCATAAAAACAATTTCTGTGTATCTTACATGTATATACAATGTAGGTAATATGACTTTTTTCAGATATAGAGATACGTCCCTTTAAAACAGAATCACAGAATCACAGAATCACAGAATAGTAGGGGTTGGAAGGGACCTCTGTGGGTCATCTAGTCCAACCATCCTGCCAAAGCAGGGTCACCTACAGAAGGCTGCACAGGACCTTGTCCAGGCAGGTCTTGAATATCTCCAGAGAAGGAGACTCCACAACCTCCCTGGGCAGCCTGTTCCAGTGCTCCGTCACCCTCAGAGGGAAGAAGTTCTTCCTCATGTTCAGACGGAACTTCCTGTGCCTCAGTTTGTGCCCATTGCCCCTTGTCCTGTCACTGGGCACCACTGAAAAGAGCTTGGCCCCATCCTCCTGACACCCACCCTTCAGATATTTATAAGCATTTATTAGGTCCCCTCGCAGCCTTCTCTTCTTCAGGCTGAACAAACCCAGCTCCCTCAGCCTCTCCTCGTAGGGGAGATGTTCCAGTCCCCTCATCATCCTTGTAGCCCTCCGCTGGACTCTCTCCAGTAGCTCTTCATCTTTCTTGAACTGGGGAGCCCAGGACTGGACACAGTACTGTAGATGAGGCCTCACCAGGGCAGTGTAGAGGGGAAAAAAACAAATAAAAGAAATAAGCCAAAGCTGAGTTTCTCCCTTAATGAAATAAAATCATTTAAAACAAGAACTCTCTTAAGGAAATCCAGTTAGACGTACGTGGAACTATTTGACATTTCAGAAGCATTATGTCAACAGTAGCTGATCAGATTCACTTGACATGGTGGTGACAAAACTATCTCACAAATCAAATAGAGCAACTGTACTAATTATATACAATCATGTCCCAGAATTTTTCCCAGAAAAGAACTGTTCATTCAGTTTGAGCTTCTAGTTACTGATTATTAAGAACTGCACATTAATTTTAAAAATTACAGTTTACAACACTGTAATAGTTTATAGTTTATAAACTGTAAAAAAAAAAAACCAGTTTAGACTTACAAGAATAATAACGCAATATGAAAAAAGACCCATAAAACCAGCCCAGGGACTCTGAAAAAGCTATTTTCACCTGAAAGTTCTAAACATTGTTTCTTTAGCCTGAAAGAAAAAGTTTGAAATTTATATCTTAATTATGGCAAACATACAGTTCAATAATTAGATTTACATTTTATCTCATGAGATATGTTGATCTTCACAAATCTAACTATTCCTCTTTCTTGTTTTTATTCTCTAAGTAAAAGAGACATGCATTACTTACATCTTGCACTGACTTTAAAACGTGGACAGCTTGGGGATCAATCCTTTCAATCCAAGCACTTTGTTCTCTGCCCAGTATTCTGACCCACGCCATATGCTATTAACGATTTGATGAATGAAATGAAAGCATGTGACCACCTACCCACACACCTTGGCAGAGGTGCACTCCATACACGCCGACCACCTCCCAGGCAGGTAAGTTTATTAGCACCTTCCAGGCGATATCCAGGGAAACAAGAAAAGATCAAGGAATCTCCAACACCAAAATGAAAACCAACTCGCCTACTGAAGGCAGGAACACCAGGATCATCACATGGCTCCAGATCATATTCTACAGACAATAAAACGTAATATATATATAAATGGGACAAGTGGTCCACATGGAAAAAAAAAAAATTACCAAATTAGTTGCATTGTGTCAGTATGGAACACTTGGGAAATATTGATTTCAAAGTTGTGTTCTCTACTAAAATCCGTACTGTTTCTATATGTCTGTTATGGCTATATGTATCTATTGTGTCCCACCCACACTATACTCTCAGGGCTGTAATCAGCTTGCACTGTTAAGTGGTTTACTATAATTTTGTTTAATTACATCCTTTGTATATAATTTTTGGTTCATTTCTTCTGAACTTCCAAAGAGCTATAGAAGTAAGACTTACAGTTAAATAAATTCATCATGTCATTAAGAGAATCTAAGAAAAAGTCAAACAAAGTGTCAGGTGAATGAAAAGTCATATGACCACATTTTCAAAAAGCGTGCTTGAATTTCCTGAGTAAAGCTACACTCTTAATCAGGCAATCTTTGTTTGCACGTCTTTTAGAAATCCTACAACTGTCAACCAACTGAAAACAAATATATATATATATATATTTGAAGAAGTATCAAGGGCCTAATTTTTTGTCTGTTTTATAACTATGCATCAGGAATAATTCAGATGGAGTCAGAACAGACTAATGGGAAAAAATAAGGGCTGTTACATATAGAGCAACTACACTGAACTCAGGAAATATCTGAGCCACACATGCACTCATCCTCATAGAGTATGCCGGGGAAGTATCACTGTACATTTGTCCTGCTCTGTGTGTTTTTTTCTTCCTTAGATATGCACTACTGACTACTGCTCAAGAAAGATGTTGAAAAAGATTAACTACATCCAGACCAAAAAGTCTGATTTTATATTCTGAAGAATATGCTCCAAATGACCCAAGAGATCACTTAGAAGAGAGACACTTCTGGTAAGAAAAGCCATTTTCTAAAACATTTACCTTGGAGGTTGGTGGAAGGTAGGGTCAAATCCACTTAGTTAGAGGAAGAACCCCATTTAATCAGGGGAAGAAACTAATCCAAAGTTTCTGAAAGAGTGTTTAAACAGCTGACTTCTGAGTAAAATAAATAAATAAATCCTTCCCCACCGTAACTATCTCGTGGGAAGGTCCTGAATAGTAGAAGGAATCTATAAACCACATCAGTTTCTGCTGGCAAAAGTTGTAAGTTTTGAAAACACACTATCTGATACCTCTGCTCAGCACTATAAAGGCTGAGGTAGACACACAGAGATTCCCTGTGGCAGACCTTTAGGCATCTGGGAATTTTCCTGACAAATTCCTTTTAGGTGACATTCAAAACAAGTTAGGATCTTCTCACTAAATGAGAATTTTTCCCCTTGGATCCATAAAGATATTTTGTGTATTCTTCTACAAGTTAACTAGCCCTCTGCTCTTTTGAGTTATTTACCAATAAACTATCAGAGATCTCACTTAATATTTGCATTTACATTCCAAACTTGCAAAACTGCTGACCTCTGATTTTATTAGTCCAAAGTATCTAGAATGAATGTAACTCAGCATTTGATATGAGTAAATCCAACACTATTGCTCTAATCAGTGAGGTGTGGGGTTTTTTCTTCTTTAAATAAGCAAGCTAAATGAGATACATTATTCATAAACAGCATGTTAATCTGTAAATATTGCCATATTTCAATGAAATGTATTGGTTTTCAGTTCCTGAAAAATTAAATAAAAGAGTTGAATATATGAATTCCTTATGTACTGCTTCCGCAGAATATCCAAGTGCATGAGCATCTCAACTAGCAGTTGATTCATTCATATGCTTATCTGTAAATATTCTACATTCCAGTAATAGAGATAGGCAAAGAAAATTGTTGAGAAATTTATTTTATATGTCTTCTAGTTTTAAAAGATTGTAAATAAGAAGCAGTAACTTAAAATTTTCAATTATCTTAGAGAGGAATTTGTAAAAATTACCAGAACTACTTCATATATCAACATCTAATAAATCATTTTATTTTTATATATACATGTTTATTTCAAAAACAGTCTTCAATTTAGACTGCTCTGTGACTGAGTTAGTACACTACTGCTTTTTTGCAGTTGCTATGGTTCCTTTAGTAAAACATTACCAGTTAGTTTCTTTCTTCTGAAGCAGCACTTTCTATCTTTGTACTTTCTTCCCCTTAATTTTCCTCCGGAGTTCTTTTTCACACTCTTGATGGTTCTCTGAGAACAGGGGAAACTTCTCCTTAAAACACTCACATCACAAACATCCTTCTCAATATGTTAGCCACCTTTATAAACCTTAGCCAGTTTTCTACAATAAGAGACTATGCAATTACTTTTGACTTTTTCTACTGGTACTCCATAATGTTTCTGCTATCTGCAAGTAAAAATATTATCTGGAAACAGTTTCTGGATATTTAGCAGAACTGAATTTCTTACCTGAAAATGTTATGTTGAAGCCTTCATAAGAAATTGAAAAATCAGATATAAAGCGAAGCTGTGCAGTAAAATTTCCAAAGAGGCCTGCTTTAATTGTTGGGGGTAAGACTGAGCCAGTTAACCTGGCTACTGGTTCTGTGAAGCTGCCATCTTCAGCGATAAGCAAATAGTCATGAGAACTCTCCAGGTGAAAGGTATGAAAAATAAGCTGTACACCTTTAAAAATATTAAAAACAGGAAAAAGAAAAGCATTTAATAGGAAGTTTTTCTCTTTCTTTATACATAGGTGACACAGAAAGTAAATCTTATATTATAAAGAAAGATTTTTTTGAAAAAGCCACACATGGAATCAAAACCTGAAATTCAGACAATAAAACTTGCAGAGAGCACTTCGACTGAACCAATCAATATGTGCAGTGGGGTATTTGTTTAGCTCACTGTAAATCAATAGCTCCCATAAGAGACTTGATGGGATTCAATGTTCTTTGTATACAGCACTCTGAAAATCTATATTTGTATTGTGTAGATTTTATTCAAGTTCCTGTGTGTCTCTCTTAGTTATAATCTCTGCCATGATCTCATTATTAAACTAGGAGACATACTTTAATAACTGGTTAGAATTTTTAATTCATGTTTTATTTTCACATTTCCTCCAGAACAATTCTGGTTTTTACCCTAAAGTTCAAGGAAGTGCCCATATACAAGGACAAAGCAGATACAAGTTTTATGTATGGTCTTCCATATACACAGATTCGTATTTTCTGGGACCAGTCCTTTACTGAAGTCGTGATTGTTTTTTCAGTTGCCCACTTTCAGTCCAGCAATGAATTAAATTTTGAATTACAGTTAGGTTTTCAAGTACAATTATTTACTGTGGGGAAAAACATTCTTCTTAGCAAGTCTTCTCATATATTTTACACTTAAAATGCCATACGAGTTTTAAACAAAAATCCACTCCGTAAGAAGATTTTAAACAGTAGAAACTTCCAACATACTTCTCAGACTATCACACATAACAAAGACTTTACTTGTCATAGAAAGGAGATTAAAGAGTATTTTCATTATGTTTTTATTCAGTGGTATGTAACACATAATTAGTACTTCCTAGGCTTTTTTCCTTAGTTCTTTTACACATTTACCTAACAGGTAGGCTGCCAAGCTTAACTGTGCACCCAAATATTACCCTACTGTATATATAACATAAAGATACATACTTTGAGGGCCCTAATGATTTCAGTGTGAAATATAAGATTACTAACACACAGATCACACCTGCTCCTTCGCACTTCATAATGGAGAAGAGCTATCAACATGGTCCCAAAAGCTTGCAGTGAAAAATTTAGTACTATTTAACAAGTAACTATTATTTTCATATATTTTACCTCTCCCACTTTCTGTCCATTTTTATGAGATTAAAACACATTTCCTCTGATAACTGTTAAAAGAATCTTTCTTTTACAAAATAAACACAAACTAGAAACACCACTTTTGAAGACATTTATTTTGGGAAATTAAACTTCTTCCTCAAAAGAATGGCAGAAAGCACTGATTTAACTCAATTCACAAAGGCATTTCACTGTGCGTGCTTGAATTTTTTAAACACAGATATTACATATACATATGCAATTCATACTAGATTCTTACCTTTGCCATGTGACACTTCAATAGTCCAAGTGCAGTTTAAAGAGTTTGGATAAAAATCAGGAAAACCTGGAGAAAGAACAGTTCCACTCTTCCCATGAATATATCCACCACATAAAGCTTAACAAGAGGAAAAAAAGGCGAAAAAATTCAACAGAAGTCAGACAGAAGTCCTGGTTCTTCTTAAAAAAAAAATCTATTTCACTTTTTGAACTACACTTCAAATCGAAAATAGGGTCAAGTATTTAAATAAGAATTTAATGCATCCAAAGCCATGACATTCACATTTGACAACAATTTGTTTATTCTTAAATTAGTTCTTAAAAGGGAGTTTACTTTTCATCTACAGCCTCTCCTGTTAGTTAGAAGAATATAAAAACAAGTAAAACTTTGTTGTAGTATATTGCAAGTATTAATTTCTATTGTAGTAGCATTTAAGAAGTAAGATTAAAATTTTCTTTGTGAACTAACTCAAAGATCAAATATCTTGCAGCTATTTTTCTTGTACTACATTTTTAGAAAGGTAGATATTTAATTCTATTTTTATAAAACAAAAATATTTAAGAAACAAAAGGTATTTTTTTTCAAATAATAGAGAGGTTTGTCTCTATTTTATTTCTTCTACAATGTTCAGGAAAAGAAAGTGTGTTTTTCTCTCTTTCAAAGATTAATATTGTCCCATCATAATTAATTTATTTAGAACTGAATACTACGAAAGACACAAGAATCAGGTTAGAAAAAGTTTTACGTATACTAGCTTTTGCTAAACTAGGTGACTCAAATTTGCATGGCAAATTAATTAAAGATTAAGATTTGCATGCTGAATTACTCGCTGATCTTACAAATACACCATGGCTGTGCTTTTCTTTCATCTGTTGCTGTCTAGCTTTCTATGTTGTTGTTTTAAATTTTAATAAACTAAACATTTAACAATAAATCAACAGAGTACTAAGATGTTTATAGTCTTCTTCCTCACATAGAGTGATATACTTTGCCTTAAATTGGATGGCAAATATACATGACAAAATGTTCAACTTGCAGTACACGTATGTAAATGTATATATAAAAATATATATATACACATACAACATGATGGCATTAAAGCTAAAGTTCTTTTTTTCACTTCTTATTAGACTAAGATGTTTGTTAAAGTTATTAAGGTTTTTTGAATTGATGTATTATATGTATGTATAAATAAGTAGAAGGAAAGGAAATGTTTCTAGACTGGTTTTACCTGCTTATATGTATTTTTGCACTTCAGCGTGAATGAGAATATACGTGGATAAAACCACAGTAAATACATGGTTGATAATATTACTTAATAACAAATAACATAATTGCAGAGATCAAATTCATAATGCCATAAATGAACAGTAGTACACATTCATTTAAAATCCAGCTTATAGGAAAATTAGTGACGCTCAAGGTTCAACTGTGCCAAGAACATACTGTCTAAAATTTGATAGCAAAATACAATTGAAAACAATATTTTGCTTCTGTCCTTTTAAAGAAGGAACAAGCTGTAATGCTTACAAGGTAAGTTCGAATGGTAGATTAGTTACTTTGTAGTGATGAAGAGCTTTTAACTATATAGTAATCTTTCAGTAGTTTACATGCTTTGTGCATGGGGCCAGAAGGCTGTAGTGGGAATTAGCAAGCCTGAGTGCGAGTAACTGCTCAGATTTCACAAAACAGCTTAAAACAGAGTTAGAAACTAAAATACTTTGCTGAATCTAACTCTAAGTTTGCCCTTTGACATTGCACTGTAATCAGTTAAAACCTGGGACCTGAAAAGTGAGTTAGAAACTCACTACTTAAGTAATTCATTAAAGCAAGAACCATGGTTGGTATGGGCTTGGGTCTTCTCCCTTCATACATTTATCTTTCATCACTGCCTTAGAACACAGTTATGTCTTAAGAAGAAAGAGGCCTGATCAAGACAAACATGTTTTTAAAGATAATAATTTAGCAACCAGAAGGGAGAAAATGGCAGGTTTTAACAGAAAGTTTAATGCAAGCAACTTATGGAGAATTTTCAGAGATGCTGGGTTCTATCCCTATTGAAATAGGGAGCTACACTTGGATCTTATTTTCTGCAGTTTCTATCAAGGCATTTTGTAGCAACTATACAAGCATCTCACGAAAAAACTGAGTTGATTCTGCATTTCATAGAAAAGAACTTAGCAAAAAATCCATTGATAAAAAAGAGCACAGAAATATTTACTAGTACAGTTCAGGATTTAAAAAAAGTGTTTCATGAAAGCCCTAGACAGTTTTATTTTGCATATCTCCTAAAACAATTAATGAAATAACAAATATTTCAAGACAAAAATGTCTCAAGAAAATTAATTACATAGGCTGATCATGATCTGTTTTAGTATTGAGTACCCTGAATTCTGAGTAATCATTTTGGTATTCAGTATTCCAAGTTTACAATGTAAGTTAAGTTTATTGGCTTTGCTTGGAAAATACTAGTTGCATGGCATGATTTTCACTCATAGTTGAACAGTGGCACCCTCTGAGAATTCTAATTTTTCTATTGGTGAATGTATACCTGTAAATTTCACTGCACATTACAGTACTTGACTGAAAGTTGATACAGAGATGTAAAGCACGGTTTTTATTACAGTAAAATCATTTTTGAAAACTGTGGATCTTGGTGTAATTGAAGGGAGGTAGTAGCAATGATAAGCTAAATTAGTTCTCAGAAACAGGAGATTAACTTTCTTGGACTTTGAAGCTGGCATCTGAAGAACTTGACACTTACCATCACAGCTGGGTAACGCATGATTCCACTGATGGTTTCTTTCACATATGAGTGGTTCTTCATCACTCAGAGTATATCCTGGATCACAGCTAAAAGTTACTGTGGAGCGGATATTAAAGTTGTTACCATGGCGATGGCCATTCACAGGAATCCCTGGGTCGAGGCAGGAATCTGATTCCAGAGTAACACCTGAAACAAACAGATTTATTTTGTTTATTTCCCCTTTATTTTTCGGATAGTAAACAGAAAAAATCCCAAACAAAACACAAAATGAGTAAGATGGGAACAGACGTGGGAGATAAAGCACTTTCTCCAGCTGTTGTCACTGACTAAGAGCACAGATTTTCAATTTTCAGTCTCATAGAATAGAGAAGCCCAAATTAAGTAGGAAAAGATTGGAGCTTTAAAGTATATTTTATCAAACAATGAAAAAAGACCCAACAAAAGCACTGGACATCTGAAACTACAGGAAGATATTAAGCTTCAAAGTATGAATACAAATTCTGCTAGTGTATAAATCATATTTGATTATTCCATTTCATCTATTCAATTTCTGATATTGCAGGACAATTCAACTTTCCTCTGTCATAGTAATGGTTCTTTGATTTAGCAAAAAATCAGTGTTGAAAAACTGCAGCTGATGAACTCAGAAACCATTTGTTAATTCTTGTAGATATCATCCTGTGCATCAAAAATAGAAAGACAATGAACATAGCTTACATAACTGTATAACTCACATCTGACAGAAGAAGTCTTTAGTAATTCTGTCGTATAGCAGAGACTGAATAGTGTTTGGTAAATAAACCTGGAGCTATACACTGAACAAGGAAAAAAAAAACCCCAAAATTACCAAATGGAGGCTCATTAACTGAGCATTATCCATTATGCTTATAGTGACAGCAAACGATTGTGTAATTTAATCACGTAATGAGCTATAATGGATACATAGACTCTCTATTGGGATGAAAGGAATTTCTTTTATTTTCTGTTACTATGTGTTGTGAGTTGACCTTGACTGGCTGCAGTCCCTTAACCAGCTGCTCTCTCACTCTCCCCCTCAACAGTACAAGCGGAGAAAATAAGATGGAAAATAAGACGAAAAAGTTCATGGGCTGAGATAAAGACAGGAAGATCACTTGCCAATTACCTTCACAGCCAAAACAGCCACAATTTGAGGAAAAATTAAGGAAAAATTAATTTAATTTATTGTCAATTAAAAATAAGAATAGGATGGTGAGAAACTCCACCATCACCCCTGTAGCGGGTTTGCATGGCAAGGTTGTGGTAGTGGCGGGACTATAAGGGTGGCTTCTGTACGAAGCTGCGAGAAGCTTCCCCCATGTCTGATAGAGCTAATGCCAGCTGGCTCCAAGGCAGACCTGTCACTAGTCAAAGCCGAGACCATCAGTGATGGTGGTAGCGCCTCCTGGATAACTTATTTAAGAAGAGGAAAAGAAAAACCCCGTGTAACCGCAATTGCAGCAGGAGAGATGTGTCAGAATATGTGGGAGAAACAACTCTGCAGGCACCAAGGCCAGTGAAAATGAGAGGGAGGAGATGCTCCAGGTGCCGGAGCAGACATTCTCTTGCAGCCCATGCTGAGCACCATGGATTAGGCAGGCTGTCCCCCTACAGCCATGGAGGCCCACAGTGGAGGAGATATCCACCTGTAGACCATGGCAGACCCCACGCTGGAGCAGGTAGATGCACCCAAAGGAGGCTGTGAACCCATGAGAAGTCCATGCTGAAGCAATCTCCTGGCAGGACCTGCGGACCCATGGAGAGAGAAGCCCACACTGGATCAGGTTTCCTGGCAGGACTTGTGACTCCGTTGAGAACCCATGCTGGATCAGTCTCCTCCTGAAGGACTGTACTCCATGGAAATGACCCACTCTGGAGCAGTTCATGAAGAACTACAGCTCATGGGAAGGACTCACATTGAAGAAGTTCATGGAGGACTGTCTCCCGTGGGAGGGACCCTACCCTGGAGCAGGGGAAGAGTGTGAGGAGTCCTCCCCCTCAGGAGGAAGGAATGACAGAAACAATGTGTGATGAGCTGACCGCAGCCCCCATTCCCTGTCCCCTGCACCCCTCAGAAGAAGGAGGTAGAGAAAATCAGGACTGAAGTTGAGCCTGGGAAGAAGGGAGGAGTGGAGGGAAGGTGTTATAAGATTTGGTTTTATTTCTCATAACTCTACTCTGATTTTAATTGGCAACACATTAAGTTAATTTCCCCGAATCAAGTCTGTTTTGCCCATGATGGTAATCGGTGAGCGATCTCTCCCTGTCCTTATCTCAAGCCTCTAGTCTTTTGTTATATTTTCTCTCCCCTGTCCAGCTGAGGAGGGGGAGTGATAGAGCAGCTTGGTGGGCACCTGACATGCAGCCAGGTCAGGCCAGCACACACTCTTCCTTCCCAGCCTCAAATGCCCTCCTCCATTCGCAACTTCTCTATCTATCTCCCCACCCATCCCCAGGCAGCATGGCAGGCATGGGGAATGGGAGTTGTGGTCAGTCCGTAACAGCTCCTCTCTGCTGCTCCTTCTTCCTGACACTTTTCCCCTGCTCTAGTGTGGGTCCTTCTCACAGGCTGCAGTCCTTCAGGATAAACCTGCTCCTGCATGGGCTTGCACAGGCTGCATCTTTCTTCAGGGAATAACCACTTGTACTTGCACAGGCTGCAGTGTGGATAACTGATCCGCTGTAGTCTCTTGCATGGGCTGCAGGGCAATATCTGCATGGAGCACCTCCTTCTTTGTCCTTGGCGTTTGTAGGATTGTTTCTCATTCTTTCTTTTCTTCACTCCTCACTCACCTATGCTGCATTTTGTCCTTTTTAAATATGTTATGACAGAGGTGCCACCAACCTGGCTGATGGGCTGTGTCCTGCAGTGGGCCCATTGGAGCCAGCTGGAACCAGCTGTGTCTGGCATGGGGCAGTGGCCTCTTTTCACAAAGGCCACCCTAGCAGCTCCCCTGTAACCAAAACTTTGCCTCCTACACCTGATATGCTGTGTCATGTGACTGGGAATAAGAATGACTGAGGTAGCACTTCTTCAGGTTTGGGAGGGATGGGAACATTGTTACTTCTGAAGCTGAGCGTCAGAAGAAGAATTCATTCTCATCAGAGAATTTGAGCATGTCCAAAGGAAATCCTTTAAGATACTGGCGGTGGTGGGTAAAAAGATGACAGATTATGGACACAGCCAGCATGAAGCCTGTGATAAAAGAAAAAAAACTAGAAGCTGACTGAAAACAGCAGGTAGCAAACACATTGTCAAGCCTCAGAGATAACAGGGAAACACAGAGGAGCCTCTGTAGAGTTTTTTGAAATCTAAAAAGCTACAGACTTGTTAAAAAAATCTGCCCACAAAGGGACAGGAAGTATATGTGTCTGGGAGAACCATTTATAAACACTTTAATGTTTTTTCTCAGGCAATTATTTTGATCTACTTTATTTTGAAAAATTATCTGTTGTGTGTCTGTTTAAATAATACTCAACTTTGAGTTTAGAATTCCTTGTCAACTTCTGGGATAAAATCTAGACATACCCACCTCAAAACTCTGGCACCCACTGCATTTACTTAAGCATCTTCACATTAATTTTCATATTAATTTCAGTATTTTGATGCTGACTTGGAAAGAAGGTTGTAAGTTGGCACTATTTCATATGGGTGGTGACATCACTCATTGATACTGTGAGAGCCTTAAGCAAGATTAATTCTCCTGAGGTCTTTAAAGGTTTTATTTGCTTCCTCACAGGTGACCTGAATTTCTAGCATGACTCTTTCCAGTCTACTTTTTTGCCAAAGTTCCTTCCTCAAAGCCAGCTGCTGACAGCACAGAATTCTCTACGGCAGGGCATTCTGCATTTCTTAGCTCCTTAGCCCCCTAAACACATCCTGAAGGTGTTGGTCCTCTCAGCTGCCTGTGTATCTGTACCTGTTCCTGTGGAAGTTGTACTCTCAGTTTACTGCTTCTACCCTGCTTTATTTATCCAGGACTACCACACAAACTTAGGAACAAAGCAGAAGGAGTTAAAAACTAAAGAAAAAAAAATATTAAGTCGTAAAGTAAAGGTTTTAGAATTATAGATATGAGGGTTGGAAGCAGGACTACAAACAGAAATATCATAAATAATGACTCTAGCTTGCACAGAGAAATGTTCCCTGTATCCTCCAGCTATTCTTCTAGATAAATTAGAATTCACATTCGAAAGTTTATGATCTAGTTTTCACAAGGCATCCTTGGCATACTTAAATTCCAGATGAAGAAGTTTCTTCTAGACTTGACCGTGTGCTCTTAATAAAGTCAAATTTAGGAGAGCACTTAGGTGCATATTATTTTTGTTAACGAGCTATGGAAGTCATTTGGAATGGCAGAACTAGCATGTTCTGTCCTGCTCTGTCCTGCTCACTGCTGACAGGGAACACAGGTGTTTTAGCAGAGTTCTGAACTGAGCTCCAGGACCAGCTGCAATGCTTAGCTACTAGGCACGTAAGACTGCCTTCCCTCTTTCCTGCTAAGTCACCCCTTTTCTAGACTAAACACGTACAGACCCTTTAATGACTCCATATGTGTCATGTTTTCCATGTTAACCTCCTACTTTTTTTAAACTGCGTCCCAAACTGGACACAATATTCTCACTGATCATCAGCTGAAGTGAAAGAATTATTTTCCAAGTTCTAGATAAAATAGTGCTGTAAACAGAAATTGTCTTCTCTGTAATTCTTTCTTCTTTTCTTTTTTTTGATGATTAACTACAACAGCCAGCAGATTTGACTTTGCATTACTACATTTTTCTCTAGATTATTTACGTTCTGTGTAAAAAACAGCCTTTTCTATTGTATCTCTATTTTGTATTTGTGCATGTCATTTCTCCTTCACCATTTATGCTTAGCATGTCCTTCTATAGAATTAGATATTTATTTATTTTTATTTCAGATAATTTCTTCAGTTCATCTAGTTTTGAATTCTAACCACCTCTCCACCATAGTGCTTGCTATAACTGTAGGCTGGAATCATCCTCAGAATTTGTAAGTGTGCTTCATATATTATCATCAAAATTGTTAATAAAAATATCAGATAGCTTTGAATTTAGGCCAGATCACAGTAGGATCCCTACAAATTCGAGTTAGGCAGTGAACTACCAATTGTAGGCTACTCTTTGCATAAAAGTTTCCAAAATTGTTTACAGCATCACAGAATCACATAACGGTTCAAGTTCCGAGGAACCTCTGGACATCATCTGGTCCAACCCCCCTGCTCAAGCAGGGTCACATAGAGCTGGCTGCACAAGTGCATCCATGTCTGGATGCATTGTTAGTATCTCCAAGGACGGAGATTCCACAGCCTCTCTAGGCAACTTTTTCCAGTGCTGGCTGAAGTGCCTGTAATAATTTCATCTAGAAGAAATTTCTATATTTTCTCTGGAAGACTTCTAAAAGCCTTATAAATGTCAACACAGAGCTGTTTCCTTCCTTTTCCATTCCCAAATCTACAAAACCAGTTAACCTGTCAAGAAAGAAATTAGGTTAGTTTGACATAATCTGTTCTTATCAAATAAAAATAATTTGTTCCTTATCACCTTGTTTCTCAACTTGAAACTAGTATCTTTAAAGAGTGAAGATATAAATAATGTCCTTAATCCTTCTGGGCTTCTTTTTTTTTTTTTTTTTTCCCATGGTTTTTTTTTCCCTCCCTCCTTTCTTTGAAAGGTGTGTGCCCTTCTGAAATTGTTTGAAACTTCCCTACAGCTGTGAATTTTCAGACATCAGTTTCACTGGAGTGGAGACTGCTTCTGTTTTGCCTTTAAGTATAGTACAAAGAATTTCAACAGTACTTGATTAATAAAATATATTTAATTGTCTCAATATTGTGCAGTACCCTCTTTCCATATGCTGTATTCTTACCTTGCAAATGTTCACTTAATTGTGTTAAGTATATGGTCAAAATTAAGCTTTTCTGCAAATGTTGCAAAATAGGAGCAGAACGTTTAGTCTTCCCTGTGACAGCTGATATTTGCTCAAATTTTTATGAAGTTATGATTTTTTTTCTTATTTTGAAGATATTTATGGATATTTTTGTTACTGTCTTTTTGTCTCTTGTTTCTGTAACTAAATAGGTACTTTAGAGTTTCTGATTTTATCCTAAGAGATCTGCGTTAGTCTTTGATGGCCATCTATAGCAATGTTTGAATATATCCAACATTTATATGATTAACTTCAGGATTATACATCATTAAAAGGTATTTTTACTACAGAAATGGATAGCATTTTTTCTTTCTTTAAAAAAATATATATACAGTTTGCTGTTGGGCTTTAATATAATCTCTTTTATAAATTACTTTCAGAATTCATTCCTAAGGACATTCATCTACCAGTTTCTCAAGGTTGATGAACTTTAGATTCCTGAAAACCGTTGACTTTATCAGAATTGTGTTGCCATATTCTTTCATTTTTTAAGAATCATAAACTCTATTATTTCCTGGGCACTTTCACAAAAACTGTCTTTCTTATTCAGGCTGTGTCTTGGTTCTTCTTATTAGCCAGAGTAAAATCGACTGCTGAAACAAGAGGTTCTTCCCCTGTATTCCAAAATCTTTTTCCATTGACTGTGTCCTATCACTGAAAATTTTACAAACTTTTTCTTCATATCCAGACTATTCACAAGGATTATTTTTTCTTAAAATGAAAAAGTGTGAGGAAGTATTTTGTTTCTATGTTACCATTGCTAAAAGTGATTGTGAGCTGTCTGAATGATCTCTACATTTTGTCAAGTCCATGAAGATTGCATGTTTGTGGGTCTAAGAAGTTCTTTTCCAAAACAAAATCTAAACAAATACCTAATTTTATATACTGTGAATAAAGGATTACCTTTATCTTTTTTGTTACCGATAGCATTTCTTTTAAGGAGAATCACAACACTAATTTTACTAGATTTTTAAAATGACCTAAAAAGAAAGATTTTAGAAAGATGGGTGATCCTTCACTTGAAACATTTTTTCCCATGTAAGAGAATGGTAATGTTTATCAAAAACATACCAATGTATAAGGTAAAATAGGACGATTACTGTCTCAATGCATAACATATGGTCTCTGTTCCATTTCTCAGATAAATTTTACTACAGAAGGGAATGTTAATCCATAAATAAACACAGCCTTTTAAATAAAGTATTTGTATTTAAGAAATAATTGCTCAATTTTCTTTGAAAATGATCATGTTTTCTTTCATATAGAAAGATTAATTTGAAAAATATCTTAACCTACACTGTCTTGCACTAGTTATGTTAAAAGCTGAATTACAGACATTTAAGGTGGGGAATTAACAAATTAATTTCACATCTGAAATATCTTTAAGGGGTCACATTTTTATTAAAGCTGGATTATAGGCATATTTTAGCTTAAAAGAATATTACTGCCATTTCAGTAGGAACTTGGTATAGCTTATACAAAGCTTTTTATTTTAAGCAAAATTAAGATCCTTCTGCTTCACAGTTATAGTCAAAGTTATGACTATAATTGGAAGGCTTTTAGGACACTTCCAAATAAGACAGTTATTTAAATTTCTGAATAAAATATTCAGAAACTTTTCTTAAAATTAGAATCACAGAATGCTTTGGGTTGGAAGGGACCTTTAGAGGTCATCTAGCCCAACCCCCCTGCAGTGAGCAGGAATATCTTCAACTAGACCAGGTTGCTCAGAGCCCCATCCAACCTGACCTTGAACGTTTCCAGGGATGGGGCCTCCACTGCCTCTCTGGGCAATCTGTTCCAGTGTTTCACCACCCACACAGTAAAAAATTTCTTCCTTTTCTCTAGTCTAAATCTACCCTCCCTGAGTTTAAAGCCATTACTCCTTGTCCTATCGCAACAAGTCCTGCTGAAAATGTTTTCCCCATCTTTCCTACAGGTCTCCTTCAGGTACTGGAAGGCTGCTATAAGGTCTCCCTGCAGCCTTCTCTTCTCCAGGCTGAACAGCCTCAACTCTCACAGTGTTTTTTCAGATAAGAGGTGCTCCAGCCCTCTGATCATTATTGTGGTGCTCCTCTGGACCTGCTCTAACAGCTCCATGTCTTTCCTATGCTGAGGGCTCCAGAGCTGGATGCAGGACTCCAGGTGGGGTCTCTCCAGAGTGGAGTAGAGGAGCAGAATCATCTCCCTTGACCTGCTGGCCATGCTGCTTTTGATGCAGCCCAGGATACAGTTGACCTTCTGGGTTGCGAGAGCACAGTGGTGGCTCACGTCCAGCTTTTCAACCACCAGTACTCCCAAGTCCTTCTTGGCAGGGTTGCTGTCAATCCCTTCATCCCCCAGCCTGTACTGATATTGGTGGGTGCCCTGACACAGATGGAGGACCTTGCCCTTGGCCTAGTTGAACCTCATGAGGTTCACGCAGGCCAACTTCTGGAGCTTGTCCAGGTACCTCTGGATGGCATACCATCTTTCTGGTGTGTCAACTGCACCACTCATCTTGGTGTCATCTGCAAACTTACAATTGACTTCCTTTACTTCTCCAAGTGCTAGAAATGTGACACCAATAGAAGTTCTGTTTTGATATCTTTAACATCAGCAACTTCTATAGTTAAGCTTGTGAGGGCAGTCAAAATATAATTTTGGTCTCCCCTGTTCCCGGCAGACTACTCAGCACCTCCATTGGGTCTTTCCACCTGGTTTTGTTCTTTGAAAATACTGACTTCATCTGCTTAATATTCCCGTGTTATGGTTATTCACAGAATCACAGAATCATGGAAAGATTTGGATTGGAAGCGACCTTAAAGATCATCTAGTTCAAAGGGTCACCTTCCACTAGATCAGGTTGCTCAAAGCTACATCCAGACTGGCCTTGAACACTTCCAGGGAGGGGGCAGCCACAGCTTCTCTGGGCAACCTGTGCCAGTGCCTCACCACCCTCGTAGTATAGAATTTCATTATTATATCTAATCTAAATCTACTCTCTTCTAGTTTAAAGCCATTGCCCCTTGTTCCATCCCTACATGCCCTTGTAAAAAGTCCCTCTCCAGCTTTCCTCTAGGCCCCCTTTAAGTACTGAACGTCCACAATAAGGTCTCCCCGGAACCTTCTCTTCTCCAGGCTGAATAGCCCGAGCTCTCTCACCCTTTCCTCAGAGCAGAGGTGTTCCAGCCCTCTGATCATTTTTGTGGCCCTCCTCTGGACCTGCTCCAACAGGTCCATGTTATTGTAACTACATTGCCTCCGGTATGTGCATATTTGTTGATAATGGGTAAGGATCAAGGAAGGACATATGTCTGATACCCACTACAGAAATGCTTCACAAGCTCCCAGTGTTGATTAGCACAAGATAAATGTTGTCTACCTTGACTTCAGCAAGGCTTTTGACCCTGTCTCCCATAACATCCTCATAGGGAAGCTCAGGAAGTGTGAGCTAGATGAGTGGTCGGTGAGATGGATTGAGAACTGGCTGAATGGCAGAGCTCAGAATGTTGTCATCAGTTGCGCAGAGTCTAGTTGGAGGCCTGTAACTAGTGGTGTCCCCCAGGGGTCAGTACTGGGCCCTGTCTTATTGAAATTACTCATCAATGACCTGGATGAAGAGTTAGAGTGTACCCTCAGCAAGTTTGCTGATGATACAAAGCTAGGAGGAGTGGTGGATACACTGGAAGGCTGTGCTGCCATTCAGTGAGACCCGGACAGGCTGGAGAGTTGGGAGCAGAGGAATCTGATGAAGTTCCACAAGGGCCAGTGCAGCGTTCTGCACCTGGGAAGGAACAACCCAGTGCTCAAGTAGAGGCTCAGGGCGGACCTGCTGGAAAGCAAGGATTCAATACCCGCCTGGACAAGGTCTTGTGCAGCCTCCTTTAGGTGACCCTGCTTCAGCAGGGGGCTTGGAGTAGATGATCCACAGAGGTCCCTTCTAACCCCAAACATTCTGTGATTCTGTGATTCTGTGAGTGAATATATGAATATTGATCTAAATAATTTCATAATTAGACATTCCTCTTTAAGAACGTGTAGAGCAGATACTTTACTACTGCTTTAATTTTTAACAGAACAAAAGATGGGGGGACTTAAAAAAAATAAAAACTTAAAACATAAAATTATAAATATTTAAGGACTGTCTTACAGAACATAAGAGCAACACTTAGATCCAATACGATGAGGGAAAATCAGCATTTGCAGGTAACTCCTGCAGAAACCTACCTACTGTTCCTTGTCTTTACGTGATTTAGTGGCCTTGCAGTTTACATACTATCATCTGTTCATCCATTACCATTACGTCTGAGACAAAGCTAAAAGAGACTATGCAGAATTTCCAAGTTTTTGTGTAGATATGAAATAAAAGTTTGGGCACTCACTCCAGATTCAATATGACAGCAAATTTACTGCAATCAGATTAGTTTCCAGATAAGAACAATTGATAAAAACAATGTTATTTGTTTACCACAACCACACTAAACACATAAGCTCTCTTTATTCATTAAGTGAATGGCTATACTATCATAAGATCAGTGTGTCTTCAGACCATTCAATATATGTCATTTTATGCATCTAATTTAAAACCAAATGCTATTATAATGATTCTGTAGTTCACAGGGGTATTATTATGCATTAATTTGCGTTTTGGAAACATCATGGATAAGGTTCAATTCTGCTTGGTACTGCAAAAGTGTATTAAAACCAGAGAAAGAGAAAAAGAGAGAGAGAAGGAAAAAGTGAGACAGAAAGGGGAAAAACATCCACACTAACCAAAAAAGGACAATATATCTTTACCCATAAAGGCAAGTTTCTAAAATTGCTTTCCATTTGGTTAAACACTTAGGTCCATACGTATTTTGAATAACATACAAGAATTTATGAAGAAAAAATTTCAAAAATGAATTAATAGTTTCAGAATTATCTGTCAGTACAGCACGGAGTAAACATAATCTGTTCTTATACAAATATAATTACTGAAGTTTCTTTGTTCACATTCATTTATTCATTTTCAAATCGAACTTTTTTTTGAAAATAAAATAAAAATCTATCAGAGAAATATCAGACTTACTCTCATAGTGAATCAGGAAACCAACACTGGAACGACTGTTGTCCGTAGTGAACAGTAGATACATGTAATTTCCAGTACTGATAAGGAACTGGGGTGCTTGTGTGCCATGGTATTCTCCAATTAATGGTGATGAGTTAGCTGGCCCATCTCTGACTTCCAAAGTGTCATAATTAACTTCTGTCTGAAACCTGAAAAGGAATATACAAGTCAGCTGGTAGGTAAAGGAAAGGTGTTATTTTCTTTAACTTTTAGAAATGCAACCCATGTACAACTGATCATAAGTATCATACATATGAAAATTTGCAGCTCTATGGATCCATCGGTGTATTACTAAGGATAACAACTAAAGAAAGACTTTATGCATCTTTATCCTTGCTTTGTTGTGTCTGCTATCATAGAAAATTCATAAGGGATGTAATATACTTCAGATCAACCATATGATTGGGTTTCAGAAAGACATTTAGTGGGGAATCTGGGTACAAAAAATTAAAATGTCTCATAGAAAACTGCATCATGAAGATCCAAGAAATTTCTTGCCCTCAGGCTAAATAATAATTGGACATCTTAGGAACATCTTAAACAATATTTTATTATTTCATCTCAATAATTTCATTATTTGATAATTCCTATTTGGCAAAAGCTCTTTTACATATTCAACTGTAACTTTTTATTCAAAGATTTTTTCCTAACATAGCTTGATACTTTACTTTTAAATAATTATTTTTGTCTTATGAAGTAAAGCCATACAAAAATACTAAACATAAATCATGTCCTCATTTTGAAATTTGTTAGTTATAATAAGCAGAATACCTTAGCTTATCTCAATGTGTCAAAAAAATCAGACAATATAGACAAGAATGGAAAAAGAGGAGACTAATGAAATAGTAGATTTACAAGAACGAATAACTTTAAAATCAACAGCATAGTCAATGTTTGTGTCAATCACTAAATCACATTACATTTCTCCAGTTCATAACGGATTTCTATGTGTGCAGTCATCCACCACTAGTTCTCCTTAAGTCAAAAAGCTCAAATCTGCTTTTCTGTAGATGAAACTTGGACTGGCATTTTTCACATCAGATGCTTTTCCAGATAATTTCTAGTTATCAGAGTATCACAGAATCACAGAATGGTATGGATTGGAAGGGACTTCTGGGGATCATCTAGTCCAACCTCCCTGCCGAAGCAAGGTCACCTACAGCAGGCTGTACAGGACCTTGTCCAGGTGGGTCTTGAATATCTCCAGAGGAGTAGAATCCACAACCTCTCTCGGCAACATTGTTCCAGTGCTCCATCACCCTCAGAAGGAAGAAGTTCTTCCTCATGTTCAGACGGAACTTCCTATGCTTCAGTATGTGCCTGCTGCCCCTTGTCCTGTCGCTGGGCACCACTGAAAAGAGTTTGGCCCCATCCTCCTGACCCTTCTGAAGGTGGGTACCCTTCAGATATTTATAAGCATTTCTAAGGTCCCCTCTCAGCTTTCTCTTCTTCAGGCTAAACCAGCCCAGCTCCCTCAGTCTTTCCTCACCAGAGAGATGCTCCAGTCCTATAATCATTTTTGTAGCCTTCCACTGGACTCTCTCCAGTAGCTCCTCATCTTGCTTGAAATGGGGAGCCCAGAACTGGACACAGTACTCCAGATGGGGCCTCCCTAGGGCAGTGTAGAGGGGAAGGAGAACCTCCCTCGACCTGCTGGCCACACTCTTCTTAATGCACCCCAGGATCCCATTGGCCTGCTTGGCAATGAGGGGACACTGCTGGCTCATGGTTAACCTGTCGTCCACCTGGACACCCAGGTCCCTCTCCACAGAGCTGCTCTCCAGCAGGTCCGCCCTGAGCCTGTACTGGTGCATGGGGTTGTTCTTCTCCAGGTGCAGGACCCTGCACTTGCTCTTGTGGAACTTCATCAGGTTCCTCTGCGCCCAACTCTCCAGCCTATCCAGGTCTCACTGAATGGCAGTACAGCCTTCCAGTGTATCCACCACCCCTCCTAGCTTTGTGTCATCAGCAAACTTGCTGAGGGTACACTTGTACACACTTATATGAGATACTGTTACAAACCGCAGCTTCTAAACCACGCACATGAATTTTCCTATCAACAAAGTTTGTGCTGTTACACAGACATCTATACTGGTCTAAACATGTTCGCCCGCAAACCCAATATTCTTGTTTTCAGAAGTTGTTAATCTTTCAGAAATGCATACGTTCTGAGATTTTCTCTTCTTTTCCCATAAGGCTTATTAGTTCCACTTCTGAGAGCAATAAACTGCGTCCCTACACAATACGACACTTTATTCAAAGTGAATGCCCTTAAGTCTTGCCAATACATGACACGTTTAGTAAGTCTGTAGACAATAAATTGTGTTCTTGCAATTAAAGAAAACTGAAAGTTATTAAACATTTGGAAAAGAGGAGATATATAGGACATTCCTTCAAAGTGTAAATAAATGTCATAGTTTGTTAGGTAATGATGACTGAATGAAAAAGTTCCCCAGCCAGGCCATCTTATTTTACAGACCAATTAGCATTGGTCATGTAAAATCATCTCCACAGACACCTCAGTGTCAGTAACAATAAGTTCGGATTTAGCAAGCGTTTAGTAGTCTCTATAGTTCTTCTGTCTTGATTTCCTGAAAACAAAAGCATATTCACAAGTCGGAAAGTATTTGTTTGCTTAACTATCAGAGATAATGACTCCTTGGAAACCAACTTAAGCCCCTCATTTTGTTCCTTCATCTTTCACAGAAAACTCTCCAAATTTATGGTGCTTTCAACCAAGCTACCTACTTTATCTGCCCACTCTGACAGTGGAATACAGGGCTTGCAGGCTTGCTAATACATTAAGCCTTTTCAAGACCAGCTTCTGGCGGTGAAGCCAGTAAGCATGGAAGAGCCTGTATCCATACTATTAAATACATCCTTTTGCCTCTCAAATAGGGAGACATTATTCAGATTTCCTATTATGAATGGGTGCTTGCCCACACTAACTCCTGCCCATGCTTGATAATTATTTGGGAGAATGTTAGTTGGCAAGCACAAGTATGTTAGAGACTATTTCAACAATTTAACTGCACAAACACATGAGTTCCTGTGTCTGGGAAGGTTCTCTGGTTCTGTTTAATTTATTGAAATAGACAATCACAGAGGGCATCACTAAAGTACTTGACAGTTTTTCAGTACCTTTCCATAATTTCAGAGATTATACATTGATTTACCCTGCAGCGGAATGAGGAAAACAGACAAAAACCACTAGCCTAGTTTAAATACTTCATTTTCACTCATAATGAATGGACTCAAGATCAATAATTCAATAGTTTAATTATTTTGACAGTTATGTTTATGAGGGAAACTAATTAGGAATACAGCGCTCTCAGCCAGTAATTGCAGTTTTCTTAGCAGGGTGGTATGACATTGGTGTATTGCAAACCCTTGCTGGTGACAAACAAAATAACTCTTACAGGAATTGCTACCCACTAAAATGATCTTTATTCCCAGTAGGTTCTTGTTCCTCTCAAACTTAGAAATTTATTTTGAGTTCACTTGTCTGGTTTTGAGGGTTTGGGGGGAATTGTCTTTCGGGTTGGAGGGCATTTTTGCAATCTTTGCACTGTCACTGAAATGATAAATCAAGATAATTTATTGTTCGAAATTCTGCATCCTTACTGAAAGCACTTAATTATGGTGTACTTTTGGGTTTTTTTTTTTTATTTTCTCTTAATGTTTATTAGTGTACTTATGTAAGTAAAAGGTAGGACATTCTCCAAATGTTCACAGAAAATTTTAAAAAGGCTTCAATAATGCTGTTATATGATTCTTCATATACAGTTAGGTAGGTTTCGAATAAGGAGGTTTGTTTTATATACCATCCAATGAATTTTCATGGGTATTCAAAGTACCCAAAATCTTCCAATCAGCAGATATCCTTCTAGCCCCTTTCCTTAGGGCTTGAATCAATTAGATATTACATTTTTCTTACCCTTCCAGGCATTAGTGATGATCTGAAATGCAAAATGTTTGAATGGAAAATGTTCATCGGGTTACTCCATTATTCGCTGCTGTTTCTGGAAAGTTTCTTAGTACTCTGGTAATGCACATTTATCTAGCAAGATTAAAGCTTCATTAGCTCAAGAGTGAGATAATTTACATTATAAATATCACATTTAAGCAAAGTTTCATTCTGGCAGCTGTATCTGTGATGGCAAGTCAGATAGCAAAGTACAGAAGGGTTCTGTTTTCCCCAAACTACATAAAATAGTTGACAAAATATTGCAGTTGCCAATTAACTGACCAAATTAATCAGTTTTTCTTCTTTATTTATTTATGTTGATTTTGTTTACTAATTTGTAATTTTCTAATGCTATATCAGACAGCAGAGTTAGTTTCTTGTAAGTAATAAAAAGGTTTTCCATCCAATTTTTGGTCTGGGTAGCAAAGCCTTCATGTTAACAAAAGAAAATAACTTTATTGCAAAAGGGAGTTTATTATACTATCATTAACTTCCCAAAGTATAACACATTTAATGACCTTTATCATGTGATGTAGTAGAGCTATACCATTTTCTAAACCTGTCAGGAAAGCTCCATAAACCTCCAAAAAAAGTAAGGAAAGGTTTCTTCTCTGTATACCAAACCCAGTGTGCTTAATGGTAGTACTGTTTTGTAACTGAAACATTTAGGGCAAGGAGACAGAATCCTTCTGCTAACAATGCTGACATAAAGCTGGAGCAGATTAATTGACTGTCTGCTGTACTTCAAAAACTATACGTGATCAGAATTCTCCATTTTTTATCAGGGTAAACTCCAAGTTCTTGTTTAATTTCACTGCAGTTCCATTTGTACACAAAGCTCTAGAATTATGTTAATGCAATATGTGCATGCATCTGTCTAAAATTCAGTAAATTTAGTTCTTAAACTGGGCCATATGCCACAGGAGCCTATGTTTCCCATTAATTTCCTCAGAAATCTAGTGGTCATATTGTTAAGATCATAGTCAGTCATCCTAACGACAACAACTTCTGGCAAAGCATTTCCTTCTATAAAATAAAAAAAACTCCATGTTACAACTAATATGGCTGTTTGGTTTTGTTGCATTTGGGAAGGCATTGCTGAACATCAGGCTTTCAGATCCTTAATTAAAAATAAAACAACTGGCAAATAAATATAAGATTATAATATACTAAGTTTTTAAAGAGGAAAAAAAAAATCAGCAACTTAAAATCCTGGAACTTCCTGCTCAATGGAAGGAAAGCAAATGACCTTTTGTTGTAAGACGTAACATGATAATTTTATGAAAACTGTTTAAGCGGTTCCCATTTTTCTCTGGTATTCGTCATTCTCTCCTTTGACCCCGTCCTTAATGCATTTATAATAAGAAAACAAAACAAGGCTGGAAAAAGGATATGGTAAACTAAATATACAACCTATATTAATCTTCTCTCCTGTATTATGTTTATGCCTCTAGTCACGTTCCCAGATATCTTCTATGCATGTGTCAGTTTTCACTCATACTTCTTGACAAAGGCTTACCAGAACTTTAGCAGCTCAGTGGTCAGTGCAAATTCAAAATGCATCATTTTCTATGTCAAAGTGGAATTCTTTTTCTTATATGATTCACTTTGCATTTACTTAATCTATCTGCAATTTTGTTGCCTAGACATCCAGTTGTGTATCGTCAGAAATTCTTCAGTCGTCCCTTGTTTTTAACATTCTTAATAGCTTAGTATTATTAGCCTAAATTTCTTCTTTTTAAAATCATTTCAGAATATGCTGAACAATTTTGAACACCCAAAATTCCACTGTGAGACTTTTATCATCTGTTAGGTTTTTATTCATGCAATGTCCTTCCTTGTATTAATATGATGCTTAGTTTTTTAATAGCCCTTTGCAGAGTAAGGTGCAAAATACAAAATTTGCATTTTGAAAACCAAGGTAAACTATATCCAACATATTTCTATGCTTTCTGAAACTATGAAAGAATTCCAATAGGTTTCTGAGACAGGATTTCTTTTACATATCGACACTTCCTCAGTATATAATTTTTATCCACGGTTCCACTAGTGCTACACTTTGTTATAGCTTTCATAGTGGGCATCCAGCATGCAGCTCCTTAGAGCTCCATGAAAGACTTAAAAGATACAGTTCCTGAAGTGCACAGGTCTCAAGACAGTTTTAAAAGAACAGTTACAGTTGCACACAATTTTCAATTGTTTAGCCATCTGATCTTTGTACTCATTCAGGACTCCTGGGTGAATGCTGTCTAGTTTTGGTGACTTGCTATTCGCTTTGTCTGCGTATGCCACCACCCCTTCAGACTGAGAAGATATGCTAATGAGTTCCCCAAAACGAAGAATGTTGTGAATGTTAAGTTTACACGGGTGCAAGAGGGAAACAAACAAATCAACGGAAGTAATACATGCAGAAACTCACTAAGCACATTTTAAAAACCACCTTTCAGTTCAGGAATGTCCTGGGCTGCAAACTGGAGAAGTACTTAGAGGAAATATTAAACAAACTTATCTGGTCCTTACACTCTTCCCTAGGATTCTGCATTTTTGTTCCTGTAAGGAACACAATATTGAGCAAGATGGATCTTTGATTTGACCCAGTAACAGTCACTTTTATAGTCTTCTGCCCTTCTCTCCATTAATTTTTGACCCTTTTCATTTCTGCTCTTAGAAATAGCAGGCTGAATGATACTGAAAAATTTTGCTCAACACTGTGGACTCCATGCAAAGGTGAAACTAGACACGTATTATTGCCTCTCCTTGGGTAACAGTGGAATACAGCAAGGCCAGTACAGTAGAAAACACTGCAGCCTGGCTTCACTTACTGTCTTTCATACTGTCCTCGGCATCTTTCTCTCAAATGGAGTATTTAGTGGGATATTAGTATCTAGATCAAACACCTAAGCAAGTGGATATTATTACTGATGTTACAAAAACGCTTGAAGGTTGAAGATCTTTTAAATTTTCTTTCCTTTTCTTAAGCACTGTCTTTGCAAGAAACACACAATTTTGTTAGACACTTGTATGAATAGACATAAGTTCTAACTGAGGTCACAATCATTACAAAAGGATTAAACATGCTGCAGTTCACATTCTTTGTGCCTAAATGCACTTTCACTCTCGACTCCACATAAGAGGTAGACTAGGCTAAAAATTATTCACTTTGAGAAACAGATTATTATTCCAAAAGAAACCTGCATTCTACACAGGGACATAATCCCAGTGCATTCCAGTAGCTCTAATTTAGGTCCATACTGAGATAACATTTTTGCAAATTAATTGGGACAATAATCTCTTTTAGATAATCCTTTAAAATGAAGTTTAAGACTCTGTCTTTAACACTATTCTGATGTCTGGACGTCTTTTCCTTCTTGTTTTGATCTCTGTGTCAGTATTCATGGAGAAACCTGTAGTATCGAAATAAACAAAATCCTGACAGCCACTGTGTTAGCATATAGTATACTAATACAGACTAAAGCAGAAACACAGAATCATACAGCATGTGAAGTTGGAAGGGACCCATAAGGATCATCGAGTCCAACTCCCTGCTTCTCACAGGACTAAATCATAAAACTAAACCATATGATTAAGAGCGTCATGCAGATGCTCCTTCAACTCTGACAGACTTGGTGCCATGACAGCTTCCCTGGGGAGCCTGTTCCAGTGACCAACCATCCAGTAGAGAACCTTTTCCTAATGTCCAGTCCGAACGTCCCCTGACGCAGCTTCCTTCCATTTCCTTGTGTCCTACCACCGCTCATCAGAGAGAGATCGGCAGCTCCCCCTCCGCTGCCCCCCGTGAGGAAGGTGTAGGCTGCGATGAGGTCACCACTCAGCCTTCTCTTCTCCAAGCTGAGCAAACCAAGTGATCTCAGCTGCTCCTCCAAAGTCTTGCCCTCGAGGTTTTTCACCATATTGGTGTGGAATTATTAGTAAAATTAAGGTTTACATCTGAAAATTAAAGTTTATATGAAAAACGTAGCATCGTTCACCCATTAAGGAGAAGCATAAAATCAAAAGGAGCTCTGAGGATGGGACACAGCTGCAGCAGGCATGCGAGGAATCCACTAACACAGCAACTCCCTGCAACATACCGTAGAGGATGGAGCGGAGTGGAGATTCCGTGGCCATGCTCTGTGATGATAAAGCGGGAAGAAATGGTCCTCTAGAACTGATGAGCAGCTCATCTGGACCCCTGAGCCAACAGGTTTTCGAAACCTTGTCAAAATGTTATCCTTTCATGAACTTTGCTTGTTTTAATATCATCTTAATACCAAAACACATCTCCATCCCGAAGGCTACCTGCCTCCAAGGTGCGGCCACTCCTCTTTGAGACTGCGCCCTCAATTTTTTGTAAACTATACCTTTAAATGTGAAGTGAGAGAATTTTAAACCAATCATGGTAAAAGGTATGTATGACTACAGTCACTCAAACGCCACTTTAAATGTAGAAAGGATATAAAAATAGCCAGGGAAATGGGGGATTTTCGGAGAAGAAGATAACTCCGTGAGCAAGTCGAAGGAAACTCCACCTCAGACTGCCTCTGACTACCGGGACTGGCCGGCGGGCTGAGCCTTGCTTCTCCCCCCTTGGGACGCCGTGGGTGAGACTTAAACTAAGCGCTTTTCTTGGGAATCTTAGAAATCTCTCTAGAGAGTTACTCCCTATCATTTATAGCCAGGCTGTATTATTTATACTCTTTTCACGCGTTTTATACTTAATAACATCATATTTGCACGTGCTTTCTTGCAGACAGTCACTATCACCAGCAATTCAAAAAACCTATATATTTATTGCACAAATAAAACTGCACTGTTTAAGTAGCTAGTTGTCACAGTTTCTCACTGAATGTGACTGAGTCTTAGAGTGCGGCCATGCTAGTTCATGAGTACGACTGGACTGAAGGTGCAGACCGCTATTAGTGTATCCAGAATCGTGGTAGTTTAATACGCATATTAAATGCCACTGGACTGGTAGTGGCAAGTTGGATATCACTCAGAATTTAAACCTAGTCGCACCTAGCCTCCCACTCTGGTGAAGAGAGTTAGAAAGCAAGGGGATTTATTTTCTGCTAAATACTCCATCCCTTATAACGCAACACTTGGTCACCATCCTCTGGACACACTCTAATAGTTTGACATCCTTCTTATACTGAGGTGCCCAAAGCTGCCCATAGCACTCGACATGGGGCCGCACCAGTGCAGTGTAGAGTGGGACAATGCCCTCCCTTGACTGGCTGGCGATGTTGTGCTTGACGCACTCCAGGACTTGGTTGGCCCTTTTGGCTGCCAGGGCACACTGCTGGCTCATATTCAGCTTGCCATCAACCCAAACCCCCAGATCTCTCTCTGCAGGGCTGCACTCCAGCCTCTCATCCCCATTTTGTACATATAACCAGGATTACCCTGTCCCAGGTGCAGAATCCAGCACTTGCTTTTGTTAATATTTCATAAGTTTGGTGATTGCCTAGCTCTTCAGTCTATCCAGATCTCTCTGTAAGGCCTCTCTACCCTCAAGGGAGTCCACAGCTTCTCCCAGTTTAGGATCATTGGCAAACTTACTTAAAATACATTAGATTACTGCGTCCAGATCATTCATAAAACATTAAGGAGCACTGGCCCTAAAACTAAGCCCTGTGGAACACTACTGGTGACTGGCCGCCAGCCTGGTGTAACCCCATTTACTAAAGCTCTTTGAGCCTGACCCGTCAGCCAATTGCTCACCCAACATATTATGAAGTTGTCTAGATACACAATGTATGTTGCATCAGAAAAAAGAAAAAGAATCCAAGAAACAATACTCTGCACTTTTTTGACAAATCTTTTTTTTTGGTTTTCCTAGGAAAATTATGATGTCTTATAGAAAGACTTGGTCATCCTCAGGGACAATATATAGTTGCACCTGAATACAAAAGTAGTCAAAAGTCCAAAAGACATTTGTATTTGTGTGTTAGGATGTGGACATTTAATAGAAATTGTTTAAAATATAGACAATGTAAATACAACTTTAAACTTTAATTTTCTGCTTGAGGAATAGTATTGTGAGTGCTGCATCGCTATTGCTTTTTCTGGTTTGGGTTCTTAAAGAATATTTTTCTTCTTCAATGTTAAAACAAATACTTGTACTCCTGCATTACTTTTTGTTTGACTTTGTGATTCTCACCTGTCAAAAGTAATCTTGATGGAATGTCCTGGTTTTGCTTCAATCACCCATTCACAATTAAGAGAGTCTTTATAATATCCTGGCCACCCTGGTGGTAAGATAACACCACTTGATGCTGTCAAATGTCCTCCACATGGTGCTGAAAGAAAAAAGTATGTATACTTGTATCATGCACAGTATTTCTAATATAATATTATATAATAAAAGAACTTTAAAAAAAGAATTAAAATTCATAGAAAAATAAGTTTCATATACAACTAAATCTTCTACATTATGAGCACTTTGTTTTATTCAGAATCATAAGTCCTGCAATGTATCTTATCATAGCTTATTACTCTGCATATCTCTTCATACATAGAGCATGGCACTTGATTCTGCTAGCCGTCCTGTTGAAATGCACACTATCTCGTAAAAAAATAACGTATCATCATTTTTTAGACCTAGTATGATTCCACATTTATGTGGAAATATCAAATTGTTCCAAGCAATTTATAGTTAATTATTTTCATTGTACTGTGCCATCCAATATCTTTTTGAGTAAATATTCAGCTCAGTGGAACTGATTGTTGTAAATATTCCATTGAATCATAGAATGTTTGAAGTTGGAAGCGACGTCTGGAAATCATTTAATTCCACCCCTGATCAATACAGCAGATTGCACAGGACCATGTCCAGTCAGGATCATGCCCTCCCTCCAAAGGCAGAAACTCCGTAGAGTCTCTGGTTAATCTGTTCCAGTGTTTGATCACTCACAGTGAAGGTTTTTCTTATATTTAAACAGACTTGCTTGTATTGAGTTTGTGTTCATTGCCTCTTGTGCTGTCACTGGACACCACTGAGAAGAGTCTGGCTCCATCTTCTTCACACCATCACATCACATCAGGTTTTTATATTCACCGTGAGGGTGGTGAAACACTGGAACAGGATGCCCAGAGAAACTGTGGATGCCCCCTTCCTGGAAGTATTCAAGGCCAGGTTGGATGGAGCTCTGAGAAACCTGGTGTAGTGGAAGATGTCCCTGCTCATGGCAAGGGGGTTGGAACCAGATGGTCTTTAAGGTCCCTTCCAACCCTTACCATTCTATGATTCTATGATTCTAAGACCCCTCCTAAGCCCTGAGCCTTTTCTTCTCCAGTGTAGACAACCTCAGTTCTATCAGCGTCTCCTTGTATGACAGATGCTTCAAGTCCTTAATCATCTTTGTGATACTTTGCTGGATTCACTGCAGTATGTCCACGTCTCTCTTGTACTGGGGATCCCAGGGCTGCACACAGCACTCCTGACACAGCCTCACCAGTGCTGAATAGGGGGGTAGGATCTGTCATTTCTTCTCAACCCATATCTCTGGCCTTTCTGTCAAAGTCCCTCCGAATAGCAGCACAAGCATATCAGCCACTCCTCCCAGTTTTACATCATCTATAGACTTGCTCAGAGTGCACTCTGTCCCAGCATTCAGTTCACTACCAAAGATTTTAAACAGTGTAGGACCTGGTATTGACCCCTGGGGTATACCACTACGGACTGGCCTCCAGCTGGACTTCATGCCACTGACCACACCCATATGAGCCAAACAGTTCAGTCCGTTTTCAATCCACCTTACTGTTCACTCCTCTAGCCCGTACTTCATCACTTTGTCTATGAGAATCTTATATGATACAGTGCCAAATACCTTATTAAAACTGAGATAAAAAATATCCATTACTGTCCCCCTATCCATCAGCCCTGTCATCTTGTCACAGAAGGCTATAAGGTTGGTCAGGTTTGACTTCCGCTCCATAAATCCGTGCTGATTTCCCCCAATCACCATCTTGTTCTTCATTGTTTGGAAGTTGTTTCCAGGAACATTGCTGCATCACCTTTCCCAGCGATCAAGGTGAGAGCTGCAGTTTCTCAGATCCTCCTGCTTTCCATTCTTGAAGGTAGTAATTTGCTTTCTTAGAGCCCTCAGGTACCTCCCTGCATTAAATAACCTTCCCAAGATGATTGAGAGTAGCCTTGCAATGTCACTGGCTGGCTTCCTGAACATTCTTCGGTGCACCCCATCAGGCCCATTCCCGTATGTCAAATCTGATTAATGTTCTCTAACTTGACCCTCCTCCATAAAAGGGAAAAAAGTATTTCAACAGGGCTATGAAAGCAAAAGGACTAGACAGAGAGCATTTTTCAGAGCAGGATCAGAGGACTTTGGTGCAGGATTAAACAACAGCAGAAATGACTGAACAAAGTTTGGGAAACGTGAGTCCCTTACGACATGAAGTTGTCATAGCACGGGGCTTTGGGATGTTATATTTTACCAAAGGCTATGCAACAGTAAAAGAGGAACACTTTCAGGTCAGGTAAATTTATCTTAGTATCATTTGTATTACCCTCCGTAAGTCAGTGGTATCATTATCAGCAAATTTCATATTGCAGTGCAGGAAATCTTGTCACTTTTCTGCTGTTTCTCTGAGTAGTGACAAGCAAACCTATTATGTCATATGCAAATGAACAGAAACACAAATTTGTGAGTAGTAAATTACTATTCCTAGTTTTGATTCAATGTTTTCAACAAAAAAAAACAAACTTGAACTGAAGTTCGAGAAGTTACTTGATTTCGTTCATGACTTGCACTTGTCTCTGGGAACTTTTTCCAGATTTAAGAAAGCAGCAAAAAAAAAAAAACACAAACCACGAAATGTAGACACTGAATTGTCTCTGGGGCAAAATGACTGACCAGGAAAGCGGCATTTGTGTTACATGTGTATAGTTAATCAAGCATGAAATTTATTCCATAGTGGTATTTTAAATTAAATTTTGTCATATTAAAACAAGAACAACCAGAAGACCACTGATCCTCACCTCATTGTAACACTTCACTTAATTCATGTATTTCAGGTGTTGGTTACAAAGATTGTTAAGTATACAGAGACACAGAGCAGAGCAACGATAACAAAAAACAACAGTTTCTCAGAAATCTGACAACTAGAAGCAAATTAAATTATCTCTAAACTAACTAGCAAGGATGCTTAGTCTGTGTAGTAATTGAAATCCAGAAATTCCTTCAATTATTAGCTGGAAAGAGAATCCACATCAAGAAGGAACACATCCTGAATGTAACTTACAATGACTATCTTTCCTTCTATATCAAAACAAACAATAGGCAAACTCTAAAAAAATAGTCTAATATTTTAATCCTTTCCTCAGTAAAAACTAATCCTGCAACGTTCAAAGAAAGGATAACTGAGCAGTACTTCTATATTTTCTTAAAGCGTCATTTCTGTATTAGTTTTCTCTATAATTTTTTCTCAAAATGCTCATCTTGGGTCTTTTATCTATGTGCTCGGGGAAATAGAATTACACAAGGATTACATTATATACTTTAGCAATTCTGTATAGAGTTTCAAAATCAGAAAACGTCTTTTGATGAAGAACCTCGCACTGCTCCCAGCTTCGGAGTGGCCTGGTGTTGCTCCAGGCAAAAAACCCTGCTCCACTGCACAGCTCATTATATGCCTTAATCATGATAAGAAATCCCGCTAGTGTAACATCTAGATTCAAATACATTACCTCTACGAGGCTGCTAACATGTTTTTTCCAGGATCTCTAAATTTTCTTAGAAATGCACAGTCTTATGAGAACTGAGATGTCAAATTGCCCAAATAACAAAAAACATGAAAGTGGTGCGATCCAGATCCTTAAGTTAATGCAATGACACTGAAATTAATAGAAGTGTGAGATTTACACCAATTAGAAGGTTTGGATTGGCTTCTTAAAAAAAGTATCATTTAACTGAGTGTCTGACTATATATCTATTGTTCACTAAAAGATCTACGATTTTTTGATAATTACATTTAAAAGACACTCTTTTTTTTCTCTCTGTATATCATACTAAAGGGAGACTTAATCTAAAGTATAGCTCATCTTGGTCTGTTTATTCACTCAGGCAAGAACAAGCAAACAGATTTTGAAATTTTGGGGAATACAATGAATATTAAACACAGCTCTGATTTTCACCATATTTCTGAGGAAAAAATGAACTGCAGGTTAATATGTTACATACAGAAACTCAGGTATAATTTCATTTTGAGAAAATTAAAAGTGCAACTTTTTAAAAAGGACTTTTAAATAGAAACTTTACTTCCCTTTCTATGTGGTAGATAATTATGTTCTTCAGTATGCTTCAGCCAAAACTGTTATAACAGCTATAACTCACAACCTGGTAATGATGGTGACAATCAGAACTTGTAAAGAATAGTGACCAGATTTTTAGAATGCTAATTTATTCCAAGAATATAAAAGCAAGCTATCTTGTTTCTGTTATTGTTCTCTCATTTGACTGGAAGTGTTAAAATAAGATGAATTAATAACTTCAGCAAAAGCAGTCTTATTTATGTGTGAAATGTAAAAAGTGAGTGAAATATAAATAGTTTCATTATTCAAACCATAGGTGCAAAGTAAAGATTGTGCCCTTACCTTCACAGCGTGGGACAGTAGAGCTCCATACTACATTTCCATCTTGCATAATACATGTTATGGATTCAGAGCCTTGGGTCTTCACAAAGCCATCATCACAGTGAAAGGAAACAGAACTTCCCAGAAGGAATCTGTCTCCAAAACGTCTACCATTTATAGGAATGCCTGGATCATGGCACTCATTCTGACCAAAGGCTGATAAAAAACATTGTAATAATAAAAGTAATAATAACAACAACAACAATAATAATAGTAATAGTAATAATAATAATAATAACAAAATCAACAACTACCCTTCTAAACTTTGTCTCTTTTTTTGGGGGGAGGGTATAACCTTTCAATTGTAATGCAATAATATATAATACAACTTAATTAAAAGTATAGAAAACTCCTCAATAAAAAGTCAACTTTAAATCCAGTAACATTCACACAGATGCAAAATGGTTCAAATTTGGAAGCTATTTAGTTATGTGTGGCTTAGATACACACGAACACTTTGCTTAATTTCCCTCTCGGCAAAATCCAGTTGTTTGCCTCTATCATAATGAGAAGTATGGTTTCACATTGCAGCTAATCTGGCAGAAATACAAGCTACTGCTAAAAATATATGGCCTCTGTCTAGGCTAAACAGAGCAACCCTCCCAGTGGGATGCTTAGGGGAAGGAAGTAGGAAAGACAGGGAAAACCTTTATAGCAAGGCCTGTTGGGGTAGGACAAGGAGTAATGGCTTTAAACTAAGAGAGTGTAGATTTAGACTAGATATAAGGAGGAAATCTTTTACAATAAGGGTGGTGAAGCACTGGAACAGATTGCCCAGAGAGGTAGTGGAGGCCCCATCCCTGGAGACATTCAAGGTCAGGCTGGGCGGGGCTCTGAGCAACCTGGTCTGGCTGAAGATGTCCCTGCTCAGTGCAGGGGAGTTGGGCTAGATGGTCTCTAAAGGTCGCTTCGAACCCAAAGCATTCTATGATTCTATGCTGAGAGCAGCCTGCCTCCATCTGGTGGGGTGGCAACACAGGTGCAACCCACAGGGACCCGCACCTCCACATGCATGGGACCCACACCTCCACATGCATGCATGACCTCATGGGGGGTGTTCTCACCACTATGTGGATCACTGAGTTTCAGAAAGCGGCAGTGCAGGTGCACGTAAAACTAGGGGACCTCTGTGCCTTTCAGGAGGTCTATGCAAGTAAGTGAACCCACTTCAAAGAAAAGGGGTGAGTGTTTGTAACCCATACGTCCTGTGATGGGAAGGCGTGTATGTAAATCTTTGCAGGGCAGGATGAGGAGGATTTAGAGCAGAAAGATATTTACACATTTTTATGTGTTAAGACAAGCAAGGCATCACAAGGAGGCACTAAGTGTGGTCATGGTACAAAGCCTGTCAGAACTCAAGGACTTCAAGCTCTTTTGCATAATATCTAGGTGATCATGACTCGCAGTTTGATCTGTGAGTATTATATTCCTGACTGCATAATTCTCCAACAGAATTCTTCAAATAGAAATAGTAAATATTTTCCTTACTATGGTCTGTCTTTACTTTAGTAAAATAGTATATGGAAAACAATATCTGGACCATCTCAGACAGAAGCAGACCTAGAATTCAGGCCTCTTATTTTCTGATAAACCTTTTGATCTCTGCAGTCTTAGCTAAGGTGAAGATCTCCCTTTTCTCTTCCTGCCACTTTTCAAAGTGCAGTAATTGTGTCTTTCTCCAAAAGTAAAAGAACAATTAAGGCATTTGAGACTTAAAAAGGACTGCAATGCATGAATTCCAGTTTTATGGAATAATACAAGGAAACACCTTGGCCCCGAACAAACACTGTTAATTGCTTATCTTAATTGACACAAGGTAGGAATAGCACAAGATGTGACAAAGATGACTTCATTGTCAATTAACTTCTTCTATAACCTTAGAAGATAATTTCTTCAACTAAGAAGATAATCTCCATATACATAATGTCTCTGAATTATTAACAAAGCTTTTAGGAGAGTTCGCGGTCTATGGCAAATGTAACAATGTTTTCTACATGATCACGATGTTACTAGAGCTTTCAGTTGAGAGTATTTTTGAGTAATATCCTCTCATTTAAACAAAACAACAGATGGCTATCTGCAGCCAGATATTTTTTAGCCTGGTTTCCCAAACAAGAAAGATTTTTGCTTTCAGTAGCTCTCTATATGTATGTGACTGCTAGGTCCACACTTAAAAATTTTTGAACTTCTTGACCAGTTGCAATTAAATTTTGTACATTCTGAAAGATATTACATTCTCAAAATTCATAAAGAAACTGTAGCCAGAGAGAAGAATTAATCTTAAACTGGTGCACTCCTAGAAGAAGGACTTCTGCATGAGATCAGCTATGTTTTTAAACACTAGAAAAAGCACAGAGGGTAACTATTGTATGCATCCCAAAAAAGAGATCCATATACTTAGGGGTCTATATTCTTAGACATCACACTACATCACACTACCTAACTGGAAGATAAAACGCAAAAGCAGAGCAGGTTCCCAGAGTTATTTATTTGCAATTATATTGTAGTTGCTTTTTTACACTTCTGTGCTTTTCAGATTAACATCTCTGTATTTGGATCTAAGCTTAACACTTTTGTGAACTTATTCCTGCTGGTTCTGTAGAGAAGTATATTAAATCATTTGCACTGGAAGCTTTGATCAGAATGGTCTGGGCATTAGTTACGTTTTTGGCTCCAGAAGGAGTCAGTGAATTTCCTTTTTCAGAGCAGAACATTTGTGCTTTTTACCATGATTCAGGGAACAGTTTTGTATGCTGAGATCGGTGTGTGGATGATTCATGGTGACACATTTTGTGTTGGCAACAGACCTCGTCTCGAAAGCCTTGATGTGCTGTGTGGTCCAGGCTGTGCCTCTCCAAAATTTGGGCTTGCAGCTGTAGTGACCCTGGGGAATCCGGCTGCAATCCCTGGACCACACGGAGACATCTCGCTGTTTGCCTTGCAGCTCTTTCAGGTGCAAGTTAGCATCAGAGCTCACTAGGGCAGTATTTCAACCTTCAACCAAAAAGGCCCTTAAATAATGAAAGGAATTCCTCAACACTATCACGATTAAAATAAATAAATTATAAAGATTCAGATAAGCTGAATTCAGGTAGATAGTTGAAAGCAGTACAATTATACAAGTATTAGAATTTACTTCTGTACTATAAGTAAAAACATGACCTATTTTTCATTATTATGAAGAAAGACAGCTTGATTTTAAGATTAGGCATAAAATAAAAGCAGAGGTTCTTACTTGTGTAAGTGATATTAAATCCTCTTCCAGTGGTAGAGTGATCCGACTGAAATTCAAGTCTTACTATGTGCCCACTACTAGCCAACTGAGAAGGGACCTCATTGCCAGAAAAAGTGCCAAGAGGTGGTAAATCTGAAATCCCATCATCTTTCACTGTAAGGTAGTCAAATTGAGGTTCTACATCAAAGTCGTTGAAAATCAGATGGATTCTGCTTCCTGGCTCTGAGATAATTAACCAAACACAGTTCATATTGTTCCCATACTCCTCAGGATAATTTGGAGAAAGAATAATTCCAGACGGTGTGGTGAAGTTGAAGAAACATGAGACTGAAGAAAACAACAATAGATTCTTAAAATACTATCCATAAACCTTATAAATGCTGGTCTTTATATTTTTTATTCTTGTGGAAAAGGATGCTTTTGAAGTCTGGATATCAAAACTACTACACATGAAACTTGGAAATGTTTAAGACTGTCAGAACATTTCTCCAATATAAAGTTGGCCTTGCATGTTTTTATTTCCCTAAGTGAGGCTAAGTGACTGCACTAGGGCCTGCAAGAGATTATTCAAAGCATGTACAGAATGCCAAGGAAAGCAAAAGTAATGCCTGATGTGTCGGAATTTGGAAAAAATTGCAGGTGTGTTCTGAAATGAAAATGCAACTTCCAAATTTAACTGTGATTTTTTTCTGAAAGGAATATACATGAAAATGTATTTAGCAATCCAAGAAAACAAGCACAAGAGCAAATTTTGTCTGTAGTACACAAAGTTCATGCTGATGCAAACAATAGTAGAAATTTAGATGTGCCTCAACCAAGAACTCTTAAGAACATATAGTACAAACTTATTTTACCCCTAATCTCTCTTCGATAGCACAGGGCAATTAAACAAAATTGATTCATAACACTCTTCCTTTTTCACTCCTTTGAGCCAATTTTACTCAAGACAATTCCTAACTGATTTCAAAGTCATGAGCTTTTGACTGGTACTTTAGTGAGAAGCATAGTACATTCAGAAAGAGGAAGGCTCACTGCATATTGATTAACACAAAGGATAACCATTACACAGCTCTTCAAATGTGTGAAACTGAACTCAGTGTTTGTAAGCAGATGTTGTACGTTTGGATTTCATTGTCTTTCACAGGGCATGCACACATCAAACAGTACAGCACAGTAAAATATTCCACACTATTGCCAACAGAAACTAATATAACAACCAAAAGTAATACAGCACCATGAAGAAATGCAACTTCTGCCTTCAAAGGGAATTGAAGGCGCACTGTCTCTGTGCCCAGGCTTAGACACATGCTTAGACACATTTCAGCATTGCACGGGCATATAGAGACTTTTTCTAGGCCAGAGCAAGCTTACTCAGTTTGGTAAATCCTACACCAACACAGCTGCAAAATACATATATGTCCAAGTAGAACTGGACATTTCACTAAGGTTGTTTTGAAAATCCAGTACTGAACTGTAAGACTCTTTACAGGAAAAGGTAATGTGGTCTGGAGAACTGAAGTCCCTAATATACCTGTGTACTAAAGATTTAGTCTACCACAGAAGAAGAATAAAAAAGAAAAGCAAAAAAACCAAACCTCTCCTACCTAAATCCATCTACAAGCTTACGTACAAACGTATTTTTATCTTTTAAAACAAAATTCAAAAACTAATGAACTTACCTACCCTTTTTCCATGTTGGATATCCTTATATTCCTTATACTCCTTTTCATGCTTTATTAAGATACTACAAAATAACCCTGATCTTTTCTTATGTGTATCTGCAAACTGCTTTGCACTGCCAGAACAAATGTGTATGTGCCACAGAGTCCTTGTGAACACTATATGCTATTAGGATTTGCTCATTTAAAGTCTAATTCAACACACATTTACATTAAGAGTGTTAAATGGTTCAATATAAAATGAGGAGAAAGAACATTCTAAAACAGTCCTACGTGATGTTCCCCGTAAATGAGCTACTGTTGAGCCAACTGAAAAATACATGTGACTGAAAGAGTCTTCAAGGTCTTTTGAAATGTTTTCCTGCTGGCTAGTCACAAATGCTAAGAAAAGCAAGAGTCTAAGGTCAGAAAAATAATACAGGAAAAAAAGAATTTCTTACAAACACAGCTGGGTTTGTTGCCAGACCACTGGTTGTTTTGTTGACATGTAATCGTTCTCTCTCCCACCAATTCAAAAGCTGCTTGACATTCAAAGGTAAGTGTGTCTCCATGCAGAAAACTGCTGCCAGTCCTTTTTCCGTATGATGGAATTCCAGGATCTCCACAACCTCCTTTCTCAATTTCTGAATATCAAAAAATTCAAACACAATAATAAGGAAAACATATTTGCAAGCAATTTATAGGTCAGTATCAGAAGTGCATTCATAATATTGGGTATTATATCTTAAACTAATGTTTACAGACGAAAGTGAACTAGAGGTAAATACTGTAAAACCGTCTGTAAGATGACTTTACGAACTAAAGTCTTTTCACAAGCTAATAGCTTCCATACTTGCATTGCATGACAAAATACTCATGTTTAACTGCATGGCTGCACTGAATTATAGCATATTTGAAGGTAAAATTATAAAGCCACAGATTCCTCTCTAACCATGGAGATATACTATGTATAGATCCTATGTCTGGTAATGAAGTAATAAAGAATGTATCTTAACTCTTCTATCTGTAATTCCATTTCTAAGGCCACTAGCAATACGATTAAAAGTATATAATTTACTGATAGAAACGATGAATTTCATTTTAAGCACTAAAATGTAATAAAAACAAAACTGAGAATTATTTCTTAGTCTCATACTTCAAATTAGAGCCACATTTTTATCAGTTGCATTCAGCTACACTGAAAAGAAATTCACATTTTGGATTATGCTTCCTAGATATTATCTAGGAGATCTGTTATTTAAATTATTTAATTCGTACATATCGAACACATATATAACAAGACAAGAGAAAAATGCAAGTCTTACGAAATTTATGAATAATATGAAAATTAGGAAAGGAAATGTAAATCTTCATTGCCTGGGATAGAAATGCTGAATCGTCTTACAAATTGTGATACACTTGGCTGTCCATCAAAAATAAAAGCTCCACCTCTTTGCCATTAAATTTAAAGCAGTTCTTCTATTCATTTTCATTTCAGCAACAACAGTAACAGCAAAGCACTTCTGGTTCTATAAACTGTGTTACTACATCTGTAGTAAAGTGATGTAAATCTCATTCAAATTGAATTAGTGACAAAATTCTCATTATTTAAATGTTTTCCAGTTCAATCCAAGGTATGAAATCTGAAACATTCAGGATGAAAAGAAAATTCAACTCACTGAATAGTATTAAATGTTAATATAATTTAACACCATTAATAATGTCTGCTGTCGAATATTGTTAAATCTACTAATGTTCAATCCTGGCGGAAGTGTATATCTTGACATGCTAACTCCAACAGAAATTTTAAGATGCAGGATGGCATTATTGTGATATCTGAAGTTAATCCGCTCTGTTTACACCCTTAAAGCAGTTGTGAACAGAACATTGACAAGCATGTTCAGAAAGCTATGAGTGTATTTCACAGAAGAAAACGTTATTCACCAAGATAAAAAGAAGCTTACATTTTTCTCATGATAATCTTAAAATCAAACTTTGAAGAGGAAATTAGGAGTGACTATTCCATCTATGAATTACAAATAATATTTATAAATAAGTATTGAAAGTTATACGTATTTACAAATGCTTTATAGTTGTTTCACCTGCCTGCTCCTACTGAGACATTGATTCCTACTGCCACAGTAGAGCACTGGAAACCTGTGTGTTCCCAGCTATCCACAGCTCCACATCCTACATGAAAATGGGGGAAGCTACAGAAAATCAGAACCCACATTTTAACCGCATTTTAAAAGTTCATCTCCTCCACTGATAGCAGAGCTATATCTAATCCAACATGTGAGAATGATCACAAACACTCTTTTCCAGTAACCCGTCGTGTCTCGAAGATCAGGGCAATACTGCCTCAGGCAGGAGTGTCAGGAGGCAAACTGTGTGTGAGGTTTTGCAAAGGCTCTGCTGATTTGTCCCTTAAAAGAAAGCAACAACTGTTTCTTTTCATGGTCTATAGAGGAAGTATCAAATTATCGTGGTTATGTATCTGTGAACCCAAACTCTTAACAGAAAATACAGAAATTACCGTGAATTAAGCTTATTGGCAGGCTGCAAATTCCTATTTTGTAGGAAAATTTTTTTTGTACAGTACGTCTTTAGTCAGAACCGAGCTCTTACTGATGAAGGCAAGAACACAGGATAAACTTTGGAGACTAAGCAATTACTTTGGGCTTCTAATTATATCACCCTTCATCCAAGAATGGAAAACTTTACTTGGAGTGGAAATATAATTTGGATTTTTAAATACCTAATTTGCAAGCACAAACAAGCAGCTAAACTAAAAACTAATTTCAGGTCAAACATTTTTTAAAATACTTATATTCTTTGGAAAAATAAAGCCAAACAACTCATAAAAATGTCAAAATAAAAGCTATTAACTTTATTTCTATTTCATCTTTCAGGGTTTGTGATCACTTGTTCAACACAAAAACAATTCAAATGTTACAAACTTATAAAACACTTCTGAGGATGTCTTTGCATTTTGACAACAAAAAGCTTGAAAAATTCCATCCAGCTCTAGAAATCTACGTCTTCACAAACCTTGAAGTGAAGACTCTCTATCTTTAACAGAAAATGTGCTTTAGTCAAAAACAAGTTACTCAGGTTGACAGAAAGCACGCATTTAACGACAATGGATAGCATTCACCTCTATCTACAAGTTTCACATAAATCCTATATCTACAAGTTTCACGTAAATTTCCTGGTATGAAGGAATACTATGACATGCATATCTTTAGTATTCTTATTTATAACACACTACAGGTGTTACTATCAATACCACAATTTTAGATCAATTAATTATATCAATTAATTTTACAGTGAGACAAGGATCTATTGTTTTCACACCACAAAATCAAAGAGAACATCGAACTTAGATACTTTAACAACTTTTCATGCAATTTTTCAATTCAACATCTGTATATGCTCCTTTATTACAATTAATTAATGTATGCATCAGACAATTTCCTTCCAAAATATTTAAAAAACATCGATATCCAAAAGGCTGTGTCTTAGCTGGCTGAATTTCCAATACATACACTGATTGCAGGTCTGTAGTGGTTAAGACGACAAAACGTATCTTCCGCATAAAAAGATATAAATTTTTAGTAGTAGTCTCAGTTATAATGTCTGAATTCTTCTTTTTTTCGTTAAAGTATTGTAAAATATAAATCGATGTAAAAATTATGCAAGCAGCAGAACACCGTATTAAACCTTCACTTTCTCAGTGTTCAGGAGATGATGAGGGAGTGACAAAGCAGATTAAGTCAGGTGCAAGAGCGTCTGTACATTTCTGTTTACTAAAGAGCTAGCTTTCTGTCACAAATATTAATGACAGACCAAAACTTAGGGAACATGTAGAAGGCCAAATGCAGGGGTTTGTATATATGCATAAACAATACTACTTGTTTATAACCAGATCTAAAGTATTACAGGCATGTAATGATCCCCAACATTTTTCTGTCCTCTGGGAATTAACACAGTATTTTATTTCATTCTCTCGTCTGGTACCAGTCCGACTTCCACTGATATGATCAGAGAACAAATTTTTCAAATGTCTAAATTAAGTTGAAGTGCATTGTGCCAATTATTTCAACACATGCACCAATTATTCTGCTTCATAAATTGCAAAGAGGCTGTATATCTGTTTGCTGAAAAGAGAACATTCTTCTGACCACTACAGTTGGAGCTATGTTGAGCTCTTAGAGAAATCATACAGGACAGAAAAGGTTCTGAAAATGACAAACACAAAAACAAAAGCTATGCTAACCTATTTAAAGTGTGGCAATAAACCCCCTTTTCATTTAGGATTATTCTGTGTACTTATTCCATGCTGGACTTCTTTAGATTTGAGTCCTTAGAGCTGTGTGAACTTCATGAAGTTTGCAAATAAGCTCTCAAGCTCCAGTTTAAACACCAGCTTCCTCTGGTTACCAAAATATTAACAATGATCTTATTAAATTGTTTCTGTCTTTCATGTAGCCTCTTTCAGTAGCCTGAGGAAAGAGACTTTTCATCTTGTTTGTAAACTAGAAATATTTACGCAATTTCAAGGAGTATTCTCTCTTTCATGTTGGAAGGATGACAAGATTAGATTTCAGAAAAGATCATACCCCTCTGAATTTAATCAAAGATGCTTCTGTTGCTGTGTTTTCTTTTGAAGGAAGAAAGATGGAAATTATAAAGAGATATTAAGCATCTAAATAAGTATTATGACCACGGCTTGAAAGGCGTCACATTGCAATTTAAGTCTTCTAATGAAAAAGCTTTGCATTACTTTGACGCAGGTATGTGAAATATGTAATAACATACTTCATAGATTGTAACATTTGGCAGTCTTGTATTTATTAGTCATGGCAGTCATCTGTCTTTTTTTCCCTTGTTTCTGGACTACAAATACAGAGTTAAAATGAAATGTTTAATGCCACTATATTTTCATTCGCACTATCCAATATTCTAGTTTAGAGAAACATCATCAAATCACTAAATCTGCAGCGAGATACAACTTTTACCAGTAGACTGTTAATAATATCCTCACACTTTAAAAATTAAGATGCATAAATGCAATTTAAATTAAATGTTTCAAGCACATGTGGGTCACACAGCAATTTATTGTTTCAAAGAAGAGATACATAAACAAACCTCAGTAGTTCAAGTCTATCAGAAAGTTGAAGTCAATGCTTCTAAAACCTAAAATCATGAATTTGACAACATTTCATAATTATCATCTTAGCTATAGTCAAGATAGGTTAAGGGGATCTGAGAGCTGACAGGTATACTATTACAAAAGAAGAGATAATTTGGCAGTTTATTTCTGTGTCAGACAGGACCTTTTCAGTGTAACACCTAAACTTTTACATGATAGGCCACAGAAATTAATGTTTTAAATACAAGAAAACTGATCACTTAGTTTATTTCCTCTTATTCCTCATACCTCCCTGTGTTAACAGTCATAACCTAACAGAGTGGAATCTGACACTCATATAACACTTTCTTAAATTTAGAAGAGAGACAGAAAAAATACTGTTACATAGAACAAACTGATCTGACAAATGCTGTGTTTTAATTATCCCAACTCATACACTATTTATTGTATACCATGAAGCTCTAAGCTGATCTTCCCACTGATCTCAATAAGAAAACTTATTTGGATTAGTAGCACATTGTGACGCTACACGTTACATCTCACCATTAGAACTCAAATTTCAGTCCCAGATAGTGTCATTTAAATCTCTCTTAATGAAAGGGAAATAACATACATCAAGACAAAGTCTGCAACTGTAATGTGACATAAAGCAAATAATTCAGTTAAGACCATCATTTTTGTTAGGTGGATGAGTTATAAATAGAGAAATTACAAATGGGCTAATGAGACATTACTTCTATCTGCACACTTGTTCTCCCCTGTCTTGAGGCCATTGTGGCTTCAATGCCACTATTAAATTATAGAGTAAATATTTAAAACTGTAAGTACTCTTCAGTGGCAGGAACAGAGAGCTTGGCTCTCTAGGGCTTCTGCATAGGAAAAATAGAAAGCAGAATCAGAAATGGTTTTACCACTCCTGAACAGATATATAGATTACAGTTGTAAAAGTTTTGCACAAGAAACTTATGATGGAGGAGAGGACTCAACTGGGTATCCCAAAATAATACTGTGTTCCTCTGAAATATACTTTTTCTTGCTTCACTGGAAACCATGGTAGTTTATAAAAATTAACCAGCTGCAAAATTACACATGGATTCTCAGTATTACAAGGCAATAGTTTCAGTTTAGGACAAAGAACCAGACACTATTGAAGGTCCCTTCTGTTCCATCTCTGTTCCATAGGGAATACTGTTTTAAAAATAGACAAAGAACTGGCAGTACAAAATACCTAAGGAAGGACAAAATGCTACTGTTTACATAAGCAAGCAGTTCAGCCTTCTTTGAAATGCATATGTAATACTGGTTTCTAATCTAAATAACTTTGTAGAAACTGAAAAACACAAATGGAGAAACCCTAACACCAAGAGGAACCCTTATACAAAGAGAAGGAATAGAGAGATTGCTCAGGATTGCAGAAGAGAACATAAGTAAAAGAATGATATTATACATATGATTCCTGCAAAGGAACATGGGAACAACAACTGAAAGTGAAAATGACAAAACAAAACTAACAGAAAAAAAATACTTCAGATAGCACATAATTGGACTGTAAAAGTGGCTATTAAAGCTAAACTGAGGTTGACTTAAACCTACAAACAGGGCAGCCTTGCATGATAACTTTATGATTATCACAATTTTATCATTATTCCAGTAAATATCATCAAGGAAATTTTACAGTACAATTTATTATCGGTCTCCAACTACAAAAAGAGAAGGCCTCCTTCACAGGTCATATAGTTCCAAGCAGCATTCTAAGAGATTCTCATAATTTCTCTGAAATGTTTTGTCCTTGCTGTTATCAAAAAGGCCACAGATCATATACAGTAGATTAATTTTTGTCGCGTCTACCTTACTGCATTCTGTATCATATCAAAAAACAAACATGACCTTAGAATCAGATAGATGGAAAAGCAACATGAAAAATTTTTATAGGAAGTCCATTTAAGCTAAGAGTTCACTATCATAGAATATGGATGGCTTGTTGGTAATAATATCACATCAATTCATATCACATTGTATCCTATAGTATAAAATAAAAATCCTTGAAAATAATAAAACAATTTGAGAAGAAAAAAAAATCAAACCTTTTTGACAAATATGTTAAGTTTTATATTTACTATGTACTTAAATATTCCATCACAGAACGCAGAAAAATAAAACTATAGTATATTTACAAACAATTTTGTATGCCCAGGGGTAGAAGCAGACCAAACCTGAATAGGTATGAGGAAGAATCTTTCTGTTACTTGTTGCATAAAAGTTTATGATACCAACTAACCAACTAATGAAACAGCAGGTGAAATTCATTTTCAATAATTGTAGAAAATAAATCTGAAAAAAAAAAAAATTATGAGCTTGCAGGCACAACGATACGTTCTGAATTCACAGTCACCACTCGGGAACAAGAACTCTGGTGTACTAAAGATAATTCTATGAAACTGTAAGCTATTAGAAATGTTAGAAATTTCTAGGAAGCAAAACAGAAAATAGTATCTCTGCATCACACAGAAACCTAAGTCATTTGCATGTTGAATATTATATGCAGTTCTGCTCCTCCATATAAAAAAGGATGACACATTAGAACTAGGGAAGGAAATCAAAAGATCAAAATTACTGTTCCTCAGGAAATGAGGACTAATTAAATAGACTGGAAATCTCTTTTTTTGTGAGGTGAAATACATGTGTTCAAAAAGTAATTGGACAAATACATGGAAGAAGACTTTATTGAGAAACAAAGAGAAAGCAATCGAGACATCACTGGGAACAGGGAAAGTACTCGAATTATCTCTGTCTCTTGATTTATTACTGCATACTTCACCTTCTTTTCCTTAAACATTCATTATCGTCTGTTATCAACATATAGTGAGGCTTTCAGTCTCACTGCAGATTTTTATTTTAATGCTTTGTGATTAGGAATGTCATATTGTTCAAATTGCAAAGTTCATGTTTCTTTACAGAATCACACAGAATCACAGAATGGTAGGGGTTGGAAGGGACCTCTGTGGGTCATCTAGTCCAAACCCCCCTGCCGAAGCAGGGTCACCTACAGCAAGCTGCACGGGATCTTGCCCAGGCGGGTCTTGAATATCTCCAGAGAAGGAGACTCCACAACCTCCCTGGGCAGCCTGTTCCAGTGCTCCGTCACCCTCAGAGGGAAGAAGTTCTTCCTCATGTTCAGACGGAACTTCCTGTGCCTCAGTTTGTGCCCATTGCCCCTTGTCCTGTCACTGGGCACCATTGAAAAGAGCTTGGCCCCATCCTCTTGACACCCACCCTTCAGATATTTATAAACATTTATTAGGTCCCCTCGCAGCCTTCTCTTCTTCAGGCTGAACAAGACCAGCTCCCTCAGCCTATCCTCATAAGAGAGATGTTCCAGTCCCCTTACCATCCTCATAGCCCTCCGCTGGACTCTCTCCAGTAGCTCTTCATCTTTCTTGAAGTGGGGAGCCCAGAACTGGACAGAGTACTCCAGATGGGGCCTCACTAGGGCAGCGTAGAGGGGAAGGAGAACCTCGCTCGACCTGCTGGCCACACTTTACTAACAGAAAGAGTAGACCTACAAAAGGCTGAGTAGTGCCCTGGACAAAGGTTAGCCCAAAGATATCCACTGGAATGCAAGTTAGCATGTTACAGTGAAAAATAGGAAGTACAGTAAAAAGCAAGTGCAACTGCCTCAGAAATGATCAGAATAACGTAAGGATTAATCTTGTGAAAAGGTGAACCATGGAATGAGGCAAAAGACAATAAAAGAGCTTGTAGAAAGTCATTAAATGTAAGACAAAGAAAAATAGCTATCAGCAAAGGAGAATGAAGAACATTTTTTTCACTTTTCCAGCAAAAAAAAAAAAGTCAAAGCCAGATAATAAAAGTTTAAATAAATTAATTAAGGTGCAGGATAGGAAGAGAACACGTTAAGGACTTTTTAGAAAATGTAGACATATTCAAGGGAACAGGGCCTAATTAAATTCACATTAAATTACTTAAACTGAAGCAGACTATGAACTATTTGCAATTATCTTCAAGAACTTATGGAGGACAATGAAGGTCCCAGCTGACTGGACAAGGTCACATGTAATAACTCTTTCAAAAACTGGAGAAAAGAGGACCCAAGGAAATATACAAATGCATATGTATATAATTTTTCTCCTCAACTGGGAAACTGATATGCTTTATTTTCCTTTACAACAGAATATCTTTGAATGTCTTTACTTAAAATTATCTTAAATCCTGGCAAGGAAGAGATGGTAGTTGTCTAGAAAGGAATCAATGAGCTTGAGCTACCAATATTTTAAAAGTGCAAGTAAATTGACCTGTGTAATTATAGGATTGCAAAGCCAACACTGTTCCTAAGCAAAGTAATGGAACAGCCAAGACAGGAGTCTATTTCTAAAAGGTTAAAAGATGAAAATATAACAAATTAATTTACATGTTTTCATGGAAAATTGGTTATGTCATACAAACAACATGATTTTTAGATTCTAAACTTGGTTGACACAATATGTTTGGACTTCTTTCAACCCTTTATATTAGCAGCCCATGACATCCTAATGAAGAATTGGCAGCATAAAACATCAATTTAGCACATATTAAATGGCTTAAAATTAGATAATGATAGTATCTCCAAACATAAATGTGAATAACGAATTCTCATTAGGCAAAAGAACTGCTTCAACTAGCTAAGTATATAATTTTTTATCTCAATCCAAACAATTTTTTATACAAATGGTAATACAGAAAAATAGTTAATCAATAGTAGCCACAGTATTTTCAAGATGCTGTCACCATGTGACATATTTTGTAGGTCTATATGTCTTCTTGCACGTATGTACGGACATAAGCACTGCTTTTTCTCATACTAGGCAAAGGAAAAAGCAAACACGAAAATTTCAGGGCTATGTCAGCTGAGAATTTTGTAAAATAAAATTGTTGTTAGATGGAAGAACCTTATTTTCCCTGAGTATCCACTACTGGACTTTACAATGGGTGTCCCTCCTCTTTAAAGAAGACGAGTGACAAACTCAGTTTCACCAAACAAAATGGAAGATTAAAAGGGATGTCATGCGTGGAATGTGTTGGAGCTTCAAGATCGATATGCTTCTAATGCAGGTTATAGAAGCAGACACTGCTGAAACGAAAAATGTTAGCTTTGGAAGTTATCCATGGATATGGATAAAGAGGGAGAAAGATGCCTTGGCAGTATTTGAAATCGGAAAAGTGATTACATTGCAACTGAACGTACTGATATTAGTGCAGTGTGGACTTTCAAACAACTTAATTTTACTTTATTCTATTTCAGTAAAGAAGCAAGAAGGAGGAAATGTTGCTCTAAAGACATTCTTCTGAAGGGCAAAAAAAAATAGAAAAAAATAAAGCATCATTAGGCTATACGCTCCCATATTCTATCCTTGTGGGACAAATCCTGCCCTCCAGAGTTGCACTCAGTCCAGAAACTTGTAACACTTTACAGGGGTGCACAATTTCCACTGAGATCTCCGAGAAAAATTTTGTCTCCTTGATTAACTTTGAAACTACATTGCATGTGTCCCCCTTCCATCTACAAAGTGCTTCCTGTTATTCCTACCTGTGTAAGATTACAATTTTTTTGCTGTGCGTCCTTCCTTCTTTGCTCTTGTCATCTTAGCCATCTGAGAGCCCTGGGCCGAGCTCAAGAAAGACACATGATCCTTCTCTTTCCAAAGATGTTGACCTGACCAACGCTTTAGCAACAAGAACAAGAAACAGGGCCTTTTTCTCTCTAATAAAAAACACTTCCTGAGGAACGTAACCTAACATAAAACTATTCCACAGACAAATAAAAGAAGTCTCACAGCTTAGAATTCACTCTGGAAGATATTCCATATAACCATAGCAAAACAGTGCATACTTACACGTACATGTAAATATTTTGTTAGGGTAGTATACATACAAGAAACTAAATACGTAAATAAATAAAAAAATATAATGTATTCCTTTCAGTGAGAGAAATTAAACAACTGAAATTTCACAAAAGCATGTTACAGAGTCTTCACAAGCATTTTTAGCCATCTATTTAACTTTGCAACTTGCCAGTTGGAAAACTCCATTCAATATCTTGTTTTTCCACTTTCATACCCAGAAGAAAAAGGAAGAAGGATAGGTTGGGTTATGCTGGGAATTTTAAAACATGAGGGTTTTGGGGAAAAAAAAAAATCCCTCTGAATATTGCTTGTCTGTGAAGGTTAAACGCACAAACCCAAAAAACGCAGCAAATCACTACAAGACAGTTCTATGCCTGTTACAGTTATGTATAATCAGGCTTAACTATGGCTTTCATAGAGTCACCAGGGTATAAGTAAAATACTCCATCGGTTCATCACAGAGATATTTGCCTAAAAGCAAAAATATGTGACTTTAAAGTGTTTGACAAGTAAAGTTTTACTAACATAATCTCTGGGGGGTTATTTATTTCCTTTATGTTTCCTTGCACACTGGAAAATGCTATGATGTCATATGATGTGTGTCCACAACAGTACAATTGTTAATTCTTACTTGTTCTATCATGTCATTTAGACCACTTAGAGCATCAATTTTGTAGTTTCCAAATTATTATACTCATTAATGAAACTCAGCATTTAATTTTAAATTGCTACAGTGAGCTAGAATCTAAAGACTAGATCTCAAAGAACACTTCTTCTGACAGTTACCTTCAAGGCCGTAAAATGGAAATTAAAAAAAGAGTTGAATGTTTTCTTTGACATCCAGTTCTTCCTAATACTCTTTACAATTCCTCCTCTTTTCTTTACATACTATTAGCAAAACAGCACAAGAGGAACCTATGGTGGTGGTTCCAAGCAGTGTATTAGATTTTGAACCAAACTCAACTGCTTATGATAATATTTGGAATCAAGAGTCCAACAAAGTTCAGTTGCAAGCCGGATAAGCTTGAGAAATGCTACTCACTGAAATTCAGTAATCTTTTCTACAGCATACTAATATAACACAATAGAAGCATTAACAGATGCAAGTTTTTTATCATGTTCTATATAAAGATGACTGTACAAAAACTTTTTTTGCTAACTATTTCATGCAGAGGGCATACAGACATTAGAAAATAAAAAGTGGCAACAAATGTAAGGCCTTCGAACCATCAAAGACAGATAGATTGAAATGTGAGGATGACAGGAAAAAGTTTTATATCTTTTCAGAAAAAAAAATATTTGAAGTCTTAGTTCTGTGAGCAAGGCTATGCAAGTGCACACATGCTAATACAGCTCCCTGGCATCTAAATAAACCCAAATATACTGACTGCCTGAGGGAAATGATGCTAACTTTGTTTTTCTTTCAAAAGAGAGGAAAAACACATCAACACACATACCTACAGACATAGACTGGAACTAGCTTGCATCTGCATTTACAAGGAGTCATGTACTTCATTTATTTTATATATCACACCTGATGTTGCTAGAATAGCTGTAAAACATAAATTGCTTTATTGTGTGTTCTGCCTATAATGACTTTGTTTTAAAGTAAATAGTACTTTGCTTTCTGAAATTTCCTTAAGCACTAAGCCATTCTTTGGACACTAAAAGGAAAAACAAAGATCCTTTGAAAAAGCTATACTATTACCAAGCCTACAAGTGAATCGTAAAGACACTGTTTTTTTAAAATTTTTCCATGAAGAGTGCATAATTTTCTACTCAAGAGAGGATTGGCCATGGCTATGCTGGCCTGTAAAGGTCAGAGGAGAGGGGAAGGTACAAGGGAATAGAAGACTGGTCTGTAATTAAACCCAAAGTTATTAAAAATGCCACAAAGTACATTTTTTTAAGGCTGCAATATTATATTACAGACCAAATCTGTAGGCAATGAAGGCTGCTTGTACTGCTCTCCAAATGTCATTTCCTTCTGAAAATATATTACATTATTGACTGCATTAATATGTTTTTCATCCACAGTCAGCACATATTTATACGGCTTCATCTGCACAAATACCCCATTTAATGTAATTCATTACTCTTTGCACTTAGAAATCTTCACTGTACAATGTTCTATGAACTATGTTGAGAAAACACCAAGACTGCACTTTTTAGAAGATCCATTTCCTACTAAATGTCAGAAAAATGTACAGAATTCATTGTATATTATGCAATGTATTCTAATACATGTACAAGAAAACCACTATATAAAAAATTTTCAGTGAATTTTGAGGTGAGAGAATATTAAATCCTTTGAAATTATATTAATACATGAAATGCACTTCATATAGCTATAAATGTATATATATGCATTTTTTAAAACTAAAAAGGACTGCCAGAAGGACTTACTGGAAACAAGATTTTGTGTACAGTGTCTTTTTAAGGTCAAACAAACATGTGCCTTCAGCTTGTCATAAGAATATAGGTTTAATTTTTTCTATTTATCAAATTATCCTGTGTTGTTTCATAAAAAGAACTAGTAGTACAGTGACACTATGCATATATATACATAGAGAATTCTGTGACAGTCAAAGTCTGACTCTTAGTACAAGATAATCTTCGATCATTCGCATCCTAAATACGAAGCATTTTATTCATGTTTTGAATTTTTGTGGCTTGGAAACAATATCTTTTTTTTGGTGAAGTTCTAGATAGATATTTGCTTCGAGAAAAATGACAACAATATTACAGAAGAAAATCAAATATTTAGCAAGATCTTTAAAACAATGCTTTATTTAGAGTTTATTGAATTCACCGGTAACATCACTTTTAAAAGCTCATTCACACATTTCTTCAGAAGGATGTATTTAAAGAAAATATCTTAAGGGTCATTTTCAACAAAAATTATTCTATGATTTTATGAATATAGTCGAAGGTGTATCAGCCTTCACATCATTTAAATAACACTTTCATTACTGCTGCAAAAAGGACGGTTACTTAAAGTAACAGACAAGAAAATAAAACTTCACCTAAGTGGCACCACTTGGGAGGCAAAATGAAAGACTGACTTACTGCTCATTTAAAGTCAAGTGTTTGATTCTTGTAACCAGAGTGCAGGTGTCACACATAAAAGGGTTAAAAACTAAAGGGCAACATAATTCTCATAGTTTGATCTTTCCAGTCAGATACAGAAAACTGTCATAAAAATCAAATACTTTTATAAGAATTTATCATAGTATCTATCAAAATAAAAACTCATAACTTCCTATCTGTTGCTGTCTAGCTATGATATATCTTTCTTTCAGACCACCATCTGCAGAAACTTTACAAATGATGGAGGATGCTTAAAATGCCAAACAATCTGAGCTGTAGATTTTAACATGACATTCTGAGTGTTTCACCACTTTCTGAAATATATAAGGCAAATTAGTAAACTAGAATTATTTAGGCTTTAAAGAGCAAGAGGACTATCTTCCTAGGTAATGTAGATGGACACTGTGCATACACTGTGGCTTTCTTTATTTTAAAAATGAATATCAGAAAGACAGCAAAGAGAGAAAGTTTTAACTGGTAAAAAGCTATTGCAGATTTCCATTTACTTAAAATGACGAAGTTGTTCTAGGAAACCTTCAATTGAGCTGTATCTGCTAAGAAGCAAAGATGGATTTATGTTTCTGAAACTTCTATTTATCTCTATCCATTTCCATTGCTGAGGGTTGTTTTCAGTGGAAGTAACAAAGTACAAAAAAAAACCCTATCAGAAGTAAAATACAAACAAACAAAAAAAAAGAACAAAACCTCCAAAAGGTCAGTTAATCCTTACACTTAATTCTCCTGTATATCTTATTAGCATCTTCTTAGAAAATACCAGTTATGTTTATAAAATTTGTTACTATCTAGTTTTTAAGAAAAATCACCAAATGTTAATAATGTTTTTCAGAACATATGGCCATGGTAAACTTCCAATTGCAGTTAAATTAGAATCTGGAAATGATATTTATGTTAAAATTAAACAGACTTAATAATTAACCTAGATAAAAAGCTGTATAACATTTTACTTTTCTATAATACAACAAAAATGTCTGAGCTGTTTTCTATATGGAATGTGTTTAATCATGATGTAAAACTACTTTCCAAAGAAGTTTGACTAGAAGAATAATCTTCACTGGCTGAGCTAAAACATAACAATTCTCTCTTATTCAGAGGAAGATGTTATTGTTCCAATGTATAATATTTTTATGCAAAGAGGCAAGAAAAGGCTTTCAACTTGTGTTAAGTTTTAACTTTAGAGTTAATCACTGAAAAGATATGAATGCACATGTACCTAACCAGTCAGACACAGCTGCAATCTGGAGGGGAATGGAGAGAGAAGCTTCCCAGCCACAGTCATGTCATATAAATAAGAACAAATACACCTGCTGCATACTGGCTTTACCTAACCAAATTTTAAAACTTGAGAGCATATGGATTTTTTAATTTTTAAATTCTAAAGTTTAAATAATGCAGCGTATTAAGAAAAACATTCCTCAATTAAATCAGAAAATTAAAACTAGACACAGATATCAGGTCTGCAAACCATATTATTTTTAACATACATGTTCTTTTCCAGCATATTGGGAATCTCCATTATTAGCACAAAAGAATGCATTACATTAAAAGTTAGAGTGGAAGAAGCTAATACATTGCTTAAACAGTATAACTGAACTGATATGTTAATCTGTAAACAGATTGAGAAGAATAACAGATACTGATTGTATGTCTGTGGAGCATAATTGAGCATAATGGTATCAAGACCTGGTTGAAGACTCTGAAACCTGCCCTTATAAAATAAGAAAAAGACATTAGAAGCAGAGTTATGCAATTAACATAAAAATAAAAAAGGCATAAAATGCATTTACTTAACAAATTTATATTCGAACAATGTGGACTTTTATGATTTGTTATTATGTTAATTTAGGAGGGAGAAGAAGAGTTATGTGGTGTTAGATGCTTGCTCCTTTTTATACTCTTCACTGAACCTCTGTTGTTTGCAACTGTTTAATAAATGATAGTGGCATAGATGCAAATTCGATCTTACCTGCTACAGCCTGGTAATATATTCATAAGTAACATACTCAGCCAATTAAAGCACATCACCTTGATGTTATGTTCCTCAAGACCATGTGTATTTTCTAGATGGAAAGTGGGTTCTGTCTGCCACCCCAACCATTGTACAAAACTCAGGCAAAGTTATTGTCCACTAATAAAAATGACTTTGAAACTGTTGTGGTAATTATTAGTAACTTAGCATGCCTCTTTTCACTCTGTTAGTAACCTACTGATGATACCTTTTGTTCCTTGAAAGAAAACTCAAAGATGTTGAAACTGAAAACTGCCTGCTGTAGGTTTACCTGAACAATATACTCTAAAAGGTCAGGTAACAATACAAGAAAACTTCCTTATCTGAAAATGACTGATAATATATTTTGCTGGAAATTAAGTGACTAACATTTGCCCATTCACAAAACTAACATGCATTGTATGGCACTACAAACAGATTTATTCATACAACAAAACGGTGAAACTCTATGACAGTTCTCCACAGAACCAAATAGCTTTACCATATGAAAATATTCACATAAAACATGAAATATATTTACTGCCTGTCGTCCAAAAGCACACACTTGAATAATGTCTAAATTATAATACATAGGAATGAAATATAAAAAGATAATATAATATACATGAAAATGATGAAAGAAAGGGAAAAGTTTAGAGCAAAATAGGAAGCTCAAAGTTTTCCTTGAATAACTTATGAGTTTCCAAGCATTACACTGTACATAATGATTTCTCAGAATGAAGGTCTCATTGTGAGAGTCTTAAAAAAGCCTAATTTCATTAATTTCTTTCAGCACAGGTTTTATCAAATCTCCAAGCAGTAACAAAGTTTTATATCAATATTGGTAGTGCAATGACATTTATAAGCTAGTTGTATGCTGGTAAAAAACTGCACTGATTTAAGGTTTACTAAGTACTATAGCTGTATGCAAACAGACAACTGACATTTATTTGAGCAACTGAAATACATTTTTGAAAGTATTTTTCTACTAGTCTCAGGAGGAAAGAAGTATCTTCTTCCAAAGAGCATCATATGAAAAGCTTAAAGCTTTACTGCTCAGTTGAGCATCAGTACAAATTAAGGTCGTAAACTTGACATTTTCAGCTGCTTGCAGGGGCTGATATACTTCTTGACATCTACAAGAATTCTTAATAACTTCAAATTATATGAAATGTTCAGGATTATATCACTGAGTCACCAGATTTCTTTTATAACACTGTTATGAACTAGAGGATAGGCTGGTGAAATAACTTCATTAGTTTATATAATCATGTAAAAACAGGAATAAATGCGAGTTCTAAACAGGCTACGAAACTGTTATACTGGTTATCAAGAAGTCTGGAAGTAAAAGATTAAATATTTTTATCAGATTTACAGGTCTACAGGCTTGAAGGGAAGAAAAATCTCAGGATTAAAAAAATTCTAAAAGTTCAAGTTGACTGTCATCTGCTCCTATGTTAGCATGGTACAGCTGATGGGAACACAAGCATGGAAGGAGCCTAATTATCAGCTGGCTGCACGATTTACCTTGGACCTTAACAGCCATAAAGCAGCTATTGTTAGATGTGGCACACCCATGACAGAAGTGGAATAAACCGAACTCAGGCACTTTATTCACCTTGCTACAATGTATAACGTCATCTTACCATATTACATTATCCTGACCTGGATATGCATGGCAATGACTATGTCTATCTCACCCACATAACAGGTAAATGTATGCTTGGACCTATATTAAGAAATAACATAAACCAAATCTTTCTCCTGATTCAAATCTGCATAAATACTACATCAGATCACAAGTTGCTGGGCAAGGTTGGGCATGGGTGGTCTTCACTTGTGGTCAAAACACAATTGAAATGCAGCCCAAGAGGAAAACAAATTAAAACAAAAAAATAAGCGTATGATTTAAAAATTACTTCAATGAAATTTCTTTACCTATTGCATATAAAAAAGTCCCTGCTTTATGCTATGACCAGCAACAAACTGCAAGAAAGGTTTCCTCATACAAATACAGTCTTAGCATGTCATTGGTAGAAATACACTTTGTCTGTTGCTGTTACAAGATTAACCCGTGACCTCAGAATGGTGGTATCCTGATACTAATATTGTTTTCATCTTTAGGATTACACTTTATGCACTCTATCTCTATTTAAGTGTATGTTTCATGTTGTTCTTTATATATACAGTAATACAAAAAAAAAAAATCTATGAGGTTTTAGTGTCATTGCATGCCAGGACTGCTGTTTAAGTTAGAGCTCAGAAAAATTTCTTCCTATAAACAGTTTACTCATCTAAACTAAGTACTCATGGTCAACCTAAATCAATACAATCAGAGTGCTCGGAAGACACCAGGCCCTGTTCTAATGCATGTTTAAAATTTATTTGGACTGAAGCAACTTCAACAAGGGAGACTGGCAACAACCTTCAACAAGATTACCATTCAGCATGTTTATGTTATTTCTCCAGGAGGTGACATATGAGGATTACAGATATGTCTCCTTTGTATGGAGAAATACGCTGAAGTCTTTCAAAACCTTACTAAATACACACGTGAAAGTAAAAATTAAATTAGAGACATAACCAGAACTTACAATCCAGTCTCTTAAATCCTTTACTTTCTAAACACGTCATCACTGAAATTCTGAATACAGTCTTAATGACAGCCTAAATCTGTTATTTTTTGCTCTGAATAAATTTCCTTCTCATTTTTATCGTTCTTTAACAGAGCTCAACAACTTTAACACAGCCCTCTCTACACAAGTAGCTACATACACAAGTATTCACAGAGAAATGTTAGAGTTTTTAATCATAAATTCTCAGCTGTGAAATACACAGTGTCACTAATTTCTCTATGTCTGTGGCAGAAGACAATATCCATTTTAGTGACATTAACTATGTATAATAGCACATTTTGTCTTCCTTCTCTTTACTTAATGAAAAGGTGTGGAGTGACACCAGGTCATGCTGGCTTCAGTAAGGAAAATTGTGATAGATTATAATGGAAAGAGAATTTCCATACAGATCCTTTGATATACTTGGGTGTGGTATTACAACATGTCTCTTTCTTCAAGGACAGAACAATTTAACACAGTAGCAGTTTATCAGCTTTGTCAAGTTAACAAGCTAATCTCAACATTATTTTTATTATCTGTGTTTCTATAGCTCAACTTCCATTGCATACAGTGATACAGCTACAGTGGTATTCCTCTGTATCAAAAACTATTACTGGTAACTATTTCTTGAGGACCTATGTCTGAAATCTTTCTCGTGCATCCAACTATGGGAGAGCTGCGTTGTGCAGTCCAAGCAGCCTGACTAATTAGGCAGACTACAGAACTTTTCTTAAAGTAAATATCAAATATCTTAAATATCCATTCATAATCAAGAAATCAATTCAAAATCAAGAAATCTGAGTAACAAGAATATAGACAGCACTTCATATTTCTGACATTAAGATGTTTCTGAAGGTGAGCCAAAGTGGAGGCATAATAATACAGAAAAAATTGTTCCTCCTTTAATCCCTTAGGCAAACTGTAAAGAGGGTTAAGTTTCCTACTTATATACAAAATCTGTGATGCGTATCAGTTCACTTACAGGTGTCATTTCTTGTCATTTTTAGGTGGACATACTAATGTAGGATAGCTCAACTGCATCATCACAGTGCTTCTCTATTCATAATTAAAGTGAGACAATGCTCAGCTAAAGTAATAATTTTCTACAAACTGCAATCAGTCTATGACACTTTGTCAATATTAATATAAAAATTGATTTTACTGTAATAGATACAAAGTCAAGATGCAGTCAGTCAGTTGTAAAATATTGCCCAAGAGACTGAGGAGTCAAGTTCTAATCCTAAGCAAAACTTTGACTTTTTGGTTAAAAGGTTCAAATAAGAATGCCCTCTACTTTGTCTCTACAGACCATCAAAGCTGGCAGTTTGCTTTCTTTTTAGCTAACTGCAGTAACAGAGAAAGTGTCTTTGAGGTCACATGTCGCAATCCATTAACTTTCTCATCATTAAAATGAGATTCTATTTTTGGACAGGCTCTTTGACTGTTAAACAAAGGGGAGTCAGAATCATTGAAGTAACTTGTGACAGTACAGAGGTTTCAGATTTTACGCTTAGCCTAAAACAGCATGTATGTTGAGAATGCAGATGGATAAAGTTTTGTTAACAGTAAAGGAAAATGAGAAATTTCTAATAAACTTAATGAGAGCATTGAGGTAAAACAGAAAAAAGTTATAATTCACTTTCATATTAGGACATTTACTACATTTCTGACATTGCAAACATTTCACATTTTACTATTTTGAAATTAATTGCCAAAACTAGAAAAACACAGAATTACGCACAATCAGTTCTAAATTGAGACTGAAAGCCAGAAATCAGCTGTCAAATGATCACAATATACTTCATAACAGAGATGCCACTACTACTACAAAATTCACAGTGTATACTTCAGGTGTTTTCAGAAAGACCCCAGAAGTAAGAGGCTGAACTCCAGAAATTAAGTAAGATTTCTTCGGTAAGTTAGAAAAATACAGAACTGAAAACAGAGGCCATTACATTAGAAATATCCAAAAGAGAAATGATAGCAGGAAAATAACTCAGCAGATAGATTTACATTTTTTAACTTTTTCATACAGGTACAATGAGATAAAGTCTGTAACTTTGGATAGAAGAAAAAATGCAAAGTGTCAGATACATAATGTGTGCCAATACTCTCTTTCCACTATACACTATTTCCATTTTATGTAATGTACAAATGGATTCTGCAAAGAAAATAGTCTTAATAAACATGGTCCCTAGAAATGACACAAGTAAAAAACAGGAAACCGTGAAAGAAGGGATGAGAAGGTGTGGGTTAACTTAAATAAAAAATACGCCACTGCCCTCAGGAAACACAACATACTTGAGCTGTGTAACTGTATAGGCTGAACACATTGCACAATGTCTTAAAATACCTTCACGTCTTAGCCATAGTAATGCTATGGGCCTGCGTCTGCTTTTTTACCCACAGCTCTGTAACACCTCACTTCAGCATTTGTGATAGTGCTTCAAGAGCCTCTGCAATTCTTTTTTTTCCTTATTGTTCTCATACTGTTCTTCTCATGGCCATGGACCTGCAAATCCCAGTAGTGTTGCTATGGAGGATTCTCATGGAAAGCAATTGCCACCATCATAAGAATCACCCTTTCTCTCTCCCCCTCTCCTTACTTTTTGTTTCAAAGATTTCAGTTCACATTAAAGAAAACCAAAACAAGGTGCATAAAAAAGTAGATAATAGTGATTTAAATACTCAATAAATATTATCTAACAATATACACAGAGAAACTTAACAACCTATGAACGCATAACACCTGATCTAATTAGCACACTCCAATCAGTACTGTGAATGGGAACAACCAATAGTGAGTTTGAATGAGTCCCAAGGAAAAGTATACTGTACTAGGGAAATATCCTGGTGAAAATACAATCCTAACCACTGTGATCATCCCCACCTCCATCAATGCAGAGAGTAGAAGGATACTGATGTGGAGAACCAATACTCGGTTTCCTGGCTGACCACTGGGGAGCATTTTCCCTTCTTGTTCCTTTCAACATAAAGTTCACAATAAGCCATCAGCCACAGACACCATTTCTAAAAACCTGCATGGGCAAGCCTGTCTTAATGTCCTTTGTGCAATAAAGGTATAGTTTGAAGCTAATATCTACATAACTTTTCACTCCTTGTTTTCCCTTTTTTGGTGTTGAAACAGTAAGGTAACTACAGCTGAAACAAAACACTTAGATACGGTGCTTCAGTTTATGGAAAATGTTTAGGGAGAACTCCCACTCTTTAAGTTTCTCTCACTTACTGAACAGTGCATCGTCTCTCAATGTTTTGCAGCACCTTTTGTATGGAACTAATTTTGACAAAATTACTATCAAATCATTTTCACCATATGTGCCCATAACAAACTATGAAAAATAGTATTAACTGTTTTTGTCCTTACCCTTAAGGTGAACTAATTAACATGGAAATTAACCAAAAGTGATATCATATGGTAATAAGCAAGAGCTCTTTATAGCTGCAGGTCTATGCAACCTATTAAAATGCAAAATATCAATACATGCTTACACACTAACAGATACCAGGTATTTTTTACCATAATGAATCAACTTCAGAAAGTATCAAAACTGAAGCTTACAAACAAGAAACACTGAAGATGCTCTTGTTGCCAAGGTTCTCATCTCTTTGAGACAGAAGCAACACAAAGGAGGCTAGGGTAATTTAAATCACTTTTTTTTGGGTTAAATTTCCACAGTCTTATACATCTTAATTTCCACAACCATACACAATATATCTGTTCTGTTGGTTTTGTTACACACTAATTTTGACTTCAGTCTGTGAAGATTCTTGGTGAGGCATGAAAACAAGTTTTGCAACTACCCCTATAAAGTCTGAGAAAACTAACTGTAATTTTCAAATAATATCCAATATAAGGAATTACACAGGTTAGCAGAATGTGACACTTACAATTTTTCAAATACAATAGAAATTTTAGTTTGTATTGACCTTCAAGCAAAAAGCACTAAAATAATAGCTTTCATTTTTACTTCAGATTCTTTTCAGTTATTTTATGGGTATTTGCAAATCTGTATATCCATTAGACATTAATTAATAATAGAAACAGTATCAAAACTCTAAATTCATGAAAGGACTAAATGCCTATTTGAAATAAATTTGTTGGGCTGTCACGAAGGAAGTTACAACATGAGTTTAAAAAAGTTAATTTAGTGCATACCTTGATAAACAGCTTTGAATCCTGGTGAGCCAATGCTGTCATCAGATTGTAAATGAAGCCACATCTGGTTACTCATGCTCACAATAAGATCAGGAACACTGGATCCAGTGAGTCTGTATGTAGGATAAATTGCAAAGTCATTTGCAGAGGGATAAATTACTACTAATAGTACTACTACTACTACTACTACTAAAAACGCAGAGTCTTTTAAACTACTGATATAGTATTTAGGCCTATTTACAATGTGTTGCCCCAGAGTTTTGATCAGCTGTTTTTTGATAAAATTAACTATTCTACACAGATTAGAACAATGTGAGGAGATAGAAAAAATACATTTTGAATGACTGCATTGAAGTTAACAATGATTAAACACTTTTAAATTGTTCCTACCTAAAGCTCTCATTAAGTAACTAAGCTATTAGAGATGTGAGGGACTGTATGAATTAAATAGTTTTCACTTGTTTAGATTAGTATTGCTTTTTTTGCCATTCTTTTTGAAAGTGAAGGAAGCTGGTTTATATGCCTTACAATGCACGTGTCCAGAAGAACTTACTAGAATCTCATCTATTCCATTCAAATAACTCACAGTGATCTCCTAAATTTCAGGGGAAAATGCTAATTCTCACACAGTAATGGGTGACAACTACGTATAGAGATGTACATTTCAATACAACACATATAAGGCAAGCTGGTGAATCCCAACATAAAACCTTAGAGATTCTCAGTAATATCCTTTGTACATCTATACTTCTGGTATCTTAATGCAAAAAGATGTGTGTCAAAAATGATGAAGAAAAATACATATCTTTGTAGATTACTTCTTAATGGTGAAAAATGCCTCCCTACAGGTTCCAGTACTGTATCTGAACAACTGTTCACATCTTGGTGATAGCTATGCAGTCTTTCAAGAGGCAGCGGGAAAAACAGCACATAAAAAGTGACTGCAGAATATCTCTATCTAAGCTGTGATCCAATATGAAAATAAAAAATATCACTACAAGAGGACATCTGCCTTGAACTCCATGTAGAGCACCATGTATTAGAAGCTTTGGGGATGGAAGCTACAGGTACTGCAGTAACTGTAGCTGATGTAAGGACATAGTAATGACTTTGTCTCTCATTTCTGTGTACTTTATTTTGCTCTTATGGGTCACTTACTGGATTCTCTGTCTTTCTTCCAACTCTCAGCATTGACTATGATAAACAAACATGTCTGAGATAAGTAAAACAAATACTGTGCCAAACTGAGACAAGGTACCCCAGAAGCAGAAGCTTTCTCAAGAAAGAAGCTATAAAGAAAACAGAAACCAGTATTTGGATTCTTCCACAAACATATTATTTAAATACAATCAACTGCATGTTAATAATATTGTGTCATGGTTTAACCCATAAGACAGCAACTACGACCTGACAGCCACTCAACTCACCCCTCCCCTTCCCCCCAAGTGAGATGGAGAGGACAAATGGACAAAAGGTAAAACTTGTGGGTTGAGATAAAGACAACAAGGAAAATATTAATACTAACAGTACTGCTACTACTAATAATGATAGTAATTATGATAATCATGAATATGCAAAAAAACTATACACACTACATTTTTTCTCACCACCCAGTGACTAATTTGCATCCAGTCCCTGAGCGGCGATCGCGGAACCTGGAAATTGTGGCTTTCACAAATTTCACGAAACTTCTGAAAAAGACTGAACTCCCAGATAAGTTCGAACTCCTGGCCAAGAGAGGATTCAAACTCACAGAAAAGAGAAGACCACAATCCTGCTCCCTGGCCAGACCCAATTAATAAACTGAGCATGATGTCTATGGTATGGAGTATTTCCACTGCCCACCTTGGCTGTCTGTCTGGCTATGTCCCTCCCAGCTCCTGCACAGAATCACAGAATCACAGAATAGTAGGGGTTGGAAGGGACCTCTGTGGGTCATCTAGTTTAACCCTCCTGCCGAAGCAGGGTCACCTACAGCAAGCTGCACAGGACCTTGTCCAGGCGGGTCTTGAATATCTCCAGAGAAGGAGACTCCACCACCTCCCTGGGCAGCCTGTTCCAGTGCTCAGTCACCCTCAGAGGGAAGAAGTTCTTCCTCATGTTCAGAAGGAACTTCCTGTGCCTCAGTTTGTGCCCATTGCCCCTTGTCCTGTCACTGGGCACCACTGAAAAGAGCTTGGCCCCATCCTCCTGACACCTGCTCATTAGCTGAATACAAGAAACTGGAAAAAGTCAGCAGCTACTGGGAAGATAATTAACTATATCCAAGCCGAAATCAGGACATACTGCAACTTAAATGTAAGGACATAATAAAATGAGAGGCTGAACAACTGAGGAACCATGAGGAAAGCTATGGGACTTCTGTCTTGCATCTAAAATCTCATCCATCTAGGTTATGAACAAGAAGCTGTAAAACCCATACCTAAAATACTTTGGTTTCTTACTCTGATACATGGAAAATTAAAAATTCCCATCAGAGTGGAATGGACTATGGTCTCACTAATTACTACTGCCTGTTCACCTGGAACTGCTGCTGAAATGGCTGAGTGTGGTCTCATATGGTCTAGAAGATTCTTGCTTACCACCTGCTAGTAAGTAGTTGACAGTATTATGATACCATAGGTGCAGAAAAGGAGGTGAAAAAAATAAACTTATTATAGCTCAGCATAAGCAAACACACAAACAGAGCTTAGCTTGGATAAGTAAGGAAGCTGAGAAGACACAATGATACGTAGCTGTTTCTCAGTTTGACCTGTATTACTAGTAAGAATGAAGATCAAGCAGCTGCTTAATCTGAAAATCTGCGTTGCTTGCCAAACTAATTAGGAACTGTACAGGTTCAAAAAGATGCCGGGTTATAGCCAGAATAATTAATATACTCTTGCTAATAAAATAATAACTGTTGACAAAGTTGTGACATTCATTTAAGTGAATAATATAGGTAGCCTGTAACATGAAGATACCTCACTAGATAGTGAGTTATACAAACAAAAGCCATTTAGGAGACACCTGCAGGAATAGATGTATAAAGAAAGAAAAGGTGAAGAGTAAAGACACATTTTGGGGATCACCTTCTGAAATCACAGAAATAACCATTGATTTCTGACCTATCTTTTCCAGTTAAAACACTTCATCAAAATACCAGGCCACAAATGTTAAGCCATGGTCCATATCCTGCACTTTGCTATAAATGAGAGTTTGAGGGTTTTTAGCAATGAAGAAAAAATCACTGATGTCTCTTGACAATAGTGGAGATGTATTGGAAGATAAGTGAAAACCTACAGTTTTCCTGCAAGAATTCCTCAATGGCTATTCAAATGTGTAAACCTAGTGCCTAAGCAAGTAACAAGTGTTTACACAGCTCTGTTTATATACAGTAATCTGATTAATGTATAAGACTTACATTGATAATTTCCGAACACAGATAAGATGAACTCTAAAATTCTAGGTCTTTATGAAATGTACAGGATACTTTAACTGTATATAAAGTCTGTGTAGCATGTATATAAAGTAAAAATAAAAAAAAAGACAAATACAAAGTCACAAGAAAACAGAATAAGGTGGAATCACATCACACAGCCAGAGATTGTTCAACATAAAAATAATCCAATAGATAGTTTTGGTGTTTTTTTAAATTTGTTTCCTAGTGAAACTATAACCACACACTCAAACTACCCATCCACCTGGCCCCTCATATAACTTCAATTGACTAATTAATATTCACCAAATTTGTCAGAGGAAGGAGATAATACAGATATATAAATTCCCACAGGATTAATGAAAATTGCCAATTTGATAACGGAGAGACTCAAGTTAAGGAAGTCATCCTTCAGCTTCGTGTCATCTCCATTCAAAATGCCAATGGCCTATCCACAGAGGGTAGATATGAATCAGCAAAAATAAATCCCATTGCATGCTCAGGTTCACGTCTAGAGGCTATACAGGAAGAGAGCCAAGACTGCTGGAAGGGAAAGGGAGAAAAAAACCCAAAGAATACCAAAAAAAGAAGCCAAAATGGCAGAAACCAATAAATAGCAGAAAAGGTTTTGTTGTTGTTATTTGGTTTCTTTTCAGGTTTTTTTTTGTATTCTTATTAGGGGTTCCCTGAGAATACCCTGCATGTAGAACCATGTCCTTCAACTAGAAGGGTGGCAGACAGTGTAGATCAGATACTTAGGGAGCAGAGGTCTGTCTGACACCACTTGCTGTTGCTGACTCTGAGCTTGTCCCAGTCTGTAACCACCTTAAGATGAGATTGTTGGCAAGTTCAGGAACAGACACTTGTGGACCAGCCATTCAGAAGGATTGGCTGGTGATAAACTCACTTCATTTGGAAATGCACAATCCTAGGTTATCTCTATACGAAGGAAGCTAAAAAAGCTGAGGTGATCGATGCAACTGATGAAGTAACGGAAGTCAAACTCAAGCCAAGCTTTGCAGTATTCTGAACAAATCCACAGGACAGAAAAGACAACTGTGAAATAAAAAGTACTTTCTCCACCAGTTTGCTCTCTGATCTTTGTTATCCAAATGAAACCAGAGCCAGGCTTTTAGGAATGGTGTCCAGGCTTGAAATTTGGGCAGAGAGGAAACTGATGAGGTTCAACAAGGGCAAGTCAGGGTCCTGCACTTGGGGAGGAACAACCCCATGCATCAGTACAGGCTTGGGGTGGACCTGCTGGAGAGCAGCTCTGTGGAGAGGGGCCTGGGTGTCCTGCTGGACGACAGGTTGACCATGAGCCAGCAGTGTGCCCTGGTTGCCAAGAAAGCGAATGGGATCCTGGGATGCATTAGGAGGAGTGTGGCCAGTAGGTCGAGGGAGGTTCTCCTTCCCCTCTACTCTGCCCTAGGGAGGCCTCATCTGGAGTACTCTGTCCAGTTCTGGGCTCCCCAGTTCAAGAAAGATGAGGAGCTGCTGGAGAGAGTCCAGAGGAGGGCTATAAAAATGATTAGGTGACTGGGGCATCTCTCCTACAAAGAAAGATTGAGGGAGCTGGGCTTGTTCAACCTGAAGAACAGAAGGTTGAGAGGGGACCTTATAAATAATTATAAATACCTCAAGGGTGGGTGTTAGGAGGATGGGGCCAAGCTCTTTCAGTAGTGCCCAGCGACAGGACAAGGGGCAATGGGCACAAACTGAAGCATAGGAAGTTCTGTCTGAACATGAGGAAGAACTTCTTCCCTCTGAGGGTGACGGAGCACTGGAACAGGCTGCCCAGGGAGGCTGTAGAGTCTCCTTCTCTGGAGATATTCAAGACCTGCCTGGACAAGGTCCTGTGCAGCCTTCTGTAGGTGACCCTGCTTCGGCAGGGGGGTTTGGACTAGATGACCCACAGAGGTCCCTTCCAACCCCTACCATTCCGTGATTCTGTGACTCTGTGATTCTGTGACCAGAAATGCTGTTTGCTTCTACATCGTTTAGGATACATAAGCAGCACAAAATGGTCTCAGTAAATACTTGAACTCAAAATGCTGATGGCACAAGTATATCACACAACTATGAGTATATGTAAAAAGCATGGTCATAAAAATAATATATTACTATTAAAAAATATAGAAAGTATGTGACTAAAGAGATGTACATTGAATTCCTAAAATATTTTATTGCTGTTTTAGACAAATAAAGAAGAGAAGAAACATGTTCTGTTACTTTTGATGAGTTGAGAATGACGAGTCTGACTTGTATACGAAAGAAACTGCGGTTTGTATTTTAGTCTTGAGATTTACATTTCAGGGGCCTGTTTTCATTACGGTTTTTTCCCTCTTATGACTTCATTAAAGATAAATTCCAGTGTGCACTTCTCATATATGTATATATACATTCAAACGACCCTGCTACAATATCTATTTCCTATAAATATTAATTATCCAATAATCCTAAATTTGAAAAGAAAGTAATCCTTTAAATTAAAGATATTCCACATAAACATGAAAAAGTTTTGAGTCCTTTCTGCATTTTTTTTTCTTTTTCTTGCTCATTTACTGTCCAGAATATTTTAAATAAACGCGTTTTGGAGGCATTAGAACAATAAAGCTGAATGAAGCACAGCATTCAAAAGTCAATAACTCTTCCTCTGTGACATTAAACTACTGTATATACCAAAAATTTCTTTTATAATTCAATCTTAAACACTTTTGAGTTTTCAATGTGTGAACATATTTTCCTTCTTTGAGGTAAATCCCTTTCCATTATTTCTCCAGGTTTTCTTCTCCTTTTAATGAAACACTTTTACAGTATTGTTCTGTCCTTCAAAGCTGAATGTCACAGAATCACAGAATAATAGGGGTTGGAAGGGACCTCTGTGGGTCATCTAGTCCAACCCCCCTGCCGAAGCAGGGTCACCTACAGTAGGCTGCACAGGATCTTGTCCAGGTCGGTCTTGAATATCTCCAGAGAAGGAGACTCTACAGCCTCCCTGGGCAGCCTGTTCCAGTGCTCCGTCACCCTCAGAGGGAAGAAGTTCTTCCTCATGTTCAGATGGAACTTCCTGTGCCTCAGTTTGTGCCCATTGCCCCTTGTCCTGTCACTGGGCACCATTGAAAAGAGCTTGGCCCCATCCTCCTGACACCCACCCTTCAGATATTTGTAGGCATTTATAAGGTCCCCTCGCAGCCTTCTCTTCTTCAGGCTGAACAAGCCCAGTTCCCTCAACCTCTCCTCGTAGGGGAGATGCTCCAGTCCCCTCATCTTCGTCGTAGCCCTCCGCTGGACTCTCTCCAGTAGCTCTTCATCTTTCTTGAAGTGGGGAGCCCAGAACTGGACACAGTACTCCAGATGAGGCCTCACCAGGGCAGTGTAGAGGGGAAGGAGAACCTCCCTTGTCCTGCTGGCCACACTCTTCTTGATGCACCCCAGGATCCCATTGGCTTTCTTGGCAGCCAGGGCACACTGCTGGCTCATGGTTAACCTGTCGTCCACCAGGACACCCAGGTCCCTCTCCGCAGAGCTGCTCTCCAGCAGGTCCACCCCAAGCCTGTACTGGTGCATGAGGTTGTTCCTCCCCAGGTGCAGGACCCTGCACTTGCCCTTGTTGAACCTCATCAGGTTCCTCTCTGCCCAGCTTTCCAGCCTATCCAGGTCACGCTGAATGGCAGCACAGCCTTCTGGTGTATCTACCACACCTCCCAGTTTGGTGTCGTCAGCAAACTTGCTGAGGGTACATTCTAACTCTTCATCCAAGTCGTTGATGAAGAAGTTAAACAAGACTGGGCCCAGTACTGACCCCTGAGGGACACCACTTGTCACCAGCCTCCAACTAGACTCAGCGCCGCTGATGACAACCCTCTGAGTTCTGCCATTCAGACAGTTCTCTATCCACTTCACCGACCACTCATCCAGCCCACACTTCCTCAGCTTCCCTAGGAGGACATCATGGGAGACTGTGTCGAAAGCCTTGCTGAAGTCAAGGTAGATAACATCCACGGCTCTCCCTTCGTCTACCCAGCCAGTCATGTCATTGTAGAAAGCTATCAGATTGGTCAGGCATGATTTCCCCTTGGTGAATCCATGCTGACTACTCCTGATAACCTTCTTTTCTTCCACTTGCTTCATGATGGCCTCGAGGATAAGCTGCTCCATCACCTTACCCGGGATGGAGGTGAGGTCATTATATTTGTGTGCTTAATTGCAAAAATATCACAAAATAGAGCTCTGAAGATCTTACTGTTAAAGCTGTGATAAGCAGTGATTTTCACTAAAAATTCCTAATTTTACTTGGCTTTGTATTTTTCTTTTAATACTACTGATGTCAACTACTTAGAGCTAATCACAGGAGAAAGACTTCAACACACTATTAAAACACAAAAAAAAACAAACAAACAAAATAAACCAAAACCTACTTTCTTTCCTTCAAAATTTTTTTCTTCTCTTCAAATTTTTGTATTGGGTTTGCGTGGCAAGGTTTTGATAGCGGTCAAGGGCTACAGGGGTGACTTCTGCGAGAAGCTGCTAGAAGCTTCCCCCATGTCCATCAAAGCCAGTGCCAGCCATCTCCAAGATGGATCCATCCACTCGCCACGGCCAAGTCCTTCAGCAATGGTGGTAGCACCTCTGGGACAACATATTTAAGCAGGGGAAAAAACGTGCACAATAGCAGGCAGGAGAGATGAGTGAGAATATGTGAGAGAAACAACTGCAGACCCCAAGGTTTGTGAAGAAGGAGGGGGAGGAGGTGCTCCAGGTGCTGGAGCAGACATTCCCCTGCAGCCCGTGATGAAGACCATGGTGAGGCAGGCTGTCCACCTGCAGCCCATGGAGGACCCCATGCCAGAGCAGCAGGATGCACCCATAGGAGGCTGTGATCCTGTGGGAAGCCTGGGCAGGAGAAGGCTCCTGCCAGGACCTGTGGATGCATGGAGAGAGGAGCCCACGCCGGAGCAGGTTTGCTGGCAGGGCTTGTTACCCTGTCGGGGACCCACACTGGAGCAGCCTGTTCCTGAAGGACTGCACCCCATGGAAGGGACCCATGCTGGGGCAGTTTGTGGAGAACTGTATTGCATGGGAAAGATTGATGTTGGAGCAGTTCATGGAGGACTGTCTCCCGTGGGAGGGATCCCACGCTGCAGCAGGGGCAGAGTGTGAGGAATCCTACCCCTGAGGAGGAAGGAGTGGCAGAGATGATGTGTGATGAACTGACCACAACCCCCATTCCCCATCCTCCTGTGCTGCTCAAGGGGAGGAGGTAGAGAAAATCAGGAGTGAAGTTAAGCTTAGGAAGAAAGGAGGAGTGGGGAGCAGGTGTTTTTAAGATTCGCTTTTTTCTCATTATCCTACTCTGATTTGATTGGTAATAAATTAAATTAAATTTTTCCAAAGTCGATTGTGTTTTGCCTGTGATGGTATTTGGTGAGTGATCTCTCTCTGTCCTTCTCTCAACCCATGAGCCTTTTTTTCTCTCCCCTGTCCAACTGAGAAGGGGAGTGATAGAGCGGCTTTGGTGGACCCTGGCGTCCAGCCAGGGTCAACCCCCCATAATTTTACAACTTCTGAGAAATTCAGAAGGAAGAATTTTTTTAACTAATGTGAAATAAAATAAGTTACTAGAAAGTCAGATTCAATAATGTTTGAGATATATAAAAAGGTGGCCTGGGTTTTTACCAGTTATGGAAGCGTAGGCTGTCTTCCAAGGCCCCAGTAAGTTTCCAAACTGTGTGTGAACAGAAGAAAAGGATAAGGCTTTACCAAAAAAAGCATTTCTCTATCATCGATGGTTGCCTGTGTACTGAAATAGCTGACACAAGCAGCTGGGTTTGAACCACTAATTTGTGATTTCTTCTTTTTATAGGGGGAAAAAATACAATTTTTCTATACATTCTATAATTTCTTATGGGGACAATCTTTTAGCAAGGCCTGTTGTGATAGGACAAGGAGTAATGGCTTTAAACTAAGAGAGGGTAGATTTAGACTGGATTTAAGGACAAATTTTTTTACAATGAGGGTGCTGAAACAGTGGAACACGTTGCACAGAGAGACAGTGTAGGCCTCATCCCTGGAAACATTCAAGGCCAGGTTGGACGGGGCTCTGAGCAGCCTGGTCTGGTTGAAGATGTCCCTGCTCACTGCAGGGGAGTTGGGCTAGATGGCCTCTAACGGTCCCTTCCAACCCAAAGCATTCCATGATTCTATGATTCTACACAACAAAAGTTAGAAGATTTGTGTTTTAAGGGAATCATTTCAAGAAAGGAGATAAAGTTTTAATATAACTGCTACAAGAAAAATACAAATAATAGCATTTGAAGGCAAAGCAGACTGTCTAAAGCAAAGCATTAGTTTAGTTTACAAGAATTTAAGAAGACAAAACAGGGCATTGCAGGAAATGTTCTGCCTGATAACATTCACCTCACACATGATTATCGCTAGTGAATTATTTTGTTAGGGTAGTCACTAGCTCCTAGCCTAACTCAGTTCAATATGAGAAATAACTGCAGTCAACACTTTACAGCCTAAACATATTTAGGTTAATTTACCATAAGTTGTACTGCTGTATTTCCAGAGCTAACCATCTCAGCATGCATATCACATAAAATAATATTTCCAAATTTTCAGCAAGTAGCAATTGTTAAAAATCATACAATTGATAGGCATATCCCCCTTTAAAAAATTAAGCTGTTGATGAGAAGATTTTATAAAAAGTTTATTATAAATACTAAAATCAGACTGCTTTAATAAACTAAAAGCCAACATATCCACACTCAAAATGCCAACTACAATGTCATATCAATGCATTAAACTGATTTGAAACCATTCGCTTTTCATCAAAATATATTGGGTTTTGTACCACCTCAGTGCTGTTTTACATGAATTTAAAAGACTTTTTCTAATTATTTTTCAGATTTCTTCCAGAAATTACATTTGAGATGGGTAGTCTATACTTTTTTTTTTCTCCTTTTTAAACATCAGTATCCTTTCCTATTCTCCTCCAGCTGTATGCTGCAGCTTTGAGGTTACACAGTTAATTTCTACTGGTTGAGAGTTTGGACACTATAAAAAGCTTGTGCTAGGACTGATCATTTATTGTGATCAACTCCCTCGCTCTTTTTCCCACCAAGTATTTAAGGTCCCCTGTTTACTGATCTGCCATTAGCCAGTTTCCAATGGATGGATGGCTTGTAAACATCCTGGCATAACTGAGTTTGTTGTAAAGTTTGAGTACTAAGTTTACAACAAAGCACCCTGAATTAGCTACTATCTTAAGGGTTCTAGTGCCTGAGAGCGGGAAAATTCTGCATGGGGCTGAGGTTTGTGTGTTCAGACATGAGAATTTTATACAGAGGGGAAAGGTTCAAATCACTCAGAAATTGCATTTGGATTTAGAAATGTATTTACTTTTGCACATTTAGTTCAAACTACATTGTAAAAGCTATGAAGTTTCATAATCAAATACATTACTTTTTAAAGTGATATTTTATAGAATGTCTGCAGAAATAATGGCATTTCAGCTGCCAACAGAAACTTGCTCAGCATAAGAAAAACTCTATTACTTTTTAAGAGGTCCTGAGAAATTATAGATTAAATCTAGTCACAAAAGTATTTGCTATAAGCTTCTTCATTCCCCCAAGAAGAATAAAAAACTGCAAGGTGCTGCACAAACCTCATTAAATACAATAGTAGTTATTAAAACCAACTAACAGAAAATTTTGGTAAGAAAATCACTTTGACATTTAGTTATGAGCTCTCTCATGATAATGTAGTCTACAAGTGGACCTAGTGTTTTATGAGGAAAGTTACTTTGCATCCACAAAAGACCTTTCCAAAAGCAAGGGAAATGGAGCATACCTGTGATGCAGTTTAAATATAATGTATTTTGTAATGTTTGATGCAATCCTGTGTTTAATAACTGCAAAAAGTGTCACACAAACTCAGTTTCATTACTAATTGTTGTGACTAATTTCATATTCAGCCCTTCCTGTATTTCCACTTTATATAAGTTATTATTTACTGTCTAAAACAATTTTCAGGGTAATGCTAACGTATGTATGTATTGCAACCCAAAAGGCAGATCAATTTAACTGCATAGATCTTGTTTTTATCAAAGATGCAATTTACAGTAAAGATGGAAGGGCCAACACTGTACTGTAATCCCAAGTGATAGGCTTTAGAGTAATAAGGACAAAACAGTAGCTTTTTTAGTCAAAAATCATACTGAAGGAAGGGCTAGAAGAAGTACTGCATGTCTCTAGCAAAAGCATTGTACTTTGTACATTGCCAGAAATGCCAATGACAGATTCTAAAGTGGATGTCTGCCACAGAGCTCTTCAAAATGTTATTAAAGTGAAAAATAGTTATGGGAGGTGATGTGATTATAGGGGTCTGCCTTCTTAAGATATTAAAAATAGAAGTTAATATGAGCTAAGACTACATTTTTTAGGCATTTACGGAAAATAAATATGGAGTATGTAGTCACAGGCTAAATCCCTTCAAATGGAAAGGTAAAAAAAAGAAATGCGACACTTACTTGATAAGTAATTTTTAAAAAGCAAGCTTTGATATGTGAAGTACTCACAGTGTAGCAAACAGAATGAACAATTTGGGGTACCAAATTTATTAAGTTCAGAAACTTGACTCTGAAGGAGTTTTGGGATCCCTGTAAGCCAAAATGTATACTGACACAACAAGGAAAAATTTCAATCCCTTTTGTCAGTCACTAGCAGTTAAATAAACATCCTTAGAAAGATTGTTGCAATATTTAATTGGTCTGCAAAATACAAGAAAAAATAAACATGGGTGTTGAAACTCTAACTCCCAGTCAAGTCTTTACACATTAGCTTAAAGTCTAAGCTCTTACACCAGGATTTTTTTCTTCTCTTCTTTTTCAGGTACTCAGAACATGGAATTCAATTTACTGAATAGTAGCTACTTGGTATTGCAACACAAGTAACGCAAATAATGCAATAATTTTCCAGACTTAGCTTTTAAGACAAATTAAACTAGGGGTGTTCTATGTGCTTTGAACATCACAGTTCAGAAAGTAGCCACTAATAAATATTATACTTTCATAAGGGGGTTGGACTAGATGACCTCTAGGGGTCCCTTCCAACCCAAAACTTTCTATGATTCTATAAACAAATATATATAATGAAGTTCTTGTCCTCAGATTTGTTACTCCAAAAATATTCTAATTAATTTCAAATAAATTCTGTGGATGTTAAATGCACTTATTTGTTATAATTATGTAAAATAAACATTCCATTAATTTATATGGATTTTAAAAACCTCCAAATTTAAAATGACAATGGATCCTTTTTATAAAATGTGTTCATACTGTACTTATCCATTAGATTTCTATGTAATGTCAAGTAATGTCATTATGAAATAAACGCTGCTAGTTTCTCTTATTTAGTCATTACCACTTTATCAACCCTGTAATTATGTTTTGTGTTTGGTGATCAGGATTCATATGCTAACTTAACTCTCTGAAAGCTACAACTAAAATGTCTTGTGACCACAAGCTCCCATTAGGTAGATGAGATTAATCAATATGTACAGGATTCTATTCTTTCCATTAGCCCAGACAGTATTATAGATCTGTATCTTAAGATCAGCTATGTAATTTAGAATTTTCCTTTAAATTTATGTAAGTTCCTATGCTTCCTACATAGTATATCATGTTGTATTACATTATATTAATCCATGAAGCATGTTTAACTTTCCTGAACAGCGGTCTATGTGCTTTCATTAAAATTTTGTTCACAAATCCAATTCTGAGTATAATAATTTTTAAATTAATCAATAGGTTATTCATTTTACACAAGTTGTATTTTCTGTTTGCTGAAATCCAAGCCTTTTTTTTATTATTCTTTTAATTGCTTGTGAATACTATCAGAGTTATACAGAGAGTACCTGTTTTTTAAAAGATGATTTTTTGCTTCTAATCGTAGTTCTCTACAGTTTTTAGTCTGTGATATTAAAGCCTATGAGGATGTTACGAAAGATCTGGAGTGAATTTTGTAATCAACAAATTTCTTTGATAGTATTTCAATTTTAAGCTTACATTATATAAACAAATTACTTACATTAAAATTACAAAGTTAAATAGATATCTCATAACCCAGAAGAAACAACATATGACAACAAATATACAAGGAAAATTTTCGAAGTTGTGTACTTACACATACAACACTGTTCTGGTATCACCAACTTTCCCAGCATCTCCAACAGTAAGAGTATCGTAGCCTCTTTCCAGTTCAAATTCTTCAAAAGCAAGCTTTATGACCTATTAATATTAAATAAGTCAGTTATTTCAAAACTTTCCCACAGGTTCTGTATCTGTTCTAGTCTTAAAACAAATTATTTGGCTACCATAAGTCAAGTCATGAAGCACTCACTCATGATTTCACTTAGTCTGATTTGATTTGAAAAAGATATATAGAAAAAGGAAAGTGGAGAAACTTCTGTATTTTCTAATATCGAGGCAAGTCTTTGCCATGGTGTTCTAGAGGTATTATATACTATAGATGCCAATCATCTCTAACTGTGACAACTGTTCTTATTATTGAAAAAATATTATAAGCAGCAGTAAAAACTTTTTTAATACAATAATTATATAAACATTATGTAGCATAATACTGGAAATATATGAAATTTAAGCCTTCTTGTATGCTGAATTGTACAGTAACAAGATGGCAGGTATGAACTACCAATTAATAAGAAGGTGGAGGAGGCTGGTGCACAGTAATACAAAAGCAGAAGTTTTCTTGCGTAACTTGCTAACACTAAACTATGATTTCACTGAATATCTAATCATTAATTGCCTGGAAAATTAAAAATGTATCCCTCAGATTTGTTTGAAAAAGTATTTCTAATTTACAGAAACTGTAATTTTAAAAGATAAAATAAAGTATGAAAACGGATTTAGTTTTGTACAGAAGAACACTTGTAAGACAAGCACTTTTTAGAGTTCTGTATTGGTGAGAGCAGTTGCAAATTACATGTACGTATACATATGTACACTGTACCTTTTCATATTTTGTTATCAAGGTTTCTGCAGACAACTTGATATAAAAGTGCAGAGAGTCACAGTGATTTTCCACAAAATTATTCTTTTTATCTTTATACTAAATTTTGCATATACCCCTGGGGAGACTTTCATACAACTTCAGCTACTGCATGAAAATGCAATTAACTTTTTTCTGTTTTGTGGCTAAAAACAATATTTGTGTCAGATTTGGGCTTTCTGCATCAGATGTATTATGCTGCTATATTGGCAGCAACATGTAAAAAACCAATAATTTCCATCCACTTAGGTTTATTTCCATGTGATCATCAAGGCAGAATTCATCTCACCCAAATTTTAGCCCTATAAATAGGCAGCATCCAAGTTAAGTTAGTTGTTTAAACTTCCTCAATATTAAGAAAAAGAAAGACAGTACGTCTCCTTTCTCTGTGTTGGAATGGGAAGAGTCTCGTTCTATAGACTTCAGAGAGGAACTTACACTACTAGAGTAGGTGAGGCCTACATTGAATTATGTTGCTTCAGTTTCTAACCCAAAGAAAAGACTTTTTTTTAAAAAATACCCATTGATCTAAAAGAATATATTGCGTCTTGCTTTTCATACCTTGCTTTGCCATCTCTACTATTTGTATGTTTATGTTTTTAAAAGTATGTGAAAATTTACTTCAGGACTAAGACCCCTTGTATGTTATGAAGTGGATTACACCTTCACAGCAGAGAAAGAAGTTTAAAGAAAAACTAAATGATCCTAGGATATCCATAGCTATGAAAAACATTATAACACAAATACCTGTATAATTACTTTAAAAGTGGTCAGAGGTTTTGCTTATGATCTTATACAGGCCCTTTACAGCATATTTTGCCGACCCGCCACATTTTGAGGTAGTGCACTGCAGTATCTACATTATGTTTCAACAATCAGAAGAATGTCAGGCAATATGCTATAGATAAAATAATATATATTTCCATCTGCTCCTGATGTGCCTTCTAGTATTCCTAGATTATAACAGTGGTTAACATGCAAAAATTCATTACTAAATCAAGACTAATAAAGCCAAAGAAAAACAACAAAAATATGTAGAAGCATAATAGCAGAGTTTTTTCTGGCAATAAAAAGAACTAAGTATACAAGACATCTATTTTTAATGCATTTTTTATTTTATGTGGGGGAAGAAACCTGATAGAATATTCCATGAGAAAACATGCTAATGTATTATTTAAATATGTTCCATTTGGTTAGACTCAAACTCTTTTACATTACAATTTAAAAACAAATCTGAATGTTCACCTCTTTAATAATAAAATAAGTAAAAAAAACCAATAACTGGATATAAATCAAAAGTACAAGATTTAAAGACCTGGTTAAGTATATAGGAAATGTCACAAGAAAAGTTTCTTCATGGGAATTATGTTGTGTGTGAAGAAATACTAGACACTATTCAACAAAATCTTGCTGTCTTCACTTCCACACTAATCATTATTCTATGCTAACACATAAAATATGTTGGAAAGATATTCAAATGGTTGAGAGTTAAGAGGTCTAACTTAAATTCCTTTAATCTGATTCTTTACACCTAAATTCAATCACGTAAACATAAAGCACCCAGTCTAATCATGGCTCCTTCTACAGTCTGTGGACAGAAAATGGCACCTGGAACACACGTCACATTACCTCTCTTAAGGTGCACCAAACTACCATTTAGAGCTACGTTTTCCATTGACTATATGGGAGTTTGGATGACTATGGGACACTAATGCTTACATAGATATATTCAGCTAAAATTAGTTCATCTGTAGATAAAGCTCTGAATCATCAGAAGAATTTTTAAGATTTGTTAGATGGAGGGATGGTTGTTTCTCAGTTTATTTTTGAGAAAAAATGTAAGACAGTTTTGTATGGATATAAATACAGCGTGTGAAAAAAGTAAAAGTATTGAACTAATATCAGCAAGAACAATATACCCACATGTCCCTAAATAATATTGATTTATATACTGGGGGAAAAAGGCAGCTCCAGGATGCTTCTCCAGATTCAATGTTGTTCTGCAATTTAAAAAAGTCCAGTAACACTAATCTGATGATCATAATTAATTATGCTTACTCTAAACTGATTAAAATAAAGAAAAAAAAGAATTTTCATTATGAAAAACTGGAAATGCAAAAATTACTCCCAAACCTATTATATTTGTTTCTGGATGATCAATTATACTTCTTACAGAAGAATGATCTTGTTTGTTTTCTGAAATGCATGAGACAAAATTCCCTTATAAGCAATACGCATGAGACAAAATTCCCTTATAAGCAATTCAGAATGATTACTTCTGATTAGATATATAGACGGTGAAAACAAAAAAGCTTAAAAATACAAGACACCTAAGGAGGTACCTATATGAAAGCTCTGCAGGTGAGTTTCCTGTCAAAATAGCTTGTTTCTTAGAAGTATTTTCCTTTACCTTAGCCACTCCAAAAATTTGTATTTCTGCTGGCGTAATTGCTATGTAATGGGGAAAGGCAGCACCAGACTCATACTAACAGAAATTTCTGTATGGATATTCTTCCATGGAAGAAGTAGTAGGAAACATGGCAATGTGACATTTCTAAAATGCCTAGGTGTACTAATAAGATCCACTTTATTATCTCTTACATATGTTAGAAATTTATGCATTCAGTACAGTAAACACAAAGTAAAAAATGAAACCAGTAAATTTTGGATTGAGATGCAAGCAAAAAAGAGAACTAGCCATAAGATGTCTCTTACATTTACAAGCAGATCAAAGAAACAGCTTCAAAGAAAGCATAAATCTGCTAGTAGAAACGTGTCTTCAAAAAAAAACAAACAAACCCAAAACACAAAGTAAGAAACAGGGCCTCTTTAAAGAGGCTTCTCTTCAAGATTAGAAAACTGAGACAATTTGTTGCCTCAGTAAAACTACAGAAAAATACATGAAGAACAGGGAAATAGAGTTGAGGATACTTAATTTGAAGTTTTAAAATCATAAATAGAAAATGTGTTTGTTATAAAGTCTTCCGATGAAAGCTGTTTGCATGTTACTCCATTTTATTGACATATTAGCTTCAAATATAGTAGTGTTTTCCTACTTTGCAACTTCTCCCTACTGTTATGCAAAATTTGAAAGTAACATGACCATGCAAATGTTGTTAACTTCATAATTTCTTTAACAGACACATCATGCTCAAAGAGATTTGGAAGTGGAAGAAGCCATTGTTACCAGCACAAACATGGAAATGTTACTATAGCCTTTCAGATTCCTAAATATATTTAAAATTTCTAGAAGAAACCAGCCAGATGCATAACCCAAAGCTTTAAACCAGGTTTTCGAGCATCTGTTTCTCTTATAGAAAAACACACAATGTAGAAGCAATGTGAAAAGATGATACCAGCATTTGAGAATATGTACATGGACCCAGTATTCCTTAAAACTTTAAAAACTTGTGCTGTTTCCCTAACCCGCCCTTCCTACAGTTATATGCCTTCAAGTCTTAGGAATCACTGTGACTATGCCCAAAATTCAGTGGAAGAGGAATATTGACTAGAAACAGCAATAAAATTATGTAACTTTCATGCACAAGTTCTACGGATGACTAAATATGAAATACAGACTTCTCCTTGTCACCAACTCAAAAATACCCATAAGAATGTCCATATCAAATCGGCGTGATCAGAGGATAATCACTATTTTTAGGTAGAAGTTATAAATATAGAGGTATGCCTTATAGAAACATGACCGCAATACTGAGACCATGGCTACAGTAAGCACGAACAAAATATATGTATGGGAACATTTTCTGAAATATGAAGGAGTTTTTTAAATGCAACACTGAAGACATTTTCTGCAAAGATTCTTTAAGAAATTAACAGCACTTCTATTTCTCTTCTCATGATTGTATAAAAGCTGAACATTTTTAAATAATGGGAATGAGAATTTATGATAAATATAGCTCTTAGACATCTCTTTTTGCAAGACCGTAGATTTGTAACTGGGTTTCAGTTCACTTAAGTCATCAATGAAAACAATAAAGAAATTCTGAAACACAAAATATCAGAGAAAACATTTAATTAAACTACAATTTTATTAAATAGCATATTAAGAACTTTCCAGCATTTTAGGTGTTCACAGGAGACATAGCAAACACAGTTAATGGAGCCCATAGAGCTATGCCACTCGCTAGCCATTAAAAGTTTGCTATAATTACTTCCCCATAAGACAGTAACTAAAGTAGAAGCCTAAGGACCTAACAAGAAAATGGTGTCTTCACTAAAACGTGAATCCAATCCCCTAGAACCATCATCCTTGTGTTCTGGTTTGGCTGCAGCTGGCAACAAAAGCACCATGAGGCCACCCCTCCCCCCGCCGGGATGCGGAGGAGAGAGGAAAGAAACAGGCAGAAACTGGTGGGTTGGGATAAGGGCAGTTTAACAGAACAGCAAACAGAGGGAACAGGAAAAACAATGATACAGATAAGGAGAAAACACAACACAAACTGGACAACCCACAGAGCCGCTCTCACCATCTGCTGCCGCGAGATCCCCAGGCGCGAGTGAGTTCCCACCACCCAGCTCCCCTCCACCGGAACCCAGCATGACGGCACATGGTATGGAATACCAGGCTCTGTTTGGCCAGGTGGGGTCAGCCCCCCCCCACCAGCTGTGCCCCTTCCTGGATTTTGGTGAAAATTAACCCTGTCCTGGCCGAACCCAGGGCATTATCCACCCCTTATTCCATACCATCTACACAGTGCCCAGGTCCCCCATTGTCCAGTTGATCACCACCACTTCTCCTGTCTCCAGATATCATTCCTTCAGTCTATGGATAATCACTCTAAAGTGTCCCTTGAGTTTATTTAATCCATGACTTTGGGCTTCATCTGTCGTAATGGTCTTCCGAGGCAGGAGAGGTGATGTGTGGTGATGGGCGGTCACTTGCAGTATCCAGAGCTCACGGCTGATGTATCTGGTGCGGCCCGTGCCCACAGACTGCAGGCTGGAGATGTCGATCTCGATGAAGTTGCTGGGTGCCAGTTGTTGAAAACCAGGTCCAGTCCCGTCATCACTGTGCTCTGCTGGGTCTTTCATCAAAAAGTCCACCCTTCTTTAATCTGGACGATTCTTACTATGCTACTACTGGTATAACATATAAGAAATATAACAGTCATAACAGGGAGTGACAGGGTTATTTTAACAATTAACTTTATACAATTTATTTATGGACTATTCTCCCCCAAAATCAAATCCCCATGAGGTACACATCGGACTTCCCCATCCTTCCGCATTACCCACCAGGTACACCCTGGTCCTTGAGCAAAAGAAATTCCACGGACGGGCTTGCCTTTGCCCGAGGCAGGACTAACCCAAACCGTCTTCCCTAACATGTTCCGCATGTGCACTACAGGGACTTTATCCCCTTCTACGGGGCGCTGAGGTTTTGACTGGGCAGGACCAGCCCGGTTGGTGGACCCTCTGGTGTTAACCAACCAGGTGGCCTTTGCTAAATGGGTATCCCAGGTTTTGAAAGTCCCACCCCCCATTGCTCTCAAAGTGGTTTTTAGAAGCCCATTGTAACGTTCGATCTTTCCAGAGGCTGGTGCGTGGTAGGGGATGTGATACACCCACTCAATACCATGTTCTTTGGCCCAGGTGTCTATGAGGCTGTTACGAAAGTGAGTCCCGTTGTCCGACTCAATTCTTTTGGGAGTGCCGTGTTGCCACAGGACTTGTTTTTCAAGGCCCAGGATGGTATTCTGGGCGGTGGCATGGGGCACAGGGTAGGTTTCCAGCCATCCGGTGGTGGCCTCCAACATTGTGAGCACCTAGCACTTTCCTTGGCAGGTTTGTGGCAGTGTGATGTAGTCAATCTGCCAAGCCTCCCCATATTTATATTTTAGCCATCGTCCTCCATATCACTGAGGCTTTACCCGCTTGGCTTGCTTGATTGCAGCGCATGTTTCACATTCACGGATAACCTGTGCGATGGTGTCCATTGTCAAGTCCACTCCTCGGTCACGAGCCCATCTGTATGTCACGTCTCTTCCTTAGTGGCCCGAGGTGTCATGGGCCCACCGAGCTATAAACAATTCACCCTTATGTTGCCAGTCCAGATCCACCTAAGCCACTTCAATCTTAGCAGCCTGTTCCACCTGGTGGTTGTTTTGATGTTCTTCAGTGGCCCGACTCTTAGCGACGTGGGCGTCCACGTGACGGACTTTTACAACCAACTGCTCCAGACGGGCAGCAATATCTTGCCACAATGGGGCATCCCAGATAGGTTGGCCTCTGCGCTGCCAGTTGTTCTTCTTCCATTGCTGCAGCCACCCCTACAAGGCATTGGCCACCATCCAGGAGTTGGTGTAAAGATAGAGCACTGGCCACTTCTCTCGACTGGCGATGTCTAAAGCCAGCTGGATGGCTTTCACCTCTGCAGACTGGCTTGACTCACCTTCTCCTTCCGTAGTTTCCGTGACTTGTCGTGTAGGGCTCCATACAGCAGCCTTCCACCTCCGCTGCTTCCCCAAAATGCGACAGGACCCATCCGTGAACAGGGCATACTCTTTCTCATCTTCTGGCAGCTTGTTATACAGGGGGGCCTCCTCAGTACGTGTCACCTCCTCCTCTGGCGATGCTCCAAAATCTTTGCCTTCTGGCCAGTCCATGATTACCTCCAGAATTCCTGCGCGACTGGGGTTTCCCTTTCAGGCCCGCTGGGTGATCAGCACGACCCACTTACTCCATGTAGCATCGCTGGCATGATGCATAGAGGGGACCCTCTCTTTCAACATCCAGCCCAGGACCGGCAATCGTGGTGCTAGGAGGAGCTGTGCTTCAGTGCTGACCATTTCTGAAGCAGCTCGAATGCCTTCATATGCTGCCAGAATCTCTTTTTCAGTGGGAGTATAGCGGGCCTCGGATCCTTTGTATCCCCGGCTCCAAAACCCCAGGGGTCGACCTCAAGTCTCCCCTGGTGCTTTCTGCCAGAGACTCCAGGTGGGGTCATTCTCCCCGGCTGCGGTGTAGAGCACGTTTTTAACGTCTTGCCCTGACCGGACTGGACCAAGGGCTACGGCATGAAGTATCTCACATTTAATCTGTTCAAATGCCTGTTGTTGCTCAGGGCCCCATTCAAAATCATTCTTCTTCCGGGTCACGTGGTACAGAGGACTTACAATCTGGCTGTAATTTGGAATGTGCATCCTCCAAAAACCTACAACACCTAAGAAGGTCTGTGCTTCGTTTTTGCTGGTTGGTGGAGACGTAGCTGCTATTTTGTTGATGACATCCATTGGGATTTGACGGCACCCGTCCTGCCATTTTATTCCAAAAACTGGATCTCTTGCGCAGGTCCCTTGACTTTACTTCGCTTAATGGCGAAACTGGCTTTCAGAAGGATCTGAAGTATTTTCTCCCCTTTCTCAAAAACTTCACCCCATACAATGATGTCGTCGATGTACTGCAGATGTTCTGGAGCTTCACCCTTTTCCAGTGCAGTCTGGATTAGTCCATGGTAAATGGTGGGACTGTGTTTCCACCCCTGGGGCAGTCGATTCCAGGTGTACTGGATGCCCCTCCAGGTGAAAGCAAACTGTGGCCTGCACTCTGCTACGAAAGGCATGGAGAAGAATGCATTAGCAATGTCAATTGTAGCATACCACTTGGCTGCCTTTGACTCCAGCTGATATGGAAGTTCCAGCATGTCTGGCACTGCAGCACTCAGCGGTGGTGTGACTTCCTTCAGGCCACGGTAGTTTATTGTCAGTCTCCACTCTCCAGTAGATTTTCTCACTGGCCATATGGCACTATTAAAGGGTGAGTGAGTTTTTCTGATCACTCCTTGACTCTCCAGCTGGCGGATCAGCTGATGAATGGGGAGAAGGGAGTCTTGGTTTGTACGATATTGTCGCCGGTGCACCACTGTGGTTGCGATGGGCACCTGTTGTTCTTCCACCCTCAGCAACTCCACAACAGAAGGATCCTCTGAGAGACCAGGCAAAATGGACAGCTATTTAATTTCTTCCGTCTCCAAAGCAGCTATGCCAAAAGCCCACCAATACCCCTTTGGGTCCTTGAAATACCCTCTCCTAAGATAGTCTATCCCAAGGATGCACGGAGCCTCGGGACAGTTACAATGGGGTGCTTCTGCCACTCCTACGCAGTGAGGCTCACTTCAGCCTCCAATACACTCAGTTCTTGGGACCCCCCTGTCACTCCAGAAATGCAAATGGACTCTGACCCTTTGAAATCTGATGGCATTAAAGTACACTGTGCACCAGTGTCCACTAGAGCTTTATACTCTGGTGGATCTGACGTGCCAGGCCACCTAATCCACACCGTCCAATAAATGCGGTTGTCCCTTTCCTCCACCTGGCTGCAGGCAGGGCCCCTCTAATCCTGGTCAGAGAAATTGCTGCTCACCTGCTGTAAAAATGACTTGCAGGTCCCCTCCAGAGCATCGGAATCAAGATCAAACTGCCTGCCTGGTCTGGAGAGCTGACTGCTGGAAACTGGAGTAGCATTTTTCCTAAAAGAATCCCCTTTGGTGATTGTTTTAACTCGCAACTCATGCACTCGTGCCTCTGGACTTGAGGTGGGTTTTCCATCCCACTTCCTCATGTCCTCTCCGTGGTCACGCAGGTAGAACCAGAGGGTGCCCCGTGGTGTGTAGCCTCTGTATTCTCTCTAGTGAGCAGAGGAACGCTTCCCCCTAATAGCTGAGACACTGGCCCGTACAGGTGGGGAGTAGGACATATTCCTTTCTAGTTGCTTTACCAGTTTCTCCACAGCTGAGACAAGGGACGAAGAGAGACTTTCCTCATATTGCTGGAGTCTGACAGCCACCTCATCCACTGTTCGTGCCTCCTTACGTTTCCAGTCTACTACTGCCAGTGAGTTGGCATATGAGGAGGGTGCGCTCTGCACAAACTTCCTCCACATAGATGCTGTGCACTGGACTTCTTCTGGGTCTGTGGGTAGCTGGTCATCGTCTGGTTCATAGTAAACCAGCTGCCGCACAGCTAATTCCCTCAAGTACTGAATACCCCTTTCCATATTGGTCCACTTGCCAGGATAGCATACAAAATTGTCACTGAAGGGGTACCTCTCCCTCACGCCTGACAGAAGTCTCCTCCAGAGGCTGACGACTTGGTCCTTCTTCCCAATGGCCTTGTCAATGCGCCCATCCCTGGCCAGGGATCCCAGCTGCTTGGCTTCCTTGCCCTCTAATTCCAAGCTGCTGGCCCCGTTATCCCAGCACCGCAGCAGCCAGGTGACAATGTGCTTGCCAGGGTGGCGGCTGAAATCTTTCCGCATGTCTCACAGCTCGCTCAAGGACAGGGACCATGTGATGATCTCTGTCTCTATCTCCCGCGATGACCCTGGCTCATTGTCATCCCTCCCGGAGCGATCTGCTCTCTTTGCATCTTTCTTTAGTTTTACAGGGGTGACTGCTACCTGCACAGGTTGGTCATTGGGCTCAGCTGCGATGCCTGCTGCTGGAACTGGGGCTGGAGCCGCTCCTGTGCTGGCCGGGCAAACCGGGGCCGCCCCTGTGGCTGTGGCCATGGCAGCGGTGGTGCCGGTCGGGGGGGCTGTGACTGCCTGCTGGGCTGGAGGGGCTGCAGGACCGGCTGGGATTCTGTCCGGATTCTGTACTTGCTCAGGGGTGAGTTTAAAAAACTTCGGGGGTGTCCACTGCCCTAGGTACTTTCCCATGCTGTCCCACACACCCAGCCACTCACAGCTATCCAGCCCCGGGGCAGGTCTCTGCATGATGTTCTTAACTACTTGTTTAACCCTAAATAAAACCTGAAACCCATTCAGGAGACATAACAATAGGACAGTGCTGGCCTGAGCATCCCACGGGTTCTCAAAAGCAGTTAGGAACAGCCTGAAGGAAAGAAGGGGGTGAAACAGTGGGGGAAGGTATCCCCTTAGGTTTTCCCCACAGACTGGGTTTGATTATTAACAAAATCTAAGACATAGGATCCGAGGTACGGAAATGACAGCGGTGCTGCATGCACCTACGCATACCTCGTACTAGGAGAGGCTGAGGGAGCTGGGCTTGTTCAGCCTGAAGAAGAGAAGGCTGTGAGGGGACCTAATATATACTTACAAATATCTGAAGGGTAGGTGTCAGGAGGATGGGGCCAGACTCTTTTCAGTAGTGCCCAGCGACAGGACAAGGGGCAATGGGCACAAACTGAAGCACAGGAAGTTCCGTCTGAACATGAGGAAGAACTTTTTCCCTCTGAAGGTGATGGAGCACTGGAACAGGCTGCCCAGGGAGGTTGTGGAGTCTCCTTCTCTGGAGATATTCAAGACCCGCCTGGACAAGGTCCTGTGCAGCCTGCTGTAGGTGCAGCAGACTTCGGCAGGAGGGTTGGACTAGATGACCCACAGAGGTCCCTTCCAACCCCTACCATTCTGTGATTCTGTGATTCTGTGAAATTCAATTCTAATTTCATGCACAGTGATTTTATCATATCATAAGTTGATATCGTACAGTATAGCAAAATCATCATCCTGATCCTTTTTCCAGTTATGATGAACAGCATGGCAGTAAACACATATTGCAAATAAGGATTCAAAAACCACAGCCATCTGATCAAAGTCAGCAACATTTTTTACTGGCAACTATTTAACTAACACAGTAAATGCATATAACAAAATTTAACACAATCTAAGAAAGCTGTTTCAACACCCGCTGCTCAGCCCTACCGTTATTCCCGCCCCATGCTTGGGCGCCAAATAAAATGTTCTGGTTTGGCTGCAGCTGGCAACAAAAGCGCCATGAGGCCGCCCCTGCCCCTACCAGGGTGTGGAGGAGAATGGAAAAAAACAGGCAGAAACTGGTGGGTCGGGATAAGGGCAGTTTAACAGAACAGCAAACAAAGGGAACAGTAACAGCAACGATACAGATGAGGAGAAAACACAACACAAACCGCACGAGCCACAGAGCCGTACTCCCAGACCGAACTGAAGCCCACGCTCCCGAGCTGCGAGCGAGTTTCCCCCCCCATCTCCCCCCCCACCGAAACCCAGCATGACGGCACATGGTATGGAATACTCTGCTCTGTTTGGCTAGGTGGGGTCAGCACCCCCCCCCCGCCCCGCTGTGCCCCTTCCTGGATTCTGGTGAAAATTAACCCTGTCCTGGCCAAACCCAGGGCACCTTGTTAACTTGATCCACTAATTAGTGTGAAACTGGTGGCTGCCTGTATTGGTTTTAGTTACTTTTCTTCATAGTAGCTTGTATGGGGCTAAGTTTTGTATTTGTGCTGACAACAGTGTTGATAACACAGGGATGGTTTAGTTGTTGCTGAAAAGTGCTTGCACAGAGTCAAAGCTTTTTCTGCTTCTGACACTGTCCCGCCAGCGAGTTGGCTGGCGGTGCACAAGAAGTTGGAGGGGACAAGCTGGGACAGCTGACCCCAACTGACCAAAGGGATATCACACACCACATGACATCATACTCTGCACCTAAAGCTGGAGGAAGAAGAATGAAGGGGATGGGTGTTCGGACTTATGGTGTTTGTCTTCCTCAGTAACTTATGCATGATAGAGCCCTGCTTTCCTGGACATGGCTGAGCACCTGCCTTTCGATGGGAAGTAGTGAATGAATTCCTTGTTTTGCTTTGCTTGTGCGTGCAGCTTCTGTGTTACCTACTAAACTGTCTTCATCTCAACCCATGAGCTTTCTTCCTTTTACCCTTCCAAGTCTCTCCCCTGTCCTGCTGGAGGGGAACGAGCAAGCGGCTGGGTGGGCTGAGCTGCCTACCCATCTACCAGCGTTAACCCATGACACTGCCTTATATATTGCCAGGCTTGCTCCTGCACTATGTGTTGCTCATTGCCTATAGTTCCTTCTATAGGCCTTTCCACCTTCACTCACATTAAAAGAAGGCAAACGTCCAAAAAGAGATGAAGGGGTTTTGGCTTTTTTTTTTTCTTTTTCTTTTAATTACTGACTCTGGAATTTTAGAGGATTTTTTTTTTTTTTTTTTTTGTAAGGAATGTAATAGTTGGGTTTACAGAGAATTTTATTCAGAAGACATATACTTGCTTTCAGGAGGGTAGTACTTCTCACTACAATTTTAGACTGAAACACAGATCCATAAAATAAGTTGTGAAAGACAGTTCAATAGCCTGAGAAACAGTAGTATCCAGATTCCTAATTAATTTCTGTGTTCATTAGGTAACACTATCTTCCTCATAAAGATATAAAATTCAAAGGTGTCCAGTACAATCAAATTTGTTTCTAGTGCCTTTCTTTTTCTTTCTTTGTTTTTTTTTCAAAGAAGTTTACTCACTTTGAGGCTTATATGCTATACAAGGGGAAAATTATGTTTGCATTAATTGTTATTTAAATATGTATTTGACAGAAAAGTGGGGCTTTTTACATTAAGTAGACACACGATATTTTAAGTTTCTTCTAAAAAAGCATTTTAAAGACTCATCCACAACAGTCAAGAACTGTACACCTATTACTTTAAAAGAGAAGATGGATCCAAAAGCATAAAGAATTTAGCAGTACACTAGTTGTGATTATAACTTCAAACATCTACCGAATTGAAGTACTATTAATCAATGTAAGGAAGTAAGAAGAGAAAGAGGGGAATTATGACCTTTAAAACAGATTATCAGGTTGAAAGTATATTTATTCTTACATATAACAATCTTGTTTATTTTCATAGTTCTGCCTAAATTTCGCTTAATGGTCAGACTGGCCCAAGTTATACCAGTGTCTGATACAAGATTCTTAAGATATATACCTCCACTGTAAATGGATAGAAAAAAATTAAGAATGTCAGTCATACCTGAAGCCATAAATGCCTGCCTACCACATAAATCATGGGTATATACAATATCACTCATAGCAAATTTTACATTGCCCTAGTTTTGGTTAAAACAGAACCGATTCTCTTTGAATCTTCCTTACAGCTGAATTCTTCTAAGCAACTGCATTTTTCTGAAGCTGGCTGCATATTTTACAGACAGTGTCCGCTCCAAACTGATAACACCTAATGCTTATAGTTATACTGAGCTAACAGTAGGAATGGAATGCAGAAAAGGCCCATATTTATAATTATTACTATAGCAGCCAAGGTCACTGACAGACTTGTTAGGTTCCACAAGTGAGGGGCTGTAAAGAGTCATACTTCCGGGGAGAGGCGGACAGGACAGGTGACCCCATATTGACCAACGTGGTATTCCATGTCATGCACGTCATACTCAGTTTAAAGCTGGGGGATCACGAGGGTCTCACCCTCTTCGTCCGTGGCCGGATTCTGAAGAGGACCTTGCTTGTTGTCCTGCGTGCACTCCTGATCCATATTCCGATCCCTGCATCCCCAAGTCCAGTTCCTGTCTACTGCTGAGTCCAGCCCAGGACTTTCTGGTGCCTGTTTGGCAGCCGCTGGCACAATGCCAGCCCGTGGGGCACCCAAGTATGGGAATCTCAATATTGGTTTTGTATATTTTGCATTATTTCTCTTATTATCAGTATTATTAGTAAAGCTGTTTAATTTCCAATGCGTAAGCCTCTCTCCCTTTTCCTCCTTTTTCACTTTCCCTGGTGTGAAGGGCGGGGGTTAATAGAGAGCATCTGCCACCCTCTTTATTGCCACCCTGCTCAAAATGGTGACAAGCATCCAGATAATGAAATTTTTGTTAGCAAGAGCTTCTAAAGTTAGATATGAATTGTATTTCAATTGAAGATCATCTGCTGCTTTCCAGATAGAAAAGATGATTCAGCATTATTTTTACTCATTACATGTAATAAACATTGTGTCTATGCACATTTTCGTCCTACCAAGGAACTTCCTCAAGATTCAATGAAGATATTTCATCTCAGATATAAAAAATAAATGTGTAAACTCTTATTGATTCGGAAAACTTAAATTATTTTGAAATATACAATACTTAGTAACCATTTTTCCTCCTAAACCAGTAAATCATAGAATCATAAAAAGGTTTGGGTTGGAAGGGACCTTAAAGATCATTTAGTTTCAACCCCCCTGCCATGGGCAAGCACGCCTTCCACTAGACCAGGCTGCCCAAAGCTCCATCCAACCTGGCCTTGAACACTGCCAGGTAGTGGAAGCAACTTCATCCGCCGGTTCCCTCAGGACCCACGGATGCACCTCACCAGGTCCCGTGGACTTGTTCAATGTTCTAGTCCAATGGACGTGTTCAATGGACTTGTGAAATGATACAGTACCTGATACTCTTGAGATTGAATTTCGTAAAGTAAAAGACAGCAAAAGATTTTTTTTTATTCCTTTATGAAAGCAGCTATTTCTTTCACCTCCTAACCATTAAAAGGCAAACCATTAGTCACAGCAGTATTATTCACAATTTGGCTTAGGTACAGCTGCAATTAATAAGATGAAAAATGAGTAACTCATAAATTCCAGGCTATCTCTAAACAGACAACAGAAATTTTAGCCAAAAAAGAAGAGCCTATCCTGAAAAATCCCTCCAGTTTTTGTAGAGTGACAGCAATTTTACTGAAAACACTTGGATTATTCTGTTCTTATTTTGAAGAAAAGTTCAAGATTTTTGGTACAACCTTTATCCAACAGTTGCAGTTACTTAAAAAGCGATTATAAAAAGAGATCCGCTTGTTTTTCAATATTGCCGTTATGATTTATATTTCTAATTCTCAGGAACTTATCTTCCTTTTAGCCCCCACTAATCACTTGACAACAAAACTGGTAACCACACCTGGTAGAAATTAAATAAAAATAAAAAGCAAATAACAGTAAAAATAAATAAGAGTAATAATGTAAAATAAAAGGTGCTGATGCTGTTTTAAAAAAGAAAAAAAGTAGTATAATCATAAGAATTTAAAAAAACGTATTTTTTGAAACCCAAGGTTTGTTTTATAACAAGTATCACCAGCTGCCTATCCCATGCTCCAAACATTTATCAGGTAAGTAAACACAGATTGTCTTTTTCCCCATCATCCCCATGACTTTTCATTCTTTGGATTGCCTATGATAACATAGCTTTTCTGTATTCTCTACATTGAATGTACTTGCCATATCCAACATAGTCATTCCGCAGCAAGTTAATTACGGCCGAATAATTTGAAATTTTTAGAAGAAAACAATAGACATAATCTTAAGAAAATCAGTTCATTTTGTTTATGTAGTAAAGGTTAAGACAGGATTTGACACTGATCTTCTGTTAGGGTTGATGTAGCTTGAGAGTTAGCATGACTAGGCCACTTAAGCAAAACAGTTAGCATAACTGAACAGGCTGCTGCAAAGGGCAGCTAAAAATAGCAATTGAGAAAGTTCTGATAGTGCACGTGATGTGGGTTAGCAAAAACAAGATGTGTTCAAGGACGTGGAGGCGGTCTGTTGCTATTGGTGTTAGTGCATAGTTACCAATCATAAGGGAATATGGGGCGCGTGAACAGCGCGTGATCTATGTAGCTTATCCGAATAAGCATGATCGTGTGTACAGATATGAAAAATGTATATAACCACACAAGCGGAGCAATAAAGTGAATCAACTGTGCATTGCATCAATGTGTGAGAGTCATTCCTGTCCCTGCACAGACGCTGAAACTCAGCAATCTTCTAATAGTCTTATAAGGAAGAACTGTCAGATAACGTATATATATATAGTAAGAATGAGCATAGAGTGGCTGGAAGCTACAATTAAGGAAAAAATAAGAGATTTAACTCAAAAAATTGGAATAATAATATTCTTGTTAGTATGAAGTGCCATTTTTACTAGTAGCTGTTGATTATGTAAAATAGTTCTGTAACTAATCAAACATCTAAGTAATTTAAATACACCCCCAGTAAGGCAATGACCACATTATTAAACACAGTTTTACTTCTTGTGTAGAGGAAGACACAGAAAAAGAACACTGTAATGATGATTTCAGAGTGAACAAGAGCTGCCACAATCTGTTAGTCAGTCAGATAAGAAGCTTGTTGCCAAGTTAGATCTCAGTCTTCAGCAATACTGTCTAGACATCATGTCAAGTTTCAGTTTACCATCTTCACCATTAAGACATTTTTACTTCTCTTTTTGGTTTGTTTTATATATATATGCAAATATGTTGCCATTTCTAAATACACAGAATAGTATAAAGCATTAGAAGTTAATTTTTAAGTCAAATACCAAAGCCTAACACGTTTCACAAATTTATAGGAGCCGTATTTTTAATAAATTATCAATCAGTTTAAGTCTGAAAGAGAAAATCAAAATTAAAACAATAAAATCAGAATTGCAAGAGGAGACAATCATTCATATGTTCACAATAAAAGTTGAAATTCATAATTTTTTGACTGTTTTGAAGACAGTTTTCTGATATAGTAGCACGTTCTTCTATTTCTCATTTTCTGCCAAAGGAAAATGCCAAGTATACGGCTTTTACTTTTGCTCCTGCTGCTGCTCCAACTGTCAAAATATTAGTAGGAAACAAATATTGAATATAAGCTTTAAAGAAACACTGTACCCTATTATATTTTTTTAACAGAACAATGGAAAAGAAGGCAAAATAGTATGCATTCATTACTATCTTTCCTTGCCATGCATGAAAAATAACTCCAATAGTGTTTATATCTTTGGAGATCTTTTTCAAAACAATTTAACTATTTTTTCTAAAATGGTGAGCATCACCCACTTGTGGAAAAGACACAGTAATGATAAAAATTAAAGCAATACTTTTAAATTTGCTATTCAATAAAAGTCTGAAAATACCATTCACTAGATTTGAAAATGAAAAGCTCCCAGTTAGCATTTGTTAAAAACAAGTTATATATAACCTAACTAAGAGTACATGAAGCACCAGATAAGAGCTCCTATTTAAATCAGGGCTGAGAATTTTACTTGTTAAATGAGCACATGATTTTTTTTGGTCTTAGAAATTCAAGAAGGAGAAACATACTTAGTTTATCCTGTCTGAGTGTTGTTTTACTTCCTACAGTCTTTAATGAATAGTTTAATTTTATTAATTAACCCAAAATACATATGTGGCTTGATAAAGCATAAGGAGTAAAGGGCTACATGAAGAAGTGGTTATGTATCAAAGGTGCACATCCATTTATGCAAACATAAATCACTCTCTAGACAGAGCCCTAGGTAGGAATCTGGAGAGTTAGATGTCAGCTCTGCTATTACCATGTAGTACTTCAGGCAATTCATTTCCTGTCCTTGAAAATTACTTATTGAACTGCATAATTTTTCAAGAGTTTGCTGGCATTTTGACTCTTCTTACTTAAACTTCATATAAAACATGAACAAAATATGACAAACATTCAAACTTCAGAAAAAGTAGAATTAAAAAAAAAATCTAATTAATTCTATATGTCCCAACTCAAACACTACTGTATGTACGAGATATATCAAGAGAATTCATACACCTTTGTAATGATGTGTTGGCCAGTAGAATATCCAGGAGATAACAGTAATAAAATAACAAAGAAGTGTTTCTGTTCATGACCTTAAACAAAAAATTCATTATGGGAAATCTATATCATTATAGACAAAATAAGTAGTTCTAACTCAAATGTTGTTTTTGGTTGAACATGTTGGGTAAAGCCTGTTTTTCATGCATTCTATAGCTATGAAACGAATTTTAAAGATAGTTTCCTTCAGTATTAACAGTCTGTCAACAGTAGCAGAAAGGTCCATAAGCACCTGTTTTTTCTGAGAAGTAGAGTACTTCAGCTTGTTGGTTTCTTGCTATTATGGTAAAAATAGTTCCAAGAGCACAAACTATTTCATTTACAAGAGTAACATATCTTGGCATCACACTGTATTGTGCAACCAGGCAATTGAAGTGAACACTGGACAGCCTCCACAGGTACAGGGAGATGCCTAAATGTTTGTAGAAGTAAATGTCTCAAAAAAAATATAACATACCAGTGGAATTAATTTGCTAGAATTTTATACAATCTTAGAGTTCAACTACTACTTAATGCTATTAAGAACAGAAAATGGAAAGGTCTGAGCCACACTGAGCCGAGTCAGAAACTCTGACAAAGCAGGTATCTTACTGTGCTAATGGAAGATTGTATTTATGGAAACAACTTATAGAGGAAAAGCAAGCAGTAAGTCAGGATACAGTGTATGCTTCTTTGGGCTAAAATCAGATGCCCATGCTCAGATCTTTTCTGTCACCTAAGATGCCTTTACATCCTGCCTGACTTCTAACTGCTTCTCCAGAAGGGTATGGATTTTCCTGTGTCACACCTACTAGCCTTGCAGGAACATATTGAATACCCAAGCATCTCATACAGTAACAGACACCTGAAGATGGCCAAATGAATTGTAACCCTCGTGTCCTGCAGTATTTGATGTCATTAGAAGGACCCTGCTTCATACAGAACACCTCTTAATTAAAATGTTAAAGCATATAAACTGCTTATCTATATTTATATGTACAAGATTTTCTATGTACATGATGAAAATGAATGAAGTATGGCTGAATGTATATTTCTGTAATGAAAGCATAGAAATATTACATGGACATCGCATTGTCAGAACACCAAGGTTTTATATAACTCTGAATAGTTTTTAGAAATGTTAAGTGCTACAAAGACATTTAAATATATTAACTTCATTCTGAATAAAAACATGCAAAAAAGTTTGCCCTGTGTTTAAATTTTAAATAAGAAAAAATACAATATTTTGGCTTTCATATTACCAGATCAAATTAAACTAACTTTGAAAGTTGCATTTTCCCCCAAGCTTTTCTTCCTACTGTGTTTTTAAAATATACAGCTACAATGCTAGTTGGCCCAAGTGTACTTTTGAAGTAAGAAACAAATCATTTCCCAAATAAATTCCTATAGTAAACCAAAATTCAAGGCTGAAATTATAGCCCTATTGAAGTTAACAGAATACATAAGGATTCTTTTGTTGAAATACCCTTCTATCACTTCATCTAATACATCAATCTATTAAAAGGAAATTGTTCAAATTATTATTTCACAAATAGGTTAGCTTTCAGAAGTTTATGTCATACCTGCTTCTGTGTCATCTCACAAAAATATGTTTTTTCCAATTAATACTGTGACAATATTCTAAATACAACAAAATCTAAGCAACCTTCTATTAAACTAGAATGTATATTTTTGAGTGAGAAAAATAAATGAAAAGTTTAACCAAAAAAAGAAACAATCTTGCTATCGTGGATATTTGAACTATCTATGGTCTAGGAAGTAGTAAGACTACTACTACCAAACCTTGTCATTTACTGGCCACAAATAACAAGGAAAGGAGCCACGAACTGCAGCCTGTGGGAAGGACCCACATTCGAGCATTTTATGAAGCACTGTATCCCAAGAGAGGGACCACACACTGGAGTAGGGTAAACATGTGAGGAAGGAGTGGCAGAGAGGAGCTCTTTAAGAACTGACTGCAGCCCACATTCCCCACTCCCCTGCACTGCTTCTGAGAGAGCAGCTGGGCGAGCACCTTAGCAGCCAGCCAAGGTCAAGCCACCACAACCATATAGGAGAATTGTCTTCACATTATAAACCGAAACATTAAAATTACTTTTCATAAAATTATTTATTAAGGTATTTGCCTTTAACTATATTAAATATTAATATTCCATTAGTAATCATAGGGAGAAAACAAAATAATTTCTCCCAAAAGCCATAAGAATAATGATAGTGATGACAGCACATACATTTTGCTCCTTGCTCAGCAATGCTTCTCATAGTTTAAATTTCCAAAACCAAAAAGCACAGCACAAAACCTAATTACATATTTAATCTTTTTTGGTAATAAAAGTCTACCTACCTCAGATTTAAAATCTAATCTCCCACACCTGAATGTACATTCTCAAATCCTATAGTTATGTTGAAATTGTCCCTTGTATCTCAGTGATAATTAATGTATTTATTTTCATTCTGTGCCATTCTGTGCCATGAAATTTATTTGTGTTAAGAGGAATTGGTAAATATGATAGACTCTAAGGATTACAGGCTTGGTTCATACATAATCTACCTTGATTTTACATCTTTGCATCTGTAAGCACTTCATTAGAGGTATTCTTGACCTATATTGGTAAAAAATTACAGCAGAATCAGTGAAGATAATCTCTGGTATTAGCCTCAAAAACATATGGCAATCTTCTCACATATGCAGATAACAGAGCCTCATAAGAACACACTGGGGCTCAAGCCATTATTTGGACATGATTCAAATTACATATGGGTAAACAGAACAGTTTATGTCAGTTTACTTAGGCATCATCTGTAATGAATATACAATGAGAAGATTCTGTAAAAACTCCATTAAAATGTAAAGAGAATACCAGAAAAGGGTAGGTGCTGTTTTTCTTCTGAAGTACTGTCATTTACCTTTAAATCATAGTGTATAAGGTATGAATAATTTACTCCAGAATAACTATTTTAATATTACTAATTATAATTATAATTAATTTAATTATAGCAAAATGTGTTGTCAATAAAATAACAGAAAAAAAGAATGTGTTTACAGATAAATTTCAAAGACTTTTAGACCAATTTTAAATAAGCTATCTTGCTTCCAATGACGTGCGCTTAGTGACTTCCTTGTTGAAATTCTTAGTCATTCAGAAACCTGATGATATTGGCTAGAAACTTAAATACAGTGTAAAACATTCTTCAGACAATCTGAGTCAGTGACTAAGTAAAGTAGATTTTAAGATATGAGAACAGCACAAATTTGAATTACATGTCAAGGAAACCTTCCAAAAACCTGAGGTGGAATTACAGGTTTACTTTTGCCTTTTTTAACTAATTAAGAAAATAATGTCCTTGTCTTTCTGCAATTTCTTCTTTTGTTTATATATTACTACATACAAGCCTTAAAAGCAAAATATAATCCCTGAACATTTTAGAAATATAGACTACCACATTAGTTCTGATTTTGAAATTTTAAGTAAGAACACAATAGTACATTCCTATATATTCATTTCTCATAATTTCCATGTGTTTATACAAATAAGTGTAAAGATGCAATATATAATAAAATACTGTAGAATATCTCCCAACTTATAAGCACAGTATGCATTTATTATATTTAGCATAAATTCTGGCACTTGGATTATATTATTTTATCTCTTAGAGCTGCAGAATGAGACTCTATAATGCAGTCAGGGCAGGCGGTATTGATTTGGATAAATCATGTTCAGGTTTAGTCTTCACTAAAACTGATCTATTTTGAACAAAAATAACAGTATTATATCAAAGAAAGGTATGTCTGGTATGCCCAGAGAGGCAGTGGAGGCCCCATCCCTGGAAACATTCAGTGTCAGGTTGGACGGGGTTCTGAGCAACCTGGTCTGGTTGCAGATGTCTCTGCTCACTGCAGGGGGGTTGGGCTAGGTGACCTCTAAAGGTGCCTTCCAACCCAAAGCATTCTATGATTCTATGATTCTATGATTCTATGATCTAAGAGAAGATATCCCAGGTACAATATCCTATGTACCTTTAAAGTAAAATACAAAAGGGGAGAAGTTCTGTAATAATTCGTGTCAGGCAGATGATATTTGTTTAACATTCTATCAGGTTACACGGGTTGTTTTATAGTGAAACAATCTTAGTGATTATGATTTTGAAAACTAGAACTGTAAAATTAATTTGCATTTTATATAGCTATGTTTTCTTTCCTCATTAAATTTGTATTTTAAGCACAAATGAAAAAATATGATTGCTTCAATATGAGAAGCAAAGGGTTGTCTCCCCTATATAAAAATTCTTTCTACAAAAATAGTTGAAGTATTCTATGAAACAATGTGAAAAAGAGCAAAACAAAAGACGTTTAGATCTTCTAATGTTTCACTCGTATGCTATTAATTACAAATAATTTTTCACTTATCTATTTCCCTGTCACAAGATGTTTTTCCTTGACAGTACAAAGAATTTCATCATGGCCAGATGTACCAGAACATACTTAAAAATCCAAACAAATAAAGAAATCAATCAAAGCCATCTGAAAAACTCTAAGCCATGCAATCATATAGCACCCAAGTTCTGTGCTACTATGTGTGACACTATGCAACATTTCAGTGATTAAAGTTTTATCTGTTCCTCCTCAGTTCCTGAAAAAATGTAGACAATTTAAACAATCATTTTGGCCTGTGGCAAAACTAAGAGGAAAATCTATCTACTTGAGCAAAATTCTGTGGGATCTGCAAATTTTTCTTTAGGAATTTAGTGAGATGATGAAAGGAAATTTGATTACATTATTGGGCTTTCCACCTTCTTCTAATTATGCAACTTCTCACCATTCTTTCCTGACTGAAATCTGACATGGAAAGCAACAAGAACAATGACCCAGTTTCCTGCTCTGCTCAGGATGCACAATAATCACACCTTGTGATGAAAAGTACAGGTCATCTACATCCTGGAAGGGACTGACACTCAGGATGACTTGAAACAGAAACATGGTTAAATGCATGACAGTTACTCAAGGTGTAGATGATCAGAGGCCTTTTAAAACATGTGTAATTGTAGATGAAAAGGTGCAAAGCAGGCATGAATCAAAGTCATTGTGGACATGAAATTGGATTTCAGGTGTGAATGTTCAAGCCTTGAAAAACATATTGCTGCTCATTCCCACTGAGATCTAAGTATGGTCACTTGGGCAGACTGCCTCAGTGCTCACTTATCTATGCTGAAAGAGTGTAGTATTAAATGCAGCAGATTTCCAGATACACATAGCAGAAAGCAATTTTGGCCTTCAGAATACAATAAATTAGTATCATCAAACACAACAGCTTTACAAACCCATACATATATATAAACATATAGTCCATAACACAAACGTATAGTCAAAAAATGCAGACAGACAGACAAATATGTACAAAAGCTTCACTAGGTTTTGGGGCTGTTTGTTTTTTACAGTGCAGTGATCATTCAAAAACATTTTACTGCTGAACATGGACTCCTGGAAGAGTAATAGCTGAGAAATAAATATTTGCTGTCATCCTTTAGCTGAGAAGTACAAAACTTTACAACCATTTAATACGTGCTGTGAGAGAAGCAAGTATCATAAAACCAATCATTTAGTTATACTGTGGATGTTTTCTTACACTTATAATACGCATAATATAATAATAACATTAATATCTAGATGTTAATAAGTCTCAATACACCCAACTAACACTAGAATGTCAAGTCAGTTACCTAGAATAAAACTCCATCACAGCTGGCTTCACTGTTCCACTTTTGGTCCCCTACTACCTTGTAAACACATAGCCCTGTAATGCAGCACTCCCATTCCTAGTAGCAGGCCACAACCTTTGTAGTGAATTTGTAAGGCCTCAGGATCAGTATTTGCCAGGTTTGCTCCGTCTGAACTTTTCCTGGTGGGCTGAAGTTTTGTTTTACTTTGTTTCTATGACAGTAATTTCTCTTATTGACCTGTTCTCTATGGCTAGTTTACTTTTGTTTATATTTGCGTAGTACAACCATTGTTTTATACAGATAGCTGTAACAAGTTGTTCTGTTAGAATGAGATATTTATGACTTACAAAATTATGTAGCATAAGAGAACGTGGGTTTGGTATAACTGCAGAGGCCTTGAGAAATGGAGAGACAGGATGCGGTCTATGGGGGTAGACAGCATGGGATGATAGGAGATGAGGTACAGGCCCAGCACTGGGAACCCCACAACTATAAACCACTTACCATAGGTCAAGAAACGTAGACCTGGAGCTGAACAAAATTGGCTTTAGAGTAACAAAGAAAGCAAAAAAACAGCATCTCGTATACATAAAGCATACCATATATAGGAAATTTGGATGCAATGTGATCTATAGCTGCAGATCAATAAAGAAAGATAATAGTCTAAAAGTGTGTTCACAAACATATAAAAATATAAAAACAATTAACATATAAAAATGACCCAAAGGGGTTATTAGGGGAGCAAGAAGAATGCAGCAACATCATCATCATAGTCATGCCAATGAAAGACTGCACAGGTTGATGACTTACGCGTTAACCCCTCCAGCAGTCATAAACTACTGATTTTAAGACCCAAGGGAGTAAAGGAATGGTGAGCATAACCCCAAGAGACAGAAACCAAGAACTGTGTTACAATCTTAATGATGTCATAACTATTGTTATTATTATTACTATTGAAACTTCTGTATAAAAGTACTTTAACTGCACCATTATTCTTTTTCTGTAATAATTAGATGTAGACTAATAGTGTTTCTTGAATTAAACTGTTAAGATTTCCATTATACAAACAATTAATTCTTGGATTTACTTATATGTGTTTTGTGCTTCCTTTTTGCCTGTGAACAAGATTTTGATTTCTTTTTGCTGAGTTACCATTTTGCAATCAGGAGTCCTAAAAATAACAGTAGATTCAGCCTTAGCAGATTAAATTACACTGCATTACTCTGTTATATATTGCTCAACCTCTACTTTCATTTCCATGGTACCATGATTAATGGTGATGACTACCTGCATTTCTGTAGCAGAAAGAGCTTACAATCTTGCACAAATATCAATACGGGCAACGCCTTGATACCATTTTGATAGTAAAAAACCCTGTTGTCTACATATTCAAAGCAGAGTTACAGAGTTCTTTCTTTGATCTGATGTGAAATGCTGTACACTGTCTTTGGTCTCCAAACCTGTGTTTCCATTTAGTCACAAAACTGTTTTTCCTCCTTCCTGTGTCTTAACAAAGACAAATCTAGGTGTACATTTGAAAAAAGTTTAATTCAAATCAGATATAAACATGTTCTTGTTCTTTCCAATTATATAGCTTAAGTGTAAATAAGACAGTAGAACTGGAGAAGCATGAGTATCAGAACATGATCTATTGCATTTTGAGAATAAGACGAGTTTTAACCTGAAACATCATGGCCAACTTGTGTTACGTGAAAATATCTGGAAACAGAAACTAACTTTCAGGGTCTCATTCTTCCATTTATAAACACAGTATGTGAAAATATTAATTTCTTCATGACCAGTATGCACTACTGTAATTTCCTTTTTATTTGTATGTGTACACACATACCTATAAACTCATTCCATATTCAGGATCCTGGATCTATCTGTATAATTTATGATTTGGATTTAAAAATGCATGAAAAGTTGAAAAAACACCAAACATTGAATAAATGTAAAGATTTATATTTTAGTTTAACTCGTGAAGTAACACTTTATAATAAAAAGTTCCATACCTACATGTATTACAAACCTACACCATTTACGCCTCAGCAAATTTTGCATTCATGATGAGCTGATAATAAAACTCCTGACCAAATATTATCTAGTGTCATCTCTCAGGACAGCCAATTTATCCTAATAAACTTCTGCTCCTGTTTTTCTGGATGTTGCAAGTATAAATCAACAAAAATTCTACTATACTCTAAAGAAAATCTGAAGTCACATTTTACTTAGTCTTTTTGGATTTCATTTGTATATATTTCCTTTGCACTTATTGAAAGTCTTATCACTGCCTTCCCTTTGGATCCTAAGTCAGAATACTCTTATTTCATTCCTTTTAATAATGAATCTACTTATTTCTTATTTCTAAAGACTTCAGGCATTTAAAACCATACTTGCGTCATGTGACAAACAACTATTCTAAAAGAAATAAATCAACATTTCTAAAAGGCCTTTTGGCTAACCTGTTTGTTTTATCAGATGTTCAGTTTTCTTTCTTTTTCTCTTTCCCTGTACCTCCCACTTGCACAATGTTCATGAAAACAAATTATTGTCATTACCAAGTGTAAACACTTGTTAGTGAATACAGTTAGACGTGAAATCCAATTTGGCTATGAAAATATTAGCTAAAAAAGTTTAAAATATCCCAATATCTTTACTTTGTGTTTTAAGTCTAGCTGGAGATAGAGTATGCCCTTTTTGGTTTCATTCACAATAGATGTCAGATGTGAAGCTGTCCAATTCTATGCAGAGTTTTCTTTCTAATAACTAATTACTTAAATACTGATTATTCAGAAAAAAAATAACTAACTTTATGAACGTCAATAGGATTTCGTCATGGTCATGGTAACTCCAGAAGAGTGAGAGCTATCTAGAGCAGAAGGATACAAACCAAGGAACTCGCAGCAAGTTTTGGTTGCTATTGCTTTGACTGTCAGTTTTCATCTGAGAATGACTCCTCCTCTATAATCTTTCAATATGGAACCTGAATAAATAGGATGATTTATTGAAACATGCAGTTCTGTGAAAAGAAAGGAATCTTCTTCAAGAGTGTGGAGAACTGAGAGACTCAAGACGTGTGCTGAATCTTAGACACAGCTTCCAGGAGATAACTCAAGGGAGTTTAAAAAACAGCCTAGGAAGGATCTGGACAGTCCCGTAGATATTTAAAGAACAAAAAATTCCACCAAACAACAGGTAAGATTCCGCAATTCTCTGCAAACTTTAGAAAGGGCTATAAGATCTAATCATTTAAGATGAAGGTTCTCTTTTCCTATAATCAATTGTCCACACATACTCCCTGAATAAATTAACTAAAAAGCATCTTACGAAGTTTCATGACCATAATGACAAGGGTACTGCAGCTAAAGGAACTGTAACTTGCCTGCTGAAGAAATTTTTGAAAGGATCGAGTGAAGATGCTGCTAAAGTCTCTGAAGGTTTACAGAGCATCATCAGTGTTTAAGTGAGGCCTGAACAGGCAGGCTCAGCTTTACTATCGTGATTATGTGAGACATAAATCAGAGAATTAAAACTACCAGGCTGGAATCTGTTTAAAGAAGAAAAGCCATCATGGCTAAAGAATCACAAGTTGCTCCATTCTAGCTTATGTTGGAGTGACATCTGAATTATGAATGTTCAGCTGTGAGGTCTAGATGCTTAAACATAAATTGCATCTTAGTGGACGATGAGAAGGTTTTTTCCTTGTACATTTCAATAATAATCAAACAGTAAGATAAGTTGACTTTATCCTGCATATGAGATGACTGTCAATCATAGTTAACACCCTCGTGAAGACACATAAAGCAAAAGGAAAGGACCTTGAACTCACAGTGATCCTTAACTAGATTCAAAAAGAGATGACAATAAAGGACTGGTTTTATGTGTGTTTGACAGCACACTCCTTTGACGTTGGAAGTCATGCACCAATTGCCCTCTGTGAACAGTTGAAACAACCCTGTCTAATATCACTACTTGAGCTTGAAACTATAAACAGAAGATTCCAATATTTTTAAGTTTAATATGGCTTATCAACTACCCTTTCCCTTCAACACCTGAGAACAGTCACCATGGAAATTGCTGCCTTTGTGATGCACAGGAAGTTCCTGTGGGTGAATAAGAACCTGTCTTAACCTAGCTGGACTCTTAAAAAGAACTCCAAAAAAAACACAGATCACACAGTGTGATGCAGCAAGAAATGAATTGCATCATGAACTAATTAGCCACTAGTTCCAGTGCAAAGACACCTTATGCTATTTCTCTTCAAGATGTTAGGCCAGTCTGGTTTTGAATGAAAAGGACAGTCAGAAGGTAAGGGAAAGAGGTGTAGATGGCTCCTGCCTGGACAGGCCATTTGTTTACAAGAAAAAGAGCTGAGTTTGCTTATTTTCTCTTTCCCTCTGTAGGCAACCCGTGCTTTTCAGTCTGAAGTTTACAGCTGCAGCCAAGTAACTGTTAGATCCTTGCCATACTAAGCACCAGGAGACAAGATAAAGATGAGAACAAGTTCGAAAGTCATCAACATAGCATTAGAAACAGCTGTGACTGTGGAACAAGCAGACAAAAATAAAAAATAGCAAGTGACTAAGGTTTAAGAAAGGCATGACTGAAATATCTGACCTAAGAAGAGTGGTGTCTAACATCTTTCTTTAAAACTGCTTTCGTACTTGAGGCCCAGAGGATTCCAATTTTTACAAAGAATTTCAAACACGATCTTGGAAAATACAGATTTGTAAATCCAATATTCAGTGCTGGCCATGGTAGTAAAGAACAGAATTAGTGAATAGTGATGGTACATCTGGGAAAAGTCATCATGGCTTTTGCAAAAATATGTTGTTTAGTAAAATTTTGGAGTTATTGGAAGAGTAATTACATTGTTTCCCCTAAGATGACTCATTTGATATTGTCTGTGTGGATTTTCCAAGAGTTTTCTCAAAGTCTGCTACCAACTTCCTGCAGAAATTAGGTAGCCATGGCACAAATGGTCTCTCACAGACAAAAAATTTTTAAAAAAATCAGTAACTAGAAACATAAGTAAACTGTTAGTACCAGCACTGACAGAAAGTCACCAGCAGAGTTCTGGAAGGAGCTGTGCTGTTAGGCACATTCACCGACAGTCTGGAGAATGGTAATATGACTAGAGTGAGAAAGCTTATTAATGACAAAGATCTCTTTCAAAATAGTAAAGAAAAGGGTTCACTGTGAAAAAATGGAGAAAGATCTTATAACACGGAGTGACTGGCAGATGAAATTTGATGTAGATAAATGTTAAATGATGCACAAGGCAAAAATATTTCTAACTTCACACATAAAATTATGTCCTCTGAACTGATAAATAAGTGTAATACTTTGGCATCATTAAAGATAATGCCACAAAAATTTAATCTGAGCACTTACAGCCAAAAAGTAAAATAAATATTTAGACTTAAGAGGCAAGCAAATTAAAATAGAGAACATCATTTTGCTACTGTACAGAATCTCATCCTGAATACTTCATGCAGCTTTGGTCCTCCAGCCTAAAAAGCCAAAAAAAAATGCACTAGAACAGGAATAAATCTTCACTTTTGTAAGGCTTTTGATATACGTAAGGCTCATCAACATATGAAAGCCTCATAGGCAACCATGGAAAACATGGTCTAACTCAAAATGTTATGGTACAGGGTCAGAGCTGGTTGGACAGTATGAGTAGTCACTGTCTTCAGCTTCATATTTGAAACTACATAGCGACTTCAATTCTTTTCATGGGCATTTTTCTTAAACAATTTGTATGCTGAAATAACAAGTCTGGTATCTAAGCTTCTGCACTGGGAAGGACTGCAAGTATACTGGTATCACAGAATCACAGAATCACAAAATGGTAGGAGTTGGAAGGGACCTCTGTGGGTCATCTAGTCCAACCCTCCTGCTGAAGCAGGGTCACCTACAGCAGGCTGCACAGGACCTTGTCCAGGTAGGTCTTGAATATCTCCAGAGAAGGAGACTCCACAACCTCCCTAGGCAGCCTGTTCCAGGGCTCCGTCACCCTCAGAGTGAAGAAATTCTTCCTCATATTCAGACGGAACTTCCTAAGCTTCAGTTTGTGCCCATTGCCCCTTGTCCTGTCACTGGGCACCACTGAAAAGAGCTTGGCCCCATCCTCCTGACACCCACCCTTCAGATATTTGTAAGCATTTCTAAGGTCCCCTCTCAGCCTTCTCTTCTTCAGGCTGAACAAGCCCAGCTCCCTCAGCCTCTCCTCGTAGGAGAGATGTTCCAGTCCCCTCACCATCCTTGTAGCCTTCCGCTGGACTCTCTCCAGTAGCTCTTCATCTTTCTTGAACTGGGGAGCCCAGAACCGGACAGAGTACTCCAGATGAGGCCTCACCAGGACAGTGTAGAGGGGAAGGAGAACCTCCCTCGACCTGCTGGCCACACTCTTCCTAATGCATCCCAGAATGCCATTGGCCTTCTTGGCAGCCAGGGCACACTGCTGGCTCATGGTTAACCTGTCGTCCACCTGGACACCCAGGTCCGTCTCCGCAGAGCTGCTCTCCAGCAGGTCCACCCTAAGCCTGTACTGATGCATGGGGTTGTTCCTCCCCAGGTGCACGACCCAGCATTTGCCTTTGTTGAGCCTCATCAGGTTCCTCTCTGCCCAACTTCCCAGCCTGTCCAGGTCACGCTGAATGGCAGCACAGCCTGCTGGTGTATCCCCCACACCTCCAAGTTTGGTGTCATCAGCAAACTTGCTGAGGGTGCACTCTAACTCTTCGTCCAGGTCGTTGATGAAGAAGTTGAACAAGGCTGGGCCCAGTACTGACCCCTGGGGGACACCACTAATTACCAGCCTCCAACTAGACTCAGCACCGCTGATGAGGTATACAGGTTTAAAAAGCAAAGTGATCTTAAGAATTGGAGTGATTGTCTTAAAAAAACCAAACACAACCAAAAACCAGAAAAGTGTTATTAAATAGGACACTACATTTTGAAAGGTGTAACGTACTGCTCAGTTACAGACTTAGTGACAGCTAGTCAGTTAACAGCTTTTTAGAAGAGGATCTGTATGTCATAATAGAGCATGAGCTAAACACAAATCACCAGTCACCTCTTTGAAAAGGTCAGACATCATAATAAAGCATACATAGTAGTCTGTAACAGATGGGGAGACATTTTTCTTTGCAATCGATATTTATGAAACCTCAACTGCAAAGCTATGTCAGTTTTTGACCTGAATCTTCAAGAAAGACATCAACCAAGTAGAAACTATTTCCTGTAAAAAATATTAACATTTATAGGTGATATTATTTAGTTCTTAGAAGTATAAGTGAAGCAAAAGTATGAATCATGTAAGTATTCAGCTTGGGTTTTTAACAATGGCAAGATAGGATACATTGTTTAAACTGTGTAATATATCTAGCCATAAAGAGAAAACAACAAAATTAATAAAACAATGATGAAAGGTTGGTTGAGTATTGGCTGAGGTGGATGTTGGAGGGAGTCCGCAAACACTTGTCTCTGTTTACCATCCCACAAATTTGCGTTGAAGTTCCATTCCGCTGTTATCTTAAAGATGGCATATTGTTTTGGACACATGTTCAATGCAGCACACTCCCTTTCTCTGAGGGCAGTGAAGTGACCAATGTAGTGCGACTGAAAGTGTGAACGAAAGTGTGAACTTTAGTCACACCTATTCTATTTCCAGTGGAGCAATGTAGAACAAAGCCCTAACTGCAGGTCTGCCATCAAGGTTTTTTCCTTTAATACTGTAACCTTTTCTGCTTTGTAGCACATGAAGTTTCAAACACAAATTAAGTTTAATCATAATGAGGCTGGGGGGTGGGGCAGAAGTAAGGCCAAATCAGTGTTAAATTATTTTGAACTTGCATGTCATCTGAATAACAAATAATTTGTGCTTAAGACCTCATTGTATTCCTGCTGATAGATGGTAATGTAGCATCTCTGAGTTACAATAAACTCAGAGGTTCTATACTTTAATCTCCTACCTTTATAAAATCAGTAATAACTCCATCTCTAGGGACAGAGTGTAGTGAAACAAAGAAACAAACTTGCATAATTCTGTGAAATTACATAAGTCGGTAGAATCATGTGATTGATTTTATTTGTCCTGATTTCTTTGTGGGTTTAGTGATAGGAAAAAAAAATGCAGAAACAATATTCAGGTTTCTTCTTAGAATCACAGAATTATTCAGGTTGGAAAGGGCCTTGGTAGCTCAGTAGTCAAGTCTGTGGTTCAAAGCAGTAAACAAGGAATTCAGACCAGGTTGGGTAGGCTTCGTCCAGCCATGTCATGATGGAACAACTAAACCTGGAAACCACTTCCAGGCACAAGGACAAGAAAGTCATCAGACGTAGTCAGCATGCACTCGCCAAGAGGAAGTCATGTTTGACCAGTTATGTCAAGTTTAACACTGAAATCATAAAATGGAACAGGTATCTGATTTCTACCAAGCACCAATGGATCTTGGTAAATACACAACCTTTGTATCTTTTTAAAATCTGAAGACATAAAGAATAAAGAAACTATAAACACGTATATCTCACTGGTAAGAGCAAATAATTCTTTACTCATTGATCCTCACTAAAAAGACACAAATAGCAAAATACAGAGCAAAACCAGAGGAGATTGTTGATGTCAAATTATTTTTGTTTTGCTTCCACTACTACTGCTGTTTCTCTTTGGTTTCCACTACCGTTTGCTTTCACTGAGAGTTAGCTTGTGTCTACAGGAAAGACTTAATACCTGCCAATAACATGCCCAAGATCTTCTTATTGTGCAGCTGTCTTTTGCCTGTTGTTAAGAAGTCAGTAAGACTGAGTGAAATGAAAAAAATGCGCTGGACACCAACTCAAAGTTCAACATTTGCTTTTGTATCACAAGAAATTATATTTTTACATGTAATAAATTTTTCAAGAAATGTTACAAAATGCAGATGTAACATAACAAAGGAGATTTATTCTGCTTATATTCCTGCCCATTAATCACTTTTGAAAAGTAAAATGCAAGGCTCTTTATGAATTACAATTCTAGATCAGAATACTAAAAAATAAATACATTTGAGACTACCCTAATGTTATTAATTCTAAATGTGGATCTCTAATGTCATTTCCAAACTATTTTATTCTCTCTTTATCACTATCAGTGTCTATTTGGTAGACATTTTTATTAGTTAAATAAAAAAATGCTTGAATTACATCTACGGATATCCTGAGCCTCCATAAAAAGGTTATAGCCAGGTTTAGAGAGTGAGATTTATTCTAATGATTTCAATAAAAGCTTTACTAGCATATTAATTCTTTAGAGATTTTGCATATTACTTTGTATGAAAAATATATTTGAATCTGGTCACCATCTGGCAGCTGCGCAAAAGACTAATTTTGCCATTTTGATACTAATATTCAGGTTTTTTATTTAAATTAAACAATTTTTCTAAGGAAGACACATCACAGCATTATGTATCACAGAGAAAAAAAAAGTGTGAAATGACAGCACAAAATATTTCTTATTTTTCCAATATATTCTGTATGATCTAGAAGAATGTAGCGCAAGCATATGTCAGTTTTGTTTCTATCACTACAAACTGTCCATTGTTATAAAACACTGCTCAGAAGACCTACTATCAAAACATTTGTTGTATAATTTTCTCTTTGTCTCAGTGTTTCTGTACAGAATAGCATTTCTTTCTTTTTATTAAAAAAATTTTTCATTGTTATTGCCAAGATAATCTAAAAATGTGAAACAAGGGCAAATATGAATACATAGAAAGTCTCAGAAAATGGTTAGTGGTGATTAATTCTGCCCACTACGTTTCATCAGGGGCCTTTGGACTGTGATATCAGCATTTTCCCACAGCATCAAAAATGTACTTTTTTTTAGGGAAATTCGTGTTCTGAATGTCAATAATACCCATTATCTTTTTTCTGTCTCCCTGTTTCATTGTATCTGATTCAGACTACATCACCCTATAACTGTCAATAGAAGGTAATTTCAGTGAATTACAAGGCATATATAGACTGGTCAGTTTTCTGTCTCAGGGGGAGGCACTAGGATTCAGCTTACAACCAGGAGGCAGGAACTTAACATTTCTTCAGGTCTTCAGAATTGAGAAGATTAATTTGTGAAAGTAACCACAAGTTCTCTGAATTCGAACGCATGCAGAGCAGTGGGAGGAAAAAAAATAGACCTGCATCATTTTGATAGTTCTTAGCTACTAACACCTACAGAGCTCTATAAAGAACACAATAGTAATAATAATAGTAATATTATTAATATTATTATTATTATTAAAGTATTATTGCCTTAACTGTTGAAAGCTATTACTGCATATTTACTACTGCAAATTTCATCTAAGTGTCTTCTTCAAGAATAATAAGAAGGCAGGGTATTTCTTGAAGGTGAACTGAATTAATTATGTTTCAAACCAACATGCAGCTATTGATGAGAAAAAAGTATGTTGGAACAATACCATAAGGGTCAAAAAAATATGATGCAAGTCTTTGATCCCCATATAACGAAACTGTTAAACAGTGAACTGAAAATAAAAGTTCAAGACAATAATTAAATATTTAAATGGTATCTCTAAATATTACTCATGTCTATTAAAGCTATCATGTAATTTTGAACAGAACCTAACCTTATTATTTTTTGGTTTATGGAAGATAAAATTGTTTAAATATTACTATAATGATTCTCTAGGATCTTAAACATAGTCTTAATTTTTAAACGCTCATATCTTAACTGTTTGAACAAGGAGAAGACCAGCCACATTGAAGTCCAAATTCTAGTGGCAAACCAAGCTTAGTGAGATATTTACAGGTAAGCATTAAAATTTCTGCATAATGCCATATTTTTATTGTAAAGCATTTTTCAAAACATGCACAAAATACTTTTTTGGCCCTTCTTTTGTAAAACTCTTTTTGTATAATCAAATACCTTTAGGAATCATAATTAGCATTGTACAGGGCTTAAATTAAAACTTGTAAAATCATCTATAATCACACTGTTATACTTAAAATGCCATAAAGATAAGCCGGATAATCTCTATGTCTGTAGGAATGGAAATAAATGTCTAGTACCTGAGAATTTTGTGAAATACATACATGAGCACATACAATATTCCCAATGTTGAAATTAGTTTGCTAATCAGATAATCGTTTAGCTTGTAAGTGACCTCTGGAAGTCATCTAGTCCAACCTCTGACTCACAGTAGGTACAACTAGACTATAAAGTTCACCATAATTCAAGCGGTTATACTAAATTACCATAAAGCTAGTGCTGTAATAAAGAGACCACCTCTCTCATTATTTTACCACATTATTGTAAATCCAATTCAGGGATTCTATTTTGATTGGCCTAATTAAAAGAACATGGATAGAAAGTAATTATGCTGAAAACATGGTCTCTTACCAGCATAGGTGGTAAATTATTTTTATCACAAAATGTTTCAATGCTTAAGTGGTCATAGAACTTCATAAAAGAATGTTTCAGTGAATATCTTTGAAACAACAATCAAGAGATACACTTAGCATATCCACAGGACTCTTCAAGTGACAAAAGAAAACAAGTTAGTGAGCAAAAATGACCAAACAAGTGTTTCTCAGTTGTCTGAATATTGTTCAAACTCAAAGGATTGCACAGAAACTAGACACACACGGAAGTTCTGTAATACGATTCTTCTACATTTTTACAGAAAAAAAGCAAATGTTGAAAGTCAATCGAACCTTGTTGCAGAAATCAGTATTAAGGATGGAATTCAGTATAAATCTAAAGAGTTTGCTAGTGTCATTTGAAAGTATAAGGTAAAATCCACACATTGCCTGAAGATACAGGATTTGTGAAAGGTCCACAATTTTTTAAAGCAGCAGCTGGACGCCAGGAAGGATTACTTAAAGCATCTGAAATGGGATTAAGAAGCCTATGGTGAAGTAGCTAAAATGAGCTCTAAAACACCTAAATGTAGATATTTACCCATTTGTGTCTAAAGGTGCCTCAGGTATGTAATCTCTCACTGCAGTGAATATGTCTAAAAGTGTTATTCATCTGACGTAGCTAGATGTCTGCTTCAGGCTAAGCTGCTAAGCTGCATTACTGCGCAGGTTCCCCTAGTTATAACTGAAGCTTAGGCATTGAGGGCTCAATAAGGCACTCACAATTAAATTACTACAGAATCACAGAATTATAGACCAGTGTTAACTGAGATGGTTTAAAGTATCAGAGACATACTTGTGGTCTAGCAGACAGAACAGGATCTATGGGAGCCTATGCCTTTCTGGATCCACACCTGGAGGGAATGCAGAAGAACTTAATCTCAACAGGAACTAGAGATTTGTCTGTTTGGCAACTGAGCCTTGAGACTACCTTTATGCATCTGGCTTGGTATGTTTAGTCTTGAAATGAATCTGGATAGTCCATTTTTAAAAGTGACAACTAGCTGGATGCATTGTTAATGTACATATTGGATCTCAAGTGTGAAAACATACCATTAGTCTCATATCTTCATTTGCTCTTGACGGAAATAAACTGTGCAGAATGAACACGTGGAACCAGCAATGACTTTGCAGAGTGCAGTTGCAGAGTGTTTTATGGAATAGCTGAACATTTACCTTGGAAACATTAGAATCCCATTGCTCACTTCAAGCAGAAGTAGTTATTAGTTTATTTACTGGTTGTTTTTTTTATTTAAATAGCCATTATAGAAGACAGATAATCTAGAAAAAAAAATGAACATATTTTTTGATGAAAAAACAAATGTGTTTTCCTTTCAGCTAAGATCACAGCAGAAAGGCTACTGATTCTACAGAGTTAATAACTGGCTAACATAGAAAAAAAACATATGTAAGCATTTAGTTATACACATAGAATCACACACCTGTAGTAGCATGCATGCAATACCCTCTTCTGAGACATACCGTGAGGCAAATATAATCTACCTGTAAGTCAGTTTAAAATGAGGGAGGGGGAAAAAAAGAAATCTAATTGCAGAGAAAAACAATGCAGACATCAAAATGTTTCAAAATCTCTAAGCTGCAATTAAAAAGAATGATCATTCAGGAGGCTGTTGACAGTCTGATAACACAGAACAGTACTAGGAATTATGTTAATTATGTGAAAGACTGAATTGAAACATAACACACACACTCTGCCTGTGTGCATACTCCACATGAGTGCCTTCTCTGCCTGGGAAAAAAATAACCAAACCAACTGACAAACAATTAGTAGTTAGTAAGAATATGTTCATTGTAGGCAATGTCCTCAGTAAGGCAGCATCTCAAACTACTTTGTTGGGTGGGATTTGTGTCTGAATTTCATGAAGATAATACAAAATATTAAAATGATATTTCTGAGCAGTCACTTTTTTAGCCATGGACCCAATTCAATCCTGCATATACAAACTGTCTGCAAATGTCAGCCTTCTCTATGTGTTATGATAGTTGTACCAGGAGATTAAAAAGACATTCACATTAAGGCTTCCATCAAGCGTGCACTTCTGAAACAGTCTCCAGTCATCCCCTCTTGCTGTGCTTTGGTCTGCATCACAGCACAATCTCAGAGCAGATAAATTGAGTTTTGGATGAAACTGAGCAGGAAGGAGTTCTCCAGCCAGTAACAGATATTCAGCCTAAAGAAGCAGATTAAAACTAGTCCATAGTAAAAACTCTGAAATGTACAGGCAATACGGACCTCAGGCCCTTAGCACTAACTGTTTTGCACTATAAAGCTGCTTGTGGTGCACCGCACTACTAATGCTAGTGTAAACATAGCCTAATTTATTCACTTAGGACAACTGGAGGAAATATTTGGATTTGTCCTCTCTCTCTCATTTTCCCACCCTCTGAGGTTCTGCTCATGCTCTGCAGATGCGAGTTTCTGCATGATGTCCATGTGAACTCAAGAAACGTGTTAAACAGTGTGTTTTTCAGCTTTACTTAAAATTCCCCGATTTGCCTTCTAGGAACTTCTAAATTTTGACTGAAGAAATAAATTAGACTTTTTATCTTCTTGACTTGTACTTTTTTGCCAGGTACGTATGCTAATAATTAAATATGGAGAATGCTGCTTAGAAGAATGACTTCTGCAGAGGGACTAAAATCTGCATGAAAGAAACTCTCCATTCGGAGTCTGTGAACTATAACAGAGGTCCTGTGCCTTGCGAAACACAACAGCCGTAAGAGAAGAATAAGACTCTTGATGAATTTCAGAGAAAATGTAAATTTCTTTTTTCCATGACTTCAGACTTCACATGTCCTACATGATCTGTCATTTTCTTCTGCCCATTTCGACAGCAAATTTGAAATAAGTACTGATTAGCGATGAATGAACTCCGCCTAAGAATTTCCACTGTAATGAGCTGGTCTCCATTTCAGTCTTTCATAGCAACTAGAGCCACCTGCATGTCAATCCTGTGTTGAAGCCTCTGTTTGTGCCTGACTTCAATTCTGAGTGCTTTATCATGGTGCACAGGTGATATCTTTGCTTACACATAATTCAGAAAGATTAGTATGTAAATTACGTTCCAGTGGTACCTTATTTAAATTACTAAACTCTTCACTAGATTAAAAATATTTCCTTTCGTCATAACAATGAAAGTTACCACCTATGGGGAAGAGGAGGAAAACCATGCTGGGAAATCTAATTCTACTTACCAGCCATCTGGAAAGGAAAGGGAGGATCATTCTAACAGGTGATTTCTTTTTTTCAAAGGCATGAAAAACTCAAAAGGCATGATGACCCTCCCATGATTACACTGTAAAAATAGTAAACTACCTGCAATATTTTATGCTCCATTTGCCCTTTTCCCAGCAAGAAAACTGGAAGAAATGAAATGCTTTTCTATGTCCAGGAAAAGAAGCTTCTTCACCATCCCCCTCTTCCGAAAGTGTCCTGTCCTAAGCTTGTCCTGTGGTTCCCTCTCTAGACACATGCAACAGCTGAACTACCACACAGCTCTTAACTCACATCTGCTTCCTTTATTCTAATACAAGAGTTACTGTAGCTCCGGGACACAATGAGAGGTGCAAAGAGAAGATCTTTGAGAGCACAAACGTGTAAACAGCTTCACGTAGACCTATTAACCACTTAAAAAATTTACAACTGGTAATCAAGAAGAGGCTGCCCTGACATTGTTAGCCTGTAAAGACCACATCTGTATATTGCTTTGTCATTTCAACATTGACTAAAGACTGTGAACATGACCACCCAGAGAGCTTTTAAAATAAGCTGGGAAAGACATGAGTTTTATGTTACATAGTACGACTACAATTGATAAAAACCACTCCAAAAATATTTTTAAAAATAGACCCTATTTCTTCTCTAAACCAGTAGAGTCCATTAAATGCAAGGTGAAAGAAAAGAGACTCCAATTCATAAATAAGAGGTGATTCAGTGTATTATTCAGAACAAGTTAAGACTTAATCTTGGAATTGTTTCATTTAATCAAAATCAGACTTTCTTGAGATGATAATTTGATCAGACAAGAAGTTTCACATGGCATTCAGGATTACTCCAATACATATAGCTTTTCATTACAAGAAAAGTGCAGTAAATTATAAGAAAATTTTTCATGCACAAAAGTTATTACATTGATGCAATTAAATGTTTCAATAACTACGAGGACTTGTAAAGTTGGATTTATGTAGGCTATCTGTAAACATTAATCGATAAACTCAAGTGGAAACAGTACATTTCTCCTTGAAATATGTGCAACATTGGGAAAACATTTCCCAAAAAGTGTTACAATATTTTTGAACACAGATTAGCTTCTACATATGAATTTACTGAAAATCAGCTATAGGGCAAATAACACTAGCGTTTCATTCAACCAAATGTCATAAAAACACACACCAGTTTCTCTTCGTATCATAACAGACAAGCAGAAAACAAGAAATGTACTTAGCATAGAATCACACGGAGATTTCCAAATGATAACTGCTAAATGCATTTTTTAAAATTTTGTTCTTATATTATTTCCAAGAGTCTGACCAATCATACTTCTTTCCTCCACAGAGACAGGCTACAATTCCTCCTGATATGCGTGAAGGCACAACTAACTGAAAAGGTGTCTGGTCACATTTATCCAAACTATTTTATTCTAGTTCACTTACTGTTTCCAGAAACGAAGTTTGGATTAAAAAAAAAAAGTATGTATATACGTGTGTATATGGTATCTAATGCATAGAAAAAGAGGAGGGAGTGGCCACAATGCTTTGTAGCACAGACACAACTTCTGCAGTGTTGCAAGTTTATTCTCCTCAGGCCACTTCTAATATATGAAACCCACTCAAGGTCATCATATTTTCAAAATGTGGAAGGGGAGCTTTGCTGCCTACTTATCAAAACATCTGCTTTCTCCTAGAAACAGGAAAATAAATTAGCAAAGCCTTTAATCAAAAGGGCTAGAGAGAGACTAACTATTCAGTTTAAGGCATAAATCTCTCTTTGGAAAAAAGAAATCATATGCAGTACGTGTTTAACTGGCCAAAAGAGCCAAAATGTGGGCAAGGAATAGGAAGAAAACCTACAGCGACATCATTTCTTTTGCTTTATTTGCATTTATGATACGAATGTACTCTTCTATGGCTTCCTGAAACTCTTCTTCCTGTGACTTTGTGATTAAACACTGTTCCAGGAACTCTGGTTTGTACTGCTCAAATCCATCACGAAGGCAATGTGACAGTGCAGAAAATTGCGAGGTTTTCTGCCCTCCAGCCAGCACTCTTCACTGGTCTCTTTACAAAAGAACATCTGCATTATGTTGCAACCTCTTCACCTGTATCCTTTCCAGTGAGCCTGGAACAGTGATAACAGTTACCTATTAAATAAATGAAGAGTAAAATGTTGAGATGATTGCTGCATGAAAAAGGGCTGGCCAACCTGACAAGCTCTGTCTAAACCATTCTTCCACTGGATACAGAGATGAGACAGGTAATGAAATTCAGCACTTCATTGCATCTTCTATCTCATAAGAATACTCGAAAATGTAGGGAATGAGAAAAAAATCATTAAACAAGCCACCTCCTACTGTAAACACTGGACATTTATGCAAAGCAAATTCTGCACAGACAAATAGCCAAAGATGTGATAAGCAAGCACTTGATGTTTTTTTCTAGTACAATGGATGAGCATTAAGCTTGTGTAGATCTGATACCTAAAACCTGTTCTCACTTTTGAAGGTTTATGGGTGATATTTTTAGAAGAGAACAGGTCCATGTTTTAAAAGGGTAGTTAAACTTCTGCTCCACATGTTGTTGCTAGATTTAGTTATTAAGAAACATAGACTTTTTAAAAAATGTCTCACACATAGACATGTGACTGACTGATGTAGACCCTAAAGTTCATGACAGTCCTCAAGACCTATTGCAGATTGCCTGCTAAATTGAAAGCTATGTTTAAAAGGTTGTGTAAAGAGTCTGTTACCTGTACTGTCGATCTAGTCAGACCGTCAATGTTCATATGCTAAAGTAGGCCAATTTGAGCTGAGTATAGGAAGGAACATGATCTTGGGTTTGACTGTTTGTGGCAGTGCATCTTAACTATTTTTATAAATGAATAAATGAATACAATTCACCAATTGCTGAACCATTTTTCTTTTTCTCTAACATAATTCAAATCTACCGACATCTTTCTTGGATCAAGTAACTGACAAGTCAGCATGCTAATCTATATTAATATCTTTCACAATATATAGCAGGTGCATTAATACCTGCCTTGGTTCTTGCTGAGATCATACTTTAGGATTGATTTTTTTTCTCTATTTACTTCAAAGTAGCATTAAATCTGTGTGTCATTTCATATTTTCTAAACAGCTCAAAACAAATTATTTAATTTACATTTCCAAAATTTTAAAACATTAGCTTATTAGGCATTAGTAACCCTTCATATTGCGAACAGACATATACAAATATTTACACATGTGAGAAGTTCCCTGTCCACCTGTCACAGTCAGCGTTGATCATTCCAGTTTTTCTTTACTTAATAAAAGCCACGACGAAAATGTTATCTTAAATGGGCTACAATACACTCTGAGGTGTTTACTTTGAAGATAGAAAGATCCTAAAGAAGTAAAGCCAGGCCACACAGTACACTCTCCGAGCTTGCTTTTCCCATGCTGAATCTCAGCTATCAAATTAGCTCCAATGCCAGTTTTGTCAAGTGACACTTTGTAAACCTTTTTATTCTACGATAATCATATTTCCCATACTAATTAAAAATTCCAATAAGTAGAATTACTTCTATCCTTCCCCTTTAACATCATCTTCCTGAAATCTGAGATTTGCCCTTCTTAACGTACATATGATGCTTTGGTCTCCCATTTACTGTTCTCTCTAATGGCTCTTTACTTATGATATGAAGCTCCTGTTTAGCAGTACACCAAAGTGAGTTAATTAAATGAAGTGCTGACACTAATTTATTATGTAAATACCCAGAGGCTTCTATTTGCCAAATCTATAGTATTGCTAAAGAAAACTGAAAGGAATTGTCGTAATTTGATAAAATACTAACATTTTAAAAATAATCTAATGATTTTTTCCTATGTGCACACTTCACTATGCAGCCTGTGAATTTCTTAGAATTTCTTATCATTTGCCTGTAAGTTACCAGCTGACATTTTCCCAGCAGAAAAGCTCACTAGGTTTGCATGGCAAGGTTTTGATAGCGATCAAGGGCTACAGGGGTGAATTCTGTGAGAAGCTGCTAGAAGCTTCCACCATGTCTGATAGAGCCAGTGCCATCCGGCCTCAAGACGGACCCGGCACTGGCCAAGGCCGAGTCCATCAGCAACAGCGGTAGTGCCTCTATTTAAGAAAGGGAAAACACCTGCACAACAGCAGGCAGGAGAGAGAACATGTGAGAGAAACAACTCTGCAGACACCAAGGTCAGTGAAGAAGGAAAGGGAGCAGGTGCTCTGGGCACCAGAGCAGAGATTCCCCTGTAGCCTGTAGTGAAGACCACAGTGAGGTAGGCTGCAACCCGTAGCCCATGGAGGTCCATGGTGGAACTGATATCCACCTGCAGCCTGTCAAGGACCCCACGCTGGAGCAGGTGGATGGGCCTGAAGAAGGCTGTGACCCCATGGAGAGCCTGCAATGGAGCAGGCTCCTGCCAGGGACCATGGACCCATGGAGACAGGAGCTCACGCTGGAGCAGGTTTGCTGGCAGGGCTTGTGACCCCATGGGGGATCCACAATGGAGCAGCCTGTTCCTGAAGGACTGCACCCTGTGGAAGGGACCCACTCGGAGCAGTTCAAGAAGAACTGCAGGCTGTAGGAAGAGTCACGTTGGAGAAGATCATGGAGGACTGTCTCCTGCGGGAAGGACCCCACACTGGAGTAGGGGAAGAGAGTGAGGAGGAAGGAGCAGCAGAGACAACATGAGATCAACCAGCCGCAACCCCCATTCCCCACCCCCCTGCGCGGCTCATGGGGAGGAGGTAGAGAGTTAAGCCTGGGAAGAAGGGAGGGATGAAGGAAGGTGTTTTTAAGATTTGGGCTTATTTCTCACTACCCTACTCTGATTTGATTGGCAATAAATTAAACTAACTTCCCCAAGTTGAGTCTGTTTTGCCCATGATGGTAATTGGTGAGTGATCTCTCCCTGTCCTTATCTCGATCCATGAGCCTTTCATCGTACTTCTTCTCCCTGTCCAGCTGAGAAGGGGAGGGAAAGACCAGCTTTGGTGGGCACCTGGCACCCAGCCAGGTTAAACCACCACAAAAAGGTACTCATAAAAATACTTAAAAGGTAAGATAAATAGTGAGCTTCAAGCACAAAGAAACTTTGACCACCTATGTTTCAAGGCAAAGCAAATGAACATGCTCTGTGAGGTAACCCAGAACTGTAGATGCCTAAATTACTCTGTAGCACTGATGTCCTTGTATAGTAAATGTGGGTTTATGTCATCCTCATTACCAACCCCATCAGGCTGCACCTGGTCTGCACAAAGATAATTTGTGTAGAAAACCTGATAAACAAAGAGAAAAAAAAAATGGGGGAAAAAAAGAGAAGAAAAATGGTGTATAAACAACATCCAAGGACATTGTCAGGTATGATGTACTATGAATAGCTGTACACACTTTCCACCTCCAGGGAAAAATATCTACACATAAACCTTGATATCTTAGATTTATACATTTGACAATGTAATACTGAATAAGCCTGATAGTTCTTAGCAAGGGAATTGGCAACTAACTTGTACAACAAACAAGATAAGAATAGTATGTGGAAATTTAATGGAAGGCTTTTTATTTTTTCCTTTACACAGTGGCAGAACGGTCTTATCTGAGGCTTTCCTGTCCAGAAATATCCTGAATATAATGAAAGAATAGTAATGTGTTTATGTTGCTATGTTTATATGTTTTGGATTGTGCAAGTAAAACATTCAGTTCTTTATTTTACATGTCTCTGTGTAAGAGTGCATATGTAGGTGTGTACATGAGCAATAACAAATAGGTTGATTTTTCTTCTGCAATGTGTGGATACAAAGTACTTAAGAAAGTGTCTTATATTTATGGATATTTAATGGATATTCACTTATGGCTCAAGGAGTCTGATTGCTTCTCCACTTGGAAAAGCCCTTTTGCTACGGAGAAGTTAAATGAATATATTTTTTGTAGAATAATATGTCACCACACAAACTGGTACATTCATATGCTGACTAGTATTGCAATTACATTCAGAAACTACGAATAAAAACTTATTGTTTTTCTGTTGTTAAAAAAAAGCTAAGTTGAATATTTATTGGTTTTTCAGCTCCATTTAAACCATGAAAATCATTAGGATTCTATATTTGAATTTTGTATCTGAATTTTTTTCTCTCTGGAAATATACAAAATGAAAAAGAAGAAAAGGTTAAAGCTAAAAGAGAAAAGAAATAAACTGATGAAGATCAAAACAGTAAAAAAGAAGAAACTGAGGCAGTGGAAGATGAAAGAACAAAAAAAATAGTGGGGGAAGGAAATGATGGAGGAACTCCTAGTGCACTCACAGCAGATAAGTTCCTCTAACAAAAAAACTGGAGGCAAGAACCCAACTTTCAGCAACAACAGAAGTACGTATGTGACAGAGGATGAACAGCAATAAATGCCAATGATGAAAGTGTAGTCGCTGTAGTTCTTGGGTTTTGTGGTTTTGTTCATGTGTTTGTTTTTTAAACTTTAAAGACTATTTCTGGCAATTGAAAAACAAGAAGGCATGCTTACGTGTTATATAGTTCTGTGGTTTTTTGTATTTTTTGAGCAGGGGATTATCTTAGCTATAAAATAAACAAATTTAAAGAGAAATAGCCTGTTTTTGTTTTGCAAGATATAGGCTAAAACAATGAAGAATTTAACAGCCATTGAGGCTGGAAAAGTGTATGTATGAGAAAGGCAAATACGGCTAGCTTTCACTGCAGTAAGTAGTCAAAAAAACAGTAACAATAATGGATTTGTATAATTCTTACCCATGCAGATACAGCATAAACATGTCACAGTGAAAATATTTCATATTGCCCTCTTTTGAAAGGGAAAACTCTTTTTCTTTGTCCTTGACCTGGTATTAGAACATGAGGAAAGAGAAGCATTGGAACTTCCTAAATGTCATACTTTTGTATTTAACAAAATTGTCAACTTTGGAGGTTTTGAGATTTTTTGTTTTTTAATAATTCCTGTTAAGCCACGAACACATGGCTTAATCTTGCCAATTAAAACCTTGCCACGTTCTAATACAATCACTTTGTTTGGAGGCTGAATCTTTTCTTTGCCGTGAGTGCTGCATTACCAGCTAATCTATTCCAGCTGTCTTTTTGAAATACGGATTTATGGTAAAATCAAAGAAAATATCACAGAAAATTTACTGCTAAGTCTCCTTCTTCAGTTTTCCATTCCTTCAGTGTATGCTTCTGTCATTTCTTTCTAGAAGTCCTACTTTTTTTTTCCTCTGAGTTGCCATTTCCAACTCAGTATGTCATACTCAGATCCATGTGAGGCTCATAAAATCTATACCTCACATCTAAATCTCTGTAGAGTGAACTTAGCTGATATCTTGAAAGCAAATGAGAGATACTGAACACAGGCTCAGTAGTTGGTCTCCTTCATCAGAGGTCAGAGGGAAAGTAAGCAACAAGGAATACAACTGTCAGCCTGTATTTACAGCAATTTTAGGAGGGAAAAACTTCTTAAGAGTTGGGTGTGTTTCTGCATTCAATGCTAGAAGTCATTTGAGAAAAAAAAAATACAGCAAATATCACAAGAAATAATGCCAGAAGCATTAAGAGTGCTCCTTCAGTTAGCTTTCCCTACAAACCAGGAAATACAGTACTTTCCTGTGCTGCAGAAAATTTGTGCTTGAATCCTTTCATCATGAGACAAAGACTAATCTAAACTGTCCCTCTTCCATCACTAACTCCAACAGTCTTTAAAGACAGCAAGAGTCAAAACCTCTTGTAATGAATGCACAAATGAGACATCTAAAATCAACAGAGAAAGCATTTTTTGTTTGGATATATCAGTTTCACTAAAAGGCTCACACTTGGAAATAGATGTATTAATGTAGGAGAGAAGATTTTTTTGGAAACTTTCTTTTAATTAGGTCTGGTATATCCCTACTCCAAAGTTATGCTTTTTCATTCAACATGTGGCTATTATAGGACCCTTCCCACTCGAGCTGTGAGGCATGACTTTCACCTAAAGTAGCATACGTTATTTCACAAAGCTGTGTATGCACTAAATATTGCACGCCGAAATTTATAATGTGTTAATCACTCTTCGTTCTGATTCAGTGAGAATGAACAAAGCTGAAATACTGATTTACCATCTCAGCCTCTAGTAGACTGCTTAAGGATGAGATGAAGCACTGTTTTGACTCGACTATTTGACAGATCTCCACCAAGTATAACTGGAGTTTAGACATGTAGCATTCATATATGCAAATCAAATTTCATCCTAAATGTCTGCAACATCAGAATGATTTCTCAGTCTTCTGTTCCAGCCCTACTTGTGTTACAGTATCATCTAATAAAGCTTCAGTAACCTTATAAGAAAATACTATATAGAAATTACGATACTATATCTCACTCACTTGATGTCTTGAAAGGTAGAAATATCAGCATTATTAACAAAAACAATAATGTTCTACTAAGTGTACACAAACCACAGAAAGCTACACAGATATCTTTTGTTTAAAATAAACCATGCTTGCTTTTGTGCAATATATGTATTTTTCCTAATATCACTTGTACGTATGTAGCATTGTGTGTTACCATTTATGTATTTAAATTCAAACTGAGGATGAACATATACTGTAGTGAGTTATACATAATATGATTTTTCCAGTAGGCTTGCAAGTACATTTTGCCCACTATATTAAAATATACAGATTCTTTTTTTTGGTTTTGAAGTGTATTTAAGACTGTACAGAATCAAGGCTACCCTGGAAGACTTGTACCAGATTTTAGGACACTGAAAGTTTAAAATCTCATCCTTATACTGCAATAACAACTTTCTCATGTAATTGCTTTAGTTATACTTTGTGTTCTAAATTATACCACTTGGTGTATTTCAAAGCAAGAGGGAACTTGACCAGTATTTGTTGCATAACTGGAAACTTAACAATTTTAATTCTAAACTGTGTGAATCCTTTGTCAATGATGCCATATCCCCATATAATTAAAGACACTGTTCCAGCAAATGAAAAATAAAGAACTTTAAATTTGAATATGCACATTTAGATATGGCACAAAATTCAGCAGTAACACTGTGTGAAGGACAGAAGAGCATATAAAACTGTACTTTCATTTTCAACACACCATGGGAAATCATCCTTTCACAGAGTTCTTAGTGTATTTGTATAGAATCATAGAATCATTAACCATGGAAAAGACCTTGTATGATCTAGATGGCACAGGATGTACAAATGAGTCAATTCTAAATTCACGACCTTTTCCTTCACTCTATTAAATCTATCCTGAGACTTATGAAATAGTAAGAATTTAGCAAATCACTAGAATGACCCTGTACATTGCCAAGAATATACAAAAGTATAGTGAAAGCAGTTCTTAGATCTCTGTATTTTTGGAGATCAAGATCTCTGCAGCCCAAAACACTGTGGTACAGTAAGAGAGGATAAGTTCTATAGATAAAAATTAATATTGTGGCAGTGCTCTGGTAATCTCTGCAGGGATGAGACACGTGGTGCTTAGCAAGAGCTTTCTTCCCCAGTCAGAGTGTAGCGTTAGACTGCAGATGCTGTAGACATTAGACATGCTGACAAACATCCTATTACTTGTGCCAGAATGGTCTGATCAGCCACTCAGAGGGAGAGAAGCCCTGTGTTTAACGAAGCTTTGAAGAAACAGTCTATTTATGGACACGGTTTCTAAAAAAACACTCCACGTAATGCAATAACGCCATCTAACTGGAGCAAACTTGCCTATTGAAACAAAGGTTCTAAATCCATTGCAAATTATCATATATGTGTAAGCAACTTACATGGAAGTAAGAATCTGTGGAAGACAGGGATGTCATCAATGGATTAGATCTGAGCTGCCACAAACTTAGAACCAATCCATGGATCAGCAAGATAACCTCATTCAAAAAACCCTGCATATTATCATATGCTACTTAGCAAGACTTCTCTTTTAGAGCGTATTGTAAGAATCAACTATCTTAAAATAAATTATCTCAAAATCAACCTTAACAGTATGTGGATTCCCTAGCTGTCAACTGGGGAAAGTTTTCCTGAGCAAGAATGTTCTCCTGAGGTTTCCTCACCTCTGTGCTTTGAAAGGCAACAAATCAGAAATACCATTTTATGACAACATGTTAAGGTATAGTCCAACTTTACACAAAAACTTGAAGGCTCAGCCCTGTAAAACTGTATGTGAAGTTTCACGCCTTCCCTCTAATTAATTTCAATGTCTTCAATTATGGCACTTGCAGTGAATAATTTTTTTTGTAAAGAAAGTTGCTAGGCCTAAACAGATACCACCTATGCTTTGTACTGTGGAGAAAGTACATTCTTACGAAAAGTAATTGGGACATAGTCTCTTTTTACTATTGGAGCCCATGGCACATCTATACCACAATCTGCAACTAGTCAGGAAAATATTGTGCAAAACTAGGTATCATTGCTGAAACACCACCAAACCTTGCACTACTACAGACACTGGAGCTGAAAACTGGAGCCTTTGCATCTAGCAGTGTTACCATAAAACAGTGAAAGCAGCAGGAATCCAAGGCAGTAAGTCTTATGAAAAAATGCACAGCCTGGAGAATGAACTGAGACAGCGCGGGATAGAGGCATGCTTAGAACATACTGAAAAGATTACGCTAACAGAAGGAAAGAGATAAAGACAACAGATGAGTAAGAGCTCAGAACAGTCCAAAGTAACTGATTCCAAAAAGTTGAGAAACTGCATAACAGAACAACTAAAACGATGTAATTACCAAGAATTACAGCATGTACTTGACAGAGAGTCAAAAGAGCACCATAAAGTTGTATTTGCAAGTACTAAAAGTCTAATAAATGACTCAGTAGGATGCTGATCAGAAGCTACAATAGTGAGACCCAGAGGAAACAAATAAATGTTAAGGGAAGAAAGTCAACTCTTCGAAATAAGACAAGCATTAACAGAAATACCTCTGAACAGGAGAAGAATCAAGCTTAACTTAGATTTTTCTGTTGCTCAGAAAAAGGCAAATAAATGCTAGAAAAACATTACCCTAACAATGGTCTTCATATGGATGGATACAATCTGGAATTATGCTATTGGCCCCATAGGAAGTTGAAGTTTGTTTTCATTTTGAATTGGCGTTAAAAATCTCCCAACTAACAGCACCAGAATGCAAAATTTAGAAAATTTTATCTGTCACTTATTTAATTTATTCTATAAAATATTCCAGCACGTTATGTTAAATTTTTTGTGCAAGGGCACCACCTCAACTAGACTATCTTCTTTAAACTTCACAGAATCTTCTGTTAAGAGGAAACACTGTCTTATCTTGTAAAACGCTATGTGTAAACTAACCTGATGAAGGGACAGAAATTCACTGCTAGAGTAAGTAAAAGCTAATTTAAAATACACGGTAACAACATGTCATGAACTGTCTACCTTCTTGGAAAAGAAAATCAAACACAGACCCTAAGCATTGTGACAAATATTTTCAAATCTGATGGGGAAAAAGAGTAGGTTCTTCAGTCTAATCTTAAAATCAGACCTTCAATACACAGTTCAACTTTCAAGAGTCCTGTCATTCATAACTCCAACAAAAGTCAAGGATGAAAAGCTGCACAACTTTCAGCTTATCTTAAAATCAATTAATTGTATTTGAAACCTGAAACTTTTTTTTGTAATTGATTTCTTAAAGGTCACAGGTTTCAAAATGCTAGCAAGATATTTTTCTTTAGAAAGAAGTAGGAAAAGAGTTCCATTTTGGTCAGATAGTCTGTAAAGTAAAAGCATTTTCCTTCATATCTTTTATCATCCAAAAAGCTCTGTGTTAACTCTCAATTCAATTATTTTGGGATAGAAGTCCCAATATCAGATTTGTATTGACACATACTGATAAGTATGATGTAGGCTTTATGTGAAAGCAACCTGAGGATACTGTAAGCTTTAAATATGTCTGATTTTAAGACTTCACATTCTCAGCCATCATGGTCCTAAAGTAAATATCCATCTTTCCAAGATACATGAAGTTAAGAAAATAATCTTCCTTTGTTGCACTGCTAGACAAATCCCAGATTAATAAAAAGACAATACATGTCCTATTGCCCATCCCGTCTGGAACAGGAAGACTTAACGCTCCACCTCTTCTTCTTACATTGTGATTATCAATACATCTATTAGTGTATCTCTCTACCTTCCACCCAGCTGGATGTAACTGTGGGATTTTTTGTGGGTGGAAGCTCCAAGCCTTGTACTCATGCCTCTTCATTTTGAACATAATAAAGTAATTAATCTGTCTGGGTGTGCAAATCCTTCAGTGTATTCTTGTGACTGATGAACTATCACCCTGCCCACAGAATACTACTTATGAGTGCCTTTTCGAGTCCAGTGAACAAAGTAATAAGTTAATCCACACCACTATCATTAAGGTCTGCCCTACTAAAATCCTAAATCCACTGAGAAAAATATATTGTATAGAATGAACAGAATTTATATGTTACTGTAGTAGACAGAGTGTAGTAGACACTTGTTACTGTTTTCCACAAGTAAGTCTGAGCCTCCACAGAAAACATACAACGTACAGTTTAATAATACACTGCAGAGTCAATAACAATTTTTGTATTATTATTACAGTTAAACTTTCTTGCAATCAGCAAGTAGATTGCTGTATTTATTTTATTATAAATATGAAAAACAACACTTAATTAAAATTCTTGAAAAGTCAAGGTAAAAAAAAAACAGAAAAAATTATGGAATAATTTTGAATAAAGAAACCATTAAGATGCCAAACCTGTCTTCTATTAGTAGTAATTTCACTTTTCTTTTGATGCACTCTTACAGTTTCTCTTACAAAACTATACTGCATTTTGCAGAATCAGTGAGACTACATATTACTGAATACAAATGTGAGTAGGTGCATTTGTCAGACATTTTTCATATTTTAAGTGCTTGTCCATATTTAAAAATGCAAAATTATTTACTATTTTCTATACAATTTAATCACTTTGAAGTCAAAGGTCAGTGACAGTCACTTCTAATTGCTATACTAAATAAGATATAACAGTTCTGTTCAGAACTGAAAAAAGGTCTTTCTCTTCAGAGAGCAGTCCCGCTACAGTAAAATTCTATAGTGTGATATTTTTCCTACTTTTGTCTTATTGAGGTATTAAATCTGCTTTAAGAAAAAGTGAACTTAATGATTTAATGAAACTCTGTTTACACCTCAACAATATGCTACAAAAGCATGCAGCAAAAACAATTATTACTGCAGCTAAACATTTGCATTAATTTATGGTGAGATAAAGTTAAACATTTTTTCCTTAACTACATCAAAGTCAAGAATACAGTCTCCCAAAAACTTGCATATGAAATACATGTTTTGTAATTATGAAAGTGCATATAGACTGTACGTTCTTCAACTGATTGTAATTACTTTATTCATCATTTCACTACAGAAAAGTAAAATATAAGTGATTTTTTTTTTTTTTTTTTTTCCCTACAGGTAGGGAGTCTATGTGCTTTATTGAGGAAGTAAATTGGTTTTACAGAACCACAAGTAAAAATGCATGTCAGTACACTAGAGTGTAATAAGAATACTTAATTATTACTAATATTTTATGCATAATTATTCATAGCTATGTATTTAGAATCATTATTGGAAAACAGTGGATTTAAAAGATAAATGTTGTAGGCAGTAAAACACCTAACAAGATCAGACAAAGTACTTAGATATATGTCTGGTTTTATCCTAAGATTCAACAATGGTAATCAAGATGAAACTTGGAAAATCCACTATCAACTCATTTAGCAATCTGTGATTTTGAATATAATTTTATGTATTTTATTAAAAAGTGTATTTATAACTTGGAAACTTTAATAGAGAACTATTACTCTGAGTGGACATTTTCACAGTTATTACTATTTTTTTTCCCTAGTGTCCAATATATTTTCTTAACATCTCTAGTCACTTTTTTATTTAAATGAATTTACTCACATGCATGTGTTCACACATTCGTGCAAATACGTCTGAAATAATTTTAAGACATATCCCAAATTCTACAGTTCTAATTGAGACAAAGAGACAAAGCATACCTTTTCTGGATCAGTTGTTGTAATGACCCACACACAGTGTGCATTGTCTTCATATTGAACTGGATAATTTGGTGACGTAATGATCCCACTTGGTCCACGTAAATTAGAACCACATGTTCTAGCTAAAATGATAAACAACAAATCAGACTGCTTTTCATCAGTTGCTCTGTTTAAAATAAACATTATAAAAGTCCCATAGCATTAATAACAACTTGCCGTGAAAGTATTATTATGCTGATATACTCTATTACAATCTGCCTTTGAAGATATTTGAGCCAGTCAAAAAAATCCTGAAAAATGACCTACAGAGGAAGGAAATTGGCACTTTTCAATTAATCAGGTCAGCATTTACATTATTCTTACTTCATGTAAACTAATTTCTCAGAATTATCATATCAATACTCTGTTTAGAGAGAGATTTACCCTCTCCAAGTGGATGGAGGGAGCTTTCTATGTATGAAAGTAAGAAGATGAAGTATGTGCTCTCCTCCGTGATTTCTCCATGGTTGGGAACACAAAAAGTACACATCACAATGTTTAACTCTATGTAACAGTATATCCTTAGCCTAAACTTGAATTCTGTGGTGCCTCAGCTCTTTACACCAGAGGAAATAAAATTGGAAATAAATAAATATAATATAGTTCTAGGCAGTAGCCTGACTTTTGTAAAGCACAGATTCAGTTGTGAAACCATCACGATCCCTCTGTCACATTCAGCAAATCTGGATAGTTAACATTTTGAAAGCAAGTTATTTTATGAGTTGTTACTTTCCGAAGAGCATTAGGGACAGATTTTCTAAAATATTCAAACTTCTCAAAATATTTTAGTACCTCAAAGTATTTAAAAAATATTTAGACATATAGTTTCCAGTGACATAAAATGGAGTTATAGAACTCAGAACATTTTAAAATTCCACTGTCAGATTTATGGTACTACAGCACTTTAGCAACATGCTACAATAGAGAGTCTAGATCACACCATTTCTAAGTACTTAGATACCACATATTTTGAAATATCTGAAACTCGGAATCTATCAATTAACTGCTGGTGTAGTTTAGACTCTTCAGTTACTTAAGTTTCAGTATGGGCAAGAGGAATGACTATGTTCCTTAAAAACTCTGTCATTCTTTTTCTGAATATCGGAATAAAGCACCCAACATCTTTATGGTACTTTGAAAAATTTTAGTTTTTGTCTTTCTCTGTGGCTGCCTCCACTCAGAAATGAAATATGAGCTTTTATTTACCTCACAGACTTGCATGGGAGGAAACCTGCTCTTCTCCATTAACAGAAGTGTGACCGGTATAAACAGGAAAAAAGGAAACTACTTTCAGATTTTCCACCGTTCCATCACAATCTGCTACCAGCGCTTGGTCCTTTGTTGCTATGTTAGAGACTAGACTTTGAGAATTAACTATAACTCCATGTCTAGATTGATTCAGCTAGGACTCAGTTTTCTGTGAAAACACCTGTCTATGTTTATGATAGAAACCGTCCTAATACACTTCCATGAATTTCACTTAAGTCTCAGACACATCACATGTTCTACAACAGCAGAAGCAAAAAAAATAAATCTCATCCACATAAGGAACCAAAGCATCACTGACAAGCTGCCTGTGCTTAACTTGGAAAAAAAGAACAATCATATTTAAGTATGCCACTGTATGCTGCATACTAGCAATACAGAAAGCTTGGCATATTGCTACTATATCAAGCAAAATACATTCTTTTAGTTGGTAGAATAACAAGAGCAGAGTCACAGGATCTTAAATTCCAGTAACTGGTAGAAGTACCACACCTCCAGCACCACAACTAGCAGACATTTAATATTTATTATTATTATTCATCCTGCACAAGGATTATTTTCAGTTCACCCTGCACAAGGTCTGCTACAGTAGGAACTAATCCAGAGGTGGAACTTTGTAGCAATAAGCTTTTGGATACAGTTTGTACCATCTCTAGCTATCCACAAATAAGAAAGGCTGGGAAACATCTCCCTTTCAGACATTTTTTCAGTTAAGCTGTTATTCTCTTATCTTTCTCCTGCTTGAACTTCAAGGGGAAAGAAAAAAAATAGGAGGAAGGGGAAAAAAAAAAAGCCAAGCAAAAGCTACAGTTGGAGTTCTGCCCAGAGGTCTGTTTAGGAAGCGGAGTTACTGCAAAACGCTGCACAAAAAATGTTAGTTAGCCTTGTGTATCACTTACAGAAAACAAGAACGAATTGCGGTAAGGTTTTTGTGTGGAATTCAAGACAACTGGGAACTTTTACATTCGCACCATTTAGTTCCTGAGGGCACTAACAGGCCTAAACTGCCCTGAGCTGCCTCACCTGGGGTCTCCCACCACTCCTGCCCTGTGGGCCCAGGGGATCCATTTCAGGGTGGGACTGGATCAGCCCCTGCCTGAACCGTGTCTGAGGAGCAGTTGCCTGCAGTTCCACCACAGCCCTGCCTGTGCCCGCTCACAGTCTTTGTTGATCCTGACCCCCGTTCAGGCTCTGATGGATCGATGGATCGGCGTGGCCGTGGCCTGTCCCCATCCCCAGGGAAGTGCCCAGTGTCTGGGGCCAGAGCTGCCCCTGGTCTGCCCTGCTCCCTGCCTGGGGCGGCGGGATGGGCCCTGCCTCTGAGGCCTGGCCCGGCAGGCAGACGCCGTTGCTCCTGGGTTCCCAGGGGACCCCCAGCCCCTGCTGTGCCCTGCCCAGCAAGGTAAGGACCTTGCTAACATTAAGGTGGTTCTTCCGACTGTTCATCAGCGTCATACAACTTTGTTAGTCACCATTCTGGGGTAAATGGAAATTTCTGCTTCTTCAGTAGGTCTCATAGGCTTTAAGTCATTAAGCCTAAGCATATGCGTGTAGTTTATCAGCTTTTCCTCTTTGACGATCAATTAGAAAATGTAAACAGTTCTTTGTATTGTGTATTATATTATTAAATACTTGAGCTGAGCACCATGAATGCTGGCACACTGAAAGTCAGTAAAGGGATCAGGAATAATACGGACTACAAATAAAACTGCTATCTCTCATTTCCCATCAATCATAAATGTGCACCACGTGCAACGCTGAAATATTGAACCAGAATTATACAGCATTCAGTCTAAACAATATTAACCTGAGTTTAGAAAAAAACAAATTGCTTACAGAGACTAGCTGACTTGGCCCTCCAACAGTCGTGAAATTTTAGCTCCAATTTTGGAAGTATGTTTGAGAAAAGTAACTTGTTTTTCCAACTGAGGTTTTAATGGAAGTATACGACTAATTTATTCTATTTTGTTAGAAGTTTACTGGAGGGAGTAAAGCATAATAGAGATACTTGCAGATAATAAATTGGAAGGAACAGCAAACACTAGTAATAACACACAGATAATTCAGCAGCAAATAGCCCCTTTCTGCTGAGCATTACTTTTACCAGGCATAGATTACTTCAGCTCATTTCTGCAATGTATTAGCAAACAAGAATAAATTCGGGAGCTGAAAAAAACCCACCAAACAAGAGTGAATGGTGGAGTTGCATGGACACATTATTCTGCAGTAGTGTGAAACCAAGTACTGAGAGGGTATATTTAGATTTTTCGTTTAAAGACACTTCGCTCAAGAGACATTTCCGAATCACAGTTGCTTTGCTGCTCTGGAAAGAGTAGGAAATACGATTTTTATTTATGTCTTTTTTACAATGTTTTCGATCGTCCAGTCTTTACATGGATGTGCCTATGTAATATTATTCATGTTTACATACAGCTTGTAATAATTTATCCAAGAGCTTCCTTTACAGACTTTCTTATTAAGTCTGACTGGAATGGAGTTAACTTTCTTCATAGCAGCTTGCATGGTGCTGTGGTTCAAATTTCTAACTAGAATAGTGTGGATAACACACCAGTGTTACCCTGTGGCTGAGCAGTGCTTGCACAACTTCAACTGCCCCAACAGCAAGTAGGCTGGGGGTGGGCAAGAGGCTGGGAGGTGACACAGCCAGGACAGCTGATGCCAGTCGACCGAAGGGATATACCATACCATACGACAACACGGTCAGCGATAAAGCTCAGGGAAAGGAGGAGGAAGTGGGCACATTCGTGGTTACAGGTTTGTCTTCCCAAGTAACCATCACTTGTGCGCAGGCCCTGCTTTGAGGAAATGGCTAAACATCTGCCCACTGATTGGAAGTAGTTAATAAAATCCTTATTTTGCTTCAGTTGCATGAACAGCTTTACTTCGTTTATTAACCTGTCTTGATGTCCACTCCTGAGTTTTTAGCTTTTGCTCTGCCAGTTGTCTCCTTTATTCCACTGGTGGTGAGTGAGCGAGTGGCTGGGCTGCGTGTTTAGCTGCTGTTTGGGGTCAACTCACCACAACTGTTTACACTCTTTAATGAAAAAAGCATCATTCCTAAGTACATCACACATTTCTTTATACTACCTGAAAAATCTATTCTGGCAACAGGAAAAAAATATTTTCCTTTTGGTCTTATGAAATAACTAGGTAATGAAACCTTTTTTCATAAGTATATGAGTTTTATATAAGTGAGATTATGCTTTAGCTTGTTCTGGAACAAGCAAAAGCTTAGGTCCAGGTGTTGCAAATCCTTCCCTCCACAGTCTATCATTCGCTGCCCTGGTAACTGGCATTCAGCATAAGACTTTGTGAGTAAAAGGAGTATCTCTTTGAGCATCTATTTAGGAATTTAATTAGAAAAGTTTAACCTAAACATAACTAACTAGTTCTACTTAAAATATGTTTAACATAACAAAAAGATTACGTGACATGAAAAGTATTAAAAGGAAATTAGCTCCCTAAATTACCCTTGCGAACTTCATGAAAAATTCCAAATAGCACCTACCTCTGCAGATTGGCCTATGGTCACTCCAGGCAGCCAGTGTATCTGTCACTCTCTGACAAGTAATGCTCTTAGAACCCTGCAGCACATAATTATCTTCACAGGAAAACTGTACACTTGCACCCACCCTATGAGAAACATGGGAGGAAGAAGGAAAGAATTAAAATATATTTTAAATATCGACCCCCCCCAAATAAATGTAAATGTCACCAAATGACAACATTGCTAGGTCCAAACCAAGAAATAAAGATGTGAAATTCTACTCCATCATTACTATGTTCATAAGAATCAACTTGTACTATAGGGAACAGGTCTACTGTTTAGTTTGTCCACCTTTTAAAGAAGTAAGGCCAGGAATGTAAAGCAATTGTGATACTAAGTTTCATCCTTTAAACTATGACTTTAACGAATGCCTAGAGAAATATTTTTTTTAAGAAAGTATATAATCGCAGTTCTTTCAGGCAACAAAATGTACTTCATAAATAATTTAATTCTCTCCATATTCTCTTAAATGAGAGAATAAGCAGTTAGATATGGTAATTTGTCAACATGTAAGACCAGGAAAAATGAATTTCAGTAAATTGTAATAATTCATTAAGTGTTCCTGACCGTGTGGAAATTTCCTGTTAAAAACTATAATGATAACTTAAACATCAAATTAAATTAATAAATAATAAATAATAATTAATGAATAATTATTATTAATTAGACTGACATTTGACTGTTACATTTGTAACTTTGAAATGTATCTCTTAGGAATGATTTATACCTCTTTTTTTTTAAATAAATAATTCCTCTGAACAATGCTGACCAATATTTATGAAGAAATAAAAAACTGTACATATTTACTGTGTATCTCAAAGACAGCTTTCCTAAACTGTGCTTACATTTCTGCTTCCTTTTATTATTTGTGACATTCTTTGTTCCCCATCATAATCAACTGGTTTTGTTGTTAGCTCTCTTGCACGTTTAAATCTGTATCTGCTAATCCCATGTTGTGAACTAAGTGATCCTGCTAAAGCACATTTCTCTGTTCGTTCTTTCTAAGTCATTGAGTCTTAAACACCAGGGGATTGTTAGATGGCAGTCAGAAAGCTCATTCCTACCCTTCAAGAACGAGTATTCTATTAGTTTCTCAGAGATTATCACAAACTATATCGTTTATCATTATTACGCTGTACTGCTATAGTTCTTTCACAACACATTAATAGGATCCTTTTTATTTTCTTTTTTTTTTTAATTAATTTGAGAATTTGAATGTGATGCTCCAAATCTAGGAAAACTTTAAAAACTTCTTCTTTCTCTGCTTCTCTTGGTTCTTGAGCTGTTAAATGTGAAAAAGTCAGAAGAATTGGGAAAATATTGTCCCTTTCCTTCAGTAGTTCATGGGAAAGCATGATATCCTTGAAGAATAATATAATATTCTAAAATTGTATTTATATTATATTTGTCATAATCTACTACCCTTCAGAACATTCTATAAACTCTCAGAAAAATGGACCAAGCATGATTCCAAATACATAAATCAATATGCAATTTATTTTTCTTATTGCTAAAGAAATATTATGATTAAATAATCTGCCATTTAAATGCTCTAAAAACCTATTTTTAAATGTATTTTCTCATACTATCTAAAATTATAAGCTCTGAACATTTGTTCTATGGAAACAGGAAACAAAAAATCCTGTTACTTAGTTGTGATAAAAGTAAACTGAGAAGTGAAGGATTTAAAAATCATATTGGATAATGACCTTCCCAAAAGTATAAAGATGTGTGAATCAACATGAAAGCATCAACATTTCCCTGAAGTTTGCTACTATCAAGACATGTAAGGAGAATTACAAAATTGTGCACATACAAAAAATTAGAATGAAATTAAATATATAATTATTGGATGTCTGCAACTGCAGTTTAGAATTGAATATACCTGATTATTCCCCCCAACCAAGAAAGAAGGAAAAAAAAAACAACCCAGGAGGAATACAAATATTCTAATGTCTGATGCAGTAATAGAAGGATTTCACGTTGAGACTGGGTTTTCATCATTACAGCAATATTAAAAAAAATAGTATTATGGATACATAAAATGTAACATGTTCATTTAATCTATACACTTATGAGGATTCAATTTGTTTCACTATTATTCCATACTGTATATTGTATTTTTTTTCCAAAGCTCTGGAAATTGCTTGTATCTAAGGTCTAATAAAGTGAACTTCACATATTTCACACAGTGGACATCATCTTTTGAAATGCTTGATCACAAAACACATGACACAAAATAAATATACTGACTACAACATATTAAAAAAAAACCCAAAATCTAGCAAAAGTGTCAAATTACAGAGCAAGGTAGGAATATGAAGTACTCAAAGCACCTTAGTGTTAGAATTCAAGGAGGAGAGAAACCTGAATGCCAGCTATAGGCATTGACAAGTACAACCTTTTGAAAGTAGTTTCAAGAATTCTAATTAAACTTCAGGCAGGCTACAGAAGAGCAGTCATAGGTTTTACCAGAATAACTGACATAGTTCTGGACATCTTTTGTGTGGCTACAATATACTCTAAGGTTGCTATAATATTATTTAATATCCATCTTTTTCAAAGCACCTATTATGAGAATTCATGTTTATGCCATGAGTCTGACAACTGATACTTTCAAGAAAATAATTTTAATGTAATTTTAATTCTGTCTAGGCTTACCAAAAAAAGGAAAAAAGTATTGAAAAGCTCTAAATACTGCCAAATACAGGTATGGACTGTTACACTATAACATAAGTGAAGGAAATGGTCGGTGAAGTGGATAGAGAACTGGCTGAATGGCAGAACTCAGAGGGTTGTCATCAGGGGCGCTGAGTCTAGTTGGAGGCTGGTGACAAGTGGTGTCCCTCAGGGGTCAGTACTGGGCCCAGTCTTGTTTAACTTCTTCATCAACGACCTGGATGAAGAGTTAGAATGTACCCTCAGCAAGTTTGCTGACGACACCAAACTGGGAGGTGTGGTAGATACACCGGAAGGCTGTGCTGCCATTCAGCGTGACCTGGATAGGCTGGAGAGCTGGGCAGAGAGGAACCTGATGAGGTTCAACAAGGGCAAGTGCAGGGTCCTGCACCTGGGGAGGAACAACCTCATGCACCAGTACAGGCTTGGGGTGGACCTGCTGGAGAGCAGCTCTGCGGAGAGGGACCTGGGTGTCCTGGTGGACGACAGGTTAACTATGAGCCAGCAGTGTGCCCTGGCTGCCAAGAAGGCCAATGGGATCCTGGGGTGCATCAAGAAGAGTGTGGCCAGCAGGACAAGGGAGGTTCTCCTTCCCCTCTACACTACCCTGGTGAGGCCTCATCTCGAGTACTGTGTCCAGTTCTGGGCTCCCCAGTTCAAGAAGGATGAAGAGCTACTGGAGAGAGTCCAGCGGAGGGCTACAAGGATGGTGAGGGGACTGGAGCATCTCCACTACGAGGAGAGGTTGAGGGAACTGGGCTTGTTCAGCCTGAAGAAGAGAAGGCTGCGAGGGGACCTTATAAATGCCTACAAATATCTGAAGGGTGGGTGTCAGGAGGATGGGGCCAAGCTCTTTTCAGTGGTGCCCAGTGACAGGACAAGGGGTAATGGGCACAAACTGAGGCACAGGAAGTTCCGTCTGAACATGAGGAGGAACTTCTTCTCTCTGAGGGTGACGGAGCACTGGAACAGGCTGCCCAGGGAGGTTGTGGAGTCTCCTTCTCTGGAGATATTCAAGACCCGCCTGGACAAGGTCCTGTGCAGCCTGCTGTAGGTGACCCTGCTTCGGCGGGGGGGTTGGACTAGATGACCCACAGAGGTCCCTTCCAACCCCTACTATTCTGTGATTCTGTGATTCTGTGAAATTAAAAGTCTGTGTAAGTAACTCATTAATTATGAAATATATATGTGTATAGATAGAGTTGTTATATAACACCCACACTGCAGATACCTGAATCAAGCCATATAACTTTAGATGTTTAGGAGGACAGTGCATACCAAGAAATCTTAAGTGAGCTGAGTCACTAGAGTATTTTCTGTTTCCAAACAATCAGATCTATCTAAATAAGCATCTTAAGGGAGTGGATATACCTAGGCCACAAAGTCTACAATGAAAGTCCTTATTCTGTAAGCAAGATCCAAATTGATGAGCCTCTCCTTTGATTCTGCCTGACATTTTTCCATTAAAAAACAGGGCATCTTTTTAAAGCTGTGTTTTAACTTATTTGACCTGTGATTTCAAAGTAAATTATTACTTCACTTAATTTCCAGTCATTAACAATGAATGTTTTTAATTTCTCTTTTTTGCCTCTTTAACTCCCTAGTCACTGAGCAAATCTGTGGGCGCTAGAAGTGTTTTGTTAATTCTCTATGTACACTTTCAATAGGGGGAAGAAATCAGTTTCCTCTTTTTTCTTTTCCTATTTTAAATTTCTACTGCATCAAAGCAAAATTTGTGCTTTTATAAAACAGGCTAGAATTTGACTGAAAGACATTCTTTTTAAAAAAGAAAAAAATTCTGTAAGAAATATTAAGCATAAGAAAGTTCACTTATTTTTAAAAAAGCTGTTTTGAAAATTCAAAAACTATTTTTGTTACAAGCATCAGTGGGATTGTGGAAAATTATTGTATTTTCACAGTCTACCATACAATATTTAAGGAGAGATGAAATGTTATTGTTTATATCCATTTTACACTTCATTTAAATAACTTATTGTTTTGAGATCTCACAGAAAAATAAAATGTGATATTGACCCCAAAATTGTATTATCTTCTCATTTATCTAGTAAAGTCTAAGTTGCCATTTTCCCCTCAAATGAAATCCAAATATCCAATGCAATTTTTTTGAAATTCACTGAAAATTACCTCCCCTACTTCCTGAACTGAACACAGTAAAAGAGTGGCAGGAGGACAGAATGAAAAGGTTAGATTTCAGTACCTTTTTGTTTGCTTTATCATATTAGAATGAAGGCCATTATTATGCTGAAAACGACGAAACCCTTTTCAAAGAACTTGTCATCACTGAATAAATTGGGTCTCAGGCTGACTCGAAAATAAACCCTCTGCCTTTCTATCAATCCCACTCACAACATGTCTTTCAGTAGACTGGAAAAGATTTTGAATAATGTGCATTTTCACATGTTTTAGTTCAGATTAATATCCACAGTTGTCATTCTCCTGACAAGAACAATAGCTCCTTCTGGTGTCTATACTTGCCTCTTAGAAAAGAAAAAACATTGCCTTTCTCTTAGTCTCCACAGTATTTTTGCTGCATTGGAGGAATGCAAACAACAACGAGTATTATTTTCTCTTCTCTTATCATAGAGCTTGATTTGTCATTTTAGTGAAAGAAAAACTAAATTTCAGCCAAATTATCTATTTAAATGACAAGCTAGATATAGATAACTAAACTTTAAGGTAGCTAAGACATGTTCTAAATAGATGTAAAAAAAATAAGTTTACAGTACATGAAAAACAGTTGCTGTTGCATAATCAGATTTCAGATAACAACTGAAGTTTTGGAGGGAAATAAAATTTTATTGTTTGTCTCAATTAATATTCAGAATTGGACGCCCAAAACATGCACACAAATAACAAGGGATCAAAGTATATTAACGTGTTTTATTTACCATATCATATATGATGTTGTTTGTGCTATTTTTTGACATATTATGCATTCATCTACTTCCGTGAGCTTTAAGATACTTTAGATGAAATGAAAATACTACCAGAGTCTGAATGGGGTAAAGGAAAGAGCGGAATAGCCTTGCCCTGTCATTTGAGTAAGTATTGCTCATAAATAAGCTCCAGATATTTAAGATACCTTTAACCCACATTTATTCATAAGAGACTGTGTTCAAAATATAGTTATGTATGTTTTTTCGTTGACATTAGATTCCCTCAGATATCTTAAAATACACATTGAGCTTTAAGGCTCTTCTGGGCTTTCCATCTTCTTGACATTTTCATGCACTGATGGGAATTTTGGGCTTTCCTATGTCGGGGCTCACACGTTTAGATCTTTGGACCTGTTTCACCAAAAAAATATTTCAGATTCCTTTCTCTTTCAAATTACAGACTATAGTTCAGAGGGGAAAAGAAGTAATTCACTCTCTTACCCTATTCCAGTTTACCAGTGCTCTTAGACTTGCCAGTCAAAGTGCATGCGCTATGTTTCTGAAGAAGTATTCATACCTCACTGACTTGGACCATAACTAGATGGGTCTGCTCGGCCCACAGTATATCATGAACACATAAAATCTGTTCAAGATTCATAGACTCACAGAATAAATTACACTGGAAGAGGGCATCATCTAGTCCAATGTCCCACTCCGAGAAAGTCCAGTCAGAACATGGAGTTCAGGGTCTTGCTCAGGTGAGATTTGAATGCCTCCCTGGATGGAGATTGCACAAACCCTGTTGGAAACTTGCTCCAGTGTTTGACTATCCTCATAGTAAAAATATTTTTTTTTTTTTAAATCCTGAATCTAGTAGTAATTTACCATGTCCCAACTTCTGTCCACCGCCTCTAGTCCTGTCACTGTCCACCTCTGAATAAAGTCTGGCTTTCTCTTCTCTACACTCTCCTGTTTAGTAGCTGTAGACAGCAGCAAGGTCCTTCAGATTCTCTGAAGACTGAGCAAACCCAGAACTCCCAGCCTCTTACAGGTCATGTGCTCAGGTTCCCTCACCATCCTGTCTGCTGAACTCACTCTGCTATCTACAGTTAATGGAGTGAGAAAGGCCCCTTCCAGTGTGAATTCATGCTATTTTCCATTAAACATTTAGGCTATGGGGTTAACTCTTTCCAGAGATGCTTTTCTCTCTCCACCAATATCAGAGTGATCCTAGATACTGCCCTTAATTCTTTCAACTAAGTATTTGATCTGGAGGAATTCAGAACAAGAGGTATGCTCTGCAACCTTTACGGCTATGAGGAGACACTCAAGTGGAGGAGGGAAACTGAGGCATACCGGCACAAATAATCAAGTAAAATACTCTCCAAAATAACAGTGGAAGTATACAGGTATCCCTTGGATGAATACACGAGACACTTTAATACATCTTGATAAAGAGTTATATTTTAGTATCCCATTTTTACCTAGTCTTCTGCCAACTGATGTTTCTCTCCTCAATACATCAAGCGTTAATAAAGACCTAGATAACATGTTTTCCTAAAACAGCAGACCTTTTGACAGCAAGTGCATACTATATTTTTGTATCATACAATTTGCCTTGCAGCAGCTGTATTTGTCAAGTTAAATCAGAGTATACAGAACAGGATAATAGCAAACATCTTCTGGACAGCTTGTCTCTCTAGCCTATTTATTGAAAAGCTTATTTCACTTCACTGTTTTTTAAAACACATTTAACTGCTGCCCCATTGCTAACAAAATCATGACTTTGCATGTAACTAATTCTTGCAAAGTTAGAGTTATTTCTGAGTTCTCAAACTCCTTTGAGGGTAAATAGAGAAAAATCCAAAAAGAGTAGGTCTGTCAGAAATAGAATAGATTTTAAAATTATTTTTCCATTGTCAGTTATCCCCTAGCTTGGAAGAGCCTTGATTCAGGGGCCAGGTTTGACTAGCTTGCTTTCTGGAGTTGCAGTGAACTTTGCACAATTCCTTCCAATTCCTGTGAAGTTTTCCTTTCCATGTACTCTTAGGTCTAACTGTCCTTTCCCTGCTGAGCAATTTATAAATCTCTCCATGAGCTGGAGGCTCACGTCGCCTTACTTTGACCCTCTTCTCTGCATCACCTTGAAGTTTCTGCTTTTTTTCCCCAACAGGGAAAGAGCAATCTTCCTCCTTTCTCCTTAGGTGTCCATTTGACCTCGTTTTCCTTTTTTAACGAATGTAACAAAAGCTGAAAACAACAAAAAGCAAGGAGATGGCATTCATCACAGCCATGTTTCCCAAAATTTTTAACAACTTTTATATGGTGGGAAAATAGACAATTGTCTCCACTTCTTCTTCTATGCTGCCCAGAGAGTTCTGCCTTTCCTACACAGACATGATTATTAAGTTCTAAAATTCCTATTTTAAATGAATTGATTTAAAAAAGAAACAGACAAAATGAATTCAAGATATGCAATGGACTGGATCTATTTTGACAAAGACGACACATTCAAAACTAGGGAAACAATACATATCTAGTTGCACGTTCTGTGTACATGCAGCAGGAAATGCATTCCTCTTGGTCGTATGGAAAACTAAATGTGCCTACCTGAAGTCAGAGCCCACCCTTTTCCCATTTTCTGGAATTCCAGGATCAGGACACGTATCAGATGCAACTGCATCCCCACCCTGGGTCACTGCAAAGTAAAGGGAAAAAAAAAATAAATTTAGACATGCAGCTGTAAAGATGATAAAAAATCATGTTTTGCTTCTGTGGGAAAATATATGATTGCTCTCCCATGGTCAGCCATCTTTTCATGGAGATACAAGGATCTGTGACTTTTCTCAGACAGGGAAAACAGTATTTCATGAAGTCACCTTCTCAAATATTCACATCATACCATTGTAAAATTAAGATAGTATAAGAAAATAAAATCTCATTTAAGCTTCTGTCCATAATAAGACTTGAAATAGACAAAAGCCAAGAACCCAATTGCAATATAGAAATATTTTTATGAATGTAAAGATCATCTCAAAATAATACAGAAAACCTCACAAAGCAATGCATTTGTAACCAGCTGAATATGTGCTTATACAAACAAGGCTCAAAATCTCTTATTTCATGTAGGAATAGAAAGAGAAGGTATCTTATACTATTCCATTCCTTTTGTCCTCTGTTCTTTCTCCTCCCAGGCCGTCAGATATTTAAATAATGCCAGGTATATAAATACATAAACTTACAGTACTTTCAAAAGTCAAAACAATTTCAACATTCAATTTTCACTTTTTTCTTCTTCATTTGTAAAAAGATATATAACGAATATGTGGGATTAAAACTAATTAATAATAAAGAAAATACATCAAATAACAGAGCACAATACTGAATGTACAGAAAACCTGAATACACATGTGCTTTCTATCCTGCACATATGCAGAAATGTTTCCATGCAAAGTCACACCTCTCCTTTCTTTCTGTTTCCTCCACAAAAGAACAGAGCTAGCAGAAACTTGTGGATCACTTTTTTAATCTTAAAAGATTTTTTGGGAAACCCTTAAGGACAGGGCAGAATGTTTTTCCTGACTAAAAACGGTCAGTTGGAATATTTTAGCTGTGCAAAATAAATTACGCAAACCTGAGTGGATTACAGATGACAGCATTACAGCTGAAAGGTGGTGAGAGATTAGACGTAAGAAGTGGCTGGTTTTCCCACACAGGGATATGCTTTCACCTTGAACACAGTGGCAAAACGAGTGGTGCAAGCGGGATACATAAAATCAGATGGTAGGAGCTATAAATCTTTATGTCTGTTTTGGCAGCATCAGGAATAATTAATTTACACAGAAATCCAAAGTTTTACTAGAGAAAATTTAGAGAAATAAAAAACTGCATTACAGCACAAGACAAAACACTTGTAAGTACCAAAACGCTAGACCTGAGCATTGATTCTTCCTAAAATAGAGACACTGCAACAATGACAGTATACATCAACATTTCTCAACATTCTTTTTATTTCACCACACAGAAAATTTTTAAAATATAGGAAAGGGAAGGAATCACTTCTTTCTCTGCATCTTTTTAGCATTACTTATTGTATTGTATACCAATTTTTTCAGAAATCTTTCTTTAAACTAGGTGAACAAAGTTTATGATAATCTCAGAAATGCTTTTGCAGACACAATTAAAAATATGATGTTTTACTTAAAAATTTATTTCCTGATAAATAAAAAAACAAAGCATGAGTAAAAATCCAGTTCAGCTGGACAAAAGTATAGCACCTGGAATTCACCATCTTCAAAATACTGCAGACCAAGAGCCCAGTCCTGCTAATTGCACTAATACTACTTAGATTGATAGAGATTTTCATGTGTGTATAAAGGCTTTCAGAGCAAATTTATACTAGCTAGTAAATATGAATTTTCGTATGAGAATTTAATTTTGTAATTTCCTGGGAAATGTCATCATTGAAATGGGATGCATTAGGAGGAGTGTGGCCAGCAGGTCGAGGGAGGTTCTCCTTCCCCTCTACACTGCCCTAGGGAGGCCTCATCTGGAGTACTCTGTCCAGTTCTGGGCTCCCCAGTTCAAGAAAGATGAAGAGCTACGGGAGAGAGTCCAGCGAAGGGCTACAAGGATGGTGAGGGGACTGGAACATCTGTCCTACAAAGAAAGATTGAGGGAGCTGGGCTTGTTCAGCCTGAAGAAGAGAAGGCTGCAAGGGGACCTAATATATACTTACAAATATCTGAAGGGTGGGTGTCAGGAGGATGGGGCCAAGCTCTTTTCAGTAGTGCCCAGCGACAGGACAAGGGGCAATGGGCACAAACTGAGGCACAGGAAGTTCCGTCTGAACATGAGGAAGAACTTCTTCCCTTTGAGGGTGACGGAGCACTGGAACAGGCTGCCCAGGGAGGTTGTGGAGTCTCCTTCTCTGGATATATTCAAGACCCGCCTGGACGCGGTCCTGTGCAGCCTGCTGTAGGTGACCCTGCTTCGGCAGGAGGGTTGGACTAGATGACCCACAGAGGTTCCTTCCAACCCCTACCATTCTGTGATTCTGTGAAATGCTGCTGCAGTCAAAAACTGACCGTGCTAGAAAAGCAGCCTGCTTGTACACTGATGTTCCTTAAAATGAATAATTTTCCTACTAACATTTCTTCCATTTTTTCAGGAAAAAAATCCAAATATTTACTACTTTTAGAACAGAAGTGTAGCTACGTTAGTGATAGTGAGGTTCAGTTTTGACTACTGAATCACCAAGAAATGAAAATAAGCAATATGACTGATGTGGTTATTGGACACAGCAAGTTTACTAAACTTGAACCTTATGGTAACAACTGTAACAGTGGTGGTGGTTGAGAACACTGCCTGTGCTACCATGTTTTAAGTACAAACTCATAGCAGTGGAGCTATCTCCTTTCACAGACATAAATACAAAATTCGTGTTTTGTTTGCGACACCAGTAAATGCTGACTGAGACCTTACTCATAGCACAGAATGAAGCGATCTCCCCAGACAGACGATGATCTTTGAAAAATTTTGTTCTCCACCACTACCTTCCCCTGCCAACACACTCTCACACCAGTAGCAGGGAATGGTGATTCAGGCTATCATTTATCCAGAGAAATACTGTCTCTTGAAACAGAGTAGGTATCGTATGTCTGGAACTCAGCACATTTTCCTGGATGGGCCTTGTTATACATGGCCCAGGTTTTAGCTTCTGCTTTCTGTGATGAACTGTCAAGTGTTTTTTAACAGATGGTTGTTGCATGACATGCTGTCATAACAAAATAAATCCAATTCCCTGTAAAGCCTGTCTGATTTTATCTTTCCAGATGGGAAAAAAGGAACAAATTTCTCAAATTAGTGAAACCATTTATTACCTTTAGCAGTTCAGGGACACAAGGGACTTAAATACATTTATAAATATACACATACTTTTACTTTTTAATATGCTTAGAACTTTTATGTGCCAGTATTTTGCAATTTACCTTAAATGCATATTTTAAGATTTTTTTTTAGCTCCAACATTTGTCATCATTCAGACTGAAAACAGATTAAAAGATGCCCAAGTGAATTCCTGTCAAAGACCTTCATCTTCCTGTTTCAATCCTGTCAGATCTCCCATTCACCCATTGCTACGAAGTATTATCCACCACCACTGACATCCATAATGTGTCTGAGGAGAAAGTATCATCTTTAGTTTGCGTATCTTACTTCCAGAATTTGTTTAAACCTTGTAATCTCTTTCTGAAAGCATCTCTTAGACACGTCATCTGCTATTCATCCAGTCACATGCCCAAATTTTTACTGCTCTACCTTTAAAAAAAGACTTTTGTATGCCCTTGAAAGACCCCGTCTCACCTCTTTGTACTCTTTCACAATGATACTGTATGAAGTTTCTTTTACCTAGGCTGTTACAAAGTGTTTTACACTTCTTGCATCTTTCTTCTGGTTTTTCCTTCCTTATCATATCAAACATAAATTGTTTTTCTTTACTTTCAAAGCTCATTCATAGACTATGTATTTTAACCGTCACCTCAATTTTAATTTTAGAATTTTAAAATTTTAAAACAGTGAAGGTATTAAGGGAAATGAAAGGTAATTTTCCTTTTTAAAGCTTGCAAAACTTAGATAAAAATACCATTTATGCAGAAACTTTGGCACAGCTATGCAGTAATTAGTAGCATTCATCTTAAAGAACTAACAATGTTTCTCTGTTTTGTGAATATAAACTAAACATTTATAAACCTGTTTTTATGACAAATAAATTTAGGACCAGTCTAAATAATACCAGCCTCTCTCAATATACTCTTGTAGATTCTCAGTAGACCGTCTCTGTTTTAAAAAGAACTTTAAGAGCACACAGTCCTGGCAAATATCAAGGTAGGATATTGCTTTACATAGATAATTCTTCACACTATATCTCAGCTGCACACAGCTCTTCACGGAACCATCAGCTAGAGAAAACAGTGTGTGTTCCATGAGACTAACATCAGAAAAAGTATTTGAAGTCACAGAGTAGGGAGAAAATTATGAAAAGATTCTAGTCAGGGTTGTGTTTGGGTTTTTATTTTTTAATATTAGTTACTGTAGAGTCTAACAGATCTCTGTCTTCCTCTTTTTTTAACAGAGGGTTTGAGAACATCAAAGATGCTTCAACCACCAGGCATGTCTTTAGTATAGAAACAGAGCATTCTCAGTGGATGCAGCTTAACTCTGGAACTTCTCAACATGCCATGCTATTACATACTGCAAAACTTCACTATTCTCAGGCCTTTCTACAGAAATAGTTGAAGAGAAGCTGTGAGTTCATTAACATGATGGACAGCTTTTCAGTCTAGATACAACCTTTATGCTTAAGATTGGTGATTTAAATTTCTATTTGATAAAAAAAAAATCTATCCTTTCTTTACTGACTGAGAAGGAACCAACAGGATTTCTTCCATTTTCTCAGTTGGGATCATGCAGATAAGTGTTTCCACAGCTTTTGAAGTAAACTTTATTGTTTTACTTGGTATAAAACATAAAACAGAACTCCTTTAAGATGTTTCACATGTTCTGATTCTAACAAAATAATAGAGAAGACTGGCAGTAATTGTAAACAGAAATCAGACTAAAAAAGTTGTAATCATAATAATAAAGAATTAGCAGATACATTAGCATCCTAATTTAGCTCAGCATTTGGGAAGTGTTTAACTTTAATCAAGGAGCAATGCTAGGCAGGAGGAAGGGATGGTGCAACATATGTTTCATGCAGCAAGACAAGCAACATGAGATCTCCCTTGTTATAATATCAGTTCTACTCCAGGCAAGCTGCCCTGCTTTAGAGCGCTTGGAATCTGAACGTATGTTAATGATCTGCTCATACTCATGTAAACCATGTGATGAAATGCTTTGAAGGGCTGAACTTCAAAGCAAAAAAAATATTCTGTTCAGATGCATTATGCTGCATATTTTTTCTCAGTAGACACTAGACTAGCAAAAAATATTTAGGGTTCATGCTTCAGGCTGCAATACCTACAGTTTTAGACTTAAGTTTTGGCAGTCTATTTGGCCATTTACTCATTCTCCTAGTGATATCACCAACCTATAGAAAGGTTCTGGATTTAAAAAAAAAAATACATCAACCCAGGTACACTCATTCCTTCAGTAATTGGTTTTGAGTAACTTGCAAATTAAACCAAAAATTGCAAGAATCACTTACAAGAAGTCCTTGTCAAATATTGTGTGGAGGCTACAGAAAAGACAAGACCCTAAAATTCACTGTGGAAAGATATTACAAGAAATGGCAGTTTTTTTCTAGAGCAAACTGACAAGTTTGTAAACTGAGCGAGACTTTACAATGAATGAGTACTTTATCTCTCTGTTATGATGAAAATAAAAGCTGACATACGTAAATATCAACCTCTTTCCAGCCAAGAAGTCACACATAAGTGCAATGACCCTGTATCAATGAAACAAGATAATAGATACACTAATTAATGTATTAGAACCACATTTGATTACTCATGAAGCTACTTGGATTTACGTTTATTTACATTTTAATTTTTGAAAAGGTTGATTCATATTAAAAAAAAAAAAACCCTAAGAGATCTAGACATAATTTCGGTCATGAAATAACTATGCTTCAAAAGTGAATCCTATATATTTCCATTATTCTTTATCAAGTGTACTAGAAATTATTTGTTTCACATAGCAATGAATAACGTGGTTGCTGGAAAAGAAGAAAAGATGTACATACTAAATGTCTTGACATGACAATGTATGAAGAAAAAGTATAAAATACTATCATTGTAGAAAAGGATTGAGTACACTGGGGTTGTTTTGACTTTAGAAAGCTGGAATTAATGGATGAAAAGAAAGATTTTAGGGCACAAAAGCTTCAATCCACAAATACATTCACAGGCAGAACTGAATGACATTTTCCACCATATGTTTTGCTGCGTTTGCTATAAAATGTCAGTTACCCCCATCCTGGACATAATTTCAAGCTTTCAAAGTTTTTGACATATCTAGATCAAAAGAAAAGAGTTAATTTGAGAATAATTTTAATGGTCAGACTGCATATACAGCAGGAGGTCTTTTTTTGTTTGCTAAGACATTTATTAGGAGAATTCTTAGCAGCACATAAGCTTTAGCAATTTTAAGATAGCGTCTTACTGCAAATAATAGGGCAGCAAGTAAGGCTCACAATTAAACTTATGTATAAACAACGTCTTTGCATACACAAAATCATGTGTATTAGATTTTATTTTAAAAATTATGACACAGTCAGAAAAGGGAAAACCAGTTTGTTTTACATGAAATTATACATAAAAAGTCACACTTCACACTTAGTTTTAATAATTTTGGTCTACATAATTTTGACTACATTAAAAAAAGTAACAGATATTTTGTCTCTTGAACTCTTCACCGAATTAGAGGACATAATTTAAATTTAACTCCTTTTTTTTTCTGATAGCTGTTTTGCAGAAAGACATAAATAAAAAGTATTCAATTGGAACACTAATAATGAGATACAAGGGCATTAATTATATGGGTATATGAAAGTATATGTTTAGCCTTATATCGTGTATATATATATGTGTATGTATTGCCTTACAATTAAATAAGATCACAGATGTGACAGAAAATACAGATTTGAGTAGAAATAATAGCGGCAACGAAAATACCATGACAAAAAAATATATATTTAAACTGGAAAAATAAAGATGACTGTATGGCATTTTTCCATACAATTTCATCTAGGCTTTTAGAAGCCAGGAGAACTACTGTTAGCAAAATGACTTGACGGTCCATTAACTCCATCATAGCCTTTAAGGAACTCCTTCAGCAGAAATAGCATAACACTGATCTGTTACAAACAACAGGAGTAAACCTGCATGAAACTTCTTCTACAGTCGCCTACTGTAGGTGACCCTGCTTCGGCAGGGGGGTTGGACTAGATGACCCACAGAGGTCCCTTCCAACCCCTACTATTCTGTGATTCTGTGATTCTGTGATAGATTACTTGAAACCCAGAAAGACGGAAGAGAAGAAAGAGATAAACAATTAAGGACAAAGAATGAACATTTCGGAGTTCAACAGTGTAACTATTTTCAAGAAGCTAGTTCAAACTTTTTTTCCTTCATTTATCTGTGAATTGACTATAATATTTAAATACTGTTGAACAGGATAATATGGCCATGTTGACAACAGCTGACCTCAGCGCGTAAGGCCATTCTGGGCAGTTATACAAGTGGAAACTGTTATCTAAAACCTGCCCAGGTGAATACGGCCCAGAACAGTCCTACTGATGGCATTGTGTTTCTTCAAAATTATTAACAAATCTTCCAAACTAGTGTTCTGTTAGTTCAGCAAGCCATAGACAGCTGCTAGATTTCAATTAAAACTGAAGTTCTCCAGTGTTTCTCATTCTAGGACTATTTTAGCTTTGAAAATGTGTAAGAAAACTTTAGCTGTACCCCTTACTTTAAAAAGTCAGATTAAAAAAAAATTCATTTCTGCAACAGAAACTATAAAAAATCCTGTTATTTTCACATACGAAAGAAAAAACTTTCAGGTTTTTTTGAGTAAGCTGTAGAAACTTCACACACTAGGAAATCATCATCCCACTAGATTGCAGCTGTCAACAATTGGTTAAAATACAGGATCTCTGTAGTTTACCAATATATTTATGCCACTCTTTTCTCCAGCAGCTGGGGATTGCTACCAGTAGTCTTCTAATTCCTATAACCAAAAAAGCTGCTATGTCCCACTTCTCCGTGTTATTCCTTAGTGATTGCAAGGCCTGAGAATAGATTACCCTTACATAAATCCAACAGCAGTTTTGTCCACTCTTATCCAGTGAATCAGTAGTTTAAAAAAAAAAAAAAAAGAAGAAAGAAAAGAAGGCATCTTTTCACTTTGTTTTGTTCTGTTTTGGTTTCCCACCGGAACTTGACCAACTGTCACAGAATCACAGAATCACAGAATGGTAGGGGCTGGAAGGGACCTCTGTGGGTCATCTAGTCCAACCCTCCTGCCGAAGCAGGGTCACCAACAGCAGGCCGCAGAGGACCATGTCCGGGCGGGTCTTGAATATCTCCAGAGAAGGAGACTCCACAGCCTCCCTAGGCAGCCTGTTCCAGTACCCCGTCAGCCTCAAAGGGAAGAAGTTCTTCCTCATGTTCAGACGGAACTTCCTATGCTTCAGTTTGTGCCCATTGCCCCTTGTCCTGTCGCTGGGCACTACTGAAAAGAGCTTGGCCCCATCCTCCTGACACCCACCCTTCAGATATTTGTAAGTATATATTAGGTCCCCTCTCAGCCTTCTCTTCTTCAGGCTGAACAAGCCCAGCTCCCTCAGCCTCTCCTCGTAGGAGAGATGTTCCAGTCCCCTCACCATCCTTGTAGCCCTCCGCTGGACTCTCTCCAGTAGCTCCTCATGTTTCTTGAAGTGGGGAGCCCAGAACTGGACACAGTACTCCAGATGAGGCCTCCCTAGGGCAGTGTAGAGGGGAAGGAGAACCTCCCTTGTCCTGCTGGCCACACTCTTCTTGATGCATCCCAGGATGCCATTTGCTTTCTTGGAAGCCAGGGCACACTACTGGCTCATGGTTAACCTGTCGTCCACCAGGACACCCAGGTCCATCTCCGCAGAGCTGCTCTCCAGCAGGTCCGCCCCAAGCCTGTACTGATGCATGGGGTTATTCCTCCCCAGGTGCACGACCCTGCATTTGCATTTGTTGAACCTGATCAGGCTCCTCTCTGCCCAACTTTCCAGCCTATCCAGGTCACGCTGAATGGCAGCACAGCCTTCCGGTGTGTCTACCACACCTCCCAGTTTGGTGTCATCAGCAAACTTGCTAAGGGTACATTCTAACTCTTCATCCAGGTCGTTGATGAAGAAGTTGAACAAGACTGGGCCCAGTACTGACCCCTGGGGGACACCACTAGGTACAGGCCTCCAACTAGACTCAGCACCGCTGATAACAACCCTCTGAGTTCTGCCATTCAGACAGTTCTCAATCCACCTCACCGACCACCCATCCAGCCCACACTTTCTGAGCTTCCCTAGGAGGATATCATGGGAGACTGTGTCGAAAGCCTTGCTGAAGTCGAGGTAGACAACATCCACGGCTCTCCCTTCATCTACCCAGCCAGTCATGTCATCGTAGAAAGCTATTAGATTGGTCAGGCATGATTTCCCCTTGGTGAATCCATGCTGAGTACTCCTGATAACCTTCTTTTCCTCCACTTGCTTGATGATGGCCTCCAGGATAAGCTGCTCCATCACCTGTTTCGGGATGGAGGTGAGGCTGACCGGCCTGTAGTTCCCTGGGTCCTCCTTCTTGCCCTTTTTGAAGATTGCAGTGACAATGGCCTTTCTCCAGTCCTCGGGCACCTCTCCTGTCCTCCAGGACCTCTCAAAGATGATGGAGAGTGGCTCGGCAATGACATCCGCCAGCTCCCTCAACACTCGTGGGTGCATTCCATCGGGGTCCATGGATTTGTGGTTGTCCAGATCGCTTAAGCAATCCCTCAAAGAGTCCTCCTCAACCAAGGGAAAGTCGTCCTCTCTGTAGGCTTCTTCTCTTACCTCTGGGGCCTGGGATTCCTGAGGGCCAGTCTTAGCACTGAAGACTGAAGCAAAGAAGGCATTCAGTAGCTCTGCCTTCTCCGCATCCTCCGTCACCAGGACACCCGCCTCATTCAGCAGCGACCCCACATTGTCCCTAGCCTTCCTTTTGCTGCTGATGTAGTTGAAGAAGCCCTTCTTGTTGTTTTTGACATCCCTTGCCAGCTTCAATTCCAGGTGGGCCTTGGCCTTCCTCGTCGCATCCCTGCACACTCTGATCACATTCCTGTACTCTTCCCAAGTGGCCTGCCCCTCTTTCCACATTCCATGGACATTTCTCTTCCGCCTGATGTCTGCTAGAAGCTCCTTGCTTAACCATGCAGGTCTCCTGCCTCCTTTGCTCGATTTATTTCTCAGGGGGATGCACCGCTCCTGAGCATGGAGGAAGTGACATTTCAAGAGCGACCATCACTCTTGGACCCCCCTGCCTTCGAGAGCCCTGGCCCACGGGATTCCTCCCAGTACCTCCTTGAAGAGGACAAAGTTAGCCCTCCTGAGGTCCAAGGTTTTGATCCTGCTTATCGCTCTGCTTCCTCCATGCAGGATCCTGAACTCGACAATTTCATGGTCACTGCAGCCGAGTCTACCTCCGACCTTCACATCCTCCACCAGTCCCTCCTTGTTTGTTAATACAAGGTCCAGCAGAGCGCCTTTCCTTGTTGGTTCCTCCACCACTTGTATCAGAAAGTTATCATCGATGCTCTGTAGGAACCTCCTGGATTGCGCCTGCCTAGCTGTATGGTCTTCCCAGCTGATGTCAGGGTGGTTGAAGTCCCCCATGAGAACCAGGGCCCGTGATTGTGAGGCTGGTTGCAGCTGCCTGTAGAAGGCCTCATCACTTTCCTCCTCCTGGTCAGGTTGCCTGTAGTACACACCCACCGTATTGTCACCCTTATGAGCCTGTCCCTTAATTCTACACCCACAAGCTCTCAACTCATTCCTCAATTGCCCCCAGGTCAAGCTCAATGCATTCCAGTTGCTCCCTCACATATAGAGCAACTCCCCCACCTCTCCTTGTTGGCCTGTCTTTCCGAAAGAGTCTGTAGCCATCCATGACAGCATGCCAGGCATGCGAGTTGTCCCACCACGTTTCTGTGATGGCGACCAAGTCATAGCCGTCCTGCTGTATAATGGCTTCCCGCTCCTCCTGTTTATTGCCCATGCTACATGCGTTGGTATAGACACACTTGAGCCGGGCTGTCAATCTCACCCCTGGCACGGCAAGCCTAGGCTCATCCCTAGTGAGCTGGGAGATGTCCCCTTCCCCCTTCGAAACTAGTTTAAAGCCCTCTCAATGAGCCCCACCAGCTCGTGGCCAAGAATCCTTTTTCCCCTTTGAGATAGCTGCGATGCACCTGTCGCCAGCAGGCCCGGTGCTTTGTACACCTCCCCATGATCAAAGACACCAAAATTCGACCCATGGCACCAGTCCCTGAGCCACCTGTTAACCAGGTGAGTTTTCCTGCCCCTTTCAGTGTTGTTCCCTGCCACTGATGGGATGGAGGAAAACATCACCTGTGCCCCTGATCCCTCAACCAGTCGTCCCAGTGCCCTGAAGTCCCTTTTGATGGCTTTGGGACTTCTCTCCGCTATCTTGTCCCCGCCATCCTGCATTACCAAGAGAGGGTAATAATCAGAAGGCCACACCAGACCAGGGAGTTTCTTCGCAACTTCCCTAACCCAGGCCCCAGGGAGGCAGCAGACTTCCCTGTGGGATGGGTCCGGTCGGCAGATCGGGCCCTGTGTTCCCCTCAGAAGGGAATCACCTATGACAATTACCCTCCTTTTTTTCTTAGTTGAGGCAGTCGTAATACGTGGGGCTGTCTGACTCGTCCTGGGCAACCCCATGGGTGGAGCTTCACCTACACCCACTTCCTCTGTGGCCCTCACATTCCAGAGCCCCGTATCTGTTGCTTAAGGGCAACTGAGCCGGTGAGGGAGGCCGAGAGGAGATTCTCTTGCCCCCCCAAGCAGGGACTCGTTTCCATTCCCCCCCATCTCTTTCTGCTCAGTGGCAAGAGAGTAGGGGATTCCCTGCTTTTTGTGCTGCCTCTGCCTCAGGGAGGGCAGGGTGCGGCTCCACCAGTCGATCTCTCTCTCACACTCCCGGATGCTCCTCAGCCTCTCCACTTCCTCCTTCAGCTCTGCCACCAGGCTGAGCAGATCATTCACCTGCTCGCAATGAACACAGCCGTTGTCTCTGCTGTCCTCCAGTACGAGCGCCAGGCTCAGGCACTCCCTGCAGCCGGAGACCTGGACACCCGCGTTCTTGCGTGGGGCCTCTGTCTGGGTCCCCACACTCCTTCTAGCAAGAGCTTTACCACGGGTGGTAACCATGGCTAGAATATCTCCTGGATAGGCGATGCCCACTACTTGAGTTGCCAGGAGGGGCGGCTGCACCCTGCCTGTCGCCTTCCCTGCGCGAACTGAACTGCCGCGCGAACTGAACTGCCGTGCTGCTCCCCGGCTGCTGCGCCGCAGCTGCTCGCTCGCGCTCCCTGGGGGCTGCTCTTATCCATGAGGGGGTTTGGCCGCTGTCACACTCGACTCCGCCCCCGCTGAGTCAGAGCTGCCGCTCGTTGGCACCTCTTGCTTTCCCGCTCGGGGGAGGGGGTGGCTGGGGTCTCCTCTCTCGCCGCTTTGCATGCTCGGTCCTTTGCACGCACCTCTGTTTTCAGCAGCTGAGCATAATATTTATTCCAACTTAATGAAGCAACTTCAGGCTCAGCAGATGCACAGCTTTCAGTCAGTCTAGGAGCATAGTCCAACTTTTCTTGAAGTCATGAAGAGCCTACTCACTCATAACAACACTTGTTTTTATATCTACCTCTAGATCAATAGAACAAGCTGGCGGCCAGACACAAGTGGTGTTCCCCAGGGCTCAGTTTTGGATCTGGTCTTCTTTAACACCTTTATCAATGATCTGGATGAGGGGATTGAGTGCTCCCTCAGTAAGTTTGCAGATGACACCAAGTTGGGTGGGAGTGTGGGTCTGCTTGAGGATAGGAAGGCTGTGCAGAGGGATCTGGACAGACTGAATTGATGGGCCGGGGCCAACTGTATGAGGTTCAACAAGGCCAAGTGCCGGGTCCTGCACTTCAGTCACAACAATCCCATGCAACGCTACAGGTTTGGGAAGGATTGGCTGGAAAGCTGCCTGGCAGAAAAGGACCTTGGGGTGTTGGTGGACAGCTGGCTGAACATGAGCCAGCAGTGTGCCCAGGTGGCCAAGAAGGCCAAGGGCATTCTGGCTTGTATCAGGAATAGTGTGGGCAGCAGGAGTAGGGAGGTGATCGTGCCCCTGTACTCGGCACTGGTGAGGCCGCACCTGGACTACTGTGTTCAGTTTTGGGCCTCTCACTACAAGAAGGACATTGAGGTGCTGGAGCATGTCCAGAGAAGGGCAACGAGGCTGGTGAAAGGTCTGGAGAACAAGTCTTATGAGGAGCGGCTGAATGAACTGAGGCTGTTAAGTCTGGAGAAGAGGAGGCTGAGGGGGACCTTATTTCTCTCTACAACTACTTGAAAGGAGGTTGTAGTGAGGCAGATGTTGGTCTCTTCTCCCAAATAACTAGCGATAAGACGAGAGGCAATGGCCTCAAGTTGCTCCAGGGGAGGTTTAGATTGGATATTAGGAAAAATTTCTTTACTATAAGAGTGGTCAGACATTGGAACAGGCTGCCCAGGAGTCCCCATCCCTGGAGGCATTCAAAAAACGTGTAGAAATGGCACTTTGGGACATGGTTAGCGGGCATGGTGGTGTTGGGGTGATAGCTGGACTTGATGATCTTAGAGGTCTTTTCCAACCTTAATGACTCTATTATTCTATGATTCTATGATCTTTAAGGTCCCTTCCAACCCAAAGCAATCTATGATTTTATGATTCTATAATCTTAGTAAAGTCAACAGATAAAATATCAGTAATGATACAGGGTACAGGATTTTATCTGATAGGTAAATGATAAAAAAAAAAAAACAACTTTAAAAAATAAATACATTACAATTTATTTTTCACACCACATGACTGCATGACAGGAAGGGAAAGCAAAAACTTGATATAGCCATTTATACATTTGTCCTTTGCATACCACACAATAAGCTATGAGTACGGCTTAAACATCTGTCTCCAAGTAAATAGAGTTGTTGCTTTTTCCAGCATCATTTCATTCAGAAGTGTAGGAAACTTAGTAATTTACTTTGAAGCAACAGAGCTGATGAAGAGTGAGTAGTAAAGAGCGATTTTATGGGGTATCCAGAAGCATCCATTTCTAAAGAAATAAACCCAACATGTTGTTGTGTCTCAGTGGCTTAGAAGTTTGGAAAGTTCCATTTTTCACCAGCGTCAGCTTATAAACTCACCCAACAATGCTATTTATTTGTAAATATACTGCCACTTTATAACATATTTTATTGACTCATAAGACAGTCTTTTTCTTTTCCTTTAAAAATAGCTATATAGCATCTCACTGAGTACTGCCATTTCTGCAATAAATCTGAAGGTGATTATAAATTTTAATTTTTTATTTCAATAAGGGTGCAAATGACTGCGCTTAAATAAAATTCTCATTTCCTTAATATACATTTGTCCGTTATTGCATTACCTGCTTTTTTATTCTAGTAACTGGATATTACATTTTTTGTTGGCTTTTCAGAGTAAAATGGTTAGCATTGTGTAACAAATCTGAAGAAGTAACAAAACAGTTAGTCATGGGCATACTGCATTAATAATCTCATTTTTCAATATAACCTTTAGGATTTTGCATAGAGATTATACACATCGGTCCACTGTCCAAGGTTTGCAGAATTAAATCAAATAGGCTTTGACCTTGAGAAAGAGCTTAAAATTAGAAAAAAACTGCTAACTATGGGATAGTCTACCAGGGTGGGACTGTTTATATAGAAAATAAACTGCTACATAAAAATTCAGTTCTCTGGCCTTCCTCCGACTTTCTTTGTGACTTTGAGCAAGCCACTTAGGACCACATCTTAAGTGAAACCTAGGCAGACCATGGAAGCTTGTGACCAGAACTATTCCTGAAGTTTCCTGTTCAGATGCTCTCTAAAGCCAGAACCATTTAAACTGTGAGGGGTCTTCACTTTCTGCCTGCTTTCCCCTACTTTATGGCTGCACTTTTGTACTTGCCAAGAAGCGACATCTCTTAACAGTCCTCTTGACAGGACTAAGAATTGTACCTTCTTTCTCCCTCACATTTAGAGCAAATGAGCTCAGAATATCTCTAAGGTATCATCAAGAACACTGAATTTCTCAAAAAATAAGAAACACACGAGACGATGATTTTTCTTTAGAGGTGCAGTTTAGTAGTTAGAAAAGTCTCAAAAAAAAAAAAAGAGTTCAAATAGCTTGTCTAGCTTAGTTAATTCAGGTTAACCTATTTAGATTTCTGTATAATGCGCAGGCCATAAAACTACTGGTAAATCTCTGTGGTTAGTTTTCTCTCTTGTTCATATTGAAACATTTGGGGCCAGGGGGGAGAGGTTATTTGGGTCACAGAAAAAAAAAAATATGAGTATGGTTGTGTAGCATGACAGAGACACTCAGATGGTGAAAGACATGAATTTCAAATGCTGTGGCGAGCACTTGTTTTCAGCTATAAAGTTAAGAATACATAGATCAAATAAGCAGTCCTTGAGGTCTTGAAGTTTCTGCTTTAGCTTAAATTAGATAGCTGTACATTTGCATTACTATCCCATAAAGTCTCTCTTGAGCCTGCTCTTGAGCTATTCTACAAATACTTGTAGATATTCTTCCAGGAATAGTTTTGGACATTCTTCTAGTGCTTCACTAAATGATCTTCTAAGTAAGTTCGGGGGGGAATGTCGTTACCTCAAAACAGTTCTGGAATGAAAAGTGTATTTCCCTTCCTGGAAAGAAGGATTCCAAGATGTCATCTCGAAATGGATCGAACTGCCTCTGTCACATGGAACAGAAGATTCAGTTACCGTTTTCAGCATTTCTGAAGAGCTGAATACGTCGTGCTGTTACGTGCTGTTACACATAGCGAGAATACGGAGCACGGTTGGAGTGAGGCTGACCTCTCTGAGTATCTTAATTCTCCATGCTGTTGGATACACTGCTAAATATTAAATCAAATCAAGAGTAAGACCAAGGAGCAAGGTACGGAGCCAAGGATAGGAAGGCAGCAAAGGTTTGGGTACTTCTGTAAGAGACAGGGATTTTCATGAAAAAAGGATATGTCCATGCATCAAGGTCAGCACAAGCAGTTTTCATGGACAAGGCTGGCAAAGACTGCAGCTCGTTGAAGGTCACAACACTGCAAGCTCAGAAACCTGTTCAGAGCTGGAGAGCATTTCTACGGCCACTGACCTCACCTGTTCTTTTTAACTCACTCTAACTGACCCCTGATGATTTTTACTTTTTGTATTACTGTTGCTTTATTTTCTTTGGACAATCTGCTGTCTCACTGGAGGACACAGAAGCACATATGAGGGTGATATTTATATCTTTCTTAATTACTAAAAAGTGCATATTGGCCACAATTTACTTTGCTATTCATCCAAGAGAAGTGAATAAAGCTACAATTTACAGATGGTTAAATAGCTTTTCTCCTCAATTGGTGTGGTGGGTTTTTTCCTCTCTTCCAGTACTTGTTTCAGTATTCCTGAGTATTCATAAGACAGTGTTTTTTCGAGTTCTTTCAAATGTATTACTTTTCTAACAGCTCTGATGAACAAGGTTAGAAGGAGAAACTGCCAAAGACTCAGATTATTGACAGAATACAGGAGTAGGAGTTGCTTTTCTTTTTGGGTACCTGCTGAGGGAAATAATGTTATGATACCAAAAGAAAAAATAAGACAAGTTCTGTAAGTTGGTATATAGTAGATTTAGTAGGTATGATCACTCTGACACACAGGTAATGCGAAGACAAATGTGCTTACTGCAACAGTAGAACTGAATTCTAGTCTATACCTTAAACAGCATGATCATTAACATTTCAATCTTTCCACTGATTATGTTTACGGGTGAAACTGAGCAAAGCCAATACAGGAGGTGACATTTGCTCTACCTACCTCAAACAAAATAATAATCGTATTATAATCATAAAAGAGGTCAGTAAGGGACCAAATCTATTAATAAGTGTTTATCTCCTGGTTAAAGTGGAAAAGAAAGCGATGAGACATTCCAAAGTCACAAAATTTAACAGAACAAAGCTGTTGATTGTAAAGATTTGATTTCCATGTTTAATACTTAATCTAAATACGTTTAGTGCCACTTTTTTCAATAAAAGACATATATTATTCAGTTATACAATAAATAATTAAAATAATTATATGTATATACATAAATTAAGTTTCTAGGGCTAAATCTAGACTATATGGTAGTGCTTGCGATTGAAGTGCAGTGCTGACATTCTAAGAACTATATTTAACTGGCTAGAATAAACATCAAATGTCTAGCTACAATGATTGGAGAGTAGTGGATGCTGTCTACCTCGATTTCAGCTAGGCTTTCAACACTGTCTCCCATAACATCCTCATAGGGAAGCTCAGGAAGTGTGGGCTGGATGAGTGGTCAGTGAGGTGGATTAAGAACTGGCCGAATGACAAAACTCAGAGGGTTGTCGTCAGCGGTGCTGAGTCTAGTTGGAGGCCTGTACCTAGTGGTGTCCCCCAGGGGTCAGTACTGGGCCCAGTCTTGTTTAACTTCTTCATCAATGACCTGGATGAAGAGTTAGAATGTACCCTCAGCAAGTTTGCTGATGACACCAAACTGGGAGGAGTGGGGGATACACCGGAAGGCTGTGCTGCCATTCAGCGTGACCTGGATAGGCTGGAAAGTTGGGCAGAGAGGAACCTGATGAGGTTCAACAAAGGCAAATGCAGGGTCCTGCACCTGGGGAGGAATAACCCCATGCACCAGTACAGGCTTGGGGCGGACCTGCTGGAGAGCAGGTCTGTGGAGAGGGACCTGAATGTCCTGGTGGACGACAAGTTGACCATAAGCCAGCAGTGTGCCCTGGCTGCCAAGAAGGCCAATGGGATCCTGGGATGCATTAGGAGGAGGGTGGCCAGCAGGTCGAGGGAGGTTCTCCTTCCCCTCTACTGTGCCCTAGTGAGTCCCCATCTGGAGTACTGTGTCCAGTTCTAGGCTCACCAGTTCAACAAAGATGAGGAGCTACTGGAGAAAGTCCAGCAGAGGGCTACGAGGATGATAAGGGGACTGGAGCATCTGTCCTACGAGGAAAAGCTGAGGGAGCTGGGCTTGTTCAGCCTGAAGAAGAGAAAGCTGAGAGGGGATCTTAGAAATGCTTATAAATATCTCAAGGGTGGGTGTCAGGAGGATGGGGCCAAACGCTTTTCAATGGTGCTCAGCGACAGGACAAGGTGCAATGGGCACAAACTGAAGCATAGGAAGTTCCGTCTGAACATGAGGAAGAACTTCTTCCCTCTGAGGGTGATGGAGCACTGGAACAGGCTGCCTAGGGAGGTTGTGGAGTCTCCCTCTGTAGAGATATTCAGGACCCACCTGGACAAGTTCCTGTGCAGCCTACTGTAGGTGACCCTGCTTCGGCAGGGGGGTTGGAGTAGATGACCCACAGAGGTCCCTTCCAACCCCTAACATTCTGTGATTGTAAGGGATGCACAGTCCTCCCAAGAAATAAAGCAAATGTATTCCAACTAGATTTTTCATCATTGCACTTAAAGTTCTGTAAGTTGCATCTGTAAGCAACTTCTCTGTGAATATGCCAGAAGTTGGATAAGAATTGCAGTTCCCAAGAACTCCTAATTTAATATTTGATACATAACCATAGTAGGTGGCTCCTCCTGTGGTTATTTTATATTTTAAATCCAGAAATTGGCTTCACGTTTAAAGTAGCATTTACAAGGCTAATTCCAAAAGTAGATCACGGCCATTTACTTCTGTGAGCACCCGAAATTCAGGCAACACTTTGGGTTTTTTTGCGTTACTTTGTGCAAAGTACATCTGTTCAGGAGATTATTCCTTCTGCCGATCTGCCCACATCTATTAAGAGAGAGTACTGATCTCCACTTCCTTTTCAGTGTCCCACCCCAGGAGGGACTTCTGAGTTGTGAATCTTTTGTACAATAATACATTTTCTGACAACTTACTATAAAATGTTTAACTCGAGAGACAGGATTTATTATACGCATTTTTAAATGGAATTTTGTATAACGACCATACCAGAAAACTCAGCACCATTTTTTCTCTTAAATGTAAGGTTTTTAACACTTTTTCCAGACTTGGTTGAAAAAAATAAATGTAATTGTTTGTATTCCTCACTTGAAACTGTCCAGTAGCTATTAAGATGACCTAAATTGACATTTAAATACCATGAAGCCACAGGGTAGATCTTATACAACACTACTTCAAAAGACAGAATTCTGCATTTCAAACTGAAGTGTAAGAACTAGAATAGCAGCAGTACATAATTCATCCTGATTTTTTTACAGAGTAGCTCAGAGCATACTTGAAACAAAACTCGAATGTCTTGTCCCCTAAATTGTCTATCCATAACTGCCGTAATTTGGGATAGTATTGAAAAAGAGAAACTCACCATATCACAGACAAGTGAACAACATCAGAGTGGAACATTTCTCTAAATAAAAATACATGCTCCAACATTTTTGCTAATTCTGTAAAGGCTCAGTTTCAAGTTATAGAGAAATTAAGTAAAAAAAACATAAAAATAAATGCTTTTCTTTTGTAGAAAATGATGTGCAGCTGTATACAGTATCTCAGACTCTGGATATCTTTAAAATACACACCACAAACATTTAAAACATTACTTCAGCTTGACTCTTTTCTCCCCTTCATTGAGTTTAGCTGGGTGGATGTCAGCTGCAACTTGTTCCCTCCTAGTTCTTCTCACCATGACAATAATAAAAATAAAAAAAACCCTAAGTAATTTATCACAATTTTCTACGGCAGCTCTGTGTCAGAGACACCCTTCCCTCTTGAATATGTACCCTCAATCATTCTGGAGGGTCTGTTTATTCAGGTGAAATGCCAAACTGACAGTTCATAATTCCTTTCCCTCTTTCTTACATAGAGTCAGCGACTTATTCCTGTCAACCTGTTAATTCTTGAGAGAAAGGGGCAAAGAGGTTATATCGGCTCCTCAAATATATTCCGGTACTCACAGTGTAAGTAAACTGAGACAAGCTTAGAATAAGCAATGCTTTTGGCTCTGATACAAAAGGAAAAAAAAAACAAAGACTACTTTTTGAGGTTTTGCCCATTAATCACTGTTTTTTAAATCACCATGCCTTCCTTACAGTTCCTTACAGAGCTGAAAGACTCTATCACTACATAAACCTGAGATTTTACTCATTGAAGCATGTTTCCCAAATGAATTCAAAGATATAGCTGTTTGCACCCATGAGTGAAGCTATGCTGTTCAGATGATCTGCTCTGTTAGGTGGTTGTTTGGGGTTTTTTAAGCACAGGTAAAATACATTGTTTTATGGAAAAATTCATATATTCTGTCTTTACATGTAATATGATGGTGTTAGTAATTCAAGCAGGGATTCAGTTAACTTTGATAAATTTTGAACAGTCCTTCCTGAGAATCTAACTGTGTTAGTCAGATTCTCTGAAGTCCTCCAACCGGACGGAAGAATCTCCCTTGTCTCTTTAAACCAGTCCAAGGTACATTTTATTAGTGTCCCATTTCTAGCTAATATCAGAGCAGTTCAGCTTTACCTCTGTGTAAAATGGAGCTCATGGTAATTAACTGACAGAAATGATCAAATACTGTGCGTGAGCCTTTTGAAGCTAGCTCAGCACAAAAATGTGCTCAAAAGTCATTATGCTTTTCCCTCGATAACTTGAAAAAGATATTCTGTAATCTTGTTGCCGCTCCCAGAGTTTCTTAAAAATGAGAATTTCATTTTGAGATCAGTTTAGAGATGAATACTTGCTCCTCTTTCTGAGGCTGAAAAGTCACATTTCACCCATGACAGCCTGCAGCTGTTAAATAGAAGTATGTATCGAACGTGGACTACTGATGTGAAAAGCCAATTCCATTGCTTTGGAAAAAAAGAAAAAAACAAGTAAGATCTAGTTAGGTTGTGATTGTAGCAATCATATTTTATTACTGTGTTAGGATTTGTAGGACTGTGGCCCCCACACTAATAAACAAAAACACTTGATATAGGACTATGTTATTTGGCATCTGTGTATATAAAAATGTCAGGCAGGTGAAATAACCACTGCACTAATTGAACTGAGCCATACGAAGCAACATACTGCAACATTCCAGATCTCCATGACAATGCATTTCAGCTCCTTTAAACTAAAATGCACTTACTCTTGGACTAGATATCAGAAAGAGATTTTTTACAATGAGGGTGGTGAAACACTGGCACAGGTTGCCCAGAGAGGTGGTAGTTGCCCCATTCATAGAAACATTCTAGGTTAGGTTGGACGGGGCTCTGAGCAACCTGATCCAGTGGTAGATGTCCCTGCCCATTGCAGGGAGGTTGGACTAGATGGCCTTTAATGGTCTCTTCCAACCCAAAGCATTCTATCATTCCATGATTCTACACTCATCAGAGAGATCCAAGAAGCGCTGCCAATAATCAGAGGCAGATTTTAGGCCCTGCATGTCTTTACTCACGTTGTACAAAAGATCAATTGGATTCTGCTGGAAATATTCACTATGATAATTGTCTTTGGAATAGAACAACCCACTGTACCTGAGATTTATGTCTTTTCCTACATTGTCCCATAGCCGAGACAGGGGAAGGAAGGGCAGATGGGCAGAGAACAGGACTGCCAGCCATATTTTTTGCTGGTATTGCCACACCAAATGGCAGCAGTAGTGGCAGTAGCCACCAGTAGCAGAGTGGCTAATGCTTCTGAAATTATTAGAATGGATTAATAGTACGAAAAAGGACTTGATTGATGATTACTTTGTATGGTCTTTATGGGCCCCTGTCAACAAGAGAAAGCAGAAAATAATTCACAAGTTTTTTTAACCTAGTTAGAGGACCAGGTAACTGATTGCCTGTGTTGCCTTCATCTTTTCCCAATAGTAGGTTGTTCTGGTTTTCTTCCTGCAGAAAAATGAAGGTTTGTTCTTTGTTGTACACCCCGTGGGCTCTGATGCCTGGAAACCCTGGCATGGTGGGTGAACAGCAGAGGAGCAGCTGCAGAAATGGAGCCGCAGCAGTTCACATCACCTCCAGCCTGTGTTTGTACTACACCCTGAGCTCTGCAAGGGTCACTGGGAAGGAAGTGTCCTTCACCTCTTTCTTGCACCAAAATGGCTGGGTCCTGTATTGCACCTCAAAAGGCACAGGACTGCCCACAGTTCACCATTCAACAGGAAACGCAAAATTTTACCCTGGTTGCATTTGTCCTCTTAAGGATACACTAGTCAAAGGGAAAACTCTCCTGCTCAGCATACAATGAAAAAATTCAAGTCTTTACCAGATAAAATCAGTGCATGTAGCAGTCAAGGTACAATGAAAAATGAAACACAGCATGAATAAACATACGAAAAATGTCATAGTTGTCTATTCTGTGCGAGTTAAGAATTGTTTTGGATTCCCATGCCCAGGCGCTTGCGGGGACTGCAGGGCGGCCCTGTGAGGGGAGGAGAGGCCGGGGCTGCCCCAGGCCGGACACAGCCGGTTCCACCAGCCCCGACCGACCCCGCGCAGGGCACGGCTGAGCACCATAGCCACCCTGGGGCACCTCGGGGAAAGCTTATTTAAGAAAAGGTACATATAAAGAGAGGTGACAGTCTAGAACTGGAATGGTGTTAACTCTAGGATTCTGTTTCTGCTTTGTCCAGATGATCAGGCGAATCTGCACAGCCTCCTTTGGCCTACATCTAACATTAAGTATTTAAATAAGAGACTTATAGCAACTGCCACCAACCTTACGAATGCTCTTTAGAGGTAACTATTTCTCACTCTCTACAAAAAAACTTAGGGTAATAATATTCCCAGCTGAACAAATCCATACCTAAAATGAGCTAGGGTCAAGCCAGAGCCCCTTTTCAATGTTTAAAGAGAGAAAAAAAATAACCAGTTAGACACTGTAGCTACACGGGGGTTTGGCTTCTGTACTGACTTACACATGTTCTCACTCTGAGTATAAAGAACTTAAGGGAACCATTCCCTCCTCCTGTCAGCATTCACTAACCCCTTGAGACTTTCTTTCCTTTCCTGTTTTTGTCACATAACATAACAAACATTGGTTAGAGGAAGGCATTTGTTATCAAGATCGAACTGGCACCTGAAGTGGCTGAAAAACTATTGCTGTTAGTAAGCAATCATTTTCATGACAGTGGCTTGTCCTGACAGGCAAACATCAACGTACTATTCGTTATCATACAAACACATATTTATATTGGTAATTCACATGAAAAATCACTCTTTTCCAAATCTAGACATCAGAAGTGGAATCTTAAAATTAAAGTTTGATTTTGTTGTTTTAAGTGATTTGAGAACTTCAGAGTTTTATGAACACCAAAATACAGCTGCATACGCATATCTGAATACCTTGAAAAAATACCTTTTGAAAAAAAAGAACTAATTTCCATTTGATATTTTCTAAAATGAAGGAGTGTAGAAATTATTTATCCAAAATCAAAGAAGAGGAAACAAAGGGTGGTCCAGCTGGTTGACTGACAGCTGCACTGCACCCTGCCATAATACCATTTCCTCTTGGTGGTACTGGCAACAGCTTTTAAGGTACCAAGTGAGAATTCTTTCTGTGACTGCACAGACTCAGGCTCTTAAGCCCATGAGCACTTAAACACACACACCCACAGAAGCAGGAAATGGGAACAAACAGACCAAAACACATCTAGTTGGTGGTCAGGTTTTGAAAACTGTTTAAAAGCTCTTTTCCAATTCTTGTTTCCACCCTCCAGGTAGACAAGCAAGGAATGTCTCACAGTGCACAGGACTTTCATATTCAGGCGGTAGCATTAAAATAGCATATAAAGCCTAAAAAACAAATGTCCTAGGTGAAGCATGAATATGGCATGGCTTTTGTTTCTTCAGGCTGTCACAGCCACCAACTGTATAATTCATGTCCAAAAATTAGCTTCTAGGCTCCACCACTGAAGAGCCTGAAGCTGTTTTTCAGTCTACTTGTCTCTGAGTGTATGTGCTGAACAAGTTACGAGTAGAATTTTAAGAGAAATCAAAACTTATGAACAACAGCAGTGATCCAGTTCTGATCAACTTACAAAAGTATTTTCCTGAAGTCTTAAGAAAAGTTCACACTTTCACTGTGCTACCACGGTTACCAGAAACCTAAATTTTCTGCTGCTGCTGCTCTACTAACATTGCAGACATATGCATTTGTCATTCTTTTACTTCTTTGGTAAGTGTCTATGTATGGTGTATGGCAAAGAGAAAAGGGAAAAGAAGAAAACACTCACTTGTCCTGCCTCAAGGAGTGGCATGGTAAGCCAGCAGCAAGAAGAAGATGCATCTCATTCTACTAATGCTTTTAGCATATCTGAGTAAGATGTTATCCCTATTAATAATCAAGGTTTCAAGCTTCTAATCTAAAATGGCAAGGTATTATTAATGAAGTTCACAAAACTGCACAGAAGAATTGTTAAAAAAACCACAAAAACAACAACTTGACATTTTTAGTATGCATAGTTTTAATTCATTTTTACTCTGCCATCCTGACTCCTACAATAACTGTGCCCCAAAAAATGTATAGCTAGACTACGTATGGCCTGTTTACAAAGCCAGGAGCTTGCTACACCATAGTTACATTCTACACCTCATCTTAAAAATTTAAGAAGTCAATAAACAGTATTTCTTTTCTAAGGAATAAATCAACAGAAAAGTCAATAAGTGTTTGTTTCTCTCCAATGGAAGATTCATAGAAAAGAGAACCGTCTATTTCTGTTTTCTTGTTTATGATCTATGTGAGAAAAATAACTAAATTCATCAATAACTCATACCTATGAAGAACAGAAATTAAGGCTTTACGTCTAATATTGCAGTTGTGCTGCAGTTACTGCAGTTCATATAGGCCCAAGAAATACACTTTATATGCAGAATCAACAATTTATTGTTAGTCTTTATGAAACAATAACATTCTAATTTGAGCACCAATTGAAAAAATAAAAACTACAAACCAAACCAAAACAGAACATGAAAAACAGTACAACATTCATACATCACACAGTCCCACAAATAAAAATGAAAGCAAGACAATTCAGATAATAGTTACCTGGTCAGTAGACCACTGCTGTTGCAGCTAAAAAAGCTAAAACCAAGCTCCAGACAGGTCAAGACAAGCCCAGACTAAGCAAAACTAACAGTTTTGTTCTTTCAGAGTTTGTACAAAATCAGCAATATGAAAAATACTATGAATGGTAATAATTTTGGTAACTCATAAAAGACTGACTATAAATGTGATAATTTTAGAATCATAGAATCATTAAGGTTGGAAAAGACCTCTAAGATTATCAAGTCCAACCATTAATCCAATGCCACCATACCTGCTAAAACATGTCCCGAAATGTTATATCTACATGTTTTTTGAACACCTCCAGGAATGGTGACTCCATCACTTCCCTGGGCAGCCTGTTCCAATGCGTGACCACTCTTTCAGTAAAGAAATTTTTCCTAATATCCAATCTAAACCTCCCCTGATGCAACTTGAGCCCATTTCCTCTCATCATATAAATTTTAATTAAACTTTTCTCTTTTCCTTTTTTTTTTCCTGAACAACTACTATTAATGTGAGGTGCATCTAGTATTCTCTTCATTCAAGATCTTCTTTCTCATCCTTTAAGACAAAAGGTGAAAGAACACATGTTTAGGGTTACTGTCATGTTGGGGTACATAAAGAAAACCTCCATGGACAGAATAACATAAGAAATACTATGTAATATCTAATTTGGAAAGTCATTAAGGATGCTTTCAAAGGTTAGATGTTTTCCTTTATCTGGTTGCCCACAGTATATCTACACCTTGCAGTGCTGTATTGTGTAGTTACCCAAAGCAGTTCCAAAAGCACTTTACATAGCACTGTGCATGGCACAAAAAAAAATCTTCAGATAATGATTCAAATCCTGAAACCAGTATGACTGTGTGAGCATGGTGCTGGGTCCAGACTAATTCAAGCAAGGGCATTCAGCTCACTCAGGACAGTGACTAATTTCAGAGTTAGCTGGGTGAGTTTAGATTTCAGCTTTTATATACTTCTGACGTTTCTCTGTGAATAGGAGCTTTCTTGGAGATGATCCAAAGTTTCCAAAATTTGTAAATCCACTGACTGGACTCACATGTATCAAAACTCCAGCCATTGCTGTCTGTAGTGTACTGCAATCTGATGACTTTTTACATCTCTTGGGAAAAAGGGATTTAGCATGGGTTTTTCACCTAAATAACCAGTAAATAAATGGCTAGTAGGATGTAAGAAGAGTGTGCTGATGGATTAGCTCTCTTAATTCATATTTTAAGTTATGCTTGCTTTTCTTCTTTCTGATTTTTTTTTCTGCTGTTATTTGTTGTTCTGGATTTATAATAGACCCTTAGTTACATACAGATCTGACTGAGCACTTACTGAATTATAATATCAATGATCTTAATAATACATTGATTACATCCAGTTTTATTCTATATCAGCTAACCCTGCATGATTTTTTGACCCTTTTGCCTTTACAGTATTTATAATATGTCTATTATTCATCCTATACTACAAACAAAGTAAGCTGAAATAAAGCCTGCATGAATGTATGATTTATTTCTTGGCAATGGGCGATTTGAATTTTGTTGGAATTTGAGTTAAATTAGGGTTAATTTCTAGAATATTGCTCTAATTATGTTAATACAATTTATATAACTAGAACAATCAACCTTAAAAGCAAAACATTATTTGTTGTAGATCAAAAGTTAAGCAATCTAAAGTGACTGCTATTTCAGAGCAGAAATTAGCATTATTTAGCAGAATGGTGTTAAGACTATTTGTTCCATGTTTTTTGATAAATTGAGCAGAAAAATATCTGAGCTTATTATCTTATGTCAATAACCTAGCAAAAGGAAGAGAGGGAACAAAGACACTCTGTCCTGTGTTAACTATCGCCTCATTAACGAACATAGTACCCAAACAGTTTACACACTGGCAGCATCTGCATACTAAAAAAGCAGGAAGTGGTAAAACAATGCCTCTGTCTCCTAGCTTCAAACCACTAACCAAAACTGATATTAGGTGGGAGAATATTCTATCCCAGTCTTTCATTCAAAGATGAAAGAGCCTCTGTTTTGGGATGCACTTTTCAAGAAGACTTCAAACTGGGTCATCAAAAACATCAGCAAATTATTGTAATAGCTCATCATTTTAGAATACTTTTTCTCTGCTGTTTTGACCTTACTGGTTTTGATTTTAAAGTACTGCTGCTGTTTCTCACAGGCTCACATCATTACCCTTGGTCAGAAGTATCACTGACCATGAAACAGGAGAACACTGTGACCTTCACTCAGTGTTATGCAACCATCCTCAGTTTCAGAATTGTCTCCTTTTTAATTCAGCACCTCCAGAACATGTCTTTCAGAACAGCAATGTTAGAGAATTAGCACACAGGTAGGAGAGATTTTATTACCCACACTGGTCACATTTTATTTTGGTTTATCTTCATTAATTGCAAATATACAACAGAAACAGTTCTGCTCCATAGAAATGCACTAAACCTCCCACCGAGCACTATGATTTGATGTCATTTCGAAATTATAGCACTGCTACTTTTTTCTGTAATAAAATGTGGTATTCACAGGCAAAGGGGAAATACTATTGACTAACGCCAGATGCAGGATTAAAACATAGAAATAAAATGCAGGAAAATGAAAAATACTGCAGAGCTCTTCATATCATTAGGCAATAGTAGATTATTTAAACTATTCCTTCACTGGCTGTCAATGAAATCCCGACAGATACTGTCTATTCATGATAGGAGGAGATGAAGCGATTCTCACCAGGGAATACTCCTCTTTTGATACCAAGCACACTTTACACAGATCAAAACTTTTCATAGTTCCAGCAGGAGGAAAGCCAGTTTTCAGTTAAAATAAACTCACCATTTTCAATGATGGAACACTGTTAAGACATACAGTATCAAAGTACAGAGATCTTCCCACAACTTGTCTTTCAGTATAATAGCTTGACTGTGCCAGATTTCCAGCATCATTTTTCACTGACGCTGCATTCTAAAATCTGAAGGACAGCCACCATATTATGGCCTACAGTATTAAAATTGATGCAGAGAACAAAAGCTATAAATCACCATATGTTTGAATATAGACTGATTTGAAAAAATAAAAATATTTTATAATTTTAACATACATTATAAAATATACCATATTTGCTATAATATAATTATATATTATTATAAATAACATATAATTGATAATTACATGTGGTAGTCTATGTGTATAGAGACAACACGACAAAACAGAACCTTCTCTTCAGAGCTCTGTTTCTATCACGTATGACAAGTGTCCTTTACTACAGTATACCCATTTTTGCATTTTTCTGACTTGTAAAGGTATCTCTTAGGCCTAAAATTTCACAGGAATAAAGGAAGGTACATTACCCGGAGAAGAAACAAATCCCATTAAAACTCACTGTCTCTTTTATTTGATATTTTGCAGCTTTAAAACTAATGAAATGTAACATTCTTGTTAAAGAACATAATTTTCACTTTTACAAACACCCAGACAAACCTCTAAATTAACCTACTGGGGAAAAAGAGAAAAAAAAGTAAATTTATTTACCATTGTTGCAGAAATACTACTTTGCCGTTATATAAGCTTTTAGTATATTGAGATAAAGCATTATAAACTTCAGAGTGAGTGTCACGTTTACAGGTTTGAAGGACACTTTCTTGAACCAAAGATGAACACAGATGAATATAAGGCATATTAAAAATCCATAGCAAGGTCACACTAGACTGAAGTGACAAAAAGAGAAAAAAATCCCCAAAATAACACAACAAGAAACATATGAATTGCAAGCCACACAGAAAAACTTTAAAAAAAACACGAGTGGTATGAAGAAGAACAAGTTTACCTAGGATTACTTACTTTTATCATCACTAAACTAGGACTACTGCTTCAAAGACAGTAGATCACCTTCACAGGTCAAAACCAGAAACAAGGGAGGAGAATAAGAGAAGGTTAAAGGCAATGACTTTTGAGCTTATCTTGAAGGAGACAGTTTAGGAATCTAAGAACCAGTCTACCAGATGACTTCTAAGTACAAACATATCTGGAAGCTAAGCAGAGGATAGGCATCCAAAATACAGAAAGAAAAGCCCATGGATCTCAAACGGTTAAAAGGACCTGCTGAACAAGTATTTTGAATAGCTGTAAGATGAATAACTACCATTCAAGCTAGTAGAGTTCACATACTTCATCTTACAACAGAAGATTTCACGTGCCCAGTTTAAATTATGCTGGAAAAGAAAGATAATAGGAGATACTACTGTGGAGCAGAGAACTCTGAGATGGTATATTGAGGAATTAATCCAGATCCACTACAGGGACACAAAAATGAAGCTTGTATACCTTTCCTAAAGTAGCACACACACAGAACAGGGGAGGAAGATGCAAAATAAAATCCTGTCGGAGCCTAGTAACAGGAAAAGATAACGGAAAACAAACAAACAATCCTACAGAAAAAAAACACAGATGTTAATAGTGGTATTTTTAATCACTTTCCTGTGAGGCTTTGCGTGAGATGAGACCAAGAGAAAAAAGTAAATGATTTCAAACTTCAACAGAAAAACACACCTATCCTTCAAAACACTTTGTCTGAAGTAATCCATGTGATGAAATGTGTCATATTCTTGCAACTCCAATAGAGTGCCTTTTTAAGGTTACACCCAGAAAGAAATACAAAGTAACTCATAATTAACCACTGGATCCATTTCATTTTATGCTTGTTCAGAGAGCGTAGAAAAAAAAATGTTCAGTTTCAGTTGTCTCTGTCAAGAAATGTACTCTTATCACATATGCAAGATTTAAAGCCAGTCTCTATTTCTGAGGCACTGAAAGGGGTTTATACTGTATGTAGTTGTTTGTTACAGAGCTTAATCTTCACCCTGACAGGCGGTGTTACGACCTGGAGGGCACAGCAGTGTTAGTTACAGGGGTTTTGTAACATGGGTCATCTTTGATCAGCACAAAGAGTTGGTTTGTGCTTCCCACCAATATTTGTCACTGGATTTTAGCACACAGAACAAGATAACAGGGTTATCCCAGGAGGATGCTGAAAAATGCATCACTGCATTTGCGTCAACATTGCAAATTTATGTATTTGTGTCGTGCTCCCTGCATGAGAATTTTAACAGGATGAAGAAGAATTCTGACAAAATATATTTTAAGTACAGTGAGCAAAATTTGAACTAACTTTACTTCTTCTAGGTTTAGATTTAATGTTTGTTTTGATGCATATGCATGGTAATATATTCAACTGGTTTAAAAATATGAAAATGGATGAATTACAAGCACAGAAACAAATCCTGTGTCTTATAAATAGCTAGATTGATTGGGATTACACCAGGGACATTTGCAAGTCAAACTGACCTTAATAATTTTGTGTAGGTTTCTTCAAAGAAAAAAAAATAATTTTCCCTGAATTTTGCTGCCTAGATTTTATTATAAAGTGCTTATAATTTGCCTTGTTACTGGATAAAGCATGTTTGCAAAGTCTTGCTAAGATATGTATCATGATGCCAGTGCCCCAAGGATGTGAGTTTTGACCCAAAAGCTTGATAGCTCTGTTAGCACAGTGCTACATTCACAATTCAGTTCCATACTTCAGAACCAAAACTAACATTCCAGCTAACTTGGAGGGCAAAGACAAAGACACTATAGGCACCTAAAGCAGACTTTAGAAGTCCAGTTCTGCAATCAAATTCAGGCATTGCTTCCATGCAATTCAAGCATGTGGCATTTCTCAATTTCTCAACATGCAAATTGCTTCCTAAGGCTCTGAGAAGTCTGTTCACAAGCAATTCAGTGATGGTGCAACCCATCTTACTATTTGCTTATAACAGTTAGAAAATTTTGTCTAAGGCTGAATCTTGAACAATAACTAGGATTTCAGGAATAATATTCGAGCAAGATTGACCCTTACTCCAGCCTCTATAAATAAACAGGAGTTCTTCTGTGCTTGCAGTTCTACAATTCCATCTTTTGGGAAAGAGATTGCTGAAATAAAATGTGACAAGCATTGTGGATGTTGATGTTATAGAAATCATTCATGCTTGAATTCAAAGCTGAACCATTACGTTCTGAGTTAGCAACTTGACATTGAACTGTTGTGTTTTCACAGTTTTCTATGAACTGAACCATTAAACTGTTGGTGGAAAAGGTGAACTTTTGATATAGATAAAGTAAACCTAGCAACAGTGAACAGGCTTTTTTGTCATTCATAATATGTAGCAAAATACAGTTCTTGCACAGGGAGACTACTTATGCAGGCAAAATAAATAAATAAATAATAATTTAAAAAAACAAAACAAAACGCTCCATTTCTTCCACTGGCTTGAACAGATACCTGTAACTACCTTCGTTATGTGACTGCCGTAGCTAGTAGGCTAGTAGCAATTCTGAAACGGAGTTCTTTCAAAACCTCTTCAGTTCTTTACCACTAGGTCAGAAAACTAGAGGTGAATGGCTCTAGCCTGCTGGTTAGGGCATTGTCCAGGAGGAAGAGCACCAAAGCCTTGTCTCTGGCTCCAAAATGTTGTTAAATAGATATCTTTATGGCAACTGCAACAGCTCATGCAAGAAAACCAAAACTATTACTCTGTAATGCCATACATTCCAAGGGACAGTTCCATCAAAGATGGGAAATTTCAGTTTAATGAAAAGTGATAAAGCCAAACTGTAGTACATATCACTATGATTATTTGGGCTCTAGAACCCACGGATAGCATCACAGAGGCCTTAGCAAGTCTGATGAACCACAACGTAAAGTTATCATTATGCAAAGTATAATTTTTAACCTAAACATCATTAATAGGAGAGATTTGCAGTCATCTTTCTTCTTTCAAATTCTGTGAAAGGAATCTAGTATCAAGCATTTTTACCTCTCTTCTTAATAACATTTTTTACTGCTTATATGTTTAAAACAATGATCCATTACGCTACTGTCATAAAATAGCACTCCCTTTGGTTTTCCCTGTTGAGTAGATCTTTGGTGTAGAAATCTGAGTTCTCTGTATAATATGACAAATTTTGCCAGCATTTTTTATTTTCCAAAAGAAGAACCAGCAGAGACGTTGCTAAGGGATTGTCAAAAAATAAGTATGTGAACCATGTTACTGATTTTTAGTCTTAACCTCTCAATTAATATTTTTCTTCTCTTTTGCCATCTTTCTCAGCAGCAGTGCTGTACCTTGTGAAGAATGTGGACATCTACATTTAACAAAAGAATTATTGCTATCAGTTTGTTTTCTTTAAATTATCATTTCTACCTGCTTTCTTTCTCTGTTGCAAACATGCTGCGAATCTTTGATGCCACTGCCACTGTACTGAAGGACTGAGCCTGCTCTTTGCTTCGTGACACCAGGGGTATAAACTGTGAGAAGCAAGGGGCACATATTTTCCACTGTTATTGCATGTATATCGTTTCATGAGGTCTCAAACGCCCTGTATCTTTTGGATGCAAAGTTGTTACTTTTCCTCAGCTAAGCAGTTACAGGTAATGGTGTGCAGCTCTTTGTCTACGGGGAATTCTAAATAGCTGTACAACCATTCAGGTCTTTATTGTTAAGATTTTATGACTTTTTTTTTTCCCAGTTAAAACACTGTGAAATGAAATCTGAAATGGCATTTTTCCTTTTTTTTTAAAGACTCAAAGTTAAAACATTTTAACAATTAATTTCTGAAATTTACATCTAAATAAAAAGTGTGCTATTTATAATTCTTTGAAAAATATCATTCAAAGTGAAGCTGATTACAATGTTATAGGTAGAGATACTCAGCACTGTTCAGCCTAAGCCCCTCTTTCTTGCACTCTGTAACCTTCACAAGTCAATTCATAGATTTCTGCTTTAAACTGAATTGTAGTTTAGTTTAATTTTTAAAATTAAAGCCTTAGCAATAATGATTTAACCATCATCTTGGAATAATATCAATAGAAAATACATTTTTTTTTCCTGATGTTAAAACCTATCTTTTCGCAGGTATGTCTTGTGTTTTAACTCTTTGATGTTACGTGGATTGACCCATAGATCCAGAAAAGTAATTGTCCCCTAACTGTCCTGTATTAAAATATTTTGATTTTTTTCTGTTCCCATGAAGAGACATTCATATTATTCCATGTGCTAAACCTATGCATATTGCCAATTTTACAGCTTTTAAATATTAACAACTGTAATTATCTTTGAGTTCTCTGTGTGTTACTCTTTATAGAGACTTGATAACATTCTACCAGCTGATCCTGCTACTCTGCTACTCCAGGGGAAGACATTACCCACAGCAGCATTGTTTGCAAGGGGGAGTAGAAGGCTGCAGGGGCTCATGAGGCATCCAGGAACTCTAGCTGAGCTTTTATCAATTAAAGAGCTTTCAGCAAGAGTGAATGTGACAATAGCCTCTATTGTATGGACAAAAGAAATAGAAAAGTTTTATCTGATTGTTGAGGTAGAGCAAGATAATGAGTAACCCCTTAACATACAGTTTAAATTGCATAATAATACACACTACTACACAAAAAAAAGAAACAGAAAAATGAAAGAGAAAATATAAGTTGTAACTCTATTGCCCCCTTAAACACAGTCTACCTGCATCATTAGTCAGGACTACTAACGGACATGGAGAACACATTACCAACAAAATGAAAAACTAGGACTAGGCTTTGATTTTTACCAAAGCCATTGTTTTAATGTAATGTAAATGTATTTTGGTGAGAAAGGAGTATGAAATTGTTTTAAAAGTATATGACATTAACAACATGTCGCTCGTTGAAATTATGTTCCTGCTTTTTGTGAGAGGAAGCCACTATGGTGCTCCAGTATACCTGTAATTACCATGCTCTTATTATTTTTCATTTAAAATGTGTCATGAGAAAGATGATTAAAATCTTTACTGTTAGATCACATTAGACATTTCTGAAATACTCCAAGCAATAGGGAAGAAAGTAGACCAATAGGACTGGTGTGATGTGGGAAATTGTACTTAATGAATATAATATCTAACATGAAATGCAAAATAGCTGCTATAGTACTGGAGAATCCCAAGACCATAGTCCAATTCCAGCTAACTAGACAGATTTGTCTCTTCTCCTTTTGCCAAGCGTTTTTCCTTGTGAGCTTTAGTTACCTGGTGTGCAGCAGATGGGTTCTTTTTATTACTTGGTACAGAACAGCATTTTAAGCCTGAAATGTTAATAAGCTTGCTGTTAGAACAAACTGTGTCAAGTCCCTTTAACATGTCTTTTTCTCTAACTTTCATTCAAAACGACTTGTCAGCTTAATTCTAATTTATCAATTTTCCTGTTTTTACACTTTTACCACATTGATTTCTTTACCAAGAGAGACTTTCTGTCTTATCTACACCCTCTGTTATTCCCAGTTAAATGTACTGTTCAGAAAGCTTATCAATGCTTATCCCATATTGAGCAAGCAGGAGGCAGCAAAAACTCAAAGGGAGAAAAACTCAACTAAACAGAATTGCAGGGCTGTAGGCAACTTTTGCCAACAAAATGGATGTTTGCTACAACAACCTGTCTACCAAAGAGCCTAACAAAGAGTTCGCACTGATGAAAAGAAGTTATATGAACAAGCAGCAAAAAAGCAAAAAAAAAGTCCACCATGCTCTCTGACACTCTGACTGAAACAACCTAAATGAGTCTTTGCTAGGGAGAATGAAGGTTTTTAAGACCTTCTAAAAATGTTTGTGTAGATATGTGTGAATGGTATATCCACATGAAAGCTTTTACATTTACATGTAGATGTTGAAGTGATGTAAACACTAGTTTGTTAAACTGTGAAATAAAGATATTTATTACATTTTGCCCCCTTTCTTTTTAATTTCTGTTCTGTGTTTACCTTGTTGCAAATTGCGGCTAGCCTAAATGACAAAGTCAATAGCTTAGCAAGAACGTAGATAACTCACAAGTCACACCTGTGCCCCATATGGCAGAGATCAGATGTAAATTCCTCAACTAGGGAGAAAATCACAGAATGTGTAACATTGAGCTCAAGTGCCATGAACTTTCTGTAGCACATCCAGAAGCTTTTCCACCTTTGAGGACACTGGGATCCAAGTGGTGCCCTTTGCTTGGTTGTTGCAGAGTTTACAGTAAATACTGGAAGAAGCCAGGCAAATTGGACAGCCATAGAGATTTCAGCAGGGACCACCACTGGGGACCTTTGGAAATCCACGGAACTTCCTAGGCTTCTTGACTGCTTTAAGCGATCCTGTGCTGATACGGTGTTAGTTCACACTTCTTTACTTTACTTTTTTTATCTTCTAATGAAAACCACCCAAGAAAATATGCAGCCTTTGCTTCATGGCTTCTGTTCTCTATATATGCTTTATCAGTTTCACCAAAAAGTGAATTTTGAGTTTCCATAACTTTAGTTGATACGTATCTGTGACGCTTCTCCTGAATACTTCAGAAGTTCATAGAATCATAGAATAGTTGGGGTTAGAAGGGACTTTTAAAGCTCATCCAGTCCAACCGCCCTGTAATAAGCAGGGACATCTACCACTAGATCAGGTTGCTCAGAGCCCCATCCAACCTGACCTTGAATGTTTCCAAGCACTGGGCATCTACCACCTCTCTGGGCAACCCATTCCAATGTTTCACCACTCTCACTGTAAAGAAATTCTTCCTTATATCCAGTCTAAATCTACCCTATTTTAGTTTAAAGCCATCACCCCTTGCCCTATCACTACATGCCCTGCTAAAAAGTTTGTCCCCATCTTTCTTATAAGCCTCATTCAGATACTGAAACACTGCAAAAAGGTCTCCCCGCAGCCTTCTCTTCTCCAGGATGAACAGCCCCAGCTCTCTCAGTCTTTCCTCACAGGAGAGGTGTTCCAGCCCTCGGATCATTTTTGTGGCCCTCCTTTGGACCCACTCCAACATGTCCATGTCTTTTCTGTGCTGAGGGCTCCAGAGCTGGATGCAGGACTCCAGGTGGGGTCTCGCCAGAGCAGAGCAGAGGGGCAGAATCCCCTCCCTTGCCCTGCTGGCCACGCTGCTTTTGAGGCAGCCCAGGATACAGTTCGCTTTCTGGGCTGTGAGTGCACATTGTTGGCTTGTGTCCAGTTTTTCATCCACCAGTATCCCCATGTCCTTCTTGGCAGGGCTGCTCTCAATCCCTTCATTTCCCGGCCTGTATTGATACCAGGGATGGCCCTGACTCAGGCTTTGCTGAATATCATGAGGTTCACACGGGTCCACTTCTTAAGCTTGTCCAGATACCTCTGGATGGCATCCTATCCTTCTGGCATGTCAGCTATAGCACTCTACTTGGTGTCATCTGCAAACTTGCTGAGGGTGAACTTGACGCCACTTTCTAGGTCATTGATGAAGATATTAAACAGCACTGTTCTCAACACGGACCCCTGTGGGACACCACTTGTCACTGATCTCCATCTGGACATTGACCTGTTGACCACTACCCTCTAGATGAGACAGAATCACAGAATCACAGAATCACAGAATGGTAGGGGTTGGAAGGGACCTCTGTGGGTCATCTAGTCCAACCCCCCTGCCGAAGCAGGGTCACATACAGCAGGCTGCACAGGACCGCGTCCAGGCGGGTCTTGAATACATCCAGAGAAGGAGACTCCACAACCTCCCTGGGCAGCCTTTTCCAGTGCTCCGTCACCCTCAGAGGGAAGAAGTTCTTCCTCATGTTCAGATGGAACTTCCTATGCTTCAGTTTGTGCCCATTGCCCCTTGTCCTGCCACTGGGAACCACTGAAAGGAGCTTGGCCCCATCCTCCTGACACCCACCCTTCAGATATTTGTAGGCATTTATAAGGTCCCCTTGCAGCCTTCTCTTCTTCAGGCTCAACAAGCCCAGTTCCCTCAACCTCTCCTCGTAGGGGAGATGCTTCAGTCCCCTCACCATCCTCATAGCCCTCCGCTGGACTCTCTCCAGTAGCTCTTCATCTTTCTTGAAGTGGGGAGCCCAGAACTGGACACAGTACTCCAGATGAGGCCTCACTAGGGCAGTGTAGAGGGGAAGGAGAACCTCCCTTATCCCGCTGGCCACACTCTTCCTGATGCACCCCAGGATCCCATTGGCTTTCTTGGCAGCCAGGGCACACTGCTGGCTCATGGTTACCCTGTCATCCACCAGGACACCCAGGTCCCTCTCCGCAGAGCTGCTCTCCAGCAGGTCCGCCCCAAGCCTGTACTGGTGCATGGGGTTGTTCCTCCCCAGGTGCAGGACCCTGCATTTGCCTTTGTTGAACCTCATCAGGCTCCTCTCTGCCCAACTTTCCAGCCTATCCAGGTCACGCTGAATGGCAGCACAGCCTTCCGGTGTGTCTACCACACCTCCCAGTTTGGTGTCGTCAGCAAACTTGCTGAGGGTACATTCTAACTCTTCATCCAGGTCATTGATGAAGAAGTTAAACAAGACTGGGCCCAGTACTGACCCCTGGGGGTCACCACTTGTTACCAGCCTCCAGCTAGACTCAGCGCCGCTGATGACAACCCTCTGAGTTCTGCCATTCAGACAGTTCTCTATCCACTTCACCGACCACTCATCCAGCCCACACTTCCTCAGCTTCCCTAGGAGGATATCATGGGAGACTGTGTCGAAAGCCTTGCTGAAGTCAAGGTAGACAACATCCACGGCTCTCCCTTCATCTACCCAGCCAGTCATGTCATTGTAGAAAGCTATCAGATTGGTCAGGCATGATTTCCCCTTGGTGAATGCATGCTGACTACTCCTGATAACCTTCTTTTCCTCCACTTGCTTGATGATGGCCTCCAGGATAAGCTGCTCCATCACCTTTCCTGGGATGGAGGTGAGGCTGACCGGCCTGTAGTTCCCTGGGTCCTCCTTCTTGCCCTTTTTGAAGATTGGAGTGACACTGGCCTTTCTCCAGTCCTCGGGCACCTGTCCTGTCCTCCAGGACCTCTCAAAGATGATGGAGAGTGGCTCAGCAATGACATCCGACAGCTCCCTCAGCACTCGTGGGTGCATTCCATCGGAGCCCATGGATTTGTGGACATCCAGATCACTTAAGCGACCCCTCACACAGTCCTCCTTGACCAAGGGAAAGTCGTCCTCTCTGTAGGCTTCTTCTCTTACCTCTGGGGCCTGGGATTCCTGAGGGCCAGTCTTAGCACTGAAGACTGAAGCAAAGAAGACGTTCTAACTGAGTCCTCATCCGCCAAACAGTCCATCTGTCAAATCCATATCTCTCCAATTTAGAGAGAAGGATGTTGTGGGGGACCATGTCAAAGGCCTTACAGAAGTCCAGACAAACGACTTCCGTAGCTCCTCCCTTGTCCACTGATGTAGTTGCTCCATCACAGAAGGCCACTGGCTTAGTCAGGCAGGACTTGCCCTTGATGAAGTGATGCTCACTCATCAGCGAGGCTGTGTAATACTTTTCTAAAGCCTGAAGCAGTATTGTCTAATTACACATTTTAGAGAAGGGACTTAAGTGGATGGCAAAACAGGAACGAAGAACAGATAATTATTATAGGCAGAGTTTATGGTTTCAATCATTTTAAAGTTGTTTAGCAATGCCTTCTTTAAAATTCTTCTTTCACTTACACATACCTTTATAAAGCAGAGGCTGTTGCGACTTGAATTTTCTTTTTCAGGTGTCTGCCTTGGATTTATTTATTCTTGTTTAAATATTATTAAATTTAAATTATTATTGTTTATTCATCTCATCCAATTTTGAGACAGTCAGGAGTAAAATCCCATTCTCCACACTAAAAAGATAAAGATGACCTTTTCCATGGAATATATTAGCACCACCACACTTCAAAACTCATATTTGTTGCGATAGTAACCTTTGTGTCAAGGATGTGCATTTTGCTCTTCCAACATCTACAAAAAATGGCCGAATGGGAAACAATAATTCAACGCGATCAACAGAAACAGGTTTTAGCAAGTACATCCCAAACAAATGTCAAATTTAACAAAATCTAAAAGACTTTGAAGTGTGCTATCCCTTTAGTACTCTCTACTTCCAGAGACCAATGAACATCCAATTCTGAGTGCTGAACCAAGAGCTGGTCCTTCCTTTACAGCCACCTTCTCCCGGGTCTTCCTGAGAGGAGCAGTTGTTGCCTGATTCATATACAGAGGGAACAAGAGCTGGATTTAAAGGCAAATGTCAGAAAGTTTGAAAGTACCAGTAGAATTTGAGAAGAGAGAAAAAAATCAGTACAGAAAAGAAAGACACTGAGATAGCTAGGGAGAAGAATGGCAAACAGCATAGAGAGATGTTGATAATCATAATTGAGAACTGGGGAGAGAAATGAGGGAAGAAGAGAGACTAGCAGATGGAAGGAATGAAGGAATAAGGAGATGGAGGGAGACTGAAGCACTCTGGGCAGAGTCTGGGACTGAGAAATGATCTGTGTGAAGACATAAAGGGGGAAAAATGCCACATGACAATGGGGCTATAACATGGAACAAGCAAAAAGATTCAAAAGAGACTAATTTGGTGAAGGAATTAGGTTATGGTTAGTGAAATGTTTCCACACTGTGCTGGGTTGACTGCAGCCATCAACTAAGCACCCACCAGCCCCTTACTCTCTTCATCCCCTCCCAAGAGAAAGTGGGGAGAGTACTGGAAGAGCAAAAAGGAGTACAAAAACCGTGATTAGAGAAAAATCCAGTTTAACAGGTGAAAGGTAAAAACAAAGAGAGAAGAAAAACCACTTCAAGTGATGCAAAGGCATCTTTCGCTACCTCCCAAGTACTTCCCATCACTCACTACCTCCTGGTCAGCAGACCAGTGCCCAGCCAGACTCCTAGCAATGGCTATCTTGGAAAGACTACCCATAGTTTTTATTGCCAAACCTGATGGCACACGGCACAGAAAATCCCTTTGGTCAATTTGGATCAGCTGTCTCAGCTGTGTCCCCTCCCGAACTCTTGCCCACCCCAGCCTACTTGCTGAGGGAGGGCAGAATGAGAAAAAGAAAAAGCCTGGACACTGCTTAAGCACTGCTCAGCAACAGTCACAACTCCACTGCATTATCAATATCATTTTGATCACAAATCTGAAACACAGAACCACCTGGGCTGCTCTGAACAAAATTAAGTTCCAGGTCATACTATAAGACAAGGAGCAATGGGAGAATAAAAACTGAAACACTGAGAAACAGAAAAATGATTTCACAGCAATCCTGACTGAAGTTCAGGGCACGTTCTGCTTTTATAAAAGCAGTGATGTGGGATACAAGCTCTGTCTCTCCGAAAAGTCTTATACTCTGTGATGACAAAGCCCGTCTTACACATTAGCACTTTTGTTTCAGGACTAGACCAGAAATGACTATGAGTAATTTAACTGAAAAACAACAAAGAAAGACAAAAAATATATTTAAAGTGCTTAAGTGCTTTTGAGCTTTCATAAGCTAAAATATGGATTCAATTTTGTCCTGGTTTCAGCTGGGATAGAGTTAATTTTCTTCCCAGTAGCTGCCCTGTTTTGGATTTAGTATGAGAAGAATGTTGATAACACACTGATATTTTTAGTTGTTGCTAAGAAATCACGGACTTTTTTCATTTTCCCATGTTCATCTAAAGAGTAGGTGTACAAGAGCTGGGAGGGAGCACAGCCAGGCAGCCAGCCCAAGCTGGCCAGTAGAAATATTCCATGCCATAGACCTCACGCTCAGTTTATAAATGGGTATTGGCTGGCGGGCAGAAACTTTTCTGTGAGTTCAGCAAGTTCCGTGAGTTCTGCAAGCTCCATGGAATCTGCAAGTTCTGTGAAATCTGTGAGTTCCACGGTCACTACTTGGGGACTGGCAGCGCATTTGGTTGTCACGCAGTGAGAAAAATTTTATTGTGTATCATTTGTTATGCATATTCTTTATTATTACTATTATTATTATTATTATTCCTTTCTTTCTTGTCTTATTAATCTGTTTTTATCTCAGCCCATAAGTTTTACTTTTTGTCCATTCTCCTCCTCTTCCCACTGAGCGGGGAGGGGAGCAGTGAGTGAGCAGCTGTCTGGTCCTAGTTGCTGGCTGTCGTGTTAAACCGCAACAAATTTTAATCTATTCAATAGATACAATACAGTAATATTCAAGCAGGTGGTGTTGCTTCATGCTGTATTTTTAATCTTAACATAAATGCTTGTTGTTCATGTCAAAGGAGTTTATTTTAGCCTCTGCTATTCTGTATTGCAGATGCATTTTCAGACTTCTGAAACCAAAGCCTGGTAGAATTGAGAAAGAAACACGACTTCTCACTACGAAACAGGTTTCCCATGTGACTCCAAAAACATGAAGGAAAAGCTGATATGGCAATAAAAAGTCACATCTTGAATAAAATAATATATGCCACATGAAATATCAGCTTAGAGAAGCCATACTGTTTTGCTCTTGTTAATTTGATAATTCACTGACTTTATAGCTTCTCTAGCAGAGACACTGAGCATCGCAGTTCAGTTCAAAAGTATTAAACTGGGAAGACATGCATGCATTTTTCTCACATCTCTTTTGCTTATGCAGGAGAACTTCTTCCATGTTAGGAGCCCAAAGCAGAAAATACTGTGACAGTGAGGTGACAGAAATCACATAAATGGTTGCATTAGCAGAACAATATGTACTTTTAGATATAATTATTTCCTGTTAGATTAAAACTTTTTAAATTAAGCATTTTTGATCCCTATCATGCATATTAAAACACTACTTTGACATATGACAAAGGGATCTCATCACTCTTACCAGAGTTCAGAGCACCCCAGTAACAGTCCCTTCTGTTTCAAGTATGCTGACATGTAATAGAAAACATAGCCAGCATTTGGGAACTTTTCTGGGTTTCTCTTTCTGCTTACATTTTTAAAACTATGTGATTGAGTAATCATTTTTTGTTTTTTAAAGAACAACCTGTTCTATCAATTTCAGAGTAAGGACCCATTATGTTGAATAATCCCCTCCCCCTAAATCAGCAACCAGTCCTTTCCTTTCAAATGTAACCCAATGTATTTATTTCCATTTTAGTTCCTTTTTGGTTTTTTTGGTCCCATTCCAAAAATACTTCAAGCTTTTCAATGCACATTATTGAGGAAATTGGCACATCGCTCAGATGATGTGTAAATTTTTTACTTCCCTTTTTCCAAGTGAAGAAGGAGTAGTGGACTCAAACTGGTCTGAGGCTGATAAATTAGCTATCACCTCAGAAAACTTCCCTGTTCCGAACATCCCTGACAATGACATTTTGCAGTTCTGCTTACAAGAGCTGCAGGAATAGATGGGGTCCAGCACGACAGGCTAGCAACTGACAGTGAGACATTATGCCAACACAGTTGAAATTATTTTCCAGAGTGTTTCACAATGTGAAGAACAAATTCTGAAGAAGAAAAATAGTCCAAAACCTTCTATCAAACTCTGAAGTTATTCTCCCACAACCTGGATTTAGACAAGCAGGGTCTGAACACATACTCAATATGCAAGGACTACACAGCTAGTATTAAACTTTTAAAACTGCAGTATTAGGCTCTGTGGAATGTGAAAATCTCCCTGCAGGAGGTGGGAAGTCTTTCACTCTTCCAAAGGACTTGATAGTGAGGGTGTCTACAGTCTGCAGCACACCTTCACTGCATAGACCAGTGGCATACTTCTTTCTTTAATTGTTTTCATGTTTTTTTATGTTCCAGAAGTTGAATTCATCCACCCACAAGTTCTGAATGCCTTCATAATTTACATACATTATTTGAATATAGAAAGACTTCATTTTGCCAACCTATTTACTGCCCACTTCTTTATTTTTAACAGAGCTGTACATGGGAGTTAAGCCAATGAAGCTATATAAAATTATTAAGGTTTATACGTAAATTTCATATGAATAGTAAATTTATACAGAATTGTAATTGCTAAAAGCAGCTTGCTTATTTTTATGTCGTTGACTTTGAAAATAACAGAATTTAACGTCAATTTATCTTACAGTATGAATGCTCACTTTGGGTAATCAGTAATGTTCTATAATTATATATGAAAATTATTTAATGGCAGTTTCAGCTTCTTAGCTGGATAACACTTCATTTTAACCATCCATAATTCAATGAGATTACATCTTGGTTTACATATTTTAATAGATGCTTTCTTCTGGTTATTTTATAAATTATATATGCAAATTATGTATTAAATAATTGATGAAGCACCTTGTTTTGCTTGTAGCTACAAGTGATGCTTTTCTTCACAAATATATTTAGGCAGTAGTTCTCTTCACAGCAAGATTTTTGCATAGTATTTTAAAAGATATTTAAACTCCTGCCGTGATGAAGGCTTATTTAGAAACATGAAATATAATTTGCTAACCTAATTTATGAAGCAATTTATACAATCCAGTATAATAGTACTGTAGAGTTTCATTGCATGGGTATTCTCATCTTCTCTGAAGAGCCTAAATTCTTTAAGATTTGGGCACACTCTGTATTATTAGATTCTATGATAGAACAAAGCAGATCAGAGTGATTATAAAAGCTTTATAAAACTGTTATAAGTTAATGCTACAGTTATTTTTTCTTAATGACAAATTTCATTCTATAATACTCAGTAAAAGGGGAAACAGAGTCATTAGTCTCTTATTAGAGATATGGTAAATGGTGTAATGGAATACTATGTGTTATGCATTTATCTACAATTGTGTATATACATACGTATGTGTATATATATATATCTTACAAAGATACTTTAATATTAAAGATTCCAGGATCTGTACCTTAACCAGTGTTTTAAGTATTACTTCCCTCTTTTTACTTTATTTTTAATTGAACCCTTGACATATGCTCAGTATTAAGGCTTTTTGAAATAAAACTGAATATTTGCAGACATGCTAAGCCCACAAAATTTTAGCTATTTAAGCCTTGTGTTCCGTAACTTTGTAATTAATACATCAGTAAGTTATAAACTATCTTTCCTCTCATTTGCAGAGAGGCACAATATAAACACAAACTCGAAAAATGCTTTCCTTTTCAAGCTGTGGGATTTGAAATAATGAAAAATAGCTTTCAGGATTGAAAAGGCTGGAGAGTTTACGATGCTGTGTAGGCATTTAGGAAGTTTCTGACTGGGCACTTCCAAATGAGAATCCTTTCAGTGCCTAAATTAATGTAGTACCATACAACACACAAGCACAAAGCAACTCCCACTGAGAACACTGAGATCTTCAGAGAGAATTCCTACAGAATTCGCCTAATGGGAAAGAGGCATCTCCATACCAACCTTAGCACACAACAGCTTTCTGGTTTGGCTTCCTCTGAGGAATCTCTGTCTTGGATTTAGGTATTTCAAATCATTTTCGTGGTGAAGAAGTTTTAGGCAAAGTTCTCTGTTTTCCTTATGGAGAAGTGTATCTGCCTCTAAACACAGAAGACGCTGAATAGATGCTCAACACAGGTCAGAAAAGAGCTACAGATGAATCCCATTGCTTTTCACCCTTGTGTTGCAATGCTTTGTGAAGAGCCCAAGAAATAAAAGTTTTTATGACAGTGATATTTGTAACAGGAAATTCTAAAATCTGCAATTAGACATTTCTCTATTCAAAGGATATAAAGCAGATAATACTATAAAGCACAATGTTGTATATTTCCCTCCCAAAACATTAGTAAAGTAGGTTTTTTGATGTGCTGTGCTTCTTTTCAGAAGCAAAGGCAAACTGATCCCCTGCATCTCAAACAGGGAAAAAAACCCCTCAAACATCTTCTTCAAAAAACTTACAAACACTACTGTGTGCCCCAGAATAAAAGCAAGCCTGAAAGCTGCCATGATTTCGATATATGCTGTACTTGTTTCAGCTGACAGTGAGGCCAATCAAGGAGATAGATTTATGTCACATTCATTTCTCCAGTGCTTTTATATTTGTGTTTGCTTGAAGGGGCACAGGCCTGAGTAATTTCAGCAGACCAAATCTGCTTGCCTGCAGGATTTTTTTTTTTTTTTTAATTGTATAAGGTCACTATATTTTATCTTAGTGTTCATACTTATATCTTTTTTTTAAATACAGTTTCATGTAATATTTAAAATATTCACAGTGAAAAACAGAGTGCATTTTAGAGTTCCTAAGCACACAACATCCAAAGCACAGGATCTTTTGATACACAGCTGTGTATGATTACTTGGGTGGTTAATTTCACATCCTGTTTATTGGTGATCAATTCCAGCACCAATGCATAGTTTCTTAAATTAATTAAGGATAAATCATTAGATGCTATAATTGATTAGTTCAAACTTATGTAAGATTAGAGTATAACTTTTGATAGTGTGATGCCTTTTGTGTTGTTTTACTTGTTTGTTCATTTTAAATCAGAGACTGAAAATGGTCAGAACAATTAACAGCGTTTCTTGATTACGATTTGACGCCAAAACCGCATGTGATGGCCTGTGAATATTCAAATTCAGTAAGAAATGGGGTTTTGCCTGTGAAGATCTAATAAAATAGATATTAAAAAAAATAGAATTTTTGGTGGAAATTTTTCCATTACATGTACATTTTAAAAATAATAATATGGAACTGTTATACAGTTTTTCACTCTTCCTAAAATAATGTTGGAAAAATATCCTAAAAATTGATTAAATAATAAAATAATTTTGGGGAAACAATGAAGACAAAAACTTAAATATTATATGTAATAGTAAGAAATTGATATTTATATCATGCCAAGCTATAAATTTCATTACAAAAAGGTAGTATTTAGCAATGGTTTTATCTTTAATATCTGTAACTTGAGATGACCTTCAGTGGTTGACGTATCAGTTTGTTAAGTTGATTGTACATTGATTTGCAATTTATTTCTAAGTGTTGATCGCTTCAAAATGCTAAAGTTCATAAATAAATTCCTATTTACTAAGGAATAAGAACAAACCAGTCAGAAAACTGTGCTATGAAGTGCAATTATTTAGTCCAATATTGCCTTTCTTGGGGAAATACTCTTTGATTAAATGAAGAGCAAAACTTTTACAAGTTATCACAAAATCAGAATGGTTTGGGTTGGAAGGCACCTTACAGATCACTTAGTTTCAATTCCCCCTGCCATGGGCAGGGACACCTTCCACTAGACCAGGCTGCTCAAAGCCCCATCCAGCCTGGCCTTGAACACTGCCAGGGAGGGGGCAGCCACAACCTCTCCGGGCAACCTTTGCCTCACCACTCTCATAACAAAAAATTTCTTTCTTATATCATTTTGCTTCTATAAAAGTAAATTTATCATTAGCCAAATATCAAGAAAATGAAATTTCCAATTTATTTAAATCACGAGGAATATATGGGTAAGCAACAAAATTCCATCCTAAAATTTTGCCATGAGCACATTTTTAACTTTACATTGCAATGTACTAAGCCATTTTTGTCAGTTACCCAATAAGAAAATAATTAATGCTGTCATTCTTTCTTACACAGAATTAGCAATGTAATCCTTTTTTGATATTAATCACTACAGTTTCAACAGCATACACCATTAATTCACCTTAATATGCTGCAACCAATCAATACTTGGTTTGTAAACTCATTTGTTCTTTGTGCCTACATGGCAAAAATAATTGTCTTAAAATAGCTCTTTTTATCATCTTCAAGGTGAAGAACTGTCTGGATAAATTCTGTAGCTAAGCTTTCAGAAGATGTAATAATCTTACACTAAAACCATGCTTTTCAAACCATTTAACATGTGTTTCCAATGTTCTGCAACACATTTTCAAATAATACTACAAAAATCTGAAATTGCTTTAGTGATGTTTAAGAGGCATTTACTCAGCAGATACCTACAGATTGCACTTTGTAAAACATGGTAGTTCACACACTAAACACTTTGCAAAGGTTAAGTTACTCAATATTCAGTAATTACTATGAACTGTTAACATGGTATGATATGAATGACATATTTTCTAAAAAGTCAGACTTCATCTGTTAATCTGTGTTGCTGTTCCAGAACGTGGACATTCCCTGCAGTTTGCTGTGCTGTGTGGCTCGAGCCACTATCCCCACTGTGTTTTGACAAGAGCAAACTCTGGAAATCAGCTCTCCCAGACACTTCATTCTTGCTGCTGCCTTTTCTCCCCAGCATTCTTGCCCTGGCAGATTTGCATGCACCACATAAACCTTCTAAGCATTTCTGGTTTTCAGTTTATACGATGGCTCTCACCTCACTGAACTCCCTTGGCATTTACTGTGAGCTTGCTGCGTCCCTGTGCTCTGCCAGCCTGCAGATCAGGACATACTCGCTTGTTACCCTTTGCACATGGAATGACCAGCAGTAACTGCCTGGTACGTATCAGAGGCAAGACTTCAAAACATAAACTACAGGGCCTCCTGCTTGCCTAGAAAAAGAGCCTTCTGTAAGGACTGTGGCTGCCTAATGATGGTCAGTCCTCATGGGCCACTTCTTTAGAGCTCGCATTCTCTTGGGTATACAGGATGCTCCCTGTACAACCTCTCCACTGTAGAGGTAATACCCAGATGTTTAGAGGTAACAACCACCCTCTAATAGAGTTGCTGGGCAGGCATATTGCCATGAAAACATTCATATGAGAGCAATCAAAATGATATTTTTGTCTGATCAGTTACAATGCAAACTGTAGTCATAGTACTTGTGAAAAAAGGTGCCAGGCATTAGGGACACAGAGTCTGCAGGCTTATTCCACATTGGAATGAGAGTGAGTGAAGATAGCAAGCTGGACCAAGTAACTTCCTTTGGGAATACACAATATATATGAGAATGACTACATAGGGGAACAAAAGTGAGTAGACTTAGTCTGCAGCTAAATAGAAGGACACCAAACCAGATGTAATTGGATTTGCTTCCCCTAAGCAGATTCATAAATCAAAACTCTCTCCTTCCTCCTCTGAGAGATCAGCTTCAGATGATCAAGGGGAAATATGCTCAGAAATTAGTTTTGGCCAGCGTTTGTGGCAACTCAAGCACTAATGAGGACCAGTTGTGAAAAAGTAACCATCAGAACTGCTTGTGTGTTTACTTTCTCCCAGTTTACTGTTCCAATACTTTACCAAGTGCACTACTTAAGCCCTCTGTAAGGCAGCTGAAACTTTGGGTCAGCCTGGACCATATTTTAATTCACTTTTCCAATAGTTTTCCCATTTCTTTGCACAAATTCATCACAATTCTATGGCACCTGGCTCACTGCCAAAGGCTACTAGCTGGCAGGAGTATTCCGGCAACCAGCTGACTTGGTATGCTTCCTTCAGGTCTACTGAAGAAGAAAAAAAACAAAACCCTCTTTTTCCCTGGGGAATGACACAACATATAATGATTTTTTTCCCATAGTGTATCTACCAAGGCACCTATATCCCAAAGCTATGCATTGCTACCTGACTCTTTATAAAGGATGGCAGAGCAGTTCAAAGCAAGCATCCAGGAATCTAGACAGGTCCAGAGAAGAGGAGTGAGGTATGACTGTACACAACTGAAATACTCTTCTGTATTCTACAAGGAATTATCAGTACATCGGTAATGTTTTCTGCCTAAATCCTACCAGAGTTGTGCCACCATGAAATGTCTTCTGCAGTTGCTTTCAGGCTGTGCTGGAGAGGAAGAGCTGTGGGAAACCCACAGATCTTGGGGTTCGCAAGGCATGCTCTCACACCATTTGCCATGCCAGTATTCACATTCCCTCTATCCTCCATAAACCAAAACACAGAAGTAAGCTTTCTGTTTTATAGACTGAGAATATGAAAAAGATGTAACATAAAAAAATGGAGAGACGTGTAGAGTCTTTAATTTACTTTTTAAGAGATTTGCTAATTGGCATCAAATGGTCATAGCCCTTCTTATCAGTCCTCTGATGCTGAATTCCCAATTACTTTTTCCATCTACATAATTACTAGCAAGAAAAATGGTTAAATACTAAAGGGTAATGTCAGAAAGAGCAGCAAAATACATTTGAATCCACCTGTTTGTATTTTATTATTACCATTTTTATACACTTCATCTATGTGAAACTAATGGTAATAATAACAATGCACTTCTTAGATTTATATTGAAAAGTCAGACATGATAATAAAGCTCACAAGTCAAAACGCAAAGAAAAAAAAGACAAAAGACGTTACATTTGAAGTAAACAGCAGACTGCCTTATAATAATTTCTTCCATATCCTGTCTTACTTCCATTTTCTGTAATTAAATGTAGTCTGACAGCATGTGCTCTGAGAGTGTAAGCAGAGATCACACAGCTCCCAGAAGCAACTTATAAATAATGAAATAATCACCCATTCCAATACAAACACCAAGGAGACGGATCACCTTTTTCTGCCACACCTTGCATAAAAAGTTTCTTCTCAGTGCCACACCATCAATGGGCAATATTTAAAGCAGAAGATTATCATGCCTCTTTTGTTCCAGTGTTCATACCAAAACACCCACTTCACGTTAAACAATGCACTGCAGAAACGCAGACACCAAATCTTATCCCCTAGACATCAGCCTTCAAGACACTCATTTTCTCTGTATTTGCAGAAACAGCACACAGTGAGGGAAACACAGCCCAGGTTTCACTCCATTGAGTTCAGTGTTATTACATGAAGAACTAATTTATTCAAATACATCTCAGTCATCACACAAGCACTCTGAACGAGTTGTGGGTGAACACTAGCTTATCCTCTGGCTTTTCTTTTTTTGGGTAAGGGACTCTCTGCTTTCCAAAATATAAAATTAACTTTTTATTTTTCTTGTTTCAGGATTGACTTGATTAATGGAGAAAAAGCTCTCAGGATACTACTCAGATTGTCACTTCTTCAGGGAAAGAGATGCTCAACAAAAATCACAGCCTCATAGTCCTGCCGATAACATCTTGATTTTACTCTTACATTATATATGGGGAAAAAGGTGTAGGGGGGACTAAACAGATGTCATTCCAGAAGGCACTAAGCATGCAATGATGTCATGCTGTCACCTTCATCTTCTTGAGAAGTTGGGAATTACAGCAGTTCTTAACCCCTGCTGTGTTATATCACAGGACTGTAAAGAGGCAGTCACCAGGACATAGTGTGCCCAGGAAGGGGAAGAATTAGAGCTGTGATATTAATTGAGGGGAAGAAAAAATGATCAGACAGTACAAACTTAGATCTAGAAAATGCTAGGATACCTTCACTGCCCCCGGTACTGAACTGGTGAAGTCTATATGGCATTGCTCTGCCTGGATTTGCTAACTTGCTTTGCATCCCTGAATTCTAAAGATCCCGATATGTAAAAATATCCTGATACGCAAAATGTTTGTTCTTTTCTACATACCTGTTTTTTTCAGACATTACAACACCATCTTCTGCCTTCTAAACCCTCAGTATTATCAGTGAGTTCTAATTCAGTGACAATTCAGTGACAACAAGTGTAATAACCATTTTATGACCATAGCTTCCCAATACCTCTCTCTTTGATCTATATATTCAATAGGACTCCAGAAGTTATATGCAGTCACTAAAGATAATGGTATCAACAACTTACAGACAGAATTTTTGTGATTACTGTCTTTGCTGGGCAACATCTTGACTCCTCTTGATTTCAGTTCAATTGCTTTTTTCACTGCGAAAATAAGCAAACAAAAAGAAGATAATTCATTATTACACCTTGTAGAAAGGACATATAGCAGCCAAATCATACCCTACAGTAATACAAAGTTACACAGGAATCCTACAAGCAGTTTGAAATAACTGCACTTTCTGTGATAATCCAAATACATTTTTAGAAAAAATGCAACCATTTATCATGTTTCAGAATATGTCCTTTTTAAACAGACTTTATCAGAATTTGAAGTATTTTGAATAGTATGTTTCCTTAAGGTCAAAGAAAAGAAAAACCTGTCCTAATTACATGTATGGGTTTCCTATATTTACCACTGCATATGGCAGAATCTTAAATGTTTTCAAAACTTCTTTCTTCCATAAAATGTACAGTACATTATATACACCTATCTGATGACCAAAAGCTTTAAATGTGATATTCACATCTTCTTTTATTTGATGCACTCTTCAACAGTAGATGTGGCTTTAGTCCAGTTTCCTAAGGAGATTAAGGTTATAGGATCAGAGTAGGTTACAGTCTTTGGCTCACCTAACCCCTTTTGAATCTACAGGGCAATTTCAACTGAATTAGAAAGACAAACAGAGTAAGAGCTCTCAAAGGGACAAGGTTTTCTGAGACAGAACTGATGCATCAGAGGTTTAATATCTGGTTTCTCTGTTTAGCCAGTTGAATGGCTGATAAAGCCCCAGCCTATCCCTACTAAGCAGTTAGGGCACCATGGGAGGGATCAGGAGCAAAGCAGGAAGAGACACGAGAAGAAACTAGTGCAGTTACACATTAAGGAACACACAGGGTAGAATTTTAATTGTAATGGTAAGAGAAAAGGGTGAAAATATAGGACACATTCACAGGAAATTCGTTAGTTCTGTGCCTTGGGAACAACTCAATCAATTGAAAATGAAACCAAATACAAAAAATAATTGTGCAACAAGCTTGGACAATTCAAAACCAACGTGCAAAAAGCAATAGCAATAGCAAAATAGCTTGTGACTGACTTGTGTAACAGAATGCTAACAATGTCATGATTCATGTCAGTAAAAAAAAAATTACAAAACGCAGTAATCCTTTCCTGATTCATATTAAATACTTATTTTCCTAGAGCTTGCAGTGATTAATAATCTTAAAATGCAGCCATTTATCCCAGATACAAACAGAAATAAAAAATCAACTCAAACATTTTTAAAATGGCAGTAATTTGTACCTCATTCTATATAAATATATAAATTCATAACAGAGTATCAGTTATCCTTTTTGTTAATGTATGGGATAAATTTTATGATCACTACACTATACACTGATCTGTATGCAGATATCTCTAAGTAAAGTGGTAGGAACAGCAAGGCAACTTGTCTTTAAATATCACATTAAAAATCCTGATTTCATCATATTTTTTTCTATATTGGACTTTTGCTAGCTGAAGCAGGCTTTTCGTAAGTGCTGAAATTGGGCAAGCACTGCAGAAAGTACTTTTTGTGCTATGTACTTGCAAGTGCAGACATTTATGTCTAAACCTGGAAAACAGGTGTTCAAATGATGAAAGATGATTGAAACACAATTGTAGCCGCATGGGATGAAATGGATTTGATAGCAGTGTGGTGTTTCCTTTTCTTCCAAGACAGGAACACATTATACAGAGACATCAAAGCAGACAATAAGGCTAATATCCCCAAGGGCTTCTGCAAGGGTAATCCTCATGCGTGTGGTTTTCTTATGATTACTTTATAGATTTAGGTACTAAAATTTCCATCATGTGCCACCTTACATTCTGGTTTTTTAGACTGTATAACCAGTGTGTTAAAATGATTCCGTATTTAATGGGAAATGAACAGCACAATGCTTGTAATGAATATTTGGGATATTGTCTGGAGTTGTGCTCACTCCGCCAGCATGAATTTCACAATTTATTAATATCTGTTTCATGTAAAACATGCGAGCACTTCTTGGAGGATTCAAAACCAACATTTCTCACACTCAGGGACGTGTGGTAAAACCACTGAGGAGTTACGCAGCAGGCAGAGAAAAGAACTATACTGTCCTTCTTCTCTTTGTCTTGTGACCCTATTTTAGGGTGAAAGTGGCAATCATCACTCAAATTCCTTGTGGGAGTTCACTCTTCAAGATATTTGTTAGGCATACTTGAAGCACAATTCTTGTGAATGGGGAAAAATGATACTCATCAGTTTTAGTTTGAAATACAGTGGACATAAATTGAAACAAGAGAGGTTCTGACTTGATATATGAAGAACTTTTTCACTATTAGGACAGTCAAGCATTGAAACAGGTCCTGCAGTTTCCATCCTTGGAGATTTTTCACATGTCAAGAAAAAGGCATTCTGTATCTCTGTGAAAGAACATTAGATAGGGGACTCACAGTACTTAAGATCAGTCATCTAAAATGCATGTTTTATGAAGAGAAATAGCTACCTCAAGGGGGCCATTCATCCCCTTCTAAGATAGGCACAATGAATCATTCTCTGGAGATGCTTTTTCCTCTCCATAAAATATAACAGAAACATATACCACTTGCTCAAGCTAGAACCCTTCATTTGAGAAAATAACATCAAGTGACGTGAGCTCTTATGTCTGCAGAACTTTCACAGCCAAGTGCAGGTATCTGTGAGACACAAGGATCCACGAGGCTAAATGGGATAGTTTGAGACATAAATACCAAGCTTCTGCCTCTATTATATTTCTGTGTGTAGGCATTTGCATGCAGCCTGCATAGTATTTTCTTCTATTTTTAAAAAAAAATTAAGCAAGTATAGTCTTTGACATACAAACTGTTCAACCTCTGAAAGAGAAATAGAGATCACTGAACATTGGTTTGCGTGAACCAGTTCAACCCCTTCTGTAACATAAAAGAAATACTCTAAATTGCACTTTTTATAACCATTTAAATCCCATTTGAATAACTTTTCTGAGATATTTCTTTTCTCCTTCCTGATTGCTCTTTCATTAAAAAGGTTTTCCTGATTTCAAAGATGATTTGCCATTTAACAGCACAAAAAGAGGAATGGGCTTACGTTAATAATGTCAGATATGAAGAGCACTTTCCACCTTTTAAGTGATTACTCTTTAAAATTTGCATAGCTTTCTGCTGTCTTCACTTAAACACTCAGTTAAGCTAACTGTATTCACTCACTTCACCTTTTCTGTTAATTGTAACTTCAAGCGTCTTTTGCAGATGAGACACCCATTCAGGGAGGAGGGCAGAGCTGAGCACTGGAAGTCCAAGACAATCTTATCAGCGTACTGGAAAGCACCAGTGGTATTGCTTAAATTTTTGCTAAATTAAACTCAGTCATGAAAAGAATATATACCTGGCATTATTTGAATGGATCATGAAAGTTAAAATTTTCAAGCTGTGAACCTCCACTCTAAACTATTCTGATTTCTATGAAGTGCTTAGTTTCTAATATATTTGAACCTGTGTGAAGAAAATACATTCTACCCCAAGCACAATTACCTTGTAGAAAAGATTACAACAATTTAGTAGAAATGTAGTTTTAAGAAAGGATTAGAATCACAGAATCACAGAATGGCTGAAGTTGTAATGGACCTCTTGTCCACCCCCTTGCTCAAACAGGGCCACCTAGAGCCAGTTGCCCAGGATGAACCAATGAGTAAAATTTCAACTGTTGGTAACAATCAGGAGGGTAACAAAAAAGCTAATTGTCTTATGCACTTTCCTTGCCCGAGGCCTATGAAGTATAAAATATAACTGGTAAATCGTGTTCACGTAAATGACGAAAAGAGATGAAAATAAACAGAACATTAAATATTTAAAACATCTGTATATATTTGGGTAAGCAAGACCTAATATTGATGAGACAGTTCTAAATAGATGAGATTAAGCAAAATGTTCACAAACAACTAAGCCTAGATAAATTTCAGTAAGTTGTTTCATATACAGACTGCAGTCTGACGAATTTCACAAAGACCTTTCATGACCCATTGAATAGGTACAAAAAGACAAGGTCAAAAAGTGAACTTAACAAAAGCAAGTCTTCCAATTAATAAAAGGAAGTGTTTTTTTCATACAAGAAGTAAAAGACGTGAAATTCGTTGCCAAAAGGCACTGGCAAATGTGGCTGTAAGAAGTCTGCAAATCTGCTTCAGGACATGGCTGGAGACAGGCATGGGGTTAGGCAGGTCCCTTTCTGAATGTTCATGCTGTTCTTACACTTCTCTAAGTCTATCTTTGTGGGCTGAAGAAAGAGGCCAAAATTCATTTAGCAGGTAAATCTTATCTCTTTGCTACGAAAGAATGACTCTTCTTCCACTTCATATTTCTTTAGCAGTCTATGATCTGTACTGTGATACTGCTAGACACTGTTACAATCATAGTAAATATGCCTCTATTGTAGATGGAAGATGACCTTCTTCTGGAAGGTTTTTTTCCTGTTCTTGTAGACAAGGTATCTGTTGCTGGCCTTGATGAGCAATATCTTTCTGGGCAGAAGCTTCAAGACTTCCTGCAGAACATGACTACTACTCACAGTTTGAAACTGTCTCAGCTGGAGAACTCTCAGGGCTGAGCTTTCAAGCTATCTTTGCACTCCAAGACACACCACATGCTAATCTCTCAGCACAGCTTCATTCTTCTGCAAGCTATCAGCCTGTGTAGTCAGCCAGTCCCCAGTTCTACGTAGACTGGGTATTCCTGTTCCAATTTTTACATCTTCCTCGAAACACCAGCGTTCTATGACATTCGTTGTTTTAGATTCAAATCAAATTCACATATTAGGTTTCTTCTTAGCTTTATTAGACTACTTAATTAGAATAGGAGTAGTGTAAGATATTGTTTATCATCCAGTAAGATTATAGTTTTGTTCTAACATTTCTAACACATTTTGAGTTACTTGCACCTCTCTGAAATAATTTGGTTATGGTTGTCAGATTCTGTTTTTAATTATACCTATGTATATCTGGTGGAATGGATCTTTTCTACACACTGTTGATATGTTTAGCCCAAAATTATTATGAAAAATTATCATCAACTAAAATTAACTATGAATTCATGTTTTGCGATTTTTTTTAAATAACTATATAGTATATTCTAAACATTATAATGTTTTGTTAGCTCAAAATATTAATTGAATATTTTATCTTTAAAAATTAATGTATTGCAAAGAATTGTCTTAATGAAATTTTCTTTTTTCCTTTTTTAATCAGCTATATAATGTAGATCAGAAATACTGCAAAAAGACGAGAAAATTTTTTCCTACATACTGTTTCCTACTGTTTACTACAATGATATTTAAAGAACTCAATGAATTTTTAGCCTTAAGGAGAAGATTTAGAGGAGCATTGGTCATTTTAAAAGTGAACTGTAACATCTTATGCATTAATCAACTTATTTTCATTGACGGTGAATCACCCAAATATGCACAGTCATCTTCTTTGTCTCAGAGAACTGGAAATATAAAAATGTTTATAAATAAAAAGTCATATATTTCTATTGTGAATTTTTAGAAAATAATGCACCTTAAGTGCACCTTAAATATGTTAAAATACTCTTGAATTTGTTATTTTTGAAAGTGAAAACAGTCATTGGTAGTATCAGCCTTATTTTCTGGAGCCATGAAGCATTTCAGTATATTATGCTTTCCCTACATTCCTACCTCTCTGTAATTCAAAAGGAAAAATCTGTCAGTTTTATTCTTCTTACATTCATTTCTAAGAGAGAATAACTCACAAAAGAATTGCTCTACTTCTGTTACTATGGTAAAAGCATATTATACATAGCAGCTCATTACAGCAGGGATGGTTTCCTACAATGCATACAACAATTAATGTTCTTATATGACTTTTATTTTCCATAGTATTGTTTCCCAGGATGGTTCTTTGAAAACTGCCCTTCAAACCTCAGGTATACTCCAAATTGCTCAAGAAAATGAAATCTGAAGGTTTGCTTTTTCATGATAGTTTTAAACAGTGTTTTTAACAATTACACATGACTAATAAAAGCATGAAGCAGCTGTAAGTCTCTCAAATATTCTCTGCACATGTAGTTTTTAAATATGTACATTTCACAAGTGCAAATAACTGTACTAAGTAATAAAGAATCAAGCTTTGTGTATATAAGCAGTTCTAGAAGTAGAATCGAAACCATGTACAACTATTAACCAAAAGAGCTGTATACATATTTTTAACCCTGACAGAATCAACATCCTTCCAAAAATAAACTCCGTAATTTAAGTCCTGACCTCTGATTATTCTCTCATTTTTATTCTTCACAAGTCCATTCAATTACATGGCTTAAACACTACACAACACTTTGGAGCAAAGATGGTTTATTTGATTTTTTTGTTTGATTTGAAGATAAGACAAGACAGACTTCTTTTTAAGCAAACCCTACATGCACCTTGAAAACTGTGTCAACCTATCTGAAATCTACACAATGCATGGTCAGAAATCTAAAGAAAATTCAATGTATTTACAATTTTTCTCTGACACTGGAAAGTGCTTTTGAATGAACCACTGACTATAACCAAGACGAACTTGCAAGCTAATAATTTTTTTTTTAACATTTTCAGGTGAAGAAATCCAATTATTTGTGAATTCTATTAACATATTATCAAGTAATTCTTACTGTGGGTTATTATGTTCTTGAATTTTATGGAGCAATTAATTCTTATTTGAACTTCTATTTGAAAATACACTGAGAAAGGCCCTACAGAGTGTTGGCATTCTGTGTCTTCTAAGATGCAGGAGAGGCTATAAAGGAAAACTTTCCAACATGTTTGATTTTCCTTCCATCATTGTACAAGTTTATTCTAACAAGAAAATTCTAAATAAATATTAAAAAATGACCAAAAAGTAAAAAAAAAAAAAGTTTAAAGAAAAATTTAATAAAGGTACATGTATGTCCTGTGCCTCCACCAGTGGAAAAAAAAAGAACTTAAATTACCCAAAGAAATTTCTCTAGAAAAGGTAAAACACACTTAGATTGTTGACTCCCTTGAAGAACTTATTTTCTGTCTCTGATAATAATTAACTACTAGTGAACTAATAATTACACAGACAGTATGAAGGCAGGAGACAGTCATTTTTCACACCCAGCTTTTTTTAAAATAGTTTTTATCTTCTTTTGCTTTGTTTTAAATTTTGTTCCTTCTATCTGATTTGCAAGTTTTGGGGAGAACTTGTAGTTTGTGGTTGAACAGGAATTTCAAATCATCTGTATTACAATATAAAAAGTCTATATCTATTTGTCACACTCAGGGTGGCTGTGAATTTCAAATTCTGTACAAATGCAAGGTAGCAAGTAGTCTTTGGCACCAAGAATTTGCAGTCTTATTCTGCTATGTAATTTTTCTTAGCAGAGACTGGATAGAAATCAGTAAGAAGAAAAATATGGAAAAGTGAACTGAAAGCAAAGATGGTACGAAGCACGAACAATTGTCCATTTGTAGGGCATAACTGAGAAATAATTTAATCTAGCGGGGGTTTTAAGGAGTTATGATACACTACAAAAAAGAAAGATAACCTTCTGCAGTTCCACTAGGGCTAGAACAAGAACAGTGTTTATTTGTAGCAAGGGAGACGTTGGTTACACAAGCAAGAAGCTTTTTAAGAGCAAAAGTGATGAAGCCCTGGAATGAATTACCCAGAGCAGCTGTGAAATCGTAGCCATTAAAAGTTTGAAAGAACATGTTAAATTAAGGTCTGAAAACAACGCTCAAATATACTTGGCTCCTCTTTGATATCGAGTTAGCTTATCAAGATGCTTTTTAAACCTATTTTCTATTATTTCACAATAATAGAAATTGTGCAGTACACACGTACACAGCAAAACCAGGTAAGGTGCTAGAAACTCAGTTAACATAGTATTATGCTTGAGCTAATTTACCATCGTATAGATCCAATACCCTCTTTTAGATCCAAATGTAGTTATACCTGGAGAATACCTGTATGTGTTTCCACAACAAGAAAGCTAACACTTGCTGCTTGTTCCTAGCACATTCTTTGTAATAGTCCTCGTGTATGTGTTGGATGACATAACACTTTTTTTTCCCCAATTACCCAAATACATGAGCATATCGCCAGTTTTTCTTCCTGCATGAAATAACCTGCAAGGCCTCGAATTCTGGCTACCACTCAAAGCTAAAATATTCTGACTTCATCTGCTGGTACTTCCTCAATCTGCTTCTGCTGCTGCTCTGCTGAGTTCAGCTCTCGGCTGCCTTTTACCTCAGATTTCTCCCAAGTACAGATATTTGAAGTGAAGAGGAACAGCATATTGGCCAGTACCTGGTGATCACAAGCAGGGTCTTTTAGAAATTAAGATTTTCAGTATTTTGTGTGTTGAGAGAGAGTGGAAGAGAGATATCTATTACAAAGAGTGATACTTCACATACTTTGCAGAGTTCAGTAAGAAACAGTGAAGCACTCGCAACATAAATAGGATTATTCTTGAAGGGATTAGTAAATTTATCTCAGTACAGCACAGAATTCACAAATACTCTTTTGCTTTAGTTTCGCTGTTCTGATTTTCTTTAAGCTGAGTATGCCTGTTTTGAAACAAAGTATTTTCTTAACTCACATTGCAGAGTCCAATTAAGTGCCCTGTCTGCTTTGCACTAGTGCCTCAGTCTTTCTGGGTTCTCCTCCAAAGACACAATCACTGGACTACTACCATTTTTTGGCCCTGGAAGAAATGAGCTACAATTCCACATTTGGCAGCATCAGTATTCTCTGTGGATTCTGCTTACGGATCGAACCTTTCTTTCTCATCACTCAAAGACATGTGAGACCAGTAAATAGGTCATTAGCAATCTCCAGGTTTACTCCTTCACTATGGCCTGATGTAACACAAATCCTTTCTAAAACTTTAGTGTTTATGAGAGTAAGAAAAATTAACCGTTCTCAATCTTACCGTTCACTTTAGTTTATGAAGGGAATTCTGTAATAAATTCTTTGATAAAACAAGGCCCCAGACTCAATAACCTATGAGGACCTTTGCAAGCTTTGCTTCTCAGCTACCCACTTCTTGACTTTTGCAGAGGCACCACTGTTTTCCATAGGATCTCTATTTTAAACGAACTCACTGGAATAATCCAACTGCTGTTTCTGTATTCCCTGCCTGAAGAGTATTCTGTCTAATATGTTATCCCAGCATTTCTCATGCTAATGGCTTTCAAAATCTTCCCTACTCATCTGTGTTATAACTCCAGAGAGCTTCACAGCAGGTATGGATGTTTCTACTATACGGCTTCCTGTAAAAGCTGTAGGTTCATGATCAGTTGGCTTCCTTGTTCATCAATCCAGCAAAGTACCGCCTGTCATTATCAGACCTTCCACCTGCTCCCTGTGCTGGAAATCTCTGCACGCAGTACTAGTGAACAAATGCTACAGCCCCAAGATAAATTGGTGTCACAATAGATTTTTACACAAATCTTTCTCATTCTATGCGTATAAGCTGACACAGGATCTGCAAGTTTAAAATGCAGCACAGTCATTTGTTTTCCATTAACCTTCTGCATGACATTTAGCTGGCCACTTGCCCTAACAGACTGCCTTAGCTCCTTTGTGCTATCAATATATGATATATCATAATAAAACAGGTTCAGCAGGCATCAGGTCTTCAATGCCTGCAGATGTCCTCCACAGTTCTGGAAAACATCATCAACACAGTTTGCAGAATGAATACATACTATCACAGAACACACTGAGCAGTAGTACATAGGGATTGTCTCTGAAAAATTTATCATAAAATGAGATCCACTCAGTTCCTTGTTTGAATGCCACTTCAACTATGTCTTTCAACAATAGTCTCAAAAGCTGATTTAGGGTTCTTCTCCATTAACATCTCTATAGTGTCACTCAGTGGAATGGTCAAAATGTTCATCAGAAAATCCTATTCCAAAGTCAGCATTTGACCATGCTTTCAGGTTTTGTAGAGAAACTGAATCTGCAGTCTGGACTGAAAACATCTCTAAAACACAGCTCTTACACTGATCATTTGACTGCTATCCGTCACACAGCTGAACTTGAATGGACTCTTCTCTGGCATGGTAGATACTGAAGAAACTGCAAGTGTGGTAATACTGACAGCCCACTATTTGATGTCTTCAGTTTCCTCCCATGCGAAAACTGACATGCAAATGCTTTCATTCTGTGCCAAATATAAAATAATGCGTCTAACTGATTCTGTGACTGCATGTATGTTACGCATGCTTCCTTGATACCTGCACCACTCTGTATAATTTGCATACCTCCATTACTCGTGCATATGCTCTTATTTTAAATTCTTAAGTCCACATTCTGCTGTTCTCTTTATCTTGCTACTAGCTGGTTTAGCAATTAGTGAAACCTACAGTTTCCTCAATATTTTCCACATGCATATTTTTGCATTGGAAAATATGCAGTTTATTGAAGATGCATCAGTTTCCTTATATTAAAACTGCACAAAACCCAGCTGTCTCAGAAGCTGGGTAGCCTTTGGACAGTGGTGCTATTGAACAAGGATTGTGGAAGATGTGGCATCAAGTGAGCATAACACGACTCTTGACAAAGAGTAGCTACCAAGTCTGGGGGAATGTTCCTTGCTTTTTAAGTATAGCAATATGTGACTTAAATGTCATCTTTTATTTTGCAGGTAATTTGGGGGAAAACAGTGACATGTATAAAAATGTGTACCAAGTTGATACCCTTCCTTTCAACCACAAATACAGTATTATGAATAGTTCTACTGAGAACAACACCTTGACAAACAAGAGGCAAAGAATGAACAGCTGTTACTAGATTGGCATCTGCTTAGTGCTGGCATCATGAAGCAGCTATGCCTGAGCCTTCTTAGCAACACAGAAGCTTTACAGGACACTCAAGAAAGGCGTATTAGCTGTAGCAACATGATTAGAACTACGTACAGGCTTCAACCTTTAATGAGCTTTCTTGTTTATTCTAAAAAGGCCCCAAAATCAAGGTTCATGGTAAGGGTTCCTATATGGTGGCTTAGTAGTAAGACTTCTTAATAGAACGTCCTTGTGCTAAGAAAAATCTCTCTGTAATCCGAGTCTTCGTCAAAGGTTTCACTCTGTTGGCACCGAGAAATTCTACCTAAACTTTCAACTGAGAATCCTGAGGACAGAGCTTTATCTTTGGGTCCAGTTCATCTGTACTCTTGATAGATGTAGTTCTTTTAGATTTTTTCTTTTTTTAGGTCACTCTAAGTCAGCTTTTGGGCTTTGCTTTAAATTTTAAGAAAAATAAATACTTTGTGACACTAAACCAGACAAGATGGCCCATCTCTGTTAAGCACGCATGTTGCCTTTATGAGGTGACAGTTTTAACAATAAATGCAAAGATTATTTCTAATGTCAAACACTGAAAAAGGAAAAGCTTCAAGGCTCTAAAAATGGGAGGAGCAGAGACAGTTTTATCTTACAGATGTGCTGAACCCAATATATACGCCAAATCACTTTCATTATGAATTTTAGAGACGTTACAGGAGCAGCTATTTTGAGCAGCTAGCTCTTAGACAATGCACATGCCACATTCACAAGGAAACGGTCTGAATGTTTTTTCCTGCTCTTTCCTTATCACATGGTATAGATTAATATTAAGCTAATAAAGAATATCTTGTAATTTTAATACAGGGACAAAATTATACATGCAAAAAAATCAAAGCTTTTTTTCAGAGAAGCTAAATATATATTCAATGTGTGGGAAAGTAAGATGTCAAATATAGATTTCATTACTACAGTTTTTATTGGATTAAGCAAACCTAAATATAGAAATGAGAAAATACAGGCCGGTGATTAATGGTGTTTAGTATTTTATATTCTCAGATGCCAGTATAGGATAAAACAAGGGACTCAAGTTTTGAGACAGACTGAAAATCAGACTGGCAAAGGATGGTTTAATTTCCAAAGAGGGAGCTATTCACAATCAATAGTCACATATGAAGCTTAGGCCAAAAGAATCTTACTTTTAACAGAAGAAAGATTTATTCCTTCCTACTTCACAAACAAATGTTCTCCAAAAAATTATCTCATTGTAGACTCACACAGATTTTACCATGTAGCTGAGTAAGTGTCCTTAAAATGTAAATCAATTATACTAAACCAAAGTTCTGGGAAAACAGTTTAATACACTCTTACTCAAATCTAAACAAGTCAAAATAAAAGACTCTCAAAATAAATGACTTTCCGATATACAATGACTGTACTGATAGGATGTGGGGAAATCTGCAATTACAGTATCAAAGTGAGGAAGAAATACAGAAGGAGAAAGAACCAAAAACAAGGGAAGAAAAAAGATAAATGAACAAGCATAGTCTACCCACAGCAGCCATGACAGGCTTATTAATACAGTTAAGAAAACTTACTTATGCCCCTAAAGTACATCATACAGTTTAACATGACGTAGCTAATTAATTTCCTAAGCATTCATGATTTTTCCTTTTTTACAAAACATAGCAGTAGGAAAAAATAAAAACCCAAGGAAAAAGTTAAATGAAGTTTCAGCTGTAGATCGAGTCTTCGTTAGTTTGATATTTCAAAGCAGCTGAAATCATGTAAGAGTTCACTGGAAGTTTCAAATAGCACCAACTCACAGTAAAAACACGGTAAGTGGTGAAAATTACTTCCAATGAGAGATTTAAAGAGCTCAACCTCCTTAGCTCATCTAGGAAACTGAGAGGTGACTTGGCACTTGAGAAAGGGGAATTCTAAAGTTAAAAAAAAGTCTTTTTACTCTTTTGAGGGAAAACACAACACCACTACTGAACAGAGAAAGACAAAACCAGTGTCATACAATAGAGAAGACAGGACTAAATATGTAGCAGTGGTCATGTTAACCACAGAAAAGAACGGTCAAGAGAAAAGGTGGATTATCTACTTGCTGACGGTTTCATATCAAGACAGGATTACCTTCTTGATAATAAAATTTAACAAAAGACAAATTATTGCCTCAGTACTATTCAATAGGAAATTATATTCAGCATCACCTAAGAGCTAGAAAATAGTTTCTTCTGGCTTTTTTGTTTGATCAATTGCTTTTACTAATTTTCTTTTCTAAATTTTCTCTAATTGACAATTATAATTGTAACCCTTTATTAAAAGTACCACGCATCAAGAAAATACTACCAATTCTTTTAACTTCTTTCAAACATAATTTCTAAGGCATTAAAGAATATGTAGGAAGGACAGACACGCATCTACATGCAGACTCACTGAATTACAAAAAATTTACTGAAAGAACTACTTTACCTAGCAGTTGATTTTACATTATTTCACTCATGGTTTCCATCAGTATGCATTTATTTCAGCAGCCTCTATTATACTCATTGTTTAACTTCAGAATTATCTGTTTGTTAAATCCTGAATTATTCAAGGTAGTCAAACACAGCAGATAGATAACTTCTGGTACATAATGATCAAAATACCTAATACCTCCTTGAACCTCTCTGATAACTTGCCAAAATAGCATATTTAATTTAAAACACTCAACAACAGAGATGTGATTCTTACCGTAGAAGTGGAACACACCCATTACTTAGGTTTTGCTTTGGAAACTTTCTTATTTTATTCTCTTTCTAGGAATATTGAAATAAATATTTAATTCCAGCAGTTTTAGTTAGTCTAGAAAAAAGTATTGCCATTTTCTTTTCTCTTAAAATGAAACCCATATATACTAAAAAAACCTTCTTCTATTGCTCAGGAAACACGCGAGAGCTAAGCAAGCATAGTATACATGATGTACATATGCAAAAGCAGGGGATTCATCGTCACGCTTTTTAAGTCATTCTGTCTACACTGATCAGCTCTGTTGCTGGGAAGTGCTAGGTTTTGATCGCATAGGGAGACTGTTAATATTACTTCACCTCTGGGGAATGTATGCATTTATGAAGCATTGGCACAAGACAAATCATATACTCTGCAACTCCCACTGAATACACACAAAGAGTCCTTGTGTATCAGCACAGGCGAGGGCAACGGGATGAAAAAAGGGCGTTCACAACTGAGTGAATGTGACATCTTTTCCCCTATGGCAACGCCATGACAGAACCAGGCAGAAGAAGCACGGAGCCCAGTTACACCCGCTGGGAGTGCTGACTGCCCTGAGACCAGCGTTGCCGATGTGGCAGACATGAAGCAGCCAAGGCGAAGCATGTCACTGCACTGTAATGGGTTCTGGTGGCTTTCAGGGCCATCTGTACCACGTCTCCTTCTGTCTAAAATCTCGGAAAGTATAAAAATCTTCCCGAGGTTCACTGGGAAACTGACGTATAGATATTTTTATTGATGACATTAACTTCAAAAGATTAAAAATCAAAACAAAGTAACAAGTGGGGGAAGGAAAAAAGCCCCAGATCTTTCACTGTATACCTGTTAATTATTTTTTTTTTCCAATTGTCTTTAACCTTCTGCTCTGGCTTCATGGAAGATGGGACAATGAATATGATTCAAGGGGAAATCCAAACACCCACCAGACAGGTATACACCTTTTATACTACATTGTTTTATTTATACATTCAGCTTGCCAAGCATTTTAAAACTCTGGTTAATGCATTCAGGTGTGTAATTCTTATACAGTGCTTTAATTTTTATGTCAGTGAGTTTGTTTTCTTGACCATGTTAAAATTTGGGGCACTAAATATTGCAAAAATGCAGGTTTGAAAGCTCTAAATTTGAAAAATTTGCTGAACAGATAAATGAATTATGCATAGTTTTAAATCTAATTGATATTCCAATATTTTGGTTAAATAAATTATAATAATTCTGCTTGCCTGTTCAAAAAGCAAATAAAGAAATTTAAATTGGCTGCTTGCTAGTATTGGTTTTAGTTGATTGGAGAAGGCCAAGTCACAGCAATAATAAAGCCATAACATGATAATAAATATGATGTAAATTTAATATGACTTGAAAAGAACAATTAAAGTATCTGTATGCCAACTGTAGAAAAAGTCTGATAATCTGAATTCTTACTAGGAAAAGAAAAAAAAAGTCTCTTATCCTGTTGTTGCTTAAAGAGCTGTGTTGTGCTGCCTCCCATACTGACTTGCTTTTGAAAATCCAGTGATGTTCTAGACATGTTAGGTTAGGCAACAAAAACCTCACATGTGCACACAACAAATGAGCACAGGGAGATTGTGGTAGATGAGAGAGACAAACATCACAACTTTCCACTTGGACATCAGTCCCCTGACTGGAACTCTTTGAGGGCAACCAAACAGCCAATTCCTTCTCCACTGAGTAGTCCATCCATCAAATCCATGTCTCTCCAATTTAGAGACAAGGATGTCATGCGGGACAGTGTCACATGTTTTGCACTAGTCCAGGTAGATGATGTCAATTGCTCTTCCCTTACCCAACAATGCAGTAACCCCATTGTAGAAGGCCACAAAATTCATCAGGCACGATTTTCCCTTAGTGAAGCCATGCTGGCTGTCACAAATCACCTCCTTATTTTCCATGTGTCTTAGCATAGTTTCCAGGAGGATCTGCTCCATGGTCTGGACAGGCACAGAGGGGAGACTGACTGCCCTGCAGTTCGCTGGGTCTTCCTTTTTTTCCTTTTTAAAAATGGGGGGGATGTTTCCCCTTTTCCAGTCACTGAGAACTTCACCAGACTGCCACGACTTCTCAAAGAAGATGGAGAGTGGCTTAGAAACTTCATCTACCAGTACCCTCAGGACCTGTGGATGCACCTTATCAGGTCCCATTGACTTGTGCACCTTCAGGTCCCTTAGTCTTGAACCTGATCTTCTACAGTGAGCAGTTCTTCATTCTCCCAGAAGCAGCCTTTGCTGTTTGTGACTTTGACAGTGTGGCTGGGGCACTTTCCAGTGAAGACTGAGGCAAAAAAGTCACTGATTACCTCAGCCTTCTCCATGTCCTGGGTCACCAGGTCTCTCATTTCCTTCCAGAGAGGGCCTACATTTTCCCTAGTCTTCCTTTTATCACTGACATACCTATAGAAGCTTTTGTTGTTGCCCTTAATGTCTCTGGCCAAATATAATTTTGTCAGGGCTTTAGCTTTCCTAACCTGACTACTTGGACAATTTCTCTGTATTCCTCCCAGGCTGCCTGTCCTTGCTTCCACCCTCTGTAGGCTTCCTTATGCATCTGAGTTTGTCCAGGAGCTCCTTGTTCATCCATGCAGGCCTCCTCACATTTTTGCCCGACTTACTCTTTGTTGGGATGCATCGCTCCTGAGCTTGGAGGAGGTGATCCTTGTATATTAACCAGCTTTCTTGGGGTTATCTTCCCTCCAGGGCTTTATCCTATGGTACTCTACCAAGCAGGTCTCTGAAGAGATCAAAGTCTGCTCTCCTGAAGCCCAGGGTAGTGAGCCTGCTGTGCGCTTTCCTTGCTGCCCTAAGGATCTTGAACTCCACCATTTCATGGTCATTGCAGCCAATGCTGCCCTTGACCCTCACAATTCCCCACCAGCCCCTCCTTGTTGGTGAGAATAAGGTCCAGCAAAGCACTGGGAAGACCAAGTGTCTCAGCCCAGTTGCTGGGGGAACCAACTTTGTCCATGTATTTATTTCCCACTAAAAGATCTCCATATCAGAGAGGAGAACCAGAGAGCAGAAACAGAATGAGTCCATTGGTGCTGTCTGTATTCATATGAGTACTGAGTTTGCCTGTCTGGGTTAATCTCTGTGGCCAGATGTGAATAGAGTATACACACGTGTGATGTACACATGTGCTTTGTATGTGTGTGCCTACTGGGAATACAGCACTGTATTCCAGCTTCTGGCTGCATCGGGGGGCAATGGCTGCTGGGTTCAGCAACTCCCTATTCAACAGCGTGCGCTGATTCTGTCAAGGATTCTTCTGTTCTTGTCTTTTGTTTATGTGGGTTGACTAGGGTTTTTTGCAACTCACGCAATCTCACAACTAGATATAAAAATGAAATAGCAATGGGATTGGCTGTATATTATTTTCATTAAATAATATTTGGTATTATTTTAAAATAAATCTGATGAACATCAACAAATGAAGCAATTTTCGCTCTGTAGGAGCAGAGAGTGACTTGTTTCAAACTCAAGCAGAATTTAGACTCAAAAGAGTAAGCAACAATAAGTATTACTTAATTTTCAATTAGTTTGATGATTGCTACTTTTTGGAAGTAAAACTAAGAGTCTCAAGATTAAAACTCTCACCTGAAAGACAGGCCAAAGTAGAATATTAAAAAATGTCAATTTAATCTGCTTTAATCAGTCTTTCAGCATTCTAAAACTGAGTTAAACTTGCATAGTTCTAGCCTTCATCAGTTTATAACTTAAAAGTTCATTAAGTTTGTAATTTGTTATTATATGCTTTTTCTACCACAAAAGTGATTAAATTTAGTATTACAAAAACTCTTCTCAAAATACAAAAATTTCAAAAGAGGCTTTTATACTAATGAAATAAGAGATCTGAGGCACATATTAAATAGGCATTCATTCGCATTTGCCCAAGTGATACAGACTGAGTAGAGTCAGAAGCAGCTGCTATCTGCATAGGAAAGGAAACATTGAATAACTTGTACTATACGTCATGGGAGAGATCATTACCTGTACTGCCTTCCAGGACTGAGAAATTCCAGTCCTTCTTTACCTAATTCCCAGTGAAAACACAACAGATGTGTGAGATCAAAACAAATAGATTGGTATTAAAAATACTACACATATATCTGTGTATTGTGTTTGCATGGTAAGGTTTTGGTAGCAGCGGTCTGCAAAGGTGGCTTCTATGAGAAGCTGCCAGAAACATCCACCACTTCTGACAGACCCAATGCCAGCTGGCTAGAAGATGGACCCGTCACTGGCCAAGGCCGAGCCCATCAGCGACAGTGGTAGTGCCTCTGTGATAACATATTTAGGAAGGGGAAAAAATAAAATGTGTAACGACAATCACAGCAGGATAGAGGAGTGTGGAATTATTAGTAAAATTAAGGTTTTACATCTAAAAATTAAGGTTTATATGAAAAACGTAGCAGTGTTCACCCATTGAGGAAAAGCATGAAATCAAAAGGAGCTCTGAGGATGGGACACAGCTGCAGCAGGCATGCGAGGAATCCACTAACACAGCAACTCCCTGCAATGTACCATAGAGGACGGAACGGAGTGGAGACTCCGTGGCCCTGCTCCGTGATGATAAAGCGGGAAGAGATGGTCCTCTAGAACTGATAAGCAGCTCATCTGGCCCCCTGAGCCAACAGGTTTTCGAAACCTTGCCAGAGTGCTACCCTCTCGTGAACTTTGCTCGTTTTAATATCATTTTAATACCAAAACACACCTCCATCCCGAAGGCTACCCGCCTCCGAGGTGCGACCACCCCTCTTCAAGTCTGCGCTCTCGATTTTTCGTAAACTATACCTTTAAACATAAAGTGAGAAAATTTTACACCAATCATGATAAAAGGTATGTATGACTACAGTCACTCAAACTCCACCTTAAAAGTAGAGAGAATATAAAAATAGCCATGGAAATGGGGGATTTTCGGAGAAGAAGATTTTCAGAGAAGAAGATCTTTGGAGGAAAAGAAGATAACACCTTGAGCAAGTCAAGGGAAAGTCCACCTCAGACTACCTCTGACAACCGGGATTGGCCAACAGGCTGAGCCTTGCTTCTCCTCCCCCTTGGGACACCTTGGGTGAGACTTAAACTAAGCGCTTTTCTCGGGAATAGTTACTCCCTAATGTTTATAGCCAGGCTGTATTATTTATAACCTTTTCATGCGTTTTATATTTGCACGTGCTTTCTTGCAGACAGTCACTATCCCCGGCAATTCAAAAAAAACCTATATATCTGTTGCACAAATAAAACTGCACTGTTTCAGTAGCCAGTTGTCACAGTTTCTCACTGAACGCGACCAAATGCGGCCGTGCTAGTTCATGAGTGCGACTGGACTGAAGATGCAGACTGCTATTAGTGTATCCAGAATCGTGGTAGTTTAATATACGTATTAAACGCGACTGAACTGGTAGTGGCAAATTGGACATCATTCAGAATTTAAACCTAGCCGCACCTAGCCTCTCACTTTGGTGAAGAGCGTTAGAAAGCAAGGGAGTTTATTTTCTGCCAAAGTAACGCGACAAGGAGTGAAATTATGTGAGAGAAAAACCTTTGCCGACACTGAAGTAAGAATAAGGAGGGGGAGGAGGTGGTCCAGGTGCTGGAGCAGAGATTGCCCTGCAGCCCATGGTGAAAACCATGGTGAGGCAGGGTGTCCCCCTGAAGCCCGTGGAGGCTCACGGTGGAGCAGATATTCACCTGCAGCCTGTGGAGGACCCGACACCCAAGCAGGTGGATGCACCTGAAGGAGGCTGTGACCCCGTGGAAAGCCCACGCTGGAGCAGGCTCCTGCCAGGACCTGTGGACCCATGGAGAGAGGAGCCCACACTGGAGCAGGTTTACTGGCAGGATTTGTGACCCCATGGGGGACCCATGCTGGAGCAGCCTGTTCCTGAAGTACTGCACCCCACGGAAGAGACATGTGGAAAGGATCCACTTGTGAAACAGTTCATGAAGAACTGCAGCCCGTGGGAAGGACTCACACTGGAGAAGATTGTGGAGGACTGTCTCCCGTGGGAGGGACCCCATGCTGCAGCAGTGGAAGACTGTGAGGAGAAAGGAGCAGCAAAGACAACATGTGATGAACTGACCACAACCCCCATTTCCCATCCCCTTGTGCCGCTCGGGAGGGGGAGGCAGAGAAAATCAGGAGTAAAGTTGAGCCCAGGAAGAAGGAAGAGGTGGGGGGAAGGTGTTTTAAGATTTAATTTTATTTGTCATTACCCTACTATGATTTGGCAATAAATTAAATTAATATTTTTCCCAAGCTGAGTGTGTTTTCCCATGATGGTAATTGGTGAATGATCTCTCCATGTCCTTATCTCAACCCATGAGCCTTTTGTTAAATTTTCCTGTCCAGCTGAGGAGGGGGAGTAACAGAGTGGTTTGGTGGGCACCTGGCATCCATCCAAGGTCAATTCACCACAGTCCTTGTGATGCAATCTGCAAATGCACAAGCTACCACTTTTTGAGAAATATCTTTTTGTAATTTTGTTTTGTCAATAACATTTATATATGACAGCTATTAAAAAAAATCTATGTGCTATAACAGCTCTAGAATACAATAACTTGCTAACTGGCAAGGTGTAATAGGCTGTTTTCATTTAATCTGTAAAGTCTGCAATAAAAATTACTGACCTATTTTACCAAAACAATGGAGATTATTATTCTTGTCCGGCACAATCATATAGCTTTAGCGCACACACGCACACAAAAGATCACTTTATGAATGAACCAAGGAAACAATCGCAAGAAGACAGCACAGACTGATTTTAAGGGACTGTTCCCTCTAAGCAAGAAGCAAAAGAAAAGGCAGTCTAACTAATGCAGGAAAGCGGAGTCCTGAATGCCCTGAGGATGTTGCCTAAGATCTAGGGATCCTAGGAATATAGAAGAAAAACTGAAAAGATTCTTGGGTTTAGATCAGACTGGTAATGGGTACTCATCTATAAGTAAATTGAGTGTTTAATGGTTGCTTCAGAAAGTCTGTGTATTTACTTTAATTCCATGATGAGTATTAAGCTAGAGATAAGACACATTGAAAAAGGACAAAAAAAGTAGTTTCCGGAGTAAGTTACTGTATCCCAAATTTTCCTTTGTTATTCTGTTGAGTCTTAGTTTTCTGGTGCGTCAGCAAGGTGAGCCACATCATTTCTATGATCCACAGTTAATAGGCTTAAGACACAGAGTTAACATAAGCAGTGCATTTAAATTCATAGTCACCACTAGTGATATTATATATGCATCCTCAGTAAACTTTGTAAAAATAAGTTACAAGTGCAAAGGATGACAGAATGCATACTCGTGTTGAGTTGCCAAAATAAAATGGAATTTCACAATTTCTTTTTTATTAAAATTGTCAAAATCTTTTTAAAGAGAAAAGAACTGTGTATGTTAAATGCTTTTATATGCACTATATGTGTATGTCATAGTCATCAGAAACATACAGTTGTTGCAGCATATTTGTCATTTATAGATACATGCCCTGCAGTTTCAGGAAAAAAGGAAAGTCTAAACTCAAATGATTTGATGGTGTGTGGGGTAAAATGGTTGGAACAGCTTATATAAGCACAGAATTTAAAAGTACAGACAAATTAAGAAGCTCCTCTATTTTCAATATAACTACAGTGTCTTTGATATTGAGTAATGATTTATAAAGAACAAAAATCAATAAATATTCCATTCTAAAAAAATTCATTTTAATGAGTGTCTTGGTGAACATAAGCAGCAATTGAAAACAACGCTGACATCCTCTTGTCTTCTTTTAGAGTTGTATATGTAAATTTATGCAGGAGCCTGAAATTTGATTTGTGCTATGCTAGGGATGAGTAAAATTTCAAAACAATAAACGTAGCTTCCGAATAAAGAGTTAGATTTTGAGTAATGAAGGAAGACAATGTTTAGATGTTTGTGCGGAATTGACTTTCTGCAAGTTACATTCCAGGCATGTTTTTAAATCAAAGATCAGACTGCATGCAAACCAATTCACTGTAGAAAAAGTCAGCAAGCAAATACATACTTAAAGCAAACTGTAAGCTGAAGCACAGACACTTTTTCCAAAAGTCCCTAGAGATGCCTGATCATATAAGGATAACAGCTACTTAGTGTAAAAGCAGTAGTAGTAATATTAGTCAGCTCTTTAGTAGGTCCCTGACATTTAAACACAATTTTGTATCACCACCACTTTGGAAATGCTTCAAGGTAAAGGACTTTTTTGCTGCACTTTTATACATTTCCTACCTTGGAACTGAGCATTAAATCCCTTTCGTCGGTGGTTGCTGTCAGATGTAAAATGGAGTCGTAACCAATTCTTACTGCTGATAACAGGAGAAGGTAGATTCATACCAGTCAACCTGGAAAAACAAAAAAGCATCTAATGTAAATGGTTGAAAAATTCATGTATGCAGTACTTAAAAGGGAAAAGAAAAACCCCACACAATAGCCACAACATATTGTACTGTTTAGAATGTATTTAACAACAGTGATTCACTGTCTTCTAGTCTCAATTTATCACTAGTTTAGTAACTATTATCCCAGGAGAAATGTTTTGTTTTCCATTGCAGCTAGCATTTTATGGTCAAAACTTGTATCTCCAAACTATACTTTGGAGAATTAAAGAAGAAAAGCAATCTTGTATGCTTGTGTGTGTGCACGGATGTGTTTGCATGCATGAGTGTGTTACATCATTCAGTAAAAAAATAACCAAATTCCATTATGACAACATTTCATCATCTGACTCCCTGCTGTGTAGGTTAACTCACGGTAAATCACATCTCAGGTGTTATGAAAGATAAATAAGAGTTACAGGCACTAGTCAATGTTAAGCTTGGGTGGTAAATTATTACTACATAACTATCCTACTAGAAATGTGTTCATTAACTCCTATACGTATTTAATAAAAAAAAATGAAGATTAAACACAACCATATACAGGCTAACTAGCTTGAATGAACAATGGATGTTGTGAGGAAAGAGTGCACACAGAGAATTTGTCCAATACAGGTAACAGGCCTTTGGACAACAATGGGTCATACCATAGTCTATCACTGCACCATGTCACTTGTTATTATGAACACGCACAAACAGTTACCCCAGAGTACCCGATAATTTGTGTCTTAGTTTACCAGGTGGCTTTTTTTTGTATGACAATTCTCCAAGTTTTAGATTTAGACATATTTTTTTCATTCTGAATAGCTCTGGAACACTACAAACTACAAGAAATGTAGTTTCTCCCTTTCAAAAATCTTCATTACTTTAAACAAAACCCTAACTGATCAATATCAGAAATTCTCAACCAAAGGGTAATTTGTGTGAGGTTATGTTTGCCAATACAAATGTCGGGCAAAAATGCGGAGGCCTGCATGGATGAAGAAGGAGTTCCTGGACAAACTCAAACACATAAGGAAGCCTACAGAGGGTGGAAGCAAGGACACGCAGACTGGGAGGAATACAGAGAAATTGTCTGAGCAGCCAAGGATCAGGTCAGGAAAGCTAAAGCCCTGACAGAATTATATCTGGCCAGGGACATCAAGGGCAACAACAAAAAGTATGTCAGTGATAAAAGGAAGACTAGGGAAAATGTAGGCCCTCTCTGGAAGGAAACAGGAGACCTGATGACCCAGCATACGGACAAGGCTGAGGTACTCAACAACTCTTTTGCCCCAGTCGGAACAAACAAGTGCTCCAGCCACACTTCCCAAGTCGCAGAAGGCACAGGCAGGGACTAGGAAAATGAAGAACTGCCCACTGTAGGAGAAGATCAGGTTCAAGATCATCTAAGGAACCTGAAGGTGCACAAGCCCATGGGACCTGATGAGGTTCATCCTCAGGTCCTGAGGGAAATGGTGTATGAAGTTGCTAAGCCAGTCTCCGTCTTATTTGAGAAGTTGTGACAGTCCAGTGAAGACAAAATGGCTTCACTAAGGGAAAATCATGCCTGACATATTTGGTGGCCTTCTACGATGAGGTTACTGTGTTGGTGAACAAGTGAAGAGCAACTGGTGTCATCTACCTGGACTTGTGCAAAGCATGTGACACTGTCCCACACCATATCCTTCTCTCTCAATTGGAGAGACACGGATTTGATGGATGGGCCACTCAGTGGAGAAGGAATTGGCTGGATGGTCGCCCTCAAAGAGTTGTAGTCAGGGGCTTGATGTCCAAGTGGAAACCAGAGACAAGTGGCGTTCCTCAAGGGTCTGTATGGGGACCGGCGCTTTTTAACACCTTTGTCAGTGACATGGACAGTGAAATTGAGTGCACCCTCAGCAAGTTATCCAATGACACCAATCTGTGTGGTGTGGTCAGCATGCTGGAGGGAACGGATGCTACCCAGAGGGACCTGGACAGGCTTGAGAGGTGGGCCCGTGAGAACCTCATGAAGTTCAACAAGACCAAGTGCAAGGTCCTGCTCATGGGTCGGGGCAATCCCAAGCTCAAATAGAGGCTGAGTGGAAAATGGCTTGAAAGCAACTCTGAGGAGAAGGACTTCGGGATGTTGGTTGATGAGAAGCTCAAGATGACCTGGTAGTGTGCATTCACAGCCCAGAAGGCCAACCATATCCTGGGCTACATCAAGCGTGGCCAGCAGGGCAAGGGAGGGGATTCTGCCCCTCTACTCTGCTCTGGTGAGACCCCACCTGGAGTCGTGTGTCCAGCTCTGGAGCACTCAGCACAGGAAAGACATGAAGCTGTTGGAGTGAGTCCAGAGGAGGGCCACAAAAACCGTCAGAGGGCTGGAACACCTCTCCTGTGAGGAAAGGCTGAGAGAGTTGGGGCTGTTCAGCCTGGAGAAGAGAGGGTTTCGGGGAGACCTCATAGCAGCCTTTGAGTACTTGAAGAGGGCCTACAACAAAGCTGGAGAGGGGCTTTTTACAGGGGCTTGTAGTGATAGGTCATGGTATAATGGCTTTAAACTGAAAGAGGGCAGATTTAGATTACATATTAGGAAGAAATTCTTTACTATGAGGGTAGTGAGGCACTGGAACAGGCTGTCCGGAGAAGCTGTGGCTGCCCCCTCCCTGGCAGTGTTCAAGGCCAGGTTGGACGGGGCTTTGAGCAACCTGGTCTAGTGGAAGGTGTCCCTGCCCATGGCAGGGAGTTTGGAACTAGATGACCTCTTAAGGTCCCTTCCAATCCAAACCATTCTATGATTCTACAATAATACAAAAGTAGATATTATTATTAGTAGTATTAGATGTTATCACAACTGAAAAAACAAAAGTGAAATAACATTTTTGTCTGTCTGAAATGAATTGATGTAGGGATACAGATGTGTTTTTCTTTGTCATATATAATTGTAGAGTTTCATTAAATATCCTGGATTACTAGGAAACCTGCCATGTTAAGAAATTCTGATGCTGGAGTAGTGTCTTTAAAGTCATGACTGAAACCCTTTGCTTTCTGTAATGGATCAAGACCGGCATACTGAAACATAGAAATTCTTAATATAACTTTCATTTTTTCTTCATTAGGACATATAAACTACATCAGAGAAATTTCTGTTTGAATTTATAATTTCATTTTCTTCATCTGGCTGTTAAAAAAATAAGGAACATCAGAAGTCTACTTAAAATTATTTTAACAGCTTTGACTGAAAAAAAACAGTATATTCTTTAAAGGAGGATTTATACATTTCAAAATGTTGGTACTAGCACTTAATAGTTCTTACAGGTGTTGGTCAAAACATTCAGCCCTTTACATGTTTCTACATCTCACACAAATGGACTTCTATACTTTACCTACTCTTCCATTTTAGAGCATAGTGTATTTTAAAAATTCCTTACATCAGGCTCTTTATAAATTTGCATGAACTGACATTTATTATTTCAAAGCTACTTCGGATTTGAGTGTACCTATAAAACTACTGTGATACAATTAAAAGGAAAAGAAAAACTAAAACCATATGTGGAATACAGAATACATTTAATTTGCTAGTACCTCTTAGCTACTGACACGATATAGGTCAAGTCTAAACGTTTTTACTATATATAGGCTGCAGTTTATATTATTGAACTGATAACTCATATGTACAAATACACAAACTTCTCTCCCAGAAATAGTGTTTGGGGGTTTGTCTTCTTTGTGAAATGAAATATACATGTAGTAACATCCTATCTGGCATATCCAGAGATCTAGATTTCAAAGTCTGCAGAACTCCTGGCTGAAATATTAAATTGTTGTATGAATTAAATTGTACATTAATAAAAGAGTACAAGGATATCATTATAAAAGCACATTCAAAGCAGATCTTTCATTATCCGTATTTCTAATAAACAGCTATTACCCAGCCACGCAATACACACAAATATTTTCAGATCTATGTGAACTCTACAAGGTACAAATAAATAGTCTCAAATCTTCCCATTATCCTAAGAAAGATAATGATAATATGAACATGACACTCAGAGTATTTTAAGCAACTTGTTTTATCAGAGTTTTAATTTAGCTGTATGATTTCTATGCTACTGCATACTAGACAGGAACATGTTCTTTATCAGCAATGCTGCTGTTGTTTTAATTGAGGAAAATGAGAAAGTGAAATCTGACTTTGTAGCAAAATTAGTTGTAGGGCTGGTTTGGGAAGAAAGCTTATAACCAGTGTATGACACGTTTGTTTTTTTTCTGTGAAGTGTTCAAAACTTCCTCACTGTAGTACACAAGTTCTGAAACGGCAGCAAATTCTGAATGAGGAGGTAGACTACAATTCTGTAGCCCACACATGTACATCAAAGGGGGTGCCCCTACAAAAAGGACTTTACTCTGTGGCCTTCATCATGTGCAGGTCAGGCTTCCCATGGACAACATTAGAGTTTCGAGCAATGGCATATCTAAAAGTTTGTGGATACAGTGTAAAATTGTTCTTTACATGTTAACTGGCTTGTTAACTGGAATTTCTGAAGGACAGGCAACCCAAGCTGTGTGTGAAACAGAGAGGTAGATGTGGTTACTGCTGAAAGTGGCAGATTGCCACCTGAATTGGTACAGCAGGTAGATCTCTAACTCATAAAAACGTTGAAGGTAGTACGAAAAAGTGGTTTGTTTCCTTCTCATTTATTTCTAGGTCTTCTTTATCAGCAAATAGGACTTTAACATTATACCTCCATCACAGAGCAAATGTCAAAATGTAACAAAAGTTTAAATAATATTACAGGTGTGCTCCTTGGAGAAAAGGAAAAACCAGTACTGTCAAGGAACGTTCATTTCCAGTCCTGCAAAGCTGACTATTATATGTGATGCAAAAGATACAATATCTAGGGGAGAAGTTCCTAAAACACATGGTCATTCACTTTTATGGTATACAAAATGCAACTCCATGGCCGGGGGAAGGGTGTTTAAGTCATCTATTTGAGTTCACCAACAGAGAGGCTGGACACCACTTCTCAACTAACGGCAGAATAATACCTCCCAGCCCACAAAGAACAACACAGGTCTTCTTCTGAGGCTGCAGAAAGAAGAGGAACATTTCATTTGAGCTTCACCAACTGAGAAGTGCATCACATACCGCAATTTCTGGCTAAGCACCCATATGCTTTCTGCCTGCTGGTGTTAGTGCAACGTGCTTCTCTGACTCAGTGCAGCCTTTACTGTTACGGGCTAACTTTTGATATTAATTGAGTATTAATGGAAAACAAGCAGTTTGGTTATGTCCGTAATAGTAAATGGAACAGTGACACTTGACACCAGTGACTGCTTGAGAGTCTACACTATCAAAGGTTAAAACAACAACAAATCATAGAACTGCAGAATCATAGAACGATTCGGGTAGGAAGAGATCTTAAAGATCATCTAGTTCTAGCCCCTCTGCCATGGGCAGGGACACCTTCCACTAGACCAGGTTGCTCAAAGCCCCGTCCAACCTGGCCTTGAACACTGCTAGGGAGGGGGCAGCCACAGCATCTCCGGACAACCTGTTCCAGTGCCTCACTACCCTCATCATGAAACTCTCTTTCCCATGACTGACTAGTGCTCCCTCGACCTTCCCTGGGAGCCGTCTGGGCATTGGTCTGAACTACAGGGTCCCAACAGGCACTGTGAATGAGACCGCCTCTTCCCAGGTGCTCAGCAAACACTCACAGGCAGGACTTCATTACGCCATTCACTTGCTCTGAAAGTAAAGATGCAACTAAAGCAAAGTTGTCTCTACTTGAAGTGGCCACACACGACATTCATTCCTGTTGCATATGAATAGAAACAAAGTAATTTTAGATCTGATTAGGTATTAACTCTAAAATCAGATGAAGACTCGGAACTCCTTTATATCAGACAGAAATGATTCCGATGAGGTAAAAAATGACATTTCTTAATATCAAAGTTCTCCTTAGAAGCTTTCATGCTTTGATCTTTATTGAAGATTTCTCCAGTTTTGTCTAAAAAGAATATCGAAAGTCATTCGTCTTTCTCACTTCTTTTTTAAATGAAGTCATCTAATGTTTAAGGAGTAATACAAAAGAAATTGAATTCTTCAGTTATGGTTGAGTTCTGCCTCTGCTCTGAAAAGGGTAATGCTTTTCTGAAACTGATTTTAAGGCCTAGCATATTATAGCCTGACTTGGATTGAAGTGATATCTAATCTAAATTAAATTCAACAATTTCAAGTTCTTCATATACATACACATGTATATATAGTTATCTGGGCATTTTTTGGAAATACTTGGTCTGATTTGGTGTTGACTTTTCATCTCTACTATTGATGTCATCCAGGCCTTTAGCTTCTAGCATCAGAGTGTTAAAATTGGTTGTCACTCTGACAAGCGACAGGTTTGAATGCTCTGCGCTAAACAGTATTCGAGGCGATGCACTTAATAGGGATTAACAGAAAGGTAAAATAACTGTTCATCCACTGACTACCCATCATTCAGTGACCTGTTAAAGAGCAATCCCATGGGAAAAAAACAAAAGAAAGGGAACATCATTTTTCAGGTACACATTTTGTTGAATGGATGGAACAAGACAAACTTCCAGAGAATTCCTGTACGTGCTGCCTGTGAAAGCATCAAAAAGAACAAAAGGGCCAAGTTTTGAGAGCTTTATAGTTCTATCAGTATCATACTGCACCCCTGCTGATAAACACTGCTTTTCACAAAAAATAATGAGAAATAATTAAACCATCTCAACTACTCCCAGGTCTCCAGGCAGCCTGGCTGCAGCAGGATCAGAGTCACAGAGCAGGCTCTCTTACTATTGATTATTGTGAGGAACAGATACACTTTTTCACATCTTACTACTTTAAGTGATGTTTTAATTTTGATTCTTATTCCATAATTTCCTCACACAGACACTAATCTACTGTTTATACAAGTAATAAAGCATTCTGTTTTCATATAATCTTGAAGAAGTAATGTTTTCCTTATGTGTAGTATGTCAGATATAGAAGCATAATGTCCTTTGAAGTCTATATTTCATTATCAAGAGATTGTGACAGGTTTTATTAAAATTATTATGAGCAGGTTTGCCACTAAAATATTTTTACTCTAGCTAAAATTTTATGGTAGTTATAAAACTGTTTTACTGAAATTCAGGTATAGAAACACTACTTCACATTTTATTAAGAGAATTATCTAGAGAGGAAGAAAAATTTTGGTTTTGATTGTGAATTTGCTAAGAAAAGAAAGTAATTCATGTTTTTGTCTGAACAAATAAACCAAACCTTGTTTCGTTTATAGGGCTCTTGACATCGTTTTGACTATAACCAACAGACAATCTATACTTATCATAGAAAACTACTGATACTTCACATCCATGAAATTGAAAATGCAAGAAAGAATTAAAATATATTAAGTCTGTGGGTTTTGGAGGGTTTTCAGTCAACTCATTTACCCTTACCCTTTCAATTTAGCTATTTTCGCCACTTCTTATTCAGCCAAACATCCATACGTAATTGAATTAACATTATTTGTTCCAAAATACATTAAAATAATAAATAAAATTAATGGAATGAAGGATAAACAAAATAACATGAGATTTGATAATACAAGCTGTATAAGGACTAGTTCAGACTAAAAAATACACAGAAGCCTTCCAAAAAAACCCGTTATGCATCAGTTTTTAATAATTATGCTACTTCTATATTCATCTAACCGCAAAAGTATTTCCATTTTAAATGTTTTTTTTTTTTTAATTTTGGAAATATTGTAAACATTTCCTGAGTTTCCATTAACAGGTCTCAGGGTTAGGAGCTGAAGAGAGAAAACAGTGTACCCTAATTTTCAATTTGGAACTAACTTCCATTCTGAAATCCTCTCAGCTAAAATACTTCTGTGAGCATCCATGCAGAAACATGTCAAAACAAAAACTTCCAAAAATCATCCCTTGCTACTCAACAAAATAATAGGAAATAGTTGACAAAGTGGTGAAGTACGATGGCTGCAGCACATACATGAAGACAATGTGTGTGCATATACATATGCTCTTTGTACATGTACTATATATATTCTATATATATGTATAGAAAGAGCTATATTTTATATATATCTGTTAGAAAATGTTATGGATAGGAGAGTCTTAAACCTACTAGTTCTATACACTTCGAGGTCATGGTAATCAGATGTTTATTTCGCTAACTATGGGTAGTATTTTCTTATGTATTCAGGAGGTTAATACAGTTTTATTTAACTAATTAAATTATTTTAAATTTTGGATATCAGAATTTTTTTATTGAAGTATATTGCTCTCCAAAACCAAATTCACACTAAATCATAAGGAAAAATAATAATCAAGTGCATGTCATTCAACATTTCGTAGCATTGTGAAATGTTAAATTGTAGGAATAACTAAGCAAATAAATTTTATGCTGTATTATTGCTTAAATAATCATGTAGTAAAACAGCATGGATTCAAACACAGATTTCTGATGGGCCAAAGATTCTGCAGGTTATACTGTTCCCGATAGGACCGTGGATATATGGATGGTATTATAACAGTCTCCAATTTAGCCCTCAATTTTATGCCGTATAATCTCCTAGAAAGCAAAATGAAGTGTCAATTTAATGCGGCTGTTAGAGGTCTATTACCTCAAACTCATTGTAAGCCCAGGATCACTGAGACTGTATCTCGCATCAACCAAGAGCAAATAATGAGCTGCATTTGTCCCATGTTTGTAAATGTATAGCTTTCTAAGCTGCATTAAAGGAAACCTTGAAACACGCGTACAGTGGCTGCAGTTTCACACAGAGATGAGATGTTCTAACAAGTGGCTGCTGCCTAAAAGAAGTGCGACGTTCTCTTCTGTTCTTTATACTGCATTTACTGCTCCTTCCTCAGTCCTTTGCTTCTGTATTGCCCTTCCAAACTTTGATTCTTGCTGGAATTTCTGTGTTCTGGTTTAATTCATTGAAATGGCAGAAAATTATCCACTTCCTCTCCTGCCTCCCCATCCAGCTGGGACATCTATGTGCCATTTTAGTGAATTAAACTGCTCATGGAAAAGAGAGACAAGAGTCAGAGCTGGCACAAATTCAGTGTCAGGAGCACAGGAATGTAAGGTAAATGGAGACTCACTGCACGTTGTGGAGCTGGACCTGCAGGTCACCACTGGGGGAAGGAAGAATTTATAGCTAAATATAAGTAGGGGACAACTCAACAAAATGTAAGATCAGACAGCTGGTCTAACAATAAGACTATCATCTGCATTACCAGTGAAGTGAAACAATACTTCTTTTGCTTGGTAAGAGAGGCCAGACCATCTCCTAGATAAGAACTAAATATGGCAGTTTCACAGAGAAAGTTTAAATCGCCTCCTTTTCATGCAGAATTTGAAATAAGAGGCTATTTATACCAGCTAACATAGTTTCCTAGGAAAGGGTTCAGAAGTGGGGAGAGGGAGAGAGAAGGGGAGGGTGAGATGTTTCTTGTTCTGTCATTTAAAGTAATTAGATCAAGCATGATTTTTCCGTTCTTCACCTGTTTCCATAACCATGTGTAAATGGTTGTTTATTTTGGATGCTGTGAATAAACACTTTTATTTGCATTTTACCTTAATGTTGCTTGAGACAGGAATGAATTCAAAGAAGTAGACAAGTTTTTGAGATAAAGACATAGAAGCACCTTAGCAAGTCTTATAGCATCCCTAGCTACACGCCTGAGAATTGTTCAGGATAACAGGGTATGTCCCTGGAAAGCTGAATGAGACTGGCAGAGCTGCTTTCAGGTAAGGCAGGAAAACTGTTGGCTAAGAGTACTCCAGGAGGCTCTTGCTGCACAGGAAAAATTTGATAAATACCTTAAGTCCTGAGGGACCACAGAGAGTTTGCCACAGAATTTTATATCAAAATATTTTTGTTAGTCCAGGCGTAAGAAAATAGCTTGAATGAAATCCAAAATTGATGAGTATAAAAAGATGGAGAAAGGAAAATAAATATAGATGAGTAAGCAAATAAGCCCAAGAAAAAAGTCTTAACAAGAGATGAGTAACTTAAAAGTTTCAGATCCTTTTAATTGAGTAGTCTAAGAATGCTACATTTTTATTTGCTCAGTTATCCTACATATTGAGAGTAGAAGGTTTAAACGTTAATAGATGAGAGCACGCTGTGAAAGTTCATCTTCAAAATGAAATAACCAAACACTGGAAAAAAGACTATGTTCCATAATTGTGTTATATGGAGCCACTGTGAAGTTATTAAATTCATTAAGCTCATTACTAAATTCATTGTAGTATAAACAAACATTGCTCAGTAAAACTTTTAGATGTGTATTTCATATGGAATGATTAAAAAGAGAAAAGTAAGAAGATTACTTTGCCTGTGATAATGGATTTTGAAAATTTGGTGAAGTTATTACAGAATGGAAGTTACAATATATGGTAAACTGTTCATAGAATCATAGAGTCATAGAATCATACGTTGGAAAAGACCTCTAAGATCACCAAGTACAACCATCCACCCAACACCACCATGTCCATTAAACCGTATCCCGAAGTACCACATCTACACTTTATTTTAACACCTCCAGGGATAGTGACTCCACCACTTCCATGGGCAGCCTGTTCCAATGTCTGACCATTCCTTCAGTAAAGAAATTTTTCCTAACATCTAATCTAAAGCTCCCCTGGAGCAATTTGAGGCCATTGCCTCTCGTCCTATCACTAGTTACTTGGGAGAAGAGACCAACACCTGCCTCACTACAATCTCCTTTCAGGTAGTTGTAGAGAGCAATAAGATCACCCCTCAGCTTCCTCCACACTAAACAGATCCAGCTCCCTCAGCCGCTCCTCATAAGACTTGTTCTCTAGACCCCTCACCAGCCTTGTTGCTCTTCTCTGGACGTGCTCCAGCACCTCATTGTGCTCCCTGTAGTGAGGGGCCCAGAACTGAACACAGTGCTCCAGATGCGGCCTCACCAGTGCGAGTACAGGGGCACGATCACCTCCCTACTCCTGTTGCCAACACTATTCCTGATACAAGCCAGCATGCCCTTGGCCTTCTTGGCCACCTGGGCACACTGCTGGCTCATGTTCAGCCAGCTGTCCACCAACACCCCAATGTCCTTTTCCGCCAGCCAGCTTTCCAGCCACTCCTCCCCAAGCCTGTAGCGTTGCATGGGGTTGTTGTGACCCAAGTGCAGGACCTGGCACTCTGCCTTGTTGAACCTCATACAGTTGGCCTCGGCCCATCAATTCAGTCTGTCCAGATCCCTCTGCAGAGCCTTCCTACCCTCAAGCAGACCCACACTCCCACCCAACTTGGTGTCATCTGTAAACTTACTGAGGGAGCGCTCCATCCCCTCATCCAGATCATTGATAAAGATGTTAAACAGAACTGGCTCCAACATATTGAGCCCTTGGGAACATCATTTGTGACCAGCCACAAACTGGATTTAACTTCATTCACCAGAACTCTTTGGGCCCAGCCATCCAGCTGTTTTTTTACTCAGAGTGCGCCTGTCCAAGCCATGAGCAGACAGTTTCTCCAGGAGAATGCTGTGGGAAACAGTCTCAAAGGCTTTACTAAGTCTAGATAGACAACAGCCACAGCCTTTCCCTCATCCATTACATGGGTCACCTTGTCATAGAAGTAGATCAGGTTGGTCAAGCAGGACCTGCCTTTCATAAACCCATGTTGACTGGGCCTGATCACCTAGTTGTCCTGTACGTGCTATGTGGTGGCACCAAAGATGATCTGCTCTGTAACCTTCCCTAGCACTGTGATCAGACTGGCAGGCTTGTAGTTGCCCGGATCCTCTTTCTGGCCCTTCCTGGGGATGGGTGTCACATTAGCTAACTTCCAGCCAACTGGGACCTCCCTGGTTAGCCTGGACTGCTGATAAATGATGGAAAGTGGCTTGGTGAGCACTTCTGCCAGCTCCCTCAGCACCCTTGGGTGAATCCCATTTGGCCACACGGACTTGTGTGTGTCTATGTGGTGTAGCAGGTCACTAACCATTTCCTCTTGGATTATGGGGGCTTCATTCTGCTCCCCATCCCTGTCTTCCAGCTCAGGGGGCTGGATAACCAGAGAACAACTGGTCTTACTATTAAAGTCTGAGGCAAAGAAGGCATTAAGAACCTCTGTCTTTCCCTCAGCCTTTGTAACTATGATTACCCCACATCCAATAAAAGATGGAGATTCTCCTTAGCCCTCCTTTTTTTTTAATGTATTTATAGAAACATTTTTTATTCTCTTTTACAGCAGTAGCCAGTTTAAGTTCTAGTTGGGCTTTGGCACTCCTAAGTTTCTCTCTGCATAGCCTCACGACAACTTTGTAGTTCCCCTGAGTTGCCCGCCCCTTCTTCCAAGGGCAATAATATATCTTTTTTTTTTTTCTAGAGTTCTAGCCAAAGCTTTCTGTTTAGCCAGGCCAGTTGTCTTCCCTGTTGGCTCCCCTTCTGGCACATAGAGACAGCCTACTCCTGCACCTCAGGTTTTCATCTGAGTAGTTTCACGTATTACCTTAATTCCTCATAGCAGGAATAAAATCTATGAATTATGTATCCTTCTCTACTGCCTGCCACCTCGAACATTTCATCGTCATTCCTAGCAATTAAACTAGGTTCAGATTCTAGATTGACCAACAACAGCAGCCTCAAATTCTTTGCAGCTATGCAAATAGAGCATCAAGTTTACAGAAAGCTTCAATAGGCAGGTCAGTAAAGGAGACAAGGGAATAATGGGACAGTCTATTAAAGTTAATTAGCTTGTTAAAGTAATTACTTTACATATTGGGTATAATACTATCATGAACTTTTTCTGATTTACTTTTTATTTATTCATTCCCTGGGAAATTTTTCCTTCACCTCTGGAAAGCTCCACCACCCATCAGCATTGAGAGCAGAAAGAACAACCCTTTTTTTCAAAGACAAAATGTGATTTTTTTTTTCCTTAAAGACTGAAGTTAGTTTTGACGCATACCACTGCCATGTGGTACATTAGGTTCCAGTTCAGTTCAGGCCAAGAGAAACCTGCCTGACCCCTGAAAAGGATTTCACCACAAATAACAACATTCCAATTTCTGTCTTCTGTGGAATAAAGATGGCATTGCTAGTGCAGCAGAAACTGTGATCAAATTGTACATGGTATATTTTGTAGTATACAGTATGTATTACAGATAGAAATCAGTAGTTGAGAAGTAATGGTAATTAAAGGAGTTCCAACGTGTTTAAAATGACATCTGAATCCTAAAGGAAGTTTAGGATGGTATGAGAAAAACTTAAACAACAACAACAAAAAAATCCCACAAACACACTGAGGTCTCTGAAAACATTGAAAAAACATGGGAAATGGAAAAAAACCTCTTGCAGTGTGGGAGACAGGGACAAGAACAAATTGCTGAAGTAAGCAGAAAGGCAAGAGCGAAGCGCTGAAGTAAACAAGGTAAGAGGAAGCAAGGGGCCCCTGTTAGAAGAAATCACAAGCGAATGGACAACGTGTGATCAGCAATCACATCGGCTGGCTAGAGCGTGATGTGTCGCGGATCGGCTAGAGACTGAGTGAGGAATTTGTGCAAATAGCTGCCTTATCGGGATGGAAAGTCTGGCTGACTCATGTCTGGGTAAAGATGTATAAAGCACTGCTTGCAAAATAAACTTTGTCTCACTTGCACCACAAGCTGAGTCCATGCTGTAATATGCCACAGTGCAGCTCTTGCAATTCTTTCTGCTTTGCATGAAGGAATGCAACTTTATGTGGCTAGGGACATGACTAGGGTTCCTGACTGATCATGTGAGCCATGCCAGGGCAATTTTTAAATGTAAATGGGAAGAATAGATTGGATGGTAGAGAACAAACTAAAATCTGCCAAAAAATCCTGCAAAGGCAGGTTTTCAGAACCTTACAGTAGCAGATGCAATGACAAAAGCTATACAAGTGATCAAAAAACACAACAAATGAAAACTCAAAATCCTCTGAGTATATGAACATTGATAGCCAGAAGCTGACAAAAAAGTAACTTTACCCAAAATGTACATAAAATATTCAGGAACACCACTCAGAGATGGAAGTATTAATTACGACTTCTGAAACAAAAAAGATATTTTTCATTGAGAGCCAGCTTCTTTGAGGTAGGCTTTAACACTTGTGAATGGCAATTACATAGATATATACCAATAGGCAACTATGACAACAAAATGAAAGATAAATTCTGAAACTACAGAAAGCTGCAGACCACAAGGCTAAACTACTGAAGGTCTGCGCTGAAAACACATCTACAAAACACAGCTCTTTTCTATTGGCAGAATATATTCTTAACAAATACAGAACCACAGAAGGCCTTCAGAACAGCGGAAAAATGGCAAAGATTGGCAACTCATGCATTAGGAATAATTGATAGGTTACACTTATTTCATATTTGGGAGTACCTTCTACAATACCATCATAAGTTAAAGGACTAGAAATTGACTCTGAAGATTACTTATTGAAAAAAATTTCACTATAAGAATAGTTATCTTGAAGGAAATCTGAATGACAACATCCATTCACCATAGATTTTCAGGAAAGTATTTGTCAGGTTTTATCAGAATTCAGTGTGGGATATTTCAAAATATGATGACAAGAAAAAAAATTCACTGAAACCTGGCACACCAAAATAAAAGCAGCTAGGTTTCAATCATTCAACATAAGCATCATTGTCAAACATGGATACATTTTCTCAGCTCTTTTTGTTTCTTCTGTATCATGGGTATTCCTTTAGACACACAGATACAACACCAGCTCTTCTAACATGAAATAACAACAACAATAAGAAGAAAAAACAATAAGAAAACAGAAGACTTCTCAGCTTGAAAAAATAAATAGTTAAAGAAAAAAAAATCCTTACAATTCTAGTAAGTCCTTGAGAAATTGTCAGTAGGCAAAATAATGCAAGAAGAAATGGTTTTGTATATCTTGACAGTAAGCAAGACTAAAGTGAACTACCACAAATACACAAGACATCAGCTGCGGCATTTAACTGCCTAAACAACATTTGGTTGTTGAGAACTACGCAGAATTTAAAAAACAAACTATGGCTTCAACTGTAGTAATTATAGTCTTAACATCTGCAGGTGAAAGCTGAAAATCTAATAAAAGGCAGGACAGTTTGACAGCAAAAGCTTCGTGAAAATACTAGGTCGAAAAGAATGGATTTTTAAAAAGATTTATTTATTCAGAGAAGTCTACAGCTCCTAATATCCGAAGATTTTTTAGAAAAGAAGGTGGAAATATCTAGAGCATGAGATGACTCTAAATCATCTATTCACTGTATATGCTAGTACATTGCAAGAAGAACAAGCAGCCAACTGAGAGGAAGCACCTTGGCAAACACTGCTTGTGCCTGCTTTGGGTGGACTACTGAGATTCAACAAGTGTTCAGTATGTCCCAAGTGACATCTAAAAGTAGAAGAATTTATTCTTTCTGTTTGTGAATTTTTCAGAGCACCGTAATGAAGTGCTACAGTACTACTGAAGTACTTGATATTCTGGTTTTGTACTCATTTTTCTTCGCAGTAAAGTTTCAAGTTTCTGTTAAGGGGATGATAGTATCTTACCTTCAACAAAGATAGTATTACACAATAATGTACCAGTTCACCTAAATCCCAGTTAATACCTGACTGTGGTATCAGTGTTCTACCTCGCTACAAGAACAACTGTCTCCCATACCACTGAACATTTACTTCCCTACAACTACATGGCTGTCTGATTTTTTTCTTCCAGTCTGACCAGTTCTTTTCTGAATAAATTAACTACAGATCAAGTAATCATAATGCAAGTTAGCACTTTGCCTAAGTTACTGTAATGCTAAAACTCACAAGTAATGATAAAGCTAAATTTTAGCACTACTTGAGTCAGATTATTACAGGTATTTCATCCTGGAAACAACTATATTTCAATGTTGAGTAACATCAAGCAATTCAGAGTTCATTCTACAGTAGAACATAATTTCAGTGGTTCATTAGATTAAAACTTGTGAAAGATTACAATGCTACAAGAGGCCTTATGAAGTTTAATTAGCTCTTTTAAGTACATTTTACAAAACACTGCTGACACACCAGTAACGTGTGGATTTGTTATCATCCATGACTGTAACTTACATCCCAAAGCTGATACCAGGCTACTAGTCTCTTAACTCAATTTCTGTAGTAATATTAAATTGCAGTGGTAACGAACACTCACAAAATACCATTATCAAGTTCACAAATCCTAAAATGCCTTTAATATTTCACTGAGATTAAACTTACACTGGACCATTTCCCAGGTGGTAAGGGTAATGATAAAGCACCTTACCTATTACCAACCAACCATTTCAGGTGCCAAGAGAAAGAATGCAGAATGGTGACATATGTGCATGGTGCTTTTCACATAAAACAGATTTAATTCTTTTTGGTGATGTCCTTATGGACAGATCAATCTGAAAAAAAGTAGTTCAATCAATTGGTCTTTATGTTTTGCCACACAACAATTTCCTCAATAAATGGAGTTTGAATTGGATATTTGCAGACTCTGCAAGAGGCTCTAGTAACTCTTAAAAATGTAATAAAGATTATAAAAATGCTTGTAGTACAAATAATCTGGAACACTGGAATATCAGCTCATAAACCTGAAAAAAAGAGGACTGATATTTTTCAAAATGTTTATGATTATTTTCAAAAGAGCAGTGGTCACTAATTAGCTCTCCAGTGTATGGTCTCACAAAATCAATTGGTATCTCAGACCTTTTATTATTGTATTTCGTAAAAGAACTGATATATTATGTAAAATAAACCATGCAACTTAAATGTATTTGATTATGAATAATGATCACTATGATTAGGTTTTTGCATTTCCTCCAGTAGATTCAGGGACTGAGCAATTGCTCCTCTCTGCACAAGTGTAATGATGAAGGGTGATGAAGAAAACGATGATAGCTCTTCCAGGCTGACTTGGTGCTCTTTGCTCTCTACCTGTAAACAGTCTACCCATGTGTTGTACTGGTGACACTATTGGCTTTAACAGACGTGCATGACTGTTTACTGTTTTCATTTTAATATCTGTTTATATGATTTCATTTTCAACAAAAGGTCTAAATTCTAAATAATGTGATGGGAAGTTGTTCCAACAGTTATTTCATTTCCCCCCCCATGAAATTTTCAACTCAGCTTCACGAATCTAACAAATAGTACAGTAGGTTTATACAGTCTGCCTGTGATAAACATAAACTTGTCATGCAAATTGCCTGACATTGACACCTTCTCATCAGCATAGCTAAGAGTTCCACTAAATAACTTCTACAGATAATATTGTCATACAATATTTTCAAAATTTCCACAGCTAGTTAAAATAATAATATCTTGCAAAAATAAAAATGTTTTATATTAAATATTCTCATGGTTTCTTAGGACAAATCAATAGAATTATTTCACCTGGGCTTCCTATTTTGCTATGTTTATTGTAAAACAAAACCTTCAGTAGTACGAACTGGTGATTCAAGCAAATACAGATCATCATAACAATTACATTATGCTGGTTTCGGGATCAGCTACCTTCCTCTGCTCTTAAATTCTTCTGAAAGCATGACCAGTTATCACAATCTAAGACCCCTGAACGAACCTTTAAAACCATATACTTTGAGACTTTTTTCTTTAAATTTTAAAACTAAATTTTAAATACAATGTTTATGTTTACAGAAAACTCTCTTGCTGCAGGAGTGTCCTTGAATAAATAGCACACATTCAATGAGAGACAATACTCTGAATTTGCTCATATAAGCAGATTCAGAAAGCTTCCATGCCTCTACATCTATGAAAGGTAATCTTGGTGGTGGTTTGTTTCATCCAAGTTTAGTAGAAAGTAATTGTGGATCTTAGTCCTTGTGCTAAATCTGATTTAGGATTTTAACTATGATCACATGCTAGAATGAAATTCCATGCTCCATCAGATATCTTAGTTGTCCTACATATCCTTTGGTTTTTTTTAAATGTTGTGACATAATGTCTAATATTTTATTATTTCATCTAAAACTTGTGTCTATAAAATAATTTCAGAGGTGCTAAATAATGACCTACTAAGAGATGAAACCATGTTCTTTTTTTTTATATTTTCAGTAACAACAATCTTGTGTTCACAATTTTAATTGTGTACCCTTATCCTGATTGTAAGCTTGATGCAAGGAAACACTTTAGCGAACTGATATTCAGAATTTGAGCTTGTTTCTTTTCTGTATTAAAAGTTTAGAACTGTAAATAATGAGTAGAACTGTACACGTAATATACTGCTTATTTCTTTTTTATCTGTCTCCTATTCATTTGAAAAACAAAGAAAGAAAGGGAAAAAAAGTGAAAAGGTAATTTTTGTAAGGTAGACATTTATGGTTAATACCTTATCATCAAAAAAATCCAAAGAATTTAGTGGCACTTTCAAAATGATTTAACCAAATGTCTAGGTTAGTACATTGGAAATCTATGCAGGGGAAAGGAATACAACAATGTTCTGTTTGCTATTTATTTTATTAAGTTATAGTAAAAATGATACTGCATACACAGGAATAAAATTTAATATATAACATTGTATTTATAGAACCTGAAATTACAATGTGTTAACAAAATGGCTAAACCATTCTGGTAATAGAAGTTATGCCTAGAATTTGTTTTTTCCATTTGTATTAAAAATGCAACATTAGAATATGGTATGTTTCTCCTGGAAATTATATTACAAATAATGCATTTTACTATAATTGCAAATATATTTCCCTTATCATTACTTTGTATTGAACATCTAACCCTGGAGAAATACCTTGTCACCCACACATGAGAAGTTCCGAGGAATAACTTCCTTTACAGCAAGACTGTCTCATTGAAAGGAAATGCACGCTAGCATTCATACAAATGAAGGAAAACCCACATACACTCTCTCAATGTTGCAACTCAGATTTAGGATGCCAGAGAATCCACACTCTTTTGGGTCCTGTCAGTCATTTACGACTGCACCTAGATTCTTCTCATGTGTAATAAACAACTAAACCAAACAAAATCTTATTATTTCACTGATGTTAATAGAGACCAGCTAAATACACTCACATACAGTATAATTTTACAAGATAACTCCCACTGAAATTTGTTTTATCCATTTTTGTAATAACAATTTAAATGTTAAAGTGTAAGGTTTAGTCAAGTATTTAGCACTTTCCCTAGTGTTTAACAAACAATGTTCACCTCTGACAAACGTTATTCAATGAAAAGGAACAAAATGTTATTCAATATTCAATGAGAAGAAGCCAATGAAGATAAGGAAACAAAGATTTACAAGATGCTGTTTCTAGGTTTGGAAGAAGCCAGATAGAAGCATATGCATGTTAGTGAGCTGATCTTTAGGACTGAAGAAAAAGAAATAAGAACAACTGCTAGGCTTTAAAGGGATAGTTTCAGAGAACTAGGGCTGCATAAGCTGTAAATTTATGATGGGTAATTTTGTATCTGGATACAGTTTCTCATGTTGTTTAGTTAATCAGAAAAGGAAGCAGAACTGTGATTCAAAACAGAAGCACTAGAATAAAGCAAATACGGACTTCCAAAGAAAAAGATGGCATGTCACCCTGGAGATACCAGATATATGAACGAAAGTAAAATTCCGTATGAGTAAGTAGTTTTATATGAGAAACTGTCTATAATGAATGAACGTGCCAATATTGTAAGAATCCTCAGAGTAATATATGGACTTGCTATGTCAGCAAAAAAGGGAAATAGTAAGAATGTAATTACTTAAAAAGAGAAAACTTTCTGAAGACACGAGTTCTGAATTCATGTGACAATGTGACAAAGATAATATCAAGATTTTTTTAAAGTTTATTTAACGTATTCTAGATATATAGCGTTTTTACACATAAAATATGTTTATTAAATATATTTGCAAATCGGTATAATTGACTTTATACCTATATCTATATTTACTATACATAATGTGTAATTCACATATTTTTTAGGTAGAAGTCTGCAGGTCTTCTCGTTACTTAAGTGACCGTTGTTATCAATAAGTACTTGTCACTGAGCGATTTGCTGTCTACCAGAACCATACAATTTGTGGGCTGATTCACACTGCCGAAAGAAGGGGACAATGAGTCTCATTCCCCTCTGGTAAAAAAAGGAAATTAAGTAGCCTGTGTCTTGGAAAAGCAGCCAAACTGAGGTGATAACGATCAAACAGGAAAAGGACAGAAAGGGCTGAAGCACTCAGATGAGGGCTCCAGTTTGTGATGGGAAATGGAGAGCCTTCTGGCTGTGCTGAGCAGAGCAACCAACTCACAGTCTGAGGCTATTTTCAAGGCATTCTCTCCCACAGTGTTTCCCACTTAACTACTTCTTGGTGGCTCCTAACTCAGCATGTGGCTCTTGTGGTTCCCATCTGGAGTAATCTTTCATTTCAGAAAAGGCAATCCTTCCTGGGAAGAGTGCGATGTAATGTATGCTTCCTGTGTAGTAGTGGTGGACAGTTTGTTAAATTAAATTTAAAGGGGCAAAGAGAGACCATCTACAGCAACTTACTGGCCAACTGCCTGCAGAATTTGTACTGAGAGCTTTTTTTAACCGGTGATTATGCTTTTGATGAAGTGAACCGATATGGACTTTAAATTGCAGTTTCAGTGTGCTGAGCAGGCATTGAAAGAAAGATGATATTTCTCAAAAGGCTCATGTTTGATAGGGACATTGTAGACACAAGCATAAATACATTTTTATAAACTCATTTTTAAATGTGAAGAACTATCAACAAATCCAATAGGAAAATTTAGTAAGAAATACTGCAACTCTGAGTTATATAAATAAGTACTGATGACATTAAAGAAATTCAGGATCGCAAAACATTGGGAACTGAGATTAAAATGTAGGTGTGCCTAATTCCATAATCCACTGGGTTAGACTGTAAAAGGAGTTTTTCATTTGGTCTGTAGACCAAAGAACTTGGTATCTTCTCTTTCGTGCAAACAAGCCAGGAGCAGAGACGGCAACAACAAACCCACAACCGCCTGCAAGCCACGTGTTAGAGATTCCCATGGATAGAGATGACCTTGGTAGCCAGCGCTTTTTAACCCAAACATCCTCAGCAAAACAGGAAAGAAAAGGAAGAAAAAGACACTGAAATTATACCATACCTCAGCTAGCCCAAAAGATGGTCACATACAACTCTGTCAGAGCTGAGACAAGAAATCCGACACTTGCAGTTTTTTGCTTATTCTTAATCCCTTTTCCCGAACAATCTGCACCTACTGTTAGGAGCATGGGACGCTCTGTAAAGTCTAAGGAAAGGGCATTCAGCTCCTCCCTTTCTCTCCACAGCGCTCTGAAGTGACAGAGTAACTGTTTTTCCCTTCTTCATTGCAGACAGCTGGGAGCTGCTGTTCAGGAGGAAAGGAAAAATGACGGTTTAGGGTCCTCCTTCAACCTTGCATAATAACCTCCTCTGGGGTAGCAGGAGAAATGTAGGCAAAAGGATTAGGAATAAACAATAGAAACAGTGGTTCAAACACTTCAACCTCATCAATACAGACCACAATTCAGAGGCGTTTTTGCCTCCCAGTTCGTGATACAACCCATTTGTTTATTTAAAGACGCTGGTAATGTCCAAACCAGGTGTCTCTGCTTTAGCCACCGTATCCTTCCGTTCTAAAGGGGCCTGACACCAGTACTGTTTCTTTCTGCTAGACCATGTAGAAGGTAAAATGGTTTTAAGCTTATGCATTTGAACATGTGAAGAAATCTTCATAATGTTTTCCTGTTAATCCATTCTATCTATAGTTGCAAAATATTTCTCTGTGCACATTATTGACTTTCGGACATTACTACTTTACGTTACTTCCTTCTTCACTAAAAGTGGTTCTCAATGAAAAATTGTTTTCAGGGTCCCATTTTTCAGCCAGTGCACAGAAAATGTAGACTGGTCCATTTAGAATTAAATGCTGATTTTTAAAGGCGTTCAAGTTGTTCGTTTAAATCTAACAAGTATTCTGAGAACTACCACCCATCCAAACTAAGAAACAGGTAGAAAACACAATGTGACATAAAGTGCTCCAGAAATAACTAGCTACTTGGCTGTAACAAAAACTTTACCAAATAAAAATATTTCACTAAGATTAGCAAATGTTTCAGCTGAAAAAAACAAATGTTTAGAAACTCTGTACCTTTAGCATCTGGCAAATGCCTTTTTTCTCATTCTTTTGTCCTGTGAGAACATTTCTGTGTCAGCAGCTGTTCCATGTGGCAAATTAAATGGCACAATTCCATGGCGTGTCTCATGGTCTTTAGCTGAAACTACCGAGTGAGATGTGTTGTGCAGGGTGCAGGTGCCCAGGCTTCATTAACAGGGGCTGCAGGGAGGCCCTGTGAGGGCAGGAGAGGCTGCAGCTGCCCCAGGCTGGACACAGCTGGGTCCAGCCGGCCCCGACCGACCCCACGCAGGGCATGGCTGAGCCCCGCAGCCATGGTGGAGAAAGCGGGTTGAAGAGAGGGCAAAACGCTGCCTAGCAGAGTGTGACGAGTGAAGTAAAAAAGGGAGAGAAACAGCCCTGCAAACACCAAGGTAGGAGAAGAAGGAGGGGAGGAGTTGCTCGAAGCACTGGGGCAGAAATTCCCCTGCAGCCCCTGGAGAGTCCACGGAGGAGCAGGTTTATCCTGCAGGACTGCAGCCCATGGGAAGCATCCATGTTGGAGCAGGGCCGACATGTGAGGACGCAGGAGCAGCAGAGAGGAGCTGTTATGGACTGACCACAGCCCCCATTCCCCATCCCCTGGCACTGCGCAGGGTTGAGGGGAGGACAGTAGAGGAGTCAGGAATGAAGGAGCAAAGTTGAGCCTGGGAAGAAGATTTTTGTCTTTTTTTTTTTTTCACCATCCTACCCTATTTTCAAATGACAATAAATTAAATCAATTTTCTAAGTTGAGTCTGTTTTGGGTGCAATGGTAATTGTTAAGTGATCTCTCTGTCGAAATCTCAACCCGTGAGTTTTTAATCTTGTTTTCTCCCCTTTTCCTGTTGATGAGAGGAAGTGAGAGAGCAGCTGGCGCGGGTCCAGCAGCCAACGAAGTTCAGTCCACCACAGATGTGCATGAGTATTCAGTTGTGGCCAAGATAATGACAGCAAGACAAAATAAAAATAGCCTCAGCATTGATCCCTTCCTATCTTCTACCACAGTTCTACCAGTTGCATACATCTACCTAGATGGATGTTTGCTTTTGAGTTTATTTTACTGTGTTTTGTACTCACAAGCACAAAAAAAAAAACCCCAAAAAACCCCCAAAAATCAAACAAAGAAAATGTGCAAGTGTTTTTCCCACAGAATAATGGTAAATCCAGGGATTTGTGATCTCCTTAAATCACACAGCAGGAAGGCTATATCTGAAAAACTGTAGTACTCAGATAAGCAGATACCTCAGGTAACACACTGAGAGCTGCAAAAGACCTACAGCTCTTCAGGAATGTAGAATGTAATACAGCTCTTCAGGAACTCGGAAATACGGATCACCATGCCCTACCTGCCATTGTGCAGGGGAATGCCCTGAAGGAAACTAGAATACTTGCAGAATATACAAAGTCACACAGGTAAGTGCAAGGACTGCAAAATGGGTACTTACCAAGTCTGACAACATACAGCCATTAAAATCCTTAGAGTAGCTTTTCTACTGCTTGCCAGAAGAAGATAATAAATTCTAAAACAGATAGTAATCTGAAAGTTTGCAAGTTATTAACTGAAATTCGTATTTCTCTTTTCTCTGAAATGGTTTCCACTGTCCAGCTCAAAATCTCAGTGGTGGTTAACTTCTACCCTCAACGTTGTTGTAATAAATCAGCTTTGAAATCACATATTGATGACACTGTATCTTAAAAAATAACTATTTATATTTATGGATGAGTAACTGGGACTAATTCACACTTAGCATTGTTTCCACAGATTGCAGTCACTCAAGAAAGAGCGTGGGTGAAAGATGTAACCACAGATACAGATTGTATTATGAGATACATTGCTGAATCCATCTATCTGTTGAACTTCAGAATGTCACAGGTGCTTACTGATCAGACAAGTTCAAGCAGCAGACAAATATTATTTATATGTAAAAATAGAATTGAATAATCAAGATACTTCAGCAGCCACTGAAATACTCAAAGTTAAGACAGATTGCATAAACCATTTTACCTTTATAAAGCAAGCTCCTTTGATTTTGATTGCATAGTGTTATTTAAATCCAGCAGGAGAAATTGAGGAGAGAGGTAGTAACAGTTTGCCAGCCTTAGATTTCCCCAGGTTTTCTTATTTCACAACAATGAAATGCTTAAAGGAACTGAGCACAAACATGACGGAACTGTTTAGGAAAAATTCTTAATGAATCAAGAATACTCATTTACCTGATTTTGACAGTGAGGAATGCTTCTGTTCGCAAATAACTGCAAGTATTTCTCCTTCATGCTTCAGAAAGAAACCAAATAATGGAAATTATCAAATTATTTTTTAGGCAAATGAAAGACAGATTTTTGCTATTTTGACTTTCCAGTTCATGTGTATTCTCATTTTGGATATTTGAAAAAGGGAAAAAAAAACTTCATTGATTGTCCTTCTGTTTTCCATAAGCATCGATGCTCTGTTCTGGACAGAATTCATGATTTGAGACTTATGTTCTGAGATGGCAGATTTTTTGCTAGTTCTAACAGTACAAGCAGAATTGTCTTTATAAATTAAAAGTTAGTTTATGAAAATATTTTCTAAAACGTTTTACTTGAGTTTGTTCACCTACCCTCAGCGGTCAAATGAACCTTTACATTTTCATTCCAGAAATACTGTGTTTCATATGCAATATAGTCTAGTATATACTTCCTTTATAATTACTTTTTTAAAACATCTAACCCTGGAGAAATACCTTGTCACCCACATATGAAAAATTCTGAGGAATAGCTCCCTTCATGGCAAGACTCACACAAACAGCAGTCGCGGTAAAGTTGCAGTAACCAAGATCACCAAAGTTATCTCTATTACTTCTGTATCATGAAAGAACAGAGAACTTCTAAGACTTGCAACAGCAAAATCTCCTGCAACAAAAAGACTCTTTCCTTGGTCTTACAATTGCCAATGTTCTATTGTTCTAAATAAAAATTATACTTTGGTGGCTTTTTCCTTTTCTAAACATATTTATAGAGAAACTAGCAAAGATAAGTGGTTTCAGTGACACCTATTTTGCCAGTGCTCTTGGTTATTCTTAGTTCTTGAGCAAGCAAACTGTGGCAGAGGAATTATACCCAGACACATAATTTTGGACCTCTCAGTTGCATGCAGGTTATGATTCGGTTGGCCATACCTGGGTGCCTAGGGTCATTTGAGATATCTCACCCCTCAGGCAATCTAGCTGCTGATCAAGAAGGCCCCAGGTCATCTGTGATGTTTGACATCCTCACACAGGCTTTTGTTAACATCAAACGCCACTTGATGCCTACAAGTAGGAAGTCAGACTGAACCCTAAGCACTTGATTCTTGAAATGATTCTTTAAACATCTGAATATAGTGACATTTAGATGCCATAAAGCAGTTTACCTCTCCTTGCAGAAGGGAGACCATTTTCTGTAGGTTTTATGAGTCAGGTCTACCAAGCCTATTTTGAAGTTGTTCATATACCCTAGGACATCTCAAAAGGCTCTCAGCACTTATATTTAAAGAAATGAACTGGAGAATTCAGCCTTGACACTGGGCTGATGACTAAGAGGAGACCAAGACACCTAAATTATATGTGTACACAGGCAGTATAGCTGCTTCACTCAGTTAATTCATCTCTTGCTCCAAAAGGGAGTGACTGTCAACAGGTTTTCTGACATATCTGACAATTCCATTTTCAGATACAGCAGGATATGCTTTAGCAATTGAATTACATTGCTAGTGGGTGGCTGATCAGATAAATGGATTTCTAGGTTCAATTTAGTGTATTGGCTGGCATTGTATTGACCTAATGACAGCTTAGACACCTTCCACACGTAGACATTAACATACAGATATTTCAGTTCAGGAGCTTTTATCTCTAGACAAATTCTACTGTAAGGAACTTGTGCAGCTAGCCTGTAGACTCATCAACTATTACCCCTATATACTAGGAAGCAACAGGAAGATTTGTCATTTCTATTTTTAAATAATGAGAAGGTACATAAACATATTTATAGATCCATTTTCTCAGAGAGAATATGTATAGTTATACATAGCTACTCAGAATCACAGAATCACAGAATGGTAGGGGTTGGAAGGGATCTCTGTGGGTCATCTAGTCCAACCCCCCTGCCGAAGCAGGGTCACATACAGCAGGCTGCACAGGACCGCGTCCAGGCGGGTCTTGAATATCTCCAGAGAAGGAGACTCCACAACCTCCCTGGGCAGCCTGTTCCAGTGCTCCGTCACCCTCAGAGGGAAGAAGTTCTTCCTCATGTTCAGACGGAACTTCCTGTGCTTCAGTTTGTGCCCATTGCCCCTTGTCCTGTCGCTGGGCACTACTGAAAAGAGCTTGGCCCCATCCTCCTGACACCCACCCTTCAGATATTTATAAGCATTTATAAGGTCCCCTTGCAGCCTTCTCTTCTTCAGGCTCAACAAGCCCAGCTCCCTCAGCCTCTCCTCATAGGAGAGATGTTCCAGTCCCCTCACCATCCTTGTAGCCCTTCGCTGGACTCTCTCCAGTAGCTCTTCATCTTGCTTGAACTGGGGAGCCCAGAACTGGACACAGTACTCCAGATGAGGCCTCCCTAGGGCAGTGTAGAGGGGAAGGAGAACCTCCCTCAACCTGCTGGCCACACTCTTCTTGGTGCACCCCAGGATTCCATTGGCTTTCTTGGCAGCCAGGGCACACTGCTGGCTCATGGTTAACCTGTCATCCACCAGGACACCCAGGTCCGTCTCCGCAGAGCTGCTCTCCAGCAGGTCCGCCCCAAGCCTGTACTGGTGCATGGGGTTGTTCCTCCCCAGGTGCAGGACCCTGCATTTGCCTTTGTTGAACCTCATCAGGTTCCTCTCTGCCCAACTTTCCAGCCTATCTGGGTCACGCTGAATGGCAGCACAGCCTTCCGGTGTGTCTACCACACCTCCCAGTTTGATGTCATCAGCACACTTGCTGAGGGTACATTCTAACTCTTCATCCAGGTCGTTGATGAAGAAGTTGAACAAGACTGGGCCCAGTACTGACCCCTGGGGGACACCACTAGTTACAGGCCTCCAACTAGACTCAGCACTGCTGTTGACAACCCTCTGAGTTCTGCCATTCAGCCAGTTCTCAATTCACTCATTTATTTCACTTTTTAATATGTCAAAGTAATTAAATTTAAACTTTCTATTTTATTGAAGTGGAACTGATTACGATTTCTTTATTAAAAAAGTCATGCAAAGAAGTTGAGACACTTCTGTGAAAACCCCTACAAAATCCATAACATTTAATGTAAAAATGGGTACATTCTTGGTCAGATGTTACGACTGTTAATTTCCTTTTTTTTTTTTTGACATCTAAAAGAACTAGAAGCAATCCCTGATTTTTCAAGTCATCTTAAAGAAAAAAATAAGATATATTAATTCTTACCAATCAGGCAGCTCCAACAAATTTTCAAATTTCATATGCAATCTTTTTCCTTTGTGAACTGAAAGTGTTCTGAAATCATCAAGAACTCAAGCTGTATTCTTAAATTACCTTTCCTGCAGAAGTTATAGCTGGCCTCAGGAGAAAATAATTTGATTAAGAGAGGCACTGTAGCCCACAGTAACATAATGCTCAGCAATTTCACAGAATCATAGAATGTTTTGGATGTGAAGGGACATGAAAGATCATCTAGTTCCAATCCCCCTGCCATGGGCAGGGACACCTTCCACTAGACCAGGTTGCTCAAAGCCCCATCCAGCCTGGCCTTGAACACTGCCAGGGAGGGGACAGCCACCACTTCTCCAGGCAAACTGTTCCAGTGCCTCAGAATCCTCACAGTAAACGATTTCTTTCTTTTATGTAATGTAAATCTATCCTCTTTTAGTTTAAAGCCATTACCCCTTGTCCTATCACTATATGCCCTTGTAAAAACTGCCTCTCCAGCTTTCTTGTAGGTCCCCTTCAGGTACTGGAAGGCTGCTATAAGGTGTCCCCGAAGTCTTCTCTTCTCCAGGCTGAACAGCGCCAACTCTCTCAGCCTTTCCTCACAGGAGAGGTGTTCCAGCCCCCTGATCATTTTTGTGGCCCTCCTCTGGACCCGCTCCAACAGGTCTTTCCAGGCCTGAGGGCTCCAGAGCTGGATACACGACTCCAGGTGGGGTCTCATCAGAGCAGAGGAGAGCAGAGAGGCAGAATCCCCTCACTCGACCTGCTGGGCACACTGCTTTTGATGCAGCCCAGGATATGGTTGGCCATTTGGGCTGCGAGCGCAATCTGCTAGGTCATCTTGAGCTTCTCGTCAACCAGCACCCCGAAGTCCTTCTCCTCAGAGCTGCTCTCAAGCCATTCTCTACCCAGTCTCTATTTGTGCTTGGGATTGCCCCAATCCATGAGCAGGACCTTGCACTTGACCTTATTGAACTTCACAAGGCTCACACAGGCCCACCTGTCAAGCCTGTCCAGGTCCCTCTGGGTGGCGTCCCTTCCCTCCAGCATGTTGACCACACCACACAGCTTGGTGTCATCAGCAAACTTGCTGAGGGTGCACTGAATTGCACTGTCCATGTCGCCAACAAAGATGTTAAACAGCACTCTCCCCAATACAGACTCCTGAGGAATGCCACTTGTCACTGGTCTCCACTTGGACATTTAGCCGTTGACTGCAACTCTTTCAGGGCAACCAAATAGCCAATTCCTTCTCCACCGAGTGCCTATCCATCAAATCCATGTCTCCAATTTAGAGACTAGTATGTCTTGTGGGACGGTGTCAAATGCTTTGCACAAGTGCAGGTAGATGATGTCAATTGCTCTTCCCTTACCCAACAATGCTCTGACCCACAGGCCACCAAATTTCTCAGGCACAATTTGCCCTTAGTGAAGCCATGATAGCTGTTACAAATCACCTTCTTATTTTCCACGTGCTTTAGAACTGTTTCCAGGAGGATCTGCTCCATGGTCTTGACAGGCAAAGAGGTGAGACTGACTGCCCTCCAGTTCGCTGGGTCTTCCTTTTTTTCCTTGTTAAAAATTGGGGTGATGTTTCCCCTTTTCCAATCACTGGGAACTTCACCAGACTGCCACGACTTCTCAAAGAGATGGAGAGTGGCTAGCAACTTATCTACCAGTTCCCTCAGGACCCATGGATGCACCTCATCAGGTCCCATTGACTTGTGCATCTTCAGGTCTCTTAGATAGTCTTAAACCTGATTTTCTCCTACAGTGAGCAGTTCTTCATTCTCCCAGTAGCAGCCTTTGCTGTTTGTGACTTTGACAGTGTGGCTGGGGCACTTTTCAGTGAAGACTGAGGCAAAAAAGTCATTGATTATCTCAGGCTTCTCCATGTCCTGGGTCACCAGGTCTCTCATTTCCTTCCAGAGAGGGCCCACATTTTCCCTAGTCTTCGTTTTATCACCGATGTACCTATGGAAATTTTTCTTGTTGCCCATGACATCCCTGGCCAGGTTTACTTCTATCATGGCTTCAGTTTTCCTAACCTGATCCAGAGCCAAATTCTGCTCTCCTGATGTCCAGGGTAGTGAGCTTGTTGTGCACTCTCTTCGCTGCCCTAAGGATCTTGAACTCCACCATTTCATGATCACTGCAACCAAGGTTGCCCTTGAGCTTCACATTCCCCACCAGCCCCTCCTTGCTGGTGAGAACAAGGTCCAGCATAGTACCTTTCCTAATTGGGTGCTCTGTCACTTGGAGAAGGAAGTTATCACCAACACATTCCAGGAACCTCCTGGATTGCTTACACCCTGCTGTATGGTCCCTCCAAGAGATATTGAGGTGGTTCAACTGCCTCGTGAGGACCACGGCTTGTGAATGTTAGGCTGCGCCTATCCTACCTCATCCACTTGGTACTCCTGGTTGGGTGGCCTGTAGCAGACCCCCACTGTAATGTCACCAGTCCATGTCCTACCTTAAATCCTGACCCATAAGCTCTCGGTCAGTTCCTCATCCATCCCCAGGTGAAGATTTATGCAGTCCATCTGGTCACTGACATACAGGGCAACACTCCCTCCTTGTCTCCCCTACTGGGCCTTCCTAAAGATCCTGTATCTTTCCATTCCATCACTCCAGTCATAGGAGCCATCCCATCACATCTCTGTGATACCAATAAGGTCACAGCCCTGCAGGATTGTGCACGTCTAACTCCTCTTGTTTATTCCTCATGCTATGTTCATTTGCATTAGAGGCATTTAAGTTGGATCCCTGATGGAGCTGGCTTACTAGCTGGAGATCCTTTGTGCTGTTCTTCAGTCTGTCACTGTATTTAAGCACCTCACTTCAAACTCATTTGAACTGAGTATTTAAATATTTCTCATTTATATGTGTTTTAAATGAAAAAGCCATTCAACATAGTAATAATACATGTATTCCTCACTTCGTCCTTCCTTCCTTAATACAAAGAAGGACCACATGGGGTCCTTCATTTTCTTCTCACGAAAATGAAACTTCTTTCAAAGAACCTTTAACAAATGTTTTTGCAGTAAAGCATGAGAATTTCCTTGATTTGTTCAGCAGTTTCAGTTTGCCTTTAGTTCTTCCACACTGCACTATATAGTTTTTCTTTCTGGGGCTAGCTATTTTATTTCAAAAAAATACAAAACAATACCAGTAACACTGGAATGTCAATACACTGATTGGTGTTTCTATTAATGGAGAATTGTTATTTTCAAATACTATCACAGAATATTAGGGGAAGAACAGGGGTGGGCGATGACATGTAATGGAACTTTTTTCAGCTCCAGCTACAATTATTTCTATATGAGAAATTTGTATTTAGCATCATAGAAACTTCAACATCAAAGGGAAGACAGTCTGATTCCCTTTGCTCATCTATTGCCTCACTTCCAGCACCATCACATGGACTGTTCTACCACTGCTGAAATCACATGCAGCTATATAGGAAGTAGTATTAGAAAGAATTAATTACATTCTTAAGTGGAGACCTGTGGCTTTTCATATGGTCATGCTTCTTGCTCCAAACCTTCTTTTCTTCTAATCAAAGTTACAGAGAGCACTTTCCTGTGGAAGACAGTCATACAGGGAAAAAAGTGCTCTGTGCTTGCAGCCCAGGAGGAAGTGCATCTGTCATAAATCACATCTGAGCCAGAACTGCCAAATACGTGGAAGGTCTTAGGCACATTGAGCTGGGCACGTTTGTGAACTTTGACATCCAGTTGTGACGTGATCCTGAATACCCTGCTCTGGGACTATCAGTATGGAACACCCACTTCCACCAGTATCTAACTTAAAAGACCCACAGGTATCTGGGTCCAGAAATGTGGTGCTTTTTCAGCAAAAATCTTTCAGGAAGCTTTAGCTACTGGATCATCTAAAAAGCTATCTAACATAGTTTAAAAGGTTGGGGTTCCCCGTTATCTCCACACCCTCACAAAAAAAAAGACCCTTTGTTTTCTTAAAAATATGGTTAGGAGACAATTCCTTTCTATATTAGCCTAGGGTATAGAAACCTCAGGGCATTCATGTAGTCCACTGGTTCAGTGTCTTAACCTCTGTGCTTTAGGCACTTCCAACACAGGGAGGACCCACTGCAATCCTCTTGTGCCCCACTTCAGAAAAGAGTTGTCTTAAACAGCTCCAGTGAGAAGTAAGGAAAAAGAAAAAAAGACAGAAAACGCCTATTGCCTCTCATGGAAGACTGAGTTCCACTCTCGATTACATTACTTTTAATATATTTTCTACAAAAAAAAAGTTGTTTAAGTAAGTTCAGGAGAAGTCTTGAAAGCATGGACACTCGGTCTTTTATCACTGGAATGCAATGGCATTCTTTACATCACACGTCAAATGACCTAATAAGCAAACTGGTTTTAGTGAGAAATGTGAAAGTCAATCATAATTTAAAAAAATCATTACTACTTTAAATGAGTACTTATCATAGATCTGCTGAAAGACAGATTGTTTGACATATGCTGTACAAGAGTTGCTTTCACTGTGTAGTTGGAGTCTACTCTAAATAAAATTACTTATTAGGAATTAGAAAATATGATGCTTTTTGCAAGTTAGTTTGGGTCATCCAAGTGTTAAATAGCTATAGAAAATAATATTTCTATTATGAGAATCTTTACTGTTTGGAAGTATGAAAAGTAGACAGTTTGTAGCCACATGTACCTTAAGAAATAAATAAAAACTGTACATGATTTGTTATCCTTCCTGGGAAAAATAAAGTAACAAAAAGACATTTTAAACAATTATAACCGCTTCTTCAGGTAGAAAACTCTAATAAATTTCCCTTAAAGTAATTGTTTACATACAAGTTTTGAGGAAGTATTGTTGGTCTGATTCCTGCCTCCCCCTTTTTTTTAAATAAAGCACAGTAATTGTATATTTACCCTTATTTTATTTTTTTTTTTAAATAAGCCTTTTTATCTCTATCGTTTATAATATAGCCTTTAAGTACTCTGAACTCCCACTGACTTTGGTGATGGTTCTCAAAGTGTAAAATCAATCTACAAGGGTGGAGCTACAGTAACAGGGAGTATCTGAAGAAAGAAAACCCCTGAAAGCATGAAAACAGTAACCTCCAGCCTCCCAAAAAACTTAGTACCATGCTGTGGAAATACTCATGCAAGAGAATAAACACAAAGAACCTATAACCAACTGGACAGGCACTCGCCAGCCACCACATCTATGTACTGATTCAGATGAGAAAGTACTGCAAGAGAGGGAGACTGGCAGGGCTTGAAAACGACAATGTAAAAGCTGCTTATTATCTCAGTAGGCTCTATAAAACAGTACATCTGATCATTATTGCCTATTCCAATTAGTCATGAGTCCATCAACAGTAGCTGTAGAATTAACTTTCCTTCCTTTGAGGTGGAAAAGATTTTTGCAGCATTTATTCAATCAGTTCCCAAATTAGCCAATGAGGAGCAGTTTAATGACATGCCAGTTCTATCGCGCCCTTGATAATGTGTTTTGTCCTTTTTGATAACTTCAGGTATCCATCATTATAAAGGAAAGGTGCAGTGTAATTTCTCAGGTGGAAATACAGAATTAGCTCTTGGGTTACTTAACAGGTTATTTCAACTGTGCTAAATAAAAGAAGTTTTTAATTCATTTTAAACTATGGTTAATGCATAAAGGTTTGTATACAGAATACACATCAATACCATCAATGGAAAATATCCATTTAAAACCAAGACTCAGAGTGTGGGTTATTTATTCTTATATACGTGTCATGAATGTAGATGTTTATTCCACAACTATATTGTCAAACAGTATGAGAAAGGTTACAAAGAATTTATTGTGGTGAAATTGTACTTTTGATCCAGCAATCTCAAAGTGACTAGAGGCTGCTAATACATTTTGACACCACCTTGAAATGATCAACATTTCTGATTATGTACAGACACTCTATTTCTTTAACTAAGACTGTGATGAAGAATCTTGAATATTTGTGAGGCACAAGAATAAAGCCCAGCTGACTGCCATTTCTCTGAGCTATCCAAAGTAATGGCGTTTCTCGAGTGTTTTTCTGAGGGTCATAAAATTTTACCAAAGGTGTAACTGCCTGAGAGGATTCATAGCTAAAATATGTCTCATGCTATTTGATAAAACACCTATCATTCTTATCTGATATTTTGCCTTTTCAATAATATACAGAATATGTTTAATCATAAATACTTTTTAACTTCTTGAATAAATCATCAGAAAAGAAGTACTTATAATTATCTTGTATTGAGTTTAACTACATAAATTCTACTAGAATTTTATCGTACAGTATTATAGGTTGATGTATGGTCTCTGTACCATACAAACACCAAGAAGGTATCTAAAGTAAAAGAAAACCTTTGTAAGAGATATTTGATAGCTCACTGATCATGGCAAAGTACCAGATGACAGGAAGGTGCTTGTTTAGTTTTTATAATTTTAGTTTTCGAGAACAGCAGTTTTTAGCTTTATTACTGTGACATATGTAAATAAGGAAGCAGACTTGGTAAGCAGAAGAAACGTGCTAAAAATAGCAGTTTTAAGAAAGGACCAAGGGAAGACAACTGTTAGTAAACCAAAAGATATTGCTCTAATCTTTTTTTACTAATAAGCTGAATTGAGCTTGTTAACATTTGATTTATGATAAAGACTTGCAGTTCTAGCTTTGTGTCAGAGCAAATTGTTATTTGTTTGTAGATTGTTCCCAATACTGATTGACGATCAATCATCAGCCCTTTCATTGAAACAAAATACTAATATTTACTTAACTAAGATCAACCGTGACCAATACATAATGTGGTGTGAGTACTGCATCACCTTTCTTTACAAAATTAAAAAGACAGTAAGACTCTCCAACTCCACTAAGAATGTATCTGGAACACCAAAAAGATTAAAAGCCCACATGATTTGCCATATAAATAGAGTAAGAATGATTCTAGAGAGATATGACTTTGTGAGGGACAACACAGAAAGGATCCTGTCCCATGAAATTAACCACTTCCACAGAACCTGAGAGAACAGGATTTTTACCTAGTCATTTTTCAGAATATTAAAAGAAAGCATAACACATTTCCATGATTCAGTTTTTAAAGCCATTATTATTTTTCTTACCCACTTTCTTCATATTATCATCAGCCATTTTGTTCCCATTTCTACCTGTTGCCCTATTTTCATGCCATGAAAATCATAATGCTAAGTTAAAACACAAATTTCCATTTGTAAAGGCAGTCTACAGTTTTAGAGTCATGACAGAAAAAATACACTCAACATAAAAAAATCATGGGAGGTAATCCTACGTAAAATATTTCTTTTACAGAAGTTGGTGCAAAATGGGGAAAGAAGTACAAGAAAACTTGGTAGTTTTTATTTCCCTATCCTGTGTTCTCCCATTTTTTCATCTGTATATTGCCATCTCCATGTTGTCTCTTGGGTTGTTGTCAGCAATACAGTCAGGGATCTCTTTGTGTTATAGGTATGTACAAGGCCTAGGGCAGTGGACAGCCAGCCTACAATTTGAGCATCAGTATGCTATCGCAATACAGTTATACAGCAAGACAGTCACATAATATGCTGCTTAATAGAACATTTTAATATACAAAAGAGATTTCAAAATAATAGAATAATAGTAATACTGCAGGACTTGAACTACTTTGCATCTTCAAGCTCCTACCATAAACAGTGATTATTTTGGGGGGAAAATGGAAGAAAAAGCAGAAATAAAATGGCAGATTGGGAACTCTGTGACACCAACAAAATTTGAATGCATACTTGTGAATGTGTATGGTACATGGTGTTGAAGAAATCGTTTTCAGAAGGATCTCTTCTCGGAGATTTTACTGTTCTCTGCTCTGTGTAGGGCTTATATTATTCAGCAAAATTTAAAGAAAAAAAAACTCAATGTTTTACTCAGAACATAATAGTACTTGTGAATTTTAATAACCTCAAGGTTCTGAAGTCTCTCTCTGTCAGCTACTCATATGCCATCAAATACTATAATAGGAGTGTATAGGGCCCACAGAGAACCTGATAGAAATATCTTCCGAGGGTGACCTGTGGTAATGAGAGTGCCAAATAAGGGGAAAAAAATCTATTAATGGAACAAAAAAAAAATCCTTTTTAGATATTCTACCACTAGAATTCCTGTACAGGGGCTTTTTATTACTGTGTTCAATAGAAATTTTTGGGGAGGGAAAGGCTTGGAAGTAAAATGAAAACCTGCTAAAAGTATCAAAACCTCTCTTTTGGCTCTGCAGTCAGACAAAAGATTTATGAAGCTGTTAACAAGAGACTATATTCTAAATAGCAGCCTAATTTTGCATTAAATTGCTTTCACTTTTGTGTTTGCAAGTCCCACACAAAAATGTTCAGAGCTGAACTAGAGACTTTGTAGACTGATCTCATATAAAGGGTCCTACACTTTTAACCGCATACTGTACTTTATGAAGCAACAAATCAAGAACTGTTTGTAAAACACAAACATCTGTTTAAGGTAAAAGAACTTAAAGAGAACTGAGGGTAAGACTGTAAAATCATAAAGATAATTTTCACCTTCTGCAGATCATGGTATCTAGATTATAGGTCTACTGAGTCACTACCTCTTCTTGTTGACTCTTCATTCAAAGTTTTCTTTGTCCTTTCTTTGAACACAGAGATTCCTATGCAAAAGTTAGATAAGGTTAGAGAAAAACATTGTTCCTGTGATCTGTGGCAGCTAGTTAGTGGGAACAGACTTGGGCGATAAATTTTAGACTTTGAAACACAGCATGCTGCACCAAAATTAAAGTAAATTCTACTTCATTCTGATAAAATTAAATCATCATCATAAATAAATAGATGAGAAGAAAAGGAAATAATTTACTCAGTAAAAATTCCATTTATTTCTCTGTTACACTTGCTTGATGAGACTACTGTGCAGTACATCAAAATGCAACATGGAATCTCATTGGTATTCTCTGGTATTTTATCTCAGTAGGGTGTCTCTTTTCTCAGAAATATAATCCACTTCTTACATATGAGATACAAATACTAGCACACTGTAGGGCCCAATCCCACAGTCAAATGACAAATACTATACCTTTAAATCACATTTTTGCAGCTCCAAAATTGATAGAAACAAGGAATCCTTGTATATTCACATAAGTGGACACAGAGTAGGATGACATCGTCATAAAAAACTAGCCTGAACTTTCAATATTGGGCAACTTCCAGCATCTTTGCCCCAGGAACTACTGGGATGATTATTTTCCTAAAAGCACTCAAGACTGCAAAGCCATACATCTGAATAAAAACACGTTACTGGTACCTAGACCAGGTATGTTTTGTGGGGTTTTTTTTCTTATAATTTTATATTATTCAGAAAATGTCTCTCATGGCTTACTTTCCAGGGTTGGGTTTTTTTTTTTGGTGTTCTACTAATGATCTAGATTCTGTTCTCTCCCTTGACATTCATGCTTCTATAAACTACTAGAGTTGAAAGGCCCTTCCTGAGAATATCTGTGAGCAAAACTTCACATTTTCACCACTGAAGTCTGTTTTGAAAGCTTTTTAATACCACAAGTACAGTTATACTCTAATGGAACAAATACTAAGCAGTAAAAGAATGCAACATACATAGTATTTATTAGCACAATCACCTATACGTCTGCTCTCCTTCTTGTTTACATCTTTACATGAGAGCTTAGATCAAATAACCTTCTGCTGGGACAATATCTGCTGCTTTTTCCAGAAGGAAAAAAAAAGTAATAGAAAAAAAAATCACTTACATAGCCCCTGGCTTAGTGTCAGACACTGGGATGGAAAACAAGACCATCTGCATTTGTAAGCAATATTCTGTGTTATTTTCAAATTACATTGCACATCATCTGTTCATAGCATGTTAAACCCAACTACTAACACCAGGAAGCCTTTGTCTTCATCTCTATAATGGGTGTATTACACTTTTTGTAGAGTATTTTCAGAAGCGGAGATGAAAAATATTGCTTAAGACTGACAAATGTTCATAATCTTTATTTCTACCTCACTAATGAGCAAATTCTGTCCTTACATCAGTTTCTCTCTTCTGTCAAGTTGTCTCTCCCCAAAATCTTCTAAAAGCCTATCCTGCATGTTTGATTGGAAGTCATTCTTGTAGCACAGCCATCACTCTATTAAAAATCTAGAAGAACAGCTGGGTTTATTATCTAATGACACTGTCAGTACCCAGGGGCTGAAAATCAGCCGTACGGATTTGACAGAATTGGCAGATTTCAACAGGTTTCCAGAGCTGAAGGAAGTGAGCAGGTTAGCTATTTTTGTTTCACAACAGGAGGACCTCAGAAAAATGAAGCAATAGAGGGACTTCTTATAGAGCTCCTATGAATATGAATATTTTTCTTTAAATGTACTGAAAGCTCTTCCTCCTGACCTGAAAAGTATAGTTATTACTTTTCCTCGTTGCTCACTGTGTTGAATGGTATGGATCAGGAAATAAAGCAAGGTCAGCAGACTATGGGGAGTCCCTATTTCTTCAGCACGTATCTCATCCCATACTTTATAAAGTTTGCTTTTCTCAGAGCTAGTCAATTTGTTATTTACCACTTCAAGAACGTACAAAAATGTTCAAGTGCTTTTGACAATTACATCGATTTTACTCTTGAAGAGGATCAGCTTTTATGATTATAAATAATCATCCTAATTCTTTTTTAATTGCGTCAGCAACTAATGAGTCTTTCCCAACCTGTCTTCAACACTGCCTACAGAAAAGAATTCATGTCTGTAGCTGATACAACACTGGCTTTCAGGACATAATCTTTTGAGGTAATTTGTGTGAATTAAAAAATATCTCTTTCAAACAAGTGACATAAGTAATGTAACCATAGCAAGTGGAGTTTTTGTAATGAAAACAGTACTATTCTGAAAGAACCTCAAATAATTAAAAAAAAAAAAATGACAGACCAACAAAACAGAACAACCACTCTGTGCAATATATGCCAGAGAGGAGGCCTAACCGTACCAGATATAGAGAATTTCTCAATTCTGACAAACTAAAATTATATTTAAATATTTAAATATTCTCAATGACATTTTTAGGTGTTCTGAATGTCCTGTTTTCAGAAATCCTATGATTTCTGAAAATTATCCTAGTCACATCTGTCATTTACATCAATGTTTATTTTCTCTTCAATAATAGTCTAATACACAAATAATATGTAAATTAACACTTTTCTTTGACATGTTATTTTTTTCTCCTAATGACTTACAAATAATTATTGTTATCCTTTGCTCCTGGTTCATGGATGCTTTCCTATGTCACACAGTATTCTGGAAGAAAAGATTTGTCTTTTAGTTTGATTCATAATACTAAGAACTGTTTATCTACCAGTGTCTGTGACAAAAGTTATAAGTCAGTATCAGAACATGAATGAAAATTTGTCAGGCTTTTATCCCCTCCTGAACAAAAGTCGCTAAACACAACAGACATCAGTTCTTTGGACAGGTTAAGCTAAAGCAGCAGACAAAGTAATCTTGTATACTATAACTGTATTTATAAAAGAACTTCTCTGCCAAATGTTGATGACAGACCTCAAGTCAGGGCTGCCCTACACAGAACCCTACCCTGGCAGGTATTCAGTTTTAAAATATCACACTTACGGCTCACATGTGTTGGATGACCTGAATGTTCTGTGATATCAGGGGAGAAAGATGGGAAGATTATCTGTAATTAACAATTGTACTTTGGGGTTTTGGGTTTTAGTTTACAGTTTATCAAGTATTCAACAAAATTACCTAACTGTAAGCCAGCTTACTGCCTTTGGACATCCCAGGAATTCTCACTGGCCTTAAAGGGTTAAGTTTCAGAAGATATTTTTAAGTCCAGTAAGACACATCCCTTTCAGAATTGTATGAACTCAGTCAATAATCACTTGGGGTAAGCTGCAATTTTATATTGAAATGAAATTCAAATGCAGTGGATAATCACTAGCACCCACTTGGGATATTCAGTACTTTCTGTGGAAGTCAAACATGATTTCGATGATGGGGAAAATCTAATTGCTGTTTTCAGATTCGTTGTGTTGGCTATAGACAAGATAGAGTGAAACTCTTACAGGTGTGCACTGGAAAGACTAGTTGCATCACAAGATAAATTTCAGCTATGAAGGAAAATATCACAAGGAGGGTGGTTAAACATTGAAACTAGTGGCTATGGAATTTCCACCCCTGGAGATACGCAAAATCAACAAAAAGGATTGAGCAACCTGACATAACTTCAAAGGTAGCCCTTCTTTGAGCGGCAGGTTGGACCAAGTGACCTTCAGAGAGCTCTACCTAAATTTCTCTTATCAGTCTATCATTCTGCAACAATCACTATCACTCTACAACCAATACTGGTTATAAAAGAAACAATTATGATATACCTTTGCCCTCCTCCTATTATGTTGTTCTTAATTGAATTCCAGCCCCAAAAATCATAGAGCACTGCCCATAACAGGTCATCTATTCCATGTCCTTATTCCATGGCAAGAATGATATTTGTGCCACATTTCTGATAATTTTGAGTCTGATGTTAAAGACAATGGCAGAGACTTTACAACTGCTTACAGAAATCAAATGTGTTTGCTACACCATGTATATTATTAGAAAGTTTATCTAATGTTTAACCTCCTTCACTTAAATTTAAGCCTATTATGTGTTTATCTACCCATCCTGGACATCATAAATAAAATTTATGATAAATCGAAACCCATTCTTTTCAGACACCTTTCTCATGAAGTTACTACACGATCATTTTGCCTTTCCCTTAATTTTAAGTCATGTTTTCCCAAATCTGATCATATTCTTTGCTTTGCCCTCGTGGATGCCTTACAATGAGGTAATACAAATGACCAGCTGTTGCCTTCACCAGTAGTTAGTACAATGGATATATCTGGCAGTCAATATTCCTGTTTTAAATCATCATGTAATATTATTATCTTATTGCAAAGCATAAAGTTTTTGAGTCCCGTCCATATGGGTTATATCACCATGTGTATATGCTTTCTGTAAAAATGCAATACATCTGATTTTTTTTCATTCTGTTTATTGCAACTCAGTATCATGCGTATATTTTGTAAATTTCTACACTATGCCAATACGGAAGTCACCAACACACATATAGAATGGTATCAGACTTACAACAGACTGTGTAGTACTGCCAAGGAAACTTCATTTTTGACAGGGAACAAAAAATCATGCTCAATAACAATTCTATCAGGTATAAAAATGTATCATTTAAAATTGTCATGTGAAACAGTATCAAAAAGTATTAAAACATCATTTGTCTCCTGCTCCTCCACTGACTTCAAGGTGTAAATTATGCAACCTCCCTTTTTTCACTTTTTTTAAAAGGAAATTACCCTTTTCCAGGTTTCAGGTACCATTACCTGTCTCCTATGATCTCTCAAAATAACTACTAATGGTCTAAACTTTTCTCTGTAATTCCAGATACAAGGAATAGTAAGTTCATAGTGAAAGGCAGTATAAGTTTCAGAGAGTACTCCTTCGCTTTATATATATATTTCAGTATCGTGTTCATGTTGTGCAAATCATTCTGTGTATGACTTTATTATCTATAGCCACAACTTCCATACCTTCCAATTAAAGATACAGGTTTAAATAAATCTAATACAGTGACACATATATTAGGGAAAAAAAGGTGACTCTACTGAATAGAATAAGGTATTGTCTAGATAATTTTAGAAAAGTAGTCTTTAAGATTTTAATCAAAGTTCTGTCTTTCCCAGCTTAAAGGATTTATTTGTATACTTCTCAAAGATACTAAAAAAGCTTTGCCTTTATAAAGTAACAAAGGCTCTGTGGAGTCTGAGTAACCTGATCAGTGCAAGCTCACCCACCAAATGAGCTGCCCTTAAGGCCATCAAGGAAAGCGATTTGACGGCTGGCCCTGGCGTGAAACCTGCCAACACAGGGCTTGCAAACATAACCAAAGAATAAAGTCTTCCTTCCTGTAAAACCATGAAAACCACAGGGGCTTATTTCCTATGAGGGTACAGGACTTCTTATGAAATGCAGGAGAAAGACCATTCCGGGATTGTTTTAAAGGGATTGTGGCTATATATCAGATTTGTTATGGGATGTTTACGGGAAGGACGAAAGGAAAGGAAAGAGAGGGGTCAGGCTGGACTGGGCAGGAAGAATGAGAAAAAAAGATGCAAAAGATCCCCTGTAGGGCCATGTATAAGAAAACAGTTTAACAGATTCTTGATTGGATGTCTAGATTTACAGGAATACTAAGCAATGAATTTTAATGTCAGGCTGGAAATCACTTCAAAACATGTGTATTGGGCATCTGGAAGCAGCCAAGCCCTTCATTTGAAGTAATAAGAGAAAAATAGATTTAGAAATATTTCAGCCAAACACAAGGAACTTGACTCTAATTTAATTTACATGATGAAAAACTAGAGTAATAGCAACAAATTAAACAAATTATAGTCTAAAAGCAGTGTCCAGTCTTACAGTTCCAACTCACAACCAACCAACCAACCAACCAAGAACTGTCATATTATTTGAGCTCTAGTAATATTGGAACCTATAATTGTTGGACCTTATGTCTCCCTTGATATTAAAGATGGAGAAAATATTAAAAATTATATAATGCCAAGAATATGGCAACATGCATACTATAATTATTGTGTAAGCAATGAAACAGCGTTATGAGTCATATACATGGATTTGGGGTGGGAGAGAGAAAAAGAAAAGAAAAAGAAGAAAGAAAGGCTCTGTAAAAAAACATAGACTTTGATTATTATTATTTTCTGCAACCTAAAAGACTTGGGATTTTGTTGTGGTCTTTTTACCAGCTGTTGGCTTAGAATTTTTCTGCGATAATTTAACTTAGCATTCACTTCTTTTAATGGTACATTAACTTATTTTAACTTAACTAGAGGTTTAATAAAATGATTGCTAGGCATTAAGTAATGTTATCATCCAGAGAAAGCATCAGCACACGCTTCACTTTGATTTCCATGGTCTTAATGACTTCGTGGTCTGGGAACCCTTCGTGAATCATAGTTGAAGCCAGTGAAAATTGTGCAATTGAATCCAAGGAGTTCAGTAAATGTAAATCACTGCTTTTTTGTTTTCTTTTAAAACTTACTTATTTTCTACAAATATTTTACACTTTTGACAAAAGACAGATGGCTTAGACACTAAATTTTGCATTAAATTCAGATCCCAATATAAGCTATGAAAGACAAGACATAACATTTGTGTTCTTTTCAATTCACAAGCTTGGAGGCCTTATGCTCTAATTTCCAATTAATTCATCTACATAAATCAAGCACTGCAATTCAGTGCTTTTTCTCACTGTTAAAACTCTTTGGTATGCAACTTTTTTTTCTCCATATGTTAGATAAATAAAATTCAGTGCATTTTGTTGTATAGCCAAGTTCCAGAAATGTTACTATGCAAGACTGCACTTAGACTAGATTTAGAAAAAAAGTTTATTGTAATCTTATTAGATATTCTACTGAATATTTACTGCAGTTGCTGCAGCTAACAGTTTTTGTTGTTTTTTTATTATTATTATTATGCATATAAGCACATTGCTGACAGATACTTTTTCTATATACTCATGGTATGAATATGTAATTTTTCCCTGTTTGATGCCACTCATTTAAATGATAAATATCAGCTCCCTTGTTTATTGCATTGTTCTCCTGACCTGATCCATGGGAACAACTCGGAAGTCCTGGACAAGGCTAAACGCCAGAGTACGGAGTCTTTTCGGAGATTTATTGGATCGGGCACAATGTTGTCGAAATATAGCTATGCTGTTTTAAGGATCATCTTGGACATGAAAAAAGTGCAGCTTTTATCACGTATCATCAGGCCAAGCTAAAGAGCAGACCCACAAGAGAAGCCCCCATGTCACACTTCTGGACAGTGTAGGGTTAATGCTGAGCTTGATGTGATTCAGAGTACAGCAGCATTTAAATTGCTCCGACTAATTCGCTTTTGTAATTTACTACAGCTTGCATAATTTTTGTATCAGTGTGTACAAGCTACCTCTGTTACCTTGCTCAGATGGAGCATGGAATAAAGGGATGGTCAGATGCCCAGGTAGGAGGACTGGGAAAAAAAGCAGCTCCACAACTTTCAAGAGAGCAGAAAGAGCTCCTGACTGCAAACAGATGGGATGCTTCTCATGGTCTGTCTCATCACACATGCATCATAGGATCAGCCTTATTTTGTGTTTGCTTAGAACATTTATTTATAGGAAATTAGAGCTTTTGCAGAGATTGTCAGTGTTGTTCTTGGTGTTATTTTCTGTAAATTGGTAAGTTGTGTGTAATTTCATCATACTCAAGTTACTTGGGGTTTTGTGGCTTTTCCTAGAACAGTCTTGCATAATACGGAAAACAGCATATTGGGCTGAAAGGGGAATGTGATGGATTCAGTTATGCAGCATTTAATCTCCTTTTGTTAACAAAAATTCGATCCTTTGCATTCTCATTCAGATCAAGAACTCTCACTTCTAACATTTATTTTGCAAATACATCAAGGGAAGACAATATTTAATTCTGATATATCCTGGATATCATGTTGGTTTTATTTCATTTGTATTCTGACAAAGAAGGTCACAAATGTTTATCCTCCCTTTTTGTTTCCAGATGAATGGAAACAGGAGAAATGAGGGTTCTGCCATATTTCTTTGTGTGACTTGTGAATAGAAGAGTGACAAAGGATTCTTTCATGCATTAATGTGAAGCTAGATCAGTTAGAGCCCTACGCATATAACGTTCCCGACATAAACGTCTCATTCACCAACAGCTTAAGTATTCCAATTGAAATATCTGGAGTTCAGGATAGGATGCCTAATTTACTCTGGCAGAGTTGTTGATTTATATGAAAACTAATTCCATCAAACCTGCAGACTTCTCTCCTTAATTACATTTTAGCAAACAAGCACAACAAGATCCTATGAATACTAAGAGCTTTTAAGATATTCAGCAGAGAGATTCTCAAAAGGGCAGTAATAATTTTTTTTCCCAAAATACAGGGAAGTGAAGGTATCCAGTGTAAAAAGTAAATAAACCAAAACAAGCATCTTCTTTTTGTCTAAATTAGTTCAGAGCAACTGACAACACAGTCACATAATATTTAAATGTAGTTTCAATAAGACTATTCACAGGCTAAAATTAAACTTGACCACATAAACTGAGAGTTGTAATACTGAGTCCCAAGGGACTACTCTGTTTGTGCAAAAGCTTATTGTTCACACAATAACAACAATTCATTCAAAGTTGTGTATGTGTGATTAATAAATTACAGCAGTAAATACATCTGTCAAAGGTTTTCTACATGGCTGTGTGCAATAACCTGAAAATCAGTTAGACTGCAACAGCTAACTTTATTTCAAACTTAACTTATTTATTGCTCCTGTATAAGCTAGTTTAAATGTTCCGTTGAACAAATTATTCAGAACTGAGCTTTGAAATCCATGGGAGATTTGCTTGAATGATGAAACCAAGATTTAAAATTTATAAGATTTTTTCTGAAAAACGCCAGTACTGTCTTTTTCCTGCCTTTTTAAGGAAACATTTTTCATTTTTTGTTCCCAGTAGACTAGAGATAATATGTACATTAAAGAAGTGGCAGAACACAGACTGTGAGTGCCATAGACTTAAAAAGCTGACAGCAGCTATGTTAGGAATTTTAAGAGTCATGGCAGCATTTAAACAAATTGATAGGGTATACACAGAAATTAATGAATCCTATATTTAGGAAACAAAAAATATCTGCTGGTGTGAGAGATCTCAGCCATCTGTTTTAGATTAGGACTCAAAATTTATAGTAGTAGTAGAGTCTGAATGATTCAAACAGGGATAAAAATAAAATGTGCATTTTCAATCAAGATTGCAATTTGAAGAGCTGCAAAAACTGTTATGGTTTTCATTAGTGAGCCTGTCATTCTTTGCTGAACGAAGACACAATCACAACACGTATTTGCCTGTTTTCACTGCCAGTGTTTCTGTACAATGTTTGTCATCATCAGTCTCATACAATATGTTTTTTCTGATTTACCAAAGTGAATCAAAGTAATACAATACTAAGTCAGCTTATTTTAACAGACTGCTGATCAGCCGAGGATCTCGAAATATTTTCTTAATAGCTGTAGAAATTCTAGATTATGAAGCAACTTAGTTTAGTAACCATTTGATTAGTACATATAAAATACTTGTCTTGAAAACTCAAACCTCATCCATTAAACGATTCATTTTCCAGCATATAAGCACACTTGTTTCTCTTAAGAAAATACCCTGACTTCTAGCATCTCCATGACACGAGATTTCCCTAAGGTACTGTCATCTTTTTGAAAGCTTTCTGCTAGGTCAAAGTACAAGATAAAACCGAAACTACATCAATGAAATGAACTATTCATATGGAACTAATCTTTCCAGCAAAACCTTTACAAATAAAATCTTTCTTTGAAAACACTGTGAAAACAATTGATTTTTTTCGTGAAATTTGTCAAAGTTTATGCTGCGAACATATTTAGCTTCCTCTTGCAACTTATGATAAATGTAAAAATGGTCTAAGATATGGCCAACTAAAACTCTTGTTCATCATACATGCTTAGAAGACCTGAATGAGGCCGGTGTCCTGGTGACGGACGATGCAGAGAAGGCAGAGCTACTGAATGCCTTCTTTGCTTCAGTCTTCAGTGCTAAGACTGGCCCTCAGGAATCTCAGGCCCCGGAGGTAAGAGAAGAAGCCTACAGAGAGGACGACTTTCCCTTGGTCGAGGAGGACTGTGTGAGGGATCGCTTAAGCGATCTGGACGCCCACAAATCCATGGGCCCCGATGGAATGCACCCACGAGTGCTGAGGGAGCTGTCGGATGTCATTGCCGAGCCACTCTCCATCATCTTTGAGAGTTCCTGGAGGACAGGAGAGGTGCCCGAGGACTGGAAAAAGGCCAATGTCAAGCCAATCTTCAAAAAGGGCAGGAAGGAGGACCCAGGGAACTACAGGCCGGTCAGCCTCACCTCCATCCCGGGAGGATGTCCCTGGGCGTCCTGGTGGATGAAAGGTTAACCATGAGCCAGCAGTGTGCCCTGGTTGCCAAGAAGGCCAATGGGATCCTGGGGTGCATCAAGAAGAGTGTGGCCAGTAGGTCGAGGGAGGTTCTCCCTCCACTCTACACTGCCCTAGTGAGGCCTCATCTGGAGTACTGTGTCCAGTTCTGGGCTCCCCAGTTCAAGAAAGATGAAGAGCTACTGGAGACAGTCCAGCGGAGGGCTACAAGGATGGTGAGGGGACTGGAACATCTCTCCTATGAGGAGAGGCTGAGGGAGCTGGGCTTGTTGAGCCTGAAGAAGAGAAGGCTGCGAGGGGACCTAATATATACTTACAAATATCTGAGGGGTGGGTGTCAGGAGGATGGGGCCAAGCTCTCTTCTGTGGTGCCCAGTGACTGGACAAGGGGCAATGGGCACAAACTGAGGCACAGGAAGTTCCGTCTGAACATGAGGAAGAACTTCTTCCCTCTGAGGGTGACGGAGCCCTGGAACAGGCTGCCCAGGGACATTGTGGAGTCTCCTTCTCTGGAGATATTCAACACCCGCCTGGACAAGGTCCTGTGCAGCCTGCTGTAGGTGACCCTGCTTCGGCAGGATGGTTGGACTAGGTGACCCACAGAGGTCCCTTCCAACCCCTATTATTCTGTGATTCGGTGATTCTGTGAAAGGTGATGGAGCAGCTTATCCTGGAGCTCATCAACAAGCAAGTGGAGGAAAAGAAGGTTATCAGGAGTAGTCAGCATGGATTCACCAAGGGGAAATCATGCTTGACCAATCTGATAGCTTTCTACGATGACATTACTGGCTGGGTAGATGAAGGGAGAGCCGTGGATGTTGTCTACCTAGACTTCAGCAAGGCTTTCGACACAGTCTCCCATAATATCCTCCTAGGGAAGCTCAGGAAGTATGGGCTGGATGAGTGGTCAGTGAAGTGGATTCAGAACTGGCTGAATGGCAGAACTCAGAGGGTTGTCATCAGCGGCGATGAGTCTAGCTGGAGGCTGGTAACAAGTGGTGTCCCCCAGCAGTCAGTACTGGGCCCAGTCTTGTTCAACTTCTTCATCAACGACCTGGATGAAGAGTTAGAATGTACCCTCAGCAAGTTTGCTGATGACACCAAACTGGGAGGTGTGGTAGACACACCGGAAGGCTGTGCTGCCATTCAGCGTGACCTGGATAGGCTGGAGAGTTGGGCAGAGATGAACCTGATGAGGTTCAACAAAGGCAAGTGCAGGGTCCTGCACCTGGGGAGGAATAACCCCATGCATCAGTACAGGCTTGGGGCGGACCTGCTGGAGAGCAGCTCTGCGGAGACGGACCTGGGCGTCCTAATGGATGACAGGTTAATCATGAGCCAGCAGTGTGCCCTGGCTGCCAAGAAGGCCAATGGCATTCTGGGATGCATCAAGAGGAGTGCGGCCAGTAGGTCGAGGGAGGTTCTCCTTCCCCTCTACTCTGCCCTAGGGAGGCCTCGTCTGGAGTACTCTGTCCAGTTCTGGGCTCCCCACTTCAAGAAAAATGAGGAGCTACTGGAGAGAGTCCAACGAAGGGCTACAAGGATGATGAGGGGACTGGAACATCTCTCCTACGAGGAGAGGCTGAGGGAGCTGGGCTTGTTGAGCCTGAAGAAGAGAAGGCTGAGAGGGGACCTTATAAATGCTTATAAATATCTGAAGGGTGGGTGTCAGGAGGATGGGGCCAAGCTCTTTTCAGTAGTGCCCAGCGACAGGACAAGGGGCAATGGGCACAAACTGAAGCTTAGGAAGTTCCGTCTGAACATGAGGAAGAATTTCTTCCCTCTGAGGGTGACGGAGCACTGGAACAGGCTGCCCAGGGACATTGTGGAGTCTCCTTCTCTGGCGATATTCAACACCCGCCTGGACGCGGTCCTGTGCAGCCTGCTGTAGGTGACCCTGCTTCAGCAGGGGCGTTGGACTAGATGACCCACAGAGGTCCCTTCCAACCCCTACCATTCTGTGATTCTGTGATTCTGTGTAAAGTTGGTACAAGTAACTATATCTAATATCTAAGCTATACAGATATTTGCACCAGTAACACTTCTGTGCAGGCTTACCAAAAGCAAACACACTGTTGCCAGAACTCTTTATGATAAACTTCCAAGTTTGTGCCTTCTTTGTGCAGGCCAGGTGCTATTGCTTTTATTCATGATGTTTTTTATCATTGCATAGCAAGCCATGATATTTTTAACGCTCCTCATGATGCATTTCATTATAGTAAATAGGAAAACCTGACATTTTAATTTCATTGAATATGCCCGTTAACGGATCCATATGACAATCCACAGGAACATCTTAACTGTCAGTCATTTCACATTTTAACTGTACGCTGATTTAACTTAAGATTATGCTCTAAAAGTGCTGATATCATTGGATACCAAGACTTATTTGCTTCTATGAAAAGTAAGTTAAAAGGTCTCAACATATTATTCAGAAAATAGTCTATTGTATAACTTTACACATAAGTTACTTGACAGAAGTCATCATGTTTTATTTCGGTATATAAATCTGTTATACTTCTTGCGCATGCAGAATTATAATTACAAATGTTGCATGCAGAAATATTTCCAGTTGCATCTACTATTCCATCTACTTACTATTACTTCCACCTACTTAGTAAATAATAAGAATAATTTCTGCTTGTAAATCAGAGTATGAAAATTAACTGTAGTTTGTGTGCAGAGCTGAGAAAATAGTCACATTTTCAATTTTTATCCTGCCAGTATTTGGGGAAAAAAAAAAAATTAACAGAAGTAATTTATTCAATCTAATGGCAGACACCTAATTGAATTGTCTAATTTAGACGAATTCTTCTCTGGGCCCATATCTGGTGAATGGAAAGTTCTATCCATAGTCATTCAGGCGATATTTGAGCATCCAGTATCTCTGTTCACTGGAGGATCCTCCACTGAGAATGAAGGAGAGCTATGATTAATTATCCCAAAGTGGGACAGCTACGATTAATTATCCCAAAGTGGGACAGTTTCTCCTTTTGTGCCTGCTTAATCCTAAGCAATAATAAAGTCTATTTTTACTATTTTGCTGTACTACACATTCATGAATCTGGAATGACAAATGGTGTTCGTGTGTGTGTGTGCATGTACATACATGTATACAGCAATCAAAAGAGGTGAGAATCACACATGTAACTCCACACACAGCTCTCTCGGCCTTTTCTCGCAGGAGACGTGCTCCAGTCTCTTAAATATATTTGTGGCCCCTCACTGGATTCTCCCCAGTATATCCACGCCTCCCTGGTACTGAGGGGCCCAGAACTGGAGACAGGGCTTCAGGTGTGGCCCTGCCACTGCTGGGTAGAGGGGAAGGATCACCTCCTCCGCCCTGCTGGCAATACTTTGTCCAATGCAGCTTCTTCATTCCTTCATAACCAGCAAATATAAAACTATCTTCTTATTATTCCTCATGTTCCATGAGTAAACAATAAAGCATCAAAAAATATTCATATACAAACTCTTTGGAATACTTCATAAATGAAAGTTCCACAACTTTGGTGACAGAACTAAAGCCAGCAACAAATTCACAAATCATTTTCAGCAGTTTTAGATATCTATAGTCTTGAATACAGAAAAGCGAAAGCTCAAAGAAACCCTCAAACCAAATAAAGTGGAAATGTCATTACAATTCTCAGAATAGTGAAGTTTAGTGAGTACGGTGTTTCAAACAGCATAAATGAAACTTAGTGTCTTCATTACATTCAACAATAGTTTATTTAAACTGCTTAAAGTCTCCTTTCCTTGGCTTTCTCAACTCCTTGTTTTTAAACTCTTAAAATATTTGAAGTAAAATTATTCACTTTTCATTTCCACAGGTGTGTGTATAGCAATGATAATACAACATGTAAACCTCACTCTTTGCTGTGAATCTTGGATAGCTTACCCAATAGCGTATTTTGTATGCAGCAACCACTTTTATTTTGACAGAAACCCAGAAAAACATTACAGCGTAAACTGCCCATTATCTAAAAAGCAATACAAAACAGATCAGGATCTTAAAAAACATCAGATTCTGAGAACTGACAACTACTGCAAGTACAGTTTTCAGAACCATTCTGATTCAAATAAACTTCTGTATTTGTCACCAGCATTGCCCTATTTTAAATCTCAGCCTGCTCTCAGCCACGGACTGCCTTGCAGCTGTACACTTTGCGCCTGGAGCGGAGTGGCTTACCCCGCGCAGTACCCCGTGACACACCCAAACTGCTCCCTAACAATGAATACAAAAAGAAATGCAAAGGCACTTACTGTGTGAACCTCAGAAGTAAAGTAAGTACAAGCCCTCAAATGTTGGAACAGTTCTGACTTTAATAGTAAGCAGTGGCACTTACTTACTGGATACTTACTACAAAAAAAAAAAATACACATTTTATAATTGACTCACATGACTACAACATCAGTGCACCAAATGAATCCCAGAGAGCAAGCCAGACTGACAGTGTTCAGGATCTTCAACTGAATTAGAATTTTTGGTTGCAGCTGCTGAGCCTTCTATTCTGCTAACGCCTCTTCATTATTTTTATTCATAAATTCACATACACAGAGGATCTCTCCCCTGTTTTACAGTCTCAGAAATATCCTTTCCTCACAGTTCACCCCATTACAAAGAAGCAGTTTTCCTTCCTTCTAGTCAAGCGAAAAGATCATAGCTACCTAAATCACTGACAAAATTTACCATGTATACCACAGAAGAACACTAAGGACGGATTTTAATTTCATATTAAGAAACCTAAATTTCTGTGACTTGATGTACCTAAGCCAGCTTCTAAGCTTCCTTTTTAATAAACGATGATTTAGTCAAAACAACCTAGAAAGAGATTCAGCTCAGTTTGAAGCAGACTCCTTAGGTGTGATTCAGCTGATTAAACATAGGCACTTACGGTCATTTGAGATACCATGGGGTGTCAAGGACATCTGCAGAGAGCTGATACATAAACTCTTGCTATAGATTGGAAAGCCTAAGCAAATTACGACAATGAAGATGACCTACTGTCTCAGGATGCTATCTGAATTGGTTCATGTGCAGTCAGTTCAACAGCTTACTTGTAACTGCGTCTGCAACTGTTTTCATGGAGTGCAATGGCTCACGGACGGCCACCAGCGGATGAATCACCGGCAAGTGTTCTGTTTGCACACTGCTGGAGATTATTAGGAGCCTACAGGAACAACTCCTGAGCATGTAAAAGCCTGGGAACAGCTGACAAATATCTGCACATTATACTGCTGCTGGGTCTCTTGGGGCTGTTGCTTCACCTCTGGTCCTTAGACTTCAGTCTGCTCCTGACAGCATTTCATTGCATGAATATGCAGATTTTCTAATGTTCTTCTTTGCCCCGTTCCCTGCTTTTTATCTTTTGCCCGCACCCTCTAGATCCCCTAGCTTCTGCTTCTCCCTGAGATCCTCTCCAGAGACTGAATACTTTGGGATACACTGCACCGTGAAACGACTTGTGCAGAGGTACACACGGGGCTTCTTCACGGCTTCTGCAGTCACTGGAAGACAGAGAGCATCACGGGTAACTCCAGCACTGGAGAAATTAATAGTTTTTGTTATCCTTTCACTGGCTTTTTGGTTACTTCAACAGTTTACATACTTTGATGTATAAGATTCATTAAGAACAAAAAATAAATAAAATGGCTCTGGTCTGCATGAAATAAATTGAACATACATAAAATATCCTGCAGCTATTCTGCTCTTAGTTCTTTGGTTTTTAAAGCTGTTCTAAAAATTTTATACAAACCTTTTCCACAATGAATTGCAGCGCAAAACAAAGCCCTTCTGGGAAGCACTCTATCTGCCAAGGGATATTTACCATAAGAGCATTGATTGTTTTGTTTTCTGTTTTGTTTTTACTTTAGAGAACTTTTTTCCCCCCATACTCATCCTGGACATGTGGCTGGGACAAATTCTGAATTACGGTCTATCAGCAGCAAATTGTCAGAAGAAGATGACATAGCTTAAGAGCTCACTAATCAGCTGCCCTACATACAATCTGCTGTCACTGTTTTGTCAATTCCTGACATTTGTAAGATACTAGATTAAAAATAAATGCACTTTGCCTCTATTTTGATGCCACTTGCAGTAAATACCAGGCCCTTTATGCAACCACTGTTTTTCCACAAGCTCATTGTCTACTGTCATCGTAAACAGATTACTACACGAGCCAAGTCCATTTTTATTAGTTTCAAGTGAAGTCAAATACGTGCCAATTAAAAGATTCAGAATAGGGAGATTAATGCCTGAGATGTTTTCCAGTGGTTCTTAGATCACAGTTTGAGGTTGCTATGGCAAACGCTCATCTGTAATGCAAAGGAAAAAGGCTTCAGCATTCCTCTCTGTATGAGAGATAATACTCTTTAAAATGGAAGTAACAGTATTTGCCACTTTATGTTCAGAAATTTGAGGTATAATTTTATTTCTGATGCTTGTTCTTGATGTTTCCATTATGAATCCTTGATAAATTCAATCTAATCAGGTAGCTGTAACAAAGAAAAGATGATACTTTGTATTTAAATATTTAAGTGTTTGTTAATGATAGTTGGAATTTTCACAATCTCATTAAATTATTGTTTTCCAAAATGCATACCCTGGATAAATAAAATTGAATAAAAATTTAAAATTTATTTCATTTTCTTTCTTTGTTCTCATCTCCTGTAGTAGCTAAAAAATCTCACTGTTTAATTTTAAAATATTTGCACTTTGGGTGTTTTAACTGTATTTACTGTCTACTCTTCTTTCTGTATCCATATCTCTAGTGTTCTATGCAAAACCAAAGTTATTAATGACTGATATGTTTAAGAGTTCCCATAGTCATTCAAAGTAAGATTATATTATCCAACTTCACGTGGTCATTGGTGAACACTGGGAAATAATGAGTTCTCATGGCTGAATCAAAAGTGAGTAAAAAGAGAAGGTATAAACTAAATAATTTAAATTCATCTGACTCAGAAGCTGGCTTTATTCCTGTTTGTGAAAGTGATTTGAGTTCAAAAACTATGTAGTTTCTTAATAACTATTTTGATTTCAGAAACTGACATTTTAAATTCTCTCCCATTTTGTACACAAAACTGATCTAGATAATTTTAGAAAATATTACAATGGAATGCTTCAGTGTTATTTTTCAAGAGATACTATTTTTAGCACCTGATTTAACAAGTCTCCTCTACACAGTGACTCGGACCAGCAATCTCCCTGTATTGACAATACAGGAAGCATAAGGAAAAAAAACTTTTAAATTTAAGCATTCAAATTAGGTACCTAAACTTAGATCCTAATTACTAATATTTCTCTGAATTATGAACAATTTCAATTTATTCAGAATACATGTAACCATTCATAGATAACATTCTGCTCACTATTTTTGATTTTTCTCTTCAACTCATTCAGACTGTTCCATGATTAGTTACGGGAGAAATTAACACTGAGTAAAGTCTTTCAGTGAATATACCCTTCAGTATCTAAGCAGTGACAACAATAATCAGTAAATAGATGTGTAATTAAAAAAATGCTTCTTTGTCCGAAGCATGCCCCCATTTATACAAATGTTGAAATAGTTCTACATCTGTGTTGGTAATAGTTACTGAGATAATTTCTTTCCAGGCAGCATTACAGTTATTACAGATATCAGCTTAGAGAAAGCATTAAGTTTGTCATAATTTAGGATCCTGTATTTCGGAGTTATATTCCATGAATAACACGGACCTAATCACTTCTCTGGAAATGGAAAAAGAAAGAACAACATGGCTTAAATTACAATGTAATTAAAAAAAATAAAATTAAAAGATGATCTCACAATAATTCACTGTTTCTGTTGCATATCCAGCTATTTACGAACTGTGGGAAAAGTAGGCATAGGATGCACTTTTAGGTGCATTCATTATTCCAGGGTTTTGGCCAACTCTGTTGGATTTCCGTCTTCACAGCAGAGTTAATTCTGCATGCTATCCACTGGCTGATACAGAAGAGCCTGAAGGAACAACTCTCTGTCGCAAACATATATGTTGTCACTCCGAGTTATCTTTGTGCATTTCTCACCAGCTTGCTGTAATACAATCTGTCTTCATGTCAGCTGGACACTACTTCCCCTAAGCACTGCATCAGTCTTTCTTCTACCACCCTGTTATTTTTTAAACATAAACCGTAAGACTAATAGCCATGATAAAATTCATAGGGACAGGTGGTACTGCTCTCTCCACGCTGTCAGGAAAAAGGGGCTCGTTATAAAAAGAGCGTTATGGCCAGTATTTCAGAGAGTGGCCATTTACGTTCTTTAGTGTCGTGCACCTGTGCCTGGTCTGACAATATTTGTATGAATTTACATAATCACAAAGATGAACAGATATGCAATGTGTGGCCTGACGCAAAGTCCACTGATGCGCAAGAATATCCTTCTGTACCAAAATCCAAAGGGAAGATCTGTGAGAGTGTGTGGAGAGAAATCTTCCAATCCCCTCTCCCCAAATACTCATTCGTATTCTTTGTAGGGAAAACTACAAGACCTAGAGATGGAAATAGGCTTCTCAATTTTAGGGTTCCTTGGAGATACAAACCAACCATTTATGGTTCTGACACAGTGACACAGTGCTATGTGTCATTATTTAATTAATTTTAGACTTCATTTTAGAGGGGAAAAAATACTGTATATGAACGCTTATAACTTCAGAGCTGGCCTCTTTTAAGATAAAAAGGAAAAGAACAGCCTGGTGATTCACCACCAGTGTACTTTATGCCTTGATAATACAAATTGTAGGGGTTTCTTTTTCCATAACAGCTGCTTTAAATGATTCACTTTAATTCTTTACCACTTCTCCCCTCCCTTCCTCCGTCCCCTTCCCGCCCCCCACCATCTTTCTGTCAGTTCACAGTTTTATAGACTTCCATTATGTCTATTCTCTGGCATCTAATTTCCAGACTAAGGAGTTTGTCTCCCCAAACTTAGTAATTCCTTATATGAAAGAATTCCATTCCTTTGATCCACAAATTACATGCATAAAAATACATTATGTCAGTTTTCAGTATTCTTTGGAGTCAATGGAAGGGTGAGTTATATTTTCCCTTGCTACTGTGGTGAAGAACTCTACATATTCCATACTTCAGGGTTTTTTTTGGGGGGAAAACTATTTTTCCTTTGAAAAAGAAGATACCACAGAATCAAGTTTGGATTTTTCAATAAAGATCTAAATTCAGTGTTGCTTGTTCATTAGAATAAGTGCAAGAAATTGTTCAAAACCAATGTTACATTACATCACAGTTAAAATGAATTATCCAAACCACGGTTTAAAGACAAATGTTTATAAACTAAAGTACCCATTTATTTGTTTCTGTTACAGAGATAATTTATATCTAGAACAGAGACTCATGCAATACATAAATATTTAAGGGAGTGAATTCTAAAATAAGGTGTAAAACATCAACAAAATGACCCGCACTTATATATTGATGCAGACATATAAAAATAATAAGTAGTTAGAAATATATAAAAATATTGCATGTCTATTTAATTCTACTAGTTTCATACTACTGGAGAATGGGAAACATTTATATTACTTTATACGGCTTCTAACACTGAAATAAGCTTTTAAAACCAAACAGAAAATGAAGAGACACTATATAAATTAAGGATTCTACTGGATATCTTTCAAAGACATTATGCTAATTTTCCCAAGAAGAAAGACAGAGAAGAATGTGCCAGACTGAAAATATCAGTTCAAATAAATGATTGCCCCGACACATAAAACTTCAAGCAAAATTGCACATTCATGGCTAAGGAAGGATGGTTAAGGAGTAATGATACTCATGTAAGATTTAGAAAGCCCTAGGTGAACTTTCTCTTCTGAAAGATTGCATTACTAAGACAGCTACATAAATTTTAATCCAGATTAAAAAACAAGAAAAAGGAATAAAGTACCCAAAGTGTGACTTCAGTGGAATTACATACCCAGTGTCCAAACTGTAATAATAAAAATCTGTGTAAACTGGTGCTGACCACAGAAATATTAAAATGATTTTTATTTTATTGTATTTTATTTATTTATTTATTTATTTATTTAATTTTAATTGAGCGTTCACCTGGCTTTCTGCTTCTGAATGTGCCCTCAGTGTTGAAAACCAATGAAGGATTTGACATTCAGACCATTCAGGACGAAGTGACGATCCAAGAGCCAGTCGTTCTATCATTTATGACTTACTTGCGCGGGAACTACAGTTAGAGCTACAGCTTTCCTTCAAAGCTTGTAAAGAGGAAGACATGGCTGCTTTTATGCAACAACCCTATGATGTAGCAAATCTGAATAAATTCCCTTTCGTGCCTGAGGGAAACCTACATTTGCAATGTCCTCCAGAATATTTGAACTGTTTTGATGTAAGGACACTTTCAACTTTTCCTGATGGAATTTTTATGAATTTGTACAGAATAATTCAAGTGTATTTGATTAAAAATAGACATAAAACAAGAATATAACCTAGTATAGCCAGAAATAGGATTAATTTCTGAGTTCCTGCTCCACAGCCTGTTTAGACATTTTGTTAGAGACAGTCATTGAATGAAAAGCATAAGCAATTCTGCAAACCCTGAGTAGACCAAAATGCAAAACATACCTTTTAGACAAGTAACAGTATGAAGCTGGCCTAGTAAGTGGGTAAAATGAGAATTTCTACAAGTCTTCTCAGATGCTTTTCTGAAAATACTACTTGGTCAATACAATTACTAGTATGAATGGAAGAAAAAGACACAGGGAAAGTCTTTTGTCCAGATTAGTGAACAGTGGCCATTGGAAAGCCCAGTATAAATGCAGTAAGTTCTTTACAATAAAGAAAATACATTTTTAAAAATATACATAATTATAGTTAAATAAACTTATTAAGTATTTTGACAGCCTAGATCGATTTTGAGAACACTTCTAACTTGCAATTCTATCTGCAAAGTTGGGATTTACCACATCAACAAACACCAATATTGCAATCTGGATCTGACCAATCTAACGAGTGTGCTGAGGGACTGTCCTAAAGAAGACGCTTTTTCCTATATCCTTAACAATATCCAAATCTGAAAAAAAAACCAGACATCACTTAGTTATATTGGATGTGTCTAACTTTATAATGTAAAACCAAAAAGATCTTTTTTGAAATTCTAGAGGTAGCCTTAATCTACTTGTAATTATTCTCTTTTAGATCTGTAAAATTGTAATTAAAGCTCCCAGTCTTCGAGAGATATCTTACTTTAAAGTAATTTTGTTCCTAATAGATGGGCAAAGATTATTTACTTTCCATCTTTGTACATAATAAGATACGTATATCAGCTACAGGAAGCCTACTTATCCTGTACTTACAGGTTTTGCAACACATCTGTCTCTTCGAGTGTAATTCCAACAGTAACTAAAAATCCTTTATAAAGCCAATATTTAAAAATAATAAAAGGTAATAGCAAAATAATACCTGTAATAATACTGAAGCCAAAGTGGGTATTAGTAAATTGTCATTAAATTGTTCTATGCAATTGAGCACTTGAATAATAATGATACCTTTCTTTCTTTTCCTCTGTCTACTTGTAACATTTAAGTAGGCTAGAAATGTTTGAACTACAGGATGCCTCAGTTTTCACTGATCATAGGCATCTTCAAGTTAGATGACTTCTAAAATTAGTTAACTCAGCTTCTGCTGTGTGAAAGGAGACAGAGAAGAGGTATTTGCCCTGCTGTCCCCACACAACTGTTACAATGACCAAAGGTCCTTTGCTTACTTTGAGATTCAGGTAACTAAATGTAGTTTTCTGCATGCAGGTGGTCTGTGAGGAGGTGCCTAAGATCCCATTTACATTTAGAGAAGATCTGGGCTCGTTTCAGTTTCCTACACATCCTTAAGCCTGTAAGGACATTTTTGATATTCTAGGCTATCCAAAACTTCCACACGGATTTTGCAGCGCTGACATGGGAACCATGGGAGCCCTGTGACCTTCTGGAGCGTCAGCCTACTTGCAGCTATGTGTTGACAAATAAATCAGCCTGTTAGTTTCATTTTCAGCAGTTCGAGGTATCCCTGAGAGCCTGCAGTAGCCACTCCAGGAAGCCAGGAGCTCTTCCATAACCCTAAGCAACATACATAAACAGCAAATAAAATGCCAGTAGATGGCATTGTATCCCCAGATCTTATATAGCACTTTGCATTAATAAATATCTAAGTCAAGGACTCAGTGAAAAACTTCTTTACTGAAAATCCTGTCTGCATGGAATTTGCTTAAATTCAGGAGAGTAATTCAAGAACCTTTAAGATGAGATACTCTCTGTGTTGATGGTTTGAGACAAAAATTTCAGTTCAAGTTACAGTACTGGACATGCTCTGTATTATTTCCAGCTTGCTGACTGTTTAGGCACCTGTTTCAAAGTTTAGCCTGTCCTGAATTCAAGAAAGTGATACCCAGCACAGAGCCTGCTTTGACCAATCTTCTCAGATCATGCTGAACCCACTTGGATCTGGATATAAACGTCTTTGGCTATGCATTTCAGTTTCCCAGAGGTGGCTAGCTAGAGGCATGAAAAGCAACTAATTATGCAGAAGACACATGTTCAGGCTCCAGCTTTTCCTGATCCTTGACTTTCCTGTTCACTGACTTTGACATCTAGAGTACAGCACCAGTCTGAGATTCAGTCTAAAGTCAAAATTTCCTACCAATCTATTCTAAGGATCTGGAGTCAGCCTTGCGAATCTCACTCAAGAAGCTGAGTGCGTAAGTGCAAACGTTGGTAATAGTGAGTATCACCAAGCTGTTTTTCTGAATGTTTTGTCCAGTGTTGTTTTAATGAGATATAATTAATCCCAAGTGTTAGCAAATAGTTCTGAGCTTCGCAGGATTGATACGTTTGTCACTACTACACACAGCTACTCACAGTGTATGACCTGGTCTGTACAGGCCTTTACTTGAAGCTATTAACTCCAGTCCCAGGGGGTGTCCTACCCTTTCCTGAAATAAGTAAAAACAGAATTAGGAGCTAAAAATATTGCTTCAGAAGATAGCTGACATGAGAAAGTATGAGGATAATGGCCACTGAGATATGAAAGACTTCATTCAATAATAGACTTTGAGAACAAAATTAAAAACCCAGAAATAGACCCAAGCTGGCATACGGCACAGACTGTGAACAACCACTGAATCCTGCCAGGGCTGCTCTGGCTGCTGGCTCCACGCAGCCTCCACGGACGGCCCGCCCGTGAGGGATGCAGCATAACGCCTCGTCAGGCAGCCTGGGCTGCTGTCCCACCAGCAACCACTGAGCTGGGAAGCAATGGTGGGAGAGAGGCAACAAGAGAAAGGTGGACCATATCTCCCGCTCCAGGAATTACTGCTTGCTGTGGTAGAATGATAGAATCATTAAGGTTGGAAAAGACCTCTAAGATCATCAAGTACAACCATCTGCCCAACACCACCATGCCTGCTAAACCATGTCCCGAAGTGCCACATCTACACATTTTTTAAACACCTCCAGGGATGGTGACTCCACCACTTCCCTGGGCAGCCTGTGCCAATGCCTGATCACTCTTTCAGAAAAGAAATTTTTCCTAACATCTAATCTAAACCTCCCTTGACACAACTTGAGGCCATTGCCTCTCGTCCTATCACTAGTTACCTGGGAGAAGAGACCAACACCTGCCTCACTACAACCTCCTTTCAGGTAGTTGTAGAGAGCAGTAACGTCTCCCCTCAGCCTCCTCTTCTCCAGACCTTGCTGAACCTCACACAGCTGGCCTAGGCCCATTGATCCAGCCTGCCCAGATCCCTCTGCAGAGCCTTCCTACCCTTGAGCAGATCCACACTCCCACCCAACTTGGTGTCATCTGCAAACTTACTGAGGGAGCACTCCATCCCTTCATCCAGATCATTGACAAAGACGTTAAACAAGACCAGACCCAAAACTGAGCCCTGGGGGACACCACTCATGACCGGCCACCAGCTGGATTTAACTCTGTCCATCATAACTCTCCGGGCTCAGCCATCCAGTCTTCTCCCTACTTCCTCTTCTCCAGCCCACCCAGTTGCCCACCTTACTTCCTGAAATAACTTGTTTTCCTTTGGGGAAGCCCTATAGAGTCTCACTTACAGGTATGCTGACTCTTTTCGATAAATGGTATCAATTATTAACAGAATTTTCATGTCAAAAAGGGCTACTCTTTATTACGAGAAAAGCAATTCTAAACTGAAACATTTAAGGAAGTAGTGACACTTGCTGAGACTGTTGGTAGAAACACTGCCAGTAGTAGAGGAAACACAGAGGAATCTCTGTTGTTTGTAGACAATACACAGAAGACAACAGCAAGAATTAAAGACCCACCTGTGGAAGATGGACCAAAGGAAAAGATGTTTTACCATGGAAGTTAGTGAAAAACAAAAGCTCAGTAACTGGGAACTGGAAAAACATTTTAAGTTGTATCTTCTGTTACTGTGGTACAGGGGCATGTATTGCTATTTTCACTTTTTTTTTTTACAAGTGGGAGAAATATTCACAAGTTGCTTACTATATAAAAAGTATTTGTAGTAAAAATACGGGAAAAAGCATAGCAAGTGAGAGTCAAAAAAATCAAAACCAAAAAAGAAAAGGACGAGTTACCAAGGATATGTCCTTGCTGCTAAAAACGTCACTTGTTTTAAAATAATATGCACATTATTAAAGAGAGCAGAAAGACAGGATTTTGAAAATCACTGGCCTAACTCTGATCACATTATAATAAATACAAATAAATCCCATTAACTTCAATACGTTGCTCTCACTACCTTACAGTTAACTTTCTGCCTTGTTGTTCTGTAATATAAATACATAGCTTCCTTACTGTGCATGTGTCTAAAACTATATATAAATTCAAAATAGGATACCCTTTGTGGGAAGAGAGCAAGAATACACATATATAATAGGCATTACTGTCATTTCTTAATGTACCAGCTGATACTTAGAATTTATCTAAGGAAGTATATGGAATATAAGAATTTGTATAGACTATTCCATAACATAGAAAAGAAGCCCCTATGCCAAAAATAAGTGCCAAGAATGAGGAAAATTTGTTTAACAGTGTTGAAATTTGTGAAGACTAAACGTTGGATAAAGTCGTAAGCTATAGATTTTCCCTGCTTCCATGATGATATACCCTCATCATTATCCAATATAAATACATTTTTACTGAAATCAAACTGAACATCAGTAACTACTGCACTTCTGGAGACAAAGGTTTGCCCTTCACTTTTACGAGACCTGAAATCGGAGAAAGCTCTTCCAAATACCTCACCATTTTATTTATTTATTTAAAATTAGATAATCATGCTCATTAGGTCTATTCTATAGTTTGGTACGATACAGATCTCAACTACTTCCTTCAATATAAATATTAGTTTAATTGATTCTCTGCTGCCTTTCTTAGGTGAAGTCATAACCCAAGTCAAAATGGCTTTAAGCCACACCTTACCATTTCCAGGGCAAAGTGATGCATGTGAATGACAGAAGTCCAGGTATTCCTTATGGACGTATACTTCCCCAGACCTACACAGGCACACATGTATCCACATATACAATCCTATGCTAATAAAACATTTACCTAATTTAACTTTTTATAAAATATTTCACTTATTCCCTCATATCTGTTACATTGCTTTTGGCAGCTAACACCCTTTTACTTAAAATACCTATCCACTTCAGTAGTCTGCTCTCTGTTACTGCAAGATGAATGACTTTTTAGGCATTGACCCCTAAGAAAGTCATATTTATTAGGGATTTCTTCACCATGAGGGTGATGAAACACTGGAACAGGTTTCCCAGAGAAGCTGTGGCTGCCCCCTCCCTGGAAGTGTTCAAGGCCAGGTTGGATGGGGCTCTGAGCAACCTGGTCTAGTGGAAGGTGTCCCTACTCATGGCAGGGGGGTTGGAACCAGATGATCTCTAAGGTCCCATCCAACCCTTACCATTCTATGATTCTATAATTCTAAGTAACCCATAAATGTAAGGCAGGAATCATAAAAAGACTGAAATTGTGTTATCTGAAGGCAGAATCCATCAATGGGAAATAAGCCAACTTACTGGTGTTTTGGTCAGATATTCTTATTTCATCTTTCCTTGTCCCTGGCTCCTCAGGTCTACCTCTGCCCTTTGTTCGGCTGCCTATCCAATCCCTTCCCTCCTCTGTTTTAACTGCTGCCACAGCCTTTGGACTACTTTCCCTTCCACTCTTAATTTACTTAATTGTATTTTTGCTTATTCATCTCTGAGTTTACACCACTAAATATCAGTCATTTACCAACCTGTCCTGCCTCGTTATCTTTCATGCGTTTGACGATGGGGGAGGAGGGTGCAGTGGCAGCGCATCTACTTTCAGAGACCAGTCACACACGACATGAAACTGAAGCGAGCCTCTCTCCATTCACTCATTAGCTGAAAATTTTTCATATGCTGCTCAGCGAATATTTACAAGTGATTAATACATACATTCAAATCAAAATCAAATACTAAGCAATTCACACAAAGGGGAAGAATACTGCTTTTATGACGAATATTGTTCAAAACCCAGCTCCGTGAACAACCAGGGTAGGAAAGGTTTTGAAACGTTAGGAAAGTATCAAACTGAATACATAGAATTTATTTTACACAGGCATAAAATCTTATGGTTGAACAGTACATTATGAAGGCTACAAACACCGAGGGAAATAGTAACTACTGATGAAAGCAGATCACACTGAAATATAACTTGGTTATAACAGTACATGTTTTCTAATGAAAATGTTTCTGTAAAACTGTTGTCAGGCAGACCTTATGACACACAAATTTTGTAAATATTACAAAGATACATAAAAGCATCTGCCACAAATTACATCCCGCATATTTTAAAATATAAACAGATCTAATGGTCTTGAAGTCAGTCAGTCGTGTTTTGTGTTCTTTGGCTTACGCATCTGTCAAACTCTTAAAATATTTCCGAGGCTGCCCCAGTGGTCCTGCTGAAGATGACTGTAGGCAAGGGCATCGCCAGGTCCCTCGCGGGGTTCCCCTGTGACCTGCTGCACCCACAGGATGGGGCACCAGGGAGAAGTCAAGCAACGGCAAGGCACAAGAGAGGGATCATGCACACTTTGCAAGCTAATTTCAATTTGTGTCCACATACATGTAGACATACTGCATAAGGCTCATAAGGACTTAAGCGTGTAAATAGTTGTAAGACATAATTTGTTCTCAGCGGTAGACTTTGCTGGGAATTGAAAGTGTGCGGCTTCTTGCAGGTCTGGACACTGAGGCTGTTTTCGTTAGAAGACATGTATCAGAAAGAAGAGGGACAAACTGTGCACATTGTTTTACCACAAAATTCAATACTGTTTTTAGTTATTCTGAGGAGGGTGTTAAATAGATCACATATATACACAGATTATATGGATGTCTAAAGTGCCAGCATTTCATTACTATCAGACATTAATAGATCAGTTTTCTCGCATGATCCCTGACAAAAAGAATACAGAATTGTTTTAGCCAGAATTGGTATTGTAGCATGATATCACGAAACTAACAGAGAGTGAAGCTGTGGAACTTCCTAGAGCTAGCCAAAGGCATGCCATATGGAATAGTAAGGCAAGGCAACAAAGACTGTAACACAGGGAAAAAAAAAACAACAAGCAACAAAAAAAAATATATGCAAGCTAGAAAAATGGTACATTGTTTCATTGTATCTCGAAGATAATTTCATCTTTAGGAAAGGAATAGATAGATACTAAAATATTCAGAAATGCGTAGGTTAATGCTCAGGATACTGTGTTTTTACATGTTTATCTTCAAACTGGTGAGAAGACTTGAGGTATTTCTGAGAATTTCTGGGGCAAGACATTTTTCTGGACTGCCAAGTAATCAGCATAAATTATGACTGCAATATTCTTTTATAATTAGCATTTTAAACCAAGAATTCTCCAAAGTCAGGCCTACTGGCAGTAACGGGAACAGGGAAGGCTGCCACTTGGCGATGGAGCAGGGGGGAGCAGAGGGTGCCACATCCCCCTCCTGCGTCATGGTCCCCTGTGTGGGCTGCAGACCCCTCCCCCGGGCTCCCCGGCCATCTCGGTGAGGGACCATGGGCGGGCAGGCCCCTTCCAGCAGGTAGGAAACCTTCCTGCATTGCTCCCCTACAAACACACCCATGCCACGCAAAGAGAAACTGGGTCCCAACATGGGTGTGTTAGTATTGGGGTTTCCTGATTAATGCTGCTCATTAAAAAGTAACCAGGAATCCCGCTAAAGGCTGTTTCCTAGCACAGGGAACGTTATTTCTGCAAATCACATTGCAGCTTTCCCATGAAAAGGTGGCAAAATGTACATTTCATTTAACTGTGCGCAGCTCATGCAATCTTTATTTCTCGTTTCACACTATCTTGATATCCTGAACATAGTTTAACCAAAATTAGCCGAATTAACTTGCAGGATATGTAAACTTACCACTGTAATATTAATCACAGTGATGCTTTGTTACACTGCTTATCACTTAAGTTTCATCTTGATGACACTATATAGCAAAACTATAGGAATGTAAGTGGGTTTTCAGATTCTTGGTATATAAAAGACATGCATTTGAAGTTATGTATGTGATAAAGATACACCAATTCAAACTCCTAAGAAAAACAATGTATTTTTATATATGGTAATTTCAATCATCTACTGATTGGAAATGGCACTAGCAAATCTTTATCGGGCTTAACTGGTATTTACTGTTTTGTATTGAAGAAATAAGGTATACAGCTGCTCAGAGCAATTATGCAAACAAGAATGAACGTTCTCAGCTGTGCTCTTTAGACCCTTCTTACCAAAAATTAGAATATATAACAACATTAATTAGGAAATGTCAGAATGTTCTAATGGTAACACAGATGAAATCATATAACAGAATTGCACTGTACTATAAATAATTTTACTAGAGCATTTTCATTTTTGTGTATACGTCATTTTTCTGGTGAAATTGGTAGAAGGGCAAACATCTGAACAGTAGTTTCTGTTAGCTTGTCATTCAGGACAGCACAACCATGGATATCTGACAAAGTAATAGTTATGTGTACAGACAAAAAATAGCAAAAGTGCTGATTGAAAGGTAGACCCTTTTCAGGCTCTTCTGTTTCAATTTACAGCTTACAGGTTCTTGTATTTCAATTTTTAAAAGATTTTTCAATACCATAGGGAAAAGATGCAGAAAAAAAATATTTAGCTTAATTTCCTTACTAATACTTAAATGTACTAATGGGTAAGCTCAGTTCATGAAGAGTAATAAATAATTCTCAAATTTTTACCAGATATCTTCATGTGTGTCTTTATCAATAAGTATACAATGTGCACATGATGCTGCAGCACGTAACGTTACAGCATGTAGCATGTGCATTTAATATTACAGTAAGCAATGGCAACCATGCCATTTGTTTAACTATTATAGCATGTGAGCCATTTCTAACTCCTTGAAATGAAAATGCAGTATATTGTTTACATATTAGTTTCCATCTCTCCTTATCCTATCTTGAAAAATTGTATCAAAGCCACAGAACAAAATCAGTCATTGTATTTCTTATATGACAAGTTGTTTGGATGGATGAATATGTAGGAATTGGTAAAAAATCCATTCTATGTGTATAATGAGAAATTTGAAGATTAAACTTTCTATTTACAATGTAAGTGATATTTCTGTATGGAGAAGAAGTGAACTAATCACTCAAGCTCCTGACCATATGAGAAAGCTCTGACGGGGAATGTATTTACAGAGTGAGGATGGTTTCTGTTGGTTTGGTCCAGAAGCTCAGAACAGGTTCTCAGCAAACACAGTGGTAATATTGTCATGACCGTGATACTCAGGTTATAAATCAAGATAAAGTATATTAAAGATAATATCTTTAACGACATAGAATATTTACCTTGTGGTTTTTTTTTTTTACTTCAAAAGCAATGAATTTGATATTACATAGAAATTAAAAGCAACCAGCCTGAGTTTAACTATGCTGTGTCAATTCTTTCAACCATTTGAAAGCAAAGTGTGGCTGACAGGTATGAAACAGGAGAGAAAGCGAAGAAGGAGTGAGGTGATTGATCCTTCACTTCTGCAGGACAGAAGGACAGATAAATGCTAGCTGATAAACCTTGAGCATAAGATTCCATTGGAAATGTATACAAAATATAATTATTAGTTATGTGAAAGCTTTAGCTTACCCTAAAATTTTTATGCACTAGCTCAATTTAATACTGTTTATACAGTTGTCAAGCCATATACAGGAAGGTCAAATTTATATTCACATGCTGACTAAAAATATACCTTTAAAGATTAAGTAGACACACTATGTTTCACTACATAAACTGTAAATTTGGGTGATGTACAAATTCACTACTTGTCCCACATGGCCATTCAGCTGTCTCCTCATCACATCATTCTGATCTGTCACTTTACCGCAGAATTCAGAATGTTTTTGGCATTTGTAATCAAAATGAAAAATACTTAACACCTGTATCATGGGACTGTGGAAATCTAGAGGGGAGGATTCAAAATAAATTACTTGTCCATATGTACTGCAAGAAAAGTCTTACCCTCATCCATGCTGGTCTGTAAAATTACTTGTTAAAATTAGAATTTTTAATCCTCTTCACAGTTTTAAATTGTTTCATCATTTAGATTATTTGATTTATAAATATAGGTGAATTTCCTGATTTACCATTTTATTTTATTAATCTATCTGTTTGCATGCCAAAAACGTCATGAAAATGTCAATTTGAATTAGTTTTGTTATGGTAAATATTGAACACAACAGTATATTCTGCGCTTTCAGAAGGAAGCGGTGCAAAGACATTTTTCTAAGCAGCTTTTGTAAAATTTATATACTAATTCTTCTGCTAGCTTTAATGCAGTGTAACAAACAGTCTGAAAAGGCTTGGTCTAAATTCTAGTGACAAAACAGAAACTCAAATTCAAAATCCCCTCCTGCTCTACAAGTCATTCAAGTGGAAGGCTGTAAAAAGGGAGGTTTGGATGCAATGTGTAGATATTTTTTAAGAAACCAGTGCTTCCTTTTTAAAATAAACTACTAAAACACGGAAACATGGTAGAAAACAGTAGGAGAAAGCTCTTAGACATGCATATCGCAAATGAGTATAAAGGTTGACTAGCACCTCTACATTAATATTGCTGCAATTGTAAGGAGGAGTCAATATAAAACACATTCACAGACTGATTTTATCCAGGGAAAAAATCGTTCTCCAACTCATAGTGCTTGCTAGACTGCCTCAGGCAAATGCAAAATACAGTGCCAAAGATTTTGCTTTCAGTTCTGCCCCGGTAACTGTATTCAGCTTTTCTGAAGTCAATCGGTCTGTGTCCAAAAGCTAGTAATTTTTTCCCTCTCACTATTTTAATATTCCAGTATTTGCTTTATTTAGTGGCTCCAGAACTTCCACTGATTTCCAAGCATAAATTAATTACGGTATGCTTACGCACGGATTCTGATAGGCTGCAGGGTTTGCGTTAAATAGATTATTTCTCTTTTTGGTGTTTTTCTCTCTGCTGTATTTAAAGAGAAAAAATATAATTTATGGTTACATTTTCAGTATCCTCCGGTAAGCTCTATCACCTTGATCACTCTAGTAGCCTTCCAGAACTTCTGGAAATAAATAGCAAGAAACACCCTGAAGTAATTTCACTTCCTTTTTCTTAACCATGGGCGAACCAAAATACACCATGCATTCTAGACTGTCACCAATGCATTTTTCAGTGATTCAGGTTCTCCACTGGCTATCACAATTGTGATCATCATCATCCACATAAAACTTGCTCTGAGGCTAAAATATCTCAGGCAGGTATCTTCCTGCATTCTTGTTTTTTATTTCTGCTATGTGCAATAATCTCAGTCACTGGTACTTACAGACCTTTTCAGATATTTGGGGCAGGATTCAGTCAACGAAACATACCTGTCCAATCCATTTATGATGTTCTAGGTGCACCAACATAGGCATGTAGTCTGCCAAATCTGACAGAATTCTGACAGGAAACCTTCTTCCTTTTACAGATTAGTTCAGTCACGTAAATATCGACATCTAGCACTGCGTCAGATGCGTGAGGCTGACAGGGTATTACAAAGAATCTAGGAGAGACCCAGCGTGTGGTGCAGTGGCACCTGGAGACCAAGCAGGATACCCTAGCGTATCTCCGATAGTGCAAGGCACCTGCTCAGCTTGGGAGCAACTGAATCAAGCCAAGATCTCCATCACCTACAAGACTCTAGACTTCTACCCTGCCTATGAAAAAACAATACGTAGACAGGCATATTTAGGTAACCTAATTCACACTGCATCCTACCCCTTAGTGACTGATAATACAAATATGTTATTCTGTATGGTTGTTTTCCATTTTCACTTTGTAGCTAATAAAGTGTGTGACCTTGAACATGTATTATTAAAACTATCCCATTTATATTAGTTCAGTCTTCAAGATACTGTAATTCTTCATCTAGGTTCATCTGGATATTCCAGTGCTTTAACACACCACCTGATTTTTGTAACATGAACAGATTTCAATAACATAGTGATGCATTTTGTGCCAAGGTCCTTACTGAAACTCATATGCAAGATCATGCTTAAGCTTAAGTTCTTTGAGGAATTTCACTAGTCATACATCCTAGACAGTTCCCTTTTTAAAGCAGCATATTTGCTGGGTCTACTGCACATACACCATGTGTGTATGGTGTCCACTTGCAGAGTTAAAACCAGAAGCCACCATAAACTAAAAAGGAATGGAAAAAAATGTTGGCCTTCAGGTCAGGCAAGGTCAGAATGCTGGTTTGAGATGACTTTTGTCTCAAAGTGTTTTGTTTAATGTGATATGATTTATATTCCAGTAAAGCTGCACTTTTTTTAAAATTTTATTTTCTATTTGAACCCAATGTATTTGATAATGTTTTCCTTCAATGTGTGTCACGCAATTGAGGTTGGACTCAGGAGCAATAATCACTAAAAACATTTCGGTGCCTGCCCCTAAATATGGGTACTGCATTTCCTCTTATTCTTAATGGTTTCATCCCCATGTTAGCAGATTAATTAAAAATCCATTTTACTTGACCTGAGATTTCACTGCATAATTGTAGCATGGAGATTATCTTGTCCCATCCTACTTTGGGAACATTAAATTCAGTATGAAGAGTAAGCAAAATTCAAAGCCATTTCCACCTACACATTCTTATTAACCTGTTCGCATTTGTGCCCATACTCGCTGTCCGATGAAACAGAAAAACGTAGTTTAATCTCCCAGGTCATATATAAACTCTCAGTAAGATCCTTACTTAATAAGTATTTTTTGTTGTTGTTTCTCATCTTACTTTTAATTAGTTTAGTTCTATAGCTAAAAATTCTTCTACTCTTTCTGATAATGTTCATTTTGGTTCTGTACTTCCCAATCTCAGTACCATTCAGAACCACAACCAGTTAAAAATATTATAATTTGTATTGAAGAGTATAGCAAAGTAATTGAAGTTAATGGAAATGCAAAGACAAATTTCTCTTCTCCTGTTCCTGAAGTATTTTTAGGATAACTTAAAGAGTTTATTTCTGCATGAGAATTAGTAACAATAATCTAGCTAGCTCCACCACCTTTGAAGCCAAATTTTATAAATAGTATCTTTTAAGCTGTTTTGTTTTCCTTTGATTAGCATTACTCACTGAGGAAAAGGGCTTTATAACAAGTAGGCTAAGGTTTTAGTGGGCTTCCCGCCACTTTAGTGGCTTTCCTAAATTATTATACTGTGGATTTCTTTTTTCTTTTTTTCTTTTTCATTTTTTTCCTTTTTCTTTTTCCTTTTCCTTCCTCTTATTTAATTATAATGAGCATGGTTAATTTACCTTCTCAGTGTGGTTACGCCAGACACCTACTTTCATAGATAACTTCAAAATAATTAATTAAGTACAGATTTATATATATATATATATAAAATTGTTACAGATGCTTCCCCTTAAGTTCATGGGGCTTACATGCAAAGATTTAGACCATCCGTTTACTGGAAAAAAAAACAATATAGGTCCCACTTTGGGAAAGCAGAGATCCACAGGGAGTATCCTTTGTGTTTAGCCCCACTAAAGTAAGATCTATTTTCTTCAGAATCTGTCTGAAGAAAGATTTAAAATGTAACAGAAATAAAAAATAAATATCAATTTGCATATTTTTTTTTCTCCCATGTTGTTGTTGGGGTTTTTTGGGGGTTTGCTTCTTTTCCCAATATTTCCCAAAGGTTATGTGTCTTCTGAAATGCGATGTAACTTTGCAATCCCTTTGGTTTCCAATATGATTAGCTCCAGAACCGTTTTAAAATCTTTTTTCCTAGCAAGTGGGCAGAAATATAGATATGTAAAGTGGACTGTGAAAAATTCAGAAAGATATAAAACTGCATTTTATAGGATCTGTTTTAATCTAGATTTTGCAACTGAAGCAGTTTGGATTGATTGAGTACAGGATACATGAAAACATTCAAAATAAGTGAAAAGGGAGTTAACATCATCCAATAGTTAAAACTGCAGTGTCACAGCTGAAATACAAGTTCGTGACAATTCCAGCGTACAAAATGCCATTACTGCCCTGCTTGCTAGCTCCGTTACCGGAGTGAAAACTTGGTTTTGTTTTTGAAAACATTAGCCATTGACAAGTTGAAACCAAATATCTCCTACTGGTTCAAAGATATCAGTATAAGACTTTTCAGTCCACAAACATAACCAGCTTATTCAGCTGAGAAAAGTCCTGCTCCTATTTCTCATTCTTTTAGAATTTGCTTCTGTTTAATTCTTAAAACTAACTTGCGTAAAAACTTTACACTTGAGTACACAAATCTTGCAGCAATGAATGACTTCACTCACCCAAACAAATTCTGTATCTCTATGACTTCTCTCTTATTATTTCACTTTCAGCTCTTCAGCACAAAAGTTTTTCTATTGTAACTTGCACTTTTGGGAAAGGAGTGGATGTGAATAAAGGATAGTATTTTAATTAGTTTACTTCAAATTGTAATATAGCTTCCTTAATTGATTTTAAATAGCATGGAAAAACGTCAGGACCAAGAGAAATAGCAACCTCATTTACTGCTCATTTTATAAGAGTCACTGATTTAAAGTTCCACTGCGGCTGCTTTCATGGAGTCTCTTACACTCAGGGCTGAAGAATAGTTTCATTTGAAACAAATCTAGTTACGGCAATGAAAATTCTTTAGTGAAAATGTTCTTAAACAGGTTTCCACTTTGCTGCAAGGCGTACATTTCAGACTCTAAGCTAAGTAACAAGATCTGATCTTTCTCTATAAGCAGAGATCTACTTTTTAACAAGTGTTCTTTTATTTGTGCCTTGCAGGTTGGCAAAATTGGATTTAAACCTTCTCTGATGAAAGCATGTCCCACAGTGATGGATTAAAACTATGTCTTTCACTTCCAAATTAATCCAAAGTTTTGTTACTTGAACTGTGTTTTCTGTGGAAAATCAACCAGTCCCTGTAACAGCCAGACAATTGTCTGTAAACATTGCATACATGCAGGCAAAAATAAGAGTCTGCAGAAGTATTCTCACTTTTGTCTAATTTTAAGTATTCTCCCATATAATAGCTATTCACATATTTCATATATATCATATTTGTATATTTCATATATGTCCAGCTATTAAACACGCTGTATGCACTGCTTTCCAATTTTTGGCCTCGCAGTCCCAGGCTAGGTGTTTGTGCTCACTCTGCCAAGACTGATGAAATCTTAGGTCAACATAATGGAAAGCAATACTTAGTCACATTTTTTATCATTATTTTAATACACTTGTCTGAAGTTTGAGTTTGAGCATTTTGTCTACTTCCATCAAACTTAAAACCAGCATCTCTTCCACCTTTTTCATTCAGTCAAATATGGGGGTGGAAAAGGGATCAATGTACCCCACAGAGCTTGAAATAAGCTTGACTTTTTGGTTTACTTCCATGTTTTTTTGCCACAATCCTTGATGCACACTAATGAAATAAAGACATAACAACTTTCTAATGTGGGAATAGAACTTGTTAGATGTCACAGAAACAGTTCAAAGAGATGAGGTGTAAGTTGATAAAATGCATGACAGGTTACAGGTTCATTTTTCTTACACTTTCCAAACTCTTGTTCTCTTCTTCAAAGTTATAGTGGCAGGCAGGAATGAGAGAGGAAAAAAGATAAATGAAAAATGTTAAAAATGAAAAATTTGTTCTTTAATTGCAGTACAAATATTGTAGATGGTTTGTTCTGCTAAACAGCTTGCTGGGTAATCCAAGCATAGCAGAAGGCTACATATTTATTGTCTATAAATACTGAGTCACAGTGTAAGCTTTTCAAGGGGAGACTGAGGGTGCTCAGGTTGGCCAGAGCTGGGAATCCCAGACTATACAGGCAGGCTGCATGGAGCTACAGATGTCTTAGGAAAAGCAGTACACCTGCCTGTCACAGGATCAGAGACCCATGGGCAGATATTAAAGGTGATGGAAAAGAAATACTTTCTTTTTCAAGAATTTTTTCAATCCAAGAAATCACTGAAGAATGCTGGGCTGAAAGGATGTACTGTACGGAAGGATGTCTTGATAAAAAAAAAGGGAGAGGTTTTGTTCTCAAAAATTAATCCTCCTCACCCATAAGTTCCAGGTTTTCCCTGTTTACAGTTTGATCTTTTTCTTTTTCACTACTTTGTATTCCGAAGAAATTAAAGTTTTAGAGAAACTTAGTTTTCAGTGTAATTTAACTGCGAATTTGGAAAGAAAGGGATGCGTACAGCTAAACTTAAGGTGGTTCTTTGTGATGTGAAATCTTTTCACGGGCAGTTCGGTGTCATCTAGCACTGCTATTTCTCATGTACAGAACTCTTACTATACAGAATTACTTGCCAGTTTAAAATCTCAGTGCTGCATATGCAGACTTTGAAAAACAATATACTTTCAAGTTACTTTTCAGCAAATTCCTAAGACAATAAAGCATAAGCTTATAAGACTGTGTCTCATGACACTCTGTCTTCTCCAAGCCTGTGAGAAATGTGACAACTACCATAGCTAGTGGTTTCAGCTAGAACATCATCCAAAAAAATGTGCAGATCTCTGCTCAGTACATGACTTCTAATTCTACGTTATAAAAACACACTCTCCTCCTGGAATGTTTTGCAACATCCACATTAAAAGATTCCAAAAGGGGTCAATCAGGATTTTCTTACATTTTTTAAATATGGTAGCAGTTTTGAAACTGATCTAACATTTTGCACACTAACCTTTCTTTAAAACAAATTAAAAAAACGATGCATTCACTGTTTTGCATTCATACTTCATACAAATTCACACATTCAAAAATTACTAATTTTAACTTTTAATAGATGAATGTTTTATTAACCTACCTCTTCCATTCATAATTTTTATGTTTGTAACCATCTTAGAGAAAGGAACTTTCCATCAGTCCAAACTCTCTTAGGATTTCATTGAAATTCTGGGATGCGAACTGCTAAGACAACTGCTGATAAGAACCAGTCCAGAAATGTTTTTTTAATATCAACTATTAGGCAACTATTATGAATCAGAAATTAAATTAGTAGCAGGAAATTACACTTTTTTCAGAGATTTTTTCATGAAAAAGCTTTGTTATAAATTATCCACTAAAATCAATATAATAGAAATGTGTTTTTTCCCATTAAAAAGTGATAGTTCAATTAAAATTTTAATGGGAAACATTAATATTTTCAATTTACTAAACCTAAGACTTGGGACACATACTGTCTTTCACTTTCTTTTAAAATATGATTTCCTTTTTATTCTTCTCGAAGTATAGGTACGTTCCTGTTTCAAGGAAAACAGAGTTTCAACTTCATCTCTCTTTCAACACACACAACAAACGCTAATCATGAAACTCCGTATCTACCTCAGCTAAATATCTAATATGATTATTAAAATTTCAGAGAAAACACCACCTATTTTTTAGGTTTACTTCTTTGAAGTTATTATTTCAAATAAAGAATCAAACTAAAACATAAAATTATTTTATCATTTCCCTTTCACACCCATTAGCATCTTACTTCTGATATAAATAAATAAATTAAAATGGTCAGACCAAAAAAAGCATTTCTCCCACACTGCTAGCTACCTATTCCAAACACGTGGGTTGTCATTTAGCAGAAGTCTTTTGGAGAACAACACTGTAGTCCCAAGGACATACAGGTAATTGATAAGCTCTCATATGTTTAAGTAATGGAAATATAACAGAAACTAGGAAATTAAATTTTTACTGAACAAAGATAATAGTTGGCTTTTGAATATTAATTTTTACATAGCAGATACAATATTGTGTGACTAGAATTCCTAGGTAATTTCTTCTTTCAAGCAGGAATTATAATCACTCATCAAAAGTCACAGCTTTTATAACTCCAGTAAGAGATTCAAGGAACATCCTGCTGGTTTTACATTTTGTTACAAACAATGTAAGCTGGATTAAATAGTTGACGAAAGGTGACTGACCACACAAACCATTTCAATACACGTAGAAAATGATCTGTCATTTCAAGACACAGGCATACTTTGTGGGGGTACATAGAGGGAGATAGTCTTTCCTTTTTTTTGCAGAGTAAGTACGTTCCTATTGTAGAGTACTATATCATGATGTGTTAAGATGAATAGATTTTGCAGAAAGAGGGTCATTAAAAAGATCTAAGCATACACAAGCTGCAGGATGGTGGATGTATGTTAGTCTCGGACATCAAAGAGCAGTGCTCAGCCTCGTGAAAGGCTATCACTCCTGCACTGACCCCTGTACCACCATCCAGTTCTCAGGCAGTGGGTTTTTACACAGCAAATTCTCAGACTGCCTAAAGGACAGCAGCAACGGTACCTGCTCACAGGTTTCTGTAGTCTGGATGAGAAGGTTTAAAAATTGGTTTTGCCACTGAGCGGGACGTCATTCAGGTGTTGTGAACAGGGCTAATTCGGCAGGTTGTCAGGGCCGTAACAAGCAGCATCTGCTCCATGTGCAATGGGCAAAAGCTGATCTTCATTCTTTAGTTTCCCCTGACTATTGGCTGCACTTAATGCTGAAGAGCACAAGCTTTCACTTGCATTCTCTGTCATTTTTTTCAGTCAGGTTTCAGTACTCTTTCATTATTAAATGGTATCTCTTACAAAGTAATCAGTACAAGAACAGAGACTTCCAGCTATTATACTAACAGCTTCTGAAATAGCCTTGATCATTTGCTTTTGCAGTATTTTTCATTTAGCCTTTCACAAAGCGTTGTTATGCTGGAAATGCAGAAATAACTGATTACATTGAACTCTGGTACCTATACAAGCTTTTAACCCTGGCAGTCAAGAACACAACGATAAAAGGTTCATAATTACACTGCATATCTAAGCAAGACTGTTATTTTAAATGTACACATTGAATCAACTGAAGTAAAAAAAAAATGTGAAATTGCTAAAATATGATACTTCAAAGTAGAGCATACATTCAGCGCATTATTATATATAGTGGAAGAACAGCAAGATGACTGTTTTCCACCACCTCAATGGACTTCTATCTTTAAACCTAAGCTGAATCATTTTGATCTTTCTCCATGTCTTAAAAGAGTAAGAAACTATCTTTTTGTTCTTTATATAAAGAAATAACAGTTTTGGTTTTGATCTAAATATATTTCTGTTCAGAAAAGAATACCCTGAGGCAATTTTACTGAGAAACAGAATAATGTCCTTTCAGTTCTTGACACTTGGACCCTTCTAGAGACAATTTTAATGTACAGGTTTAATCAGACAGAAATATTTTCGCTCAACCCTGGTGAAACAGAGACTGGGGTTAAAAATTCCTTGTGCAAGATCATTTTTTAACACGTGTTCCTTGCCTTCTTCCATTTTCCAGGTCTTCTTAAAGATGTTCTGCAATTTATATCAACAATTAGCAAATGAAGAAAGGTGTGTATTAAAGAACAAAGAAAGGCTGATCCCACATAGGAGAAATGGAAGAAAAAAGTATCACTCCATTCTTCTAAACGTGTTTCAGTCCATTCACCATTTCTTTCCATTGCAGAGGCATGAAAATAGCATACTTCAGTGCAAATCGGATTGCAACCATTTCTAAGCACTGCAGCATATTTGGTTATTTTGGATGTAGACTACACTAATCAACTTTTAAACACATTAGAAAACTCAAGTTCAAAAAAAAAAGTAAAAAAAAAAATTTAAAATATAATTTCAAATGAAATGTTTACCAGGGAATTTTTAAAAATATACACTACCTTCTTTACTTGCAGAAAAAACCTGTGTGCTAAAGTTGACACAATGGCTGCCCAGCATGTTAGAACTCTTCATTCATCAATGAAAAAAATGTAATCTCTGGTGTATTTCTGTTTCCTCTACTTGTCATGACATGATGATATACACTAAAAGCCAGAAGGCTGAAATGGAGCTAGATGGAGACCATGGAATCTCCTATATTTTTTTTGTCATTACCAATTCACTCCAAATTCCAAGAAACTGCCAAATTCAGAGTCCTACTGACAATGTGTTCTCCTCTAATGTCACAATCTCCTGTCCCTTCAAACCTAGACCCTGATTATTCTGTTGGTTTCCAGAGATATGCATATGCCAGCTCAGACCTGTTGAGTCTAACGTTTTCTGTGGTCATATATTAGCTAGGGCTGTTTCTAGGGCCTGAGTTTTGGATGAGCACATACAACCCCTAGTAACATGTGGCATACTGAATTTCATCCTTCATTCTTTAGGTGCAGTCCAGCTTGCAAAGGAGCATCTCAATGTCAAACGCACTTTGATTTTTATTTCATTAAGATTTCTTCAAAAAGGGAGAGGAATAGTTTTGCATCAGTAAGGTTTTTGATTATACTAACATTAATATGGTTCTTTTTTGTTTATTTTAATAGGAATTCACAAACAAAACCTTGGTTTTTTTCAATTCAGTTACTTAAAATGAACAGTCCAACTGTTATACCCGTAGTTATGGTTTTAAATAGTTTTCAATTGTAAATATTATTCAAATGGCCCTCCAATGTTAATTATCTGTTATCTTTATAGCACAAAAAAAATTACATAGGATTATTTATCTGATAAGGAACTTCAAAGGTAAATCTTAGGGGCTTTAAAATTTGACTTTTCTTTTTCATCTTAAGCTAAATTATGTTAAATGGTCTGGTTTGCTCTTCAGAAAGTGGAATTCCTTGCTAAAGGAACTTTGTCCCTTTAGCAAGTACTGACTCATGCAAAGGCATTTCTGATCCCAAAGCAATTCTGTTGTCTCTGAGGCTCCACCTTGACTACTTAATTTAACAGTGAGAATATGAGATGGTAAGTTAAGGTATGGACCTAAAGTGCAGCAGGGGCCCAAGGCACTGTCATCCAATCTTCTGTATCATTACATTATCAGGGCACGTACTGCTCTCTCTGAGCTCAGAGCAGCTCTTCCAAACTCACCTAGTTGATTCCTGGATACTATACAGGTCTTCATCAAATCTATGTCTGTTCATTACTTTATTCTGAACATCAACCATACTCCCTTCATCTTCTCAAATGGGCAGTTTATGCAATGAAAACTTGTTATCTGAGAATAAACAAAGTAATGAAAAAAACCCCACACATACTAGTGCCTCCATCTCATCCCTCATCATATTCACATAAATATGCTAGAAAATGAACAGTAAGGAAAAATAGGAAGAAAAAATAAGAAAAAGAAGGCAGACAAACAAGGTGATAGACTATTTTCCTTCCTACTCTACAAAAAACTGAAAAATGTCTTTTTTCAAAAACACAGACTAAAAAGTTTTCATATATTTTTAGAAGTACCTCGCAACTATATCGGGAAATCTCACTGCTCTCAGGAGAACCTAGGTATAGGAGGAGTAAGTGAAGACAAGGAAGGAGCATCTGCAGGCCCTTGATTTACTCTTTGATAACAAAACAAAGAATCAAAATGAATGGAAATGGAGATAAATGAAAACTAAATATTTGCATGCGAGCCATATCTGTCTCCAGTTACTTATTTGAATGTTGTTATGATAATACAATATTATTAAATTTTTTAAAAATTGCTTTTGCTTTCCTGTTCTGTCTTCTGTAATTCCTGTGTCGAGGAACAACAAGACACACTATGACACACACTTGAGTTGAATGCCTTCCACTAGAGCATTTCACCATAGACAAAATATATAGTGTAAAAAAAATACAAACCCCTAAATCTGGCGTTCTAGTGGTTCTATTTAAAAACTTCCTCTAAATGGGGAAAAAATTCCAGTTAACTTCTCCTGTACTGATAAATTTACTAAATTTAATAAAACTGAAGCAGTTCTGTTGGCATGGCATAACAGAATTTGCAGATAGATTTTATTATCTCTGACTAGGGAGTTTTTTGGTGAAAAAGGCAAGAACACAAAGATTCTGCAGAAATGAGCTATCCAATCTATAGCAGTTGGTAACACATTTCTACTTGCTGGTATTGACAGAAGCTGGATAAGAGGTAATGCACAACCATCTAGTTTCTGTCAGCTGGACTGAAATTGTCTATTTTAGTCCATAATCTGGCCATAATGTGGTTTAAAATGTCAAATATACTTAAAATATTTTAAATCAAAACAATTCTCATTTGCAGTCTTCTGAATTAGAAATCATGTGTCAAAGTGATTCTTAAATATACATAAAATAGATACGAGAACAAAACTGTTGTTAGGTCTACAATCTTTTAAAAACTTTCCACAGAAAACCTTGCAATTCTACTGTATTTTTTAAAAAAGTCCTTCTGTTACTAAGCATTTACACAAATATTTCAAAGGTATAACATAAAAAAGAACAGAACTAACCAGTCCTTTCATGTTATATACTTGCATCCCCAAAATGTTTTATTTAGTTGCAGTTTCTTTGGAAAAGAAGTTTTAAAAATATCCTGCTTAAATATTAAAATATTTGTTACTTTCCTCATGTTTCCACACACTTGATTAGGTTTTATTAGAAGGCCTTCACCTGAGGGCTGTCACTGAGAAGAATGAAAAAAGTATACAAAAGGATAAGAAAAAAATCCATTATCTTATTCATTCAATAAGGGGTAAGTAAAACTCTAATGCACCAGTGTTTTCCTATGTTGTGATTTGATTTTAACTATATGCTATAAAACTAGCTATTTTCCAATATTATTATACTTCAAATGTATTAAAACAAAACAAAGCCGTAATTATGTCAGCAGTTCTACAGATTAGGCCAATTTTATGACAGTTTCTTTATTTTCAGTCAAAAAAAGTCCACCTCCTTTAAGACTTCCTGACTGTTTTGGTATTTCCTTTTTTACCGAGGCTCAGATTCACTGGGTTGAATAATGATAAGGCAGCAATAAGGGGCTGATCTCATTCTGGCAGTCAGTGAAAGTTCTTGTCTAAGTCAATATAAAGAGAAAAACATTTTAAAGAAACAGTTGAGTCATAAAATTTGCAAGACGAATGGTTTAGCTCCATGTTGAAAGAGAAAAACGAAAAAAACCTAACTTTTATTAGCGCATCAGAAGGGTCTCTAGGACATAAGAAAGACTCATTCCAATTAACTTCCCAAAAATTCACATATCTATGCAGATATTCTACAAGTAGGTGCTTTTCTTAAGTTGTTTTGGTTTTGTTTTTTTTTTTACGTTGATATTGGCAGCATTTTAAATACAATAACTTGTCACTGAAGAAAAAAAAAAACACAACAGGCTTCACATTGAAACTGGTTGAGCAGAGAGGTTGTGTGGTCTTCATCCTGGGGAATTTTCAAGATGCAGCTGGACCCTCAGAAACCTTGTCTGACCCCATAGTTAACCGTGCTTTGAGCAGGAGGTTGAACTGGGGACCTGCAGTTTCTTCCTCCCGGAATTATTCTGTAAGATGATTTATTACTTCATAAATGCTTAAAATGATTACCACTTAATTATGAGCCATTATGTGTTTTTCTGATTTAAATAGGTAAAAATTACTTATTTGGGTTTCAGAACTATTTTTTAATAAATTCAGTTCAGGAAAAACACTGCTGAATGTCATATAAAAATTTCAAAATACGGGTATTTTTCAGGAAGTGCACTTTATCCAAACAGATTATAGGCAACATACAACCTTGGCTTAATCTACAAATACTCTAATAATGAAACTGCTGTAATGAAAAAGGAATTTGAAATTTTCTGAAGACACAGAAAATTGAAATATATTTTGTAGAACTGTCTGGAAAATTAGAATTTGTTTACTATTCCAAACCCAGAAAAAAACCACTGCTCTTTATGTTTCTTTCTCACAGAATGAACTGCTGATTGTTTGTATTTCATAAGATTGATTTCTGATCCCCACATCATCAGCGTTTTAGACATTTGCTCCACAATTTATGAGTTTTTTTATTTTTATATTTCACACTGTTTTGTGATTTCAGTAGAAGTCTATGGTGATGCATTTTGATACCTGAAATATTAGAAACATCTTAATAATGACTGGAGCATTTCTTTTTTTCTTTTTCAGGTCATATGTCTTATTTGTTTTTCAGAACAGTACTTCATTACCACAGTTTTATGACTAATATTAAATACATATTGTTTCTAACAAGCAAAATAATGATTTCATTCTGCAATTAATAGTGTGGTAGGATGGTAAGTCAGTAGCAGCAACACATACTAACAGTATGAAATATATAGTATTAACATAGACAATTTTTTGAAGAAAGTCAGTTTTGAAGAAAAATGTTTTTACTGTGTTATTTCTAGGATAAAATTTGTCATAATTTGAAACAAGTTTATCAAAAGTCCTTTTTCCAACAGAGTCTATTTCTGATACAGATTCTCAGCCACAGTTAATCTCTGGTCTGTCTGTGACGAGTCAAAAAGGGCATACTTCGGTATGACTTCTGAAAAGGTGGAACAAAAAGGGAAAGAAGATGCTACTGCAGGGCTTCCTGACCTGATCCGTCTCCATGGCAGAAGCACGGACCCACGTGCAGATTTCCCCTCCACAACCGTAAAGACTAGACCATCCCCATTTAAATCTCTGCAAGCGTAAGAAATGGGTTTAGATAGGGCAGATATTCAAAAGGTATACTATGGAAAAGAATACACAGAAGTTTATAAAAACCTTGACTGGGCCAGATAGGCAATTAGGCAAAAAGTACGAGAACGAGTGTGAAAAATAATTCTCAAATTTAGTATTTTGCTTAGTTCTGACCAAAAAAATATTCTAAATAGTCTAAGTTAATTTAAATAAAAGTTCAGCAGCAAGACAACATGCCAAAACCATATGTAAGAGGTAAGAAATGATCACTGAAAAAAATCCACAAACAGTCAGTGTGAGTTTAATACCCACAATCTCTGCTCAGTAGACAGGAGCTGTAGGAAGACAGGGCTTCAGATCACCTAATGCAGGGAACACTTTTCAAGTAATTTGCAAAAATTCTGGTAGACATTACATAGGTACTTGGGGCGGAGCAAAATCATACCAGGTTTAAATCAGTTTAAGTGAATATTTAGTCTGTTCTTGTAGCTTCTGTAACTGAAATGTTAGACTTTCAGAACCTGAAGGATAACATATAATTGATATTTCTTGCTGAAAATCATACGGTGAATGAATCAGCTCAAGGTTTCAGTGATTTTATTCTCCCCAGGGTAGATGAAGCTGTGTTGACACATTAAGGGAATGCTTGCAGGTACTTCATCTGTCCTTTCTGGTCTGCTAAGTCTCTGAAACAAAATTCATAATGAACAAAATGTGGAAACTAATATCCTTTTCATTAGCTATTTATTTTCCTGAATTGATGCATCCTCACTAACTGAGTAATCATTGATTAAATTAAAAAAAAGGTACCAAGTGAAGAGATGATTTAGTTATAAATACCTTGAAAAAGATATCTTTTACAAAACATGAATTGCAATTACTGGCTAATTTTTGAAATGTGTTAAGGCTGGCATCTTAGTTTCTAATTTAAATTTATTCCCAATGTAACTATAAACTAACTAAAAGCTGTGTCCATACATCCTTTTAAGAGTGCAGTTGGGATGGGCAAGAAAACCCAGGAAGATTATGTCTGCTGGTTTTACACTGTGTTGCTACCTATTGTCTTTAAACTATTTTTTCATTTCTCTATATACATGCGGTGGTCAGATTAAGGACTCATACTATATTTTATATTTATCATAAGTATATGTAATATATATTTATACAATTTAACTCATATTTAATGTGTCTGCATGTCTATTTATTCTCTTCTGATGTAATTAACAAAAAACCCAAAATGTACACAATTCAGAGAAGGACAAGAAGAGGATTTAAAGTTGAAGCCTTAAAATGCTATTTCCTATTTCCAGCATGAAGCATACACTAATAATAATTGTGGAAGGACTAACACAGGGCCAGGAGGAAAGTATGAATGTCTCTACATCAGAGATAATTTCTGCAGCAGTGCAGAGGGGATTGTCTGGGCAAGGGATATTCAGCTTCTAGTTTGCTAGCTTAGCCCTTTCTATTCTATCTTCCCACCTGTTAATTGTGTAATAAAAACTGTAACATCTGTAAAGCAATAGCAATACACACATACACATATACATATATCTCTGAGAGCCTTATATTAAAAGAAAAAAAGTTGCAGAAGCCTGATGGAAGGCTGTTTATTTTAAAGCATTCACACAAAACCTTGAGAAGCCATTAGCATTAGACAGGTATTTGAGTTATAGAACCAATCTGACCTTTTCAGGGATTTGCCAGTATTTATTGGCACTCCAAGTGACATTTATATTGTTAAATGAAAAGCTAAATGCCTGAAGCTGCCAATGGAGTAGTTATGAGGACAACACCTGATCACAGAATACTATAAATTACTTGGCCATAGCTGAACTGCAGAATTCAAGATCTCCTGATGATCACACTAAAAACCTACTCAGTCTCCACAGTCAATTCATAGAAACTCTTTGCTGAAAATATCTTTAGCCAACTAATTATAAAACTAGTTTTTCAATATTATTTATCCTGCAATGATTCTTCTGCAAAGCCTTAATGAGAAAATCACCAATGCAACAAATAGCAACCATCAGTCTACAAGTCCGTAATCTCAAATTTATAAGATGCTTATGTTTTGTAACAGTCATAATTTTATTTTTACTTACAAATAGTATTTATTTACATTTTTACATTCTAATAATTAAATACAATTAATATACTGGATACATTTATTCCAAATAGCATGTTAAGCTTTGGAAATTAATATTCTTTAATATAAAATGTATAATCAAAGCCTACAGTTTTTATGGCTACGATGCTCAAGTCCACAAGGGTCCTGACTGCACATCTTATGTATGTCTGTGTTAGTCTGTGATCACTTTCAGTATTCCCATGTCTTGACATCAGGTGGCAGAGGACTGATTCAGACTGCTGCATACCAATAAATAACAAAGGGAACTCCACAGTTCCCCTCTTCCACAAGGCAGTGATCTTTTGAAAAGAACTTCAATTGAAATTTTATTAGCTCAATATCACTACCTTTAAAATGGAAACACTTCTTGAATTAATGTTATTAAAATATGAGGGAAACTAAGCTATGATTTACATTCTGAAAAGTGTGCCACTTGCACATGCCAGGAGGGAAAACGTCTTTAAAATTTCCACAACAGCAATAAAGACAACTTCAGTGTCTCATTTAATTTGTCCATCATTCCTCTTGACCTAAAGTCAGCCCATCAATCCCTGTCACATCTTCTTCACCGAAAGGGTTGTCAAGCCCTGGACCAGGCTGCCCAGGGAAGTGGTGGAGTCACCAACCCCGGAGGTATTTAAAAGACGTGTAGAGGTGGGGCTTAGGGACATGGTTTAGTGGTGGACTTGGCAGTGCTAGGTTTACAGAATCACTTGAAGGTCTTGCGGGTCTTTTCTAACCTAAACGATTCTATAATTCTATGATTTTGCATCATTACACATTAAGAAGCTGGTCTCGTCACGGAGTAAAATGGAAACTAAAGAACAGACAAATTTCATTATCAGAGTGGCAGTGAAAAATATGCTCATAAAGATAACCTTGTATATTCATGACAGGTTAAACCTTTTCAGGTTTAAAAGGGTTTTCACATAACCGATCTTGTTATTTAGCAGTCTTTTTTATTCTTTAAAAAAGACACGTCCATTCACTAACCAATAATATTCCATCCAGCAATGCCGATGTTTTACTTTGCTTTTCCCATATCAATTATGTGCAGTTCAAGAAAGATGTAACGCCCACATAATATTTGCCCTGCTGATTAAATAATATCCCATGATTAACAAATTGCTCAGATTTCTGGATAAATCAGAAGGAAACCACAGGCAAGACTGTTTACACTTGCTTTCTCTGTAGGGATCCTAAACAAAAACACCTGCAACAAGAACAACAGATTTTATTGACCCAGTCTGACACAACAAAGCATAATGTCAGCTCTAACAGACAATTTCCTGACTACAATGTATTTAAAATTTAACAGAAACATAGAAGAGAAGCAAAAGCAATTTACTGAAAAAAATCACACAAAAATAAAACATGTTAAAGAATCAGAATGAGATTTCTTCCCATCAACTTTAGGAATAAGAAGGAAATTCTTTACGATGAGTGTGGTGAGGCACTGGCACAGGTTGCCTAGAGAAGCTGTGGCTGCCCCCTCCCTGGAGGCGTTCAAAGCCAGGCTGGATGGGGCTGTGAGCAATGTGTTCTAGCGGAAGGTGTCCTTGCCCATGGCAGGGGGTTTGGAACTAGATGATCTTTAAGGTCCCTTCCAACCGAAACCATGCTATGATTCTATGATTCTATGAACTCTAGCTAGCTAGGTGAGGAAGGCATTTGATATCTATGCTCTTTCCACGTCCTTTGTCACCAGGTTCCCTGCCCCACACACCAGCAGGCGCACATTTTTGCCTAGGCTTCTTTCCGTTGTACCTGTAGAAGTCTTTCTTGTTTTCATTAGCTCACTCCAGACTAAACTCTAGGAGGGTCTGGTTTTCCTTAGCCTACACCTGCATGCTCCAATAGCATCCTTGTAGTCATCCTGAGTCACCTGGCCCCATTTCCTCCTATTGTCTTCTTTTTTTTTTTTCTGTTTATGAGTTTTTCCAAGAGCTCCTTGTTCATCCATGCAGGCCTCCTGCCACCATTGTTTGATTTCCTGCTTATCAAGGGTAGGCTGTCGTTTAGCCTGGAGGAGGTGTTCCTTGAAAATCAACCAGCTCTCCTGGAGTCTTCTTCTCTCCAGGACCACATTCCACAGGATCTGCCCAAGCAGACCAAGCCAAAGTCTGGTCTTCCCAAGTTCAGGTTTGGGATCCTGCTTTTTGTCTTACTCTCTCCTCTGAGTATTCCAAACTACGCCATCTTGTGTTTACTGAAGCCGAGACAGCCCCTGACCTTCATAACCCTCACTAGCTGTTTGTAAAGCCTGAAGTTTAGCAGAGCACCTCCCTACACCAGCCCCTCAGGCACCTGTATTAGGAAGCTGTTATCACTGCACTGCAGAAGTCTGGGTTGCTTGATCTCTGCTGTTGTTGCCTTGCACTTCCAGTAAATATCAGGATGATTAAAGCCACCTATGACAACCAGGGCCTGCAAACACACAGCTTTTTCAAGTCATCTGAAGAAGGCCTCATCTACTTCTTCCTGACAAGGCAGTCTGTAGCAGACATGCATAACAGTGTCGTCCACACCAGTCACTCATTAACCCTGATGCATAAGCTCTCACGTGTCCCACCATCCATCCCCAGCTGCTTTCTCATGTGAAGGGCAACACCCCCTCCTTACATTCCTGGTCCCTTCTTCCTAATGGGCCTCCATCCATTCACTGCAGCACTCCAGTCATGGAATCAATACTGGATCTTTTTCACTAAACGTTATGCCCTTATCTAGATAAAATTAATTTAGGAAATAGTTTCATCCATGCAAGTGCTCACTCTGTATTATCACAGTATGCTTCCAACTGTTTAAGCACTGAATTATGAAATTTTAACGAGGGGCAAGAGAAGCTAGTAACATCTGGATTCAGAATACTGACTACCTCTGCAGTGTGCTCTTTTTTTTTTCTACACAATGCAGAAAAACTGAATGAATTGAATGGGGAAAATGCCATTTGTCTTGGCATCACTACCTTTAAGTAACACATATAGCAAATGCTTCCACTTTTTTGTTACTTTTCTTACTATGGCAGTCAGGAGAGCATGAGCTCAGTTCAGTGTTGCCAAGTTGTATGACTTTGGGTCATGAGAGGTAGGCCTATGGAATCTCCAGCCTTAAACACATCCTCCTGTGATGCAGTGGATACAAAACATCGTCGTGTGTTTGAGCAGAGACTTCACAAGAACTTCTGAAAAGGATGAACTGAGGACTATGAAATACCTGTATACTAAATATAAACCATATTAAGCTGCAGAAAATTCTTCAGTTAAAACCAGACGGGGTCTGGGAGACTACAGGGGGCAGGTTTCACATATTTTTGCCTTTTTCTACCCTTTCATAGGCATCCATTCATACCTAGTGGGATAAACAAGACTCTCCTCTGAACCAGTATACAAAATATTTATGTTCTTACAGCTTTTCAGAGCTGAAAGTTGCAGAAATGAGGAGGTTTCTTCATATCCCATTTATGCATATTACAAACAACTATGCAATGCTCAGAGGCTTCTGAAATTGAATCAGTGTCCTCTGGGATTCCTCAAAGAGTAAAAAAGGCAGCAAGGCAGCACATTGTCAGTTACTGAATTAATTTCTTCTCAAAAATTCCAAGAATTCACCACCCTCCAAACACCCTGAGTCCTAAAAAAGAATTTTTCCTTCCTTTATTTATGCATACTCCAAGTCGGAGACTATTCAGCCCAAAAGTATATTAAAAAATATTTTCTGGCATTCTAATTTAAACATACAAGCTTTCAGTACAACTTTAAAAGCTCATCTATAAGACATTAAAGGTGTTTCAAATCTCAGGACTAATTACGAAGAATGGAAATCATAAGAAATTAAAAATGTCAGGTACAACAGGGCTTTTTCATATTTTTGGAAGCAATGCCATGTGATTTGAAAAACAGAAGTTAACTAAAAAGAACCAGCAGCTCACAAAACCGCTGACTTTTATATTCCAGAAAAACATTTTCTGCTTTTGTCTAATCATTGCCAATACTTGTGATGTGGAAAAACAGCTTCACAGATTGAAAAGCACGTACGCTTTTATACTGCTTAAGAATGAAAGATGAGGACTTGAATTTTGCAACCTTGTTTATGCTGTAAGCACAGTGCAAGGATATTTAAAGGAATTTCCATATGGGATGTATCAGTGAAATGGTGACAGGGTCTGCTCCTTGGAAACATTTGTCTATACTATATTTTGATTATGATTTTTTCACTTCATTCTCTTATATAATAAATTTATACTATGTGGAAATGCTGCTAGTATTACTGTAAAACAAGGCAAAGCTTTGATAAAGTCACTTTTTAAATCCCTGCGTGGGTAACTGACAGCAATGGAGGCTCACTTCTTCTTCCTCAGTAGACTAAGCAGAGGTGTCCGCAAAGCACTTTATCCTAATGAGTCTTAGTAGAGCATGAAGAGAACGCCCAATTCCTTCTGTGTGACAAGAACAATAAACGCGTGCTGTGCCATCAGGGTGCTGTGATACCTAGGAAGTTCAGAAGGCATCCTTCTAGCTACATCAGAAGGAAGTATTTCAGCTGCTAAGTTCAGCAGGGTTGCCAAAAGTGTGTATCCCTGTAGATGATGGATAAGAAATGATACCACAGAAATCAGGAGAGGAATTATCCATACCTTGATTATCGGTAGAAGCGCTTTCTGACATGTAGCGAGATAATGGACAACATAGTTGAAATACATATTTTCCCCCAACAAAGCTGTAAGAGTAGCTTTTGCCTGCCAGTGTATAAACACCTCGCTGGAGAACTATGAGTTTTTTATACAAATGTGCTTTTACTAGTGGAATAGGTGAGATTTGATTGTAAACATGAAAACAATCTGAATCTTATAAAGACCTGGTCTTATCTCTGTCTTCTTTTATTTTTACAGGTACCAGAAAAATTTATTGATTTTTTGCATATCTATCAAACACATTCATGAAAAATCTCTTTTTCTTATTTTCCAGGACCTATTCGGCCTTTCAGCTTCCTGCATTTCAATTTTTGTCTTCTTCAAACTCTTTCAAAGCTCCTTCCAAACAAACACACGGCTTCCCTTACACCTGCTAATTCTGTTTTCCTGCATTCATCTCTACCCATGAAACAACTGCCTACTTCTTGTGTAGTGAATGTACCAAAATGTTGGCCCGAGAAAGCATAACTCTTCATGGATTCATTCTTATTTGAGACCACTTTGTTATTTTAAAAGCTCACAGCATTGCAGCCTGAATATAATTTATTTGAAAAAGAGGAAAACAGAAGCAACTATGTTGTCATGTTACCAACTAGCCCAGTCCAGAAAAGCAACCATTTCCTTTGATAACACATTCAAATTAGTGTTTAATGAATTTTCAAAATAAAGATCAAATGTTTTCATCAAAGCATTTATACTCACACTGGTACTGGTACTTCAAGCACATGACTAGAGCACTGATGGGCTTATAACTGCTTCATAAAATGCTTTAAATTCCAGAAGTCATAATGGCAAGACAGGATCTTGCATCACAGGGTTGGAATCTGTCAACACCTACATATGAATTTGGTGACTGCAGGAGAGCACTCAAGAAAGAGAAAAAAGGTTGCTTTGGGGAGGAAAGCTTTTCTTTAAAACCTAACATGAACTGGAGAGTGTTAAACCATAAACTTTGTAACCTTTCCTGTTGATAAAATTAGAAAGTCATAAGACTGATCTTTAATTAAAAAAAAAAAAAGAATTTTAGAGAAGTTTAAAATGAAAATGTCAACAGAAATGTATGTATGGCAGAACACCAAGACTGCTGCGACATTTGTTTTATCCTTATCAGAGAGTGAGAACTCAAACCAACAGATTCCAACAATATCCATTACAGAGAGGTTTCAGTGGAAGATGAAATAAACTTGTCATCCCCTCCCTCCTTTATTGGTCCATTATCAATAACAACCGTTGAAAATATTAGGACTGCAGGTAAATGCCTAACGAGGCTCTGGCCTGAGGCCGAGCTAGCTGCACAGGACGTGAGAACCGATGGGACATGATATAAAAAATTTGTGAATGTGACAGACAACACTGTGACAAGCTGACCAAAATTAAGGGTCAGATGGGAAGGATGGCTGGATTTCACAGGAAGATAAGGGGAAGTTACAGGGGAAGCAGCTGGAGTTCACAGACACCCGAGGGCAGAACTGAGGACCTTTTTGAAAGTATGGTCTTTGAAGACCAGCAGTACGTAGGCAACCATATCAGCAGTACTGATAGCCAAGACGACCTCCGTAATAGTATCAAAACCTCAAACATGATCATGGATGTCGCAAAACTGGGACCAGCAGGGAAAAAGTAATTATTTGGTCATTAACCTGAGAGGAGACTGGGGTGGAGATAGGGAAGTATAAAGAAAGGAGAAAGGTGGTTAAGGAACAGGAAAAAGGACAACAAGGTGTGCAGTCGGCGCTGTTGGGGGGTAATTGCCCAGTAGCCTTGTGCTTGACCAGTGCCATCAGAATCAGAATAAACCAAACCCACTGCTCTGTGTGTGCCACACGAGCCAAACCTCCTTCTGTGGTCAGGTGGAGGGAAGGTGGAGAGAAAGGGAGGAGGCAGCGTGTTTTCCTCAGCTAACAAGAGAGCTCCTGGAAGGACAGATTGAGCATCCCGGTCTCACTGTGTCAGTGCCCATTCCAGCTTGTTGGTGGTGGCATCTACCATCGACTTCCCAACACAAAATAAAAAGCGAAAGGAATAAACACATATATACAAAAATGTATCTCAGTCTGGTTTGGGGTTTTGCCTGTGTGAGACTCTCACGTCAACTGTCCTACTTTCAGTGAAATTATTTCTTAATGGATAAACATAACTACTTAATGTATATTTTTAGATGTCTCTGATCCGATGAACCTAGATTAACCACAGTGTAAGTGTAGTGTCAAGTATGTGAGTTCCCAAAATACTTTTACAGTCAACGGAGGATATTTTCGTTTCTGATTCATCTAACCTATTTTGCTTTCTACATTAGGCAAGGTCAATCACAACTAGGCATTTTCAGTTTCTCTTTATTACCTATAAAGGAAACCTAAAGTGATTACCTCACACATAGACCTTTACTACACTTCAGCTGTCTATGTTTGGTCAGATGAATCATACCCTCAGTGTCCTTACTTCTCACAAAAATACCTCAAATGCATCACTTTCACAAATAACTCAGTATGTCAGAAATCCCCATTTACTCTCCTCAATCCCTTTATATCCTGCCTTCTCCCACAATCCTATCAAACAACTTTTTTTTTTTTTTAAGAATGTCTCAGGTATCACTACATTCAAATGTTTCAGCTGGAAATGGATAAAAAAATTAAAAAACAAATGCAGATAAATCCCTTCATGCTGCTTCTCTTTCTTATAATGAAAAGGAGCTAACTCGATCTGCTTTAGCCATCAAACACGTCAGTGTGCCTCAGGAGCGAAGACAGATGATCACACAGATAGGCTACTGATGACTTTAAAGGTCAATATGTAACAACTTATAAACTCAAAGATTTTATTGAATCCAGCTATATTTATCTCTTAATAAAATAATAATGACCACACCTATGCAAATAGATTTACAAATGCACTTACACCCCTAAGATTACACTTAGGGTCATATGGACACACAGAAAAGCACCTAGGAAATCAGGAGCTGATCACCAACTGAAGCTGCTGTCCACCTTGTCTCCGGAATCCTACCCACCACCCGCACCACTCAGTTCCTAAACACGTCTGTGTTCCTGACTGTAACATCAATGATTCTGACCCTGTAAAATGACCTACAATTTTGCAGAAAAAATCCCATGATTACTGTTTTCTAGGACAAGCTATTGGCCATGTGGGTCTAAGAGACTGCTAGTCTGTGCTCCTTCTAGGAAAAAATAGCTACTGTCCTAACCTTAAGTTCATTGTATTTGTCCTTACAATGAATTCATAACCAGACAAAAGAAACGCAGCATCAGCCAAGCATAAGTGATAAATCTGGAAAACTTTTACCTACAGTTGCATTTCATAACCAGACTCAGAAACCTGCCAATGCAGCTCTCTGACTCCTCTAGCTGCTGGGTCGAAAAGGGTGTATGGGCATTTGCAACTCTAGAATGCCTGTTTTCAAAAAGAGCATTACATTATGCAAACTTTGTACTTAACCTCTTAAAAACTTCACATATGAATTTTTATAATTTTGTTTTCTTCTCTTTATACTTACGATGTAGGATTTCAAAGAGAAACCATACACATGCACTTAATTAATGTTTAAAAATAAGTAACATTCCTTAATGCAGAATAGCTTACACATTTTACACAGTGATGAAAAACCCAATCAAGAAATAAATTTTTTTAAGAGGGAATGGAGAAGAGATTTTTACATCTTTCAAGGACAAGCAATAACTGTAACAAGCTTGTTTATATTATTTCCTGCATTCCCACATTGATTTGTTGCCAGACTTGCACTATTTACAAGAAAATAAATATTTATTGCTGTTCCTGAAATAAATATTCAGTGCTACTGCTAACAAGAGCAGGTAATTGAGAGAAAAGAAGTGTATTGATCTTACTCTGATGTTTCCAACTATATAAATTACTTTCTTGACTAGCAGCAAGAATGAGAAGTTCTTCCTACATCAAATATACCATCCCAAAGTTCAGACAACAGTACCCAGTACTTAAGTATGAACTCAGGCAGGTTTAGTTTTAACCACATGCCAACACATTTGTTTTAAAAGTGGACTTTGCTTTTCAAAGTGCTGTAATGTGCCTCACCAGCGCAGTCTGTCCTGTCTCCTTGTTAATGCCATTCCTACCTTCCTGGGCAAAGAGGGACTCTCTGCTTGGGGTGCGTGTGGTCTGTGCCAAGTGTTTTCTGCCTGTGTGTATCTGTGGCAGCTGTGTGCACACACCCTACGTGCGACTGCCTGCATGGCAGACAGGAGCGAGCACTGTACCTCACTGCTGGCTGCACCACAGGGATGCAGCCATCTTGCACTTTTTGTGCTACCAGATTTGGCCAACCCTACCATTAATGATGGCTAAAATTCATTTGCTACTGTAGCTGCACACATGTTGAAAACTAGTAAAGTATCTTTGAACAATAGAAGGGTTTAAAAAGTCTCTCTTACACCATCTTTTTTCTTTACATTTATTTTAAATAATTTGATACCCAGTGTTCCAATTCTGTACTGCAAGTCTGGGTATCTGGGTTTGAAATTCTGCACATTATTCAGAGCGTTAGTTCATGACGGTTAAAGGGAAATGCCTCAAATGAAGAAATCAGACTGAAAAACTTCCAATGAAATTTCTGATACGTAACTAATAAAATGAGCCATTTCATTTAATTTTTAAAAATGTTTGGGATTAAACATGAAAAGCTTGTAGATTTGTGGAATAGTATGATGACTTCTAGAAAAATAAACTACTCGGGTACAAAATATGATTTCTATATATGTTATATGCTTGCATTACAAATATTTCTAAAGCAGACTTCCCAGAACTTTTGTTTTTAAACATTCTGAAGAGTGGCTATGAGAAGACAAGTGAAGTCCAGATTACTTTGAAGTATTGTCTACTAAGTACAGCTATGCTATCTTGCAGTCTAAGGACCTCAGTCTAAGGACCTCAGTAGACAGTTAATATACAATCTAAGCATTGACTCATAAATTCATGGAAATCCCACAATCATTTGATAACTTTCTGTAGCAATGCAAGCTACAGGACAAAGTGACTATTTCACAGGAGTTACAGAAGTTATCAGTAGAACCACTTTTACAGTGAAGAAAAAGTGGATTTTACCTTGGGGATTACTGAGGTAGGTCCTCCCTAGAGCTTTATAAATCCTGCAGTCTTGTTTTACTTTTTCACTAAGCACACAAAGTGTTATGCTGCACAAGTGGACAGGGCCCAACAGCACAGAATCACAGAATCACAGAATGTTCAGGGTTGGAAGGGACCTCTGTGGGTCATCTAGTCCAACCCCCCTGCCAAAGAAGGGTCACCTACAGCAGGCTGCACAGGACCAAGCAGGTCTTGAACATCTCCAGAGAAGGAGACTCCACAACCTCCTTGGGCAGCCTGTTCCAGTGCTCCGTCATCCTCAGAGGGAAGAAGTTCTTCCTCATGTTCAGACGGAACTTCCTATGCTTCAGTTTGTGCCCACTGCCCCTTGTCACTGGGCACCACTGAAAAGAGCTTGGCCCCATCCTCCTGACACCCAACCTTCAGATATTTGTAAGCATTTATTAGGTCCCCTCGCAGCCTTCTCTTCTTCAGGCTGAACAAGCCCAGCTCCCTCAGCCTCTTCTCGTAGGAGAGAAGTTCCAGTCCCCTCATCATCCTTGCAGCCTTCCACGGGACTCTCTCCAGTAGCTCCTCATCTTTCTTGAACTGGGGAGCCCAGAACTGGACAGAGTACTCCAGATGAGGCCTCACTAGGGGTAGTGTAGAGGGGAAGGAGAACGTCCCTCGACCTGCTGGCCACACTCCTCCTAATGCATCCCAGGATGCCATTGGCTTTCTTGGCAGCCAGGGCACACTGCTGGCTCATGGTTAACCTGTCGTCCACCTGGACACCCAGGTCCCTCTCCACAGAGCTGCTCTCCAGCAGGTCCGCCCCAAGCCTGTACTGGTGCATGGGGTTGTTCCTCCCCAGGTGCAGGACCCTGCACTTGCCTTTGTTGAACCTCATCAGGTTCCTCTCTGCCCAACTCTCCAGCCTGTCCAGGTCACGCTGAATGGCACCACAGCCTTCTGGTGTATCCCCCACTCCTCCCAGTTTGGTGTCATCAGCAAACTTGCTGAGGGTACATTCTAACTCTTCATCCAGGACGTTGATGAAGAAGTTAAACAAAACTGGGCCGAGTACTGACCCCTTGGGGACACCACTAGTTACAGGCCTCCAACTAGACTCAGCGCTGCTGACGACAACCCTCTGAGTTCTGCCATTCAGCCAGTTCTCAATCCACCTCAGCATGCTGAAACAGAGCATTTTGCAGTGTGTGGTTGCCCTAAATGGTGATTTTGCCAGCTACCCCAAAGTCAGAGATGGACCTATGGCAACTCAGGCTAAGCACAAAAAAAAACGCACAGGAGAAACTTACAGTCTTCTATAACCTAACGATTGTTCTTTGTTCATTCGATTTTTCCATTTTCCAATGCATACCAGCTCAATAGTTCTGTTAGCATCATTTTGATAATGAATAACCTATGCAGTTCTTCTTCCATAAGACACTGCTCTCCCCACTGTGCTACACTACACTGGCTTGCATACACGCATGCCTGCACACACACATGTTGTTTGTATACTTGAGTTTACGTTCTGGTTAAGCACAGAACTGGCTTAAACTGAAAAGCTAAATCCAATTAGGAAACAGAAATTAAATATTCTTCCTCCTAAGTCCCCTGACAGGTCTGATTTAATAGTTATTCTAAGAACATGCCACACTAGGGAGTGGGTTGCCACCACTTATCATTTCTATTAATTGCATATTGGTCAAATCTACGTTTAGCAAAAGACTGCAGTAAACATCAGCAGCTGCAACACTCTACAGTCTCTAATGGAAAGCAAGCTAAGCACTAAGGATATTTAAAGGACTTACGGGTGTGCTGGGAAGAACACAAATCTGTAATCGAATAATTAGGTTTTCCAGGTTTAGGTTCTAGTTCCTATTTCAAGGATTTTTTGATTCATCCACTGAAATTTTAATATGTAATTAATCAGTCCCATGAGCAGGAATTGGAAACCTCAGTTTCCAGGTCTTCATGTGAGTGTTGCAATTATAAAATATAAACTAAAGTTGTCTTTCTTGTTTCTTATATCCTTTAATGCCTTCTGAAATTGCAACACTGCACAGTGGCAAAGGTTCAGCGTGAGCAGAATGTGTCTCCACTTCGAATGGCCACAGAGAGGCCATAAAATCATGTTCCTGGGAACTAAGAATTTCACGTTTAGACATCCTTAAGCAGACAAAGAAACAGAATCTGGATTTCCTATTGCAGTGGGTTAACCCCCAGCAGGCCACTAATCTTGACACAGCTGTCCGCTCACTTCCCCCATCCCAGTGAGACAGGGAAAGAGGAAAGTAAGAGTAAAAGCAACGAGGTCAAGATAAACGTTGTTTAGTAAGTGAAGGAACAGTGGAAGAAGAGGGAAAGAGAAGAAAGCAAGTGATGAAAAAGCAATCGCTCACTACCTCCCACAGGCAGACTGATGCCCAGCCAGTCCCTGAGCAAAAGACAGCTAACCTCCCCAAACCCTGCGCTGCTCTGTTTTATTGATGAGCATGATGGAATCTGGTGCGGAATACCTCTCCGATAAGGTCAGGTCATCTGCCTGGTTGTGTTCCCTCCCAGCCTCTTGAGCACATCCCAGTCTGTTCACTGAGGGACAGAGTGAGAAACAGAGGTGGCCTGGACACTGTGCGTACTATTCAGCAAGAGCTAACACACCCATGCTATCAACACTGATTTAGCCACAAATCCAAAACACAGCACCATATGAGCTGCTACGAAGAAAATTAACTCCATCCCAGCCAGATCCAGTACACCCATTTACAGAGTAAAAGCTCAGACAGTAGGCAGCATGTAGGAGGGAGAAAACAAAGCTACCTTCAGCCTTTGCAGGAAGAGAATAAGCCTGCAATAAGGCCGTACATGTTCAACATCACCAGAGGATTCTGAAGTAAAAGAGATGAGTGAGTGCCAAGAGAGGAAACCTGCAGCCTTGCAGGTCATTATATTTTAGATATCCACATTGCTTTTGGCTAGGTTTTTCATTCTGTTAGCAACCTTTTTTTTTAAGAGAACTGGTATCTAACATAAAAGTGCGAAATTCGGGAATTGAAGTGACAAATTTTTCATCTGACTTACTGCATAAAGGACTAACAGGGTGTCAGTGACTATAAGTGGGAAAATTATAAAAACTCCATCTGAACTTTTTCCACGTTCTACCGCAGCCTTTGCAAAAGTTGTCCTTGGAGAAATAATGACTACTGGAGTACGGAAAGAAAGAACAAATAAAATCCTAAGAGTTATGTGCTTTAAATTTATGTATCATAATTTGTGGAGAGGTGAGATGTTCTGTAGGTACTGAAGTAGACTGTACCAGCACTTCTTCAGACAATAAATGTTAGTGATACTGGAACTGCACAAGATGTGGTTTTTAGTTCTAGGATTAGTGAAGACTTATTTTCCTCTTTGGTATGTTCCTATGAACCTTGAGGAGAAGTGAAATATTGGCTTAGTAGATATGAACTACAAAATATTTTCCAATTGCCCCACAAACAAATATTCTTAAAGTGACACTGCATTATTGTTAGAAGGAAACACTTTCTCATCTATCTGGAATTACAGTAGGCAGGTATTGGCTTTTGAAAATTGAGTTTTAGGAAAGGCCTGGTTGAACCCAGCTACTGGAAACATCCATACAAGTACCCTTTGCTCACCAGCTACTTCTCACGGAAACATTTGTTTTAAGGTTAGTGAGAGTCTGAGGAAGTAACAGCAACATGTGAATCAAAATTGAAAATATATCCTTTAAGGTATTTAAACATTTTGCTATATTCACATGTTCTCTAGTCACAGGAATGTTCACTAATAGACTCCTCCATTTAAAGACTTTTTTCATTAACTTCATTCTACCTGGAGAATGAGAATTCCTTACTATATCTGTCAAATTTATTCAGTAAGTGCAGAATCACATATCCAAAAAGCATATCTTTTAAGAATGAATGATAGAGGAATGTTTATTGTCTCCCCATGAATTGCAATGAGAATGTTTGCTTTGGTGTGTGTCACCACAGCCTTCCATGATACACCACAGAAATTGTTCAGGACATTGCTAAGGACACATACGAGTTTCTATTCAAGATGCCTGTTCAAACATGCACACATATATAAGTACACACCTAGTTAAACTAAATTATGCATCTTTTATGCCCCATAAATATATTTCCTTCAAATTACAAATCTCTACTTGTTTTTGAATTTGGAAAAAATATTCTAAATTCACCACACTATTCCCAGCTGCTCTTCAGCGCACTGCATAAAAAGCAAAGCATCACGTTTTTGACCAAAGTTAATGTAAGACAGTCTTCTATGAAATTGATAATGCCTAACAATCATGTATCAGAAAACAAAGGTTTCTACTTTCCATTTTACAAGGTTATTTAAGCAGTTATTCTCTTTGTTACTGCATTTGTCAGAGCTGTTCAGGTTTAATATCTGTAACAACTTCTTAATTCACAGAATCACAGAATGGTAGGGGTTGGAAGGGACCTCTGTGGGTCATCTAGTCCAAACACCCTGCCGAAGCAGGGTCACCTACAGCAGGCTGCACAGGACCTTGTCCAGGTGGGTCTTGAATATCTCCAGAGAAGGAGACTCCACAACCTCGCTGGGCAGCCTGTTCCAGGGCTCCGTCACCCTCAGAGGGAAGAAGTTCTTCCTCATATTCAGACATCACTTCCTATGCTTCAGTTTATGCCCGTTGCCCCTTGTCCTGTCGCTGGGCACCACTGAAAAGAGTTTGGCCCCCATCCTCCTGACACCCACCCTTGAGATATTTATAAACATTTATTAGGTCCCCTCGCAGCCTTCCCTTCTTCAGGCTGAACAAGCCCAGCTCCCTCAGCCTTTCCTCATAGGAGAGATGCTCCAGTCCCCTCACCATCCTCGTAGCCCTAAATTGACTTGGTACTTTTTATTAAAAATGCGTCCTTTACACCTGAGCTTAAATACACTCAGTTCTAGTCTAAAACTTCATGAACTTACAATAGGGTTGATCAGTTGTATTTTCTATCATATCTACAGAATAAAAATCTAAAATCATCTGCCATACCTAAATTTCACTTTGTCAGCACGCTGTCAGTTTACAATATATTGCCCTCCAGAATAAAAACAGATATTTGTATGTCCTTCCTGAAATCTCAAACATATATTTTAATTCCAGTCTCATAGTATTAAACCTACTATGAAACATTAGTGAGATATAATTCTATAATTTTACTGTTCAACTATTTTGAGGGAGGGGCACTGCAGTTAGCAGATTGAATGACTGATATTAAAAAGTGAAAATTTCTGTCTACCTGATGTACTTGCCAAGGTGTAAGGGCCAAGTTTTCAAACGAGGGACTTCACTACATTCACTGAACCAAAGCTCTTACTGACAAAACTTACACCATCGCTAGGGATGAGAGGCAGGCACTGAGGGGTAGAGACACACAAAAGCAGTAAGGGCGAGGACCTAAGAAAGGCTGGAAATGGAGAAGAAGTCAGAAGGCAGGATGACTTGCCTTTCAAGTATGAATATATTTCATAATCTCTCACAAAGGATTAAAAGGAAGCTCTTACAAAAAAATAAGCAGCCACACTGATCACTGGTGACTTTATTCGTATATGACAAATCAGTAAGTTTATTTGTTATAAAGCTTTTAAAATTACATTTCTACAAATTACAGTTCTGACATTTTAAACAAAGAATTTTGTCGGAACTTTTAGCTTGATTAGGTAAAAGCTGTCATTTTCCCTGTAATACTGAATGCTCTTTGACCTTCATGAAATCAGCTTTCGACATGCAGTGGTAGATAAGCAAGTATTAAAAGTCAGTATGGACCAGAGAGTCAGTATTCTGGCTTTTATCACTATCTCGTTAGTGAAAGATTATGAAGTATTATTTTAAAGGTTACTTCAGGGAGGATTACCTACCTACCTATCCCATCTTTCCAAAGGAAAATTCACCATAATATACAGTAGACTCACATAGACCAAGTATATCAAAGCATTTCAGTAACAACCAAAAATATGTGAGGAAGTCTCAGACACTCTGTATATTACAGATCACGTATTGAAGAAGACGGAGGCTGAATGACTTGCCCAAGGCTACACAGGAAGCTTGTGATAACTGAATGCAGACTTGGCTGCAATGCTTTTTTCTACGTCATGATCCACTTGCAAATTCTTTGAGAGACAGAATGATTTCCTTGGAGACCCAGCCTACCTTCTGCCTCTCCAGACTACCAGAGCTGACCAGCTGCAGGGATCGGTGCACCTCCTGGGAGACAAAGTGCTTGAGGGATCTGTACTTCCTCCAGCTCAGTGAGAGTTGGAATTAATGTGAATTAATGTGAAATAAGGATGCAATCTGTCGGTCAGTGTGTGCACATAACTCTCATAAACAAGGGTACACATTTTCTAAACTTAAACAAGGACTTGGTAACTTTCCTGACATTGCTCCCTGCCAACTTTGCCTGATGATATAAATGCATAATAATTATATGTATATATTAACAGAAATATATATATAATACATATTTTTAACAGAGAAAATTAAATTTACACTTTTATAAACTGATATATAAAGCATTTTAAACTGTCATAACAACTAGTCTTTATTACCAACCATTTGAATTCTGGATATACTTCATGCTTAAATGTGCAAAGATAGAAAAAAAAATTTAATCCCTTATTTTACAATCCATATTCCAGTTAAGAAGGCCCCTTTGTTACACTAGATAGCTTCCCAATGTTCTGTACTATAACAGTTCTGGTGCACAATCCTGAGCAAATTCTATTTTCAAAACAGGTTTGATGAGTTAAAAACATATGTGAAGGAAGACATAATGGCTGGATATTGGAGAATTTTGACTTTTTTTTTTATACTTAAGGAACATGGTGTAAAGTACATCCATTCTTCATGAAATCAGGAATCTAAAAGTACAGAGCAGACAGAATGGCTGTGTATCAGGCTGCTTTCTGCAAGCAGATGGACACAAAGGAGTACATGCTTAGCTAACAGATATTATTTATATTGAAAGAGAAAAAAATGAGATAAAAAATTAAAACTTTTCAGCATGAAAATGACAAATAAAGTAAAAAGTAAACCTTTCAAGTTTATAGAAAAGCAGAATTTAGTGATAGGCTTACAAAACATGTTCTGGCCCACTTGCACATCGGCTTCTGATCAGAGGCTGAAGAGAATTGAAGCCCTCGAGAAAACAATGTTTTATCAATATTGAAAATCATCAAAGGCAGTTCTACTTGCCTCACAAAAAATGTAGTCATGTCTGAAACAAATGAAGTGGCCAAGGCAGGCTTCATATAGGAAACCAGTCCAACTGTAGCACCTCTGTCACTTCACTATGACATGTCATAGCCATTACGGTACAGAAAGATCCCTCCAGAAACTGCACATGCGTGACCTAGAATACTAGAAAATTGGTGAGCAGCTATGAAGTGTGTGAACAAGCAAAGACCAAACAGAGAAAAAGAACAGTGAAAACAGAGAGCTAAGAGACATCAAAACAACAAAACAAACCAACACCCTACTTCTTCCATCACAAATCAAACCACATTTTTGTTCTAAAACACCATGGAGGTTGTTGATTAAAGCAAACAGCTGGCTACCACCACAGGATCACCCTGGAGAAAGCCATGAAGAATTTCAGCCTCTCTGGAACCCTTGTAACTTCAATCTGTGAATATATTAATCTCTGAAATTTCATCAAGAAAAGAAATCAGTCATCTTTGTATCAACATTATGGTTGTACAGAAATATGCTGTAATAATTTTATCGCTGCTCTGTAAGACCCATTTTCTGGGATAAGCCGTTTAGTTGTATGGGATGAAAGAAGGTTGCATCCATCTTGTTTCAGTTCCATAGTGCCTGCCATCAGGTGGAAGAGCAAAACTCTCAATTAAAATAAGTCCCCCAAATATAAGTGCCACCAAAATATAAAAAACAGATCTAATTATCTGTCTGAATCTTTCTGGTCCTACTAAGTGCCTACATGTTCCTTATTTAATTTCCTACAAAATCATTTTTCTCAAGTTTGAATTATCACATGTAATCACTTACAGACAGGATTCAGGCTGCAGTTCTCAGATACTGAATGCCTCATAAAAAAAGGTCCAGTTTCATTTGGCATTTGATATTCAGTGTCCTCTAAAAATAATGACTGAAATCACAGTTTACACTAAATCCATTTCACACCGATTGTTTTTTATTACTCTCATCTAAAATCTACAGATATCTTTCGTCATGCCTCTTCCTAAAGCAGAGCAAGCCTTTTCCTTCTCTCCTTTCCTTCCTCCTCCTGTCTTGCAGGCTGTTAAATCTGCTGGCTCTTAGCACTGCTCAGTAAAGTCCCCAAGCTGCATGATAAGAAAATGCTGAATCTCAGTGATACTTTTCAATTCTGTTTTGGTATATCCTTACTTGGGAGTTGTTGTCTTATTCTGTACGATAGTCTCTACTGACTGAAACCAAAACAGGTGTACAAAAAAACCCCTAACTCATTATAAGCTAAAAAAAATATAAGCAAAAAAAATACAAACATAAGTCAAAATAATAACTCTCAATTAAATGGGGTTTTTAATTGATGTATTGCACAGTCCACTAGTAGCAATACCAGTATGTCAGTGCCAACCAAAAGGCAAAGCTGCACTGGAAACGGGTATCGTTAAGATTTCAGCAAAGAAAGCAGTAAAATCCACAGAGAAATACAAGACAATTAATCCTTCAACCAAGCATTTCTCTCATACGTGTTAAATACATGCTTTATACTATATTTGATGTCGGTCAAATATTTGGTCACACATCCATACAACTACTCTGATCAGCAGTGATGGAAAGAATACCACAGAAGATGGTCAAAAAAGAAGGGAGCCATGACACGATATCATGTCAGATGGATACCGGAAGACAGGATATTCCCCAAAACACACAACACCAAAGAAACATAGTACAAGGCAAACAGGAAAGATGTGCATAGATACAAAAACACTAAATCCCCGACATTAAATGATAAATAAATAGCATAACTGCTTAGCAAGTTACCACTCTGCTAAAAAAAAGAGAGTTTACACCAATACAAATTTACATCTTCACACAAGTTTCACAGAGGAAGATGTATGTTAATGATAACATACAATGTTGTCACCAGCTGTACATGCACTTCATATATTCTGATTTGTTTACTCTCATTAAACACATGAAAGGGGTATTAGTATAGTTGGTTTTTCTACAGCTTGGCAAATATGGATGCTGAAAAAGAACAGCATATATAATGGAAAAAGTAAAGACGCCTCAGTATTCAACCTTCTATTATTGCTAAACTGAATGCTTCCCATATGTTGAATGCATCTGTACCTACACATGTAAAATCCACAGATCTAGCATGAAACTTTTCTCTGCAGGTGTTTGTTCATTACTGTCCCTAGCTCCTGATATTTTAACCACTCTTCCTCTCCATACAAATTTGTCCTTACATTTTTATAGATAGTTATATCTGTAAACTTTGGCACCATTAAATAAGACTTGGATTTCTGCTAAGCTTCTCTATTTTGTTCCTTTAAGGTATTAATTTCTCAAATATTTGAAAAATCTTCTTATTCCCTAGAAGTCAGAGAACTTCTATTCCCACTACAAATCTTATTTTACTCCAGCAGGAACTTCATAAATGGCCACAAAACTCTGTCCATGACAAAATTAACAAAACAGTAGTAAGTTTCAAGTAATGCTACTTGTCATCCAAATATAGCAGGTTTTTTGTATTATTGTGGTAGTCTGCAACTAAATTTTGTAGGAATTATTCCAAATATATTAATGTTCTGGTTTTAATACAGAGAAAGACAAATTATTTTAATATACTGCTATTATGGTTAGAAGGAAAACAGCTCAATATTGCTAATTAAGCTATTTGTCAGATCCTCTGTTTTGGCTTTATTATATACATGGGCATTTTGGTTTTCTTCCCTAAACTATTAGGAATATAAAAACAAATCAGGTAATGTTCTGTTAGTACACTCTTTACCCCCAGAGTACACTATTATGAATGCAGTTAGCTAAGTACAGGGTATGAAAGGATATCTAAGCAATTTAATTTAATCTAAATGTCTTCACAAATGTAGCTTTTTTTTGAGCATGCCAATGGAGCAGGGTATGGTTCCAGGTATATTAAATACATAGAGAATACCTTTAATAATTTAGATTATGAGACAGATATGGGGAAACAACCTAATCTAATTTATTTTAAGAATTTTAGTAATAACTGTAGTTTCTGAAAGGTTGGGTTTTTTTAAATAAAGAAGAAACACCTTAGGAAAAAAAATCATTTTATAATTTTCAATAGCAATGTTGGGTCTTAATCAATATTTCCTGTAGGCACGCAAACAAAATTTTATCATGTAAAAATCTATCAGAAATCTAGTTCTTATCTATTAGTATCTGCATAATTATTCCAGTTAAAAACAAAATTAAACCCAAGCACATCTGTAAAGTAGCAAAACAGGTTTTGTTTTGGTGTTTTGTTTTTTTTTTTTTCTCAGAATAAGCTGTAGTGACTCCAGTGACGGTTTGTGAGGGATAAATGTAGCCAAAGACAGCAGTAAGTACCTAATTTCTAGTAGTTTTAATTGGGTTGGCAAGACTGTTTTCTTGCACATCATACAGAATACTTACTTCTAATGGTCTCTATTATACTCCGTTAAATCAGGAAATCAGCTGAATAGCAGCTGGTTAACATGTTTAAGGTCAGTTTTCATGCTTTATCACTTGCTTTGCTTTTATATTTCATATATTCTATTACATTATTTTTTTGCTTTCTTCCCATACTATCTATAGACTTACATATGACTTCACAAGAGTTGTAAGAAAAACATCAGCTCTTTTAATGCCACAAGGTATTTTGAGTATGCAGATATATCATAAAATATAAGAGAAGGAAAATAGATCAAAAGACTAAGGGAATTATTAATTTCATATTGCTCTATCACACTCACTATAGACTACCCTGCACACAGGTACGTATTCCTACTTCATGTATATAAGATGCAAAGTTAAAATTTCTGAACTTGCCTGTCCAAATTCACACACAAATGCCCAATACTTAGATGTGTGTCTATAGAGAAGTCCCATTAATTTCCACAAGAGCTCTGCATTACCCAGTGCAGGATGAATGTTTTGCACATGTTGGTGCCTGGTTCTGAGCAAATAAGTCTGTAACATATTCAAGAAGTGGTATTTTGAATGTATAATAAGAAAAAACTATATAAAATCCTACAAATTTCCAACATTCTAAAAGGAACGTCTTTTGTCTATAGAAAAATGTATAACAAACAAGTATTTCAATTACTTAAAACCAAGAATAAATTAAATCACTTTTTTCACAAGGATGATGAGGGGACTGGAGCATCTGTCCTATGAGGAAAGGCTGAGGGAGCTGGGCTTGTTCAGCCTGAAGAAGAGAAGGCTGAGAGGGGGGAACCTAATAAATGCTTACAAATATCTCAAGGGTGGGTGTCAGGAGGATGGGGTCAAACTCTTTTCAGTGGTGCACAGCGACAGGACAAGGGGCAATGGGCACAAACTGAAGCATAGGAAGTTCTGTCTGAACATGAGGAAGAACTTCTTCACTCTGAGGGTGACGGAACACTGGAACAGTTTGCCCAAGGAGGTTGTGGAGTCTCCCTCTCTGGAGATAGTCAAGACCTGCCTGGACAAGTTCCTGTGCAGCCTGCTGTAGGTGACCCTGCTTCAGCAGGGGGGTTGGACTGGATGACCAACAGAGGTCTCTTCCAACCCCTACCATTCTGTGATTCTGTGATCCACTGCCAAGCTGCCATTCCACAGGATAGATGACTTCAAGAAATAATAGTACACAATCAAAAGAACATTATAAAGGATGCAAACAATGGGCTAATGTTTACAGTGAGTGTAAGTTGTAGAATTTTTGAAAACCTACGCCTCAACCTTTTCTACCTTTTTGCATTCTGGCATGTCCCATATGTTGCAGAATCAAAGTGTCTGAAGTTATGCTCCCAGCTAAATAGTGGGTGAATGTTTCCGGTGAGGACATCCTTAGCTGCAGCTAACAGGCTGTGTTAAGGACTTTGTTTTTCACTTATTTATGTATTTATTCCCACATTCCATTGACCTAAGCCATACAGGGAAGCAGCAATAGCAGAGAAGCAGATGTTTCTACCTTCTCTTGAAAGACAGAAGGTAAGTAGGAATATCAGAGTTCAAATAAATTTGCTTAACTTATTCTAGTACCATTGTTACTAGCTTAGCTTTCCCTGTATTTCGTTTAATATACGAAATGTTCACTGACTCTAGATTTTTAATGGCCACCAACATCATCAAAAATAAAATCAGTGTAAGCTATTAACAAAAAGCAATATAACATTTGCAGTCTCCATTTAAATCTCTTAGCTTCAATAGCAGGCAATTTACATGTTCATCTGCTGTCAGTCAATGTGAGACATTGATTGCTTCACCCACAACAGACTTCTTTCTCCTACTGCCATATTCTAACCCCAAATTATATACAATTTCACTACTTTTACATATGGTCTTACTGTGGCTTTTTGGTGCATTTACCCACTGAGGCACATTCCATTTGTTCCAGCTGGTTTCCACAGTTATTCCCAATGATTTATTTCCTTACCACCCACTGGAATTTTATTCATTTGTTTTTAATCATCTTTCACTTCTTTATTAACATCTCCTGTTATTTATCTATTATAATCTACCTTTGTTCTAACTCAGCTTCAATGATTTGAACATGGACTAGTTTTCAGGATGTTTAATCACCTAATTAAGGCACCAGTTTAACTGTAATGAAATATCCTTTGAAAGCAGTACTTTGTGTGAGGTTTGATACAAAAACTATCAATAAAGCACTAAGTAACATCGTTTAATCTCCCTTCTGAAATTTAGAAACTTGTAGCCTTCAGTTGGCATTTATTTTAATTAAATATTATCACTTAATTTTAAATGCTATTTGTTTCACTATAGTCCATAAATATTGGCACCACCCCAGAAAGTGGTTACACCTGAGCAGTTCCATTACTTCAGTATCAGCGATAAGATGGGTGGTTCACCCAGGTAAGTACCCTGTCTGTCAGTCATAAAAAGCAGATGTCATACAGGGAGCAATTTGAGGGTCAGGGACTTCCAAAGACCAGGGTAGCTTCTTTGTATTTAACGAAAGGCTACACTGTACATAAAAATAATAGCAGTCTAAGGCACCAAATAAGTCTAATTCTAGTAATTTCTCCTTTGATCACTGCAACAAGCGATGTTATAATACCAATGTTGGTCTCTCCCTGCCTGTGTTTGCAAGTTCAACCATTTGCCATGCAATGAATTCTTGCAGTGCATTTCACAGGCCGTAAAATGCAAAATGCTCACCAGAAATGGAAAAAAAAAATTAGTCATCTAGTTGACAGCGTCTTGTGGTATATTGCAACAACAATTTCTGCTCTATTCTTCTTCAATTCCAATTTCAATTTTACCCGGCAAAAAAATCAAACAAGCAACAACACTGTTAAGGTTGTATTATATTATTAAAGGGTTAGATGGTAATGTGTAACTTATAAATGCTACAGGTTAATTACAGTTAGATTTTCATAGCATCTCTGGGTGATGAAATTTCACCTGGTTTTACCTTTGTTATGAGACAATATTTTAAACATTTAGGCACTGAAGTTTCAGCAAATCAAACCTCAGCACAAACAAATGGTGTACAGTGGCTGTGGTCTGAAAATAGACTGTTCTTCCAAGATGCATCTTTCTTTAGGAAATATTTTTTTAGTATATGAAATACCAAGGAGTGCTTTGTTTTTAACTCTTTACTGAGAAAATAAGAGGGAAAAACCTGGAAAAATGAGGACAAAAATGAACCAACCAGCTCAGAAATATCTCAGTTTGAAAATGAATCCAATTGCTACCCCATTAAACTTTGAACAGAGCTGTTTATTTTTAGACTGATTCAGACATCCATGATCTCCTGTGAGACATGGAAAATGATGTAAAAAGAGCAGGAAAACAATCTACTCTGAGTATATCAGATAAGCGGTGTGATAGCTCTATAAAAGGCCTTTAAAGAGACCAATTAAGAATGTTTCATACATCATGGAGAAGCAACTGAGTCCAGTCAGTCAAGATACCATTCCAATACACAGTTTACAAAATAATAGTCCTGAAACAAGGAACTTCAAACCTAACCAAGTCCAACTAAAGAAAGTACATCTAACATCATGGATTACTAAATTAGACAGAATATAGAATAAAAGAAAAATGGATTTGTAAGCATAAACACAATTTATGCAGTATGCACAAGCTATAGAAAAATCTACCAGAAGAATCCAAAAGCATATAGCATGTATTTTACTAAAATAAAATTATCATTTTATTTTAATAATACCACAAGGCATACATAATATTTATAATATTTATTCCAATTTCAAGACTTACTACATTTATAATGCTTAATAAGTGCCCAGATGTTGTAGCAGGATAGACTGAAAAAGGTTTTGTCCTAAGAACCAGTCAGGCTATTTATGTATAAATTTCTGTGGTAATGAGACACAATTTGCTTTTGTGCCCAGGAGACTTAGTCCTTACATCACAGGCCTTTTTTAAATTTATTTTTCCTTTTTTTTATTTATCTCACAGATTTTGCTTGCGTGCTTTCTGAACTGTTCCTAAAATGAGTAGCTTAAAGATTGAAAAGAAACAGCTTTTTGTGGAGGAAAAATCTTTCTTCTTGTTAGTTTTACATTCCACTGAGTTTGCAGGAGTAAGGGAAAAGGTTTCTAGAGTTGGACTACTTAAGTTTTTAGAAGGCGGATATCTTCTTTTATATTAAAATGCATCCATAAAAATAAATACTGAAATCATTCATTTGGGAAATTAACCTACGCTATAAATGCACTGCTTTGCGCTCAAGATTCCTGTGGGTGTGATTGTCTTTTCCTTTTTCGCTCTGAGTAATCCTTCACGCCAGCGTCAGTTGTGAAAGTATAAAAAGTTCGTCAGCACAGTTACAGGACTTACAAACAGTATCTGTGGGTCACAAGAACATCTAGGAAGATGCAGACTATTGAACTGTCTCACCTCTGAATCTCCCCCGAATTGCTCCCATAGATTATATTTAGCAAGGGAAGTTCCTATCATGTCACTCAGCAATAGGAAAGAGCTTCTCATGAGTTTATCATGTCATCATCCCTTCAGCCCAGCCAACTCACACTCATGTATCACTGAATATATAAACAATTAGACCTAAAAAGACAGCCAAAAAGAAGACGTAACATGACAACAATTACAATGTGGGAGAGTTCTCCTTCTACAATCTCAGAGACAGATCTGATAAAAATGGGAAAAAACATCCTTCAAAATAGAGATGAAGGAATTGAGCCATAGCGTCCATGGTTGGGCAGGATAAGAAGTAAACTGTGTAAGTTCTGTAAGTTGAAAGCTAAATTAAACCATTAAACTTTTAATAGAGTGAATGATGTAATTGCTAGAGGATTCTAGTAGTTAGGCTGTAGGAAATGTAATGTCTTTTTGGTAAAACTTTCATTAAATTGTCAACAGCTTTAAAATAAAAGCGGTGTCTGAAGACGCTTCGATATAACTTCTATATAGAAACTGTCATCTGTAATTTACAGTCACTTGGATTTTGTGTGTGAAGATACAAATGAAAGCATTACCACAATCTAACCAAAAAATATACAAAATAGAGAGTAAAGTGCAGATGTCGTGCTAGTTATAGATCCTATTACGCTTGACTCCCTTCCAGTCTTCTACCTTTATCATTTCAAGGGAGAAAATGAGTAGAGCCAGAGTGATCAACCCAACAGAGGATCATCACTACTCCTGTTTTCGCACAGAACAAAATACAAAAATAAGTAGAGAAAACAGGAAAGCAAAATTAAAATACGTATTTTTTTTGTGGCTACACAGAGGCCTTAAAGAGACGGTGCTATTCTGGTATTGCACGCCCTCTGCTAAAGGAACTGCAAGCCAGCTTGGCTGAACTTGTGATGTTGGAAGTTCCTTGGTTCCACTGAAGAACCTTAGAAATACTGGTTCCACTTGGTTTCATTGAAGAACCTCAGAAATATTACTCCTTCCTGTAACATCCGTTATGTCACCAGTAAAGACAAATAACACCATTTGGGAACTTTCTTTTTACTTGCAACAGATGCCAAAGACATTGACATTTCCTGTTGGTATTTCTCACCAGCAGCTAATCCTGAGCCTGGCAACAGGAGCTTGATATGTAGGGTCTTAATGCTAAACTTGCTGAAAGTGACAGATGTTAACCTTATTAAATAAAACTGTTCACATAGTTACAGTTCTGCTCATTGCAGGTTCATTATTAGTCTGTCTAGTTTGAGTCTGGATACAACATCAACTTTCACTGAAAAAAAACTAAAAACTTAGGCTGACATTTTGTAAATTAAGGAAGAGACCGACAGACTGAGCAATGAAGCTACAATCCATAGCTGACATTTATTGTATCTTCTCAAAATAGAAAAGGTGCAATAAATTGGAAATAATATACACTTTGATGCTGTTGTATTACTCCACTCCTGTGCAAAGAAGTAAGCTAATTTTGTAGGTCATAATAATTTCTAAGGTACATTTTAAAATTTATTTTTTCCTTGAAGAACATAACAAAGGATCAACACCACTGTGTCTTAACAGTGTGGTGTTTAATATTCACATTGGCTAATAATTTGAATATGTCTTTTCTTTTAAAAACATTGGTTTACTTGGTTTCATTTAGTTTTGAAAAGTTTACTCAAACTTCATCAGTGTCCTGGGTCCTGAAAAATGCAACACAACAGACTAAGTACACAGAGGTTATGTCAAATTGTAATGTGCTAAATACTGAAGTCAGAACTAGCTACAAAATTTACAAAGGAAACTGTAAATTATTGAGTTCTGGACAGAATAAGCTATCTTATTAAATAAGTAAGTAATTTTCCCTGACATGTATTTCCACAGGTGCAAGACTAGAAATTTTTTTTGTGTGTTCAGTAGTGCTGTATATGTCGAGGACCATCTCATGGGTCAAGTCACTAGATGAGACATCTTATGAGTGAGTCATGAGGTGCTGAGTAGTGCCACGCATGTCGAGGAAGCCAGAAGCTTGGAGTTGTCATAAAAAAATGGTGTGCTAGTTGTTCAGTGATACAACTTTCACATCTGTCCCTCTATGTAACAGACTAAATGAGATAGATCATATACACAGAGGAGGAAGAAGGGATTCCACTTTACAAAACTTGATCCATACATTCTAGGACTCTTTTTTTTGAAATCAGTGTAGCAAAACATTATTAACAAAGTATGACTAGTGGAATGCAGTATTAATTATGGATGAAATACATTAGTTTCTCGTTTGCCCATCAACACACTAACACCAAGATACAGTTAAACTTGAATATAAAAATGAGGTAAGAAGGTGGTGTAAGAATGTGAACACTCTTGAGAAGCAAGAGTCTGGAGAGGGACAAAGTGTATCAGCATCTCACTTGGGACAGAATGAATCAAGGTTGCCTGGAAACCAGAAAGGCTAAGGGATGAGAGCCACAGGAGAAGTATAAAAGTGAAAATACAGTAATTGTAATTGTCTCCTATGTTGCACCAGTCATGTTAATTAAAGACTATCCAGGTTACTTTCAAGCACAGTAATTTTTTTAGGAGTTCCCATTTTGAAACACACTGACAACAAGTAAAATGCCATATATTCATGTTTTTTAATGACATAGTGAAATGAAAATAATTCCCATCCCAATCAGATCTAAAACAAGGCAATTAGTTCTGATGCAAAACAAGATCTACAGAGCATTTGATGAACAGACAGAAACCTCACGCTAAGAAGCCTTTTCACAAAATTATTCACTGCATCCTGAAAACTCTTTTTGAAAATATACAGTTGTGTTCCTTTGAATAATAAGCATGAAGTTATCCATGAAGGCTTTGTTTCAGTGGACATCTTACTGTCTCCACAATTCTAATACAAGTAAAAATACTGTGTGGCTAAGGTGACAACAAAGGGAAACAAACCTTCTGTATATTTCTGAAGCAAGTGTATATACATTTTTCACACTTTTCTCCAGAAACACAAATAAGTACCTAAATATCAGGCTGACGAAATTAGGAACAGAAATGTAAGACTGAAGATTTCCAATTCTTCTTTAATTATTTCCATGAATTGAGTCCTATGGATGAAAATAATTAAGACAGCAGTCCGTCTGAAGCTGATATAAACACCTTTTAGTGCTTGGCTTCACATAACCTCCAAAAGGAGAAACCAGTCCTAAAAGCTACAAAGATTTATGTTAGAACACCAACCGTAATTTTTTTAAGTCAACCAAAAATCTGCTCCTGCAGTAACAAGCTGTGCTCCAGTCACTTCGGTACAGGGTATATGTTCTCATAGCCTCTGCACTGAAGTTTTAAACACAGGAAGAAGCAAACCATGTGACACCTATGAAATTAATAAGCAGGTAAACATACAGATATTGTTTGTGTTTTCCTTCCTGTTTAATTTGCTAGCATTTTCTACTCCCGCAATTATCATCCAACACTTAGTTTTAGATCAGACTTCACTACTTACATGCATATTTGAAGTCAAGCCAGTGTCAACGCGTGATATCTAGCTCACAGATGATTTTTAATTTCCTTAGCCTTGCATTCTCTAGTCCTACTGCAGAAAAAGCTTTTACTCCAGACTTACTGACAAGAACGTATACTCATACTGATTTTTTCAGATTATAGCACTTAAAGAATGAAGTTGAATATGTTTAAAAATCTCTGGTTTTCTACATTTTCTTGTTCTACTAATAAAACTAAAAAAAATATGGACATACTGACAAATACAAAATTTACAGCAGCACTTCTACATTCATTAGAACAGTACTGCTGGTATTTTTAATTAGACGATAAAGAATTTATCATCATGTTGTCTTCTTTTGTCTTTATTAGAAAATCACACACCAATTCACTGGTAACTACTGTCATTGAATCACTGCCACTTACTGTCGAGTGCTGCCAAATTGGTGTTCCCCTTCTGCCCACTTAGCTTTCTTCTAATGAAAATATTTTTTATGTCTTACTAAATGGAAAGATACTGGATTCAATGAGGGACTAGGATAATAATGAATAAAGACAAGGAAAATAATACCAATTTCGATGAGCGCACATTTCAGCAATACACAAAAATGAACACCAAATTACCTGCTTCTGACATAAACATAAAACTAAAAATGAACAATAATAAAACTAAAAATGAACAATGTATATCACCCTCTAGTTGTGTATAATGTCCTTCTGCCTTAACACAAAAAAGTCAGAAATCAACTTCTGTTCTTTGGCATGAAAAAGAAAGGAAAATAAAATAATTCCAAAGAAGTAGCTGGATTTAGCAAGTGTTATAACACAGGCAGAAGTTGAGCTTTTCTAAAAACTAAGCTGTTTATTTGAGAAAAATTATCTATTAATTTCAAAATAATACAAATTCAGAAGGATTGCCTCCATTCTTCTGGGTGGTTTTCTCCCATCATCATAAATAGTTAACTGAGAGATTTTAATCAAATTTTATTTCTCTGAAGATACTGTAATTTTTTTAAACATTTTATGTCAGTTATTTTATTAAGCAATTCTAAAATTCTGTTTCTAGAAATAATGAACAGTGAAATGTCTTAATTTTTATCATTTTTTCTTTGCTTTTTTTTGTTACTATAGTCAGTATTCTAAGCTGTCCTCCCTAATGCACAACTTTTGCAGCCAACAGTTTCATAGGCAATGTCAAGCGCACACACAGAAACAATGTAAACAAAGTCATTGACCTCCAATAGATGTTGGAGAGGCCCAGTACAGCATAATGTTGTGTATGAGTTTTGATTGTATGATTACAATATGATTTAAGAAAAAACAAAAAAACACCCAACAAACTAAACACAACAACCCCCCCCACCCCCCCCAAATAAAGAAAAACTACCCAAAGAAATCTCTGCTGGCTAACTTCTGGATACTACTAAAACTTGATAAAAATATTTCAAGTTCCAGTTACAGTAAGGAAGCTGAAAATAGGCTGTTCTGAATAGTTCCTGAAATTTAAAAGACTCATAATCTTTTAGATAATTATATTTCATGAAAAATCTCTCTGTAAGTTGCTCAACAGAATGTGTACCAAACTGAAAAACTGAGCGAAAGGCCAATAATTCTCTTTAAATACTATGAGCCAAAACTAAATACTTGCTTAAGAAAATTAATTGTGCTTACAAATAAAACAGATTTGAGAAAGAATTTTTATAAATCATAAGTACACAGAGAGTTCCTTAAACCTAATGAGAAATTAAATTAATTGCTTCATTTAATAAATATTATAATGTGGATGGTAGTCCTTACATATTTTGCTAAAAGTTATCAAAACCAACAAACAAAACAGTCTGAAGACTTTTATTTTCAATTAAACTTTCTAACTCTGAGATAATTAAAATGCTAAATTCTCCTTCCTAATTTGCATGGTAGATCTCTGGCTTTTCTTTTTTCTCTACAACTATATTTGTACAAAGTTCCATACACAAACTCTGAAACGATTATATTTGTCCTAGGCAAAGTAAAAAAAATCAGACTATAATTATCTACATGGTATCAGGCAATAGGATTTACGCAGTACTATTTCCATCATCCAGGACATCTGATTTTTAGAGTGAGGAAACAATGAAGAAATAATTCTGAGTAAAAGAATCGTTGAGTAAATGTTTATCGTCTTAGCACCAATCACTTCCCATGCCACAATACAAAGAAGCATAAAGTGAGAAAGGAGGCAGAAAAGATCAGAAAATAAATATAGTGCTTAAATGTATTTAATGGACTGCATCTAACAGACTTCCCTCCTCACTCCACCTTCAGCTGGGCCAGAAAGTGCTTCTGGAATCAGGCTGGCAGATCTCTTCGACTGCAATTTCTAAAGACCAGCAGGCAGCAGAAGCCTGCACAGTGAACAGATGTGCTCCAGTGAAACGGAACACCATGGCAGACTTCAATCTGAAGAGTCGTTTGCACTGTGAAATCTCTCTGTACAACTACAGGAATGACCAAACTGCTAACTGCTATCGTGGAATCAAGAACAGGCATACATACTATACATAGGTATAGGCTAGGATTCAGTGTTCGTGATTCTCTCATAAATAGGTTCAAAGATCTTTCAAACAAACTACTCACTCCAGAACTGCTTATTCTCCTGCCTAGTTTCTATTAAGAGTTAGTAATAAACCATTACACCTCTTACATCATTCTAGCTCTTCTCAAGTTTATCTAAAATTATTAGTGTAAATGGATTTGAAATAAAATTTTAAGTTTTTAAAAAGGTTATGTACTAAGGCTTCAAATCTGCCATGCAATCCTGCAGCATATTTCATTTTCAACAGAAAAATATTTTATTTAAAATAAAACCATGTCATTTTTTCTAGAATTTTGTACTAGATAGCAAAAAGAAAATGTTGTTTTTCCATGAGAGAAGAACATTAGGATGTCTAAAGAAAGGTTATGACAGTCATTAATTCTTTTGAGGCAGTGTTCAATATTGTTAGCAGTGAGTCTCCGAATTTGAATTTAAATTTAAATCTGAATGGAACACCCAAGGACAAAATGGGTACACAAAGTCAGGCTTGTCTTCAAATCAAGATGGTCTAGAATGAAAGAAACACCCTAGGATAAACAGAATGCCCTAGAAACAAACCCTAGCATATAAGCTGTGTAAATTCCTGAAACTTTACTAACTTTATGAAACAATTTTGAATGTACAGTGAAGTCTCTATAAAGGCTTTCTTTCTTTTTCACTCTATTTATCTCTCTAAAATGCAGAAACGTTTTTACAGAATATTTGAGTTGTAGAAAAATGAAGTGCTTTTATAGTTACACCTTAATATTCCTGTAACATTAAAAACAGCTTGAGGGAGGCTGATGAGCCACAGACAATCCTATGCTGTGGCAAGCCCTGCACATTCACACTCACCCGAGGGGATGCTGACCACACAGGCTGGCCCACAAGGAAGAGTTCTTGCACCTGAAGTTTGTGACATTGCTTCTATTGTTAATTACATTGCAGGCAGACTTTAAGGACATACCAGGATGTCTCTTATGGCTTAGAAAATTTGCTCTAGTTGTGCCACTAGCTTTTGTGGGATCCTCACCATTTCCTTTTTTCTATGTATTTCTCTTTATTCTTTATAAAATAGGAATGGTTATATTATTTTGCTTTAAAATAGTTCTGTGAAGATGTGTGTGCTAATGTTTACTTGGGAATCAGATACCATAACAGCGTAGATGCTAACTTACCTACAGAAATAAACACCAAGAAAGATATAGAAAAGAGGCGGGATGGACACAACCATAACATACTTCAGGTGCTGCACTGAACTTCAAGCATCACAATGTAAGGTTTAGGAGGCTTTCTGCACTAATACACACAGCTTAGATATGTGTAGTCATGAAACATCTTGATAGCACCCTCATCTTCAATCAAACAGAAACCTACTTATAGACACATATACAAAAAATCATTGAAAGCAAAGAGGATTGCAGAAAATGGCTTGAAATGGAAAATATGCATTTGATATTAGTCCTTAATTTCTGAGCTGTTGTAAATTCAAGTGGAGTCAAAGTAATCTAGTGAGGCTGGGGTTTTTTCACATATTATATCCTATTAGTTCTATGTTTCAGAGCTTCTACAGACAACCTGAAAATGGCAAAAATGTATTTCTTCTTCCTCTTACCCCTTTTGTCCTCCAAGAACTATTTATCGACCCCCTTCTGAAACACCATAGTTCAGCCACAACTAGACAAACGCCCACTGGGACTGTATGTCCTTAGTGGAAAGTAAGATCTGTTCATCAGCTATCACTCAGAATTAAATAATATTTGAAGTCAGATAGTAAGTCTTCATTCTGGTCAAATCAGTAAGGACAACCCAGTTCAGGACTTGCTCTAATCCATAGCAGGATGTGCTTCCACGGAGGATTTGAGGCTCTGCAGGAACTCTTTGCAACATTCTTCGTCTTTCCTGCTGTTTTCCTGTATGACATTCCATTTCAGCCTTAAAATCTTAAGATTATAGTAATTTTTAGATAGCATAAGGTGGGCTACTGCTTCAGAATATATTGTCTTCATTCTCTTGAATTAGTGATGGTTCTTGAGACTAAATAAACTGAACGCAATGACTTAGATGATCTTTCGTAATACGAAGAGTATGCAAAAAATGCCACAGGGCATTTATTTGTTTTGTTTTCTTTTCTTTTCTTTTACTTGATGCATTTAATGTACAGTTGAAAATTTATTTACATTTAATAGGAAAAAAAATGATTAAATGTTTAAACAAAGCTTGAGGCCAAAGAATCCCAAGAGCTAAAAGACAGTGATTTTGATATGTCAAGAACCACTAAATACAGTTTAGGTTAGGATGCACAAAAACTTCATGAAATATTTACTAAACATAAATTCATTGCAACTCTTGCAGACTCTAGTGGCACTGCATTTTGTCAGCCCAACATAGCAACAAGCTGCAACATCTATGCCTAATAGAACCTGTCAGCATGGACTTTACCATTTTTTTTTTTAATCTGCCACGTGTATGGGAGTTCTTTTAGTCAAAGCATTAAAGTACTTTCTAATGATAGAGAGACATTTAATAAAACAGTCTTCTCTGATGAACACATGAAATATTCCCTTCAGGCAGTTGCAATTTAGAGAAACATGTAGCACAAATAAATCCAAACACTCAAGTACCAGAACATGGCATGGGGAAATATCACAGAGGAGGAAAGAACAAACATTATATTAAACTTTATACTAAAATTGTATCTGGAAACACACACAGCTGCCCAAAAATTATTCTTCTGGATCCTTTAATAAAACTAAAGCATAAATTTTTGACAGCTATAATTCAAAGACACACTTCCGTTTGCACTTCTAACTTATATGTTTATAAGACGAAGAACTACTCTATCATTGCCAGCTTTTTGAAAGCAGTGGTTTAACACATCTTGGAATGATCTGCTGGCTCTAGTACTATAGAACAGTGCTCCTCTAGCACTTGCAAACACAAAACCATAAAATCACATTACCCTCACACATTTCAAAGGTTGTGTAGCAACTATAAACATTGACTCCAAGCCTCCAGAGAAAAACTTGTGTCTTACATAAATTCCACTACAATTAACACTGTCAATCATGCAGCTGATGTCTGTAAATGAGGCAGTAGAAAAAAAATTCATAAGCTACCAGGAATAGGAAAATGATTAATTTATAGCAATTAGAAGTATATATTCAGGCACATGTGTAAATTATAATTACATACAGTTTACTGATTATACTCTATAACATTAAGAGACTTCTTTGTGTTTTAAAAAGGCTTAACGATGCATTATATTCATTTTAAGAGAGATATTGATCGTATGCTCGTGTTTTTAAAAACTTGTCATAAAGCCTCACAGAAAGATGAACAATAAGACAGAAGAAAAAGTAAACTTTTCAGCAATTTTCCTGTAATAACCGAATGCAGTACCAACAATTTTAAAAACAAACAGGTTCACTGCATCCCTGCAGGTTCTATGGTCCCCAACAGCACTACGTTTCATGCATAGACACGCTCTACAATTCTCTTTCTCAACATAAAGACTGTGAGATTTCTCTGGCAATTTATGTCCTTCAGATAGGGCGTCATACTACCATATCTGTAAGAAGCATTGCTGCTCACTGTTCATTCATCCTAGCAGCAATGGCAAGAGAAGGAACAGGAAAGGCACAGAACTTGCAAACTACGTAGAAGCTCATGGAATGATAGTGGGCTCTTGCTAAGAGAATGAAGTTGGAAAATACACTTAACAGCATACGAAATCAAAATTAATTGGGAGAAAATGAAAATGCTATTTCTCATTTTATCTGCAAGTAAATTTAGAAATACAGAATAAATTATATTGGCAGAGAGATCTGGAAATTATTTAGTCCAACCCCAAAATTGAAGTAGATCCAATTGTGTGGTGATGCTATGGGCCTAGTTCAGCAAAATTCTGAGCATCTTCAAAGATGGAGCCTTCAGTCTTCCTGCATAACGTGTTCCTGTAAGAGATTTTTCTCTTATATCTAGTTGGAATTTCCTTTCTCATCACTGTGTACCTCCATAAAGAGTCTGGGTGTGTCTTGCCTCCGTCTACTACTTCACACTAGTTTGAAGACAGCTATAAGTTTCCCAGATCCTCAAACCTTCTCTTCCGTCTTGAACAAACCCAATTCTCTCACTGTCTCCTCATATATTGTGTGCTCCAGATCCCTAATCATCCTGGTGGAGCTCCACTGGAGGAGCTCACAAGACAGTCTAGGGAAACATCAGTGAAAATTTTCACCATCAGAGGAACTGATCAGAAGTGAATGCCCTTGTTTGATGTGGAACTCTTAAAGTCCCTGTTCAGTTATTACACAGATACAAAAATACCAGTAACACTTTACTCTGGGAACTTAATGTGCCTTTGAAGATAGGAAGGTCAAAAACGGCAGTAAAAATCAAAAACAGACATATTGATAGTTGATCTAAAGCCTATGTGAAGCCGCCACTGAAGAAAATCTCATCATAACCTGTGACTGTTTTCCTGGAAGCAGAGAAAAGACAAAAAGAATTCTGATGATGTAGGAGCAGAGAGAAAAGAGGAAGAATTTTAGGAGTTTGTTCTATTAGTGAAACCAACAGGACTCAATTCTCCTTTTCTTCCCCTTTTTTTGTAAAATTGTTCTTATTTCTGAATTTCCTTTATAGTGCCATGTGCATTATACAGTTATCATTTTTGCAGTACTTTGAAGCACAGGAAAAAAAAAATATATATGCACTGCAGTTATGGAACAAAACCAGTATAGTTTTAGTATGAGTGTTAATCAACATGGATTTAAAATATCATACGTATAAATTATACTAATGAATGTGATTGCAGAAAACAAGCTTACTTAAAAACTGTAAGGTACTGTAAATACATCGTGTTCACTTCTCAAGTTGACATGTTTCTCATGTTAAAACAGCAAGGGATGTTTAGATGGTATTCAGGAGAAATCTGTACCAAAGAGAGAGCTTGGGAGGAAAATGAGTCCCCATAAAGTATCTGCCAAAGGGTCATATGAGTGTTATAAGTAGATATTTGCATTTAGCAAACCCACACTCCTTAAGTTTACTTCTGTAGTTTCTGAATAGAGTTGATTTCCTACTGCTTGCTGGAAGCTTCCGTCAAAAAAAAGGGAAAAGATGTCTCCTCTGAACATCAAAAGCTTCTGGTTTAGTTTTTCATGGACAGGGAAAACATAATCAATTCCTACACGTAGCTACACATTGTTACCTTACAGTAGTGTTCACTCTATCTAACATTTATGTAAATGCCCAAGTATATAAAAATTCCATGTAAATCAAATAGGATGACACACAGGCTTCTTTAGGCGTATATAACAGTTCTCTGATGAAATTAAACCATTTGTATTTCCATTCACAGTGCACGTGCATTGAGTCTGAAGAATCATGCAAATAAGCTTTTAATTTTTCTGAAAGAAAACATTATTTTGAGGCCTGCTAGCTGCATTTCCTTATGTTTTAAAACTGACCAATTTCACATAAACACACAAGTCGGCTTTTTTGTAGCAATTAAGGTTCAAAGAATTAATTTGGGCCATAGTACATATTTTAACTGAAATATTAAGAATATATCCAAAACTGTCTCATCCCATGGAAGAATTCAGCAAATAGCACTGGAGGAGGCAGGTGGATGCAAAAGTTTAATTTGGGAGGAAACCAAACTCATTGACTTGCATGTCCTTTCCTCAATTAAAGGTCAGTGAAAGTGCATGTAGTGAAGCCTCATTCTGTATTACAGTCTTCAAATATCTTTCCAGGCAGCTAACACAATTAAGCATTACTGAGTACCTGTTTAAAACATTGCCTCACCAGACATTTTATTTTTAAAGACCTAGAAAGTTATGTCAAATTTCCCTGGATTAGCTTCTACAGCACGCACATTAGCTTACAGAGCTGACAGTTACAGAGTAATACAGTGGTAGAATTCAGCTGCACAGATGGAGATAAATTATTTAGCATTTTATTTATGAATAATACACTTTAAAACAATATAGACAGTCAGGTGGGTGCATAGGCACAGCTCATTGTACTAGAAGTATTGCTGTGTTTTTCACAGCGAAGCTTCAAAGGCAAATACTTCAGTGTCTGCATTTACAGCTACTGTTAGTTAAAGAACAAAATCATACCAAGGCGGCTTCACTTCATATCATTATTTCACAAAAACAAAACAAAATATGCAGAAACCTATGTTTTATTTCATCACAGAATAAAAGTAGAAAGCTTACCTTGAGGAGCAGCTTTGCATTTTTATTTCATACCTGAATTTCTATTTGATTTTAAATTTGGTTTTCCCCTTTTGGAAAAGAAAGCAGTGGCATTTAACAAACATCATTCACACGGGAGGATTCAACATGCTGACAAACCAAATAAAAGAATTCATGATTCACATAAATTATTTTCATCAATAACACAGTGTGAAGTACTTTGCTTAATAAGTTTTCCCAATACTACAGAGAAAAAAAACTTGCAAAGTAAATTGCACATGAAAACACAAGGAGACCCCAACAGAATTTGCTTCTTTGATCAATTTAGTAAGATTTGTAAGAAACCATTCTATACATTTTTAATGACAAGAGCAACCTAACATACGATTAACTTTCACACGCTTATTGTGGCTATCTTCCTCATAAACACTTGTTATAACTATTGTAAATTATTTGCAAATTATGCACTATAATTAAGATATACAAGTTAGTGAACTGCAGTACCAGATATGCTATCACTGAATACTTGCTTCTTTATCAATTTTGGAATTTTCTTTTTTTTTTTTTGAGTATCATTTGACAATTATGTCCAGGAGTTCTAAACATACATCCAGTTTCCACTTTGGACATCCCTTATTTTACCGGTCTGTATTGCAGCCCTGAGGAAGCCAGTGGAGGAGACTGATGTAATTTTGACAGTGACTTTTGCTGCCCTAAGGACAAGTCCAAAGCGGCTTGAACCTACATCCATTCCTAAAGGAAACGCCTTGGTGCTACGGCAGACAGCATGAAACTTTCAGGCAACACAGACGCCCTTCAATCCCTCTTGCTTCATGTGCACAAGATTTTGCATTTCATTCCCTGACTACAAAATAGGCAAGAATTCTTTCTTGGCAATACCTCCAAGATACCATCACCTATCGTAATGCACTGACAGCTGTAGGGTTGTTTTTTTTTGTTTGGTCTTTTTTTTCACTTTTCCTTTATTTTTAAATGGCTATTAATAAAATAAGATTTTTGCACAAAAAATCAGGCAATATTTAAAAACAAATGTGATGCTAAAAGACTGCCTATGAGAACAGGACCAGATTCTTATTTTAAGAAGTGCATAACTTCAGTGGCATAGCTTGACAGTAGCATTTATTTCCTTAATGTCAGTTACAACTCAGTGTTTGCTGGCCTCCTACAATGTGCAGTTGTAGCCATTTCAGTAATAACCGCATTGATAATGGACACTAATGTTCTTCCTTTAGATCTTGCTTCCCAGGCTTTCTATCTCCTGTTCTTCCACTAACCTTGAGAGTAAAGTAGTCCATAAGAACTGCAAAAGCTTTACTCATATGCTGTTCAGCCATATGAAATACAGGCATGCATTAAGATCTACATGCTCAAAAGTGCTTGTGTTCTGATCTCATTCTTTTTCATTGAACATACCTTTGAAAATCTAGAAAACTTCTGTTTAAATAAATGTTCGTGAGAGAGTATGTTTTAAACGAAGAACACAGGACACTCAGGTCGACTAAAAGCACACAAACATCTGTGAAAAACTAAAATAACAGAAAGAGAAAAAAATCCACATAGCTTCTAAAATTCAGGAAAACAATTTGGTTTGTGACCGAGCAGAAATAAGTTTCTCAAAGTAGTTTTATTGCATTTTCCTATACGACGTATTACAGAATATTCCTTTATGTGCTTCAGCATCTTCCTGCAGTATAGTACAGTTAGCACAGTGGCATCCAGTTAAAATTACGTAAATGCCAACGCAGAAAATCCAAATCCTCCATTCACAAAAAAGCCAAAGCAATTCTAAAGTTCATGTATGCCTGGAAGGTTTATGATAATAATGTTTTTCAAAGAAAAATCTACTTGGATTATCAATGATACAATAGGAAAAATTACACATATAGTGTCCCTGAAGGCTTTCTACCTTCTAAACACATGTACAAATGCATACAGATTTAAAATGAAAAGCAAAGTAAGGAACTTATATAAAAATTCTCTGAAATGTAATCTAGTTCATTGCACTTTTTTTTTAGGAAACTGCACTTACTTTTTGTTGTCTGTTCATTTTGGTGTGGCTTTGTGATCACAAAGTACCCAGAAACTCTACAGATCTGGTTGCACATATACTGGGAATTCTTGGAAAATTGTAGTAAGTCACGATTTTGTTATGAGGAGAATTTTTGGATACTGCTTGCATAATGGTTTCTTTTTTTTCCCCCTGAAAATTGCGAATATTTCTCTGTATAATCTCAGATCCTATAAAAACAGAAAACCTTGTTCCCAGTCCTATTAGTTCTGCTACTACTAATGTGATACCGAGTCATCCAGTTTTCTTTTACATTTGTCTCAGACAATAATATTAACATAAAAATTAGTGGATCCTACCCATGCATTTCCCAAAATGTAACACATTTCATGCAGTGCCTGAACTTTATTTACAGGAACTTGTCAGTGAAACTAAACAACCACAGAAGAGCTGACCGAAGTCGTGCAGATAACTGATGGGGAAAGAAAACTCCAGGCAACAGTGGCAGAATTTTTTTTTTCTTTTTTTAATCAATACAATCACTCTACAGTCAAGATTCTCACAGGAGACTTACAAGACACCTTCTAAAGCTGAGTCTGGAATCTAAAATTGGTAATTCAGATTGAACACGAAACATCACAGATTCAGGAAAGAGATGAGTTTCACAGCAATTCTCTTCCAGATAATCCCTTAATGTTGCACAAAATGATTTTCTCACTGACTCAGAACTGCCATACTTATCACCTTTTTCTGTTTTAACACCTGTGAAGGCTCAATGGGTACCTTATGAGCTTTTTGCTTTGCATCACTTAAATGGTTAAAGTAAGCAAGTAAAAAAAAATTTGGAACAGCTGCTCTGTATTTACCTTTCATATTTGCTTCTTTTACCTCATTGTGGAAGAACGGATTAGGTACCCAAAAGTTTGTGTATACTAGCAGTTAGCCTAATAAAAGATATTACCTCCCTCTGAGAACCTTATTTATTTATCCAGCAAACACCACTAATGTTCAAGTTTCATAAAGTACAAAAGCATGAGGAACATCAGATAAACATCTAGAAATACTATTTCAATCATAAATATATAAAAAAAAGAAAAAAAAAAAACAAAAAAAAATGAAAGAACAACAGCAACAACAGATAGTGGTAGCAGCTGAGAAGCCTGCCCCACGCAAAGTGGTAAGGCAATACTTTCTTTCTCGGCTTGGAACAAACACACCGTCACTGACAGAGAACTCCAGACAAACATCACAGCTTAGTCCTATGCATACTTCCATATTCTTATGCTCCATTTCCATCCATATATATTTTTTTCTTCTCATCTTCCTTGTTTATTCCAACCTACATGAGTTTTTTGTCTGCTTAACAGACATAGGTCTTTCAGCTATGCAGATATATTCCCTCCATTGTATTATAAATATATATATATAAATATTTATATTTATGTATCTTTATATATAGTGTGTACCTTACATGGATTCAGCTCTTCTTTTTTCATTTGAGAATACTTCAGGTGTGGGAGGATAAAAGGGGAAAAAGTGCCACAGAGATCACATTTCACAGTGTAGAATCTAACTGCAGGTGCTGCAGAAATCATCTGTAACATGCTGTAGAACACTGGGCCCCAGCTATTGCCAGCCTTAGCTACACCAAACTGCTTATGTGCAGTCACCAAATTACATTTATGCAGCTGACTATCAATACAGCTTAGAAATCATTAATCTGTTATCATTGAAGAAGATCAAATACAGCTCCGTGTTTTGTAACACTGTAAAGCCTCAGTTTTGCCAGCTTATTCTCCAGTTACCAATACTTATCATTGCTCAAAAGGAATTAAATCGGTATTTTAGATCAGTTCTGGCTTGGTTTCTTTTTCCCAGCAGTTCAGTAAAAATCTGTCAGTAATTAAGTTTGAACATACAACAGCGTTTCAGACCAGAAACACATGCCTTTTCAATTCCTTTAGCTACTCAGTCTGTTGACAGATCACTCTTAAATAAAAACAGCAGTTTGAAAAGTAGTGGAAAAAAAAATCCTACTGTTTGATAAAACCACTGAATGAAGTCATTGTACAACTTCAAGAAATGAGGTACCCATTAAGATAAAACTGGATGAATGAAATGTATTTATGAATGCAAGTATGTCAATAGTTCTGTATAAACTATTCCAGCAGTAGCATGACAACTAATTAGTTTTAACTGAGAAATATGTAAATCTGTGAACAATGAGGAACTTGATCTACTCAGGTGTCAAACAAATGTCTTTACTTGCTCATCCATGACATTTTCTGACATTTTCTAAAACATAAAGATGTGTTCTGCTGAACACTCTCTCTATAACCAAATAAAAAAAAGACCATCATTTAGAAAAAACTGAATGACTAGCCTATATTTTTTTTTCCTAATATTTAATACATGGGAACCAACCTGCAATCTCCCTACACTACTATTCACTTTAAAGCCCAGAAAAGATTCCATGTCAAGTTGTTTTCATTTCAAGAATTCAAAGAGAAGAAGATAGAAGTAACTTAAAACTTCTTTTAGAAATGTTTGTATGTTTTATTAATTTAAATGTGTCTTGTATTTCAAAATTAGGGATTGTGTACTTTGGAGACAACATTACCAAACGTAATGTTTTTGATCACTGTGTTCCTAATGAAAGATGACTAAAATATGGTACATATGTAATACCATTGCTTTCCTTAAAAGTTAAATTATTACCTTCAAAAACTGCTGGTGATTCAAAAAATTTAGAAACATACAAAATCTATTAATAATCACTATGTATTTGATATTCCCTTGCTGGCAATATATAAATATGGGGAGCCTTGAGTAAGCATCTCTGTCTGCCCTCCCTACATTTTTCTATCTGATTCAGTGCTTAGTTTTGTAGGTTTTTTTAATAAATATAAAATTGCATTATGAAGATGCGAATTCAAGGCATAGCTGCACTTAAAATATACATGTCAAAGGGTTATATTTTCTTCACACTTTCAATGGTGGAAAGCAAACAGACTACCATGCGCAGTGAGAACTTCACCTCATCAACATTAGCTGCTAACTCTTGCCATTGACTTCATCTTTGGGTTGCTTAAGTCAAGGTTCAAAAGACTGATTCAGTTATAGCAGAATAAAATTTGGAATTAGCTATGCTAGTATTGAAATCTCATGATCTACATTCACATTTATTCTCCATTATTAAAAAACAAAGAAAAACTAGAAAAAAACAAACTGTTTGAAGACTGAAATCTGAGTCAAGTTAAAGCTCCATGATTAGATTCATGTTTCAGTGGTTGACATATTTTCATCAGACTCACACTAGAAACCAGAAAAGGCAGATACAATAAAATGCAGATCTTCCTACCTCAATGTACAAAAAAAAAAAAAAAAGCAGAGAGGTGGGACTGGGAGGTCATCACTCAGCTGAGGCATACTGGTATCACAGCATGAACTACTACATATAAAGACATTATACTGTGGAAAAATAAGATATGATTGTGCAATTTAGGTATCTTTCCTGTAAATTGTATTGACCAGCAAAAAATAAGAACACACTGACAATAAAAGAATGCTGATCTCTGTGATTTGTAGGAACTGAACTCTTTAACATGGTTTCATTTCGAAGTCCTTTAACTCATGACTGAAGCTTATTAGCCAGCAAACAGGGCTCACCTGATACTTATTTCAAGGTATAAAGTAACTAAGTATGCAACTTTATAAAAATGCACACTGAAATGAAATGTGTCTTCAATTGAAGTGTTATAAATGACAGTACACAGTTTCATAGAATTCCTTTATGTAACATGTAAGAGTTGAATACAAAACTAAAGTTTCATGGTGAAGCTACATATCCTAATTAAATGTAATTAAAAAAAAAAAAAGAACAAGCAAGTTGGTAAGATCTTCAAAGTATTCTTTGTAAATAAAGTCATCAACAGTTAAAATAAAATAAGCACAGCAAACACTATTTTATTGTAGTGGAGCTAAAGCTCATTATTAGATACAGTCATTAGAAACTGAATGGGGATCTCTGTTATATGAAAAAAGTAATTTGAAACAGTACTGCTAAGGGAATACTTCAAGAAAATAAATACTAGTTTGTATCAGTGAATGAGAACATTTAGTTCTAAATTAAAGTTGAAATAGGATGTTTTTCAACATGGCAGTTTCATGGCAATAATTCTGTTAAGTGTGACTAGATAATTAAGAAAATAATAATTAGGAATACTGAAAATAAATAAATAAGTACAGATGGTACATTTCATTTACCAAGAATTATCTTCAACTCCATTGAGCACAGAAATATTTAATTTCTCTTTAGTTTAACTGGAAATACCTCTAATATAAGATACTAGCATTGTTGTCTCGGCTCTGAAAACAGTATGAGGTTTTCTGTACTGATCTTTTATCATAACAATATATTAAAAATGAAAACATTTTCAGTTTCTATTATTTGTTTAATAACAGAATAAAAAGCTCCCATGTTCTTTTATTTTGCTGTATTTTACATACTTACTGTTCTTCTGATTCTCTGCCTATTTTTTTACTGTTCAAGTTGTGATTTACATTCTCCTCACCTCCACAAGCACTCTCAAGAGCTTCTACACGATGCAGCTGCTGGGTGAGACAGCTGTACTCTATTTCTAGTAACATGCTGAGAATAAAAATGATTATTTGTTCAATAACTTTTCATACCCTATTTTTCAAAATTTACTTTCTCCACACCTTCTGAAGTTTTTGGAACTTGTACAGCTTGTCCAATAAACCAGGCTTAGTACCTCCTACAAACATCACCGAAGCATAGCCCTCCAACTGGTAAAATCACTGGCTTCATTCTTTAGATCAAGCTACATCAAACTGAAGTTTCTTTTTTTAAAATAAAATAAAACTGAGAGATTGCTGCTATACTGCTAAAAAAAAAAGAATTAGCAGTCACACTATATTTTGAAAGTTTATTCATCTTTACAATATAAGCTAGGTAAATCCACGTTGTCCACATCTATTAGATACAAAAGAATCCAGCTTTTACAATATTAGGCACCAAAAACAGCAATTAAAAAATCCCAAAGGATTTCCCAGATGCAGGTAACAAAATTCAGTATATGCACAACACGCAGCACTGTATATTTTGCATGACTGTTTTTGTCAGGTTAAGCATTCTTAAATTAAGTCACATATGAACATAAATACAGTTACTGCCACCTCTCTGTATGCTCAGTGTAAAGAAATATGCATGCTCTTTGCAGATGAGCAAAACCCATCTGTACTGATCTGGATGTCAGCATGAACCCTAAATGCTTTGAATACCACTTTCTCTGTGCTGCAATTTAACTTAGTAGAGAAACAACTCCCTGCTACGCACAGGGCCATCAACCACTTGTTATAGGCAAGGAATTACTATGTTACTGCTGCACGTCCACAACGGAGTGTTTCCAAAGCAAAACATGCTCCTTTGGACCCAGAAAGCATTCACAGAAATTAACATTGCTATCTATATTAGAGCCACTTGCAGGTGGGCAGTCAGTTTTGGTTGTTCAGAGATCGGTCTGGCGCTGAGGTCATTGGCAGCTCTTGCCAGTGATTTAATGTAGAAAGCTATAAAATGTTAAAACAAAAGACCCTTGGGGGAATATTCACAGACATTAAATACAAGGTGTAGAAAACCGAGCACAAGGTGGAACACAGCAAAGCCAAGCCACCAGCAGACCTGACATGGCAACCAGCTGGTGTGAGAGTGGGTAAAGTCCTGTGCGCGTGTGTGCGTGCGTGTCACAGAACAGAAATCACTACCCACCCACCTGTGTATAGATGTGTGTGTGTATGCATGTGTGTGTGTGTATATATATATATACACACACACACAGGATGGATGGACAGATGAATGGATAGATAGATATGTACCCTAGCTGCTCAGTAAAGAAACTTTAGACCACATGCCTTAGAGGTATGGTGCTGTTCTTCAGCTGCATTCCCCAAAACTGCCCTCTGACAGCATCACAGCCACCAAATTAGATAAATTCCCACTAGATCTCTAATATCTCAGAGAAAGATCACTGAGGACAGACTGCCTTTGTTTAACCCTGAGGCCAGGAACTCCATGTCTTCGTGTACTTTCCTACCTCTCTATTTGCTACAAACTCATGTTCCAGAGATGGGTTTTCTGTGTGGATTCTGCAAGGTTCTGCTCTTGATCTATTTACCTTCTTTTCTTGGTCTTCACAGGCTCGTTAAGTGCCCTGAAGGACAGGTAGGCTTGCTTTATAATGGTAAATGGTAAGGTGCAGGGAAGAAGACTCCCAGAAAAAAAAAAAACATAAAAATCCATCCCAGAAAGGGAAAAAGGGGCATTTGCTCTTGCTGCTCATAAAGGTACCTTCCAAAAAAGGTGGTCTACAAAATGTGCCCCAAAGTAGAGAGCTCCTTTTCTTCAGCTGACTGGAGGCCTCTGCTACCTATGTCAAAGAAGACAAGTTTTCATCGGATTCATTGGGTACAGCTCCTCTACTGCTCTTGTTAGAATTCCTCACAAAGTCTGATCACGAGAGATATTGTGGCATTCTGTGCTCTGGGATGGCAGGAGGGAAGATAAGCCAGTAGTAAATTGTAAGGTCATCCAAAACACAAACTCATATCTTATCTATGTTTCTTCCCTATTTTACATCAATCAGTTTCCATCCAAACAAAATTCTTGACCCATCTCCCAGGACATGTCCACACCACAAAACAAACAAACAAAATCAAACACTGCACCAAGTGACATGAGGACCAACAGGTAACCTGCTTATCACAAGCTTGTGTTACAGTGGTAAGCAAAGAACAAGCAGACGTCTGCTACTGTAATGCTCTTTTCTATTTCATAATTATAGTATGCAACCAAGAAGATAATGCAATTTGCAGAGTATCTAGGAAAAAAAAAATAATTAAAAAATCAGGTATCTTGTTGCAAAAAACTCAAAAATTTTGATCAGTTTATATTACCAAAGAGGAAGTTGTGGAATTCCTTGGTAAGATTTTGTAAGCACTTACTGGGAACTGGAGTCTGGTAACAGCTCTTCAGTCTTGTAGACAAAGAACAGCGTGTTACGGCTGGTACCTGAAGCTAGCTATATGCAAGCTTGGAAATAAGATGTTTGATTTTAACAACAAGGATAATTTGCCATTGGAACATATTACAAGATACTCCGAAGGACTGGAGAAAGCTGCATCAGGGATAGAGGTAACTTTTTTTCTGAAAAAGATGCTCTTCTTCACACAGATAATTTTTTATGGTTTACTTTACACATCACAGTCAATTATTAAAATGGAAATGTCTAGTTTCTAATTCTGAATTTCATATCTGTTGCCCGAATTTACCAGATCATGGTATCTTAACAAAAGCATATACCAGTTCTGCATTAGAGACACATCAAAATTACAGACAGTTTGGTTTGTAATAAAATTGGTGATACTTCTAGATTAATGACAGGAGAAAACTTGTTTATGTTTGTATCAATGGATGTTATGTTCCATACACCAGATTCTTGCTAAAAAAAGCCCACAACAAAAAGTACAAATCAACTTTATAAAGACTTCTAAATAATGGAAGAATGCCTGTTCTATATACTCTACTTTGAACAAACGGGTAGCTGCTATTATCATTCCTGAGAAGTAAAAGTTTCTGAAACAATACCCAAATCTGGAACAAACAGGAGCTGCAAACTCTTTAAAAGATTTTCATATCACGCAAGCAATCTTTCTTTGCAGTCTTCTGAGAAACAGATTAAAATCCTTAATTTTTTTGTGAAAGGATAGATTCTCTTTTGTTGTAAAGCCAGTGATTAGAGTCTAAAATTTGACAATGACTTGAGATTCTCCCAGTATAGAACCATTCAAAATGTGGATAAATCCCAAATATAAATACAACTCATTAATTCAGCTCTCAAGTCTATGTAGATTTGCAGGGCTTTGCTGCTACTTACTGTACACAGAGAAATTAACATTTTTAAGAGCTTCATCTAGCCCAATGGGATTGCAGTGGATTGCTTTCAAGCACAGCAGCTGAAGCAAACGCACTACCCATGTTTTCTATCACCCTATTGCTACCCGGGGGGTAGTGTGCCAATTCTAAATATTTATTGTGAAAACCTGTACATGAGTTTCTAAGAAACCACGACTTCCCTTGATAGTTGCCCTCTGCAGCAGAGTTGAAACCCCCAGTTTTAGAAACTCTTGTAGTAAATAGTGCCAAATTCTGGAATCCCACACCTTCAGTGGTGAGTACAAAATTTGCTACTTTGAAGTTCCTTTCCACAACAAGGAATACAGAAAAATGACTGGCAGAATAAAGTCTTGTCATACGGTCAGTCTTTAGATCTAGGTCCTGTATCCTAAAAGTGGAAATCCTGTTGTTACCCCCGGGCCACACATAATAATTGACACCTGATTACAGCACAAGTCAACAACAGACATCAAATCTCAGTTTGAAGAAATGAGGAGATGGAGAATTCAACATCAACTTTGAAATTTGCTAAAACACCTAATAAAGCCATTCCTCCTTTCAATGGTGGTGACAGATTCGGTTTCTTTGGACAGATTCTGTTTCTTTGTCTTACTCCCACCTTTCTTTATTAATTAACTAGGTATGATCCAGTATTTTCTCCATATGGACGCATTTATATGCTCTAAACATTTACCTTTGAAACTGCTTTCCAACGAGACAAGCATCCATTCTTGAATCATCTTTTCATTCTTTTCTAATCGCCAATCTAGTTTTTAAACATCTTTTTAAACCTGTGATTAGTCTGGCTCCATTATTCCAGTTCTGGTGTAATACTGTGCTATGTACATCTCCTTAAGACGCTTAACAAAGGCTCGTCCATCTCAACACTGTGCTGAGAACCATCTCACAGGGATTCACATGAACGGCTCAAGTATCATTCTCCTCTGCTAGCACTTCTGAGATTCTGAGGATAAGCATTTTTCATACCAGTTGAACTCGTGGCCTCAACTTTCAATTTGTCAGTCTATCATCAAGCTAATTCATTATATAAACACATAATTGGACTGAAATGAAATTCACTGCATATGAAAGCTAGAATCCATAAAGCCCTTATTTGGAAGTCAGTCTCTTCCATCCACTTCATACATGGGCTGCACATGATCTACAGAAGAAGTTCTTTACTCTTCCTTCCTTTCTCTTTCCAGTATATTTTTATAAGACCTTCTTTAGGTACCCATTCTGGCTGAACAACAGAGCAATAAATAGGAATATTGGGAATGGCATCACAGTAGCAGGTAGCACCTGTCTTAATACCTTTGAGGAGATAATATCAAAATGACATTTTAGCACCCTTTAAATAGTTCTAACATACAAGCTGACCATAAATGTTAAACCGCACTTTCGACCTCAGAAACAGAAAATGCTAATGGTGATTTTTAGTGCTTTCACCGCTTTTCTAAAAATATACTTAAGATTCCAGAAGCTTCCATAGGAAAACTGCTGTCAGGTATATTTTTATTTACCAAAGTGGAACTGAACATCAATCTACCAAAAATAACCATTTTTCCAAGGTAGATAAATATTTCCACCCCCCCCCCCCGAGAGTTAAGATGAGTAAATAGGTGTGTTTATGGGCTTAAATGGTATATCCATGCACTGTTTTGAGTTTCTGAAACTGAGATGCAGCTCTCCGTCTCCTGCAGAAATTGCTAATGTTACATGATTCACAGCAGGAAGAGTCTTGAGTAATTCCCATGCTACAACTACTAGAAGAATAGTCACGTTGCAAAGTGGTGTTTTCTTTAAAAAACGAAACAAAACATAAACACAAAAACCACCCAAAGATAATTAGAAAGAGTCCATACATAATGAAGAAAATGTAGAAGAATTTCTCGATCTTTAAGTGTGCTCCCTTACAATACTGCTGAACCTCAAATCATCTTTTTGTTTACGTTTGCACAATTTTGGAAGATTTACTGTTAAACTACTACTACTAATTTTTCTTACAGCACAAGGAAGACAAAGATAAACCTTTAAAACATTTATTTTCCAGACATGGAACATGATGTTTGGCATTGATATTTTTAAGATTTTTTTTTTCCAATAAAGACTAAAGTCTGAATATTAGAAACACCATGAAAATAATGTTAATTTGATGCAATACTCAGCCCCAAGAGGACAAAAAAGTCAGTCTTGAGTACCTGGTATTCTGTTTGCTCAGTTCAAGCTCCCATGGGCTTTAGTTGCAGTTGAAAGAAAAGCTAAAGGAGCTGAACCTGGCTATATGAGAAATGAGGCCCACAGTATTAACAGGAACTTACATAAATCTTGTCTGAAGATACTTGCTACCATGACAAAGCAACCCTGTGAATAAAGCATGTATAAGACCCAGTTTTTAAAGTGGTACTCCACTCTTTTTACTCATGAGACATTCCTTTCTTTTCCTTTAATATCCTGGCTAATGCATACAACTTCTCATTTCAACATACGCAGCAGCAGTCCTACCGACTAGGGTCTCTTTAAACGCACAACAGCAATTCAGTCTCAGGGCACAGTCAGAATTAAGAGCATTTGATGGCATAATTAAAAAGCTACGTCAACTTTTATGTACAAGAGTGTCAAATTAAAGCTGGCATTCTTTATTCTTGAATGCTCAGCTTTATAATATTAATGATATTTTTATGCACACAGGAAGACAACAAATGACACTCCAGGAAATCTGCATATATGCTCTGCTAAAATATATCCTACTTCTGCTTCAGTGTGTATTGTAAACTAAACTGCCCTCACTTCAGTCAGCTAAAAAGACAACTGTAGATTGTTGTGACAACATAACGAAACACACCGTTTGTAAACCTCATTTTAAGTTACTTAAATTAATTTACATGCTACTTCCTACATGGTTTGGGGAATTTGGTCCTGCTGATCTAATTTCAAAATAGGTGTGCAACAATTACTACATTCTAAGGAAAGTGTGGATTTTGTTTTGATATAGAAATGTATCTGGAACTGAACTTTTCTTTCAATACCTTATCTATAATTTCCAAAAGCTCTGAATACAAAATAAAACCATATGCTTGGTCTTCTCCAAATGCAGATGATCATTTAGCTCTCCATGGGATTTTGTATAAATTTAAAATTATAGAATTCCACTGTATTAGTCAGATCTTCACACGATGTTTTACTGTATTGTTTCTAACCAATAGATTTTAATACTTGGGTCACATCAGTTTAAAGAAATAATAATTGTACTAATATAAGTTTTCGCTTTCTGGCCTGGAAACTTTGCATCTCTCTTCTTCCCCTTCTATGTGCTTCACTAAGTGGAATGTGATTATTTGCCATCTTTTTCGCATACTGAATATTTTTTCTGTTAGTATACTCCTCGTCTAAAAGCATCTGATGTAAAAAAAAAAATCATTAGCAATTGTAGTTTCAATTTTATTTTAGATGATAGATACACTCTTTTAGATGATAGATACACTCTGCATTGTAGTGCTGCTGCAAGCTTGGCTGAACTGTCTAACCAGAAAAATCCTTGTGTTTTCTTTTTTCAACAGTAATTTCCCTTGCCTGCTGGTTGTCTTCTCCTTTGCCTGCTTGGGAGGTGGGAAAAACAGAAACAATATCTCAGTCACTGCTACACATCACATCTAAACTTTCTGTCCTGTTACTATTGCTTTAAAATACCAGAGATGCAAAAGAGCGCACTATTTTCTACCTGCAGACTTCTGCAGAAAACCCATTACACCCAATCACTAGCCTAGTCGGCAGACATTAAAAAAATAATAGTAATCAATAAAAATGTTATTTAAATCCAATTTAACTTGAACACTCTTCTAGAGCCAGAGAACTAATCGATGCATTCTGTGTGCTAACTAAACAGAGATACCAGGGGCCAAGGTATTTATTAACTGAAAGAAAGTTCATTGATGGTTTTACTTAGTGCTAATGCAGATTACAGCACTGGTCTTAGCAGAAGAACCATGAGAAAAAGTAACAGGTAGCTGGCCAAAAAAGCTCGCAGTGGAGATTCAGGAAGAGTGTTCTGGTGGAGTAAGTCCACTTCTGTATACCTTGTCAGGGAACAAGAAAAAACCTACTAACAAATGCTTTAGTTGTTATGTGTATTTTAGTAGTTTTCATTATATCCAGCAAAAAAATGAAACAGACTTATATTCACACTTGATTCTAACATTCTCAAATTCTATCTTTCTTTTAAAAAATAATGATTAATTGCTAAGATAATTTTATTTGCTGTTTACCTTGCTAGAAAGTAAGAATGCATTCAATTATGTTAATTCCTACCAGTTTTTCATATACTCGGGTACTTGAAAACATATTAAAAAATCTTACTGTATCTTTAAGAAAATGGCAATAGCTAGTATTGCAATTCTAATACATTTTAAATTTAACATAGAAAACCACGGTACCTTAGAAAAGATCAGTGTCATAAATTGCCATCTTTCATTCTCACCGATTCTAATGGAAAAAGAGGCCACTACTCATGCCAATGTAGCTTTGATACACCACGACTGGTTTTCTTTTTCATATTATTCCTAAACTAGGCACCAGCTACAAAACTAGAACTTGGCTTATGCTCCAGGGAATAACTTTCTGTTTTTCAGACAGATTTAATGTTCCCAACACTGATGTCTGTAAATTATGATTTGCCCAGATGAACTGAATCATACTACTTCTTCAATTTTTTAACTTCTCTTCAAATTTATATGCACATACATGTTCTCAGCAAGATTTTCTTCATTTTCCTTCTGATGCGGAAACACAGACCTCCATAGATATGCATCAGTCAACCCCAGTTTGAATTCCAGCTTTTTTTTTTTTTTTTTGTGGAAAAATCAGGTAGTAGATTCATTTTTTTCAGAACTACAGTAATAATTACACAGAAATCGAGAATGACTGGTAGGGTTACATGGCAAAAAGAAGGGAAAAAAATTTAATCTAAAGTTCCAAAAGTAAAAATAACTGCAGGTTTTGTCTTACTGGGAAGCTACACCTGAGGCTGACTGCAATGGATAGGAACTGTATAAAAGTAAGAAATGCAGTGACTCATAAATATCTCTAAGAAAAGCTTCTAACATTGCCTGAATACACTGGTATGAGCTGTTTCATCATTAAAATATATTTTCCTGAATCAAATGTCAAGGATTTTGAGAGAAAATGAAGCTAACATTATGGATATTCTAGAACAATGCAACAGACCTAGTAGAACGAAATTTTGGGAGCATACTGAACCCCCAGGGTAAGACAATAATGCTAGTGGTATTTTTAGCTATCCAAGCTCTCTATTAATATATATAAACCTTGTTCACATACTGAATTTTAAAAATCTAGTGCTTTTCATGTTATTTTAACTGTGATGGAAAATTATACTCTAGGTCACAGTGCTTCCTTAAGTGAGTTCTCTCACTCTTATGTTCCTGTCAGTTTGTGATGTGGTATGAATTAAACCTTTATACCTCTTCAGCGCAGTAGGCTGCAAATTAATAGGTGCAAAGAAAGCAACAGTGTTCTGTGATTTAAGCATCAATTTAGTGTTTCTGTACTTCTCACTTCATACACCATTCACATGCTGGTGTTAACAGCTAAGTGGTCTGTGTGTCTTTACAGCTAACACAGGCAAGAGCTTGTATTAGTTTAGTCACTACTGCTAGCATGAAATACTTTTACCATCCTATTTATTTTAGGCTCAAAATCTTTGCAAAAGCTTCCACATACTTCTATGCTTACAGCTACTAATATATACATATTATTTAGCATGAAGAAACTACAAAAGATAAGCAATGCATTCCAGATATGCTTTCTTTTAATACAAGCCTAATAACTTTGCAAGATTTCTATGTGAGATATTGCCATAGACTAAACATGTTTATTAACCGAGCCTTAAATAGCTTTGCCTTTGCATCAGGACTCTACCACCTTTTTTTTTTTTTTTTAATTAGTTTATTTCCATCACCTCCATCTCTGAACAAAAGATTAACAAGTAATCCTAAGGAAAGCTGTGATCCAAAAGGAAGAACACAAAAGTGTGTTGCCACATTTCTACCTGAAGCTCTCAGAAGAACTATATACATACAGCAGCACTTGCCATCATTATATGGGCCAGTCCTAGGCAGCAAAGGTAAAGGTACCAAACCTGTCCTGTTTTGGGGGAAGAGGAAAGCAGAGGGGATAGGCCTGCTGGATGGAAGCAGTAACACTTGTGACTGGTATTCCTGTGAGCTTGGGATGTTTTTGTTCACTCTGTGCTGGCAGAGGGCTGACTCGAGTATGCTTCCAGGCTCATTTGGGATATCACAGTGCAAAGGCTCTTCTGACCTAGGGCATCAGATTCTGCCATTACTACTCTGAAGTTCAAATTTCCCATCCTCTCCATCCCAGCATGAAGCTGTTTCCAAAACCAAAAGCTTAACAACTCTTTAAAATCTGTCCTGCTCTCTCCCAACCCACCCAAACAAAATTATTCTCATGTTAGATTCATTCTTGTCTCCCAACTCGCCAGCTTAAAGCCCTCCACCACCCCCTTTTTTCCAGTGCAATGCCACCAACTCAGAGATCACACAGAAATTCAGATGTTACCTTTCACTTTACTTTTGAAACCACCCCTTGTACTCTTTGTCCTTCTCTGCATTATGGTCATTTTAGAAATTAGAATCTGAAGGTGCCTCACTGCAACCAGCAGAGCTCATCTGCTTATATAATATACACTATTTTATTTAATATACACTTAAATACTAAAACAAACAAAAAAAATTCACACACATTCTCATGTATCAAAACAATTAAAATATAAAAAATGAAAAATGATGCTGAAAGGAAAAGGAAGACAATGTCCAGGATAGGGAAAAGACATGTAACCCTGTCTTAAAACAACAATTTCTTTGCAGTTTTACTTTCATATCACTAGTAGCCAGGTTTCATCTTTCCTCCTACAGAGACATTAGGAGGAGGGACTGTTCACTACCTCTCTCATCTATGCTGATTTTTTTCTTTCTATGGACTCTAAAGATACAGAGCAGTGTTCACTGTATTTTCCCAAGTCTGCTAACAATTTACTTATAACTGTGGTTAATTCATTTTTTCAAGCAGGCATCTGAATGCCTGCAGAAAATCCATTTTTGGAACATGATGATTTTCATAAATATAGCAAAGTACAAGATACATCACTGATGAGATCAGCTTATTAATCCTTATTATGGGAAAACTGTAGGAGTGAAGAAGCTGTTTATCTGCATATGTTTGGGTATAGCAACCGCTATGCCAAAGAACTGGATATAGATACTGAATTAAAACATACTATTTCCCACTCAGGGAATTTTAAAAGACTCTGGAAACCAATACTTCAAGAACTATCAGTTGTCTGTATGACATGTTTAGTATACATAGCTCCATCCTATGCAAAACACTGTGCCTATTTTCTTTCTGAATTCCCTAACTTGTGAGTGGGATAATCCTTTCTGAGACTGTGCGTAACAACTCCAAGACCAGCGATGTATTCACTCCAAGATGACAGAACTCCACAGGCACTGAAGTTCAGCATGTTGTTTGCAAACTTTTTGTACACTATTTTGACTATGACTATATAAGTCATATAACATAAGAACAACATAAGAAGGACATGGATGTGTTGGAGCGGGTCCAGAGGAGGGCCATGAAGATGATCAGAGGGTTGGAGTACCTCTCCTACGAGGACAGGCTGAGGGAGTTGGGGCTGTTCAGCCTGGACAAGAGAAGGCTGTGGGGTGACCTTACAGCAGCCTTCCAGTACCTGAAGGGGGCCTACAGGAAGGATGGAGAGAGGCTTTTCACGAGGGTGTGTAGTGATAGGACAAGGGGGAATGGCTGTAAACTAAAAGAGTGCAGATTTAGATTAGATATAAGAAAGAAATTCTTCACCATAAGGGTGGTGAAACACTGGCACAGGTTGCCTAGAGAAGCTGTGGCTGTCCCCTCCCTGGCAGTATTCAAGGCCAGGCTGGATGGGGCTCTGAGCGACCTGGTCTAGTGGAAGATGTCCCTGCTCAGGGCAGGGGGGTTGGAACCAGATGATCTTTAAGGTCCCTTCCAACGCAAACCATTCTATGATTCTATGATTCTATATCACAAGGCGGACTTTTTTGGGGTGGGTGTGTGTAGGTTTTTCAAACCTTAATCTACCAGAAACCAAGCGAAAAGGACAAAAAGCTCTACTACAATGTGTCAATGCTCATTTGGGACAAGTTTAACAAGCTTTTAAGCAGAAATGATGGAACATGGCAGCAAATGCTGAGGGAGGATAGAGAAACTGGAAATGCTGGCGGCAGGGAAAGGAAAGGGAGCAGTGGGAGCACTGGTGTTGCCAAAAGAAAATGGCTAGGAGAAACCGAGACAAACAAGCATCATCACCACAGGCAGCAACCAACAGGACTCACAAGCTAGGGAAAAGATGTATTCCAGTGAGTCTTTAACAGGGACATGGGATTTGCTATATAACTTAATGTAGAGATTATTCTATCATTTGGTTAGTCTGCGATATGTGGATGCCTAATGATGACGTGGCTGTAGCAGGAGTCTGAACAAATGGGGTATGGAAGAAACCAATTAGCCAAAACATAAGTCTTTTCATACAGACACACATAGTACCTGTCTCGCTCACCTTGAAAGCATCTTAGTCCTTCCAATGTATCTTGGGGGACTGCAATGGTATGATGTTCTACAGAAGTCAATTTAAAAAGTTTAGGTGTTGTTATCTGTATTTGACAGGTAGTGTTCAAGTGCTAAACAGCATTAACGCTGATGTTCAAATGTGACAGACTATGGGATTTTTATGCAGTAACTGGAAACCTTGCAACATGGAAGTCAATAGAAAGAATTCAAGGCAACTGTAACCTCTTTTCCTAAAAAAAATGAAATGTGGTTCTTCACAGGTCAGACAGACAGGTTGTGAAGCACAGCAACTTACACTTATTGGACTCAACTCAGTTTCCTAATCAAAACAGGTAAAAGTGGAAATCTAGTTAAAAGCTAGAGAAAGATAAGACCTTCCAAAAACTAGCAGACAGCAACAGAACCCTTTACCAGCATTTCCAAAACAAACATACAGATTTGCAGAGTTTCACAGGTGACAAAACAGAATGACTGTAAGCAGGTCTCTAAAGAGGCTAAAATAAGTAACTAATTACAAATAAATTGCTAAAATTTTTAATAGTGTTCTCAAGTTTAAAAAATGGATCTAATTGCATGGCCATGGCACACCCTTTCTTGTCTGACGGAAAAGAAAATAGAACCTTACATGGCCAAGGGTATGTCAGGAGCCCTTTTATGGTGTATAACAACAACTTTATTGAAGGTGCATCCACAAGCAATACATCTTTTCACAGTAAGTCAATAGATGGTGCTCTTTAGCTGTATAATTAGATAGTTCTGAGCTAAATACTCAGCTTATGTGGACCTACTGCCATAGGTGTCTGTCAAAAAGATGATTTAGACCACTCCATAATCTCATCCATTACTTTGTTATCAACTTCTCACAACAAGGGTGGTAAGATTAAGACAAATCTCTATAAACAGGACAGGTAACACGTAGATCAAAATACTATTGTTTCGAGTTCTATTTAAGTGCTTGGACTGGTGTATTTATCTAAGAAGCACAAATTAGTATTATGATCCAGCTGTTATATGAGTTATTCATTAACACAGAAATAAGAAGTGAGTTTCAGATGACTCCAGGTACTTAGGTTAAATTGTATGCCAAGATTATACTAATTCATTATTGCTGCTTCCAAGTCACTCTCATATTCACATACATTTTTACGGCCATTCACTAGGATATTGAGGAGATTTATAAGGAAGTCAGAATAATCTTAAAGGTATTTTTAAATAGTATTAGGAAATTGATGTGGACTAAAAAGTATGAAGTGTAGTTCATTCTCTTATATTGGCAAATACTGACAAAAATTTAAGGATAATAATTTTAGGTTTAAATGGAAGCACAGTCAGGTAATATTATTATTGTAAGGCAAAAGAGGACAAAATTAATTTTAGCAAAAAGTATGTTCAATATTAAGATTCCAAGTCAAAAACTAACAATTGCAGAAATATTCTTAGGATCATAGTCATCTTTCATGTATAGTGTAATAGTCTAAGATAATGTTTTTGTCAAATAAATTTTTAATCTTGCAAAAATTATGGCAAAGCCACATCTACAGGAAAAAGCCTGAGTCGGGCCTATCTACACCCAGGTGAATTGCCGAGCTTTACCTAATCTGCAAATAATAAAATACTCAATTCAAATTTTTAAAAAAAGACAAAACAAAAAGCACCCAAACCAAAACACCACCTGAGTCTCAAGGAGGAGTCTTGGGAAAGACTCGTTAAGAGATTTTCTAAAGGATGCTTTGCCCAAGTGATATATTCCTGATTTTATTTCAAAACCATGTTCATTCAGCCTGGGTTTTTAAGATACTTTTTAACACTATCTCTAGATCCAACCTTGATTTACGTTTAAGTACTATATAACAGAAGCTGAAGTCTAAAGGGACATGTTTGGAAGTATTTTAAAAGCTATATTTAATGTTCAGACATTATGCAAAACCGTCTCTTGTTTTTGTTCTAATAATTAGTTACAGAGGAACCCTTCAGACTCAAAAAATACAGCCATTTGGTGGACATGGAGATAGACTCCAGACACAGGAATGAGGCAGTCTTTCGGTTATGCTCTCAGAAGTACTGTTCTTGGCACGGCGAGAAACACCTTACCAACTCCAGATAAACACGTTTTACATCTAAAACTCCTTTATGTAACAGCAAATTAAGCAAGTGATTCAAATTCAAAAAGGTTTCTTTCATGTACAGTCTAACTAATAATACTTCTACTTCCTCCGCAGATTAAAAAGCCTGTTCTGCCTGCTTCGCATTAATTTTGAAAACAGTGATGTTCATCTTTTTAAGCCCGTTGACACTCCCATTGATTCAAAGGAGGATTAAAAATGTGGTTGCCTATATGTGCACATCCATTCAAGATCCAGAGCTACATAACTTCTTTCTAATTAGGGAAAAAAAATAAAAAACAAACTTGAATAACTTTCGACACTCTAATTGTATCAGGGACACAAAATAAACATTGAGGTAATGTCACTTGAATCTTTTATAAACTAATTCCATTAGGATGGACTGTATGAATGATTTTCAAATAATCTTTTAAGAATATGAAAAGGTGAACAAATCTCTTCTTCCTTTTCACTGCATTGGAAGCGTGACCTGGACAGGCTGGAAAGTTGGGCAGAGAGGAACCTGATGAGGTTTAACAAAGGCAAATGCAGGGTCCTGCACCTGGGCAGGAACAATCCCATGCATCAGTACAGGCTCAGGGCAGACCTACTGGAGAGCAGCTCTGTGAAGAGGGACCTGGGTGTCCTGGTGGACGACAAGATGACCACGAACCAGCAGTGTGCCCTGGCTGCCAAGAAGGCCAATGGGATCCTGGGATGCATCAAGAAGAGTGTGGCCAGTAGGTTGAGGGACGTTCTCCTTCCCCTCTACTCTGCCCTAGTGAGGCCCCATCTGGAGTACTCTGTCCAGTTCTGGGCTCCCCACTTCAAGAAAGATGAAGAGCTACTGGAGAGAGTCCACCGGAGGGCTACAAGGAAGGTGAGGAGCATCTCTCCTACGAGGAGAGGCTGAGGGAGCTGGGCTTGTTCAGCCTGAAGAAGAGAAGGCTGCGAGGGGACCTAATAAATGCTTATAAATATCTCAAGGGTGAGTGTCAGGAGGATGGGGCCAAACTCTTCTCAGTGGTGCCCAGTGACTGGACAAGGGGCAACGGGCACAAACTGAAGCATAGGAAGTTCCGTCTGAACATGAGGAAGAACTTCTTCCCTCTGAGGGTGACGGAGCACTGGAACAGGCTGCCCAGGGAGGTTGTGGAGTCTCCTTCTCTGGAGATATTCAAGACCCGCCTGGACAAGGTCCTGTGCAGCTTGCTGTAGGTGATCCTGCTTCGGCAGGAGGGTTGGACTAGATGACCCACAGAGGTCCCTTCCAACCCCTACCATTCTGTGATTCTGTGATCAGCTGCATAACATGGAAATTAACTGAACATTTTAGAGCAGGCTTAGAAACATGTGACACATATGTTCTAATACAATTAATATTTTGATTATATAATAAAAGTCACGTAGTATAATCAATATAATTACTATAATATCTCTTATATGCATATTTTATAGATACATGAGATTTTTTTTTCCTCTGCATTTAGATTCTACTTGTTCTAGCATTTCCATTGCTTTGCTTATAAAAAGTCCATCCACTTTTTACTGTGACCACGCTGAAACTGCTTCTAACCTTGTTGATATGTTTGAAGAGGGTAATTCAGACCTATTGCACCACACACTAAAATCACTAAAGAATCATCAGTCTGAAGTTATTTTTCTTAATTCTTACTCTCCTTCTAGCTTTTGCAGTGCTCGTATATTTGTCTTTCTATACTCTTTACTAGGAAACTATTTGGCTGATTTTACAGCAAATATTCCTTTACATGAAAAAATAATCATAATTACCAGACCATGCTAATGGAATACGTGTCTTCTACCACAGATTTATAAATAATATTTATATGTAAAGCTGTTGACATGATGCCAGATAAAATAAAAGGGAACAATTAAAAAAAAATCACGTTTAAGATGATACACCTCTAGATCATTAGTTTTAAGCATGAAACAACTTCACACAGCTGATTTTAGCAAATTACAGCATGCACTACATTTAGCATGGCTCTAATGTCACTATGGTAACTGTTCTGGCTTAACTATAGCTGAATGTGTAGCTTCATTCCAAAGTATCCAATAATCCTTTAAACATTCCTTATAAAATTTCCAATAGGTTCTCCAAACTTCCATCAGTGATCCTAGGAACATACAATAAATCCTTAGCTTTGAGTGATCAGAGTTTTGCATTGTAAAAAAAAAATCTCCAACCTAAAAACGAGAATCAGGCAAAATGAGAAAAATGTTTAGACTGAATATTCTTATGATATCTCCGATTTCCAACGTAATATTGATCAGTACCATATGAGATCAATGCAGCATATTTTTCCATTGCATTCTGCTCATACTCCTTTACATCATCTATTATCAGGAATCTTCTGCGAAGCAGATATATATATATGTGAATGTTCACGTTCAATAACAGATTAATTTCTTTCAACAAAGTGGTAAATATTTTTGTTTAAATTTTTTTTTTTATTTTATTTAAAAATTTTTGGTGTCTACTAGAGCCTCATACACACAATTAAACGGACAGCTTTTTATATTCTGCAACAAGACTCCATTAGCTCTTCCCCTTCAAGATTTCAGGTTCTGGACCTCAGAACTCTTAGTAAGAAAACATTGGCACTGATGATCGTCATGTATGTCTGTGCAAACGGGCACAGAGGCAAACAGGGTACTCACATATTTTATTTCACACGGTCAGACACAAGCACTTAATTTGATAGAAAGCTGCTTCCTTGACTGCTGTTACACAACTTTCGGTTGTCTGGAAATGTCAGAGAGAACCTTGTGATATAGATCCAGAAGTACAAAGTTTTTATGTATTTGTCAAGCATGGTTGCCACACATTTTTATTTGATAGAGTTTTTCAGCAGATCAGATGCTACCTAGAACTTCACAATTATTAATATATTGCACTGCCGAGCCTGTCATGACATTAAAATCATAGTGAGATTTCTTCAGATCTCCAGAAAGGCATTCTGAATATAATAACCATCAGTCATCTGTGAGCAGCAGTTCTGTATTTTTTTCTAGGCTACATTTTATAGCAATGGTGCATATGTCAAGCACAAGAGATTCTCAGAGATGAAAAAAAATTAAAATTTGCATATATAGCATGCAGGGAATCCTAACACAAACCTTTCTGCAATTTAATCCGTTCCTATAGACAGAACTATCATCTTCTACGGAGTACAAAAATGTAGATTTAGTATTATAATTACTAAGCCTTCATATTGCTAAGCAAATAGTTTTAACATCAACCAACATACTGATAATACCAAGATAATAATACATGCATACATGAGTACACATAGTAAGACTGAATTATAGCCTGTTTAGGATAAGATGGAATCTATTTGCTCTCTATATACTCCCATTTTACTGTGAGGCTGAATTTTGCGCACTGCTTTCCTTGTTGGAGTACAGTATCATGAAAAGCCATTTCATCAGAAAATGCTCTCACATGCAAGTTCAAATATGTAACAGCAATAAATGCTCACTGCTAAGACACCTTAGAAATCTAACTCTCAAAGACAGAGGAAAATAAGAGCAAGGACCAAGACTGGGAAAGAAACAGAAGCAAACTATTTTTTTTTCAGTTTTGGAGGGTGAAAGGGACCAAAGATAAACACGTAACAAATAAAAGGTAGAAAATATCTTAAATATCATTTAACATCTTTTCAAAACACTCACTAACAAAGAAAACCAGAAACTGTTATCTTTACAAGATCTCTGACTTACCATATTGATGGTGCTTCTGTTCCACTGATCTCTAAGAAGTCGTATCCTTCCTCTAACTGGAAGTCAGTGAAGACCAAAGCAATGGTATCTCCTGGTTCAGCCAATATGGTCCAGGTGCAATCAGCATTATTTTCATACTCGGAAGGGAAGTGAGGACTTGCAATAGTTCCGCTTGTCCCACGTAGCGTTCCTCCACAAGCTCCTTCAGCTGATGAACGGAATATCAATTATTAGTGGACCCGCACTTTAAACAATTGCAGCAGCATCCTTGGTTCTGCCATAGCAAGCCCAGGTCTTCCCTTCTGCACATAGAATACCCAGAAATCTACGCACGCTGAGAAACAAAATACTATCCAGCTGAACACAACAGAACATTTTCTGGGCTTTAAGCTGCAGATATTTTTGGTTTGGGTTCTTTGACTTCTCCTCCTTGTTGGTGACACACTAGTGCCAGGACAAACAACTATAAGAGACAGTTCAAGCTGATCTGGAGAACCTGTACATTCATTCCATGAATGTGTCCACAGAAGCAGCCTACGAAAAAATTAGGCAGAAAATCACGGAAATACATTTAGCCCCTCTGTGATATAAATTTTAAAATACTGAACAATTGCAAGATCTCCCTCATTCCTTTTAACAATAAAAAAACTGTAGAAAAAAATACTATAGATTTAAATGCTGTCCTAAACTAGGAAGCAATAATAAAATCATACTAGTCATTTTCAAGTTTTTTGTTTTGAATAAGGATGCTTAGAGATAGTAAATAACTTCATAAGGTTTTGTTGCCACATGGACCTTCCAAGGTTCACACATCATCAGTTAATAACACGTATTTTTTAATCATTAGTAATCAAATTTCAAATAAGACAGAGCATAGGAATTTCCTGCTAAGCCTGAAATATTGTTTAATATGCCGCCAAAGGGCTAAGCAAGCTTCTTGTACTCTTCCTTGTCCCATAAGATTTCACTGAAAGCTTTAAAGATATGCTGATTATTAGTAGTATTGTGTATTAAAACATGTAATTAAAAAAAAAAACAAACAACAAAACACGTCATCCATACAATTCATTGGCATAAAAAATTAAAAATTCATCAAGTGGCTTTTGGTGTGTTGTAATGTGGCCATGAAAGCTACAGCAATAGTAATTAAAATATTTCTGCATAGGTGAATGATCAGAAGAGAAACATTTTTATCCATTTTATCATCTTTACTTACTGCTATTATCATTAGGTATTATTTGCATACTATAAGTGCATGTGGAGATTTAAAAACAAATAGCTTGGCAAGGTGCATGACATAAGGAACTTACAGTCTAATTAGGATAATAACAGAATAGCTAATTAAGACAACAGAGAGTTGGCATAGAGCTGCTCTTCTCCATCACAGTTGAAAGCCTGTCAGTGAAGAGAGTTTTAAGGGAAGATCTGAAGGAAAAAGGATTCATTTGAATCAAAGGAAGAAGAATAGTGTAGCTGGACATTAAAAAAAGGAGACTCTTAGGAGAAATAGCTAATAAGGGACTGAAATAAAAGGAAGAACTGGGAGAAAGGCAGAAACAGAGTAACTTCTTTAACATTTAAGTATTGGATGGATCATTAATTTTACTAAAAAGAGGAGGAGAAGCTGCTGATAGACTTGAACAGGTAGTTATCTTTACTATTTTATACGCAAAGAAAATTTTCATATAAAAAAATGTAGCACGACCTCAGCTGCCAAAGCCTTTTTGAGTTTCAGGATTTCTTGGCACGAAATTTTGCAGAGGAGGGTAGGTTTTCAACAAATTTCATATCTTACTTTCTGGACCCTGATATTTATGTGTTCTACTTCTTCAAATGAAGGAGATTTGGGGGTGGAATAGATCTACGCTCCTAAAAGATTTCTTTTTGTTGGTGAAATCAGGCCATTTCTGTGATTCCTCTCAATTCCTGGCTTTTTATACAGCGCATATTGAAAGGGCCATTGTCCCTCTGAGGGATGAAAGGGGGAAGGAAGTGAAAATTACAGAACTCATGGATAAAGCTGAGGATCAGAGCTGAAATTCTTGGTGTATAATACAGGCAAAGATTACAAAAACTAAAAATAATTGTAAAACTGTAATAAATCAGAAAGGAGAATCAAGGTTTGTTACAAAATAATAATATCTAGAATGACCTTATTTCCTTTTTTTTTTAACTGTATAGCTTTTAAGTGCTTCGTTTCAGATCATCATCTAACTCAGCAGAGAAAAATTAAGATACATCCTGTGCCAAGACTTCAGTACAGAAACTAACACTGATTTACTGATTTCCACTCCAGTCATCATCAGTATCAGAGCTTGAATAAACCATCAAAACCCATAACCTGATGATTTCCACCGTCTCTTTTTTTTCAAGCTTTCTACTTGTTCATATTTGGTCATAATTATGTGGGCTTTTTTTTTTTTTAATCGAAATGTAAGAGTATGAGTGGAAGTTAATAAAGCATACAGGTTCTACCTGTATCCTCGAAAGCCAGAAACCAGGTTTTTCCCATCCAGGGTAACCAGCAAGATGTGCAAAATCCTAAGCCAGCCATAAGTCTTTGGTACTAGCCGCTTGCTGTTAAATTGTGTTATGACAGCATTCTCAATGACACCATCTCCCACTGTGTTTATACTGACATTAAGTAACATGCTCATGGTAATTACAGTGCCGCTCAGTGTTTTTGCTGCATAGCCCTTGAATAAGCTTTGAGCTCTAAAGCTCTGAATTTTACAGCTGACAAAGAAGGCTTATGTAGTTGATTATTTCTGGCAATCACATGCAAAAATCTAAATTTATACGCTGTGTATTATCAACGAAATCCAAAGGAACCCAGGCTACTACAGACATCTGCCCAGAGCGATGCACAGCTTTTTAATCTATTCGTAACACCATTTCTAAGAGGTTTGAAAGAAACCAAGTTAGCTTAGAAATGGAAAAGGAACGTTAGTCAGGTCAGATCACAGAAACTCACTCAGACCAGAGTCATTATCTTCTCTCTGACAGATGTGGATGTGTTAGGGAAAGACCACGACAAAAGCAGCTGCACAGAACAATCTTTCCTCTGATGTATTTCCCACATTCCAGGAGCCTGTGGTTTGGGGACTGACTTCATAGGTGGCACCCAGGCTAAGGCAACCAGACTGTTGAATGCTAATACGTAATTGCCTAAGAGTGAGTACAGGCAGGCAGAACGTGGCCACACCACTCCGAGAGTGGGAGACATAATCTGTCCGGACATAAGCTGTGTTTCACTGGCTGGCCCCAGAGGTAGCTGGCCTCGTGGGTCTGATCATCTTGCTTGGCCATGGCCTTCCCTGTATTAGGCTTTTGAGAGAGCTAGAATAGTGCTCATTGTGCTTGGAGTAATTCAATAACAGATAGCGCCTCAAGCTTCATGAATTCAAACTCTAAGTGATTAACAAATTGCATTTTAAAATGTGCAAGTAATTAATTGCAAACACTCGTGGTTATTTTCAAGTTGTGACTGCACAAAGTGCTGTTCCTATCAGCATAAATGACTACTTGAAGTATAAAGCTACAAACATTTGGATCTCTCAGTAGTCAGGAATTAAGTGCTCTGAATTTAGAGAATATGCATCTTATATAAAGTATACATGCAAACACATATGACTGGCACCACTTATCAAAAAACTTCTATACTGTATAGATGTGCACCGTAGATAAAACAGATAAACATATCCATCAAGTTAATGCATGTAAAAATCAAAAGAATCACTGAGGAACCATGGCAGTCAATGAAAAATCTTGCATTTTTCTTCAAACTAGAAAAAGTTGTTTCACCAAAAATAACAAGTTGACTATTTTGGTAAGCTGTGTTTTGCACAAATGAGATCTTGCTACAAGCAAGATGCAAACCTTGCTGAGCAGATATCCGAGGACAGGGTAAGAACAGAAATAGTGTCTTAGAAAACTTCCTCATTTAAATTCCTTTAGATATCTTTTGAACATTTTTACTGGACTTTACTTTCATTCCTGCACAAATGCCGTCCAGAGTGCAATGTTGTGTATTTTACATGCCTTTTTCATACAAAAGTTAATAAAATATTTATGCAAGTGAAAAATGTTTATTGCATAATAACAAAAATATCTTTTAAAACCCAAATAACCTTTCAAAGTTAATTTAGAATCTGAATTTAAATCATCACGATTGGCTATTCAACTTTAGTTTATACTGAAAGGTTCTCATTTGAAAGATTATTTTACTACATTACTGTTGTAACATAACTGATAAAAAACATAGCTATGACATCAAGTACAAAATCCATAGCAATAAAGTTTCTCCTTGGTCTGTTATTCATAGCCATTTCCTTACCTCTTTATCACTAGCAACAGCAGCCCCATGGAGCAAGATCTGGGGGTCTGGGTTGATGGCAAGTTGAATATGAGCCAGCAGTGTGCCCTGGCAGCCAAAAGGGCCAGCCATGTCCTGGGGTGCATCAAGCTCAACATCCCCGGCCAGCTGAGGGAAGGGATTGTCTCTCTCTACTCTGCACTGGTGTGGCCCCATGTCGAGTGCCGTGGGCAGTTTCGGGTGCCTCAGTATAAGAAGGACGTCAAACTATTAGAGGAGTCCAGAGTGTCCAGAGGCAGGGGAGCAAGATGCTGAAAGGCCTCGAGGGCAAGACTTAGGAGCAGCTCAGGTCACTTGGTTTGCTCGGCTTGGAGAAGAGAAGGCTGAGCGGCAAGCTCATCACAGCCTACACCTTCCTCATGGAGGGGGCAACAGAGGAGGAGCTGCTGATCTCCTCTGATGAGTGGCGGTAGGACATGAGGAAATGGAAGGAAGATGCGTCAGGGAAGTTCGGACTGCACATTAGGAAAAGGTTCTTCACTGAGAGGGTGGTCAGTCACTGGAACAGGCTCCCCAGAGAAGTGATCATGGCACCAAGTCTGTCAGAGTTGAGGGAGCATCTGGATGATGCTCTTAATCATATAGTTTAGTTTTATGGTTTAGTTCTGTGAGCAGCAGGGAGCTGGACTTGATGATCCTTATGGGTCCCTTCCAACTCAGCACATTCTATGATTCTATGATTTATTCAATTCTTTATTAAATGGCATTTTTCTGTAGTTCATTTGTGAAAAAGTAGATAATTGTACCTCATTTCATAAAATTCTTCAGCATGGAAAACACATCTATGAAATAATCATGAATGGTTACTTTCACAGATATATGCTTTGGATATTCTGGAAATGGTTAATATGAGGAATTAGTTTAAGGACTTTTTGAAGAAAGACTTTAAAATTACCATTTAAAATTGTCTTACTGATAAACACCTAAAAACAAGCCATACTATTTCAATCCCAAGTTTAAAAATGAATTTTAGTATATCAATGACAACTGTCAAGCTGCTAAACTGCCAGATTCATAAAGACCAAAAACATCGCTAAGTGTTACAATGGTGTAGCATTACACATCCATCAGACAGCTCATTGATCCAATCTAGCTCCAACTGGCAGTCAGCTCTTTAGCCATCAAAATATTCACCTCTACTTGCTAATCTTCTTTAATATTTTAGTTTTTTATAGACTCTATTTTGAATAGGTAAAAACCAACATCTGTGCTTCTTTTCTGTGTTTTAAAAACCAGAATGTTGAGGGTTTTTTTCCTACCATCACTTGAATCCAGATGTACTGCATCCCAGATAAGTGCTCTAATCAGTTTGCCTCCCTTTCTCAATTTCTTCTCTTGCTGTTGATCAACTTCACATAAATTAAATACTCATTAGACCATGGATCTAATATGATTTTTCTTTCTCTCTCCAGGGTTTTCAAAGGACACTTCAAAATAATTTGGATTGCTCTCTAAGTAGAATAGGATTTGTTTTGTTAATATTTCAGAAATTATTGTGGTTTAGGAAAATAGTGTCTATTTCACATATATTAAAAAAGTCAGGTTTCTCACTTCAAATTAATATTATGTACAAAACAGAAACATAGAAATTGTTGCAATTTGTTTAGGCACCTGTGGGCATCCATTGCAGGTGCAGCACTACTTTGAGTATTTCGGCTTTGACATTTCAGTGAGTTCAATGTAAGCAGACCCCAGTGCGACTGACCCATACTTATTGGCCCTGATAATACTGGCCTCAGTGAGGACTGGTCTGTTTTCTCCTTTGTAAGCATTGTGCTTAATTTAGTAGCCTTTTACAATTCTTATTTATTCTATCATATCAGTTTGTTATATTACAAAGACCTATTGCCCCTCCATTCACTCTCAAGAGGAAATCCAATCTATTCGTCAACAAAGTTATAAATTTCAACCAAGACAGAAATAGCGATGGAAAAACTATTTGCTTACCTGGCAGAAAAGTTTGGCTATTAACTGATAGTATGTGCTTGAGCAAACTTAAAATCAAAATCCCAACTCTGTCACCTTTTTCATGCAAAAGCTTTTTCTTAAGAGAGGACAGATAGATTAAGAAGTTCAAAAATTAACCAACAGTCTGTAATCTCATAGCCTTTCTCCCACAGAAATAAAAGACCAGTGTTCTCCCACAGAAATAAAAGACCAGTGTTCTCTTGTAAAGACTCTCTTTTTTTTGAATTAAGTATCCTAAACTGTTTTCCAGTGATATGATAATCCTTCGTTTGAGACTATATTTTTATTTTAATGCTGACAATCATCCCTTAAAACAACAGTCTACAAGAAATTAATAGTAAAGCTCTAATTTTGAAGCAAAAAGAGAAAAGGCTGAATTCATTGAGGGCAAATTCATGATTCTCGCAGATTTCACATTTTTTTTAATAATTAGGAAAGTTAATCCAGTTATTCCTAGAAGTCTATGTGCAGTCATGAAATTCTTCATTTCATTCTTCATTCTTCTTTTTATGACTGCCCCTGAGGTTTGTTTTTCATTTTTAGTAAATCATGGTCTCTTCCTCTGACGTTCATTTTGCTCATTTTCCTAATGGTCAGACTGAAGTCCTCTTTTTCTTTTTTTTGAATTTACTATATCGTTCTAGGTGCCTTCACTGTGTTTTCGTTGTACTGTTCATCTCATTTTTCACTTCTTGTTCCTGTCTTCCAGGCACCTTATTGCACAGACCCAGCTGTGACCTGGCACCTTTTCATTTTTTTATTGGGTGCCTCTATACCTACTGATACATGTTGAAACAAGTATATATAAATATAATTATAAGTATGTGTAAATATATATATATATATACTTATACACACACATACTCTCACATAAGAAAATATACACATAGCTGTGTCCATATCCCTGTTGGATGTGATCCAGTCAGTCCTGCACCACTGTGTAAGAAATTCTAGAGTATATCCTATCTGGTTTTCCTGAAACACTTCTCTGACTTGTTATTTGACCAGTCACAATAAGTTTCATTCAAGTTTCATCTCACTGTAAACATTCCGCCAACTCAGATTAGTCTGAAAGTGAACAAAATTGCTCAGGCAGGAACCTGCCATGTCACACTAAAAATTAGATTTGGGAAAATATTCTCACTTTATCAGGTAATGCAGCATCAATAAGCACAATTGTTGCGAAATTTTCTTTTTCTTTCCCTTTATTTTTTCTAATTTTTTATAAACTTGGCTAAATGATGGGATCAGGACATCTTTTTCTCCTCCTTAAACTTATAAAAGCAGGTTTGTTTGAACCTCAGAGGTAAAGAAGAAATTACATCAGAGAACTACTTGCTACCTCAGAAAGTATGGATAACACCAAAACCATCAATTTCTCTTTGCTACAGGTTTTAAAAATATCAGCTCTGAATCTCATTATTTAGTTTATCTTTCTCTATAGCGAATCATAAAGTCTTCTTCCTTTCTCCCTTTATCTACTCTAAGAATACCTTCTTGATCCTATATTCTTCACCAAAGTATTTCTTCAATATTTTTAAAATCTGGAACCTGATTAATTATTACTTGATCCTTTTGGACCTTTCTGACATAAGGTCTCTTTTATTGGTTTATCTTTTTTTATTCTTTATTTTCCCTCCAATAACTTGGTGTCTTTTTAATGACAACATATTACCTGTTCTTCCCCTCAAAGCTATTTCATTGTGAGAAAAAGCTTACCATTGTAATATCACTAATCCAATTTGTATTACTAATGTTAGCTTCATAAAAATTTAGACTCATGCAACTATAATCAACTAGGGATTCTCAAAATTACTGAGAATTGAGAACCTAATTATACAAAGTTCATTTAGAAGTAGTCACATATCATAAATCAGCTATTAGTGGAGTTACTGCAGAGAATGAAATTAACTTTCAAAATGTTTCAGACTTGTACTGCACAGTATTTCAACATTCAGATAAAGAAGGCAAATGCTTTGGGTGATACTATTACAGTACTCAAGACTGAGACAACAAAGACCTTTTTAATTCTCAGGACAAAAGAAAAAAAAGGGAATTTTGGTGGGCCATTGTTTCTCTCATTTTTGTAAGCCACCTATACAATTTTTTGCAAAAACTCATGGTAAACTTCTTGGTTAGCTTCTAATAGCAGAAAAATCCATGGCTGTTCTTAACATATGAAAACACAGGACTAAGTTTTAATAATTACATCATCTTTTCAGTATTAAGCTCTGAACTTTTCTTTGGGGGGAGTCTTCTGTTTTGGGGGGACTGTTTTTTACCTTTTTCAGTTTGGAAATTGCCATATTTTTCACACACCAAAAAATCATAGTTTATTGAAAGAAAATAGAAAAAAAAGATATAGCAAATATCTTTACAGTCAAATTATCTAAACTTTCTAAAAACGCTACTGATTGCACCTTTGATTTCCGTTCAGAGTTCGTTCCAAGCCATCAATGAACCTGCAGCACAGTTCAGCTCCACCATGCTCCACGAGGCTATAGTTTAAAAAGAGAACCTCTGAAACTGAGTAGCAGCCAGAGAAACAAAATGGCAGACACAAGAGTCAATGCTGTCTACATCTTCCTGGGGGCTCAGTAATTCACTAGGAATTTTTCTAGCAGAAACAGCATTTTTACAGTTAGACAATGTATTAATTATTGAAAAACAGCTTCTTAATACTTCTGAAAATATTAAGCAACAAATTGCAAAAACAGTGATTTGCCAGCATCAGCAAAGCTAGGGAAACATACCACAGAGAACAAAGATATTATGATTTTTTAGTACGTAAACCATGTAGATTTATTTCACTCTGCTATATTATCTTGCATGGATACCATGCAATTAGTTTACGATGACAAGAAAGAAGAATACTATCTGGAAACAAAACTGTAATAAAAGGTGCTTTGTGGAAAAGACCAAGGTTGTTCAAGAAACAATAGGGGAACATTTCTTGCTTGAAGACACAATGAATGGAATGGGCTACCTCGTGGCTTATGTTCCAGACTGATAAAATGAAAGAAAATACGGAAGGTCTAAAATCCCTCATCAAATCCACATTCCAGATGAACTCTAAAAAATCTACTGAGGCAATGGCTCAGCACACAAATCATTGACTGTTAAATAACTTTCATGCTATGGCTCTTATTTCTTGTCAGAAGATACACAGAATTCTTCAGATTTCACGTAAATTCTACACAAGGTTTAGAACCCCGCCTGAGTTTTCATTAATAGGCTAAATTCGCAGAATTACAAATGATGAACAAAATTTCAGAGCTGTTAGAGATATTCGTATGCAGCAAACACTGTCAAAATGGGCAGTATCTGCAGAAACAGTACAAATATTTAGTAGACACTGATGACACCATAAACCTATGAAATGTATATTTTTCTGGAACTGCTCTACTACCTCTTATTAGAAGGACAAACAAACCCTATCTAAGATCAGACAACTGAAAGGTTAGAGAATTTTTTTTTTCTTCTTCTGGTAAAAGAATTCTTGGTTGCATACTGACTGAAATAAAATACAAACAACAGATGTGACTTGCTGGTCTCTGCTGGTTTTTTGATTAGCAACTCTTGTATTTGTTTTGGAGCACAGAAATTTATAAAATAGTTCTTTGCTGTGAGGAATTACACTACAAGACCCTTCAGTCACAAGAAACCTTTCAAAATTATTACAGAAGACAACTATCCTCTGTTGCTCATCCACATGGGTACCAATAATAGTGCCAAGGAAGAATGTGAGCAGCAAAGGGCTTGGGATTAGGGTGAAAAGCACAGGAGACCAGAGGGGTTCTCCTTAATGCAAGGGGAAAAACTCAGGTGGGAGCATCAGACTCCTTCAGGACAACACTTGACCAAGCAGCTGGTGCTGGGCAACAGGGCTTTGACTTCTTCAACCACAGGATCCTCTTTAACGAATGAGGGCAGCATGGGAGACGTGGGATCTGCTTGGCTGTACAGGGCAACAGGTTTGCTGACCCAGTGAGCTCTAAACCAAGTTTGTCAGGGATGCAGACCAAAACCTACAGGTAAGTAGGAGAACAGGCCCAGGGAAGAACACGTGGGACAGGGCAATGAATGTTTCTCTCCCTTCTCCTCAGAAAGCAACATAACTGGAAGCCCAGCTGAAGTGCCTGTACAAAAAAAAGTGTGCTGCATGAGAAGCAAACTGGACAAACTGGTAGAGCATGTACAGTCACAGAACTGTGGTGTCATCAAGCTTATAGAGACATAGGGGGACAGCTCACTTGACTGGAGGGCTGCAGTGGATAGACCCAGGCTCTTAGGAAAAGCAGGAAGAAAAGGAGAGGCTGCACCCTACACAAATTAAGATCTTGAATGAACAGAGCTGTGTTGCACAAGAGGCAAAAAGCTCACTGAGCTCCTGCAGGCTAGAATGAGAAGAGGAAGCCAAGAGGGAGGTCATTATGGTGAGTATCTGCTACAGACCACCTGATCTAGAAGCGATCAAAACCTCTGAACAACTAGAATTTTCCCAACCAAAGGCTCTGGTTCTCATGGGAGACTTTAACCATCCCAACATCTGTGTGGACGGCAGCATAGCAGAGGGCAAGTAATCCACTAGATTTCTGAGTTCACTGCAAAGAATTTTTTGCACGCAGGCACTGGACAGGCCAACTAGATGTAGAAACAAAGAATTATTCAAATAAGTGATATTGAACAGCAGCTGTGGTTACAATAACCATGAGCTGAAGATCCGGAGGGACGTGAGGAAGGCAAGCAGTAGAATAAACTCCTTGAACTTCAGCAGAGCAGATATCAACTTATTTGTGAAGTGGCAGACAGATTCTTATGGGCTGATGTCTTAAAGGGTCAAGGGGCCCAGGAGAGCTTGTCTGACTTCACAGGCAGCTTTCTCAAAGCTCAAAAATGATGTATTTATTTATGTACACAAATGAGTAGGCTGAACGGGAAATTCCTGACTGAGGTGCTTTAACTGAAATGCAAAATAATAAAGCAAACCATTGAAAGCAGGGACAAACTACTTGAAAGGAATACAGAAGTGCTGCTCAGGAATGCAGGGACAGAAGGAGGAAGGCTGAAGCTTAGATGGAATTAAACTGGTGAGGAATGTGAAGAACAGTCATTTTAGAAACCATTCTATAGGTATATCAACAACAAAAGGAAAATGAAGGACACGGTGTCCTGCTGCTTAGTGGATTAAGTGACCTTGTGATGAAGACATCGAAAAGGCTGAGGCACTCAATGTCCCCTTTGCTTCTCTCTTCATTAGCAAAGGCTGACCTCAGGCCTCCCAATTCTCAATAAAACGGAGAAGTTTTGGGAAGAAAAGTAGTAGCCACAGCACAGGAGAAAAAATACAAGGAACTACAGAAATAAACAGGACACGTGCAAGTTCATGGCACTTCACGGTATGCACCTAAGGGTTCTTTGTGTGCCACAGTGCGAGGCTGCTCTGTATTACCTTTGAAAGGCTATGACATTCAAGGGTGATTCCCAATGACTGGATAAAAAGATGGTTTTTCATTTCTCATTTTCGAAAAAAGCAATGATCCTAGAAACTTTGTATCTGTCAAGTTCATCTCAGACCTCTACAAAACTATGGCGAAAGTGTTTATGAAAACCATTCCCAAGCACACAAAGGACTAAAAGGTGAAGAGGAACAGTCAGCTTTTACCAATGCAAATCACCCTTGCCTACCTGACTGCTTTCTTTGATGAAAGGGTTTAGCTTGATGTTAACAAAGTTTTCACAATAGAGTTCCTCACTATATCCTTGTAGTCAAATCGAGGTCTTATGGACTGGATGGGTGGACTATGGCATTAGTGAAAAACTGTCTGGACCATCAGGCTCAGACAGAAGAGGCCAATTGTTTAAAGTCAAGATAGTGGTTAGTGACTTGCAGCATTCCCCAAGGATTCCAACTGGGGCCGAATTTATATAATATCTTCACCACGAGTCTGGATTGTGGGATTGAATGCACCCTGACAAGGTTTGCAGATGGCACTCTGAAGGGCAACACTGCCATTCAGACAGGCTTTGACAAGCTGGAAGAATGAGCAGACAGGAATCTCATGAAATTCCAAAACAGAAGTGCGAAGTTCTATACCTGGAATAGGATCATTCCATGCAAAAAATATTTGCTAGGTGACAGTTCTGACAAATGATCTTGAAACACAAGCTGAGTCATGGTGAACTTTATCCATGCTTTGAGCAGGAGCTGGACTCAAAGTTATTGGACCACCAGAGGTCCCCTTCAGAGATTATATGGTTGAAGACTTCAGGCTTCTCCTTCCTGGCAGAAAGTTTCCAAACCAGAAACTTGCAAAAGCATTTGCCAGGTCCTGCCATCAAATTACCATAGTTCTCCCCATGTAAATGAAAAGGAAAAAAGATCATCTACCTCTGAACGTAAACTCTGGACAGTCATTGCTTCTGAAATGTGATTACAGCATTAAAAGGTGTAGATTATTAGACAGTATATTAGTACATTTATATTATTAGAAAGTAAAAAAAAAATCAAAGTAAATTTAGTTAACATGCTGTTTTAATATTATCTTAATATTTAAAGACATTTCATGTCTCCATTTTTACCTCTGCAAAAAGGAACTGGAAAATCCCATGATGCACCATTTCCAGGACTCACAATACATGTCAACATGGCATGGCCTTCTAGGATGTAACCAGAAATACAGCTGTATCGGATTTTATCCCCAATGTTGAATCTTGTTCCATGAAGTACTCCTTTAGATATTTCTCCTGGGCTGCCACAAGTATGACTAGGTAATACTGTCAAAAGAAAGAAGGAAAATGTTACAGTTAAAATGAAGTAATAAAGACTCATCAAACAACTGTGATTAAATAATTGGTTTTATTATTATTTTTTAAAACAGTATTCCTTATACAAATAAGGAAAAATTAGGCTATGAAAAGTACTTTCACAAAAGATTTCAGTTTACAGTAGACATCATCACTTTCAACACTAATTTCAAACTCAGTTCTTGATTTAACAGTCCTTCAGTGAAGTTCTTGACAGATCTGTTTTCAAAAAAAAGATCATATAAGACTTGCTGTTTCTCCCCAAACTCTGAATGAAGAAGTTTTTATTTCATTCTTTTTTTGTAAATATTGCAAAAATATTCATACAACATTGTTACGGATCCAGGCAGTAGAAGGCACTTTATGTACAGTTTTCATTTTAGTTGACAGAATAGCAATTTAAAAGAATCCAATAATTAACTCAACTCTGACAGAAAATTAAAGTCTAAAGTGTATTAAAAAAAGTTTGATTTTCTGCTTATTTTCAAATTACTCCTGGTTCTAGAAAATAAATTAAGCCAAACTTTGTTAATAGAAGCAGAAAATATGAAGGAAACAATGACTAAGCAGTGACTTTGCCCTGATACGAATGAATATACTTATTTCCTTTTTTACTGCAGAAAGTTACCACCATTTCTAAGCATTAGTTATTCGGAAGAGATGGTCTTAACTAGTTATCAGTTTAGAGCTGATACTCCTCCACCTAGGAAAAGTGTGTGTTGCGGAGGAAGAAAATGCAATTGTTTTAGTTCTCCATTTCATTTGAAAGTTATTAATGGCATGCCATTCCTTTCATTGAAGTAGCACAAATTAAAATTGTTTAATTTCCTTTAGAGCAGAACAAATAAGTGCAGGAAGCTAAAATATGTCATGAACAGAGCACAAAAGATAAATGTGTTCATTGAAGAAATGGTGGTCTGAAAAGCTCGCGTGCAATTCACATATTGTTTCAGAAATGGCATGTTTCACGGGCAAATTCTTTCACTTCATACTTCCCTCTTTCCTTACTCCACCCATCTGCAGAATAAACATAACCATACTAACCTCACTAACCTGAATACTGAGAGGATTAATTACTCAATACGTGCACATCCTCAGAGTGTTGTAAAGCATTATATCAATATATTAATGCTAATTAAGCCCCATTATACCATGTAAGTTCAATTATTGAATGCACACCCTTAATTCATCACTCAAACAGTGAGTCACACTGGCATTTAAATGATCACAATTACACTTAAGTTACAACCCAAATTATATAGGAAATTTTTGAAAAGGTCAAAAACAATAAAGCTAAAAAATTAGAAGAGAGACCGCTTCTACTTACAACAACCTTTTATGATAAAAATCCCCAAATCTTCTACAAATATTAACAAGGTCACAAAAGCCACATAACACTGTAATGAATGATGAGTGAGATAAATGCTCTACCCATGTTGCAGATCAGAGATGTAACATTTCCATGCATGACAGGAAATATTTAAGGTTGCTGAGTGAGTAGCTACCAAAGCCAGAAGCAAACAATATGATACCCGACTTCTTTTGTGCTGTTTCAGCAGCCTTAATAGAATTCCAGGATATTTATTCAGATGTACTTATTCACACTGGATAGAGTCATTGTTTGATTCACATATATGAGAATGAATACATATAAAATAAACTGATTTTAAGACACCGCAGTAACTAAAATAAAAAAAAAAGATAGTAATTTACATTCCAAAAAGTTGGCAACAATGATCCATCATATGCTACAGCATATATTATTGTATGCTATCATATGTTTTATAGCACTGTTAAACATGTTACCTCTCTCCTGGCAAATTTTCCCCTTTTTGCAATTTTAGTCATGGTAGGTTAATACAGGTAATTTTGCAAAAGAAGTCAAACAAATAAAAAATTATTACATGCTTTGACACAGGAGAATACCTGCATTTGCAACAAGAATCTCTCTGCTATTTTCAAATCAAAACGTTTTTACAAAACACTGTAATATGAAGTAGTTTCATCATAAGATCTGGTGTATGCAGCAATATTTATACAACTCAAAATTCAGCATTTATTTTTATGAGTGGGTGTACTATCCAGAAAAAATGCATTATTCAAAGATACTATGATTTCTGATAAACTGCATTCCCAAGGAAAACACATCACAGCAAATCTACGTCTGCCATATACACGACAACTGGCACTGGCTAACTGCTGAAATTGTACTGTAGCAAATCAGCCTTCTATCTGTGTAGAAAAGGTCTCCTACAATGTGATGTTTTTCTGCCTGTTCTTACCACTATATCTGTCAAGAACACCAGAAAAAAATGGGACGTGGCATCCTGAAACTGGCACGTGTTTTACTACAACCTCCTAAAAACCAGTAAAAGATGAGCAATCTGAGAATGAGAGTCATGCTCAATAATACATGTAATAGTTCACAGGATTTCACCACTTGTCAAGATCAAGCATTCAACTACAGTATTTCTGTGCTTCTCTAAAACTTTGACGGAAGTCTATACAGGTAGCCCCATAACTTCACCTGCACTGACTTTACTGCTTCTAGTCTGGACCGAAGATGAATTAACCTTTGAGGGTTCGTAACAGTATCCAAAATAGTTTAATCTTTGGGTTATGAGAGTTCCAGCTGCCCAAAGCTTTCATATGCAAAGGTTATATACGTCCAGCAAGCTTTAACTTCATTGCCTAGTTTTCATAAAAGACCCTTCTTTTCTGTAGGGTTTTGAGGTCTACTGTCAACAGCACTGAGAATCTGCAGTCACTTCCCAGAGGAAGCTCATACAATCACCAGTGTCACAGCATCTTTCATTATCAGGATGCTTAATTCATGAAACAATTTGATGTTCACTGTGTATTGGGAACAATTATAACCTATACTGCACAGAAGCAAACCTTTCCCAGTTAAAAAAAAAAAAAAATACACTGTTTGGAAAGGAATCTGTTTAGTCTTAGCATTTTAAAAGCAAAAACATGTACAATGGGATAGCCCAGCAGATCCATCTCCCAAGATTTACTCCTCAAGAGTCTATCTTCACTATTGCAACAGGTATAAGAACCTGTGTGGACTTCTGTTCCTAGCACACATCAGTCTGGAGCACTGCGCAGTAAGATTTATTCATGAAATTAAGGCTAAAAGATAGGCCTTCCTCATACATTAACTGTATCTTCCCACACAGCAAAACTGTTTGACAAATGCACGTGATCAAAATCCCTAATGCCATTTATTAATTACGTAACATACGAAAGGTTTTAACTCACTATTTAAGCTAGCTATGCACAAGTTATATATTTATGTTTTTAGAAGAGTATTCTAACCATCATAATCTAGATGCTAAAACATAACACTAGTATCTGTTATCTGATAGTGGCAAAAGGCTACACCAAAGTAGGACCATAAAATGTAGCAGAGAAACGATACCATTTTTGACCACATACAAATAATCAACTGTTGTTAAATAAACTCATATTTAACAAATTACTCATTCTCAGATGGCCTGTATCAGATTATTTATTCACATAGTCTTTTCAATACTCTTTCTGAAGCCAAACTTCATGTTTATTTGCAATATAGGCCACTTAAAAGCATATTCACAGCTCCTTAAACATAGTAATCCTTTGTTTTCTGTTACGGAGAGTTTGCTTCATTTTGTTGGATACATTAGATTTCATCATCTACCCCTTTCTGATTTATTGTAATAGAGAAATCACCTAAAATTAGACAGCAGTGTTTCATAACGAAAAAACAAAATATAAATGGTAGCTGTCATTGAACTTAATAAGCTTTTGAATGACTATTTTACTGCACCTAAGTTTTCTTACTATGGTGATCACACTAGAATACAAGGGTCTTTAAGTACGCAATACGCAATGCCTAAACGTTTTTCCCATGTTTGCTCCAAACCCATCATGACATTGTGAAAACTACTGAAAATGTCCTGGTAAAATTTTTTTTTGCACTTTGATTTGAAAGGTCATGTTAAAAAAAGATAACTTCTAATAAATTCTAAAGGTTTTGAGGTCTCTGGTAGCCCAAATCTTATTAATTTTTACATGAATAAGGCATCTAGATCTGAAAACAACTACAAAACTATGGAAATTAACTTCCCAACCTTTGCTGAAAGTCCTATTCAGAGGCTCAATCTTACAAAGATTTCAGGAGAACATAATGGAGTTTTTTTTCCTCAGATATCACAATCATAAACTGGATTGCACAGATTGCCTAGAGGCCTTAATAGCAAAAAGCTCATGCTGCTTACGTCAGTTAGAGATGACAGTTTCACCCTACTGTGAAACCGTTGCCCAGCTTTTATAGGCCAGTGATACACACGGTAATCAAAACTTGACAGCAACGATTCAGCAGGCAGCTTAATTCAAATTAAGAAAAACAGGAAGGGGAAAGAGGGAAGGAAGAAGCAAGGCCCATGTTTTTCCTTCACTTCTTTTGGTAGCTTTACAAGACTTTACAAGGATATGCGTTCTTTGTTCTTTTTCCTATTCTTTCTGAAACAATTGGAAAAGTTTTCCAGGTTGCACCTAAGGTCAGCCAAATGCAAACTTGCCTCCTTTGTTGCTGTTTTGTAGTCCCTCTACTACAGTCCCCTGTGTGTTTCCTAACATTACCTTCTTATACTGGTGGCCACAGGCAAAACCACACACAAAGGAAAAACCATAAGTTAGGAGGAAGTCAGAGAGTCTCTTGATATGGTTGACAGCTTTGGAATTTCAACACCAAGAGGAATTTCAGAAGCTCTGTGGAGAAAATCCGGGTTACAGAAAATTTCAGGGCATATCTCCAGATGTTTAACGGGTGTGATGCACAGCCCATGATACCCTGTCCACATGGCTACAATAAGGGCTGTACTTTGTGGTTTCACGCATAAATAGAAGACATACATACAACTGTATTTCCAGAGTCATGCAAGAAGAAAATAATTTTTGAGGAGGGTAATAACTATACTCGTTACAAAAACAGAACAAAATATGCTAACAAATAGGAGAGGAAAAACCACTAGGTTTTCTTGCAAGAATGGCACTGAAACTAAAGTCTCTGCTCCAACTCAGAAAAGCAGCTTCATTTGAAAAGAAACGAACAAGAAAAAAAATTAATAGCCTCTCAATCTATCAAACTAGAAGTGCTGTACTGAACAAAAGATGGACTCAGAAAGATACTTATACGTATGTACATGCAAAAGTATTTTCTTTAATAAATTTGTTCTAGAAATAACATAATGTTTTTTTCTAAGGTCTAAGTGATAAAATTTACTTTGAAAAACTAACTCTAAAAAATTATGTAGAACTGCACTTGCCATTTTTACCTAGAAAAAGACTACAAAATCATTATCTTTGATTTTTTTAAGTTTCTAATGTCTTACATTAAACTCTGTTGCAGTACATTTTGACCTTTCTTTTTTAAATAATTCCAAATATTGAATCAATTGAAAAGCATGTAATATTTCACTGTCAATTTATTAAACAACCTTGTCCTTTCTATTTCCAGGAGCTATGTACAATGAATATTTAATTGATCTACCAGCGGTGATTTCCACATTAGTATGGAACACTGTAGATGCACGTAGGCCATGTGCCAGAGGACAGTACCATGGCAGGAACTGCACAGTCCAACCTTTTGCAAAATTCTTCTTTAGTCTCAAAACCAGCATGGCCTACAAACTCGCTTTCACAGATCTGCCATTTTTTTGGAAAGCAAAAGAGACGAAGAAGCCAGCGCAGGTTGCCAGAGCCCGTTTGTTTCAGTTTTGAGTATCTCCAAAAACGGAGACTTCACAGGCACTCTGGGCAACCTTTTGCAGTGTTTGATCAACCTCACAGAAGAAATAAATAAATAAATACATCTTTAAACACAATTTTAAAAAAAGCTTTTTCTTACGTTGTAATGGAATTTTCTGTATTTCACTTTGTGTCCATTGCTTCTCGTCCTGCCAGTGGCCACCTCTGGGAAGACCCTAGCTGCATCATCTTTACCCCTTCCCAGAAGGGAATTTACACATCTCAGTAAGATCCCCCTGAGCCTCCTCTTCTCCAGGCTGCACAATCCCAGCTCTCTTTCTCTTCTCACGTCAGATGTGCCAAGCCCTTAATTATCTTTGTGGCCCATTGCTGGACTCACTTGAATATGTCCATGTCTCCCTCTCATACTGGGGTGTGGTCTCACCAGTGCTGAGCGGATGTGAACAACCATTTTCCTCAGCCTGCTGGCAGTACCCTGCATAATGCAACACTGAGGGCTGTTGGTCTTCTTTGCCACAAGGGCACATTGCTGACCCACGGTCAACAAGTTGCCCACAAGGATCCCCCGGTTCTTCTCTGCAGAGCTGCTTTCAAGCTGTCAGTCCCTATCTGCTACTGATGCCTAGGCTTATTCATTCCCAGATGCAAGACTTCAGATTTCTCTTCTTTGAAATGTATGAGATTTCTGTTTGCCTATTTCTCCATCTTGTCTAGATCCCTTTGAATGGCAGCCCAACCGTCTGATATATCAGCCATTCCTCCGAGTTCTGTATCACCTGGAAACTTGCTGAGCATGCACTCTGTTGTCCAGGTCATTAATGAAGACGTTCAACAGTACTGGGCCCAGTAAGAACCCCTTTTGCACTTCAACAGTTACAGGCCTTCAGTAAACTAAGTATTTTTTCCAGATTTTAACTTCCAGTTCAACAGTAGGCTGGAAGAGCCCACCATACCTGACCAATGCGATTGTGTTCTGTGAAGAGATGACTGGCTTAGAGGACGAGGGGAGAGCAATGGATGTTGTTTACCATGATGTCAGCAAAGCCTCTGACAAGGCTCTTCATAGTAGCCTCATAACAGATCCAGTGGGGTGTGAAACGGATAACTGGGCTGTAATGTAGGAGGAAAACTGGCTGGGCTGCAAGGTTCAGAGTGTTGTGACCACCAGTAAAGAGTTCAACTGGCAGTTGATTGCTAGTTAATTCCTCAAGGGTTCATTAAGGAGCTGATATTCTTTAACACCTTTTATTGCAATGGGAGATGGAGTGCACCCTCATCGAGTTCAGGATGACACCAAACCGGGAGCAGTCCATACACCGGAGGGCAGGACTGCTATTCTCTAGGCTGTCAAGACCTCTTTGAAACATCGTGACACAAGTATCGTGAAATTCAACAAAGGCAAATGCAAAGTTTCGCCCACACATCAAGCACAACACCATGCAACTGTACAGTGTGGTGCCAGATGGCCGGGAAGTGGTTTGACAGAAAGGCATGTGGCAGCAACGTGCTTTGGCAGCAAAGACACACAAGTGCCCCCCAAGTTGTATAGGAGTAAAAGAGCAGCTAGTAGACCAAGGCAAATTATTCCTCCCACCTATATTGCACTTGTGAGTCTGTGGCTGGAGTACTGTGTCCCATCTGGGGCTTTCCAGTACAAGGAGGTCATTAACATACCAGAGCAAGTTCAGTGGAGGGCCACCACAATGGTTACGGTCTGGGGAACTTCTCCTGTGATGGCAGGCTGAGGGAGCTGGGCTTGTTCAGCCTAGAGAAAAGACTGCTTTGGAAAGGGGGAATCTTAATCCTGTCTCCATGTACCTAATGGGTCAATGTAGAGAACACTTCTCTCAAAAGCACACAGTGGCAAGATGGGATGCAATTTGCAACAAAGGAAATTTCATTTATAACTTCAAATATTTGGGTTTTATTCCAACTTGAGAACATCCAAGGATTGAAGTTGCCCAGAAAGATTGTGAAATCTGCCCTTGGAAATATGCAGACCATGACAGGACAAGGCCCTATGCAACATGATCTAACTTGGCCCTTCTTTGCTGGAATTGAGTCAGTGTTAATCAAACAAACACAAGAGACCCTTTCCAATTTAAATCAGTCTATGTTTCCATCTTTAAGAAGTTTGCTGACAAACTAGCAGCCAGTGCTAGTTCATTGATTAAAACATTTTTCATAATTTTTATCATAGCATCATAGAATCATGGGTTGGAAAAGACCTCGAAGATCATCAAGTACAACCATCAACCCAACACCACCATGCCTGCTAAACTATATCCTGAAGTGCCACATCTACATATTTTTTAAACACCTCCAGGGATGGGGACTCCACCACCTCCCTGGGCAGCTTGTTCCAATGTCTGACCACTCTTTCAGGAAAGAAATTTTTCCTAATATCCAATCTAAACCTAGCCTGGAGCAACTTGAGGCCATTGCCTCTTGTCCTACTGCTAGTTACTTGGGAGAAGAGACCAATACCCACCTCACTACAACCTCCTTTCAGGTAGTTGTAGAGAGCAATAAGGTCTCCCCTCAGACTCCTCTTCTCCAGACTAAACAGCCCCAGTTCCCTCAGTCGCTCCTCGTAAGACTTGTTCTCTAGACTCCTCACCAGCCTCGTTGCTCTTCTCTGGACATGCTCCAGCACCTCAATGTCCTTCTTGTAATGAGGGGCCCAGAACTGAACACAGTAGTCCAGGTGTGCCCTCACCAGAGCCGAGTACAGGGGCACGATCACCTCCCTACTTCTGCTGGCCACACTGTTCCTGATACAAGCCAGGGTGCCCTTGGCCTTCTTGGCCACCTGGGCACACTGCTGGCTCATGGTCAGCCGGCTGTCAACCAACACCCCAAGGTCCTTTTCTGCCAGACAGCTTTCCAGCCACTCCTCCCCAAGCCTGTAGTGTCACATGGGGTTGTTGTGACCCAGGTGCAGGACCTGGCACTTGGCCTTGTTGAAACTCATACAGCTGGCCTCAGCCCATTGATCCAGCCTGTCCTGATCCCTCTGTAGAGCCTTCCTACCCTCAAGCAGATCGACACTCCTGCCCAGCTTGGTGTCATCTGCACACTTACGAGGGAGCACTCAATCCCCTCATCCAGATCATTGATAAAGATGTTAAACAAGATCGGACCCAAAACTGAGCCCTTATCACACTGAGCTTCACGTTTACTCTTAACCTTGATTATATGCTTCTGGAACATAAATTATGCAAGCAGAGACAAAACGGTAATATCTAAAGTAATACAGAATATTGGTCCTCAGCTAGGGCCCTGGGTTCTATAGAAATAATAAAAATCAAAGAATTTTATGTTTCAGTTTTGATATTTAAGAAGCCCTCAGTATAACAAAGACAAGGTGAATCCACAAAATAAGAAAAATAATTGTTAAAAGAATTGCCTCCCACATAAAGTGTAATTCAATAATTACTCTCCTTTGGTACTTTCACTAAATTAATTTTTACTCTATGTAATATTTTTGTTATGATACTTAATAAAGACTTGTGAATACTCAATTTTTAGTCTATTTATTTTAGTGCGTCTATGTTACATGCACATACGCACATATGCACGTTTCATCAAACCAGGAAATCTTCAGTTTGACTGCCTCCAGTTTTAGGCTTTTTCTTGCTAAGAGATCCCAGGATTTCACCAAAACCTCTTCCATCAGCTGATATGTCAAAATACAAATCTCACACAAGACATCAATCTAAGCTGATGATTAACCTGTTTGTGGGGAAAGAAGATAAATATGCATAGAAATTTCACCTTTATTCACCCCATAATGAAGTAAGGAAATGTTTCCCAGTTTTTTAACTCCAGAGTTACAAAAAATCATGATCAGAATCTACTACTAAAAGGGTAGTACCAAGCTTTTACTCACTGGCACTTGTGCACATACACACACCCACACAGACACACAACTAACCTTGAAAACTTTAGTCTTCAAGTTATGTAACACTGTATACTAACATCCTTCTTAAAAATTATTTCATCAAACAATAATGGATTTAATCTGTTTTACTCTAGGGGAAGGAAGAGTTCACGCACAGAAACCAAAACATATGAAGTGCAAGTTTGTAGAACACCTGATAATTAAGCCATGTTTACTCTTTAAGGTGCCAAATGCAACATTCAAGAATCTGCATGGCACAGAAACATACACACTGAAGCATCAAACATGGGCCACTATTTATCTACTAGCAACATTTTTGTTCAGACTGTCTTTGGTGGGCTTACTCAGGATTTTTTTCTTAAAAAAACCCAACCAAACAAAGAGAAAACCACAGCCTTATTGGCTTACAGAAACAAAGCGGTTATGTTTATCATTGTTAGATGAGCAAGTAGAAACCTGCACTTTCATAGAATCCAAGGATAACAGGAAATCTGTTCCCTGTTGTGTTTGGTTCTGTTTTTGTGCACTCATAAATCACTGCAGTATTTTCCAGCTAAAATACTTGGATCATATCACTTTTGAAAGCTACAGCTTTCTTGTTTTACAATCATTTGCCCAACTGTGTCTGTCTGTCTCTAAGGATGTGCAAAATTGTATTGGATTGCACAGCTATGAGAATCATTTGGGAATATGCAGCAACTTTAAAACTCTAATACATCTTCCACATTGAGATTGATATTTTAATTTTCTTGTGCAGGTAATAACGAAAGATTGATGGATTTTATGTTTAGTCTGTTTAGTTTTATTATAAAGTATGTAATAAATGTCTTGCTATTGGTTATAAGACCATAAAAGTCAATATTGTACAAACAATGCCAAAAAAGTCTCAAGTGCAAAGGCAATCTGAAGTTAAAGCTATAACTTTCTATTTCCTCATACTTATCTTGCCTCAGACGTACTACACACTTTCCTAGATGAGGTAAGATCAGTGAGCAATATTTCTATATTTTAATTCTCTCTTCCTGAAACAGGAGCAGAACAAGCGGAGCATGACGGTCCAGGCCAGGGCTATAAAAAGCATTTGAGGCTGAGCAAAATTTATAAATGGAAACTTTGCCAGATACCAGAGAACAAAATTCATCAGTCATAGTCTTCCAATTATCAAAATCATGCTTTTTCTGCTCCTCTACAAAGCACAGTGTGTTCCATGGCCTGTCTTCCCGTTTGTCAGTACGATCACCACAAGTGTGTCCAATATCTGCCCTTCTCGTTCTGAGAAAGATCATGGTGACCTTTTGGCAAGGAAGGAATGCCCATTTTCTCAACTGTCTTTCCACAGTGTTACTTCCACACTCTCGACACAAAAAATGTCATCAGAAGACTGCCTCTACCTCCCCGCCTCATGTATGAGAAGAAATAAAACCAAGCAAATACCTTTTTTAACCAGACCACTTTTCAGGATCCCATTAGACAAAAGACTTACACTCGTCTCATAAAAACCAAATCCATCCTGTGCTTGAAATCCCATAGGATATGAAGGTAAAAACGACAATATCTGTATGTGTTAAACAAGGTACTTATCAAACAGAAAGTTAAGTACAAGAAACTGTCAAGACCTTATCTGGAAGCCTGCATACAAATCTGATTACCCGTGTTCAAATAAGAGTAATTCAATTCCAGGCAAATGCAGAGCAGGGCTACTAAATTGATCAAAGGACTGGAGAGCTTTTAAGAGGATATTCGAAGATTTTTACAGCTTTCATCACAGAAATGAAGATTAAAATGCAGTCACTATGAAGACACTAGAAGGCAAACACCAGGTCATAAGAAATACTCTACAAGCCGAAGGCAGGGCTGGGATAAAAATGAAAGCACATGAACGAATCACAGTTACAAGCAGGTTGAAAACGAGAAGAATTCTAAGCAAAACATGAAACTATGGTGCATCTTCCATACAGTCATACGGAGAGAGGAGACTGGGGGCAGTACGACTACTCTGAAGCTGACCTCAATTTATAAAACAATTTAAAATAAAAATGACTCCCTGTGTCTTAAGGAGTCTGATAAAGGAATGCAGAAGCTTTTGATCTGGCTGACACAACTGGAGACAACAGGCCTAACAGACCTGACTTGCGCTTATCCTGTCAGCCCGCCAACACACAGATATTTGGGTATGACATTTCTTTTCATTGAGGCATTTAAAATTGATTTTGACAGAGAATGAGAAAGTTAATTGACTTCTGATTTTGCATGGAAAAGCACACTCATTTCAAGACAGAAGAAAGGAATGTACCAAGATACTATTATCTTGATATACTTCTATGATTAAACAAAATATACTCCACAATCAAGACTTTTATATTCTTGTTACTATTAAAAAAGCAGTGGACCATTAAAAGATTTGCATATATCTTACCCAAGTATACATACATTTTATACTTCTACCAATGCTAAGCCTATTTTTCCCTAATACTTGTTTTTTCCGGAAACCCTTGAAACAAGAGTCTGTCTGACTTGTCTTGAGAATTGTATTACAAAGATGAGAGAACAAGCTTACAGATAATGAGTGCAAGACAACAGAATGCATATTACTACTGTACAAATGAAATGTGAATGAAAACTCTTAGAGACAGATTTCACCGATATTCTCTCTGTTGCTCCCAACATTCTCTGCGGTTATTGCTTCTACTAAATAAAATTGGATTTTGAACTATTAAGACCTGCCATACCAGGTAAGGACAATAAATCTAACAGAATAAGGCATGAGCTTACTCCCCTTTAAGTTATAAAGCTGTAATCATATTGTACACAAATATCCTAGATACACTCAAAACGGTATTTATTAAATATAATCAAAATGCTTTATGTTTCAGGAAAATACATTCAAAAAGAAAGATTTTTTAACTGAGTCGATAAAGCTTAATGCAAAGTACCCATTGTTCTGCATTATTCGCTAAATACGAACTGTGGTACACCTTGTATATGCCACTTTTCTGTTCTCAAGGCTAAGCACTTACAGGTCAGGGAAAACCTTATGGGACTGAGAGACAAGAAAGGAATTCATGGCAGATTAAATTTTGAAAAAATCGACTTCAGTAATAGATACACTGCTGCTGATTTAATAGAGTCTAATCTCCAGCTATCACCAGCTTGTCATCATATCTGTAGCTCCTGATTACCAATTAAGGCAATATTGCTTAAAAAACACTTGTTCCCTTTTCCTTCTTTCTTTCCTATACCCTGATATACTGTTTGTCAAGATTACAGAAAAGCCCCGAGAACAAATTGCCCCAGCAGCAAGAGTGCTACCTTTTATGGATCAGACGCTCTTAGTCACATAGTTCAGTTTTAGGTAGTCCTGCAAGGGGCAAGGAGTTGGACTCGATGGTCCTTATCGGTCTCGTACAACTTGAGATATTCTATGACTCTGCCACTGTGGTGGCTCCTAACAAAGCTGGACTGTGGGGTCTTGCAAGCTTTCCACAACTCTTCTCTTGCCCTTAACACTTTGATAAGTGTCACTCCATTGCCACCAGAGACTTCAAACTTTATCTTGCTTACAGAAAAACAAGAGATCAATGTTTAACAGGAATTCAGCATGGCATACAAGCCTTTTGTCTATGCCTGTAATTGAAAAATAAAAGGAATTTGGGCTCATACTTAGATCCTGAAGACAAGCAGCACTGCAAAAGTCATAGTGATGTAACTAACATTTTTCTCCTCACCTCTTACAGATATGGTGTCTGGAAAAGGCTCTGTCCTGTCCTGTTCCTTGATCAACACTAAGAATTGTCTTGGACAGAGGTTAAAAACACACCAGGAGCATGCATGGTCAAAAATCATGGATGATAGCATGACTGTTCTCCAGTCCTTGCAGTCCTCATCCTTCCAGTTTCCTGCAGGAACATTGAGGGGTTTTTCCCCCCTCTCCTAATTCAATATTTCATTTTGTTGCTCTTAGAAATTCTTGTGATAACAGAAATGTAGCAGTGCCTTTTTCAACTTTGTCGCCATTTGTTCTTAAAAATGGCATCAGAAAGCTATTTGAGTTACAAAGGCTTTTGTCTGGTTAGCATTTAAAGGCTCATACTTCAACAGGAGTGTCAAATAACTTACTCCCTGCTTCGCCAATACAGAAAAACAGCAGTATAAGGGCAGGAGAAGAACCTACCATCTCAAAAGCTTTAGCTATCGAGATTCATACGTAGCTTGCCACGTGGGAAGTCCTCAGGTAACATACATTTCAATGTGCAGTGTTTTATGGACCTAAATGAAACAGAGAAGCATTTTGCACTCCACAGGTATAGTCTGTGCCAGTTAATGTAGCTTTGATGAAAATATCAATTTTAACGTGATTTTGGGAGGTGCGAGTTTCTAAACTTTCATGACTCAGATGACTTCGTCAGGATGAAAGGATTCCCAAATTAATTGTTTTCATATGTCAGTGTCCCACAGCATGCAACCCAGATTTTCTATTTTACCAGCCAAGGTGAGGCAGACAGAGTGCTCTTTAAAACAGCAAATTCTGTCACCAAACCTCTGTTTACAACACAATATGAATTTCTGTTGCTTATTTTCAGTGCTGCCTTGTGCTGTCCTCTTGGTTCTTACAGTAGTAACTAATCTAAGAGTAAGTGCAGAGAACTGATCTGGCTTTGAAAGCAAAAAAAGCCCTCAAACACACGTCTAAATGCATGTTTGGCAGGACTTTTAAGCTGGAGCACTTAACAACCCAGCTTGAGAGGAAAAAAACAGATGATCATGCAGCTGAGATGCAGGTTAGCTGCAGTGTGGGAGTAAGAACTTTGCATGGTAGTTAGAACAAATCCCTGGTAGAAGGACTCATATATAAATGGGAGGAGGAGGAGAAACAAGTAAGGAAACAATAGCAAAACCCTACATATGCAATTTGATATAATGTTATTTGTGGCATCCTAATCAATCAGAAAAAGGAGAATTTTGGGCGCTAAATAAACACAAGCTTAATTCTTTTTTTCCCTAAACATTTTTTTTCTCAGTAAAATGCAGTGGCACCTTCAGAACTTCTGGAATCTCTGTCATGTTAAGTACATATCTTAGCACATGTTTTAGCTGACAAAATGTGATACTTTTAGAAAAAGGATCTGTAGCCCATCATGTAAATCCATCCTCAAGTGTTTTTTGGGGTTTTTTGGTGGGTGGGTTTTTTTTTTTATTATTAGTCAATTTTGACATGAGAAACCTTAAAAGCTGCTTCAAAAGTCCTTAATCTTGAATCATGCCACACTGATGTCCCTGTACATTCATTACATGTGAGCTAAAAATCCTGCTCCACTGATGGGATAAGGAAGCAGGGGTCTAGAGTAAAAAAGTGATTTTAATCCACTGCAAACCTAAATTATAACAGTGTTTCACTTGTTGGAATTGCTTCAATTTCTTTCCATTCTATATTAAAAGAAAAAGAGTGACAAAGTTTCATGATATCCCATTAATCAAATACACAAATCAGAAAAAGGAAACACAAAGATTAAACCCCAAATGTCAGACCTTTTGAAAATAAAAATTATTGAGATCACTCTGGAGAAGCAAGACTGTAATTTACACACAGCTGTTAGCTTATAGATGCCACAGAAACCAAGCAAATGTGTGTATACACTTGTAAGAGCAAACAGTTACTTGAAAAGAGAGGTGAGAGCCTTTTATTGTATTAACTTTGAGGCAGCATAGAAATGATCCCGAAGTAGAGAAGTACTTCAAACTCGAGTTAGGGAGCATCTCCATCATTCAACAGAGCAGAGTATGAAGAGCTTCAAACTCACTTGTACTTTCACTAGAGTGAAGTATGAAGACAATAGTTAAAAGGCCTGAAAGCACCACAGCCAAGTAAGTATAGTGCTTCACTCTAGCACATAAGCCTTTTCTGTAACTCCATACCCACTCCCAGTGCTGTGAAGCAGCTGACAGCAGCCAGCCCACACAGCTCAGCACCCTACTGCACACAGCAGTGTAAACCTGGCTCCGAACTTGAGTTTCCAGGAAAACTAACTGCTCACGCAGATCTCGCATTTTAAAATGTAGCCATGCAGCTAGACATAGGCAGTAGTTTCCTTCAATTTAATGCTTTTACAAAAAAAGCTGAAAGAACACGTAAAAACCACAACTGGAGGCATACCGGTTCAATCTTCTGACAAAGACCTGTTGTTGTTCCCAGGAGAACAAGGAGACTCATAAGTAATGAAGTTGTAAGGAACTGGAGAGCAGCAACAAGTGAGAATAGACGTATTTCTCAAGACACTTCCTCTGAAACATTTCGTGTAAAATTCCCTTGAAATTGCTAATGCATTTTGGTCCTCAGGCTTGAAATTGATTTGTGTCAGATCTCAAGGCTTCTTAATCAGTGAAGATTTCCTATCCTGTAGTTACAAATCACAGGTTTCCTTTTTTTCTTAAAACTTACCCTCAAACTCATTCTGCACAACTGGCATTTCAGAGTCCACCCAAACAATATCCCCCACCCCACTGAATTCTGTATCAGCCCAAATTATAGTTGATAAGTTCAGAATCACAGAATCACAGAATCACAGAATGACAGGGGTTGGAAGGGACCTCTGTGGGTCATCTAGTCCAACCCCACTGCCACAGCAGGGTCACCTACAGCAGGCTGCACAGGAACTTGTCCAGGAGGGTCTTGAATACCTCCAGAGAAGGAGACTCCACAATCTCCCTGGGCAGCCTGTTCCAGTGCTCCGTCACCCTCAGAGGGAAGAAGTTCTTCCTCATGTTCAGACGGAACTTCCTGTGCCTCAGTTTGTGCCCATTGCCCCTTGTCGAGTCACTGGGCACCACTGAAAAGAGTCTGGCCAATGTTCAGCAATAGTCTAACCAAAACTCTCAGGACCATCTAGACCTAGCGATGACACTACATTCTCATCTAGCTCTTCCTAAGAGACTGTGACTATAACGGACTTTTGCAGACAGATACTGTTAAACAATTTCCATGTGTTCTCTATCTCCTCAATTCTTTTGGGACTCCAACACCACCATTGTGGTAAAAAATAAAACAAAACAAAGAAGGAACCCACTAGTTCTTTTTATGTAACATGACATTCTGTCCACTTTGGTTGCAGTTGTCTATTTTAACCCTAAGCTCAAAACAGCATATGGAACACCAGAAGGTATTTTCATCCTCCTCAGTTTTATCACAATCTTAACAGCCAAATTAGTATTGTGGCAATTTGAACAATGAGGCCATCTGTGAGTCTGATGCCATATCAAAGGAAAAGTTTACTTCACTACAATACTTGTTCAATGCGCAGCTAAAGGAGATTGTCTGTTATTATTTGTCTAAAAGATTATTTACTGGAAGCAATGGAAGAGAGTTTAATACCGAAATTATCCCAGAATTCATTAAGTCCATGTTTGTTTATGTACTTCAAGTGTTCAAGGGGGTGAGGGTGATCTCCAAATCTGAAAAAAAACAAGTACCTTCTACTCAAAAGCCCAGAAGACCGTGTGTTTCACTGGACATCGTGCTGCACTTCCAGAGACTTCACATCCACGTGAGTCACTAGATTCGGATATGCAGACATGCTGACTACACTATACACTGAAACTGAGCGGAACTGAGGCCAGCTGGCACATTGTTATCACACTTTCTGTGCCTGCAAAACAGGATGGCTGCATCCAGATTGCCTGTTCAGAACAGCCACCAGGCTGTACCAACTTCTGAGTCATTCCCAAGAATCATTCAGGAAAGCGCTACTTGGCCCAAACAAAACTCCTGCTGCGATCCATCTAATAATAGTACAGAGGGCTGTTAGTGTCCCTGCCCATGTTCCGACAGGGGTTAACAGCCTGGTGCAGACAAAGACACCGGTACGGTACTGATTGTCCACTCATCCCCAACACAAGAGAAAGAGCATCAGCAGCTGCTGTGGTAGAAGGACACTGAACTTTTGGATGGTTGTGTGATCACTGTCCTACCCCTTTGCTGTCCCTCAGAGAGCACATCGTGCCTGGTTTGCTTTTAAATAATTCTATGGTATGCCCCACAGTAAACAGAAAAGAAGCACTAAGAAGATCAGCTTTCTATTTACAATGATTACTTCAGGGGAGAAATCATTAAGTTATCTCTGCTGCCATCTCCAATGGAATAGGACAACCTTCTCATTTACAACCAAGGAGTTTTTTGGGTTTGTTTTGAACATACAGCTATCCCCATTTGCATGGATACATAAACAAAAGATGACTAAAAATCAGTTAAAAACACAACCCCACAGGATATGAAAGAATGAAGCAAGGATAAAATCTGCACTGTACTGATAGCAAGGATCATATTCACATGAATCCAAAAGACTTAAATAGATCAAATAGGCTTTTTTTTCCCAAGGCTTTCATACAGCTCTGTTCCCTGGAGATTTTAGCCTGTTCAACAGTTACCTGTGGCCTGGTATGGGTTTATGAAGTTTGAAAGGCACCTGTTGTCTCTGCACTGTCCCTCTAAGGTGCAGCCTGGTACATCAATTTCCTTCACGTAAATCCTGGGAGAGAAAGTGATTTTATGTATCTGTCTGTTAATACTAACTTATTGTATTTTCTCCCCAAAAAACAGTTCTGTAATCTGCCAGCTGTTAAATGACAGAGAATTGAAAGCTTTATGTTCATTCAGTACTCAGAGCAGCTCTTTTTCACTAAGCCAGTTTTCCATTTATAAAGAGCTTGTCAAGGTGAGGGGTAACACCTCAAGAGACAAACATGCTCTGCCTTCATCTTCGCCCACATTTTTAATGTGGTTCCAAGGCTCGCTGTGAAATACATCCCAACAATATGAGAAGTCTTTATGAAACCAACAAAATACTTCAAATTATTAAGTGCCACTTCAGTATCTCCAATATGTGGCATTTACAGGTATTAGAGATCTTCATGGCTTCTGACAGTTGGAAAATTGAGTTTATAGTTTGTCAGAACTTATTTTAGATGCTGAATGCTGAAGCAATGAAGGTATTCTAATAATGCTGTAAGAACTACTACACACTGAATTACTCCCCAAAATATTTGCACTGAGCTAAAAAATTAGTTTATCAAATGAATTTTGCAAAAGCTATTCCTATAAAACATAAGCAGCATGGAACAAAGTTTAAAAACTTGTATCTGACACAAGTAGATAACAGCAGAATTATTTTTCTTGGTCTTACGTGACACATCAAAATCTGAAGAAAAACTCCAGAATTTCAATGTCTGTTGCGCAATGATGTTATTGGCAAAATTAAGTATCATGGAATAGCTTATTTGAAAATAAAGCCTTTTGAGTCTTTGCTTCTCCCAATTACTAAACTTCTTCTCAAAACTGTGAGGTGTAGCCTCTGCATCTAACAGGATGAGATTTAGAAATCTCATGGGTTTGTTTGCCTTTCACTTGAAGCAACTAAGTCACAATCCAGTGGTATACTTCTGCTGACACTTATCTTTAATCATGTTTAGTCAAAGAACTCAGACTCAGAAATTCAAATTACATACAAACTAGATGTCTAAATCTAGCAAATAAACATTGTAAGGGAATAAAATAGGTAGAAAAAAAATCATTAAAAATACAGGGGGCATTTTTCTTCCATTATTTTGATTTCTCAAAACTCTGCTATCTCTGATGGTCTTTAATAATACTGTACACCGAAGGTCTCCTTATGAAAGATACCGACTCCTATTAGGTAAAGTATTTCTGGTATGCTCAGGTGCAAATAAAATACAACTGGACAGAGAAGCTAGTCATAAAAGTTGCACTGGAATAAATGCACTTTGGGGTAAAGTTGTGCCGTCAAAGTATTTCCTTGCAACCAATCCCACAGATCCCCATATAAAGGTGATTTAACATTACTGAGATTTAAAGTTCCTCTTGTAAGGGAGTTTGGGCATTTACAATGAAGAATTTTATTCAAAACCTTTGCAGAGCAGTTAAATTCAGTTATGGACACAGACTGCAACCCTTCCTATCAGCAAGCTGCCCAACAAGCAACATGTTGCATGTCTCAGTCCAGGGGCCCCGAGAGCATCCCCTCTCCTGGGTGTCTGGCTGCTGGAGCTCTGGTGTGTCTCTCACCACAGAGACAGCGCACCCAAGGGCTGTCCCCTTTTTTCCCCTGGGGACTCCCACACCGTGCTGTGGCCTGATGCCCCAGCCTGGCCCCAGGTCCATCACCACAGAATCACACAGAATCACAGAATAGTAGGGGTTGGAAGGGACCTCTGTGGGTCATCTAGTCCAACCCTCCTGCCGAAGCAGGGTCACCTACAGCAAGCTGCACAGGACCTTGTCCAGGCGGGTCTTGAATATCTCCAGAGAAGGAGACTCCACAACCTCCCTGGGCAGCCTGTTCCAGTGCTCCGTCACCCTCACAGGGAAGAAGTTCCTCCTCATGTTCAGACGGAACTTCCTGTGCCTCAGTTTGTGCCCACTGCCCCTTGTCCTGTCACTGGGCACCACTGAAAAGAGCTTGGCCCCATCCTCCTGACACCCACCCTTCAGATATTTGTAAGCATTTATAAGGTCCCCTCGCAGCCTTCTCTTCTTCAGGCTGAAGAAGCCCAGTTCCCTCAACCTCTCCTCGTAGGGGAGATGCTCCAGTCCCCTCATCATCCTCGTAGCCCTCCGCTGGACTCTCTCCAGTAGCTCTTCATCTTTCTTGAAGTGGGGAGCCCAGAACTGGACACAGTACTCTAGATGAGGCCTCACCAGGGCAGTGTAGAGGGGAAGGAGAACCTCCCTCGTCCTGCTGGCCACACTCTTCTTGATGCACCCCAGGATCCCATTGGCTTTCTTGGCAGCCAGGGCACACTGCTGGCTCATGGTTAACCTGTCGTCCACCAGGACACCCAGGTCCCTCTCCACAGATCTGCTCTCCAGCAGGTCCACCCCAAGCCTGTACTTGTGCATGAGGTTGTTCCTGCCCAGGTGCAGGACCCTGCATTTGGCTTTGTTGAACCTCATCAGGTTCCTCTCTGCCCAGCTTTCCAGCCTATCCACAGCCCTGCTCTGTCACCCCGGGGCCGGGCCTGCCCCTGGCTGCCACCTCCAGGCCTGCCCTGCTCCCCCAGGGACCTCGCTGGCAGGGCCCCCGCCCCTGCGGATCTGACAGCCCTTGCTGCTCCTTCATAGTGGCAGTGGAAGTCCCAGGAATACATAAAGTCTCCTCCATTTAATTTCTAGAAGAACCTGAAGTAGGTTGCTTCTTACAGCCAGGGTGGTGGTTTTCATGTGACGTCAGGATGACGTCAGCAATTCAACCTACAACTTTCATACCTGAAAAACTCTGAAGATGCCAGTTACAAGACACAAACCTAAAGAAGAGCTTTGGCTTAAAGAGCTTAAAGTATTGCTGTGTGCACCTTGCATGTACCCAGACTATGGGTGTGTTTGTGGGGAAGAAAAAACACTAAACAACCCAAAATACGAAAAAAATTACACACTTCTAGTCACTGTTTGTAGCTTCAAATGTTTCCCATGTCATCCATCAGATAATAATAGAAAGTATTCAGTATATTTCCACATACCAAAGTGAGAAAAGCACTGTTTCAGAATTAAGGAGGTAAGGCATATGGGAACAAGTAGCACCATTCACTTGATCAGCTGGCATAAACGGAAAGCATAAGGCTTATTCAGCAAGATCCTGATGTGCAAAAGGGCTTAATCAGTTATGCATCTTCTCAATTCTGACACAGTTTAAGTAGAAAACGTCATTTCTGTCCACAAAATTTTTCCTGGTTTGTATTTGTAGACCACCACAAGTACAAAAATGCTGCCACTGTAACACATTTAGTATTGGCATTAATAGGCAACATCCAAGTATTTACCTACTTCGTCCACACACACACATGCACTTCTCTTGGGAGCATGACACTCAATAGATAATCCAGTCGATATGTGAAGTAGAATGAGAAAAAAATTATTCATAACATAATGGTGACAATTTTGACAAAACAAAAAAAAGAAATCTGGAATGAGTTAGACCATTTCAGAAAAACGCTTACACCTTGTGTCAATCAGAAACCATGTATGAAACAAAATGGCATGAAGTGGGGCAATGGCTGTTTATTAAACTGTAGAAATAGTGAAAAAGTACATTCATCAAAATGGTTAGCGTGTAAGTAATACTTTGATCCAAAGTTTTCTTTACATCAAGAATAACCGGCTTATTTTTGCCCCTCTGTTCCCACCATGTTTTTCAGATACCTTTGAGTATTTGCCTGTCGTTTTACTAACAGCTGCAGAGGATGTGAGCAAATAAAAGACTTGACTTCTCTGCTGCAGTGAATAACACGTAATGGAACCAACTTCTATTATATCATGGGCTAAGATTCATTTTGTAAAAATCAAACATTTTTGCAGTTGACAAACAGAGGGACTGTTCCTCTCAAGAACAGCAGTGAATGAATAATAAAGTAACCGCCACCTGAGTAGCTAGAAGGGAGAGCTCAGTAGAACTCAGATGGCTTTTATAGGTGTGAATCAGGACCTCTTTTTCTTTTCAATCCAAATAACCAATGGACAGATGCATTGTGTGCAGCTCCCATTACAAGCTGCGCATATAAATACACTATGGCGATAAAAAAGAAATCTTTTGCTTCCTCCTTTTAAACATAAACTGTCTAGGATCTTCTGGGGTTGACTCTTCTCAAAATGGAAACTTGGTAGAACATGTTTACTTTTCATAAAATGTAGAGTTGTTAACTTAGCTCTTCCTGTATTTTACATGGTATTAAATAACCTATGAAAGTAAAGATTTCTTCTAGCACTACACAAAGTAACCTTACTGTTTTAAAATACACTGTAAAGTTTAAAATGCATTTGATGGCTTAAGCATTCACAGGAACTTAGTGTTGTAGATCACAGAAGGAAAGCTCATTTACCCAGCAGTTTTACAGCTCTAAGCAAGGCAGTGCTGCATAAAAGATACTTTGTCATTCCTTGCCCTTCATACCAGGCTGACTCCTCTGCTGTTGGGGGACAAAGACATACGAGCTTTCGCGGTGTACAAGGCCAAAGATGATTTTGCATGGACGGAGGATGTGGATAGTTTCCTGCCTTACTTACTGAATACTGTTTACAGGTTTTAATTGCAGAATGTCTCTTTGGTAATTACACCCAGTCTGCGACACACCTGCTTGGCTAAGGTTGTGGCAGGGATTTATTTTTTCATATTTGCTTTTTAAGTCAGACAACTCATTTCTTCCAAGACCTCTTACTTTTTCATTTACGTAAACAAGTAATCATACAGACAAAAAAAAGAAGTGAAGCAAAAGACTCCAAAGACTTACGACAGTCAAAGGACTTATGACAATCCCCATAAAGGGTACTTATTTAACTTTAGCACAAATCTAAAGTTTTTTTGGAAGGTCTCTTTTGAAGATTAAAGCTGAAATTTAGTAATCCTGAAGCATTTTGTTATACACTACATTTTATTAGAATTAGGGCAGAATAAGACGAAGTATCTAAGCCACAAGAGGTCTCCCCTACAGCCACATGTTCACAGAGTCTGGGGACGGTATTATCAGCTACATAGCCCTCCAGCTAGGAAGCCAGGAGTTACGGCTTTCATAGCATTAGTTTTTTGGCCCGTTTGTCTGCCTGGTCCAGGCAAAACACTGTGGAGACAGCAAACCCCCACTTACAGTGCTAGGGATGCAGAAGCACTGAGTGGTAGCCAGTCAGTAGATCAGTTCAGCTACAAACTTCAAATCCCACTTACCTCGCAGTTTCATGGCTCCAAGCAGTGCTACACTGCTGCTGAGATTTCCTCTGCTTTTTCACTTCTTTCCCTTACCTTTGTCTCTTTTTGGCTGCTAATCATCTAAATTGCCAGCACAAAGATGACTTCTTCTTACTCCCGTTCATTGCACTGTGCTAGCAAAGTATTGTGATGCTTCTTGTGTGTAAAGTGGGTTTGGATTGAAAATGGTATGATCATGTCTAAATGGGTTCCTGACATTGCTCAACAAGAGGGAAGAAAATTCAGCAGCAGTACAGGATACCACAACAGCAGTGGCAAGAGATGATCTAACATCACTCCGCAATGTACATGAGCCCAGTGTGAAAGAAAGGGGTCTAAGTGCAAAATTATATGCATGATGGCCACCTTAAGACAATGTAATGAAGTTGAAAACTAGGTTCTAGCACTTCAGTGAGTTGTAGCTGACTGTAAACATCATAGATTATTTCAATGCAGTCTTGTTTATACAAACTAGCATTGCCTGTCCATATAATTACTTACGCATATACATACTCAGTGATGAAATTCTCAGAGGAGTTTAGAAAGCACCCTGATGCTCCTTTGAGTTAGTTTGCAGTCTGGAGCCCAGATTCCCAAGGAGAGGAATGGGGTTGACATACTGGATGGAACACAGGGGACACCACAAAAAAGCTAAACTGAAACACTTTTCCTCTGGTACAACTAGTCCTGAGAATTTCTAGCTCTTTTGAGAACTTGTAGACCTTGTCAGGAGTTTTTACCAGTGAAATATAGGTTCAATTTACATACAATTTACAGGATCTTTAAACTCTTCCAAAACCAGGAAACATAGGATTACAACAGGAAATTAGGAGATTCACATAGATTTTAGCTCAAAGACTGCAGGTGACCTTAAAATTTGCTATAATAAAGTACCAAACATTATAGTTACCCTGTTTGAACCCAATGACTTGTATAGTAAAATTTAACTCTCAGAAATGGAGAGGTATCTTATAAGAGGCATAAAGCACTGCCATTTTACTCCAGTGGTTAATCACCCTTTTAGTTAAAAATGTGTATCTAATTTTGTATTTATTTCTTTAATTACATTCTCCAGGTACTGTTTCTTGCTAAGGTTCTGCTAGCACAAAAATTCTTCTGTTTTTCTTCTCTGTGAAGGTACATGTACTTTTTAATCAAGTCTTTCCGTCAGCTGCATCTGCGTTTGATGGGAAGGGATTGACAAATGATTTTCCCCAAGCTCAATTCAGCAATAAAATACCATTTCTCACTTTCAATTTTCGGTGTCATTTTCTTTTCTTCTTCCTATTCCCAGGTTTCATCTTCTTCAAAACGAAAAAAAGAGCAAGAGGAAATTTCAGCATTTTTTCTTTCATTGGGAATTCACATACTGTGCATCAAAATATACTCAAATTATTTACTTCAGAAAGATAAGCTTTAGCTCAGATAAATGTAAACATCAAAGGTGGAGAAAGATTGAAAGAAAATTGTCAGATAATTCTTATAATTCAAAATTCATACTTAAGTAAATAGGCATCTCTTTTTACTTGAGAATTTTAAAGATTTTGTATTTTTTCTATACAAATTAGAAGTTACACAATTGTAACCATTCAGAACAACGACCCCTGCAGTTCACAGGGAATATAGACTGCAGCTGCTGAATTTCCAGACAAAAATCTTACACTGCTTTAAAAAGGGGCTGGTGACTGGTTTTACTGGAATGCAGAAAGGAGCACAACAAAGCCTGCAGTGTAGTATTGCTAACAACGGATCTGAACTGTGTCCAGCTCTGGAGCCCCCAGCACAACAAGGACATGGACCTGTTGGAGCGGGTCCAGAGGAGGGCTACAAAAATGACCTAAAGGCTGGAGCACCTCTCGTGTGAGCAAAGGCTGAGAGAGTTGGGGCAGTTCAGCCTGGAGAAGAGAAGGCTGTGAGGACACCCTATTGTGGCCTTCCAGTACTTCAGGGGCTTGTAAAAAGATGGGGACAAATTTTCTGGCAGGGCCTGTTGCCATAGGACAAGGGGGAATGGTTTTAAATTAAAAGAGGGTAGATCTAGACTGTCTATCAGGAAGAAATTCTTCACCATGAGGGTGGTGAGGCACTGGAACAGGTTGCCCAGAGAAGCTGTGGCTGCCCCCTCCCTGGCAATGTTCAAGGCCAGGTTGGATGGGGCATTGAGTAACCTGCTCTAGTGGAAGGCTTCCCTGCCCATGGCAGGGGGGTTAGACTAGTTGGCCTTTAAAGGTCCCTTCCAACTCAAACCATTCTATGATTCTATGAATATGTAATTCTCAAAAAAGCTAGTACCGATAAGTATAAATGAATTATAAGATCATTGTTATTCTCAAGGAAAGATGCTGAAGCTCTTTCCAGTGGTGCCCAGTGACAGGACAAGGGGCAATGGGCACAAACTGAGGCACAGGAAGTTCCGTCTGAACATGAGGAAGAACTTCTTCCCTCTGAGGGTGACGGAGCACTGGAACAGGCTGCCCAGGGAGATTGTGGAGTCTCCTTCTCCGGAGATATTCAAGACCTGCCTGGACAAGGTCCTGTGCAACCTGCTGTAGGTGACCCTGCTTCAGCAGGAGGGTTGGACTAGATGACCCACAGTGGTCCCTTCCAACCCCTACTATTCTGTGATTCTGTGATTCTGTGATTCTGTGATTCTGTGATTCTGTGAAGTTGTTTAAAGTCAGGAAAAAACTCAGTTAGGGATTCTGATACAGCAGACTGGAGTCATTTTAGAGATGGATACTGCCTGAAGACTATTAGACATAATTTGTGCCTATTTTCTATCTTCAGAAAAAGTCTGGATACATAAAATTGAGCAGGAATCATTTTGTATTTCCCCTAAGCACACAGGGAATAAGTGCAAGACATTGGTTCCATTGTTTCTCAATCCTTAATACACCAAAACACTCCGAGCATATACATCTAAAAATAATTAAATTCCCTCTTCCCCATGCCTCCAGGGATTTGGAAGGGAGGTAATTTATCCAACTCAGGAAGGACAACATTCCTCCAAGCTGCTGACAATACAACTATGTGGTGTCTTTATTATTTAGAGAGCATTTTTAATGCAATTACTATTATTGTTATTAAAGAAAAACAATCAGACTTTATTCAGAATAGTTTTTTTAGAATGCGTCACTAAATCCAAGTAAAATTGGTAGAAAAGAAAAAAGACAGTCCTATGCTAGAGAGAGTAAATGTGATACAAAATTTAATTGGTTGTCTGAATAAGCTTGCATTGTCTGTTTCTTTATTATAAGTACTATATATTATAAATAAATGCACTATGTAAATTATTTTATATGTTATAGTACCATTTCAATACATTATGAGAAAGCTATTTTCCTTTACTAAGTGGTACCAAGATCAGACAGAATGAGAGCAAAGACCAGTAAAAATTCAGAACACTGTACAAGAGATGGTTGGGAGCAAGAAATACATCCTAGCAAGGAGTCCCTCCCCTACACTTAACATTTCGCAATAAAGGTTTAAATTACTACATGTTCCATCACAGTCTTTACAACATGATTCGTTAAATGCCTTGCTGTTGGTATATAATACCCAAGAGTGAAATCTTAATACAACGGCAAATATCCCACTGACTTCAACTGGGACAAGGATTTAATTCAGGGTATTTCACTCTGCAACAATATTGCTTGACAGCTCTACCATCTGCAGAGAAGTTCCCTTTACGTACCAACAGAGCATCCAATTCAGCTATGGGAAAAAAAAAAGTTTCAGTGTAGCTCTTGTAATCTAAAAGAGATGATGAAAGAACTTCTGAGGCGTGCACAGATACAAATTACCAAAAGAAAAAGATGTTAATAAAGCCAACATTATACAGATAAAGCACAAGCCACATATCTAGCAAAGATTTGATCTAACTCTTCAGCAGATTATAATTATGGTAAAAAAGCCATACACATACGATTCTAAAAGTTGATGAAGTATTCTAGGCTTTAAAGTAAAATAAGAATCTACTGCAGAAAGAAAAAAAGGTCATTAAGGAGCAAACCCACACACACATTCCACTTCAAAATAATTTCAAAATAAGTCAAATAAAGGCACAATTAGGACAAAAAAACAGTTTGTGTAGTATTTTTTACTCAAGCCATTGAAATGAATCGGAACTTCAGGTGTGTACATGTTTTGGTTTGCATAGAGTTAATTTTTTCAGCTCCCATGTTGCCATATTTTGGATTTCTGCTGGAAACCACGTTAATAACATAGCAATGTTTTCATTACTGCTGAGCAGTGCTCACACAGCATCAAGGCCTTTTCTGCTTCTCACACCACCCTGCCAGCAAGTAGGCTGGGGGTGCACACGACATTTGCAGGGGACACACCTGGGATAGCTGACCCCAGCTGACCCAAGGGATATTCTATACCATATGACATCATGCTCAGCGTATAAAGCTGGGGGAAGGAGGAAGAAGAGGGGGTGTTCAGAATGATGAAATTTGTCTTCCCCAGTAACGGTTAAGCGTGATGGAGCCCTGCTTTCCCAGAGATGGCTGACCACCTGCCTGCCGATGGGAAGCAGAGAATGAGTTCCTTGTTTTGCTTTGCTTGCACGTGCAGCTTTTGCATTATCTATTAAACTGTCTTCATCTCAGCCCATGAGATTTCTCACTTTTCCCCTTCCGATTCCCTCCCCCATTACACTGGGGTGAGCAAGCAAGCGGCTGGTTGGGGCTCAGCGGCTGGCTGGGGCTAACGCACAACAAGGTGTCATGCATGAAGTTTGCTCTGACTACTTCTTCTCTTAATCAGAAAAATGGAGTTGGCCCCAGCCTACATACCTTTTTTTTTACCCAACAAAATTCCCTACAACAGAATAAAACAAAATAGCTTTCTTGTCATAACATTTCCAATCAGCAAAGGGTATTACCTTGCTGTTGATCCCTCAGAGCATCACCTTAAACCTCCCTAACTTACCTGTGTTGCAGTAAACCGAGGAACAAACAGACAAATACTAAAGGATATCTCTCTCTAAGGAAGAATTAACAAAACTGAAGCTAGGCCCAGAATAATTACACAGAAGGAGCAGGCTATGTTTAAAGAGAAGTCTATGTGGAATTACATACGCTTTTGGAAAGCGCAATCACATCCTACAGGATGTCTACCTACATTATGTACTTTAATGATTACTAGAAGGTTAGTGTCAACAACAGTCATAGGCACAATTAGAGAATTTTTAATAAATAACTAAGAGCCTTTCACAGTTGAAGTCTTATACAGGCTTTGAGAAAAGTCTTTTATACCCATATATGTTTTTCCCCCCAACACTAGCAGCAGGAAATGCATAAAGAATGAATGACCATTGCTTGGGTTTGATTTTATTAAATATTTCATTTTAGTGATCTGCTTTTATTCATATTAAAATCTACCACATAGCAATTTCCTTTAGATCACAGCACATTTATACAGGGAAGTCCTGAATATTCTGGTATTATAGTATGGTATTAGTTCAAAAGTAAATTGTATGAACATGCAAGCAAGCTATGTAAAACTTACTATTTAGTTATGAAATCAAGTACCAAAATGAAAAAAGAAATGTATGCTAAGAATAAAAAATGGTTTTGCTTACCACTGCAGTGTTTTAAGTTCACAGTATAACCCTGCTATTTCTACAATGTGAATTGTGCTTGAAATTAAAACAACTTTTGCTTACAAGCACCAGCCTGCAGTTACAACTCCCTTTTCTTCTCAGCAACTGCACCTGCATTTTATAGCATTCTCAAAACAAGAAAAAGGTTGAGCTTCTTATTTCTGTTGTTTGCACTGAACCTTGCTGAAAACAGAAATGGAGCTGTAGAGATAGACTGGAGGTTCTCCTGAAACTAGTTTCTTACCACAAACCTTTAACAAAAGCAGGACTACTTTGCATGGCAATATCACCTGTGTGATGGCACAGTCTTACATCAGACATGAGTGTTCTTACTACTCGTCATGAGAAAGAATGCTGCTTGGCTTCAGAACTGTACCTTCCTGGCTGTTTGTGAATAGGATTAAGACATTACTGCAAAGAAAAATATCTTGTCAAATACGTTATTTTAGAAAGACAAAATTCACTAGTTATTTCTATGACTGATTTTAAATTTCTATTAAAGCTATTAAAGTCATATTTCCATATGTCTACACAACTTCCTCATCTACGCGGTATGGCATCTTTCTCCTTCACTTGCCTCACCTAATGCAGAAACCAGGCATTCCTATACTTATGACCTTGGAGGTGCTGATAAGCAAGCTCTGACAATTTCATAGTGCAACAGGGGCTACAAATAAAACACTTTTTTTTTTTTCCAATAGAACTCTTGCCTATGAATCTTAGAAAAATAAATTCTAAAACTACAGAATTTCACTTATCCATATAAAGACTCTTCCAGGGAGCTAAATCCCTAATTTCAAGCCCCTCTTGAGCTGGAGTGAATTCAATTTTACAGCCTTACTTATTCATTTACCCTTTATTGAGATAAAGATAATTGCAGTTCTTCCTGCCAAATCACCGTTGCATGGCAGAAACAAATGCAGACGTAATACAGGAAGAAAAGAGAGAACACCAGAAGCACGGCTCTAAAGCACATCTACTTGTACAGGCTCCCCTTCGCTCTTTGTTTGGTTTGAAACAAATTTTTAGAGGCAATGCTAGCTCAGCTTCAGACATCACAGAGATCATGAACAGCTAATTGAAAAAAACAGTCTGAGGAGATTCAAACACATACAGCAAAGCATGAGCTGCACTAAATAATATTTTCTTTAAGATAGCAGAAAAACAGAGGTGAAGTCACTTCCTCTCAAAAGAAAAAAGAGCGAGTCTTGATCACATTTTAGAAAGAAAGCTTTTCTTCATTAGGGACAAGATTCTGCATCCCAGCTGAACTCAGGTGTTTTAACCTCCTCTAAGAGCCGTTATATACATGCTGTATTTCCTCAGGGCTTTCTGGGGGCTATTTTAGTGATGTATCCCGGCAGCATGTAACTTAAATGCCATGCTGAAGTGTTCACTTTTCCTCATGCTCTGTCTGGAGCTTAGGATCAAAAAATCTTTCACAACACTATTCAAAACCTAATCTGAACACACGGCTCCTTCAGAGGATCCAGCCCTAACTGTATGCTGGCTCAAAAGTGAGCCCATCTCAGGCAAGCGGTTTTGGAGAAGCTTCACAACATCTCCACAGATAGATGCTACTCCTTCATCTCAGGACACCTCCTCTTGGCACTGGTACTGCACCCCCATAGTTCTGAATGGCACCTGAAACCATACCGATCACTTCAGATTACAAATGACTCAAACTCTTTCAAGAGTCAGTACTATTTTCTTACATGTTCCCCATCAGAAATGCCCTTCCTTAGGAATTTACTCTGATTTGTTTGGGGTTAGGGTCTGTCCATTCTTCCCCCCCCCCTCTTTTTTTTAAGGAAACTAATTTAGGTTAAGATATTGATAACAATAAAATTTCAGGAAATTTAGACATTTAACTGATTTTACAGCTATATTCTCAGATCTTGTGTCTCATGTGTATGAGTCTCTCCTGAATCTCTTTTTAAACCAGTTCAATCTTCAATTTCATTCCTGTAGCTTGTTCTTTACTGCCAGAAGACTAGATCTCTACAAATCCAATTACAGAGCCATCGTGTTTGTTTACAGAGAGAGGTCCACATTAGCACACAGCTTCTCCTTTAGAAGTTTTATATCAATAGCATTGAATATTGATGAAATTTAAGTGTTTCACTCACTTAATGAAACACCAGTATATTTTATTATTGCAGTTTATACTTTTGAGATCAAAAGCTCATTCTCTTGATCTTCTATTCACAAACTTCTAATTGCACATTACAGAGGGAATAAGAGCAGCACAGACATGTTTTCCTTATTTCCTCCCTCAATATGAGGCCCATACAGGAGCATTTCTGTGCCCACTGTTGAGGTTTGACATTGGTAAATTGACGCACTAACCCTGCTGAAGGTAGCTCAGATTGTTTCTGTCACAACATGTTTAAAGAGCTCCATGGTCAGTCCCGCATTGGTATGAGAACTGTCAGTCACGCGGTGGATTCTTTGCTGCACAGATGACTGACACTGAGAAGTTCTACATCTGAAAGTGTCAGCTCTTCAGAAGGCTACGACACAACCTTGCCAGCATACAGGTTATCTTAATGTTCACATTTTCAACATCCAGCTTTATTTGTTTTTTTAATTTATTACAGAGTAATACCACAGTAATTAAGTGTTTGGACCTTTTTAAGAATAAACAGAAAACACAAGCTTGTAAGAGCTTGCAGTATCTCTGAATGCTCTTAAGAACAAGATGGACCATTTAAAATTTAGCGTAGTTTCATGATAGTTACAAACTATGAAGGTTTTTAATCACTCCAAAAAATGAAATTTATTCCCCAGTTCCATGTTGAACACTATGGCTATCATCAAAGCAGTAAATAGAAATGGGTACTTTCTAACCTTCCGATTTTCAAACAGCTGTTTGAACCAGAATGACTTGCAACATTTTTTGTCCTTTTTTACCTTCCTTTTACTATACATAAAATATCTAGTGCTAAGGGATGTTGTAAGTTGCTGCTGCCTCCACAAGCTCCATGACCTGAGGGTTCCTCTGTCCCGGACACGGCTGCCATGTTCCCGTCTGCAGGTTCAACCTACAGCAAAGCCAAGCACAAAGCCTCAGGGCACACACAGAGGCACCACCAGGACCTGCCATAGGGAAGGTGCCCACAGCCCAGCAGTGCCCAGCCTAACACCACTAGGGCTCACAGAAGTAGAGAGAGCCCCGTCCCCTCCTCCTCTGGGCCTGGCAGAGCCAGCAGGTCACCCACACGACACTCTCCCACTTCGCAGGTCCCCAACTGTCGGCTGGTCCAGCCCAGTGCTTGCTGCCAACAGACACTTGCTCGTCCCACAGGCATCTGGCACCTGCAAGTTCCCCCACATATCTGCCCAGACCTTCCACCCACCCAATACCCCTGCCCAGACCTGGGGCCTCCTACTTGCTGGTCAGTTCAGCGTGGAGTTCTCAGGCAAATACCAATGAACACCGGGTTTGGGGGTGATACAGATATTCGTCACCCCTGCATCTGGCACCAAGCACACAGACTGTGAGCTGTGGTCCCACTGAAGCCACTGGCACCGAGTCCCTCACTCCTCCCGGTCCCTCCAGCAGTTGGTTTTTGGGACACACAGCGTTCCTCCTCAGCAGCTGGAAGACCACTTCCCCTCCCCCAGTTGCTGGCACCACAGTCCAGGGGCACCTACTCCCCTGGTCTGACTCCAGTAGCTGGCACCCAGTCCACTGACACCAGTCCCCCCAAGTAGCTGGCACTCACATACATAGAATGGAGAGTGAGATCATGCTGAGAGACTGTTAGGAGAGTCTGTAAATAAGGCAGGACAGCCTGTGGTGATCAGGCACAGGGCTCGGTCAGACAAGCCGACTGACCAGCCCCGTTTTATGCAAGATCAGCTCTTTTATATCCCTCTCTGCCTGCCCTGGCATTGTTCCTCCCCAGTGCCCTTCCCCTAAACATTCCTCTGTAAGTTCTCCATAGTTGCTCAGGCCACCCCTGAATATCCCAAATTCTCATGTTCCTTATTTCTCCCGTCTTAACAATCACAAAGCCCAGGTGGCCCTCTCCAAAGCTCTGCCTGTATTTTTTTGATGGCCCATAAATTAGTAGCTCGAGACTTTTGGTCTTTGGCATTGCCTCCCTTATCTCCTCAGGTGGGTCTCTGTGTTCCTGTTTATTGCTTTGCCCTCCAGCATCAGAAAGATCTTTGATCATATAAGCTCAGTGAAGCAAACACTCCAATCTTCCACATCCCCTTACATACAACACATAAGTCTTGTTATCTATTTGTATATTAATGTAATACCTAGAGCATGATTTTATTCCGTGAAGCTCTGAAAACACTTTAACCCGTAAGTTGTTATAAAGAGCACCATCCATTTCTTAGAAATTTTATGTTATGCTGCTAATGGCTGCTTACCCAAGGCAATGTGTGCTCACAGCCCAGAAGGCCAACTGTATCCAGGGTTGCACCAAAAGCAGCATGGCCAGCAGGTCAAGGGAGGTGATTCTGCCCCTCTGCTCCGCTCTGGTGAGACCCCACCTGGAGTCCTGCGTCCAGCTCTGGAGCCCTCAGCACAGGAAAGACATGGACCTGTTGGAGCGGGTCCAGAGGAGGCCACAAAGGTGATCCGAGGGCTGGAGCACCTCTCCTGTGAGGAAAGGCTGAGAGATTTGGGGCTGTTAAGCCTGGAGAAGAGAAGGCTACATGGAGACCTTACAGCAGCCTTCCAGTAACTGAAGGGGCCTATAGGAAAGATGGGGAAAATATTTTCAGCAGGGCTTGTTGTGACAGGACAAGGAGCAATGGATTTAAACTAAGGGAGGGTAGAATTACACTGGATATAAGGAAGAAATTTTTTTACCATGAGGGTGGTGAAACACTGGCACAGGTTGTCCAGAGAGGTGGTGGAGGCCCCATCCCTGGAAACATTCAAGGCCAGGTTGGACAGGGATCTGAGCAACCTGGCCTAGTGAAAGATGCCCGTGGTCACTGCAGGGGGGCTGGGCTAGATGACCTCTAAAGGTCCCTTCCAACCCAAAGCATTCTGTGATTCTGTGCTATGGGGAAAGGCTGAGAGAGTTGGGGTTATTCAGCCTGGAGAAGAGAAGGCTGCGGGGACACCTTATAGCAGCCTTCCCTTAGGAAAGATGAAGAGTGACTTTCTACCAGAGCCTACAGTGACAGAACAAAGGACAATGGTTTTAAACTGAAAGAGAGTGGATTTAGATTAGATATAAGGAAGAAATTCCTCACTGTGAGGGTGGTGAGGCACTGGCATAGGTTGCCCAGAGAAGCTGTGGCTGCCCCCTTCCTGGCAGTGTTCAAGGCCAGGCTGGATGGGGCTTTGAGCAGCCTGCTCTAGTGGAAGGTGTCCCTGCCCATGGCGGGGGGGTGGAACGAGGTGATCTTTAAGGTCCCTTCCAACCCAAACCATTCTATGATTCTATAATCTGCCTTTCAGTTTTATTAGCTCCATACAGTTTAGACATTACTTTAATTCTTCATTTTCTCATAGCTTTATTATAATACTAATGAGAAAGCATGGGAGAGTATTAAGTTAAGAATTAGCTAAGTGCTTTCCAATACTACTAGGCTATACATACAAGAAAATTAAGCATGCCAGAGTTTATTTTTTTATGGCCCTTAAGCTAAGTAGCACAAAACGAAAGAAGATGGTAACCTTCAAACTGCCTCTGAAGTGCTCTTGTGAACCGTGCCAGGAATTATTTGACTGGAGACAGAAATCACATGAGGGACCACTGTATCATTCTAACTCTACAGATAATCAAGACTCAGTACTGAGGTCTCTGCACCATTTTATTCACTGGTACTGAGATAAGCCCCAGGTGTTCATCTTCAGCCTGTAACTATCCTGTACAAACATAGGCTCTGGACAGTCATTCTCCTCTACAAACTTTATCCATACTTTATCCTGCTGCACATACTTTAAATGCAAAAAAAAGCAAATATTTATATGTAAATAATTTAACTAGCACATAAACTAATTTCCTTTTTGAAGTTTGTCTTATTACTATGCTTAATCACAGCCAAAGATACTGAAAAAGATACGGTAAACTTTGCTAATAATAATTTGTTATATTCTCTACGTAATTTCTATGGCTTGAAGTAGCTCTAACATTCATATAGCTGTAGAATTTCTTTATTTTACAGATTAGGCATGGTTTTGCTAAGATTAAGTTCAAGGGATCTCAATCATTTCTGACCTCTCCCCCACCCGCGGGGTATGTCGTCATCTGCCATAACGTGCAATGACATCAGGACACCCACTTTATTTAAATCAACATTACCTTCACTCAGAGCAAAATGTTATTAAACACTTGGGCCAAAAGTAGGAAAGAACTGAAGTGCATAATTTCCCTTTATAAACAGCATTTCCAGGAATCACAATTTTGCTTGCCTGAAGCCAGTCATTGAAATATCTGACTGTTGCTTCCATCAGCTACGCAAAGCTCTTCAGCTCTAATGGAGACTTCAATAAATCACACACTTAAAAAATGCACAAACTGAAGTAAGAGAAGTAAGTATTATTGCAATAATATACTATTTTCAAAAAGCCTCTGCCGGTAGCTACTGCATGTATCATGATCAATTACAGCACAGTAACTCCACTGTCACTTTTGATTCTTTTTTTTTGCCATCACAGCCTAAAAGCCTCACCAGAATCAGCCCACACCATTCACATACCACCGCTGCATCTTCTTCCCTCCTTGCTTTAAAGTCACAAGTTCACCTTCAAGAAACAAATGGAGGTAAAGTGCTCAGGCCTGTTCTCATCGCCTACTTCAAGACTCCATATATGAAACTTAACATGAAATTAGGCTTCCCTTCTTCCCATTTATCATTTCCCTCCTCTTGTAGACTCAAACAGATATTTCACCTGCTGGTTCAGCTGTGCCTGAGGAGGAACACAGGCCAGGGTGGGGTGAAGGCAGGGGTTCACAGTTTCGGAGCAGATATTTCTGATCATGCACATCTATCACCTATATTCTGATGTACGAAAAAACTCCATATTATTGTTTCTCTTCCTTTTAAAGGTAATCTTTTTTTTTTCTTTTTTTAATGTAGTAAAGTGTGTACTCTCCTGCAAAGTTACTTCATCATTCCCCGGTAAATGATTTGTGGCAGACAACACATGTTTTTCTTCATCAACGACCTGGATGAAGAGTTAGAATGTACCCTCAGCAAGTTTGCTGATGACACCAAACTGGGAGGTGTGGTAGATACACCAGAAGGCTGTGCTGCCATTCAGCATGACCTGGATAGGCTGGAAAGTTGGGCAGAGAGGAACCTGATGAGGTTCAACAAAGGCAAATGCAGGGTCCTGCACTTGGGGAGGAACAACCTCATGCACCAGTACAGGCTTGGGGCGGACCTGCTGGACAGCAGCTCTGCGGAGAGGGACCTGGGTGTCCTGGTGGACGACAGGTTAACCATGAGCCAGCAGTGTGCCCTGGCTGCCAAGAAAGCCAATGGCATCCTGGGATGCATTAGGAAGAGTGTGGCCAGTAGGTCGAGGGAGGTTCTCCTTCCCCTCTACACTGCCCTAGGGAGGCCTCATCTGGAGTACTCTGTCCAGTTCTGGGCTCCCCACTTCAAGAAAGATGAGGAGCTACTGGAGAGAGTCCAGCGGAGGGCTACGAGGATGGTGAGGGGACTGGAACATCTCTCCTACGAGGAGAGGCTGAGGGAGCTGGGCTTGTTCAGCCTGAAGAAGAGAAGGCTGCGAGGGGACCTAATATATGCTTATAAATATCTGAAGGGTGGCTGTCAGGAGGATGGGGCCAAGCTCTTTTCAGTGGTGCCCAGTGACAAGGGGCAGTGGGCACAAACTGAAGCACAGGAAGTTCCGTCTGAACATGAGGAAGAACTTCTTCCCTCTGAGGGTGACGGAGCACTGGAACAGGCTGCCCAGGGAGGTTGTGGAGTCTCCCTCTCTGGAGATATTCAAGCCCCGCCTGGACGCGGTCCTGTGCAGCCTGCTGTAGGTGACCCTGCTTCAGCAGGAGGGTTGGACTGGATGACCCACAGAGGTCCCTTCCAACCCCTAACATTCTGTGATTCTGTGATTCTGTGATTTGTTTGCTCGTGGTTTTAGAAGTCTGTGGCTATTCAGCAGGCTGCTGGCATGCTGCCTTGCTGCACCCTGTGCTTGGGAATAAAAAAAGAGAAATTGCTGAAGTATTTTCAGGAAAACCCCAGGCTCAGCTGGAAACAGCTTCTAGGGAGGGGACAAAGACTGGGAGGCAACAAGCAGAAATTATATGCAGGACAAGAGGGAACAGAGAAACTTCTGAGAAGTGAGGGAAGCATGCTGGAAGAAAAAAATTTGATTTCACACCTTTTATTTCCGTTTGCTTCACCCCACAGATCTGGTTATTATGTCCTTATTTGCTTCTAATAAACAGAACTTTGGAGCTAAGAAGCTAAATAGCTTTTTTAGTCACTGCTCTTAAGGAAAACTGAGGCGTTCCCATCTCCAGACTCTGATCAGCACACAAATATCTAACATGATGCCCCATCATATGTTTCTCCACTATACAAGGTAAAACTTCAAAAGAACAATTTTGAAGTGATAAAGCTTCAAACATATGCAGGTCTTCATGGACTGTATCTGAGTTTCTGGGGTTTACATCTTGAAGAGCTAAATATTAAGGATCTTTGCAGCATCTTAATTAGTACGTTACTTTTCCATTGCATTTCCATTGCAATCACACACAGCAGGAAACTCTATTAATTGCTTCTGCCCTTTCTGTGTATCGCACTGGCTCAGGCAGTAACTCACAGACATCGGTGCCGTTAACTTGCTAAGGTGCTCCCTGCTAGGGTTTTGGCCCTAGTACTGCCCCAGGCACTGAAGCTACCTCCATACTAGAAAGGAGTATGGAGGGTAACCTGGCACCGGAGCCAGCTCTCTGCAGTATGTACGTAGCGAGACAGCAAATTTCCCCTGACTTCAGGGCAGGAGCATCCAGACCGCCTGCTGGGAGCAGATCCCAGCGCATCGGATTTCCCGGACCGTGCTTTGGCATTGCCTGGATGAGTGCTATGACCAAACTGTGCCAGGGACTAGTCTTGTCGCTTAACAGCCTAGGTGACTGAGCTCCACTCCCTTGGCAGTATCACCTTTTAATTTACCAGTATAAACGCACTCTTCTTGGACATAGCTCAGTGGATGGTGAAAGATTCTCCCCAGCAGGTAGCCTGTGTGTGAATCCTCCCTGCTAGGCGGGGATTACAGTTTGACTGTATGCCGCATGAGCCATGACACGCCACTTGTCCTCAGGGCCCTAAGATGTACCCTAGCCTGATTTATCTGGTGGTATACACATCACCTTTAAAGTTCAAGAGATTTCTTTTTGTTATATTTAAATACACCTGAAATGGAAGAAATAAAAATGTGCTTCGAAATACGGTACTTTATATTTTAATGAAGAGGAAAAAACATAAAAAAAAGTGACAAATATTTTTGAAATCAGAACAAGCACCATAGATAAATACAATCAAAATCTGGTGGGTCTGACAAATCAGGAGGAACAAAAAAATGCATATTTATTCAGGCAAAGCTATTTTTAGTAATCATTGATCCTCAAATAGCATCTTGACTAGGAAAAATATGATAGAAAGGGATCACTCAACAGAGAATGCCTTCTTTGAGATTCAAATTGTTTTAAGTGAGAGCTTACGATACCAGATTCATAGAAGATTGTTACTGCAAGGTAAAACTGATACATCAGCTGTCCTAGAAGGGATGGACTATGAAGTAATCAATATCGGTACTGTTTTAGAACCAAGACAGCGCTGGCTGAATTGTAATTACAGTCAGAAATTTCCAAGGAGTGGATGTAAGCAACATACAATTTAGTAGCATATACTATGAACAAATATTGAAAGCTTATTTGGAGTAGTAATCCATCATTTATGTCAAACATGACAGTGCAATCATGCAGTAAATGCATGCTGTGTCAGATGCTACTGATTAAACAGACATGACTGCTGCTGAATCACACAATTATGTTCCTCTCTATCCCATCTGCTATTAATAACAGATGGAAATGCCTAAGAATAAAAGTAGTGAAGTATTACAGTAAATACAAACAAGAATAGATGGGTAAGCACAGAAAAGCAAAGTGTCAGCATCAAAGTCAGCAGGAAAAGAAGATAAAACTCAAAAAATTAAAATTGATAAGGTTGCAATGTGAAATGAGCCAGATTATCAGGAAAAAACCCACATTAATAACCTGTTGTAGAACTTTACACTGTGAACTCCTTTTCATCACTTTTCCATGTAGCTGCTGAACTGATGTTTGTGGTTCAGATTTCATTAAAACACTGGCATGCTAGAATGCCATTTAAAAATCAGACTCGTCTGCTTGCTAAAACACGATTTAAAGACCTGCATCTGCCTAACAACACATGCCACCAGGGGTTTTAGTGCCAAGATGCTTTTAGAAATTCACCCGGTTCTTGTGCATCCAGCTTGCACAAAGATTGCTAAAACAGAGTTCATACTGCTCGGAATCCAGGAAGAGAAAAAAGTACGCCCAAATTTGCAACAGTTTCTAAAATACAATCTAGAGCTCGGGTGGGGGTGGGGGGAGAGTGACCTTTAGCTACTTTTTCTCTTCTTAGCCCTTTAAGTGTCCTTTTTCAGGTGATGTGAAAAGAGACCAGATTGCTGCCTTCCTAAGTCTTTGCACAGCTGATTCTCACAGCAGAGGTCCATAGCCAGTTCTGTCCTACACAAAGAGAACAAGGTATCCTTTAGATCATACTTCTTGCTGTAAATATACTGAATTTCTCATTGAGTTGACTACTGGCAGTGGCATCAGCTTCTCAATGACTCCATTTAGGTTTGTATTTGGGAACAGCGTGAGAAAGATAAGAGAGCATCTGAGGAATCCCTGAGAAAACCTGGTTGTTTGCCAAATCCCAATTTACTTACAGAGCGTACAGAAGCAAAATCGAGAATAAACCTATTTGATGTTGCTTGTGGATATCACTGTAACGCAGTATTTGGGTGCTGCTTGCCATGATGGGTTACAAACGTACATTTCTGAGGCTGAATCAAAATACTTTCTGTTACTTTTTTTTTTCTGGACAAGGCTATTATTTCTAAGATTATGGTGCTAACAGAAATAACGTACATCGGTTTGTGACACCTGTACTATGAAAGAACAACTCCCCTAGTCTTGATTCACTGCAGGCACCACTGAACCTTTTCACTGATCTGCTAATAAAGCTGATTACTGAGTTTGTCATAATTACTCGTGAAAAAAACGGAAGAAAAAAACCACAAAGCATCAGATTCAGATAATCTACTTAAGCTGCGTAATTTAAATGGGTTTTTTGTTGTTTTGTTTTTCAAGACTTAATTGAAATCTGAGATAAAGTGCTCATATCTCTCACCCTTCAGTGAGGGGTGAAAAGGGCAGTAACGCCAACAGCTGTGGGCAGTGGTTTTGAATCTGTCTGTGCCAGCGTGGAGGAGAAGGATACCTGTCCACGGTGCCACATGCTGACACAGTCCTGTAAACAACTCACTGGGTTATAAAATAGCAACAAAAAGCCGACAACGCTTAAATTCATGAAACTGAATGGTAAGACGTTCATATATTTGGATTTTCCTTGATAAAACCCACAATCAAATACTGTTGTTAATAGATGACTCCACTCTTTTGTATCAGTGGTTATCACTGATGGTCAAGATAAAGACAAGCAGAAATATTTTAAAAATCTTAGCCGGTATGTGACAGCACTACAGGTGGATGTTTTTGAAACTGAGGGTATTGTAGTCCATCTGTACAGAATTGTCGCTTTAATGGAAACAGCCTCCAAATTGCAAGACATTGTGATAGAAGAAATTGCATCACCTTTGGAAATTGCACAGTTTATGTATAATTTAGAACCCATTAGACAGAAAATGCTGTTTTCAGTCTGAGGAATTTTCATTTGAGAAATCTTGTTGCATAATAGTAGCACACACAGTAGCAGTGACCTAGCAAATAAATAAAATGGTCCCGTTTTAAGACAGCAACTTTACGCTGGAATTTAATTCCTATGTGAACCACTCAATAAAATCAAATTGTCATATCTCAGACATACCACAGAAATGATTTGTGATAATGATTCAATTTCAGTTCATCACTAAGAACTGAAACTGCTCGGTGGAGATAAATTCAATCTCAGAGCATTGCTCTATGGACTTGTTTGTTTGAGTCAGGAACTTCTTAAAAGCCCATTGAGGAAGAGTTCAGACACTTTTCGTCTTCCCAAAGGGATGTGTAATGTCCAGCATCCCCCATAAGCACCCTCACATAATCTGTGACACCAAAGAAACCAGGTCAACGTGTATATGAGTAGAACAAAAGAATCAGAAGGGTCTTCAGAAAAGGTTCCAGGTCTCTGCGATTGTGAGTAACAGTGCAATGACTGTTTAACCTGGAACAGTTGACAGAGCACTTCCTGTGATCAAGCTGAAGTCTCTAGTATCAAACATCAGCAGTGACAAAAAAAGTAGCAGGCCATAGGGTGAGAGAAGAAAAGTTCAGGTATGTCCCTTTGAGGGCTTACGTCTTAGAGTCATGCGTTTAGCTAATATTTCCTCATGATGGCAAGAAAGAGATCATGTGTTGCAGGAAAAGGCAAACATTTCTGTTCACTCCATCCACTGTTAGCTCTCCTTTCTTGAGCACAGCAGAAGACAGCTGTGCACTTGACAGGCTTTGCAACAACACTGGAAGCACCACACATCTCATTTGCAGCTGTCAATACTCTCCAGGGCTTCAAGTACAGAAATTATGAGAAAAACAAGACAAAACCAAGCCAACCAATCAGATAAAAAGCTCAGGAAAAAGATTAAGCCACAGAAGGGAAATGTTTTGGTGTCAGCAAGTGAGGAGCGAGGAGCAAAAGCCCTGAAGCGTGGCGGTTAATTAAACTATGGTACCAAAACCCAGAATCTACAAATGCGAGTCCCTTTTTTGAAAATGCCTCCCCATCCAGCATCAATGTATCACTAATGTCAACTTATTAACATCGGTCTTATCCTTCTCTTGTCACACAACCCAACAAACTGAGCTTACACCTAGTTATCCACTCCGGGTAGTATCTGTGACCTTAACTGCTCATCCTCTTGTACAACAACACAGATACCTCCTAAAACATGCTCTCCCCTCTATCCGTAACCGGATATTATCTTGGCTTGTCCAATTTTTCTCTTGGCTCTTTCAGTTTGTCATACTACTGCCTCTTTCCAGTAGTACGCCTCTGCACACTACTGCGTCTTTCCCTTTCCTTTCTGCTCTCCATCACCAAGTAGTTATTCCTGGGCAAACTAGTGCAATTTGTTTTATCCTCCAAACACATTCACAGCTTCACCACAGTTAAAATCACCCAGTTAATAATGTGGTCTGTATAACGTGTAGTCTCACTGAATAATGCACAGTTTCCTTAGGAGAACAGATCTTTTTCCTATGGCACTGGGGCAATTCTGGAGTATTTCAAATAGCAGTGTCAAGGATAGCAGTCAACAGCAGTGCTAGCGGTTGCTCTCAAAAGAGAACACAATCGTGTATCAGTTTTCCTTTTCAGAAAAGAATCAGAGTTTCCTTTCAGAATTAATGAGAAGACAAAGTATTTCTGAACCGAGTATTACCAAACACCTCTCTATCCTGTATCTGAAGCTACCTAACTTACTTATATGCTGGGTATTCCAAGGGCTCTAGTATATTTTAAATCAAGTATCTCCAGGATTTAGGAATCTTCCCTGGCTCAGGATTCACAGATTAGACTGTTTGCTTTTGTAGTCCTCAAAAAACTGACAGGGATCCCGGCTGCCAAACGTACACATTAGGAGACCGAACACAGAGACATTACTTATGCATCAGGATGGGCTTTTTTGCATTCAAGTGCAAGAAGTTGTACATAGCACGCTTTCAAAATTCTCCAAGGGGTCTTCAGAAAATCTACCTGATATTTTTAGTATACTTTAACCGGAGAGAAATCTTTACAGATCCCATCCAAGGTCACAAAAGAACTTGGAAAAAAAAAAAATCTCTAACTCCCACGTATCAGATTAGTTAATCCTAGCACTAAAGAAATACCCCACTTTCTTTTGGTGCATTTTACTTCCAGTTTAAGATCTTTGGAACAGATAGATAGATACAGACACAGAGAGAGGTATATATTCAGGTTATAGTACACACCTCATATAATGGAGTCTTGCTATATGACAGCAAGAGTAAACGCTGAAACTGATGCTGGCTCAAGGGGCATCGTGAGGGATGGAAGATATTTCTACTTTGCCCTTTTTTAGACCGTGAGTTCAGTTTCTTTCACAAACTGCTCTCTGTAAATCTCTTCCTGTACACCATGATCCTGCCACTACAACATATTTAAAAGCAACTATAAACTGAAAAAGGTTTTCTGTTGGCTGTGTCTCTACCTAGAAGAAAATAAATGAAAGCAGGAGCAATATACTATAATGTCAGTATTATGATTGCTCTAATAAACGATGCACTTGGAACAGTATAAATCATTTTCACCTGAATGACTCACATGACAACCCATTACAATACTCACAGATTGTAACAACTAATAGCAGTCTTCATAAGCAGTTATTTTTACAATGGAGTATTATTATTTCATACTTTCTAGTTGTAGAACACTTATCAAATGGTCTAAGGTCCTACTGGAAACAAAGTGTCTTATATCAGTGATCACTTCTGGTCACTCCAATTGTGAATTATGAACCATTTGAGTAGGGTTTGTCCTGAGAATAGATAGAAAACCAGAACCCTGAGAGGAAAAATGCCGTATCTGTGCATTAAACATCATCAGTAACTCACTCCCTAGAAAAGGCAGCCTGTACATGATGCCACACAATGCACGGCACTAGTGCTTCCTCACCGCAAAACCTCGCCTAGCCTTGGCGCTGGGCAGCAGAGTCAGAGGTCCACAGCTGTTCTCTGACAATAAGCATCTTGAAAGCTTTCTCCAGCCAGCTTACTAACTCTGACACGAGATCAAAGTGAGGTTCAGGGAGCCATGGAGCCAATCTTTTGAAGAAACATTCCTAATAACACTCTGATGTCATTGTCATTAATGCGCAGAGAGGTTTTGGTTCTGCCAAGAGGGAGAGAGCATCAGCATTTTATTTCTAAACTCATGCAATTTAAAATGTTTCTTCATCTATTTGACTTCTGTAACAATATTTTTATAGTGTTTCTGGCTATAGCTATGCTATAAATATGAAGTGAGGCATATGACCAGAAGAATGAGTAAGAAGTTATTTCATTTATAGAGTCTTTCTTTATATAATTAGATACAGAAAATGCATGTGTCCTGGTTTCGGCTGGGATAATTTTCTTTCTGGTAGCTGGTATAGTGCTGTGTTTTGGATTTGGGATGAAAATGAAGTTAATAACATACTAATGTTTCTACTGGTTGCTAGTCAGTCACAGATTTGTCAGCTTCTCAGGCTGGCCTGGGCTGCCGGGTGCACGGGAAGCTGGGAGGGGACACAGCCAGGACGGCTGACCTAAACTGGCCAGGGGACATTCAATTCCATATGGTATTGTGCATACGTATGCATGACGTCATGGCATATGCAAACATACACAAGCAGCAACTGCTGCTCGGGGACAGGCTGGGTATCGTTCATCAAGTGGTGAGCAACTACATCTGTGAATCACCTGTTTTGTATACATATTATTATTACTATTACTATCATTATTATCTCTTCCTTTGCTTTCCTATTGAACCGTCTTTATCTCCATCCATGAGATTTTATTTTTCCTATTCTCCTCCCCATCCCATGGAGCAGGAGGGGCAGAGTGGGCGAGCAGCTGTCTAGTGCTTAGGTGCTGGCTGCCGGGTTAAACCACAGCAGCACGTAATTATGTACGTATTTTAGTAACCGTTTTGTGCTCAAAGGTTATGCACAAGCACCATCTCGAATGCACAAGCCTATCCAGGGTATGAAAATGCCTCTCCTGCCTAGCTGTGCAAGTAAATCACGCAGTAACAGGCACCTTCTTGCTGACCTAACGTGATGGCCCTACACCAAGTTGGAAAGCAGCACCTGTGGTCCTATTTCGCTTCACATACACATCGGTGAGAGCCAAGAGTGGGCACATCCTGGATGACAGCTACTGAAGGTGAAGGGCTCTGGACCAGAGGCTCGCGCCGAGGGACCCTTTCTCCAGTGGCAAAACCACAGCGGCGAGGCGGCAAAAAGCGCCGAGAGAGAGAGGAGACCCCAGCACCCCCCCCCACGAGCGGGAAAGCAAGAGGTGCCAACGAGCAGCAGCTCTGACTCAGCGGGGGCGGAGTCGAGTGTGACAGCGGCCAAACCCCCTCACGGATAAGAGCAGCCCCCAGGGAGCGCGAGCGAGCAGAGCCGGCAAACAGAGGCGGCGCAGCAGCACCGGGGCGGCGCAGCAGTTTGCGCGGCAGTTCGCGCAGGCAGGGGGGGCAGGGAAGGCGACAGGCAGGGTACAGCCGCCCCTCCTGGCAACTCAAGTAGTGGGCATCGCCTATCCAGGAGATATTCTAGCCATGGTTACCACCCGTGGTAAAGCTCTTGCTAGAAAGAGTGTGGGGACCCAGACGGAGGCCACACGCAAGGACACAGCTGTCCAGGTCTCCGGCTGCAGGGAGTACCTGAGCCTGGCGCTCGTACCGGAGGACAGCAGAGACAACGGCTGTGTTCATTGCGAGCAGGTGACTGATCTCCTCAGCCTGGTGGCAGAGCTGAAGGAGGAAGTGGAGAGGTTGAGGAGCATCCGGGAGTGTGAGAGAGAGATCGACTGGTGGAGCCGCACCCTGCCCTCCCTGAGGCAGAGGCAGCAGGAGGAGGCTCCACGAAAAACAGAGAAACCCCTACCCGCTTGCCACCAAGCAGAAAGAGGGGACTTCAGAGATGGGGGGGAATGGAAACGGGTCCCTGCTCGGGGGGGGAAGCAAATCTCCCCCCTGCCTCCCTCACCTGCTCAGTTGCCCTTAAGCAACAGATATGGGGCTCTGGAATGTGAGGGACCAGCCACAGAGGAAGTGGGTGAAGGTGAAGATCCATCCACGGGGTTGCCCAGGATGAGTCAGACAGCCCCAAGTATTACAACTGCCTCGGCTAAGAAAAAAAGGAGGGTAATTCTCATAGGTGATTCCCTTCTGAGGGGAACACAGGGCCCGATCTGCCGACCGGACTCATCCCACAGGGAAGTCTGCTGCCTCCCTGGGGCCCGGGTTAGGGATGTTGCGAAGAAACTCCCTGGTCTGCTGTGGCTTTCTGATTATTACCCCCTCTTGGTAACGCAGGTTGGCGGGGACGAGATAGCGGAGAGAAGTCCCAAGGCCATCAAAAGGGACCTCAGGGCACTGGGGCGACTGGTTGAGGGATCAGGGGCACAGGTGGTGTTTTCTTCCATTCCATCAGTGGCAGGGAACAACACTGAAAGGGGCAGGAAAACTCACCTGGTTAACAGGTGGCTCAGGGACTGGTGCCATCGGTCAAATTTTGGCTTCTTTGATCATGGGGAGGTGTACACAGCACCGGGCCTGCTGGTGACAGGTGCATCACAGCTATCTCAAAGGGGAAAAAGGATTCTTGGCCACGAGCTGGTGGGGCTCATTGAGAGGGCTTTAAACTAGGTTCGAAGGGGGAAGGGGACATCGCCCAGCTCACTAGGGATGAGCCTAGGCTCGGCGTGCCAGGGTCAGGGGCGAGACTGACAGCCCACGTCAAGTGTGTCTATACCAATGCACGTAGCATGGGCAATAAACAGGAGGAGCTGGAAGCCATTATACAGCAGGACGGCTATGACCATCAAGCAAACATGGTGGGACAACTTGCATGACTGGCATGCTGTCATGGATGGCTACAGACTCTTTCGGAAAGACAGGCCAACAAGGAGAGGTGGTGGAGTTGCTCTATATGTGAGGGAGCAACTGGAATGCATTGAGCTTGGCCTGGGGGCAAATGAGGAACGAGTTGAAAGCTTGTGGGTTAGAATTAAGGGACAGGCTCATCAGGGTGACAATACGGTGGGTGTGTACTACAGGCCACCTGACCAGGAGGAGGAAATTGATGAGGCCTTCTACAGGCAGCTGCAAGCAGCCTCACAATCACAGGCCCTGGTTCTCATGGGGGACTTCAACCACCCTGACATCAGCTGGGAAGACCACACAGCTAGGCAGGCGCAATCCAGGAGGTTCATACAGAGCATCGATGATAACTTTCTGATACAAGTGGTGGAGGAACCAACAAGGAAAGGCGCGCTGCTGGACCTTGTATTAACAAACAAGGAGAAACTGGTGGAGGATGTGAAGGTCAGAGGTAGACTTGGCTGCAGTGACCATGAAATGGTGGAGTTCAGGATCCTGCGTGGAGGAAGCAGGGCGATAAGCAGGATCAAAACCTTGGACCACAGGAGGGCTGACTTTGCCCTCTTCAGGGAGCTACTGGCAGAAATGCTGTGGGCCAGGGCTCTCAAAGGCAGTGGGGTCCAAGAGTGCTGGTCGCTCTTTAAACAACACTTCTTCCATGCATACGAGCAATGCACCCCCTGAGAAAGAAATCGAGCAAAGGAGGCAGGAGACCTGCATGGTTAAACAAGGAGCTTCTAGCAGAGATCTGGTGGAAGAGAAAGGTCCATGGAATGTGGAAAGAGGGGCAGGCCACTTGGGAAGAGTACAGTAACGTGGTGAGAGCATGCAGGGATGCGACGACGAAGGCCAAGGCTCACCTGGAATTGAAGCTGGCAAGGGATGTCAAAAACAACAAGAAGGGCTTCTTCAACTACATCAGCAGCAAAAGAAAGGCTAGAGACAATGTGGGGCCGCTGCTGAATGAGGCGGGTGTCCTGGTGACGCAGGATGCGGAGAAGGCAGAGCTACTGAATGCCTTCTTTGCTTCAGTCTTCAGTGCTAAGACTGGCCCTCAGGAATCCCAGGCCCCGAAGGTAAGAGAAGAAGCCTACAGCGAGCACGACTTTCCCTTGGTCGAGGAGGACTGTGTGAGGGATCGCTTAAGCGATCTGAACGCCCCCAAATCCATGGGCCCTGATGGAATGCACTCACGAGTGCTGAGGGAGCTGGCGGATGTCATTGCTGAGCCGCTCTCCATCATCTTTGAGAGGTCCTGGAGGACAGGAGAGGTGCCCGAGGACTGGAGAAAGGCCAGTGTCACTCCAATCTTCAAAAAGGGCAAGAAGGAGGACCCAGGGAACTACAGGCCGGTCAGCCTCACCTCCATCCCGGGAAAGGTGATGGAGCAGCTTATCCTGGAGGCCATCATGAAGCAAGTGGAGGAAAAGAAGGTTATCAGGAGTAGTCAGCATGGATTCACCAAGGGGAAATCATGCCTGACCAATCTAATAGCTTTCTACGATGACATGACTGGCTGGGTAGACGAAGGGAGAGCCGTGGATGTTGTCTACCTAGACTTAGCAAGACTTTCGACACGGTCTCCCATGATATCCTCCTAGGGAAGCTCAGGAAGCGTTGGCTGGATGAGTGGTCGGTGAAGTGGGTAGAGAACTGGCTGAATGGCAGAACTCAGAGGGCTGTCATCAGCAGCGCTGAGTCTAGTTGGAGGCTGGTAACTAGTGGTGTCCCTCAGTGGTCAGTACAGGGCCCAGTCTTGTTGAACTTCTTCATCAATGACCTGGGTGAAGAGTTAGAATGTACGCTCAGCAAGTTTGCTGATGACACCAAACTGGGAGGTGTGGTAGATACACCAGAAGGCTGTGCTGCCATTCAGCGTGACCTGGATAGGCTGGAAAGTTGGGCAGAGAGGAACCTGATGAGGTTCAACAAGGGCAAATGCAGGGTCCTGCACTTGGGGAGGAACAACTTCATGCACCAGTACAGGCTTGGGGCGGACCTGCTGGAGAGCAGCTCTGCGGAGAGGGACCTGGGTGTCCTGGTGGACGACAGGTTAACCATGAGCCAGCAGTGTGCCCTGGCTGCCAAGAAAGCCAATGGCATCCTGGGATGCATTAGGAAGAGTGTGGCCAGTAGGTCGAGGGAGGTTCTCCTTCCCCTCTACACTGCCCTAGGGAGGCCTCATCTGGAGTACTCTGTCCAGTTCTGGGCTCCCCACTTCAAGAAAGATGAAGAGCTACTGGAGAGAGTCCAGCGGAGGGCTACGAGGATGGTGAGGGGACTGGAACATCTCTCCTACGAGGAGAGGCTGAGGGAGCTGGGCTTGTTCAGCCTGAAGAAGAGAAGGCTGCGAGGGGACCTAATATGTACTTCCTAAATATCTGAAGGGTGGGTGTCAGGAGGATGGGGCCAAGCTCTTTTCAGTGGTGCGCAGTGACTGGACAAGGGGCAATGGGCACAAACTGAGGCACAGGAAGTTCCGTCTGAATATGAGGAAGAACTTCTTCCCTCTGAGGGTGACGGAGCACTGGAACAGGCTGCCCAGGGAGATTGTGGAGTCTCCTGCTCTGGAGATATTCAAGACCCGCCTGGACAAGGTCCTGTGCAGCCTGCTGTAGGTGACCCTGCTTCGGCAGGAGGGTTGGACTAGATGACCCACAGAGGTCCCTTCCAACCCCGAACATTCTGTGATTCTGTGATTCTGTGACCACTCATCTAGCCCACACTTCCTGAGCTTTTCAAGGAGGATGTTATGGGAGACTGTGTCGAAGAACCTCCCTCTTGTCACTGTGAAATTTCAGAGCTGACAGAGTTGGCCTGGCAGTTATGTTGGACAGCTTCCTCAGCACACCATGGTGCATCCCGTCAGATCCCATGCCATCCACAACTCTTGTCTTCCTCTACTGCGGATAATGCTTCGCTCCCACAGATCTCTGTTAGGCTTGGGGAACTGGTAAGGCCAGAAGGCAGACATTTCCAGTGAAAACTAAGGTAAAAAGGCCTTTGAGTACTTTGGTCTTTCGTCATTACACGAAAGACACATCTGTGTCCTTCATCTTTAAATCCCTTGTCCCACTGAACACTGTGCCACATATTCTTTACTCTGTCTTTTGCTGCCTGTGTGTATGTGGCAGTAGAAAAGTCCCTCTGCATTTCACCTCCCTGACTCTTTCCAGTGTATCCCTGTGCCCACCTTCTGAGTTCTTTTTTATCTTTTAAACTCAGTCAGGAGGTCCGTATTTATCCTTGCTGGTCTTCTGCTATGCTTGCTCTGCTTTCTGCATGCCAGGTCTTCTGCATAGAGGAAGTTGCCTTTGGAGATCAAGCAGCTTTGCTGGGCCTCTTTACCTTCCAAGGTAGTCTGCAGTGGTATCCTGCCAAGCAGATCCCTGGCCTCAAAAGCCGTTCTCCTGAAATACAGGGTTATACTTCTGTTATTTAGAATTGTACTATTTTTCTTGATCATTTTTCCCAGGACTTTAAACTTCATAATTTCATAGTGACTGCAGCCCAGGCTGCTCTTGGCCTTCACATCCTAGATCAGTTCTTCTGTTTTGTGTTTAACAGGGCCAGCAGAGCATCTCTCTAGTCAGTTTGTCGAACACCTGCATGAAGAAATGGTCATCAACACACTCCAGAAGCCTCCTGGGTTGTTCACACCCAAGCTTATTCCTTTCTCGGCAGATATCTTGGTGGTCGAAGTTCCCCATGAGTACCAGTTGTGGCCATGAGGTTTCTTTCCGCTGTCTAAAGAAGGTTTTATCTGCCTCCTCTTGATCAGGTGGTTTATAGCAGAAGCCTACCACAATGTCCCCTGTGTTAGTCTGTCCTCTGACTTAAGGCAAAGCTCTGTTTGTTTCAGCCACTCCGCAACATAGAACACAACTGATCCTCCTCACCGTTTCAGGAATATTATTATTTCACACTTTGTAGGTGTATAGTTACTTTAAGATAATAAGAAATTTGAAAAAAACCACCACACACAAAAGGAATTTGAGCTCATTCATTTACACACAGTCTTCTTCAATCTTATTAAATTTATTCCATGATTGGTCTAAACGGGGAATAAATACAAATTACTTAACATTGATTATGTGAACTCACTAGTTGATTCCTTTCATAACAGACCTACCATTTTTGAGGCTAAAACCTTTACGTGACCAGTGTAAGACCATGAAATTGTAATTGAACAATGGCAATTTTTGACAGACATTTTTTCTCAGTATAAATCGGTGAGGCATTGGTGTCATTCTTGTACAATAAGGAAACCAATGAGGTGTTTTGATAACATTTCTGATTTACTAAGCATACTGCAGTCACCCGTGCAATTTCAAGTGGAGCCAAAAGCAGACTGTAAAGCAACAGAAGATGGAACAGGTGTAGACAAGAAAAATCCAGTGTTTTTTCAGTGAAATTCATTGGGCAGAAACATTCATTTCAGTGTAATTCCCATGCTTTGTTAAATTCTTGTCACTTCTCCTACTTCTCTTTGTGTGGGTTATTAGCATTCAGTATTGCAGTATTTACGTCCTTACCCACACACTGGAGTTTACAAAACCCCTTTGAGTTCTCTGTGCCAACAGGCAGCTACAATACTCATTAAGAGTTAGGGGTAGTTTGTCTCCTAATCTTAAGTTTTAAAACATACATCAAAACTGTACTTTCATAATAGCAGGATCTGGAAATTTTGTTCCTTACATCGCTCTGTGAATGTTCCAGGTTTCCGCTTTAGTTTCTTTAGCTATGTATTCATGACACTTGTAAGCAGTGCTTTTAATGGACTAGTTAATTGACATATTCCATTAAGTATGGGTAAAAGATATAAGAAATCTATTTATGAAAAAAATGTATTTAAAGTTATTATTATTTACTCCCACTTATGTATCAGTATGAACCCACTGAGATGTATAAGAAGCCAATTGACTCAGAGGAACAGTGGAAAAAGTATGAAAATTATTCACATTTCCTTTTGAAATACATCACTTTTTTCCCACCACACGTATTAGCTGAAAAAATTAGTCAATTAGTCAAAAGAAACTGAATTGGTGAACCTGCCTGGCTGAAACCAGAATCCAGCAAAAAAAACCCCAGTATCTTTCCAGCTAAAAACAAAATCAGATACCCTCCCTTGGCTGGACTGCAGCTGCCCAAATTCTTTTCTTGGCATAGTGCAAAAAGTAGCACAACAGTGAAAAGGGCGCAATCGTGAAGGTCTGCCGTCTGCTTTTCCAGGTTAAATGCAGAGCAGACTGCAGTATAAATCTTGCTTAGGGAGACAGAAGGCCATATTAGGCAGTTTAGAAACCTAATTACACATGAATTCAAGTCTAATACGGATGAGAGCACAATTAAAAAAAACCCCAAACTTTACCTTGTCTCAACATCGATGTTTAATAGTGTCTTTATTGTTGATTTCTTACAGATTATTAAAATTGTTTTCTCTTGATAATAGAGGCTCTTCTTTGGTACTGATAGGGGAATTTTGTGTTATGTATTGAAACAGTTCAGCATTCCTTTTTTTTTTTTTTGTTACTGTGCTTCTTTAAGATGGCATATAAATAGCATATACGTGAGATTTATTTTGTAATTTTGTAATATCTCAGTCAGACCTGAAACTTAGACATAGCAAGCCAGAGGTGCAACCTAGCAAAATTAATGTGCTCTGAGGAAAAGCAAGGGAATACTTTGTAGGTATTTTAGGAATCTCTGAAGTGCTATATATGTAAGAACAACTGATGGGAATCAAAAGGAGTGTATTTTATTATTACACTGCTGTAGTTAATGTGAGATTAATATTTTAATGTTGAGGGAAAAATCATAAGAACCCTAAGCAGCAATATTTCTTTGCAGGGGAAATAAAGAGAAATAAAGAACAAAAGACAATTACCCTAAAGCAAACACAGGTCCAGCCAACTTAAGCAGACATTTAATATACAGTTTTTTTCAGAGCCACTAGATTTTTTAAATGAAAACAGTTTTGATCCTAGTCTGTTACTGATATAATAAGCAAGAAAACCTCTAAAATTTTGGATCAGCAGAATAAATGGAGAAACATATTAGGCATAACAAATTCCAGAGAACAATCCCCTAGAACACAGTAGTTTATTAATGCCAGGGAAAGGTGTTTTGCTTTATAGCCTATTACAATTTCAAACTCAGTTTTGTGTGTGCTTAAGATAATAAAAAAAACCCTTGATCTTCTGCCACTTTTGAAAGTAATGGCAGAACTTCTGTTGTTGCCAAAATGACAAGTTGCTCCTAGCTGCCAGAGCTATAAATCACTTAATAATTTGGAGCTTGATCAAAAAATGAAGTGGCATTAGCTGTATCTGTTCAGTAAGAAACTTTGAGGATAACAGTATGTTTTCAGTTTGCACCACTTACTCAGTCTTCAGCTAATGATCCTTGATGCTTGGTTCAAGTCTGTGTAGTCTGATTTAAAAATAAAAAATCATGGTACATTAAAGGAAGTAGATGGAGTAGTTAGCTTTAGGTCCTGTTCCAGTTTAGGCTTGTGATGTCAGCTGGCTTCTTAAACTCCCACAAGCATTTATGGGCAAGCCAAGGAGTGAAGGTTAATGTAAGTGGGGAGGCAATAACGAAAGGAACATTTTCACTTCGTATATGTAGATGTTACGTATACGTAGAATTTTATATACATTCTGCGTAAGAAATGGAAGTAGTTTTTGTTTTGAATATGATGGCTAATATGGCAGATCTTTCCTTTAAATTCTTAAAGTAACATTTTGTCTAAACTAGAATACTAATTAGATTGGTGGTCCAGGACAATATGTAGAAAGGAGCTTAGTGCCAGTAGCATCTCATGAGGATGACTAGAACCACAAAGCAGTGGTCCTTGATGTTGTCTGCAACTGTAGACTCAATTGTCTTAATCAGCACCTACTGAGAACTTCTTGCAGACTTGTGGAAACCAAACTGAGAAGAAGGGTACAGAATTAAACAGTGTTTTCCTGTAATATTTGGAGAAACTGATGTGGCTTGGAAATATCGCCTGCAGGTTGCAGTTACAGCTAGTATCCCAGAATTACTTGGTATGCTGCATAGGCTCAAGAAGGCGCTGTTCTTACTTCTGTGAACGCCGTTAGCTATGGGATAAGAGTTAAGTGATTGATATACTTTTCAGAAATCCCAGAGTATTGTCATTTTTCATGTAAACAACTTAGTAAAGGTAAACTCTTGCTTCTTTCACAGAGAGCATTTTAAAAGACTTGATGGAGGAGGTAAAAACACTGGTTTGTGTCTGTAATTTCAATGGCCAGCAGGAAAAGACTCTTCCATTAATTGCAATAATTGCTTCTAGTGATTGGCTACTGCTTTTTTTTTTTTAATGTTAACCTTTTATACAGTTCTATCTTTGTGACATAATTCATCCATGCAGCTATTTCTGTTACCTTCCACAGTTCAGCAGCAAACACAATTTCCTCTGTTTTTTTCTGTCTTCATATGTGTAGGAGCCATATCTGTATATAAAGTACCTTCATTTTAACACTCTTCCTAAAATTTGTGTGTTCAGTTTTGGGCCCCTCACTACAAGAAGGACATTGAGGGGCTGAAGCTTGTCCAGAGAAGGTCAACAAGGCTGGTGAAGGGTCTACAGAACAAGTCTTATGAGGAACGACTGAGAGAACTGGGTCTGTTTAGTCTGGAGAAGAGGAGGCTGAGGGGAGACTTTATTGCTCTCTACAACTACCTGAAAGGAGGTTGTAGTGAGGCGCATGTTGGTCTCTTCTCCCAGGTAACTAGCAGTAGGACGAGAAGCAATGGCCTCAAGTTGTGTCAGGGGAGGTTTAGATTGGATATTAGGAAAAATTTGTGTACTGAAAGAGTGATCAGGCATTGGAACAGGCTGCCCAGGGAGGTGGTGGAGTCCCTATCCCTCGAGGTGTTCAAAAAACGTGCAGATATGGCACTTCAGGACAAGGTTTAGCAGGCGTGGTGGTGTTGGGTGGATAGTTGGACTTGATGATCTTAGAGGTCTTTTCCAACCTTAATGATTCTATGATTCTTATTAATGATTATCGGCATCATTTTTTTTCCTTATATCCAAAGGATCAATCAGCTATACTAATACTGCTCTCAAGAGCAGTTCAGCACATGAAAACAGAGAATTTCAGAGAGCAGATTTTAAAGAATCTACAGTAGAGTATGAATCAGTTCAAAGTTAACACAAAAGGCACACTGAGTCAAATAAACACAAATGAGAAGATGGGAATGTATTTTCAAAGTTATAGATTTTTTCACAGAAATCATTAAAGAAGGAAATACTTTTGTCATTGGAAGACATCCAGTTAAAATAGATGTGTTAAAACAAATTGAATAAAACTAGCAAGAGTTCTTTAAACAAGTGTGTAGAAGACCGTTGAAGTGCTGTGGCTATTCTGTCTCTTTAATGATTTCATCAGATTTCCTGACACAACAGTTCTGTGGTTTACAACAGGTAAGTCTGTTTCTGCCTGGCACAACTGAGTATGTGGCCACTCTAACTACACTCTTTATCCCAAAATGTGAATAATGAACCTACGTCCAACCCTATTCGAAAATTCAGTGTCAAACAAATTGAGAATAAAATTACCAAGTTGGAACAATAATAATATTAGGAACGCTTTCGACACTGTCTCCCATAACATCCTTATAGGGAAGCTCAGGAAGTGTGGGCTGGATGAGTGGTCGGTGAAGTGGATTGAGAACTGGCTGAATGGCAGAACTCAGAGGGTTGTCATCAGCGGCGATGAGTCTAGTTGGAGGCTGGTAACTAGTGGTGTCCCCCAGGGGTCAGTACCCTGCCCAGTCTTGTTCAACTTCTTCATCAACGACCTGGGTGAAGAGTTAGAATGTACCCTCAGCAAGTCTGCTGATGACACCAAACTGGGAGGAGCGGCTGATAATAGTGGAAGGCTGTGCTGCCATCTAGTGAGACCTGGACAGGCTGGAGAGCTGGGTGCAGGGGAACCTGATGAAGTTCAACAGGGGCAAGTGCAGGATCTTGCACCTGGACAGGAACAACCCCATGCATCAGTACAGGCTTGGGGAGGACCTGCTGGAGAGCAGCTCTGTGGAGAGGGACCTGGGTGTCCTGGTGGATAACAAGTTGACCATGAGCCAGCAGTGTGCCCTGGCTGCCAAGAAAGCTAATGGGATCCTGGGGTGCATCAAGAAGGGTGTGGCCAGCAGGACGAGGGAGGTTCTCCTTCCCCTCTACACTGCCCTGGTGAGGCCTCATCAGGAGTACTCTGTCCAGTTCTGGGCTCCCCAGTTCAAGAAAGATGAGGAGCTACTGGAGAGAGTCCAGCGGAGGGCTACAAGTATGGTGAGGGGACTGGAACATCTCTCCTACGAGGAGAGGCTGAGGGAGCTGGGCTTGTTCAGCCTGAAGAAGAGAAGGCTGCGAGGGGACCTAATATATACTTACAAATATCTTGAGGGTGAGTGTCAGGAGGATGGGGCCAAACTGTTTTCGGTGGTGGCCAGCGACAGGACAAGGGGCAAGGGACACAAACTGAAGCACAGGAAGTTCCATCTGAACATGAGGAAGAACAAGAGGTAGAATGCAAACAGACTTGGATATGTGAGCAAGGACAAGACAAAATGACCTTTCTTTGTAAAGGAACGTAGAGAAATGTTCTTTGGAGGCGCATCTGATTCATCTCTTCCATTTCTCCTTCCCTTAACAACAGTTCGCCAATCCCCTCACTAAGGGCATTTCTTTAAATCACATATTTGAATATATATTAGGATATTCTGGCCAGCTATCTTGAAATGTAATTCCAGAATAACATGCAAAGCACTGAAATCCATTTAGGATATAATTTGTTTACACTGAAAAAGAGATTGTCTACCGTGTGATCCTATTTTGTGGCTCTGTCATTTCATCTTCATTTCTTCTCAAGTAAATTGCTTATTCACATGCTATAATCATAGCTTCTGCCTGAGATCAGAGCTAACAATCTGTTGAAGCGTGTTTCCATTGAAGGCTTCTTGTTTCGTTCTCTTAGACTACTTTTTTCTTTGAATTTCGCCCAGTTAACCAACTCCCTCTCTTGTATCTGTCAACTGCACGAGATCAGAACCAGCCACTTTCTTGCTCTTTATTCTCTCTGCAGAACAGACATTTCTTGGGTGATTCACAGAAGCGCTGGGAAGCAGCAAGAAGCCTGATCACCCCGCTTCAGTGTGTTCCCACCTTCTGCGGTAGAGCGACGTCACTGGGACGACGCTTGTGCAAGAGAACAGCACAATAAGAATTCTGCAAAAGGCTCCAGCAGGTTCCTTCATAAAATCCTCTGATTTTTTCTCCCCATGAGAAAAGTCTTACAATGAGCTTTTGGAAAAGAAGAAAATGCTTTACTGCAGCAGATATGACAGCTGAAGGAATCACTCAGTCTAGAAGCTCAAGTACTTTAATTCTTCTGGGATGCCTTTCACGGTTTTCCATATATGAATTTTATGTTCCTCCCTATCACAAAACTCCTGGAGCTGGTGACTGAGTAATCATATTAGACAGTCTCACAGATCTCAGGAATTGACATTTGCTGCATTACCAAATTTAAACAAACAAACAAAACAAACAATTGACTTCATGAGAGATAATTATATTTTAGGATTATTTTCATCAAGAAATCAATGCCTGTTCAGTTCTGAAAATTATTTCCTGGCATACTGCTTTTTTGGAAATTAACTCAGACTACAGCTATATCTTTCAAAACAAGTGGATTTTGTGAATCTGCTGCAAAATGCCTTGTATATGATACATCCATCTTCTTGCTAAAATGAATGCAAATTTCTCTTATATTTCACTTTTATTGAACCCTGGAAAGGTCAATGTGAAAGAAACAAACCAAATTTTGGACTTCAGCCACTGAAATCCAAACAGCAAAAGCACTATCTATGTCCTTATGTGGTTATACAGCCATTTATAGTTGTCATGACAGCCCTCGATCCTTTTATTATTATTATTGCTGTCCTCAGAAAGGTAAATGGGATGTGGGAATTTAAGTGTCAGCATCGCTTTTGAAAATGGTATTTAATCCTCTGCAAAAAAGCAACAGACATAACATAAAATTCGATGTCTAGCAGATGAGCACATGGAAATGAGGTAGCTAACTTCCTAATCCTGACCCTAGAAACTTTGTATGCAGATGGTGCTTAACACACAGCATCTAACCCTGCAGGAGGCTCAGCAGCTCAAGCCTTGATAGGGTTGTACAACTCAGTTGTGCATCCATAAACTATTCTATATTCAATCACTAAGGAGCCTGAACCAAATGATAGCAGAGCAGTTGCTGTTGTGCTCCCTCTTTTTGATATTCAAGAGCTAATGATGTGTGCAATCCACAGGATATTGAAAACACAACTTTATTCTATCCTCTGCATGACAGAAATCAAACAATTTCCATAGTACTCAACACTGAGTTCATAACTGAGCTGCTGGCAGTTTTTGCTTCTTCTGTTGAAGGTGTATCACTGTGCGGGAAAAATATGGGATTCATTCGTATCCATTTCGTTTGCTTTGGTCAGGTCTTCACATAATGCCCATTGATTTATGTTAGAAAGATAAGGCCATTGGCAATTACCAAGTTTCTATCCTCACAAGCAATACAGCAGTTGCTGTGTTTACATGCAGTTCACGCTTGAATAAGTATTGTTAAAGAAGAGCTTGCTAAATTAGTCCAGGGAATCACACAGCAATTTCATCTAATTGCCATTTGTCAGAACTTTATTACAACCACTGAATATTTTTAATTATATTAAGAAAGGGAAGATGTCAACTCACAATTTCATAATATGTCAGAGACTCCACAAAAAGAATCAGTAATTACGCGATTTACCACTTCAAACAGTAGCAAATATTGAATGCTGTTGAAAATTACCATCAAAGAAAAAGCCTTTGTTGCCTCTTGTGTTTTTATTGCTTTATTATTTATTATTGTTTTAAATATATTAAATTTGACCTGATGATTTCCTTTATGTTTAGCTGTACAAAGAATGCAGACAGCTAGCTCTACTATTGAATTTTTAGACAGTTCAGCTGAAGTGAGATGAATTATATGAAAGTGGAGCATCCTCAACATCTTCTTTTTCACCTGTGTTTTAAAAGAAAGCTGCTGTAACTGAAAGTTCTGTGTTGCATGTACTCTTAAAAATCCCAGTGGATCAGATTGGGATGCACAGGAATTTAGGTAGAGGAGTGCTTTTTCTGGATTATGATCAAGTTAATGGGAATGACAGGCTGGCAAAAGGCAATACAGTACATAAAACTCATGCATTGCAGCATCCACTGGTAACATTAGCCTCATATCCTAGCCATTTTTTTTGACCTATATATTTCTTACCAAATTGTAAGTTTTTAAGAGGAATTGGCTTGCAGATGAAATTCCTATAGAGCAGTACATTAAGGTATTGTATATGGATGTTTTTTTTATATTTAACATCACACAGTTCTGAACTGACATCATGTCCTAGTAAAATTCTCTGAAAATATACTAGAAAGTATTTCAATGTTCATTCACTGCAAGATTATTTGACATTGTACCTGGTAGGGACTAGTCAGGCCTGAGATCCTGCAGATACAGGAGCAGACCCGTAGCTCAGTCTTTAGAGATGACAACCCAAATTACACAGCAATTTCAGTCACCTTTTCCTCACATGCTGCCAGTTTAATAATTAGTATATTCTGCTGTATGCAGTAAAAGGTTCTAGTGGGTTCAGTTTGGATGTGTGAATTTTAGTTTACGAGTTGATGAAACTGCCTTCTAAATGCAAATGCTTCACTCGGAAATGATTTATAAATCACCTCCCAGCCAGTAATGATTGTAATGAAGTAGTAATTAAACAGAGATATTGCTCTGTGGAGATCATCATACTGCTCGGTTGAGACACTTGAGGTTAGAAATGAAGTTTACATAAAACACCCTGGCTATCTGTCTAAATACATATATTGTGTTAAATAACAAAATTTATATTTAAACTCTTCAATTTGTCTGTTGTGGAGCAGCTTGATATTTCAAGCGAATCTCATCTGCATTTTTTTTTCCAAGAATACTGTCAATCTATCCACTGGCAGAAAAGACTGTTACTGACATCAAGACACAATGAGCCCCATCTGAGTGAGGGATCCACTTTGCTTCTGTTCATTTGATTACAAGGTGGCAAGACCCTCAATGGCACCCTCCTCTAGAAGCACGCATGGCCTCGCCGACGCTGTGCCTCGGCATCCCGTTTGCATCCCTTCGCTCTGTCACCGTCGGGGCCTGTTGGCTGCCGGGGAGGAGCTGGCTTGGATCTGCCGCCACCAACCACCCGCTGGCCCACACGACCTGGCACATGTGCTGCAACACCCCATCCTGCCCTGGGCTTCTTCAGCCAGGAAAAGAAGCTGAGCAACCCTTTCTCCACCAAGTCACATAGCTTTGCACGTGAAACCGGGTTTTGCTAAATTTGCAGCTTGTCCACCATTTCGCCGTCCTTCCTCTACACCTCTCCAACAGTCAGGAAAATAAGCTCAGGCAGTTCTTTCTGCATCTAGCATTTATTTACAGGAAGAGGGTCAATTTAAGTGTAATTACTGAATTACAGAGGACACACTGAAGCTGTATCTTTACTCTCCACTGCACTTTTCACACACTGATTGGTCTAAATACTGGCCCTGATGTTTACTCACTACTGTATGCCCATCACCGATAATTTAGTGAAAAGGTTCCCCAGCAGACAGTTGTTTAGGTTCTTTTTCAGCTTTTGAAAATAAATTATCTCAGGATGCAGGAGAATATAACGTTTTGCCAGATAACTTCATGGAAAGGAATATGAGCGATATCAGAACCACTTTCCTAATACAGTCTGCCTTTTTTCCCCTTTTTTTAAGAACATGGCTCTCTAGTTCATTATGACTTGTTTTACTAAGAGGCCCACATATTTTAACAACATCTGATATTTTACAAGAAGAGTACACAAAAGAACAAAGGAGAGAATGCAGACAAGAGTGGCAACAAAATTAGCCTCATTGAAGTAAGATGTATGTCACCATCCTTACTGAAGTATTGCAGGATGAAAAACAGAAATCATGATTACTATTGAAAATGTTAATTTTTCTCGAGTCTACCATTTTGCTGTTCACAGAGATTAGTCAAAGTAAGTTACGTCTGGTACCAGACAATTTTTTTAAGAAATTCTAAGTGAAATGGCCTCGACAAGCAACACTTATACACTGAAAAAAATTAAGATCTGTCAAAACCATACATTTCTACAGACAAAATTACAGTCATACCCTAGGCAGACACAAAAAACAAGCTGGCCTGTTCTTGTGTGCCCATATAAAGTGAATTGTGCAACTTCTTCTATCCCAAACTGTGTCACAGTCTCTTTTGTGTCATGCTGAACATCTGCACTCCCCATCCCGCCCTCCTGTTCTCCTCCCTTCTCCCATACTGCCTCGCACTCCTTCACCAGCCTCCAAGGCTGAACGTCTTTCACCTTTCCTTCCCTTTTCTCTTCTCCCTGTGATAGTTTCTTCCCTTTATATCCTTTTCCACTTTCGCTCTTCATATTCCCTTCAGTCTTGCCTTCCCCTCTGATCAGACCATATATGAACTTTGCTGTAAGCACCATTATAGGAAATGATTTTTAGTGCTGCCAGCAGCCAGGAGAGTATTGCTTTAATGATACTTCATGCGAACCCAGCTAACAGCCTCGAGCACAAGTGACCTGTAGTCCAGAACAAACCTTATGTTACAGTCACCATGTTCTACACCTTAGCTTTTCCATACTGTAGAGCCTACATATAACAGAGCATACACACATTGAGTATCGACAGAGATAAACTGAATCACTTTATTTACACTAGATTTAAAGCTGTATATGTCATCCCTATGTATACCAAACTCATTTTTTAGGAGTCTGGTTTCATGGAACTCTACCAAGAGCTTTTCCTCTTCTTTCAGAGAAAACAGTGTTTTGTCAGTCTTCCGTTTCTGAGGATACATTCCCGCTCACATGATTCCCCGTGGGCACATTTGGTAATACCACACCTTCCCATAACCCAGCAGAACCGGAACTGGCCGTGTCACATCACTCATTTATAAATCAGAACATTAAACTCCTCTCAGCTGATACATCAAAGGATTTACAGAGCAGAGAACAAAATAGCTCCAGTTGCAAGCATTCCCCCAAGGACTGAAACGCCATGTGTTAGCAGATACTAGATATTTAAACAAATGTAAAAAAGGATAATGGTGCATAAAAACATCATAAGTCAAGATAAGCACCAAATTAACACAATCCTTTTATAAATTAGCTATCTTTAGAAAAGCACTCCGCTTACTAACAGCTCAGAGCCTACACACCATTCCTGATGCCGAACAACGGTTTGAAGCTCGCTCTATCTGCTCAGTTCAACAGGACACCTTGGCAGCTTTGCTGTACTGGAGTTATGACAGCCTTGTTCAGACACACAGCAGAAGCCTGAGAAGAGACTGTTTGTTGCAGGTAAATACTGCTCTGTATCTACACGCAGTTCCAGCTGCCTTTTACTTACAGGATTCCTGTTATTTGCTACATTCGCAAGGAAATCTGCTATAAAAGAAGAGCTAAATTTAGCAATCTTTTCAGACAGTTAGACAGCCATTTATATAAGGTAGAAAATAATTTTCTTGAGATGATTTTTCCTAATAGTGCTGTAGTTTAGTTAATTCCAAACAAGGAGCATGGTGGATTTTGATCCTAGCTCCCTTAGACTTAATTGGATGGCTGAGGCTAAAAATATTCCCAGTGGTCAACCATGCCACAGTATAAGATTACATTAAATACGTCAATCATTGGGTTCAGGCAGAAGGGCATAAAGAGCAGCAGAACTTAAGTTCTATCATTAATGCTTAATTGACTGTCACATCAGAATAACAATACTCCATCACTTGCTTGAAATAATAATGCATTTCCTGATGTGAGCTCTTATTAATATGATTAGGAGGTGATGAAGTACAAAGTAATGCCCCAAGTGAATTCATGATCATTTTCTGTACTAAGCTACACTGAAAAATTAATGTTTATCAACTAATTAGACATCCTGCTCCAAAAAACTGCATTCTTTATAAATTCCATACATACAAACACGTATAAATAAAATGGAATCATTTATTAAAGGTTCCTTATTCAATTTTTAAAATAGCTTAGTAAATCTATCAAAAACTAAGTGGAAACAGCAGAGAAAGAAGTCATTACAACACAATTACTACTTTAAAATGTACAACAGATCTGACTGACACTGCAGCATGAATCGCGGCATGGCATGGCAACTTTTGGAAACAGCGTGTTCAGGAGAGGTAATGACAGGCTTCACAACTGTGTTTAAATGGGTAGCCACGTATCAGGGCCACAGCAACGCTCTGTATCAGAGCTTGATGAAAAAAAATATACAAAAGCTATTTCAAATTTGTAGATTCTTAACAGAGAAATACGCATCAAAATGCAGGTAGATTTTCTGACAACATGTTACAGTTTATTATAAGTGTTCCATACAGTAGTTTCATTTATTAGCATACTGGTAATACTTACAGTTGACATATTGAACATACAACCTGCTGTATTGCTAAAAAAAACAGTATATCTTACTGTGGAACATGAGAAAGCTTGTTTTCTTTTTTTAAACTAAACTTTCCCTTCCCCTCCCTTCTTAGTACAGTGAAGATCTGTTAACTGCACTTCTTGGGAGCTCAGAACATAGGCAGGAGGTTGGCATTTTGTTTCCCTGGATAAACTGGGAAGCCTGGGGAAAAGAAAAACACCACGTCCCTCTGACAAGTCACTTGGCTCATACAGCAGCCTGATCATGGTTTTGCACTTGGTTGCCTAACCAAGGTTGATGTTATCCTGCATACTTCTTGTAAGGAATAACTCTTTCTTAAATAATATCATGCAATAATCCAGAGACCTGTTTTAGGATGAGTACAAGAGGCTTTTCCAAAGAAATCTCCTGAATGTGTAATTTTGATTGGAGATATTTTTTTTATACAAGCTGGTCCAGAAGGCCAAAAATTCAAGAGAAAATAGGTCAGAACTCTGTTCTCTCCACAGAAGAAATAAGAAGAAACATTGCCCAAATACATAAGCTAAGTGCTAAATTTCATTACTACAAAATTATTTGAGAGGATCTGACCAGTAACCTACTCATTTAATGAAGCACTTAACAAAAACATATATTCAGAATGCTAACTGGCCAATTATCAATATCTAGTCAGAAAACTGCAATTCAAATTGCTAAAAGCAATCTATCTCTACATATATATATATAAATGTGTTCTTCTCCTGTATGTTTCAAGACACTTTATTCCATTCTTTTCTGTGATATTCAAATAACTGACTTCAGTACGCGAAGACTTATTGCTAGTTGTGTGACCCTTGATCACAGACCAGCTCTAACATACAGGCTGTTGCCCCAGGCAACAGTACCTAGATTTAAAATTATTTAATGTCAGTGGGCTGCAAGACTGAACCAACTTTGGTTTGCCTAGGACAGGAAAATCCTAAGAGTTCCTATTTTATGACTGTCTTCTTCCTATTCACAACTATTTACCAGCATCAGAAGTTTGGTTTCAACTGTTAGTCAGGCTGAAATATGAATATCAGTGTACTGGTTTTGGCTAGGGTAGATTCAAATTTTTTTCAGAGCAGCTCGCATGGTGCAGTGTTTTGGATTTGTGCTGAAAACAGTGTTGATAACACAGGGATGGTTTAGTTATTGCTGAGCAGTGCTTGCACAGTGTGAAGGCTTTTTGTATTTCTCACGTCGCCCCACCAGTGTGTCGGCTGGGGGTGCACAAGAAGTCGGGAGGGGACACAGCCAGGACAGCTGACCCCAGCTGACCAAAGGGATATTCCGTGCCATATGATATCATGCTCAGCAATAAAAGCTGGGGGTTGGAAGGGAAAGGGGGCATTTGGACTTATGGCGTGTGTTTTCCCAAATAACGGTTACAGGTAATGAAGCTCTGCTTTCCTGGAGATGGTTGAACACCTGTCTGTTGATGGGAGGCAGGGAATGAATTCCTTGTTTTCCTTTGTTTGCATGCTCAGCTTTTGCTTTGCCTGTCAAACTGCCTTCATCTCCACCCTGGAGTTTTCTCACTGTTACCTTCCCGATTCTCTCCCATCCTGCCCGGGGAAGCAGCGAGCGAGCGGCTGGGTGGGATGCAGCTGCTGGCCAGGGCTAACCCACCATGGTCGGTGTGATACTGCTGCTGCTCACAACTTTGGTTCACATCTTGCTTTTTGAGTACAAATTACGACATCATATCTCTTCAGTTACTGAGAGGATCTTTACAAGTCTGGGGTTTTTTGTCAATTCAAATAACAAGTTAAAAAAAATGGTCCCCAGAAACTTTGTTTATCCCCATTTTAACACAAATGGAACACATTTCTCTAAGACCATTCTGATGATCTCTTTCATATCACAGAAACAAGTGTTTGATGGAAACTTTGACAAAAGTTTGATCATTCCCAGCTGAAAGGATATTCAGTTGATCATTCTTTCATCTTGCAGCAGTAACATTTTTTTCTACCTATGATATGGAAGAACATGTCTTTTATACTTTCCACTACAGTGCTAAAATGTACAGTTCTGGAAAGCCTACACAAGACTTTGGTATTGCCATTTTTACCAAATGTAACCAAGGTAAAAATACTGAGAAGTCTTCTCAAACCTCATACCTGTGAGCCTGCAGAGCCATGAAATAAACTCTGTTTATGCCTAAGAATTTATAGTGGTCAACATTGGATGTTATCTTCCTCTAGTTCAGTGAAAAAATCTGTGCATGGACAGACTGTCTCCAAGGAACGAGGATAAACAAAAACTGGAGATACTTGCTACTGTGAAACACATAACTGAACAATACGGGAAAGATGATCACTGTAGAAATTGTTACAATAAAACTGTATTCGGCACACCTTTCATCTGCTAAATCACACCGTGCTGAGAAGCACCTACTGGCTGAGCCTCACACAGCCCCTGAGGCACTTCACAAATGCGCAAGTCACAGCTGGAGGCAGTGGGATGCAGGTTCCAGATGAGCCAACAAAGCCCTAAGCTACAGGTCTTTGTTTCAGTTGCCTGTTTGGATCATCATTCAATCACTGATCAGCCTGACTGCTTTCAGAGCTGTGATCAGACATGAAACACATGCCAAGGATCATAATGTAAGGTTCTGCTGTTACTTTACTTAGTACCTTTGATCTGTTCCCAGACTATGGCTGAAATCATGTCCTTGAATTTGCATTGGAGCTGAGTGTAAAGAACTAATTGCATCAGATTAGGGATCTTTGTTACAATCATACACATCTCTGATGCAGCTCCCAGGAAGTATTAGGAAGTCCCTAATCAAGCACCCCTGCCTTCATCGGTGGGCTTGTGACAACCCCTACACATCAAGAAAAGGATCTTTGACTTTATCTGACTCTCTAAGTCACCCTTCTCCTGAACGAAACTTCAGTTTAAGTTTTGCTAATGATCCTCAATGTTCCTCTTTAATTAGCTGGCTGTGGAAATTGCTATTTGTCAAATTCTTATGACAGACAAGAATATATGATAAAATGGGTACAATAACCTCTATACAGAATGTGGTCTGTACAATAGTGATTGACAACCTTATTTATACATGTGTTCTATATACCATGTAATTTGATTTTTAATTTAGGTAAAAATTATCTACTGTTTTTCCAAGTCACATACCTGTTGCAATCTATTTTTATCTTCTGTATTTAACTTGAAATAGTAATTTTAAAAAATGCCTACCCAAAGCTCCAAGCTTCCTAATATGCCACCAATAACAATACCACAGAAGCTCAGCAGCACACAATTAATCTAACCTAATAAACACATTTCCTTAGTTGTTGAGTTTTCTTCTATTGTAAGGGCTTTTCTAGAAACCTCTGTTATCTCCGCTATGCTGATATACCTTAAGCAACAAGACCTGCCTTCCACAAACTATATGAATAACCCGGTAATAATAACACCAAAACAAATTCTGGTTGAGAATGAAGGTGCCTGCATTCTTACTGCAGCTTTCATTGGTACGAGTATATGGACAACATTTTTCAAGCCAATTTGTCAAAATCAGCCAACTATCCCCGCCCCCATCCAACAGCCACCACAGTTAACACAAAACCAACTGTGATGGATGAGACCAACCATACGATACATCAGTATTGGGGCTTAGGCAGCAGCCAATAATGGATAACTCAGGAGACATGTAGGAACAGCGCAAGCATTAATTGATAAAACTTCCTTCATACTTTTTTAGCTTCCAACAATTGCTCAGGGACTTCCTCAGTCATGGGCAGTTTCTGTGTATTTAGCAGTCATTGGGGTTTTTCTGTCATGAATTTGGTGGGAATTTTAGACCCCCTGTCAGTGCACACCAAGTTCCATGGACAAAGGCCACAGTTTTATACAGATTAAGGCTTCACGTGGCAGAAGGAAGGGATGCCATCCAAAGGGACCTGGACAAGCTCAAGAAGTGGGCCTGTGTGAACCTCATGAGGTTCAACAAGACCAAGTGCAAGGTCCTACACGTGGGTCGGGGCAACTCGTGGTATCAAAACAGGCTGGGGGATGAAGGGGTTGAGAGCAGCCCTGCCAAGGACTTGGGCATGCTGGTGGATGAAAAGCTGGACATGAGACAACAATATGCACTCACAGCTCAGAAAGCCAACAGTATCCTGGGCTGCACTAAAAGCAGCGTGGCCAGCAGGTCAAGGGAGGGGATTCTGCCTTTCTGCTCTGCTCTGGTGAGACCCCACCTGGAGTCCTGCGTCCAGCTCTGGAGCCCTCAGCACTGGAAAGACATGGAGCTGTTGGAGCGGGTTCAGAGGAGGCCACAAAAATGATCAGAGGGATGAAACAGCTCTCCTGTGAGGAAAGGCTGAGAGAGTTGGGGCTGTTAAGCCTGGAGAAGAGAAGGCTCTGGGGGGACCTTACCGCTGCCTTCCAGTACTTAGAGGGGGCTTGTAAGAAAGATAGGGACAAACTTTTTAGCAGGGCCTGTTGCGACAGGACAAGGGGTAACGGTTTTAAACTAAAAGAGAGTAGATTTAGACAGGGTATAAGGAAGAAATTCTTTACAATGAGGGTGGTGAAACACTGGAACAGGTTATCTAGTCCAACTCCTCTGCAATTAGCAAGGACACCTTCAACTAGATCAGGTTGCCCAGAGAAGTGGTAAATGCCCCAACTCTGGAAACATTTAAGGTCAGGCGGGATGGGGCTTTAAGCAGCCTGGTCTAGTTGAAGATGTCCCTGCTCACTGCAGGGGGGTTGGTCTAGACCACAGAATCACAGGTTGGAAATGACCTCTAAGATCATCAAGTCCAACTATCCACACAACACCACCATGCCTTCTAAACCATTTCCTGAAGTGCCACAGCTACATGTTTTTTAAACACCTCCAGGGATGAGGACTCCACCACCTCCCTGGGCAGCCTGTTCCAATGCCTGACCAAGAAATTTTTCCTAATATCCAATCTAAACCTCCCCTGACACAACTTGAGGCCATTGCCTCTCATCCTATTGCTAGTTACTTGAGAGAAGAGACCAACACGCGCCTCACTACAGAATCACAGAATCACAGAATAGTAGGGGTTGGAAGGGACCTCTGTGGGTCATCTAGTCCAACCCCCCTGCCGAAGCAGGGTCACCTACAGTAGGCTGCACAGGACCTTGTCCAGGCGGGTCTTGAATATCTCCAGAGAAGGAGACTCCACAACCTCCCTGGGCAGCCTGTTCCAGGGCTCCGTCACCCTCAGAGGGAAGAAGTTCTTCCTCATGTTCAGACGGAACTTCCTGTGCCTCAGTTTGTGCCCATTGCCCCTTGTCCTGTCACTGGGCACCACTGAAAAGAGCTTGGCCCCATCCTCCTGACACCCACCCTGCAGATATTTGTAAGCATTTATAAGGTCCCCTCACAGCCTTCTCTTCTTCACGCTGAACAAGCCCAGTTCCCTCAACCTCTCCTCGTAGGGGAGATGCTCCAGTCCCCTCACCATCCTTGTAGCCCTCCGGTGGACTCTCTCCAGTAGCTCTTCATCTTTCTTGAACTGGGGAGCCCAGAACTGGACACAGTACTCCAGATGAGGCCTCACCAGGGCAGTGTAGAGGGGAAGGAGAACCTCCCTCGTCCTGCTGGCCACACTCTTCTTGATGCACCCCAGGATCCCATTGGCTTTCTTGGCAGCCAGGGCACACTGCTGGCTCATGGTTAACCTGTCGTCCACCAGGACACCCAGGTCCCTCTCCGCAGAGCTGCTCTCCAGCAGGTCCACCCCAAGCCTGTACTGATGCATGAGGTTGTTCCTCCCCAGGTGCAGGACCCTGCACTTGCCCTTGTTGAACCTCATCAGGTTCCTCTCTGCCCAGCTTTCCAGCCTATCCAGGTCACGCTCAATGGCAGCACAGCCTTCTGGTGTATCTACCACACCTCCCAGTTTGGTGTCGTCAGCAAACTTGCTGAGGGTACATTCTAACTCTTCATCCAGGTCGTTGATGAAGAAGTTAAACAAGACTGGGCCCAGTACTGACCCCTGAGGGACACTACAACCTCCTTTCAGGTAGTTGTAGAGAGCAATAAGGTCTCCCCTCAGACTCCTCTCCTCCAGACTGAACAGCCTCAGTTCCCTCAGATGCTCCTTGTAAGACTTCTCTTAGAAGTCTTCTCTTCTCTAGACCCCTCACCAGCCTTGTTGCCCTTCTCTAGACATGCTCCAGCACCTCAATGTCCTTCTTGTAGTGAGGGGCCCAAAACGGAACACAGTACTCCAGGTAGGGCCTCACCAGTGCTGAGTACAGGGGCACGATCACCTCCCTACTCCTGCTGGCCACACTGTTCCTGATACAAGCCAGGATGCCCTTGGCCTTCTTGGCCACTTGGGCACACTGCTGGCTCATGTTCAGCTGGCTTTCAACCAACACCCCAAGGTCCTTTTCTGCCAGGCAGCTTTCCAGCCACTCCTCCCCAAGCCTGTAGCATTGCATGGGGCTGTTGTGACTGAAGTGCAGGACCCGGCACTTGGCCTTGTTGCACCTCCTACAGTTGGTCTCAGCGAATCGATCCGGTACGTCAGATTCCTCTGCAGAGCCTTAGTTGTTTCTGCAGAGCCTTGCAGAGCCTAAGATGACCTTTAAACATCCCTTCCAACCCAAACTATTTTTGATCTTATGCCCTAAATTCCTTCAGATTTTACATATTCATGTAATTTATTCATCACTAAGGATTTATCATAGCCTGTTGTGTAAAGGTCTGTGTAGGAAGAATTTTCTTTTCAGACTGAAGCCATTACTCTTTCAGAACTGCTGTGGACCTTCATCTCACTGAGTTTGCTATACATGCAGACCAGCTCCCTAACACAGAATGAGAGAGATTGATGGCAAGTGTTTCTGGATGTTTCCTGACAGCTAACAAGGTTCTTAAATGCAGTTTTTCAAATGCACATTTCACAAAGCATTAGTCTAAGCTATATTATTTATTGTATGCATGCATTTTTTTAATTTTTAAAACAAAGTCTTTGTTGCAGCAAGAAATAAGTACTATAAAGCCATAACACCTGCAACTAGCTTCCAGAAATTACTGTATAGAGTCATGGTTAGAAAGAAGTGACATACATATATTTTTAAAGTAACTGGGGGTTTTTAACCACAATAATTTCTTAACAAAATGGAACAGACCTGTTAGCTCCTCGAATGCATTCTCTCAGTTCACACAAACATGGAAGACCTTCTTAGTTTAATATATGATATTTATCTTTACAGGAGTGTGAAGTCACCTATTTGCTTTCAGAAAACAACTATGAGCAAGCATACATTCAATTAAGGCATTCACAATCTCTTAGCAATATATCGACTTGGACAAACTCTCCCTGGCTGAGTAATTGAGTTTTGATACCCATTTAATATTTTGGCCACTGCTGAGATTCCAACAAGGGTGTTAATTAATGCCAATTGTGAAGCTGGTTTCTGTGCTACAGCCATCTGTCTTACAGAGACTGAATCATTTAATTATTTTAAGGTGTAATTATAGATGTCTAAAATCATTTAAGACCAAACATTCATTATTTAAAAAAACCCGCAATGCTGCAGTCAGATACTAAAGAGGGTTTTTTTACAGATAATATAGTTTAAGTGAGACACACTAGTAGTGAAGTAGAGCCATTACACTAATAACCTTATAGTAAAAGCCAGAGACAAACAAAACCAAATTTCTCTGAGTAGCCATAAAATGCAAATTTGTGGAAAAAACAAACTCAGAGTACTTTTTGTTTACAATTTTAAAATTTCCTAAGAGGATGTTGAAACTTAATTTTGTTATATGTATTTTATATGCAATTATTTTTAGCATTTACAGTATTTTTAAACAGTAGTGAAAGAGTACATAATTATAACATATTAATGACATGCCTTAATAATAAAACTGAACCATGTCTGAAAAAAAATTAAAACTTTAAATGCTTAACTCAGTCCTGGTCCTGGATAAGTAGCATAAAATGCACTTGTCTTTACTTGTGTTTTGTGTTCAGTTTCAGCCCTTGATGCTGGCCAGCTCTGCTGCGGTAGAGTGAAGCCTCCCCCTGCAGCCCACCGCAGCAGCCAGCTCCCCAAAGGGGCTTGATCATTCCCGACAGAGAAGTTCTGTCAGGCATACATTGCACATCCTTTAAATTGGTATCTTCTGCACTATAAACAGCAGTGTTTAGCATTTTGATCTTATGTTAATGACAAACGTCAAGGAAACAAGATAATGAGCTCCTGAGGCTTTACTCTTCTTTTTACAGGATATAGCTAGTGTCGACACGTAATGGACACATCCTGTATTTTGCTGCATGAAACAGTATTTCAGATGTGTGATAAACAACTACTGAAGCTTTTCCCATGCATTAATGAGTGATTTGCAAATAAAGAAATTAGGAACTCATTACATTACTTGGAAATACTAGAGACTGGAGGAAAAAATGGCATAGCTAATTCTACAGAGGAACAAAATAAGATGTGATTTACCAAATTCTCTCTCCTCTTTTATCTGAACATAGGCAGCACCAAAGGGATTCCCCTGAACCTTTTTAAATCAATTGAAAAGTAACATGTATTACAAAAAGAGCTTTTATCTCTTGTTACAGTAATAAAAAACATCTGTGGCCGAGTTTTAGGAAATTCAAAGCCGATTAGAGATGATGCTACGGGACACTCTATAAAGCAATAAAAATTGCCTTAAAATAAAAAACAGAGTTTAAGATTTGAAACAATGAATAATTTCATGCAGCCAACATAATAATTAGCCTATTTCTATGTAAATCAATTCATAATTATTAATATCTCTTCACTCCTGAGTACAATTTTGCAAAAAACATTTTTCCAAAACATCGCAGAGGGGAAAAAAAGGAGTTATTAATAAGTACCTCTTTTAACCTCTTTTGCTAAATTAGATAAATCAGGGGAAATTAAAATCTGTAATGAAACATGAAATTCCAAAACAAAACCTCTGAATAAGGAAGAAAGCAGTTTTGATACTGAATTAAATGGACTCAAACTATGCAGAGACCACTATAATCTCCTTTTCTCCAGGGTCAGAAAACTGTTCATATAGACATGACCCTTCTAATATAATGCATCGGTAGGGTTACTTGGATAATTCTGTGACAACCAATACTTAAGCATTTTGGTGCTTTACTCTGTTCTAATCATTGATTAATGCCCTGGCCCGTAATTTTATTTCCTGGATTTCATGCCTAAGTTATCCTGTGGAAGGCAATGGGCTATTTTATAATGTAAATATTAACCCCCATGTCACCATATACGTTTACATGTTCTTATTTGCACAGCACAAGACTCTCTGCTTAGCCTGAAGCATATACAGGGTTTTATCGCTCACTGCATCTCACAAGTCTCTGCAATATTTCAGATTTTCTAGAACATGAATATATAATACATATACAACACATTTTACTTGACTTCATCGATCAGCAACTGTATACCTTACCTTACCTAGCTCCTAGTCCCCTAGGACAAGCAAATACTTCCCATGGAGTGTTTTCCATATTTGATAGAAATAGAGGATGGTACACATCTGATTAAAGGCTGTCGGGCACAATGTAAATTAATCTAAATTCGCTCAAAGGCAATGGATAGAAAGAAGCACTTTCACAACATAATTCCTCTTAAACTGAGGCAAACATCTGAAGTAGGTTGGATGAATTGTACCTGAATACAAAGTGATTCTAGGATCACGTAGACAGCTGTACTGCACATGTCTATGGTTACTTGCGGTTAATTCTGCCTGTGGGACTGACAGGTCAATAAAAAAAGCATGTGTTATCCGGGGTATGAAACTAGAACCAGGAACCTGGACCTCAGGAAGGTCACTCCAGCATGAATGGGCAGAGTTCAACAGCCCTGAATTGGAATCCAATAGTTTATGGAGCAATCTAAGGCAGCAGACACATCTGCCTGGAGATAGCGACGTGTAAATGCTACACACAAAGCTGAACCCTTCTGTCTCCAGACACTGTGCTCAGGGCAACAAATCGCTGCATCCATACTTTGTCATTTCGAGGCCTGAGAAACCTCCTGAAGGTCACCTGTGACTTTTCTATAAAGATCTGAATGTGCTCCAGGCTGGCAATAAAGAAGACTGGAGACTCATTCTCTTAGGTCCCATACCTTTATACCAAAATCTGGGTCATCGATCTCTAAATATTTTGGACTACAGAACTTTCTCACTTATCAAATATCTTGCAAAGCATCATGAAACCTTTTATCATATTTTAAATTAAAAATTCACGATGATTATAGAGTTTTATAGATCAGGAAGGATTCTGCACAGATGATGACGCATCTAGTTTGGTTCCATGATTTGCACAGTAATAAAAATGCAGACTGCAATGGTTGAGCTTGCTCCTCATTGCACAGATATTCATATTTCCAATGGGAAAGGCAGTCCTAGCCATCAGACTTTGGAGTATGCTGGGGCTGGGGGCACCTGTCACTCTTCCTATTGAAATTCTATAACCTTACAGGCAAGAATTCAAAAAAGAAGGAAATATTCCCCCCCCTCCCCATACAAAAGAAAATTAAAAATAGTACATGAGGAAAAATGATACAGGAGCTTTACAGTTAGGGCAAAATCATATTTTAGACCATATTACTACATTTCTGCGCCTTACCAAATTGATCATTAATACGGATATGTAAGCTTTCCGTTCCCTAGTAAGTACTTGAAGGACTAGACGCACAGTCATTTTTGGTTTCTGTATTTTCTGGTCTAAACCAGTAAACGCTGGACTGCCTTACACACTATCATAAAACTTCAAAAATGGGATGTGGAGAGGCAGAGGATATAAGAGGTATCTGAGGCAGTGCTGAACAAGCTGGCTTACACATACCAGAAGCAAAATAGCAATAGAGCACGGCAGAGCTGATTAACCCTGACCTGCTTGCAGTAGCAGTGCTGGTTGATCCAGAAGTTAAAGCCAGCTCAGAAATAGCTCTGTATTACTACACAGCCCACAACGAGAAGGGGAAAAAAAGTACCCAGTTTCTGAACAGTGGGGTTTTTAGATAAATATCATGGAACATGAGATAAACACTGTAAATCTACTAGAAAAAATATTCTGCTTCAAAATAATCTTCATAAGATGGCAATAAACTTACATTACAGGAAATGCTGTTTGCAAGGTGCTGGTACAAAAGTATTCTACAGATCTGAAGGAGAATATTAAATTCCCAGCAGCAAAGCTAGAAGGTTTGAATTTTTATATGGATTCTTTCCAGTGATGGTCTATTCCTTTTTCACGTGAAGGAATAGGTGTTCAGACCTGTATTTCACCAGTTTTAATAATGTTTGTCACATGCACTACATCAAGGCTTCATCAGTTAGTTTCTATCTGGCAATGTGCAATACACACAAAAAAAAAGAGCAAGCTCACCACCCTGCAACTTCAGGAGAGCAGACTTTGGCCTCTTTGGCCACTCTCCATCATATTTCAGAAGTTGTGGCAGTCCGGTGAAGTTCCCACACAATGGTAAAGTGGAAACATAACCCGTTGGTGGGGAAGAGAGGAGAGGAGAAGGAGAGGGAAGACAAGGCACCAGGGAGACCTTATTGCAGCCTTCCAGTACCTGACGGGCGCCTACAAGAAAGCTGGAGAGGGACATTTACAGGGCGGTGTAGTGATAGGACAAGGCCTAAGGGCTTTAGACTGAAAGAGCGTAGAGATTTAGATTAGATATAAGAAAGACATTCTTCACTGTGAGGGTGGTGAAGCACTGGAAGAGGTTACGCAGAGAAGTTGTGGCTACCCGCTCCCTGGAAGTGTTCAAGGCCAGGCTGGATGTGGCTTTGAGAAACCTGGGGGGGTTGGACTAGATGACCCACAGAGGTCCCTTCCAACCCCTACTATTCTGTGATTCTGTGATTCTGGCCTAGTGGAAGGTATCCCTGCCCATGGCAGGGGGTTGAAACTAGATGATATATAAGGTCCCTTCTATAAAAAATAAACCTCTTTTTTTCTAAGTCATTTTATTTAAAAGAATTCTGACTCCAGGTGTCACACGGTTGCAAGGCAGAATTTGCTTATTTGGTAATCACTTCTTGCTTGACCTATTTGCTATACACTGTTGTTACTGACAACTGTAAAAAAAAAAAAAACCCTTCAATTTTAAAATTATATTCTAGCTATTAAAACTAAGTAAGCCTAAAGACCTAGAGAACACACTTTAATTAGTTTATATATGCTATAGTCCTTAAAAAAATTGAGATCTCAGTATTGTACTTACTAAGTCTCTTTCAATTAGTTGGGAAATTACACTATTGAAATAATTGCATTACATCATTTCCAGGTATTAAAAAAATTGCAGAAACTTCATACAACACATCATCTATCTGAAGAATTCCTTCTATTATACCTAATTTGTTTGACAAATATATGCCTATTTGCTATGTGACTTTTACTTCCCTACTCTGGATACATCTGAAAATGAGAGTTAGGAAAAGTCAACCTCCAGAATTTTCCAGTTCAGGAAAGGAGTGCCTGAGGTTACTGTGTCTGCTGTGAGTAAAATGTTAATTGCCAAATAATCTATAGCATATCTCCTCTTTGCTTTATCAAAGACGATCAAAGGAGCCTGCAGGCGCTGAACACCCAGCTCACCTCAGATGGCAACAAAAAAGGTGACAGAAAAGGGCAGTATGCCCAAGCCATGGAAGGTGTGTGAGTCTCTATGTAGAACACCCAGCATTTTGCAGCAAATGGTACTATTTGTATTAACAAGAACTGAATGTTTGGTTAGATAGTTTTGAAAAGTGGGTTATGTCTCTTTAGGTGGTCTGGAAAACTAGCAGTGAAGATGCTATAGGTATTAATTAGAAAAAAATATTGAGGATTCAACTACGATGATGCTTGGGCATTTTTCTAGTACGGTGAGGGATTAGCTTTAATATCTAACATAAGGTAGACATTCTCACAATCATGTTGCCCTTTCACGAAGAGAAAAGCTGGTTTCTCACAGCTGCCTGAGTGTACACAAGTGAGTTGCATCTTTGATACATGTGGATCACTGTCCCTAGCCAAATATTCACATTTGATGTCTCTTCTGGATAGCTGTTAGATGCTATTTGCTTGGGACAAATTATAAAAAATTCAACCAATGAGGATCTGGTAACAACTGTCAACCCCAATGCTGATATGGTAAAGGCTTGGACACTGTTACTAACTTTCCTGACAATACAAGCAGCTTCTACTTCCACAGGAAGATAACACTGTCTTAATCATACTGAGCAAAGATTTCACTTCAATATTTCACACAAGCTGTTACACATCATTGTCACCCATTAGTAGCAACAGTACGATGGACATGATTTCTGGAAATGAATGCCATCATATCCAAAAGATATATAACTTGTGGATAACAGCTCTTAGCATTCTCCTTCTTAGATCTATCCCTGATGGCTTGATTGTATCAAATATCAGCATTTTATTCTGATGAAGTCTTTATTTTTTTTCTGCTTTTCAGGGAAGTAATTTTCATTGTGCCCACTTGTCAAGGAGTAAAAGAAGTTATCTCATTCAAATCCAGAATATCTGTCAGGGTTCATATAGCAGAATATGAACGCCAGTGGCTGAAGACCAGTATGTGTCTCATTTTATTATCTAGTAGAGAAATCTATTAGACCCAAGTTCAGCTGCTGTCTTTGTAGGTATATTCCTCTACGATTTCAATGGGAGGAGGGGAACCAATTACACTGAAAATAATTTTCAGTGCCTTTATTTCTCATCAGTTATAACAAGACAGAGTACATATTAAACATGAATAGGCTGCCGTAGAAAAATATTAGTATTCCCTGTGAAATTTATTATTCATATTTGAACAGATACACATGCTGGACTACTCGGCTTCAGGCTATTCTATTTGCTTCACTGTTCTGTATTCATCCTAGACTATTCAGCATAAATAAAGGACCACCTTCAAATTAAAAATAAATTACTCGACTATTACTTTCTCACACACAATAAGTAATAAAATAATTGAAAGTGGAAAACACATGTTAAAAAAGTCTCAGTTTCATGTAGTGTATTTTTAGAAAGTTTTTTTGGGTACTGTTGGTTTAATTTGTCAGTCTGAAAATGTGGGTAATTGACAGTTGATGTATGAATACACACAACAGAATTAAATTCTTCCTTTTGGCAATGCCTCTATGCATTTCTAAAACACTTCGCTGTCTGTACTAGGAGATGTAGTCTCCGTATCTGAGAGAATACTGAATTAATCTTACTGCAGCTAATGACTGAACAATGCCTGTGATAAAGACAAGTACCTTCACTGGGAGAGCAGCTTGAAAAAGTATAACGGAGGAAGCAGGAATATAGAGTGAAACATTTTTGAAGCCTAAAAGAAAACAAAAGTTTGGTAATAGGATCTGTGGAAGTATCCACATGAAGGCTGTGAGAGAGCTCACAGAGCAGGAGTCAGACTGCAGAGAAGCAAAACTGCCCTTTTCAGAGAAGAGACCTAGGACAGCAGAACTGGTCAGAGAAAATGAGCGTCTCAAGTTATCCTTAAAACCTTTTAAAGTGTGAGAGGCAGCAGTTTCTTACAAAAGCATAAAAAAGATTTAGTTAAAATGGGAAGATGTGGCTGTAAAATCATGAAAGTTAGGGTATGAATTCAGTAATAGGTGAGTTGTACAAATTTAATTTAACTAATTCTAAATATCCTGTTTGCATTTCAAGGTGATGTCTTTACATTATACATGAACTGAAGATGTCATGTTCACGAAGAACGGTATAGGGAAAATACAACCAAATCTGGAAGTTACAGATTTACAAGTACAATTGTGTTTATCTGTGATTGCTGCAGGACTCCAAGACTGAAGCTGTGATAAGCTATCTGTTTTGTTTTAATTGTCTTTGGAAATTATGGCTCTTTATGTTACATAACCAAATATACACGAGTCTAAATTGTAATAGCAGCTCTAAAATTGAGAAGTATATTTTAATTTTAAAAGTTTCCTTCTTCCATGGGGAAACATTTTCTGCATTAATCTAGACCAGCACTGCATTTGAAGGGATTTGCAATGAAACATAACTTTTAAATAGATAACATGGTGATAGCATGCATTAGCAGTAGTGTACATTCAGCATTCACAATTTTTCATAAATGTAATGTCATTCATTGGGTATTTGCTATTTAAAAGCTGGATTGATGCTGACAGCTTCAATTATGTATAATTTTTACAGACTTTGTGGTCCAAGCATCATCTTATGTATTACTGAAGAGAGTATTCTTTTTCTCAAATGTGCATTTACATTAAAAAGTTCAAATCCATGTACATAAAAATATGAAAAATGCTTATGTTGATGACATATCCAACAAAGGAAAAAAACATACACACATGCTAAAAAGTCATCTCTAAAAATCAAGAAACAGCATAAAATAACATCTCATTAAAGCTGTTACCCACAATCAGGACATTTCTAGGTGTGGAAATTAAAGTCAGCAAAGTACTACTCTTACTTAAATGCCCCTCAAAGAGCCATTCCCTTTCAAACTCAGATTACATAAAAGTTGTCTCAGCAGCTGAGGAGTCATTTGGTAACTAAGAAGGGTGAGCTCCCAGACCATACAATTAGCATTGCAGAGCTCAGTTTATCTTTTTTCTTCAGACTGCAGTTGCAGATCAAATTCAAGAAACTTGTTGGTTTTGTTAAGAACTTGGAAACCGGTTTTTGTAGGATGAAGTAGCGGCCAGATAGTCTGAAACAACCTGAAGGAAATGTGGTTTTTTTTAATGTAACATGCGGAGAGAAAATTACCCATGATTATCCAGCAGAACAAAATCATGAAATGTAAACCAAGTGTATGCTGGACTTTATTTTTTTAAAACTACTAATAAAAATTACATTTAATCTTATTATCTTAATAATTTATTTATTTCTTTATGAGTTTTGCTCTACTGCAAATAGTAAAATATGGTCCCCTGTTTTCATTTTTGATAGAATAGTGGCACAAAGTTGTTATCATGAATGCATCCATCATCATTCAACACTATTTAAGTAAATTAGATTTGGGGTTTAAAGACCTTAATCTGCTAGCTAAACTATGACAATAACATTGGTGAATGTTTTAAAAGGTTAATATGGATGGGGGGAGGGAACAGCTAAGGCTTGAAAATGCAATGAAATAACTCAAGTTCTCTTTTAGCATTAAAATTTCTTTATTTCCCATAAAGAGGTTATTTCTTTTTAATAAATTCCCTGCCTGTATGTCATTTGGACTAGACAAACTCTATTAGGGTGGTGGGAGAAAATGAATAAACACTGAAACAGGGTGAATTATTAGTAAAACTGCATCTGCAATCTGATTCAGTGTTTTTTAAAACAAAAGTCACACCAAAAGGGAAAAGTACAAATGGCAAAGACTGAAAACTCTTCTGGTTTTAACTACTGCACCACTTGTCAAGGAAAAAGTATAGATGGCCCACACTTGTATGAACCACTTATTCACCATGTTTTGCAAAGGATAAAGATAGTAGATGGTTTCAAGAAAGGAGGTGTGACTGGTCAATGAGCACCCAGGGTGGCAGGAGGCCCCGAGGGGAGGGAAGGGTGTGGGGAAGAGGGAGCTGCTGCAAAGGGAGCCAAGCTTCGTTCAGTGCCAAGGGCACCCAGGGGACTTAGGTCTGGATGAATGGCTAGATCACCCGGGTGGACTCACTGAATGGATGGATAAACTGGTTGCATAAATGCTTCTCCTAGAGTTAATCAGAAGAGTGTGAATATCTGGCTGAGCTAGGCAGATGGACACAGGGGACAGGAAACACCAGGCTTTAGGGTGGAAATTCAGCCCGCAGAGGTGGTTCAATGCATCCACAATACCCTTCAAATGCACCCAAAACCACTAAAGACAAACCCCCTCCAGAAGGAGAGCCCGGGAAGCACCGTTGTGTTTGGCAGAAACGTTTAGCCAAAGGAGTAATGAGGCGGCCACTGCATGGGCTACCCATCACTGTGCTGGGAGAGCTGGTGGCCAGAACCAGGCTCAGGGAGCAGGGCCCCCAGCTCTTGCATCCCACAAGCAGTAGCAGAGACGAGACACAGCATGCAAAGCCACTGAAACCTGCAGGGAAGCGGCTTGCCTCCCCCTGTTATTTCACCAAGCAGTGATGCAAGAATGGCCTGTGAGAAAAGCTCTGCCAGAACAAATTGTAGACTAATGGGTTCATGTCAGTAGCTGCACAGATTCCTATTAAAATAGAGGTGAAACCCTATTGGAGGACATGAGGTTGTGGTTAAACATTCAACTAGGGATCGATCTGGGTGACCGTTTCACAAAGGAAAAAGAGTATGGGATGCTGTAGACACTGAAGGGAGTAATTTAACAAAAACTGAAGGTTGGATTACGTCCAACACCTGGTCGTCTTCTCTTGAAGGAAAATGCGATGCTCTGTGATCACTATGGGAACACTGAAAGTTGCAACATATACCTGAAACCTGTCTCTAGCAGGTTCTATACTTACATTAGGATTTAAGTCACTCTGTCAAATCATAATCCCATGTAATGTCAAGTAACATCAAATAAGTAATTTCTGTACTGAACATTAAAGCCTCTTTGTGGAACATCTAAAAGAGCCCGGGCAAAAAGTATTAGACTCCGATATAAGGTATAAAAGACGAAGGTTACCTAATGTTGATTGTCTCAGTTTCTAGATAAAGAAAAAACTGAAGAGGATGATGAAATATATCTTTGTGACCTGTTCTAGATAACCTTTCAAGGTGGCAATGATGATGGTGAAATGCAATCAACGTGATGATAGATTCCAAAGTTTTAGAAGAGAGTGTAGATGGAAGTCAAGATGATAAATCCTTCTTCAGGTTTGTTTTATCTGGTATCATTGCCAAATTATGATGTCTCATTGGGTCTTTAATTACTCTTTTAAATGGAGTGATGGTGGAATTGTCTTCCTCTAATTACTCACGCACCCCAGGAGACCAGGACTCATCTTGTTCACCAGACAAGAGCTCTGTGTGGGTTTTACATGCAAACAGATTTTTTCAGTCTTTCCTTTCTAATTGGCCTTTCCTAGCTCTTCAAGAAAATTTTGTATAATATGCCAAATTTAGCTCTTATTATTTTGAACAACTTGTTCAAAAGACAGCATGTTGGAAAAATAATAAATATGTTCTCGACCATATGATAGGTTTGAGATCATAACTGTCTTGGAAACATAAAAGTAAATACATTTTAAGTGTACTCATAGACCAACTGTCTTTATGGCATTTCATGTATGGCTGACGACTCAATTATATTTAACTATTAAACACAGAAGGAAACTTCATTTTCATTTATCTCTTCATCATTATTAATAAATTTCATTAGTGGCAACTGTCTTTCTATTTCAGCACGAAAACATAGAGGACGTTTCATTCATCTTACTGATCAGCACTGCTAATGAAGAAGCTGCCCTGTGTATGAAGTTGCCTATTTATAAGAAAAAGAGAGGATCTTTGTGAATTACTTCACAGAAATGTCCATAAAAACATCCCCTACTGTGTGCTTGTTTGTTTTTCTTTAAGGAATATAAATACAGATTTTAGTAGGAGAACAGATGTAGCTAGTCAGTGTCATAAATCTGCACTGAAGATGGAAATTAATGGTGTGGGGAACATGGGTCCATGCCGATGAGAGTCCTGCTGGAAATCTGAAATTTAGAATTCTTTTAAAAGATTCAGTGCAAGGGTTTTATCATCCCTCTCACACAACCTTCTGGGATTCCTACCCTTATCACATGATCTTCTGTATAAAAGATTTACTGGACTGCAGGAAAACAGAAGAGTGCAGAAAGCGACAGTAGTTACCAAGTGACTTTAGCAGTGCTGGTGAGAAAGAGGAGTTTACCTTTTATAAACATTGATTTGTAAGGATTCATCATTTATAACGACTGCAAGGCAGAGAAATATGTGAAAGACTAGAACAACCACGGAATCTCCTGTTGACATTTTTTCTTAGCATACGTAACACCTAAAACAATTCAAAAAGTGCAAAGAGTTTGAAGGGCAATATATCTTTTCAAACTACAATTTTTCAAATCCTTTTAAGTAAACTTATTCTAAAATCAAGTTCCATTTTGTGTAATTCATGTATTGTTTTAATGGCAAAATTTGAATAGACTTCTAAAAAACATGTAAAATCAGAGAACAAAATCAATACCATAGTGGCAAGTCCACAGTCACACGTGAGACAAAGAACATAACAGAGTCCTCAAAACGTACTATACTGTTTTGAAAAGTAATATATCCATCCTGTCATCCATCCCCAAATCAAATCACATCAAATCAAATCACATGAAATTCGTACCCTTAAATGGCATTGGGATAGCAGATGGTTGATTTTTGACATGAAAATGGGGTTACAGCTCTTGCAGAATGATGTCAAAATGTTTAGGCCTTTTTAGGAAGATGCACCCTGAAAGCTTCTAAAAATAGTGAAATCAAGAAAATGCATGGTAGCAAAAGAAATAACAGAGGTCACAGAGTATGGTCTATTCATTATTACTATGCATATGTCCAAAGCTGGGGAGCTAGGAATGTCTCAGATAAATTATATTTGCCTTTAAAGAAACTATATGTTCAAACACGTAATTTTTTTTTATTATTATTATTAGCAGCCTAATTTTATTTCCACCCCAAACTTGCCTCAGTGTAATCAGCACAAGAAGGACATGGAGCTGTTGGAGCGGGTTCAGAGGAGGGCCACAAAAATGATCAGAGGGCTGGAACAGCTCTCCTGTGAGGAAAGGCTGAGAGAGCTGGGGCTGTTCAGCCTGGGGAAGAGAAGGCTCTGGGGAGACCTTACAGCAGCCTTCCAGTACTTAAAAGGGGCCTATAATAAAGATGGGAGACAGGCTTTTTAGCAGGTCCTGTTGTGATAGGACAAGGGGTAATTGTTTTAAACTCAAAGACAGTAGATTTAGACTGGATTTAAGTAAGACATTTTTGACACTGAGGGTGGTGAACCACTGGAACAAGTTGCCCAGAAAGGCTACAGATGCCCCATCCCTGGAAACATTCAAGGCCAGGTTGGACGGGGCTCTAAGCAACATAACCTAGTTGAAGATGTCCCTGCTCATTGCAAGGGGGTTGGGCTAGGTGACCTCTAAAGGTCCCTTCCAACTCAAAGCATTCTATGATTCTAATTAAAGGTAAATCTCAAATTATTCAGTGATATCTGTCTAAGTCCTTCACAAACAGTCATAACTCAGGTATTTCATGTTAATTTTTAACTCCTTAGGGAGCAGTACACAGTAAGCTAGAATAAATTGCTCTACAGGTCTCAAAGATATTCACACATACTGGAAACAAAAATTTCTGTCAAATCAGTTTCAACGTACACTTGTCATAAGGCTGAGCCTATTATATAGTCAGTGCACTCATTGGAAAAGTTTACTGTTTTGTCTCAGAAAATTGCATTGTTTTCAGTGGTTTATGACTTTTTTCATAGAATCACAGAATCACAGGTTGGAAAAGACCGCTAAGATCATCAAGTCCAGCCATCCACCCAACACCACCATGCCTACTAAATCGTATCCCAAAGTGCCACATCTACACATCTTTTAAACACCTCGAGGGATGGGGACTGCACCACCCCCCTGGGCAGCCTGTTCCAATGCCTGATCACTCTTTCAGTACACAAATTTTTCCTAATATCCAATCTAAACCTCCCCTGAAGCAACCTGAGGCCATTGCTTCTCGTCCTATCACTAGTTACTTGGGAGAACAGACCAACATCTGCCTCACTACAACCTCCTTTCAGGTAGCTGTAGAGAGCAATAAGGTCCCCCCTCAGCTTCCTCCAGACTAAACAGCCCCAGTTCCCTCAGTCGTTCCTCAAAGGACTTGATCTCTAGACCCCTCACCAGCCTCATTGCCCTTCTCTAGACACACTCCAGCAACTCCATGTCTTTCTTGTAGTGAAGGGCCCAAAACTGAACACAGTACTCCAGGTAGGGCCTCACCAGTGCCGAGTACAGGGGCACGATTGCCTCCCTACTCCTGCTGCCCACACTATTCCTGATACAAGCCAGGATGCCCTTGGCCTTCTTGGCCACCTGGGCACACTGCTGGCTCATGTTCAGCCAGCTGTCGACCAACACCCCAAGGTCCTTTTCTGCCAGGCAGCTTTCCAGCCACTCCTCCCCAAGCCTGTAGCGTTGCATGGGGTTGTTGTTACCCAAGTGCAGGACCCGGCCCTTGGCCTTGTTGCACCTCATACAGTTGGCCTCGGCCCATTGATCCAGCCTGTCCAGATCCCTCTGCAGAGCCTTCCTACCCTCAAGCAGATCCACACTCCCGCCCAGCTTGGTGTCATCTGCAAACTTACTGAGGGAGCACTCAATCCCCTCATCCAGGTCATTGATAAAGATGTTAAACAAGACCAGATCCAAATCTGAGCCCTGGGGGACACACACTTTTTTTCCCACTCTGGAAGAAATTTAGTATTTGTTTGAAGTGATAGACCTATGAGCATAAAAGTTAAACAGGAAAATATATTTAAAATATTACAGGAAGCTTAATTAAAAAGAAAACATAGTCAATTACAAAGTATATTATATTCTCCTTATTTACACTAGTTTACTGTATTTTTGTATTTTTATATATTATGTCATTAACCATAAGATGGAACTTGGTTTTTAAACAGGTAATTATGTCTCATTTCTCAAAGAAAAATTTCTTCATATATATAACCATATTATACCATGTATATTTATGCCTCTAAAAGTACTAAAAAAGTCAAATCTTTTCAAGTACTTGTATTCTTTTTCCTCTTTATTACAGTTATTATCATCGATTGTAATTTTAACTATAAACATCTATGTATGTGTGCGCGCACGTGCCTTGGAGGTAATTAAGCAATATTATTGCCATTTTAGACATCATAAAATGAAGTGCAGACATTCTTAAACCAAGAGGGTCAAAAAGTATCCATTTACCTAACTCAGAAATAAGAGTTTAGCATTTCCGTTTCTTTCACAACCTATGTCAACGTTTCATATACAACTAGTAGAAATCATCAAATTGCTGTATTTTCTGAAGTTAACATTAGAATAGTTTTTTGCAATTTTTCAGGACTCAGATTCTCCTTTTATCAAAACTGGAGTAGTGTTCTCAAAATTGGAGCGGTGTTCTGACCATGGAAATTAATTAATGTAGCTTTATAGATACTAACAGGTTTATCAGTCCTGTAATTCCGCTGAACTCATGAATAACCCTTAATCTTTTCTCTCCTGTTTCATGTTTTATAGTTTCTCTTCCTCATCCAGCTTTCCCTTTAATCTAGCACTACTAGACTAAAATTGTCATTAAACTTCAAAGATATAAAAAAGTCTTTCTTAGGTCTAATTCAGCAGGATGTAGGAGTGGATTTGTAAGAAAAAAAACATATCCTAGGTAAGCATTTAAGAAGTTGCAGCTGTCCATGCTTTATCCAAAGCGTATCGTACATGTCTAAGTGTGCCTCTCTCCTGAGTGACTGGAACTTTTCATGTACTACTTTCCCTTCTAGTCCCAGTTAGGTTTCACAAGTTCAATGTCCTGAAAGTTAAATCCCCAGAGGGACTTACCATAGTACATCTAACATGTACAGACAAGCTTGAATTCATCACAGGGCACAGTAGCAACATGTCCAGAACAAAAAGGAAAGATGGCACAACGCAGTCAAATAAGTGCAGGAATCACCCTGGGGATGTAGCCATAGACATGTCTACATACATAAATCTGTATATATAGATAAATATATGTATCCCATTCGGAACTTTAGCTATACATTCCTTTTATTGTTTTCTACTGATTGGTATAACCATCCCTGATTCAGGTACTAAATACTTGTAATTTCATTTCTATAATACGCTGAATCTTCTTCACTATATACAGAACGCAGGTCCACACATATGTTCATAAATTTCACACTTAAGAGTTGTATACCTAATGTTTAATATCACTTGAAGTTTCTTCCTAAGGCAAGTAAAAAGCCTAATGAAGTCAGAAAGGTCTTCCCCTTGCTTACAGAAAGCTCTGATTTAGACTTGGAGAGAGCTTTCAGCCCCTCACAGTCAACAGCCACACTTTGCTGTTTGCAGTAAGTTACACGGTACTACATGTTCTGTCCCAGTCATCCTTCATTTTCCATTTCACATCTATCTTCTTCCAATTATTCTACTTCCCTCCCTGGCCAGTAAAAGCAGAAACTTTCCTCCCGTCTATGCCCTGCTGTTCTTTACTTAACCGAGGAACAACACAGACTTCTGAAATGGAAAGGTTCTGCTCACTACGAGAACAAATATTCAGGCTTTCTTTAAACATAACTACCGGGACGTACTGTAGGTAGAGTTTATCATCATATGCAGTCATGAGTGAATTTTGAAACGTGTTCTACACTACAAAATAAATGGCCTTTTCAGAAGAGACCAAAAATGCTTCCAAGCTAACTTTCTCCATCCAATTTCAATATACTTGACTTTCCTAATAATCACCTTCCTTCCTTTCCTTGCTTCTTAAGTTCTCTGTTGCCTTAAAATAAGCACTCAGTCTAGCTGGCTGGGGGTAACTATGCTTGAAATACACTTGAAAATGATGGGTCATTTCAACAATGAACTGTTCTTAACAGAGCTTTGTATGCAAGCAATTTTTAAATGTGCATAACATGCATTGAGGAAATTCAAAAAGAGATTAGCAACACATGAGAGATGAAGTAAGTAGTAAATTAATTATGTGAGGATAAAACTGTGTGTGATTTAAGCCATGGCCTGGAGCGTACTTTATCCTAGAGCCGCTTTCTCTGTTATTTTATTAGAGTTTAGTTTAGCTCCTCAAAACCCAAATTCATGTAACCCAAGACAGGTTTCTGTCCCAGATACACCGTATTTACTAATATCCTCATATATTGTCTCAAGCACAGACATATCACAAGTAACTCTATCTGGTTACTAATACTTAAAGCTGTGCTCTATTGAATGTTGACTAGAGTATCTTCACTCTCCCTAAAGAATTCACGAAGATGCTGGGAGGTGAAAGCCTCTACATTGGTGTGGAGACAATTACCAAGGAAGCCCTTACAACTTGTTCTGGTAACGTCAGCTCATCACAACTGGGTCTGCTCCAGGAAGAATTGTATGTTAGTGATTTCTCTTTCTGACGTATCTTTTCTCTTTTCAGCTCCCCAGTACTCATTTACCAGAAAAACTTACTTATTCTCATTAATACCAACATGTCCATTTGAAGGCAGCTGATCATTCCCATTCCAATAAGCAGAAGAGGTTTTCAGTCTGCAACAGTATTATCATCATTTGTGGCCTATGAGAGACATTTAAACTATTGTGCTGTTCTAAAATCCACTAGTAATTTAAGTCCTCTAAATAACATCTTAATATGAGGAAAGTACACAGAAAAACAAAGCTTCAGTGGCTGCCTCAACAACAGAAATTGCAATTGTAAAAGAGTGTTGGATATTGTAATAGTTTACAAATTTTGTGAACATAGGGTGGTGAACCAGACCGAGGGAGCTTACTTGTATTAAAGAACACTACCAATGTGTTTTGGCCATGAAAAGTAGCTTCCTTAAAGTCCTGGTTTCAGCTGGGATAGAGTCAATTTTCCTCCCAGTAGCTGCTGTGTTTTGGATTTAGTACAAGAAGAATGTTGATAACACTGAGGCTTTCAGTTGTTGCTACAAAATCATGGACTTTTCCCAGTTTCTCATATTCAATTAACGAGCAGGTGTGCTGGGAGGGAGCACAGCCAGACAGCCAGCCAAGCTGGCCAGTGGACATATTCCATACCATCATGCTCAGTTTATGAATGGGGGTAGGCTGGGGGCGAGGAATCTGCTCTTCTCGTTTTCTGTGAGTTCGAATCCTCTCTTGCTCATGAGTTCGAACTTTTCCCGGAGTTTGGTCTATTTTTGCAATTTCGTGACATTTGCAAAATTCACAATTTCCAGGTTCCGCGATCGCTGCTCGGGGACTGACTGAGTATTGGTCATCAGGTGGTGAGAAAATTGTATCCTATATAGTTTGTTTTGCATGTTCATTATTATCATTATTATTACCACTGGTAGTATCATTAGTATTATTATTTCCTTTGTTGTCTTATTAAACTGTCTTTTGCTCAACCCATGAGTTTTCCCTTTCATCCATTTCTCCTCCCCATCCCGCTGGAGGGAAGGGGAGGCCGTGACTGAGCAGCTGTCGGGTCCTACCTGCCAGCAGGCAGGTTAAACCGCAACACTTAGAGAAGATAAATCAAATATGGCAACTTCGGGAGGGTTCAGTATATACATTTCTCTGTGTGGATACAGAGAAACAGAGAATTCTCCAGGGACAGAAGGCTCATCATGGATCTTAACAATAGGAAAGAGAAAACTCCCTTGTACTCTAGCAGGTTTATATTTTATTTATCAGTTATGAGAACATCTTCCGACTGTAGTGCTGGAGCTACAGATAACGTGTCACTGTTGCCCCAGGGCTACTGTAACTGCAGTTTTTGCACAGTCCAGGAAGAAGAAAGAGGCCAAGCACAGATTACCACATAACTGTTACCCACGAAATACACTGGTTTTCTCCCTTCAGTAGTTCATATCTTGTCCCGACACAAATATTTAGCATTCACTAGTCAGGTTCTCAGTTAGAGATGCAGCCTCAAATCACACAGTCTCAATGAAAGTTAAGTCCCAAACCCTCGTATCCACACTACATGGTTTACTCTCAGTCTGCTAACTGGTCTCTGTGGTCATCTGAAAGGAAATTCAGTTTGGGGTTACAGTAATCATTCACTTCCTCTGACAACTGTCTCCCTGTTTCAGTGGCCAAAAGAAAAATCTATCTTTCCTCTCCTAATACCTGCCTCTGGCAAGAAGGCTGTGAAGAGCTTTGGTGAAAGTGTGTCCTAGTTTTTAAGGTAATGTAACTAGCAAAAAAAGTAATAAAAGGTGAATTTTAAAAATTTTTTCCTGTTTAGATTCTAGCGTGCTCTCTCATCTCCTTCAGCTTTGTCAAACATCTTTGAACAACTGTAATACACATAGCATTTACTATTCTTCAGCATCTCTCTAAGATATGCAAGAAAAAAATTCAGTCCTAGCAGTCTATGCAGAGAATCATTCAAGTATGGAAAACAAGCGTTCACACAACCAAATAAAGCAATACGTCAAATTCACTTCCAATACAATTTGGAAGTCAGTATTTTACACTCCTTAAGGCTAGTATACTGAATTAATAAATCTTTTGTTTTGATCGTTAAAATTATGTATACTATAATTTATTACAGTAACATGTTCAGAAGTGCTGAGTTGAGGCTAACAGAAAGCTGATTCCCGCTCTGGAATTAAATGTGAATTTCTGGAAAACCTATGGAAAATTTCTGGAAAACCCTTTTTTTTCTGTGGATTTCACTAGAGTATGGTATGAAAGCAAGAAAAGGTTACTCCTGAAAAGATTCTGGAAGTGGAAAACTGATTGTAATGTTTTGTTGTTAGTTCGTAATGAAAGGAGAGATTTATGGAAGTATGATTTTCCCTTCAACCGCAATGCAACGTTGTAGGGAGACTGGTTCATTTTTCTCTCAGAAGAGGAGGAAGATTATGGGAAGAAAATAATTCTATTTGTCAAATTCTCCAGCTTGAGGGATTTGGAGGAAAGTTCTGCAGCAGAAGAAACATTAGAAGTTGGCACTCCTAGCTTCAGCAGTTTGGCACAGGAAGAGCTGCCAACCTCTGCAGTGGCATTACATGAGATAACTGAGATTATTGATATCCTTCATAAAAGGCTAAAAGCCAGATTAAGATGTTTGTGTAAGAATAACTACATTTAAAAGGTTCCTGAAATGCTTTTTCAAGAAGTCTCAGAAAGCAGACAGTAAGTAAACCAGACTAGATACTTACGATTCCTTATAACACATATATCAGTAAATACAGCTGTACATACGATGATTCTCTTAATAAGAGTGTGTATCAGTTTCAAATCTGTCATGCACCGAGTGGGACAGACATGCACCTTTAATAAATGCTAATGTGAGAACCAGTATTTTTTTGTATAACTCATGGTGCTTTCTGACCAGAGCTACTAGGTTTAATACTCAACACAAATAAAAATGCTTCTGCTACAACCATACCATTTATCTCAGAGGCAATATTTCACATTTGCAAAGTGTTTAAAACCCACTGACTCTTAAAGAACATCAAGACTGTTTATCTTTATTTCACAGAACTGAAGTGGAAAGGAAAAATTATTTGTTCAGAATTTCATAGTTAATCAATAATAGTTAATAAATAAAAAAATGTGTATCACTGTTCTTTGCTTACAATTCTAAAATAAATGTACTATACTACTACTATAATCATCATCAATACCAAAAAAAAATAACAAAAAAAATACTGCTGATACACCAGCATAGAATCTGACAATGTCTTTACATGCTGCTTTCTTCACAGAACACAGTAAACCAACCGTGATTAAATAGTTACTCCTGTTGGTAGCATCACATGTCAATGCAGCAGCAAAAGTGAAATCTAGGGGGATATGTCTAAGTAAATAAAAAACAGTTCCATTTAAAACCAAACCCACATAAAAAAGCAGAGTCATAAATAAAAGCCTTAGCCAGGAAAGGCTAAAACTCAAGACTGCCCTCATTCAACCACGTGTGCTAATCACCGAGCTTCCTTTCTTCTTTCGAACAGGTTAAATTCGTATTCTTCATTACACTGAGTTTCGGCAGGGGATATGGCAAAGTACTTTTGCATGTAACATCCTCTAGTTTGGTGATTAATAACTGCCAAATTATGTGTTACTTCTTTCCTGTTCATGAACAATTTTCTTGAAGGCCAGGTCCCACAGAAGAGAGAAAGGAATTTCACATATCAAAAAATACATTAGTTTCCCTAGACAAAGGCTTGATCCTGCAGACTTCTGTCACGAATGCCCTTACTTATTTTGGAATCTGGTTAAATTCCAGTGAAACCATTTCCAAGAAATATTTAATCATATGAGCTTTTGTAAAATGTCTCACAGTAGAAAAGTGGTGACTGACATCCCAGTGAGGATGAAGGCGAAGTTACTCTGAGGGTCATTTTAATCATCTAAACAAGCTAGGTCCCTTTTTTCTTTTTTTTTTTTTTTTTTTTTTTTTGCAGTGTGTCTCCTTTGGGAAATTTTATTAAAAGGTGAAGTTGACAGATGGCCCTGCCTCACTTCTCCAAGTAACAAATGCTGTTTTATTGACCTTCTTATAACCAATGATTCAGGCTTGGCTGCGTCTAACAGAGGAAACAAATGGGATGTACTCTATTGAAATTCTTCACAATTTTTGAACTTCTAGAAGTCTAATTTCATACAGGATGCCCTTAGGTTGCTTTTTTAAAAAGTGTTGTCTGCAAATTGAATTTACTAATAATTTGCTTCTCTCACAATCCTTTAGGAAATCCCTGAAATGAAAAATAGATGATAAAGCAGAAAAAGAATGATCACGAGGCACGGAAAATACCACTATATCACAGCTTCCTAGAGATATAAAAAACAAAGACAGAAAAAATAATCTTCTTTATAGTCCTCACATTTGCCCAAGGAAAATGTTGAAGAGAACTGCCTTATAATAAAGATGCAAGCAAGCTCCTTAGTCCTTTTGCTTGATACATAACAACTCTGATTATGGAAACACAGAGACAGATACTCTAGATCCATCAAGCAACAGCTCACTGCACAACAGCAAAGGGATTTATTTTTCTGAAACTGTTTGTAAAAAATCTACTAACATTAATGAACATTAACTATAATCACTGTGGAGTAAAACACTCTCTAAAAAGAACTTTTGCCACAAGACAAGCCAAATTCAGAAGCAAATAGTTTCATTATGTATTAGAACAAAACAATTTCAACATTCATCTTTACCAGCGGACTTTCCTGAAAGCTGTTGATGTAGGTGATGTCTGATTTGATGTTTTGGATTAGACTCCATTTCTCATCAAGGCCATTTGTAATACCATAATCTTAGCAACAAAGAAAGGATTTATCTCGGATCAAGTAGTTTGCTGGTTAAAACCACTTGTATTTTGTGAGGCTTCATGTATTATCTAAATTGCTATGTCCTGTATTTTAAAACTCTTAGAGATATCTAGTGTACTTATTTCAAACTGCGAAAACGGGTAATGTCAGATGACCACTTTCAAAAGACTGAAGTAGTTAATTGTTTTCCTAAACTAAATTTTAATTATTTTTATTTTTTTAAGGTGAGGTAGCAAAATATTAATCATATTTATCATCCTTTCGCAATTGTTATTGCTAGCAAATGTGTAAGTGCTATTTTGGGAGGGAAAGCAAAGAACACTAAATAAGCATATGTAAATCCACTTTTTTTTAGGAAGTATGTGTATGATTTTGCTTATATGCATATGCAGGCAGGACAGAACACACTTCATCCTGAAACCGAAGTACAAACTTAAAAACTTTACGTTTGCAATATTTGAGACAGTACTTTCCTTTTTCTCTCTTTATGCTTTTGTTGTATTCAGAATGAAGAATGTTTCCTTTGAGCCCAATGAAGTCTTTTCTGGTTCATCTAAAAATTTGTATTCTTAGCGTCCACCTCAGACAAATATCTGAAAGCAGAGAAGCGTTGTCATTCTTTCTCTCTCCACATGCAAAATTAACTGTTGAACTTCCAAAATAACAAAAGCAAACAAAAGTAAATTTGAAACATCTTTCTAAATCCATCCCGATTCTCAGCTTTTAACTTTGAATTTTGTATATTCAAAATTATAGCAGCTTACTGACATCCATAGGATGTATCTGCACAATACAGATTCCTTCCTACAAAAACTGAGCAGAGACCTTACATTGTGATTGACAAATGTGATAGGTAAAAACTCCTAAAAGTACTCAACATAAACAGTTCTGGGGTGGTTTCTGTAACACAGCACACAGCATACAGAAATAACAAGGACCCAGAAACACAAGTCTGCTCTCAGAATACTCTCACCCAGGCACAGCTACCAGGTACAGTCACCTGCTCTAAATCACTCAAGTTAACTGTGGATCAAAGCCATAGCTACAGAATTTCTTACAATATACTAGAATTTCTAATGGAAAACCAAGACAAGCAAAACCAGAACCAACTCCCTCTAAAAGAATAAAATGTTACAACAATATCATTAGATTAAAAATACCTAAATAAGCCTAAATAGCAGCACATCATCATTCACATTGTCGTTAGCCGAGTCCCAGGCACAGTTTTGACCCAAGCCAAATCTCAGTCTCCAACCTGCGTCTTCGCACATCTCAAATGTTAATAGAGGTCAAGGAACATTCCCAGCAGGTACTTTCAATGTGGTCACCCTGCTTTCAAGGTGGAAGAGAGCTTAGCTTTACAGCAGAAGCCATACAGTATCAGCTGGTCTCAAAGCCAGAGAACAGCTTCAGAAACTTTTCTGGCACGTTTTAACGTACTAATATAGTGGCAATCAGAGGTAATAACAACTTTGAGGAACTACAAGACAGAAAAGGAAAAGTTCTGGAATCCGTTGTTTCCTCTTTGTAAGTCATCTTTAATTAAACAACAAAGGCTATTTAATTAAAGCTTTCATGATCTGTAGTGTCAATCTTTAACACAGCTTTTAGCCTTGATGTTTGCTACTTCAGATTTTAAAAAGTTGACTGGCCAGCTTCCTCTTCTTTCAAAGTAAAAGGGATGAAAGAATCCGTAGACAAATCGTGTAAAAGACATGGCGCTCTTTTGTAATCAAGAGCAATTCCATCCTGGATTTTCACATCAAAACAGGGATCTTAAGCTTCACTTAGAAATCAGCTGGAGCACAACGAAGACAAATAACATGATTTATAAAAAACTTCTACTTAACAAATTTACAATAGTTCTCAACACTGCAGAATTTTTCTTGAAGTACAGCATCTCAGTGGACCAGAGTATGTTAAACAAGACTCCCCAGGCTTGAGAAAAGGGATGTGAGTTTATAGCTGCAAGTATGTTTTGCAAATGCCCTGAGCAGATCCTCCTTGATGTCTATATTCTCCATATGTTCCCTGGGATAGGACCTGGACACTGCGCTGTGGGAGCTCTGTCTGCAAGATCTGACCTGCCAGCAAAACAGGAAATGACAGCAGCAAACACACCGTCCCTTTGGCAGGCAATGCCGATGTTTTTCATGAGCAGGGACATGTCACGGTAATTCCCACTGAAGTGTGCAGATCATGCAGGCAACCGCAAAAAAAAGCAGCTAGACAGCCGGGTAACTCTGCTCCTCTCTGAACCCCTGAACCACGACTGACAACACAGCCTGCAGGAGAAACAGCCACCTTACAGGTACAATTTGCTTAAAACCTAACCTCTTCTTCCACTTTCCTCATATAAGAAGATTTAATTGCAACCAAGCTGGTTTAGAATTACAATACACTGTGCTATTTTCCTCATATCCTAATATATCATACAGTTTAATGTGATAATTATGTGTGTTCCCAAAGTATGACCAGTTTAAAAGTAGAAATCACAGTGTTCTTAAGTTCAGCAAAACATTACACGGGAAAAAAAGCATTAAAAGCATTTCCTCCAATTCTTAATTCATGATTAATGTACATTTTACGTTTTCATTTACCAAAGCACCGTCAAAGTGAATAACATTGATATTTGTCATAAATTGCTTTCCCCAACAATGATACACCCTTCACGATAAAAGAAAAAGAAATCATGACAAGAGAAAAGTCAACTAGGAATTAGAGCAAACTGTTTCTTTCATAGAAAACTGTAATAACACACACACAAAACGTTCTCAGCTATGTAATTAACTATCTAATTGAAAGCCTCAGCCAAGAAACAAATTCATTTTGCTATGTCTGTACAAAAGAGAAATGAGTCCACATGAATCATTAAAACACGGTTATGATACATTACTGCTTCGTTCTAGTTGATATTAACCATAAATCAATAGCAGTAATCTTAGTCATATACATTCAGTGCAGCTGAATCCAATGAATACAATGTTTCAATGTAGGATACACAGGATATTTTGTGCATGTATTCTAAATTAAACAGATCTGTTTACTTTGCATTCCGTTGAATCCCAGGAAAGATAGATAACTATGATCAATAAAGTCAGATTAGCTCTATTCAATACCATGAAATTTTCAATACCACTGTCCAGAAGACGAATATCTGGAGATTATTCCAGCAGTATTACAAAACCAAAGTACCAGATGCCAAAAGCTCTAAGTAAGGGCAGCAGCGTGCTTTCTGCATTACTGCTTCTGTTATTGTTGATTCTCGGGAATGACAAACTTCCAAAGATCCATTTAGTTTCATCACATATGTGGAATTACAAAGCATTTATTAACATGCATATCCGTGTGAACTGCTGCGTACCTTTTTAGTTATTCAAGATTTTGCGCTCTGTGTCATTCAGAAAGTCTGTCCATTTCCTACCCATTTTCAAAAGCCATTCCCCACATTCTGTGTATACAATACACAAGCTATATTTATCGACCAACTGTACAAAGCAGACAGCAAACATATTTCCATATTTGTCTATGACTAAGCTAGCAGATAAGTTTTTTTCTTAATTAAAATTGCATTGTCAATTCCTGTGCGCCACTTTCACAGAATCACAGAATCACAGAATAGTAGGGGTTGGAAGGGACCTCTGTGGGTCATCTAGTCCAACCCCCCTGCCGAAGCAGGGTCACCTACAGTAGGCTGCACAGGATCTTGTCCAGGCAGGTCTTGAATATCTCCAGAGAAGGAGATTCCACAGCCTCCCTGAGCAGCCTGTTCCAGTGCTCCGTCACCCTCAGAGGGAAGAAATTCTTCCTCATGTTCAGACAGAACTTCCTGTGCCTCAGTTTGTGCCCATTGCCCCTTGTCCTGTTGCTGGGCACCACTGAAAAGAGCTTGGCCCCATCTTCCTGACACCCACCTTTCAGATATTTATAAGCATTTATTAGGTCCCCTTTAAGCAAAGGTTGTTTATTTAAAGAATATAAAACTAGAAAATTGTATCCTCAGTCTTCATGACATTACATACTTTTTCAACTGAACTGGAAATAAAAGTACAAAAGTGTATGTAAAAAAAACAAACAGATAAAATGGGAATTAGTCACTTTCTCAACAGAACACTTTACCTGATTTACAAGTTACTAAGCCATTTTCACTTGAAATACTACTTCAGTTCATACCATTGCCTTCGACTTCTGGCACTTATATCTACCTATGTACCAGACATACAGAAAGTAGATGATTTTGCTTCTTTTCATCTACATTTTTACTTTCTCCAAAAAAAAGATAATATTAACAGGTGCACTTATTTTCTTTATATTGGTGTCTAAATAATTATCTCGATGCTGCCTGTCTTTTGAAAGTTGATTTCCTCAGTGTACTGTATCAACGCTTACTAGAACAATCTTCAGTCAATAAGTATTTGATTAGAATTGAGCAAAGAGTGTATAAACAATTTTAGGAAAACCCTCTGAGGCACTAAAAGGATACTGAAATACTTTACAAAAAGCCGTTTTCCAGAACCCCCCTCCATAGGATGTGTTTCACATGGTGTCCTATACAATCTACATATAAGTTAAGAAAATTTGATTCAAAATAAATAAAATAATTTCAAATATTAGTCTACATGTACTAGCAAATATTACCCAAAGAAATGTTAAAACTACTCTACACAGAAATATTTATTTTTTGAAAATATCTGTATTTACATTACTTACTATTTTGAAACAGTTTTCCTGTGTGAGGCATTTAAGCAACAAGATATTATGTATCTTACTAATGAGTAATGGTATACTTGCATACGTAACACATGAAGAAGCCCCTTCTGCAAACTTTATCCACATGAACATGTTTTAGCCATGTAAATAAGTCCCACTGAAGGGAGTTCAGATAAATAATGTTTAATATTGTAAGAACAGCAAGACAAGAATTAGAAGGAACATGACAATTTTATTCAAGCATTAAATAAGCATCCTCTCACCTCAAAACTACAAAAACTTACCAAACCTATTTAGTGCTTACCTAGGCATCTGCAGAGAGGCTGTTAACACAGATAATGAATGGAGTATTACTAATATATTGACTGCCCTTCTACTCCCTCTTCTGAAACTTTTAAAGTCTTCTATCTCACTGTTTGTCACACCTAGACATCCAGGCCTTTGGCATAAAGAGAAAATACAAATACCAAAAACCTTTAGAAATGACATCCACTTCATATCATAATTTGAATATCTTGCTGCTAGCACACATCACATTAAAAATGCTATAATATTTGAGTAGTTTTAGACAATGGAAAGTAATTGGAAATCTTTCAAAGTATGAAGCTTAACAGCGTTGTTTCTTACTGTGCTCCAACAGATTAAATCTGCAGGCAGGCAGATGGAAGGACTTATTTTTTCTAATACTCTTCCTTTTATTCTTCTAATGATTGCAGTACTATCATGTTATATTTTTAAAGTTTTTTAAAAACATTAGTTACCAAAATCACTCATCTGTAGTGGCATGTTTTCTGGCAGAGAGGCCATGTTGCTAACTTTTATTGAATTCTCAGTGCTCTAAAAAAGGTAAAAATTACTCAAGTATAACCAGACTTCATTTTTGAAAAGCATGGATTTTAATGTATGTAGTCTTATTACTTCAGCTCAATTTTAAATAAAGCTTTAAATTATCCCTTTGAAGCAAGCAAAACATAAGTACAGATTTAAGCAGTTTGCTGATTCAGCAGCTGTTCAACTCTGTGTAGTTTTCTCTGTTACAATCCTGGTAATGATGTCTTCTTGCAAAGATGAAGTAATTATGGTATTTACTGAATAAACAGCATGTAGAATACTAGTCATCCCATATTATTACACATCTCTAGTAATAAGAAGTACTGTACTGTGAAACTATCCTCCCCCTTCTGTTTTCCATACAAGACCAACACTGTAATTTTTTCAGTCAGGGCACTGCAAAAGCGGTTTCACACTGAAGACTGAGGACTACTCTTTTTCTTTGAGCGTAAAGGAGGATATGACAGGGTCTACACTTGACTTGAAAGAGGGAGAGGGGAAACGGACAAGCCAAGGGGAGCAGTTTTCTATGTGCATCTCCATCCAGAGGCAGGCTGTTGATGAGAAGTTGTAGGGGAGAGTATGACCCTTTGCTTACTCAAATTCTGCTTCAACCTCTAGTTCCACCCACCCCTTGCTCCAGAAGGACCTAGAATTTCCCAAAGACAAGATAAACAAAATGAAGCATTTACTTGGAAATTTCTGTCATTTCATGTCTTGTATTTGTCTACATAAACAATCCCTTAAATAGCTATTTAATGAGAAAAACGGGTCTAAGAAAAAAATGCACACATCTGCTGTGATCAGTATAATAACTATTGCACATATTAAACAGTAGAATATTTGAATGAATTGACAGAACCTGTTTAAACGTTTCCTGGAGAAAGAACATTTACTTTCAGGACAGGTGTTTCAGGAAAGAGCATCTTGCGGACACTGTCTGAATGGAATTGTAGTTACAGCAAAACTAGATGAGTTTTTCTGGACTATAGAAATATACTTCATTTGCAGAGGTCTATAACAATGGCTAGGTGGCATTTTAGTTGACCACAAATATTCTGCTTAAATGTTTCAGAGACAAATCACATTTAAAATCTATGGCTCAATCCACTCACAGACAAGCCGTCATAGCAAATGAACAGGCAGATGCAGGGGCTTTTTCATACAGACATCTTTTGTGTAGCTTACAGTTTTCTTAAAAGTAGAATGGTTTGACTATCAAATGCAATTGAAGATACTTGTCATATTTCTAATGTAAGAGCTGTCTACTCCTGTTTGATATAATTTTATTAAATACTTTGTATATTCAAAAGTAGCATTGAGAAATACTGTAGATTGACATTCTCAACTGTTTACTGTTTCACTTCACTGTATTTCATAGAATTTTTATATTATTCAAGGAGGCTGAGTGTTGCCCTTGAGTAAAATTCAAATCTAGATTACAATCCATTAAGTTTACAGAAACAGAAAAGAGTAAATATACGCTTTAGTAACTAATTATATTATATGTTCGGTTTGTTTGAAAATGAAAACAGATTAACATATTACTAAATTACCTGAACATCAAGATATTTTTCAGTTTGTTTTTTTTTTTCCTGCAGGTAGCTGATATTTCATCTGCTATTTTTAATTTAAGCTTGCTCTTGCTGGAGATTTAAAGCATAATAGTCAAATATGGGGCCAAATATCACAAAGCTTATTTAATATTCAAGCTCCAAACTGTCAAAAAATATCTTGAAAAGGAGATAATGAATTTGGAATTACTGTTTATTTCACCTAATGTGTTATTTGTTACCTTGTTTTTGAGCAATTAAGCTTTTTTTTTTACCTGTATATATAAGGAATGGCATTTTTCTGTTCTAAAAAATGAGAACTAGTAAGATTCCAACAAATCTATTTGATTCATAGAGTGAAGGCTTTAAGAAAAATACTAGATGTCATTCGACTCACAACACAGCCGTAAGATTTGGAGCACTATATCTATAATAGGATTCAAAATATATTCTAATCACAGAGGAAATAATCACCCATTGGGATTCAGCTCTTACCCTCAGAAAGAATACTTTTACAAGAATAGGTTGTACTGAGCCAATTATATCATACAGCATACTTGGCTCAGTTTCATATAGATTTTTGCATTAAAATAAGCACTAGCTGCAGTGTCTTGATATATGCAGTCATTTGGTACTTCTTCATGGAACATGCCATAGATTATCAAGCATCACGTAGGACTTTTGACTTGCTTGAGGCACTGGCTTACAGCAAATGACCATAAAAGTAAGAAAGAGAAGTCAGTAATACTTTTATCTCAATATGAAACACGAAAGGTCATGAAATATATATTGTCATGGTACAAACCAGGAGAATCTCTCTGAACTTGATTTCCAACAGAAAAGATGTTCTATGCTGCTTGCTAAATTGATGACTTGGAAAAGACAAAATCTATTTAAAATTCACATCCTGCACAGTCAATCAAGTCATAAGCAATACCTTCTTTTTTAAGACAGAAAAGGAATTTTAAGGGCATCACTGAAGTATGAATTTAATTCTTCCTTGTCTTAGATATCCCAACAGACTCCAGAATTGAATTACGCAGTACAAAACATATGCATATATGTGAAGATTCATCTGCCTTCTGTGTTACAAATCTGAATTTCTGAGAGACCAAATAAATTAATTCTTTTTCAGCATCTCATTTTCCTTTCTAGCTTAGTTTATATCACACACTGAATGTTCACTCATTTGTATTACAGCTCATACTTATCAGGCAGCATTATTAATACTTTTTTAAAAATATCAGTATATTAAAAAGAGTCTGAAGTGTTTTGAAAAAAAACTTTTGGAAAGGATCACACGTATCCCTCTCTAACAATAAAAGAGGAAGACATGCCTGTTGAATGAAACAGTTTTACCAGAGTAAGTCTGATGGTGTTTGGCAGATCGAGTTACAAACCAAACTAATACAGAAGCCTGAACAATAGCCATTCTGTTGCCTTTTCTTAGGTTTCTTCAATCTAATATGCGTAACTTCCACCAGTTAACAAGTCTCTGTTAACAGCTCACTCTGCAGTACACTATGAACCGGATGCATTACCCCAGTCCTTCAAAGCAGCTTATGATTCTAGCTATGAACCACATCACACAGCTCTTGAAGCTTCATCATTGTGTTTGGTTTTTCATTTCTCCCTGTGTTTAGAAGGCAAAAATGTATGTCACTTCTCAAGTTCATGCTAAAGGCACCACCTTCCAAAGCACAATCCTCCAGTAGGTAAGAAGATAACTTGTCCCTTTTCTACAACTCACACACTTCTTGTACTACTTCTTGTTCATCTTACCTCGAGCGCTTGTATAATTCTGAATGCATGTATTTGTTCATACAAATACATAAATGTCTACTGCATGCACACATAGAGTTAATGGCAAATAGAAAGATACCCGATTCCAAATACGACGTTCAGCCAGATTTATTTAGCCTTTACTTAGAAGTTACATTTCATTCTGTGATTACAAGGAGAATGTAATCACTATATCAATGTCATCAGAAATAGAAGAAAGATATTGTGTATAGTGAAGAGTTTACTAAAAAAAAAACAAAGAAAAACTTTGATAAACTCATTTAAGATGATACTTTTTAGAAGATAGAGTGCTGAAACTAACATTTTCACTAAAGGATTAATTCTGATAATAGTTACAAGACTGTAACTTCATAGAAATCAGAATAAAATCTGGTTTGAATGGCAGACAATCAGCCCCTCATAGATTTGGCTTCCCATTCATTTGTTGCTACCAAAGTACAGCTTAAATATCACATTTTAATCCAATAATGATTTAAATAGAAAATGACATTTAAAAAGCAAGACAATAGATATTTAAATGGAGACCCTCTAGAAAAGTGTGTTTAATTAAAGTGGGATAAATAGTTAAATATGCTGCCTTAATATCAATTTATTGAAAGCGTCAACCAGTAAAGTACTATTGCAGTATCAATGCATTGGTTTATTTTGCACTCCTTATGAAAGACAGTGGGAATAGGATGGGCTTATGAAATTAAAAATCAGGAACAAGCAATTTTTATTAAATCATGTTCAAAGAGTTATTTTACTGTAACTACTTTACAACAGCTAAGTCTTTCCTTACATACGGACTGTCTGTCTACGCAACCAGTGGCCAAGGCGACGGGAGCGCTGCTGCGGCATATCCCCTCCAGCGCTCCTGGCAATAGGGCTCTTCACAGACCTGAGCAAACAGTTTCGTCACTGCTACAGGCTTTTGCAGAGATTTACTCCAGATTAACTATCCTATTTTGGTGAACCAACTAGTTATGAACAGCCGAACAGCAGTTTAATCTTGTTAGCATCTGAAAATAGTTTGCATACTTTGCTGCTGTGAAAAGCAAAGGAAAGCTCTGTGGGTGTGGGCAATAAGGAGAATCACCGCGGAATTGCACTCCTGATCCAAATTAAGATGTTCACATGCATATTATGAACCTTTTTCAAAACAAAGTGGTATTTAATACAGCATAAAATATAAAAAGTAGTTTAACTTACCTATTTTTAAAACACCTGATTTCTTTATCTACCATGGGCCTCCCAAGCCCACCAAAACTGACTAGTAGACCTCGCTGAAAAGAGGTATGAGATTTTCAGTACATTTCCAATTGAAACTCTTCACCTTTACAGATTGATTAATAGGTGTGAACTGAGGTCTTTCTACTGTCTGCCCTCTATACAACTGTTCACAAATCCTCTTGAAACTACATGCTTCGTGGTCAACTGCAATCAGACACATCATGAAATTAATTTAATAAGTCTGTAATACTTTTCAAAGTATACAAGCATCCTTACAAGTATGTTTTAGATCCTTCAGTTATGGGGAGAATATCCAAATGTCATCCACTTACTTAATTTTTTTATTTAAGTAATTCAGATCTTTTAAATTTAAACAATGGAAGCATAACACCAGTTCGAAAAATTTCTAAGTCATCATACTATTTTAGAGGATTCTGCACATGTTTTCACCTTCTGTGAGGAAGAAAAAGAATGGCAACCTTATTCTAAGAATGATAAATTCATTAGCAGAACATTGTCTATTCCTCATCCATATGATACCATTTTTCACACACTTGCCCTTTATACGGCTGAGTAGAAACAGAATTACTTAATTAGAAGAAGAATGAAAATCCTCATGAAGAACTCAAAAGACTGGGATTCCTTGTTGTTCTCTTCTGAAAAGATACATGACAATTTTGTATTTAAAAATAAAAGTGGAAAAGGGCAAAATATGCCCGTTAAAGTTTCATGAAGTAATTTTCCTACACAAGGAAGTGTTTGGGGATGAGATGTCATACCAGTTCTGTCATGTGATTTACACTGTGGCACAGTGAACTACTTAGGCACGCAGATGCTAAGCAGGACCCATATGGTATACAGGCCATGTACCGATTCGCTCACAGAAATTCATTTCATCTCATTGAAAGAGCAGATGAAGTCTGCAATTTGGCTGCCTGAAAGCAAAACTAGACATTTCCACACTATCTCATGCAGGCTTGCTAGAGAGTACCCTGACTACTTGGACTAGCCCAGTTTCCTCTGCCAAATGTTGTATCCTGAATCATAGACATACTTTCTTTACGCTTTTTGGAGTGGACAGGTCATTCCTGTGCGGCACTTCAGCTTGAATGCTCCACAGCATAATAGCTGTCCCATACTGCTTAACATCCAAAAAAACACAAGCCCCTGTAAAATCATCCTGTAGCTTATCTGCGCATCACACTTCACTGCCATATGGGCAAGTAAGTAGTCCTGCTTTCTTTCCATGGACTTCTATCCCTAGATTTCTTTAATGAAAAGGACTAGAGAACCCTTTCCGCCTCCCAAGCTGGCCCAGCTGGCAGGATAAACCAGAAACTCCTCCATCATTCTCCACAGATCCCTGTCAGGTCCCCAGCAGTGCTATTTCTTAAGATCTGGCCTGGCTGTTGCTAGCCAAGTTCTCCAAGCTTGCCAAAGCCCTGCTAATCAGAGAGGTAGCTATGGAAGTGAAGACAGCAAACATATACGCTCTTGCTAGTACCTGGAGATGCACAATACACTCCAGAGTTGTCCAGATCCGACCTCAGGAGACATCTGCAATCTAAGGTCAAATTTGTGTATCTGGATGAGTTGGACATACTCATTCTTCATCTCAACGTATTTCCTTGGGAAAAAGCTCTTATCACAATGCCATAAAGCTATTGTGTGCATCAAGGACATAAGGGCCCTAGGGCCTTTCTAAGTGAGCAATATCTTCTCAGTAGATCACAACCTGGGCTGCAGGTGAAAGGGTTCAAACAGAAATGAGCAAGAGGAGTCGCAGAGGGCGAGGGCTGGTGGGGCTGGCTGTTGAAAGAGACGTCTTACTGCTGCTGCCTCCCTGGCACATCTTAATAGTTTACTCTGAATAATCATCACTTTTCCTACTGTGAAGATTTCTCAAAATCTTTTTGGAAGCTGTAATTATACCACTTTTGAACAGTTACTCATATCGTTTGCAGAGAGACTGTTGCATTTACAGGGACATTTCTACAGTATTTGGTATTTTTAGAACAGAAAATAAACAACTTAACTGATTAGATGTTAAGGGTTCTCAAGTATGCTGTATTTGAAGTGACTAGGACAGATCCTGCTTCCACCTCTGTTTTCACTCATCCAGATTTTTACCAAGCTTGTTAAAGAAACTGATTTAGCAATTTGACAGTAAACAACTGAACTTGCAGTTTCGTACAGGTACAAAATTCAGATACAGGTGCATAATTCAGGAGATAAAATTCTCACAAACTCAAATGATACTTTCGCTTCCTAGCGAAGTGCATGGGAAATGTACTGTTTCAGTAACAGCCCTGTCATATAGCAGTCCTGTCTGTATCACAAAAACTATGAAAAAAGTCACCAAGTCCAAGTCTTTTGTTTTTATCTTGGTTTAGATCAGTGTGAAGGCAATGAGAATCTAGCTATATCACTATGCAGTGAAAAATGACAGTGAAATCCAAGGGACCTTCATAGCTTATGTGATTCTGGTATTTAAATTATGCTAAATTAACCTCCAGCGTATAAGTCCTCTTCTAACAAGAAGCTTTATACATCAAAAAGAGCACACAGAAATAACTATCACTACAAGACACTGTAATTAGTGCATAACCAGCCAGAAGAAAAGCACCGTCAAGGTGATTTATTGACAGTATGTAATACCATTAGGATTTACTTGTAGTATTTATAGAGAATGACATAATTCCTAAGAACTAAAAAAAGCACTAAGAACCTCCCAGGCCAACAGAAATTATGGTCCCTCTGTTCAGTACAGTCATAACTACTGTAGTCTGTCCATACTAAAAATAGAAATAGACAACAAACTTTTGGAAAATTTAGTATAAAACTCCAAATGTATAACAAAAACATATCTGTATGTAATCAGGATTTCAGTGGTCAAACGAGCACACTAGTTACTGCTTGTTGATATAAAGAAACATAAATATTAGTAGTGAGATAATAAGTGGTCTGAGCATACAGGTAAGGGATACCCATGGTACCTAGGGAACTGTGGCAGTAAGAATGTTCAGAATGCTCCAACAGGTAACCCAGGAAGGTGGCAAACCAGGCTGTTATACCTGTGCCCTGGTCAGTGTGGACAGGACTTACCTGTTTACCACATCATGAACCAGGACTTCCTTCCCAATGACCATGAATCTTTACTTACTTTTAATTACAGTAAGTCCTTTAAAGAATTACACCCCTATCAACATAAGGAAATCATAATCAGTGCAACACCCCCTTGGCAGACTGAAGTGTTCTGCATCTGACCTTATAAATTTCCATTTAGTTATTTATGTATTCAAAAGTTAAATATTTATTCTGCAAGACACACAGCAAAGATAAACTGTAGTACAGCAAATGCTGAGGGGCATGTGAGTATCACTCTAGTCACGTGGGTATTTCAGCTCTATTCTCTCAACAAAATCTGTGAAATCCAAATGACTTCAATACTTTCCAAATACAACTGCTTATATGGTGAAATTAATGCAGAGATGAGCTACTTATAAACTGTGCTAATGCTATGCTGTATTACCTGTTACATATTAAAAAGACCTTTATAGTTTGTCTTGTTTTTCAACAGACTTATTTGCAAGCTCACTGGCATTCTGGTTCTACAGTGTATTTTGTTTGGTTGGTTGGTCTGTTGTCATTTTGGTTTGTTCAGCTCACGTTTTCTTTTACTTACATTCCATTAGGACCATATCATTTTTGAAGTCTTGAAGTTCACTTCACTAACATAGATGAATTAACGAAAAAAAATTGAACTTTAAAGCTATGTACGGTCAAGCAAGATAACTACATCACAAAAAATGGAGTTCTAACTTAAAATACATTCATCATTAAAATACCAAGGTATTAGAAACGAACCTTGAGATAGTGCAGTGTTAGCTTCTTGCAGTAAACAGACATGTTAAAATCATTCCTTATTTCATTGATTTAGCACACCAATCCATTTAACACCTATTTATACTGTTACTCAGCATATATTGAAATATATATATACATTATTTAGAAAGCAAGATCATTAATAAATCAGCACTGTGTCTTAATTTATGTCTTTACTATCTAGCACTCTGCTAACACAAATAATAACGAGCAGAAATAATAAGATGCATTTTCTGAGAACTGTCTCAAAATAGGCCTGTTGGTATTTTGAGCCACTGATGACACAAAAGAAAGTAAATAGCTGATAATCAAAAGTAGCAATGAGTGAGAAGAAAGTGTTCAGAACACAGGAAGAAAGAAATTACATTTCTTTCTCCTTCCCTCCTGCAGAATATTCCCATTTTAAATTATTTTGAACATTTTGTCTTCTGCTGCTTAATAAATCTGCCTTGTGGAGATGAACATAGACTTTAATCTGAACTGTTCATTTTATTTGGACTTCTCTGGGAAGTAAATATGGTTAATGGAGGAATAGTATCTTTAAGAAAAATCAGATGGAATGCACTGGATAATATCAACTTTTACATTAAATGACCTTAGTAATGAAGTGACAACAGCATATTATATTTTTAAAAGTCTGAAATTAGCCTTAAGTCACAGAATCACAGAATCACAGAATCACAGAACCTCAGAATCACAGAATAGTAGGGGTTGGAAGGGACCTCTGTGGGTCATCTAGTCCAACCCCCCTGCCGAAGCAGGGTCACCTACAGCAGGCTGCACAGGACCTTGTCCAGGCGGGTCTTGAATATCTCCAGAGAAGGAGACTCCACAACCTCCCTGGGCAGCCTGTTCCAGGGCTCCGTCACCATCAGAGGAAAGAAGTTCTTCCTCATGTTCAGACGGAACTTCCTGTGCCTCAGTTTGTGCCCATTGCCCCTTGTCCTGTCACTGGGCACCACTGAAAAGAGCTTGGCCCCATCCTCCTGACACCCACCCTGCAGATATTTGTAGGCATTTATAAGGTCCCCTCGCAGCCTTCTCTTCTTCAGGCTGAACAAGCCCAGTTCCCTCAACCTCTCCTCGTAGGGGAGATGCTCCAGTCCCCTCATCATCCTCGTAGCCCTCTGCTGGACTCTCTCCAGTAGCTCTTCATCTTTCTTGAACTGGGGAGCCCAGAACTGGACACAGTACTCCAGATGAGGCCTCACTAGGGCAGTGTAGAGGGGAAGGAGAACCTCCCTCGTCCTGCTGGCCACACTCTTCTTGATGCACCCCAGGATCCCATTGGCTTTCTTGGCAGCCAGGGCACACTGCTGGCTCATGGTTAACCTGTCGTCCACCAGGACACCCAGGTCCCTCTCCGCAGAGCTGCTCTCCAGCAGGTCCACCCCAAGCCTGTACTGGTGCATGAGGTTATTCCTCCCCAGGTGCAGGACCCTGCACTTGCCCTTGTTGAACCTCATCAGGTTCCTCTCTGCCCAGCTTTCCAGCCTATCCAGGTCACGCTCAATGGCAGCACAGCCTTCTGGTGTGTCTACCACACCTCCCAGTTTGGTGTCGTCAGCCAACTTGCTGAGGGTACATTCTAACTCTTCATCCAGGTCGTTGATGAAGAAGTTAAACAAGACTGGGCCCAGTACTGACCCCTGAGGGACACCACTTGTTACCAGCCTCCAACTAGACTCAGCGCCGCTGATGACAACCCTCTGAGTTCTGCCATTCAGCCAGTTCTCAATCCACCTCACCGACCACTCATCCAGCCCACACTTCCTCAGCTTCCCTAGGAGGATATCATGGGAGACTGTCGAAAGCCTTGCTAAGTCTAGGTAGACAACATCCACGGCTCTCCCTTCATCTACCCAGCCAGTCATGTCATTGTAGAAAGCTATCAGATTGGTCAGGCATGATTTCCCCTTGGTGAATCCATGCTGACTACTCCTGATAACCTTCTTTTCTTCCACTTGCTTGATGATGGCCTCCAGGATAAGCTGCTCCATCACCTTTCCCGGGATGGAGGTGAGGCTGACCGGCCTGTAGTTCCCTGGGTCCTCCTTCTTGCCCTTTTTGAAGATTGGAGTGACATTGGCCTTTCTCCAGTCCTCGGGCACCTCTCCAGTCCTCCAGGACCTCTCAAAGATGATGGAGAGTGGCTCAGCAATGACATCCGCCAGCTCTCTCAGCACTCGTGGGTGCATTCCATCGGGGCCTATGGATTTGTGGACATCCAGATCACTTAAGCGATCCCTCACACAGTCCTCCTCGACCAAGGGAAAGTCGTCCTCTTTGTAGGCTTCTTCTCTTACCTCCGGGGCCTGGGATTCCTGAGGGCCAGTCTTAGCACTGAAGACTGAAGCAAAGAAGGCATTCAGTAGCTCTGCCTTCTCCGCATCCTCCGTCACCAGGACACCCGCCTCATTCAGCAGCGGCCCCACGTTGTCCCTAGCCTTTCTTTTGCTGCTGATGTAGTTGAAGAAGCCCTTCTTGTTGTTTTTGACATCCCTTGCCAGCTTCAATTCCAGGTGAGCCTTGGCCTTCCTCGTCGCATCCCTGCATGCTCTCACCACGTTTCTGTACTCTTCCCAAGTGGCCTGTCCCTCTTTCCACATTCCATGGACCTTTCTCTTCTGCCTGATCTCCGCTAGAAGCTCCTTGTTTAACCATGCAGGTCTCCTGCCTCCTTTGCTCGATTTCTTTCTCAGGGGGATGCATTGCTCCTGTGCATGGAAGAAGTGTTGTTTAAAGAGCGACCAGCACTCTTGGGCCCCCCTGCCTTCAAGAGCCCTGGCCCACGGGATTCCTCCCAGTAGCTCCTTGAAGAGGGCAAAGTCAGCCCTCCCGAGGTCCAGGGTTTTGATCCTGCTTATCGCCCTGCTTCCTCCACGCAGGATCCTGAACTCAACCATTTCATGGTCACTGCAGCCGAGTCACAGAATCACAGAATGGTAGGGGTTGGAAGGGACCTCCGGGGACCATCTCGTCCAACCCCCCTGCCAAAGCAGGGTCACCTACAGCAGGCTGCACAGGACCGCGTCTAGGCAGGTTTTGAATATCTCCAGAGAAGGAGAATCCACAACCTCCCTGGGCAACCTGTTCCAGAGCTCTGTCACCCTCCAAGTAAAGTTCTTCCTCGTGTTTTAGATGGAACTTCCTATGCTTCAGTTTGTGCCCATTGCCCCTCATCCTGTCGCTGGGCACTACTGAAAAGAGTCTGGCCCCATCCTCCTGACACCCACCCTTAAGATATTTATAAACATTTCTAAGATGCCCTCTCAGCCTTCTCTAGACTAAACAAGCCCAGCTCCCTCCGTCATTCCTCATAAGAGAGATGCTAAAGCCCCCTAATCATCTTCTTCACGCTCTGCTGGATCAGAATCAGTATCTGATTTATTTCAGCATCTATTTACATTTACCTCCTCCACTTTTTCCTGAGTTTCCTAAAGGTGTTAAATACTATGTGGATTTTACACCTGCCCATCACAAAGTGGGTCCAAGAGTATATTCTTCAGAGCTCACTGAAGAGTCAATAGATATTAAGAATTATAAGAATTTGATCTTGGCTAGATTCTTTTCACAAGCTCCCTTTAACTTCTTCCAAAAGGGTCTGCTTTATTGTGAAATATAAGTTCAGGTGAAAGGTTCTTCATCACATTTCCAGTGCCTGAATTCATCCAGCCCTTTTGCTATTACTTCTTTTCTACCTTTTCTCAGTGAATTTCGTGTTCATTAAAACACCACACTAACAGTACCGACTGAGCTAAACAGACTATTTGGGCTGTGCAAGTTTCTTACTCCGACTCTACTCATGCACGCTTTTCTCTTGACCTGCAAACTACCTTGTTATTCTAGTCCTCGGCCTCTCTTGTGCGGAGACTGCCAATCATACCACATCCGCAGTGTTTTTAATAAGCTGTGAAAAAAATCAAGACAAAGGTGAGACTACCCATCTAATTTTTTCTGCTACATCTTCTGTGCAGAAAGAGAACTTTATTTCACTGGCTCCACACACTTCGGAAATGATAGTAAGTTCCTGTGAATTCTTCATTCAAATTGCAGATTTCTTCTATATGGCATTTAAAAAAAAAATACATTACATTCTAAAAAGTATCGTTCAAAGAAAATATGGGCCTTTTATGATATTTCCTACTTTTTCTGGGGCTTTCCAGACACTTAAATTGTTCAATAGAAATTACAACAGCATGTTTGTGCATATTTGCACCATATGCATACTGCACAAAATATCCCGTTTTTAACATGTATCAACAGGAATGGATTTACCAAAGATAAAGAAGGGCAGATGCCATAGAACAGATATCTAAAAATAAAATTTGCTGTCCATCTTGTTCAGTCCATCGAGCTAAGTACTGAGCGATAGGGTTCTATTCTCGAAGCCACCCCTCCCAAAACCCTCGAGACAAGGGCTAAGCTTTCATCTGTTGTCAGCTGGCTGCAGTGCTGGCAACCAGCGTTTACAGCCCAGAACACAGCTTAAGCTTACCTTGGTCTCTTCTACCCACCAAGCCAGATTCAGGAAACTATGCGCCTCTCCTTGTCGGCAGCCTAACCAAGGAAGCGTATGTCTTAAGGCATAAGAAAGGTTATCTGGGTCTCTTGTCACTTAATAAAATCCAGCAGGCTCTCCCACTCATATCAGGATCCTGTCCACCAATACACACTTGAAGGCACAATTCCTCTCTGGAAGACAGCGGAGTTGCAGCGCTCCCAAGGATGTACAGGCAGCCCTAGATTTCAGAACTCAGATGGTAAGAATGAAAACAAATGAAACAAGTTCTTTGGATAACGCTTGTCAGGTTAGCTCAAAAAAAAAATTGCATCTAACACTATTCTAGTAAAACAATCCCTCTAAACCAACAACATTCAAAAAATTCTTCCTTGCACATACTTAACCATAACTATGAAGTACCGGCTAAATAAACAGACAGTGAGGTGGACTGAAAAGTGGCTCAATGGACTGGCTCAGTGTGTGGTCATCAGCCACAGAAACTCTAGTTGGAGGCCAATGACTAGCAGTGTACTCATGTGGTCAATACTGGGTCCAGTCCTGTTTAACATCTTCCTTAAGGATCTGCATGATGGGGCAGAGTCTAACCGCAGCAACTTTGCAGGTGACACCAAACTGGGAGGAGTGGCTGATATGCCAGCGGGTCACGCTGCCATCCAGAGGGACCTCGACAGGCTGAAGAAATGGGCTGGCAGGAACCTCATGAAGTCCAACAAGGAGAAGCGCAAAGTCCTGCACCTAGGGAGGTACAACTCCATGCACCAGTACACGCTGGGGGCCGCTCAGGTTGAAAGTAGATAGGCAGAAAAGGACCTGGGGGCCCTGGTGGACACCAGCTTGAACCTGAGCCAGCAATGTGCCCTGGCAGAAAAGAAGGGGAAGGATCGGCTGGGCTGCATCAGGAGGATTGCTGCCAGCAGGCTTAGGGGGGCAACTCTTCCCCTTTACTCAGCCAACGCCTGGGTTCCCCAGAACAAGAGAGACATGGACATACTGGAGAGAGCCCAGCAAACGGCCACAAAGATGACTGAGGAACTGGAGCACTTCACATATGAGGAAAGGCTGAGAGAGCGTGGACTGTTCAGCCTGGAGAAGAGAAGGCTCGGGGGGACCTTATGAACGTACACAAGTACCTGAAGGCAGGGTGGAAACAGGACGGAGCTAGGCTCATCTCAGTGGTGCCCTGTGACAGGACCAGAGGCAACGGGCACAAACTGAAACACGGGCAGTGCCGTCTGAACATCAGGAAACATTTTTTTACCACGAGGGTCACTGGGAGAGGTTGCCCAGAGAGGTCGTGGACTCTCCATCCTTAGAGATACTCAAAATCCCTCTGGAAACGGTGCTGGGCAACTGACTCTTGGTGGCCCTGCTTGAACATGGGGGTTGGACGAGATGACCTCCAGAGATTCCTTTCAACCTCAACCACTCTGTGAACTAATATGTACTAAATGTACACTGTACTAAATTGTTATTTTCTAAACTGCTACAGTGTGCAAGTGGTAATGGTGAAGAAAAGGAAAACAGGAAGCTAGTCTGCATTATTTTTTCCTGTTTTCAATTACATTTTTCAATAACATGCATAGCTTGCAAAGGCACAGCAAGAATTCTGGTTCCACTTATGAGATGAATTTATAATGTGTTTCTACTAGAAGTAGATCCGAAACTGTAGAATTACCTGGCAGTATCTGCCTCATCCGACAGAGCTGCAGCTTGAAGAGTGAAAGACACTGCCTTTGTGCTAGCAAGTGCTTTGTTAAGGCTTGGTGAGAACTGTGGTGACATTACTTAATTCTGGAACACAAAACTTTCTGAAGCCTAAACTTTGAACCTGCAAAAGGAGGTTCCAAAGCTTCCTCAAGCAAGAAGATTAGAATGTTCAGCAATTCCTTCCCCACCAACTATAGGCCACTCGACATCATAAAAAAAAACCCTGTTTCAGCAGAACAGTATTAGATCATCATCAGTGACTCCACAGTGCAGGAAGGAAGTAGTGGCAAGAGTACTTGTGTAGGCCTAACTCCCACATGATTCATCCTGCAGCATTTGATTTTTTTGCTCTCCAGTATGGTTCAAAGAAAAAACAAGGTACAGAGAAGAGACAGACATTTAAAAAAAAACACTCTACAGTATTATACGATGAATGTGTTAAGGATTATTGATGAATAGCTGCATAAGAGACATTTGATTGTAAGTGCTCAGACTGAAGGGATCCACACATCCAGCAGGACACGCGACCAACAGCAAATATCTAGGAAAAGTATAAAACCAGAGAAAGCAAGTAGTAACACTTCCTCAGTACGTAACACTTCCTCAACCCTAGTAACTTCTAGTTCAGAAGCTTTCTGAACCAAAGACCCCAACTGATTTGTCTTCCATTAATTTCAACTGTCTTCCTTTGAGCTTAGGTACATTTCTAGCATCCACCAACTTAACTCAGCTTGACTATGCACTGTATGCAGAACAATCACAGAATCACAGAATGTTAGGGTTTGGAAGGGACCTCTGTGGGTCATCTAGTCCAACCCTCCTGCTGAAGCAGGCTCACCTACAGTAGGCTGCACAGGACCGCGTCCAGGTGGGTCTTGAATATCTCCAGAGAGGGAGACTCCACAACCTCCCTGGGCAACCTGTTCCAGTGCTCCGTCACCCTCAGAGGGAAGAAGTTCTTCCTCAATCCTCAATCCACTTCACCGACCACTCATCCAGCCCACACTTCCTCAGCTTCCCTAGGAGGATATCATGGGAGACTGTCGAAAGCCTTGCTGAAGTCTAGGTAGACATCATCCATGGCTCTTCCCTCATCTACCCAGCCAGTCACACCATTGTAGAAAGCTATCAGATTGGTCAAGCATGATTTCCCCTTGGTGAATCCATGCTGACTACTCCTGATAACCTTCTTTTCCTCCACTTGCTTGATGATGACCTCAAGGATAGGCTGCTCCATCACCTTTCCCGGGATGGAGGTGAGGCTGACCGGCCTGTAGTTCCCTGGGTCCTCCTTCTTGCCCTTTTTGAAGACTGGAGTGACATTGGCCTTTCTCCAGTCCTCGGGCACGTCTCCAGTCCTCCAGGACCTCTCAAAGATGATGGAGAGTGGCTCAGCAATGACATCCGCCAGCTCCCTCAGCACTCGTGGGTGCATTCCATAGGGGCCCATGGATTTGTGGACGTTCAGATTGCTTAAGTGATACCTCATGCACTGCTCCTTGATCAACGGAAAGTCATTCTCTCTGTAGGCTTCTTCTCTTACCTCCAGGGCCTGGGATTCCTGAGGGCCTGCCTTGGCACTGAAGACTTAAGCAAAGAAGGCTTTCAGTAGCTCTGCCTTCTCCGCATCCTGCGTCACCAGGACACCCGCCTCGTTCAGCAACGATCCCACATTGTCCCTAATCTTCTGTTTGCTACTGATGTAGCTGAAGAAGCCCTTCTTGTTGTTTCTGACATCCCTTGCCAGCTTCAATTCCAGGTGGGCCTTGGTCTTCCTCGTCGCATCCCTGCACGCTCTGACCACATTCCTGTTCTCTTCCCAAGTGGCCTGCCCCTCTTTCCACATTCCATGGACCTTTCTCTTCCACCTGATCTCTGCTAGAAGCTCCTTGTTCAACCATGCAGGTCTCCTGCCTCCTTTTCTGGATTTTTTTCTCAGGGGGATGCACCACCCCTGAGCTTGAAGGAAGTAACGTTTAAAGAGCGACCAGCACTCCTGGACCCCCCTGCCTTCGAGAGCCCTGGCCCACGGCATTTCTCCCAGTAGCTCCTTGAAGAGGGCAAAGTTAACCCTCCTGAGGTCCAAGGTTTTGATCCTGCTTATCGCCCTGCTTCCTCCATGCAGGATCCTGAACTCGACCATTTCATGGTCACTGCAGCCGAGTCTGCCTCCGACCTTCACATCCTCCACCGGTCTCTCCTTGTTTGTTAATACAAGGTCCAGCAGCGTGCCTTTCCTTGTTGGTTCCTCCACCACTTGTATCAGAAAGTTATCATCGATGCTCTGCAAGAACCTCCTGGATTGCGCCTGCCTAGCTGTGTGGTCTTCCCAGCTGATGTCAGGGTGGTTGAAGTCCCCCATGAGAACCAGGGCCTGTGACTGTGAGGCTGCTTGCAGTTGCTTGTGGAATCGTTTTGTGTGTTATGAACTTCCCTCTCCCTTGTGATTCTGGTCTGATGTTCCCTAAGTATTTCTAATAAAACTGATTATTTTACTGGATTGGACATTCAGTATCTATCTTTTTCTTGGTAGGGACATGTTGTGGATATTCCTCTGATACTGCCTTTTTTGTTGACTTATGTTTCTGACTGAAGCATGCTAGTCTGCGCAGCTGGTTTTCTGTCTTAGAAGCCAGCCCCATACTTTTGACAGACCTTATTTCCTACAATTGTAGTAGTACCCATTTTTGAGACGAATATGTAGACTCTCTGTGTGACCAAGCAAATGAGGTTGGAGAAACTCCAAAATACCCAGAAGTCTGGCAATATTAGTTTCCAGAATTGCTCAGCAGCTACTTCCAAAACTATCAGAAATTTGTAATTTAAATAATGTTGGTGGAATTAAAAACAGGTACTCCGAATGCCAGTCTGCGTCATTTCTTCATGTAGATTTGTATATAACGCCAACTGTGAAAGACCTGAGTTGGGCTTCATGGCTGCTACTCAAATACATACTAATGATATAATGCAGTAATTTGTAATGATCCTTTGAAGCACATGGAAATAAGTGGTTTGAGTCCTTAAACCAAGGAGATACTCAAGGCACCCACTAGAAACTAAGCATTATTATTACCGTATTATTATATCATTGTTCTCTTTCCACTAGTTTGTCAATCAACTTTAGAAGGTCAGGAAAAGAGTCATACTAAAACTGCCATTAATGAAAGTGAGACAATAAAACAGTACACTGGCATCTGGTATTTGAGTTGGAGATTCGTGCTCCTGAGTTATTGTTGCAAGTCCGCCAGTATCTGACTTCCCTGACGTTTACACTGTGCTCAGGGCCCCTGCTGGTTTACAACTCATTAGTTCAAAATTGCATTGGTTTGAACTTACTTAGGCTCATCGCCAGGCCTTTTGAGGTTTAGCCATCACTATCTTAAATTGCAAGTGAAGTGAGTTCTTTGTGGACGCATGGTCACTTCATATTGCTATCACATAGTACAGAAAGATTTGTAACAACTGACAGTTCTTCTATGAACAGGGCTACCACTGGAACACAAACAAATATATTCCCAGCCAAGGATGAGGTACATTGGCAGAGCTATCTAAGAAATGCCTGCATGATTGGAGGATACAAATAAAGCTACTTCAGCGATTACTAATGACCGAAACACTTCAAGAAAGTGTTATGTACAGATTACAATGTGTTTGAAGCTAACCAAATTTGGCTTCTGCTTTGTTTATATACATACATACATCACATAGAAGTTCTGTGAATAATCTGAAAATTACAAAGTTCCTTTCAGTCTCCTTGTATGTGTTTAAAATATCATGAGAATTTAATAAGAGAAGCAAGATAACACAATGAGCTCAATGTCTCTCCTGTCTCCCCCACTGACTTGCCTCCAAACAAAATCAAATAACATCTGCCAAATGCCAGCCTGTTCAGCTTGCTAATGAGTTTAAAAATTCAGAGTATGACCGTTGCTCAGCAACTGATAAAGAATACCAGTCACATGGTGCTATAGTTAATATACAAGAGACCTTCACCCCTCATTTTCTAAAATCCTACAAAAAATGGATTCTTGGAAACACTATTTTTTCAAGGGAATTTACTTGCTGCTTTTTTAGCATTGTGCTGTAATTTGTTCTAATGTTCATGAATGCCAGTATTCAGGTGACTGAAAGGGTGCTTAAGTTTTTCAGTCATATTTCTTTTAGTTCCTGTGTTTGCATGGTGGTGGAATTCTATTCAATTCAGTTGTTTGCTGACCATTTCAATAGATAACCTGAGCCAAAAGCTGAAAATGCTTTAAGCCTCCAGAACATGCCAGTGAATTTGGCTGACAGGCTGTTAAGCTAAAAGTAAATTGAAAACTATAATCAGAAGTGGAAGAGGGGGATCAGAGGACTTCGAAACCATGGTTTGTGCAGTAGAGATGTAATCAGTCTCAGAGAGGAAAAGACAGGCGGGTAACAGTCACCCTGTCAAGACTGTTTCCTCACCTCAGCTGGTCCGCTGGAAAAATCTGAAATTGACCATTAATCAATCCATCAATCAATCAGGCAGTAATCATCAGTGACAGGAGGTTATAATGGGAAAAATTTAAACAAAGAGACACAATAGCGTGTTATTCCACCTGACACATGAAACAAAGACTGCGGTTATGGAAGTGATCTGTTCCAGACGAGACTTAACGTGCCTTAGTTGCACAATTATCTGTATTTCTATTTCTCTAATGGCATTTATGCGGGAGTTAAAATGCATCGCTATTGCTAACATCATTAAGTGTATTAATGCAGATGCAGAACAAGGCTAGGAGTTCCGGGGTTGTATTTAATTTCCAAAAGAGACAATGTTTAAAAAAGAGAAAGCTCATCAAAAAGAAGCTGAAAGGGGCAACCTGGAGAATTAAATCTTTCATGACAGCATGGAGTTTTCATAAAGAAACCACACTGGAAACACAGTGCCAACGCACACCACCTCTTTTGAATAGACTGAAAAGGCACAAAAGAACTGAAAAGCCTGGCTAACTAGCAGGGTAAAGGAGGTTATTAGAAGCAGGAAGGGATTTAAAAACAGCTGAAGCTGAGTTTAAATGAAGAAACTAACTCTGGCAGATAAGGCAGACCAAAAAATAGTTTGAGAAACAGCTAGTAAGAGAGATTCAGAAGTAATAAGAAGTCTTTTTTTTTGAAACAAATCAAGATCAGAAAGCCTGGCAGAGAGCCTGCAGGTCTTCTTAATGATCAGGGTATAAAAGGAACACTTAGAAAGGACATGCAGTTGCACAGGAGCTAAAACGACTTCTTGGCATCAATGTCTGCTTTGAAAAAAATGGGGAGATTCCCAGCTCAGTGCCATTTTTTGCACAGGGATTCATCAGAGGATCCATCTAAAACAGAATTGACTGTAGAACAGATTACAGAACAAGGTGACAAAATTAGCCGCAAAACATCACCAGAATTAAATGGTATACACAGGATTTAATGGTTCTTACAGATCTCAAAGATGAAACAGCTGAATAACTGTGTGTGGCAAATGTCAGGCCATTTCCCTTAAAAGAAAAGGGTTCTGGGGAATATCCAGGGAATTGCAAGCCTGTGAGTCTGACACTGGCATTGGAAAAAGGGGCAGAAAATATACAAAAAAATAGGTTTAATGGACATTTGCAAAAATATTATAAGTCATGAAGGCTTTTACACTGGAAAATCTGACTTCAGAGAAGTACCGTCTTGGTGGTGGGTTTTTTTTTTTTAGGAGGTTGACACAATCTCAGTAATGAACAACAATTCTTTCTGTACCAGCAACAGTTCCCCTACAGCTAAAAGCATTGCAACTTCTTGGGGAAAACAGAGTTTGAAACGGAAGTTACTTAGAAATACAAAGGATGGTTCCTCGAGCTTCCAGCAAGATTCATTACTCCCTTTCGCCTGCATGGCTATAGGAAATCAAAGTTCATCACCACGACTTTGTTGTATACAGTAATTCTGGCTTGAGTATTTTCACCAATTTTTAAAGTCTCCCTAAGCACTATGCAGCTGAAATCCCTCTAACTGTGGCATCAGGTTTTGCAGGTGGAATAAAGGCCTATGCAGACTGCAAAGGTGACATACTCTGTGAATATCTTATTAAAAGCATGTATAAACTAACCTCAAACTCAAGTAATGAAAATAAAATCTGAAATCCAGACCAGCAGTATATTTTGCCTCTCAAATTCACATATAATTTACTCATAATTTATAGGTAACAGCCTTTAACCCTCAACATATAAAGATGAAAATACTGAACTGGAAGAGATATCCTGATAACAAATGCAACACGCACAATGACCTAAAGAAACCTCAGGACTACTGCAAAGGATGACTTACAATCCTGTAAAATCAGTTGCCATCATAAATTAGGTTTGACAGGTCATTGGCAAACTTCCAGCAGAAGTGCTTTTTCAGAGAATGATATGGTTTCTTATCTATTGCACGTCTTTAAGAGTTCGTGATTCTTTCATTCCGCGTTGCACTGGTATTGCGCTCTGTCCTCTGACTGAGGTTTTCTCCAGAGACACTGTCTAGCACCTATTTCATAGCTCAGTAGCACCTGGAATCTTCCCTACTGCCCTCCGGTGCACTAAAGCCAGAAGCTGCTAAGATGTCCCTAAAATACAACCTCTGATGACAAGAGAAGAAAAAGATTGCATTAAATTTATTAGAAATGCCCATTAAACAGCCAGTGAAACAAAAAACAAATAGAGCTTTCTTACCGAAAAGAGAATTACTGGACCTTCCATAGTAGAGAAACATTCGGTCATTTGGAAATATGGTTAACCTGATGTAATTTAAACTTTCAAATCACTTGCCTTTGCAGGCCATTAGTCAATGTAAGGAAATAGATCCCTACAGACATCAATCCTGCCTGTTTCAGACACATACTTAATGATGAAAAGAACTACCTTTCAGGAGTTCATCATGACTAGGTTAGACCTAGATGCCTTAAATTGTAGCTATCTAAGTTAGATTAGATGAAATGCATCCTGAGCAAAAAGTGAGTTTGTGGGTACTCGTGTCAAGCCAGTCACTTCTGAGCTAGAGTTTCATCAAATTTTAGCCTGAGCAATAACATTCTACCTCTGACCAATTTAATCCAGTGTTTCATCTGGGTGCAATATTTTTCGTTCATTAACCTAAATTAAGTTAGGAAAGGCCACTGGCCACTATTAAGCTGCTTCCCTGTGTCACCTTGTCAGTCGCTGCCTGGAACCTTTATGAAATACTAATATGTATTAGGAAATGAAAAGCAGGTAGTATGTCAATATGGCAGACAATAGCTTGCTGCACTTTTTCAAGGGAGTTAAAAAAAAAAAGAGCTTTTCAAAGGAGCCCTTACACTTCAGAAATTTTTCCATGGAAGATTTCCTTCACATTTCTTTTAAAACAGTTGTAAAAATATAGGAAAACAAATGGCAGTGGGTTCCCCTGGAAGAAGAACCTCACAGTGAATTGGCCTCAGAAAGGTTATCAAAACTCTGGAAAATTCCGAGAAACATTATATAAAATCACCCTTCAAAAGCTGGTAAGAAATTTACAACCAGAAAGAAAATAACAAGATATGTGGTATAAATATATGAAAAATTGTCACATTTTTTCCAGGATTTTAACATAACTTCACAAGCTGGCAATTTTTACAGCTGTACTCTTATATAACTATTTATAAAAATACTGTCTACACGTAGCGCTACATCTGCTACACATTATCTATTTTTAGATGCTTTATCTATTTAGTCCAGAGAATTTAACAGTAATTCAAACACTTCCAAGTATTTGTCCAAAAATCGCGTAAGCATCTTTGAAAACAGTATGCAGAAATTGCAGAAAACTGAAAATGACTTCCCATTGGCTGAAGCTTGTAGAGAATACAACGTGCTTTCTCTTCTAGGGATGACTATCTTTCTCTGCTCCTTTTCATGAACACAAACGAGCAATACTTCAAGTGCGACTTCAGGGACAGGGCCTACTCTGTCGGGATTACCGAGGACGCCAAGTGCCATTCTGATTCAGTTCTGTAGCTCTCTGCCGGGTTGGCACAGGGAAAACCACGAAGGCAGCAAAATAACAATACTGCTGTTCCAGATACGTGAATAGAAGCTCAGTTCTTTGGATGCAAACCTCGCTTTCAGTGCTGGAGGATCTGAGCAGCATCCAAAGAGGGAACTACAGTAACCTTGTGTCAACATGCACAAGGGCACCAGCAAACCGCAGCCTGGAGGGGGACCCTTCTTCTCACCAAATTCACTCTTGTGACTTCAGCCTGTCCCCCTGAATATTTCCAGTCACTTTTCCTGCATACTTTGTCTGTAGAATATCTAGGGTTTAAGATCTATTTAGGAAGAAAATGAAATCTCTGCATCATGTAAAGTGAGATTATATCTCAACTACAATTTGTTTTAAAGAAAAGGTGTATATTCCTCTTCTTCAATTTTTGCATTAGTTGTTGTCCTAGTTCTTATCTTCCCCGTTTCCTGCTGTTAAAATTAATTTAAGCTGAAGGATCATGTTAGAACATTTCTTGTTGCTTTTTCATACCTAATATTTTTTCAGGTGATTTAGATTATTCTTTTTAAATTGACTTGTTAGCAGTCTTTGTGTTTTGGGGGCAGGTGCTAGTTGGTTTCCTTTTGAAATACAAACTTTTGAATGTTTTTTCATACATACGTACACCTTCACTCTCCTACAGAGGCTGTGTGCATTGCCTGATGTCAGAGCTGGGGCTCTCTTCTTTCCCCATGTCCTGTATCCACTAATTGATAGAAAGATTAGACAAACTTGTCGGGGGGGACTGCCAAAATCTAGAGGGGAAGGATTTGGAAAACTGAAGTCATTTAAGTAGCTCTGGATTATTAGAGAGACAATAAAAAAAAATCCAAATTATCTAATAAAAAATGCTCAGGAATAAAAATAATAAGTGAAGAAATAAGATATCTTGGAGTACAATCTTAAAAAGTTAGCTAAGGAATGGTGAGAAATGAAGAACAGTTTCCAGGAGCACAAGTCAATGGAACTTTTGATCTTTCATGTCAACACAATCCAAAAATCTTTCAGAAAATGCTCAAAATCTTGAGGTTAACATTAGAGTTTGGGGGTAAAAAGAGAAGTAGTTCCGCTACTGTCACCTGAAACATTTCTCTGAGCACTCACATTGGCTACATGAGATTGTAGGAGCAGTTAGAGAGCTCCTTCTTCATTCTTGGGAGTGAATGTAAAGGTTTTATATATTCAACATCTGCTTGGATTTAAAAGATTTGAGAATGCTCTTTTCAAACTGTTACGAAAAGACTGCATCGGGGATCTCGTAAAAGATTCACTGAAATGTCCTCCAAATAGACTGGACAGAAGAAATAAGTCAAAATTACAGTCTTGGAAAGAAAGGGCACGCACAGCCAGTATATGCTGACTTGGGTAATCTAAAAGTTGTGAAGGCAATCTGAGAACATATACCCAACATCATGTGCCCTGTGCTAATAATTCCACCTTACAAAACATTGTTTTCAGCCAAAAACAGAAGCTATAAAGCTGAGAAACTCCTCTCTTGCCAAAAAATAACTCAGAGCATTTTTACGATCACAGGGTATTATCTTCTTTTGAATTTTAGTTTTCAGCTGTCTAACTTTTCTCCCATTACCTAAAGCATATACCTAGTTTCCAGACACAAGCAGGTAGTAACTACATGTATTTGGTTTGTGTGGCAAGTTTTTGGCGGGGGGAGGGCTACAGGGGTGGCTTCTGTGAGAAGCTGCTAGAAGCTTCCTTCCCCCATGTCTGATAAAGCCAGTCCTGACTAGCTACAAGAATGACCCACTGCTGGTCAAGGCCAAGCCAATCAGCAACAGTGGTAGCACTTCCATGATAACATATTTAAGAAGTGAAAAAAAAACCAACTCCTCTCCGGGAAAGAGGAGTGAGAATATGTGAGAGAAATAGCCCTGCAGACACCAAGGTCAGTGAAGAAGTAGGGGGAGGAGGTGCTCCAGGCATCGCAGCAGAGATTCCCCTGCAACACATGGTGAAGACCATGGTGAGGCAGGCTGTCCCCCTGCAGCCCATGGAGGCCCATTGTGGAGCAGATATCCACCTGCAGACCATGGAGGCCCCCATGCAGGAGGAGGTGGATGCCTGAAGGAGGCTGTGACCCCACAGAGAACCTGCGCTGGAGTAGGCTCCTGCCAGGACCTGTGGAGCCTTGGAGAGAGGAGCCCATGTCAGAGCAGCTTTGCTGGCAGGGCTTGGCCCACGCTGCAGCAGCCTGTTCCTGAAGGACTGCACACCATGGAAGGGACCCACACTGGAGCAGTTTATGAAGAACTACAGCTTGCGGGAAGGACTCACACTGGACCAGTTCATGGAGGACTGTCCCCTGTGGGAGGGACCCCATGCTGGAGCAGGGGCAGAGTGTGAGGAGTCCTCCCCCTGAGGAGGAAGGAGTGGCATAGACAATGTGTGATGAGCTGACCACAACCCCCATTCCCTGTCCCCCTGTGCCGCTCAGAGGGAGGAGGTTGAGAAACAAGAGTGAAGTTGAGCCCAGGAAGAAGGGAAGGGTGGGGGGATGGTGTTTTTAAGATTTGGTTTTAATTCTCATTATCTTGGTCTGATGAGATTGGTGATCAGTTAAACTAACTTCCCCAAGCTGGGTCTGTTTTGCCCGTGACGGTAACTGGTAAGTGATCTCCTTGTCCTTATCTTGACCCATGAGCCTTTTGTTTTTTCTTTCCCTTGTCCAGCTGAGGAGAGGAGCGACAGAGCAGCTTTGGTCAGCACCTGGCATCCAGCCAGGGTCAAACCACTGAACTACAGCATGGAAAAACAAAGATCAGAAGGAAGCATAATAAACTCTCAGAAGAATACTTCTTACTCTCATTTAGACCATTAATGCTCCCAGAATAAACAACACTAAGGCTAAACAACACTTTAGCAAGGATTTTCACATTTACCATTTTCACCTGATGTATATTCCAGCATGTTGATGGAACACTGAAATCATACTATGTGCATACATAGTTACTTGGTTTTCTGCACTATCTTGAACTTAAAATCCAAATGATTCCTGGCTTCAGAACGCATCAACAGAAAACTACTCAGAAGTTCACAAATCATTTCCCTTCCCAAGCTACAAGAGGAACATAGCTGTGGTTTACCTCATACTGCACACCTTTCTCACACACTACCATCTCTTTTGGTCTTAAATCCTTCCCAATGAACATATTTGCTATGTGCCACTGTTACCTCCTTGACTTGTTATGAGTTACGTTCCTCCTGCATTACTGCCGCTCCTTTTCCTTTATCCCCACTCGCATATTCCATTACCTATTTCACCTGTCATGAGTCAGAAAACTATTTCCTCCTCTTTCCATATCAAAGACATATTGTTTCTCAAGCCATTTTTCATCTTCCTCATTTTCACCTGAATAAAAATGTATTTACAGAGAGAGTATATACTTTCCTCAGCACTACCCAAGGCTAAGACACTTCATATTAATAACCTGACATTTTCCTTACCGCAATGAGCAGCAAATGATAGACGCTATTGATTGATTTATATAAATGCCAATAGGAAGCTTCAAAATACTCTTGTCAGTGTACTATGCAAATAACACTAACATATGTTGGTTGCAGTGTAAATATTTTAATCGGTTTAAGTATCACAGATTAACATGTCATTCACATCCCTGTTACTGCGTACTTGAATTATGAGTGCTCATGTTACATTGTGAGTGCTTGGCACTATATTGATGGTATGTTTTCAGTTTTGTTAACCTGCCTACAATATCTGCATCAATACTTTATCAATACACTTTTAACTAAATAAATGTACTAAATACCTCTTATTCATGTTTAATATCAGTTACAGCACACAGACACTCTACTCAAAATATTAATAGATAATCTGTATCTACCAGCATACATCCCTCTATCTGCATATCATTCCATAAAATTTAACCGAAATCCGTATTTCTGCTGAATAGTTATTTGATATTGCACAGATGACAAAATTCTAGTTTAGCACGCTAAGGCTCTTAGGGACAGGATTGGGTGAGCTATGTTGTTCACATTCGACTCTGCTACTCATAAATAACGTTGTCATCCTGCACCCACGCCAAGAAACCTTTGTGCTATTCACATTACTGCTGTCAGGACACAGAGGTAAGGGCAATCTCCTGATGAGATACCCAGTGGCAAATGAAGAAATACATAGGCTGCAAATAGGGTTTAAGTCCTTAAAAACTGATTGTAAGAGATATTTGTAACCATGCTAGCAGTTATGAATCTCTGAAATGCCATTCCACACACAGATATATTTTCAGTTATCTTATTTAAGACTAGATATCAATGACTGGTGCCAATAAAGAAAGCAGTCCACAATCATCAGACAATCTGTTACCAACCGTATGTTATCAATATTTCTGTGTCACATCTACCATCCTTTTTATATACTTAAACTACAGCAGAGATGCTTCAGCTACTCCAGGTTTCTAACACATCTGACATTTAAAGATCAAAGCTAGAAATCTGAGCAAGCCACATATTACTCTACATTTGGATTCAAATTTTTATTTTTCTCTTCATTTTTAATCAGTCCAAGCTTTCCTAGCATTCATTCTTGAATGAGCTTTGCAAAGGTTGTCAGAGAATTACTGTAGGAATGGGGAATAAATCTCTTCATTATCTAGAAGAATGAAATTTAAATGGGTAATTGTTAGTATCTTAATTACTGTATTGAATATTCAGACATTTTCACAGCGCATATGAACATAAATAATGTATATTATGTGCATGAGCTTAGGAGTATATGCACACCTGGGCATGTAAAATGCACACAAATGCGCACAAGACAAAACCTGTGCAAAGATTCTGTCATTTATCATTAAACACATATCTCTTCTGATATTAACATTCATCAGAGCTAATGGTATTTGTTAAAATGAGTCAAATTTCTTTTCTGTTATTAACAATAGTATTTTCAGTTCACATAATTTTAAATTAGTTGGAGCAGATGAGTCAAAACTCCCGGAAAAACGATCATTTTCTTTGAAATAAGAGCAACCAATTATTTAATCATGTTTTAAACATATCTGTGAATCATCAGCATCAAGAAGTTGATATTTTATAATTTGCCTATAAGCGGCTAACACAATGTTGTTATTCCAAGTGATCAGAATAATATGTCAGACCTATTTAAAAGTTCCTACCTTCAGGCTCTTTTCAGAAAAATAGATGTGTAATCTTATATGAATGCAGGTTTAGCTTTAGTGCTTTTAAATGTCTGCTTAATATTTAATTGAAATCCTGAATAACATTTTACTTCGAAATAAAGCCAGCTTTAAAGCAAGTAAATGTTTTCTTAATTTTTTGTCTCCTAAAATTAGTAATATTAGTCTTATTTTCTCATAATATCCTTTTTTCTTCTTCTTTCTAATATGTGTCTAAGGTATCATGATTGGCCACTGAAGGAAACATTAAGAAAATACAGCACAAAGTAAGGATTTAGCATCACATAATCGGCTGCATGTGTAAATTGCCACTAGATGGCAATATTTCAGAGAATTATCTTCATAGATGCAGAGGCAGCTATAGAATATACATTATTTAAAGGTTCACTGAGCCTTTCTAAATGGATCTGTCAATCAGTAAGGAGACAATTCTTCTGCATTTCTTGTAGCCTCTACAACTTTCCTCTGACAAAGTGAAAATACTGGAGGACTTAAGGAAACTGAGCATCTCCAGAAACTGTCATCAAGATGGGTGTAAGAGACATGAGGGGTCAACCCGCTTGTGCCAGGCAGTGCAAACCCAGGCTGCTCCTGAACGAGGAGCAAGATGCATCCTCAGGGATTTTGCAGCTGCCGAGTACTGCACAATTATGAAAATCATTCTCAGCTGTGAAGAACTGATACCCACCCACTGCTGCAGGGGATAATTTTAACTAAATCAGGCTTTAAGTGTCCATATTCTCAGCCCTTTAATTTGCAGAGACGAGGATTATGTTCTGTGAATCTGACATGCAGATACTATAGATGAATTTAAAAAGTCTTTTGTAAATTATAAAGCCGTTATAAAATATTTTACTTCTACAGATACTGATTTTAGAAATATATTAAAATAAAACATCCTTAGTGATTTTTTCACTACCTTGGTATAAAAATACATAAAATAGGATTAAACACTCCCAGATGCTTACATGACTGGAAACATTCTAGGTATGCTCCTAGACTTCTCCTATTCAATTTACAAAGTGTTTTGAATCTGTTTCTATACCAGGAATTAGAATAAAACTAGTTAAAAAAAAGCAAAACCTATGACAGTAAAGTTTTTCCACTTACACTTCTTGTGTCACCAGGAAAGTTCCCCACAGTAGAAAGCAAGAAAGGAAATGTCTCAAGAGCTGATTCTGGAGGGGCAGTACTAACAGGAGAGGACTGAAGTCTCAAAACTGTTGCAAGGTAACCCCAAAAAAAATTGTCTCTTTATTGTATTTTGTTCCAATGACTGTGTATTCCACACAGTCCCTTCCAGACCTCACATGAAAGGAGATCTCCAGATTTTAAATTACTCTTAGGCAACATGCCTACAGAAAACACCTCATTAATACATAGGTAACACACTCAGCAGCATTTGTGAATGTTTTCAATCACGTTTGAGGTAAAGAGGATGAACTTTCATCCATATAGTATATACAGATACACACAATATATATATGGAGTATAGAGTACGTGAGGGTTCATTCTTCTGTATCTTGTGTGATTTGAACATCTTTCTGACTTGTTAAAAATCCTTCACCAGTTACTCAACTAGAAGGCTTTAAACTCTTCAGTAAACCACCATGTATATTACATATGCCATCTCCATTATTAAAAATAATGTTTAAGGACTTTTTAGATTATTTATGAAAGAAAAAATTCCATTTGTGTTTCTTAGGTGGTGCTTCTTAATTGGGGTGGTCGATCAATGAAAAGTCCAAGCTGATCATCTCTATCATGAATAAGACAGCTACCACTGAAAAAAAAACCCTCGCAGTAGCACTCAGGTATCCTCAGTGTTCCCTCGTGTTTTGAGACAGTGCTCAAGCCAATCGCTCCTGTTCATTCAGAGCAAGGGTCGTGGGCACGCTTGGTACTAGTTTTGCATCTCTGTTTCTGAGAGCAGAAACTGGCTGTACGGTCACTTCCCTCTCAGAAGCACTTGACACAGGGGAAGGAATCCCAGGTCACCAAAATACACCCCATGACCAGACCTTTGTCTCTCTGTCTGCCTTTGGTCATTCTTAGGAACTATGCCTACTCAACACCTTGTGAAACAGAAAATGCTTGAGAACCTTCCTCGCCTTTTTGAAAAGAGACTTGCTCAAACGGGTATGGATGTCTGCCACCCTTACAGTATTGGCAGTGAAGGCTTTCTGCTCTCAGCTGTCTGTCCACCCTCATGACAGGGACATCTGAAGTGACCAGCAGCTCCAAAATCATCACAGGTTACCATCCAGCTTTTTAAAGCAAACACAAACTTGTAGTTCATTGTGAGCTACAGTAATTCAAGAGGTGACAGATGAACAGTTCAGGTGGTCCTACAGAAGGGACAGGACAAATTGGTAGCGGCAGTTAGCCTGCTGTCCCAAACTCTCTCGCACTCCTCAGTCACAATCTCATTACTAATGTCAGGAAAAAGATCCTCTTTTTATTGACATGTGAGTCACCACCTTGTTCTTCTCTGACCACTGCTTGTTCTGTGGTCTGCTGTCTCACAGAATCACAGAATCACAGAATGGTAGGGGTTGGAAGGGACCTCTGTGGGTCATCTAGTCCAACCCTCCTGCCGAAGCAGGGTCACCTACAGTAGGCTGTAGAGGACCTTGTCCAGGCGGGAAATCAGGTCAGTCTGAGAAAAGCCTAAAACCTCAGGCTTTGCTCAAAGAAAGATACTTGAACAGGAAAACGTTGTAATTATGAAGCAGTTCTGCAAAACAGAGAATGCAAACCTCTGTTTCAATGTTGCTGAACTTGATATTATCAATGTATTAAACATAGTCCGAGTATGCTTAAGAGACTGGAGATTTAGGTGGAGTCTGTGTCTCTTCCTACTCAGTTTCCATATCGGAGCGAAGGTGGGAGGTAGTGCCCATTTTCTCGCAGCTGAACGTTTCTGAGCACATGCAAGTTTAGATGTGTAGTCCAACTGCAAGAGCTAAATGACTAAAAGTGTTACCAGAGTAGGCAGTGTCTGAGGACAGAGTCCTCAATTTCTCTTTCAAGTCGAGGTGCCTACCTAGATCCCAATTTTGTCAGAGTACGGCTAGTCTGGATTTCAATGCATGCATATATATTTTTTAACATATTTATGTAAAATTTACAAAAATATGCAAAAAAACCCACAGTACTTTGTCAGATGGTGAAAATAATAAATGCTATTGACAATGCTCAAACAATTCTGTATTTTGAAAATGGCAGTGCTGTTGACAGAACTACTAAATAGGTTTACAAACAGAAATATAATATTTTTAAGGAATTTGAAATGAAATACAAATAATCTCACACTTTGTAATACATAACAATAAAGTAAAATATGGAGAACACTCAAAACAGGCTTCATGCTGAAAACCACTGCCAACAATAGAAAGTGCCTAATTTGCATTGTTTTCTTTTTTCACCTCTTTAGAACTCTTCATAATATCGCATTTTCAAAGGTAACCGAGGTTATTAGAAGCAATTTTCACATTGCTTTTGTATTCTCTGGAATACATCCTAAGTAACACAAAGATAACTCAACCAAGATTCCTTAAAACAAAACATTATAACAACTTAGCATAAAATTTTCCATACAAGCTGCAAGACAGAAATTATTCTTAGTTGAAATCAAAAAAATATTTCAAGAAGTCAATTAAGAATAAGTAAGAATTTTTAACTAAGCCTCTGATACTTTTGGTCAGAGTAATACCTGGGTACACTAAAACCATATTTCTAATCTCTTCTTTAGGTGATATTACTGGCTTGTATTTCAATTTTAGTAATGTACTGGGGTTTTGTATTTCAGTTTCAGTAGTGTTTGTGCTACCGGTATATAAACACATCGCCAGCTGAGGTGGCCATGAACAACTGTTAACTCCTGTGACTGGGAGGTGCTGTTCAAAATGTCATGCCTGACAGGACAGTCACAGTAATAAATTGTTACACAAAGATGTTAGCATGAGTGTTACTAAGAACGACATGAAGGAATGTAATCTTTGCTAGCTGACAAACATTTGCTTTCAATTTGGAAAACACCTTTGCTCTAAACTGCACATTGCCATGTCACTCTGTGGACCAGCTTAACACCACCAACTGCACAGAACTGTGCTTATTCACCGCTCTGGGCGCACGCGGGTTTTCCCCTGGTTGCTTGTTCTGTGTGTCTCAGCATTTTTCCTAGACAAGACAGTAAAATAGTCAAGAGCCACGATATCTACAAATACTTTATTCTTTTAAACGTACCAGCAGCTTTTGCTACTATCCTCCCTAAAAATGCAGAAGGCAATGAAGTGGTGTGCAACTAAAAAAAAAAAAAAAGAAAAAAATACCATTTTATCCCATCCTTTACTATCACAACATCTCCATTTTTATGAAGTAGACTAGAGCACGTTTATTAAAGGCTATTCCAAAAATGTTATCTCCTACTCTGACATCTCACTTTTAAGAAGAAATTATTATTTCAACAGACAAATTATAAATACACATGTTATTAATAATTTTTCAGACCTAACTCTTTTAATCTGACTGTTGCTATGATGATATTTTTAGTGTGCCACTGAATAAAGGTCTTACAGCTCTATCAGAGTCAATAGAGTCAGACTGTCATTGTTTAAGTGACTTTTAGAAGTGCCAACAGAAACTGATTTTCATCTCTAATCCATTCAGCAATTACAAGTTCACCTAAGTTCAAATTTTCCCACATTCCCTCATACACATCTCTATGTCTCTGTAAGGCTTTTTTACAGTAACAATCCAACTATGATGCACGCTTTACAGATGAATACAGACTATAATTTAAACTCTACCCAATTGTCTCAGAACTTGTATTTCTTTCAACGCGTATTACTACATGTAATGAAGTCAACGCAAAAGTAGAATACCAAATGGAATTCTTCCTGCTCTCAAAAAGTGGGATTTCACATCAGATTTCCATGTGATAAAAAGCAAACAAACAAAAGCATGATAGCCAGTATAACCACTAATCCCCAGCTGACACACTCTGTAAGAGTGCATGTGTTAACTCCAACGCCAGAAAATCGTAGGGGGATACTGCGATATTTAAAGGCCTGTGACGAAAATCAGACAGGAAAAATATCTCCTAACATACTTCCTTTTATAACTGCAAAGTATCTTAGGAAACAGACAGGAAACAAATTCTGTCAGTCAGTTATTTAAATAGAGGAGCAGCAGTATGATGCAACAGCCGTTAATATTCTCTGCAATCTTGCTAATTCAACCAGCCACAGCTATTTGTGTTGTCAGCACCATCATACTGGGAATCAGAGCACAAGGCAGTTGCGAAAGCCGTACAGTCACTGATTAATGATAATAAGTTCTTGAGCAAAAAAGCAAATATGAAGCATTTTTTCTTTGGAATTCTCATACCACTCATTACGTAATGGGATGTGCTCAAAATACTGCTCTCTGCATCAAAATAGTAGCCAGTATCAAATCTGTAAGTGCACTTTGCCACTTCTGGCTCTTCGTCCTGCCCCTCCCGCAGGCTGCCAAGAGAAGGATCCCGCGGTGCACACCTTCCCCTCCTGTCCCACAGCGTGACACCGGCTTTGGGGCCATTTAACTTTCTGCGAGTGAAGCAAAACCAGTAACTGAGGTCCAGGGAAGCTTCGGCATTGCTCCAAACGGCATCGAATAGGGGGATAGTGGAGGGTGAGATCGCAGAGGCTCCCTACTAGGACTTATTTGTTTATCTGGAGTAGGCACAGCAGTAACAATTACTGGGCAGCCAAGTAACAGAAAAAAACAAATCACATTGACTGAAGCCTGAAAGGTCACAATTAAGTGTTTGTTTTCCTTCCAGCTCAGGAGGGATGCAGAGGAAAAAGAGAGGTAAGAAAGATGGAACATCCAAAGGGTCTCTGATGAGCGCTTTCCTTTTCTTTTTTTGAGCATTCAGAGAAACTGAGAAAGCCTGATTTTTGTTTGGTTTGCTCTAGATTCAGAAGCCTGATAAATTGTTCATTTGTTTTAAAGTCAGTTAAGTCTCCAGGTGGGATTTCACCAGTCTCTTTCAGCTCTTTCAAAGATTGATTTTTGCTTGCATGTTCAAGCAAAAAGAAAGAAACTCCACTGACGAATGAAGAAAATATGAAAGAAAATTCAGGAAGATTTCTGAAAGCTGTCGCCTCTAATGCAGAAAAATCTGTGTCCTGTTAATTTTTCATAGTATGCATGTGAATAAACTTGCTTTCACTTCAGAAGATCAAATGCCTATTTGGATGTCAGCTTTTTCCTATTCCTGAAATTCTTCAGATAATGACTATAAAAGTGAATCCTTTTATTTATACAAGGCACTTTTCCACATTTTGGGAAGCTGACACACATACTTGCTTGCATTATGACTGCTTTTTTTAAAACCGAAAAAATGCTACAAGTAGTTTGTTCCCTGGAACAGCCAGAAAGGATATTATTCATTTACTACAGATTAATTCAGCCATTAACTGGAGTTTACGGCCACTACAGACAAAGCCATCTGCAAGTGCATTCATCATGTTGTGAACACAGTGGCTTTGAACGTTCAAAAGATGCAGTTATAAGCAATCAATAGCTCCATACTTTATGCTGTGGTGATTAATGCCAGGGTGAGGGAACATTCTCATGTGCTTCCTTTTTAGGTGTTTGAGAGATGTGACAGAAAGAAACACGGAGGGGGAAGCACATTTTAATAAATAGAAATAATCTGACAATTCAGGATGCATAGATGTGCAAGAAAGATAAACGTATTTAAATCATGAACAGAGGAGTAAACGCATTGTACTATTAAAAGCCAGTAAATGCTGCGGTACGCTGCTTCCATTTGGGAATTTCTCATTTGCTCTTTCCAAATCATTGAATTAAGCCTCCACCGCAGCCAGTTTAGTTCTGCACCTCAATTTTCAGTAGAACCAGTCAATAATTTCAAAAGCATGATGGTGGGATGCATCTGTCCAAATCTGGGTGATTAGACACCATGCAGACAGTTCTGAGCTAAACACCCATGGCTCCTTACATGAGCAACAAGCAGACAGAGGACTTGTTAAGGAGCTATTCTTACCTTAAAGTAGATGTTTAAATTACATCAGATGAATAGCTCTCTGCAAGTGCCCATTTTTTCTCTACTGACTATAAAAGTGTAGGGTAACATCAGTTGTAGTTATCTATAGTGCAAATACCTAAACGCAGGTGGAATGAATTGCATCCTGATGGTACATTTACATTTTGCAGGCAAATCATCAGTAAGGTACTCACATATCAAAATTTTCCTTTTTCAATAGGAAGTTAGAGAAAACAATTTCAACACAAAAGCCTATGTAAATATTGAATTCAAATCGGTATTTTCTTTTCCTATATAAACAGATACTCTCTATATATATAAAAACATATATATATACACACACACAATGTGCAGTGTACAGGACATCTTTCTACTGTTTACGGTGGAGCGATAGCCAAATATTTCATCTTGTTAGGAAACATGCGGAGCAAAGAAGAAAATCTATTTTGTACATATCTAGAGATGCCTGTTGCTTTCTCTCGAGACGCATCAACCTTCTTCGTTACATTTTCAATTGCAGGTGTCCATTAGCCATCCCTCAAAGTTCACCAGGCTGTGACAAGATCTTTCTGAGGACTGAGCCTACAATACCTTGGGGATTTAATGTGTCTGGCCAACCTTGGGCCCAATTACATTTCTAAAAGAATCTCCTAGGAAAGGACAGAGGTAGCTCACCTGGGGAACAGCTCTATCCATATTCTTTGTTTGTGAAAACAAAACCCTAAGCAGTACAGCAGAACGGAAGCATTTTGCTCAGTCTATAGAGAAACACACTACTATACTGTCTGAAAGTATATGTGCATGCATTTCTTTGTAAGCATTTCTTACATGTAAAGTATCAAATATAATTACAAGTCTAACTAATCTGTACAGGTTTAGATGTCTATGGTTTAGATTTCCAGATCTGAGATAGTTTATGTGACATGTTCATGTGAACAGTTGGTCAAAGAAGTGTTTTCCTTAAAATGACCATCATGTCATACATGAAAAATAACCACAACTGATTTCTAAATTTAGGAACATGAAGAATTACAGTGGAGGGATATTAGCCAACTTTTTTACTACAATGTTGAAATTAATTAAGAAGCAACCCTTCTTGACCACAGTATCAGGAGTTCTATATGTGTAAATTTTAATAGGCGAAGATACTATGTTAGTAAGCAGTCATTCATTTAAACAGGTTGTTATAGAGATGAAAGAAGATTTAAATCACTTTAACCATCTAATATATAGGAATCCAATTAAATTTTGTCAGTAGCCCCCCCTCCAAAAAAATGCAGCAGGCACCTCCAGAGTACCATTTGTCCTATTCTAAAATATGTAGGAGCAATTTCCAAATGACCATATGAAGAACTTTGTTCACTAGTTTAAACTTGACACATAAATTTCAGGTGGCTAAAATATTTTCCTGTTTATATTTTCTCTGAAGCATCAGTGTGAGAATTCTAAGTATGTACAGTCAATGTTTAGACTTACTGTTACACTTCAGCAGACTGTGAGAATACAGACACGCCTCAATGTAGGCAGAACTCAACAGAAATGTAGCTTTCATAACCTTGTCCTGGTTACAGCTTATAAAATCACAGGATGGTTGAGGTTGGAAGGGACCTCTGGAGACCATCTGCTCCAACACTCTAGATCAAGCAGAGCCCCCTAGAGCTGGCTGCCTAGGATTCTGTGCAGACAGCTTTTGAATATCTCTAAGAATGTTTCTCTACAACCTCTCTGGGCAACACACCACCACCAACTGGCCATATACCACCACCAACTAGCCTTGGGATATCAGCACGGAATCAACACAGAGCAGACCCTTGATATAGACACACTAGTGTAAAATGTAAATAGAGCAACATCTTTTTTTCCAAACTAAAAATTATTTCTTCCTTATCAATAAGCCTTCCATAAGCACGTCTTTGAAATACTTCACAGGTTTAAGATAATAAAAACAGCCATAAGCCTATATAGTTTGAGCTTGCTCCTGACTATCAGTGAGTCCTGTAATTAAAAAGAAGATAATTTATGACCTGATATTTTTTCCTAAGGACTTTCAGATTTCCTATACATAAAAACCATCCTAGCTGTGACGATTGGTAAAATATTTAATAACAAATCTGACAATAAATCACAGTGTACATTTTACATTTGTCATATTACCAGGCCATCTGTTTTGCTGAAATAGATACAAGCTATCCACGCGTGATCATATTTGAAAGAAGAACACATCATCAGCACTGAGAAAACCCCAGTGGTGGCTGCCCACTGAATTTCATACACACTATCTCATTGCTTTAGTTCACGATAATTTTTTATCATTTGAATTTCATCTGGTTTTATAGAGTCTTAATATAAATCCATCTATCAATCAAGAGTACTTCAAATTTGACACATATTCACTGGAAAGGTTAATAGGGCTACCAACATATCTGAACTGAGATTAGAGGGTATGATGAAAACCACATGCCGCACCTCTATTAGGCATCAGAAATTGCTTTCCAGCTAAAATGCAACACAGAAAATAAGATTCCATTCAAAGTGAACTAATTGGATATTAGTGCAATTTCATGGAGCTGACTCCAGCTCCCTCTCAGAGGGATAAGGAGAGAGAGAAGAATAAGAGGAAAAGGTGTAAATAAAATCTGAATCGACACATGGTGAAGAAAAGGGTGAAGATTATAGACAGAACAGAAAAGAGGAAGTCTTAGTCCTGCAATTAAAACTATGGGAAGTTCTCTTGATATTCAAAGAGCTCTTTTCTTTCCTTAGCCCACTTTTCTTGAGTGTGTTCTCTTGCCTTACAACAATTTCTGATTAAGTTTGCTGTTAATGTGGCAATTCCAAAATAAGAAATACATGTATGTGAAATAAATCTACTGTTTGCTGTTGTTACACTGTTCATTCTGCCTCCATGTGGTAGACCAGCTATGTCTGATCTTCTGAAATCTAAGCTCTTTCACTGAAGTTGAAAGGAAAGCTATTCCTGATTCATCCTTCACTGCTGCTTTAAAGTAAGTTTCTAAATATTATCTTAGCAAACAAAAGGGTCAAATAGTCTCATGTTTATCAAGCATACATTAAAAAATATCTCCCCTTTCCCTCAAGTACTGCCATTTTTTGCCATTTATTTCGTACTAAGTTTCAAAATTATTGAAATGGCTAGATCTACACTCTGATCTATGTCATGGCTGTTCTAAGAAGGCTACCTTGTGATGACTGGAATGCCACTACAACTTCCTCTGCAAAAAATGACAAAATCTTCTTTGAATGTCATAGTAACAAATTCAAATACATAAAGAACCACAATAGTTTGAAATCTTCTTGATCTAATCATTTATACATTTTTAAACCCACTGGGACCAAGTGGGATTGACATTAATATTCTTTTGATTACAATAACTTGCTTTAATGGCAAAATAACACGTATTTTCATACCTACTTTGATTACATCTCAAGTGGCTCTTGTTTTCATTTTTGTTGTGTTACAATCCCTTGTTCACTGGATAAATTTGGGAGCCTCTGGTATTTCAAAACATAAGACAGGTATTAGCAGTTCTATGAAAGAGGACGGGGAATTTAGGGTTCTTTATTCATATCCATAAAACAATGTTTTCTGTAGCACAAAGAAACACCGCGCGGTTTTAGTTTCCAAATACCTTTGGCTTGTCTTTATAAAGAAAATATATGGTAAGGTCCACCATATTTAAACTACTTTGGCATTAAACTTGGACAGAAATCTAGGTCACCTGCTTTTCAGGGCCAAATTATTTATGTGGCTCTCAGGAACGTCTGGTAGCCAGCTATAAAGGCCTCTTTAAAGAGCTATAGTACCTATATTAGGCAGAGAGCTCTCCTGTGACCCTAATTTAGGCAGAAAGTACCTGTGCATGTCCCATGGAGCAGTCTAAAGAGCCAGATGTGTTCAGATTGTCAGCTGATGTGGTATTGCTGTTATCCTGGTGGATGTGGTCTTGCCCACTTTATACTTCACAGTCTAGATCCTTCATTTGGAGAAAACCTGACCCGCTGGCCCTTTTCCGCATCAGAGACTTCAGGCCTCCCACATCTCTAGCAAATGTCCTAATCCCACAGCCAGGAGCACTTTCCACCTCTGTCTCTCTCCTTTGGGAGCTAAAGCAGTGAGCAACCAGAAGCAGGAAAGCAGGCAGCTGGGAAGAACAAGCCAGAGGCACAGGCAGAAGATGGGAGTTCAGCTGCTCTCAGACTAACTAAGAGTGATCAAAAGCTACTTCAGGAGTGCTCTGGAACCATTAAGACTGTTACACCAGTGGGAACTATCACTTCTATAGCCTTGTCCCGAGTAGAGTATAAGTCTAGTTGCCTGACATTTCTTCGATTTTCCATAGGAGAGACGGACATGAAACTTAACTGAAACAGTTTGCTAAAAAAGTCAGCTATTTTTCACCCATAATGGTATCTTCTGTACCAGAATTGTATGTGCCCATTTTAAACATGTGCTTGAGGTTTGTTTATTTTAGAAATTCTGTCTTCTTTGGGTGTTACTTTTCATAAATTGGTTCTAAACATATTTGAAACATATCTTTCAGTGAAGAACTTTGAAACGACATCTTGGTAACTAAAATTCAAAAATTATACCATTCTAATACAATTCAAATTGACTTTGTCTCTGGAATATATTTCATCATTTAAGCTGACATCTTAAATTCCTTAGATCTTATTAAAGATATTTTGAATTCTTTTTTTAAGGTTTATGGGTTTTTCCCTTCATCATTTTTGTACTTTATTTGTACAGCCATCATCAGTATTAAGCAGTTATGGATAACTATTTGTAGAATTTTGAACAGGAAGATCCTAGGAGAGAGGCAGACAACAGTTTCTGTACCAAACCTAATAATACAAGAGCAAACAATAAAATTTACTGTTTTTTCCTGATTATAGGGAAAAGACCAATTCCTTTTGCAATTAGTGGATGGTCTGCAAGACTGCAACCTTTTTACCTAACTTTGATTTACAATTATTGCTGTCATAGCTAACAGAAGATATTCCACTCAACTTTTTATCTCATAAGTAGCACAGCCATTTGAAATCATACAGTACTTGTTTAAAGAGTTAATACATAAGGTTGTCATAAACATGAATACAGTATTATAAGCCCACTTTAAAAATCTCTCTAAAAGACAATGAACAAAGGATTCAATAAAGCACAACAACTCTGGGACTAAATAAGGAGACAAAGTATTTAATTTTAATGGAATATATGAAAATCCTAGATGATACAGAACTAAGTATTAAACCATTCTCACTAGAAGTGGAAATACTACTTTGTTTACAGATTTTGAAGCACACTCAACGAGAGACTGTTTAATTTTCTAGTGTTTGGAATATCTTGTTCCCTGTAAAACCTAATACTTTGTTTACATCCATGCTCTAAATCTTACTGACTTCTTGTTTCTTTTCATGGAAAGGCCAAGACACCAGAGGTCAGAGGAATGTGAACTAAAAGTGATGCAGCAGGAGAGAAGTTTGGACCAATATGTGATTCAGAACGTGGCATAAAAAAATACAGAAGGGTGTGAAAAGCGGAAAATACACTCTACTGCCTGCAGAATGTTAGTAAGTGGATACCAATGGCTGGTCTTTAAGCTGTTAAAACGCAATATAGAAAGCAACAGGAACTCAGAAATAAGACATCCTAATATTAAGATGCATATCCTAATTGAGACAGTTACATGTAACTTCAGAAAGATTCTGTAAAATAGGAAGCAGTTGTTTAAAAGCAAAAGGATCTTTGAAGTTGCTCTGTGCTGCGCGGAGGTACAGGAACAATCCAGCTTCTGAGAAGATATATGTGAGACTAGAGGAAACAACGATGGGACTGACTGATCTGTTTGAGAATTCTAAGTTCGTACATGCAGAAAGATACTGAAATTGAAATGAGAGATGAGGCACACTTAGGAGCAATTTAGGGTATCAGGATCACAGAGAAGGAGATGCTATGGCAGCAGAGACCTGCTGAATCCTAAGTGGGTCAAATTCCCACTTCTGTATATCTTGAGCTTGGAACAAGCAGCAGGTCTGAGGAAACAATTATGGGACTAGACATTCCCATAGTCTTGCAAAAAAAGTATTTCTTTCAAAGGTACTATGAGAGGCTGTAACTTGTTATGATTAATGTAAACACATGCAGTGATGAATGAGATACGGTCTCTATTTAATGGGTGGATTATCCTGTCTAGTGTGGGTAATATATGGAACTCCTGTGGGACAATATCAGATGCACTGTTGTTGTAGTCAGTTAAGAAAGGACCTGCATTTTATTGTGATGGAAAGCTTATGCTGCAGACATCAGAGTCCAAAATACTTGAAGAACAAAGTTACTGCATACGTTAATAATGGGACATTGCATCATCCTTATCATCTGCACTGATGGTTACAAATTATTTTCTCCAATCTGACTCATAACTAACATAGAAAAATTAGGTAGTGCTGACTACTTCTTATTCTTATGAAGCGCTCAGAGTTCTTTTTGCTAGCTTACCTTGGGGTGGGAGAATAAATTACATTTAATGCATGCTGTGCATCTAAAAACAAAATTAAATATTTAAAATGTGCAACTTCTAAAAGATGGCTGGGATCAAGGTTCATTGCAAAACTGCAACAGCAAGTTGCATATTATATTCTCTTTTGTGAGAAACAGATAACTAAGGCATGCTAATATAGCTCCACTATAGCAAAAATGAGTATGTTTGAGAATACATTCACGTGTAAGGACTGAACTGTCTCTTTACCATGTCATATTATTCAGACATATCTTATTCTCTATAGAAACTGGAACTATGTGGGAATCCATCTTCTAGCAAAACCATATTTTGAGATTTCAAGTATTTCTATAGTGTGCATCACCATGACACCAAACTCATTTGATGTTTCATAGAAAAATAAGGAAAATTCAGACTAGCCCACATCTAGAGGTGATGACAGAGAATCTAAACTTGTATCTGTCGTGCCCCACCTGAGTATTCAGACAACACTCTGCTGAGAAACTTCATTTTGGAGTTGCCCAATCTTCCATTACAAACAAGGTATGCTTTCGACAAGCACTTCTCTAACGCAGGCCCCCCTGTTGTATGGAAATGCTTCCTACCACCTCAGCCAAGATTACTGGTGTTGGAAAAATATTCTAGAGTTTAAATGGAGAGTCTACGTCATTCTGCATTCACTAAACCTGCAGAAGTCTCTTGGCATTATTTACAAGAAAAACCATGAGCAGACAGTTCCCCATCACAGTCAACACCTCTGCTAATTTTCAGAGGACCTAGCATAGTAAGTCAATGCTTGCAACAATACTGAATTACCACCATTTCACATGATTGCTTCTCTTTCTCTTTTCTAACCATTCTCAATCCTGAAGTCAATAAAACCTTGATAAAGCAAATCTCTTTATTGTCTCAACGTAGTTGCACAACAGAGCTAATTTAAATAGAGAGATTTAATTTAATGGTCATGAGAAGAGAAACTGTATATAAGATAAGGAAAAAAAAGAATTTAAATAATTTGCAGCTAACAGTTGATTTAACTTTGGCTTGGTACACTGGTATTCAAACATAATTGCACTTATAACTGTTAAGTTAGTAAACGGTCATAAATGTAAATTCATTATGTGCTATTGAAGGAAAAAAAGTTGTCTCATTTCATGCCCTTAAATTTACTTCAAATAATCACTAGCTGCAAGAATGTAACTCATGTTGGAGTGGGAAGCTGGTTCAGCAGTAACGATGCGATCCCAATAAGGGTAAAATCGTTCTCCTTTATTAGTCAGCAAAACAGGGTTTATATAGCAAAACAATTACAGCCTCTGACTGGCTAGTTACCCTTAACCATATATGGGCAAAATTGCTATAACTCGCTGCGATTGGTGCAGAGCTTCATCTCCATGCAGAAGCGATGATAAGGCAGGAAGCGGCGAGGAGGCAGGAAGCGGCAGTGTGGCAGTCCCCCTGCGCCAGCGTTCCATGTTCGCCACTTTACTTTCTCAGCAGTGTTCCGCGTGCACTGCTTTCCAGGCTTATCTCCGGTACAGAGGCTGGGTTGCTCAATGACACCAAACTATGTCCCCTCTCGTCCAACCAGGACTCCACAATTCCCCTTTCTTGTTTTTGAGCAAGCCAGGTACATCCTGGAAAGAGCTTTTTTAAGACAGTTAAAGCAAATACACATTATAATTCCAACAACAATCAACACAATACATATACGCAAACCTTCTACAATTAACTCCTTAAACCAAGCGGGCAAATTACCAAAGAGTGAGGTGAGCAATCCGTCCAAAAACTCCTGATTTTGTTGTATCTGGTTGGTGTGCTGTTTGAGAGTCCATTTTTTTTTTGTCATGTTACCAATTCTCATTGACTCTAGCAAGTTCAACTCTTGAGGATCCCAGAGTAATGTACGGTTTAGACCTTGCATGAGTTTTGCACTACAATTACTCACCTGAGTTTCTTTCGCACATTTGCCTGTACTATAATTAGCAAAATGACCAACATTATAACTAAGTACACCACCACTGTCCACAGATACACAAAGTCCAAGGCTTACAGGTTTTACAAGCATCACAGTTGATACCAGTGACAAGTATCTCCTTGTGACCACTCATATATCTTTCCCCTGATTCAGGTTATTTCTACTCGATTGTTCTATTCATGAGAGTCTGCTTGTTGCTCCTCAGCTAACTTTCCTTGTTGACTCAAAGCAGGCTTCACGGCTCAGCTAGGCACCCAGACTGGACCGCAATCTGTGGAAACACACATACATCCTCGACCGTTAAAGATTACTGGTACTGGTCCAGCCCACTCTCCAGTAGTTGGGTCCCTGTAGATTACTTTAAACTGCGGCAGAGTCGTCATGCTATTGAACCTTAGGTTCTGGTGGTGTATAACCACTGGCGGTGCTTCCCGATCACCCATAAGGCACAAATAGTTCAATGTAAAAAGAGCTCGATGCAACCTTGGTTGCACTTCTGTTTCAACCCCTCGCTGCTTGTCTAAATAGTCTTTCAGCACACGATGAGTACGCTCTATGAGCCCCTGCCTTGTTGGAGAATGTGCAATCCCTGTGGTGTGCTTAACTCTCCACGTCGATAAAAACGGTCTTAGCTTTTGACTGACATATGCAGGTCCATTATCAGTCTTAATTTCTTCAGGCACTCCCAGCACCACAAAACACGCAAGCAGGTGCTTACAAACATGTTGCGCTTTCTCCCCAGGTAAAGCAGTAGCCCATATCATTTTTGAAAAGGTGTCTATTGTAACATGCACGTACTTCAGTCGCCCAGATTCTGGGATGTGTGTAACATCCATCTGCCATAGCGCAAGTGCCTGCAGTCCTTTTGGATTACCCCTTGGCCTATTCCTGGACCCTGATTTCCACACTTGGGACAGGCCTGTACAATATAACGAGCCTCATTCTCTGTCAGCCCAAATTGCCTTCGCAGACCTCTCGCATTTTGGTGGAAATTCTCATGACTCTGTCTGGCCTGCTGAAACTTGTCTACTGGAGGCATAGGGCATGCGGGACTAACTAAATTGTCAGCAATCTGATTACCATGCCCTAGTCCCAGATCCCATTGATGACTACGTACGTGGATGACACAACAAGGTGCGGCCCGTTGAGACAGTACGGTCCGCAACTGGATAAACAATTTACCTAATACAGGGTTAACCGCTTCCCTAAGCAAGGCATCTGCTACCTGTGGCACCACTCCAGCCACATAAAGGGAGTCGGTTACTACATTCAAAGGCTCATTTAGCCAATTAGTTAAGGCCCAGACCACGGCAGTCAGTTCTAAGGTTTGCAGCGAATCCCCATCCTGTCCTTGTATCATATAATGACACCACTGGCCCCCCTCCTGCCAAGCACAGACTGCCTTATGCAGCCTCTTGCCTGCATCTGTATATACTGTAACGCCTTCGGCCAGCGGCTTCTCCTGAACTCTGGGCTTCTCAAGCCATTGATTACGCTTCAAGTCTTGCCACAATTTCCCCTTTGGTTGTTGGGAATGTATCCTCCCACCATAGCCTAATAGGGCTTCCTGTATGGGTAGGGCATGTCTCAACCACCATTCTAAGTCTGCTGCCTTGACAGGTATACTGATGTCCTCTGGCTCCTGTCCTGCCATTTCCACTACCCGCGTCCTACCTTTTCTGATTAGTTCCCCTATGGCTTCTGACCATGTCTGTATACTAGTTTTCAGCTGCACACTTAAAAATACGTATTCTAATATGTAAAATGGATCATCGCCCTTAGCAGACTTGTCAGTGGCAGAATTAGGGCTATTCGACGACGCTACACAGTCCTGTGTCTCCCCTTTCTTGTTTTGCCACTGACAAACAAGGGCATAAGGCAACCCTTCATGGTTGCAAATAAGCAAGGAGACAGGTAGTGTTAAAAGTCGTCTAGCAGTCCAGGCTGTTTGAAGCTTTTGCACGATGTGTTGCAAAGCTGTCTGTTGTGTCTCTGATAGGGTGACCTCATTACTGGGGTGTGAGCTGCGTAGTAACAACGTCAGGGGTGCAATTTCACCATTGGAAATACCAGCACTGTTGCGCACCCACTGGATATCTTCGAGTAAAGTTTGTACATCAGTTAGCGTGCGCAAATTTGTCGCTAGCTCCACCTTCTGTGGTTGGATCTTAGCATCAGAAATGCGCCATCCAAGATACTTCCATGGTGCAGACCACTGAACTTTTTCTGGAGCGACAAAAAGGCCTTTACTGGCTAAAACAGTACTCAGCTGCGTCAAGGAATCGTCACCGAACGCGTCTTGTTGACAGCAAAGGATGTCATCCATATAATGATAAATGATCGTGTTCAGCCACTGTTTCCTGAGTGGGGCTAAGGCCCAAGCCACATAAAGTTGACACAGCGTGGGTGAGTTTCTCATGCCCTATGGCAGGACAACCCACTCATATCGTTCTGAAGGCACTGCTTTGTTGATAACCGGTACTGAAAAGGCAAATCGCTGAGTGTCTTGCGGATGCAAAGGAATAGTGAAAAAACAGTCCTTTAAGTCAACAATGATTATGTGCCAACCCGACGGTAGCATAGCAGGTGATGGCATTCCAGGTTGTAAGGCTCCCATGGGTTGCATTTGCTCATTGATTTTACGCAAATCATGTAAGAGACGCCATTTACCGCTCTTTTTTGGAATGACGAAAATGGGGGTATTCCACGGGCTAACTGAAGGTGGCCTGCAGCGAGTTGTTCTGCTACTAATTGCCTGGTTATTTGCAGTCGCTCTTCTGTCATGGGCCACTGGTCAACCCACACGGGTTCGTTGGAAAGCCAGGTTAATGGTGGGTTGGGCGACTGCTCGCTAGTGCCCATAACTAAAAAGGAGTAGCAGTCAGCACAGCTCCAATCTGACTCAAAATATCGCACCCAATCAGGGCTGCAAGAGTTCCAGGCAGTTGCATAACATAGACCCTCAAACTGACTTCTTGCCCTTCGGGAAAAGTTATTCGCACAGGGTATTTGCTCATCATGGGAGTGGAATGTCCCCCTACACCTGCGACAGCTGTTGCGGGAGCACCCACTGGCCCCTCCTCCGGCCAAACAACTGTACTTACGATCGTGACATCAGCTCCGGTGTCTAGCATTGCGTAGATTTGTACTGACTCGTTCTTCTGACTCAATACAATGTGCATGGTGGGCCGTTGGTCCATCCTTGTAGTGAAACATACTGCAGGACTTGTGGAATCGAAGCTCTGATTTCCATGGAGAGTTCTCGCTGAAGAATGGTTGAGAGGATTACTTATCACTACAATTTGTGCTATCCGGCTGCCTTTTGGGACAAACAGAGGACAAAGGGTATGAGCCATAATGCGAATCCGCCCCGCACAGTCGGTGTTGATAACTCTAGGAATGATAAGTAGTCCTTTGACGCCTGCAGAGGAACGTTCCACTAAAAGTCCTTCTATTTTGCTGTTAGGATTAATCAATGGCCCAACCGTGCTGCTAGGAATCTCATGCATGGTTGTGTCGTTAAGGAAGACGTCTGTTGTGGTCTCCAAGTCAATTCCCAAGCTGCTTCTGGTTGCGGCTTGATGCTGCTGCAAAAAAACTCTTGTTTTGCCTGGAGGATTCATTTCTTTCTGCACACGGCCTCTCTCCGCGCTCCTCCCCCCGTTTCCCGAACATGCTTTTGTGGCGTGGGTAGTTTTTTGGCATTTTTCACACCAGACGGCACCACGGCAGTTACGCTGGATGTGCCCCACTTCTCCACATCGATAGCAACTACCGCAGTATGGCTGTCTCATCTGCTGAGCGCTGTTTTGTTGCACCACAGCTGCAAGCGGTTGGACAACTTCTCTGACTGCGCCTTGCACAGTGGCAGCAACTGTCGCTTGTTGCTTCTGTGAATCAGCTCTCTCTACTCTGGACAGCATCTCTTCAACTCCTGCTCCTTTTGGCAGACTGGCAAGTATTTGCTTTGTAGTTTTGTTGGCATTGTCAAAAGCCAGTACCCGAAACATTTGTTGTTTGCTCTCATCGTTTAAATCTGGGTGATTCATTACCACGTCCCACAGCCGGTCGATGAAGTTACTGTAACTCTCGGTGGCTCCTTGCACGATGGTTCCGAACAATGGAGCAGACGAACCAGGCAAAGCGAGGAAAGCTTCCAGGGCAAGATGAGCCGACAACTGAAGTATATTGGTGGGGAAGGTTAACTGCACTTCCAGGTTAGCGTAGGTTCCTTGTCTGATAAGCACCTCTGCTGTTATTCCATAATAAGGGTCTCGCTGGTCCTGATGTCGCACTGCCTCATCTATCGCCCGTTGTTGCCATGCTGACCCCCATAATAGGAACTGAGTAGAGGTTAGCAACAATCGCATTAAATTCCGACAGTCATATGGACACATCAAATCAGCAGAATAAATCCAGGTAACAATTTGTCGAGTGGCCTCAGATTTCACCCCATATTGCGATATGGTATTACGGGCCTGTCATAAAATCTTCCAGTCATGTGGTTCCCATTTGCCCTGACCATTAACCTGTACCACAGGACAGGCTAACGCCTGAGTACTTCCTATGTTGGTAGCAACACTCCACTGTCCGTCCAGGATAGCGTCCCTTATGACACTGCTCCAGCGGCCAGGTCTGACCGAAGCTGGAGGCCCAATTAAACATTTTGGAAAGCAAACCTCATCTTCTCGCTTGGGGGAGCTAGCGGTGGTTGACATATGCTGCAACTGTAAGGTCATTTCCTGGAGACTCTGTAGAACTGATTGTAAAAGATCACACGCTTTCTTTTCCTGCAATTCGTTTCGCTCGCCACTAGGGGGAGTCAAGAGCGAAGATGCCTCGCTGGGGGGTGGCAACGGAGGATAGAGAGGAGGGACCGATGCTGCAGGCCGTGCCTCTTCCCCTGCCCCCTCTGTGGGCGGTACTAGCCACTCCTCCCCTCTCCCTGGGGGTTGCAGTACTTCTGGATGATACTTCTGGTATCACATCTGGTGCTCACTTCTCTGCTTAGTCTCTCTAACGGCAACTTCCGGCAAGACTCCCACCCCTCCAACAGCGTCCGAATTACACTCTGCACTCGCCCGGATCTTGGCAACCGACCTACAGGTAGTCCCAGTCATCCTTTTTACCGCAGGTAGATTAGAAACCCATACTAATGTCCCGGGCTTAGGTGCTTTATCTTTTCCGGGTTCAGGAGGTAGCACCCGGGTTGCTGCACACACTACCTCCCATTCCGCTTTTATAGCCTTTAAAGTCTCTAATACTGTTCGCCAAAGCTCCTGGACAGCCTTTATTTCCTTTTCTTCCTTTTCCTCTCCCACTATTGTCTTTTCCCACATTGTCTCTTCCAACTTTTGCCATTCCGAGACAGAATACAGCAGCAGGGTATCCACAAAGTGACCCAATCGCTGCCCCAACTTAATCAACTCTACGAGTTGTTTTGCCGTTGCCTCTATTCCTCTCTTAGAGAGAATACTGACGACAATGTTGCCGCAGCCTCTACTTCCATGCTTGCGGCTCCAGCCTCCACCTTAAACTGTGTCTGCTCCAGGCAGCACCGGCAGGCCCGTTTTTTTCTCTGGGAGGCGGCCGTACGTGTCTGCCCTGCGACTACGCACCCAGGCAGCACCTCTCCCAGTCGGTGTTTTCCCACTCCCCTCCTCTCGCTGCTTACTGCAGTCTCAGAGATTCTGCCGCAGGGAAATCAACCATCCTCTGCTACCATTTGCTGGAGTGGGAAGCCGGTTCAGCAGTAACGATGCGATCCCAATAAGGGTAAAATCGTTCTCCTTTATTAGTCAGCAAAACAGGGTTTATATAGCAAAACAATTACAGCTTCTGATTGGCTAGTTACCCTTAACCATATATGGGCAAAATTGCTATAACTCGCTGCGATTGGTGCAGAGCTTCATCTCCATGCAGAAGCGATGATAAGGCAGGAAGCGGCGAGGAGGCAGGAAGCGGCAGTGTGGCAGTCCCCCTGCGCCAGTGTTCCGTGTTCACCACTTTACTTTTTCAGCAGTGTTCCGCATTCACTGCTTTCCAGGCTTATCTCCGGTACAGAGCCTGGGTTGCTCAACGGCACCAAACTATGTCCCCTCTCGTCCAACGAGGCTCATGTAATTATAAAACAGCATGGCATTTCATCAAAGAAGTAAACTGACAGGAAAGAATGTATTAATCCTACACTAAGAATAGTTATTTCACACTAGTTTCAAGAACTGCATTTGTGTGGAATACCTTAAAAAGAAGATATTTAATAAAACTAGGAAGTGCCTGTATCACCCTTGATTTTATTTAGCATAGCAGTTTCATCACTTCAGTTTAGGACACCCACCAAAAGTCAGTATTCTCAACAGTCTAACAGTGGCAAATTCTGTCCAAACTCACATATAACTTGCTTCTTCAAGAAAAAACACATACCTACAGGTTGGATTTTACACTCAGTAATTTTTTCCTTAATTTATATATACAGACAACTACATGTAGAAAGGTACAGAACTAATTCCCATGACAGTAAAACAGCTTCATGCCTATTAAGTGATTTTGCAATAGTCCAAGGGCATGGATTCTACCCTATGTAAAGAGAGGTGGAGGAGAAAGACCATGAAACACTAAGCCTTGGGAATCATTCATTTGGATTTGCATTAATTCATAAGTTTGTGCATATGTGAATGGAATTGGAATTATAAAACAAGTTCCATAATTTAGTTTTGGCATTGTATAGATCCCTCAGGCCTACTTTTTAGTTCACAGTTGATTAAAAGCTCCTGGTTTATTATCACTTCTTTTTTCCTTTGGTGTTTTTTGTAGACAGGAAATAATAATCCACAAAAACTTGCTTCAAAAATATTTTTAGAAATGGCTAGAAAGACGCAATCTCAGAGATGCTGGTGTTTCTAGTCTGGTTCACACAATATTCTCCTCAAAATGAATGGAAAGCAATGCCACAAACGTTCAAATGCCTCAGAGCTCAGCACCTGGATTTGTCAGCTGCTAATCATTCCCTATGTGTTTTTACAGCAGGTTGACTGCTCCTCAGTAAGACAAAAACATGTAAAAATTCAGCAACTGGAGTCCTAACAGCAGGATTACGTAGCACCCAAGTAACCTGTTAAATGCACACAGATGTTTCAAGCATTTCAGTTAAGGTCTATCTTCCCTACAGCATTAACCTCCGCAGCAAGGTACTGCCCCTTGTCCAGCTCTCATTCACACACTGAAAGCCTCTGACCTATTTTCAGAGATATTTTCAGCCTAAATTTGTTAATTTAACTCAGGACATAGCCAAATTCCCAAGTGAGACTTTTGGTCAAGGTGGCAACCTGTCCGATTTACATTGCAAAAGTAGGCTAAAGCCGTGTAAGGAGCAGCTAATCGTACAGTGCCTCCTCAGGAAAACAAACCCAAACCAAAACAGGGACGTTCCTATTTATTCCACCATTACTCTGCCATTCTTTGCTGCATAGCAGCTCAGGCAAAAATAGCACTGATACGAACAAAAAAGGGTTGAGCCCACATGGCCGTACAGAACCACACTGGGAAATGAGGAGGGATCGGGACTTCCTGAGAATTAAATAATTTCCCTGTGGTATGTGCTGTTCCAGATGTTAGCAAATCTCAGTAAGTAAATCAGTTATTGGTCAGGTACTCACTTGCTTTTTGCTGAAATAATATCTAAGACTACAGTGTGACTTAAAGTGATGACTGACAGATAACAGTGCACCCAACAGAAAACAAATCAGATGACAAAAAAAAAATATTCCATCACTGAAAGTTGCTTAATGACCTTTATCACTTAATTTCTTCCAGGCCCCATTTTACCTACAATTTTCAAACTGAAGAATAGTTTGCAAAGTCAGCTTTATGACATAGAAGTTGTCTTATTAATTTCAAATTGCTATAGAATTCCTTTTTTGTGGAAAACTATTTTGTGATCTGATTTTCCTACTTTACATTCCAATAACTAGGTTTTCAGTAAATTTTGTTACATGAGCTTTAGGACTCTCTGTGCTTCTTTCACATTACCCAGATTTTCCTTCCTGTTTCTTCAGACAGATCATTTCTAAGGAATACTCCCCAAGGCAGCACAGCTCCCTGTTTGCAGGATGTACTCTGCATAGATGAAAAGAGTCCCTCTCAAGAAGGAGGTCATAATCACTGCTCCTTCTCTTTAGCTGTCCCCTCTCAGAGTCCCAGCCTGCACTGATGATACACCGAGAGCTCTTAAATCACTGCTAATGGCAAGCATATTTTTAGCAATTGGAATAAAATTCACAACAGGAAAGTGCAGGTGGTTGTGAAATACTGTTCTAACAATTTCTCCGCCAAATTTCCTAGGCCCTAGGCTAATTTTAACATATGCATGATAGGTTCAAGCCTTCTGGAAAAGAAAACACATAGAGGGAAACTGCAATAATTTGACACATTTTTTCTCCATGGTTTTAATAACAAAGTTGTTAAAAATACGCAACAGGAATACTACACAATTTATTTCAATGACTGTTTTTGCTTTGAAACTACAGGAAATACATTATAGGAAATGAGAGACTATGAACTCTAACAACAGAATTTTTCATGGAGATAAAATGGAAATGAGTCGATATACAAAGATTAGAAATTATGTAACATATTCTAAATAGACTCTTAATCTCTTTTGTTTCCCAATACAAACCAGCAGCAATTCCACTGGGCTGAATGCAAATATTCCTCATTTAACACAAAACCTGTCTTTTGTTCAAGGGCCAAATTCTGCACCTTAAATGAGTAATCCCTGGCTCATGCAAATAATGAGATAAATTACAGCCAAATGAAGACTGGACCTGCACTTATTTCGTTCTAAGCACACTTCAGGGCTTGTCTGTGTATGGCACATCAGATATATTTAAAATTGCAGTACTGGAAAGGGAAACTGACTGGCAAATCTGCATTGCTGCCTCTAGTCCGTAATAAGGAGATACCAAAGAATTTATAAAGGCTTGTTACAAAAAAAGAAGGCACCCACCAAGTCCAGCAGAAATACCAACTGGTGGTAGCAGAAAGGAACTTAAAAGATATTCTGTTCCAAAAGCCACAGTATTTTATGAACATGACAAATCGCACATCTACTAGAGAAATAACAGGGAATAATGGTACAATATAACTTATCCCTCTGTCTTTTCAAGTTTTCATTCCACAAGTTATGAGACTGTAATTATTTTAATATGAAACTACTGTTACTACTCATAATCTGCTGATGAAGAGATAATGAATATCAGAAATTAAGAAAGAAATGTGTTTGAAAGCCTTATTCACGATTGTTTTTAAGTAGCAATTTCTATTTCTTCTTCACCGGAATAACTAAACCACTTGCAACTGGTTACTTCTCAAGTTTACTGCATCTCTGTGTAGATAAATGCTATCACTTTCATTGTATTTCATCCGATGAAAATAACAAGAGAGAAGTGACATTTTCAAGAAAATAACAAGAGAGAAGTGACATTTTCAAATTGTTTTACTGGATTTATAATACTGCCACTGTAAGCTAACAATAAAATGTTACTATTACTTCACATTGACTACATTAAAATGATAATAAACTGCTAAATGATGTTCTGTGACAGCAATGTTATATTTATGTTGTTTTTTGGGCACAATCTAGCTGCGTGATGCTATAGGCGTTAAAATTATTTTTTCCATGACCATTCCCTCCCCCACTATTTTTTTTAAATCAAAATCTCCCATAACTGTGTTCTCTGTAGAGAATCTTCTGTCACATCAGCACACCAATTTTTCATGTTGCTGTGATGGTTCATTTGACCTTTTTTTTTGGCTTCTGTGTCTCTTAGCTCTTGAAATCAAAGCATAAATTCTGGTGCTGTTTGATTTTCTTTCCTCCATATAAAACAAAATAAAGGTAGTTCTTGTCATGTCTTATCATAGCTTAATTGTGAACATGTGACAAAATTTTAAAAGTTGTCTTAAAGTGATCGTGATTATTTAATTTCCCCTTTTCCCTGCATTTATTAAGACAAAGTTGCCAGCATTGTACCCAACTCAGTTTTAAAAGGCATGAAATTTGTTGCAATGACAAATGAAGGAGGATATGTCTTATGAATGAGATTCAGCTGGTCCATAAAGTTTAAAAGAACAAAATTACCCTCAGAGCAGATAAACTTTGAAACCAGCTGAAGTAAAGCCATGTTTCATAACTCAAGTCCAAACATTTACATTAAATAATGATTTCTGTAAGTAAATTGCACATTTTAATTCTTTTCAAAACATCTGAATACACGAACTCATCTGAACAATTCCAACAGTATCACAAAAGGAACTTTTAACATGGCTGAAATTTACACTGTAGAAAAGTTTTTGCACCTTGTGACTGATACTTCTGTGCTAATGTAGTAACTTTTACCTCAATAATATTCTATCAGTCTTTAGCTCAGTCTGTAACAAAGCTTAAATTCTATTAAAAATCCAACCTCTAACTGGGTAGGGGAGATACTAATTACTCTTAGCGGTTTTGTAATGACAGTCTTCAATTAAGCATGGAGTCTGCAAAAGATTGTGCCTATGCTTAACAGAAAATGCGTAATTGATTTACATCTTAAAATTACCTCTCTTTTAAGTGGCTGCATTAAAGAAATTTTCATAGTGCTGCACTGATTATTTGCAATAAGATAAATCTTCATTTCCACATTTTGAGGGATTAGAACCTACTCCACACCTCCTATTCTTGCTATTTTCTAGTGGAGAATAAGATACTGAATAGTTCCTGTTTTTTGAAGATATTGCAGCCGGTTCCCTTTGGCCCTTTTTTTACTGAAATGTTTATCTAAAGGAATAAAAGGGTATTACTGCAGCCTCACAGTAAACTCCAAACTTGAAAGGTTACCATTTTATAACTGCATATTGAAACAACATGAAAATCAAAACATTTTCAGAGATATTCAACACAGCCTCCTGAAATAATATAAATAACAAAGCTTGTTCCACGGTCACAAAATTTTTGTAACAACAATTTATTTTACACTCCTCTAAGAATAAATAAAGTGAAAGTCACTATTAGGAATGTAAACCAAAACATCCACAAAACTTCGCCACCTGTCACTTCCGTTTGTTACCTTTGATTGTGGGTCAGCTGCACTGCGGATGGCTTCAGGAGCTCCTGCAGTTTGTATCAGACTAAGATGGGCATCTCCAGATATTCCCTCTAACAGAATCATAGAATCATAGGTTGGAAAAGACCTCCAAGATCATCGAGTCCAACCACAAAATAGCTCTTGCTCATCCTCATCTCCCTCGGCACTGCTAGCACAGGCCCACAAAGACTGGGGCTCCACACTTGCCGTACAACCTCAAAGTTCAAACATAGCATCTGGGGCTCTGCCGGAAGCCTGCTGGAGCCCCACCCTGAAATATTTAATATTTTACTTCCCATATTTAATATGTGGAAGTATTTTCCACACTTAGCACAAGTGATGCAGGTTTCCAGAATATTTATGGATTTTGACTATTGAGACCGTGGTTTTTAGCTGTTTTCTCCATGTAATTTGTCCGATTAAACAACAGAAATTTTATTTCCTTTTCATTGCTAGCATATATTTAGATCAGGAAAATCAGAATTTCAAAGAACACTGTGCAAGGATACTTTAAATATAGTTAAAACATTCTTTAATGAGGAGGATGAGCTAATTGATCTTTCTTGAAACTCACTAAACACAAACATACTAACATTGCTATGATTCATGAAATGCGAGTTAAACATTACAAGAATTAGCAATGCATAGACAGCCATGGATCTTATATTTTTCTGCTTTTGAATTCCTAATTCCTGAAATAACTTTTAAAAACAGGTAAGCTATTCTAACAACACTTATTATAAAAGTACTACGTGTATGTTGTATTTGCATGTTTGCTGTATTCTTCCCTTCCAGGTAGATAACACCACTAATACGATAATATTTTACTTAAAAAAATTAAAATACACATAACTAGAAACTGTAAGTTACTAGATAAGTGTTATCTTGTTATCTTTACACACTTGTACTTGGAAATACTACTTTTTGACTTCCAGAGAATTTCAAATGTTCAAGGAATTGAGCAGCCTACAAAAACAGCTTAATGGAAGCAAGTATGGCAAGGTAATGACAAACTTATCTAGACTTTTTAGTGTACCAGAAATTCAGGAATAGGACAGAATTTTATAAGAATAACACAGATTTAATGAAGTCATTGGTGCAAAATCCACAAAGCCAGTGCTGAATTTTTAAATTTTTGTTTGAAATCAGCACTCAGAAACATAAAAGTCATCATAAGCTTATCATATTAAGTCATCATATGTTGAAGTTAAAACCAGACAAAGTATTTTGTGTTTCACATCTATAATTATATCTGTATCCCTGTGTATTCCCAGCCTTTGAATGACATAAAAACAATAACTTTATTTTTACAAATTATACTAGTAACTCCACAACATGTCACTGTTAATAGAAATCACAATCTAATTATGTCACAGCCCAAAAGGGTTTTTTTCCAAATATAATACATTACTGAATTTAATTTGCCCATGAACTCTATCCAATATTTCTGTCACAGAGAAGTTTGAAATAAACAGTAGGGATTACTGACCAGTAACTGTTCTGAGTTTATGTTATTCTGATTTCAGTCAACCTGAGTAAAGGATATTTTGATACACTGGTTGAAAAACCACTTGTGAGGCCCCACTATCTGACAACAAGATCAGAGGTTTTTTCCTATCTATACTAGCTTCCCAAAGAAGCATTAATAGTTACAATAACACTTGCTTTATACTTGTCTGTTGTATAAATAAGAGTTTGGATTTGTCCACAATCTTCCACCAAAAAAAAAGTGATCTTGTCAGAACTTATTTGGCAAGCAAGGTTTGATGCTGGCAGTATTTAGATGACAAAAAAAACCTAAAAATAAAGAGCTGCAAGAAGCAGTGATGTGAATTCAGTCCTGACTTTCTCTGTGGTAGAAATTATATCAACAGTGGCACTAGATCACAAGGATTCCCTCCTTTGTAATGTAAAACTGAGATCTTGATACTAAATGGCAGGGTTTTGCGACAGAAAAAATGGTATGCTAAATCCATGGGCCACAGGAATTGCAATTTAGATAATTATGTTCCAGTGAGCTAGGAAATTATTCCCTCTTTTGACTTAAGCAGTTATCAATTGAGAGCCTTTGATATTAACTTAATCAGGAGGAGAAACTGAATCCTGAATCAGGTATCTATGTTGCAAACCTATCCATTTATTAGAAGTCTCATTATCTGTATCAAAGGATAATCCGAATAAACAAGCCACTTTGCATGTTTACATATCAAGAAGGAAAAACAAAAAGGGTGGCCATTTTATTTCTTTTTTCTTTGTCATACAGGTTATCTGCCTTTCATTTGCCTTTAATGCAGAAAGCTTAGCCCAATCAACACAGTATTTTGAATTTCTAGACCGTAAATGATTCGTAGGTTTTCTGAATAACAGAAAAGGCTGACATGTTTTACTAAACTACTGTTTTTCTTTAATGAGTGTAGATGAGAACCAAGCCCTTCACCTACCTGTAAGTCACTTCAAATTGCTCCCTACCCTGAACGAGTAAAGAGACCACTTCTGGAATGTAGGACAAAGTACTCTTACTTTTCTGACCTTGGGATATAAACTATAAGGTAAAATTCTATCTTTAGGTCTCAAAGGTTTTACTGGAAGTGCCTGACATTACTGTGTCATTTATTTCAAGTTTATGATTCTATTTTTATTGTTAGTATTCTCTTCTGGCATATTGTTCTACAGTCCTGTTTAAATTTCAGCTATTCTAATAATATCTCTTTGATTTTACTAAGTTCTCTTTAAAAAAAAAATCCCTATCAAAGATATTACTTGTCTGCTATAACTTGGATGTCACTAATCTGCTTTTTCATTACTTGAAGACTATTTGCTTCTTAATTGGAAAATATGACACCGCACACATTTTCCATCTTCTACTAATCTTGGAATTACAGAAATGTTAATTTAATAATTTATTACAACAGCAGTGTGATTATAATTTTTTCTTAACTACCCCTTACTGCAGAGCAATCTATTTCATCATTTTCATCACATTTATAACATCACACAAATGCATCCTTATTAAAATTTGGCATTTTGTGACTCGTAGGATGTATGTTACCTATTTTAGCATATCTTTAATAATGATATGAAACTATATTGCTTCGCTCCTCAAGCTTTTAACATTAAAATTTAAAAAATCTTTTGCACACAGCTATATTGTGCCTACCCCACCCTGAACACATCAGTGTTGTTTTGTGAATCTGCTATTCAGTGTTCTGCAAAATCAACGTTAAAATACACCATAGATTTAAGTGTCTGGGTTGAACCATCTGAGCAGAGCTTTAAATGCTGGCAAACGTTTTTGTTGGGCCTTTTCTTTTCCCTCCATGAGGGAAACGCCCATTTGGAAAACACTGCCTGGCACTCCCATTCAGTGAGCAAGAGAGTTGCCATGAGGGAACAGTATCCACAAACTGCACAGTTTGCGCCTAGTTTTAGCCCAAGCAATCTGCACAGACCGAGGCTTTCGAGGCTGGCACTAAATGGCCCCGTTTCACTGGGGATCCACAACTACAATCAGCCCATAACTTCCAACAAAGCTCATTTAAAAGCTAAATCGCTAAGTCACTAAATAAGCGACTCAGTTTTTAGAAGGGCTTAAGCACTGCAGCTGGTCAAAACACAGAAGTGAATGTTCTTCGAAATTTTGAAATACATTTATTTTAAAAAGGCAAAATATTGACTTTATTTTGGCACCACTGTTTGCTATATAAGATACAGCAGAAAATATTATTTTCAAAGTAATGGACTACAAGAATTAAGAATAAATTATCAAAACAATTAGCAATATAGTTATAATTTGTTATGAACAAGCAGATGATTTTTCATTAACAGCTTGCCTTAAAATATATTCTTCATTCACAAAATTCTCACCATGAATTTTTATCAAATTGGTTACCAACTTCTTTCCAAAAATGCAAACAGTTGAAAAGCTGTCCCTAGACTTTAAAGAATGACATCACTTTTTTCTTTCTTTTAAAAAACCCAGAATTTTCTGAGAAGCATATTCATCATCTTGATTCCTACCACAGCTGGAAACAAAAGGCAAAATGGAAACCAATTTTCTAAAAAGACATCTTTCCTATTTTCCATTTTTAGGTCTTCCTTGAATTCTGACAGGTTATGTCAACTGAGCTTTCTAGCGGATTGGTGACTCCTTTGTTTGTCTGCTGTTGAGCCCTTCCTAATCCCTCCTCCTCTCCAAGGGAAAAGTCCGTCTGCATCACAGGGGTGGTGTTTTGGTTTTGGTTTTGAGAGTTGAGTATCCTTAGATCTAGTGCAGAAATTAACTTAGTACCTGTACAAGTTTTCACCAAACCAAACTCCTTTTACTATTGGTAGAAATACAGCAACCTATTTAGTTTCACAAGTTCGTCTTCCATTTTCCAGTCTGCAGTGCTAGGACTTTTCAAGCAATATTGCCACTGTATTTGTAAATGTAATTTTTATAACAACTATATGGAACTACTATCATTTACAAAATTGCACACTGATAAAATTAAAAATGGAACTTTAAATGGATGTAAAGAGCACAGAATTCTTAAAATGTCTTACTCTTAAAACCAAAGCTATTATTATGGTCCTTCACCAAAGCATATACAAAACAAAGAACAAAATGTCAAGAGAAAAGAATTAACAGATCAAAATTTTCTCAAAGGAGAGCAAGATGTTTACGTACAGAGTTAGGTACAGCAAGTCTTCTGAAAGACAGCAACCACTCAAATGCTGTCAGCCTTCAGCAAAATTCTGATAGTACCTTCTGAAGCTTAAAATTTCTTTGTCAAAAATTAAGAAAAAAAGACTAAATCTCTTCTTAAAACCTTTTCAGTCTTTTTAAAAACTAAGTGTAAATTATTCTGTAGTTTGTGTAATAATAGCAATATATATCAGATTACAATTAATGTGTTTTACACAGTATTGAAATAGTGTTAAATCCTGCTTGCAGGAACCTCTTTCTGCTGTACAAGCTTTTTATTTTTATCGTCTAAATCTTCAAATGCCTAAAAAAACCCACACCGTATTATTTCAGTGACAAATTATTCCTTTTTAGATATAGACAAACCTTCATTTCTTAAGTTAATTTGGATAAAGTCAGTAACTGGGATTCCACAAGAGCTCAAGAGCGTCTCAAATATTTGAACGTTTTTTTTTCTGATGGATGTACATTTAATGCCAAGGTGGTGTTTAACACTGCAGAGTGTTTTTCGACTCCAGTACATCCTCCGAACACTGATATGCCTGCTATTAAGATTTATTATCACCTGAGAAATATTTTGGGATTTAAAACCTCTCTACCTGTTGAATACAGAGCAGATCATTCATGCCTTTATCTCCCACCGAACACACTGCCCTAATATTCCGCTCAGTGATTGGCACAGATAGACTATTGAGCTCCACAACTGTGTATCACAAAAACCCAAGCATACTGCCTTGATGCTAGTGTCTCTACATAGCCTTCCCATAAAACAAAGGGAGGAATTTAACTGTTTTATGTTGGACTATAAAGGAAGAGCCTGTAGTAGCTAGGAACATCAGTATATCTAGGAGTTGTCTTCTCAGTTCTACAAATGTGACTGAATCTCTCTACAAGCAGCCCAAACTCACACAATGAACTGACAGTATCTCATGAAGGAATTACTTTTTCTGTGTGTACCATACCAGCAATGTTTGATTCTTCCCAAGGCAATTAACTTGTTTTCTACTGAGTAAATTAACATATAGATAACTGCTCTAGAAAGACAAACATAAGATTGCATTAAATATGAAACTAATTTGTGAAAGTTCATTGTGAGTATATTTTCATAAAAAGTTGGGCTCAGTCCTCCCAGCCTGGACCCCTATTAGCATCATAGGTTCCTGACCATGTAATATTTCTGAAGCAAGGTTCACTCACACAGAATTCCATAGACTGTCATTGTGGTTTAAATGTTTAAAATAAGTGAATTATAATCTTTTCATATATTAGGACTAATCTCCACTGACTCATTAAGAGAGCCTCGACACTTGCTTCAGGAAATTTCTCAAAATAAACAAATGGAGATTCCTCTAAAAACTACCAAAAATGGTAGCAGCTTTAAAATTTATTTTATTAATATGTATTAATACTCATTAATTATTAACGATACTTCATTAATAATTTTAAGAATTATTTTTTAAAACCAAACTTAATTACTTGAACTGAAGATTTTACTACAGAATATGAAAAATTTTTGATGTGAGAATCCTAAAAATCAATAATTTTACAGAAGATTAAAATTTTAAGTTAGTGTGGTTTCCCCTCTTCATTTCAATGTAGACACTGAAATGAACTAGTAACCTCTGTACTGTCTGCTTAAAACAGCAAAAGTAAAAAAACTTCTGGTACATTCAGTAGTGAAATTTTTAATTGTACCCACTGTTCTATAGAGTGCATTTGGTTCTTCGATGGAAGATAAACATCCCTTCCCCCCATTTTAATATTTGAATAGAAAAAGATTTTGTCTATATTCTCTTATTTCCCTATATTATATTCCATGTATGAAAAATATCACACTGGAACTTAACAGAGTTTTCTGATTAAATAAACTTAGATAACTGTGCATTCTGTGGTCAGATTAAATGTCACAAAATTTGGGACATTATTAATAATTTGGTTTAAAATGTTTTTTTCCCCCATTTTTTAAATCTTTCAAACAGGAAACCGTATTTCAAAGTGATAACCTCTGATGATAGGCGTAGGGCACAAATGAACACATAGGTCAGGCTTAGTTCTACTTAGTTCAGCAGGTACAGTGTAATCAAACAAATCTCTCTCTTTAGATAGATATGCATTCCTCCACGACTTGCACAAGATTTTGAAAAATTTCTATTTTTAACTGCTCAGAATGTGGCCCATGGTTTCTCAGCTATTCATGGCACAACACAATCATACAGACCAAGAGCATTGCTGCAAACTTTGAGCACTACTGTAATACCAGAATTTTTAACTGTAAATAAAGTTTTGCTGATTTTAATTGTGTAATTAAATTATTACTTCCAACATAATTTTGACCTGTCTTAACAACTCGTAAACTCTAGTAAACTCAAGAACATGTGAAATATCTAGATGTCTAGCTGTAAGGAATGTATTTGGGGGAAACAGACATTTTCCCAAAATTTCAAGCTTCTAAGCAGCCAGAACGATCTGTTAATTTGAACATAATACAGCAAATAGTTTTAGCAGGATAGAAAAATACAGAGAAGAAAAATTTTGAAAAATTCTGAAATAATTGCAAATACTTTGTTGGAAACATTGCTTTAAAGTTTTTGAAATACATTTTATTTATAACTTCTATATTTTGGGGGGGCTATAATTTTATTTCAGAAAGATAACATTTCCTTTTCAATATTAACTACATTAAAAGACCAAACATAAACAAATTTAAATTAACAGATTTCTTTTTCAACAAAGATACAAAAAATTTCTTTTTCAGTTGGCTTTTTTTTCCTTAGCAAAATTATGCTGTTGTCCTTTTCTTTTTCAGTGCTGGTAAAAAAATAAAAATCCATTCTTAGTTCTGTTTTAAATCTGTCTCCTGGAAGGTCACCAGTTTCTTAAAGTTGTTAGCAAGAAAAGGTTGATCTTCTTACTAAGGGAAATTATTATTATTAGACTCACCATTACATAAACGACTGAAAGATATCCCTTAGAAAACATATTAGTTCAATCCATGACAAAAGCTCTTGTCTATGGCAGCCCTACAGCCTATCCCAAACACCCCCTCCATTTGTGATGTCTCATGTAGAAAGGGGAGCATAGTGACTACCAGGTGCTTTGAAAAATGTTTTTTTCTATTTGCTGTGACTTTTTAAATTATCATAACTGAAAAAGGAATAATACTATTAGAAAACTGAAATGAATAAGCCCAGGAAGATGATGTATCTGAAAACTCAGAAGTAGTCTCTTCTGCCAGAAAATCTTTTCACTGGAAAGAAATTAACAGGTAGGTTCAGAGACTGAAATAACTTAAATCCATTTGAGAAGACTTTACAATAAAAGCAGCTTTAGTGAATGTCTGTGTGTTTATATAAATAAATAATAAGGTCCAGTCTTATAAGGCTGTAAGCATCTGTACAATACCGTAAGTCAGATTCAATAAAGAATCTGAGCAGGCAAAATGTGATACAACTTGTTTAAATTAGACTTACAGTCCTAAGATGTTATAAACCAGTCCCTGCTGAGTTGCAGGCTACACCACGGTGAGTTCTAAAACTCCACAGGTGCAACAGTCACCTGCCATATAGTTGCTTAGTCCCATGCACAAAGACTGTAGCTTTGACAAGATTCAGCTCATGCCCAAGCCCAACTAAAATATATAAATTAAGTTCTTAATTTACTGAGTCATTTGAAACATTTGACCTAATAAATACTTTCCAACATATAAGATGTGTAGCAGGACTAAATGAAGAGAATGCTTTTTTTTTTTTTAATAGCAGCAAGACGTGGAAATGAAACTGCTTTTCCCTTGCAAAACATTTGTGTTGTGATTTGATTGTAATTAAAGTACCGTTTCACATAGCAGGATATATGAGTTCAATTCTTTTTTCACGTAATGAATAGGGAGCTTAATCATCTAGCTCACAAACCGAGACTGCACATCAGATGGTCAATATATGTATGTTAAAAAAAGAAGAGCTTCTGTGACAGAGTGTGAAAGACATCACTTCTCGTTCAGATTGCTGCAGCAAAGTGGTATCTATGCAATACTGCAGGAATGCCACAGCCTGTGCAATCTCTAAAGCTCACATAATGCTACATGCGTGAAGGTTTGGCAGTATAGAGCGTATCATAAGGAACAAGTCATTTGAGTCAATGAGAATTCATGGTATTGACATGGTGCTTACAGTGATGTAAAATTTGTGAGCAAACATCTCGTCCACATCTGTCCACCCCTGTCCTGCCATTCCCAAATTCTTTCTTTTCCACAGTTCCCATGGTAACTTATACCAGTCATACCTTCAGTAATTCTGACCTCACATCAGAGAAACAAATTAAGCCTTCTCAATTTATCCTTCCTGACTGTTTCTAAGCCTTTGTTTACAGATTTTTGCATTCCTGTGTAGCACTGTGCAGCACCCAGAGATTACCACTTCCAGTCTTTTTTCCTATTCTTTTGAATCTCTCTGCATGGCAATTACTTGTTTCTTCCCCCACAAAGGTCTAATTACTGAAATGGGCTATATTTAGAAGAAATAATGGTTAGTCTTCCACCCTTGTGAATTGCTAGTGCATTAAGTCAGGTACCTCGGAATAGGATGACAACGTGACTATGCATAAGTACTGCTAGCATGCAAAGTGTGCAGCTGTTTAGACCTAGTTAATAGGAAACACTGATGGTATGAGCATTTTCATTCCTGTCTAAGACATCTTATCAATAGCAGGGAGGTACCTCTGCTCACGAAGTATTCACAGCCTGAAACCATCTCCTGAAATTACAAGGCTATGCTTTTTAAATAATTTGTGTGAAACGCAGTCCATCGTGCTGGAAATCTTTTGATGAAAAGTGTTTCATCCACAAAAAACAGCTAATCCATTATGGATTAGATGAACAATAGTAGAGGTAGTTTATTCAGTAACTTCCCTGAATATTTTCAATAAAACCAGGTGCAAGTACTACAACAGAAGTCTTGTAAAATATTTATAAAAGCAATAGAAACTACCCATTTTTGACATTACATATGGCTTTTAATACTGAGTTAAGAACACTGTTAGTTTTTTCTCTTTTTCTCAAATGTTGATCAGTCAGCCAGTGTAAATTAGTCCTGTTTCTTGATACCAATAAGTCTTACGAAATAGCCAACATATCACTACCATCTCTGATATTTGATTTTCTACATATCTATATTGCCGGGTAACTGACACTTTGTTGCCTTTAAATTACTTTAACTGAATAATCAAGTGCCTTCTTCCTATACCATATTTAACTTTCCACCTCTTCCCATTTCCTGCCATTTCTTTTCTTCTTCTTGGTGATAAGCACGTAGAACAAACACCACACTCTACACAGAACCAACTTAATTCAAGTTTCTCCTTCACCCTTTGGGGATTTTCTGAAGAGCTGGGTTTCCTGGAACACCGCCCTCCCCTCACTGCAGAAAGGACCAGTGTGCAGTACCTCTCTGACTCTATCACGAATCCTGTGCTCACAACAGGGGCTGAAAAATTCTGTCCCGAACAGGCTTTGAGATTGCAGTTGTGTCAGGGGTGATTTGATACAGGTTCTTGTTCTCTAAAAGGGTCATCATGGCATTTGAAGGAGGGACTTAACGGTGAGAAAACAGAACGGAAAATATGTACAAGCAGACATTTACTAAGTACATATAACTGTTAGCAGAGGCCAGGTTAGAAGCAAATAATTTTGGACAGCAAGACAGTCTGAACCATACATTTGAGGCAAGTAGGAAAACATAGGGCTCATACGCCAGTTAAAGAAATTCTGAGAATAACAGATTACCTTCTAGAAGACAAACGAGACAGAACAGGAAACAAAACATGAAATAGCCCTGACTTCTTGGAGCACGTACCAGGATGTATTGAAAGGGCCACCCAATCCACCAGACAAGCACTTCCCACAAAGAAAGGCCACTGATTCTGCTAGCAACTGACAAGAGCAAACTCCGTGTTCGTTGAAAAATGCAGACTATGATCTAATTATGGCTCTCAGACAGGATTCTGCTGTTTTCTGATGGGACTAATAATATCTCTGCAGATTGTGAACAGGTTGTTGAACTGTTCTGTAGTGCTGCACCAGTTTTGCAGTTTCTATTTCAATATTTCTAACCAAGACCAAAATTGGCTGGCCAAGAGAACTGTCTCAACTGTAGAAAATATCCCATTCCCAAAAATCAGGTGGTGTTGCAAATTCTTTTTTAACAGTTGGGAAGATCAAACTTAAAATTAAGCTGTTATTCATTTATTATTATTATCTCATGTTATTGTTATTCATTCTGTTCCTGGAACAGCCAGTGTGGAGCACATCAGCTACACCTACAGTATACATGACCTCAGAGAACAAGTTACATAGGAAGAGCAGGAAAGCAGGATATAGTCTATGTATAATAGCTTTTAGACCATAAATACATACTTCTCATTTCCACATACTGCTTCCAATCTACTGTTATTAATTTGCTATTTTTTTAAAGATATCACAAAAACTTAAGTGACTATTTATGGGAGATCTGAAAAAACATACAGAGGTTCATTACAATAGATCATATCAAAAGGATACACCTCTCTCTAGGCATCGGGGAAAAACAAACATAAATGAAGACGATGCCTATGTGAATAGTGGAAAAGGGAGTAGGAAAGATCATAATTTTCATCAACACAACATGGCAGTAACATTATTAAGCACAGATAGAAGAATACACCTTTTTTATTTTGTACTATGCTACCTTGCCTTCCCTGAACTAAGCACAGAATCACAGAATGTTCGGGGTTGGAAGGGACCTCTGTGGGTCATCTAGTCCAATCCCCCAAAGCACCAAGATACTACCTCATACAGCGCAGGGACTGGGAAAAAATGACTCTGCAAATGATGGAACACTTCAGAAAGTGCTTCTAAATTCTTGTTGAAACCCAAGTCTAAATGTACGTCCAATGACATATGTATATGCATGGATGGTTTATGTGCACTTTTATGTATGCAGGCACACAAACACACACTCTCGCTTCTATAGCGGTGCATGAAAACGGAAGAGACTGTAGCACAGTGAAGAAAAATGAGTCATATTGATAACAGTCCAATACTTCTCTGCTTCTGAACTATTCTGTCTCTTCTACCGAATTACAGATAAACATTCTGACATATCTATGTAGATATGCATAGATATTCTATAATCTTCAAAATGGGATTAAAAGCTTAGACATTGCCAAGGGTTATTTAGCATTATTACACTTGTTACGATAACTTCTCAATAAATTCTAGTATTATTTAAAAATTATAATTAGGAAACTTAAAATGCATATTCTATAATGCTTGTCATCCATCACAGGTTTTAGTGCAGTACATTTGACGAAGAACTCTAGTGTAGAATAAAGAGCAATGGCAGGAATGCCAGTCTCTGTATTTTTGATGATAAAAAGGCTGAGTGCTCGCCAGCAGCAGCTTGCTGTCAGTAAAAATGAATCTGAAACAGATGCCAACTGCATCAACAGCTTGAGCCATATACATTTTTTATTAGACAAAGACATAAATCATGACGGAAGTACATAGGTGCAAGACACATCAAAGAATACCACTACTACATCTCAAATTCAAAATACGAAGTTATCTAGTACTGTATTTCTCAACAAGACGATTCTGTTTATAACTAAGTCTGTAAAATCAGCACGCCTAGTGTTAAAAACACAAATTCAAACAGAACTTGGAAAAGGCTGTTGTATTTCTCTATTTAATCTCTATCAATCTTGGATATTGTTTTACTAACACATGAATGTATTCATCACATTGAAGCAGAATTTTCTGTTTTGTTTTTCTTTTCTATTTAAAATTTATATCAAAGTAATGTGTATATACTACTGGATATATGGCTAAAAATCAGTAAGCTCTTTCCCTCCTACCCACCGCCTATGGAGATCACAAGTCTTTAGCTTTGGCTAATGATGCACACGGAGGAAAAAAAACAACCCTTGCAATTGCAGAAATGAAAAATTGAGTTCTCAATTTTTTTTTACTTACAAACTGAGTATTTTGCAGGAAGATGTGTTTAATCGTGTGTCAGTGTCTATTTCAAAATTTTCTTGTGAGCTTTATTTTCCATGTTACTACCCACTTACTGAGATGTTCCATTCAGATAGATATGAAAATCTGTTTAGAGATATCTGAAAATGTGCAGTTCCATTTCAAGACAGAAGTGACTGAAGACTGGATGAAAGCAAATGCCACCCATATCTTCAAGAAGGGGAAGAAGGAGGACTCAGGCAGCTACAGGCCAGTTAGACTTCTCTTGATCCCTGGGAAGGTGATGGGCAGCTAATACTTGAAACCATTTCCAGGCATATTAAGGACAAAAAGATAAGCAGGAGTGGTCAGCATGGTTTCATCGAGGGGGGGTGATGAAGTGACTGGCCTGTAGACAAGGGGAGAGCAGTAGACTTCAGCAAGGCCACTGACACTAACATAAGATCCTCAAAGACAAGCTGTATGAGCTAGTAGTTCAGCAGCCAGTCAGGTGGATTGAAAACTGACTGAGTCCAGTCCTGTTTAACATCTTCCTTAAGGATCTGCATGATGGGGCAGAGTCTAACCGCAGCAACTTCGCAGGTGACACCAAACTGGGAGGAGTGGCTGATATGCCAGCGGGTCACGCTGCCATCCAGAGGGACCTCGACAGGCTGAAGAAATGGGCTGGCAGGAACCTCATGAAGTCCAGCAAGGAGAAGCGCAAAGTCCTGCACCTAGGGAGGTACAACTCCATGCACCAGTACACGCTGGGGGCCGCTCAGGTTGAAAGTAGATAGGCAGAAAAGGACCTGGGGGCCCTGGTGGACACCAGCTTGAACCTGAGCCAGCAATGTGCCCTGGCAGAAAAGAAGGGGAAGGATCGGCTGGGCTGCATCAGGAGGAGTGCTGCCAGCAAGCTCAGGGGGGCAACTCTTCCCCTTTACTCAGTCAACACCTGGGCTCCCCAGTACAAGAGAGACATGGACATACTGGAGAGAGCCCAGCAAACGGCCACAAAGATGACTGAGGAACTGGAGCACTTCACATATGAGGAAAGGCTGAGAGAGTGCGGACTGTTCAGCCTGGAGAAGAGAAGGCTCGGGGGGACCTTATGAACGTACACAAGTACCTGAAGGGAGGGTGGAAACAGGACGGAGCCAGGCTCATCTCAGTGGTGGCTTATGACAGGACCAGAGGCAACGGGCACAAACTGAAACACGGGCGGTGCTGTCTGAACATCAGGGAACACTTTTTACCATGAGGGTGAACAAGCAGTGGCACAGGTTGCCCAGAGAGGCCCTGGAGGCTCCATCCTTGCAGACCCCTGTAGACAAAAACTCCTCTAGAAACCGTGCTGGGCAACTGATTCTTGGCGGCCCTGGTTGATCTCCAGAGATCCCTTCCAACCTCAATCATTCTTTGTGATTCTGTGTGAATTAAGAGTTATGTTGGGGTTTATGAAATTAAATTCAAGTTCAAATGGGTTTGCATTTCTTCATTGCACATATTGATAACCCTGGCTCTGTCCTCTTTCCACGTGAGCCAGAAAAGCAGGGTTAAAGAAAGTATACCCCCCAATGAACAACCTCGTATCAACAGAGAAGGAGCAGGCTGAAGTACTCAACAACTTTTTTGCCTCAGTCTTCACTGGCAATCTCTCTCCTCGTCCCTCCCCAGTTGATGGACTGCAAGATGGGGACCAGAGGTGAAAAGCTCCTCCCACTGTAAGGAAAGATCAGGTTTGGGACCACATGAGGAACCTGAGCACACACAAGTCTAAGGGACCTGATGAGACGCACCTCAGAGTCCTGAGGGAATTGGCTAATGTCATTGCCAAGCCACTCTCCATGATGGTCATGGCAGTCAGGCTCAGTCCCTGGTGACTGGAGGAAGGGAAACATTGTGCCCATTTTTAAAAAGGGTAGAAAGGAGGATCCTGGGAACTACCGATCTATCAGCCTCACCTCTGTGCCTGGGAAGATCATGGAACAGATCCTCTTAAAAGCTCTGCTAAGGCACATGGAGGACAGCGAGGTGATTTGAGACAGCCAGCACGGCTGCACCAAGGGCAAGTCCTGCCTGACCAACCTAGTGGCTTTCTGTGATGGTGTGACTAGATCCGCGGACAAGGGAAGAGCTACAGATGTGATCTGTCTGGACTTCTGTAAAGCCTTCAACACAGTCCCTCACAACATCCTTCTCTCTATATTGGAGAAATACGGATTTGATGGGTGGACTGTTCGGTGAATAAGGAATTGGTTGGAAGATGAGAGCAAGAGATTAGTGGTCAATGACTCGATGTCCAAATGGACACCGGTGACAAGTGGTGTCCATCAGGTGTCCATACTGGGACCGGTGCTGTTTAACATTTTCATCAATGACTTAGCAAGATCAAGTGCACACTCAGCAAGTTTGCAGATGACACTGAGTGGTGCAATTGACACACCAGAAGGATGGGATGCTATCCAGAGGTACCTGGACAAGCTCAAGAAGTGGGCCTGCATGAACCTCATGAGGTTCAACAAATCCAAGTGCAAGGTCCTGCACATGGGTCAGGGCAACCCCCGCTATAATACAGGCTGGGGGATGAAGGGATTGAGAGCAGCCCTGCCAAGAAGAACTTGGGGGTACTGGTGGATGAAAAGATGGACACGAGACAAAAATGTGCACTCGCAGCCCAGAAAGCCAACCATACCCTGGGTTGCACCAAGAGAAGCTTGGTCAGCAGTTCGAGGGAGGTGATTCTGCTCCTCTACTCCACTCTGGTGAGACCCCACCTGGAGTCCTGCATCCAGCTCTGGAGACCCCAGCACAAGAAGGACGTGGACCTGTTGGAGTGGGTCCAGAGGAGGGCCACAAAAATGATCCGAGGGCTGGAACACCTTTCCTCTGAGGAAAGGCTGAGAGAGCTGGGGTTATTCAGTCTGGAGAAGTGAAGGCTGCAGGGAGACCTTCTAGCAGCCCTCCAGTACCTGAAGGGGCCTATAGGAAAGATGGGGAAAATATTTTCAGCAGGGCTTGTTGCGATAGGACAAGGGGTAATAGCTTTAAACTACAGGAGGGTAGATTTAGACTAGATATTAGGAAGAATTTTTTTTACAGTGAGTGTGGTGAAACACTGGAACAGGTTGCCTAGAAAGGCTGTGGATGCCCCATCCCTGGAAATATTCAAGGCCAGATTGGACGGGGCTCTGAGCAACCTAGTCTGGTTGAAGATGTCCCTGCTCACTGCAGGGGGCTTGGGCTAGATGACCTCTGAAGGTCCCTTTCAACCCAAAGCATTCTATGATTCTATGCTTTAATTTAGTTCCTGGGTTTCATATTCTCATGGATTCTAAAGTACCTAAAAGGGAATGCACAGGACAGAATGGAATAAAGATCTTGAATCTAAACCAAAAATAGGGAAAGAGTTCTGTTATGTTTTAATAAGAAAGCTGTTGAAATTGCATATATGAATGTGTTTGCATTTTCAAGGAGTTTTAAGGATTTTGTTTTGTTTTAGTATCCCCTCTACACCTATGAGTTTTACCCCCCTAATTTCTACCATTTGAGCACAGATGGAATAATGTTATTCAAACTACCCTTTCTGTACACTGCAAAATGAGCTATACTAATATTTCAACAATTTTCAGTTCTGCTTTTTTGCCCTGAAATTCTAAAGAAATGTTAAAAAGAGAACTTCTAGCTGAATTACTTGTTGCATGCAGTTTATCTTGTCATATTGCATATTTATTCATTCCAAGTTGTCTATAAAACATGTTTTTTAAATTGTTCTAAGTATGCACTCAGAGTGACTGAATGAATACTAATTACAGATGTACTTCAATTTTTCTTAAATTATTTGAAGGAAGTATACTGTCTATTTCCTAACTACAATGCAGTACTAGTAATTAAGTTACATAATTCTGTCTTTTTCCTTGAGTGGATGACCTACTCTTTATAAACAGGGACACAAAGTGTTAATGATATCCTGGCTTCCAATTCATTGAGTTGTTTGCAGATTTGTTATATACAAAAGCTTCACCTGACCATGACTGGTTGCTATCAGCCTGCATCTTCTCCACAACTTCACCTGCTCATCTAGACTACCTTAACAAACATTCCTATTAAAGCACAAGAATAATATTAAATCCTTGTTCTCATGAGGCTTACTTTATATTGTGCAAGAGCATATTTACAGAGAACTGCCCATTGCTGCTCTTAGTTATCCTACCATAACAACTTTAACTTCTTATACCAAAAGGCATAATGAACAAGCTCAGAAGCACTCAGTTCAACTCCAATTCGGGGAAAGTAAGTTTCTACTGAAGTTGGTAGCAAATGTAGAGCTCCTTGCTGCACCCGAGATTAGTATAGTTTAGCTGCACACACACTTCTAAGTGTGTGAGAAAAGAGATCAATGTGTTGTCAGCTTCACCTACCCGAAAATCAGAACACTTGTCATCAGGAAGGTAATGTCACACTATGGAAGATGGAAAGTAAAAAGTAGCACTACACTTTATTACAGCCTACACTGGTGACCAAGATCAGTTCATTCCAACAAGGGAAGCAAAGATTTAAGCCTTCCCTTTAAAACCACAATGCACAGAAGTCTTTTAAAGTTACTGTCCTGTCAGAACTGGATAAAATAGGTCAGGGGAAAGACAGAATAAGGAAAAAAAAAGAAGGTTAATGCTCCTTTTCTTTCCATTTCTTTCTTTTTTTAACCTACGAAAGATTGGTTAATATTGTAGAGTATTGTGCTTAACATCATTAATTAGGCAGGATGTTAGACTATCAGAAGAAATTATAAATAGAAGGACTAACAACGAATCTGTAATTCAAAACTGCTATCAGATGCGAACTTGCAGAGATCTCAGCACCACCCTCAAGAATCAGCAGAGATTAAAACTCAGTCCCTAGGTCACTTTCTCTCTGATATCTTTGAGGGTTTGAGACTCTGAAGAGATAACCATAACCCTGGTTTTTAAAGCAGAAAGTCTCTCTCCAGTTTGCCCAGATCACACATTTATGCTAACACAAACACCTTCTTCTCATTTCAGAACACCTGTGAGCAGGAGGTCCCAGTGAAGCACTAGCCTTCTGAACTAGCTGAAGCCCCTGTTCGGAACCAGAAGGGTGATGAAAACCATTCAAGGGCAAAAGCTATGTTTAATTAGAGTTAGGTACAGGAATCAAGGCTAAAGTAAAGTAACTTTGTCCAAAAAGAAATGCAATTAGCATGAGTCAGCAGGGAGTCCTGGGATGCAAGGCTGACCTGTCTAGATATATCGCTGTGTCAGTAAATACCATATTGGGTTAAAATTGCCTCAGTACCAGCATTGGAAACACCAAATTTGTGTACGAATGTAACAGAATTAGCTATAAAATTATGATTAAATGCAGTGTAAGTGTAGTTAGCTATTGAAAGGGGTTAGTATTTAACAGCACTATCTGATTGAGACTGGTTGTAGGTAGAATGTGGTCATAACCTGGGAGACAGATCTTTCTCTCCAATGTCTCTAAGCTTATCTGTTGATTTGAGACATAATGTCCCTTAAAAATAACAATAATTGCTATTGAGCAGGCAAGCACCTCTATCCTTGTTATTTGGGGGGAAAATAGATACAAATTTAATTGTTTTGTCTGAATTAAACTTAAGCCAGGCAAACCTGCAATACTCTCCTTGACATGGTTTTAGTAATGTCATGCTGTTACGCTGCAAAACCATGGGCCACACTTTATATGGTTCTAATATAAGTCTATAAATGTTAAATTAAGATTTATTATGGAGTATCAAACTAAAATCTAACAGTCATTTCTGAGATGTGCATCGAACGCCACCCTAAGACACTTTAGCAAGATCGTAAATGATAGACATACGTGAGCATTATTCTATATAAAGTAAACAATTCCCGATTTTTTGAAAATGCACTTGTTGAAGACATGTGAAGCTGTAAAGACAAACGCAAGGCAAACAAAAGTCAAAGGAAGAAGCACAATTCATGGCTCACTTATTTACTAGCTTTCTAAATTTTATCCTTCTTAGCTCTTTTGCCTATCAAAAGAGAGTTTTGCTTACTTAAATGCTTCTGATCTTGTTTTGCCTTCCTCTAAATGTATTCCTAGTTCTAAACGGTAAACAGAAATCTACCAATTTGCCACTACTTTTGCCTATGAGAAAATATATATAAAAACATTCAAAGGAAAGTTAAGATGACGGCAGGACTAACTAAAGGAGTACCGATACAAAGATCGCATAGAATGCAGAGATATAATAAGTATTTTCATTATGAAATGCATTGCATGTAAATTGATGGGTCATCTGCTTCTTTAAACTTCAGTTTTCAGAAGAAACACTCTTCTGTCTTTACGACAGAAAACAGACTTTGTTTTGGTATAAAAATACATATATATTTCTGATAACATTGTGGGGGGAAATGCAATTAAACTTTAGACAAGAAAGAAGTCAGAAAAAACACATTTGACTAGTTTCTCTCTATTACTGAAATAATAATGCAAGATACTGGTAATTCGTTTTGAATATTCCTCTTATGAAGATACTGAGCAAACGTCTACAACTCCAGGATCAGTCTGGATTGTGCTCATTTTAATGCACTGTGTAACGTAACTATGAAGAACATCTGACTAGTCATAGCAGTAAAATCATCAGTTGACTACCTGTGACCAAGAAAGGTGTCATAACGAATAATATAATAATGAAGATCACATTAGCAATTCTCACAAGATCACATTAGCCATCCAGAAGGAAGATGGTGATTCTACATAAACAAAAATTAGTACCTAATGAATGGTACTACTTCTGTATTAATTAGTTCACCCCAAATTCCAGTATTTTGAGACTTTCTCTATCTGGTTAGAAAAGCAACATTTTTTCAATTTTAAATAGGACATGTTTGTGCATACAAAGGAACAGAACTAACTACTGACGCGACCACCAGAATAAAGATATGGCCACTGATTTCAGTTCATTGGAGGCAAAACAAGGCCAGACAAGATAAATATTAATGTATTGTGTTGTTCTTTTTGGCTGTTTTGTTTACAGACTGATGTTGAAGATGAGACAACAGGCGATAGAAAGGCTGCAACACTGCTAAACTGGCTTCAGTCACATGAAATCATAACAAGTGTTGGCAGTGCAATGCTCTTAAGTTTTTTAGCTTAGTTTCCCCATATTTTGCATTCACAAGTGTGTTACTAAGCTACAGCAAAGGTCACCAGAGGCTCATACATTTAAAGAGCAGCAAGATTTTTGCTTGGTGTTGTTTCAGTTTCGGCTGCCAGAATTCCTACTTTATTTTCTTTTAGAATTAAAACTTTAAAAACCCTCCAGTATTTATCTTCAGTTAATTTCTGATAATAAGATTCTTAATTTTGTGCCTGATCTTGAAATCAGACGTGATTCTTACACAACACCTATCACATTTCTAAAAGTACTGACGACGTTTTAAGTGGTAAATATTTCATAAAATTATATGTTCTATTGTCTTCCTACTCTTGAAGAGTATCAGTGTGAAATAATAATGCTCTAATATTGACACGCCACTGAAAATATTGAGGTTTGTGAAAAGCAGTATATAGTTTTGTATGCTAGGCAGTCCAAAAAAAATAACCATGATGTTTTATATACTATCCCAATAACTCCGCAAGACAGCACGGTTTCATAACATTTCCAGTCTGTGTAAAACTTAACCAGCTGACCAATATGGTCACTCACTTATTTTGTTCTAGAATCTGGCCACCACTCTAAATAGACTACAGAAAAAGCTACATCATAATTAATAGGACAGAAGGGATTTGGCAGTACACTTGTTCAGCTGACAAACTGTCTATGTGCTCCCAACCCATGGAAACTTATCACGTTTCAGTTTTCCTTCCTGATGCAAAGTTTTCTTTTTACTTGTGTCTGTGTATGATAAAAACCATACACGCTAGTCTATCTCAGTGTGGGTTCAAAACTGTACTGAACTGCCCTCCCCAAAACTTTATTTATTCCATGATAGGTCTTGATCCTGGTGATTGAAACTCTTTAGAGCAAAGCAAAAACATGAAGCAATGATTTCCACTTCATAGGAACTCTCTCAACTACAGAATAGAGTCATAAACAACAGAGTCCATCACACTCTGCTCCAACCACAGGAGACTGAATTATTTACACAGAGTGGAGACATTCAGTGCAATAATGTGCAACTGATTCTGTAATGACCTATTTCTCAGAGAGGACCTGGTCTAAGATCTTGGCTATAACTAAGCACAGATTAATTTTGAACTTGTTACGTGAGTGATCCAATGTTGAGTCTTCCTACATTCATAAGAAGAATTTCTGTTTTGACAAAGGCTACATTCTTTCAGTACAGATTTTAAAACCTCAAAATCCTGATCTCTCCTACCAACATGAAGAATTTTTTGCAGACAATCACGAGTAACAGAGAAACTATGTTTGAGAGCGCACGACAGTCATTAAGACACACACAGACCATATTAAAATTGTTGCTACTTTCAACATGGATACTCAGTGTCACAATGTAGGGGACGTTAAACAGAAATATGCAATTCCCTAAATGTGTTTTTTTTCACTCCGGTTCATCATATTTTGGTTAAAAAGTGGTCTCTGTGCTAGCAATTCCAAAAGGCTGGAGCAACCTTTCTTCAGGCTCTTTCTGGAAATCAAAGCTACCACTGAACTTTGAGGGCCACTATTTCAGAGAACACAAGCCATGAGGCAAGCTGAGACTGAACTCTGCTGGCGTGTCACAGAGCTAATACGTTTCTTTAGGACTGTGTTATTTCTGCTTCTTGAATGAATAAGTCAAATATGCACTTTTTTCAGTTCCTGTTTTCACTGAAAATCCAAGCATTTTATATGGCACTACAAACAATTTGGTGTTGAAAGATTTTCCCTTGAGGGAAATAAAATTCTCCAAGACTGTCACATGGCTTCTCTGAAAGACATTTTGTATTTGTCTGCAGAGCACTTGGGATGACAGAATTAAGTAGACAGTTCTACAGAAAAAGACAGACAAAATAAACTCTGCCACATTCACTCTAAGACAATAGACATTGTGAGATGTCCTGAACCAGAACTTCTTTCATGACTAGACAAACTATGCAATCTTAATCTTTCCATTGCTATTTAAGGCACAGAAAAGCTTCTCATTAAAATAAGAAAAAAAAAAATCATTATTCTCGATCACTTTTTGCCTTTTACAAAAATTAGTAGGGCAGTGATATATTTATTTGAAGTAATTCATACCTAATTCCTAGAGGCTGATAGATAATTTGATTTGCAATCTATTTATTGAAGGTAGGAGTCTCTGAGAACTGAGATGAGAGTTATGGAAAGTTAGTACAGAGCAAAGATTATGACAGAAATTACTTATAAAGACCTCTTGGCCATGGAAGCAGTATTTCACTTGGCTGTGATTTCACATTTTTTGTCCTTTTCTCTTTTTTTCCCCAGAACTAGATGCACTGCGTGCACTTCAGCTGAGAGCCCATCTATGTAATTTAAGCAAAAGATTTTTAAAATAATGTCTATAAGGACATTAATGTGAAATTTCTCAGAAGGGAATTCTTTACTTTTTAATAGAATTTTGAACTCAAAACTCCTAAAGCTAAATCCATCCCACATCAGGTAAAACCAAGGACTACTTAAATCAAATGTGGAATATATCAGGTGGCAGAAGACGTCAATCAGTCTTTATGCTTGTACATAGGTAGTCAAGAAGGAAAGAACAATTTTTTTGAAGAAATGCAGATTCAAAAAATAAAATAACGTAGAGGTATTATTATTACATTACAAATCTATTTTAGAAATAGATCTGTACATTTCAGAAAAATTTGAGAAAGCTGCATTGAAATATTCTGTTTCAGGCAGAATAATACAAAGTGTATGAGAAACAAAGGCTATTTGCTGGGTTTCAGAAAATATTATGTTCTACATTTTCAGTAGACCAAGAAGTAGAGTAATAATTGAGCCATTAAAAATCACAGTAGACTACAGGGAAGACAAAGAGATATCATGATTAGGCGTAATCTTCAGGAGCTATAAAACAGACTACATTTTCAGCTACATTAGGAGTAACATAGCATGGTAATCTAGATGATCATTAGTATTTTAAAGATACAAATTTCTGGAAAGTAAGTTTAAAAAAACCCCTTTTGCAAGTAAATAGTCTAGTTTTTCATTTTCAAGGTGATGAGGACTTTACTCAATACAGTAATTAATCTTAAACCTTCACATACAATCTGAGCATTTCAGAAGACGACTGTAGATCAGCTAATATAATGGCAATATCTTCACCTCTCTCAGAATTTCTAAAACAACTGAGATCTCTAAATTTCTAAACACAGTGCCAAATTAGAGTAAACCATTTATAGCAAGCTGTTACAGAATGCCTGATGTCATCTGAACAGAGGGGGTACCAATTCCTTTTCAAATATTAATCTGTGTTTTCTGTAGCAATAATCATTCTGCCATTATACAGAAACAACAAATGCAATATATGACACATATGTTTGGAGCTAAAGTGAAAGGATTTATAGGAACATCTTAATGACACATGCCTATCCTTCCCATGTGTTTGCTCCCTCCAGACAAATAAAGACAATTACAAAAATCTACAGGGAATAAAAAAATCTTCATGTTTTCAAGAGAAAATGTCAAAACGGCAGACAAGACAGCTTGCAGTTTACTAACACAAACCATTTGCTACAGGATACAGTAGCGTTACATGTATGGCTGCACAGACAAGGGAAAGCAGTAGCTGAGAACGCTTAGCTGCCACGTTCTGTCTCTTGAGGGACAATTTACTGTTCCCCAGGGTCTGTGAACTATTGTGAGACTCCAGATAAACCAAATAAATGGTGAAATGAAAAAAAAAAAAGGAAATCAGAGGCAAAGAATTCTTTTTTTTCTTTCCAATAGCAGTCTATCACACTTTCATTAGTGTACACATTTATGGAAGCAGATGTTAACACCTGAGCTGTGTAGCCTTCTACAGATTTTCAGTAAAGTGCTATTTGACAATAGCCCACTTATTTATACTTTTAAAATATGCAAATCTACTGGCATTCACCAACATAATGCATTTCTTATAATCTAAATAGTTCATATAAGAAAAAGGCCAGGTAATGGTGACAAAATATTTTCTGTTTTTTCAACACTTCTGAATAGTTTTAGATACCTAGAACTAAACAAAACAGATTCTCTACTATTTTGTCATATAAACAACTGGCACTGAACTGCACAAGCAGACAACAGTATATAGCAAATGTTCAGAATATGCTTCCAAGGTGGAAATACTGTTTTTAAACTGTATCACTTATACACATTTAAATATGATACGTATTAAGACAGAGTATGAATTTTCTTTCTAAGATTTTTTATTTTATTATTCTTTTCCATAGTTGAGAAAAAACTATATGCACACATAACACTTAAAGAGTTCAACATTACTATAAAATTATAATCAAACTGGAAAATAATATGACTAGTATTGCTCTAATAAAATATTTTAACAAGATGTGTTGAATATGGGATAGACAAGCTTCTACTGAAACAATTAGAGATGACCAGACAGTTGCTTCTCCAAGCTTCAGAACTTCCACGCCTCCATTAAAGACAATCCACAACTAAGCTGTTTAATCACTTACAAAATATTTTTCACCCTTTCCACTGTGTGAAGATAAAATTGGTATTTGCTAAAGTTCTTTATCAAGTCTTCCATTGTCCTTGGACCACAATACCATGCTCAGTAACAATTCTTGTATTACAGTCAGGAAGATGTCAGACAAAAACTAATGGAGGCAGAGAGGCCCTAGTTAGGGCTAAAGAATGCCTAGAAACCTGTTCTAGTCTTTTTTCATGAAACCAAATACAACTACCTAGATTGCTGTCTGCAAGCAGGGATGCAAGGACTGGGATGCAAGTCACTGCTAGCTTTACATGATCTGCCTACACTCGGCAGTGGTGTGCTCGTGTACCATTCAAGGGCTACTCTAACTCACACAGCTACCAGTGTCATCTTGATTCTAAAAGAGCAACTGGAGGTAACTGGATGTAAATCAGATTGTTTGTCCTTCCAAACCACACTACTAAGAATTGTGATGAGTGGCATTCCTCAGGGCTTGGTATTGGGACTGGCGCTCTTTAACATCTTTTTTAGCAACATGGACAGTGAGATTGAGTGCACCCTTGGCAAGTTTGCCAGTGACACCAAGCTGTGTGGTGAGGTCGACATGCTTGAGGGAACAAAGCCATCCAGTGGGACCTTGAGAGGTGGGCCTGTGCGAACCTCATGAAGTTCAACAAGGCCGAATGCAAGGTCCTGCATCTGGGTCAGGGCAATCCCAAGCACAAATACAGGGTGGACAAAGAATGGAATGAGAGCAGCCATGAGGAGAAGGACTATGAGGTACTGGTTGATGAGAAGCTCAAGATGACCCAGCAGCGTGTGCCCGCAGCCCAGAATGCCAACCATATCCTGGGCTGCACCAAAAGCAGTGTGGCCAGCAGGTCGAGGGAGGGGATTCTACCCCTCTGCTCCACTCTGGTGAGAACCTACCTGGAGTCCTGTGTCCAGCTCTGGAGCCTTCAGGACAGGAAAGTCATGGATCTGTTGGAGCGGGTCCAGAGAAGGGCCATACTGGACTAGTTTTAATCGTCTATTGAGGATTTATATTGTGCTACAACATATCAGAAAGTCCTCTGAAGGAAGGTAAAAATACAAAGTTTTACATATGAACTTGAAAGACGAAGTACATAAGAGGAACTTTACATGAGGAGGAACTTCTTCCCTCTGAGGGTGACGGAGCACTGGAACAGGCTGCCCAGGGAGGTTGTGGAGTCTCCTTCTCTGGAGATATTCAAGACCCGCCTGGACAAGATCCTGTGCAGCCTACTGTAGGTGACGCTGCTTCGGCAGGGGGGTTGGACTAGATGACCCACAGAGGTCCCTTCCAACCCCTACTATTCTGTGATTCTGTGAAGAATCAGTTTCATCAGTACAAGCTACACTGTACACTATCTTCGCATGTATTTGATCTCCATCATGCATTTTCAATCTCTGTATTAAAAATTATGAACTTGAGTATTTTACACATTCTAATCTCTTGACTGAAAGCAAAACAATAGCTAGAGAAAAATTTATTTTCAGGGTTGTATCATTAGAAAGTAAAGTAAGTCTGCATTTTCTACAAAAGGTGATTTATTAGATAAAGCAGTTAAAATTACAGGAGAAAATATTAAATTCAGGAATTTTAGTTGAGATCATGTGGTCATATAAAAAAATGTGACTGTTTCAAGAGCAACTTTGTTTAAAATCTTTCTTGTAGTCTTTGCTTAGCAGCACTTGACAAAGTACTATGCATTTTTGTTATGTTTTTTCGGATACGAGATATAGCAGATAGAGACATAAAGCAGAACTTCATCTGAATTGCCACAACCTGGTGATACAATTGTAATTATCTTAAGTAAATTATGATGCATTGGTTATATGGAGTTATTGCTAATCTTTGAAACTCCTTTGGACTCCTGAGATGATTACACTATTTCTAAGTTCTTTGGGTATTGTACAATTAAAACCACAGATCTAGAGCATTTCATGAGTGATTTTTAAGCCTGTTGCTGATGTAAATGTGAACAATCACATTAGATTTACTCCTGTCATAGTCTTCAGTTCACGTAAACCAGAATAAGAAAAGGAATTCAGTCAGAAATGAAAACAAGTTTTGGGCTGACTTAGGTAAAGAATATGACAAACCAAATCCAAAAATCCAAACCACATTACTGCATCCTTTTGTGAGCAGCAAATTTTGATTATTAGTGAACAATTCATTACATAGAAAAATAAGAAGACCCAATCTAAATTCTAACATATTTCACTTACAATAAAGTTTTCGTTTTAACTGTGTTGGCTATAAAGCAGGAGTGATGTTGAAAAGGATAAGGAAAGATAAACAGTCTGATTTGGTAGTTTAAATGATGACTCATTGTGTTTCCATTCTTTTCTGTATTTCCTTTTTTACAAATTCACCTGTATTTTGACATTGAAAGCAACCTGTAAAGAACAACCTTCTTTCCTTTGGAAGCCATGTCAGAAGATGAGAGAGAGTCCTTTTAAGAGCAAGTGTTGCTTCATTCACTCCTTAAATAACGTAACACTACTGTTCTGAGGAACAGCAGCATTATGTGGACATAGCAACCAGTTTTGATCTGGAGAAGAAATGGGTAATTTATGTAACTTGTTTATCTAGAGAAAGGACTGGGACAAACAGCACATAAAACTCTGCATGTGAAAATATGTCAAGACCTGCTATATGTCTGTAACATACTGACCTGAACTCGTCTGCGTTTGCAGGATTTTACAGAAGCTGACACTGAGAGGAACCCATCCACTGTATTTTTCTGCATACTGCAAAAGAGGGCCTCCTTTTTACAACTGTTTTGCAATAGAAAGAAGATCCAGAAGGAACTCCATGTCTAAACACTGAGACAAAGGAAAGCATTTTGACTAAAATAGTGTTATAATTTCTGAAATCACTTCACAGCATCTTTTCAGAAGAAATCTCTTTCTGAGCACACCTAATAAACAATCTGCAATGACTACGTTACACCTTCAGATAAATTTGTCAGCTACACTCCTGATACATATGGGCTTCTTTTCGCTTTTTGCTTCTGCCACTTGTATTGTAGATGCAAATTATGAAAGATTTAACACATAATTATGAGTAAGCATCTTTACTGACATTTTAGACACCTCAAACTTCAGAAGTGTTTCTAGCAAAATGAAAGAAACATTACTAGGTATTTAAAGACTTGTTGTGAGCAGATCTCTCTGCTTCATAAGGGAAAAGGCAAGAAAGAATTAACAGATCTATATTTTGAGGCTGCACAGAATCAAGAGTTTGAATATATCTAAAATGACAATTTTTCATATGAAAATCAGTGGTTAGCATTCTCTAGATAGAGCAGATTTTCTTTCATATGAAAGGAGAGCTGCAAGAAACTGCTCAAAATATGGGTACAGTGTCAAGAAATGACAATGAGTATTTTGAAAATTTTGCAACTTTCATAATCTGTAAGAAGCAAAAGTCAAATTTTTCTACAATTTTTTCTCTTACTGTGCACAGTCACAAAACTAACATTTTATAATACAAACTCATACATACATAAATTGTGGGGAAAAAAGATTCATAACAAATTTCATTAATTCAGACAGAATTTTTTTTTAAAATAGCACAACTTTGGTGCTGTAAACCTGTTCCTTTTAGGTTTATTTTAATGTTTCATTATTCAGACATGACAACAGCAGCATTAGTTGTAGAATAACGGTCTAACAACATTTTCACTACAGACTGTTTCTCCTAGGACATGGCCCAGATCTGGTGGATAAGACCTCAACTTCACAGTCTTTATCACACCACAGGGGAAATGCATATGCCTGATCTGCTCCACATCCTACTGCTAACAGTCAGCAGTAAGGCAGATTTCAGTATCAAGTCAATAAATTCACAACTCTAGATTACAACAAGCATGACAAGTCTGTATAAAAAACTGCCATTTCAGGGGCCTTTTAAATCTCCTTCAATCTTATTTTGCAGTTTCCCCAATTTAAAATTAAAACAGAAAACAAAGTGAAGACACAAAAATCCTACTTTGTTTGATTTTCCCATCATAATAGCTAATATTTTTACAGCATCTACTTTCTATGGGAACCTTGAAGTGTTGTATAAACTCAAACCAATGCAAAAATCACTCCACCCACATCAAATATAGAGCTATGCATAAAGGCAAATAACGGCAATTATCTAAAAACTCATATTGATACTGTATTTTTTTTAAGACAAGAGGAAAATAAGAAGGCCACGTACAAAATAAAAAAAACTAGGTAGGGTGCCCACAGTGCAAATTGCTAGAACTGTAATCTGGAGGGAAACATACGTTCATTACTCTTCAGAAAACTGCACACTTAGATCTCCTCTAGAGGACTGAATAATCTTTCCGCTCTGCCCTGCCACAGTATGTGTTCACCTTAGTAAGGGACACGTTTCCTTCTAGCATCATGTCCTGCATTTTCTACAGTAAGTGATCTCCCATCAAAGGATTTGCCAGCTTCCCCTGCGAACTCTGCAGAGAGAAAAATGCTGGGTAGAAAGGACAACAACATAAATATTCTGCTTTCACAAAAGACATCCATTTCTGCTTAGAGGTTTTTGTTTAAAGAAGTCCTTGGAGAAAGCCTGCTGAAAAACGAAAAGATTTAACTTCAGGTATCTTGCAGTAACTCTCTATGCTAAAAATGAAAGCTCTCTCCTTTCTGGCACCAATTCAAACTCCCTCCTCTCCTCTTCAACCCTGGTCAGAGAAGTATTTTCTCTGAGTGTGTTGCTGTGAAATGCCATCAGCACCTCCCTGAAAATGCAGCAGAGAATAAAGAAAGAAGCAGGGCACATGGTAAAAGAGCCTCAGTAAGGATGCTCTGTTTGCATGGCACAGAAATCAAGAGAGAGGAATCTCACGATTGCCAGGAGGTGTATCAATACCTCTCTATAGGATTAAAGGTGATCCCTCTGACAAGGCACTGTACAGCTGCTAAGTACCGTGGGCTGCCTCTGACTTCTGCTCCCTGCATTTTCTTACTGCAGTTCTACTCCCTTCCCTGTCCCACTGCACAACTCTGCATCCCGGCTTGAGTGCTGCCCCAATCACCTCTCAGAGCTGTCCCTTGCACTGCTCTCACCAGTAATCTGATAATAATTTAGCCCCAGTATATATGACTTTATTACTCCTTCTCTACTTCCTGGGAAAAGTGCTCTCATATCTTCAAAATCATTTTGTATAATGATTGGTGGAACATTTTGCCTTGTATTAAATATGATCTAGAAGGTTTGTCTCCATACTGTTCACCATTCATCATCTCCAAACACTTGGCACCTTCGCAAAACAAGTGAAAAAAGCAAGACAGAGAGCAAAAGTATGTTGAATTTTGCAATATACTTCAAATAATATGAGAAAGCAAAAAGTGCAGGCAGATATTAAGGTTACTTCAGTAACATTAACTCAGCTTTACGTATCTTTGCCATTATTTATTCTTCAGAGAAGACAATCCTGTCAGCTTGAAAAGTGCCGCAGACTGGAAGCACCGCTTTTGCCTCCTACGAGTGCGTAACAGCTTAAGAGACCAACTCACTTGAAACTTCCTAGCCCTGCTATCAACCTGAAACACAATGTAGGGCACATAATTTGCCTGTTCTGTGTCTGGTTTTCTCTTCCTTTATCTCTGTCATGTGTTTAAAGTCTTCGAACTAAGTTTTCTTCTGAAATGCATATTCATATAGCATCTAAGACAGAGAAGTCCAAAATTCAATAGGGACTTCTAAGCTTTGACAAGTAATTCTAAAAGTACATCGCATGCAGTACAGTTTCCTTTACTTCAGAAAGCAAAAGGCATAGCAGGTAGGAAACAAACAGTAAATTCGCTGTATCTTCACTTTAATATGGCACTCACATTGTTTCACATGGGATTCTCATTGACAAATCAGGAAAAGACCACAGGATCGACAAAATAGAAAGAAAAAATAAATTAACTGTGGTCACGGGTCTCAAAGAAGGCAGTCCTGATGGAAGATAGTAATAATTTTCAGAAACACAGAAATATGAATCACAATAGATCATACTCTATTGTGAGTACAGACAGAACAGGAGGAATTAGGTTTCAATTATGGTAATTAATTAACAATTAAGATATTAGAAAACCCTTTCACACAGAAGATACTCAAAAGCTGACTGAGGAGACTGTGATTTTAAAAATAATTAGGTGAGCATTTCCTAGCACATACATTTAGTGCTCCCTCTTGGATCATGGAAAGGTCTAGATAACTTCTTCAATTCCGTTGCAGCCTCCTTCTGCACGATTCTGCAACCTATTTGTTATCTTTTGTGATTTTGAATGTCTCAGAAAAGCCATGTTGATTAGTTTTCAATTATTTGATATATTTCAAATTCACATATTCTGGAAACTCATATGCATTCTAGGACACAGAGCAGATGAGAAGATAATGGAAATAAATGTGAGGTCTAATTATTATCATCTTGCTAATTCCAAAAGAATAAAAAATTGACTGCCCAGGTAGCAGGTAGAACTAAAACCCCTGCAAACAAATGCAAGATTCTTGTGCTTTTTTGCTCTTTTTGAGCTGTACAGTTCTAGAGCTATATAAATTTCCAAGTTAATGCTCTCTCAAGTGCTTCCAAGCATGCTCCAATGGCATTTTTAAAGTGATCAATATGCGGATTTAAGTAAATGGAGTTAACAATTAAAGAAAGTTGTATAGTACTTTTCCAGACCCATTTTGAAGTTGCAAAGACCAGCTGTTGCTGTTCTGCAAAAACAGTTTTAAATAAAAAATAGTATTTTTAAAGTTGCAGACATTAAAAAAATAGTTAGAACTGTTCCTCCATCGTTTCGTAAAAAAAAATGCAAAACTTCTGAAATAAAATCAAGCCTTTTTAGTTTCATTATGAAAACAAAGATCTGAAATAGCCATTTTTTCCACCTAAAAGGTATATGTGAAACAGGTCTTAGGATGATAGCTTAACTATTTAAATTAATTCCTGTAAACACTATGGTGGATCTCTCAATGGTAATCTAATTCATGCATTTTAGACCTCTGTCCCTCCCTACTGACTGTGCATGGAACCAACAGAAACTGCTAGGTGGTCTAAATTATTTTAGGAACTAATCTGCCTAATCCTTGCTTGACACTGATGCCCACTAGAGAACGGCTGGTTTTCAAAAGACCTGAAAGATCTTCTGTGGCTGATTATTCTGAGCATTGAAAACTAAGTATGAAGTCACAATATCCTGAATTCTGCATTATGACTTCGCTGTAATGAAGGAGAGCATACGCTCTTGGAAAAGAAAAAAAAAATAAAGTCAAATGTTTGGGTTAAGTTGTAATTTCATAATACACTCTGTGCTAGGTCAGAGACCTGGGTACAACACTGAACCTTTGCATGTATTTTGAAGAGGTTTCTTCTACTGGAATGGTTCTTCTGTGCATCAAAAAATAAAGAGTTTGTATATGTCACTTCTCAAATTCTCATTAATTACACTTTGAAAATCTGTGAGGATGTAGAAAATGACTATTTTTTTCTAGTTTTATAGACAAGAAACTGAAGAAAGGCAATTCAGTTATTTTGTTCAAAGTAATAGGATTAAGACTCCAAAGTTCTTGGTTTTGGTATCTGTGATCAGATTATGCTCTCTTTACTGATAAATTTAACTTCATTTGAAGAAAAAAATCACTGATAATATTTAAAACTAGTAATTTTAACATTGATATTATATGATTGCTAACATAAACTAATTTATTACAATCTTTATTGGGCGACAGTATCTATGAAACATGTAGAACTAAAACCTGCTGCAGTCACATCTGACATAGAGCAGTTTGGTCTGCTTCATAAGGCTCCTCCATTTTACAGTTATTGATTACTATTACTGTGTTTCAACACATCTGCCTTCCAAGATTTTGAAGCACAGAACACAGGGAGTGTAAAAATATGCAGTTAGTTAGAGAAAGATTTAATTAAATTATGAAAGCCATCCTGCCATACTTTACTGTGTAAATTACAGATTTTTTTTTTTCAACGTCAGTAAGGCTGTTGGCAATTTCAACAACGCCTCATAAGTGCTCAGTTAAGTCTCCTGTTGGTCAATCACACTGTAAAGATCCAGGGTAAAACTGCAGAGTGACAAAGGTTTCCTACCTATTCCTTTTACAGCGATGTAAGTGTATGGTTAGGTTAAATCTCCAGTAGAAAAGGGGTAAAAATGCTAATGATGCCAAAGGACTGCAACAGTATCTTCAGGTAAAGGAGGGCTGTGGCTGCACTGCCTTGGAGAAATTAATTCTCTGACCACATTTATTTGGCAGAAAAAGAATGTGTGTTTTAAGATTATTTTATTTCTTAATCTTTGTCTGTGCTTTGGATATCACTTTGCATTGCCAGCTCATTCAGATTCTTTACTCTTCTGAGCATACATTCATCAGATTCTGATTTTCTATTCTTTGCCCACGAGGTATAATTTTATTCAATTTGAAATCTTTCAGAGACAGTGGAGAGCATATCACACAGGCTAACTTTTTAGACACCTAAGTTAGGAGGTTAGTCTCCTTAAGCTCCCTGGATCAGCAAAAGAGAGTTAGTTTTCTTCAGAGAGTGATTTTTTTCATCATGTGCGTGCTACAGAGGATCTTAAAGCATATGATTCAAATCACCCTCTGGAGGGATCGCTCTCTCTGTACCAACTGTAAGGAGTGCCTATGCAGCCTGCCTGTCCTGGACATCAAAGTGTGGTTGTCATCTTCACCCTTTTATCTAGCCATCTCCTTCTATAGCTACTACTGTTAACTCTGTTCCTGTCTTAGAAATCTTGCAGTTTGTTTTCCTGGCAGTTCATCTGTATGCTAGGAAAAGAAGGCTTAAACAAGCTCATCTAAACCTAGACCAATTGAACAGCCTGCTGATACCAAAAGGGTCAGCCCACCTTTGCCAGCTCCCGGCCATGCAGTCCTTCATTGTGTTGGACCCAGTACAAGACACACTTCAGATTTTCGCCAGCTTAGCTTCCCATTGGATTAGCAAACTGAAGGGCTCACTGAGAAAGCAAGCATGATTTATGCACAGGAAGGTGCAGGAATATACAATTCAAAGCTGGGCAAGCAGAACTACTGCCTTAGAGGCAATAAGCTGTTAAATCATTTCAGCCTATTTTGTTTGCTTGCCCTGGTAAACACAAATGATCAGTGTTGTTTAACAATTTTATTATGTTAAATTCATTTATAAGTTATAAGAACAATGATGTGAAAAACAGAAGCCTACATTTAAGCTTAAAATAGAAAATATGCTTCCTAAAATCTTGGAATTTTGAAACCTTATATCCTGTTGGTCCATGCGAGAAAAGTTGTTTAGGAAGTTGCAGAGTAGAATCGGGTCCTTCCACTTGCCTGACATCTCCGCGCTCCTACTTACAGCTCTAAGAGACTGTCTCCTAGGGGCTCCTTCTTCAGCCTCCTTCATCCCCCACAGTCTATACAGTGGGCTCAGTTCCTGGGCCATGTTCTGCAGCATGTACATGGCTGGCTGACTGGCCGAACAGAAAGGTAAAATTGGGCTCACACTACATAAGGGACAGTAATTATGGGTGTTCCTTTTTTTCCTCCACCACTCACCGACTTTCACAACAAATAGAAACTCAGTATCTTTTTATATCTGTAACAGTGTACTGGGTCTAGCTGAGTTGGAGGTAAACCTCTCCATAGCAGCTTGCATGGTGCTGGGTGCTGTGTTTTGGATTCGTGACCAAAACTGGACCAAAACTTTGCTGAATGTGTTTGAAACTGTTCCGTAGATTCAAAGTTACTCACGGGGAGAACAACACAAGAAGTCTTGTTCCTAACAACAAACCCTACGACAAACATCTCCACAGCTAATACGAACAGATTTATACAAATTCCATTCCTCTAAACACATACAAAGAAATAAAATAAAAATTTACTTATGTATTTGCAGTTTTAGAGAGATGGAGAGCTAGACGAATACTAAATTAAAATTCTACAGGTCTCCCTGTTCCTTTCGTAATCTACCAAGGATTTTATCTGGCACTTTCAGACACAAAGAACAAAATTCTATTTTTGTGTGTTATGCTTGCACTTTTGCAGCCTCTGAAGCTGCACTTGCCAACCATCTTGAGCTAACATTATTTACTATTTCTGTAAGTCTTTCTTTACTTCAGAAAAGGAAATAAAACTGATAATGCACTTTTTCTTTATAATAAAGTTCCAAAACAACATCACTGCAGTTTTAGAAGTTAAAGCATTTTTCCTATACGTAATCAAAATTCTAGCTAAGCTCTTGAAGTCAACAGTTTCTCACATACGGTTTTCCTTTCGGCATTTGTGTTAGAAGTTCTACAGTCTCACACTATGTTGACTGGTATTGTAAGGCAATTGGCAAACACCTGTAGTATGATATAATGCCCTCATTTTGTTTGCAAATAACCATCTGTATCTTGACATATTTTTAATGGAATTAACAAATTACTGGAATGATTCACAGATGACCAAAAAGTCTAGATGTGCTAAGGTATGCATGCAAGTTAATATTATTCAAGCATACCACTAAGAGAGAACAAGCCAGTCAGGACATTTACATCAGGTGTATGCCTTTATAGCAATAACATGATCAACACTAGCAGCTGTGTTTAAATATCAATTAAAAATGATTGACAGTGTTAAAAAGACCTTTTTCTCCATATAGATGGAGAAAAAGTACATGTACAGCATGCACAATGGAAATGCAAATTACATGTCACTGCTTCAACTACGTGTGGTCCAGCATCTGAAGACAAGCAAGTCACTCTGCATTCTTTTTTCTCAAGTTTGCTAACTAATATAACCAGGGAATCCTAGACTGGGATGTCAGAAATTCAGTTGAAATCACCAATGTACTTACAAGCAATAATCAGAAAGCAACGAATAAAACTAATGCTATCTTCATACATGTAATACTTCAAACTTTCAAGTTTGAGCAATCCAAAGAAAACCTGCACATCTTCCATTCTAAGATTATTTTCTATACAAATAACAACTGATGTAATCATTGAAAAGTATACTAGTTTAATTTCTGATCTTGTCAGGAGTAAAATCTAAGTAACATTATGACTTTTTTTAATAAAGAACAGGGAACGTTTTTCTGTGACAAAATGGTACCCTAAATTTTCAGCACCCTGTTTAATTCTTGATGCACACTGAAGTCTCTCTTATTTGTGAAGCAAAGCATTAGTAGAATCCAAGTCTTCAAATTCAAGATCTGTAAATGCCATACTGTGCTGTTTTAGCTAAAATAAGCATATCTTTTAACACATATTGCATCATTCATCACTCTCCTTTAATCTCACCACTAAACTGAGAATGTATGGTTTGTTTTGGAAAAAGAAAAACCCAAAGAAATACATGAAATTTTTGACCAACTCCCACTGTGCAAGCTTTATAGAGTTATTCCGAATGCACAAACCTTAAGAACAGAACTTGAAACAACATTTCCATAATATGCACTTCTGTGTTTCTGTTCTTGTTATGAATAGAACAGCATGATACCATCCTCCAGAATTAGTTCATTATAAATACTTTATATAAAAGACCTAAATGTAAATGAAAATATATTTAACTAGAAATAATTGAATCATTGCTTCCTCTGTCACACTTGTTAGTAACATGAAAGGCTCCAAAATATGAAATCAGCTCCACAGACTTGCATTTTAAAAGGTGTATTCCATGATGCGTCTGTTAAAAAAGCTACTCAGCTACAGCAACTGAAGGCATATACTGTCACATATAAAAACTTCTTTCATTGAAGATGCTCTTCTTCCTCTGTTTTTACACATACATGCACCCCTCCTGAAATATGTGACAAAGCAGTAAGTGATCAGAATATTAAGACAAAGTTTTTTTCAGTTTTTCCTTAAACCAAGGACCCTTATGCTGACAAACAGTAATTTCTGGAGGAATGCTTTGCTACCACATACACTAGAACCCGTGACAACCAACAAGAGAACTCACAACAGAGACTGACCACAGAAATGTGTTTAACCACCATGCAGAACCCACCATGTCTCTCAGGACTGCTGGAGTATAAATCCACGGCTTGGTGCATTGCAGCGATTCGTGCAGAGTCTGCTCAGGATCCCTCTCTCACTGTCACCTCCAAGGACTGGCGTCCCAAGTCTGCCCTTCGCAAGCCTCCCACTTTCTGCTTGTGCTGCACATCTTTTTGTCCTCCCGTATTCTCAGCCCACCCTGCCCTGTATTCCAGAAACGTCTTTGTTGAGCATGCAGTTACTGCGTGGAGAGGCATGGTCTTGTGGTGGACACAGCAACATGCAACGCTCTTTACTCTTCCACAGTCTCTAAGTAGAATACATGCACATATTCAACTTAAATATACATATATGCATGTATATATATGTAGATACATAATAAATAATACATATACATTACAAATAAATCAGATAGCAAATGACCTGTAAAATAAGACAGCAGAATATTTGCAGGACAAACGAATAAATTTTAAATAAAATCTAAACAGTTTAATGAAGTCTTAGGAATGTTTAAAACCATTGACATGTATGTAGCATTAGAACTATAACTTGCTTCATTTCTTTGGCTTGCTAACCTTCCATTAGTCTCTATTTACCCCCTTAACCGTTATAAAAGCAGTCTTAATAAGGTAGACTAGAACAGATAAAAAATACCTCCAAACAGCTACTTGAAACATCAGAGTGCCAAAAAATATGTAAAATATACTATATAGTGTATATCTCACTAGCAAATCCAATAGCTTTCCTCTCAACAAACCACATCTACACACCAAATAATCACCTATTTCTCAAAAGGAGGTGGGGGAATATTTTAATGTGCTATTGCCCCATATTTTGAACTTTTCTTCTCTACTAATTTCCTTCCTCTGATTACGCTTTTTGTTCCATTATTTATCTTAAGAGCCAGCTGTTGAAAAGCTGACATAGGTTGCTCCAGTAGACTTCAAAACTTCAAAGCGCTACTTGGGAATATATCCAGACTCCATCTGTCTACTCCCATTGAAAAAATACCTACATAGCAATTTTGTATAAAAACACTCGCACTGTCTTTCTGTTGGTGACGGAAACCCACTTTTACACACAGTATGAGTTTACACATGGGCTTACATGACTGTTTTTTTAAGAGATTAAATTAATGTGTATTAATTAAGCATTATGACTGTGCATTTCAGTGCAAGAAAACCCCACCCCAAAATTTCAAAACCTTAAGGCGTTAAAACTTCAGAGGCTTCCATAAAGTCAACATCTAAACTAAAAATATATTACAGAACGTCATGAATACAGAACTAGGAACACAAAATGTAGCACTTCCTTCACTATTTCTGCATGCAAATAACTGTTTTGTAAATAAAACTCACAGTTACTATGAATTTAAATTAGTCAAAATACATAATTTTGCGTAGTCCTGGACTGCTAATGTTTTCAAAATTAGGATGAATATCTACATTAATGCATTACCTGAAAGTGTCAAATAAAAAAAAGGCAAAACAACTTGCAAACAAGAAGTGCATTATTTATTGGACTAGAAAAAAGACTTTTTCATTAATTTTGATAATTAATTGCAAGGATAGAAATAAGCATATTTTTAGGAAAAACGAAAAAGTTTCCACCTTTCCACGGATTACTATTGTGTAAAAGTTATCATTTACTGTCCACAGAGTAGAGCTATACTTCACAGACATGTAACAAAAAACTATCTGCATATATTTCACCAATAAAGAGCAGTAACTGGCAGTGTGGCTAGATTGCAGCCAGACGCCAAGGTCTTGAGTTATGTGATAACTTAAAAATACTACAACATGAAATTGGAGCAGGTAATGAGAGAAAGCACGGAAGGTACACTAAATAAGTATGTAATAAGACTCAGCTTGATTCTTTATATTCTTAGGCAGTGGAAATAGTCACATTTTCTTTCCAGAGTAATATAGTCCTTGTTTATCCTTACTGGTTGTAGACACTTAGCTGGATCGTCAAAGTTATCCCAGGCATATTTTTAATCAGGAGATGGGGAAAAAAAGGCACCTTCAGAACATGATTCAGGTGTTAGGATTGAGTGATTCTCAGTATTTCTCCATCAACTATGAAAAAAATCTACAGCAACTATCTTCCTGGCTTAGCCATTTCTGTTTCATGCCTGTGGGATGAACACAGTTATATCTATGCTGAACACATAAATAAATGTCAACGTTTTTAGCTTCTGCAGGCATGCCATAGCACATGCATCTTCTTGATCTTCAAAAGAATAAAATGAAACTAAGTTAAAACATTCCTCAGGGAAAGCACAGGGGTTGTAGAAGTGCCAATAAAAAACTGATTTGGTCTACAGAATTTTTATTAGAAGTCACCCTTCACAAAATGTCCTGAAAACAAAGGGGAAAAAAAAGTTCCCCTGCATATAAATAGCAAAGTATGGAACCCCGTTTATAGTCACAGATGCCTACAAGGTTACTCAAAGTGAAGACGCACAGGGCTCTATTAACTTGTACCAGCATGCTGCGTTCCCACTTCAATAGATGTCTCCTGTGAGCTCAGCATCACTGATTGCATCTCAAATCACACACAGGGTGCAGACAACTGACCAATCTTTCTTCAAAATAGTCTGAGGAGCAGAAGCAGTATGTTGACAGTAGCATCACTGGCATCTCAGCTATTGCACTGTTAGCTCAATGACACGATTTGCAAAATGAGACCTATCTCACTCATCCCTCTTTGCTGTCTGCCAATTGCTTGGAGCTTGCACCACAAACAGTCTCCTTTTTCTTTTTTTTTTTTCTCCTTTTTTAGAAAAAGTGCCAAAAATTCCTTTGCTCTTCCTTCAAAGTACTAAACTAGTCCACTAGCACGTTTATGAGTCTTCTGTGCACTGCAGTCTGTTTTTCATGGCTTCATTGCAACCTTCAGTATCGCCATCACTTGTGACAAAAGTCTGAATTGTTTTGTTTATCCAGACAACAATTCAAACTGGACAGGTGTCATGTTTTTCATCTATTATAGCAGCATACCTCACCTTCAATACTGAAACAGCTACAGACTTTTTGAACTCCTCTGATTTTTTGTTCTGTAGAAGATAATTAGTATTATTACCAATTCTATTGAAACAAGCATCATATGATCATTTTCAATCGCTGCTGTACTCATCTAGCCCATAAATTCCGGTAACACCCTTACTTTCTTAATATTAATGTCATTTATTAAAAATTGAATGTTATTCTTTATAGTTGTGTAAAGCTGTTGCAGTACAACTAAATGGTAAATACGCAAAAGTTGTCTCATAAAATGAGAAAAAGCATGTCTCCAAATCACAGCAAATGTCATCACTGTCTACAGATTGAAAAAAGCAGATGAATGACCAAGAAGAAGAAGAAAAAAAAGACAGGAGAAAATGTGAAGTACTGATTTACAACCTGTTAAGAAACGATAATGAATGCTGGCACAATCCATGAACAGGACATTCTAGACTCATTGTGAAGACTTATTTCAGGGGACCCTGCCAACAAAAACAAGTAATGCAGGCCTCAGCAATCTCTAGACTTCTTCCAATAAAGATACATAATCAATCAACGATATATTTCTGTGGGTTTTGTCCCACATTTTTAATAAATTTTACTAATAAAGCCATTCTTCAGTCTTCTGTTAAATCAAGACAGGAAAACTTATAGTATCAAAAATCTTCTCCATGAAAGACAGAACAATAGACAAGAAAAGGCAGTTTCTCAGGGCAGAAAAATGGCATACTGGATTTCCCGGGTTGGACAAGAGTGCAGCTTTACCAAAAGTGCTTTTGTCTCTTGTAATGCATATGCTGCAGTTAACAAGCCATAATTCAGCAAAGCAAACACATAGATTGCTGGTTAGAATAAAACCACAGATTTCCTTGATACATATGATATGAAACTGAATTCTAGACCGTGGCTTGCAGAAAAAAACAATTTCTCATAAATTACAATGCTTTAACTACCAGCTACATCCTGAGAAGTCCTTATTTTTATTTCAGCTGAAGTGTAATAGTCAGTTTGTGCTCATGCAACATATAATGAAATACATTTAATACTACGTTATAGTTTCACTACTCCAACTCTACGTTGACTTAAGTTAAAATAAAAAGAAAACAAGACGAAGAGAAGCTTCTAACTTGTATGGTCTCTGTTTTCTTTAAAGGCTGTGGAAGAACTACTTATTCTTCTAAATTTTAGCTTAATTTTGATAGCAGCACAACGTCATCAATACTGAAATAAAGAGGAAATCCCTCAGGAAGGGTTCACCTGTCTTGGGTGCCTGGTCTACCATCTTGGTTTCTTGTAGCTTTGGCCAGGCTTCACACCAACTGCTACATAATCATCAAATCAACTTGCTAAAACTATACCTGAAAAATGCTGGAAAGGATATCTCCACAGCCCCTAACTGTATCTGTGCCTGCAATTACTGCTAAAAAGATTTCTGAAGAAAAAAAAAACACTTTTCTCTGATAATATGCTATATTGGACAGAGAGATCATAGAGTACTGCATTTCTTCTGGCTGCTGAGAAATACAACACTGTTATCCCAGACTTAATTAATGTTTCTGTGCTGAACACATACATTACAGCTTATTGCTATAAAGTCCGTGGAAATGGACAGAAAACAGATTCAATATCCTTACTTTAAAAGAATTTTTAACTACATACAAATTTGGAAATATAGCAAATTAATTATTTGATACCACTTTGCAAAACGATCAATTACATTTTGCATTGGACTCTCTTCTTGAACCACAGCTAACATAGTATGAGTCACAACTCCAGCTAGTCAGGCTGAGTCAGCAACAGCAAAAATGGGATCTTAAAGGTAGAAGCAGCACTGCTCAAGTGATTCAGCGGCTACAGAGGAAACCTTCAAATGCTGATTGTTGAAAATTGCAACACTGCAAATGAAGATCCAAAACCTCAGAAAATTTGACACGAACAGAAACAATAACGCTACTTCTGTGAATCTATGCAACACATTAGAAGTTATACCATATGTTACCCAAAGGAAGCTCTATTCAAATGTTTCAGGAATACTGGGTATTTTGCTAAGACCTGTCATTATACGCTACCTAAGTAACAAATAACTGTGCCAGATATTTCTTACTGCTTTAAATTGGGATAGAAACAGTTCCAATATGTTATTGGAGGAAATTATACATAGTGTTAATGTTCCTAGCCTATCAGGAGAACAAGCTGATATTGTCAAGCATCAGCTAACCTGTCTCTGTGGACAACATCTATTTATTTGCAGTGCTTTAGTGTAGTGATTTTTAAACTGTAACTCACAGACTACAGAGCTCTATAACTGTTAATTACTTCAGGGATTCCACAAGACATCATGGGGAAACCCACACCGAGGAAATGAAGTTTATGTATGCTAAAAAGAATATGCAATAAATAAAAATTTCTAAAAGCAGCCTGAGGTCCAATAGGATAGAGTTTGTTGTTCAATAATTTCTGCAAATTAAAAGCGGAGAAAGTTACATTCAGAAGTGTAGCCTTTCTTGAATTTTTATTTATAAAAGACACTAAATTCTTACAAAAGTTCCACTAATAAAAGGAACTTCATTTTTCATTAATAAATATTTGACACATTTATTTTGAATAGTAAACATTTTATGCCTCGTATCTAAATAGTCTCAAATTGAGCACCCATATAGTTGGATCCTGTGTTAACATCGCTATGACAGACAGCATGGATGGCGACGAACCCTTGGAAAACCATTTCTGTCAATAACATTTTGAGAACTGAAGGAAGAACTATCTCACTGTTCAAAAGTTCTGCTTGGTAATGAACTAAACTAAAAATGGAAATTCACATTCTGTCAGAAAACTCTGCAGGTCATCCAGTCCAACTCCCTACTAAAAGGTGGTTTATTTAGACCAGGTTGCCCAGGGCTGTGTCCAGTAGTCTTGAACATCTCCAAAGACACATAACCTCTCTGGGCAACTTCTTTCAGCATCTGACTGCTCTCATGGAAACTTTTTTTTTATTTTATCCAATAGGAACTTCCCACATTCTGATTACATCTGTTGTCTCTCATCCTGTTGCTGTGCACCTCCAGGTAATCTTGTTTCACCTTCTCTCTACGCTCTGACTGGCTAGCTGTAGACAGCAATAAGGTCTCCCACTTACCTTCTCAAAGCTCAACGGGCCCAGCCGTCTCAGCCTCTCCTTGTACATCAACTGCTCCCACCTTCTCTTCTGCAGAGCTTCTTCCTAGACAATTAGCTCCCAGCCTATACTACTGAACAGGGTTGTTCCATCCTCGATACAAGACTTTGCATTTGCTTTTGTTGAACTTCATGACATTCCCGTCTGTCCGTTTCTCTGGCTAGTCCAGTAAGTACAGTTATTTTCAAATAGATATTGTTGTGATATAATTAAAGTACAAGTTAAATTAAAAACATGACAAATAAACTTGGGATAAAGAAAAGTATCAGTGGCAGTGATCCTGGAAGAATCTCTTGCAAGAGCAGTATTTGCACTAAGGTAGTGATAAAATATTTTACATGTGGCATCACAAGACTATGACAATATGACCTTTATTTCTCCATGCTTCAAACTCACTATAAGATTTGCCTACAAGATTTAAGCATATGGGAAAGACAATTTCAACTTTTACTCAATATTTCAGTTAGCTTACTAGTATTATAGAAAATATTAATCACATCCTTAATACCAATACTCTACCTGCAAGGTTTGCCTGGCAGGTATAACTTACGTAAAAGAAATTTCATGAGCAAACACGAGGTAGAAAATTTTCCCATCTCCAAATAACAAACACAGATAACCAAGAAAAATATACTAAATTGGAATTTAGAATAGAATAAAAAAAGAGCAAGAAAAACAAATAAAAAAAGACAGAAACAAGGCAGTGTAAATTTCTACTAAATCACCTGAAAAAAACTGAGTGGGCTGAAGTATGCACACAGTATGGCCTAATCCATTAAACACAAAAACTGTTAAACTGTGGCGAGGACCATAATATATATTGCATTAGTGAGGCTTTGTTGTTTATTATGTTGTTGTCAGAATCCCATCAGTGGATAAAATGGGCACTTTGCTAATCCACATATTTATAACTCACAAAACACTCTTAAAGTCTATACATTTGTCAACACAGATTTAAGAGCAATGTTGTGGTGAGGTCTCAGGTTGACTCCATTACATTTGTAAAATATACCACACTAAAATATTGTATGAAATCTTAGAAGACGTAACTAATCAAAAGCTAGAGATGATCAGGACCTACCCAGGAGCCAGTTCCAACATCAGGATTTAAAGTTTAGTTATAATGAGGCATACAAATGAGTTTTTTTCAACAGGTTTTTATTTGGAAGCTGAACTCAGAAATACAGAATTAATGCATGTATTACTGCTGTTTAATGAGAGCTGGATCACACCCGTTTTACAGCCACCTTCAAAAAAAATGGCATGGTTTTATTACCCCAAGGCCATTGATACCCTGTGGCAACTGTAATCTTCAGTCATATGTTAAGACACCTAAATATCCTACACAGCACATGAGAAACATTAGCACGCTAAGTATGGGAAGAGGCTAGCATACTAAGCAGGAAGCTACCTAAGCTTGATGGACAGAAACCTTACGAAGAATTTCTGTAAAAAAAAGACTGGAATGAATCTTCTCCCTCCCCTGTGGACTTGCAGCTGTGAATCATGTCTAGGATTAGGTGGCTACACCAACTAGTCCTGCTTCACAAAATGAAAATGCAGCCCATATTCAAGCCCAGCAACTTCGTGTCTAAGCCACTCAGCTGTATAACGGGAGGGAAAAAACCAAAACAAATATCTCCAAGATGCCTGTTTTGACTTATTACATGAAGCATTTGAACTTCCAAGAGATTACCCCAACCACTTGTATTTAAAAGTAATTTATAAGACTCTCTATTCTGTATCACATGAGCTTCTAGTCACTGTGGGGACGTTAAAACTGAGTCTTAAAACGTGTGTCCTAATTGACTTTTCCATAGAAGCAGCTATGTGTACCCTTCTCTGTGGACAGTAAATAGCCAACTGTGAAAACAGCAAGCAGAGCCAAGAGCCTTACATAAGGGTGATTTAAATAGCACCTGAGACGCTTGGAACCTCTATTCCAACTCCTCATAAAATATCTTGTAAGAAAGAGGTGTGAAACCATCTTCCATTATCCAAGCAAATGCTTTAATTAGTGGGTTTAAAGCAGACCTAAGCAGCATCTCATTACTCGGAACACTTTGTGTTGGTTTCAGTAGGCACACCCCGACAAAACCAACTAGGTCATGCAAGTAAGGTAGGACAGAGAAGCACTTATTCTGAATCGTAGAGCTTGGGTAACAGGTAACTTTTGTGTTGTCATGACAGTGGTGGCTGCCAGCACCAGCAAAAACGTACAAGCCTACAGAACTTTGTGAGGCTGTCCTGGGTTCGGCCAGGACAGGGTTAATTTTCACCAGAATCCAGGAAGGGGCACAGCCAGGCAGGCTGACCCAACCTGGCCAAACAGAGCAGGGTATTCCATACCATGTGCTGCCATGCTGGGTTCTGGTTGGGGGGAGCTGGGCAGTGGGAAGGCATTCGCGACTTGGGAGCGTGCGGCAGCAGCGGCGGGTGGTGAGAGTTGCTCTCTGCGTTCTGCTGTTTTGTTTTGTGTATTCTGCTTATCGGTATCATTGTTGTTACTGTTCCCTCTGTTTGCTGTTCTGTTAAACTGCCCTTATCCCGACCCACCAGTTTTCACCTGTTTCTTTCCATTCTCCTCCGCACCCCAGAGGGGGGAGGGGTGGCAGAGCCACTGCGTGGCGCTTTTCTAGCCGGCCGCAGCCAAACTATAACAGAGGCACAGATCAGGTAATTTAGATACGTCCATTTTGGAACAGGAAGAGGTCAGGAGTTCAGAGCACTTACACTGGAGGTGAGCTTTCTTGAGGAATCAATAGATAATTGTATGTTTATACAGACGGCCAAACAGGGCTTTTTTTTTAAAACCACTTTTTGCCACACAACTGGAGCTACACAGCTTCTGAAACTACAGATGTCTCACCTCTGATGAGCTCTGAGCACAAGTATAACGAGCTGTCTTCTGTTCAGTCATCCACAAAAACACATCCGGCAGCTCTCTGTAGATCCTTACTGCCTACTTCAGTTCAAAAAGGTTGTTCAGAGAAGGGTAATTTAATGAGCTTTACTCTATTTTGTGTTTTCTAGATTTTAACTAAATACCTTTGTATAGTGGAATGAAAACAATATTTAAAATGCTTCAAATTCCTAGTGGTTCACTGGTGTTTCTCTCCACACTGGTTTTGTAATATCTGGAAGAACCCATTAGGTTAAGAATAATGGTACAAAATAACTATGATAGGTCAGTGTGATAGCCCAATGACTTTATACAGTTTACAGAAATGTTTGTAGGATTCGTATTTAAATTAGGTTACTAGAAAACAGGGGAAAATGAACAGTAAATTAGACTGCATCAGAGGACAGAGATACATGCTGATGAAATATTAAGAGGGAACATTTCTGATTACAATTGTCTCCAGAACATGTCAGTGTCTACTTTCAATCGTTGTCTGTGGTACAGTACATAGCAGTAATATGTCAGCAGAACACGATTCATACATCTTACCAGATCAGCATAAGGACTGTTATGTTCCTTTGGAAGAAGTTGATATGAGTTATGGATTTCATTACTTTGTGGGTGGAATCACAGACAAGATATGACTTCTCTGCATCAGATTCCATCAGCTAGCATTATTATTTACAGATTTATAACTCTTCAAGTGCACTGGATATGCAAATCTGTATGCAATATTAGCATATTTCAGCTACTTAATACCTCAAAAAGGACTTTCTATACAGCATCTCACACACTACACATTTCTATGCTTGCCTTTCATTTGTATAATTCAGGTTTAGCAAGTGAACTCATTAAATCCTTGAAAACAAAAACAAGTCATTTGTAATTTACAAGAGGTTCATTCATGAAGATATTCACTATATTTTTACTAAAATCTTCTAAATCCATATTTTAATTTAATTCTCACGTTATGGTTTAAAGGATTGAATTGTTATCAGTTTTAAGAGAATTTTACTGTCTCTCTCATAGGTAAAGTAGAAACAATAGCCAAGATTGGCTTTTACCCCAAACTGTATCAGGTCAGCTACTTGTGGATGCAGAGTTTTTTCTTATTAGAGGGACATTTACCATTTCAGCACTAAGGCTGCTTCTTTGAATATGACATAGGGTAGCACTTTTGTTCTATATTCATTATCGAAGGTGACAGATACCAGTTCACCTGCTAAACTGTGTTTTCTGCAAGGGACATATTATTGTAAGGTTCGTAGAGTTTATAAGCACAAGCCCAGTATTAGCTTTTTATATTGAAATGAATTTTATCCACAGAAAACAATAAGCAATGCATGTATGGACCTGAATGAGATGTTGGCAAATTAAACTCCATTAAAGAGTCGTAGCATCTAAACTGGCAAATAACTAGAAATAACATCATTTGTAACTTTAAAGAAAAAAAAAAATAGACACAAATATCAGGATAAATAACACTGAAAAAGACTGGCTGGTTTCACATGTTCTAAAAAGACTTCTTGTTACAAGCAGCTCTTGACAGACTACAGACAACAGATCACAGTGTAAGTATCCTAAGTTTATGGACTAGAACCACTGCGTGTGTTGTGACAAGTGGGTTTCCAGTTTTAAATTTGCTGCAAATTTTTAACATCAGCAGGTTCTAAACTATTTCTGTAAGCAATATATTTTCTTTTTTTCCTAATCATCTGATTCCATAACTTTGAAGTGAAATATTCATTTTGATCAAAGTACACAAAAAAGTGTAGTTCTGTACCTGTTAAGAAGAGGAATATAGGGGACTAAGTAATTCTTGGGTCATGGAACGAGAACAGATATACTGTATGATTGTCCTCCAGGTTACAAAAGCCTTCCAACTCCCAGTCCTGCACATCTGCCCAAACAGTTAACCGTTACTGGAACATACACTGCTTATATCTTTCCTTCCTACAGCTCTGCCAGTCCAGATTGCCTTTCATCTCACTGTTTCATTCCTCCAAGAATAAGGCATGACTATGCTAAACCATACATGTAGGTATGTTCATGTTATGCAGGTCTGGTCATCTCATTTTCCAGTCTGAAGTACAGAGTGCGGTGAACTTGGCATGCTTATGTGCCTGGGTTTCCTGGCAGCCTGCTTGGCTGAGACGGCACCCTCCCACATGTCCCCAAGCACTCGGGACAAGGACTGCGTGGTGACCTGCTCAGTCCACACATCCCAAACACCGACACGATTCTGAAATACGAGTGTGATGCAGACTCGCTGGAAGAACAGGCAATTGAAATGAAAGAGACTCTTTCAATCAGAAGAGGGATGGAAAGGGATTGATGGACTTTGTCCATCAGCTCCATTGTTCAAAGCGTGCAGTGATACTACCACAATGGCAAAGTTCAGAGGACTGACTGACAAGACAAAACAATGTGTTAATTTCATGATTAGCACCAAGAATCTCTGACTGAAAGAACTTTGTAGCAATAAAGAAAATACCTATATCTGAGACTAGTCCTCTACGTACCTGTCTAATCTCCAGGATTATTTAAAAAGTGCTGAGTAAAAGCCAAGAAATATTGAACTTTTTGTCAAATTGTCAAAATGAGTAGGGTTTGGTTTTGTTTTCCCTACAAATACAATCAACACAAAGTTTTATTCAAGAGAGCTGGAACAAGCTCTTGATTAAACAAGGACCCTAATACCAGGTGGATCCCATCTGCTCAGGTATAGATACACATTTTGATGGTTGGTATATCAGTCTGTTTACAAATGCTCCGAACATCTGGAGGTTTTTCACAGCTCTTGGGTCTAAATACACATCCTTGAGAACTTAATGTAGGCATCCATCACCCGATCCCTGGTTTCCACAGACAAGCCTTCTAAAGACGATTCGATTTGGAAGATTAGTGGACCAAGACTCTGGGGAACACTGTGCAGTACTTGTACTCCAGAGTCTGAAAGACTATGTAAGTAAACTAAGGTTACTGCACTTTTTCCTGCAAGCAATCTAAACATGTAACTGAAAGCATTCTGTGCTGCCAGCAGGAAAAAAGCAAAGATGTTGGTAGGGTTTGTGTGTGGCACACCAGCGCAAAGGTGCTGTTAGGGGCCATCTACTGTTCTTCTACATTACTCTCAACAAGATAGCTTCATAACGTCTCCTGTAGTTTGGAACTGATTGTTGGTAATAACCCTGTTGGTAACAAAATAGCAATAAAGTAGTAGGAAATGAGATTTGTTTGGTTTTTTTCTCTCACACAGGAGCAAAGAATCTAAGGAATGCAAATGTTATGCTAGCACAGTAAAGATACATAATTTACAGGAAAAGTTACTAGGCTTTCTTGTTTGTTTTCAGCAGAGCACTTAATTGATTATATGTCTGTAGTTCACACAAAACAATGAAAGGGAAATTTCATCAGACTTTGGCTGCACTGAAAAGGTTTTACTTTTGCCCTTCACACAACAGCTTTTGATTTACTAATTTGTGCAAATACAAATGGCATAATGATTAAAAACAGTGTTTCTCTCCTTTGTGACCCAGGTCTAATTATGCCTCATCTGGTTTTCAGTAACACTGCCAGGAAAAAGGGCATGTTCAGACAAGTGTTTCTAGGCAATGTTCATATGCGACATACTACGGAGTTTCATCAGCTTGATATGATGATGTCTTGCCTTTTTTTTTTTTCTCCCAGGTACCATGGTTACTATTCATTATATTCATTAGTAACTTAGTATCTTCACTACAATATCTGTAGGGTTACTTAAGTCACCTCTCTGCAAGACACTTTCTTCCATTATTGTCTACTTGCCTGTCCAAACTACACTGTTTGAAATTCACAAAAAACCTAAAGTTCATTAAATCTAAAAATTAGCAGCTTTGGAAATTACAATCCTAAGTCATTAAATAAATAAAATGCTAAGGAAGTACTTACTACAAGTTTCTTCTTAAGTTACCACTTTTAGGATGTTCATGCTTGCCATTTAAATTAATCAGACTGCAGCATTTGGTGTCACTCCGGTACAAAGCATTAAGTAGACAGCCCACTTAAGCAACTCATCCTCTCTTCATTTTGAAGATCTGTTGCTGACTACTAGGGTTGGGTGGGTTTTTTTCTCCCTCATTTTATACTTCCTCATTCTGCAAGACATCTTTATTAGTTTATAACTAACACTAGCTCTATGGAATAGTACAAACTGCACTAGAGACGCCATGTACTGTATACAAGATGCTGTGTATTATTTAAAGAAAACTAAAGGAGCTTTTAGTTTGTCATTTATTCTGTCCTACTGCTGAGAATTCCAAAGGCTCAATTTTCCTTAAAAAGATTTCCAAAGGTGCCACTTTTGCTCCCATATAGAATTAACACTATTTTAATAAAGAATATTGAGATTTCCCATAGAAAACTTGTTTTCTTTGCCAGCTGTATAAGCAATCTGTGTTGTGACTTCACAGCAGTCTAGAAACCTCCAGCATTTAGGACTCCTTTAAATACTAAAAAATGGGTATGATACATGATGAGTTTTCTAGTTGCTAATGTTTGAAAACTTTCTGGAGCTATACTTATGCTACGAATGCAAAGACATCAAAGCTAGCTCTAAATAAATCAGCTTAGGTTTGAAAGCAGTATTGCAGTTTAGTTTGATGTGCTCCTTTGATCCCCTCCACTCCCCAGTACTTTGCCAGCACTTTCTGAGCAGAGTTTGTCAAGTCAGTCTCAGAGCCGCACAAAAACCCCTGGGCACATGCAAGGTTCCCTGGCTGAGCCCACCACTAGATTGGAGATTTCTGCACTGCACACTACAGCACTACCAAGACATTCCTGTATTAACTTCTATATCTCCTACAAACTGGACATTAATTGCAGCTGCAGTAGGTGAATGGAAGGAGTCATATAATATTAATTTCATTTCTTTTTTGATGTGCTATGCAGTTTTGTGTTATTCACAGACAATGGTAACATTATGCTAATAGAGACAACTTAGATATGCATAGCCAACACTGAGGTATTTGTGGAAATAATCATATTGCTCATTGAAATACATTTTTACATCAAGTTTCTATACATACGTATCAGTATGTTAGCTTTGTCCACTGTAGTTCTTCCATGTCCATTTCCTCAGCTGAAGCTTACCAGGAATTAACTTCAAAATATAATTTATTTTTTTCCTGTACACAGGAAAGCAGAAACTCCCTACAGAGCAAAAAGACAAAGCAGCTCTCCAGACAACATTGATGAATTCAGTGGCAAATAGCCAATCTTTAAGTACCCTACTACAGGCTTATTTCATGCCACCTATTTGTTCACTTTTTTCCCTTCTCCTCTGTGTTGTCTCCTAGATTGTGGGGAGAGTACACCACCAGCAAATTCTGCTCCTCTGTAATTCCTGTGTAACTGGTCAGCTGAACGTCAACCTTGTAGAACCAGAGTGATTCACTGTTTGGTAGCACCACCACTTCCTTCTGTCACACATATAATTCTGCTAAAAATGTGCTGCCCTATCACTTGGTGAAGAATATCAGATTAATGATTGTGCTAACTTTAGAAATGAATGCTGTCATTCTTTGCTCACTGATTTGTTTGCTCGTGTACACTGTAGAGTTTTGTTGCATACCAATGCCAAACCCGGTCCACATTGGGTTAAATCTCTGGTATACACCTTTGCGCCAGTACCTGAGCGACTGTCAGAAGAACTGTAGAATTCTGTACAATCAGTTACTGTTAGTATTATTTGTAACAACAGTATTTTCAAAATTTAGTTGGGTGGTTTTTTCCTTCTGTGTCTTGTTCTATGCCTATAAATTTACAATAAATAAAAACATATTTTTTTGCTGTTCACTCGATATTGTATTTTATCCTTAAGCAAGTTTTCACTTGTAGAAACAGGGATAAGGAAATACAATTTAGGATCTATGTTTTCAGAGTGATGGCAACCATTCTTTAAAATTGCTATAGTCCAGAATAAAAAACAGTTTTACGCTAGCAGTTAGGACCCATCAAGACTGTCATAGCAGCTCCAGCAATTCAAAGCTACAGATAACAGTTCGCCTACATGGTTCTGAACCCCAGCATTTTCAATTTAGAAGAGCAGACAGCCTTTGCCTCCAATTTCCAAAATATTGCTAGGATTAATCAGGTATGTTGTTTTGTTTTCTGATGAATTCTGTTGCCAGATGCCTCTCAATTAGAAATCATTTGGTCAAAAAAGTCTTAATAAGACTATGCCTTTTTGAAAACTTTTATTTCTGTCAGAAATCCTAAGTATTCTTACTTTGTACACAGACAATTAGCCCTAGGTGGTGGTATCTTGTCAAAGTGGCACAGACTAAAATATATTTTGTAACAAATTATCTAAAGCTCATGGCTTCATTATATTCTTTTCCTTTACATCGTCTGTCCTACATTACAGTATCGGGAAGGATAAGGATCTTGCTCCCTCCTATTTCAATCTTTTCTGAAATTAAAATACCCTAATCATGCTGTCTCTTTACATGGAAGATCTTTCATGCTTCAAATTTTTGTTGAACTTTTTATCTTATTTATTTTCATATATGTTTTTTTGAGAGAAGTAGACAATCTGCAAAGAGTACTCCAGAAAAAAGTACCATCCAGTTTTTATACTAGAACTATAAAGTCTTTAAAATTGTTTTTCTACATATTTCTCATGCATCTTGACATTAGTTTTGTTCTTTTCTTGTTAATGAATTTTGAGGTTGGTGATTTGAAAAGGCAATCCGTTCATAGAATCACAGAATGTTTTGGGTTGGAAGGGACCTTAAAGATCATCTAGTTCCAACCTCCTGCCATAGGCAGGGACACCTTCCACTAGACCAGGCTGCTCAAAGCCCCATCCAGCCTGGCCTTGAACACTGCCAGGGAGGAGGCAGTTGTGACAGATCTTTTTCCTTCAAGCTCATTTGTTCAGTGGTAAGTATCTAATCAGTAGTTTAAAATTTAATTTCAAACTCGCATTCCCTCCTAGTAGTCTGAAGCAGCTTTCACTTGCCCTGGTATTACCAGTTTTGCTTCGCTTTGAAGATTCCCCACTGGACATCCTCAAACTCCAGTCACCATGATGACATCCCTTACCATAGGTCTTGATGTGCACCATAACAATTCGACAGTGGCCTTATGATCATTTCTCATCACTCTAGCAAGAAAGGGGCTGCCACCTGTTTTTTCACTCCCCAATTTCTACCATGTAGAGATATCAGAAATCGTGCTGTACATACAAAGCTGCATTTTTCAGGTGGAGTTAATTTGCTGGAGCTGGTCAAATAGTCAACTGAAGAAAACAGCTGAATAGGAAGTCCAGATTCCTCTGTCCCTGTTCTCTAACCCAAGTGGTTTAACAATCTCATAAAAGTTTCTACAAAACCTCAGATTTTATGTTGTTGAGCTTCAACACGTATACATGGGCAACAGCAGTTCCCTGCACTTCTGAAAAACAAGTGAATAACAACGCATGCATTGTCTTTGTATTAAAGGTGTTTATCCCTTGAGAAGAATGGAATGAGTTAGATTACACATAAGCAAATTACCTGAAATGTTTTCTCCTTAGAATTGGTAGACACTTTAGAATCTAAATCAACAAGGGGGGGGGGGGGGGGGGGGGAAGCAAATTTTCTTTGCTTTTTAACATTTCCATACTTGTGTGAAAAAGTAAGTGAATACCTCCATCAGTTGAAAATTTATACTAAGTACTCTTTTGCCAGTCTTTACTCAAAGGGTAGAGCTGAAACAGCCTTCTCCAAAAACCAAACAAATCCAAGAAACACAACTCTAAAGCGATTACTAGGTTACTTATATCTATACTAAGAGTCACAGTCACTATCCAGAAATATCTCTGCTTTCAATCCCATTTCCAACACGTGTGAGGGTACAATTTGTGCAAGCTTTCAGCATTGTGGGTTTTTTATTAAGGGACTTTTTCATTAAAGATTTCTTCATGAACTCAGAAAAATACACCTTGCAGGATGTTTTTCCAAGGCAGAAATCAACCACAACAATGCAATTTCTGATGGATAATTCATTTGATCTGTATTCCACCAAGACAAATAATCCAGTTTCCTCATGCAATCTGTTCCAGACCTGCTTATCCATATTGTTAGAAAGGTTTTCTTCTGAAGACTAACCTGAAACTTTCTTGATGCAGTTTAAGTTCATTACTACATCTCTTCTTCATTGTGAGAACAGTACACTTAATTATTTTTAGTAACTGACTTACATATTTGAAGAGTGTTTTTATGATCCTTCCCCCCCTCAGTACCTTTCCCTTTGTGTTGTTCCCGAAGCTAAATTTCATTAGGTCTATGCAATAGGTACCAGACCACAGAAACATCTTGCTAAATCTAAAACAGAAACATGTCCATCTCAGTGGTTTATCAATAAACTTCAATTTTAGCACACAGAGGCTGTAACATAAATATAAAATGCATGCCTTTTGGCAAGCTACCAGCTTTGAGTGTTCCTTGACTGTGACAAATCCATCAAAGCAAAAAAGTGCCCCCGGGAAACTTGCTAATAACATGGCACAATGTTATCTCCCCTGCGGAAACGGAAAAAGGATGGGAGCCTTTTCCTCTAATTTAATTAAAAATGAAAACTTTCATTAAACTAGGATATATCACACAGTATTTTAAGAAAAGTAATCTCTGCTGTGTTCAGGAATCACTATTGTGTATAAGAAAATTAAATAAGATAAAATTAAACGATAACATGTGGGTACTTCATGGAAGCACTGTGCAATAAGTTTAAGGGTTTTTTTTTCTTAATGTAGAAGTAAGCTCATCTGACTTCTTCTAGACTCTAAGGTCTGGTACCTTTGTTTTTCTTCAGTAATGAAAGGTAAAGAAAATACAGAAATCACTACTGCATGAGAGATGAAAGGATAAAAAACTTCATACTGTACATAAGTGCTACCTCTTCAGAAAATACAGATTATTCAGGAGAGTCAGTTACTGGTGTCTTCCACAGTTTATTTAGTCATATTGTTTATCTATATAACACCAACTATACACAAACACTTAACTAAAGACAAAACATTGTTTAAACAAACACACAAAAAAACAAACAGTGTTTCACATACATGGTAAACTGCTAGAGTCTGGCCATTACACAAAGTTACTTTCTTTGTCAAAATAAATATATGCATTTCACAGAACTGTAGACATTGGGTTGGGAAAGTATACCAAGAAATACTCCTGCCAGCCTTCCCTTTCTTCTAGCATGTAACTCTATCTGATAATGTGTAAAATCTGCATGCAACTCGCTGACAAAACATTTCGTCACTCTGTGTCCAAGAAAGGCTAGAAGCTGGCCAGGCTGTACAATGAACTGAAGTTCTGCCGCGATAATTCTTCCCTTTCAGCTACCTACTTACTGCCAACTCCTGTTAATTGAGGTTACAAAATTACGTGCACATTTCTTACGAAAATGTTATCTTCAAATTCCTTTTTCTTTCAATTCAAACACGAAAACTTTAATTATTAAAATCCATTACATTTTTAGAAACTTTTTTTTATTTGCAGTCTTAGACTTTTACCTTTAAAATATCTACTCCAATATATCTAAAGCTTCATTTATATTTTTAATTAACCAACATACTATGGAGAAGATATGAGTCATTACCCCACATTGTATATAGAGAAATTGAGGCACCAGAAAATAACGTGGCTTCAACAAAGTCATTACCATAGTGAGATCAACTTTCAGTCACCGTTTTCTTCTTCATTTGGTGTAAGACTACCACTTCACTTTCAGTTGAAAACTAATTTTCCACTTGTGTTATTAAGTTTTCTACAGTGTTTCTCAGAAGTCACTCTATACTTATAGAGAGTATCTCCAACGTTCAGAAATACAGCACCCAAAGTGAAAAATGACAGCAACAGAAGATAAACACAAATCATTCAGGTACTTGCTTAAGTACTATCAATATTGTTTGGAATTTCATCAAGAGATTCTTTCTGTGTTTAGGCAGTCACTAATAACTGCTCTCTTCCTAACCGCGTACAAACTTTTAACATGCAGTACCTGAACAAACACTCCTGGAGAAATAACTCCTCCTGCCTTCTTCCCTCCCCCGTAATAAGACGACTGCCTACTGTCACCCTCAAGCACGACGTGAAAATAAGTAAAGTTCAGGAACAGCAACTGCTTCAGTACAATGCCAGTTCAGTGTAGGAGGTGCAGAATTACCCCATCGCTAAAAAGAGGAGCTGTAAATTTGCCAGTCTTCTTAAAATATAACAACATATGGTAGCAAAGAATTTGCTAAGACAGTAATCAAGTTAGTTTGGCAGCAAATCGGTGTATGAAATGTTGCATACCTGAATATTTTTCAGTATTTATTTTTGACTAAGGGAGTTTTGTTAATTTCTCCTTCATGTTTGCCTTCCGAGCCCTCCTCCCCACCTTTTTCAATCTTAGTAGGGGCTCACAATTTCTACAGTCCAGTTTACGCTAATTTCAAATCACACTGCGTGCAAGATAAGCAGGGAAAAGTAAGGTTGAACGTCACAAGGAAAATCTGGTAGCGTTTCAAATCTCTGCTTATGATTTCTGAGATAACCTGAACCCTATTTCACCTCAGCATCAATAATGAATTTCCATGAGTGAAACTAACCCTCCTGAGACAGTAAAGAATACAATCAACCTTCAGTGTACTTGCTGGCGGGGGCTACAGTTTTAAATTGGTCAATGTTCTGCTGACACTGCACATAAAGAAACAGAGCTGAGCTCACCAAGTACTATATATTCTACACTTAACTCAAATGCAACAAAAAGTGGTTTTGTTACTGAAATAAGCTGGTAGTAAGTATATAGTGAGAAAATAGATCTCTTGACAAGAAAGCATTATTTTTAGTTATTTTTGTTAGTAGTATCACACTTTAAACAAAATGTTTAGCATAAACCAGGTTATATAAAACTTTCTCCCTCATGAATTGCAAAGCTCCTTGCCCACAGACTATTTTGTTATATGTTGCTAGAAATGTGATGATCAGATTCTGTTCAACAATACCACAGCAGATTTCTAAAAGTGAAGTTTACGTACTTTTACTATTGTGCCACATGTAGCATGATTAGAAGGCATGAGATACTCCATGGACAATCCTTTATTGAAGCAATAATCTTTTCTCTGGTATTAGCGGTACTTTCCACATGAGAAGACTCTGGGAGTAAGACTCTCATAATATCATCTATACAGATTGTTTGGACAGAAATCCAAAAAGCACCTAAGACATTAACTGTGAGCAACATGGGCTCAATATAATAATATAGAAGGACTGTGTATTATCACTTTTAAAAAGGAGCACCCTTCCACTCCGAGTGATGCAGCAGTTCCCAGAATAAAACTCTGGTAATATCCTTTTGCTGATCCCCACCCATCTGCACGTGGCACATTGCCAGCTGGTGCATAGTAATTTACAGAGCACCTCGTGAGCAGGAACAGCTCAGGTTCTCAAATGGTTTCAGTACAGGCAGACTAGCAATCTACAACGGTGACTTTATAACCTCTAATCTGCCCTAAAACATGTGCAGTGATACTGATATCCATACCATAACACCGTATTTCAAAACTCCTGAAGTCATCTCTCAGCCTCTTCACATTCACAGGATAACCAAAGTTACTTTTTTTTCCCATCTCTCTGAAACTGTTTGGATCCTGTGCTTACTGACATAGGACAAAGACGCTTTGTCATCCCACTTTCTAGATGACACAAGCAGTGCTCAATTCATTCACACCAACAACGCTAAATGCTCCTCCACCAGCGGCAAAGTATTCTCCGTGTTAACAGACCAAGGCTTCCTCAGCCTGAAACCTACTGACACACATCGCTGACCAACTGCCACAGTCTCTACGTGGCGTCTTTTACTGTTGCTGCTTATGGAGCAGATGTGACAAAGTTTCAGAGGATTTCTTTCATTAGTCACTGTATATACATCCAGATACACCTTCATTAAAATTAATTTGTTGCAGATATTTTGTGATGTTAATTAGCTTCCAGCAGAGGTATTTTCATTAGGCATTGATTAGTAGTTTTATTTGCTCTGTGTATCACTGTAGATGTGCCTTGTTATATCCCACAGTGGTCTTACCTGATAATTTTCTTTTCCCTGCCCCTGCTCCTTTTAAATTTTGTGACACTCCTCACCCCCTTTGCAACTAGCTGATCAAGTTTTTACAGTATTGTAGACAGCCTTAGGCTTACGCCACACTGCTCAATTTACATGGAATGTGGAAGGTGTAAATTACAGACTCTTTTGAGAAACTTATGTATTGTTGTCACACTTAATCTGAACCTGATGATACTAAAATGCAGGTTAATCTAGAAACAGAAAAGTTCCTAAACATGGACAGCCCTGGGTCTGTAGTGCTTTTTTGGACTGCTGTATTTTCTTTACCATTTTATCAATAACACCAGTTAAAAAAAATTAAAAAATCAACTGTGAACAGAACTTTTAGTTCAGAATTGGTTATTTAACACCATAGGATTATTCCAGAAGTTTGAGATGAACTGTCAAGCCTCCTATAAAAATCTGGTACCAATAAAAATACAGTAGTATATGGCCTGGAGAGGCTAGACCAACATATTTAGGATGTCTTGAGGTGTGTCTCAAACTTTGGTGGACTGGCCCTGTAAAGCTTTAGGATACAGTGCCCTATCTGTTACAACTTCAGATGAAACTCTGACGCACATCATCTTATCTCAGACACTGGAAGAACACGGCCTCTAGCATATTTCAATCCTGTTGTGAAATGCAACCCATATCTTCATTTACAGGCAACGGGAGAGGTGCTGCACGTATTCTATCCTTTACTCCCCACAGATTTAGCACATCAAAAATTTTACCGGCATTGGACAGAAAATTTCTGTTGGTTATGTTTATTACTAGGATAAATGAAGTAAAATTGGAAACGCATAGAATCCACAATGGACTGAATGCAAAGAGGTAATACTCTATTCTCCTAACAGAAACAACTGCTCCAGCTCTTCCATCCAGACCTCTGTGCTCTATCTATACCAGTAAACTACACAAGGCCAGACAAATATAAACACTGTCTCTGGTACATTGTCAATACTGTTAAATTGGGACCCGATTCCTAAAACAACTTTGGCCTAGGCTCAGCAGTAATCCTAACAACAATTATGGAAATAACTGCTCAAGTTTTAGGGGATAAGGAAGAGTTTGGTCATGAGCATGCAAGTCAAGCTGCACCACAAGTTCTAGGACAGAAAATTGTCCCTGGCACACTATTTACTAGTTCAGATGTAGCATTAATAGTCTCAGAGCACCATACAGGGGAAGGATCACAGAAAGAGCGTGAAATATTGCAGCAGTTAAAGAATTTGATTAGTTATATGTTTACAGCTATAAATATTTCATTATTATTTATATTATTTTATTTATATTTGCACATATTTATATTACATTGTTTATTATAATTAGTGGATTCTAAATTCACTGCATAATTAAAGTTCTATTTTATGTGAAATTTTGTTTTCCCATATTTTCAGCTTAAAATTGTATATAGCAAAACAAGTTTGGAAGAACTTGCATCTTTTTTTTAAAGGAATTCACAGAAAAAAGTTATCTTTGATAAGCATTTTACCAAAGTACTGAGAAACAAAAGTTTGGAAAAAATTTAGTTTCTTAAAGTATTGGGCCAAGTGTCCTTTGGTATTCTACTACCTCATTGCTCTTGCCCCTGCCAACAGTACTCCCAAGCTCCTTCTGCTGGTCTTCAGCCACTTTCTCCTGTGGCAGCACTAGCTCCTGTGCTCCTCAGCTGTTTGTCTACACATGAAAAAAGGAGTTAACGTTTGTGGAGCCTGGCTGGGGAATGTGGGTTTGTCAGCTGTTCAGTCCGTACAAAATCTCACGGGGCAGTTGTCTGCTGCCTCTCAGACTGCATTCCTTTCACTAGAAAGGAAATGAAAGGGGTGATTTTTTAATTATTTTTGGGTTGGTTTTTGTTTCTACATAGTAGAAATGAGCTTAAGATATACTTTTAGAAGAACTTACTTCAGGGAGGTAAACTGGAAAAGAATACAAAAGAAAAATCAATGAGTGACAGAAACTGTGAGTCTCTCCAGAGTCTGAATCAATGTAAATAAACCTTCAAACCAACCCATCCCAGCTGATAATAAAAGGCCTGCGAGTTAAGAGCAGGTTCTCATCAGCTACAATTATTTTGTCAAAACAGCCTACAAACCAAGTTGTTTTATACATGAAAATCTTCCTGTATGCAAACAGTTTCAACATATATTATCAAAAAGATATGTTAATTATGATAAACTGGTAATATTTTAAGCAAGACAACGTGACACTGAGTACCAACAGCACTGAAATTGTTTTCAGTACAAGCTGGATCATGCCACAGATGCTTATTATTTCAACAAAAACACCTTTAAACAGGATTTGATGTTGCTGCAGGAGTGGTATGATGTACAAGAGCAAAGTTTTATGTAACAGCAAATAAAGTACACATAACTTCTACATACTAAATAGAAAGAGTCTTTTTAGTAATACTTCACATTTATCAAGTCAAATAAAAAAAAAAAAAAAAGCAGCATTGTTTCCAAAGAGCCAAAATATAACTAATAAAGTTAGGAAAAAAGGAAATCTATGTTCCAGATGAACATAAACTAACATGTTAATCTCTTCACAGTTGACAAAATAACTGTGGAGCTACTTTCTATTAGCCACCAAGTAGAGTACAGACAATTATAATACATTAAAATATATGCCTTGAACATACATATCTTTGAAAAGTTTTGCAGTATGTTTAGAAGCATTAATAAATTTTGATTTTCAGTTGGCATTTTTATGTCTCAAATGAGTACTGAAGTTCAGAGAAGACAGAATCTTGATTTTTATGAAGTTCTGAGGATAACTATCTTCTGGTAAAGTCAACTGACACTGAGGGCACTTACTAGCTTGGAAGATCAACTCCCAAATGACTCGGACTGTGTACAGCCACACAGATCAACTCCCAGATGACAGTACTGTGTACTGTAAGCGGTAGAGCTCGAAAGAAGGATTTTGAGATATGACACCAGGCTTACTATTTCACTCGCTATCACAAATCTGTCCTCTGTGATTCAATGGATGGGGATGATTTCTGCTGCTAAATGCCCTGTCTCCTACAAAGAAATCAGCAACTAACAGAACTTAACATTTTTATTTTATAGTGTACTATCTGATGCAAGCACTAGCACAATATGAGATTCAACTTGACTTGGTACTTGGCCCTAACTCTGCAGCTAGCCCTAATTGAGATAATTGCTCAGCAAATCAAAGTAGTGTAGCAAAGCAAATAATTAGGTGTCACAAAATGCTGTGCTAACCCATTTTTTTTTCACCCTCAGTAAGTAACAAGAGGTAACCCAGCCCAAGTCTTCCCCTCCTACACCAAACAAGAAAATGACAAATTATTTTATGTGTCCAGTTTATACAACAATTCTTGTATTCTTCCCAAAGCTTTTGAAACATGAAATTGTTTTTAGGCATAGAGGCTATGTCTTCGGAGCGGAACAACTTTCTCCAAAACAAGTCAATACCCAAGTGAGCATCTGGAAGTTAACCAGTGTGCAGTATTTCAGTTCAGACACTAAAGAGTGTAGGAAGAGTTCAACAGATTCTGTCACAAATTTTCCAAAATAAGTACTAATTTATCTGAATTGAATACAGTGAGGACTTGATTTTTAGATACAACTATTTTGAAGCAATTTTGGAATGCTTAGCACTTTTGAGGATCACAGATTTTCACACCAATAAATGAAAAGTTGAAAATTAAACATGATTTTCCTTTTTTAAATATAGGCTTTGGGGACAGAAAATAAACGGCACCAGAAGCATTTCATCTCATCCTAAAATAGTATGCAAAGAGAACCAAGATGAAATCTCTTCAGGGGTGTCTGTTTCTCTCTTTTAAAGGAGGAAGTCTAAGTTCCCCAGATTAGATTTGCACTACATTTAGAGATAAAGACTCAGTTCAAGATTAAGAAATTTATATGAAGACACCTACAGATGCACAGACTGTCTAAGTGTTCTTCATAGTCAACAAAGATCTAATCCATAGTCAGCAGAGTGAATCAGCTCACCATGAAGTTAACACCTAGGACGCACTTGAAATCGCATAAATACAAGCAATCACTTTCGTAAAAAGAATTCACGTTGGAAAGGGTGTCAGGAACCAACCTCCAGCTCAAAGCAGAGTCAACACTGAATTTAGTCCCAGTTGCTGACAACATTTTTCAGCCGGGTCTTGAAAATCTCCAAGGACAAAGATTCTAAAACATCACTGGCTAACCTGCTTTAGTGCTTGAATATCTTCATGGTAACTCTTCTTTTATCCAGCTGGAACTTCCTTCATTTCTCATTATGACTGTTGCCGTTCCCTCCCACTGTTTCCTCTCAATAAAGATCCTGGCTCCATCTTATTTGCAGCCTCCCTGTATGGCACTAGGGGGCTGCTGCTAAGTGCCCTTGAAGCCATCTCGTCTCCAAAGCTGAGGAAGCCCAGTTCCCCGAGCCTCTGCTTACAGGGTAAGTGGAGCAGGTTAGTAAGTCTATGCCAAACTCATTCCAGTCTATTAACGTCTTTCTTGCATGAAGGGAGCAAAAACTGGATGCAGTATTCCTACATGGGTTAGTAAGTATCAAGTAAAGGGCATTGGGGTGGAAAATCACTTCCTTAACCTACTGACTATGTTTCTATTGATACAGCCCACCATGCTGTTAGCCTTCATCATCACCGGTGCACACTGCTGGCTCATGTTCAAACTACTGTCTGCCAGGACCCCAGTCCCTTTCAGCAAAGCTGCAACCTGGCCAGTCAGTCCCCAACCTGTACTGGGAAAGTGATTTAGTCTATCACAGGTGAAAAATTTAATATTCGTCCCTGTTGACTTCCGGACTATTCTTCCAGCATCAGGGCCACCTAAACAGTAACCTTATACTCAAGCAAATTGAATGCACCCCCCAGTTTGGTGCCATCAACAAACGTGATGGTGTACTCCATCTCCTTCTCCAGGTCATTGACAAAGGCAGTAAACAGGACAGGTCCCAGAATAGTCGGGTCTTGACTGTGGAGTAGGTGTTAAGATTCCATACACACATACAGACATTTATAAACAAAGGCAATTAGGTGTCAGGCCTGCACTGAACTGCAGCGTAGATGGCTAATGTTGAGATGAGTAGGGTTGTTCTCCGATATTAAACAGAGTATTTTATGTCAATAAGTGATTAACCCTTCCTCAGTATGGAAAGCTTTTTGTATGAGAAACAAACAAGTAAAAACAGTCATGAGTTACAAATTGTGCCAGCTGAGGCACACAAATTCATTTATGTCTAGTAACACAGATATGCATCAACTGAGCGTAATATGGCATCACTAAGAACTCTGAATATGATGGAAGATGTATTGACATTAGCCTATTAAAAGGCATCATAAATTAGAACTTCTCATCTGGAAGTGCAACCTTTAAGTCTTACTCATAAGAGAACTCATTCTTAGACAAGATGACATTCAGAAAGCCAAATGAGCAAAAAAATTTAGATTTTTTGGGGGTAGCAGAGCACGTAGTGAAGTTGTCATTAAAAAAGATCTAACTGTGTCCACTCGACTTACACCACCTAAGAACATGCACACACTTCTCAGATACACAGGTGCCTTCACTAAAAAAGCAAACCTACTGAATTTTATTTCTCAATACAACTTCGTGGGAGTGATTAAACTCTACTTCCATATTCTGATGACTTGTACAGAACTCACAGTATAAACTCAAGTTACCAAGTTTCAGAACAAATGAAACAAGTTACCCAGTTGTCTTTATTAGCTGTATTACTCCATTTTAGGAGTGCACCTTTGTTGCAAATTATTTACACTTTTACTTTCTGCCAAGCACTGTTAAAAAGACACATACCTGAGAACATAAAAGCAAAAAAACATTTATCTGAGGATAATAAATACCTCAGCTCAGACTATTTGTGCCTATGTATATACACTTTTTTCAAATATACAATTACATACCAAATGCTGTAAGCATTCCAAAATTCTCTGCAGTAGTACCCATCAAAAAAGGATTCATAGTCTTTGAAAGTGGACAAATTATGCAGAATCTTCCATCTAAGACCTCAGAAGTCCTTAAAGTAGGAATATACACATTAAAAAGTCACCATGTCCCTAAAGTTACAACAAGATAAGGTACAAAAAAATACGGGAGAGAAAACTGGAAGATAATACAATAGCATGAATGTTAATACAACAATACTACTAAAATAATAGCTGTCATTTTCCCAGAAGGGCCACACCACCAGCTTGTGCTGAATTTATGGCCACACAGCTGTATCACCTTTCCCAGCAGACCAGGGTCAGGTTCACTGCTAAAATAACCAAAAGCCAACCTATATGAAAAGTGCTGCTATGGAAGTAAAAGACTTCTACTGTTCTAACACAAACCTACTGTTGTTCTTTGCATTTAAAATGGAATGGTGAAAGATCCACCCCAGTTTACACAGGGAGAAGCATCCTGCAGCGGCAAATATTCTCCATATGATGCAAAAGTTTATGGACCCAAGACAGATGAGGCAAATTGTTCAATGAAGGAATCATACAAAAGTAGTAGCAGAATAAGACCACAGAAATTGCAAAGGATATTTTTACCATTAGAAACTTCTTTTATACCTCAGTTCATGACAGTTAGCAGACACTAGTGTAATAATGCTTTAGCTGACGTCATTTTAATAAATAAATAACTTCTAATAAAACATCAAAATATACATTTTGATGTTGATCTCATTTATTAACATTGCACTGCCACAAGGAACTGTAAAAATAATATAGACACATTCTGACAACAGAATAACTAATGTATGTTAACTCTTAAACGCTTCTGAGGAAAAAACCCAAGTGTTTTACCCGTAAAAAATGTCATAGAAGTTATCACCAAAAAAAAAAAAAGAAACCTACAGTGCCTTGCTCTTAATTATGTTCATAAGATATGTTAGAAGTAGCACACATGCATTATCCTGAGAGCCAAAAAAAAACAGAGTATGAAATTAAGGAAGATTTCTTAGCTTCTTGCAATTAACTATATAATCTCGCATGATACTTAAATCACACGGATTAGACAAACTGGAATCAAACAGTTACAATCCTGAGGAGAAAAAAGATTTTGCATTAGCAGGCACAATTTCCACCCACACAACCTCCGTTTACTTAAATGTATCCATGTGAATAGCTCCTTCAGAAACAAAATACCTGATTAAGAGTGTAAATTTCTAATAAGCTCAATACAGTACTAATCTTTATTCCCCATGAGAACTTCTACTGACATCAGTGGGAGTAAGATTAAGCTAATACTGTTTTTGAAAATTTAATACTTAATTGATCAACTTCGAAACAATGCAACTTGTCTCAAGTTCTTGCTGCATCTGAAGTATAGTGGATAAAGCACAATTAATGAGTCAGAACAAATGACTTTGGCTAAAAGGTTCATTTTTTCCTGTAATCACATTTATGTGGGTTTGCAAATCTTGATTTCAATGTAGTTTTCATGTTCTGTCAGAACAACGGTAACAAGAGGACTTCAATTAACAGTGTTACCAATTTGCTCTTAGTTTCTCCCAGACAAATTTCTTCACTTTTCTCTATCCCCACACATTCCAAAGAACATCTAATGTACTGGTAATACACAATTATACCACTTTGACAAACAGTGCTCCAAGAAATCATGTCAGTTCAGTTACAGAAGTTTGGCATAGTTGTGCCTAGCATTTTAATAAAGCATTAAGTTCTTCAGAAGAACGAGTTCAAAGGATGAATTTAAAAACAAGATCTAAAGTAAGGAATCATCCCATAATTAGGTTAAAACACTTAGAATTCAAACTTTTTCTTATTTCTAATACAAAAATATAATGATATTCCAGCTAAGTGTCATCTATCTCATATTATCCAAACTAACCTTTTTAGTGCAACATGCATGGAACAGACAACTAGGAGTAAATAATGTTGCTTTGTGGGCCAACTTATTCTCAATTTCCAAATCATTTCACTTGGAAAGGAAATAAGCAGAAAATTTTTATACTATTCTAATCAATTGGAAGAGTTTTTAAATTGTCAGATTATTACTTTTTTTACTTAAATGGTGTTTATACCTTCAGATTTTTGGTTTTTTTATATATCAACTCCAAATAATTGCAGGAAGTCCTTAGTGACACTTTTACTCCATGTCATGCTACACCTGAGGTGCTATGGACATGTTTATAACAGCTTTCAAAAATGAGTTATGTATTTTAAACAACGACAATGTTTAGGCATGAATCTCACAGCTATTTGTGTAAATACAATACCTAGCAATTATATTGTTACTCATTACACCACTGCTTTCTTAAGTTTAGCACATTTCTACTACAGCTGTAATACTGCCAAAATAGGATAGCTGTGTGATAGTTAAAGCTCTGAATAAGTAAGATAAACCAGGAAAAAAATTTGGAGTGGCTTTCATCAGGCACTGTGAAACTGAACAAAGTATTATCAAGGACCTGAAGCTGTAGAAAACAAATTCCATTTCACAAGAAAATACAGGATATTTGTACTGTGATATAAACAAGGTAAATCTTTAACAAGATATTCTTGTTTCAATTCTTTTCTGAATATGAAGTTTCATGAAATTATGAATCACTATAGCAATTAGAGTTCACCATAATGGCACAAATTAAACACTGAATCATGTAAGAAAATACTTGTTTCAGACTAGGCACAACTCAGAATATTTTGTATCTACATAAGCTTTTATTTTCTAGTGCAGCTCCATACACATTCAGCTTCTTTGGAACAGCAGCAGCTATTTAACAATACAGTTCAAGAATGAAGATAAGCTAATTTTAACTGTCATACTAATCAAAAACAAAGCTGGAAGGAACTTCGTAAGTAAACTCATGCTAAACCTGAATGATGCTTGCTCTGCCTGCAGCAGATGTGTGAGAGTTAATTCTCATTCTTTTTCATACATCTTTTTTTCTTTACATACATAAATACTATCACATTTTTCTCTTTTCAAGCTTTGAGAATTATATTCTGTAATAGTTTATAATTTTAAATCATTTTAAATCTTCCATGGTTATTCTTTGTCTATGTATTTCTGGAATTGTGGTGCCTAGAGATGCAAAACTCAGCCCAAGCCCTTAGCAGAAACATACATAAACATGTTTCAGAATTCTTTAACTTATTGTCCCTCTTCAAACCTGTAACTGTAGCACTGATTTTTCCCCTGCAACGAAATGGAGTAATGTTCACTCATGATCCATCACAAGCTTCTACAATTTCCTTGGGTAATGCTTTCTAGCCTTTCTCTCCTGAAGTGTCTCATACATACACAAAGATTATTATTCTGTACAAGTAGGGAATTTAGGCATTGCCTCTTTTTGACTGCCATCCTGTTCATTTGGGGGGCTTAACTGCCTTCATTTCCCCTGTTTATGCTTAAACCTTTGAATCCTGCTCTTACAGCTACTTTAATGCCATTTGCAACTAAATGCTACCTGTTCCTTCATCGGGCTCCTTACAAAACTGTTGAATAGCGCTCAGTCCAGACCTCACTCAGCCCATCACTTCATTTGATGGCAAACTAAATAGCTGATTTGAAACCAGCAGTCAGAGAATCTGTCTACTACTCATCTAACAGTAGTTCTATCTAGTTCCCGCTGTTTAGTATCCACAACAACACATCTAATGGACTACAATCTACTTCTGAAAAAGCTTTACAGAAAAGTAGAAAAGACATATGACAACCCTCAAAATGGAACACTGCCTGAAATTTTGAATGATCTCTGCATTGTTTCAAGGGCAATCTTCCACTGGAAGAGAGGTATTCTTCTACTCCCCAGTGGTCCGATGATGCTGTGCAAGCTACTGTAGAAAGAAGGGAGGATCATCATCTGCTTCATTAGTTTCCGGCCTCTTTAACTGGGGGAGGGAACCAAGTAAAAGTCCACTTACATGTTAGAATACAAACTGTACATCAATAGCTGCACAAGGACTTCCTTTGTGTCATTCAAACCATAAAGGCCTCTAAGGCTGTCCATAGTTTGTTCTCAGTTTTTAACTTCAGAAAAGAAACTGTATGACGATGTTAAATATTTTGATGGAGTCTTTACAACAAAATCAGATTGCTAACTTCTATTTGCATAGCCCGTCAATAAAAGCAGAGCTGCCAATAATGCCATATCAGGTTTACCGTTCAGAAAGAGATACAGCAACCAATCTATCTAATTATAAATAAAAATTTTTCGCCTCCTGCCACTCTAAAGACACTTTCCAACAACAAAAAAAAACAACAAAAAAAAAAAAAACCAAATAAAAAAGCCTACAGCAAGTATACTGTAATCTAATTCAAGCTAAGATGCAGGAGAAAAGACAGTAAACAAACAACAAGAAATAAAATTATGAGGATAAATAATTTACAGTGACAATCGGAGCATTATACTAATGGAGGATATATTTATTCTGGAGAAGCACATTTTGTAGTTAAGCACGTAACGGCTGCACAAACAGAATGGCCAAAATTTATAAAAGTAGCTTGTTTCCATTACAGTAAACATTCATAAGGTTTGCATACACAGAAATACCTGACCTATGGTTATATGAATAATACATGAAGGTCTGAAGAACAGTAAGTGGAGAGACAGGGGTTTTAATCAAAACTCCAAGTCTTTTTGAAACAAGAATATAGTTCAAAAGATCTGACTTCATTTCCTTATTAATGTCACATTACTGGTGTGTTTCTATGGCTGCGTAATGGCTTTCTACTTCATGTGTGCAAAAGAAGCAACACAAGGCAGGAATACATTTCCACATATTTTTATTTTATTTCTTAAATTCCCTAAATATAATGAGTAATATATTACTGATTCTGAATTATGAGTGTTTCAGCATAAATGTGAAAATCAGACAGGTATTGTGGTATAATAAATGAGATGTTATAACAACAGAATTTAATTATATGCTACAGTACTTTAAGAGATTTTCAGTTTTCATGTTTCAGCTAGGGGTTGAAACATTCAACTAGTGAACATAAAACAACCATGCTGAGTTCTGCATTTTTACTATTTTAGTTCTGTGCTTATAGTATGAAGGGGCATCATTTACCCATTTAAACACTCATTTTAACTAATGGCCCGTGCAATTGCTTACAGCAAGCATCTTTACCTCCCTTTTTGTCTTTTCAATGTCTTTGACAGTAGAAATAACTAGAAGGAATATGAATTTTAAGATTAAAATAGTTTCTTTATTATACATAGACACTACATTTTAAATGTGGTTCAACCTTAAAGGTATTGAAAATTAAGTATAGTAGATTTACAGAATTCTATGAAGTTTTACTGTTTATAAAAATCCATATAAAATCATTGTAATTCAGTTTACGTAAAACTTCTAGGTACACAGAAAGCTGTCTGTACAGGTAACTTATTTATCAGGCCCCTTTAAAAGAAAATGTTCAGATGGGCATTGATTATAAACACTAACTTTTTTCTTGGAGACGAAGACATCAAGATAAAGTCAGCTGAGGTTATCAGAGAAAAGTCAAAAAATCAAAAATTGTCTGGGGAATGCAGGCTTTACGTATTACCATTAACAAGAAACAAAAGAAAAAGGCTAAAGGAAGCGACCATGTGGTTTGGGGAGAAGGAGTTTGTAACTGTTTAGGAGCAATGTCCAGTACGTTTTTTCACCCAACATTCAGAAGTTTCATGTGCACCATTTAGAATTCAGTTGTAAGAAGAACTGTATAAAAAAAAAATACTGAGACACGCAGAGACATTTTCTTATGGGTCTATGGTTAGATTGAGTATCGTCATATATTACATAAAAGTAAGGTTTTTGTGCTCCTGTGGAACTTAATAATAAAATATTTCAAAATCCTTGTAAAAGACTCAAACTAATTGCACTTTTATGGACAGAAAGAAGCTGACGACAAAGTGAACTGAATTTGAGGCTAATCCAGAAACCAAATCCAGGATTTAGACACCGATTGGCCAATAAATCATTGATTCAGGGAAGAAATAAAACCCTGGAATGGGAATTTTACAGTAGAACCCTTTCGGAAGCTTAATTTAAGAAGAGAGAGAACTTGACATGAAGTTTTTAAATAGAAGGTGGAACTACACTGACATGGTACTGTTGTTTCAGATGTCCATTTCCAGTAGAAATGCTCTTTGTACATACACACATTTTAAAGTCTATGAAATTATATGGAAATAGCGAAGAATTACTGCATATTATAAGAATTACAGATGATGTTTCAGGTAAGCCATGTGTCAGTCTAAATGAACAGTAGTGAATGACCTCATCATTCTTATCATTGTTCTATAAATTACATTAATCTAAATATAATGTGCATCTACTTGCTTCATTTCTCAGGAACGAAAACACACAAACCAGCATTTCATCAACACAACTGAAAACTCTGACAATCAGTGTAAGTTGTCCTCACCATGCCTCCTCTCCAGTATCAGTAACGTCACTGCTCACTGTCCTTACAGCTGTTCAAGTTGAGTGCCTGTGGGTACAGTCCAGAGTGACCTGGAGTCAAGTTTTTAGATTTAATATAAACCATCTGTCGGGCTTCTGTGATGTAACCTCCACAGCTCTGTCACTTCAGATAAAAGCAGCATGGTTGATTTTGATTAATAACACATTCAATATTGTTTGGGTTTTTTTTTTCCCCCAGTTGAAAGAAGAATAGAGAGAATTCAACACTGAGGAAGAACCTTCCAAGTGACTTGGTACTTAATAAAAAGTCTGGTTCAGTAACCTTCCCTTTTCAGTAAAGTGTTATATAGCATGTCTTAAGAGTATGACAGATGCATGGGATTCTAAATTAAAATCAACCATCAGTTATGCCTTGTTCTAGGAAGTACTTCCTGGTTGAGACAGTAGTCAAGAGGTAACACCTGCTTCTGTCCAAAGATTTGTTTTAAGCAATATTTCATAGAATGCTAGAGCAAATTGAACTATCAAAACACAAAATAAAGTTCCTAATACTTCAGATGTTCAAACCACCACAACAGCAAAATGGAAAAATAATTTAAAACTTCTAGCAGAACAAAAATTCAAACCACAATGCATTGAATATGCACATACATGCTATGTTTAGAATGAAGCGTTAACGGCAGCAGTCAGCAGATGGTGCTGTTATACACGGTGACAATTTTTTTTTTTTTCTTCCAGTGCACACAAATACACTCTTCTGTTAGTATTACACGATTTTTCCAATCTGCCTTGTCCAGAGTCCATTCTCATAACGGATTTGTTTTGAAATAACCTGGGAGGGAAACCTCTTTGCTTCACTAACTTAATAGAAAACAGGACTTCTGTTTCTAGATTCACGTAAGTACTTCTGGCAATGTGCAATGCTGGCCGAGAAGAGTATCTAGGAGAATGTCAATATGAGAGGGAAGTTGTGTCACACCACTGTGCATACTACCTTTTTCTTGTTCAGCAAAGGCTGCAGATGAACAACCTGAGCTCAGCCACAGAGCTGATGCATAAGGTCTTCAACCAAAAGGGGAGACTTTTTTCCCCTCTCCAGTTCTTCGCATTGTTCATTCACACTCCTTCTGTCTTTTCAGTGCATCCACGGAGTAGGACAGCTGTTGCAGACATTTTTCCATTTTTAACCTAAAATTCTGTAGTATAAGCATCTAAGACTCATAGCATCTGTCACGTGAAAATTAAACTGAGTTATGCTTGGGTTGGATATAGCTGTGATGTCAGTGGGATGAGGACTTCAGTGGTAGAGCAGCTTCTCTATCACAAAAACCCAAACACACGCAGCATTAATCAAAAGTTAATAGGGGAGGAATGGGCTCCAGCCTTGTTTAATGCAACAAACCCATCCTGCCAGGTCCATACAGATGTCCATTACTGTGTGGGTCAAAGCAATGTAAATCTCAGTTAAACAGTCTCCTAGAAAATGTTTAGACTTTGAATAAGAAATCCTCAATGTTTTAAGAAATTTGCTCTTGCAATCCCCAATGTTTTAAGAAATTTGCTCTTGCTATATTTAGCTAATTTTAAATGTTTCAAATTTCCTTCCTCCAAAGTATGAAATTCCAGCTTGTTTAGGGTCAAAGAGAACAATTCTCCAACATAAGGTAAAGCGGAAAAAAAAAATCTAAATTAAGTTTTTACATTGATTGTATTTTAATGTTTTTCTCCCACTTTCTTACTAATTTCTTTAATTGTATCTGTTCATCACGTAGTGACTGCTGATCTTTTTGATATGATTAATTTGATACTCATGTACTGCAAGTTAGGGAACTATAGCTTTCTTAGCATACCTTTTGTCACTTCACACAATATCACATGTGGTATAATTATTTTGCCCTTACTATCTGTTCTGTTAAAGTTGCTGTGCTTTCTTACTATTGGCAATTTATTTCAAAAGCCAGTAGGTGTTCTAAAAGTATTATATATATATACACACACATGCAAATACTTCACACAAGCATACACCAAGTAAACTTAACACCAGCCTTACTCATGGGTTATTCTAACTTGCACTGGTAGACCTACCAATTTTAACAGTTCATTAAACAGTGACTACAGGTTCAGGCCCAAGACCATTCCTAGGATCTCAACCAAAAATCCTAGTGCACTGCACCTAACAGGTTACAAGACACCTTCTTAGTGCCACCTACAGTATCATCACTTCACTTTCCATACTTGTTACTTTCCACATTGTGCCATAATCAATTTAACCTTGTTATCCAGTTTTGTTGACCCTTAACACCTAAAAACATGATACAGAGTTTAATGATCCCACATGGGGCATCAATTCTACAATTCCTGTACTAATCTACATTTTTGGCATTGTACTTCCACTGAACTCAAATTTACCTACCATTGCACAAAAATATCAAAGTATCAGAACTGAGTATAAGGTGCTGATTTTGGACCATCATTCTCATGGCTACCACCAGATCACACCACATCAATTCACAAATGAAGAATGGTATGTTTTACCCCTTGCATTAGTATGGGCTGGTCCACTGCTTTATGTAGTCCACTGATCAGAGTGGCTTAGTTCTTCTGTACTTACTTGAAGATTTACATAATGTCAGTTTTGATCTGAAAGAATACTTTAGACAACTTATTGACTTTAGCAGTGGCTTTAGTCCACCGAGAACAGTCATTTGTAATGTAAGACAGGTCAGAAGTTTAAAAAAATATGGAAGCCATAGTTCATCTGTATTTTGAAGACGGCAGTAGTATCAGAACTATCTGAACTCACATCTTTTTGCATGTTGTAACTCCACTAACTTCACAATTCACAATTTACACCATATTACACTGTCAGAATAGAGAGTTCCCCAAAACCTTCAAGAACACTTTAAACTGACTGAGCACTATCACTCCAGTTACACCAATGCACTGCAGTTTTACTGGATATGTCTTGCAAAATTGTGTTAGTTGCTAACCACTAATGGTTGTGAGATCTTAAATTTTACATGGCATCCGATACACAGAAATTGTGATCATTAATAGTTTCAACAAGACTGTAACAGTATATTCAACTACCATGATGCCTGCTGAACAATTAGCAATTTCCTAAACCTGTTACCCAAGTATTATTTTGACACAGAACTGCAGTGCTGTATCAATAGACCTATGAAGTGCGAACTCAGATAGATCTGCACTTGAGAATGACAGGAGTGGGACAAAAAAAAAAAAAAAAACACCCAAAAAAACCCCGTGTTTCAGTGCCTTGTTTCTGCTTGTGTTCTCTAGCAAAGGGCTAGCAGAACAAAGTTCAAAAAAAAAAAACACCAATCAAAAAAACCTCCACAAAGCAAGTTTGTAGCAATACGTATCCCAACATCTCCTCTCCATTTTATTACTTTTTAGCTAAGGTTGTATTCACATTGTTTCCTATATTTGCTCCCTGGATTTTAGTAAATTACTGTGCAAGTCTTACAGTTTGATTTGTTTTCATTGTTTTTGTGGTTTTGGTTTGTTCTGGGATTGTCTTTTTTTAAAATGTCTCCACCAGTTTGCTTTTCTGAGTGAACAGTTCGCAACACCCTGGGTTCAGAGGTTCAAAGGTCCCTCAGCTTGTTAGAAGCAGAATCAATCCCAGTACTACCAAAAAAAAACAAACCCAACCAACCAATCATCAAAAACCAAAAATAAGAAAACCACAAAACAGTAAACCACCTTGATATCTGGGGCTCTTATTAGTATTTCAGGAAAACTTAAAAAGAAAAACTTGAGTATAAATACCTAATTTCTGAATTGATTGTGAAGTTTTAGGGACAGAAGCTTGCAATTTTACTAAGGCTACAAGGAGTACATTTTCTCCTTTCTTCCCACTTACACTCCCTCATCTCTCAGATCATACTCTGCACAATTCAAAGCAAAAGTCAAATTGCCTTTAATATAGAGCTTATCTTTAAATGAAAAGATTTAGCCTTTTCATTAGTTATAAATTGAGTCTAAAAGAATCACCAAAAGAAGAAAGTAGGGGCAGCTAAAGCAACAAAATGACTTTGCAGGGCTGAGTATGATCCAAGCACTGCAAAGGAATTGCTCCTGTATTGTTTTAAAGGTGATCACCACATTTAATTTTGCAAAGCACGTAACAGCAGAGAAACATTTTAACTTTTATTTCATTCTCAATTTTCTTTTACAAGCTGCATCTCAAACATGAAAAAGCCTGGTACCCACAAGCATGCAATCAACAAAGGATTCTCTTTAAAACTTGTCATTTTTACAGAATTCAGGTAGAGGGTCCTAGTAACAGCATTGTCCAATCTGCAATTCAACAGACTGAATTCAACTCATACTTGAATTCTCCTTTCATTTACAGGCTTGTTTTGATAAATAAGCCATTTTGCATGTAGACTTCATCATGATTTAAGTCTGAAAAGGATAGCATTTGGGTAGGATTTGGGCAACTATGAAAGTTTTGAGGGCAAAAGAAAAAACCCACAACAAAATACAATGCTGGAAAGACTCGTTCTTCGCCAAGGTGAAGCCTGATGACATGTGCGGTGCTGAAATCTGTTCCACTTTGTTTTAATGCATTGCTGTTGCCATTTGCTAAACTCCTACAGCAGAGCTGACTTGACAGCATTGAAGGGAACTTCAGTATCCTACACACAGCAGCTGTCCAATCACCCACTGCCTATTTTTTCCCCCCAAAATGCAGCTCCTCAGTGCTTTATTACAATTTACACTTTTAAATAAAAATATGCAGATATGTATATGTAATGAAAATATGCAGATATGTATATGTAATAAAAACCAAGGAATCTATTACTAAAAAAACAGGTTCTCTGTTAGAGCCACACTATCAGATGCTAAAAAACCAGGCAGGCACAAACCTCCTAATAACTGGTCAGTTTAGAAGCCTACTCCACTTGCAAGAACACGGGACCCAAATCGACCGCCTCCCTGTCAGTGCTCACAGTCACCCAAGAAAGTTAAAGAGGACATTTGGCCAAATTTTCCTCTGCTGCCCCCAGGGAGCTGCACATTGAGAGTACATTCAGTTGGCTGCATCTTTTAAGGATTAAGCAAAATTCCACACATTTTACAGCAGAGAGATCAGTTTTCTCACAAGCTTCTGCTTCCAAAACTAGTATTTCATCTCAAAACAGAAGTGGGAGGAGGAAGCTGCCCCACTTTGTCTTAGAAAGTCTCATGACTTCCCTCCAGCCTCCAAAATAAGAGATTACCAAAGAATCAGAGCCCAAATCTGTAGAATAATTAAAGACGACCTAAGATGACACCATTCTTATGTTTGAAAAAAGAGTGAATTCCACTGAGATGGCATTTTTTACAATAAGGGTGGTGAGGCACTGGAACAGGTTGCCTAGAGAAGTTGTGGCTGCCCCCTCCCTGGCAGTGTTCAAGGCCAGGTTGGATGGGGCTTTGAGCAACCTGGTCTAGTAGAAGATGTCCCTGCCCACGGCAGGGGATTGGAATTAGGTGATCTGTGAGGTCCCTTCCAACCCAAACCATTCTATGATTAAAGTTAGTCCTTCAGATTCCATCACAAAGTCAAAACAGGCAGACAGGCACATCTGCTTTGAGATGATTTATCTCACATTAACGCAGGCATCTAATGTTAATTGGCTTTTGAAAGTATTTAATGACTATAACAATTTTGACTAGGCCTGTAGGTGGCTATCTCAAATTCAGGGAGCTAGTCAGGTTAGGTCCACCCTAGCAGCCTGGTAGTACGGTGAGCAGCAAAGATTTCATAGTCAGAAGTTCCCTGCATTGTTCTAATGGAAACTTTGACTAAACCAGGCAATTCTGAAATTACAGCTGTATCAAGAGAAGTAACTGGCTTATGCATGCCACGTTTTGTAATCATGTAGTCCTGTAAGCTGCTAGTGCCATGCTCAGTAACAGACCATAAGCTTTGTATTGAGCTTTCAAGGCCTCAGGACTGCAGCTTGCTAGTCAGGCTCACTCTGCCTGAAATTCTCCAAACCTGCCTGCAGCTTTGATTTACTTGATTTAGCTGTGAGAGCAATTTCTCTAATTGACTGGCTGTCTAAGGCTAAATTTTTTTTTTAAACTTTTTTTTTTCTGATGGTACAACTATAGTTTTATATGGACAGATGTACCAAGTAGTTACTCTATGCAGAATGAAGTATTTTACAACTGGCACAATGACACTGTTAAGAGAAACACAGGCCTGGTTTGACTGCAGAGGCTTTGAGGAGTGGAGATACAGTATACGGTGCAGGGGAATACATGCATAGAGACAGTAAGCAGTGAGACAAAGGTTTCGCACTAGAGAGCTCACAGCTATAAACCACTCACTCATGTCAGTTATAAAAATGCAGACCTGGACAAAACTGGGCTTAGGAGTTACAAAGCAGTTTCTAACATGCGTGGGACACCATATAATATGGATGTGACATGGAACTGCAGATCAAGGAACAAAGAGCAAAAGTATGAAATTGTCTTAGCAAGCAAGAACAACCTCAAGTACATCCTAAAGTGAGGAAGAAGAAACATCACCTACTGGCCCCAGAGGAGCAGGGGAAGGGTAAACATAATACTAGGAAAAGGGAAAACCAAGAAGTGTGCATGCAGCTATTTTAACTGCATTGTTGTTATTTTTTCCTTTTCTGTAGAAATTTCATCTGGACTAATAATGATTAGCCACAACTTTGATTACGCTAACAGTTCTTGGGTTTACATGCATACATGCACAGTGTGTTGCCTCTTTCCCCATAAGTAAGGTTTCGTGCATCAAAACCTACTGTTTTAACATTCTTATGACTTCAGGTTTACAATCCACTGACACCATTTAACAAGTGTAAGAAAGGCATGGATGTAATCAAGTCAAGGAGATTGTGTGACCTGCCATGCCTTCTTCGGCCCTTTTCAGGTCAATCCAATAAGCCAGCTTCCAAGAAATCTGCCCTTAAGGTTCTTTGAAGTATATCATGCATGAATAATTCAATAAATTTATTAGGAAATCTTTCAATATATACAGAATGGAAGATTTCAAAGTGTTATAAGTTAAAGGGTGCAACTACAAATGCAACTACAAAATACAGAGTTAATAAGTACTCATAGCGGTTTTGCAGACTCATTTATAGCAATATGTATATACCTAATGAAGTTAATGAGATTACTTGGGTGAATAAACAGTATTTAGACAGGCAATATACAAAGTGGTCCAGAAGTATTTTATGAAAACACAAAATTCTATCATACACAAGGTAAAGATTATGCGATAGATTTTAACAAATCTCAAAAATTTCAGTTAAAATGCAGTGCCTACATTATGTATACTACAGTCAACCCAACAAAGTGACTACAGTCCCTTTCTTCACAATAGGTGACATACCAGCTATTTTATTAATTACTGAACAGGATCACTGGCAGACAAAATTTAGACATGCTTGCTTTGATGAGTATATTTTGTTGCAAAGTTCTAGATATCTGCCTTATTACCCCAATTACAGAAGAAATACATGAAAGGTTATGCAAATAAAACCCTCAATATATTGAAAGCATATGAATAACAAAGTAATGCAAAGTACAATTAACAGTTTAAAGTTATACAAGAGAAGATGAAAAGCAAGGTATGTGACTGCATTTGTATGCTAACTGTCCATCTAACATAGCAAATTAGATGACCTTTAATTAATCACAATAACAGCTGCTGGCTACAGTAACACAGCTAACCCAAAGTTCTATTTTCTGGCCCAGTAACCCACAGGTTTTATTCTGGAAATATCGATTCCACCCCGCAACAGTCTACAGACTTTGCCAGTTTAAAGGAATAAAAATCTGCAGATAATGATTCCAGATGAAATAGAGTTTTCTCCTTCTCTTCTATTTTTGCAACAAAAGACATAAAAGCCATAAGCCATCTTTGCCATTGCAAGTAGATTTGTAATAAATACAAAGTAGTTATCAATAGTAAGTCTTAGCAGGCTGCAGAGACTTCTTTTTAAAGGCAGAAATATATTTTTTATAATAAAAAGTGATACTACTTTAAATTAAGGACAATAGCTAAAATAAAACCACTATAAAGACTACTACAAATCAGACATCAGACTGGTATGGCTGAAAATGCACTTATTATCAGAGAGATGAAAAGCCCAATACAATTTTCCCTGCTTTGTACCAGCCAAAGGAATAAATAACTTTCTTTACAAATGAGATCAGAAATCAAGCAAGCCATAGTATCAGACTTTTTCAAATTCATTAAAAGCTAGGTAAGTGTCAGTTGCATTTCATCTAAGACCGTCTCACTAATTGGGACCATTCTGAAGGTAAGTAAACACTATTGAATATATCTGAAAATTAGAAAAGGAAGTAAGATTTAATTCCTCAGCCAGACAGAAGTCTGAGGATAAATGCATCAAGAAACTCCTCCAAGTAATTTGGCAATTTGCACAAGACACTGGCAATATTTTAATTTCCATGTTGCTAAAGAGAAAATTACCACATCCAGAACCAAAAGTTCAGGCAAAATGAAGTTTGAACAGAATACAGGCTCTTTCTTTAACTACTGGCATCCTGATATTTTGCAGCAGTTGCTATTTAAAACAAATTTAGAGTGGGGGCAGGGAAAGACACAGGCTGCTTAACTGAAATCGGGACAGCTCACCCCATCTGACCAAAGAGATATTCCATACCATATGATGTCACGCTCAGCAACACAACTGGAATGAGTGGAGTTTGGCCAGTGCTGCCACTGCCCAAGGATGTTCAGAGTGATAGCACTGCTATTCCCAAGTAACCATTCCATGTGATAGAGCTCTGCTTTCCTGGAGATGGCTGAACACCTGCCTGCCGATGGGAAGCAGGGAATGAATTCCTTGATTTGTTTTGCTTTGCTTACACTTGCAGCTTTTGCTTTACCTATTCAACTGACTTCAACTCAGCCCTCAAGTTTTCTCACTTTCACTCTTCCAGTTCTCTCCCCCATCCCACCAGGGAGAGGAGGGGTGGAAAGTGAGTGAGCGACTGCGTGCTGCTCAGCTGCCTACTGAGGTTAAATCATGACAACATCTCAATACTGATTCAGATCGAGCAATGACTGTACTAAAGGAATTTTGATATTTCAAAAAAATTATTTGAAGTATTTTTCACAAGTTTAATATTAGTCATAAAAACACATACTAATGATGGCAGATAAGGAAGAACACATAACAGGGTATTAGTATCAGCACAGTTGGGATGATGATCGGGTAGGATGTAAACTAGATTCTACAGAATCTCAATAGCAGAGAAATGAAACCACTATTAAGTTACTTTGGCCAGAAAGAAAGAGGGAAACAACCCTGTTATTACTTTGACTTCCCACTTCTGTTTTCCACACTAGAATATGGTTTGGTTTAGAACTGGCACCTCATAGTAACAGAGAGGAGCAACTCCTTCATGTTTTGCTCTAGGAAGCCCACTTTTACCAAATCATTTTACTATTGGGTTTGTGGTCTCACATAGAAGCCCAAGTAAGAGTTTTGTGGAGGGACACTAAAAGCCCACTAAATGATTACAAGGTATGAAACCACCAACACTGGGTTTGTTACTGGTTCATGGACCAAGGGCAGTGAACACAGTAGCTCTTACATGGATCTATAAGTCTCTAGAAGGCACAAAATAATTCCTTACTTCCAGAATCAGAGGCAGTCAAAAAGACAGTTTTAAGAATGTATCTTAAGTCATGTAATCCCCTTTCTAAGGGCTACTAGCCACACAAAGGATGTCTTTGCATTAGGATTTGAGCTACTCAGCATGAGAGCTGGAAAGCAGAAAACAGCTGACATAGCTGGTAACTGGACTAATATAATGGGCAAGGCTCTTAAAAATTATTCTTTTAGATACAAAATTCATTGGTTGATAATGAGTCCTACAACGTTTAATTTTATTTTCTGCAAGTTCAAGTAGGGTTTATTTCATAAGAACAACTTTCATTACAGGGCCTTTTTTCTAGGAAAGAATTTCCTAGAACTTCCAGTTGGGAAGTTTCCGCCCTTGGGCAGTTTAGGAAATAACATTCCAGATTTCTGAGTCCTGGTCCTTCGAATATTGCTGAAACACACTTAAGTGCTTTACTGGCAAAAGTAATTTCACTACTCTTAACTAGTAAAGTTCTCCACTCTAAGTTCTCCTAACTATGAAAGCTGTGGAGTGTACTTGTTTTAAATACAGTTGTTATTTCTTCTGTGCACAATCTCTTCATATATGAAAGACTGGAAAGACAAGGCATACAAAAGCGCAGTAATTACCTGTCCCTACCGACCAAATTCAGTTCCCTATAAATTTAGGATTTTGAGCAAGTTTTAGATCAATTCATACACATCGGTGCTCAAGGAGACTATTTTACTTATCTCCTCACAAAATAATCTCCATTTTCTTTTTTGTAAGCTTGCGCTCTACATATAGGCTTAAAAATATTTTTCTTTACCTGTTCTTGTTAAAGTGACTCTTTAGACACTTACATCACTGATACTCTAGATTAGTTACCAGAGGTCCCACAGAACAGCCCCACATCAGTGCCAGACCTCTTCTGCCCTGTGATTTTGCTGCTATACATTGTCATGTTTTGACACACAAAATATCGGCTTTATTTTTAACTGCATTATGATTTCTTTACTGTATGTCATCATTAACAGTCATTCAGATTGTATCATTCCAATAAGATGTTATTTTTTAAGAAAATTTGCCAGAGAAAGGAACAATGGGGCTTTTTTTCTTTTTAAGGACTTCATTTGATAATGGAAATCTATACCCAAATTCATTCTCAGAAGACAATTAATTCTGCTCCAAAGAGGTGCAACCACAAATTTCAGACTATGAAGATTTCAGTCTGTGCCTTTGCTATTCAAAGATTTTTTTAGTCATGTGTATACACACACACATTGCTTGAAGCTTTAATATACACCTCAGTTTGAAAAGAACAGATCACCAAAATAGTAACAAGAAGTATTTAACTAAAAACAGAAAAAGAAATACATTAACACACATTATGGCCAATTACATTAACAGTCAACGGTAAGATTGCCAGTCAAGATGTATAGCTGCCAACATTACAAGAGTATCAGCGCTCACTATAGTATTAACATTAGTTTTGTTTTCTTACCAAAGAAATGCTAAAAAATGGCAGTTGGTGCCTTTAAAAGGACTAAACTCAGATTAAAATTTACACTGCTTCTTTCTCCAAACACCACAGTAGAGGAGGGAATAGTTACAGATTTGGGAGCAACAAATTTAATCCTTCTCAAAAACTACGCAACAGAATACAGAATTAACTGCATAGCTCTTAATGTCATCATTAGATATTCATTATAAACTTTCGGACTTCTTCACAGCAGGATATGCTAATCCACTGAGGTTTAGGCGTCATATTTAAAGTCTCAGATCATTGGAACTATCAAAGTGAATTGTTATCTAATAGATAAAACAGCACCTATGACTAAATCATAGAGATTAACTGGCAATGGTTGAAGATTCAGGAGACTACTCATCTCACACTGAATAGTAGGGGATCGTTATGCATATGAGTTGCATAAAAGTTGGTATTTTCTTGCCAGCTTAGCTTCCTACTCTCAACTTGAAATATTTGCCTCACATTATTCAGTTTGTTTTGAACATGCCCATTCCCAGGGAGTAACTCCTCTTACCTCTGTATCACAGTTTGTTGGGAGAACTACACAGCCATTAACTAATACATTTAGACTCATGGACAACTAGGAAGCACTGTCAAGTTCCGACCCAGTCCAAAGCACGTTGTTACTCTTTTAAGACTGCAGGAAAGGTAATTTGGTTCTTGAGGGAAACAAGTAAACAAAAACCAAGAAACCTTAGCTTGAGCCCAGAGGTCTGATATCTTGACTGGGTCCATGTCGATTGGAAAAGTCACAGTCTTGGGAAAATTATTTTAGTAAACTCACGGAATCAATACAAGATATATAATGTTTCCAAGTTGGCTGGGGAAGAGTTTCAATCTTTTTGTTGTTGTTTTAAACAGTTTAAAGTATTGAACCATAAAATAAAAAGAAAAAACACACTACATAACAGATACTCAGGGACAACAGGAGCAGCAGGAGGAAAAAAAAGAAAATCTCTTCAAAGACTTTACACTGTGGAAGTGTATCACTACTTTCTGTTGTTGAAGCTGAAAGGGATTTAAAAAGAAGCTTCAGGGAACATGCATAAGGCAGGATGAGGTGACTGCTAGTATAAATGTTAATGCTGGGTGTGAGCAGAAAGCTTTGAGAATTCAAAGAACAAAAGAAAAAAAGAAGTATGCCCTGAGGGCAGGCAGGATAGAAGGACCTGCAAGAGCTCTTCCTTTAGCAAAGAAAACCTGCTGCTGTAGAACAGAGGTCAAGGAAAGGTACTAGCACACATCAAGTCCAGAACATCTGGTTTGCTGTTTAAACACTGTCCACCAATTCTACAATATAAAATTTGTTTAGAGACAAAAGAACAACCACAAAAAAAAATAAATCAAGAAACCTTAAAATGAACCAAGGATTGTTAACCGCTGAGGACAGTTTAATGTTTAGTGGCAGACGCTAGTGTAGCAAAACACAAGCTAAAAAGCGACATTTCATTTGACATTGATGACTAACAATGTACTTCGAATTAAGCTTTTCTGCTTTTGCTGAATCTTCCGCACTCGACAACTGGATTTCCTCAATGACAGGATACACTAGTTTAGTAGAAAAGAGATCATATAACAATTCAAACACGCGTTACTCAGATTGAGTATATTTGTGTATCATGACAGATACTGCTGTCATTTAAAGAGTGGGTTTTTTTATATTTCCAACCATATGCAAATCTTCTGTATGGGAGGAATACTTCTGACTTTCCAAAGAAAATTACTACAATGATATAGCAATGCTGAATTTTTATTTCTGTCTGTAGCCCTCAAAGCACATTTTTTTAAAAGAGTTTATCTCATTCTAGAAAATAGGAATTAAAATTATTTTAACAGAGAATTAAACAAAAATGGACAAAAATACTTTGTTATTCTCCCTGCACACTCCCCACAAAGCCTAAACATGATGTGAAAGCACTGTCAATTAAAAAACAACCACTCATTTCAGGAACAGAATCTATCCCTCAACTCCCCAATGCCATTGCTTCAAACTTAGATTTAATAATACTGAAAAGTGATTATAATGGTCAAGAAATCATTTAGCAGAATAAGCTGACAGATTCTGTAACCTGAATTTACTACTTTGGAAATTTGTACTTCTTTTCACTGATATAATCATGTGTTTGAAAATTCCATAGATAATCTTATTCCCAGAAAATAAGATAATTCAAGCTTCCATCTGTATCAAAAGTTTAGCGTGCTGATGTGATCACTGAGGAAAACTGAAATATTATCGGTTAAAAATACTAGAGACTGTCAGAAATGGACATATAACTCTAGCAAAGTAATGATATAGTAAAGAAACCTATATTTCAGCCCAAGAACTCAGCAACTGTCAAATTGCATCAGTGTCTCGTTAAAACTAGATGGCTCTCACTGGTCTACTGCCACAAAATCAAATGTAGTTACTATTAAAATATTCACGTGGTATATGGGTGACAGCAGGCTAAGAGATAGGTACAAATAATCTTCAAGGGCTTAGAGTGATGGAATGTGGTTTCACTAGCTTCACTGTTAATCTGTTTATAAAAACACAACCAATATAACCTATTTGTAAAAACACAAACGATCCAGCCATGTCATTGCTGTGCAGGAAGCGAGGTCATAAATCAAGAATATACTCAATAAAAAGCATAGATGAGCACCTCAGCCCAGGAAATGGATGCAGCATTGTCTCTTTGCTAGGAATACCAGTGCGGGTGTAACTTCAGACGCTGTTCAGTAGGTCTTGAAGGGGTTTCTATGCCTGCCTTCCTGGTTCAGCACCCTACCCTCGGCCCCCAGGGAGCTTAAGTTAAGAGCAGCATCCTGCAGACGGCAATGGTGAAGAAACTTCCCAACAGCATCCTCGCTGCTCAGCAAACCAGAAGCTCAGCACAGCAGAGAATCTAGCCCAGTATCAAATCTTATGAGATTGAATCATCGTTGTCAGAACACTAGCTTTTTGCCCACATGATCGTATTTAAAATACTGACTTTCAATACCAGAGCTAACTCTGAAGACACTAATAATTTTTTTAACTGCATGAAGGTAACAATCCTAAATAGACAAAATTTTCCTACTCAGAAGAGAGTGGCCTGTCACAAGAATTAAAAAACACACACGCACTAGTTTTACAGCTTCCTAGAATATGGAAAGTTTATGTAAATTAGTTCCTTCATTAGTCCTAATATTTAAATTTTTCAGACCTACTTCATCTGCTACTGTGAGACAGGTGGTGCAATTCCAGAACAATTCCTGTGCATGCCTTTGCATAGTGACACAAAGCTTAATTTTTCCTGCTCCCAGTCTGCTAGAACTCCTTGACTTCTGAATGTTGTGGACTTTTCTACTTCTATACAAAAATCTCTCTTACAGAATCATTCCCCCAGGTACCATTAAAAAAAAACCTGTAATTTTTTTTTAAACGTCTCCTCCTTGCCAGCTGACAACACAGATAGAACTTCTCTCCAACTAAGACATTTAAAACAGCATTTTTCAAACTGTGCATTACAACTCCACCATGTCCCAAACTCTTAGATGGCAACAGTTGGTAGCACTTCAGTCCTCTCCACGCTTCCGGCTGAACAGTAATTCGCTTACTCCAGAGAAGAAAGAAAAAGCTGGCTAAAACCAAGGATAACTAGATATTTTCAGTAAAAACAAACTAGCTTAGGGATGGGTAGCCAGTAGAGTGATTACAAAGACTTCCGGTCACTGGTAACATCTGGTCTGTATTCCCCTGTCCCAGAGGAACTGAACACCTGCCTACTCCCAAAATCACACATGGTATAGGAGCCAGAAGAGGTCACTATTCAAAAATAGTGAATTTTTGAAACAAAACAAGTAGTTTAGGGAACAGTTACAGGAGTTCTTAAACTGTGAGGTTTCAGTAACTCAGCCATTGCAGAAGAAATCACCCTGAGCCTTCACAAAAAACACCTAACCCCTTACTATTACAAATCCTTCCTGAATCATCAGTCCCCACTGCCTGCCTGTACACTGAGATGCCATCACTTGAGTGACATTCTCCGTTTCTTCTGGAGTTGGATGTCATACTTGGAAGTCAATTTAAAGCTCAAGGACAACGCCAGGTTTACAGCACTAAATCTGAAAGGGGGCAGTGTTGGTTAACCAGCGAGTGGTGCTATCTGTCAATGTTAATTACAGCTTTTCCTGCTGGGATTTTTACAAGAAAGTAGGCCAGCAGGAAGTGTCATTATATTACAGCCTGTGGCTCTGTGCGTGTGTTTGTAAGTTGACAGTGAAGAGATGTCCTTTAGCATTCTTCACTGTCTTTTTCCATACGAAAAACAAACTGCTTGGATTGCATAAAAGGATGAAATACGCTATCCCACACATCTGCTAGAACAGAGAGATAAGGTATGTAGAAAGCAACTTCCTCTTGAGGTAACAAAAACAGTTCCTGGTGTGTTTGTGATGTCTGATACTCCTTTTGATCTTACCTAATAAAACTTTCAAAGACTTAAAATGAAACTTTCCTAGCCTTTCCTCACAATCCTCATCACTGAAAAAGAGACTGATCAGCAGACTTATGAGGTGATAAGGCTTTGGGGGACAAAGAAACGGAGGAATAGCTACCAAGGAACGACATACTGCTGAGCTACCCATCCTGATCAGAAAAAACTCAAACCAAAAAAGTTTGTGAGTTTGTGTTACTCATGACACCTTCCGCGCCTCTATCTTTTCACACTTAGGTAACGCACTTGATGAGGATATTGATTTCCAACGATACGGTAAGAAACACTCATTTCAAAACATCAGTCAAATATGAAACAAATATAAGCATCAATACAGAGCAGAGTTAGGTATGGTAAAGAAAGGAGGGGCAAGTTTCAAGGGACTTTGAATAGTTCTAGGAGAATTGTAATCAAAGTTTATCAACCATCTGAAGATACATGGGTCACCACTTTACAGAAAATCAAAGTAGCTTAGAGATCACAGGTAACAGATCTACACACTTGCAAATACTAGTCCTAGTGAACAGCTACAATCAAATGATACTATTTTTTACATTCAAAGTTCCTACATCAACTCCATTGATAAAAATATTTTGCTTTTAATTCTATCACTTAACTGTGTACACAGCTTTTCCAGAATACACACTTTCAACAAAGCATTATACCTATGAAACCACAGAAAAACTGGTTTTGCATTTGAGAAGTAATCTGAAACTAAGCCTCCTGCAACTTCTCGTACTCACGGCCCTGAATTTTTCATGAATAAAAAAAATCGTAGTTAAAAAAAAGAGCAAAACAAAGTCAAAAAACTACCACACTTTTAGTTTGAAAGCAATCCTGAGGCTACACTCAAAACACCCTCAATATTCAACAATGCTAAGCAACTGATTAATACCACTATACATGGTAATTTTGCCAAACAAAGGCTGCAGATCTCATGAAGTATTAAGGAAACAGTATCAGTCCAGTTTTATGAACTTAATTCTTAGTAGAAACTAGAAGACATGGAATGCTTGGCCTTATTTTTTCTTAGAACTGTGCAGTCATCATTGTAGTCTGACATCTTCCACAGAACCAGTTTTCAACTGCTTTGGTTTCTTGGTTTTGTTTTTAAATTTATACACACGTATTTTTGTCGTCGTTGCTCTTGTTTTAATTTTCCACAAGGAGATTAGTGATTAATTTTCAAGATCAGCCAGCATCCATATCTCCTCTCATTTTTATCATTACACCCCTTCGGTTAGGCACTGGTCAACGAAGTTGTCAAAAGAAATCATTTAGGAAACAATAACAAAACTGTTTAAATGTAAGCATTTCTGAATCTAGCTTTGGAAGCCTGATAAATTCAGTTAAAAATTCTAGCAGAAATTAAAGTATTAGTTTAAACTTTTAAATTAAGACTACACCCATGATGTAATAACATTTGAGTACACTATAAAAACTTCATGCAATATTCACTGATGATTCAAACCCCAAATAATTAAAATTGAAACATCACTTTTCAACATGAAAAATACTTATGAAGTAGAATAAAGACGTGGCAGGTCTTTAGGATAGAGTTCTTACCTTCATAGATAGCTTTGAAGCCTTGAGCACTGACAGCAAAATCTGTGGTGAAACAAAGGGTGAGGATAGATCCTGTGCTCACAATAGATGACGGAAGCTGAAATCCAGATAACCTGTGCAATAAAAATGCACAAATCATTATAACCTTTAAAATAAAGCACATCAGTAGGTGTCAGGAGAATCATATTTCTACACCCAAACTGCCAACGCATTATGCTTTTTACCCCTATGCAATCCCTAAACTTTCACTGCAAAACTTAAAAAAAGTTTCTTAAACTTAACCCTCATATTTTAACATATCTGTGCATTCTCCAGCAGAGAACACTGAATGAAACACGTTTGTATCTACTGAAGATAAAGAATTTTTTTTGTAAGCTTCATTTCAAGATGAAGACAGCTAAATTTAGGATACCCAGGCCTTGACTCAGAGAGATACATAATGCTATTTGAGACAGCATGGACTATCCTGTTTGTCCTCCATCTGCTGCTTAAGAAAATGCATGAATCTCCTATGTTCAATGCCATATCATTAACTAACCAGAAAACCTTCCATTGTACAGCTTCACAAAAATCACCTTACACTTCCCATCTTGTTAGCAGTTTTACCTTCACATAAAAACCAGGATTTTGGATAAGCTATACTTACATTGCAATACTGATTATAAGATAATTTCCCCAAATAAATGTTTTGATTCATTTTGGGGATAAAACAAATGGAAAAAAAATATTTATATCTTTTACTAAAACATCACTAAAGACAATTCATTAAGCCTGGCTGATACTAGCGAGATATTGGTTTCTTAATAGTTAGAGTAATTTTGTACAAGTAAGACGTAAGACCCATTACTGTCCCACAACCCCAAAAGCTGTACTGTCATCTTACATCACTAGCTAATTTCTGTATTTTGCAGTTGGGGCAACTGATCCACTCGGTACAGTACAACACACCAGAAAGCCATCTTTTATTCAAATTTCACTCTGAAATATCTTCTTGAATTCAGATACTGGAACAGCTCATGAAAAATAAAGAAAAAAACCACACCAAAAATGCTTTGATATATTTTTAATCTAGATGGTTAAAATAATTCATGTCTTTAAAAAAATCTTATCTTTGAAATTTATTGCACAATATCCTATAGTTCATTAATTGGCATCTGGAACTGCAGAAGATAAATAACTGTAAACAACATAATAATACAGTAGTACCACTGAACTAGAAGTTCTTTGCAAAATCAGGCTTATTTAAGACCACTCTCATGTACAAAAACATGCAAGAGAAACTCCACGCTTGAATTACACCAGCCAGGTAGTTCCCCATGTCTTTCCAATTTTGAGCTCTGGAAAACAGACTTGGGCATGTCAGAGACCAAAGAGAGGAGAGCTTTAAATACAGATAAAAGCATATAATCTAGGCAACATAAGTCAGCAAAAAGCTTTCTGCATTTTTTTCCCTTTCTTTTTAAACAACATTGTCTCCCATGTGTTAATTAGCTGTTTGCTCTAATCTTTTCGCCTTCTGTACTTGTCAAACTATTACTCCTGTTCCTTTCCACCTCATTTACTCCAATTCCAGAAATAACCAGGTTCATTTTTCCCTCAGTCCTCAAACTGCAGAACTACCATGATGCTTGCCACATCTTATGTTGAGACTTTTATATGTTCTCTCACCTTCACTAGATGTTGCAGTTTTTAGAGAAATGTGCCGCTTGCTCTATTTAATAGATTAGAGTGGTTATCACTACTGCACTACATCTGGAGTGTACTATATGAACATTCATTATTAATTCAGGATATGTATTTTCTGGTCTTACATGTCTCTTTGAGAACAGATTCAAAAAGCTCTGTTTTTAAAGGATTTTTATTGGATAACACCACTGTATTTCCAGGATCTAATAATTTTTGCTGAAACAAAGAGAAACTAGTATGCATTGTGGGGGAAGGAAGGAAAATCAGGTGGAAACACACAGAAAGGTAGAAGCAGGCAGCCTGATCACTGATGCTCCACTTGGCTTGGATTTGGTTCATATAAATGAACTTATCTGAGCAGCGACTGCACATCCTGAGCTCTTGTTGAGTTTGCTAGATCTACCTACTTTGATTATGCTACAATAGTAAGTATCACTCCTAAAATACAGATTCTTTATCTGTTACATAAGTAAAATTGTTTCTACAGTATCCCCCTTGAAATATCAGAAGATCATTCTTTAGACTGACATTGCAATTCATATTAACTGAAGACAAATATACTCTTTTCTATCTTAAACCAGCGCACTTCAAGGTTTTACAGACAGGAGGAGCCAAGTATGTGGTAAACGACAAGGAATTAATACATGAACTTCAAAACTATTTCTTCAAGTTCTTTATATTACAGTAATCCTAAAAAAGGTTATGGAAAAGTCTTGCATAGAAGAATTCTCTATATCAGTCATTCAGCAGACTACCTGGGTGCCTCTGCAGAGGCAACCCTTGTTGCCTGAAATATTTCTGAAAACATCTTTTCTAATCATTCTAATAAATTCAGTGCAATCATATGCCATGAAACTGAGTGCAAACAAAAACAGACAGAAGATGAAAATCTGGAGTGTTATTTTTCAGACATTACCAAAATTAAAACACTGCTAACCTACCAAGTAATTTTTCCCCTCCTTACTAACATTTTTGCTAGGTAGTTATAGCTCATGAATCAAAATGTGTTTTGCACATTCATACCATCATGCAGAAAAACCACACACCTTCACATGTTGCTTTACTTTGGAAATGTATCTTAGCAATTAATGTGTAGGCCTTTACTGCAACCAGAAAGAGAACTGTTTAAACAGACAAGTGTGTGTGCTAAGAAAGAAGAATAATTCCAATCCCCTCTGCTAATAAAACTGTCATTTGATAAACTTGCACTACTTCATAGTGAGCATATGGCAATACTTTAAGCTTAAAACATTGCTACTTCTTTAACTTTCAGCAGCATTAACCCGCACAGAATGCACACACTAAAATACTTTTTAGCCACAAATGGAATATATTTGGCTTGTCTATAAAGATGAAAAAGAACCTGCAACAGAAAACACAGTGGTACTGAGTTTAGCCTCTGTTTGAGGGGGGAAAGAAAGAAAACAAAACAAAGAAAAAACAATCCACTTTTCATTCTCCATTGTCATTTCAGAGATCTTGACATTCAGCCATTTCTAGCGATAAGGTCTATAAATATATAGGGGTGTTTTTTTCCAATAGCATAGTAATAGGTCCAGTTGGCTCTGCTCAGAACTTCTTCAATTCTCCACCCTCTACTTGTGAGGGCAGATTTTGGGACTTGCTGGTACTAACCAGATAGCATGGCAAGTCCTCTGGGGGGGTGGCAATATGGGTAGCTAAGAGCCTGTAGCAAATGATGTACAAGAAGAGGCTAAAGGAAGAGATCTGTTGGGCCCTTAAGAGATGACAAGTAAAGGGTGAATCTTACTGCTGTCTTCTGTTGCCTGTCGGAGCAGTACAGAAAAAGCCAGGTTCTTTTTGAAAGTGCAGAAAGAATGGGAAGCAACAGGTAAGGTGCAACATGAGAAATTCCAGTTTTTGTATTAGAAAAATAAGCCACCATCATGATGGTGGTGGTATACTGGAACTGCTGCCCAGAGAGGATCTGGTATCTCCATCCTTGGAGGTACCAGAAACTTGATAGCACTGTGAACAACATGATCTATCTTCAAACTTGGCTCCAGTTTCAGCAGGAGGTAACATCAAACAGCCATAGTGTCTCCTAACCCAAGTTATTCAGTGAATCCATGACCCATAATGAAGGCATGGACACAGTTCCCATCACAAGCAGTTGCTGTAAGAAAAAACAAGAACACTCAGCAGTTTGAGGAATTACAGAAATATAATCAAATCAGCCTAAGAAGTTTTAGGTTCTTCATACAAGTTAATTAGGGATTGAACTTTTGCTGAGTGTAGTTATGAAATTTTAGCAAGTCCCAGCTGTTCATGTAGAAACTGACAGGCCTTCAAGCAAGGCTAAAGCTGAAGTGCTCTTTGCAGGTGTCTTGTAGACATCCTTAATGCACAACCAGCTTAGCTCCTCTTCCCAGAGTCACTAGATTATTATTTTAATAAACATTTTGCACTGCCCTCACGGTTTAAATGATCAAATGAAGCAAATGAAGCTTTCCAGAACAGTTTGATCAGAAACAGCTATCCAGCATGAAGAGTCTTATTTGATCAGACCACTTTAACACGAGTATCTACTGATTTCACCGCTGCCAAAAACCAAAGGAAAAAAATGAAGCATTTTCGCCATTTTATTTTCTATCTTGTTTATTCCTACAGCTGCCTATGGTACCAAATGATGTGTTCAGGTTACCACATACGACAGAATTTGGTCAAGGCTTAGTAAGTTTTCTTCGGAAATTTAAGAGCCAGAAAAATCCTCAGAGGGAGGTGGGACCCTGCACCCATAAGGACTGATTCTTTTTTCAAATCAGGCCAGTGAAATCTGTGAAGACACATTATTATAATTAGAAGGAGAATTAGATCTGTTAACATTTTTAGAATTGTGCCCGACATATACAGACACACACATATGAGCTCTGCTCATACATCTGCACAGCTTGTTGCCAGAAACATTGTCAGAGGAAGTAACTAGAATCCATTTGGCTAAGACAAAACATTCTTGCCTGAAATTAGCTATTGGACATCTTTTTCAAAAGCTATTAGACAAAAGAATCAATGTTACTAGTAACAAGGTAACGTATAATTCTAAGTTTCAATGAACTGTCCCAAAAGCAATTTTGGGCAAACCACAGATAAATGACAAAATCTGAGATTTTTTTTTCTCTCCCTCAAAATCTGTGTAAGGAAAAAACCTAACATTTGTCCCATTTTACCATAAAGTGATATAGTTCATTAACTGCCACAGTAAACACCAAAGAGCTGTCTGCCATCAGTGTCCTATCTTCCCAGGTTTTGGATACTATTGTCATTCGATATAGAGGAGATCCATAAGCTCATTCCGTATCAAACTCACCATATCACACGAAAACACAACAGTTATTAGCAGGTCCTGCCTTAAGGACTGTGCTGATCAACCGCAGATCAGAAAGCGGGGCAAGTCAAAGGGCACCCTCACGGACTAACGCTTTCAGGTACCTACTGTAACTCTTCAGAAATACCTCAGTGCATCACAGAGGCCGAATAGTAAGTACAACACATCAAAAATGTTCAAAAACTGGAATCACATATTTGGCTTAACTGGAAATTGTCCTGGAACTATACTGTTAATAAAACACACACAAACCCCCTCTGTGTTTCAGACATCCAACAGCACCAATAGTCAACAGTATGTATGCATTATTGGGGACCTGAACAAAAAGCAATTAAGATATGACTCTATGGAATCCTGGCATTTATTCCCAATTTTGTTGATTTATTTATTAATGCCTTTATGGTGGGTTGACCCTCGCCGGCTGCCAGACCCCCCACCCAGCCGCTCTCTCCCTGACCCTCTTCAACATGGATGGGCGGGTGGGGGGAAAGGGAGAATGAGGAGTAAGATGAAAATGCTCCTGGGTGGAGATAAAAACAGGGAGCTTACTTACCAATTATCCTCATAGGCAAAGCAGAGCTTGACTTGGGGAAAAATTAGTTTAATTTATTGCCAGATAAAGTATGTTCAGATAGTAAAACATAAAGACAAATCAAAACTGTCCTCCCCGGTCCCCTTCTTCACAGGCTCAACTTCACTCCTTCACTCCCAGCTCCCCTGCCTCTCCCCTCAGGCGGAGCCGGGGGCTGGGGTCAGTCGGTGACAACTCCCCTCTCCTCACGCCTCCGCCCCGCCTCAGCGCGGGACCTTCCCGGGGGCTGCACTGCGGGGGGAGCTCTGCCCCGGCGCCTGGCGCACCTCCTCCTCCCCCTTCCCGCTCGCAGGGCTGTTCTCCCACTTTGTGCTCCCTTCGGTGTTTTCTCCCATTTCTTCACTCCGCTTTCCCCGAGGTGCCCCCAGGTTGGCTGTAGGGTTCAACCCTGCTCTGCGCGGGGTCGATCGGGGCCGGTGGAACCGGTTGTGTCCAGCCCGGGGCAGCCCCGGCCTCTCCTCCCCTCACAGGGCCGCCCTGCAGCGCCCGCCGGCGCCTGGGCGACTGCAGCAGCACGGCCTCGACGGAGCGAGCAGAGAACACTACAAAAGCATCATCTGTTCAAGCGCACCTCGATTTTAGGTATTAATAAGTCAAATCTTTACTATTATTACCCCAGTAATAGGTAATTTGAATCAGTTTAAGCTACCTGAACATATTTGGCCAGAAGAGAAGGCACTGCAGTAATCTACGAGTAACTCCAGTGATCCCACACAGAGTAGCAGCAACACTATCAGAACAAACGCGATTACAGGGTACGTATCCATAACGTGACCTTTTACGAATCCACATGAGCTCTGAAGTTCCCTACTACAAATAAAGAGGAAATTGAGAGGTGCTACTTTAAAGCACTCTGCCAGGTGCCAAAACAAAACAAAAAAAAAATCCACGCTCTCATCTTCCTGGTTTTGAATCTGGAAGACTAAACAGGTGCCTCTCTAACCAAAGGCGATGGTTATAACATGCTGGCTTCCCAAACAGCTGGCACCAGCCAACTGGTTCCTCACTGCATTGCTCTCCGAGAGGATTCAACGCAGCCTTAGTTGTGTATAAGCACGTACAGCACTTCAGTCATGTCACGCAAGTCCTCTCCACGCACAGCATTTTTTGCATTGAGTTCAGAGTTTGAAATTGACAGTAAGTAGACAAAAGTACAGCTGGTCAAAATAAAATTAATTATATGTTTTTTCCTAAAGACCACTTATTTAAAAATAAAGCTTGCCTCAAACTTTTTTAAAACCTAATAGAAGAGCTGTAAGGGTTCCAGTTCAAAGTTTCTTTTATGGATAAATTTTAGTTCAGACCAGAGACTGATGATTCAGAAGAGTCCAATAAGTATTTGTATAATTAGAGAAGATGCATGTAAAGGCTGCATCAAGACTCAGATATTTCCGTAGCATTGATTTCTAACCTATGACTGAATGGCTATTCCCCCCTCCCCCCCAAGACTTATTTCAGAGATAGAATTGCATCTCACATAGTAAACAGATACTTTACAAGGTTAATAAGTTTTATGGTGAAATTTCTCACACAAAAATAAGAATATATGATGTTATATTACTGTTCTTATGCAAGTTTTTACTCACGCAAATGGTAGCCACCAATAAGATATAATGACAAAGAAACAAATGTAAAGTGATTTTTGCGGTATTATTTCCCACATCTTGGAGATTTTTCATCTCCCCTGTTCACTGACATAAACCGCTGTTCTGGAGCAAAGCTCACTCTTGCAAATACCAGAGATAATAAAAAAGCTTAAGGGGAAAAAAAAAAAATCAGAAAGAAAGCTGGCCGCTGCCACAGCTGTGGGTCAAGCTCTTGCAGGCTTATCTGCTTCATTATCCAACCTGCAAGAAGCCAGATGAGCACACTGTTAAAATATATATAGGTATTTCCCCTGTTTTGTTCATCATTATAAGATGCCATCCCTGGGGGGCCAACTCCTGTTACCAGCAATGAGAAGAGTTTTCCACAGGTTAAGAAGCCTAACAGTACATAAAGTCAGGAGACCAATGTATCCATTCCAGCAAACTAGGCTGTTACTTACCACATGTGAAACTACAGAAGCCTTATCTTAATAATTTACATCTATTCCGTTGCCAAGAGGAAGTGAAGATTTAAAACCTGACTCAGATACCGTCTCATACATAAAGGAATGAGGAGGTACTGTAAGATTAGTACAAGATCTATAATTTATAACTGATTTTCTACCACAGAAGATAGGCTAAAAATATATATATTTAATCCCACTACCCCAGCCCCAACTTTTTTCACACAGAGAGAAGACATATAGAACAGATTGTTCAAGGTCAATTTTTCATTCCAATGCTCTAATTTGGTGGGTCTTCTCAAGCTTAAGATAACACTGAATGTGCTCTCAGAGCCCCAGCTCAGAGAGCACAGGCAGCCCCTCACGCAGCAATTATCCTTTGCTTCCCCACCTCTCCAGCACAAAGAAAACACACAGCGACACCTCCTCACATTGGTGAGTGTTATTCAGCCTTCTTTTTCAAGAAAATTTTAAAAAATCACTAATTAAAACCCCTTAGCTCTCACATTTCTTACTCCAGCAGTGCCAGGTCTTCCTCAGTGCTGCCTTCTCCAGGTTCACACTCCCCCATCTTGGGGTTCCCTCAGGTTAGAGGCACACAACAACACCCAGCAATGCCCACCCTAGAAAAATAACTTCAAAGCCTTCCCATCAGATGGCCACAAACCTTCTTCCACCAGCCATCCCCCCTACACCCTAGAAGACCCTGCAAAACCTTCAGCTGCTCCCTGATCCCTCATTTGGTTAATTAACACCAGGTGCTCCTCCCTCCTGCAAACTAGAGGCAGTTAAGGGGTGCACACCTCCTTAGAGGAGCACTAGTACTAGCAGTGTACAACAGGCTCACCTCTGGGTGCTCTTTCTTCTTCAGTTTAAGATGTATAATCTCAAATTAATAATCAGTTCTGAATAGAAAAGAAATAGATTTTTAATTCAAGCCTTTCAGGCCGCTAAGTACATGAACATTTTTTCCATGGTGAGGTCCTGTGAAAACTTCCCGATGTTTCCTGTGACTTCAGTTTAACTAGGAACTAGTTGCAGGAATTACAAGATTAATATTTTGCTAGTAAAGGAAGGATGGAAGCAATCAGAGCAAAAAGTTCCCTCAGTGAAGTCCAGAAAGCCCCTTATAAACCAAACTCACCACATATAGTCACTGAGCAGAACGAAGCTGCAAGCTGAATGCTTTTGACATGTCTAGCCCTCAGGAAAAGCAGCTGGTTCCTCCAGGTGCCACCAAACATCCACCCACGGCAGCAAGGCACACACCTGCTCCAGGAGACCCTGCTGCTGCCGGTGGGTTTGTTACTCATGCTGAGGAGAAAAGGGCTTGTGCGACGGGAAAGCACAGGACTTCCTCGCAGCCCCAGGCTCCAATGCAGTGCTAGCTACAGAAGAAGAAAGCATGTTTATGTCTGAAATGTGGGGCAGTCAGTCAGGGTGGTAGCTGCCAACTGAATGAACCCGCTGTGCCATGGCTATGCAGAGGTGCCACTTTCTCCTGGCAGACCTTATCATTGTGCCATGTATTTTGTTATGATTTCTGCCCATTGTATGCAAAATGCAACCACAGAAATGGTCTCATATGCCTCTGCTGAATGACTTTGAAAGAAAATATCAGCTAATATTTGATAAAACTGAACAAAAATAAAGTAGTACAATAAACCATTATTGCCAGGAGGATGAAAATAGTGTTTTAAGAGAAAGAAGTAATTTCAGTTACTATAAAGCTAATGACTCTGTGCTTGAGAAAAAATAACTGTCTTATATTCCGGGTTAACAGTTACATCAGCAGACTACATTTCTGCCTTCTGACAGCACACAGATATTTAGACCGAAGGCACCTCTCAGGTGTACTGGTATGAACCCAGACGGACCTAGTAGAAGTAAAATTATACCGCTCTAAATTAAAATGTTATTTGATTCAATTAATTAATAATTACATTCCAAAGAAATCCTATTTTTAGAAAATTATTTTAACAGGTTTCATAGGCTGAATTAATTCTTCAGGCCTGTTACCTCTATTCCTGAATCTGTTAACTTGCTAATAACAGTATGATGAGTTTAATAATAAAACATATAGTAGTAAGACCATTGTTAGTAATAGATTACAGGTGAGATTTAACATTTTTTGATAAAAAAATGTCAGGAATTGAGTCAGCAATACAAAGATCTCTCAGTGACTTTGCCACCCATACCTTGTCAAACAGTTTAAGACATAATCTTAGAAAACTTCTGCATTAGTCAGTTTAAGCTTCATTATGTGAGTTTTGTCTGTTTACTCTCACATATGGATGTGACATTACGTTCAATCATCTTTTTGGTAGGTATGTCACATTAATTCACAACAGTGTATGTAGTGATCTGTTATTGTACGTAACTTCAGTTGTGAAGCTACCTTGCATTTCCTACGCCATAAGGCTTTAGAGAGAGATGTACATCAGGTTGGGAACATTACAGCAATGAACAGTTGATTCAACTTCAGAATGAATGGGAATGAATTTTATTTGAAACTTCATTTTACAAATCCATTAAATATCATCCATAATGCTGTAGATGATATTCATGCTCCCACTTGTGAGTTGTTTGGAAATGAAAATTGTACAGAAGTCTTCATCTGAAAAAAAGAAAAGAAAACAAACCAAAACACCCAATACCTCAAAACCCTATTATAGAAACACAAGCGGTATTTTATGCTTCTACTAAATGGAATTTAGAGACGAAAAAGTCTGTGAAGAAGACTCTCTCTCCCTTGACAGGCCAGGCACTAATAACTGCAAAATCACCCACATTTCCACCTCCCTAGGTTTTACAGGCTCACCTTTTATTACAGTATCAGAGCACCTCCACAAAAATCAGTGAAACGAAGCCAGTGTAAATGGAAATTGAATGATAACAAGTGGCTTAGAATCCCTACAACACACAAAAATTGCCTGAGGGGGGAAATAAATCAATTTCTGAAGCTTTCTTTTAACGTTTTTACAAATTGGATTATAGTAGTGTTGCCAGCTGAAAAAAAACTACTCTAGCCTTTTTGGTGGCATCACTGTAAGCAAAGGTCTTGAGAAAAAAGAAAATACGCTAGCAAATATTTGAATAGATCAGATTTTAGTACAAACAGCATGTTCATCCTTTGCAGCAATAGGGAGGTATCTAAAAGAATACAATACTGCCCAAATATGAGTGTTTTTATATAGTACTCAACGTTCCTTCTGTAAGGAAGACTAAAGATGTGTGCCTAGAACTTAATTCTGGGAAGACATGAAGCTTCAGATGTGGCCTGTAATATTTTAAAGTAAAATTTTGAATAGTTACATGGCTTTGTGGATTTCCATTATCTGTTTTGCACAGGCTAGACTGTCTGGCTTTTTTATATCACTCAATTCAAAATATTAAGTAACATACTAATAATTGAAGTCATGTCCATTAGTGACTGGGATCTGACTGTTCTTCATTTTTTTTATTGAGATACATTCTTTTGGATTAATGAAATAAAACAGGTCAGCTAATCAGAGATTTACATGTTTCTAAAAAGTGTAATATTCTATTTCAGTATTTTCTAGTCATTATTATTCAACTGCTCTTGCCAAAATGTCATTTTCTCCATGTTGCTGAACAGAATTTTTTTTAAAAGAGAAAGAAAAAATAATACAAAGTTGAAAAACAACCTAAGTTTAAAAAAACCCCACCTTTATTATGTGTCTCTCATTTGATATGCTAAACTTTAAAGCTGACTGTTATACAGTTTTGCAAGATTGGAGTTTAATTTTGTTTACCTAAATTTATGTTCCTAATAAGTCAATGAGATCCAAAATATTACAAATTAGATGCCTTAATTTTTCCATGTGTTAGCTTCCCACTTGCAAAATAAGGATAAAATAACAAACTAGAAAGATTCTTTTGAATTCAAGTACATTGCAAATTGTAGAGAGATCCAGAGTTACGGGAATAGCATGCGTTTATTTAAGAACTTCAAATCAAAAGGAAGTTAAAATAATGTGCTATCATCTCATTTTAAGCAATTCATTTTGGCAAATGCAACGTATGGGATCTCCAGATTGTTTGGAATTTGACTGGAAGTGTTTGTTAGAGCTGTAAGACAAAAAAGTCTGTACTGAAGGAAGAACAACTGATGAAGTAGTTCCAAAACCAAAAGCTTTTGGAGCAATCAAATGAGACCTTTCCTTCACCTTCTGTGTCTTTCTAAACTGCGCAAATTTTCAGCATAAAGAATCTTCTCAGAGTGTTGTTGTATGTTGTACATATTATAAATGTGCCCCTAGGACTCTTTTCACTTGATAAAATAGTGTATCCTGTTTCAGAACTGTGGATTTTCCTTCACCGTCACCTCATTATGACTTTGCGCTTTTTTCTTGAAGTTAATTGTTCCGACAACTCCATTTTAAAGGGGTCAGTCTGTGAGACTTTTAAACTATCTGCACAAAGCTCACTATATTAACTTTCTGCTCCTATGTTTTACTCCCAAGAGCTATGGCATTATTTTTTTCTACCCAAACCTTTTGAAGTCTGTCTATTATTTCCACCCATCATACTCAAAGTTTAATAAAGTATATATCACTTAGTATTTGAATATGTCCTACAAAGTTGATGCCTGCTTTGTTTGTCTTTTATAAGAAAGAAATCTAGTGGGTATTTCAGTGGGTCATTTTATTTAAATTTAACTTTTAAAAAAAGTCTTTTGCAAATAACTGGTGTCGATAGTTTCAAATGGCGCTTACAAGAAGTGGCTGCTACTACTAATAGGAAATAATGGCCAATTCTAAAAGTGTTCGAGAATCACGTGAGTGCTTTGGGCTAACTCTACACTGTATTGTATTAAGGAGCATATATTTGCATTTTCCTTCATTCTATCACTTGTCATCTCCTTTGTACGTATTTTGGAATATTCAAAACCTTCTGGAAGTTGTTATCTGTGTAGTTCAGTGCTTCAATTTAAATATCCCTATGTAACACAGGAGTAAGCTGTAAAAGGAAGGGGGGAGGCACAGCATGTACAAGAATATATGACATAGGCAATGAAGAAAGACAAAGGGACGTTGATTTTCACCAGTGTAACAATTTGTCGTGCAGATAGGTGGGACTGAAGGGCAAAACAGTGGTGCAGCATCTTTCTTCTCCTGTAATAAGGACTATGTACTGTGGTAAACATCCAGAATCCTTAAGAAAGATGCACACTTAGTATGTACCTATGAAAATTTGTACTGGTGGTTAGTATATGATGAAGCCCTTCATTTTGTATCTTTGCTGATATTGTTACCCATGTTAACAACATTTAACTACCACATTTTTAATATCTTTATTTTGCCACACTAGTATTCTCTAGCCATTGTATTTCTAAGGAGGACCCGGGGAACTACAGGCCGGTCAGCCTCACCTCCATCCCGGGAAAGGCGATGGAGCAGCTTATCCTGGAGGTCATCATGAAGCAAGTGGAGGAAAAGAAGGTTATCAGGAGTAGTCAGCATGGATTCACCAAGGGGAAATCATGCCTGACCAATCTGATAGCTTTCTGTGATGACATGACTGGCTGGGTAGATGAAGGGAGAGCCGTGGATGTTGTCTACCTAGACTTCAGCAAGGCATTCGACACTGTCTCCCTGAATATTCTCCTAGGGAAGCTCAGGAAGTGTGGGCTGGATGAATGGTCGGTGAAGTGGGTTGAGAACTGGCTGAATGGCAGAACTCAGAGGGTTGTCATCAGCGGCGCCGAGTCTAGTTAGAGGCTGGTTACTAGTGGTGTCCCTCAGGGGTCAGTACTGGGCCCAGCCTTGTTTAACTTCTTCATCGACGACCTGGATGAAGAGTTAGAATGTACCCTCAGCAAGTTTGCTGACGACACCAAACAGGGAGGTGTGGTAGATACACCGGAAGGCTGTGCTGCCATTCAGCGTGACCTGGACAGGCTGGAAAGTTGGGCGGAGAGGAACCTGATGAGGTTCAACAAAGGCAAATGCAGGGTCCTGCACCTGGGGAGGAACAACCCCATGCATCAGTACAGGCTTGGGGTGGACCTGCTGGAGAGCAGCTCTGCGGAAAGGGACCTGGGTGTCCTGGTGGACGACAGGTTAACCATGAGCCAGCAGTGTGCCCTGGCTGCGAAGAAAGCTAATGGGATCCTGGGATGCATCAAGAAGAGTGTGGCCAGCAGGTCGAGGGAGGTTCTCCTTCCCCTCTACACTGCCCTGGTGAGGCCTCATCTGGAGTACTGTGTCCAGTTCTGGGCTCCCCAGTTCAAGAAAGATGAAGAGCTGCTGGAGAGAGTCCAGCGGAGGGCTACGAGGATGGTGAGGGGACTGGAGCATCTCTCCTACGAGGAGAGGCTGAGGGAGCTGGGCTTGTTCAGCCTGAAGAAGAGAAGGCTGCGAGGGGACCTAATATATACTGACAAATATCTGAAGGGTGGCTGTCAGGAGGATGGGGCCAAACTCTTTTCAGTAGTGCACAGCGACAGGACAAGGGGCAATGGGCACAAACCGAAGCTGAGGAACTTCCAGCTGAACATGAGGAAGAACTTCTTCCCTCTGAGGGTGACGGAGCACTGGAACAGGCTGCCCAGGGAGGTTGTGGAGTCTCCTTCTCTGGAGATATTGAAGACCTGCCTGGACAAGGTCCTCTACAGCCTACTGTAGGTGACCCTGCTTCGGCAGGAGGGTTGGACTAGATGACCCACAGAGGTCCCTTCCAATACCTACCGTTCTGTGATTCTCTGATTCTTTGGTAGAGAAGTTAATGAACGTCAGAGTACACTGACTTTTAGAACCAGAACGTTTTTCTTAACTTTTAGAGCAAAAAATCATTATGCTGAAATGTCAGTTTATCATTATTTTTCTGTATATCCTTACCTCATACATATCCTGTTGCAGTATATAGTGTAATTTACTACTGAATTCTCATTGTGATCTTCCTCAAGTTGCTACTATGCATACAGATTTTAATGATTAACTTCAAATTGCTCTCTTTATGGTGCCACCTTATCAATGTGCCCTCTGATCAGATCTTAAACAAATTCAAAAGTAATGAAGCTGAATAATCTCCTGTTAAGTTTAATAGTGAACAAATTTTGGTAGCTTCAGCCTGAAGTATCACATCCCAAAAGTCAGTATAGAAATATGTCTTAACTGAGAGATATTTCATCTTTCTTTCTGAGCATTTTCTGTGATTACGTTTTAAGTCACCTCGGGAGAGGTTTGCCCTAGGATGCATAATTTGATGCTTGAGCTCCTCCTATCAGAAAATTCTATCTTGTTCTCCTGTCCTTTAATCCTTACATATATAATATATCATTTCAGGGCTTGTGATCATCATTGATGTTATCTATAGCAATATCATTTTTAGTTCGGAACAAATTGTTTCTTATGGATGACTTGCCTGAACAACTGTGTTTAGGTGAGTCATATTTTGCTAGTTTGAAATGTTCTCATTCAAAGCGCTTCTTCCAAAGAAAGGATGTGTGCAAAGTCTTTTTTGCTCATACTTTTAATTTCAGTAAACTTTCTTTTAAAATTTTGTTGTAATATTTATACCTTAGCCCCAAGCAATGGGTGTTGACTTGTTACCTGAAGCAAGGTGAACATTAAGGAAATTCTGCCATTAAATGCATAAGAACTCTGCAGTAAAGTGTTGATGCTCTGCATTATCTGTTACACTATTGCATCTTGCTTATTCCCGCCGATGGTCTTGTGAGAGCTGCCTGAAGCTGTCCTGAGTTATCCACGAGTGTCCAGGGGATGCAGGATCCTGAATATCTGAACACAGGTAATAGTTTTAGTTTTGTTTATGTTTAACGCAGTATTTGATACCACCAGCACGCTCAGGTGGTCTGCAGGGTGCTGACATCCATTGCTACAAGCAGCCTACAGGCTGCCCATAAGTACCTACAAAAAGAGGAGGGGGCAGAGTTAACATTGTTTGACACGGAGGAAGTCAATACTGAAGGAATTGCTATTGCAAGAGAACTTTTTGGGGTTTTTTCCCATCTTAACCCAATGAGAACCTTACTCTTCTTGTGAATTTTTCTCATCAATTTGAATAGGAGTATTAGTTAAACCCATTGCTGAGAATTTCTTTGTAGTTTGTTATATTTTTATTATCACTGGCTCATATTTATATAGAACGGTTAGTCAAGCTCAGCTTTTTCTCATGAAAGTGCCAACTTGTTATTTTAATATGGAATAAGATGGCTTTGGTGAAATATCTTCCCAAGTCTCTGATGACCTTTGTGGCCAGAGAAAGGTTTTAAGAACAAAGCATTGTGGAAGATTCCACACCCGTGGAATAGTCATGCCATGGGCTACAGTGTTACTTAGCTATTCCCCTGACAAAGTGTTAATATTGCGGTTACATACCTCTCCCAGTAATGGGTGGTAAGGAAATGAGTAAGAGAAGTATGAAATAGCAAGGATCAGTAACTACTATGCAAATGGGTGACAGAACACATACAAAAAGCAAGAGAACCACTGAGACCAAAATAATCATGGTCTTCATGGGAGCCATCTACCCAACTGAGAAAGAAAAGCAGAAGATGCAAGTGAAGACTAATTGTTCAAAAGAGATGAGGAAGAAATAAGCCATGGGAGGGAATGCCATGTTTTATGGGAAAAGGAGGTAGCCTTAGTTATTTAACCTTAGTTAACACTAAGAGAATTTGGCTGACCTGGCAAAGACTCTCCCACCAATTCTCAAGGAAGAGGTTACAGGCAACATTGGTAGACACTATTGAATAATGAACTGAACGAAAATAATCCATTTTCTATGGAAAAATCTTTTATTTCTATTTTACATTCCAGGTTCTATTGAGCTGCATGTAGCAAATGAAGGAGTAAACCATTCTCCAGCATTCAGCTCCGACATTGAATCAATGTTTAAAACAGTCTGTTTCTCTCCAATGGCTATGAAAGAAGCCTAGACAGATTAACCTCCATGGCTAAAGTTTGTCTTTTTGAAACACCCATCACAAAAAAAGCTGCCTGGACTGAGAGATGGGATGGGGGTGAGAAAGGCAACTGAGAAAAATGTGTAAGATTAATGGCAATTCTCTCTGCTAGTGAACTAGAATAAAAAGACGAATGCCAGCGAAGAAGATGGAACACAAACAAACTATGAATGCTCCCTTTCCTGCCATTGCTGTTAACAAAACCATCATGGTTTAGAGAAGAAAGGTTTGTTCAGAAGCCAATTTTCAATGTGAATGCAGTGTCTCTGTTTCAAATGACTAAACAAAAATGATCCCTGAAGTTCCAAATGCAAATTCATAAGGAAAGAGAAAGCAAAAGAGGAAAGGAGAGGATACTTAGTGACATATCACCCTAAAAATGGGAAAAAAGAAGAAGAACAACAACTGGAATAACGAAGAGGAATGCTAAGAAAAATGAGAGCTATTTGTTCTCTCTCATCGTACTTTTTTTTAAGCTACTTTCTCTTCTGTTTTCTTTAGATTTATGGTTGTTTATGCTTTTTTATATTTTCAAAATACAAAAGCCAAACAAACAGAAAAACCTCTTTGGTGTGGTTTCTGTTTTTCCTACCAAACACTTTGTTATTCCATACTACAGTGAAAAGATTCGATTTCCCTTCCTTCTCTGTTCTTTTTCTATTCAGTTAGCTATCACTTATTTTAATGCTGGAGAGGGGCTGTGGGTGTGGGAGGGTGGTGTGTTATTACATTTCCTTACTAGCAGACTCTAGTGCTTGCAATCTGTTGTTATTCACCCTCTTTTCCCTATAAACCTGTATTTGATCATGGTATGAAAGAGGTAGATGGACTAAATAACCTAATGAAGTTGTTTCAGCCTTATCTGCTACAGATCTGTAGCTGCGCTTTTATTGTTACCTGCTGGCCAAACACAAAACCTCCATTTTACTGATTTGTGGATGAAATAGTGTTACTCAATATTGCAGAATGAGAGCACTTTCATCTTTTGATTTCCATATGTTTGGTAGTATTAAAAGCTCTTATGTTGTCAGTGTCATTTGATCTGGGATGCATCATTTAATGATGAAACTCCACCTATCAAAATAAGCCACTTTTCCTTTCATAACAGTATCTATTCTGTAAGTGCTTTTGGTTTTGTTATCGTATTAAAAACAAGAACAACTGGTGTGAGAATACAGGCTCTCATGCAACATTTATTCTATTTATGATATCTAAAGCAATTTTAATATGTTCTTTATGGCTACATTTCATTTTTGGCTGCTCCTTCTAGACAGGTAAAAAACAGATAGTGATTCCTGTCTGGATATGTGTGCTTGGGAAATATTTTTTTCTGTTCTATGAAAATGCTCATGTCTAAAAAAAAGAGTCCTTTTTTGACTTCTGGACAAGAATTTGTGGGATGTCATCTTTTGCCTGTGACGGGAGGTTTTGAGACTTCAAGGAATAATGAATAAAAAATGGACAGATTTAACTCTCTGCATCTCAGGAGGTAATTCCTGAAAAATTGTCTATTCTGATACAGGTGGTAGCAGCTGAAATTGTAGTGTCTTTTTTATTTTAAGAAAAAAACGGTCCTCAAGTTGTGAGCTATTTCCTTTTCTATGTTTTACGGAATTAAGTAAATAAAATATCGATAAAATAGTACCTTTTCTATTGAAAAAAGACCTCTCAGTGGAAGACTCCAGAGTAATTCTAACCATATCCTTCATCTAGGAGACAAATTCAGTTATGACTGAACAGAATAATACATATAATTTTGCAAATCACAGCGTCTTAGATTTACATTAACTGTGTGATGATTGAGAGGTAAAGAATTTAAAGATCCACGGCAGATAATACACTGATAAAATTCAGAAGTCAGCAGATCTAAATTCACTAAATATTTGACTACATGAAAAGGAAGTGCCAGACAGGAGGGAAACTACTATCAGTGTGTTCAAGTCCAGGTTTTGGACTAGTCTTATCAGAAATCTTTATTAATAGCTGAACAAAATAGCAGGAGCATGATAGTGAAACAAGATTAGACAAATAAGTTAACAAGAAGGAGGATTAGAATAGGCTTATAAAATCCAGATATAATCATTTAAGTGATAGCATTGAAGACATAGATTAAAAAAATAATAGATTGTGAAGTAAGAGAGACATCTCTTTGGATAGGACGAATCATTCTTCTTTCATTGATTCTGAATGAAGCTGGCCTGACCTCCTGCCTAATTTTACATAGCTAAAATTAGTTGAGATATATAATATTTCCAGAGACTAGTAAAAAGGAATTATCCCAAAAAAACCCAACTCACAAATACTGACAAATTTAAATGATTGACTCCAGCAACAGGCCATTAAAATGCTTGGGGGCAGAAGGATGTGGCCTGTATGAGGAAGAGGATGAGGAAACTGGAGAAAAGGCAGTAAAACCATAACATAAAGCAGTAGTTTATGACCTGGGAGGAAGTTCTTAATACAGAAGATGGAAACGTATTCCTTTCTGAGTGGAGGGATGAGATACAATAGTCTGGAGTTGCAACAAGGAAAATTCCTCATTGAATATAAGAAATAAATTATGAGAAAATATTGGACTTTTCAATACTATGTTGCTATTCAAATGGAATTTAGTCTTAGGAGAACAATATGGCTTACTCCACAGTACTACACAACGCTACCCAATTTAAACTTTAAGCCATGGGTGGTATAGTTAGCTGCTACTGCCACGAGCTGCCAGAAACTGATCCTTCTGCTTGAATTGCAGGGATATTTTTAGGGCCATTGCCTCAGTTCATCCTTCCTGAACACCTCTGAACATCCTACGTTTTTCTTCTGAAAGGTACCAAGCCCTCTATTTTAGACTAATGATATTGGTATTGTGGAGTATTTGCATAGTAAACACATGCTTTTTGAATAAGCACTATTCTCGTAACACTGGAAATTTAGCAGAAAAAATAGCAGCTGAAAATGCCATGCTAAATATCATGTCAGTCTGAGCCACTACAACAAGCTGAAAAAGAAAACTGTTTGGCAGCTGCCTTGTCAAGAGAGGAGTACAGGAAAGCTCATATACTTGTGCACAGAGGAATAATTGGTTAATTAGATTTTTAAAATACTAATATTGAAATGAATTAGTCATATTTATTTCCAGTAAAGTCTTTTAGGTATTACTTATAAGTATCGTGCCTAATATCTTACATTTCTGAACAACAACATATAAACTATTAATATGTAACAAAACCACAATTGATTGACCTCTCACTTGTACTTTAAATATGTACTGGTAGTATCCAGCACATATTATCATAGTTGAAAAAAATCTAGCCCAAATGAAAACAAAGTGCTAAATAAATGTAGAGCATTAGTATTCAAGTCTAGCTTGCCAAAAGAACAAGAAAACCAAACCATGAATTAAAAATTATAAAAAGGAACAATTAAGATCGCTGTTTCAGGAGTTCCTCTCACCAAGAAGCAGATAACCCAAACTAGACACTCAGTTCACACTAGCCATCACCACAGCCAGTGGTGGTGAGGAAAAAAAAAGAGAAAAATAAAAGAGGATAATATTTTTCCAGTCATGTATTTTGCACAGATTCTTACTTTCCCACCACATTCTTCTATAGACAAGTACTAATGTTAGTAAATATGGTATATGGAAATTAAACCCCACCCAACAAAACTCTTCTGGTTTTATTTTTTATATCTATATGTAATTTTTTTTTTTTTACTACATCACTTCATTCTTTCCTTCTCTTGAATCTTTAATATAAGATCAATGTATTTTTTTTTAAGCTGGCTTCCCTCCAGTTGCTACATATTGAATTTGAGGTCCAGAATCCAAAACTGGATACCATGCTAAGGTCTTTCAGTGCTAAATAGAAAGGAAGGTTTATTTTACATTGATGTCCCAGTATGGAGTTTTTTCTGTTTTTATCCTGTGAAGCAATTTGACAGTTGTTGATCTGAATTGAAACCGTAAGCCTCAAGAACCTTGTAAGTCTTTTTGCAGAACATCTGCCTTATTCCTTCTGAACTCATCACTTAGCTGTTGTTAGTTCGGGGATAAAGCTTAAAATACAGGCCTTCACAATTTTTGGAATTGCAGAATATTTTGAAAAGCTACCCAAGAAGACAGTAACACCAGAAGAGCACCTTCACTACTTACTTTAATTTCTTCTTGTGTACAGATTTGACTATGTTTTAATGCATGCACTGAAAAGCCACATCATAAACAACATTTAAAAAATCTTTAAGCATTTTTCTAAGTCTGCAGAGGCCACCATGTCATATTCTTTTTATTAGATTACTCCTGTTTGTGAGACATAAAAGGAGCAGCAGTAAATATCAACCAGCCAATAGATTCCTTAATTGCTCATTATTCAGGAAACTCAGATCTGTTATGTGGCCTTAATTTGTCAGTGTAGTCAGAGTCACTACTCATTCTGATACACTCCTTTTACGTAATAGCGCAATATTCGCTCTCAATAAATAGAAAATCACAAATAATTCTTCCATGTGTTGATAAAATCCTGTTCTATTTTACAATCAAGATAAATTACTTGCTTAATCCCATTTATCTTTTCATCTGTTCCAAATAACTCCCATGCATGTACTCCAGGAGGAATTGAGACAAAAGTGAGTGGTTTTGCAAAGTAACAGTATAGATGAATTTTTTTTTTTTTTTTTAAATTGGGGTGTGAACTGAGAACCCCAGCCTAGACTCCGCACAATTTAGTAGGATGTGAAAGATTCAACATTTCTTCTAACTGTGAAAGTGGAGTGTCTGGCTAAGGTATTTCATTCATACATTCAGCTGTCATTACTATTGTGGGGTCTTATTGTAGGCAGTGGTTGGGAAAGGTTCCTGGTTTTTTACTGTAAAACACACTGTTAATACTGCTGGTCCTACTGATTTTTTTATTATAACATGCTTTATCACCAAATTGAATAGTTCTTGTCTGCCAGTAAAGCAATAAACCAAGGTTTATCTAATCTTTCCAAGTTTCTACCATCAATTATTCCTCTACGCATTTATGTATAATTTGCAGGAAGGCTGTAATTTTCACAATTGATAATGATCTCTTCATTTAGTTTGTTTTGCAGCTTTACTAAATATTAATGCTCTGCATTTGTTTTTCTCTTTCTAACCTTTTGATTATTAAGACCTTCACACTATTTCATGTAGGTGTCAGACACTGAATCTTAATTCATAATTAATTTTCAGGCAAGTTATTATTATGATCTTGCTTTTTTTCCCTTGTGATCTTCCTGAGCTATCTTCTAGAATATTGCTATTTCATTACTTACATGGACTTACAGTAAAAGCACCTGCTACTACTTGATAACCAGTACTGATTTCGGCGAAAAATTAGAGATTAGCACTTTTACAACTAAACCCGGATATCTTATCTCCACTGAAAATAAGCTGTGAGTAAATGTAAACAAATGCATATATAGATTTCAAATCAAAATGACAGAATCTTTTCAGTCAAAGTCTGTAATAAAATGAGATGCCCCGGAGTGAAACATTGTGGATGTTGACATATCTGTGAATAGTTATACTGTCTGGCTCTTGTATAAAAAATTTGTAACAAATATGAAAGAGACCAATAATGTATGTGGATGGTATGCAATCCACAAGCAAAGTTAAAGCTCATCTGTTTGACTTTTCAAAGATTGAACAGGTTTCTCTAAAGATTATAAAGAACTTTTGCCCAATAACTTTCTATGTATTTTATGGCACTGTGGATTTCACCTTTCTGTTGTGCACCAGCATCCCCAAGACTTAAAAGCAAATACAACAGCATTTAGTGAGGAATTTGGTGCTGCCCAGCTGTGTTTTATGTCACTGGCTGTATTAGCAAACTGGGTCAGAGAAACAGTGTGATTTTGCTGTGAGCCTGTCATTGTCTCCACTTACCATGTGCAGGTTTGGATCTCCGAGCAGTTTTGATGTATGTGAACTAGATATTCCCAGTGCTTCAAGGGGGCATTAGGTTAAAAACCAGCCCGTTAGCTACATCACCACTGAGTCATCCAGTGTGCACATAACACTCTTCATCTTCAGTGAACTTTGAGTCCCCTTTAGTGGAAGCTTTTTGCCCGGGAGCCAGACTAAATCTAACCTGAAGCAAAGCCCCTGACACTATAAGATACAGAGGTGCAGGATTCTCAGCATCAGCCACTTCTGTCTAGCGGTCTGCCCCTATCACACCTCATTACTTGCTAATACAGGAATAGTCTTTTAGTGCCCTCAGTTTACTGAGTCATTCACAACATCTAAACATTTCTGTAGGCGTAAGGAAGGAGCATCCTAAGGAATTTTAAGGTAAAACATGAACTCACCTAAACAGCATAAGTTAGCTTGGACTGCATTTGTTACTTCAACTTTTTTTTACAACTAGCTTTTAGTTCCTTTATATATATATGTATATATATATATAAAGCATTTTCCAATAGCTTTGCAATAAGTAAATCCTAAACTATTACAAGTAAATCCAAACTATTATGCAACATTTTCTCTTTACAAGTAAAGATTTTTTCAAAATTATTCTGTTTTAGAATGTTTAGCTGCTGAGCCACATACAGTAGAGACATAGGTAGTAATTTCATAGCTTTGCAGGACCTGCTTTTGGGTGTCTGATCCCTAAGGCAAACTTCAACTGCATTGGGCATCTAAAGTTTTTATGCGCTGTATAGGGAAAATTAGATGCCTCAACCCTGAAGATGACAGAAAACAGTACAGTAAGTTCACCATCTGGGAAAGGTTGGTGATACCTTACATAACTTACTGAAGACTGGTATAGCTTTCAACTAAGGATTCACAGTCCAAAACCTTCTCCTACTCGAGGATCCCTGTAATGTCATGTGATAAGAATGGGTACATAGGAGTCACTCCAAAAGGATATCCTTTCTACTTAAGTGAATTAGATGCCAAAATCTCCTGTAGGGAGTAGAATCCTTCCTGTAGAACGACTGTTTCTCTAGGAGCCTAGTGAAGTACTCGATAACTCAATGGATTAATCTTGGTGTGAGTCTTGTCTTTCTTTCACCTTTGGTGTTTTAAACCTGCTTCTTCTGTTTCTTAGGTGAGAACCCCATCAACAAAGTTCTAAACTAGTCAGAAATAGTTTTTATTGCTTCCAGATCAACCTGTACCACTGCTCAGAATGGATCTGAAGATGCATGTTTTTGTATTCCAGTAACCACTGGAGCAAGCTAGCTAGCTGAAGGGATTCTGGCTTCCATCCTTTCCTTCAGACAAATCATACCTACATTAGACAGCTAGTGTTCCATGTAAAATTCATCAGCATTCCTCAACACAGGAACCCAAAAATCCCCACTCCCTGTGAGCATTACACAGAATTAGCCAGAAAATTAATGTCCGTCTTTTCTGCAATAACCCTGAGGCTGGTAGCCCATCTGGCAGTGAGTGGCTTACATTCACGGCGTGAATAGTTCCTCCTGTATATCTTTATATGAAAAGAGATTGGGTGCAAAAACGTTTGGAAAAAAATCGACAGAAATCCTGAAGTAAGGGCTAGAGCCCCAGACTCCCATTTCACAGAATTTATTGCAAATAATGTCTGTTCAGTTCAGTAAACAATAACTTTTTCATTTACAAATGGCTGCAGACCCACAAATACTGCATTCCTTGCTATGGAGTGATAAAGCTTCAACATGTAAAATGAAGGGGCGTAGATGCCTACATATTTTACAGAGAAAAGTAAGCAAGTGAAAAACCAAGAGAGCATTCCTGCAGGTCTAAATTCAGGTAGCTATGATCACCTCTGAAGGCTTTCACAAGCAAATGACTCACTCCCACTGGCTGTAAATAGAATATAGGCTCTCAATTTAGGAAGATGGCATCTCAAAGTACAAAAAGACCAGACCAGATTATGTGAACTAATTGCAACCATAGCTGTGTGACAAATTTTCAGGTCAGACAAGATGACTTAAATTTTGTTTGCTGGGTTCAGGCAGCAATTGTGTAGGCATTTTTGCAATTTCAGCATTTAATGTTCAGCTAAATCCTGCTTTTAGGTGCCTACAGTCATTGCTGGTGTGGACCTGAGTCTGCCACACAACTGTATGTTCTTCAGTCTTATCCAGACAGAAAACATGCCACTGTCTGCAGTGAACCAGTGCTGCAAATCTGCTGCAGCCTGTATTTTTTGTCTATCTCAAAGTTAATACAGTATTTTCTTTGGTTCGGTAGGTTTGAATTAGAACATTCAGTTCTTAGACACATTCTAAGTTCTGGATATATTGCAGATTTATAGATAAGACTTCTAAGCAATTTTTCAAAACTCTGTGCATTGTAACAAGGTCCTATGGAATACCTGAAAAGCTAATAAGAGGTATGCCTGCGTCTTACACTTTTTGGAAAGATCTACATTTGATGCATCACAGCAATAATGTAACAGATTCTTCCGGTAAGAGATGGTTAAATTTGTTTTACTATTTAAGAAGCAAGACGGAATTTCTGTGCAGTCATTGCTCTCTTGGTCACTGGAAGATGTCTTCCGCTGGGAGAGTCGATAGCATTCAGTAGTGTCAGAACTGGCTCTTATTTATGTAATAGTGAATAATGATTTTTAAGGTGTGGTTCTGGGATTTTTTTTCCCCTGAAAAGAGAGAGGGAGCAAGGGGATAGGACATAAAGAGGGAGACATCACTTGAGAGAGAGAGAAGGAAGATTTTTTACTATCCTGTTTGATTACTCTTACCTATTCCATAGAGAGGCTATTTCTCTCCCATTTAACTTGGGTAATTTAGATACTCAGCCAGAAAAAAGATTCTCAGAATAACTCAATATAGTTTACAAAATACCTGACAAATTAAACTGTACAGAGAAGTATTTAAATGTCATTTAACATAATAAAATCTCCTGTGTGACCTCTTAGAAAAGTAATATTTCACCAGATGGAAATAGTTCATGAAAACAAACCACAGGGTAGAGGTCTGCTGGAAGACTAACAGTTTATATGTTCTAGAGCTGCCTTTGCCAGTGAAAGCAGAGGTTTGTTTCTTACCACCTCTTGACCTTGTCAGCCCTTTGAATTTCAGTTTCACAACTTAAGGCATATGTACCATACCACTAATTAGATCGCAGCACTTAAGAAATTATTATCATAGTCTTTAGTTTGCATATTTTACATTTTAATTCTAACACTTAAAAATGTACATAAAATTTATATTCTCACTTGAAATATTAATTATACTATATTTCAGCATCGTATGTGATATTATTCTGTTCTATTTTTCTCGTAACTACTGCATTTTAAAAAGCACTAGCATAAAATGAACAATATTGTTCAGTGATTATTCTTCTAATTCATATGAAAGACGATTATTTCACTGAACATATATGTATTGCACTTGTAGAATTCAAAGGCAAGTATCTAGAAATTAAACTGTAAGACAAGTAAGACAGGCTTTGTTCCATTATGGCAATTATGCTGTAGAAGTATGCAATATTGGTTGTGCAGTCTTTTCCACAGGACCTCCAGAATATAAACTTTTGAATGCAACAGTTATCTTCCTGTCTGCACAAGCTGAAGTCCTTCCTGTCACCCACTGTTGGACCTGTTGTGACTAGTTAGGCTGGCAACGTATGCTCCTGGTGTGAGGTGATGGTACCTAGTATGTGTAAGGATGCAGGTTTGCACCTTGTGTCACCAAGCTCTGCGTGTACAGCAAAACAAGTCACAAACCCCAAAGACGTGTCAAGCACATTGTAGGATCAAAAAGTAAAGACAGCCAATAAGATTAAAACAGTTATCATTAGCTGCCATCACTACAACATTGCAACATCAGGTTCCGAAAATTAGAAATGCAAAGGGGATGATGAATAAAGCACTTCGGGCTTTTAAATACTGCCCATTATTTTCTGTCCATGCTTCAGTGAATGAAAGAGCTCCAGAAGCATAATAACAAAGTCCATTTTACATCTTTCAATAAGGTTTAATTTTCCTACTATATACGCACTGAGGCTTTTTTAATTACAGCGGAACTAGATTCAGCACTAAACCACACCTTGAAGAAATCTTTATTTTAAATAGATTTCAAAACTCTTATGTAACCTAGATTATGTTAAATTTATTCAAATAATAATGTTGATCGCAAAGAAAAATGTGTTACTGTTATACAGAGTTAGATTACAGCAGGCTTCTTTCTAACTAGCCTTAGCAGAACTTGAATATAGCAGAAAGAAATTCATGTTTTAAGTGAAAATATACAGATTAAAATGAGTCTTATTCACTGATTTGTCTGTTGTGGTTCTGCAGTTTTTGACTGGTACTGGGGAACACAGAAGGCTCCTTAATTTTAATATAAAGGATATTCTTCAGAGCAGATTACTTCCAAGGGAAAAAATGGCAGCCAAAAATATGTCAGTGAACCTGCATTGTTTAACGACCAAAAGAAATATGTTACTGATTGACGTTACAGTGTTTGCTTTGGGAAAGGCTTATTGCAATGTTGGTGATCTTCAGCAAGATGCTAGTGGGCAATGGTGTATGTTTCTATGATTAAGGGCTAAAAAGAAAAAAAACCTTAGAAGACCTTAGAAGATGTAGAAGAAAATGAAAGATTTAAGATTTTTTTTCATTAAATAATTTAATGTTGTTTAAGGAGATCTTCTTACGGGAAAGAATTACACGTGGAAAATATTGGAAAACATTGTTGTACACAGTACCGGAACAAAACAAATTTCTCTGAAAGATAAACTATTTTAATAATTATTTGTTTAACATTTTATAGCAACTCAGTGTAGCTACACCATAGCATGATCTAGGGAATTTGTAGACAACGTGTTGCTAGCACAGAGACAAAGGCTGATGTAGACAGTGCACTGTAGCCTCTAGCAGCGCTCTGTTTGTGTTCGTGTTGTGGGTTCTGAGCGTGTTTCCAGACTGCTGTGATTGCAGTCTTCTGCAACACAGATGGATTATCCTCGGGCATTCAACAGGGCCTTTCAGGCCCTCTGACAAGGAAGGCACTTCTAGCACTTGCCCCATCCATGTACTGTCTGCAAAACGTTCTGATAAATGTTCATACTCCCCGTAAGAAAACTTCATGACATGTATAATGCAGGAAGGAATCAAGCTTGAACTTCTGGGCTCACAAATTTTGCCATTGCTCTTCCAAGATCAGTTTGTATCTTTATACGGCAGCCAACACCAGCAGAAAACAACAGTGTGTGCTTCTGCAAGCTTGGCCTGCTTGACTGAGCAAACGAGCCCTTCTTCTCTTGCCTCCCAAGACTCTCCCAAGACTCTCCCAAGACCCTGCCTGCTCTGCAGGCTTTTCATTTTGGCGCTTCACCTAGGGCCCAACAGCTATTTCTTGGAATTCATGTCTCACCCAGACACGTAAGATAGACTATAAGGTTTGTTGGGCTTGTCTGATTTTTTGTATATAGGGAATGATGTAAGAGTAAACTAAAGCAGGGAGCTAAGACAGTTTCTTCAGAGAGGGTAGTCAGGATAAGGCTATTGTCCCCAAAAAAATCATACATTTTATTTCCTCTCCAAAAATCTTTAATTTGTCCAGAATTGAAAGAGTTTGTTCTTATCCCTCACAATTACAAAGAAAACAGACTTCTGAGCCAATTTCCATGCTTCACTGCCTCTCAGTCATCTACTAATTGTCCTGAACATTTAGCAGAGCGGACGCTGTCTAGACCATGCTGGAATGCCCTAAAATCAAACACCCATTGGAAAAGCAGACTTAAACTACTTGAATCAAAGAGTGAAGTCAGGCGACATCAAGAAAAACATCTCTGCACACAGCTCCCTACAAAAGCCTTTTAAATTAATTAGTCATGGTACATATAACAACAAGATCCAGCTTAAACCACTGCTGAATTCTACTAAAATAGTAACAACCCACTTTGGTTTTGAAATCAGGGCTGGTTATTGTTCCTTTGGGCATTCAGACAACTGGTTAGAGAAAAAAACATAGACAGCCCATCTCACACAAAGACACAGGTTCACTCGCTTTACAGTGATTCCTAGAAACATATTTTGTATCGACATGGACATACATGGGAATCACGCAACAGCAAATATCATACAGGAAATCATGCAGCTGGCCTGCGTGTGTGAAAGGCAACGGGACGGCACCTGGCATTCTCCATCTTCAGGTGAGACTGTGAATTCTGAAACAGTCCAGCCACTTCTAAATTCAGTTTCTGACACGTATGTGGTATTTGCCAAGAGACATACGAAGGGCATAGTCACACACGTATTAAGCACTAGTTGCCAAGGCGCTCTGTCATCAGCTGTTGTTGGCCCAGAGATCTGATACATCCAGTTTATATACAGATTGGGGTCACCTGAAAATCCTGGTCTGATGAGCCATGTTGAAGAAGGGGACTAGACGTGCTACCTTCGAAAGCCAAAGAGCCGAGAGGGTGTGGGTGCTAATTATGCTCGTTCACCAGCTCAACAGCAATTTGTGGCCATGTACATAGTTCTCTTACAGTAAGAATCTCTTAGGATTCCACATCCTGCTGCTCTGAGTTATGTTCCTTATGCCTGACTTGGAGACAACTGCTTCGATTTTAACAATAAGAAAACAGGAGACAGAGCTTCTGTTCAATGATACCTGACATACGTAAAAAAATTAACCAGCAAAAGTAATAAATATTTATTACATCTTATCTAATATGAATTAATGTAACATAAACATTTTCAGCAAGGTGAGTGGATATATTTGTTTCCCAAGATCGGGTGCTCTCAATGAGATTTACTGAAGAGGAATGGTTACGAATATGTGAATATTTTAGCAAAAAAATGACATAATAGCATACATGAATATAGAATACCTACTTGTCAAACAGAAATGGAAAGTGAGGCTAATAGATAAAGAAAATAAAGAAATTAAAATAGTATGTTTAAGTAGATTTCCTAAGAAAATGAAGTATATAAAGTTACATTTGTCTGTTTGTCTGCCTGGAATACACCTCTGAGAAGTCTCAGCTAAATCTGGTAGCTAAATTTGATAAAGAAGTGTGTGTGTGGGGGCGGGAGAGAATTTATTAAATTTCTTGAAAACCATTTTGCTTGCATGCTGTTAATGCCCTTTATATTTATCCTGTAAAAAACTCCAGATTTTAGTTCATATCTGCATTAGCAGTAAGAAATGACACTGACACTGCACGACGGCTGATGGAATATTCTGAAGGAAAAGGAAAAGAAAAGATCATGTTGGTAAGAGAGATTAGGGCAGGATTCGGTTCCAGGTTGAGATACCCAGATGTGCAATGTCTGAATGTGGATTTCTAGATTCCTTGAAGAGTCAGTGGGGATCATGTCAGTGGAGCAGGAAGGGGATTCAGCTCAGCCCAACAGAGTACTCGACTGCTCAGTGGACTCAGCGCTGATGAAAACTGCAGTGAACCTTTGTGGCATTCCCTTACCCAGACAACCTCCACTATTCAAACAGTATTTTCAAACTTTTAAAAACTTATACTGGAGAATTGTGATAATTTTATCGTACTCTTAGAATGAGCCCTTCTGTGCAAGAATTTCGTAGCCTGATGATCAAGAAAAGAGGTGCAAGGGCACAGAGCTTATAATTAGAATTATGCATCTTTGGAGAATCCATTTAGTAAAACAATTTATGTACTTACAGAGAGTTAACAAGTCCTGAACACATATGGTATTTTACAGCCTTAATAATAAAATGCAGTAGCATTCATAACATTTTTTTAACAAAGATTTTAGTCACCATCTTTTCTGAATGACTAGAGGCTACAGTCACGCTTACTTCAAACATCTCAGATTTTTAAATCTTAGATTAATTTTTCAAACCAGGCACCATAATTAGAATCTCCTTAATGCCCTTCATTAATATGAAGCTCACAACATCTTGCTATACAGACCAACTTTCTAATGCAGTTGCCCAAAACTATTACAAAAAGTCCTCTAGGAATTGGTTCTGGTTTATCTGTAGCAATGAGTCTTCTATGTTGTCTGTATTTTCACACAAAAAGTCACTCTGTGACTTCTGTTTCCCTTGGGCTCTACTTCAACTTATATCAGCGCAAGCGAATGAGCAAGTTTTCAAGGTAACAGTTTCTGTTAGCCTCAATAATATGGAAGTTTACAGAAGGGTTCCACTGGCCGAAGAACACTTGCATTTAGCTTTTATTTTTCTATTTTTTAATTAGGGTAGCAAAACTTAATTAGTTCTAAATGTAATAAAAAATTAAAAGGTACATAAAGATACTATGATAAAGAACTGAAAATATGGTCCATGTTTCTTTCTGTTCCTGAAATAATGCTGTTAATAAAATGTACACTTTACTGACATATTGTATCTAGTGTCATGCATACTGTATTAAATATAATTAATATTATTCTCTTGGTGATTAACACATGAGCAGTATTTCTGTACTCTGACACCACAGTTTCAGTCTTACTTTGTTTATCTTGCAAATGAGTAGTTAAAAGCAACAAGTTTGAAAGAATACTGTCTTTTAATGAATAAAACACTGCAGATAAAGTCATCTGGATAAACATGCATGCAGTGTATTTACAGCAATTAATTATAACAATGGTCAATATACATCTTTAAACAGAACTGAGCTGTAAGCCAAAAAAATACCTATAATAAACACTCTAAACAATAATAATAAAAAAAATTAAAGGCACTGGTCTGTAATGTTAAGCTAGCCACATTTTGCTCTGTTGAATTTTCCTAAATAGGAAATTCCAAAAGCGGGACTCCAGATAAAAATCCCCTAAATCCACTATCTTTAATCCTCACAATTCTGCTGTAAAAAACTACCACAGCTGATCTTACAAGGGCCGTATATACCAAAGGTGTCATGCAGGGCAGCTAACAGGAGTAGTTGTTTCCTGGATTGAAAAACCCACTTTACCACGCTGGGATGATCACGGTTTGGAAGATTGTCACTGAACGTCCCATGCAGTCAGCCAGGAAAATGGACCCAGCGTGGTAAGAGCACCCTGCACTAGAGGCTAGGTAAGGGCGATGTAAGCCGTCAAAGCAAACGGATAGAGATTGAGTCTCTGAAAGTTTTAGGAGGTCTTCATGGACTAATTTCAACTGAGTTTGTTATCACGACAAAAACAAGGACATCTATCATCAGAAAGCAATGCAGGTACCTTCACCACAAGTTGTAGATGCAAAAAAAGATTTTTATGCTGTTCGTGTTACATAGAAAAACAGGGGAAATTTGTCCACTTAGAAAAAAAGGGTCAAACACCTTCCCAATCCCTGGAACTTCTTTAATTTATTTATCCAAATGCTTCACATGTGGACAAGTATTTTTTCTTTTTTAAGATTAGGTAACAGCAAGTATGTTAAAAAGATATGCATTTCCATTAACTGCTTCACAAATGTGGGGACGATAATGAAATTGTAAAACACAGGCCTTGTAAAAAGAAGTAGTGGAATATAAGCTCTATATGAATGATCATGCAACACAAAAATAACTCAGAGCAGCTTTGCATAGAATATGAACAGGGGAAATGGTAAGCTGAAACTTTATGGGATCTTAGACATAAGCACCCTCATAAAGAATTAGCAGCTCCGCAGCACAATCCTCTGAAGTGTCTTTTAGAGGAAACCAAAAGGCTTTAAAGCAAAGACATATACATATAACTCATGTTTCTACACAGAGAAAAAAAAATCAAAAAATTAATCTGGGAATTTCAGATGAAGAAATTATGCTTAATTATTACCTAAAACATCCCATGGGAGAACATTTATTTAAATATATTTTGCAATTTAAATATAATTAGCATGATATTAGCAATTCCAACAAACAAACAGGTAAATTGGCAATTCAAAATGCGGACTTGATTTCATTTTTGTTCAATGTAAATGTACAACTTAGAAACATTTCTCTCTTTTTGTTTAACAAATTGCTATATTATAACAAAGAAGAGTGTTAACATGTTAGACGTGCTTGAATCCAAGTACAAATGGGAAGCTGAAGGAGCCTAACACTTCTCCAAAGGTATTTAGCACTTTGCAACGGTCAATCCTTAAAACTGAATTATAACTCCCACCTGCGTGGTAGTGAGTGAAATGACATTTTGTAACTTCTCTCAATGCACTTTTTCGGGACTGGCTTCACAGGGCCCACTCCACCTTGGAGAACAAAGCCCAGTGACTGCCTCGCTCGGAGTCTGGGTTTCGGGGGCCATTTCCCAAAAGGCAGTGTCCATCGTTCCTTATTTCCCTGTTCCACCCTTTCAGCAGCCCGTGTGTGTCTGCTGACGCCCGGACCTTGGAGCATGTGGCTTGCTGCAGCGTCCCAACCTGCTCCATTACCCTGGGACCACCAGCAGATCCTGGTGCCGCTCCATCATTCCTCTCTCCCCTTGCTGGTTACTCATGAGGAGCCTGGATTTAATGGTCGATCTTTTGCAGCAGATGCAGCAGAAGAAGTGCATGCTTTGCCTCTACAGACTAATAGCTTCTCTGTTGTTCTCTGAGGGGGCCTTTAGCATTTCTCCTGACAGTGCTGAATTTCCAGCCTTCTCTAATTCCCAATTACTTGCTCACTTCCAACCCTTCTCGAGGTTTTCGACTTTTTTTAATTTTGAGAAAATAATTTCATATGCACAAACTGATGCACATTACGTTTATGTTGTTATATCGATATACTTTTGGGAACTATGATAATATCCTCATTTTGACTTTTGGATCAAACTGAGATTCCACAATTCCTGTTAACTCCAACTGTAATAAGATTACTCTTTAAGTGTCCATTAAATTATGACTGTGGAATCATATAATTGTAAAAACAACAACAACAAGTTTAGCTTACTTTTTATTAAATTTAATTTTGATGATTTAGTAAATTTACAGTTGCTTTTTCATATGTGGTGAGGGATTTTTCAAACAAATCTGATGGATGTGAAAGTGTATTGAAATTATACAGACATTTTAAAAACTACTCATTTTTTTAACATTTGAAAGCCATGCTAAAAATTACTACAATTAAGCAAATAACTCAATAGAAACTAATTACTCCGCTTACATTGTTTGCTTCCCCAGTTGCTAATTGATTGTTCATATATATTAAAATTAGCAAATGATCACAGTTTTTTACAAACGTTACACATTCACTCTTTAAGTTGCAAATGATGAGTTGTTGTTAGCTAAATTAACCATTCATTCGTATGGCTGATGGACGGAACCCTTCTGATAGTTGAAATTTCAAATACACCTGAAGTTTGTATTTGCAGGTGTCTTTAAAAATCAGGTTCTGAAAGTGGAAATAAAAACTTTGGTGACTGTATATCACCAGCATGACAAGTTAACAACAGTTTCCTGGGGTCTGATACAAAAACCGTACGGCTGTATTAATTCATATAATGACCTGAATTATTCTTTTGCATTTTTTAAAATAAAAATAAAACCAAAGAACCTCCAATCTCTTCATTAAGTTCTTGCTCTGACTTGACTACAGAGGGTAAGCAAAATGCACCTGCCAAGGTGCAATGGCTGGTAGCTCTGTTTCTGTAAGTCACTTCAAGTCATCTTTACAGATTTCAAAAGAAGAAACAAGTATGACAAAGCATTGTTCTGTATGTATTAAAAGACACCCAGATTCCCTTCTTTCCTCCAAATTTCTCCTCACAGGTGATTCTGGGAAAGTGTGGTTTGACATTGTTTTCTCATGACTATTTCAGATGAAAGCTCTGTGGATTTTTTATGTGACAAGCCCAACAAATTTCTTTGATATTGAACAAGCTCAGGTAATCTAAATTATGAAAAAAGGCAATTAGATACAAACTATTAGGAAAAATTCTGTTGATTTACAACTGGTAATATCTTTTCCTTCATTAAGCCTTAATTAAAACACAACCTTAATTAAAAGCATTTCTTCCATCAACAGAGAAATCGCAGCTTTATAGAAATATCACAGAAGGAACAACAGTGCTCAGTGGCGTCACTTCAAATGCACATGTGCTATATAAAAGCTCTTAATATTGTCAGCAAGGAGACTGACATAACAGCCTGTGTCAGGGCACCTTTTGCTAATGTCACTGAGCAACACGCAGCGACGTGATACCCAGAGTTGAGTGGCACAATGGCTCGTGTCACTGAAGCAGATGTAGTACTTTGAGGATATCAAGGTACATTGAGCTTTTGTGAACTTCAGCACACCCAGAAGCAATATTAGATCATCACGGTATGAACGGAAAAGCAGTGGACTGTAACAGTCAGAGAAAATCTGGTTTCATGTAATGTAAATAACTATAGGTCACTTTTAAATATCATAGCGACGGTGATTATAAATCATGGAGAAACTTGTGTTGCAGTTCTTTCTCATCTTAATTTACTGCATTCCTATATATTATCACAACTTGAAAAGATAAGTAGATGCTAAGCAGTATGTACAAATATTCAACACAAAACTCTATAGATTAAGAAAACAAAAGATTGTTGAGATAATCAATATATCCACTGACACACAGCGGCATCATGAAAAGAACATTTCACTGGGCAAAAAAAACGTGTAATAGCGCAGCATGCAGCCCACACCTCGTCATTATGGGACAGTTTTGGAATGTTTTAAATTATTTCTTTAAAATAAAATTGTGTCAGTTTTTTGCTTCATAATGCCTACAGGCATATGCTGTCTTTATAATATCATCCTCATTAAGAGAATTCAGTAACAGATAAAAGACTCAAATTGTTCTTCTGCTCATTTTACTGCAGGTGTTAAATATAGCTTGATTCACAAGGCTAGAAAACCGTCCCGTTATCTTCCACAGAATTAAATACATGCTTCTTTAAGCTGCTCATTGTTCTACAGAAAGTGCTTGCCCGCCTCTTCCAGTGTCTTCTGGGAAGCAAAAGGACATATTCGCTAGTTCACTTGCAAATCTCTGTCTGTGAGTGGGTACAATGCTGCACAAAGCCAATGCTGGTGAAGAGGGTTCTAGGGACGTGACCAGGCATCGCCAGGCGCCAGTGCTGCAAACGGGCTGGGGCCACTGCTGGTCCCCGAGGGCAGGGCACGTGCTGGGGGGGATCCTGCTTGCTAAGAAGGGCTTGCGGGCAGGCGGCTGTCCTCTTTCGGATGTGGGAAACGCACTGCACATTTTGATAGTCATGGTATCAGTAAAGTGATAAGCAGTTTGTGAAAAAGGCAGTATTTAATTCCATGCTTTATTTGTTTTTTACGTATTGTGGGTGACAAAAAGTGTACAGGTTGGACTATCTGAATGACAGCCCTTCCTATGCTGGACTGTTGTTTAGGATGATTTAACGCTGCCAGATCACAACGTGGTCAGGGAAAGAAAAAGGAAGGTGCATTTATGAGATGCAATATTTTGAAAAGTTCTGAACAATATCTGACTGAACCGTGTCTTTACGATTTCAGCACGAATTTGCCTTTCCCTTGTGGGAAATAGACGTTCAGTGCTGTGTTCTCCTGAGAGGTCACAGCCCTTCCTTTGATGAGCAGATCGAACTCTCCGATAACCAGACTCAGTGCTATGTGTTATTTGTGGTTTAATACTTGAGGGTCAGGACTAAAAAGCTGGCCTCTGAGATTTATATCTTGATTCTGCAATCAACCTTTTTTGTGAACTTCAGCAAGTCACTTACCTCTCTGTTTCAATTTCCTCATCCTCAGAGAAACAGAATTAAGGGAAGGAGGCATGACAGGGTGTGAATAAAGAGAGTCTGAAAAGGAAAAGTAATTTTGTCCTGATTTTTTTTTTGGGGGGGGAGGGAGCATTGCTTGTTGTTCTACTTTTTTCAGAGGGTCATATTTTTAATGCAATCATCATTTAAAATGTACAATGTGAAAAATAGTAATTTTAAAGTGTCTCCTGTTAGCAATGTGAGAGATACTAGCTAGGAAATATTCAAATCATTAAATTAAGAGAACAATTCTGTAATTTGTGTTGCATGATTCAGAAATCAACACAGCAGAGTGTTAATAAACAATAGATTTGCCCTGAGGAGGAGTTCTATAACAGTCAGTACTGTCAGTCATTGCACTAGGAATTATGACTGAATTTACTGAAAAATAGTTTTCCTCAAAACTGTGTCATGAAAAGTTTTGCATCTTCAGCTTTCCTAAAGCAAAGATATTCTCATTAGTTTAAACGTGGACCAGCCATACTGTATACATTGTTGTACTACATACAACCTGGAGATTATTTTATCATGTTTAGACTCAAATTAGATTTTGAAAATGATGCTAATGGAAGAAATTGTCCAGCAAAATATTAAACATACCTATTCACTAGGTGAAAAGACAATACAAAAGACACAAGATAGCTACCTGTTTTTTTTGTCCTTTTCTATTATTTCTCTCTGTTAGAATACACAGTTTCTTCAGGTCAAGATCCAGCCTCAGTATGAAGGATAAAAAGCCCTCTGCTTCCCAATGCCATTAACAACAATGAACTTTCTATGCTGATACAACATATGCACGATAGCTAAATAACAAAGTGTTTTCTAAGGCAAGAAAATGATCAGTGAGTTAAAAAAAGTCAGAAAAGTGTCAATACTGTCTGATATTATCAACACATAATTATAAAGCTATTTCAAGAAGCAAATGAACAATGAAATATCCGGGCCAAAATAAAAAGCAATGCAACTGAAAAGAAGCCAAAGGATGAACCATGTTATTTATCTTTTTTCTTTTGCTGAAGTAATTTAAAATGCTTGAAGTTGTTGCTACTAATTATGAAATAATCTCACCAGTTCACTCCCCAAAACTTCAGAGCCAGTCTAGAGTGAGAACTAGAAATTATTTAATTATTGTACTCCAAATAGTCAAGCTTAAATTGTGTCTCACTAAAAAGCCTCCCTCACTGTTGCTGCTGGCTTCTGGAAATTCAGTGTTTCCACTTGCATGTCCAGGGCTAGAGCGAAAATAAGAGGTAATTAGGGGAACATTAAACTATTGTTTACATCAAATTAAAGAAGTTTTATGATGCAGAAACTACAGAATAAAGTGGTTCTGCACATAAAACACCACAATGAATGGAGTTAAGCAGAGCACCACTACAGCATCAGCTCCCTATGAGATGTACAGCAGAACAGTATTAATTTGCTGATTCTGTTATCTGGCTTATGTGGATGAGTTTGCCTTTCTTAATTCCAGTTGTTTCAAGTTGTAAACACATATGACGATTCCTTTACTGTGTTAATGACTGATGTGATGCCAACCTGGACTATCCAGGGATGTAAATATCAGTGAGGATGTCAAGTACTGGATGACTTTATAGAGTTCCTCGGATTTGGAGGATACCTAACAAAAGCTGGTTGCTTTTCATTCCCATTTTTAATCTTGGATAATTTGGGCAAATTTCAGAACAAGCATAAATGAGCATATGGTATTTTAAATTACAGGAGAAGATCCTGATAAGAGTAGGTGTACCATAACTGAAGGGATGTGTTCTGTTAGTTTAAAATGGCTTTTATGGAATCTCTAATGAGAAGAGATAAGAGATACCAGTTATTTCACCCATGGAAGACACAGAATATTAGCCACCTCTGCCTCCTGCTTTATCATCAAAACTGGGCCAGGAAAAGGCGACATTTTCCTGCACAGCTGGTGTTTCAAATTAAGCAGTAAATCGTTCAAGACTACAATCTTTCCTCAAAACTGTTCAACCAAGAGCTTTGTGACAGCAGTTTTCTGGAAAAGAAAGACTTCACATATATGAGCAGCAATAAATAAAACCAGTATCTACATACACATACATTCAGGAACTATAGAGGTAATGAGAGAATAAAAGATGTGACTGTCTTTCAAACAGCCATGAGAAACCTAGGCTGAAACACCCCAGTAAGGACAATCACTTGATTTTTCGAACCACTCTGATTATAACCCTAGAACAATTAATCGATTCTACCAGCTCTTGAAGTACAAACTGCAAAGCTGCAACGGGCCCAGCTGGTTGGGAATACAGGAGGTAACATTTTACTTAGCTCATTCTGTCCACCAAAAAAAATTAAATACCATATGTATTCCCTATTAGAATAAGTGCAATAGCACTGATACAACTTTTAAAAATAATGCCTAGTAAAGATTGTTACTTTGATTTTAAAAACATTCTTTCCCAAAGAGCCTCTATTTATTTCATAAAATCTATTTTTTTCCTGTGAAAGATAAAACTAGCCAAAGATTCTAGTTGTGGAACAACAGCAAGATGTTCCCATAGTAGCTGTCTGTAAAGATGAGTTTTCATGCTCACTCTGAACCCTGGCATAGTTTGGGTTGGTCCTGGCAGCTCTACAGCCTATTTGTTTGCCAAATAACCTGTCTACCTAAAAGCAAAGGAAAGTGAAGGCTATGGCCAAACAACATAAAAAACATAACTTTTCAGATGTTTTCCCCGTTCAGATAAATAAATACACATTAAACCCACACAAACTAACAAATAAATACAGATTAGCACTTTGTTCTGGTAGGATTAGTTTAAAACTCTTTCTGATTTTTTATTTTGTTTTATAAATTTCAAGGCAAAGAATAGAAAAAAAACTTCAGTTCTTGCATTCTGAAGCCTCCAAAATGCATGTATACTACCTGGCTAGTCTGCGATAAATAAAAACCACCAGTAGGATCATAACATTACGGGAAAAAAAGAAAATCCATTAACTTCAATACAGGAAATCGTTGAGCACTCTTCAACAGTGGGTTCATAGTCTTCAAATAGACCGAATAATCTTGAGTAAGTCACATTCATTTACAATTGTCTGGTATAAATGAACGATACCTTTTAGCAAGCATCCGAGAGATGATGAGATACCCAATTTTCTGCCCTCAGTCCCCCCTGAATTTCATATACAGAATGCATAATTCTCGCCCTCCGATTCAAGAAGCTCCGATGCTCATTCCTGGTTCCCTGGTATTACAAAACTGATCTTTTTTTAGTGATTGAAAATCCTGTTTCGTCTTTTGCAGTGAATTAATATGAAAGTAACTGTAGCATGAAGCTGAGTAATGGTAATATTACAAATTTATTTTTGTGCATCAAAACTTAACTACAGTCTTAGTCTCAAGGTCAAATGCCAGAAGCTGGAAAGCACTTTAGATCAATATCGGGTATCTGAGATCTGAAGCTCATGTTTGCTGATACCAATATAGTAAACCCTTTACTACATATGAGAAATTCAACAAACTGTCACGAGATAAAATTATTTTAATAATGCATACAAAGAAATACATCCAATCAAATCTCACATGTATGAAGGACATGCAACTGTGCTTAGCTATAAATACTGTAAAACTTTGCTTCTGTTTCTTTCATTTATTTTAACTTCTGATACACTGAAGCAGGAAAACAATGCTTTCATGTACTGCAGTTGCAAGACTAACTTCTCTGATTTTAAACACCAAAGAGGTAGTGCAACAGCTTCTGTATTCAGCAGAAAGGCTTTGATGCGCTTCAGGATTCTTCCCCAAAAATCATTAATGAGATAGTTGTCGGTTACCTCACTACCACAGCAAGGAGGGCTGGGGTGTGTTGACCATGGCTGGACGCTATGTGCCCACCAGAGACCCTCAACAGGACAGGGGAGAGAAAATGTAACAAAAGGCTCATGGCTCAAGATAAGGACAAGGAGATCACTCACCAGTTACCGTCATGGACAAAACAGACTCAACTTGGGGAAATTAATTTAATTTATTACGAATCACATCAAAGTAGGATAATGAGAAATAAAACCAAATTTTCAAAACACCTTCCCCCCACCCTTCGCTGCTTCCCAGGCTCAACTTCACTCCTGATTTTCTCTCCCTCCTCCCCCCGAGCAGCGCAGGGGACAGGGAATGGGGCTTGTGGTCAGCTCATCACACGTTGTCTCTGCTGCTCCTTCCTCCTCAGGGGGAGGACTCCTCACACTCTGCCCCTGCTCCAGCATGGGGTCACTCCCACAGGAGACAGTGTTCCATGAACTGCTCCAATGTGAGTCCTTCCACGGGCTACAGTTCTTCCCAATCTGCTTCAGCATGGGTCTTTCCCATGGGGTGCAGCCCTTCAGGAACAGGCTGCTCCAGCGTGGGTCCCCCATGGGGTCATAAATCCTGCCAGCAAACCTGCTCCGGCGTGAGCTCCTCTCTCCAAGGGTCCACAGGTCCTGGCAGGAGCCTGCTCCAGTGTGGGCTCTCTGCAGGGTCACAGCCTCTTTCAGGCACATCCACCTGCTCTGGCCTGGGGTCCTCCATGGTCTGCAGGTGGAAATCTGCTCCACCGTGGGCCTCCATGGGCTGCAGGTGTACAGCCTGCCTCACCATGGTCTTCACCATGTGTTGCAGGGGAATCTCTGCTGCGATGCTTGGAGCACCTCCTCCCCCTCCTTCTTCACTGACCTTGGTGTCTGCACAGTTGTCTGTAGCCCCCCTGCTACCAATACCTTGCCACACAAACCCAACACAAGGCCATTCATACACATTTACAAGTGAAGAAAAGGGTATTTCGTATGCGGTAGGTCTTACAGCCTGGGAAGTCCTGAGCAGTCCATGGAGTGTGTTCACTTTAGGTTTTACATATTGTTTCCAAGGAATGCACCATATACATTAAATAAATGGCCAGCTGGATATTATATTCTCTTGAGTCAGCAACACTCCTTTCACTCACGGTGATAAACTGCAAGCAACCAGGCAGCTTTGTACAGGGACCATATAACCATGAAACGCTGCAGAGGTAAATAAAACACCAACACTGTAGTTCTTTGGGTGACATTTAACTGCTTAGCATGCTGGTATCAAACACATATCTTACTAATTTTTATCCAGATGCCTTAGCAATTGCATTTTTCTTCCTTTAGTTGTTAAACTGACTTAACAGAGAAACGTACAACCAGTTAAACACTTGGATCTACCCTTGAATTTACAACGTGCAATAATCACCTCAACTTTGTCTTTTCATTCCAAGATCTTACATGGGATGTATAGTGATACTTAACCATGAATGTATTGAGGCATATAGGAGTGGAGTTAAATTGCTAAAATGAAAATATTTTGCATCTGTGTAGAATTTCTTCTCTGCTACTCCGGTAATGGGTTAATTTCCCTCACAAAAGCAAAGTGTTTTTCAAAGTCTATTCAATTTTAAAATATTCAAGTTAACAAAATACAGTTGTGACTGAAACACTATTTCATGTTTATATAGAACAGATTCAATTCTGTTATTAGTTGAGTTTGCATACTCGGTTTATTATAACATTTAAAATGTCAGAATTTGAAACCAAAGTATAGTTATTAATAAGCAAGTGTTTGGGGATGTCTCATCTAGAAACACATTGCCTGATCTTGGTACACTTTACAAATGGACCTTTTATGGATACTTAAGATAGTCAGACAAACCTAAATTCCCTTAAGTTAGGTATTTCTGAAAATCATCACCTGAAGATATATCTGGCAACCTTATTCATGAGCATTGAAACTGCTTGAAATTATTACAGTTCTTAAAACAGCGGCAGAGGAGAGATGCCTAAAGATGGTCTCTTTTATTTCTTTTTTTACCTGACTAGTAAGTAGTTCTGCCCAGCATTCAGTCAGATGTATTGACGGTGCATAAAAACAAAAGCTATACTGACAAAACCTAAATGAGATCTTTAAATGAACTCTACTGAATTATTTTGGGCTTCTAGCAACAGGAGTTGGAAGGGGCAGTGATAAACATTTCCTTCTTCAGATGCATTTCCGTACAGTAATGAATGTTCTGAGGAAGCTCCAGAGACTTTGCCATGAAAATGGTGATTCCTGTATACAAACAGGGATGCCTCAGCACATAATGCCTATTGACTGTGTGAGCACTAATAAAAAATTTTGAATTCATCATTTTCTACTTGATGGGAGTGAGAGAAATTGACTACCAGATGACAAGAAAGATATTTTGCCAAACCCAGTGGATAGAAAGCAATTGTATCAGAACCTTCCTGGTTTTGGGGGCTTTTTGTTAACTGAAAACTAGAGCAAGATAGGCACTTCCATCATTATTTAACATCAAACTTATAAATGAAAATCCTCTTCACTTGACAGTGTGTTCCATGACAACAATTCAAAATATAATAAAAACCTTTGCAACGCTTTATAGGTCATGTCTGGCAGAATACAACTCTAGAGGACTTAGGTCCCAAGTCTCCTAATTTAAAGGTTTTTCAGAAGTTAATCATAAAAATGATCTAGCAGAATAAGACCCATTCTAAATGCATACGTAATGCACGGTGTTGTCAAGAACTTCTGAAGATTATCAAGATTGTAAACTCTCTGGGAAACCCTTAAAGAATACCATAGCATTTCTTTGTTTCCAAATGCCAAAATGAAAAGCAGCACATCTACTATGGTAAAATCTCAACATAGTTCAACCAAAGTGATTGAAATCACTCTTCAATTTGTCAAAAATCAATTTAAAAATACAGGTGTTACCAATTTTTTAAAATTTAATATTAAGAATCTGATATGATTTCCAGCTTGAGTAGTTCAAAGCATGTGTTGGACTTTGGCAGCTCATATGAAAAAATATTTTTCAATGAATAATTTTTAAAGTAGTCCCCTCCATTATCTACTCATTTATGTGGGAAAGATCAAGAGCACTAGCATTTAGAAATCAGCATCTACATGGTGGTTTTGTTATAATGTTTAACATGAATAACTACATAATTATATATAAGAGAAAGACTTATGTAGTAACCTGTAACTGCTCATGTTAAAGTTCTGTGCAATGGCTTGAAAGGAACCATTAAGTTGTAATTGGGCAATTTTATTCTTTTTTTTTTTAAACCTAAATAAATACTTTTCAACAGAAGTTCACGGTCCTTTGGTGCTACTCTGGTAAGCAGCAGTCACATACTTACACATACACAGCTCTGTGTATGTAATTTAAAAAATATGTACACACACATATATACAGACACAAGAGACCATAATAAGTTGTCTAGCCCAACACTTCTCTCAGATGATACATACTTTATGTCTTTGTATTCATCTCATTCATATGATAAATGTATTATATATAGTCTTGGACTTAAGTTTTTAAAAATTGTCTGAGAAGTGTGTTGGCATTGAGGCAGCAAAGTTAACATAAATTTTAAGTGAAGTAGGAACATTTGCAAAAGATTGCACCTGATTTCAGATCTTTGTCATTTCTATTAATCCCACAGTACTTGACCTCTGATCAATAGGAAGGGATCAAAAAAGATTGTGAAGAATGAATTTAACCATGGTATAACACTGACCCAAAAAGAGACAACTGCAAGTTTGCCTGAAGAGTGCTGACATCAAATGAAACAAAAAAAAGATTTGTTAATAGTGGGCTTCAGTTTCTGTCAGGCATTTTTCTTGTTAATAATCCTTAGCACCCTAATTGCATGCCATTTTGCAAAGCTCACAAACAAATGACCTGCTCCAGACTATTTAAGCATAACTAAAACAATTATGTACTCATAATTCATGTTTTATTTGTTCATTTTTTTTCTCTGATATAGTTAACTACCATCACAAAGCAAGTTCTTGGTTTGCCTATGCCGGCATGCCAAGTTACAGCCCTCCCAGGAGCCTCCAGTCTAGCAAGAGCTTGAATGAAAGTTTTACTTACTGTGTATATACCAGATCTGTAGAACGTGCTGTAACATGGGAGCTCACATTCTACAGTAGTAAGAATTTTGTCCTAAAAAGCCCAGGTTTACTGTCAACTGGAAGTGATTATTTTTGCAGTGGTCTTCACGGCCAAATCAAACATGATCCACTGGAGGAAGAGGAAAGCCAGCTAGCTAATCCCAAGTAATGTGCCGTGTACATGCTAAACTAGGTAGTGCTGATGTAGAGGCTAACACTTGGTTAAGCTCTCATCCCACCGGTAAATCTAGTTCCATTCTCAGAGTCAACATGCGGTTCTTTAAATGTATTTATGCCTCTCTCTATGCCTATAAATCACTATTTTAAACCAGTTTAATGATCTCTAATGCACTTATTCATGATTTTAAAACACTTGGGACTGAACCATCTGCAATTGCCTAAGGGATAATGAGGTATGAGTTGGGTAAGGCAGAGAGAGTGTAAGTCCATTACAGGAAGAAATAAGAAGTGAAGTAAAAAAAGTGAGTTTAAAGAGAGAGTGCTTGACACACAGGAAGGAAGCTGCCATTCCTACATTGTAGAGTGGGACTATCAAAGGCAGAGTAGAAAGAGGGTTGGGGCTGAAGAGAACAAACGGAGCACAGAGGAAAGAAGACCGGGTAGAGCAAAGGCCCTTGAACAGAAATTAGATGTGCCGAGGAACAGCACCTGACTTTGAAGATGAGAACGAAGGTTCACATTTCACATACAAGAACAAAGGTGGAGTTGGTGAAGAGTTTCCAGGGGGAGCAGTGACACACTAGAAAGAGAAGTGTGGAAGATTTTATAAGGGGGGAAAGATGGAGGAGGAGGTTAGTTACATCATCTGTGGAAACCCTAGGCCAGGATTGTAGCCCTTTCCAATACTTCTGAAATCTAAGCTACTTTGTCCAGGGAAGAGATTTTCGGGACCTAAGGAGAAGGATGCAGTGCTGTTTTGTGTACACAGGTCTATGCACCAATTTGAGAACCACTCATGTTCAAGCGGTGTAGGAAAGAGATCTTAGTCTACCAGTAGAAAGAAGCAATTGTAAACTGTCAGGAAATAAAGCAGACCCTGTGAAATATATGGAGGTGCAACAGATAATGGTGCCACTAACACAGATGTCTATTTATTTTCAGATAAACAGGTCTTTTAACAGTAGCATAAACCAAAATTACTGGTCATGTCAGAACAACTCTTACAAGACAATGAATCTTAAGATATTGTTGATTTTTTTTTGTCAGAAAAATTTAAACAATCATCATAGAGGTACACCTAGAGGTCTCCGAATGCCTGTATTCAAGAATGAAGACTTTTCTTTGCACACCAACATAGAGCAACTATTACTTGCAAAAAGAATCACCTTGCACAATTATTGCTATGATTGAAACTTGGAGTGCTCCCAAAAGGTCCGAGCAAGATACTTGGTATCTCCATTGCTAAACAGAGGGCGTTACCATTAACACAAGTGGTCTCCATGCAGAACGGGGGGCAACACCATGGAAACTGTAGAAACTGTGATGTTAACACCAAGTCAGCTTATTGTCAGATAATGCAAACGTGATATTTATATAATGCTTTGCAATGTTGCTTGAAGTGGAAGTTATGCAAGCATGGTTTGCCATTCACGGATGCCTTATGCACCTGCTTACAGTCTCTTTCTGAATGCCAGTGTTTGACTACAAAGTGAATGCTTTAGAGGATTTCACTGCATTCCTGCGGGGCTGATGGGAGCACTGAAAGGATTCTAATAAGTGGCAAACATTGAAAAATGAGGACTCTTGACATTAGGTGAAAGACACATAGCCTGTCTCCTGAAACAACCATAAAATAAATTGAAACATTAACAATGTCCTTGCCCTCCAATATGTGCATGATGGAACTGTTATAAGCTTTGTCCAATACAGTAAAACAGGCTCATATAAAGGCACATTATTAATACAAGGAAAGGTATGCATTTCTAAAGGGAGGACATCTCCCTAAGCCAGACATTAAACATGTCACATGACAACCCCCCCCTGTTTTCCAATTAGTAACATTCCTATATTTGTAAATAGCAAAAAGTTCTGCTAATCGTCCTCTCATGTGCCCCATTTGAAATTATTATTCTACACATTTGGACTTTTTTTTCTCTTTCACAGCTCGCATTTAAAACTCCACATCACATCTCCAATTCTTAATACAGTCATTTATATGCAGTGAAAAGCTGGAAGTGGCTGATAGCCACTAAACAGAATCTCGTTTGGGACTAACAGCTTTGGGTGATGGCATCTAAGGCGGTGGGCCAGAAAGAAAAAAAGAGGATAGAGGAGAGGGGGGGTTTGAACATGACCATTCATCTAACATAAAAGGCAATCGATTGCCATGCAACTCAATAGAACTGCTGATTTGGAATTCATTCAGATACAGAGCCCTGAACAGAATCCTTGAATGAGTAAACAATTTGCTTGTGTTAGAGACACATGAGTTCTCTCATCATCTGACATAAAAAAACAACGCACAGTAAATATTCTGGGCTCAGGTTAATCACAAAAGAAACTTCACATTCAGTTTTAGAAACGACTCTAAAAAAAAGCACAATTTAATATTGAATTGAAAAGTGTGCTCAATCAGTGTTAGACATGTTCAAATGTTTATTAATAATTCCTTTTATAGATGGTTGACTCCAAAATTTAAGGGCAGTTATGGACACCTGAAAAAAAACAAGAAATAGTAGCAACAGATATATAGATCCATTTTTTTTTAAATTACACATATTTCATATCTATATGGACCTTTGTTTTTATTCCAGCAACTAACAGGAATCATCAAAAAGGGCTTTGCATTCTTTATAATGAGAATAACCCAACCAATGTGTATACATTGCTCCAAAATAAAACTCATTTGAACATGCAGGGGAGGTTTAAATTAGTTTTTCAAGATAACCAGACAGAAAAAACTTGAAACACCATTTGACAAAATTATACAGAAAACAATAATATATATCTGTATCTGTTAACAAAATGAAAGAAAAACAAGTTATGAGACAAAAGTAAGTCACTTTGTTCAGGAAGTCATCAATTACTTAAGCTCATTTTCCTATTTACAGATAAAATTTTGTTCAAGAAAGGAACCAAGTATATGATTTATCCAAACAATGGTAACAAAGATGAGTGCTAAGTCTCTTGTCTAAAAAATAAAAAAAAAAAAAGGAAGTTAAGATATTGAGAATGTTACACTAAAGGTGCTGGACTCCTGAAGTGAAATGAATGGTTAGGAAAAATACACACTGCATGTAACAGGTTGCTAATATTCACATAAGATCTTGGGTTTTGAGTTTTGGGGTTTTTTTGTAAGTACTACATCCATGTTTTTATAGTATGGAAGTTTTGTTTCTGAAGTGTGAGTTTTGGAACTAAAATTGAGACAACTTTTTCAGATGCTTAGAGTAGAGCTCTGGTTCTGGACTTATTATTCTATTATTATTAGCTATCTGGAAAAAAATACTGAGCTTGACAATTATTCTATACAAGCCTTCCATAAATACATATATATTTAATATAAGAAGACATATGACAAAATAACGTACAGAAGAATTTGAGAGTTTAACGTACTGGTAAATCTATGTTGGTGTTTGGAAAAATTGCCAATTAATAGTATAGCAGATATAACAATAAAATATTATGCCTTATCTGAAGTAAGTTTTGAATCTTACAAAAGTACACTGGTATATTTCAAAATCACCTCTTAGTCTGAAAAGTCTCCCTCCCATTAAGTATATGAAGAAAATAGATATATCATCTTTATAATGTCTGTTGCCCACCTCCGCAATCATGCTGTGGCCGGAGTAAAGGCTGCTTTATTTGGTTGGTTTTTAATGCTCATTTTTCAGTGGTTCTTGTAAGAGGCAATTGTCTTTAAAAGCTAAATAAGCAGGAAGAGGACACTTACTTAATCAAGCTTTTTTTCTTTTTTTTAGTTAAAAATACCAGATTGCAAAATATAGTGCTGGAATACAATGTATATCTAGCTATATTTATAGCAGAATGCTGATCTGTATTCCTTTAGAAGCTTGTTGCTACCCAAAGGACCTACAAAAGCTGTGTTATGCCCATGGAAGACTAAAGTTTCCTCTTGAAAAGCTGAGGCAGACAGGTAAAATGAACAGGTCAAGGAATACAGCAAAACAAAGCTACAAGCCTAATATTTTTTTCCTGACAAACCTTAAATTGTTTTCAATAACAGTGGCCAACTGGAACAAGGCAATGTATGATGTATTTTGCCTGGCAAGCTACAGCTTGGTGGTGTATAAGCAAAACACTCATTCAGTTCCATGATATCAAGTAACATGCTTGATGTATCACTGAAGGAGACTTTCATTGTTGTTGGTGACAATTTGAAGCTGGAAATAGGGAACAAAAGCAGCCCTAGTATTTCATATCATTACTGGCTAAGACATTAGGCCTTGAACTGTGGCTGCTGAAAGACAGTAATTCCTTACACTTAATTGCAATCTTAGTTTTGCTCAGCCTCAGTAGAGATTAAAACATCCAAGGAGTGGGCCTGATGGCCTTTTCTCCAGATGGATCAGGCTTTCTCCCGATTGGACTTTGCCTTCCTGGAGACTTCTTGTAGCTTTTGCTTAGTTTAGTACAATTTTGTTGTGTCACACAAGTTGTTATATGTATTTTGTTCCCAACAGAAAGTTACAACATGTAGCTACTCTACATCAGTCTAACTATCTGTGACCCCTACCAAAAAACACAACATAGAGGAGTAAGGTCTAAATTTGTTCTCCACATTGGAGAATTCTCTTCTCGCACATACAAATTTCCTCCCAGGACCTCTGTCAGAGTGATCCCGTAATTAATAACATGCTTAGACGAGGATGCCTCATATCTTCTGCTGTCGTAGAATTCCAGTCATAAATTCTAATTGGCCACGTGCTGAATTAATTAATCATTCTTAGTTAAGACTACAAGTGAGGGGAAAAAGAAAGTGATCTCTCATAAAAAGAAACAATTTCCCTTTGGCACAAACCACAGTTTTTCAAAACATGTATGCATATTTCTGATTAACATAATCAAATAATGAGTCAACACAATAGTGTGGTGGTCTGATGGAACAAAATAAGAAAATGGATTTTATCTTCATGATAAGAGGAAACTTAAATTATTACACAACTGTAATTCAGAATTTACAGAGTTGGTTTTGTCTTTAGTTCTGACCGGTTGTCACCTGAAAATACACAATCTTTGACTGGTTTGGTGTGTGCAGGATTTGAAGCAAATCCTGAAGCAGAATCAAGTGCATGCAATTGAAAGGCAATATTTGAATGTACCATTCCTGAAATCTTGGCCAAGTCTTCAATAACTGAAAATCCTGTGAACCGCAACCTCTAGATAATATAGAATCATAGAATCATAGAAAGTTTTGGGTTGGAAGGGACCCCTAGAGGTCATCTAGTCCAACCCCCCCGCAGTGAGCAGGGACACCGCTAACTAGATCAGGTTGCGCAGAGCCCTGTCCAACCTGGTCTTGAATGTTTCCAGGGATGGGGGCTCCACTACCTCTCTGGGCAACCCGTTCCAGTGTTTCACAACCCTCATTGTAAAGAATTTCTTCCTTATATCTAGCCTAAACCTACCCTGTTTTAGTTTAAAACCATTACCCCTCGTCCTGTCACTGTTGTCTCTACTAAAAAGATTGTCCCCATCTTTCCTATAGGCTCCCTTTAAGTACTGAAAGGCTGCAATCAGGTCTCCCCGCAGCCTTCTCTTCTCTAGGCTGAACAAGCCCAACTCTTTCAGCCTGTCCTCATAGGAGAGGTGCTGTTCTGGTCCTTAGATGGGCTGGGACTGAACAAGCTGTGTAACCTATTTGTGCGGTATGTTTTTGGCTGCGTCCTTGTATCTAGAATGGAATATGTAGGACTAGTCCATCTGTTGTGCTTCACACCCCAAAAATCCGGGCTACCAGCTGTTAAAGATAACTTTAATTGAGTATTTCTAACTTCATTACCATAAAGAAATCCTACTGATTAATATGTTTATCTTTTATTTACGTTTATTTTTGTTTTGTACAGCTGTGTAACCTGATAAACTCCTTTTTTTAAATCGTGTGTTAAATGGTTATCCTCTCACTCAATGTTACTTGGCTGCAAACACAAACATCATTATTTTCACTTTCGAGCACTTCAAAACTGCCACCTTTTGATAGCACGAGTAGGTGAACTGGGGATGAAATGTTGATTCTTAGGGACTCTCAGAGAGAACTGAACACTCATTCCTCATTTTGTGCTAAATCAAATTCTATGGAAACAAAAATAGACGATTCCATTTACCAAGTAAAATATTTCTACATCTAATGCCGACTGAAGTAATTCTAAGTATCTAAACTAAATTTGCGGCTATAGCACATTCTTATTAATTTTTCCAAGGCTCAGATTTCAGCTGAGGAGCCCACGAGAGTAAAGAATTAAGACCCTGACTCTTTTTACACAGTGGGGAGAAAGGCTGAAAAATTTCCTTGAGCAAAGCACTGAAATAGTTCCTGTAAGCTCTCGCTATACCAAGTCTCCTGTTTTTCTAAAAGATATCTAGTTATTAGTCATCCATGAAATATTCTCCCCAGAACTGACCTGATGAACTGTTAGCTCCTTGGAGTAAGAAGGAGGAAAAGGGGGTATATTTTCTGAAATTCTGTTTACATAATCTTAGAAAAGCGAAGAAGCAAAGAAAGGATTTGCCTGCTCTCCAGCTGACCTTCAAGTCTGTAGGGCAAACCACAAAAGTTATGTAACAATTAAAACAGACAAGAGGAAAGGAGGCAAATCCTCTAGAAACCCCAAATATAGAAATGCTATATATGCTTCAGCCACCATTGTTTTAAATTTGCGTAGCATATTTTGTGAGCCCAATCTTGGTTTAATTACTGTGGTTTAAAAATAAAAAAATCTTCACCATTAATTTACAAGACAATACAATATAATATAAAATAAGTGGGAACACACTATTTCCAACAAAGCTGTTGGAAAGTTCAATGGCAATACAATTAATTCACCAAATTTTAGCTTTCTCAGATTAGACAAAAGTTTGAGTTTGATACCAAATTTTAGAAAATAATTCTGTCTTCTCATCACATTGGAATTTTTTTTCTGACTTTAATGGTCATTTTCTGTTAAGACAATAATCAGTAATGAAAAATAGACAGTAGGATATTACAGTCTTCATAATTTTGGATCATCTTGAAGTTGTTTGAATATTAAGCTGAGATCATTCTACAAAAATGCTGATCTGGCACAGGATATAAATGGTGATCTAAAGAGACTGTCACTATATTGTAGCAGTTAAGGAGAGAGCAGAGCCAGCTCTCATAAATTCTATGCAACAATTTAGCTATAATTTTTAAGCAAAAGTGGTTTTTTTTGTCTTTTTATAATTCCAAAATGCACTATTCTCCACATTAATCCATCCTGAGTGGGCTGAGGCAGATATTGGGAGGAAACTTCCATAGAAGTGGTCAATAGAGGTTTGTCCCATAGTAGCCGGTAGACATTCCTCCTTCACTCCTAAAATGGTAGTTCAGAAAAACAGTCTTCACAGCTAGCTGTTAATTTACCAGTAATTTATGCGTGATATGGGAAGAACTGCATTGAGTGCAGTCTCTTTAAAGGGAGAGTGAGTGGAACTCAGGACTGACAAAACCAGCCAAGTAAGTTAAAAGACTAAAGAGTCGCTGTTAGCATAAGATAAACAAGCAGATAGCTGATGAATAGGAAGATACTTACCTGAAAATAAAATGTCCTGTGAATTACCTAGGACTTTTGAAATACTAAATTTTAAAGGAGAAAAAGAGAACATAAGTAAAGCTAGGTGGCGACATGCTACAGCTGTAAAACAGATTATTTTCTGACTTACAACTCCAGAATGATTTACCTCTCAGGCATCACATCTCCAGCGATGTGATCTTGACCTGTCAGCCTGGGTGCATTAAAATACTCTGCCTGGCCTCTAACACTAATAATGATCACAGCGTATGGCATAAAGAATTCTTCAGAATGCTCTAAAGAGCAAGGGTAACAGAGGAAGAATGACACAAAGTGCTCCACATCAGAGTTATAGCCCTGAACTTTTTGTCTGACAAAAAGGTCAGGGGGGGTAAAGAAGACAGATATTCAGGAAATAAACGTGTTGCATGTTTTCTTCCAACAACAGAAAAAGATTCAATATAAAAAAGAATCATTGCTGGCATAAAGGACACAAACTAAGCACTCCACCTCCTTTCTTAATCCTCTTAGAAGGGTACAAATTGATAAGTATGAAATGATAATGACTGTGGTCAAAAGCAGAATGGAAGATGTTTAATGAGACGATTGTGAGCAAAATTAGGACATTCTGTATTCAATCTGTGCTGCATATATTTTGGCACATAAGATCCATGTAAAGCCTATGACATGATCTCTTCCTTCCCACAAAAAGAGAGAGAGACGGGAGAAAAAAATTAAGAACCCACTAACATACGTCTCTCTTACAGAAACTGGAGCACTGCTGTTAGAAAAAAACCTAGCAATGCATTTTAAAACATTTCCATTACGAAAGCATATTTGAGAGCAATTACAGTAGGCAGAATAATTAGCTTGGTATTTTATGGATTGATAGCTTTGCTCATGTTTTGCCCAAGACTGTCATACCTTCTTAGTACCACTTCTGGATAAGACACAGACTGATTTCTTAATTGATCCAACTTTCCGTGTGTAGGAGCCCCACAGAGAAAGGAGTCATGTGGTGCGGAAAAAATCCATGGCATGAGGTTCTGCGACCCTGTTAGCAGATACTGCTGTTGTTGAAAGGCACAGCTCGCTCTAACTGTGCGGAGTGCACAGTCATGCAGACCAGACACAGGACTCTACTGCCAGTGCCCAAAATATATGTGTTCCAGTGAAGGAATTATCAGAGTAGGCTAACCGGGTGATCCTCAGCTAGGTGCCCTTTAGAGCTAGGCAACAGTTTTCAGCCATAACACTCTCAGAATGATGAAGATTTAACCCATTTTAGGAATGTCTTGCAATTTTGGTGAACTTTTAACGGAAAAACAGAAGGAAAGAAACTACAGGAATTTGAAATGTGTATTTTTATACTACTTAAATATAAAGTTTTAATTTTACACTGAATTCCATCAGACGTGCTACAAAACCATCTTCCCCTCCAAAAAGAGGAGCTAATTCTCTCCTTTTCTCCGTCCTTCTCTCTCTTAGTATTGATACTCATTCATTACTCTTTCTCATCCCCTCAAAACCTCACTGTATTTACCTTCCTCAGAGGATTACTCAATTTGGAGGTTCTAAGAGTTTCTGTTTTGCAGGTGGCAGAACAGGTCACTAAGGAGCACTTTCAGTAAGGTCATCCACAGTGCGACCTAGCTGGAAAGCTGGAGGAAGGCAGTTGACAAAGTAAGCGGCATCTCACGTCAGCCAACTGCCTACTTGGCCAACATCACAGGAGAGAGGGGTAGGTTATTCCAGCCTGAAAAGCCAGTCTGTATCTCAAGTCCACTCAGCACTCAGCTTTTGCAGACTTTGGACCCTAGGAGGAGGCTCAGCACATCCCAGATTGTGGTCCCCTGATCCCATTGCCCCTAACAGTGCAGAACAAAAGTTCAGGACATTGGTCAGGAGCGTAGGCAGAGCAAGGCAGCGCTCTCTCCTTCTTCCTCTAGCTTTCCCCTTCTCCTGACACTCAAAAGCAAATGACATTTCCTACATCCATCTGAATTCTCTGATCTTTCCCACAACCTTTCCTTCACAAAGCCTTAGGAAACCTATTTGTTCCTCTAGACCCCCTGCTCTTTCAGCATCTCTTTGCGAGACTCCACTTATGGTCTCCACTGCTGAGCATTCTTGTGCTATCTCTGTTTAAGCAGAAGCAAGAGTAATTGAAAACCTACATCTGCAGCAACTACTTGCCAGAGAAAGAAGTATCTACATTACAGCATCGCTTTGTATTTCACAATCAGAGTAATCAGAGCACATAAGAAGGCATGGGGCTCCTGCTGACATGGAATAGCAATTGCTTTCTTTAAAATCAAGCTATAAGAGGTTCCCTTTACTTTCAAGGAGCTGGAAGATAGTGTACTCACCTTATTATAAATAACCTATTGTATCGACCAAGATAGAAACCAATCTCTCCCACCTTCTAGAGGAGCACATTACCTCTATCTCTGAGATCAGGCAAGTGTTAGAAACAAACTATTCATGGTTTTTGTTAAGTATGAGCTTTGTGCAACAGCATGCAAATTTATAGGGCTAGACAGAATATGCGCAGGGACAAAAGTAAGTAGATTTTGTAGCCCAGAAGGAGCTCAGCTGGAAGGCACAGCTCTATTCCTGCTCTGAAGACTGTTCATTTTGTGACAACTATTTCACTTAAAATACAGAAGTGACTTTCAAAGGAGGAACTGCTATTCAGGTTTCTCGCACGAAGTCTGAAGTATGCAAACCCAGGTTATATAGTTATACTTCCATCCCTGCCTTGTGAATCTTACTTTTTTTCCCAGTGACAAGGCTTCAGTAGTGTTTTCCCCAAGTTCTCCCATCCACTATACAGGATGGCCTTGCATCTGTCTCAAAATTCTGGTCTCAGTCTGTGTGCTGAAAAAAAAATACCCTATTCCATTGCCTAAATGCAGGATCCTAAATCTTTGTCTGGATCTAGCTTCAAGGGACTGTCCTTAGATCATAAACAAACCCATAGCAAATAGGAAACTGAAGTTTTGAGTTTTAGACAAGCACCAAATCACCAAACATCTTTCATTGCCCACTTGCTAATACAGAAAGGTTTATAAATTTGAAGCTAAATGGGAACTAGATTGAAAAGATTTACCTCTTGGAATGTGCTTTGTCTTCCAAAATTGCATTGAACCCTCAGATTAACTGAAATAATATTTTATACTATAGCATCTAATAACTTGCAAGTTACAGCACAAGGGATGTTCTTCAGTGCAGTGGTGCCCTTTGATACATCAGAGCAGTCTGGTCCTCTTCATATCCTATTCCAATGCTGCCACACAAGTTTTGAAGACAGCTTCAGTCCCGAGAGTACATTCGCTTTCACCACTGAGGTACAGCACAAAGAAGAAAACTGCAATCCGCAGCTACACTGACAAACATCAGGGCAGGAAGTAACTAAGCAGAGAAGAATTTGAATAAAAAAATGGTAAATTATCTTGAGGCTGTTATAGACCCTGTTTATTTTATTGAATTCAATTAGAAGGCAAATTTCAGAACTGCCACTTTTGAAATGAGAATAAAGAAGAGGTAAAACGCAAAACCTATCTGTTCAAATTAAGTGCAACATGGTACATCAGAAGGTTAAACATTAATTCCACGAAATATAAAACTGCACATAAACTACCTGGTAGTCTCAAATGGACAATTATTAAAAATAGAATTTTCGTAATCATGTGATATATATACACATTCACATACCACTTCTTGTAATGGCGTATTCAAAGGTACCAATGCTTCTCAGAAGGTGTATTTCTAAGAAATAACTGAACAGCTACAACTTAGGCTCTGAATGTTTTCTGGAAAAAAAGAAACTCTCACTTTTTCAAAATGCAGTTTCATATTATCATTGAGGTATTTTGAAGTTTTCCACTCCTGGTATTTCATTCGGATAGAGTAATGGCTTTTACTTTTGTTCATTATTATCTACATCCACGTGTGAGAAGACCAGATGAAATATTATGTGTTGAAAAACTGATGTGAGAAAAAAGCCATTAAGTGTAACTTAAATATATATTTTGAAAGTACGCATAGATGGCTAAATTACTTAGATATAAATATGCTTAACTTACAACTCGGAAATAAATATGAAGATGGGAAGAGTTGTTTTACTGTGTTCATGCTTAAGTGCGCAGCTGCGCAGCAACCACGAACCAGAAGTATGTAGTTTGAAGCTTTGATTACCTTTACAAAAGCAGCTTTCAAAATAAAAGGCTATATTATAAAGTGAAACTACAAAACAGCATCGAAGAGGCATTTGTTTCAGCAAACTTGGCTGCACCAAGGATCAGTAATTGAAAATGGATGGATATTCTGTATACTGAAATCCCTTAAAACCTTTCCACTTCTGAATTGAATACTACCTTCTTTCTTCATTCTCTCCTATCAGTGCAAAACCCTAGGAAATGTCGGAATAACTTCATCAACAAACTATTTGATGAACACCCTGAAGATCAAAAGTTAACGAGAATTAGTCAATGAAAATTGCTATAGGATACACTAGCCTGCCATCTCCCACACTAGTTAGATGATCTGGCAATATTTGGTTAATTGCTCTTGTGCATATTGAGAGTTCTAGACCAAAATGCAACTAGACACAGCTTTAGTTATTTCTGTTATTCTTGAAGAAAATGAGATGTTTTAAAATGCTGATGAGGCCCTAAAAGATGAGAGACTGCTAAAATTAGGTACTCAGAAGACATTCTATGAAGATATTCTGAAGCTTCTTATGTAAATCTTTATTTCTTAAATAACAGAATATTAAAAATGCAACAAATCACAAACATATCTACACTGAATCAATGGTTGTATTTTTTCATTACTGTTCTTCTTATTAAAATAATAGGAACTATTCACCTAGAGCTCTCTGAAAAGGGGAAATTATATCACATATGAGATTTTATCAACGTATTTTTCCTATGCTGAACGGATGAAAAAGTGAAAATAGCAAACTTTCCATTTAACAGTAGAAAACATCAATCCAAAATGGAAAAAATCATCGCTTTGATGTTTTCTGATTTAAAGAAAAAAAGATTTAAATATTCTTAGTCTCAATATTTAGCACTGGCTTATCTAGGATGTTTATTCTCAGATGATACAATAGTAAATTGTTAAATCCATGCTGCAATATCCCTTGGGTTCCTTGACTTTGTCTCCTGTGAGGTTGTGAGGTCCAAGAGGCCTTGCATCTTCTATTGCTACATATACGTAGTGTTGGATAATGAATGTCAGCGAGACGCTATTGCCACCTTGTATTGCTGCCATTTTATATGAGGGAGTAACCCCAACATTAAATCATTCCTCTGGGACACAGAAGATCAAAAACCTATTTTGAGTATCCCAGTTACCATGTGAATAGATGTTGCTGACTGGGTATTTTTATACTTCCAGCTAGTAGTATAAAGCTGAGCTGTCAAGTTCAACATGGACCTGCACACTTTCCTAAAAATATTGGTGGGCAGATTTTTGGGACTGACAACTCTACGTATCTTTAAAATAATAAACAAACAGTCCAGAAAACTCTGTTTTGTTTTGTGTGCATATGGTTTCAACATTAATACCACATGGAAAACAATTTCCATTACATGTATACATAGCCTTGAATAGTAGTCTTCATTCTTTAGTGCTTATTGCAGATTTTATTAGGATTTCAGAAATAAAAAGAATGAAGTCATGCAAGGTTAAAATAAAAAATATTCTGAATTACACTATTATGTTTTTGCTGAAAACATAACTTGGCACAAGACAAGAAGGCAGAGTATGACATTAATGATATTCATGTGAGTAGAATCAATGCATCATGTTGTTGTAAAACTGGCATTTTCATTTCTCACTCCCACAGACATAAAATAGCAGCATCCAATATGCTGTCAAGGCACTGCATACCAGTGGTAAAATGCATTCAAACTTTCAGAAGAGCAAAACAGATGACTGTTTCAGATGCTCTAAAAGTAGCCAGCAATATTTAAACTATATTAGATAAATTATGCTTGAAGAAAATACATTGATGTGTATTGGTAAACAATACTAAATAGCAAAGAAATCTGATTTTGCACTTGCTCTCCCTAGGCTAAGATTTAGACGCAAATGAAGAAAGCGATAAGCCTTATACAGCTGTTATAAAACAGTTTACTTATTTCGTTCTCTCAACTGCACGATAAAATATTGAACTATAAGGTAGAAATCTCTATCTTTAAGAACCACTATACTGAAGAAGTCAGAAAATGAACTAGCAAGTCTCAATAGGTCAGAATAATTTTTCATTTATTAGCAAAAGCTGTCCTTCGATTTTTGCACCAGAACAGAGAAAATGGTCTTGAGAGACTGGGTCCAACTAAAAATGCAGAAAGGAGAAAACCACAGAAAAATGGCTAGTTCGGATTCACTTTTTAGCAATTCATTTTGTACTCTGGGCAGGAAATAGTGATTCATATCCATTGGCATAATGAGCTCACGAAGAGAAGAAAATAGGCAATAAAATATCTAAAGATGCCAAAAAATTCTAAATGTCAATCAACACCAACAATTTTATCTCAAATTGATTTTTTTATATAGATGAAAACCCACTTATTAAAACTAAGCCATAGAGTTTCCTTTCATCTTCGACCTCAGTCAACAAATTCAGAACATACTAACGTAATTTATGGCATAAAATGTGGCCAACTCCACAGTTTGTGTGATGCTACAATTACATCATCCATAACTATATCCTTCTGTTAGGACAAGTTCAAATTCCTTGTTCTTGGCATTCAGTGACCCAAATTACTCAGCCTTAACCTATAACTTTGACCTTGTCTTCTCCTATGTGCTAAGGACATGAGTTCAACACTGCTTTAATTTCCTTCTACCATTTTATCTTCATGCTCTCTTTCCAGCTGTCTCACATTTATGGAATGTCTTCTGACTCCATATTTACAGACCTTATTCTCTCATCTTTCAAATTACTTCTAAAACTTTCCTCCTGAAATATTCCATTAAAGGAACAGTTTAATGCACTTGGAAAGCAAAAACGCATGCATGTGTAACAGCTAATTGCATAATCCTTTATAAAAATTATAGACACATTTCTATTTTTTTTTTTTTTCTTTTTTTTTTGTGTCACATCTGAGTTTAAACTGTAACCTCTTCATGGTTGGGACCTTTCCATTAGCTGCTTCATCGTCATTTTTCTCCACTCAAAAGCAGGGATTTCAACATGCTGGCCACACTCCTCCTAAGGCACCCCAGGATCCCATTAGCTTTCTTGGTAGCCAGGGCACACTGCTGGCTCATGGTCATCTTGTCATCCACCAGTACACCCAGGTCCCTCTCCTCAGAGCTGTTCTACAGCAGGGCTGCCCCAAGCCTGTACTGGTGCATGGGGTTGTTCCTTCCCAGGTGCAGGACCCTGCAATTGCCCTTGTTGAACCTCATCAGGTTCCTCTCTGCACAACTCTCCAGCCTATCCAGGTCTCACTGAATGACAGCACAGCCTGCTAATGTATCCACCACTCCTCCCAGTAAACTGTATTACTGTATTACTGTAAATACCAGCATAACTCTGAATGCTTAAGTTATGATAAAATCTGCCACCAAAATTGCATTCCATTCTGTTAATTTCAAACACATAAATGGCTGAATTACAACAGGATATTGTTCTCCCTGTAGTTCACTTGTTCCCTTTGCTACTATTTACCTTGAAACCTGGTAGTACATTTCAAACAGCACGGACAGTGACCTGTCTACCTTCTGCATTCTGACTTTCGTGTGTTCCAGTGAAACATTTTTCATTTCATTTCACTTCATTTAACTGCATTATATTTGAGGTCATCTGCATTTTGGTTTAAAACACCTAGTTTGTCAGGCCTACATCCTGCTCCAATTGACCTATTTATCTGTTTGCACCATTTATCATTTTGGAACAAAACCTACATCTGAGATAGTAGCCTGTTGTTCCATGAGTGAGTGCTATTAATATCTTCCTTTATTCCTTCCTTCCTGAGAATCATAGAATCATTAAGGTTGGAAAAGACCTCTAAGATCATCAAGTCCAACTGTCAACCCAACACCACCATGCCTACTAAACCATGTCCCGAAGTGCCATATCTGCACAATTTTTAAACACCTCCAGGGATGGGGACTCCACCACCTCCCTGGACAGCCTGTTCAGACACCTCACCACTCTTTCAGTACACAAATTTTTCTTCATATCCAATCTAAAATTCCCTTGATGCAACTTGAGGCCATTGCCTCTTGTCCCATCACTAGTTGCCTGGGAGAAAAGACCAACACCTGCCTCACTATAACCTCCTTTCAGGTAGTTGTAGAGAGCAATAAGGTCTCCCCTCAGACTTCTCTTCTCCACGTTAAACAGACCCAGCTCCCTCAGCCACTCCTTATAGGACCTGTGCTCTAGACCCCTCACCAGCCTTGTTGCTCTTCTCTGGACACGCTCCAGCATCTCAATGCTCCTTCTTGTAGTGAGGGGCCCAAAACTGAACACAGTAGTCCAGGTGCGGCCTCACCAGTGCCGAGTACAGGGGCATGATCACTTCCCTGCTCCTGCTGCCCACACTATTCCTGATACAAGCCAGGATGCCTTTGGCCTTCTTGGCCACCTGGGCACACTGCTGGCTCATGTGCAGCCGGCTGTTGACCAACACCCCAAGGTCCTTTTCTGCCAGGCAGCGTTCTAGCCACTCCTCCCCAAGACTGTAGCATTGCATGGGGTTGTTGTTACCCAAGTGCAGGACCCGGCCCTTGGCCTTGTTGAACCTCATACGATTGGCCTCGGCCCATTGATCCAGCCTGTCCAGATCCCTCTGAAGAGCCTTCCTACCCTCAAGCAGATCGACACTCCCACCCAACTTGGTGTCATCTACAAACTTGCTGAGGGAGCACTCCATCCCCTCATCCACACCATTGACAAAGATGTTAAACAAGACCGGACCCAAAACTGAGCCCTGGGAGACTCCAATTGTGACTGGCTGGATTTAACTCCATTCATTACCACTCTCTGCGCTTGGCCATTCGCCAGTTTTTTATCCAGTGAAGAGCAGACCCATTCAAACCATGGGCAGCTAGTTTCTCCAGGAGGATGCTGTGGGGAACAGTGTCAAAGGCCTTACGAAAGTCCAAGTAGACAACATCCACAGCCTTTACTTCGTCCACTAGGTGGGTAACCTGGTCATAGAAGGAGATCAGATTGGTCAAGCAGGACCTGCCTTTCATGAACCCATGCTGGCTGGGCCCGATCCCCTGGTTGTCCTTCACATGCCCAGTGACCGCACTCCGGATGAATTGCTCCATAATCTTGCCCAGCACCGAGGTCAGGCTGACGGGCCTGTAGTTCTCAGAATCCTCCTTCTGGCCCTTCTTGGAGATGGGTGTTACACTGGCAAGCCTCCAGTCATCTGGGACCTCCCCTGTTAGCCAGGACTGCTGATAGATGATGGAGAGTGGCTTGGCCAGCTCCCTCAACACTCTTGGGTGGAACCCATCCAGCCCCATAGACTTGTAAGTGTCCAGGTGGCATAGCAGGTCATTAACTACTTCCTTCTGGATTATGGGAGCTTTGTTCTGCTCTCCTTCCCTGTCTTCCACAATTGGAGGCTGACTAACCTGGGAATAACCAGTCTGACTATTAAAGACTGAAGCAAAGAAGGCATTAAGTACCTCAACCTTTTCCTCATCGTTGGTGGCAATGTTCACCCCCACATCCAATAAGGTACGGAGATTCTCCTTGGCCCTCCTTTTGCTGTCAATGTATTTGTAAAAACATTTTTTTGTTGTCCCTTACAACAGTGGTCAGCCTGAGTTCTAGATGGGCTTTTGCCTTTCTGATTTCCTCTCTGCATGACCTAACGAGACCCCTGTACTCCTCTTGAGTCACCTGCCCTTTCTTCCATAGGTGGTAGACCCTCCTTTTTTTCCTGAGTCCCAGCAAAAACTTCTTTCCCTCCTTCCCTCCTTCCTTTCTTTTTCCTCTCTTCTCTCCCTCCCTTTTCCTTCCCACCCTTCTTCCCGCTATCCCTCCCTCCCAAAACCTATTGGGACTCTGGCCTTGCAAAGAGAACCATAGAAAATCAGAGGCTGCCCTACAGTTCTCACGTCCATTTACTGCCACCTAAAACCTGGGAGGATTTAAGAATGCAGAAAATTATTAAATTCACAGACTGAATCATAAAACTTGTCTTTACAAGCTCTTGTACTTATCAAGGACAAACTCACATGATAAATGTTATGTTACCAGTGTACCAATTGGAGTAAGATATATCCAGTTTCTTTCAAAACTAATTACTCTTTTTATATTATTTTCATTTCTTTGTATTTCCACAACTAAAGCAGTTTGCCCCGCCTATATGGAAGAAAGCATTGCAGAATAAGGCTTGTCTTCTCATTCTCTTTTCTCTTCTCCATTATTTTCAATTCTTCTGACTGTCTGCTTTAAAATTTATGGGTTTGACAGATGCCTCAACCCCTACAGTAGAATTTTACGTTGTTTAGGTAACTGTCTGAAGTCAACGACACCAAATCCAAATCATGTTCCATTTTCAAAATATTTTCTCATCCCCACTATTACTGCTTTCTGCCAGCTTGTATCCTTCAGCACATTGATCACTGCTTTAGCAAAGTGCTATAATTTTGTACATTGTACTTCTTGAAATCATGTTAATCAGCACTTGGCCCAAGAATAACTGAGTCAGATGGGAAGAGGAAAGAAAAGCAATTGAAAATTACATGCTGTGTGGCTATTTATGTGATCCTTAAAATGTTCAGATGGGTTACTTACCATTATTTTTTCTGAAGTTCATAGGAATTATCAGTCTGATATTACATTTAGTTTTCTATGAGAAATATCAGTTGAATCTTTCCAATTAGGAATTCTTGGTGGTAGCACGTTTGGGGGTTACCTTACTTGAATTTTGACCATTGAATACAGGGCTTTACATCTGTGTAGTTAGAGGAAGTAATTCTAATTTCTTGAAAGAAGACTTTTACTTTCATCCAGTCCACCTAAAAGCTTTAATATCAGTCACAGTTCTAAGGACAGGCAACAGCTCTTTATGTAACGGTACCTGTAAAATCCCAATACTTAACACTTTAGCATATTTCCCATCAGTTAGTGCTACAAGGAAGCACAGAAAGATTCTTCTTTGGCTTCCCTGCATATTTGAAATGAAGAATCACTGTTTCTGCTCATTAAAGATAGTAATTTAACCTCAGAAATTTACAGCCGAAAGTGGTTTGATTTTTAAGCCAAACTGAAGGGATTAGCAAATACTTCATGGCTGTCTGATATTCTCACAGCAAGATTAAAAAAATGTTTCAAGAAAGAAAAAGAACCAAAGCCAAATTTTAGCCAAAATCACAGCAAGAAACCCAGAGAAGCTATACAGCATTTCATTCAGTTCGTATTGATTCTGACAAGTGATCAAAGTACAGGTTATATGAAGAAAAAAAAAGAGTTTTTCTTAAGTAAAATCTACTAAAAGGGTAAGTTGCTAAGTAAAAAGTAAACTCTAAACACATAGTATGGCAATGTGAAACAAGAGTTCATTGCCATCAAGGCTTGTAATAGCAGAAATATCTTCTATCCTCCTCCACTTCAGTCACCAGTGGAAAAAAAATGAAAAAGAGCTCATAAATAGAAAAGGTGGACTTGGAAGATTGGTCAGGTTTTTTCCCCCAAGGTATAAGTTTCCTGCTACAAAATAAGTAATCCAAAACAAAAATCAAATAAATACTATTTGTTGTCATATAAATAAATGTTATTTATCAGAAAAATCCACTGATCTTCTGACTGCATGTATTGTTTACAGTGTAATACACAGTACAGGAGAGATATTCTATATGGGATAGAACTCCGTGATCTTCTAACTAAATTGCAAGGAAAAAAAGCCTGTACACAGCAGAGCTTCAAGTTGTACCGTTGTTGTATTATTGAGGAGAATATAATGCTGCTCCCACAATCTACAAACTATTTTATTGTCAATGCTGACAGTTAGACTGTACCTAACATAAACAGATATATCTTATTTTCCCACATAAGTGGCTTAATAATATATTAAGGTACATTTTTAGATCTCAACATGTATGTGTAAATTCAAGGACTCAGGATCTGGGGGGGAGACTGCCTTCGTACTTACAGATAGGTTTATTTTATTTGTACTTTAATCAGGAAAGTCCTGAACAAAAGACAAAAACATGCACGTTTTTCAGGACAAAACATTTCCAGCCAGTATCGCAGTGTTCAGATGGTCTGGGCACATCACCTTGGATCCAGAACACTCATTTTCTCATTAGCTATTCCATCTTGGTAAGAAAGGCCCTAAATTCAATAACTCTCACTGGCAGGCCAATTTGTTTTTAACAGCTACACTCTTTGCAAGACACCTTGTACTGCAGTCATGGGGTTTTATTCATTTGAATCATATGGCTAAATATAATTATAGCCGTCAATTACTTTGTACTTTCAAAAACACAGAAAATGTCTTACATTGTATATAAGGCACCATTAGTGGAATTGTTTCCTTCTTAATTGGCATAGGTTGGAAGTGTTCTTCAGGCTTTTCAGATTTCTGATATCCTTGCCCTTCTCTCTCACTTTTCTTCAGAAAAAGAGCCAATGAATTTTATTCGATAACTTTTATATGTAAATACTGAAAAGAGGTGGGAGTGCTGACCAGAACATGGATTGCAGTAATCTGACGTCAGGAATTTATCCTCCAGAAAAAATTATTATGCAATCTTTGGCCCAGTTAACCTTAAATTCTTCATTAATCTGTGGGACCGCTTCAACAGACAAGGTAAACCATGTTCATCAGGACTGACCTACAGCCACTGTGGTTAGGATATTGTCCCGAAATGTCCCTATCAATCAGTTAAACCAGGTGAACACAGAACTCCTCTACCGTCACTCCAGGCTATAGGGAAGAGCAGGAATATGTATGGGGATGGGGGAGATGGGAGTGGGACTGCATGGACTCTTTGCAAGACACTTTTTCCTCTACAACTCTAAGAGATAAATGAGCCCTGAATAATACTTGGAAAGCAAAAGTTGACCTAACCTTCCCTTAATGAAGGAGCCCTCCTAAAGCTACTACCTAATTATCTTCATTCTCTTAACTTCAACAGAATCTCACTCCAGGGCCCTTTAAAATATAGTCTCTCCCTTTATTCCTCAAGCCTGTAGGTAATAGATGTATTTAGCATTTATTAAACCCTAGAAATAAGGTGTGAGCTATGTGCAAAGCATTTTGCTTTAGCATGCAAGTCTGCTCTCCCCTTCTAAATCCACAGAAGCACCTCCCAGCACTCAGTGGTGCATCTTATGGGCAGGCTTAGAGCTCACCCCTACTCTCAGCATATCGCTGCCGTGGTTCCCAAGCACACTGAGAGAGGGCACCTCTCAGTGAATGAACGGGGTGTTTTCAAGTGTATTCCGATTTGTCCACACACTCAACAGTCATCTCACCCAGCATTTAGGTGCATTACCTAACAGCTGTCATATAATGGGACTTTACTTTCAGGTATCATAGAATCATAGAAGGAGACCTTCAATATCATCGAGTCCAGCCATTAACCTAACACTGTCAATTCCACCACTAAACCACATCTCTAAGCTCTGCATCTACATGTCATTTAAGTACCTCCAGTGATGATGCCTCAACCATTTCCCTGAGCAGACTGTTCCAATGCTTTACAGCTCTTTCAGTGATGACTTTTTTCCTAATATCCAACCTAAACCTCCCCTTGATGCAACTTGAGGACATTGCCTCTTGTCCTATTGCCTGTTACTTGGGAGAAGAGACCAACACCCACCTCGCTACAACCACCTGACAGGTAGTTGTAGAGAGCAATAAGGTCTCCCCTCAGCCTCCTTTTCTCCAGACTAAACAACCCCAGTTCCCTCAGTCGCTCCTCACAGGACCTGTGCTCTAGACCCCTCACCAGCCTTGTTGCCCTTCTTTGGACATGCTCCAGCAACTCAACATCCTTCCTGTAGTGAGGGGCCCAAAACTGAACACAGTAGTCCAGGTGCGGCCTCACCAGTGCCGAGTACAGGGGCACGATCACTTCCCTGCTCCTGCTGCCCACACTATTCCTGATACAAGCCAGGATGCCTTTGGCCTTCTTGGCCACCTGGGCACACTGCTGGCTCATGTGCAGCCGGCTGTTGACCAACACCCCAAGGTCCTTTTCTGCCAGGTAGCTTTCTAGCCACTCCTCCCCAAGCCTGTAGCATTCCATGGGGTTGTTGTTACTCAAGTGCAGGACCCGGCATTTGGCCTTGTTGAACCTCACACAGTTGGCCTCGGCCCATTGATCCAGCCTGTCCAGATCCCTCTGTAGAGCCTTCCTACGCTCAAGCAGACTGACACTCTCGCCCAACTTGGTGCCATCTGCAAACTTACTGAGGGAGCACTCCATCCCCTCATCCAGATCATTGACAAAGATGTTAAATAAGACTGGCCCCAATACTGAAATCTGGGGAACACTGTTTGTGACTGTCCACCAACTGGATTTGACTCCATTCACCAGAACTCTTGGGGCCTGGTCATCCAACCAGTTTTTACCCAGCAAAGTGTACATCCATCCAAGCCATGAGCAGCCAGTTTCTCCAGGAGAATGCTGTGGGATACAGTCTCAAAGGCTTTGCTAAAGTCTAGGTAGACAACAGCCACCGCCTTTCCCTCATCCACTAAGTGGGTAACCTTGTCATAGAAGGAGATCAGGTTGGTCAAGCAGGACCTGTCTTTCATAATCCCATGCTGACTGGGTCTGATCACCTGGTTGTCCTATACGTGCTACACGATGGCACTCAAGATCAGCTGCTCTGTAACCTTCCCCAGCACCGTGGTCAGACTGACAGACCTGGATTCCTCCTTCTGGCCCTGCTTGGAGATGGGCATCACATTAGCTAACTTCCAGCCAACTGGGACCTCCCCAGTTAGCCAGGACTGCTGATAGGTGATGGAAGTTGGCTTGGCGAGCACATCCGCCAGCTCGCTCAGCACCCTTGGGTGGATCCCATCTGGCCCCATGGACTTGTGTGTGTCTATGTGGTGTAGCAGGTCACTGACCATTTCTCCGTGGATTTTGGGGGTTTCCTTTTGTTCCTCATTCCTGTCTTCCTGCTCAGGGGGCTGGGTGTCCGGAGAACAACTTCCCTTACTGTTAAAGACTGAGGCAAAGAAGGCATTAAGTTCCTCAGCCTTTTCCTCATCCATTGTCACTAAGTTCCCCCACATCTAACAGAGGATGGAGATTCTCCTTTGCCCTCCTTTTGTTGCTAATGTATTTGTAGAAACATTTTTTATTGTCTTTTATGGCAGTAGCCAGGAGACGTTCTAGTTGGGCTTTGGCTCTTCTAACTTTCTCCCTGTATAGCTTTACAATATCCTTGTAGTCCTCCTGAGTGGCCTGCCCTTTCTTCAATGGTAAGATGTAGCTTGTTACTGAATTTCCCTCCTTGTCTCTCTTCATGCCAAATGACTGGATTCCTATTCTGTTTGAAGCAGCAAGGAATTATCAGCTGTCTGGGGTGGGGGAGAATTTTTTTTGTTTGTGGTTTGGGGTTTTTTTTCCAGTTTTTTATGTCTGAGAGCAGATTTGAGACACTTCTATGAGTTTGTAACATTTGCCATGGTAGCTCTCACCAGAACTGTGTCACCAAGCATGTATAATTTCAATGATTATTAAATGTTTCCAACACATTCTTAGAAAACAACATGCTTGGAGAATGTCTTCGAACAAACTGACCTTCAGATTTCTTTTATATAATCTATGATTCAATAATAATTGTGTAGCTCACCTCTATAGTGGTAATTACAATTCCTTGATTTTTTATTATACTTCCTAGAAACTCACCTGGCAATCATTGCAAAATTGCATTAAAAATTAAACAGATGATTTCCCCAACTTGCTGGCCTTCAAATTCATATTCAAATTAATGTCATCACCTTCTCAGAGGTGGTTGACACAAAACAGAAATGTTCAGCAGCCTTTAATAATCATTGGCTACACAAACTACATTAATTATATGAAGACAGCTTTCAGCAACTCATATCATTAACTTACAATGAAAAGCAGCAACTATTTGCAAACATATTCTATGCCTCCAGAGTAAGAGCCTCAACTATTTGCAGTGAATTTAAATTAGATTCATAAGATTTTAAGAGCATAAAAATACTAAATGAAAACATCTTACCTAAAGATGAATGACCTTGCAATAAAGGATAATGTTTGATATTTTTCTTATTTATTGTTTGTAAAATATTACTGTAGAGTCAGAGACTTCACACAGCAGTTCATGCACCTCTTGAATAACTCCTCAGATTTCAGAAAGAGTTTTCAAGAATGTATTTACACGTTGAATATAAATCCCCTTAACTACTACAAATTTTTAATCACCTAAAATAAAACACCTGAACTATGCAATTTAGAAGTTAAATATTGCAACATGACAGTTTTCTGTAATTATGGAAAATACTGAATTATGTTGTCAGACTCCATTTAAAAAGAGACAGACATTTCTTTAATATCCAGATTCTAATTTAAGAGTATTTCCTTTAAAGTAGATGCCATTTTGTAAGCACAAATATAACGTACCTCACAGCCATTCCAACTCAAAACATACATCATAAACTAGCAGGTCACTGTTTTAAGCCTGTGAATTACAGACATGATATGACAAATCTGTAGTAAATGTAAATTGGAATGGCTCTTTTGCTCAGTTGAGAAATGGCTTTGCTTTTTAGGGACACGAAAAGTTCTCTCACATTTTAGGCTAGGTCAGATAACACAGCTGAAATGGATCCATCTTTTTTGAGAAATGAGATCAAAGTAATTTCACCAAGCTATATGACCTCTATAATGTGGCTAGCTATCCTGCACCATAACAAAATGTATTTTAAAAAGTAGTTTCAAAAATAAAAATGTCTATAACCTTCTGATCCAGTGTCCCATATATATGTGTCTGACAACCTGAAAAAATATGAATATCTAATCTCTGTAAATTATGTAAAGATCAAAAAGATTTCTAATCAATCATTGTTGGATGAAAGCTGAACTTCCTTCAAGAACTCTTTTAGGTATGTTTCTCAGATTAGCCACATTTCAGACAGCAAATCAGTACACAGAAGATTAAAATTCATAGAAAGAGAGAAAATCTAATAGTTGCCTAAAGGATCATGGAGAAGGGTCCATAAAACTGCTAAAATATACGAGTAAGCATCTTAATTTCTGTGTACTACCACCAACTAAACTATCTAGAGGCAAATGATTCGCTGGTTTGCACATACTTCAAAAAGAAAGTAATGTGACAGTTCTGCTTAAACACAGCGCTTTATTCTCCCTAAGAACAAGGACAGATACAATACCGCAACTCTAATGCCTTCTGTCCACAAGAAAAATGTAACTGAGATTCCTATTTTTAATACCCTTTCCTCCAGTACTTTATCCACACTTCATCAAAGAAAATCTGAAGAAGGCTGTAAACCACAGGATTCTTCTTTGCAGAAACAAAATCAAAGGAAAAATACTGTCCCACAGATAAGGACATTATTTTCATACGTAATTTCACACGGCTTTCTTCATTTCAGTGTTTTATGCTTTGGCAATAACTTGTTCAATGGGTAGAAAGAAGGGGCAATTTTATTGTGCCAGTCCTTAGTGGAACATTATTCAAAAACATTCAAATGAGAAGTGAAGCAGCCTTTGTAGGAGCGCTACCTGCCCACATGCAATTCAATCCAAGGTTTATGGAGTTGGTCAGTGGAAGAAACACCCATGTCTGCCAGGCTGATATCCTTTAGTTTTAAATTTCCCTTTTGATCACTGGTCATCTGATGACTTTTACACAGATCTTTGGAGGAGAGGGGTATCATGTCAGTGTTTGTGGGTCTTGCACCAAGAACAAAAATGTCTTGATGCTTCTTTTGCACATTGAGCTATGAATGACCTGACATGGGGTCCTTATTAAACTTCTCCTGCTATGGTACTGAGATAGCTGCTTTACTTCCTGAGTAAACAAAGTGCTCTTTACCTTACCATAGGTAAAGGAAAGGAATTTAAGTGAGAAGAAAGCTGAGCCTAAAGTATACGGGCACTTGTTGCCAAGTAAGTACTGTTTCAGAAAATACCTAAACACACACTCAGGTGTCTTAGACAGAAATCTTTAAGAAGGAAAAAAAGATGATTTTCATTACAAACAGAATTGAGACTACATGAACATTTGTTTTATTAACTGACTGTACATTATAAAATGTGAGTTAATGAATTAGAAAAATCAGAAATCATATGAGATGCTAGCCTAAGAATTAAAAGCTAATTTATAAAAACTCGAAAAACAATCTTGTTTACTGCTAAAGGGGAAAAAAAGAGAAGGAATATATAAGGGCATTGCATCTACCATTTACAAATGTTTATGCGAACACATGAAAATACAATATTTTAAAGACAAATAGAGTAAACAGTCATTTTAAAAGATTTAAACTTTGGAATTAAAACATAAACTCAATTTTTTTCCCAATGCCTGCATACAGGATAGTTTTGCATATACAAGAAGCAGTAAGCAGAACAGGGCGGTTCTTCACCAGGGCATGTGTTTGCAGACTTGGACACTATATGCTGTAGTCGCTCTGCCCCTCCCCAGCTCCCCAAAGCTTTAGGATTGCACATCAGACTGGCAATTCCCCGCCTCTCGAAACTCAGGCAAAGACTCCGAGGTGTCCCTGAAACAGACTTAACACAGGAATCTTGTTCCCGTGCAGAACAGTAGGAAGGATGGGAAGAACATTTAGGATCTAATTTTGGGTTTTCTGAGTTTTGCCTGTGTCCTGGTGCCATAGCAGCAGGATGCACTCAGCTCTGATCAGCTCCTATCATCCGTCTCTTGAGCGCTGGTGCTCTTCCAGCAGAATATGATTATGAACGTTCATTACAGTGTTGGCAATCACTTGAGGCTCACCACAAATAAAGAACATAAAAACACTTCATAGATCACTTGCAACCCATGAAACACATTTTGGGAATCCTTAAATGGAGCTTATATTGCTTGAAGGGATTGAAAACAACATGAGAGGAGAATAATATTAAGTAAAGGCACACCCATGTTCTTCAGAAAAACACAGCTTTTGATTCAACTGTTCTAAACCAATAGATGAGGCAGAGTTGCAACTCTCAAACATTTCTATATTTTTCATTTACACTGAAATCCACTTTGCTAATTAAAACTTATGTAATGATTCCAGTATATCAGATGATCATGGATGGGAGAAAAAAATCCAGAAACTATCTTATTCTAGTTATTTCAGATTAATTTCTTAACTCAAGGCATTAGGTCACTTTTTTTAACCTGAACACCCAGATTAATACTTTAGTGACAGTAAAGCAGATAGTATAAACATGCCCTAGAGCTTTTACCACATATCAGACTTGGTTTTCTGATCTTACCAGTATAAACAGCTTGTAAATGTTGTTCCCAAAAGACTGTAGCTGTCTTAGGGCTGGATTACGTTCTTGCCTGGAAGCCTCTGTCTGGAACTGCTGACAGGGTTTCTTACCAGTACGTTTCTTCAAGCTTAAATATCCATTTAACTGTGACTGACTAGTTGGGATACAGAATGACCACGAAGATGCCTTCAGAGCACTTTTCCATTTTTCTCACTTTGAATACATGAAATTCTTCCTGATGTTCTCACAGAGAAATAAACCAAACAAGTTCTGAGTTTTTAAGTTTAGCTTCTGTTTCTTTACTTTCCTTCAAGGCATCAACCTTTGAAAATGTTACGGGAGGCATCCATTAAGGACAGACAGGAGCCTCCCATTCTAATTTGACAAAGGGCAGGCATCATCACCTCGACGACACCCTCTGGTGAGACTTTTCTCCCACAGGCCATTAATGTTAAGTGGAAGTACTGGATAATAGAAGTCAATAAATATTGCATTTTTGTAAACTGTTCAGGCATGGAAGCTGGCAAATGAACCTAGCCATGAATGTGATAAAAGTGACTATTATATAATCAATAATCATTCAGAAGAAAAAGGAAAAAATATTGAAAAATTAACAAAGTAGATTGTGTCTCTTATTCTCCGTATGCTTAGATTAAATAAACAATAAATGAAAGGAAATAAAAGAGAATAGTCACAGCAGGTTGTCATTGGAAAGATGTAACAGTTTAGATAGAACACTCTGCTGAAAGATCACGAAATGAAACAGGAGGGTTGGTTGTTTGGACTTGTTTATTTGAAGGTTTTTAAAGAAGAATGCTGATCTCTAAGTAACAGGTGAAAAACACCAGCAGGCAAAGGATTTAAGTGAAGCGATAGGCTAAAGAAAAATATTGAATGCTGGCAATCAGCATAAGAAACAAATAGCCAAGTGAAGTTCATCAGAAAAATACTTCAAATGTTAAAACAGCAACTGAAAGCAAGACTCACAGTCAGAGCCAATAGGCATTGATGGTCAAGCGCAAGTGAAAAAAAAAGGACAAATGCAAGCAATAGCTGGAAGCATGGGGGGGACAGCAGAAAAAAAAAAGGACATGATAGTTATGATCCTTCGGTAATAATGAGCATAGTACACACTAATTTTGAATATTCTTCCACTGCAGAGGGACTTACAGTTTAGCTATGCTGTAATTACAATTACTAGGACAAAATCTATGCTAGAAAAATGTTGTTTTGATTGCAAAATCAAATATGCAAACTGAGGAAGTCTGATCTACACACAGTTGTCTCTTATGTGTCTATCTTTCACTAAATCTATCAGGGACGACCATATTAAAAAAAAAAAAACACAACACAACATGAAAATTGATTGAGCAGTGTATCAAATTGATTCCTGCATGTATTTGTGTGGGCGTGGGTTTGGGTTGGTGCTAGTATACAGAAATTCAGACAGATTTATTTTCATAATTTAAAATTTTGTGAGGTTGCTTTTCTCAAAAATTCTTTCACTACAGTTTTTTTAGAATTGTCTTGTGTTTTGTTTGTCCCATATGATTTCCTAGCATTTTCTTTTCAGGAAAAAAGGAATTATATCACATATACGTACTTCTGTATATGTATAAACACATACATGAATCTTCACCGACAGTACTGTAAAATATGTGCAATCTAGTTAAGCCAAACTGGTTTGTTTTATATTAGCAGACCACTGACCATATTAGATATAGAATTATTGAAGGGAGAGGAGAAATTGGTAATAAACAGTAGGAAATGGCCACTGGAACTACATATTGAGTGAAGACAGGCAGTTAGGTGGATGTCTGGAAAACAGGTATTTTGTATATAACTATTCCTTTAACCCTGTTCCAATCACTGAATTAATAGAATATTGATATAATACAGTTACAATTAGAGAAAATCTGCCCAGCCTGTGGAAATGTCTTCTACTACATGTAACGATCTTTGTATCTACAGTCTATCCTCCTTAACGCATGGAGTACTTGCATATTTCTCCCCGTTTTTCCTGTTTCCTTCCAATCGGTTAAGATATTTCTGGTGCTGAGGTGCTTAGAATTGTACACAATAATAGCTGTGTAGTCTAGCCGGTGAAATAGGGTCTGTCATCTCTGAACAGTGACGTGATGCCCTTTTTGTGCAGGCAGCATTAATCATAAAATATTTTTCTGAACACTCTTATTCTATCATACAGCTTAGTGGGAAGAAAGCTCATCCTGCCATTTCGGCGTCTTACCCTGAATATCACTGCAATCGGTACAGTGTAAAAGGAAGAGCATCCAATAAGAACTTGAAACATGGGGATATTTTAACATGTATTTATTAGTAAGCTGTTTATTATGCATGTAAGTGGATACAGATGTCAGTTTCTCTGTGCTACATAAATTTGGGTGATGAATATATTTAATTTTGCTTTTGAAAGCTTTTATTCACAAGATGCCAGATCTTCCCTTTATATGGAAATATTAATCGATATTAGGAAATTGTGTAAAGATATCTTTGGTGTGCACAGTTAATATTTCTGTCATGATTAAAGCACCTCATTAAGAGTACAGTATCAGGTCAAAAAGTGTCTGTAAATGTGTATTATGTAAATGACTGTCTGAGACCTGATCCACAGCCTATAGGAATCAGTGCAAAGACTGCTGTTCCCAACAGAATACTCAGACTCATACTTTATTTCATAGGTGCATTAGAAGGTAAGTGGTTTTTACCATGTCTACTCAAATAACAGTACTGTTAAATCTCCATTCCTCTAATAATAAACAAATATTTGCCTTCACCAATCCTTTCATTCTCTCAAAAAAAAGAAATTTAGTATCAATTTGAGAAATCTTTTAATGCATCTTTTAATTCAATTTGAGAACTCTTTTAATTTACAATGCTGTTCTGAAATACTCTGGCAGATTAAAATGCTTCAAAGTAACCAACAAAAGATTTCTACCTCTTATTTCACTACGGAATTGCTCTATTCCTATTAAATTTATTATGCAGTTCCTGTCTTATATTCCTTTTACTTAATGACAAGGACCCCCTTTTTTTTTTTGTTTTTAAATACTGTTTAGACGGCAATTCAAGGCAAATTACTGTCTTCGCTGCACTTTGGAAGAAGACATGTGGAAGATTGCTAATCTGTAATTTGTGAAAGCTGACTCAGGAAGCAAGATATGATCCAGACTAGGTAAAGACTATTCTGAGTCAGTTACCAGAGACTACTGTCACAGCAATATACCTAAAGAAATCTTTCTCTTGTCATGAAGAAGCATGTTTCAAACGAATATATTAAAATTTAGCAGTACACTTTCATATACAAATTCCAAGAGAGAAAGATATACCTATAAAATACGCAGTTACAGACTTCCATGGATCTCTGACAATATGTCTCGTCTGACTGTATGCCACTTTTAAATAGCCCTGATCCTATCATAAACTACTTCAAAACCAAGTAGAACTCCACAACTGCTATACTGGAGCATCAGATCAGTGAATATATATCTCTGTTACATGGTTTCAAATAGGTGGTTTTATTACAGCTGGTTATACAGGACAAAAATTTTTTTTTCACCCTCTTAAAAACTGATAGTCTTAATTTCTGGTGCAGAATTCACTAACATTCTTCAATCACACTGCTGGTTTCCTTTTCTATTTTAAGTTACAATAACAAATATTTTCCACAGAGTCTAAGGAGCACCTTCAGCATATTTTATTTAAAATTAAAACAAGGGAATAAAGTGAGTGCTGTTGGCAATTAACAATGCTTAAAAACAAAGTTTCCAAAACTTCTTAAATAAGCTGTAACATAAGAAATTATAGACTTTTGAAATCTTTCTTATAAAGACATCATATCAGTTCTTGTCATTATGACTGAAAATGCATACTGACTTGGGGGGAGGTAATTATTTAAAGTGTATAATCAGAAAACTGATCAATTGTCATCCTGTTACCTAGTACCTGTCTGAAGAGTTGATAAGACCTACAAGAGTACAAACAAAGGTGTTCTTTACAACTTCAATAACATCTTTTATGGATTTATCAAAAGTGTGACCAACCTTGGATTAACAGAAAGAAAAGCACATTTTATTTTGACACTATTATTAGTTGACTAAAATGTTATTTACTACATATGGCACCATAAAAAAAATGCAGTATAACAGTAATACGGTTATAGCAGTTCTTATACCAGCATTATTTCCATTTAGAATGTTATTCCATGGTTGGAAGAATGAGCTTCATGATTTATGACTTTCAGCACATACAATTTGAGTTACCAAATATTAATGGCATTTTGTATTAAATTTTAACATAATCATGTAAGGATTCCAGATTTGTTTCATGTACTTGATCATTTCAAATTTGAAAGTGACTGCATCTGAAATACAACTGCACATTTCGGCAGCCTTTTACATGCAAATTTATGTTCAGAAATATTTCTGAAAATTTCTCATATTTAGAAATACTGCAATTTGCTTGTAAGCCTTTTTATTTCAGAAGAACTCCACTTCTATTGAAACTTGGAAGAATCTCATGTCTTCTTTATTACATTGTAATAAATGAGAAAGTGCTCAAAAGTACTCCAGAGAAATCAGTCAAAATATTTTATGTAGTTATACTCAACTTATTTTTAAGTGTCCAAAGGAGTTATCATGTGATATGCTAGGGGCAGAAGCCAGGCAGAAGATTCTCTACAGAAAGCCAATAAATATTAAATAATTGGTCTCTATCACTTCTACCAGCACCATCTACATCGTAGAAACCACCCTCTCACTAGTACAGATATTTCATTTTCTGGTCTGCAAAATAAGCCCAAACATCTTGAATAAAACTAGAAAACTTTTAGTTTTTCAAGAAAAAGGTTAAATAGCAAAATTTAGTGTGTCCTGTCTGCTCCTATATTTCATATTTTACAAATTTAACACTTTCAGATAGCATATTATCTCCTTAAAATGAGCTTGATAGTTTAAAAATATTTAACTCCCAGTAAAGTACAGATGATTACCATTAAATATGTTCTATTAATAATTGTTCTGTTTATAGATAATTGATTTAAAGGAAGTTCTTGGGACTTCCAAAGAGTAATTTTCAGTAAAACTTCTCATATACATTAAATATTAATTATTCCATATTATTACAGACTTTTTTCTCCAAATCCCTCAATTGACCCTTACATTGGACTGAACATGCCTCAGTCTTATAGAATCTTCTCCTCAGTCACGCAGTCTGGCATATCTGCAATGCACTCTACAGCTGCAAGGATTTTTACAGATTTCCTGAGGAGAACAAATTTTCTTTTTTTGGTGTTCTGGGGTTTTTTGCAAGTATAAGCATAATATTTTTAAGTTAATATCCATAGGGAGTAGTCCTAACTGCAGGATTTCCAAATAAATAAACAAAATACTGAATTGCATGGGAGGGTAGCAGTTCTTTAGCATAAGCTATTATTTATATATTTATTGTCTGGTATTGTGTCAGACCTAGACATTTGAAAGTCCAAATCTTACACATTGCTGTTGAAAGTTAAGAAGTAGAAGACAGAAGTGTGTTCTAGCATCACAGAAATACTTAAAAATTAAATGCAGATTTTAATTACTGCTGTCTCTACTAGCATACAGTAATGTAAGTAAAGTTCTACACAGCAAAAATGACATCTTTGGGGGTTGGATTACATGATCCCCAGAGGTCCCTTCCAACCCTTACCATTCTGTGATATTTATTGCCTCTCAAAGACCACGGCCTGAACAGCATTTATCCCTGTCTCCAGGCACCTGAGTTTCCAAGGCAGAAGCTTAGGCTCTGTAGCTCATCAGTGGACATGGACATTTATCTCCAACGGACAAATTGAAAATAATGACTGAGTAACCAATCTTTCTGGATGTTTCTGGATTTGCGCTTACATCCCGTGTGCTGTTTAAGATCATTACGGCAGGGTTAGTCAACATAAGGCTTTTTGTACTAGGTCACACCTCGCCCATTAGTTTCTGAGAGTGATCAATAGCAGGCAACTAGAAAACAGTGCAAGAACAGAACAAATTTAAAGTAGTATTTCTGTGTTGAACTCTCCCGGTCATTGTTCCTCTGCAACATCTGCAGCTAGAGGTAATGTCTTTGTATTGAATTGTCTCAGACACATTTTTCTTCTATGAATTTGTATGCAGAGTTTTTAAACCCTGTAAGATTTTGGCATCCCTTATATCCTGAGACTATGAGTTACAGTTTAACTACGTGCACTTTGAAAAGTTACATCTTTTTGCTGGATTGAACTTGCCACCCCATGTATTTAATGCAGGTGTGTGTCTACATTAATGTTTCGAATTGGATGAGAAATGTGCTTCTGAAGCGAATCTGATCATTCCCACTTACCAGGCTTGGATTTGACCACAGGGAGGTCTCAGCATTCCGCTAAATTGCTTTTGGGCAAAATTGAACTAGAAGATGAGCCCTGTGAAGCCACGCCACCAAATGCATTCCACCCACAAAGGGGTACCTCCATCATCCCACAGGACCAGGTTAGTGCTAGTCTGAAGTATGCTCTCCCAACCAAATGCGTGCAACGGGGGTCTTGAAAGCCAACTATCTCACTCCACAGACCTGCTCCTACTATGCCACATTACTTGCTAATTTAAACGTAGCCTACTTTACCTAGGGAATAGTGGAATGTAATTATTTTCCATCCTGTTTCAGGAGGTCTTACTCCATTTTGCAGTTAAACACAGCAATATTTTCATTAGATCACAGGCTACTACAATCTGCCTGTCTGTACACCAGTTTTGTTCCCTCCCTCAGAGTTAAATAGTGTTTCATGCTGGGAGAAGCATCTGAAAAGCCCATGTCTACACATAACAGAGGACAACATCAGACATTTGCTTTCCCTTTTTCTTCCTCTAGTGAGAAAAAGAGAACAGTATTATGGCTATTTTTGTATTGAAAGTCACAGCTGGATTAGTTTATAACTCAGGTGTTTGACTACACTAACAGTTGCATTGCAATGACGATTTGGATATGATATTCAGGACATTTCGCCATCTATGACAGGCTCTGTTAGAGCTTTATATTTTTTTCATTTTTTTTTTTTAATGTAACTTTAAAGATAAGACAAGGCAAATTGTAAGATGGTGAGACATCTCACTATAGGGATGCCAGTTCCTTAGAAATGGAACTATTTAATGAATAGTGGAAAAATTCTTACAGGTGTACTACATATGTGGACAAAAGCATGTACACTTTCAAGAGAAAAGAAGTAAAAACAACACAGTCTTCTAAAATACTGCCTGAAGATTTTTAGCTCTTGCCACTATAGCCAAATAGCTATCTTCCTTTCTTTCAGCGTTGACACCTCATGTCACAGAGCGCTGAGGACAGAGATAAACATTTTCATACGGGTTGTATATCTTCTTCATCGATGTCATTTAAAAATTCACTCAAGACTAAGGAAGATAAAGTCATAAGAATTGTCAAATATATTAGGATGGCCTAGATGAAACATTAGCAATGACTCCAACACTTGGTCATTCACTTGACCAGTTCCCCAAAAACACATAGAAAAGATATCATAGCTCATATTTCTTCTACATTTTACCAATTCACCAGGAGTAGAAAGACAAAAGAAAGGAACAGATGACAAAAGCATATTTTGATGTTCAGCTTTCCATTGCTTGCAAAGGAAAATTTAGTCAGCAGATCATTTAATAGTAACGTGATACTAGCGTACAAACTCTAAATATTACTCGTCAGTGCTAATCTTTCCTCTGAATTCCCATGTTACTAGTTTCTATCTGTTTTGGTTTGGATTGTTTTTTTTTTGTTCTACTATAAATACTTCTGACACTGCATAGGTCTTTTAGAGTCCCTTTATTCCCTCAGATCAGGTGTAAAGGAGATTGTGTCAATGTCAAAGGTTTTTCCTTTTACCTTATCAAGTTATCCTATTTACTTTTTAACAACTGCTTAACACCACCATATACCTGCAGAGTGAGCTCCCTAGTATTACTAGATCTTTTATTTCTGAGAATGTTGCTAACTATGTCATCTAGATGTACAAAGAGTCTAGAACAATTCTGAAGTGTAGTAATCATGTAATAGCTTGATGTTACCCAAGTTAAATTTAGGAAGCTGAAATAATGATCTCTTTTTCAAAAACATTTGCATGATTTTTTTATATGTCCATATTATTGTTTGTCTACAACAGGCTTAAGAGAGTTTTTAAAGGTTTTATCTTTTAAAAAAACAACACAAGAAGATTTTAATGTCACCAATTCATTATGCAATTCTTCTCATTAATCATTGAATGCATTAGTCTAAATGGAGATTACTGGTAGGCAGTTTATGTCAGTAACTTGCCTGTTTCTCGGGACACAGAACTTTTTTCATGTGTGCAGATTTCTCCTACATTATCATGCATCTTTATAATCAGATTTTAAGTGAAAAGAAAAAAAAATCTGTGTCCATCTGTTTGGAAGAGCATCTAAATACTCAAAAAAGTGTTTCATTGTTTTGAAAACTGTTTGTTAGCACCTAGAAAATACTAACATTTCAGTTAATTATCACAGTCAGCCGCTTATATTAAACCTCTGTAAAACAAAATATTAAGAAAGAGAATTCCTCATTGCCACATTCTGCAAACAACTGTGTATAGCAGTTCTGTGGGTTTCACTCACAATATGCATATATATAATGGAAACTGTGTAATTTTGTGGCCTGTTGCAGGGTAGTCTAGCAGATAGGCAAAGATTTTACTCTTGTATAAAATGACAAAATGCTTCCTGAAAGCACACAATACAAACCCTTCTGGGAAGATTCTCATCTTCAAAGCGCAAGTCATGCCTCAAGAGACCCAATGTCACTTCTCTGCCTCCCCGCACACTTTGAGCCTGCTTATTCCTACAGAATAGCCACATATACAGACTTCTTCATGGTAAGAATGGGGCTGGTGTACATAAACTACATGGTAAGTAACTGAACATCCCGGAATTTAGGGCATTTGGGGCCATGTGAACTGAAAAAAGAAAGATCTGTGATATGTGGAAATGGCTGATGCTTAGTCTGTACACATGTAAAAGCAGAAAATGAATTGCTAAGACAACACATACACAAGTTCCCCTCATCTCTGATGAGGGAGAGGGAAACGAAAAATGGATGAGAAGAAAGTTAAATTTGTGATTAAGGCTGACGGAGGTTATCAGAATATGAGACAAAGTGCCAAGAAGAAAAGAAAGAAGAAAAAATTCAGGAGATGGTGGAGGAGGAAAGAGTCAGTGTAAAGCAAGAAATTCTTTACTAGCTGAGATGTCAAGTTACGATGAAAACAAAAAATTACATCCCACACTTTGAAGTTAGTATCCCATAATAACTTATATAGAAGAATTGGGAGATGAGAAAACTATTCCAGTGACCAGACGTTTCTTAAGAATATCTTATGGTAAGAACCAAATTTAGAATCGTGACAAGATTTTTATACTTCACGATTGTTCATTTTCCTTACTAAGCTCTTGTTCTGGAAACTCTAAAGTAAATGGAGTATCTCACATTACCTTTTTCTACCTTCCTATTAGTTTCCTGAGGAATTAAAAGAGGCCAGAAAGATCATCGCCTTTAGATGATACATATAAATTACACTCTTAATTGGTTTCCTAATATGGCAGTAGGATATACTGTTCTGTAATTCTAAGTATCAACACTAGTGTCTTCACTGATGACGACTAATTGGCAGTTTTCTAACTCATATTATCAGATATTGTCTCCAACGATGCAGGCCTTTTAAGTCTATTCAATTTCACTACTTAGATCATTTTGTTATAGTTTTCTTATATTTAAATTTTACACATTTTTGCTTCTTTCCTGTCTCCTGAGAAAATGACACAATTTCTTTGAAGTTATAGACTGAAGTGCATACAGTAACATGACAGCAAGTGAGATGAACTCTTATGTCAGTACTGAGGAATATAGCCATTATTCTAATGTTTAGTATTATGTATTTTTTGAAAAGGTGACTGAATAACTTATTTTTTACTTTTGTTGACAAACTGACAAATCAGCTTTTTAACTTTCATTAACTATTTTAAATATCTGAAAGCATTTTGTTAATTTTTCATTTGAAAATAAAATTTTAAATTCTTAAGTTTTCATGAAAAAATCATTGAAGCTGTATTTCAGCTTTTTGAGAGTAAATATTTTCACTAGAAAATTACAACTTAAATTTGCATTATTAAATTACTGAATTTCGAGCACCATTTTTCAAAGTTTACTATTTCTCATAGAGATTTTTAAAGAGCAAGCTGATTAAGCAAACCTTTCTGCTGTCCTGAATCATTTCTTCTGTGTTACTAAACAGAAAGTGCCATATTCAGTCCTATAAATGTTTAGGAAAGATAACATTGTATGATATTTCATTCCATATGATGCCTTTTACAGAATATTCAGCTGACAAATATGGGAAGTATTTAAATACAGAGTGGACCAGCATTCTTAATCTTTCAGGCACCTTTTAAATTTATTTTTATAATTACATTCTGTTGAAACCTGGATGATTTCATTTATATTCTTATTTTTAAAATTGAATTGTGGCTTAAGAATTTATTTTAGGATCTTTCCACAGTTGTCTCTTACAATAAATTGTTTCATGATCTACCAATCAACCAGACATCTAGAGAGCCTAGTTAACGGTGTTTGTTCTAATCCATGGAATCAAATATGTTGCTATCATTGTATCAAAATATCTCATTTGCAGTACCTGTAAACTCTTTTCTGGTTCATTCTTTGCTAAGGGCGTGGAAAAATTTCATTCTGATTGAACAAGTCAATTGCATTGCTTGCAAAATTCTTAAGGCCAGGATTTGGCTCTAGTGGCCAAACATGTTTCTGAACTACAGGTAACTGATTAAAGAGACTTTGTTCTTACACCACAATCACATTCTACTACGTTGTCGTAGCCTAAATATTTGTAATATGATAAACTCTCACAAAACATCCATTTCCAGGCATTTGTTTTATTTTCTAAGCTTCTGAGACTGACGTAAAATGCATGACAAATCTTAAGGATTGAGAGAGCAATTATAGAAGTCATGAACAAAGACACAATTGTGTTATGTCAATAATCACTCTTTTAGGAATAAAAATATCAATGTCAAGTTCAGTTAAATACTCATTTCAGTCCACGATAAATTCTGTACTTGATATGAAACAGAAATCATCATTTGAATATACTGATATCTTTTATAATCTCCTATGCAAACCTGTTTTGATCAGATGCAAAATTTTTGCAATTTTAAGCGGTCTTACCCATTTTTTGCCAAGAATGACTATATGGAAGAATTGGTGTGAACTCTAAACTTGGATGAATCCCACCATTTATAATACTTTGGTAAATAGAATACAGACCACTTTTTTTTCCGTTTATACTGAAAATCTCTCTTCATGACAAGTGTAGCTCTGTTAGAAAAAATGCTGGAAATAAACACGAAAATACAAGTGTTCCATAAAATGAGAAATGGGAATATGCAGGTCAGGTTGTTCTTACATCTCTAAAATAAATTGTAAAGAAAAAATCAACAGAAGTACAATAACAGTTGATTGAGTGATTCAAGCATTCTAAGACAGGAAATGAGAGGAACATAATTTAGCCGTTAAAATTAATTAGCTAAATCATTTTGTACTTCTCATGCATTCACCAGTCCTTGAAATTGCAAGAAAAGAAGTTGACAACAATAACCCTGATATCCAATTTTATATCCACAAGAAATATTTACGATAAGCATTACAACACCTAAGATTTGTGGGTTACTTTTTCTTTTTGTGCTATTTTCACTTAATTGGTTAGACTTTTGGATCTGTTTAAACATTCGGAAAGTTTAGACATTTTGCTGATGTTTTCCTTTTACATCCGCTTTTCCAGTCTTACTCTTTGCAAGAAGTACTTCTTTTTTTTAGACAGACAGGTTATTTTAACAACTCAGGTAAAGAACACTGCTGTTCTGAAATACTTATTTCAATAAATACCTATTCATTTTACATCCAAAAAGCAGCAGAGAGTCTTCAGTTTCTAGAAAAACAGAAACAGCAGACACAGTTCCATAAAGATCCAAAATCTCGTTCCTTATTTTTGTATTGAATATTGTAATAGATTAAATTCCTCTGCATAAAATCTATAAGCATGTATTGCTAAATGATTTTTTCCATACTCAGTCAAAAACATTGACTTTTTAAAGCCTTAATTTCCTTTGATATGAATATATGTAGTAATTCTGTCTAATTGTATCAATCAACAGCCACATTTAGTGCTCCATAATTTACTCTCTATTATGTGTTACTGTTTATCTATAAAGTGATATTTCATTTTATGTAATTAAGGGAGAGCATAAACAAAACATCCAAACACAGCAGTTTAAAACTATACCGTTAGGCATACAACATTCTATGTTGTAGAACACAAACAAAACTCAATTGAGAGTGCAGGAGATAAAACCAGTCAACTGAAGTCTTTGATCGTATATGTGGTTCTGATAATAGTTTACATTAATATTCTTCATCTGTAGAATGGAGGTAGTAATGCCTAAGGATATTGAGATGCATGCATTAAAAAAATCTTCTATGTAAGACTCACAGTTTTTAAAGTATACATCACAATAACCATGGAAGTGAGATAAGTTTAATAGTATGTTTGACTGTTTCTCCTCGTATTCTCTCTACCCATATTTTCAATAATCAAAACCAACAGTTAAAACAACAACAAATAAAAAAGGAGTTTTCTCTTAAATTAATAGGTTGAAGTGGTGCTTATTAAATTTGTATAGCTAAATCCACAATAACTCTTTGGTTTTGAAGCTGACTTGATTCTTTAATTAAGCCTGAATTTAATTCTTGCTTCTAAATGAGACCAGGAAAAATGCAAGAGTTATACATAATTTAATCTCCTATTACTTTATTTCTATTCAAAGCTGTTCTTCATTAACAGATCAGCCATTGAATTAACCAGCATGGGACAACCCAAAAATATGCAGACTGAATCTGTCATTTCAACCAAAATGATTCTCTTTGACCTCAGAATCAGGCCTGAAGTCTGAAATCATGTTAGCAAATAACCTGATTCATGAAGTCTATTTATTGTGTTCTTATGTATTTCCATTTGAGGAGTGATTTTAAAACTAGGTTAAAATCAGGTTTGGACTGCCTTAAGAAACAGTTTAGGAGACAGAGTTATAAATAGAAGTCTCTTCATGCCCCACTTGAAACACCGTGTTAAAATTAGGGACTGCTTCAGAAGAATTCTCATGCAACAGCTATTAATTTCTTTAATAGAGATATTAATTACTTCTTTGCAGTTTCTCAAGGTAAGACGACATTCAAATAATACATGACTAATATATACCAAGGGAAGTATTAAAAGAATGAAACGCCCATGTATTTAATACTTCTTAGTTTTTAAACTATTTCTTAACACATGAAAATAATTTTCATTCCAGGGTAAGTGCTTTAATTTTTTCTTCAGTCTGTGTGCATTTACTAATGTAAGGTGAATAAATTTTCCCTGTACAGTGACTGAAAGGGGATTCTTTACTTTAGCCCCTCTGGTGCTTGTGACAAAAGAAGTATCGTTTCTGACACTGATAAACCCATATAGTTTATTTTTTTTTCCTTTTTTTCCCCCTTTTTTTATTTGAGTGGTTTTGGAAGAACATGGTTACATTTGGAAACTATATCAAGTGGGGAAGAGATTTTATGTTTTTCAGAGCACACCATGTCTTATACCCCAATCATAAATGAGTTCTCAGATATCCACAGGGATTGCAGTGCAGTGATTGAGGAGCAGTCTGATGTGATGTTTTGTAGAAACAAAAATACCTCCCAAAATTTGTACCTCAATGGTATTTTATGGGTATAATTGCAATTTACACTATATATGTAGTAAGATTATAGATCTGAAATATTGGTCCCTTTTAAGTAATTATAGAAGTAAAATTGATAGACCAATAATGTATTTTCTAAAGACAGGATTCAAGAACATATTTAAACAGACCTTCAGCTATCTGAAGAAACATTAAAGTGAATGGAATAATATCCAAATGTTTGTATGTTTCAAACTTGGCAAGCGTCAGAGAAAGGTAATGTAAACTTCATGTCGCTGGTCCACAGGATTTAATGAAAACTGACTGATAACTACCATCCACCAACTTTTATTGAAGGTATTTCTGAGACTAATTCTGGAATCAAATTTTAAAAAGTTTTATACTGATGGATCACCACAAGGCTGCCCCAACACAACAGAATAACAGGGCAACAGGAATGATCACTTCCATTTTATGTGTTGTTAGAAAAGTTGTAGGGTTTTTTTTGCCAAGAATTGTCACCAAAATGTAAAAAAGTTCAACACAAAACATGTTGTTCTACCAAAAAGGCAAGGTGAACAGGAAAGAAGCATGGCTGAAATAAGACTTTGCATACAAATTACAATATTAGCAAAGTAAATGCTCTGCACTTTAGTTATGAAGTCACACTTCCAATAATTACTGTTCAGTTTTGGTTGTTGTCATTAGACATGCTAATATATCTAGGGTCTTTCTTCAAAGTAAAATGTTTAAAGTTTAAATACATTGATTTGTGATTAGTTTTCCATGAGATAAAAGTTTAGAAAACTGCTCCCTTCTTAATACCTTCTGCAAATATTGCCTGGTTTCAGTTACATTTGACACAAAGCTAGAAATTTTTTAAGATGAGTGTCCCAGCTATGAAGCAGATTTTGCCATGATCTCCAGCTGTACAGGCTACTAAAAAGAAGACATGATGGCAAAACCATTATAAATTCTGCTGCTTAGTCAGTATTCTTAGATACCAGAAGGTCCAAATGCGAAAGTAAATAGATGGAAGTCTCACCTGTGTTTCTGGCTGTAGAAGCCACTAACGCTGTACAATGCTCTACAAGGTCCTTAGCTTGGAAAAAAATGGAGCTACTGAGTGCTTAGCGGCCAAGGAACGAGATTAGTGGTCATAAACTGTACCTGACTGCACATCTATGAGAAGCCCAGCATAGCCCTAAATCCGCAGACTCTCATCTTTGTGCTGCCAACGTAAGCATCTAAGACTTGTCTAGATGAGAAATGTCATTTGAGTTCAGTTGGGTTTAGTCATCTGTTTCTCTAATCTGACTTCTAAATGACTTTCGTCCTATGACACTGAGCTTCTCACATACATTGTTTCTCCCAGAAAATCACCTGGCTTGGAATTATTTCTTTTTTAACTACTCGTGTGTTTTCCTGTGGAACCAAATCTTATATGAAATTCATTCAATATACATGACTTTGTACCTATACTTGAATCTGCTGCTGGATTTCATATTAATCTGGCTATGGCAGATGGTTCAAGTTTCCTAAGACACTGAGAGATAATATTCAAGCATTCAGATTTCCCCAATAATTTTTGATAGCATGGCATATGATGTCTGCAAACAGGAATATGCAGGAAATATTTTAAAAATTAAATTCTCAAGTCACCCAATGAAGAGATATACATCTGAAATTCCAATGCATGCACAACTAATTGGGTTTTTTTATGATTTGCCCAGTATCACTACTAGTGATATAATAATCTCTGCAAGTTCATTTCTTTTCCACAGAACTGAGGAAATTATGCCATTAATAAATAGTGGTAAAATCCAGCTCTTTTCATGGCTAATAACAAAGGGGGGGAAAAGGGTCTCCTTCCTAAAAGTAAGTAAATGTCTTACCCATCAGAAAGAGATGAAAAGGACTGTTTAAAGACACCACTTCAGAGCTACATTTCACATTTGACAGCTGATTTAGTTGATTAAGCTGTGATCAAAAGGTACCATCACTGACTAAAAATGTTTAATACGGTATTTCAAAGAAAAGAAATTATTTCAATTGGGAGAGACATAGTCAGTGAAAATTTCCATCTCTCTATTATTATTTTATATTGCCTTGCCTTTAGTTTTCATTCCTTTCTCTAAAAACTATTAAATCATTGCTCAGAATTGTTTTTCTCTTTTCACAAAGATACTTTTAAGGAACAGTTCATATATTTTAAATGCTTTTTAAAGGCATTTATAAAAATTATTTTTCAGGATCCCACTACAAGTTAGTCACCTTCAATACTGGGGATTCCTTCTGTTCCTTTTCTCCGTAATAAATCTAATGCTTACTGAAAAAATACTAAAAAATATATGGTTCTTAAGAGGAAGTAGAGTATATCTATTTTAGCTTGTCAGAAATTAATGGAAAAACTCCCACAAAATCAGTAGAAGCTATATACGGCTCCCTGTTTTTTTTTCAGCCAGCCAGCTCTGCTACAGGAGTAACCTAACAAGGCCATTTCCAGTGCTCTGCTGTCATCAAATACGGTGATGCACAAAAAAGGAAGGAAACAAAAAAAAAGCTAATTTTAATATCCATTAGAAAATTCGATGGTGGAAAAAGAAATATTGTTTTCAACTTCCAAATCCTGTTAACTACAAGCAATCACAAAATAATAAATAAACTAAGAAAGTCAGAGGTATTTCTAAAAATAGAACTATCGACAAAAAATTGTTGGTCTTTTTTAATATATAAATAGAAAAATAATGTGCAATTACAGCACTGAAAAGACTGCAGCTAGTTCACACACTCTTATTTTTAGGAACATGAAGCACTGCTATGTTTTAACATTCTTAAGTTTTAACACTCATAAATGCAAATTTGTTTCTTCACAGAGAACCTGCTGTGTGCACATAATATTTGCAGACTTTTTCTATTCCATAAAATATTGGATAATAAAGGACCACAATCAGTTTATAGGTTTTGACAATTATCAGCCTGATGGTGTAAATTAGTGACCTAAGTGAAGCACAGAAAATAATAATTGTCATAAATGACAGTTTTCAACATTAAAATGCATTGCTTTATTATCAATAAAGCATAATCTGAAAATGCTCTCTCCCTCCCAATGGATGGCAGTGGCTGTCGATTAGGACATGATGGTGAAGAGAGGGATTTAAGCACCACCTGCCACATCATTGGGCTGACGTCTGTGAGGGGATACTGTGAAAGGTGACAGGGGCCTCGTCTGCCCTGGTTTCCTTCACAACTCAGTTGCCTTAGTGGACCTCATATAGGGGTTTTGCAGTGCCTTCCACCAAGCCAGACCTTCCCAGTCTTCTCCACCAGCTCCCACGAGGGCTCGCTCATGTGTCCTCTCAGCCTCTGAAAGGTCTCCAAAGTTAAGCCCTGTTCTGCAAAATCTCCAGTGCACCGGTTTCCCAGGCATTTGGTTCATACACACAACATAAACCATAATGCTAATTCACATTCAGATACGTCTTCAGAGCTTTATGGCTCTGCCCTAGTATCCCTGAAAGCACCAAGATGGCCACAGCATTTGCTGTTTTAAATGAAACCACTTTACTCCCACAACTGCCGAGAGTATTATCGGTAAGCGTAAGCATCTTGATGAGAACATGAAATGTGTCTTTTTTTCCTGTTTCCTGAATTTCTAGACTACCCTTCCCAGCGCCTGATGATTCAAAATCTTTTGCAATAAAATAATGAATCCTGTCAAGTCAAAGACTATTTAGGCAAAACAAGATAATAGATTAGTTTAATGTACTTTGGCTGAAATTTGGCATGTATATCATCACCTTATTCATGCATATAAATAAAAAAAAACTGAAAAAAATAAAGTTCTTCCCTGACTGCACATTTCTTTGATTGTAAATTCAGTGTTCTCAATCTGAATGTTCTCAGGCCAAATTATAGTCAATTAGTCTTAATCTGATGGGACCCACGGTTCAAAAATTGGTGACGGGGCATGCATAGATCTCTTCCAGCAAGTGTTCACACTCCTTCAACTTGCGTGTTGAAAATGATACAAGCCAGAAGCATGGACTGCATGGGAAAAGATGTTAAACAGAAGAGAGTGGAATGCTCTGGTCATCCTCATTACCCGAACAGACTTAGCAGACTCTCAATTTACAGCATAAACCACAGGCTGGTTGGCAAAAGCAAGCTAATGGTTTCTAAATTTCTCTCCGTTCACATAGTGATTGTTAGAAATCTGCAGAAGAATAATCCTCTGAAAAAGAAACGCCCCACAGCAAGCATTCCTGAAGAACCGTAACTGTATCTAGTGCTTTCACCACCAAGAATAGCATGGAAGAGGGTACTGCGCAGAAAATTGAATTATAAATACGTTGGCTTGCTCAGATGAGCAAGAAGGTAAATCCATCTGTGACTACAAATGACAATACAAGCAAAGCCACTAGCAGGATTTTGGGTTAGTCTTTGGTCGTGAAACCCACATTCACCACCAGGGTTACAAATTGGACTGCAGCTGCTGACATGGTCTAGCAGCCAGATATATTTCAGTACTGCTGATAAATAAACTATGACTGTGTAATGTCCAGTCTATTCAGCTCCATGAAATGATCTAAAATCAAATTGAGAGGGAGTGTTGTGATTATTTACATAGCTGTGGTCAAACACAAGGTTGGCCTGAACACAAATGCTTATGTGTTTTGAATAGGAGCATGATTAATCCAGCTAGCATGGAGAGAGAGGAAGAAAATACTTTTTTTGCTATTACATCTTGTTTTGGATGCCATGATCATATGTAAGGATGGTGAGACGCAAGTATTATTATCCAGTTCAGAAATGGTGAAAAGCATGTCTGGTGTGCAAATCTTGGTGTTTCAGAGTCAGCACTCCGATCAGGCAGGGCTGTATAAGGGCTGGAATATGATGTAGAGGAAGGTAAAAAGCTCCAGCACCTGCACGCAGAAAATAGCTGTGAGAATACTGGATGAGCCTGAGAAACCAACACAAACCAGAACATCTGTTTGGCTCTATCTGCTTACTGTTGTGTGTTGGCAGATGAAGTGGAAAAAATTTCTGAACAAAAAGCTTAGACCTAAGAATATACAGCGTAACCTAGGAAGCTAATTATTTCTAGTGCTGGACTTATTTAAGTACTCTATATGTGAAAGATGAGAGTTGGAAAACACTTGCAAGCAAGGCAAGCTTTCTAGCTTGGTACTCATGCCCATAACCACTTCTGCTTTTATTGCAATGTGTATCCTAATCAACAACACTTAAGCATTTTGTAAGATTAAAAAGATGGGTAAGCATTGAGAACCTCAAATAAAGTGGGGAATATGTGCCTTAGAGTAGAGAAGGTGTGGCCTTCACTAGAGGCAGATGATTGCTCTAGGAGATGGAAGACTATTAGAATCTCATGCTTCCTATAACTGTCAGTAAGAAGGTAAATTATTTGTCATTTGTCATGACAAGTTGTAATATTTAAAGCTTCTTCTGAAAAGCAGAAGTCTCACTGAGAACAGGTGACAAAAACTGTTCAGAAGACTAGAAGAAAGGTCACATTGTGTGGCTCTTTCAGTGAGTGTGGTATGCATGTGTTAAAGAACAATTTTTGCATTTCCAGCTTTTTTGGATTGATGTTTTAGCAGCTGAAACGAGAGAGACATAATGGTAGGGTGAGTAGTGCGGCGTTTAGTCTTCTCTGAAATTTTTTCGAACAGAGAAGAATCTGCTTGTAGGGAACTTCTTTCAAGCAAACACAGCACACCCGTGTTTCTTCTCACTCCTAAGTTAACATATTTAGAAGTTATTTTTAAATGCATGGTTTAGCAAACTATGCCTTTTTGAAAATATTTCAGGAAAAAAATCTGCGCACATAACGTGGTTGCTTTTTTCAGAAATTAAAAAGCTATTCAATGTGTGAAGATCTATAATTACACAAAACTGCATTTTATAAAAAATGTTCAGAATAAAATGCTACATTCTAGATTCCTTTTATAAAACCATCTTACATAAGATAAACTCGCATTTGCCATCTAACTCTCAATTAAACTAATAATAGCTTGAAATTACAAGCAATATAAGAGAAACAGCTATGGCTACTAAGAAAAAGTTGGTAAAATGTAGTAATATTTCACTTGGTTTACGCTAGGAGTAGCAAAAAGAATATTTTTGTTTGGTTTATTTATAAGATTATTTTATGAAAAAATAAGCAAATGGCTTCCATAGATTTCATCATTTTAAATTATTAAGTCGTTTTTGAAAATGGTAGATTGTTTGAAATTTCCCAAAGCACATATGGCTACATTATCTTCCTCGCTAGCTTGGGTCCTTGGTTAAGACTGGGTTTATTAGTATTTAATTATCCAACTTCAGTCTTACCCTGTATAAAATTGAAGTTACCCTCTTAAATCGATGTTTTCTGTTTACACACGTAACTCTAAATCTTTCACAACGTGCTTTTTTGATCTGTTCCCCTTCAGAACCATTGTAATATGCAGCTACAATTCACTTACTGAAATTGCTGCTTACAATATCCCTGGTATTCTACATGTCCATCTACTACAGCATACCTAATCTGTACCACCAAATGAAACCCTGTAGCTGTGGTTTGTTTTCTTTCACACAAGCAGCGGTGTGCTTAGTTCAAGAGTAGAACTAATCCTATCCCTTGTCTAGGAAGGATGAGAACTTGGCATATGCTTTTACAGCTCTGTGGCAAGGTTAATGGAGTCTCTGCAGGAGCCTGAATGTTAATATGGTTTTTATGATCATCATTGTATTAATATCCTTATTTTTAACTTGTACATAACAAATTAATTAAATACTGTGCACTACTGAGTTTCTGTTCTTGTTATTGTGCTAGAGATGGCATAAGGACTTTTGTTGTAGGTTGTTTATAATTATTACAGCTCCTTATCTATACAGCTGTATTTCTTTAGAACACATACAATCAGATTGTCTCTTTTACCCGGTCACCCTAAAGGTGTAATGTGATGTTACATTCAGATTAAAACACCTTTGCACTCATGTTTTAGGACTGTTAAATTGCTAAGAGAAAGGAGAAAAAAAATAATGAGAACTTGAACTATAGATTTTTTTGTTAGTTCAAACTAGAACAGAACAGCTATGCCTGAAGTATATTCTTTATTAAAATATTATGTATAAAATCACTCGTTTTCCAATCCCTTGTACATAGGATAGCCTTCTTTAGAAAGTAAAAGAATTTCCATGGACAGCTGCTCAGCTGCACACTGCCTTTAAGGAAATAATTATATTTTTTTTAATGAAGCTTATTAAAGTTATCATTTCCAATAAAACCTGCTAACCTATCCCTAAAGTAAGTAAAGACCTCCATGAATCTTTTTACTTCTGCCACTGGAGACAGCTGTCATTATCACAGAAGTAAAATCATGTTCAAAGAAACGTGAGTGTTCTTACCAAGCTATAACTGAGAAATGGAAGCAAGAAAATCAATCATTAAAATTATGGCAATTTGAGATGCCTAAATAAAATTCTCTATTGGCACAGTTCAAAAACAAGCAGTTACAAATTAACTTAGGCTGTCCACCTGTTAGAAACAAGCAGCATTTGTTGCCACAGATCAAACCAAAAAAGGTTTGGTTGGAAATCTATGTTTTGTCTAGCTGAATTCTCTCTTAGCAATGAAAAAGATCATGGACTGTTCTTTTGACTAAGTCAGATCATGTTTTGGAAATAGAGTTGAATTTAAAAATCTGAATTTTTTCATAACTTCAAAATATCACATATAACTGAAGGTGCTACTTTATCTCTTCCATCACTTGCAGCCATTCTAAGTGGAGAAATGTATCATGGTACTAACATTCACAAGACTTACATGAATGACACATTCCTTCCATTACTTTCACAAGCTTACCCAAAAAAGCACTTTTTTTTATTCTGAGATACAATTCCTAAGAAGTATTTAGTCATCTAAATATAAAATAGGTGCTGTTGGAATTCAGAGGAAACACACTCTCCCTAAAAACACGTAGTTACCTGGTTAATTGTTACAGGCATAGTTCCCTCTCTGCACGTGTAGAGCCACCGAACTCTTGTTTCAACTTGCAATAACTCAGACCTGGAATTCTGCAACTGGGAAGCTCACTCAATCTTGGAGGCTTAAGCTAAGTATGAACAGTCATGCCCAGGAGACCTGTCACCCTAGCCAGCTAGCTATTTTGCCTCTTTCGAAAACTGATCCTGTGGAGTTATAAGAGAAAGTCAGATACTACAGCTCTGGGTACAAAGTGTTTGTCCCAAAGAATTTTGACACTAGATTAGATTACCCAGGTCACGAATGAACTCTGATTACTGTAACAGAACTGTGACATTTCTGCAGCTATATAGTGAACAGTGTAACTAAATACCATATTCATTACTCATTAACTGATTCTAAAGTGCATTCATCAACTCAGACTAATATACAAAATGAGTCATAACAATTAGAAATTAACTGCAATGCAACAAACGCTATCTCTGAATCAATGCTGTATTGTCTATGCTGGATTTCCTCTCTTCTTTGCACTCATCATCAAAACAAAAACACTTCTTCATCTCTATTCATTGATTCTAGATCAGCACTGCAGACTGCAACCATTTGCAAAGCAGTCAGTTCACAGATACAGGCAGCAGGACGAATAACATCCTCTGTAACACAGCTTCCTATCAGTAAATCTCGGTGCAGGCAGCACCACATGGGCTTCTTAAAAATTGGGCAACCCCATTATAATCACTGGGAATTCTGGACAGTGATTAATGGATACAATTTCCATTAAGAATATAATGAAGTGTATGACTATTTATTGAGAATATTACCAATTTTCTGAAGTTCTACAGTTGAAGTAGGAAGACATTGTAGACAACAATCTTGCTTTGGCTCAAAAGGGGTTTGAAAGTAAAGATTTTCCTATGACCTTCTAAAAGAGTCTTGCACTTGAGTGCAAATTGGCAGCATGAAGGGCAAACAAAAAGAAAGCCAAGCAACAAAACCCTCCAGCTGGACATAGTCATCCCTTTTTCAGGTCTAGCTCTAGGCATGGACAATGCCTCTGCTAACGGATCCATCCGTACATCGCAAAATGGTCCCTTTACTGCTGTCACCCAGAAGCTCATTGTCATTACTGTGTATGACAAAATGGAAAACCACTTCTAGCACTAACGTCATCTTTGTAAGAAACCTTCACCCACATGCAGTCAGTGCCTCCCAGCGCACTGGACAAAGTGTAGGCAGATTGTGGAAAGTAAAGGAGTATTAGACTTTCCCGGTAGGTTTACCAGGGGATGGAAGGCTTTGGCTACATTCCAGCACACACAGATGAAGCATCTTCTCTGGCTCACATGGCAGAAAAGGAAGTTGCTACACAGCTCTGTCCAAACCCATACATCAGCTCTCACAGCTCCTACTAAACCTCAAGATAAATGCATAAATCACATAGGTTTTATTTTGGGAAAGAGCAAGATTACAAATAGGCAGTGATCTAACATTGCTTCCCACACTGGAAACCTTAACTCACGAGCTGAGAGCTAATTTTAGTGTCACAAATTCTTTAGAGATTTGTATCATTTTTTCTCTTTGTGGAAAAAGGTACTTGTAAAAAAATGGGTTTATGTAGGCTTTTTTTACTTTAGCTGTAAATGGACTAAAACTGAGACAAAACCCACAAAACAAATTATTGGAACTGGATACAGAAACTCATTATTGTCCTCTTGGATCATCTTTTGATCCAATAAATATGAAAGGCTATATTCTAAAGAATAGTTTTTCAAGTTCCATAAATTTCATCTCTCTTTCCACAAGTAATTAACTTCTCATTATACCCTTGGGAGAACTGCAGAGGAACAAACAATGCAATGCAGGAAAAAAAAATAGTTTTGATTTAGAGGAAGGTTGGTGATATTTCAGCACTTCTCTGGATGCCACTCTTGTTGCTGTCACTATCTCTCACTTACTTGAGTTAAAGACTACGTACAGTTCAACTGTGAATATGCATCAGATTTTCAAAAGTGATCCTTGCCCACGTAAAGCCTTTCTGTTTCTGTGCTACACCGAAATTGTACAGATATATTGAAAAGACTAAATGAAAGCTATGCTATGTATCTGTGTCCTTCAATTCTTTCCAATATTTTACAAAAAGTTAATTAATGTTTTAAATCCCAAAACTACCGTGAGAAAGAATTTTTTCATATTGGGAAAAAAAAGTTTTGTGATACCTTTCAAGTCACACAAGATTTTAGGGAAGGAATCAGAAATCAATCTCAAATTTCCTGGTTCATAGTTTTTATCTTTACATGCTCCTCTCCTTTCTGCCATTTTTTCCTCTCCTTTCAGTCATTCTTGACAGCTAATGAAAGCAGTAAGCTTTCAGGTATCTTTGAAGATAAAAGATATTCAGCTACAAGTCATTTTCTTCAAATTTGTCTTCCAAAGTCCAGTGAGTCACAAATAGACTATTACATTGATGACACTTCTCCTAGATCTCCAGAGCTGATGTGAGAGAGAAGACTGTCAGACGGCAGTCCTATAAATCTAATGCTAACTGTGACTGACCAAAACAACTGTATTTAATATTTTTAAACTAAGAATAGTTGCAAAAGTTCAATACAAAAGTGAATGAAAACCAGACTGAGAAAAACCACCACATAAACCCACTTGAAGTACAATACAGAAGAATGCTGACACACACATGTCTTCTCGGATATTCTTCCTTTCTATGATGATGTTTTATGGAAGTTAATGGTGTCATAAAAGACTCATATACTAAATGGAAGAGTGGGCTTGTAAAAGAATGATATCTGTCAGGTAAAGAAATTGCTATCAGACATGAAAGATATCAGTCTAGCTTAACTTCAATGTGGTCATGAAATAAAAAAGGGCACTAGGTGTGTGAAACACTGCAAACCATACGTCAGTGAGACCTGATAATCTCTTGCACATTACTAATAAGGAAAACCAAAGCTTTGGGGATCTACCTGTTCTAAAGAGGTAGATTTTAGCATTTACTTCAAAGTAGCTTTGTTTACACTTCAAAGATTTGAAGCAAAACCAAAGGCTTAGGAGAGAAGGTCCTTCTTTTACTCCTTTTTCCACACATGAAGAGAGTGGAGAACAAAAGTTTCCATGTCATATATCACAAAATGAGAATGTAAAGATGGTTAGCAATTCATTTCTGTTCAAAGCACTTCACAGTGATGGATCTGGGACTTCTAAGAGAACTCAGACAAGTCCCTCCACAACAAAGAAGAATTATTAGGAACTGGGGCCTAAAAGTAACGTACTACCACTTACAGCTTGAATGTTTCCCCATCCCTCACTATAGCACGATCTTTCAGTTTCGAGGTAGTCTACTTGTCATATTTTATTTGACTGTGCTGTTTACAAATAACATTAACTTTTCAGAAATCTATGAAGTAAGTTGATACAAACCTTCACAGTAAAGAAATTAAATATAAAAAGGAAAGATCATTAAAATGGCAAATTAAGACATTTTTGTTAACTATGTGATCTGCACCTCTCAGCAGTGGAAACCAATTATCACTTATATTTTTGAGCAAGACCAATGGAATTGTTTGTGTAAGACCAACTGAAATAAACCTGCAAAAGAAATGAATGTACTTCTGGTCTGTAAGGAAATTTAAATTATTCAATTAGATAAAAATTTCTTCAGAAATTAAAATGCAAAAGAATTTTCATTTTCATTTTTAACAACAATGCAGACGTTTTTTCTAACCCAAACAAGCCTATCAAGTAAGGAGAGAATTCAATCTTTTCCTTAATTCTTATTTTTTTTTTATTACAGTATGTAGGGAGGGAAGCTTGTATCGAAGGGATTTCCTGGTATGAGAGTTTGTTCCTTTTGCTTCTGGTTACTGCTTCTTACCAGTACTCATTTTGAAGCTTTGATTATCTTCAAAACAACAGAAATTCTACCTATTTTCTAAAAACTCCCCATCTCACAAGAAAAAAAAACAAACAAGCAACAACTCCCTCTCCCCCCCTTAATAAGGTTGTTGTTGGGAATTAGATTTCCAATATCAATTTCTCCAGTTTTTTACTCACTAATTTCATCAGGTAAGAGCTGTTTGAAAGTTGAAGTATGACTTTTGCCTCAGGTTGTCCTAAAAGAGTATCTTCAAAGGCTGTCTTGGAACCATAGTAGATGTGTAGGAAACCTCTGTTATTTTTCTACAAAGTTCATTTAACAGTCCAATAAATGTATCTTTCAGTATTTTCCAATGAGAATCTGTTTGTCACATAATTTCTGATACTTCTATTCCTTATCCTAATGCCACTTTCTCTGAGTTTATGAGAATGCTAAACATGAAAGCTGATATCGCTGAAGATGAAGGATATGGATTACAGTACGACTGAGCCAGCTAGAATGTTCCTGATAGGGATGGTCTCATAACTCTAATTTCAGCCTACCATGTGATATGTGCTCCTTCCTACCTTACATGGTAACTGGCATTCTGCTCAATCCATTATAAATTGGTTTAAGTATTTAAACAAAGACAAAAGTATCCCTAAGGGGTTTTGCCAGTGTAGGGAATTACACAGGCTTGTCAGATGCACCACTGTGCTGGTGCAAGGCAGTGTGGCAAAGCGTTCATGTGGCAAATGAGAGCAGATGAGGACCAGGACCACTTTTTCCAGTCTAAGCATAGAGTTATATCAGCTGAACCGTACTATGAAACTATATGCTAAAGACTTATCTACCTGCTGACAAATGCTAACGCACGATAAAATGAAGCACACTAGCTATTCTTCACTGATTTCTCATTCTTACTATAAACCAAATGTTAGATACTGTTTTTTTTCAAGTAGAATAAGTTCCTTTGCCTAAAGGCACTCTGTGGCTATGTCTGTGAAGGTATTTTGCAGACAGATAAGGGCTGTAGTCTGCCCCCACACTCTGAACCAGCGGGAAGCTTTGTAGCAGCACACGGTGCCACGCTGAGCACAACCTAATTGCCCTTGCTGACAAGTCATGTAGAGCAGATTGGACTCTACTCCTCACGTGGGTATCTGATGCTGCCAGCGTTGAAGGTGGGCAGAATGAAATGATACCTTCCATCTCCTGTGAGCAAACCAAGCGTTCTTACCCATCTAGTTAGTACAGACTAGTGAATGCTCTAAATTCACAATGTGATTTACCATACCTTAATTTCTCTGAGGAAATGAGCCCTAATACAATTAATCTCTACCTCTTTTGTGTTCTACTTTGAGCTGGTCAAGGCAGATTTATTGTTTCTATCAGTAAAATTTGAAATTTGCCCCACATAAGAGGAAGCCAAGTGTAAAAGAGATAAATAAATACTTACTATATACTTGGGGCGTAGTTTAGACTCATGTTATTTAAAAGGCAATTTACATACAAGAATAAAAGAACTCAATTACTGCAGAAAGAGCAACAAGCAAAGGAATGAAAGAATGATGAAGATTATGGTAAAATGGATGAAGATGGGAAAGGGGGATTTGCTTTATTCAAAAAATACACTTTGTTTTCCTGTGTGTAATTTCATGTGCTAAAATTGGACACTTTAAATTTAATTTACTTCATTATTTACCTTACACATGGATTTCACTAAAAAATTAGGATGTAAGCTGTCTTGTTTCCTGCCTCATCAAGGAAATAATCAGCCAGTAAAATCATTGTGGAAATGCTTGTCATTCCAATTAAAGATAAAGCTTTTAGTGTGGTTATTCAATTCACAAACCCTTTGTATTAGTTCTGTGACTCTGTTTGGTGTTTATCCAATTCAGGTAAGAGGCTAAAATCTTAAACTTTTATTGATTTTTGTCTACTAAAAAAGGTAAGTTATGTACTTACAAGAAAATAATTTAAGTACGATGAGTTGAAAAGAATTGGATGCTAACTTTTAGGGAAAAAAACCCATCATGAATCAATAGCTCACTTCTTTGTCACTGCTGTAGTGTTAGAGGAAAGGAACTTGCATCTCAAAATCTGAGTACTGCTTACTGAATTCCTCCAAGAGAACCAAAGACACAACAACTCCCAGGAGTCCATCTGTCCATTTCGGTTATTTCTTGTGCTATTACAATTGAGGTAAATTACTTCCTTCAGTCCATAGTTTAGAGGAGACTAGTGAATTTGGTTTTGTAATTAGTAAATAAGTCTCAACTAATAAAACTTTCATGGAACCAGTATTTTCTTCCCCATTTTGATGGAGAATTTGAAACAGTTTCATAACAGGTGATTAGCAGCAATCAGGTAAATCAAGCAAGGCTAACAGGTGTTGCTAGGAGTTGACCAACACTTTGCTGTCAACTTAATCCTGTATTTTCTCTTTATTACTGCCTTATCCCTCAGACTGCCTTTCCCCTACCCACAATGAAAGAATGCTAGGATCTACCCTTAATCTGCAAGAAATATAAGGCTCCCCTTTCTGCCTGCTGACACAAAGTTCATGCAGAAAATACCAAATAATATTTATTTCTCTGAGAAGGTTTTTGGCTTTGGACTGTTGATTTCTTATTTTATTTGAGGTGGGCGGAGTATTCTGCGTTCTCTAAGCATCTATCAAAAAAAACTGTTAAACTAGAATGCTAGTTTTAACCACCATGGATAGCAGAAATTTGAGTGATTAAACTACCTTATATCTGGAATTTATTTCAGTCTTTACAATTATGCAGTCCAAAAACATAATCCCTGAATCCGATGAGCTTATTGCGTAAATCAGAAAACCTTGGCAGCATTGTGCCATATGCTTGGTGTGCAGTAGTTTCCTTCCTGGTTCAATGCTTGCACAAGCTGCTCTGACAGCTTTTTACCAAGTTTTCCTCAAAACTGTTTCAAACAGATCCACGTTGTCTTCAGCTGTATCAGCTGACTTTGCAGTTCCACTCTGAACTTGCCACTGAAATTCACTCCAGCATAAACTGGGTGTAATTAACTAAAACATGAGCACTTTGCCCTCCTGGGATTACAGAAAATGTACAGGCAATCCCAAAACAGTGGGAGTACATCCAGCATGTCTGAGGGCTCATTCAGTTTCACTGCGTCTCTGTTTCTAATCAGCTGTCTTAGGTGAGACATAAGAAGTACAAATGGTTGTAGTAGTTGTGGTGGAGGAAAAGAGAAACGTGAGATCCAAATATGCACCTATTATACTAATGGCCTCAGAAAATCTGAAAATTTTTGGCTCAGCTGTGAAGTCTTTCTTCCGGTAGTATCAGGGCACTGCTAACACTAGGAGGTAGTAGGACAGAGCAACATTTCCATGTCTCACTGAGGCAACAGGAAGATATTTTCCAGTGACATGCTTGTCTCTTCATCATCCTATACACAAGGACACATTGCAGCCTGTCCCACCGCCTCTGCTGTATGCATTCATTTACAGTGAGATAATATAGTTACTGCTCTATATCCACTTTATTTCCTCCGTTCAAAGATCCACGAAGTGTTACGTCAAAAGTGTGTCTTTTATTGCCTATAAACGTCACTTTAGTGTTAGTGCAGCTGCCTTCATTAGATCTGTCTTTACAATTACAAACAAAAGACCTGATTTAGCACATACTAGACTGCCTCACTCCTGAGCTGGGGGAGCTCCACGTGTGCTGGCAGCTTGCTTCCCTCGGATTATAGTCCTGGGGCTCTAAAAACCTTTAAGCCTAAACAAAGTTTAAAAATGCTCAGAAAATGCAGATTTGCAGACCTAGCATTTTAAAAGAGTTTTCTGAAAACAACAAAGGAACGTGAACACCCTGGAAACGGAATCGCAGACCACTTCCACCAAAGCAAAACAACTTCAACTTATAGATATGGAAATCGTGATACAGGAACAGTAAAATTAATTTACTTGCCTGTACTAATAAAATTTTATAGTTCTACAGCTTCCACTCAGAGACCCCTGACGATCTTATAAACATTAAAGCATTTAGCAAGAGAATACTTACTAATGAAAACACTATTTTTTCACAAACAGTAAGACAGAGATTAAGTGATATTTTAAAAAGCAGAAAAATCTCTTAGGAAGTCTCCTGCTTCTAAGAGCTGGGTATCTGACAGCTTTTTACTTCAACACAATCACATTGAATTATGATAGAATGAACGTGAAATTTCCATTCTTTGCAGAAAACAATGAGTTAAATTGGGTTAAAATTAACCCACCAAGTATATTTCAAGAAACTTAGATTTAGATTTCTGATGCATGTGCCCTTTTAGGTGCATTCATTAAGTAATGTAGCATGCCCTGCATCATGTACTGGAGTTATTCTCTGCACATTTTTTTTCTCAAATTAAATACAGTTTTATGAACTACTGAAATGCTTGACCTATTAGGTGATTTCAAATATAAAATTTGAAAGAGGTAATACAATAACAAGTGAAGTCTTTTTAATTCAATTCTGCAATGAATAAACTTTATTAAACCTTGATACTAATCAATACAGCATGTAAATACAGCCAGTAAGGACTATTAAAACAGGCAAAGATGTTTTATTGGACTCATCTTTATAGCTGTCCACTTGAAAAATCAAGCATAAGGCCATTATGTAAATTTCTTATTACAATTAAACCTCATATTGTAAATTCAATAACTCAAACTCTGCTCATATCAATATTGTACCAGCATACATCAAAATTCCCTTCCACAATGTGATGTCAAATGCCTCTAGTTATATTAAATATGTAAAGTAAGTAAAATAAGCAATTTTAAAGTCATACATTTATTCCTAAAATATTGTTGCCATGAAAAAAGATTGATAGTTTTAGCTAAAGCTGTAGCTAAGCTTTTTCATTGCTGTTTTTAGGCACTCTTCCTACACATATGCAACACCTCTGAGCATAGGAGGTTAAAGCTTATAGGCAAGAACGTGTTAACACATTCCTCTGAGAAGAAGATACTATCAGCTCTATCTTCTGCTTATAAGCTTGCAAAGACTTACTTAGGGTGCAGAAAAAATCCTCTCTCCATCAGCGACAAGACAGAGGATTTGAAACACAGACGAAAATAATGGAACAGTACTAATAACTAAAGAACGTATAGTATCAAAATAACTTTTCCTTTCTGTGCTCTATATCTTGAAATGTTAAAGTTGACAAGCTTTCCTTCTGGCAAAGCCTTTACGAAAAGAATGAGAAAACCTATGATTAATGGTTGCAGCAACAAAAAAATAAATGAGGACAAGACTATACTGTGAAAGCAAGCCTGAACTGCTAGTAAAAAGCTGCCAAATATGCTGAATAGCTTTGAAAACTTGCTTTCACAAAACAAATCACTGTGCTCCTTATTATAATGTTAGAAATTAGTGCTTTATTTTAAAATTTAACATACTTAATTCAATAATTGCACAAATTATTTATTTGTCTAAATCCATAGGAACTGCATCTCCTCTTTCTAGTTTCTTTAGCATTGTATATTTTTGGTCATCTGTGGTATTACATAGTCCTATGACAACTACAGCATACTGTTCTTCTGTCCCCTGCTCTTTCTCATCTTAGGAGTGGGAGAAGGGCAGCATTTGAAAATGAGGATTTCAGAAGCAGAATTTTATGGGGGATTCAGAATTCCTGGCTGTGGCTTTCCATTTTTATCATGGAATCCTTCTATTATAATTTTGTTTAACATATAAATAGTGTTCTTTAAACACTTTGTGTACTTTACACTAGACCTTCCCTAACATCCACATCAACATATATTAGTATTCATGTTAGTCAATTAACTGTCCCTTTCATATGTGTTTTGTGCTTTTCCATTTCCACCCAGGTGTCACAATTGGAGTAAGCATTTGAAGAAAGATACATTCTGAATGCCTAGTTTGTGAATAAAATACTTTCTTTGTCCTCTAACTCTTTGCAAGACAAATCCTGTGTGTCTACTAAGTTTGTCTGCTTTTCAGTTGTTGAATCCTGGGCTTCTTGGAATGAAAAAAAGAGCGTTGTCATCTATAATTTTCAGAGTTCGCCAGACCTAGCTTGTGTCTACTCAAATGCATTATCTTTCAGTCTTTCTCCAGGTCCACATCTTCTCAATTGCTGACTCACAATACTCATGTTCAAAAGATGCTCTCTCTTAACAAAAAAATGAAAAATCAGTATAAGTGTATAAGACAAGCTTTATTGTAGCATATGTGGGAAGATCACGTGTGGGAAACCTGAAATAAGACCAGGAAAAAAAGATAAGTAAAACATAGAAGGGGTCATCTAAGTCCCAAGTTGAGACAAAAGTAGTTTCTTCAGGTAGATAGGAGACAAAAGCTTCAGGAAACTTTGGATTAAAAAAAGCCAGACACAGACCAACTGTGGAGCTTCTGGACATTGGGCAGACAGTGGTTGTATCAGTCACACTGCTCTCTGGGCCTCTGCAGCTTTGGTCGCTACTGTGCAGCCCCTAGCGCAATCCAAAACTGGAGCTGGGAACAGTTCCTTGAAGCCATAGTTTCTACACTTCCTACAAGGTCTTATTTGCACCTCTTCCAAAAGAGCACTGAATATCCACTACCTTAGTCTTTCTTAATAAGATGTTTAACTGATACCAAGTTTAAAATTTAATTTGCTAGACAATTGCATGATTTTGTTTCTATTCATAGATGTCAATGTATGTACTGCTATGTCACTGCGCACTGAATGCCACGATCAACTGCCTTCATTATAAGCAAGGAATTCACGTGCAAACTTCCTGTGCAGAAGCCTAAAACTGGCCCCTTTTCAATCTATATTAGATACTCAATCACTGCTGGAGTGTAATTTTTTTATTTTATATGTAAATAACTTGCTTTTCTTTCCTCACTAGAGAATGTGGAGTTATTCATGCTAATGTATTCTTTCATAATTTTTTTTTCTTAGTGGCAACCTCTTCCAAACTTAGAACATCTCACAGCAAGCAAAGAAACTAACATCTTTTTCACACAGCTTGACACTGGAATATTTGGCTAAAGGCCCTAAAACATTAAAAAGAAACAAACAAAGAAACAAAAAAATCTTATTCATGATCCTTGTGTTTATTTATTGCACTCAATTTGCTCTTTCAGGCTTGTAGCACACAACAGAAATTTTGATGGCTTGGTGTTTTATCTTTACAAGGAAAGGGAGCATTTCCTGAGTTTCATCCATTTTCCATGATTTCTGCAGGAAAAAAAGATGAAGCTATGGCTGGGGAAAAGAGGTTTTATTCTCAGAGCCAGGCAGAGCCTCATATTCTATGTGCTGTGGAACACTTATTGAAGGACTCCACACTGTATTTTTTAATCTCCAAACAATATATTCTTCCTTCACTGTAGAGAGAGAGGCTGGCTTTATTCAGTGACTAAGTTTGAAATTTTAAGGTTACTTTGCAATCTTTTTTAAAACTCTTTTTAATACTTTACCTCTTTCCAGAAAAAGCAAAACTAAGAAAAAGGTATACATTTTAAAACTCTTTCCTATTATAATTAATAAATAAATGATGTGCAGAATAAAAATGATTGGTGCAATATATATTTATATGCAAAATAGCACCACTGTTTGGTTTCATAATTTCACGGAAATTCATTTTCAAACAAAGGTAGCAATCTAATTAAATTACTATGTTATTTGTTGGCTGGTATCAGCCTTTGAAAGACATGACATGTAAACCCACATGTGACACATATGGACTAAAATGCTTCTTTCCCAACACAGTGCTTTGGCTAACTTGAAATGATGGTTGCTTTACCATTTCCACTGATATTTTCTAACTTGGTTGACCGTTTATCTCACATCTAATATCACACATGAATTGTACTCCCCTCTAACCAAAACCTTATGGAATGAATTCCTCAAAGTAATAATGCCTTGGACTTTATTTAAAACATATTTTCATTTAATATCCCTGTTTTCTCTAGTTAATGTTTCTGTCATAATGAAAAGAAAGAATATTTACCTTTTAAAACAATTTTGTTTTATAAATTTTAACTATGATTGCTTTCCATAACACCCCTATAACTCTTCTTCTCTTACTACATGAAGTTATGCTACTAATCAATGATTTCCACAGTATTCCCCCTCCACCATAAGGTAAATAATTTTTCTAATTTTTGTTTTTAGATAATGCATGACCATCTTCCATTTAGTGAAAAAACTAAGGCAGATTTTCAAAAAAAGTATACAAATGACTGCATTCATTGTCACAAAATAATTTCTGATTTAATTTTCTGGCATATGCAGCTTAATGTAAAGAAAAAACTTGTATTTTTAATTGGTGAGTTTAATCAGTTTTATGATGGTTAATTCATAAATTATGAGACAAGAGGATGTGTCTCCTTTTTACTTTAAATCTGCGAACTTATGGTCCAGGGAAATCCTCGCGTGGTTTTCTTGGGAATCCCTACCTCATTACTTCATCACCATAGATAAAGCAAGGATCTAGTCTTGCTTTCCTTTCTGAGAAAAGTTCTGAGGGAAGCTCTCAAAACTGTAACATCTAAAATTATAAAACTGTTACAATTTTTAAGTAAAGGATAGTGTAGATGTGAAATAATCAGTATCTCCCTCAGATTTTGCTCCTTAAGAAGGTGTGTGTTAATAGGCCATCAGACACAAGACTTCTATATCCACCTATTAAAAACACTCCTTTATCATACAGGAACCCATCAAACGTAAGAACAGTGGTCTCACATTAAACCAGCCATCCTCTATTTCTTCTTCATGAAACACATTGCAACATACCGGAGGTGGACATAACATTTAACAAAGATGTCAGAAGACAAGATTCTTGCCCTAAGAACTGCACTAAGGGTAGACTAAATTAATTGTCTGTTTATGTGCGAAAAGCAGATCAATATGCAGAACAGAAGGGTAAACTCATGAAAGGCCGACTACTCCAAATGTTTGGCAAGATTCTTGGGACACAAGAACTTCCTAAGCTCATTTGGTGACTAGTAAGAAGTGTTCACAATGCCTTTGGCAGCATTAGACTTGATCCTTCAGCAAGAAACAGGAAGGTTATAACTCAGAGATCATTTGCACTCATTCACTTAGAAAAATGCAATACATCTTGGGCATGAAGGATTTCTAAAGTTAGGAGGTTTTGTGGGTAATTACACAACGCAAAAGAGTTTCTCCATCTCACAAAAAAAAAAAAAATAAAAGCTGTAATTATATCCATTTTACCATTATGCATCAGGTCTTGCACAGTCTTTCTTAAGAAACAAAGACAAATCCAACCCTAAAGCAGTCTATAACTTGGTGGCCAGGGCACCCACTCTGGTTCAGGCCTCCCCTTTACCTGAAAAAGGCATAGGGGCAATCAGTCTCACTCATACTCCCAGAGAACCCTTTGTCAGCGGAATACGGCACCAAATCACTGCTTCTTTCTGATGCCATAAATGATTAATTACTCAGATAAAGCAAACAGCTCCAAACGGAGGTAGTAAGACTCAGACAGACATTACCATCAAGTCCTTCACTTCAACCAGGAAACTCAGGAGATTAAATCAGGATTTCTGTACCTCTGTGAATTCCCTAACCTACCTGTTGCTGGCTATTTCAGTTGAAAGATGCATCAAAGATAAATACGTTGCTATGAACAATTTTACATAAAATAATTCCTACCTGTCATTGATAATACATCTGCTCTACTACAAATAGGGACTTGGTAATCACATTTCCCATGCTCAGACAATTTGCATCAAAATAGCTCAGCCACATATTCTGCAGTGACAGGACAAAACCAGTCCTGAGCTACCTGACACATACAATAGGCATGGTGGAGAGATAATTTCTATTGTAAATGACAGTCTTTCAGTGTAAGAGTTAAATTTTCCTTGCCCAAAGAGTAAATAACCTAGCTCAGTTCCAGGGGGGAGGAAAGGGTGATTGAGAAAATCCTAATGTCATTCCATCGTTGTGGAAAGTGAGAGATAAAATTCCCTTTCAACAAAAAACCACAATGGAAGCAACGGAAAGTGCTGAAAGTTGCTTTAAAAATCCATGGGAAAAAGAAAAGACATTCAACTCTCCCTGTACTATTTTGGGAGAGGTATGATCAGCTGAAAGATGTGTCAAAAGGTAAACACGGATACTTTAAGGACGCACACATACTGTAAGGACATTTTTGCAGGCAGTATTTAGGAGGCTATATTTTGAGTAATGAAAACTTTAATACCGAGAGGTACATTTCAAAGAACGCTTATCAGTAAGAATAGTTCTGGATCAATGGGGTGGTTGTGCCCCCGTTTTTTCATTATTTTAATTATAAATTTAAATGGAGCTTTGCTGTTCTGTAATTCAATATTCTAAACAAAATCTGCTAAAATTAGAAGTTTTTTTTTTAAAAATATACCTATGGGACGGTTAACTTTAGCATTCAAATATAGCTGTTAAAAATTACAAGTTTTAAGAACAGGGTTTGTGCGTTTTCTATTAAACTTAACTTGAACGTACTCACCAACCAGCCCTATAACATACTTTTTTCCATCTCTAATTTATGAATTAAAGAATTATATAATGAAACTAAAAATATTAAATGGATTTTTAAATTGTTTATTAATTTGTATTAAAATTCATCATGATTTTGTTATTTATGGCCTTATTATACATATTTAACTTCAGAAGCTTAGAGAACTAGCCTGTCTTAGCAACTAAGACAAACATGCAGTCCAATATTGGCATCTGTTATTTTCTTTTCTTTGCCATTTTGCTTTTCTGTCATGACACCTGTCACACTGGATTCTGCAAAGAAAACCACAGTGCATAGCTGTGTGTTGGGGCCGTGCGAGATAAGCGAAGAATTAATTTTTTTTTAATTATCTTTTTGCTGAAAGACAGCAACATATAAATGTGGTCTGTAGATGGAGAACATTTCTAAAGCAATGAAAAGAGTAGACAGTCAACAGTAAGAAGTCAGAATAAGGGTGCTTTCCCCTGCAAAGCTGGTATTGAGCCTATTATCAAAATTTGCCTTCATTTCCCTTATAATCAGTGTCACTCTCATTATATGCACTTTGAGATACTTAGCCACTGAGTAGTTATTTTTATTAAAAAATTCATTGAGTCAAATGGAGATGAACACATACAGTTTTCACTCAAATGAAGGTATGAGTGCAGGAATAACCCAAGACTTCAGCAGAAGTATATTTTAGTCTCCATTAAGTGGGAAAACCATAACTGTCAAAACCCAAGGCCCTTAATAATGTCAGCAGGTGCTCTTATGAATACGAACAGGATGAAAATTGAGGTAAGTCTCTAAGTAATATTGGGAGCTGCAAGATTATGAGAATGCTTGTGTACAAAATTTGTTTTACAAGCAGAACTGATTGTGTGTGACTGGCTCGCAGAGGAGAGGATGCTGAATTTCCACTGCAGCTATTCAGAGCAGAGAGACTGCTGAGTTCCTCTCAAATACCTGAACATTCATGATACTGTATCTGTCCCATGACCACTGCGTCCTGGTCCAGCACAAGGTGACCCAAAACCAGACTATGATCATGCAGCAAATAATAACAAGAAAGCATTAAGACAGGCAGGTAATTACCAGTAACATGATTCGCAGTTTAACCTAACTACATGCATCAGAAATATGACGAATCAATTATTACCTTTTATAAAGCTTTTTTTTTTCCTTTAATTTGCCAGTTAACAGATAAAATATGCTTTTCCTCTCTAACACAAACAAGCAGTCAAGATTTCTTCATAGCATACAGGTTATGTACCAATTAAAAAGTTATCTATCACAGTTATATACAAACTCTGAAAAATCCCACACTAAGGATATATAGTAACAAATCTCAAAAGCGGACAGATTTTGACAACTGGACTTTCTTCTCATTGATGAGTCGAGCTGCAAATTTTCTAAAAGCTGTAATTTAGTTATTAACTTGCAGTCAGAACACAAGCAAAGGAAACTGACTGATCTCTGACCAAGCGCTGCTGTAATAGTCATTATATACACAGCATTTAGGGATGCTGATCAGCAGTGCTTCTGTACATCATTTTGTCAGTTCAACATGTATCGCCTAAAACAAAAAGAAGTCTCTTTTTGGACAAGATGGGAGACACAGAAAGACTGATATGAAAAGGCTTTACGTACATTATATCTGTAATATATATTTCGGTGACAGGTAATAAAGGTAAGTAGTTGCCCTCACTCTCAAAAATTAATGTATTTAAGAGCAGAAATTCCTTACACAATCACTATTCAAGCTAATGTCATCACCTATTTAGTTGGAAAGTTGTCTGAAATTTTTGGTGTCAATTGTATCACCAAGCTACACTAACAAATTTTAAGGTGCATCTAAGTTTTATGAGCTGTAATTCCCCAAACTGTGCTTATCTGCATTCTTAATGGATTCTAGTATCTTTTTCCTAAGGAGTTTAGAAAATAAAAATGAATGTGAGATCTTACAGGAATTTATCATATTTAAGTGTCAAAATGTGTATATATTGTTACTATGTCAAATTGTGGAGGTTTTAGGAGCTTCAGAAACCATCACAAATGAAGTGAAAATGAAAAAATAAAATTCTCTCAAAAAAGTATGAAATGCCAAAGTGTTTACTGAGCAGTGCTCAAAAGAATCTTAAAAGTATTTATACTCCTGCAGATCACAAACTCGTCAGTCTCACAGAATCAAAGAGACTTTCCATAAAATATTGCAGATGATGTGAGTTCCCTGTGCACATCAAGCAGACATCACACCAAAGAAGACAACCTTCTGATACTTGGCCAATATTGAAGTAGCATTTAAACCTTATTCTGAGATTTCAGGTAAAGCAAAGATGTAAACTGAGCTCTTCAGAACCCAGGTACATATATATATACCCACACTCACAACTTGAGATTTTCTGTGATTTTGTAGCTTAAATACTGGATAATGGATACTGAACATGTTCTGTTTTGTAAAATAACTAATCAAGGAATGTATGGGTGTTTGGCTTAGTATGATCATAAATACGATTCCTTCATGCTGAATAACTAATTATTTGTAATATATCCATATGCAATAACAAATAACAAGGTGGGCAAATGTGCACCTCTTATCTGAAATCAAAGATATACTCTAAAACATTGTCATGTGAAACATAAGATGTTCATGAAGAGTAACATATCTCTCTCACCATCCTACTATGAGGTATCTTTAAATGTTGAGTAATGTTTGTCTGCTTTATCAGAAAGGTGTTTATATACCAACTTTTTTATTATCTCCTTATAACAAATCTGGTTGTATAACTGTAAAACAGTAGGAGTACCTAAGACATGCTAAAGTGTTAAAACTATAGAAATTAACATTTTATTGAGCCACATCCCAACTCTCCCCTTCTGAGTCCCCTACAAGTAATGATTTTGATAGTGAAACGCTACAAACAAATGCACCATATCACTGCTGTCACTTATACAGGTCCCATTTGGAAAGTATGGAAGAGGCAAAGAAGCAACACCAGTATATTCTCTGAAGATGTACTATGGCCAGTTTCAGATGAAAAAAAGAGACCTATGTCCACAGAGGACAAAGAAATTGAGCACAGCTACATTTACATTATGGTGAGTGTCACATTCATTTTTTAAAGAAAAACATGCTAACTTAAAAAACTATATTATAAAAGCTTAAAGCAATTTATGCAGAATACTGCAGCATAAATTAATGTGGTGCTTTGACTTGTTAAAGGAAACTAATCTTTTTTTTCCAAGAAATAATAGTTTCTTAAATGTGAAATTAATTTTCTTAGGTGGGAGTTCAAACAATACTCCATGATTTCTGGGAAAAAGAAGTACTATATTCTTATATAGCTGACCACTATTTAGTATCACCCTAAAACATGTAATTAATATGGCCTATAATTATTGGTAAAGTAGCTTGTTGTTAGCAAGTAGACTCCTTGTTTAACTACATATTTAATACATTTTTCATTAAATCTTTTTAGTACGTAGGCTTGCCAACAAAATCAGCAAGCTTAAGATTTTGAATTGGGAAGCTAAAAATTTTGTGAATAGGATTTTTGCCTTTTATCCATCTGTGAAAAAACATTGCGATATATGAGCTTGAACCTGCCATTACTGCACACATATATTATCTTTCCTTACATTGCATATCTTTTTGCTGTTGGCACAAACTATCTGTCAGCATTTAGCTGATCAGGTCATAGTTCCCTTTCTTTCCTAAAATAGCTGCGTGATATATAACAAATCTCATTTTATGCCTCTTCTATAAATTATTCCTTCTTTCTAAGACTTTAATAGGTGAAAAAGCCAAGAAAAATCTGATTTAACATTAAAAGGGGAACAATAGTTGTTGATAGGCATCTCTACTGGCAGGAGCTCAGTAATCAATTTGCATAATCATACAATTACTTTTCCTTTTCTCACAGATATACAAAATACCAGAATACCCTGCTGAAATTATTCAATAATCTTGTTTTACAAATTTGAGCACTAGCTCATTTTCTCTTACTTTGTGCTGTGTTCTAGGTAAGCTTCAGCTGGAAAAAAGATGGATACTATACTCATGCCTATACTGTTTTCTTCACAAAATCACCAGCCACACATACACAAAAATCCTATAGGTAGAAATCAAATTGTAGAAAATGATGTGCAATAAAAAAGTAAACAAAATGACATAGAACTTTTTCATGGGGAAAGAAAAAAAAGAAATAAAGAACTGTAAACTGCACAAAGCTCTTGTTGCTGCATTGTCAGCAGTTTTGTAGAAAAGTCAGTCACCCCTCATTGCTTCACTGTTCGCTTGATCCTGGAGACAAGGAAGCTAGAAATCATATTCCAAAGAAAGAAACAAACAAAAAATTTTAAAACATGTGGGATACTTGATACATCTTGGTTTGTTAAGCTAAAGAGGTTTAATAGAAAACAGGAACACAAACTTTCACTTCAGTGAACGACTTCTATCTCTATGCTTGGATTATGCAGTGTAGAATATACATATGGTTTATTGCTTGCTGGAGACAGGAAAAAGTGAATACTGTGAAGAATTCTTACTTAATTCCTATAATTTCTGCATGATTCAAGAAAGCAGAGGTAGCATACCTCTATTTAACGTATATTTTACATATGCTTGTCAGAAATATTTTGGTAAGCTTTATTTTATTATATGCTCCATTGGCAACTTCCATCATTTGCATCACTGGTCCATTAAAACAAAAATGTTTATTTCAACTAATGTGAGTAATAACAAGGTACAGCCAGCAGGTCGAGGGAGGTTCTCCTTCCCCTCTACACTGCCCTAGTGAGGCCCCATCTGGAGTACTGTGTCCAGATCTGGGCTCCCCACTTCAAGAAAGATGACGAGCTGCTGGAGAGTGTCCACCGGAGGGCTACGAGGATGGTGAGGGGACTGGAGCATCTCTCCTACGAGAAGAGGCTGAGGGAGCTGGGCTTGTTCAGCCTGAAGAAGAGAAGGCTGTGAGGGAACCTAATATATGCTTATAAATATCTGAAGGGTGGGTGTCAGGAGGATGGGGCCAAGCTCTTTTCAGTGGTGCCCAGCAACAGGACAAGGGGCAATAGGCACAAACTGAAGCACAGGAAGTTCCGTCTGAACATGAGGAAGAACTTCTTCCCTCTGAGGGTGACGGAACCCTGGAACAGGCTGCCCAGGGAGGTTGTGGAGTCTCCTTCTCTGGAGATATTCAAGACCCGCCTGGACAAGTTCTTGTGCAGCCTGCTGTAGGTGACCCTGCTTCGGCAGGAGGGTTGGACTAGATGACCCACAGAGGTCCCTTCCAGCCCCTACCATTCTGTGATTCTGTGATTACCTAGGCTGCAGTAAACTGAATAATGCTTATACAGCCTGAGAAACCAGGAAGGCAAGTGTACACTTTAATATCACTTTCCAAATAATATATATCATGTATGTTCAAAATAACTATTACTGGCAGATGCATATACACAAACCAAAAAATATATCTCTACATTTGCATTTTCCCATCAGTATATATAAATTCATTAGCAGCTTTTCTGTGTAAGAAAAACTAAAATTGCTTGGAATCCATTTTTAACGGCTGCCTGAAAGACTGAATGGATTATTTGAAACTGATTATTCCCGAGTATATTACACAGGTCTTCTGTCACTACTTCTTAAGTAAACTGAGTATGTGATACTGAAAAAGTAACTTTTACTGACAGACACCATGACACAGAGATTACAGCATTTACCTATATTTGACATACAAAAAAATGTCTAATCTAGGGCCATAAACTGAGACAAAGGCAATTGCACATACAAAGTCTCGGTTCACCAAGCTTATAACATTCGCTATTCAAGGTCTTAACACCCCACTTACACCACACCTCACCTCTTCAGCAACAGAGGTTTTGGTACAGGCACTTCTATTTACCCAGTCCTGTTATGGCTTCCCCACACCTCTCTACAAAACTCCTACACAGGAATTCCACGTATAGGAACAATATACCGTAACAAGACTTACACTAAGATTAATGATCATTTTTCTCTTTTCAGCTGTGTAAGATAGGTATGCATGCAACGAGCTGTGAAATTACTTTTGAAATCCACAAAGTCTTGAAATGTCTGCTTTAAATTTACTTCCTCATGGCAGGTAATGCATCTGTCTGCAGTACACAAGTCAATGGGTCAATATTGTCAGTTCACATCTGCTTATACACTGAGTCTCTTCAGAGCTGGGCTGTGTCCTCACTCCCTGTGTCCTGTTACTACATTTCTCATTACTATTTAAAAATATTACCATTTACTATTATATCTGATACATACAACTAAGAAAAAACTCAAAATAAATCTTTGCTAGCACCTGAACTACACTGAACTACTCAATACAACACTTACTCAGGGCAACAATCCACAAGGAATCCTCTGCCATCCAGAGGGACCTGGTCAAGCTCAGGAAGCAGGCCCATGTGAACCTCATAAGGTTCAACAAGACCAAGCACAAGGTCCTGCACATGGGTCAGGGCAACCCCCAATATCAATACAGGCTGGGGAATGAAGGGATTGAGAGCAGCCCTGCCAAGAAGGACTTGGGGGTGCTGGTTGATGAGAAGCTTGACATGACCCAGCAACCTGCACTCGCAGCCCAGAAGGCCAGCCATATCCTGGGCTGCACCAAACGCAGCGTGGCCAGCAGGTCAAGGGAGGGGATTCTGCCTTTCTGCTCTGCTCTGCTAAGACCCCACCTGAAGTCCTGCATCCAGCGCTGGAGCCCTCAGCACTGGAAAGACATGGAGCTGTTGAGACGGGTACAGAGGAGGCCACAAAAATGATCTGAGGGATGGAGCACCTCTCCTGTGAGGAAAGGCTGAGAGAGTTGGGGCTGTTCAGCCTGGGGAAGAGAAGGCTCCGGGGAGACCTTACAGCAGCCTTCCAGTACTTAAAGGGGGCTTATAAGAAAGATGGAGACAAACATTTTAGCAGGGCCTGTTGCAACAGGACAAGGGATGATGGCTTTAAACTAAAAGAGGGTAGATTCAGAGTGCATATAAGGAAGAAATTTTTTACAGTGAGGGTGGTGAAACACTGGAACACGTTGCCCAAAGAGGTGGTAGACACCCCATCCCTGGAACCATTCGAGGGTCAAGCTGGATGGGGTCTGAGCAACCTGATCTAGTTGAAGATGTCCCTCCTCATTGCAGGGGGTTTGGACTAGATGACCTTTAACGGACCTTTCCAACCCAAACTACTCTGTGATTCTATGAATACAATTGTTGTCTCAGTGCACTGCACTTGCATCTCTTCTCTACAAGAGTTTCATCCATATGAATTCTGCATGCTAATAGTTAATCAAGAATAGCAAGTCCTTTGGAATTTAAAATGCAAATAAAAAATACATTTTACGTCTTTTCCCAGCTTAATTAGATTTTGGTTGTATTTTAAAATCTTTCCCCATCAACTGATAATGCAATACTTTATAATACAAGCTTTGCAATGAGACTTTTTTCAGTAACGTAGAACTGAGACATCTGTTTTGGTTATAATCTATGGTGAAATTCATTATCTAAGTGAAATTAATTATCTAACTTTATGTTTGTTTACACAATTAAGACTACAGTACCCAAAAAGCATTATCATAACCAGTGGCATTAGAATTAAAATATCAGTTTTCCTCTTTTATACATATCTTAGAATACCAGGTTGGAAGGCACCTCAAGGATCATTTGGTCCAATATTTCTTGGCAAAAGCATGGTCTAGACAAGACAGCCCAGAACCCTGCCCAGCAGAATCTTAAAAGTGTCTGATGTTGGGGAATTCACCACTTCCCTGGGGAGATTATCCCAATGGCTGATTGCTCTCATTGTGAAAAATTTTGCTCTTGTGCTCAATAAGAGTCTCCCCAGGAGTAAGTTGTACCCATTACTCCTTGTCTTTTCCATATGACTCCGTGTAAAAATGAAGCCTCCATCTTCTCTGTAGGTACCCTTTAAATACTGGAACATGGTGATAAGGTCTCTCCTAAGCCTTATTTTATCGAGGCTGGACAAACACAGTTGTCTCAGCCTTTCCTCATATGGCAGGTTTCCCAGTCCTTTGACCATCTTTCTGGCCCTTCTCCGGACCCTTTCCACTGGGTCCACATCTTTTTTGCATAGCGGGGACCAAAACTGAACACAGTATTCCAGGTGTGGCCTGATAAGCTCTGAGTAGAGTGGGATAATGATTTCTATATCTCTACTGGTGATGTGCTTGTTGATGTAACCCAAAACTTCGCTGCAGCACACTGTTCACTCATATTGAGCTTGTTGTCCACCAGGACCCCTGGGTCTCTTTCCACAGAGTGACTCCCCAGCCTGGTAGGTCCCAGTCTATGCTGCACTCCTGGATTATGTTTTCCCATGTGGAATATACATATATATATTATATTTAAAATATCATCTATTATACGTAATATTTTATGTATTTTATATAGACATAAAATTTTGTTTAGTGTTCTACGAACTGTACAGGAATAAAAATAAAGCAGTTGTAGTAATCTTTTTAAGGACAATTTTAGACCACAGATCTCAGTAATTATACAGAGTGACAGAATGCCTGTTAGTTTTTATCTAGAAAAATAGGAAGATGTAAACCAGCAATTTTTAGTGCCTTATCTTTCATTTACATTGCTCTTCCTACTATGATCTTACTTCTCAACCTCCTCATAACACAGATTACCATAATCTGTGATTGCTACCATGTGTAATTTATCCCTTAAATCAGTATATGCTTTAATAATGCACTAACCAAAGAAGTTCATACATATCTTGAACTACCTGTTTCTCTTTTCTTCCTCCGCATAAATAGCTTAAAACAATTCGATACTTTCCCTTATAATTTCAATATGTTTTATATATGTTTCTATTTTCTTGGGTTTTACAATCAGTATGTAGTGAAAATATCCTGGTGCTCATTTAACACATAAAAAGGTCCTTCAAGCAGCACAGTAAACTAGCTGAATGTGCTATTCACTTTTATCCAATTTTGCTTTAGCAGCTGAAAAATACAACACAAAGTCTATGGGATGAACATCACTCAATTATTATAGTTTGTGAGAGCTATATAGTTCCACAGCTATTTTTAAGGAAAACCTCCAGATTTTGCATGATGGCTAAAAAAATATAAATACCCAAAATCCAGCAGAGTATTTTTATCTATGAAAGCATACCCTGAAGAGAATTTCCAAGATGCTCTCTTGCATTTGCATGCTGTCAGCTAAAAAACAAAGACTATAATTTTCCAATATCTGCTGAGTGAATTGTCTCGAACTGTGCAATTGTAGAGGGGTACACCTGTGAATGTGCTTTGTGCAACAAAGGGTATGTCACAGGGTATGAGATATGTCAATAGAAACCTGTCATTGAAATTCTGCTTTTTTTAACCTCTGCATGCTGCAAAGCCAACAAATACTTTTTTTTCTTCTAATACTACTTATGAAGGTAACTAATTGACAGGGAACTACAGGCCGGTCAGCCTCACCTCCATCCCGGGAAAGGTGATGGAGCAGCTTATCCTGGAGGTCATCATCAAGCAAGTGGAGGAAAAGAAGGTTATCAGGAGTAGTCAGCAGGGATTCACCAAAGGGAAATCATGCCTGATAGCTTTCTACAATGGCATGACTGGCTGGGTAGACGAGGGGAGAGCCATGGATCTTGTCTACCTAGACTTCAGCAAGGCTTTCGACACTGTCTCCCATAACGTCCTCCTAGGGAAGCTCAGAAAGTGTGGGCTGGATGAGTGGTCGGTGAGGTGGATTGAGAACTGGCTGAATGGCAGAACTCAGAGGGTTGTCATCAGCGGCGATGAGTATAGTTGCAGGCTGGTAACTAGTGGTGTTCCCCAGGGGTCAGTACAGGGCCCAGTCTTGTTCAACTTCTTCATCAACGACCTGGATGAAGAGTTAGAATGTACCCTCAGCAAGTTTGCTGATGACACCAAACTGGGAGGTGTGGTAGATACACCAGAAGGCTGTGCTGCCATTCAGCGTGACCTGGATAGGCTGGAAAGTTGGGCAGAGAGGAACCTGATGAGGTTCAACAAGGGCAAATGCAGGGTCCTGCACCTGGGGAGGAACAACCCCATGCATCAGTATAGGCTTGGGGTGGACCTGCTGGAAAGCAGCTCTGCGGAGAGGGACCTGGGTGTCCTGGTGGACGACAGGTTAACCATGAGCCAGCAGTGTGCCCTGGCTGCCAAGAAAGCTAACAGGATCCTGGGGTGCATTAAGAAGAGTGTGGCCAGCAGGTCGAGGGAGGTTCTCCTTCCCCTCTACACTGCCCTAGTGAGGCCCCATCTGGAGTACTGTGTCCAGTTCTGGGCTCCCCACTTCAAGAAAGATGACGAGCTGCTGGAGAGTGTCCACCGGAGGGCTACGAGGATGGTGAGGGGACTGGAGCATCTCTCCTACGAGGAGAGGCTGAGGGAGCTGGGCTTGTTCAGCCTGAAGAAGAGAAGGCTGCGAGGGGACCTAATATATGGTTACAAATATCTGAAGGGTGGGTGTCAGGAGGATGGGGCCAAACTCTTTTCAGTGGTGCCCAGCGACAGGACAAGGGGCAACGGGCACAAACTGAAGCACAGGAAGTTCCGTCTGAACATGAGGAAGAACTTCTTCCCTCTGAGGGTGACGGAACCCTGGAACAGGCTGCCCAGGGAGGTTGTGGAGTCTCCTTCTCTGGAGATATTCAAGACTCACCTGGACAAGGTCTTGTGCAGCCTGCTGTATGTGACCCTGCTTCGGCAGGAGGGTTGGACTAGATGACCCACAGAGGTCCCTTCCAACCCCGAACATTCTGTGATTCTGTGATTCTGTGAAATACAAGCTAGGATAAACAAAATATCTGATTCACTGCTGGAAGTTTGAAATTAAATCCTTCTGCTGTTGAAATCACTGGCAATTACAATGACTTCAGTGGGATCAAGACCATCCTTAGGAATTTCTTTCTTCTATGGTCATACCCACAGAACATTTGTTGGTGCTCTTCCTTGAAAGAATTTTCCACTAACAGATCAGCACAAAACAAGCACACACGTTAGCTATTGATAGTAAATGTGTTTGAAAAAGAAATACTAATCCTTGTATAATGTCAATACAAGTACTAAAGGTCAATTAAGTACCACAAATGAAGCACATACACTGTGCAACTCAAGGATTGGTAGCTGTGTACTACCTTCTACAGTTTTCAAAACTTTTTGAACTGAGTCAACAATCAATCAGAACAGTGTTCTTGTCAAAAATATATGATGATACCCCCTAAAATGTGGAACAAACTGGTGATGTTCCCACATTTGTTTTAGCAGTATAATATAAATCAGAAGCATGTAGAAGAGTAATCAGACAACAGAACTGACAGCAGTGTTTTGCAGTACTCCATAAATCTCATGCCTGAACAGAAAATGACAAAGTAGCACTGAAAGCAATGTTGGTTTTCCAGCTCTGCAGTCCAGATCCTGCAAATGACTGAGGAACCCAAAACAAGACACCAATGAAATTAATTAACTGCACCAAAAGCTGAAGCTGTGAAAAGCTTCAAAATGAAAAAGCTTCCATAAAGCCTTTTTGTAACCTCAGTGGTATCTGAACACGCAAGACACCCCACTTTCTGACCTTTAAGGGTCCTTAACTACTTAATAATTGTATTTACTTGGACATGGAGAAGAATTTCAGTTTTGGCAAAGACAAACAATTTACAGCTCAACTCATCTCCAAGGCAGACAATAGTCACCTGAAGGATTTAATCTGGCAAGCATTTCCAGAGGTTGCCTAACACTCACTAATGAGATTGTGCCTTTCACAAACTACTGTGTCGCCCACCACTTCTTCTGGGCCACATTCGGTGAGAGACCCTTGGACACTGTTAGCACAAGCAGCATACCCACCCTCTGATCAAATACTGTAGACATGATACAAAAGTAAAGTGTGATCTCAGTAAGAGTTCTTTCAAAAAATGGGGACAGGTGCCTTTAGGAAAGGGTCCCTGGGCCAAATCTGGGTTCCACTGGGGGACAGATAAATAAAAATTAGCTACTGCAACGTGCGATATTCCTGTGCTCAGGGCCTTTACTAAAACTGACCTTGACCCATGCAGATTTTAAGTACAATTGATGCTACTGATACACAAGCTAGGGACATAAAGATCTGAAACTTGGATTAACATTAATATTTTGCTGTGAGATCTTGGGGCACTGCTTATCCCCTTGGCTGGGGATGGACTAAGGAAGTACAAAGCAATTGTAACATATTATCAGAACGTATATTCAGGAGACAAAGAGATAGGTAAAGAGAGAGAGACAGAAAGAAATGAAGAAAGGAAAAAAGGTACCTTACCTCACTTTTAAATTGCCTTGCTGTGGCTGTCCATCGTAAATTGACAAAATATCAAAATCTTCCTCGAGGGCAAAAGTATGAAATGACAATTGTATCCTGTTACGTTCTCCTGTGATAATGATCCACGTGCAGTTGGCATAATTTGGATAACCATGAGGAAATCCAGGGCTTTCTATAGTACCATTTGGTCCCTGTACTAAGCCTCCACAGTTCTGACCTGAAAAAGAAGAAAGGAAAATATATATTTTGGTGTTTTTCTCCTCTCTCAGTACATATTCTTACATGAGTAACTATATATAAAATTAATTTTGTACATTTTTTTCTAGATTAGAAACACCACACAAAATCACACCATTCTTCCCTCTGGATTAAAACCCCCCGCCACCAGATTTTCTGAGACATCTACCATCTTTTTATGTAATGAATCATTATTTGAGGTTATGTTTTTCCGTCTGAACAGGCTGCCCAGGGAGGTTGTGGAGTCTCCTTCTCTGGAGATATTCAAGACCCACCTGGACGGGGTCCTGTGCAGCCTGCTGTAGGTGACCCTGCTTCGGTGGGGGGGTTGGACTAGATGACCCACAGAGGTCCCTTCCAACCCCTACTATTCTGTGATTCTGTGATTCTGTGATTCTGTTATGTAGCATTAACAGTGTATGACTTATTTATCCAAATGTGATATTCAAGCATTAGCCTTAATGCCATATATTCAACAGACTGACAGCTTTAATGCCAGAGAGTGTTCCGGGCTTTTTGGTGAATGTCATTTATAAAGTTTTTATATAAATACTAAAGTATTAGAGTTTCTGCTGTTCTGAAACACCCTTTCAACAGAGAGAGCAAAATGTATTTCTGCTGTTCTGAAACACCCTTTCAACAGAGAGAGCAAAATGTAGACACACACTTATTACACATTTTGTTGCAACCAACATGAAGACTTTTATACTTTGAGAACACAGCAAAATCTCTCTGGTATAACATTTTTAGTGCCATGTGTATTGTGATCAGGCAAATGTTAATTTTTTTTTTTTTAAGGATTCTTAAAAATTAACACTAAGGATTTACTCAGTAGGCATTTATGTCTGGTTTGTACATCCTACAGACCTTGTGAGGGTGTGGTAGCTCATTAACGGGAAGTCCTCAGCAAGAAACCTTGACTGACAGTGCACACTCTTGCTAATTTCCTACTTGATTTTGTTAATCCCACACACAACAGTCATACTGGCTCAGAGCTGGAGAGAAGCATTAATGAAATATTTGAACAGAGAAAAGTTTAAGGACATTCTGTGCACTGTAATGCTTGGATTTTTACATGCATTTTAAGCACTTCAGAACAAGTATAATCCCAACATTTTATTGTTATACCTAAACCAGAAAAGTATTTCAGGCTGCAATTTTAACTTCACAGCAGTAGGTCTCTGAGACTGAGCCTTTCAGAGCAGTGCCGTCAAATGCTTGTGGGAGGTTTCTAAATCTTAATAAAATCGATTTAATAAATGGGATTTGCTGCTAAAACTAAAGAACTAATAAGTAATCATTTTCTACTAAATTTCAAATATAACAAAATCTCTAACGAAAAGATAAAAAGGCTATGGGGATTCAGCAGGCCTTTAAAGTAAAAATCTTCTCTTGTATATCTACCAATTGATTCATGTTAATTTAATAAAACATTAGTATGATTAAACATTCCTGAAGAAGGAACCTATTACACTACGAACTTAGCACAAGTTTCAGCTATGCACTGTTCGCTGTAACTTGTCAGCATCCTTCCAGATGCTTTGCATTGTATTCCTCTTCCTACAACCAGAGAGGAAATGTCATACAAGTGTCACAAGCAATTTAAAATAATTTAATTATTACGGAAATGATGTTCTGATAACAGAAAAGGAAAATTACAGTGACAGCCCACCACCCTAATACTCTAACGAGCTACTTCATGTCACCGATATCCAGAAATTGGTTTGTGTAAGTCAAGCACCCCCTGCAAGCCGTGCTGCACAGCAGCTTTCCTACCACTCAGTGCGAAAGGGTTGCTTTGAAAGACGAGAGCTATTAAGTGCAAATTAGCAACTCATCTAAAATCTACCAAAGGCAGAACTGCCCTTTAGGAGCAGAAATTTGTAATTCTGGTGTATAAAGAACATAATATACCATATGTAATTGTGTATGTAAACGCAGTACGTTAACTACATTTCTGACTTCCTGGGAGACAAACAAATTACCTCCCCAGTCTCTTAGGGAACCCTACAGCTGGCTTAAGGTAAAACTGAATATTGCTGGGGTAGTAAGTGACCCCTCCCACTCCCAAAATGGCCATAGCCCAGCAGCCTCCTAACAGAGGCACTTATTAACTACTCACAGAATTTTTTGCCACTGTCAGTTGCTCCCAGTTTTATTCCAAAAGGCATTTCAAGTTATTGTGCATTACTCTCTTAGAAAATAAACAAACTCTAATGATAAACAAGGCAGCCAACACTTTACCCCTGTTTAACTTAAACATTTCTCACCACCCATAGCCCTTTATTTCTTCAGTTTGCTTTTGCTCTCCTGTATATATATCTCTCCAGTTCTGAAACTATTCATAAATATGTTGCCTATTCACTTTGTACCCAGGAAATACGAGGCAAAGGAGAACCATAAAGCAAAATGATTATTGTGAAATGCTGTTTAGGTTTACTCTTAATTTTATATGTATATATATAAATACATACTTATTTACTTAGTATTCAGTAAAAACCCCAATAAAAATCCTAGAAGAAATTTAATACATGGTTAACTCCTAGCAATCTCCTTGCTGCACGCTGACAACTGCAAAGAGGATATTTCTTCTGAACTAAGCTATACTCCAACAGACTTTAAGAGCTGCGCAGGCCCAGAAGACTGACATCCTTCTAGGTATATCCCCACACAGTTAAGACATGAAGCATGATGACAGACCAGTATCAGGAAAAAAAGGATCAGCTTCTATCTGTATACTACTTGTTTTGCCAATACATGCAAGTCTAAAACCTTCAGAACTGTCAAATGTTACACCTCTGCCAAGGAATAAATTCAGCATCAAATCACTTAAGAGATTCAGTAGGAGAATATACTTGGAGAGCAGGAGTGAAAAGACTTCTGGGTGACAGGTGGCAGCACATCAGATAGGAGCTGGCAACACAATATCCCACAAAAAATGCAGTTTCTGACTTCAGAGACACCACAGACCAGTAAGAGGACAATGATAAGATTAATTAAGAATATTTTGTTTCCTATGAGTGCCTTAATAGCAGAAAGTGTCAACAAAGTAAACAAATTGAAGATACTGACAAGAAAATAGTAAAAGAATATTAATACATACAGAGTTTAAGTAGTTCTGCTGGGCTGAATGTAAGCACAGAAGAGAATGTGGACTGAATACGACTGAATACACCCTAAAAAGAAGACCTACACACACAATTCACTTTTGCTCTGGCCCTTGTGTCAAATGAAAAAACAAATGTTGCCATTTTTCATGAGACATGCAGTGATTGATTGAGTACAATATCAGTACATGGAATTGTTTTTATATTAAAGGTGTATTAGACTGCCAAAATTATATCAGTATGACACGACATTGTTGTTTATATGAACATAAACTATGCTGTTAGCATTAATTTTCTGTCATATGTTATGTTGTCTGTAAGAAGATATTTCAGGGCAGCTGTTTTAACTGTATGATATAAAAAGTGTAATTTAAGAAAACTGATGCTCTTGACTTGTAGTTGAAAATTATTTACACTGATTTCAGCCTTATTTTATATTAGAAAGCTTTGCACCTGCTCAGGCTCAACATTTCTCAGTTGTGACCCCTAAGTGAGAGCTCACCAAGAAAACTTAAAATACTGCAATTTTGCCTTAAACGCTGAGGTCAAATGGGTGGTAGGATCACTAAAATCAGTAGAATTTAAGAAATGCTTTGCCATAAGATTTTGAATAAACCTCACAAGATGCAAACTTACAAAATATTTTCTAAAAATTGGACTTTTGTTTTCCTGGGCTTTTATATTTACCATGACTATTTTTATCACACACACACCTACATCTACACACCTACACTTACACACCTACACACCCCTACACACACACACACCCCTACAAACACACGCACCTACACACACACGCACCTACACACACACGCACCCCTACACACCCATTTACCAGTATCTAAAAATTACAACTACAATGAGCAAAGTACAGATTCATTTAATTTTTTTTTTTCAAGTTTCAAATGCTTTCTACAAGAAACAAGCAAAATGACAACCTCTTCTCACACTTCATAAATTATTCTGTGGAAGCCTGATATATTTATATATATATACACAGATGTATATGTATATGCATAAATATATTTACATAGAAAGCAATTTTTGCAACACATATGTATTTTGAACAAGCAAACTATAAAATGCACCAAAACTAACTATAGGAAAGTCAATAATACTATTTTGAACAATCATGATAATGAAAATGAAGTCACAGTTGTTGTGACTGTGAATAGAATCTTGCATCCTGCAGCTACAGAGGAACGCAGAAACTAGTAGTAAGGCTGAGAAGAGATGTCTAGCAAGATCGTGTCTCCCTCATCCTTCAAAGTAGATCCTGAGTTACAGTTTTATTAGTAAGTTTAATAAGTAAATAAGAACAGCTGCGCTCAGCCAGATCAGAGGCTCAATCAGCTCAGTATCTTTTCTCCAGCAGCAAGCCAAAGGAGGTACCTAGGAAGGACTTCGCGAGAAAACTCCCCTCCCCTCCAAGATCTGCATCTCAGGTATTTCTTAAAATGAACACTTTTGACTTGCCTTGTCTTTCTGTTTAACAGCCCTTGATAGATTTCCATTAACTCGTCCAGTCATCCTCTGAGTCTATACTAACGTCTAGGATCTTTAATGTATTGCAGAGGGAATCCTAAAACATGAAAAACCCTTCTTTGTGTTTGTTCGGTAGCTACCATCTGTTAGGTTCATTTGATGCCCCACTAAGTTTTTATATGAAAAGCGAACATACAGCTGATTCTTATTGATGCTTTCTAAGCCACTTACCATCTGATTGACCTTTACCATGTCCCAGCTTCTTTTTTTTTGTCCAAGATCAAAAGTTCTACTTTATATAGATGTTCTTTGTACTAAAGCCATTTTATCACCTTTCTCTGAAACTTTTGCAGCTTTGTTATACTGTTCAGGAGACAGGGATACAAGAACTTCTTGTAATATTGAAAATGTATACACATCATTTACATAGTGATATTTATAATCCCTTTTCTGTTCTCCTTATAATTTGATCTGTTCTTTTGCTAAAGTAAGAATTAGCCTGACGTTTTTATATGACTATGTACTATAACCAAATTTCCTTTCCTCCAGAATTACAGTGAGGCTAGAGCCTGTCATTTTACGTGGAAAATTAGGATTTATTATAATTTTTTTCCCCTGTAGATTTCTTACAGTTTATGTGCATCACACTACGCTCATCTACTCTGAATTTCATCAACTACTTCAACACCGCCTTGTTTGGTCACGTAAGGCCTTTTTTGTAATTCTTCACAATTGGTCCCCATCTTCACTAACTCCTAACTTCCTAACATCACAGTCACTTCACTGTTTACCCCCGTTTGCAGATTATTATGAGTGTGCTGAACAACACAGATGTCAGCACAGATCTCTCTGGGGTGCCAGGGTGACTCCCTCCATTGTAAAAACTGGCCATTTTCTCCTGTCCCTGAAGCATGTCTTCTAGCCAACATTTTAGCAATGAACAGACATTCTTATGCCTTGCCTGATTTGTTTCCTTTATAGTCTTTTCTGGGGAGCCTTTTTTGATATCTTTTGGAACTCTGATCACCTTTATCCACGTTCAGGCTGACTTATTCAGAGAACTCCAGTTGGTTTGAAAAGTATATAATTCTAAAATAAAGCCTTGATTCTTCTTCCGTGTATCATATTTTTACCATGTGTCAATCGACTATTTTCTTTAACACAGTTTCCTAACACAATTTTCAGGTGTTCCAACTTTTAGTTCCTTAACTCCCCTTGGTCCCTTTTAAATATGGGCATCTCAGGTGAATTGAAGCTGGGGATTACATTAGCAGTGCAGCAATTTTTTCCTTGATTGTCTTTTAAACTCTGGATAACACATGGTGCTTGTGACGCTACTGCTTTTGTCTGCTTGTACTGTAACCCTTTCTACCAATTATTCAACTTTAAACAGATGCATTGAGGAATTTTCCACAGAGAACAGTTCAGGCATGGGAATTAAAAAACATACATATTTTTTCTGTCTTCGTTAATCTTCCCTTTATATTTTGAATATCTATTGACCCAGCAAGGCTCTCTTGCAGGCTACTTGCTCCAGCTGTGTTCAAATGAGGAATAATTTTTAGTTTTACAGTGTGGACCTGCAACAGTCTTGGACAGTAATGTTTTATTTCCAGGAAAGCCTTCGGAGAGGACCCAGCAGCCCCTCTATCTTACTGAGATCTCACTGATACGCATGCCTTCACCCACCTTGCCTTGGGATTAGCTCCCTCTCACAGTCTGCACAGAGCAGCATTAATCACTTTCTTTGCATATATAGCAGGATGAATCCTTGACTCCATCATCTCTCTTTTATCCGTATTTGTGAGGCTTTAATTATAGGAGTCAATGGTTTTAAAATCTCTCTCCTGCACAGAAAATGCAAACGCACACGTCTCGTGTCCCCAGAGCACCTCACGTTGGCAATTATGACTCCTCTAACTCATGTACACGCACACTTGCGGAAACTTTGGGACTGCAGTAAGTATTAGCCACAACTTCAACGACTTTAAGCAGCAAAGCTCATGACAGCAACAGTTTTGCAAATACGACTTTTAACAAGGAAGGTAAAAAACAAATGTTCCTGATAGGGCAGACGTGTTATGCATATGTAAAACAAAAAAGATTTCCTCTTGCACTACAACTACAACATGTAATTACAGATTTAAACGGCTGCCGCCACCAGCTGAGACGGCGGAGCAGTAGATAGCTGCAAGACATAGACAGGAAGTTGCACACCATGTTGCAACCACCCCTTTTTCTTTTCTTTCGTGTTTTCATATGCTACCTTCATATTTTCTCCTTCGTTGATGTCCCCTGTAAGCTCGTGGCGCTTCCCGCCTCCACTGAGGCCTGCGGGCCCACGCCAGCCCCTGCCACTGACTGGCCGTGCTCTGCTCCAGGCCTTTATCGCTTCTTCCTCATCAGTATAGCCCAAAGCCACCTTCTGACAATGTTACTACCCAATAAAACTGTTATTTCCTAAATTAACTTTAATCAAGAACAGAAATGTCAGATGGCCAGAGAAAGCACTATTTTCTGAGGACTATTTTAAACAGCATTTGGCTACTTAGAATCATGGAATCATAGGTTGGAAAAGACCTCTAAGATCATCAAGTCCAACCACCCACCCAGCACCACCATTCCTACTACACCGTATCCCCAAGTGCCACATCTATACGTTTTTTAAACACCTCCAAGGTTGAGGACTCAATCACCTCCCTAGGCAGCCTATTCCAATGCCTGACCACCTCAAGCGTCCTTTAATAATCAGCTACTAAGTAAACCTCACAACACCATTAAACAGCACTTCCCAAGGAATTAACCAATTCAGAAAGTACCAAGTCTCTTTTAATTTAGGTATTACTGAAGATTAATTCACAATTGCAAACCACTGTCTTTGCTGGCATAACTGAAGCACACCCCGGCGGGCAGCGACAACAGAAAGGTCTCACAACCTGCACCTGTCAGCGTCTGCTCGCTGTGTCCACCATCTCCCTTCAACATCAGGGAGAGCCGGTGCCGCAAAGCTTCAACACTACATTTCAAGAGAATTAGTGAGAAATTGTTTAAACTTATTTGATCTGAAATAATTAACAATGACCTGTTAGGTTATATGATAAAAAGTTCCTCTGTGCACCACAAAGGAGCACAGAGAGGGACAACGGCAGATGGTGAAATCCAAGCATCACCCTGCCCCCGCTCCTCCCAGGCCCACCCCAGGAGCCATCAGCCCATTGCGGGCCCATCTCTATGTGCCTGGAGGAGAACAGGAGACCCTAGGGCTGGTGGGAACCCAAAGTAAGGACTCAGAGGAAGGGACGCCCTTGTACAGGGCCTCCCAGGGCTGTCCCAGGAAAGCTTCAGCCTCACCGTCCAGGTATGACACCCACCATGATGGTCTAAGAGGAGCAGCTGTAGATCCACTTCTGGACTTGGGGGGCTGCTGCCTGAGGTGTGGGACATGCTATGGGATGACAGGGAAGGGTGTTTTGAGACTGCACAAGAACTATTATGTGATGTTTACAGAAGGAACCAGAGGTGGGGAAGGGGATGGATTTAGATGATTTGGGGAGGACCAACTGTGGTAAAACAGAGAAGCAAGGGGACAAACAGAGCTGGTCGCATGTAAATAGCAGCCTGTCTGGCCTTGTCCCCAGACTGGTCACAGGGGTCCATGGGCGGGTGGTGCCAGCCTGGGGCGAGTGTGGGTTGGGGTGCCAGCAGCTGGACCAGACCATGGGCCAGAAGGTGCGTATGCCTGTGTGCCGGTGTCCGGGGAGACCCCAGCGAGTGACACCAAGTGCCAGCCCCAGGCGGGACCAGGGCCAGAGCCTGCTGGGCTGCAGTGCAGCACCGGGAGTCAGCACGGGTGTTTGAGCGGGTGTGCAAGCGCTGGCGAGGGTCTGGCAGGATGAGGTGGTGGACAGGTGACATGGACAGGGAGCTGGGGGGGTTTCTCCAAGGATGAGACTGTGGGGGGTGTCTACTGGGGACCAAGGGAGTCCCGGTCAGCTCTGTGTGTGTGTGTGTGGATGGACCTCCATCCTGCTCAGCCAGAGAAGGGAACAGTTTGAGGCCACTGCTGCTGACTGAGTTCATGTGAGTGCTGAGCATGTCCACCTCTTAGTCTACATCGCTGGCCATATGTATACATATGTATGGAGTTTATACGTGTGCTCTGTGTGCATCTGCCTACTAGGAAAAGCTGCTTAGCCTTGCCCCTGACTGCATCTGGGGCATGGAGGTGGAGCAGCCTCACCTATGTTGGCTGCCACATTCAACCTTTCCTAACACCATCAATTGCCTCTGAATCGTTAAATATTCTGGAGTTTGGCAGCTAAAAATAGAGAAAAAATGGCAGCTCAATTGCAAAATTTAGATTGATTTCCTTTAAATCCAGATCCCTTCAAACCCTGCAATTTTTGTCTGTGACCAGTCAAGGACCTTCATTAGGTCCGTCTCACATAAGATGAATGGTTGGTAAACGCTAGAATGCATGCAATAACCTTAAATTCTGATGCAGACATTCGCAAAGTGACTGCAACTACATCAGTCTATAAAACTTTTTAAATTCAGACCTTGCTTCCAGCCGCAGGATATATATTCATTGATTGTGTTGATGAAACAGAAAAGCTAGTGTTTTTAAAGTCTGAGATTACTACTCTGAGTCAGGCAATAGCTTTCTGCGTAATTTCCTACGTATATTTAAGCCTTTATGAAGCACCCAACTGAAATTAAATCATCCTGAAGGCTAAAGATTAACATTACTATTCAGCAAGAAGTTCTGAAACAAATTCTGCCATAATGGTAGCTTTGCTATGTACCAGAGCAAGACATCTTAATTGCTGGTACGTGGAAGTTTTTTTCTTTATTTTAATGAAGTTCTCAATACTCAAACACATATTATACATCAGCTGGATTACATTGCCATTACAAATTGAGAAAAAGATCTTTCATGTTCCCTTTTCAATACCGGAATGTCCGAAAAGACCAATAAATCAGTATTCACACAAGTTAATGGGGAAATAAAATGCAGCAAAATATGTTTCTCTGCAGGAAAACATTTTTTTTTTAAAGGGCTTTCAATGCTTTTTACAAATCCAGCCTACAACACCATCAATTCAGTGCCACTGGCTAGTAGAGAAAAAAATAAAAATACCATAATTGGTCTCTCCAGGCTACAGCTTGACAGTCCTTCCTTCTAACAAAGCAGTAAGTTCTTAGTTAAAAGAAACTAGATTATATGAAGTTGTTTTATCCTTTTTCATTCAAAAGTAATGATTTTAGCCCAGTAAAGTTCTCCAAATTCTCTTTGTTCTTCCTTTGCATTTACTCCAATTGTTTTTAACATTCATCAAAATGAAAGAAAATGCATTAAAAAGAGAGGAAAACAATGTAAGTTGTATACCAGATTTGAAATATGTAGGAGGTGGTGTTGAAAAAAGTTCTTTTACAGAGGGAAAGATCCTATATTGTAAAATGCTGAGCTAAAGACAGATTTAGTGCCCTTTAAAAGAAGACTATTCATAGATGCAAACTCATTCTGCAGATGGAGATCACTTAGGACATGGTGGATTTTATTTGTTTACTTTTCTAAAATAAAGTAAAATAAATTGAGGCTTTAGGTAAACACCACTATTACTGTTACAGTTGCTTAGCAACAGCTGGTAGAATAAGAGAGTATGGTATAGCTCAGGTAAATAAAAAGAAAGTGCTGATTTCATTGTGAAATACTGAGACAATTATACAAATTCTCTTCTGCACTTCTCTAAAATAGGAGCAACTCAACTGTAGGCAAGCTACTCTGAGAAGAGGACTTTTCCCTTCTGCCAGATTCCTGCAACGTACAAGATAACTGTCTGTACCAAATCTGATCACTTCAGTATTGTCCCTTTAACTTTCATTTTTTATTGATGCCACTCTCCCAGACCACTTCACTGACAGCCTTGCTCATATATCAGGGTCTTACAACATGGTATTTTTATTACCATATTTGTCACTAGATGTAGGCATCATGAGGCTGAGAAGTGTAACACAGTTCAAACAGTTTGGTTTTATATACTAAAAGAGCATGTTGTCAAAAAGCCCAGTTCCGAAAACTGGGAAAAATCCATTTGTCTCATTGTACCTGCTCCATGAGCTCTGTCTACTTTAACTACCTTTTCTTCCCTGACAGTTATCACTCTGTGCATAACTTCTGTTACCCAGCAGGCTTTTCAGTACTTTTTGTCTGTGTGTGACCACAGAATCAGTCCAGAAAAGGTTTCAAATTTGTTAATCTCTGCTACTTTAAATCATGCTTCCTCTGCATTTTAAACAGAACCTTTTAGTTCACTGCCCTTTAATTACCAGTGTACAGTCAACTGACATCAACTGACAAGGACAAATGCTATCTTCCAAATTAGATTGCTAAGTCATAACTTGAAGAAAGAGAATGAGTGGCAACAAATGTTTCAACAGTCATTAGAGAAGTTTCATTTTCAAAGATGGAAGAGTTATTTTTAGAATTTAATTTAAAAAGATTAGATGACATTATACTAGATTCTGGTGTTAAAACAATCACCTTTGTTAATACAAGTGCATTTTGCAGGAAGAATTTTAGCTTTCACATTCAAAAAATGATATTTTATGGATATTCTACAAGAAATCATGAAACATTCCTGTTGACAGGTATATTATTTCCATGTACATGATTATGCTTTTTATTTGGATTTGTATTTTATGTAAATCAGAATATGGGCAGTATTATCCTATGCAATGCAAGTAGAAGGACAAAGAATTCTCCTATGAAAAATTAACAATAGAACACAGAAAAAAAATCTTACAGCATTAGCAAAGTTAAATATAATCAAAATACAGGTAGCATGACAACACGTGCATGTGTAAACCACAAATTTAATTGCACTTTTTATGTTAATATACATTTATACACAGACAAAACAGACAGCCTATGACATTCATTAACATTACCAGGGTGGGGATTACGCGGCAGACCCTTACTCCCTGGAGATTATAAATTCAAAGTACAGCTGCCTGAGACATTCATGACTGGAACTGAAATGATATGTTATAATAATCTTAACCACAGGAAATTTAGTACCTTATGTTTTGTATCTTACTGAAATGCTTGCACAGTATTAAATAATTACTGATTTTAATAGGGCAATGGGATGATGCAGCTTCTGTGCCTGAGTCATGATGTCAGTAGCAGACATTTATGCACAGCAATATTCAGAACAGAGCAGCTAACCATCATCTTGCAGCATTAATAACAAACCCAGTTTCATGAGTAACTATAGGTGTGATTCAGAATTGTTCCAAATCCTTTGGCCTCATCTAAACCAATTCAAATGGATACCAAAATGCTGCCAGTGTGATCTGCTGCCCCTAGTTCATAGTGGCGTAAATGACTAAAGAAGAAGATATTTTTCTGTATCTACATAAGATCAAGTTTTATTTCTCTCATACTATATACAACGCTTCAGTTTTTTGTTTTCCACTATGCGTATCTCAAGCAATTACTTAGATTTACAAATAATGGCAAGTAACATTGTGAACTGTTACAAAAATGCAATTAACATTTGCTTTCAGGTACAGCTGATTAGAATAGTACTTTCTAAATAGTGTATATAGTATAGGTATCTACTAAACACATTCAGCCCATGCACGTGATTCAGATTGTTTATAGAAATAAAAGTTTATACCATGAATTGAATTAAAATAAATTAAGAAACTTAGATGAAACTGGAAATGTAAAACATACAAGAGGATATTTATGATATTACATACTTAAAGAAATTATTTCTCCTAACAGTGTGACACTTGATGAGATACCATACTTCCCAGACCTGGTTTGTCTATACTACATAATTATTTCTTTTAGAACTATGGTGGATACTGTTTTGAAGTACTAGATTGAAAAAATCACCCAAATATTCAACTATTTACGTGAGGTGAAGTGCATGACATTGCAGAAACTGAACTTGTGCTCATTCAGGCCTTTTCATCTGGTCTGCACCCTCACATACTGCCTCTACGTAGTAACACACAAGCGCTATCTCAGGGACTAGTTCTGAACTCGATTGCTCAAAGGGATTTTTAATCCTTGATTAAAGCACATGTGAAATAGGTAGAAGAGATCCACCCTTTGTGGGAATATTACAAGCAATACCCCGTTATTTTCATTTTACATGAAATACTGTACAAAAGCAAAAGCCATCTACATGACTGACATCCTCAGGAGCCCTTGTGACTGACAGGAGACGGAGAGCCAGAAGCAGCATAGCAAGTAGATGTTATTCATGTTGGCACTGCTAACGCTGGTTGTGCCAGGGTAGGGGAATCGTAGGCTGATCTGCCGTGTCAGTGCCAGGGCTGTGGTACAGAACTGCCCTCAGACCTGCGAGCTATTCTGATGTTCGTAGTCACTGCTTCCATGAAACGACATGGAGATGGGTTTCTCTAGGTTATTTTTAATTTACCACTAACAGGAGATACACTTATGGCTGTTGCTCCGTGAGTATTCTAATGCCAACAGTTTTCTGGGAAAGGTACAAATAGAACATTGCCTGTTCTTTTCTCTAGGCCTAAAATAAAAGATTTGATATTTGTGATAATCAAGGGATCTAACTTTAATTAAAATAGTTGAGGTATGGGGGTGATGGGTAGTGCAAGGGGTTGATTCTGACATCTTCGCCTTTGTGACCAATACCACAATGTATCTGACTATTGAAGCATCCAGGAGTGCGATCATACTCTCATTGAAGTCAATGACAAGGATTCTACAGACTTCAGTAAGAGAAGGATCGACTCCGTATGAAGAGGCTCAGATTCATTACACATCTGGCTTGCGTCCAGAAGGAGACAAAATCTGAGAGGGAAACGATTGGCATGGCTCAATAGAAGTGGACATGCCTTTAGGAGACTGCCCACGGCCATCAATAAGAGCAGGATACGACTGCAAAATGTTAGCTTTCACTCATGTTACATCAGACTGCATTATGTCTTGCTGTCTTACATCTCATCTGACAGGCACATTGGTTGCAAAACCTAAAAAGACAAAGAACAGCAGTAATTTGAAAACAAAGTGTTTATTTTAGTTGAGGTGACTAGTCAATTAGCAGTTACTACAAAACAATCTTTAACTAGTTTAAAATTATTCTTGTCCCTAAGAGTAAAACTCCTTGCCAACTCCACACTGTTTATACAATCAACTATCAATTATTAATTCAATCCACATTGCACTAGTTAGACTACAGCTGCATAATTTGCTCCTGAAATTCTCAAAGCACTTACCTCTGTCATGCCCTTAGCACACCTGACTCCCAGTTTACCCTGCTATCTACAACTTTCCTTATTCAGGGAGGAACGTGATCATATGTATATGAAAAACACTGAAGATATGGCTCTTCTGGCAGAAACTGTAAAATTAAATTTTCCACAGTGGCTTGCTGGACAGACAGCCAAATGCCATTTCATGCTTCAGCTATAACACGGTAACTATTATGTCTTCTTTGTGTCACTGTAACCTGTACTTGAAGAAGCCGCATAATTCACAGTATGGCTGTCAGCTGGAGTCATCCAGTCCATACAAACAATGGCCTTATAATGCCACAGAAAAAACTGAAGTATTAGCGTACCTTGAAAATAAAGCTGCATTCTGCAGTTTATAATGACTATTTGGTGGTGAATCACCACATTTATTATAAATAAAATACTTAAAAATTTAAGCAAATATTGTTTGTGATTCTTACCATTTGATAGAACAGGTATTTTTCCCTGTTTGTATGTATAAAGTGTTAATTATGTAAGCTATTAAAACAACTAGAGCTGGGGAAAAGAACAAAGGTCACGTATAAATGTACAGTTATGTTACAATCACAGCACTTGGAGAACACAAGACACCCAGCGCCCCACTTCCTAAATTTCTTGGTGCCATTTCTAAAAGAAAATGCCATCAACAAAACAAGCACATTATTAAATATCTTGATTTATCTCAGCATTGCCCTCTTCAAGCCAGCTGTCTGTGTCATGCTTTGCAGCTTCTCAGCTGACAGAAGCCAGCGTGTCTTCACTAGCTACATCACATCAGATCAACTGTAACATTAGTTGAATTTGCAACACGTACACCGTTTCTACCATCCACGTTTCTTCCCCCCCTTCTTCCTCCAGTTCTCCCCTCCTTCCCTCAATTTTCAAATACTTCTTTGGTAAAGGCATTTTATTATTTACTCTTGAATCTGATCTCCCTGATGATACTCTATTAATTACTTTGATATTTCTATGCTTCTAAGGAAAAAAATCTGCATATGTAATTAGCAATCAAAGAAAGTGCAAGGAAAAGGTCTGTCTACTGTATTTGTTAAACTTTTTTCCAGATTCTTTGGCCGTTTAGTTCCATGATGGATGCGATGATGGATATTGAATTTCAGTTGCCATTTCACTGGCTTTGCTTTACAGACAGACTACGTGAAGAGCTGCAGAAAGACTTTGTGATACTGAGAAATTCCATGTTGACACATGTACAGTAATGCAGTGCCCAAGCAAAGCCCAATTCTGCACACACAGCAATGTGCTCTCAGCTACATATTAGGACTCGAGAGAACTATCACGGAGGAGCTGGAGTGTTGAAGTAATGTGTTCATAGAACTGTAAGAATCAAAAAATGAAAAGGATGTTTAAAATTTTTAAAATTAGAGGAAACAAACAGAAAGTGTCATTAAGCCCTACATATGCTTATTGTCTAGTCTGAGTTCTGCATACAAGTTCAACCCCACAATCTTGTCAGAAAAGATGTAGATAAGAACTACAAGGATGATTGAAGGTACGAAATTGCTTCCGTACACAGACACTAAACATACTCGAATTTTCTAGCCTGCAAAAGAGACTGCTGAGGGTTAGTGAGAGAGGTTCACGGCGTCAAAAGGGTAAGAGAAAGTGTTCTGTTCTGTTTTACTTTCCTCTGTTTTCATTACTCATAACTCTCCATCTGGTGATAAATTGAAAAAAAAATGAGATACATTTTCAACTAGTGCATAACTAAACAGTCGAACTCCTTTCAACAAGAAAGCAATCAGACTGTAGTGAAAGAGAAATTAGTAAAAGAAAAAAAAATCCAGAGGATTTTAAAAGAAAACATACAACCTCTGGCTTCGAAAGTCTCCCAGGTGCTGATATCTAGAAGAAAGAAGCTGTATCTTGGAAAATATGCTTATACTCTTACACATTTTCTAGGCATCTGTTACTGGCCAGTGATGTAGATAACTTTCGTTTGACTTTAGTCAGACCCACTATGCTCTTCTCATTATTCTCCTGGAGATACCACTGAAGAGGAAATACCCCATAGCATTATTAAAGAATCTAAGGTTACCCAAGTCGGATTTTGAATAACATCAGATGAATAGTTATTATGCTTTAACACTTTTGTTGTCTCCTTCATTGAAAGACACCAGCAAGTTGCACATTGCATCCTAAAGGATGGGGCCAGACTCTATTCAGTGGTGCACAGCGACAGGACAAGGGGCAATGGGCACAAAGTGAAGCACAGGAAGTTCCGTCTGAACATGAGGAAGAACTTCGTACCTCTGAGGGTGATGGAGCACTGGAACAGGTTGCCCAGGGAGGTTATGGATTCTCCTTCTCTAGAGATATTCAAGACCTGCCCGGATGAGGTCCTGTGCAGTCTGCTTTAGGTGACCCTGCTTCAGGGGGTTGGACTAGATGACCCACAGAGGTCCCTTCCAACTCCTAATATTCTGTGATTCTGTGATTATTAAGGAGAATACCAACCATTCTTAACCTTTGTGTATTATTACCTTCATGGAAAATACTTACACAGCTAACATACATTGGTTTCCCTTTTTTGTGAGACCTACTTGACTTACTTTGACAATTCAAAGAAAAGCATTAATAGCCAGGCTTATCAACAGTCACAGTATCTGATCAATATTAATAGTGATAGTAGTTATTCACAGAACTACAGAATGGTAGGGGTTGGAAGGGACCTCTGTGCATCATCTAGTCCAACCCTCCTGCTCCAGTCCCCTCACCATCCTCGTAGCCCTCCGCTGGACTCTCTCCAGTAGCTCCGAGTGTCTTGAACTGCACATTTAATAGAAAGGATTTTCAAACTTCCCATGAAGCATGCACGCCATGTGAGCTTTGACAAAGCTGATATTTGCGTAAAATATTTTATTTCATTTGTTCCAATAGGAAGCAAGTGAAAACACAACATGCGCATGAATTATATTGCCACCATGAGACTATACCAAGCAGTAATTTATTATGAATAAACCCTTTCTTTTCAGTAAGAAACAATAGTTTCTAAGAATGTAACAGTCTGGTCTTTAATTTTCAATGACTCTGTTCAATAAACATCATCTTTTAGTTTGCAACAGCATGCCTAATTTGTGCTGACTCTTTCAAATATGCCATTTTGATACAGTCACCGACACAAGGATTTGTAGAGTGACCTTAGAAAAGGAACTTCCTTTCGGATTTTGGCATTCACATAAGTAATGTGAACACAACTCCCTTACTGGACTAGCTGGACTAACAGTAAGTTGCAGAAGGACACAGAAAAAGTTTAGTAAAACATCACAGTAATTTTTCTGGAAGTCTTTCCCCACAAAGACAGAAAGTTATGTGAATAATAGAGAGAGGGAACACACATTTTTCTCACAAAAGGAATGAAGTTTGGTATTACAGGTCAGCTCTTCAATTAGTCAATTAAGACACAGCAAGTTATGAAATAATTGGATAACAGCCAACTGCACAGTGGGAGAAGGTGTCTGAAACCTTGAAATACTGAGGTTGCACGGTGGGAAGATGTTCCTTGAAGAAAAACTTACATGAGAGTGCTGTTTTCACATATAACCTTCTTAAACATATTTGCCTTTCAAAAAGGGTATTGACTGAAGTGTTTGACGAAGTCCTTGAACAAAACTGTGTTTTATGAAACACAGATTTTCCTTAAGCTGCCCAGAAGATGTGTGGTCAGAACTGTGACACCAACGTATCCCCAAAGTAGAGACAGGAACATGCCTCTTAGATAAAAATATTTGCACAGAACTGCAAATAAAGAGTAGACGGGCACCTCCAGCAGATGCTGCATTTCCCAGCAGTACGAGTTTCCATAGTATCTGCGCAATTAAGAAATCTGCCCGAAGCAGTGTTTGTAAAATAAGCAGGCAGGTGATGGTGATATATTCCTGCAGGTTTGTCTTACATGCAAGAGCTCATAATCTGTGTGCCATTTGTAACAATGCTGTTTAGATTTAGATTGAAAATAAAGAAAACTTTAATAAATGTAATATTTTTTATTTTTTTCAGTTTGTGTATTTTTAATGTTTCAAGTGAGAAGGTCCTTATTGCCTCTCTGGGATAACAGTGCTATGTTCTTACTAACCTGCCTGGTGTGTTTTTCTACTAGCATACAAGATACTTTTTTGGTCCTCTTTGTTTAGCCAGTTTGACAATACCAAAACCAATTGACAATAAAAGCAATTCCAATGAAATTTCATATATACAAATATTCTGATTTGAGTTCATGTGGTATTCATCAAGGATATCTGCAGCGATAACACTTGAGTGCACTTGTTGCTGTTACTCATTAATTTGTTGAATAGCACCATTTCTTACGAGTGGCATGATGTTTTAAGTCTGTTCTCTACCATTTCCTAGACCAATATTAAAATTTACTATTTCACTTGGATATTCAAACAAAATTCACATTTCTTTATCTAGTTCTAGTTCAGAAAAAATTCCAACTAGAGGAAAATACTTTGTGTTAAAATGTGTTTGGGAGACAGAGTCATTGTATGTCTCTGCTATCTGTATGAAAATATAGCTAAACCCAAGCCTGTTACGACATGATATTTTGCATTTGAATTCTAGTTTTAGAACGGACATCTCCACTCATTCCTTCCTCAGTGAGCATGGTCAAGCTTCATGCAGTTTCTAGGAGTGAACAGCAAGTGTATGTACCTCATCCTCACACATTAACAGCATGTATTCCAGCCCAGGCATATGAAAGGTCAGTGCCTTCTCTGTGCTGGCTGCTTCCAGTTGCTTTGGAGTGGAGTGGAGTATGGTACCATAAATAGAAGGAGAATTTTTGCTTCTCCAGAAATCCCCCTAGCATGCATGTGTACTAAACACACACACAGATTGGGGAAAACAAAGAAATACTGAACTTCCACAAGTGAAAGCAACTTTCACAAGGGGGGGGCGAAGAACTAGAACCACAGAGGCAAAGGCTAAGACAAAGAAAGGCAAAATTTGTTAAATATTTTTGTTTTTAAAAATCTGAATAAAATCATAAATCTATGCCTTGCACCCATTAAAAAAACGAAACACAAACGAATACACAAACTTAGATGATACTTCTTTAGTTATGCACTCTGATATAGTCTTTACTTATGTGATCACATATTCATATTTTTTAAAATTCCCTCCTTCACCTCCAGCCTCCTTCCATTGCAGAATCACTCCTCTTCCTTCAGAACTGTTCTGCAGTTCAATAACCTTACAGTTCTCTCCTCAAAAATATGTTGTTTCTTCAAACAAATAAGCAACCTGAGAGTAGCAGACGATTGAAAATAAATTCTAGAATATTTAGTTAGGTCATTGCAGTTTTGCTTCTTCAGTTCCTCCAAATTCTAATCCTTGCTATGATAGAAAACTCAGACAAGTAGATTTACTACACATTCAGGCTCCTCTAAAGATGGATTGCAATTTCCACACAAATAGAAATCTGTCTGGAATTTAGCACTCAGTAAATACTATGGAAAAGGACACAACAGTTTCTGCTCCTCTTTAGACTTTAGGCAACTGCCTCAAAATGCATATGAGGTTTAGCTGACCAAAGTCACATGACTAAGCAGACTTCATACTTTTTCAAAATATTGTACTAGAGGAAAATAACCATGGGGCAATGACTCCAGTTACAATTAAGCACCAGTTTAAGTGCACAGAATGGTTTGGGTTGGAAGAGGCCTTTAGAGGTCATCTAGTTCCAACCCCCTGTCATGGGCAGGGACACCTTCCACTAGACCGGGTTGCTCAAAGCCCCGTCCAACCTGGCCTTGAACACTGCCAAGGAGTGGGCAGCCACAGCTTCTCTGGGCAACCTGTTCCAGTGCCTCACCACCCTCATCGTAAAGAATTACTTTCTTATTTCTAATCTAAATCTACCCTCCTTCAGTTTAAAGCCATTACCCCTTGTCCTATCACCACACACCCTTGTGAAAAGTCCCTCTCCAGCTTTCTTGTAGGCCCCCTTCAGGTACTGGAAGGCTGCTATAAGGTGTCCCTGGAGCCTTCTCTTCTCCAGGCTGAACAACCCCAACTCTCTCAGCCTCTCCTCAGAGGAGAAATGTTCCGTCCCTCAGATCATTTTTGTGGCCTCCTGTGGACCTGCTCTAACAGGTCCATGTCTTTCCAGTGCTGAGGGCTCTAGCGCTGGATGCAGGACTCCAGGTGGGGTCTCAGCAGAGCAGAGCAGAAAGGCAGAATTGCCTCTCTCAACCTGCTGGCCATGTTTCTTTTGAAGCAGCCCAGAATATGATTGGTTTTCTGAGCTGCAAGTGCACATTGCCATCTCACGTCCAATTTTTCATCCACCAGTATCCCCAAGTCCTTCTCTGCAGGCTGCTCTTTCATCACCCAGTTGGCAGATCTGGATTCGAGTCTACTTGAATAATTTCTGAGTTTTTGCTAATGACTATCCAACACAGAACGCAGAAGATCTGAGATCCAGGTCCAAAATGTAGGCCTTTGTCCCCCTAGAAGGGTTTCAACTGAAGCAAGCTGGAAACAAATCAGCAACTATGAAAATGTAAAATGCCCTGAACACTTCCACTGCTACTCTAAGTGCCTGTACTGCTGTGGGAGAACAGTGTGGTACACAACTATCTAACATTTCCAGTATTACAGGATTTCATATAGCTACCTTTCATACCCAATGTATATTCAGCCCAAAATTAATTAATTCTCAATATGAAGTATAGTTTCACAAACGTGCTTACAAGTTTAATGATGTCTTTTACAGGACAGTATCAGTATTTAACCTCAATTTTTTCATAGCCGCCTAGACAAAAAGCTTTAGAAACAAAACTCGAATATATAATACTAGTTAGCAAATTTTATTTTCTATTTTTTGTTTTTTTACAGTTACCCATACTTTGGAGACTAAAATATGTCAGGTTTTTGCTTTTGGTTTGTTTTGTGTTTTTTTGGTTAAAGAAAATAGATCATGTGCAAATATGCAACACCAGAAAACATAAAAAGTCACATTTCAGACTTGACATCCCTGTTTTAATTCACAAAATTCAAGCTCTCCCACGAGTAATGTTTTGTCATGTATCATTTAATCTGCAAACACCATTTCTTCATCATCTGCAACGTAATCCAAAGATATTGCTTCAAAATTAATTCAATCTGCTTCAAACTGAAAATTCTACAACTACCAGACCACATCCTACACCACCCGCTTAAAGCCTTCCCCAATATACAGACCTGTTCTACGTATTTTCTTTTTCCCATTACGGCTTTGTAGAACATTCTTCAAACTTCACTGAAAGGGCAGTGGTCATCTATATACACACGTTACTTTTTGACAGAGACTTGATTCTTCCTCTGAACTCAGTAGCACAGTTTTCTAGAAGTCTTAATGATGTCACATTATGCCTATATGTAAAACCACTGTGGATGGGATTACTCTCACTTTAACCACCCGAGGTTAGTCATGTAATCTAAGCTAGTCATCAAGGCTCCCATTTTAGAGACAGCTGACTATTTTAGTAGTGTGATTCATTTCATTTTACCTTAGATATAAACTTTATGAAGATATGAATCACCTATAAATGTCATTCTCCATTGTCTATTTAGCAAACTGATTGGACTAGGTGTCTAAGTCTTACATGGCTACCTGATGAGACGCTAAACACCACCTCGCCTTTCCAACACAGCAACACATTTAACTCTGCATTGACCTTCAAAAACACAGGTCATTCCATTGCCCTCCCTAGGAAATCTCATATGCTTAATTTGGGCATGGGATTGATTCATCACTGTTGAAAAATATTTTAGCACTTCTCTGGGCTCTGAAATTAATACAATGAATTAATATGATCTAATAGAAAAACCCTGATGAGAATTTTCTATAATTCATTTTCTTACCAGAAATGATAAACATTCTAGCAAAAAGAAATTAACACCAAAAGATTAGGTGTTGTTTTCCTAAATTATGAGACAAAAATGATTGCTAAATTCATTAAAATTGAAAGACAAATCTTACAAATCTTTATTTGCTGGGAAATGAGTAGTAATAAGCTTTAATGCAAAGTAAAATAAATATTTTTAATTCTAAGTTTAGAATTTTAAATCACCTTCTTCTAAGTAAATAGACAAAATATATATGAGAACTCCCTCTAGAAAAATGCACAGGTGAATAAACATTCTTTAACACTGAGAAAGAAGTAAAAGATTATTTGCTCTTATACAGCCTGATGGGGAGCCTAATGAACCAAGCAGGGAGTGCTTCCTTGATGGGAGAAGTTTAAAGACTGTATTAATTATATTTTAAAACACTCTTTATTCTAGTCTATATTCTTTAAAAGAAGAAGCAGCTTTATCTCTTGGCTTTAGCTATGTGTAAGCATACCTCCAGCCATTATTCTGAGCAGTCTAACTTTTTAATATTTTAAGTAAAAGCAGTAGTAGGCTTGCCAAAAATATATGTATTAGATATATATTACATACATACACACACATTTTCAGGACTATGCTGAAATCAAAAAGTGGATTTATAAAATGGTTTTCACATGTAAAAGAGTTCTGTAGACTTTTCATGAGGGGAATTATTACCACTCATCCTTTTTATTTGTAGGAATACATTCTAATTGACTCTAAAAAGAAATTATTTGTTAAATTTTACTGCCACTACTATATACCACAGTAAGGCATTAAGATCACTTTTGCCAGTATGAAAAAAGTATAATTTTCTACAGTTGAGAACAAAATATCAGCAAAACCGAAACCTCTGAAAGCCCAGGAAAAAACAGAGCAGAAACAAGCTGGCCATTTCTTCTGTCTGTATTAATGAAACCGAACAAAACTAAACAGAGACTTAAGGATGAGGAAGTGATTAATCACTGCACATCCTCTAGGGCTGCAAAAAATACAAATCAGTCTTTATTTTAACTAAAGGAAACAATTAATTTTGAGATGTAAGAGGTATAAAAGGCCATTCTTACGTTCACTTTGATTTTGTAAGTTCAGTTGTATTGTTCTGTATATCAACCACTTTTCACACAGAGAGATTCTGATGAAGTTTTTTAAGTGAGTTTTTTCCTCAACTGAAACTTACTATTCCTGGTTTTAAATTTATTCTATGCCTCAGAAAAGCTGCATAAATATATTATTTACAAAAATAGTAATGTGAAAATCCCTTATGAATACTCAAATCTTTAAAGTATTGAGGTTTATAGGAAAGATACTGAGTACTGCTGTGCCATGAATGACAAAAGGGTGCAAGAATGCTGTACTTCTTCCAGATTTAGAAGAGCTTTCCAAGCTTTTTTCCAGCTCTTCAAACTCCATAGATGACACCATCTGACCATTGTAACATACAGTGAAAAACAAAGTAAAGGTGATTTATTACATACCACTTTTCACAGCCGATACAAAGCCGTGGCTTTGCAGACTACGTGGAATACCGCATAACAGCAGCGTCCATGTAATGAATATTGTGGTGTCTCAGTCCAAATGTTAACACTAAAATTATCATGCACATAACTTTTCTGATATCTGAAGCTGCAGTGTGAACTACTCATACGTAGGAACGCAGATTTGTCTCCAATTCTCTCCTTGCCAGTAGAACATCATAGTTCATTCCTTTCCCCTTCTGATACCGAATGCTGAAGATTATCTAGTAAGAACCTAAGAGAGTGATAATCCCGGGCATAGGAATTCACAATAATTCCATAGATTCACACAAGATCATTTGAGTAGGATCACCCTTCGAGAAGCCTGCAGAGTCAGTGACAAAGAACCACAGTTCCCTTTCACTGCCGAGGAGGTGGAGTTTGCCCAGGTGCTTTCTGCTTGCAACAGGACCTTTCACAGAAAGGACTGGCTCCTTTCACAAGTCTCAGGTCCTTCTTTTTCACTATCCTAAATAAAATATATTGTTTCTACAGCATATTAGACTTACTATCAATACCTTGGAAGCTCTGAAGCTGTGACTTGGTAAGGAGAATCATATAATCATAGGTTGGAAAAGACCTCTAAGATCATCATGTCCAACCATCCACCCAACACCACCATGCCTGCTAAACCATGTCCTGAAGTGCCACATCTACATGTTTTTTGAATGCCTCCAGGGATGGTGACTCAACCACCTCCCTGGGCAGCCTATTCCAATGTCTGACCACTCCTTCCATAAAGAAAATTCTCCTAATATCCAATCTAAACCTCCTCTGACACATCTTGAGGCCATTGCCTCTCATCCTATCACTAGTTACCTGGGAGAAGACACCAACAGGTCTCCCCTCAGCCTCCTCTTCTGCAGACTAAACAGGCCCAGTTCCCTCATCCAATTCTCATAAGACTTTTTCTCTAAATCCCTCACCCGCCTTGTTGCCCGTCTAACTATCAAACTGTCTGTAAAGGGGGAAAAAAATCCCCCCAAAACCCACCCATAACTGAACCTCTGGATCTGGAATCAACAAGGAAGGCGGAATTCAAAGCCCTGAATCAGTCCCAGAGCTTCCAAATAGAAGAAGAGTTTTGGCAGACCCCTGGCCTTAATGTTTCAAGTTGATTAGTTGGCATGTTTCTGAAGATTCTTGTTTTACATTTCCTTTATGTCTGAATAAATGCATGTTTCTTTCAACAAATACTTTTCTAGTCATGAAATGTGCTGGTTTCAGACTAAAGCACAAGGCCAAATAACATAAGGTTAACTTAGATGTTGAGTCATAAAATATTTTTCTTATCTCTGAGCACAGATATGGCAGACATAGGTATCTCACCTAACACTTTTTCTGGAAGACTGCAAGTTTTTTGTGAAGGTTAGTAGTAACTCTACAGTCTTTACTATCAGCTCTTGTTTGCTGAGCAGATCTTTACTCATCAGCAAAATTACTCAGGTAAATAAAAGATGCAAAATTAAATAGTCTATGACCTTCTACCAATATAAAGAGACAGGTCCAAAATCTGATGGAAGCAAGCATTAACAAAAACACTCTTATAAATGTATTGCTATGTCACATATATATCCTTTGTCCTTTCTAAAATGTTGCTGTCTTCCTCACTTTACATTCATAATTGTTCTCTTATCCCATAACTACAAATATTTTTTTAATCTCTTTCCAGACCCAAATACAATTACATATAAAATCTGACAAGTTAATAAGAGATTTCCAGTGTAAGAAAAGCAATTTTTGTAGGGAGAAGTAACATTTTTAATTATGTTTGGTTACAGCTGGAAAATGCAGACAAACTTTTGGGCTACAGATCTCTTAAATGGGTCAGAATTATAATTTTTCCAAAAAATGTGAAACTCCAACCTAAATGTTGATTGGAAATTGTTCTTCCCAGATGCAAATGTTATGTTTAACCTAGTATAAGAAAAGACTGCTGGTAGAATAGCAGGCCTGTTTTCCTCCTCCTTTCTTTCCTCAAGCACCTCTTTCAAGCTGTTTCCAGAGATCACATTGTCTTGTCAATCCAGAAAAAAGCCAACAACACTTTTCAGCCAACTAATTTCCCGTTAGGCCACAGAACTAACGACATTCAACCCTCGGCCTCACGATCAAGCACAAGAGAAGCAGCAGAGACAGCTGCAGTGTCATTTGCACCATGACTGTATTGAGCATCACGTGAAGTCATATCTTCAGTTTAACCTAGTCACAATAATTATTTAGAAAATTGAGAGGGAAAAGGTTGGTATCTATCAAGCAGGGGGAAAACTCCTAAAACTATTAACCACTCTAGAATGCAGGGGGGAGAGATGGGAAGCAAACAGAGGAAAAAATAGGAATAGGACACAAAATCAACTTGAGTACTCAGACTGTGGACTTTAGTGTCCCACAGTTATGAATTTCAAGCTCCCAATTTTGAGATTACTTGGCAAGCTTCTCTCAAAGCAAAGGATTGACAGGCTAGGGATGATTCTTTTGTAAAATAACAATAACCACCTCACACTTGTAAATGTGTATTTCCACCTTTCATCTGTTGGTCGTATAAACTCCTTTCACTCACTGTAGTTCTCAAGTTCACATATAGTGGTTTCATTCTACATATTTATAACACATCATTCGGTATAAAAACCTCCTCTGGCAACTGAAGTCAGTTTCCGTATGAAATGGCAGGATCTACTTTAATCCAAAGCTACTTTTTGAAGCTTTTCCAAAATACATACGTAAATAAATATGTAAGAGGTCAGAAGAGAATGGATATGTCAGTTTGAAGAGTGGCACAGTGGAATCAGTTTGAATAGTTTCAAGTCATCAAGAAAAAAAAGTGAGACGTTCCTAAAAATGAGGCACTACTTTTCATTTACAAATAAGGATCCAGTTCACATCCACAAAATCTGCCTTTATATGCCAGATATCATGTAAATCCTCTATCAACATATTGAAGTCTTTCTATTTCATATTACCAAAAATGAGAAAGATGACATGCAAATTAAAAGCTGAAAAGAAATCTTTTAAAGAATTTCATATTAAAACAACTTCCTGATCACAGACATAAAAAAAAGAGTTTAGCTGAGTCATCAGAATACAGGCATAACAGCAAATATTTGCCCTCCAAAACTCAGCTCAAGGAATTTCTACATTTCATGAGAATATCCATTTCTTCCGATTAGTTTGGAACCATGGTTTCCTGAGGATTTCTTACAAAGATAGTGCTGGTTTCAATGCTCCCCATGTATTCCTGTACATATCAGTGCTGATATTGTAACGCTGTAATCTGAATTAATTCCTTAATTCAGATTAAATATAACCTAAGAAACAAATTCTGTTTTTAATCCAATTAGTATGTCAAGTCAGCTCCCACGGTAAGTTCACAAATGCTTTTAGCAGCATAATTCATGAGCTGGGAAGGAGAGACCTATTGCTCGCACTAAAAGAAAAACATACTAAATATTCACCCTGAAATATGTTTGAATCAGATCTCTATACCTGTGCATGCAAAATCAAAACTATCTATGGGAAAAGAAAAGATCTCACAAGCTCTTGTACTCAATAACATGACCCCTTCTCATTAATCACAGAATCACAGATGGTAGGGGTTGGAAGGGACCTCTGTGAGTCATCTAGTCCAACCCTCCTGCCGAAGCAGGGTCACATACAGCAGGCTGCACAAGACCTTGTCCAGGTGAGTCTTGAATATCTCCAGAGAAGGAGACTCCACAACCTCCCTGGGCAGCCTGTTCCAGTGCTCCATCACCCTCAGAGGGAAGAAGTTCTTCCTCATGTTCAGACGGAACTTCCTGTGCTTCAGTTTGTGCCCATTGCCCCTTGTCCTGGTGCTGGGCACCACTGAAAAGAGTTTGGCCCCATCCTCCTGACACCCACCCTTGAGATATTTATAAGCATTTATAAGTTCCCCTCACAGCCTTCTCTTCTTCAGGCTGAACAAACCCAGCTCCCTCAGCCTCTCCTCGTAGGGGAGATGCTCCAGTCCCCTCACCATCCTCGTAGCCCTCCACTGGACTCTCTCCAGTAGCTCTTCATCTTCCTTGAACTGGGGAGCCCAGAACTGGACACAGTACTCCAGATGGAGCCTCACTAGGGCAGTGTAGAGGGGAAGGAGAACCTCCCTCGACCTGCTGGCCACACTGCTCCTAATGCATCCTAGGATCCCATTGGCCTTCCTGGCAGCCAGGGCACACTGCTGGCTCATGGTTAACCTGTCGTCCACCAGGACACCCAGGTCCCTCTCCGCAGAGCTGCTCTCCAGCACGTCCACCCCAAGCCTGTACTGATGCATGGGGTTGTTCCTCCCCAGGTGCAGGACCCTGCATTTGCCCTTGTTGAACCTCATCAGGTTCCTCTCTGCCCAACTTTCCAGCCTGTCCAGGTCACGCTGAATGGCAGCACAGCCTTCTGGTGTATCTACCACACCTCCCAGTTTGGTGTCATCAGCAAACTTGCTGAGGTACATTCTAACTCTTCATCCAGGTCGTTGATGAAGAAGTTAAACAAGACTGGGCCCTGTACTGACCCCTGGGGAACACCACTAGTTACCAGCCTGCAACTAGACTCATCGCCGCTGATGACAACCCTCTGAGTTCTGCCATTCAGCCAGTTCTCAATCCACCGCACTGACCACTCATCCAGCCCACACTTCCTCAGCTTCCCTAGGAGGATATTATGGGAGACAGTGTTGAAAGCCTTGCTGAAGTCTAGGTAGACAAGATCCATGGCTCTCCCCTCATCTACCCAGCCAGTCATGACATCGTAGAAAGCCATCTGATTGGTCAGGCATGATTTCCCCTTGGTGAATCCATGCTGACTACTCCTGATGACCTTCTTTTCCTCCACTTGCCTGTTGATGACCTCCAGGATAAGCTGCTCTATCACCTTTCCCGGTATGGAGGTGAGGCTGACCGGCCTGTAGTTCCCTGGGTCCTCCTTCTTGCCCTTTTTGAAGATTGGAGCTATTAATAGCTTCATATAGTATTGATTGGACAATGCACATACTTTAAGCATTTAAACAAGAGTACAATCATATTTTGAGCTCCCTTGTGCTTGCAGCACAGTTAACGGGAGAAAATAAAACAAGACTTGCCTCCGTATCACTGTTACGCAATTCTCTTATGTATTAAATTTCAGCTCCCTGAAACACTGTCCCCAAACTTTTCATATGAAGGCATATTAAAGTTACTTTACGATCAGAATAAAATAATCTATTTCTACTTTGTTCTCAAGATAATAATTTGTTAAACTGAATTAATTTCATAGTCTTAACATTTCCTTATTTTGTTCTGTGAAAACATAATACTAATTAGCAGCATATTAATAGCATTATAGTAGTTCTACTTAGCAGTCTTTTAGAGCCATTATGAAATGAAAGCTGGTGTATTTGTTTAACACATGAGCGTATAGTCTGCATTCAGCTGACTGCATGGATGAATAAACGTGCAGTAAGCTGTGGTCTATGCTATAAAACAGGACAAAGTAAGCATGGTATTACAGGACTGAATATATAGCTACAACAGAACCTAAGTTTGCAATATTCACTTCTTATTTCATAATGTAGGAAGATCATTTTCCTACATCTTATGACTCAGCACAAGAAAAGGATCAGCGTCCAGAATAACTTATAATAGCACATTATATTATGCATAATTCTGTATTCATGTCTTGTCTGTCCACCAAACTGTCAGTGTATATGCAAGTACACTGTTTGCTGTGTATAACCATTACAGAAGTGTTTTTTTCTATGTCAGAATAAATACTGACATAGAGTAAGTATTGATACATGAATTTCCAGGACAACTTTACTGAAACTGAACAGAACTACTCTTAATTAGCAACTTGCACTTCTCCCGAGGAAAATTTAAAGGTCCCAAAACACAGAACTGACAGAAGTCAAAACTGCCTTATTGTGTTTTATTAATTTTAATATCATATTATTAATGGTTATTTGGAAACACTATTGCCCAAGAAATCAATCCAACCAGCCTGAAACATTAACTGCAATACACCTTTAAAAGAACGCCTTGCAGATGCCTACAACTCTTTTCTACTTACTGTTAGACCATTCAATACAAACATCACGTTCCTGCACAAATCCATCATACAGAGACATATATGTGTGTGTGTGTGTGTGCGCATGTGTAATCATCTTGTCAAGCTTTTTTGTGGCTTTTTTGTTGTACTTAGTAAAATGCTACCACTACATCCAAAATGCCATGCATTAAAAGCTGAGAATGTGTTTTGTTCAACCCTGTGAAGCACTATTTCCTCTACTACCAAAACAAAAGGAAGTAGCATAAAATTTGCAGGACTTCAGCAAAAAGTTTGCAGGAATTCTGCTCAGAGCTGCCTGGGCAATTTGGATAAACCAATATGCCTTTTTGGAAGATGATATGTTCATGAAATTATTTCAAAAAATAATGGACCTGGACGATGCAGAAGACATATTTCTTTATGTAATGACTGGGTGTTAACAAGCATTGTAGAGACGCGTACAAAAACTACCAGGCTTTTAACTACTGGAGACAATCTAATTATTTTTTCCTGGCACTCTCTTCATAAGCAAACACTAATTTTTGTATCCTGTTAACTCCCTTCTTCCGAAAGTACACTAAGAAGTAATTTGCATGCCCTGTTCATGCCCTTCCAATTGCTTCCTGCACTACCTCCCATCCTAACACCTGGTGAATTGGTGGAGTAAACCCATTTTGATCCAGTGGAAGTCATGTAAGGCATAATTGATACTCATGGAAAGGTCCACATGTCATTCTGAAAACAAAACATACACCAGGGTTCTGAAGGTTTGTGTTTTAATTAAAGGTTGTTTCAGTTTATCAATGAAAGTAATGAACTAATTACAACAAACTGATAATTCCATGTAATTTATGTTCAGCAACACCAAACCCTGTCAGTTACACATCACACAAATATGATACCTTTTATGTAGTTCTGTTTTTTTCAGGCTCCCAGGACCTATCTGAGAAAGGGAAAGAAAAAAAAGAAAAGAAAAAAAGCATGCTTTTAAAAGCTAATGTTCACTAGCCTAATTAGTTAGGATAATTACTTAGGCTAAGTAAAACAGCACTGAAGACAAGGTAATTGGAGTAGCAGTTCACTTGAAAGCTCATGCATTCCTACCCATTGTAGCAAATCCAGGCTAGAGTCTTCATTTCCTCACCTTGACTGTTATTTTAAATTGACTTGGTTAAACTGATTTAGCCAACACGAGTTATATGCATTTATCAAGACTTAATTGAAGAACTCAATCAACATAACTTAAGGCTAACCAGATCCAGCTCTGTTTTACTGTTCCTACTGTTTGGGCCATTAGTGATCACAAAGACCCCCCCCAGGAACACCAAAAAACCTCCAAAAAGAAAAAGAATAAAGGAAAAAGAGAGAAAATTAATGACGGTCAAATTTGTAACCAAGAACCCAGGAAAGGCTGTGAAAGAAAAACATCTGATCTTTCAGGTTGTTGTAAGAAGGAGAGTATTCCAGGGAAAGGATCATGCCCTATTTCCTTCCTTCCTGTACCATTTCCCCAGCAGGCCACAATCAGAGAGACCAGGTATCTTCAGCCTGACTAGCAGAAGCACTCTTAGAAAGAGCTTGTCTACAGCAATAATAATCAATATTAAAATCAGCTTTTTATATTAGGCCTTTGCTTTAAAATGAAAAACTTTTGCTAAACTGTAAACTGTTATCAACCTCTGAGGCCCCAAAAAAGACTGAAGCAACCCAATGTAAAATTTAGGAAAGTGAATTTAAGACATACTCAAAAAAATCCTAACTATAATGCCTGTGAGTTCTTAAGTGCTTAAATTTTCATCACATCTTTTCCCCTGACACCAAAAGGTGCAAGAGTGTACATTCCCAAAAGATCAGACACCTTCACTGAAGACAGCAGCTGAACAGCTAAGGTTTTTGGGGATTTACAAACTAAACAACGCCGTTGGACCCGATTTGTTTACTTTGAACATGCCTCCCATGCACTGATAGCACTGAGCTCAGCACAAAGCACAGTAATCACAGTCACTTCATATCTCAGTGCCGTTGGGTATTTGCATAATAGCCTATTGGTTGCAACACTCCAACTATGTGGGAGGCCTGGGTCCTATTCTTGCCTCAACTTTACAGGATTCAAATCCAGATTTTTCATTCCTCAGCCTCTATCCTCTATAATAGCTACTCCAGTTTTGTTAAAAAAAGGACTGCTGCTCACCCACTGCAGGTCATGGAGCCAGAAATTCAATACAGATAACCTGATTCTGCAGCCACAGAAAACCTGAGTCTTCATCTTGGAGCACCGCCATAAGAATGGAGAAGCCTAGGTTTGATTTTTTGGGTTTGGGAATGTTTAGGATTTGCACGGATGGATACTGAGTAAACATCATAATGAATGAAAAACATCCGAACAGAGGAACAGGATTTGGTACCCAAAGCCTGTCTCACCTTTGAGAAGTCCTCTGCCACAGGCTTTTAATCTGCAGATGCATAAATTCCTTGGTATCGCTGCATCACAATGGTTGTCTACCACCACTGTACTATATAGCTAATTTACAATAGTTTATTTTACAATATTTTATCTTGCACTACTCTTTATACAATGAACTGTCACTTATGTTATTCTTGACCTACTGTACTATAACAAACCCGGTACAAGAACCATTTTTCTTCCAGACACTATAAAACCCTATACTATTAATGGATATGAAAGGAAAGTTCTAGCGTTTGATTTTTCAATTAGCTTTGCTTCCCAAGTTCTCAGATTAATTTACATATAATATACATGACCTAAAGACTAACAAAAACAGAAAAAAAGATGTAATTAGAAAATATTGGGGGGGTTTCATTAGCAAGGAAATAATTCTTCAAGGGAGAATTGTGAAAAGAACACATCTGGCACAGTTCATAAATGCATTTAATGAACTCCACTATGGATCTTATGACTAATATGTTAAATGACTTTCAGGTGACCTTGATTTAACTGTATAATTCACTATTATTCATAAGTTACCATAAAGCAATATTCTTGGTGAGTCAGAAATTTCCTGTATTAAATTCCAGGGTAAAACGTGGATCTGTAAATATTGAATCACTATTTATATGCAATTTTTTCCAGATCTGCAGTTTGCGAATAGTTATCTCATAAAATCTTCAATTTTTGAAGACATGGATTGATGAGTCTTTTTATAGTATCTTACTTTGTACAAGAGAAGAAACATCACAAGCTCCATAAAATTCGGTGCTTTGCTCCTCTATTCTACCTTATCCGAGTCAAACAGCAATGAAAATGCTGGGTCTCTGCAAGTGAATAAAAACTGTTTTAATGGAGAAAAAGACCAAAAAGTCCAGTTTTTGATTTCTTGAATCTTGACAGAAACACAGTATTTAAAATGCATCAAATTATATGTCTTTTTAGATGACAATGAGAAGACAGAGATTCTGTGTCTTACTTTCTTTTCCTCTCCTCGTTTTGTGAAAAGTTAGTATTTTCAATGTATGCTGTTACACATTTCTGAAGCAATTTTACCAAATTTGTGTTCTTAGTGACATCTTACTAATTTTATAGCTAAATACTGACACTAGTTATGCTCACCTTTGCTTTATTCCTACCAGACTTATGCTTAAAAACTAACTCCCAATGGAATTAATTCAAAAGGTAGTGGCATTTTTTCCCCCCTCTTCTAGAAGTCTACATCAGGAAATGCAGCTAACGTGTAAGAAACTATTTTCCCAGTAAGTAAAACAAAGTGAAGACGACTGTTGTCTGTGGAGGACTTTGGCCTCACATATGGCAGAAGCTATTAAATTGACAGATGAAATTTAGAAGTATGATACACAGCCAAGAACTGTGCGATGATAGCCTTGAGGACAAGTTGCACTGCCAGATGTTCCTACTTTTTATCTGATGTGATTCTTAAACATTCTTTCATCCATTCCTTAGGATACACATTACACTACTCCAGTTTCTTGTTGGGAACTTATTTATCCAAGACTGGTGAAACAGTTATTATTTCTCTGAAGTGCCAGAACGAACTTGCTATGTTTATCTCTTTCAGGCAGGAGAAACTTCATCCCATGCTAAATGGCATATCCCATGCAGCTGTAAGAAGATGCATTTCTACATTGAACTCGGACAAAGCTACATGGTTGTAGCAAGTCACTGCAAGCATAAATGTGAATCTAGGTTTCTGTGTACATGGTCTTCTGGAATTTGCCTGTATTACCATGGCAGCAACGTCAAGAGTTTGCTTTCCTTTCTGTAAAATACATATATTTAGATTTTTTTTTCCTTCTCTCTGATATATCTCAAAGCAAGTATATTAAAGTGTCAATCACTAGAATTTACAATAAATCTCAAGCTATATAAAGTTGACAGCTTCCCAGCAAATTATAAAATGTGAACATATATCAGTTTCAAACAAGAGTTTTACATTAATTACAAATAGAGGGATAGAGGGTATAAAGATTTGATAAATCTTTTCTCAAGCTAAAGGAGGTAGCATTTTAGATGTGACTCAGCAGTAAGACTGCATGTCAACTTTCTGTACCTGGTAAAGCCCTTTCTCCAGGAAAAGTTTTGATGAAATTTCCAGTACAAGCTGTAGGGAAATTCAGGCTGACTTCAGCAGGCCTTGGTCTGAGTTCACTAAGAGGAAAGCAGCCTGTACCAGCTATTGCTGTGTTGCAGAATAGTTTACAGCTTTCAATATTATGAAACTCCATAAAATACAGAGATGCAAAATAAAGACTTTTGCTTTCTTAAAGATGTGGTTTCTAGAAGTATTCTTCACATTTCTGTGCACGTTTTACACACATACACTTTTTGAAGCAAGCGGAGGTTTATTTTGTTTGGAATAACAAGACAATTATACATTTTGTGACAATTGTTTGAACTTAAGTCAAAATTTTCAGTATCTCACTGAGGTAGTGCCAGATGGTTATTAATCTTGGTTAAACATATGTTGACTTATTAACTGGTATAAATGTTATCCCTTATTTCCTAAGCCATTTTACCTTGCGTCCTTAAGTTAAATAATAATATTTGTCATAAACTACCTTTTCATGTATTTATCATGCTGCTATATATATAAAGAGTATCTAGAAAAGGAAATTTAAGCCTTTTAAAAAATCCCATGCATAAGCAAGTATAGGCAAATGATGAGAGAATTAGAAACAACAAACAGTCCCAACAGAATATCCCTCTGCTTTTACCCTTCCTTCTTTTTCTTTATTCAGGATTTCATCTTCTCTTTTTCATCACATTATATCTGCAGGCAGCATCCTACCATGGGCATGCAGGCTCTCTTATGACTGGGCCCAGGAAAACGTGCTTCTCCTTCCCCTGTCAGCCTAGTTACAACTACAGTAAATCTTTCTCAAAAGCAGTAGCCTTCGGGCAGCAAACAGATGTTGCTCAAAGCTGCTCAGCATGGAGGAAGAGAAAGAGAAATAAGGCACATGCATATGACAGGACCAGGGTGTCTAGCTCTGTTTTGGGTCTGCTTCACAGTGTGTTCTCAGTATGATCTTCAAAAAGACATCAACAATATGACAAACACCAGCACAACGGTCAACAGCAAACCTATAACAACTGCCTTGAAATATAACATATTCCTGGAAGCCAGCACCAAACGACACTGCGCTGAGCAACACGCTGCTCTCTGCTGCTTCTCCCTTGGCTCGGTGGGGCCACAGGTGGTAAAGTTTTCTGTGGTGTCAGTGCAATGATAATCATCACCTCACAGCTTTCTCCATTAAAATTCAATTGCAAGTCAGTGGGGAAGCTGTGGGGTCTCAATTGTCAGCACTGTAAAATCTCACCTGAGCAGGCTACAGGGAGCCAATGGGAAAAAAATCAATGTGGGCAAAATAACGTTCTAAAAGCACATAACGTTAGGCAATTGCAAACACCACCACCCTCTCCCCACGTTAACAAGGTATTAATTTCAAAAGACTTTCAAAAATCCTTTAGAAAGTGAATCACAAGTATGAATTAAAATTGATTGTAAGTGCTGAGGATCCCAGTTAATATTATCCTTGTCAAACAAATCCAAAGCCGACATTTTCTTTCCAAAAATCAATGTAAACAAAAATATTCAATCATTACAAATACTAAATGCTAAAAGAAAATTCTTGTCAGCTTCAATGAGCCTAAAGATGGCTGATGAAACAATTCATCCAGAATCATACTGGGGATACATCTAAGAGGATTTCTCACACAACACATTGTTTTATTGTGGAAATACTTCCCATACAATACCAGGTTTAAATACACATTGTCAAATAATAGAAAACTAGATCAGACTAATTTATGAGAGAGCTCTGACAATGTCTGCTAAACAAACTGTCCACGTGTAACTCAATTAGAAAGACAGTAAAGCTATTTTGACTGTCAATTCTGAATTCATACAGACTAACATGTAGGCTTAAGATTCCATATGGAAAGAACACAAGTAATGTTATTAATCTTTTCAAATTCAGTAATAAATGATGGAAATTTTTCTACATTTCAGTCTTAAATTCTGCTGATACAGAGTCCAGATACAGAAAGCGATTATAAGAAACTCCTTTTGTTCCCCATTAAGGGGCTTAAGTATAAATCAATTCCTTTATAAGGATATTTTGTAGCTGTGCCTCACTATTTCCATCTTCGATCTTTCCAATTTCCTAAATCTGTATCAGCTAGTGTAAAAAGAGGCAATTCCATTAATATATATGATCTTCTGCCATCTTTGAATAAATAAGCAGTAAGTCTTCATTTCAGCTCACCGTATCACATCCAGAATCTCTCACTCTCATTAATGAAGACAGCTACTTAACAAAATCAGGAAAATTACCAAAATTCCAGTAGTGTATATATGAAGCACTTAAAGAACCTATGCACTTTCAGGGTTGTTAGGGAACTATATAAATTGTACACAATAAGTCAGACTTAAAAAAAGAATTTGGGAAAGAATTTTTCTAAGATGAAGAAAATAATTATTATTTAATAAAAAGTTGAGTGTAAAAGATTTCAGTTTATTACTTAACAAAAAAAACAAAAAAATAAGGAGCAGCTGCTCTCAGTTGCAACTTCACTGGCCCACTGTTTCTTCTAAATACAAGATATTTACATGAGGATGACATGTTTTTCTTTTCATAAATGTACAGAAGAACAAGGTGAGGGGTTTTTGCCTTTATCTTGCTTTTTATATCTTCGAAAGACATGCACTTTTTTCCTTAACTTTTTTTAAATGAATCACAAGCAAATACAGGTGGACTAACAAAGCTCCACTCACAGGTGCAAGTAGTGGACACTGCTTGTACAAAGGACATTATCATGCTGTGTTACAGCCATGTTTAGAGGCTCTCGCATTCTAATGTTTGGATTAATCTCATCTAACTTAGACACACTAAAAGTTATACATTTGATCAAAAAAAGACTTTTAGGCTCTTTTTATTTAGACAATAAAGGGAGATATTATACTAGATGAATCTGGACAGACAACTTTAGAAAAAAAATACAAATCCAGGATAAAGAATTTATAAATGAAATGGATGTATGAAATGGGGAGGTAAGAGCATCATGATCTGTTACTGATTTTATATTTTGTACCAGAATACACAAAAGAAAAAAAAAAGAAAAAAGCCTGACTTGAGAGAGAAATTTAACTCCAGGAGCATATGGCTTAGGAGCATATGCAGAGGTATGTGTCCCTGCGTGAGTAAAGGACATCAATCCTCCAATGAGCAGAGCGCTGAAGATTTGCCCAACTTCTCAACCCTTCCTACAGCCTAGCTTAGGGAGTTCTTCCCTCAGTGTGCTCCATTTCCCGGGTTATATCGCTGCCTACCCACCACCCTGTGTCTGCTCCACAGAGGGTGCCTGGGTGCCCAGCACAAGCCGCTGCCCCCAGGACAGCAGGGTCCCAGCCCCACACGCTCCGCCATGCCTCACGCTACCCCTAGCAGGGAAAGCACACCACGCCATGCATTATTCATCACAGGTTCATGCTTACCCATTACAGAAAGAATGCTGTTATGATTACTTATTTCTGTATCACAAACAGGTTAATTTTTAGAGTATGGCTTTGACTTGGATTACAGCCAACAGAAAGTTTCCTTTGATTTCAACAGGGCTGTCTCAGGCAGGATGAGACATGGTCAGAAATGGCCACCAGCAACAATCTCACAATCTCAGGAGATTAATATTGAAAGACAAAAGCAGTGACAAGACTCTCCAATATTTATAAAGAAACTATGTGCTACAAATCACAATTCTACTGAATATGCATTGGTTTAAAGAAAACCAACTGTGTCTTCTTTCCTGTTCTTTTGCCTCTCCATTACAAATATTTTCACTACTCAAAGTTTTTATATACAATTTCTTCCATTAATCAATGTTACAACATCCCTGAAAACAACAACTGTCTTTGAACGTGTACTTTCCAATTCTGTCACAGCAGTTATTGAGCTTTAAGTAACATAGAACCAGAAAATCATAGAATGGTAAGGGTTGGCAGAGACCTTAAAGATCATCTGGTTCCAACCCTCCCTGCCATGAGCAGGGACATCTTCCACTAGACCAAGTTACTCAGAACTCCATTCAACCTGGCCTTGAGCACTGCCAGGGAGGGGGCAGCCACAGCTTCTCTGGGCAGCCTATGCCAGTGTTTCACCACCCTCATGGTGAAGAATTTCTTCCTAATATCTAATCTAAATCTGCGCTCTTTTAGTTTAAAGCCATTCCCCCTTGTCCTATTACTACACACCCTTGTGAAATGTCCCTCTCTGGCATGACTCAGTGGAAGATTTGTCAGGGGAAAATCATAGCAAGCACTCTTATATTAAAGCTGAATTCTACTTCAGGTAACTATAGTTTTAAGACATATAAACACGAGACAGATCCCTGCTGTTCCTCATCAGATCTTAGCTGCAGAGACTGCTGACAACATATATGCAATGCTGATAAAGTAGCTAGCAAAAGAGAGAGGCAATCAGAAACCAGAATGTATACAAAAATAAGCATAGATGCTCTCAAAATTATTCCCCAAATATCTTCCTGACTAGCTAGAAGAGGTGCTGACTACCAGAGGCCAGACACATAGAAGAGTCAGTTATTTAGGTAGAATTATCTATTGAAATACACAGCTAAGCTGCCAGTGTTGAATTCATAAAAGACACATTCTGCTGACCATTTTAAGCCATTGTGACTCATCTAAAAATAGTTTCACTGCTTCTAATCAGGCACAAGAAAAAAGATAGGTTCTAAGAACAGAACTGAAAATGCTCCAAAAGAAACCCCAACAAAACATCACCAGAATTTAATCTACAAAATGCAGCACAGCCCTCCTAGAAACAACTGCAACCATTATGATCAAACAGATAGAGACCCCTAAACTTGGTTAAAATCTGCTGTGGTCTAACAACACAGTTCCACTTGTCAGCTCATCATATCTGTTGTTACCAGTCCTGCTCAGTAAGATCACGTTTTCATTCATACCTTGAGAGCAGCCTCTCTCCTTCAGTAGGCAGAAAGCCTCTTCAGCTCTCCTCCATTCCTTCTTCTTCCTTCTGTTCTCCCCCCAACAAATAGTTCTGCCTTAATACCAGAGTAGGTTAATTAAACTTTGCTTTTCTATTTGCGTTACTCTGTTCAACTACCAGCCATGGCCTGTATTCCAAATGCATTTTCAGTTTTGCAGATATTAGCTGAGGCCATAACTCAACATTTGCAGGTAGCTATTCAGAGAATGGGAAGGACAAACAATATGGTGAAGAAAAACAAGCAACTCCACTCTTCTGATTCTTTTTTGTCTGTGCCAATGTCAGCTCATGCTTTGCTACTTGGATCTCCGAATAGCAGCTCACAGACCCCTCACCAGGATACACCTCTCTGAATTACAGGATTTCAGCACTCTGAAGTGGCATAACAACTTTGTAACCACAGAAAGAAGCTAGAATTGTATGTTAATACAAATAGTGCTCAACATAATTTTTGCTGGTATGAATTTAACAATTTCCAAATTGATTTTATGTAGAAAGCGGTCTCCAAGGAACAAAGCTGAACTTTTCAGTGAATCACCTGTGTTAAAGGCCTTAATAAATAGTTTATTCAAGAAAATGCACGCACAGTCAGGATTTATAAGTCCATATCAACTCTTAATCTCTGAATTTTATGCAAATTAGCAACTGAGTTTTCAGACTTCTTAACTTTCATGTCTTTATTTCAAGGAACCTTACCAAACTACACTGTTGGGGAGTATATTCCTAATGTCATTTTAATATTGAATTCTACTTTTTAACAATTTAGAAAATACGTGTTCTTTGTTTCACAATGCAGTATTTTAGATATTTCCTTTCAAGAGAATCTGAAAAAGTAGTAAGAGAATAACAGATTTCCTCTTATCCGGAACAGGTAGAATTCATTACATTAGAAATGCTGACACTGACGAATGCTGGCAATGTAGAGGCTAGTCCACTGGTCTGAAAGCAGACAAACATATGCAATGCCTCCGTTTGCTTTCTCCATGTGGAAACAGCCAGACAACATGTGGCATGTTTTGTAGAATCAAAACCCGAAAGGAGCAAACTAGCTTATGCAGCAACGGCCCTTTACTCTGTTTGGGAGCACAGAAAGAACCCAGTTTCTGATGACAATGAAAACATATCAAGTGTAATTCTGCGTGTTCCCCTCATAGGTTAGGCATGTAGAAATAAATTACAAATATCTGCTACACTGCTTCCTCATATACACTATTTAGGCAATTAACTTCTGTTTGAAAGGCTGTAAATGAGTGAATATTGACAAAAACCCCGATCTTTTCAGGTCTTAATTCTAATTTACCTTCTATGCCCTCTTCCAGAAATAGAAGTATCATTTTGTCATGTGACACCAACCGGCTTGAGGATCAATACAGCATTGTAACCTTGTTTCAGTTACATGATTTGATGAATTGGAATGTTTATCATCCATGAACTTAATCTGATGAAGATGATGCAATATCAGACAGAAATAGCTGTATACACATTAAAAAAGTTTTAATACTACTATGAAGTCTCCTCTGAGAAAGTTCAAACCTAAGTAAATCATGAAAGAAAAGAATGCATCTTGGGAAGTGTACGTATCAAATAACACAATATACTGGTTTTGGTTGGGATAGAGTTATTTTTCTTCATAGTAGCTCCTGTAGTACTGTCTTTTAGATTTGTGGCCAAAACAGTGTTGGTAATACCGGGATGTTTTCGTTATTGCTGAGCAGCGCTTGCACGGTGTCAAGGCCTTTTCTGCTTCTGACCCCAAACCACCAGCAAGTAGGCTGGGGGTGCACAAGAAGCTGGGAGGGGACACAGCTGAGACAGCTGACCCCAACTGACCAAAGGGATATTCCACACTGTATGATGTCATGCTCAGCAAAAAAAGCTGGGGGAAGGAGGAAGGGGGGGACGAAACGAGTGATGGTGTTTGTCTTCCCAAGTCAACATGAGATGGAGCCCTGCTCTCCTGGAGATGGCTGAATTAATGGGAAGCAGGGAATGAATTCCTTATTTTGCTTTGCTTGTGTGCTCAGCTTCTGCTTTACCTATTAAACTGTCTTTATCTCAACCCACGAACTGTCTCACTTTTCCCCTTCTGATTCTCTTCCCCATGCCACTGGGGGAAAGTGAGTGAGTGGCTGGCTGGGTCTGAGCTGCCTACCGGGGCTAAACTACAACACAGAAGAATTATTTGCTTCATGTTTTGAGCATGTACAGCTTTTCTAATGACATCAATCTTTGGAGAGTTTGGTATGCTTATAAGTCTGTCCAATTTAATTTTTCATGCTGCTAAAACGATTACGTAACTGACCTTAGTAATTCCCATAAAGTCATGAAGTGTAAGAGACAATACCATAAGACATATTCTTCTATCCCAGTATACTAATAATCTCTAATAATCACCAAAATATGGAACCACTGATTTGAACAAAACAATTCTATCCACATTTCAGAAAAACAGTTCCAGGTAGCCTTTAAGTGATGTGAAATATACTGCACTATATAAAAAACCATCTTTTAAAATTATTTTTTTGAATATTTGTAAAAAATACTTGGAAATTAAGTTGAATGCAAGGCAGTGTTTTGGCAACTTCTTCCAACTCTTACATAATCTGGACAAATATTTCGTATTATTTTTGTGTTCTGTTACTCTTAGCATTATTATCATGACAGCACAATCTTATTTAGAACACAGAATTTTAGAAATCATTCTGAAAATACATGTTATCAAGTTTTCTGTTTATGGATGAGAACTCAGTTCAGACAGGTTAAACAGCTTAAGCTCTGTATGGAGCTGTCCCTTACATATGCTACAACAGGATATTTAGGTCTGTTTCTACATTTCAAAGCACCTCCTTAGAAAGTGCATAATAAATCTAAAAAAAAGATTAATCAACTTTGATTTGACAGCCTTTTAGTCTTATTGCACTACACTTAAATGAGCAAGCATGTGAGTTTTCACAAATGCTTTATCATGATTTGTTATGTAAATTATGCATGCACTAATTATTAAAAAGAGAGACCCAAACAGACATCATGTAAAAAGATACATGAAGCTGCGACTGAAATTCATTTTTCTGTTCTGATTTACATATGATCTCCTGGAACAAAAAAATGCTGGAAAACTACAATGAAGAGAGGTAGAAACTCTAGTACCTTTGTGTAAAACGGTAAATATTAGGGACATCTAGAAGTAAAAATGTTATCATGCCATCTCCTCTTCCAAAATCAAATGCAGTGTGTAAAATCTCATTCATTTTAGACCTCTAGGAAAGGCTTATGGCTCTTAACTGGTGAAATATGAAAACCGTCTAACATAGCAAACCTGTGGTTTGCTACGCTGTCTTCATAAGAAACATTGACATCTTCACTAGCTTCCTTCAGTTTTACCGAAGAAATCAAGAGGAAAACCACATAAACTCGTTATATGTGTTTACATTACATGCAAACAAGCCATTATAGCAAGGCTGAACAGTTCATACATGTCTAACTAACCAGTTAAATTATAACTACAATGGCTAAAAGAGCTACTTTTAAACTGTACTTCAAGCATTCTCTAGCGCAGCAGAACAAAGGAGACTGCAAAGATGAAGGTAAAAAATAAAAGCTGTGGCTGCACGGTTAAAGAAAATTTTTCCTTTTTTTTTCTGCTGTTCTACAACCAGAAGAGACTTTACAACAGACATTTACATAAATGACCTGCTGAAAATATTAGAAAAAGGCGCTCTGTACTTTGTAGCGAATGTAATAGCTACCCGAAATTCTGTGGGAGTGCAGCAGAAATGGCATGGAGTTTTTTTTGTATTGTCAGGTAAATTTAATTCAGCAATCTAGGGCAGGCACCTAGTACAAATTTCCAAGAATTCCCTGCTTGATTCTCTTTTTGCAAAAAGCAAGAGCAAGATTCTTACCTCCATCTGCCAGTGCTCTGTCCACCCATCATTTACATCCATCTGGGTAATTCAACTTTATGTAACACTGTCCTCTAAGCACAGACTGTGCAAGAATCCAGGCAAAAGCCCTTTCTCCTTTCCCTTTCACTCAGGAGTTTTTATCCTGTTTTGCTTAATGAGTTTCTGTGTGCAATCTCACAAGGTAGAAAGAAAAGAAAAAAATCGGGCAGGGCCAGGGGAACAAATAGGAAGGAAAACTGACTTCCACTCGAAGACCATAATGTGGAAATGCATTTTAAGTGAAAAGACAAAAGAATTAATGGATATAGTAAACAAACTATCGGTGTATCTTTCTCTTTCCTTATGACTAATGACATTTGCAGTGCCTGCCAAGACCCAAGTGTGGTCTGGTTCAAGGAATGCTACAAAGTCCCGAAGAGTCAGCTTGGTATATGTGGAACTGGCATCTCAGTCTCTTGCTCCCAAATGTCTGTTGTTACTAAAGTATCAGAAAGAGAAAGAGGACAAAAGAAGGACAGAAATAAATCATACAGGTAGAAGTAGAAATTGATTTTTCCGGGCTTCAAATCAAGCACAAGATGTCACAAATTATTTACACCATTGGAGTGAATTCAGGTGCTAACCAATGGCCTATAGGACATTAAAGCAAATACAGCGGAGACGCAGGCACTGCGAGAGGAGCTTATTCTTGCTAACAGTGTATTTGTGTATGAACACAATGTCCCCATAACCACTTGCACTTCCAGTCCCACCTAAAAACTTTAAAACATACTTTCCCATTTTATCTAACTGTAAGTAAAAACTCTTTGGCTACATTTGCTGAAAACATTTAATTGTATATACATTAATTTAACTAAATGAACAGCAAGATCTACAACTGACAACATTAGGAGTGAAAAAGAGGTAAGAATCCTTTTAAAATTGTATTTTCTCATTTTCAAAAAGAGATTTGAGCTGATGATTCATTGCTTTTTTGTGATCTTGCTAATACTACTATTGTATTTACAAGCATAAAGGTGGTAATTTGACCAATATACTAATAATATAATTAGATACTAATTTTTTTACTGTTCAGAATGCAAAACAAGATAAAACAAGAAGAATGCACATTTAAGAACTATGCTAAAGATATATGACTAATAATTCAGAAGAAAATAGACAGGAAATGGAATGTCTTTGGTTTAATATTGCCTATTTTAACTTGTTTTAAAGGTCTCAGTTGAATATGTGTAATTGTGATAAATCAGAATTAAAGTACACATATGAAATACATGGAAGAATGTAACATGTCATCAACAAGGTTGGTAGCTCACGGATGAGAAAATACTGTATCCATAGCCTGAACTAAAGCACAGAAACTGCATTTGTAGAAAAATACATTTTAAAGAAGATCTCTATCGAAAAACAAATAGGAGAATGAAACAATATTCAACAAAAGCTTTTTCTCTGTTCGGTGCTTAAGAAAAAAAACAAAGCTGAGAATCTGAGAAAAAGCACAAGTCAAAAGCACAGCTAGCTTCACCTTCGAAAAGCAGGAAAGGATACAAGAATGCCATAACCCTAAAAGGAGATTTAAATATGACAATACTGTAGCATACCTCTGTGGTCTTAGAATTTGACTGTAAGCCAGCCAAAAATACCTGAACTTAAAGTAGAACACAAGCTCCGATCCTGTGTGTGTTAATCAGAAAGCTACTTGTGTCTGTCTGTCCAGCTCATTGCCTGTGAGATGCAAATAACTGCGTATGTAGTGATGAAAACTAATATGCAATAAAAAGCCTCATGATAATTATGGTCTGTGAATATTGGGTTATTTTAGAATGATTTCTTAAAGTAGGACAATAAATTTTGGAATTCTGTTTAACTGATTGAAGTCCATAATCCTGCTTTTAAGCCCAATTAATTGATCCAGCTCTAAACCCCTACTTCTTACATTACAAAATATACTCAAAGTCAAGTAGAGAAAATATAAGAAAAGCTTCTGGTAGTAGTAGAAGGGTTTTGAAAAAGAATGTGCACATCAGCAACAGCAGTCTAAGTGAAGCTGTGATATACTGCTAAAATTAAACTGAAAATCCAAAACGTCAGCAAAAATGCATGGGTTTACATCCTGAATTTTTGTCTGGAATTTCAGCTGAGTTTTTCTCTCTGCTAAACTTTAACACATTACATCATGTGCACATGAAAGTCAGTGCTGGGTATCCATTCAGAAGGACATCTGTTACCAAAAAAAGCTTCCCTCTGCTCCACATGTTAAATAGCTCTATTTATCTTGATAATATTTGACAACTTTACAACATATGGAATTTTTTCAGTTTGTACAGATTATTTGGACTTCTTTCCCTTTTGACCTTCCTCTCTGCCACAGCCACTCCTGGGTTCAGATACAATTTATTATCTTGAGATACTGCCACAAATCATCTTCAGGGACCAAACCCATTTTTTATTTTCTTTTTTTTTTTAATAGGTTTACTATGATTATCAAATTATACTGCTACAGCTAACACAGAAAATTCTTTCTGAAAGACTACAGACATTTTCACTAACCTCTCTCTGAACTAATTTTTGAAAGAATTGCCTGACTGTGAGTGTGGGAAGTCTCTCCAAATCTTGCCACCTGCAAGTGAAATGTGGCCCAAGCAAGAAGCTGTCACAGCCTTTTGGCTTTCCAACAGCCTTTAAAAAATTATCTCTGTTCACTTTCCAGCAGACAATGTCCACATCAGAAGAGTACCATTAGAGCTGTTAAACCAAGAATAAAACAATAAATTAGGTTTATCCAGGTTTCCTCAGCTCTAATGTGCAGATCAGCTCTCCGTGGAATCTCACACTATAAGCTCCCAACAATCTTAGTATACCAGTAAGGAGCTAAATGTACAGCAATGGGTAAAATGAAGAAGAATCCCACTTATGCCTCCAACAATAAAAGGTATCCTAGCTATAAACAAAAAATAACCTAGCTATAATTAAGGGAGAAACAGTTATAGCTGTTCTACATTTTAGGCTTCGGTCCTGCTTTCCATGCAATAGAGTAAGTTTCAGGTAAAAAAAAATTTAAGAGCAAATTCTGAAGCAGTGATACCTCTTCATACCTCCACAGAGCCACCTTTCAGTATGTTAGGTTAAGGAATGCTAAAAATGGTGTAACATGGTGCCACATAGAATCCAGGTCAACTGAGGAAGTTATTAAAGGCTTGGTTCAGACAAAAACAACACACTTCAAATTTCTAGAGCTATTTTGTCAGAAATAGCAGTGTGGCTCCATGAAGTTAGTACTCCAACTTGTGAAGAGGGTTTTTTTCAGGCAGCTTTTTTTAATCACAATTAGTATGAGAAGAAAAGCCATCTTCAAAGGCACTTGACAGAGTACCTGGTTTAGCAAATCCACTAGGAAGTACTACTATAATCTATAATGTTATTCATTACACTTTCATAAGTTCTTTTTAAGAAGTGTTCTGTTGCAGGCTGGTACTACGACTAGTCAATACACAGCAGCGCTTTGACCTGTATAAGATGACACAGTCTGAAGAAGAGGAGGCTGAGGGGAGACCTTATCGCTTTCTACAGCTACCTTAAAAGAGGCTGTAGTGAGGCAGGGGTTGGTCTATTCTCCGTAACTAGCAATAGGACAAGAGGCAATGGCCTCAAGATGCGTGAGGGGAGGTTTAGATTGGAAGTTAGGGCAAATTTCTTTACTGAAAGAGTGGTCAGGCATTGGAACAGGCTGCCCAGGGAAGTGGAGTCACCATCCCTGGAGGTGTTCAAAAAACATGTACAGGTGGCACCTTGTGACACGGTTTAGCAGGCATGGTAGTGTTGGGTTGACAGTTGGACTTGATGATCTTAGAGGTCTTTTCCAACCTTGATGATTCTATGATAACATGATGCTATATTTGGGCCTTTCTGCAGAATCAGCCACCTGAAAAAGTGGTAGCCCTTTGCTATGGTCAGTGATACTATCAGGAAATGTGCAACCAAATAACATCAAAACATAAAAAAAATTAAATTATAAGGGTATGTAAAAAAAAAATTAAGAATCTTTGACACAGATTCACACAAGAAAATGTAATTTGCACAAATGTAAGTGCTTACAGAAGATTCATCTACCTGAAACATGGCCTGCCATTTAATATGACATCAAGTTTTCATGGCATACTGCACAGTGAGGTAGATATGGAGAGGCGCCACACTATAAATCTCACATCTTCTTGTGGGATGCAATTTATGAGACAGCCATTGGTCAGTTTCAGAAAGTTTTTATTGACAAATATAAGGCAATGGGGGGACATGTAAACCCCTGGTCATCAGTCCTCCTCAAGAAGATTCTGAACTGGATTCTGTATACGCATCTGTCTAGATGTGCTGTGGAAGTCACGTAACCACATGATATCCCACAGAACTGCAAAGATTTCTTAGTCTAGGCCTACAATTTATACATAACATTACATAAAGATCTTTTTGTACATAGGAGATGTAATTGACTGAGACTCCAAACCCCTTCCTGCCTTACAGAATGTAGACAGCATCAAATGAAATGGCAAACCAAACCTGTACAAGAGAAGCTCAAGTGAACTGAAGAACATGAGTAATAAAGTCAAACAGTCCTCACCCTTTCTGAGGAGTATAGGCTCTCTTGAACTTGAAAGCTAGTCTGTTACCTTCACATTAGGCTTTACTAAATTCTGCATGGTTGACTAATTTCAGTGCTTGGGTTCATTAAAAAAAGGAAGATGTCACTCTGCATGAGCAGATGGACTATGTTCGTTTTTCCCCCCTGAGACATGCTGGATATTCTATTCATAAATCGATAAGGAAAACTCATTTATTCCCACTGCATGCAAGTAGAGATAAGACCAGAGAATTTAAATTTTAAATAAACAATGAATAAAGTAGATTCGCTTGTTTTTGGAAATGAACTAGTTCCTTTGGTCATGTTGTAAAAGTCCTGACTGTATGCAGTTTCTTATTGCATAATCTATAAAAAAAGAAGGAACCTGGCAGAAGAATAACGTAAGACAGCCAATTGCTTATAGCAGTACCATGTCCTTGTCAGGAAAATAGTTATGTTTAAACCATAACTATTCATTATACATCTAGCATTTTGAGTACTCATTTGTTCTGCACTTTTATTGTATGAACATACAGAACAAGGAGATTAATTATAAGATAGAAAGTTCTATTTTAACAAAAACATTAGGCAAAGTTCCAAATTAGTAAGCAAACCTCCCAAGTCATCAAAAATATACAGTAAAGTTCAAACACTGGCAGATTTAAACAAGGAAATTTTAATCTGAATGTTCTGTTTTTCAGCAGCCTAACAGCTGTGGGGCTGCCAAGAACTTAAAGTACTAAAAATACATTTTATCTATTTATTATTAAAGATATTGTTAATCTGATCATCTAACTTGAGAGATATCAGCTAAAATTCACACATCCAAAAGTAAGTTTTCTGCCTGCCATTACTGCAAACACCTAGCCACAGTATGAACTATGCACACTCTTGCAGCACTGAACATTCTACAAAACAGTTTCAGTCCCCCAAAAAACTCTTCCCTCCAAAACAAAAAAAAACCAAAAAAAAACCCAACAAACTGCTCTAGTCTGAAGAACTGCTATGAATTACTGGTATGGGATTTTTTCTGCTGCCCTTCTCAGTTCCTCTGAAGCAAACCCATTTCCCCATCCTCCTAAACGTCTGTTAGACATTTTTTGAAAAGGAATTTACCTTGTTTACTTGAGAGTCTTCATATTCTAACTGATTACACTGGGAGCTATTGCTTTCTTAAGCAAGTGACACAAGACCACAAAAATCTTCTTCTTTTGCATTAAAATGTCTTTAATTATAACTTCAAAAGCTGTGTTGAAATAAATCTAGATGAACAATTAAAATAACAAATCCTCATATCTTCCAATGTTTTAATCTTATTGTAAATTAAAGATCGTCATAACTAGCATTCATTCAAAAATTAATTTTGATACAACTTTAGCCAATATATTAACTGAACTAACACAGACACACAGGAGAAGTAAGAAAACAAGGAAAGGTTCTTGCTTTCCAGAGGCCACAGTTAATGTAAGTTACAATGAATAAAAAGAAAGCTGTGCCCATCATTGTAAACCAAGGTCATCAGCATCTGGATGAAATGAGTTAGGAGGCCATAAGAAAACCTGCGAGAAGGAAAAGATGGGAGAGAACTACACAAATCAGTGATGCAGGCTGACACATCAACACTTAGAAACAAGAAGTGTTGATGCAAACAGCTCATATCACTCATGTTTGCTGTGCAAAGGCAAATCACATTACACTTATGCCAAATGTTTCACAGCTCTTGTTTGTGCAGTGTTGGAGAAGGGGAGAAGGAAGAGAGAAGTGTAGAATGTTGAGTGGACACTCTAATTCTTGGATGAGAAGTGTTGGATGAGCATGATGATCACACCCATGGCAGTACCGTTATGAAGGAACAATGACAAGCTGCAGGAGGGCAGTGCACTGTTCTATCAACTAGGACATACAGTGGTGTCATTACTCTTAGACACTGCAAAAGATGTGCATGGTTGTATAAGCACAGCAGCAGAATGTGATACTGGTTTGCCACAGTCAGACCAACAGGAGACGGGACTTTTGAATCTAATAGACTAACTCCTATTCATGTCACTTCCACTATTGTTTTAGCTCACTGCAGTAGTCCATTTGTATGGCAGTCTTGAGGCTGCATTTGGGACAAAGTCCCAAACCTACCAAGGTCAAATAGTTTTAAAAGCAAAAAGAAGGTTGAAACAGAAATATTTTTATATATCTGTACAGATTTTTTTTTATACTTGAAGTGCTATGAGAAGTGGTGTTATGCAGGAAACAAAGCTATTTGTTATCCATAATTCATCACTTCCTTTAATATGTTACATGATTAAAGTAATATATAGACAAACTTCTTCTGTCTCTTTCAGGAAACTATGGTTCTGGATAGGATCTAAAACGGATACACTCAGATAAAAATACTCAGTAAGGATTTATTTATATTCTTTTACACCCTGAAGCACTGCTAGACTTCTAAGACTGTTCTGTGCTAAGACAGACACCCATGGATCCTTTTTAACATTGACAAAAAGTATGGTTTCTGGTACTGGCAGTTGTCAAAACAGCATCGCTCTGAAAATTTCAGACTTGTGGTCTATCCCCATTTCATCTGTTTCTGAAGAGAAAGTGACAGCATTGGTCTTTGAAACAGGTATGTAGAACTCTAGGCCCAATAGGCCTAATTTAACCACTGAGCAATCACGGCACACCATCCCCTACTGGTTCTGCCTTTGACTAGTCATAACTATTGAATATATTAAAATCCACAAGATGAAATTGAACAGTAAAACAAAGAAAAAGAGTCAGAATTTTCTTGAAGCTCACAGTAGCAACACTTAAGAAATTTCAGAGCTAGACAAATCCATTTCCTATACAGTGTATATGAACCATGCTGCACATATAAATTCAGTTTCCTGGCTTTATTTAAATATCCCACAGGGATACAACTGTCTCTTCTGTTCCGTTTCAAATACTTCTCTCTCTACATCTATCAGAAATAAAGTTTATCGTGCCTAAATCAGAGTTTTGGACTGTATTGGGTTTGTGTGGCAAGGTTTTGGTAGCAGAGGGGCTATAGGGGTGGCTTCTGTGAGAAGCTGCAAGAAGCTTCCCTCATGTCTGATAAAGCCAGCACCAGCCAGCTCAAAGACAGACCCACTGCTGGCCAAGGCCAAGCCAATCAGCGACAGTGGTAGTGCTTCTGGGATAACATATTTAAGAAGGGGAAAAAAACTGCAGCGATACACCAGTCGAGAGAGAGGAGTGAGACGATATGAGAGAAACAACTCTGCAGACACCAAGGTCAGTGAAGAAGGAGGGGGAGGAGGTGCTCGAGACACCGGAGCAGAGACCTTTCCCTTGCAGCTCACGATGAAGACCATGGTGGGGCAGGCTGTCCCCCTGCAGCCCATGGAGGTCCATGGTGGAGCAGATCTCCACCTGTAGCCTGTGGAAGGGACCCCAGGCTGGAGCAGGTGGATGCCTGAAGGAGGCTGTGACCCCGTGGGGAGCCTGTGCTCGAGCAGGATCCTGCTGGAGCCATGGAGAGAGGAGCCCACGCTGGAGCAGGTTTGGTGGCTTGTGACCCCATGGGGGACCCCATGCTGGAGCAGCCTGTTCCTGAAGGACTGCACCCTGTGGAAGGGACCCATGCTGGGGCAGTTCATGAAGAGCTGCAGCCCTCGGGAAGGACTTACATTGGAGAAGTTTGTGGAGAACTGTCTCCCGTAAGAGGGACCCCATGCTGGAGCAGGGGCAGAGTGTGAGGAGTCCCCCTCTGAGGAGGAAGGAGCGGCAGAGACAATGTGTGGTGAACTGACCACAACCCCCATTCCCCATCCCCCTGCGCCATTAAACTTTCCTTTTCTCCCCAAGTTCAGTTTGTTTCGTCCGTGAGAGTAATTGGTGAGTGATCTCTCCCTGTCCTTCTCTCGGCCCACGAGTCTTTCACCACATTTCCTCTCCGCTGTCCAGCTGAGGAGGGGGAGTGACAGAGTGGTTTTGGTGGGAACCTGGCATTTATCCAGGCCAAACCAAAACACAGACATACTTTTCATACGATTCTGCTTACAGAATTTTATAAAACGATACAATGGATCAATAAGGCCCTGCAGTTCTTCTAGAAAGAAAAATATAAAATGCATACTTCTTTGTTTACAACATATGTAGCCTTCTAGAAAGGGTAAAAAATTATTTCTGAACGTTATTTTCCTTGTTTGGCCACTGTTTAAAAGCAAATTTTACAGATAATTTCACCTCCTGTTCATTAGTAAGTTTTCAGATAGGCAATGATAAGCCAGGGATCACTTTCAATATTTTTTTTTATCATCATCTTTGGAAGAGGTTGTATCAAAATTAGTCTGTATTAAAACTAGACTGCATCAAAATTATAGTAACTCAGAAATACCACGAACATAGCCAGACTCAAGATTTCCCAGGTGAAGCTGCAATACAGTGTTCAAACCTCAGCCAGCTGGTGATAAGTGCTACAGGTACCCATTTTACTAAATGAGAAGTCAAGACCAATAGCCTTGCAAAGGTATCAACCCCAGATTAATAAGGAAATAAAACTATGTGTATTATTTGTTAATGATCTCCTAAGAATACACAGTTCGGTTTTTCTCTGCAAATATGAGATCTATACCATTTTTTATGATGAAAGCTGACAGTGTAAGATAAATAAATCACTCAGAAAAATGCCAGAGGTCAAGGATAATGACCAGGAATCAGAAGAGCTGTGTTAAAATTCTGAGAAATTGAAACACAGAATTTGTTTACAGCTGCACATTTTTTAAAAGAATAAATATTATATTCTCACTCTTGCTGTATTATCTTGCTCCATAGCTTCCTCTCCAGCAGCACATCTACTCAACACATTCTAGGGCACTGTTACACCTGAGGATGTGAAAATAGATACTCCAGAGCCAGTCTGCAGCTACAGGCATTTGATATACAAGACCTCGTATCAGTTCGTAGGGATTAAGAGAGAACAAACTTCTTTCTCCATAGAGAACCTGGTCCCCTCTCCAAGAACAGCACAGGCAGGAAAACAAACCATCATAGCACAACTTCCTTAATCCTCCATCTCTATCACCCAAAAATCCCCATGTGCAAAACTTAAACATTGCAACTGTTTCCTATTACGTGTCATTAGCAAATTAATTCATTGAATTCATCTGCTACTGTAGTGAGGAAGTGAAATTTTGCCTGCTCTGAAAGAACCAACCACTGCAGTAATTGCCCACAGGCTGCGGTCTATGGTAATACCACCTGAACACAAATTCACAAGAATCAGTGACAAAGCCCCTCCTGAAAGGAAGGGAGGAAGCAAGTGGAACCACTCACTTGTTAAATTAGACACAACTGCCACTCACTTTAAAATAGCTATATGTGATAGACTATTATTTAGGGTGTTCTTTTTTCTTTACTCATGCCCAAGAAGCCCACAGACAGAAAGGGCACAGCAAAACTGCTGCAAACTTTAAAAGATTCTAAGAAGGTCTGTGACTTCTCAGCCCTGCATCCCAGGCTGTTTCCTCCAAATAGTCTTTGTTTCATTTCTGGTCATAGGGAACAACAAACACTGACAGTATACTCAAGTTGGCTATGCACTTTAATTAATTTATAAACCTTCAACAACTATATGGAAATCATCAGAATGGATCAGACCTCTGTATGAAAATAGAAACGCTTCATCGTGGACTCCACAACAACAGAGTTCAGAAAAATATAAAAGCAAGCAAAGAAACTCCACATTTTGGCATGACAACAGCAGAAGTTGCCTCTTAGATTCCTTATAAAACAGGTAAGTGAAGAATAAAGATAAGTAATTAGTTCAGGACCAGATTATTTATGCCTTTGGACATTCATTAGCTCTTAGAAAATAGTGGAGAAAAAATGTGTAGTCCAACATACTTTTTTTTGTTCACTTCAATGAATAAAAACACATACGTTTGTGGGACACCATTTCATTTCTGCCGTCATTGTAAAAAATATTTTTAGTTGCTGTTAAGAGCAACACGAGCTATCCTGCGGAGTACAGATGAGAAAACACCCTGACAGAGTTTCAAAAAAGATACACTCAGTCTCTTGCAAGAAGCGTGGCAGAATGCTTAAGAAATCCAGGAGAAGAGCTTTTTAAGTATTACTAATAGGTTTCTCCATATGCTGCAGCCTCTCTTTTCTGTGGGTGATATGTCTGAACTGCAGATAAGCTGAATCATTGCTACCGAGAGCATACAACTGGGTCTGACATGGGCCAGCATGGGTCCAAAAGGATTTATTAGTGAGGCATTCTCTGCGTATATGTCACCTTTCAAATCTGGGGCCAGGCTTAGAAGCAGCTCAGCACTCATTAGTCAGTCTGACAAATATCAGACAACCCCATGCAGAGCAGGTTCAGGGTTCTCAGCAGCCAGCAGTCAGAACCAGGAGAGCTGGAAAGCTTAATGCCCATACGCTTGCATAGCCTGTGACAGAGAGTTTGGCTCTGCAAGTATCATTTTTTATGGCTTAGCAGTGACTCCTGCAAACTAAGTATGGATCTCTAGAGATGTGTCTTCACACCACAGGCCTCAAAACTCTGAAGTCCATTTGTTACCTTGGGACGGATCCAAACGCAAGTGCACTTCTAAATGAACACAAGTTGACATGTAAGGGTAACCTGGAGTGCACTGAAAGCAGCACGAGGATATTTTCACAGAACAAGTTTGACCAAACTCTGTGAATCTATTCAGCTGCATTTACATGGCAAACTCCAGCGCTTCTGGGAAGGTAGTGACACCCGAGATGGACAAACTCAATGTGGACCAACCTCAAGCTGATCCAAAATAAGGCCTGAAGAACTTGGCTTAGCTCTGTTCCATGACACATGGGAGTTTCAAAGTCATGCTGTTTAGAAGTTAAAAATCTGTGAATGCTTTTCGTATTTGGGCTTTCAATTAGTGAGCTTATCCTAACTTTATAATGAAGGGTTAAGTGCACATGCAAGTGCAAGTGCCTGTGAGAAACTATGTCTCCTGAAGAAATCAACCCAAATTGTAGGCAAACATTCAGAACTTAGGTAAAATTCACTGCTAAAGCTGACTCTCATGACTCCTTATTACGTTCATCACTGAAGAAACTTGTCATTTAAAAGTGTCAATACACAGTACTCATGTCTAACTTGCATATTTGCATTAAAACCGATAGCAGTGTCCACCATGGAATTGAGTTCTGGAAGTTCTTCAGTTGAGTATCATGCCAGCAACATGCACTTACATATGCTGATTTAGTTCTCTATATAAATATTAAGGCAAGCTCCAGCCCTCCATAAATTACCAAACTCTGTTGGATATCTCTGAACCTCTGATCTCCAGTCTTTGCCATTTATTACAAACAAACTTATTTTTAACCCAGTTTCCAAAGAAAACCCCAATAAATTTATTTGATAGGTATCTGCATACTAGATTTGTACCTGCAAACTCAATTGTGTATAATTACAAGATATGAGACATAAGATTTGGAAAAGAATATCTAGAAATTGCCTAAGAGAAAACTTACTACAGGAATCATTTATATTAGGAAAAAGATTGTTATCAATTATGCAAAAACCCCAGATAATATGTTACAATAATAATGAAGATATAACATTTTCAAAGCAACTGCTACTGCTTTATAAATTTTTAGCAAAATTTGTCCCCTTATGGGAAATCTACGAATCATGATCGGACTGTATTTTGTATTGGACAGATTTCTTATCAGGAACACAGCTTTACAGTGTTGGTAAATAAATAAATCTATTTTGCTTGTTTATTTTGTTTCAACTAATATACACTGATCACAGGAAGACGGATGTGAGTTGGCATCTTTGTCACTTCACAATCTAATGTCCATCTGCTTGACAGCTAAAATACTTACATCTTAAACAGAAACAGCAGGATTTTCATGCTGAAGATTATAAGCAAAAATCTAACCTCATTTCCTTACCTACCACTATATGTGGAAAATTCACAGTAATCCTTGAAAACAATAGTCTTGTAAGGCAAAACCTAATACTGCATTGTGGGATTTGCTATATCTTATGCAGTGGTACAGGTATTTATCTGAGGGAATCAACCCTCCTTCCATTAATTAACAGCAAAAATTGATTTGAAGAGAAAAAAATAAAATCATTCTTAATTTGTGTTCAAAATGAAATAATGTTGTAAATCGTAATAGTGTTTCCAACTGAACGGAATTTGCATGAACAGATTTTCATGTGCAGCCAAGAAGGAGGAAGAAGATGTGAAATTGCAATCATCAGTTGCACATAACAGTAACAGTTTGACCACCCAGATTTATTATCCATCTTCTGTTTTGTTGGCTGGATTGTTTCTTCATCATATGGCTGCAGAGTGCATAGAAACATATGCTAAACCAAGATTTATTACAGCACAATAGCTACCTGACAGCAGACACCTGAAACTTACTTTTATTTCCTTTTTTAATTATAGATTTGCTGTCCCATTTATATTCTCCTGCATCAGAATGACTATGATCTATACTATGATCACTTGAGGCAACAGTGTAAATGTTAGACTGGATACACTGAATAATCTATCCATGCTCTCCAACACCTGCTAGTCTGGAGATAGAAACAATGAGAGAGAAAAACACTAATACAGTTAAAAGCAGGAGATTTTGCCGCTGTATGTGAGCAAAAGGAGAAACAGGGCAACAAATTTCTGATCATATAATTTCTACCAAAGCCAAACATCTAACGATTGACCAAGTTACGCACTTCTCAGTGCTCTGAAGTACACAGAAGTTGCAAAACTGGTGACCAACTGAAAAAACATCACCAGGGTGTCACAGGAAAGACAGTGCCCTCCACCCTTTCCCCAAATAATTTGCTCACATTGATATAGTGGAAAATGTCTCTTGACGTTCAAACTCGCCATCACCAGACTGCAAGGCACAAGTCAGGTTAGAACCAAGTTGCTATTAGAAACTGTTCCTTCTATATCATTACCTCTACTATTCTGCCATCATCATTATACAGCAGGACAGCTACGACTTGGTCGCCATCACAGAAACATGGTGGGACAACACGCGTGACTGGCATGCTGTTATGGATGGCTACAGACTCTTTAGGAAAGAGAGGCCAACAAGGAGAGATGATGGAGTTACTCTATATGTGAGGGAGCAACTGGAACGCATTGAGGAAATGAGGAACGAGTTGAGCTTATGGGTTAGAATTAAGGGACAGGCTCATAAGGGTGACATTACGGTGCATGTGTACTACAGGCCACCTAACCAGGAGGAGGAAGTTGACGAGGCTTTCTACAAGCAGCTGCAAGCATCCTCACAGTCACAGGCCCTGGTTCTCATGGGGGACTTCAACCACCCTGACATCAGCTGGGAAGACCATACAGCTAAACAGGCGCAATCCAGGAGGTTCCTACAGAGCATCGATGATAACTTTCTGATGCAAGTGGTGGAGGAACCAACAAGGAAAGGCACTCTGCTGGACCTTGTATTAACAAACAAGGAGGGACTGGTGGAGGATGTGAAGGTCAGAGGTAGACTCGGCTGCAGTGACCATGAAATGGTCGAGTTCAGGATCCTGCATAGAGGAAGCAGGGCGATAAGCAGGATCAAAACCTTGGACCTCAGGAGGGCTGACTTTGCCCTCTTCAAGGAGCTACTGGGAGGAATCCTGTGGGCCAAGGCTCTCGAAGGCAGGGGGGCCCAAGAGTGCTGGTCGCTCTTTAAACGCCACTTCCTCCATGAGCAGGAGCGGTGCATCCCCCTGAGAAAGAAATCGAGCAAAGGAGGCAGGAGACCTGCATAGTTAAACAAGGAGCTTCTAGCGGAGCTCAAGTGGAAGAGAAAGGTTCATGGAATGTGGAAAGAGGGGCAGGCCACTTGGGAAGAATACGGGAATGTGGTCAGGGCATGCAGGGATGTGACGAGGAAGGCCAAGGCTCACCTGGAATTGAAGCTGGCAAGGGATGTCAGAAACAACAAGAATGACTTCAACTACATCAGCAGCAAAAGGAAGGCTAGGGACAATGTGGGGCCGCTGCTGAATGAGGCAAGTGTCCTGGTGACGGAGGATGCAGAGAAGGCAGAGCTACTGAATGCCTTCTTTGCTTCAGTCTTCAGTGCCAAGGCAGGCCCTCAGGAATCCGAGGCCCCGGAGGTAAGAGAAGAAGCCTACAGTGAGGATGACTTTCCCTTGGTCGAGGAGGACTGTGTGAGGGATCGCTTAAGCGATCTGGACACCCACAAATCCATGGGCCCCGATGGAATGCACCCACGAGTGCTGAGAGAGCTGGCGGATGTCATTGCTGAGCCACTCCCCATCATCTTTGAGAGGTCCTGGAGGACAGGAGAGGTGCCCGAGGACTGGAGAAAGGCCCATGTCACTCCAATCTTCAAAAAGGGCAAGAAGGAGGACCCAGGGAACTACAGGCCGGTCAGCCTCACCTCCATCCCGGGAAAGGTGATGGAGCAGCTTATCCTGGAGGCCATCATCAAGCAAGTGGAGGAAAAGAAGGTTATCAGGAGTAGTCAGCATGGATTCACCAAGGGGAAATCATGCCTGACCAATCTGATAGCTTTCTACGATGACATGACTGGCTGGGTAGATGAGGGGAGAGCTGTGGATGTTGTCTACCTAGACTTCAGCAAGGCTTTCGACACTGTCTCTCATAATATCCTTCTAGGGAAGCTCAGGAAGTGTGGGCTGGATGAGTGGTCAGTGAGGTGGATTGAGAACTGTCTGAACGGCAGAACTCAGAGGGTTGTCATCAGCGGCGCTGAGTCTAGTTGGAGGCCGGTAACTAGTGGTGTCCCTCAGGGGTCAGTACTGGGCCCAGTCTTGTTTAACTTCTTCATCAACGACCTGGATGAAGAGTTAGAATGTACCCTCAGCAAGTTTGCTTATGACACCAAACTGGGAGGTGTGGTAGATACACCAGAAGGCTGTGCTGCCATTCAGCGTGACCTGGACAGGCTGGAAAGTTGGGCAGAGAGGAACCTGATGAGGTTCAACAAAGGCAAATGCAGGATCCTGCACCTGGTCAGGAACAACCCCATGCATCAGTACAGGCTTGGGGTGGACCTGCTGGAGAGCAGCTCTGCAGAGAGGGACCTGGGTGTCCTGGTGGACGACAGGTTAACCATGAGCCAGCAGTGTGCCCTGGCTGCCAAGAAAGCTAACAGGATCCTGGGGTGCATTAAGAAGAGTGTGGCCAGCAGGTCGAGGGAGGTTCTCCTTCCCCTCTACACTGCCCTAGTGAGTCCCCATCTGGAGTACTGTGTCCAGTTCTGGGCTCCCCAGTTCAAGAAAGATGAAGAGCTACTGGAGAGAGTCCAGCGGAGGGCTACGAGGATGGTGAGGGGACTGGAACATCTCTGCTACGAGGAGAGGCTGAGGGAGCTGGGCTTGTTCAGTCTGAAGAAGAGAAGGCTGCGAGGGGACCTTATAAATTCTTACAAATATCTTAAGAGTCGGTGTCAGGAGGATGAGGCCAAACTCTTTTCAGTAGTGCCCAGTGACAGGACAAGGGGCAGTGGGCACAAACTGAAGCTTAGGAAGTTCCGTCTGAACATGAGGAAGAACTTCTTCCCTCTGAGGGTGACGGAGAACTGGAACAGGCTGCCCAGGGAGGTTGTGGAGTCTCCTTCTCTGGAGATATTCAAGACCCGCCTGGACAAGTTCTTGTGCAGCCTGCTGTAGGTGACCCTGCTTCGGCAGGAGGGTTGGACTAGATGACCCACAGAGGTCTCTTCCAAACCCTAACATTCTATGATCTGTGATTCTGTGATCTGCTAGGAAGGGGAATCCTTACATAGATTCCTACATCTGCATGTCTGTGACTAGAGTTACTGCAGTATATGGACATCTCTTAAGCTCACTGACCAAGTAATTCCACTGAAATGAATGGACATTGAACTGTATAGACCTATTAGCATATGAACACATGCACACAAAACTAGGTTTCCATGAGGAATGGTGGAGGTCAGAATCTAGCTAATATTGATGTTCATCTTGGTCATCTGGTTGAAGCGATTATCAGACAATTACTTGGGAAAGCAATGGGCTGAACCTAATATTTCATTAGATCACTCCATAAACCATGACAAGTTAAAGCTAATTATTTAAAAATAATCTGTTATTAATTTTGCTCACAAAACTGCAGATGGGTTATAAAATAGTAGTAATAAAAACTCCATACATATTTATTAATTTTAGAAGTCACAGACCAACTATTATATTGCTGAAAATAAATCATTCATATTAACTTCTAAAGGAAGTATGTGCCAATAGCTGCATCCTTCAGTGCATAAGTCCATCTTTCTTAACTCAGACACTGGCATTCGAACAAAGGAGAATGATTTTCAAGATGCTAAGTTTCTTTAAATTATGAGTTTAATCTTCGTTCTAGCCAATCACGCTTGAAATGTTTAAATTTAGCAGACAAAACAAGTCTGAAAACTATTATTTTCTTACTCAGCAAAAAGAGTTTTCAAACTCTAGAATCAAAATTTCAATGATATGGCTTCAGAGCCAATAAAAAATAACAGATTTAAAGCCTGATGTTTCCATTAAAAATTTAAACATATATCTTGTTTACTGTCTTCTACAAACACTGTGTTGACCTTACAATGCACTTTGGGGTTCCTTTTCACCAGATAAAAATATAAATACGTATGTTGTTCATAGCCTTGTTGTTATGTAATATTAAAAATATGTATTCCCACAACAGACACTTGTACTGTACATAATATATTGTCCTTTGGCAGTTGAACAGTTACAGCTCCGTTAATTCATTTTCTGTGTTCATACAAGAATTGCACCCTTTCGTTTGTATGTTAAAGCTATTAACTTTATGACAGCCCCACAATTTTTTTGAAACTATAGCCTAAACTTTGAACTTTTTAATATCAATTTTTGGTTTACTTCAAATCTGTGAAATAGGTTTACTATTTTTTAACATGTTGCCGCTTTTACTGTCCCAAAAGCCCGGATCAAAAGACACATTATTTTTGACTGAACAAATTGTGCTTTAGGCAGCAAATCAACAGCATTGTAATATAAAAACACAGACAGGAGTTTTGGCTTTCAGTTGTCCTATGAGACAGGTGGTTTACCCTATTCAGTTTGTCAGAGTTGATTACAAGACAGGAGCTTTTCCACTTTTTACGCTTGGATGAAGATTTTTCAGGTGACAATACCCAAGGTTAATCTCTTAATGGACAGTAGACAAGATTTCACCTACAGTGTCACTTAACTTAGAAGAGTCCACCATTAAATATTTAGAAATGTCAATCAAACACTATTTAAATTCTAGTTAAATGCATCTTTTTGATTCTGCTTTACTTACTTAATTAGCTACAGAAATATCAAGTAATCTGGAAAGTTCCTGGGGACACTATGGAAGACAAAATAAAACACAACCCCAACAATATGGGTTTTTTTTCACATATGGAGGGTGTGTGGTTATTTACATTATGTTTGTGTAAAGTAAGTTTTCACACCAGCCACATACTCTTAAGTGCTATTTAAAGCTTTATGTAGTTACAGCGCTTCTCCATCGAGAACTACAGCTCAAAAACCACAGTATGTTGAAGAAGCTTTAAGAGTTCACACAGGGAGCTTAACTGTTTCACTATTTCTGAAAAATAAGTTACTTAAAGTACCATGGCAATGACCTTCATGAACCAAGAAACCTTCTTCGGAGCTCCTCCCAACCCCAAAGACCTTCCCTCAGATTTTAGCTGCTTCCTTGAAGCTCCCTCCTTGTCCTCCTCTCAGTCTCCTGCCCTACAACAGCACCCACTGTTCACAAGCCTTGAACTTACTTTTATAGGGCCATCCAAAGCTGAAACCTCTCTCGTTGTGCCTGTCTTACAGCTGTAGTTTTTATTATTTATTTTTCATTATTTTAAGATGCTTTATGTTTTAATTTACTGATTTCAGCAATATTTTTCAAGAACATGTTCTTGAAGCCCTCCTGTAAAATCACAGGTGACCTTACACTTCCTTCATGATTCATGTTAAAAGCAAATGGCAACAGCTAATCAAGGAAATTCAGCTTTGCTATCTTAAAGTCATGTTTCTCTCCTTGGGACCCAATTCAAAATATGTATACATCTTAATTGCACTAACTCCAGTGAATCCCACACAATTCAGAATTAGGGCTAATGTACAAGTGCTACCTATGAATACAGAAAACCTCATCACTGGCTATTACATATATAAGTCCCTCCAAATTTTGTCTGGTGTTTAAATAAATTAAAAAAAAAAAAAAGCTGAAAATGAAGCAAGATAGACTTCTGAATCCTTGATTTACAGAACAGTTCACATATTCCACCTTAATATAAACAGGTGCCTTCCCCATGGTTTCTGACTCCCATATATGGAGCATTTTAAGGGTGCATTGAATTCTCTACCACGTCAATGGAAGTTCTGCATGCAAATAAAATATCAGAGACATCCACAGGCTGGAGGACAAAATTTTGTCATGTGGATATAGATGTTCCTGCAACGGTATATTCCAAAAGTGGAATGCACTTCTTGTGTACTTTCCTTTCACAGTCGCTCAGTACTGAAATAAATAAAAAAATACCTACAGAAACAAAAAGAGTATGGAGATTATTAATTTGTCTGATTTATTTCACAGTTTCCCTCAATTTCTTTTATTTCATTAATTCAGTGTTAAGATCCAAATTGTAACAAGGCATGCAGGTAGCTAGGCAATTTAAACGTTCTAAGCTTTCAAGTAACTCATGTTTATTTCAAGCATTATTTTATGTGAATAAACGGGCAAAAAAATAGTTATACTAAATTCTTGAAAAAAATTAGATTTCAGAATTTTTTTTTGTCATATTTCATGACCTGCAGTAAGTAAAGAAAGATGCAGAGAAGGATGGAGTTTACTTAGATGTCAAAATTGCTCCTAAATTTTAGGTGTTATGTAAGAGTTGTTTCCTAAATTTATGCTGGCACGATCTCTTTCTGATTCCTTGACTAATCAGAGAATTTAAGCACTTGCTTTACAAGGAATGTTTCACCAGCTAGGGGAAGCTAAATAAGGATGGACTGAATCTTCCAGTTATTTACTGTAAGTATTTCAGGCTCTTTGGTGTCATATAATTTTTTTTACATTGTCCAAACATTGCTTATTTCTTCAGAAAATGCAATTCTAGTCAGCCCTTCTATTGCAGCTAGCACACAGATAGGCTTATAATCTAAATATAAGACATCAAGATAGAAAAAAGAAACACAGACTGTGAAAAAAAAAAGTTACATAACCCACACATACCTAGCACAGCTTTTTTTTTTTTTTTCCTCAGGCCTCAAGCTACCTTTGCTTTTAATAGTGGATGTGCAGCAACAAAGGACTTTATTTTCTTTTCTGCTTTGAATTTTGCTTTTTAAACATCCTCCTCTACTTCCCGGAATACTTAAAGCCTTCTAACTGCTGGCTGGATGAAAAACACACTTCTTCCTTTGTTAGTGCCATTCTGGAGTCCAAGAGTTGGTTTCCATGACTTCAGCACTTCTCTCATTCCTATATTCCTGTTACAGCTAGTAATAAAATTTGCACTGATTTCAGAGATAGATTTCAACCAAAACTGTATACTTTTGCAAATGCCACTCTGGCTGCTTGAAGGCATTAATCAGAATTTACAAAGTCTCATTAGAGATGTGGGGATTCTGCTCTGTAATTGGCAGGTTAGGCTGGTTGCTGACTAATGATTGGATATCCAACAGGATATACAAGGCAGAGAAGTTGGATAATTCTTTCAAAACCAAACTATTTTTCAGTTAAGAGTTTTTCTTTACATTTCTCAAGTGCAAATGTAGTAAAATGTAATGTACAAATCAATAAAAAAACACTGCCTTTGCAGAGGGTAAGTAAAAATACCAGCATATTTGAAATTTTGTTTTACTGATGTTTTTGAGAATTTGTACTGCAAGAATCATTCCAATGTAGTATTAATTCACTGGGCTTTGTATAGGAATGCAAGAAATTTACCTAAAATATATAATGATTCAACTTTGATCATACTACTCCAATTATATTGTACAGACCAGAAAAGACATAGTAGCAGTTTCAAGTAGGGTATGGTTGAGCGTTGGAGGTGTTCTGGGCAAACCCGTAAGAATAAAACAGAAAGCTTTAGGGAGCAACAGTGCACACTGCCAGGCAAGCAGTAGAGTAATACGAGAGTAGAAATAAAAGTTATAAAACTAAAAGCCTGAAGTAGTTAAACCCAAGCTGATTACTTGCCTTATCTCAAGGTCATCTATCCCTGTCTGTCTCCATGAGATTATTATCGACTTTTCAAAAGCCATGATCTTGAACTGTTCTCAGCACAACTTAATACTGTACATGCTTCTGGGAAAGCTTAGCTTTCTAGTCTGACTGCAGTTATGCTTTATACAGTGCTAGTCTTCTAACTTCAGACAGGAGGTTCATGGACTGCTTCAGTTTTAAGGGTAACATGTGAAGCATTTTTATCTAAAATGAATGGAAAAAAACATTCTGGACTCAACAATTCTGTTTGGATCCAGACAGCTTCGCTAGTTCTGTGAATTCCCAGGCCAGTACTTCCACAGTTCTCTTTTCCTCAGGAAAGTATTAACTGCTGCAGAGTAAGGTGTTTCATGTGACAGGAGACATGCATATGGAACAGCAGGTCACATGAATGTCACTGACTGTTATTCTAGGCACTCAATAACTTACATGCTGCTTTCAGTACATTTCAGAAGGGAATGAAAACACTTCTAAAATTAAAAGCAGTGCTCATTCTTAGGATAAATAGAGCTGTTTTATAGAGAAAAAGAATTTGTTGGAAAAGATACCATTTTTCTAGTGCTTACAGGTTTTTTCTTGATTGCCTACCATAATAGAATACGGATACTTCGCACTTCTTTCTTCCATACAGTTAGACTACTGACTAATGTCCAAGCAGGAGTGCATTTTGAATGGCTTGCTCATTTAGAACTCTTATTCAGATACCTGAATATTATTTTATCTTGAAATATGTCAGTCATGGGGACCTTCACATAAGGCTAAGCCTGTGGGTCGGTCTTTCCCTACATGGAAAACTGTAGGTGTAGATAAGGCTTTGCACATATTTATTCTACAAATATTTGTGAACAGATGGTAAACTGTTGGCATCGGTAGAGATCTGGACAGACATTAATGACAAGGATAATAAAGCAGTTTTCTAGAGAAAATTCAAGCCCTTAGCACTAGAAAAGGTCCAACATTCTTGAGTGTGACTAACCAATATGGCAGAGGAAGTCTACTTTTCTCTAGAAGAAGGCAGCATAGCCTATTTTTACTTTACAGAGATCTTACTTTCCCAAAAAAAGCAACATCTATTTCTTCTTTCCTCACCCTGTTAAAGAAGATGAGACACCTTCCCATTCTGTGCACCAGAGAGTGGATCTGCTTCAATGGCACGGCAAGCACCTCGCTGAGCTGATCTTAAAGGGTTGTGTTATGGCTCTTCTGATTCTGAAATCCATTCAGTTTGCTAATGCCAAACATTTGATTGGCATTCTCCCCATCATACTGAGGAAGTAACTTTCTGGCAGATACCCTCTATATATATTAAACAACAGGCACTATAACACAACAGTCTCCTTAAGTCTTAACATTGTGAGAAATTGCAGAGTTAATTGCCCTATCCATCTATTTTTCATGCTTTGCTTTTTAAATGTCTAGACAGTGATACATTATGTCATGATTATATGCATGAACAATCATAAGCTGTCAATGCATTCACCCTACACAGATCTTCCAAATGGAAAAATACTCTCAAAAGATATCAGCATCACAAAACAGCCAAAACTCACAACAAAAAACATTATTTTAGAGAAGAAATGGACAAGAGAAACACAGAACTAAAAGGCTGCAGCTTTCTTGCTAAAGTTAAAAATAATTTTATATCATAAATTTATCATTCAATTATACATTTAATACTTGTACAGGCCACAGGAGTTTTAAATATAGTTTTGGTAAAGGGCACTGGGACTTTAAAAGAAATGCAAAAATGGAAACAGAAACAACATAAAATTGGGATATGTTGTTTTACAAGTCTTCACAGAACAACATTTCCATTTTTGTTGTTAAGGCTCTTCTTGTCTCTTAAGAAGAAGACTGAAATAAGAACAACTTATCAATAGGAAACAGAAATGATTCATAACAATGGCAGCTGACAGCAGCAGCAAACAATTCAAGCAGTGAAAAGTAAAAAGTGAGGAACGTGTCATGGCATTTACTGGAGCGCATCTGTGGTGGGTTGACCCTGCCTGGATGCCAGGTGCCCACCAAGGCCGCTATATCACTCCCCCTCCTCAGCTAGACAGGGGAGAGAAAATACAACGAAAGGCTCCTGGGTCAAGAGAAGGACAAGGAGAGATCATTCGCTAATTACCGTCACAGGCAAAACAGACTCTGCTTGGGAAAATTAGTTTAATTTGTTACCAATCAAACCAGAGTAGGATTATGAGAAATAAAACCAAATCTTCAAAACACCTTCCCCTCCCTTCTTCCTGTGCTCAACTTCATTCCCGTTTCTCTACCTCCTCCCCTGGAGCGGCACAGGGGGACAGGGAAAGGGGGTTGTGGTCAGTCCATCACACATTCTCTTCCTCCTCACTCTTCCCCTGCTTCCAGCATGGGGTCCCACCCACGGGAGACAGTCCTCCATGAACTTTTCCAATGTGAATCCTTCCCGCAAACTGTAGTTCTTCACAAACTGCTCCAGCATGGGTCCCCCATGGGGTCACAAGCCCTGCCAGCAAACCTGCTCCAGCATAGGCTCCTCTCTTCATGGGTCTGCAGGTCCCGCCAGAAGCCTGCTCCAGCGCGGGCTCCCCACAGTGTCACAGCCTCCTTCAGGCCTCCACCTGCTTTGGTGTGGGGTCCCTTTCACAGGTTACAGGTGGATATCTGCTCCACCATGGACCTCCATGGGCTGCAGTGGGACAGCCTGCCTCACCATGGTCTTCACCATGGGCTGCAGGGGAATCTCTGCCCTGGCACCTGGAGCACCTTCTCCCCCTCCTTCTTCACTGACCTTGGTGTCTGCAGGGTTGCTTCTCCCACATATTCTCACTCCTCTCTCCTGTTGTACAGGTTTTTTCCCCATCTTAAACATGTTATACCAGAGGCACTACCACTGTTGCTGATGGGCTCGGCCTTGACCAGCAGTGGGTCTGTCTTGGAGGTGGCTGGCACTGGCTCTACCAGATACAGGGGAAGCTTCTCACAGCTTCTCACAGAAGCCACCCCTATAGTCCCCCCACTACCAAAACCTTGCCACACAAACCCAATATGGTATTATATTGCTTGGCTATAACAGAGGACATTTTTTGGCAGAGAGACTGCAAGAGGGTTTAGTCCAATTCTGCAAGCCATTTGTGAACAATTTTCCTTTGATACCGTTTCTATTGACTTTTCTTGACTTGGAATACAAAGCACTACTTTCTGCTAATATTACTTTCATTTGTCCACTTAATATTACTTAGTGATCGCAAGAGAAGATCTTGCTTGTGCAGTCAGTCTTAAGCACAATTTAAAAAAGAAAAGCACTGCAGAAATCTAAATACTAATAACCAAGTAAAGCTGTTTTGATTTTGCAAAGAGCAATAAGCTGAGGTTTGCACCATTTGATTCCTAACAATGGTGGCAGTATCTTGTCAAGATACTTAAGCTCTAGTAAATTTTCAAGTTGGTAAGTCCAATAAAATAAGCATCATACACAAGCTACAGTATACTTGCATATAGCTTCTCGGAATATTTTATGATCTGGAGAATCCATTATGAGTAAGTGTCTTTGAGCATAAGGTTACATTTAGCTGAATATGTGCATGAAACTGATGTGCATCTGTTTTCAGCTTGAACTAGTTGTACTTTACAGAAGTTAATTAACTTTTCTTTTACACTAGGCACTAGAAGTTCCACTTCTATCACCACTGAGCATCAATTCAGATACACAGCTCATAAGTTCTCAATGCATTCACCCTACCCATTCCACATTATGAAACATAGCAGCTGCTTTCTTTCCCCTGCTTGTTCTGACAGAAGGACATTCCTTTTCAATTTTCACCAGTGGCTTCATGTTGGAAAGATGAGAGTTTAACTGTAGTACTTTTGTCAGTCCTTTTCTTTACAAAAGACTCCCATAAATCTGACCCCAGAGAGATTCACAGCAAACACAAACCTCATGTGGCTAAACAAGGCATTTTTGCATTACCAAGGAATGTTTAATTTTCATAATTCAACAACTCGAGTGTCATCTCAAGCCTCAGCCATCAGCCTTCCATCACTGATTCACATTCTCTAACCGTAGTTAACTTTAAATTTGCGTTCCCCATGCCCCCATTTAGAAATATGCAACCTTTCAGGAGGCTGCTGAATGTCACGCTCATACTAATCATTACTGCAGTCAGTCCATTAGCAGAAACGGAAATGCTGTTGGGTTCTTTGAACGTGCTCCTGCCCAGCTCATGAAGGGATGTTCATGACTGCTACTTCTACTCCTCCACGCAAAATTACTATTATGGGGCTATTATGACTATTGTATGGGCTTTTTCAAAGAAGATAAGATGTTGTGATAAGAGGTAAAAATAAATCATATTATTTCCATCCTTACAGTGTGGCTTAATCCAAAAGACACTTCAACAAGTTAATATTTGGTGAAGAAGGGGATAAAAGCTAGTCTTTTAAACAGCAAGTTGCAGTTCCAAGAGAGTCCTAACAGTTGAGTTGTGACTACTTTTACATTCATGAAGAGCATTTTCTCCTCTAAAAATCCAAATGCCACCAGAACTATTTGTCCCTGCTGAACAGCTATTTGAGCCATTTGAGTCAGACTAGCTCCAGAAATATGTTTTAAGTGCCCAACTCACATAACTTGGAAGAAAACGGATTTTGGGAAAACGCTGTAAGCATTTTTTTAGGACCACAAAAAAATGTTAGTAACAAAAAATGTAAGTCCTGGAATGTAAAAAGAGGGGAGGGGAGGGTGGCAATGGACTGTAATTTAAAGTTAAGGAAAGGCTTTAAGAGGTTTATTATTAAAGATTTAGCTGCCATGGACAGAGATATCACTGTGGTCTGCACATCACATTCTAAATTTTTACTTGGCTGTTTAGTTCAAATCAAGAGTATTTTCAACTGTAACTATTTCCTTGTCCTTTCATGACTTTGCTGCTGATATTCATCATTTGTTCAGATCAGGAAGTCTGACCAGGTGATGGCAAGAATAGCAGTATAAAAGTTGATTGTACAGAGAGCATAGAAATTAGAGGGAGAATAGAATATGAAAAACTTTGGGGAGTTTGCCACGAACCATGTGATATATATCTCTAGAAAGCAGCACCAGACATACACAACATTTGGAATATCTCATGCTTCTACTGCAAGAAACACAATGCAGATGTTTCTTATTCTATGAAAGTATATGAATGAGATATTGAAAACCACGATACTCCCAGATCAGTCTTAGGAAGACAGTAACAGCTTTTTGTGTCATTAGAGAAGTAGATTATTTAATTGCAGACCTACAAGCCCAAACCCTCCCTCCTTATATTTCTGAATATCCATACTTATATGTATAAGGAATTAATGAAATTAAATATAGACATTTGCCAGTCATCAAAGAGAAAGATATCCAGAACAATGGAGGCCCAAAGACATTACATTGAGTGTAAAACTGATCATTGCCTTTTTGAAGAGTTCTGATAAATAGTTAGAAATACAGTAGGAAAGTTTGGCTGGAACTGGGGTTATCAGAAACATCAATCATCCACAAAAAGCAATGAGAAAGTCAGCAAAAAATACAAGTATTACAGAATCACAGAATGGCAGTGGTTGGAAGAGACCTCTGCGGATCATCTAGTCCAACCCCCTGCTGAAGCAGGGTCACCTACAGCAGGCTGCACAGGACCTTGTCCAGGCGGGTCTTGAATATCTCCAGAGAAGGAGACTCCACAACCTCTCTGGGCAGCCTGTTCCAGTGCTCCATCACCCTCAGAGGGAAGAAATTCTTCCTCATGTTCAGATGGAACTTCCTGTGCTTCAGTTTATGCCCGTTGCCCCTTGTCCTGTTGCTGGGCACCACTGAAAAGAGTTTGGCCCCATCCTCCTGACACCCACCCTTCAGATATTTGTAAGCATTTATAAGGTCCCCTTGCAGCCTTCTCTTCTTCAGGCTCAACAAGCCCAGCTCTCTCAGCCTCTCCTCGTAGGAGAGATGCTCCAGTCCCCTCACCATCCTCGCGGTCCTCCGCTGGACTCTCTCCAGTAGCTCCTCATCTTCCTTGAACTGGGGAGCCCAGAACTGGACACAGTACTCCAGATGGGGCCTCACTAGGGCAGAGTAGAGGGGGAGGAGAACCTCCCTCGACCTGCTGGCCACACTCTTCTTGATGCACCCCAGGATCCCATTGTCCTTCTTGGCAACAAAGGCACACTGCTGGCTCATGGTCAACCTGTCATCCACCAGGACACCCAGGTCCCTCTGGTCTCCAGCAGGTCCACCCCCGAGCCTGTACTGATGCATGGGGTTGTTCCTCACCAGGTGTATTACTTGAGTAGAGTTGTTTGAGCTATTACAGTGCTGGAAAAGTAGACAAGAATATCTCTGCCGCTGTTTCTTACTATGTTCAGAAAAGTCAGACCATGCACATCTTCAGAAAGTCCACAGGTTTCTGTGACAAAACCCAGTCAAACCAGTAACAAAGCACCTCTACTGCTAATTTTGTCTCCTAAAAGAGCAACAAGCTGGCAAGGGCTTCCTACTGGCAAACCACCTGGGCCAACAGCAACAGTCTTGTACTAACTTTGGAAGTATATCTTGGCTTAAGACCGACATTATAAAAATGAGGGATAGCACTCACAAACACCTTTCAGATGAAAAAAGAACATTCTGAAACAACGTCAGAGTGCATCAATGATAACTAAAACAAGATTTATGAAAGCAGGAATATTAAATCAAATAATTATCCACGACCCAATAATTTGGGAAAGTCAATGTCAGTTTTTACATTTTTTTTTTCAAAGTCTTTCTTCCAGTTTGACTGCATTACGCCTTTTCTGGAAAGAAGTTGTAATGATGTCCACAGCACACAGATCAAATATTTTTTAACTTATAGACTGTATCAAGAATTAGAATATTTTAAGGAAAGTCTGAAGCCTACCGCTAATTGTAGGTGTCGATGAAAACAAAAACCTGTAAACTTTCCTATGAAAATATTATTTTTAAAATGGAAAAAAAGTTTCATCTTTTAATTTTTTCCTAGAAATTTAAGTGCTGGAAAAAAATGTCCTAAAATACCTTTCTGTTTTCCTACTTCATAAATATCGATGAAATTCCTCAGAAAGGCCGTTATGATTAAAGTTTCCTTTCTACCATGACAGGAAGTCTCATTTGATTGCATCAGCCCTTTTTGTGATGGAGACTTCACACCGCACTCCATATATTTTGTAGGGATTTAAGCTTGACCTGACAGAGGGAAAGGCAGACACAGTGCAAGTGAACTACAATGGAGCAATATTTGCTGTCTTGCTAATGTCTCCTTTCCATGGTAGAGATCAATAACCTAAGGGGAGGAGATAAGGAAACTAAGCATTACTTGAAAAACTTAAAATCAGATGCCTACATTTTCTATCAAAAGAGAAAATATTTTCAGCAGTCCTATTGTAACTTGCATGTATCTTAGCTGACCCCCCTTCTGACCACCCCCCATGAATTCAGCTGCAGGTATCCAGTCAGGTATTTTGTAAGCCCAAAAAGCTTCTTTATCAAGCACATCTTTCTGAAGTACAGGTGGTAACAAATAGACTGACAAATATCCAGTCTTTTTTAGCTGCTCTCTCTAGTGCAACCCAACAGATGCCTCAGCTTCTGCTCTCTTTCGCAGAGGCTCAACGCTGCCCTGCAACTGAGAACTTTTGGTAGCTCTGCTGGGACAACTGCAAAACCTGCAGGACCTCCAGCCCTCACTGTGGCGGTTCCAAAGGTTTCCAGGTGATGGTGGAGGTCAGCAACCCCTATGCATGTCCTGCTGGTTCTCAACAAGTGAGAGAAGCTGCAAGTACTGCCCTTCTAACATCTTTCTATGCAAAATTTATGTTCAAAAGACTGCACGAACAACATGTCACAAACCCAGCATTAGTCAGTGTGAGACAGGATCACAAAACATCCTTCCCTGGACCAGTTTCACTCTCCCGCCCGATTCTTCCAAGAGCACCTAAACTATTGCTGCTATATAAATATCTGCCATGCACCTGTAAGGTGAATAGATGCACCCTCAGATACCATAGAAATAAATGAATGTTTTTAGTGTGCTAGTCTTCATTTATAGTCAATTCAGTTTCTATCACTTCAACACTGTGCCCCTTCCCAGATTATTTATTGTTTTAAAAAAGCTTTGATTCCTCTTTCCAGCATCTATCATGGAAGCATATAATTATAGACATGTTTTTTTGAGAGAGCTTGCCAAGTTTTTCTTCCTCAGAAAGTCCCACTGAGAAAGTACACTCTGAGAAAGTAGAAATACAATCTCTTTTTTTTTTAAAAAAGCACCCCTTAAAATGGTAAAACCTCATCATTCAGCAAGAACAGAGCAGGAAAAAACATTCCTTTCTTTATGTTATTAATTAAGCAAAACCACCTTTAACTGAACTACACTTGCAGCTTTTTATACACAAGATTTGGTTTTGCCTTGAAAGAGCTGAGCTATCAAAGCATTTTTCGTCCCAGATGGTGGTATTAAATCAATATCTTCAATAGAGAAACCCCCAAAAGAATGCAGGCTACAGCATTCATTATCATTGCACTTCACTAGGCAGCGTGATAGATGCTGAGAATAAACAGAGGTGCCAGTTTTCACTGCCATATGTCAGCATCTGATAGGGAAATCTTGGTGCATTCTTCTCTGCTAATTCCGAAATGCATTATATTCTTCTCAAGAAAAAAATACTAAAATTTTACATTAGTTTTGAATCTGGCATTTTACATCTGAAATGATGCTCTGTGTCCAAACTTCTTTCTTCTCATTCATGACTATTAAAATACATTGAATTGAAAAGATTTATTTCAGACATATATTTCGGACAGGTAAGTGTACAAGAATCAGTGGTTTAATGCCATATAGTAAAAGGTCATATTTGCTTAAGTAACCTTTGACCATAATGGTCAAAAGATTTTAAATTTATTATTTCAGTAGCAATGACTGTAAATTTGTCATTGTAATCACAAATATCACCCACTGAAGTTATGTCTACTAATAAACACATACAGCAATTTAAAAGTTATAGAAAGGTGTGCACTGTAAAATCAGGAGATTGTCATCCTGTTTCTTCTCTTCCACTTAGACACCATGCATCTTCTTCCAATCTGATTGAAAGATTAATGCATTTAAGACAAACTCAGTCTGTGTTTAGCCCAAAATTTGCTTATGTTAGACTTGGAAAAATACTTGTGCTCCTTAAGTATATGTTTTTCCTCTGCTATAGTGACCTGTAACTGACTGCCTCTCTCAGCAAGCTTTGCATACTTAAAATATTAACACTTTAGGTGATTAGCTTCCTAACTAACGGGGTTAAACCACAACATGCAGGAAGTAAGGCTAATGTGTACAGATGAGACACCCAAGATGGAACACCTGCACTGAAGTTGGACAAAAAGACTGCATTTGGGTGTGACTCAGCAACGCCTGCTCCTACCAGTCAGCTTCATTATCTATTTCTTTCCCACAGTTTTGGAGGGCAGGAACGGAGTTCACTGTAGTTGCACCTATTCCTAGTGCAAATCACTGCAGAACCTTCAAGGTCTGAGAAATAGGAGGCTACCCTCTGACACCTCTAATTCCCATGGACATGGCAGAAAAGAAGCTAGGAAGAAACATTATTTGGCTTTACCTCCAGATGCTACTGAATGTACAGAAATGTAAAATTACTCAAGGAGTCAAGTATAACTGAGCTTTGAAAAAAAACAAAGGAGACAAAATGCTAAAAACCTTTAAGTTGTTCCTTGATAATGACTTGTCAACTGATCATTTCCTTAAAAAGTAAAAAAAAAAAAAAAAAAAAATCATAAGATAATGGTGTTAAAATAAAGAGCAACTTCTAAAAAATGTCTTTCTTCAGCGGGGCTGCAGACATCTGGAATCAAATTGTGTCTCCTTTATCTGAAATGTCAAGCTGAACAGGAATAAAGGAAGAGTCTTCCCATAAGCACAGTTGCTGACCTGACATATACTTTTCAGAACCACATATTGGGAGTAATAAGCACCTTGGTAGGTTTCTATTTTATTCACCTGTCATGGTTAAGATGCCATTGTTGATTTTGGTGTTAAAAAGACAAGCAAAAAAGAATACAGAGACAACACATAGCTTAACTAACAGCAGGTAGATCACAACTTTGTGATACTGAGCACAGGGCTGCACATTATCAGGCCACTCACATTTCTTTGTTCCTTCATAATTATCAGAACTAAAATAGATTAGATTATCCAACATTAATTGAAAAGGAAAGCATATAATAATCAGATGAGTCCTGTGTGTAATAAAGATTCAGCCTGAGCTGTATGGTTTCTGAGAAGTATGCAGTGAATATCCCTGTGATGATACTTTTTCTCATTTAGACGTTTATTTTGAATTTCAGACAGATCTCTTTCAAAAAAGCTCAAGTTCAATGAACAGTGTTTGCAAGCACTCTCTCAATCAGCCTCCACATTAGTGCCTTGTTATCTTTGTAATACAGACAAGAAGCAGTCAGTCTGCTGGAAAATATGGACTCGCTTTTTCTAATTACATTATTCTCCTACCTTATTTGCACATGGTAATCACAGCCCGTTTTATTTCTAAAATTACTTATTAGTGATGTCTAGTAGTTAACATTTTACAGTGTATGTATTTAACACGTATACTAAAGAAAATAATATATATGGAATACGATTAAAACACTGGAAATGGAAACACAGGTATGCGCATAGATATACACATAGTAGATCAAACTTTTTGTATATAAATTCATAATTTACCTGTAAGATCAGCAGGTGAACAGCAATTTTTGTTTAGGGACACTTAATTGAAACAGTTTTAGTGGCTACACAACTCTAAAAGAAGGTTACAATTGGTTCAGAAGGCTACTGCTGCCAAACATGATCACTTCTACATGGCAGTCTCTCTTACAGTGTTTCTTATAGCTTTTTCTTCAAATTTGGTAAAGGTGAGAAACAGTTTAAATGAGAAACAAAATATGAAACCAGAAAGTGTTAACTTATCCTGGGATAAACACGGCTGTCTCCTTGTTACCTAAAATTTTCTTTGCGTTCAGTGTATTAAAATGCGAATGAGGCTGGTCAAAAGCAAGCAGCAAGGCTGTTTTTAACTCAGTAGTTACCAGGTTTAGAAGTGCCAAGTTCAGCTTTAGTAGTGTACACAAATATTTTTCTTTTTTCAAACTACTATATCATTTCTGATATTTTTATGATGAACATAGCAGTATTCTCATATATCCTCAAAATAAACAGAATTTCAAAAAATGGATTCTGTAATTTGGTATATGACAGACGTTAGATGGGAAATCTGGGAATCTGCTGCCTTGCAACTCCTCAAGTACAAGTGTACATAACAGAAATACTCTGCAGAAGTCTAGGCCTGGAAAACCCAACCCCTTTGAAACACACACAAATATTTCATGTGAAATGTGAGGAATGCTTCTTATGGATCAAGTGGATGGTCTCTGATGCACTGTAACACAGATTTGGGTCCATTATTTGGATCGATAGCTGCTCTGGTGTCTCCACTGAAGTGCCTGGAGCTGCCTATTACACCTCACCACTTTGAACACAGTTCTTTGCCTTTGCAGATCTGAGACAGGAATTAAGGACAAAAGATTTTCAGACCTTCAGCATTACAGCTCAGCCTTGAACTAAAGTTGGATTTTGCTACCACATTAAGAGCAAACTGGTATTTTAGTTTTCAGTAGTACTGGTGTAGCTAAGCAAAATGCTAAATAAATAGTTAATATTTTGATCATTTAAGATATCCAATAAATCCTCAGACTCTTTATTTTCAATAAACAAACTTCAGCTGAATATTTTAAAGATACCCATGTCCCACTGATCAAGCACACCAATAGTGAAGGATAGAGTCCAAACGGAAAAGTTTTTCCTCAAAAATAGATTTTCTTCTGAAAATCAGATTTTTCTTAGTTTTAATTAATTTTTTGTAGGTTTGTACTATCATTTAGAAATGTTCTGTTAAAAAAGCCCAAAATTTTGAATAAAAATATTTTTCTTCAACCCCTGAACACACACGTGTAATTTGAGTCTATTGCATTACTGAAATATTTCCTGAAATATGAATTAATACATTCCCTGCCCTGTGCACATACTTCAAAACGGAAACAGAACAGGTATATCAGGTTCCCTAAAGCTTTAAAAACATCTTCCTTGCCCACAATACTCATGAGCTTCCAATATAATAACTCTAAGCCCCAAAACTCGTATGTGAGCCAACTGAATAGTTTCCTTGCTTTTGATGTTAGTAATGTCTTTAGAGCCTTCATGTGCTGCACGTTCACAATGTTCAATGGTATGATGTAAGGGAAGCACTTCAAAATTGAATTTCAGAAACTTTTATAAACTGTGAAAACCTAGGATTTGGTGCCATTAGACTGAAAATACCATTTACTTCATTTACACAAACCATGCAGTATATTGTGACCATTAAAAAAATCTGCATATTGTTACCAGTTACTTGTCGTATATCTCTTCCTCTGCCTTCTATAGCCAACTGGCACATAGCACATCCCTACCTAGAAACAAGCCTAAGAGAGTCAATAATTCACAGCTTGGTTGGTGCTGAAATTATTTCCTCTCCACAGTGCAATTCACTTATTTTATGTTCAAGGACAAGAAGACAAAGGATTGGAGTGATTTTCCCAACGTACTTCTCATTTTCATATTTCCTAAGAGAAAAGCAAAGCCAAAACTCTTGAATTAGATACTTGTCATACTAGCAGCCACTTCATCATTTCTTAGTTGCTGGGTTCCCTCTTCCACAGCCTATAAGTGTCTGCCTATTTTTATTTTCAGGGGCAGGCAGATTCAAAAGATTTCCATCAGGAAGCCTAAGTTCACTTTCTTCCTGGTTTCAGTATGAGTCAGAGCAGAAACATTCCTTCAGCACTCAAATCCAAGCCTGCTAACCAGTCACCCAAACATATCTCTATTTTCAAACCTGCTTACCACGGAACTGAAACCAAGCTTTGCTTTGTCTTACAAATACCAACAGTATAGTAAAGAAAAAGGATGTCAGATCTATTTACTGTATGCTGTGTGTCACTGCAAGGCAACAGCTAACACACACTCTCTCCTTAACTCAGATAAAACTTGCTGGGGACTAGCAAGAGGACACAATGTACCAGGAGGTGCAAACCAGCTCCCAGAATGGGACTTCAGCAGACAGCTGGCACTTGCTGTGATTACACAGCAGTCCAAAAGCTCATTGGAGATACCTGACACAGAATCACAGAATCATGTAGGTTGGAAAAGACTTTTAAGGTCATTAAGTCCAAATGTAAAAGTAGCACTGCCAAGTCCACCAATAAACCATGTCCCTAAGCACCACATCTACACATTTTTTAAACAACTCCATGGATAGTGACTCCACCACCTACTTGGGCAGCTTGTTCTAATGCCTGACCACTCTTTCAGTAAAGAAATTATCCTAATATCTAATCTAAACCTCCCCTGGCACAGCTTGAGGCCATTGCCTCTCATCCTATTGGTAGTGACCTGGGAGAAGAGACCAACATGCGCCTCACTACAACCTCCTTTCAGGTAGTTGTAGAGAGCAGTAAGGTCTCCCCTCAGACTCTTCCAGACTCAATAATCTCAGTTCCCTCAGCCGCTCCTCAACAGACTTGTTCTATAGGCCCTTCACCAGCCTCGTTGCTCTTCTCTGGACACACTCCAGCATCTCAATGCTCCTTCTTGTAGTGAGGGGCCCAAAACTGAACACTGTACTCCAGGTGCGGCCTCACCAGTGCCGAGTACAGGGGCACGATCACTTCCCTGCTCCTGCTGCCCACACTATTCCTGATACAAGCCAGGATGCCCTTGGCCTTCTTGGCCACCTGGGCACACTGCTGGCTCATGTGCAGCCAGATGCCGACCAACACCCCAAGGTCCTTTTCTGCTAGGCAGCTTTCCAGCCACTCCTCCCCAAGCCTGTAGCATTGCATGGGGTTGTTGTGACCCAAGTGCAGGACCCGGCACTTGGCCTTGTTGAACCTCATACAATTCACCTCTGCCCATCGATCCAGCCTGTCCAGATCCCTCTGCAGAGCCTTCCTACCCTCCAGCAGATCGACACTCCCACTCAACTTGGTGTCATCTGCAAACTTACTGAGGGAGCACTTGATCCCCTCACTCAGATCACTGGTAAAGATATTAAACAGAACTGGATTGCCAGAAAGTCATTCTTATGGTGAAGTAAATTCTCCCACCCAACACGTCTGGAGAATGAACAGTAAGACAGTACAAGCTGAGGAACAGGCTCAAGCTAAACCTCCCAGCTACTCAAATAATAGATGCTGACTAGGTAGACTGGCTTGGTAAGCAGGACTCTTAGTTATACCATTTCATGATAGGCTCCTTGAAAACAGGTTAATTAGAGAAAAATAATGAAATCTAGACTAAATTACACTGTACTAAATCAGATTGTTTTGAGGCATCTACGGATGAAAATGTGTGTATATGAATTCATACGTTCTGAACAACTGCAATTATAAAGAAATAGAATTATAAAGAAATGCAGCTCCAGATATTAAAAATGAAAAAATGGAAATATCACCATGAAAAAAAGCCCACCCCTTCATTTCCCATCAATTCAGAACCTTAAAAGGAATGTTACTACTTTTAATAAAATTTTTGTTGAACAAGGCAGTATAGAAAAGTCATAAAAGGTAATATGGTACCTAATTTACACGCAAACCCTTTAAAAGCTGCTGAGAAATCAAGTACTACATATTTCATGCATTCTGAATTGCAAAACCAGTATTCATTCCTGTCACACCATGCTCTTTTGATCAACAATATGTTAGTAAGCTGCTGATGGCTTGCTTCTAACCATCTTAGACCCATTATCCACCATCCCTGAACAACTTTTTTGTCAGTAAATCGAATTACTTTGTAATAGCTGTATTTAACATTTTCTTGATGCATGCACAGATTAGAACTATTTCCATTAAATAACCTGTTTCTTACCTATCTGGTCCTTCCAGTGGAAAATATGTTAAAATAGGACTGAATATCTAAGGGCTCCTTTCCAACTTGAACTAGAAGGGCCAGAAGGAGGATCCTGGGAACTACAGGCCTGTCAGCGTGACCACAGTGCCCGGGAAGATTATGGAGCGATTCATCTCGAGCGCGCTCACCAGGCATGTGAAGGACAACCAGGGGATCGGGCCCAGCCAGCATGGATTCATGCAAGGCAGGTCCTGCTTGACCACCCTGATCTCCTTCTATGACAAGGTGAACTGCCTAGTGGATGAGGGAAAGGCTGTGGATGTTGTCTACCTGGACTTTCATAAGGCCTTTGACACTGTTCCCCATAGCATCCTCCTGGAGAAACTAGCTGCCCGTGGCTTGGATGGGTGTACTCTTCGCTGGATAAAGAACTGGCTGAATGGCCGAGCGCAGAGTGGTGGTGAATGGATTTAAATCCAGCTGGCAGCCGGTCATGAGTGGTGTTCCCCAGGGCTCAGTTTTGGGGCCAGTCTTGTTTAACCCCATGCAGTGCTACAGGCTTGGGGAGGAGTGGCTGGAAAGCTGCATGACGGAAAAGGACCTTGGGGTGTTGGTCAACAGCTGGCTGCACATGAGCTGGCAGTGTGCACAGGTGGCCAAGAAGGCCAAGGGCATCCTGGATTGTATCAGGAATAGTGTGGGCAGCAGGAGCAGGGAAGTGATCGTGCCCCTGTACTCAGCACTGGTGAGGCTGCACCTGGAGTACTGTGTTCACTTCTGGGCCCCTCAGTATAAGAAAGACATTGAGGGGCTGGAGCGTGTCAAGAGAAGGGCAACGAGGCTGGTGAAGGGCCTAGAGAACAAGCCTGTTGAGGAGCAGCTGAGGGAACTGGGATTATTTAGTGTGGAGAAGAGGAGTCTGAGGGGAGATCTTATTGCTCTCTACAACTACCTGAAAGGAGGTTGTAGTGAGGCGCATGTTGGTCTCTTCTCCCAGGTCACTAGCGATAGGACGAGAGGCAATGGCCTCAAGTTGTGCCAGGGGAGGTTTAGATTAGATATTAGGAAAAATTTCTTTACTGAAAGAGTGGTCAGGCATTGGAACAAGCTGCCCAAGTAGGTGGTGGAGTCACCATCCGTGGAGGTGTTTAAAAAACGTGTAGATGTGGCACTTCAGGATATGGTTTAGTAAGCATGGTGGTGTTGGGTGGATGGTTGGACTTCATGATGTTACTGCAGTCCTTTCACAATTACAATTCAGTAAAGAAAAAAATTTAAACAACATTAAAGAAACAAAATTGGGTTCTCCTTAATGATTTTTTTTAGGGAAAAATAAATTTCAGAAAACTGTTCATAGTTTCTCAGATAACTATATCCTGAGTAGCAGTGCTTCTTCCACTTCCTCATATACTTCAAAATTCTTGATGTGCAGCAAAATGGCTGTGAATTGAATGAGATAGCTTAAGTTGAAGTTTGTCCAGAAAATAAACTTTCTAAACATTTTCATTAATCTAATCATTTGTCTGATATTTAGTTTCCTTATTTCAGCTTCAGCTATTAGTGGTCTGCTAGGAGAGATCCATTAATCTTCCGGAAGAAATTACATGTGTTCTCACAGTGGTATTCATGCACCTCACAACTTCTAATGCATCTATCCCCACAAACAAAAAATCATGAAGATTTTAATGGTAGCTGGGTTCAAATGACTATTTCTCCTCAGACTTTCAGGCTGGTGCTGACACGTCATTCAGATGCCCCTTCTTTACCCTTTCGATAACTGCCTTAACATGTTTCTATATGTCCATGTTTCTACAGAATGCTATAGCAACATTTAAAAATTCTTAAAAAGGCTGGGGTGTCTGGATGAAAATCATTGCATAGACTTACAAATGTGTATGAAAGTTCCTTGCTACTTTTGTTATTTGTTATGCTGGGTTTTGCTTTTCTTTTTTTTTAATTTTTGCCACTTGCAAAACCTGGACTGAACTTGTCAACTTTTTACCCATCAAAAGATTGCAACAGTACTCGGTGATCAAAAGCTCTATTCAGCAGCAAAAATAAGATTTATAATCTCCTGATAGCTATTCACATCAACTGCTCACTGAACATTTACAAGCAAAAAATACATTGACACAGAAAAAAAATAATATAGAACTATACAGCTGATTAAGATTCCTTTAAAGAACATTTCTTTTAAAACACAGAACAAAATGTCTTGAGTATTATTTTGCATTTGCCAGACTTTATATTCTTCACAGAAAGCTGCTCTGTACATGCTATTTTCCACTTATTTTATCATCGTCTACTACAAATCAAAAATGATAATCAGTTCTCTTTGAAAACCTCCATAGCCCGTTGCCAGTTTTCTACATTAGAATTTCCTCTAGCGCTTTCTAATTGAACATCAGTTGCCTTGGTTAGGTCTTCCGAAAAACTGAAGAAATAACTTCATGAAAGTACTTAAATTAATCCAGTTATTTTCACTTAAAATGTGATTTTTATTACCATAATTTCCAGAATTTTATAACGACCAGCTCAACTCAAGGGTTTTATTGATAAATTCATGATGTTTTTAAATTTGCCAAGCTGATCAACAACTTCATAAACATATAATTTTTACTGTATTGAAGACTTACAAAATATAGATATGTATGAGAAATATGTACACTCATTAGAATTTTCCTGGAGATATTTGCTTTCCTCAAACTAGTCTAACAAAACTCTTACCCTCTATGAAAACACTATTCTACAGAAAGTAGACTGTAGAAAATTACCGTTCAAGACCTAATACAGGTAGACTTAAAGTTTCTTTCACATGAAAAACAAAAGGAAGACGAGATATGGAAGAAAGGGAAAGACAATATTATGTTTTCACCTCATAAGTAAGTGGTGTCTAGGCACTTACACTATATTCAGCTCCAGTACCCTATTCAAAAAAGAAAAAGCAAAAGCAAACTGAAGTAAACCTACACGTGTGGGCAACGAAAATGGCCAGAAGTCCAGTAATACATTACCATGGGCCACACTTGTTAAATGCTTTAATAATTTCTATTGCATTGAAAATACGCAAGATAATCAATAATATATTGAAAGTAAATACAGAATATCTAATTATCTGTTCAGAATTATGAAAGGATAAACCATGGAAGGATAACATGTAAAACAGATGGATTTTTTTTTAAACTTTGCATAATTACATCTACTGCTACAGTGTAATACTGAGCTCAAGAGTTTAAAAAAGCTCTAAAGGGATTTTTTGTGGGCTTTTCTTCGTATAGCAACCAATCGGCTATTACATTAGATCTTCATTTTTATAACAGCTGCTTATTTTTTCAAAGCTGTAAAATAACTGCTTAGAAGACAGACAGAAAATATACAACGCATTGAAATAAAAGAATCACTGGCAATTACTTCTTAAATAACACACACACTTACGTATAAATAAAACCCTTCATTTGCTCCTGTTTAGACAATATTGAAAAGAAATCCTCATTTAAATTTGGAATTAAAGGGTTAAAGAAAAAGCAGTATAAAATGGCAAATTAATACAGTTCTCTGCTTTCTGGATCAGTCAAAAATTAGATTGTTTCTAAATGAATATGGTGTTAAATTTCTTTAAAACAATAATGATTGACTCCTTTAACTTCCTCTTACACACTTCTTAAAAGCAACTGTGTGCCCAAAATACATTATTCATGCTGTTCATGTCATATAATTTAATTTCCATTTGTTACTGTTTCTTAAATAAAAATAAACAGTATGGTGCTTTTCAAATACTAGAAACTTTATGCTTTGTGGAAACAATTGCCTATTAATTTGGGGCTGAAGATAGATGTGAACATTTCTGAATGTTTTCTTCATTATTTAAAAGGTCTGTAGTAAACAAATGACAAATACATTTTAAAACAACTTTTATTATTGTTGATGACAGTTTCTGCAATTACCAAGAATTCTTGTCTGTAGCAACATGCCTGTTCCACTTTTAACTCACTTAATCTTTTTGCTCTCCAAATGACACAAACAGTCCTTGAACTAGATTTGGTCTTTCTTTTATGTAATACACCTTTACTCATTTTTCCTCATAACAAAGCATCCACAGCAATTTCTTTTGTGTTTCTAGCTGCCAAAACATAAACTGGTATTTCACAGCACATCAGTGTTCTTAAAAGTGTTCGTTTTCCACTACCCACTTCAGATTATTCTAATCTGCTATAAAGTATTTCAACAGAACATTAAAATCTTCCTGCCAAAACCCATGACTGTAGTGTCAGCAGGCACTAAGCTAAAAAGGTTCACTGTCACTCAGGATATGAGAAGTAGGACATGCTCCAGCTCGCATTAAGGTGAATGAACAAATTCTTATTGATTGTAATGAGTTGGCCGAGTTCTCTCACTGGGTTGAGATTAGTATTCCCCATCTCACAGGAAGTTTATTGCTAAAATTTTGTACGTCTAAGTAGGTTTTTTCCTGTAATTGTTCAGTGCTGAGGAATTTGAATTGGCTCTTCATTTTATAATTTATAGTTTATTTGTGCTGATGTACTCAGAATTTTAAAAACAAGAATTAATCCTAAAAACTTTGCTTTGCTTTACATGTACCAAACAGCAGTTCCTTACCTGATGACTAACACACAGTTAACCTTTTCAGGTCAATTGATTTGCCAATGTAGAACAATCAAAAATCACTAGATTTTTACGAGAACCTCTACACTACAGTAAAAAGTGTTATGTTTCTGAAATAACAAATAGTAAGAAGAAAAACTCATATATACAAAGTACTTAAGCATGGGGTATTCTCCTAAATGGCAAGTGAATAACAATTACTGGGCAGAAAAAACACATATAATTCCATATAGAACCCAATTTCCTGCCAATCAAGCTACTCCTATTTGTTAGGAACAATTCTATCAAAGGTCCAGATTCAATGGGGTGCCTACACTTGGCTTCTGTTTAAGCACAGAAATCAATAATTGCAATAGACGAATCGTGTGTTTGAAGTTTATCATATAGTTAAGCACTTTAGTAAAACACAACATCAGTTTAGAAACACAAATGAGATTTCTTTAGACCTTTGCAGGAAAGCAAGTCACCTATATAAGAATTAAAGCTGACAGCAAGAGTTTCCACAGACAAATAAACAAGCTGACAATAACCTGAAGCACTGGTGTTGCTGATTTTCAGTCACATTGTCACAGTGGAGGAAAAAAACCAAAACTATTCATGTTCTTTAAGTATTAAAAGCTCCAACACTAGCAAACTAACTAAAAGCTTAGCATTGTCATCTCTTTCTCTTCATTATATTCCCTGTTGAAACAATTATTCACACAATCATGATGAAACAATGAAGAAATTCAAAAGGTATTAAACAGATTTTATAACTTTTCTTTCATATCTTACATAAAAAAGGAAGACAATGTATTCATTAAGCATCCAAGTAAGGAAAATGTTAGGTCTTTCTTTATGTCTTAAAATACCAATCCATTAAATAATTCAGAGTTTCATCAATGTAATTCTAAAAATTAAAATACAACTAATTTATTGAAATAATAATAAAAGAGTAATCCATGCTGAATTGAGTAGGCAACTGCACATCATACAAGACTACCAAAGATGTTAAAAAAAATAAAGATACAATGATTCACTTGTTTGGCAGCTTTCATATCCAAAAGCACAGAAAGAAGAATGTGCTGATACAAAAGGTCCACAGGAAGAAAGGCTTTAATCGTCCAGTGGAAAAAACAACAATTTGTGTTAAAGGACGGAGTAACCACCATCCAACATTACAACAAATTTCACTGTATAAAGGTTTATGTGACAGTCTATTAAAACAGACCCTGGGAAGACAGCGAAAACATGAAGGTCACGGCACCAAAGGGTATTTTTATCTTCATAAAATGCCATGAGGATGTGACCTAGCAAACAAAGCAGAAACCCAAGGCACTCTGGTAATAGAAGATAAAGTCCAAGAATTTCTGAAGAGACGAATTAAGCCTGAACAATCCAGGTCATTCACATTTTCAAACTTTTCATTTTCAAAAATACTCTGCGAAATGCTTCAAGCTCAGAAATGTAGTAAAGTTCTGCCAATAAAAAAGTCTGAAAATTGCCTCAGATTAAGCATAGCGGAATCGGTGATATTTAGAAAAAGATCAACTATAACAGTTTGCTTGCAATTTGTATTTCAAAGGATACTTCTGAATAACACAAGCAAAAACTTCTATGTAAAAATTTAAACTTTACAGGCAACCCGATCAAAATTTTCTTTTGTCTTCATTTAAAAAAACAATGCCTGCTTGAAATACTTGGAATAATTATGACCACTGTCTGAACAAAAAAACCCAAACAAAAAAGTGAACCCGGTTTTATTTGTCAGTTGGAAGCTGGCTGATGTCCAGTGTCGGATGCTGCTTTACTCCCTCTGCAGCTCCCAGCAGTTAGCTAGCAGCCGGGTTTTCCAAATTTGCATTAGCTTTCCTTCTTATTTTCTGCCCCTGGCCTGCTGAGGAGGGGCAGTGAGAGAGCAGCTGGGTAGGTGTCCAGAGCTGGCCAAGGTCAGCCCACCACTCCCTTTTAAACGGAGACCCTTTTAACAAATTATTTCAATTAAGTTGTGCTGTTATATGTTTCCACATATCTATAACTTCTACTTATAGACTACTGCCAAACATACCTATATGTCATAATAGCAACAAATACACGAACTTAGTATCTCCAATAACAAAATGCTAAAACAAGAATCTTTCTTGTTACAACTCTTGACTGTGGGAATCTAAGAGGCTAGTCATAATATTTAACCATAGCAAGAGCAAATATCAATCACTTATTAGTTCTTAGAACTGTCCCATTTATTGCATAATACCTGTCCATTTTAAAAGCTGCATTTTACTTTACACTGCTGTAAAATATCATACTGTTTCCCAGAAGGAGAAGCAGCTTTTTCTTCTCAGTGTGGGTACTGGGAACATTGTTCTTGTCACTTTATCGCTTTAGGTAGAATCCTTTCATGCTTTATACATCATGTCAAATATTACCCACTCAGAAGACCAAAATAAAAAAGCTTACACATATACATACGTACAACTTCTCCATTTCATGAACGGCTAAGAAAGTTTTAGGTCAAGACCCAAAGAAATGAACGGCCTTTGAGTAGAGCTCCCAGGTAACAACTCAATTTCCCAAACATTCCTTACACCCAGATAGCTCTCATTCGGTCTGAGCAAACTCGGCATTCCCATAGGACACTGCCTTTCAGTCTTCTGTTCCACATTCATCCTCAGACAACAAGATCATTATCCACAACACAAGATTTCATTGTTGTCTGTTAGACAACTTCGCTTGCAGTACAGTGCTTAGGCAGATTATGCTTAATGCTAGGTATTTGAAGCGAAGCCAAAAATAGCCCAACATGCATAGCTCACAAAACTAAGACAAGATCACATTTGTGCGTGTAACCTTCCAAATGAATGGGAGAAATCAGCTATTTCTCTTTTGGAGCATTATTACATTACTGTACAACGGTGTTAATGTTTTATGGTTAAATATGGAGTTAATTAGAAGAGTCTACACCGACAAAAGTTGTATTTCTTAACTGGGGATGGGGGGGTGGGAGGGATGAGTAGACCAAAGAAGTTGCCTAAGAGGACAAAGCATCAGAGGAGACAGCATGTTTGATTTTATCACACAGAACTATGCTTTCTATCCATGAAATAGCTCATGCACAAATTGATCACATTGTCTTTGTTATTTAACGTGTCCAGTAAGTGGTGTCACAGAATGGTCTAAAGCATACATCAGAACTACATACAATGACACATCCTCAACGAAATCAGTTACGGATGAAAAGTAAAAGTATTACTGTATGAAGTCAATTTCCTGACACTGAAAACAAGCGTAAGGTTCTGAAAACATTTGTAAAGACACTAGGTCCACAAAACAATCAGACCTGTGACAAAATACCCACTGAGATCAGTAACAGCGACCTACTGAATTGACCAGACCCACACAAGTCACAGATATGTCTCATATTACTGTGGAAAACCTGCAGGCTGAACTATCTTTCAAAACAGTCCTTGATGACAGAACAATTCAAACCAGCTCCTTGAGCGTTAGAGCAGTGTTGTGCTCAGGGGTTAGCAGCAAGGAATTTTTGTAGCAAACAAGTTCAGTGAATTGAAGCAGTTTATTTTTCCAATTAATGACCAAGCAGAATAGAAAGAAGATGTTGAAATGATTTTAACATATTTTAAATACAAAATACTTTTCAAGAAGATAGGAAATAGTCTACCTGATAAATCTTGCAAGAGCAAGGTTTTAAACTTCGCAAGAGGAGCTTTCTGTCTTCTTCCAGCATTGTTAAATTTGTTATCTCAGATTATCCTCTATGAATACAACAGCTTCCTAACACAATTATTTTCTAGATAATTAAGAAGTCAAACTAAAACCCCACAGATCTTATTTAGAACAACAAAATTGCTTTGAGTTTGCAGTATCTTCCACAGCAAAGCTGCTGAATTCCGCCTAAGAGTATCCTCATCACTAACCTTTGTAGTACAATGAGATTTCTGTCTCCTTACAGTTTTATCACCATTTTAAAATAAACCACGTATGCACCCAAACACTCCCCCTCCGGCAAGAGGGAATTTGTACTCAGGTACACATCCTAAGAAGATCAGACAGTTTTCTAGTACCACTCCAGCCCAATGGTCAGATAACCAGAAGTTCAAGGAGGAAGAAATGAGGAATGTAGGTGAGAGTTTGAAGCAGGTATGAAAGTCAGTATAAATTTTGTAAGTATTTTACAATTTGACTCTCCTGTCTACTGAATATAGCCTCTTCCCATTAGTCATTTGAAATCAACTGGCTAACATACAGATGCAGAGGACCTTGACGCCAATCTGCTGGTACACAGACAAATCATGCATTGCTATGTTTTAAACACAAACAGAAAAGTTAATTTGAGGGGGGGCATACCTCATGTATTTGTTCTAGTATAAAAGTGGTTACTTGGATAGAACAATATGGAATAAACTCATAGGGGACGGTTAGAGAAAAACTTGAAGAAGTCCAGCTCTCCTTGCCCTCCCAAAATCTCTTTTTCTGAATTTGCAGAAAAAGGATACGATTCACTCATGAACTCAAACACTGGAAAACATAATTGTATAGCATTTATTGCAAATCTCCTGTCATCTTTATTAATGCAGTATTATTCTAATGATGATGTAGGCAAGTATAGCAAATTGCAGAGCAGGATGAAAAAGTGTATCTTAATACATTAAAATATTAATGTTAGAATTAATGTTGATAGAGATGAGCTTATCTGTTCTACTCTAAACATAAAACAGAATCTTTCTCTTTCAAAAAAGAAGCCATCAACAAAAAGTCAGAAACACAGATATTAAGTCCTATGCAGACATGTAGCTCCTGAAGAATTTTACAATGGTCTAACAAGATTTTTTTCACTCAGTAGAAACTTGACATGTTTGCCACATCTTACAGAATGGTATTCTGTCTTGCCAGCTGTTCTGTTTTATTCATTTTGGAAAATTAAAGTCTACTTTAATACATCAATGCATAGTCTTCATTTTGCATCTTTCCTGTTTTGAAAACATTGTGGTTTAAGTAAACAACCAGGCATAAACACAAAGGCAGATCATTCAAGGGATCAGTTTTTGTTGAGAGACCCAGGGATATTGTTATAGAGAGTCAATCACACACAGTCAACAGTTAGACATAATTTTTTCCAAAAGATGTAAAGTAATGGACTTTTTTTTTTAATGTAGCTGAAATAACTGACCTTTAAACCTCTCTTAAGAGCTAACTTAGCACAGAGTAATATCTAACAGCTGTAAAGGTGCTGTAGTCAGCTTTTAGACACTTTTTTTAATTATCTTTATTTTTTTCTCACCATTTATCCCTCACTTTATCTTTCACTGTCTAGCTGAGAATCAGCCATTAGTGGTAAAGAATCTACACTGATTCTAGTTACCAGACTGCTTATAATAGCTTTCCAACTGGCACCTCATGGAGGGCCATATGCCATTTCAACTGAAGAGGATGGCAACATGCCCACTGACATTATTAGAACTAAATTAATTTTAGATGTCCAAAACTTAGAAAATCTATTGCTCCGATTGACTTACTTTTTCTTCTCAAAATCTGCCATGTCTTCCTTCAAGCTTCTCAGAGCTAATTAGAAAGTTCCAGCTCCTGTGCAGCTGCTAGGTTATTTTTGAGCTGGGGAAGGAGGAATGGCAATATCGCTAGATCTGGACTTATAAAGGAAAAGAGTCTCATCTCAGAGGTGAATGCAGACTCTAAGAAGCATATTCTGGCCCTCGAAGTCTGCATCTAAGGAACTGTTTTGACCTGCTGGAGTGGGCATTAACATGGATTTATACACTGTGATTTGATTTTGATTTTCCCTGTCACATTGCATTCGCCACTTACCCCACCTTGAAATAAATGGCATAGATAATGACATGTTATCACATTACTGCCAATATCACACAGTTAGCACCCCAGTTTGAACCTGGTCAGGTGAAACTACTTCACACTGGAGAGAGGCCAAATTTTAACTTCAATCTGTTCTTTCAAAATTACATTACTTGCAACTGGAGATTGACTGGGAAGATCTCACTGTCAGCCATCCAGGACTAATTTTTCATTACATTACTAATTTTTCTTGTGCTTCTGTATTAGGCACATAGGCAAGTTTCAAGAGCTCGCCCAAGAATCCAAGTCCTACCCATGACAGGTACACTGTACTGTAGCCTCCTCAGGCTCTAAGTTTTAGCACATTCTGATAATGTCTGCCTCAAAAAAGATCAAGTCAAGTCTGCTGAGTTGTAGTGAAACCCAGTAGCTGTGCAATGTTCAGTGTCAGAAAACCTTATGAGCCCTCATTACAGAGGTATAAAGCAGTAGGCAGAGCTTTTGTATTACATGGTGACACACAGTCTTCTTCCTCCACTGAATCTGTGGTGCTCTTCAGCATTTGTATAGAGGACACTACAGTTGTTTGAAAGCCTTTCACCTCCTTGCTGTACAAAACATGAAACTGATGACAACAACAACAACAAAAAAATTCTTAATGTTGTGCGGTTTCTAAACAATATAGCAAAATACCCATTGGGAAATTTCCAACACTGTCTTCAAAACAGTTCCTGAGCAGCACACTTCGAAGAGCAAAATTAAAGCATGAATACTAAGCTGCTTCTCATCTACCCGACACAGTACTTTCCAGACATTAAATGAAGTTCTGGTATACAGTGCTGTAGCTTCAAGTAAAGAAAACCAGAAATATTTGCAAATAATGCAAATATTAATTTGCTAAGTCACAGAGAGTAGATATTTAAACACTACAATTATATATTTATAGACTTTTACTTTAGTTAATAATGTCATGTTTCAAAGCTTTCTATGTGAAACACTTCTTGCATAACAGTCTAGTACTGAAGTAGTTTAACTTCTAACTTACAAGGCACACGAATGTATTCGTGGTGAGGTTAAAACCATGAACAGGCTCAAAAGAGTTAAAGTGACTGAGGAGAAAGTTGAGCTTTGGTAGCTGTAGCTGTACTAGCTCCAGATTCTTCCTTCCTCCCTATCACAAGCAGACAAAATTATCACCAGGCTGCAATATTAATATGGTACCAAGATTCCAATCAAGATCATTTGTTGGTTGGAAACAGAAGTGCTCCAAAAGTGTCTTCTCACTGACAGGAAGAGGTTTTTCTTAATAACTTTATAGCTCTCAAAATATAAATCTAAAATCTCAGCTTTGGATTCTGGCAATGTGTAGGTGGCTCTGTGTGTGGGTGGCTGCCAACTGAAGTCATAATGTCTATTGTTGCATTATTAGAAAGCTGCCATTAATCAGATCTGCGAACTAGCATGCTTGCTGGAGCCCAAGTGTAAAATTACATGCTCTGTGGCTCCTAAACTTGGATGCCTGTGTCAAGAAGAGATCACTAAAGCATCATAGGATTAAGTAAATGGCGTTCAGAAAGCTTGATTTTTCCAAACAGGAGGGCTGTCTACATACTGTGGCAGAAATAAGAACAGTTTAAATGGTATCTCCTCCTCCTCCTCCTAATTACTCGGAAGGAGATTGCTTTGGAAAGCTCTTTGTACACTTACAGAAGCAGCAAAATATTTTAATAAGCGTTTGTAAGTCAGTTGTTTTCCTTTTTAAAGTGTGATTTACAAGGTCTGCATTTCAATAAAAGCCTTATGCTGAATGTACAGCCAGCATCCCCTGCTCTTCCTCGAAGTGAACAACAAGCTACTAAACAGCATCATGACCTGACAAATACAGGCATGGGGAGGCAGTGTAAAGCCAGGTTTCATCAGAATGCACAGGTTTGAGTGCAACACCTGTAACTACAAGATTGGACACTTATGCCCTGGGAGGATGACAACAGCACCATTACCACCATCCTTCACCAAATTCCAGTCAACAAAGCTTTGCAGGACATTTGAGTCTGCTACTTCCTATTGCTAGCAATGCCTGAACCACAGTAATCAGCTCCAAGTTCAAGGTGGAACAAGAGACGTCCTTTTATCATATCGTTTTCCCTTCTGTTGTGATTCTGCAAGTATTGTTTGAGTTCAAGATGTCCCAGCAGAATTATTCCACTTTTGTTATTAAGAAGTTTCTGTTATATTCATGTTTCAGGTAACAGCACTTGCAACCAAAGTATTATTGTATTAATGGGGGCCATGATATTTAAAATTAATAATTAGCAGCTCTTAAAACAAGGCTGTTAAAGTGTCTACAGATAGACAAATGTGGGTAACCTGCTGTTGGTTCTTTACTAACCACTACCATCTGAACCTGTCTTTTCTTTCCATTCTTGCCTTTCTACTGTCTGCCAACAGTAATTCTGGTAATAGCACTGTCAATTACAGGAGCAAGAGACTTCAGTCCAAATGAGGTGGTAAGTATTACTGAAAAAGCAAAGAAGCCTATGCAAGAGTTGTTCATGAGAAGAAGCTGTTTCAGATACCACAGCCTACTACTGAATACTTGCAACTTGAGAATCCATCCAGTTACACAGGTTGTCTATTTGAATTAGTGACCTCCAAAGAAAAACTTGCATGTTTCTAACAAGGACTGAGTAGATGACAATCTATTGTTTTTAAATACACTAAGAAAAGCTGCAAGCACAACACACCTGAGGGATGGGACACCATCCAGAGGGACCTGGATAAGCTCGACAAGTGGGTGCATGTGAACTTCATGAGGTTCAACAAGACTTAGTGCAAGGTCTTGCATCTGGGTCAGGGCAACCCCCGCTATCAATCCAGGCTGGGGGATGAAAGAGCCTTGCCAAGAAGGGACTTCAGGGTACTGATGGATGAAAAGCTGGACACGAGCCAACAATGTGTGCTGGCAGCCCAGAAGGCCAACTCTATCATGGGCTGCACCAAAAGCAGCATCGCCAGCAGGTCAAGGGAGGGGATTCTGCCCCTCTGCTCTGCTCTGGTGAGACCCCACCTGGAGTCCTACGTCCAGCACTGGAGCACTCAGCACAGGAAAGACATGGACATGTTGGAGCGGGTGCAGAGGAGGCCGCAAAAATGATCAGAGGGCTGGAATAACTCTCCTCTGAGGAAAGGCTGAGAGATTTGGGGCTGTTCAGCCTGGACAAGAGAAGGCTCCGGAGAGCCCTTACTGCAGCCTTTCAGTACTTAAAGGGGTCTTATAAGAAAGATGGGGATAAAGATTTCACCAGGGCCTGTTGCAATAGGACAAGGGGCAATGGTTTTAAACTAAAAGAGGGTAGATTTAGACTGGATAGAAGGAAGAAATTTTTTACCATGAGGGTGGTGAAACACTGGCACAGGTTGCCCAGAGGGGTGGTAGATGACCCATCCCTGGAACCATTCAAGGTCAGGCTGGATGGTGCCCTGAGCAACCTGATCTAGTGGAAGATGGCCCTGCTCAGTGCAGGGGGGGGTGGGGCTAGATGACCTCTAAAGGTCCCTTCCAACCAAAACTATTCTATGATTCTAAGTTTCTATCTATTTGACAGCAATTTCTGTACGTGTAAGTCACACTGGAAGTGAAGATATTCAAAAACGTGAAAGGTTAATGTTATTACTAGAGCGGTGTTCAACAGGTAATAAATGCAGCTCCACTGTAAACAGAGGCAGCCATTGAGCTGGAACGAGGAACAGTTTAAGCTATGATGAAAAATGGTACGTGCAGAGAAAGCCTGGTGCGGGTTTGTCTGCAACGTACTGCACGCTGGGGCTGCCAGTATTGCCTGGCAGCTGGCAGGAGGGGTGGCAGGCACCAAAAAAAGACCTCAATCTATGGTCGCTGTGGCAAGATCTTCCTAACGAACTGCTGTTCCAGGTACTGTGGGCCGTAAATACACTCTTTTGGCTTACTTTCCACTTTTATAATGAAAACTAAGCAACAGCATTAGAGCAAGCATACAGGATTATATTTTAAATATAGTTAAATGAGATTCTGACTCTCTAGGTTAAAAACGTCTTATTTTCCCATTTCTTATAGCCACAAAAAGTATAGTTCAATTTTCTCATGAAAATTCATGAAGAAATAATTAAAAGCTCATTGGATCAGGAGACTTTGTTGGAAAAATCTTTTACTGGTACTTTTCAGATGGAAGTAACTTTAAACCATGCAAGCCTGAAGATGAAAAACTTCAGGCTTGCACAGTCGTGTGGATTCAGACTCCCCCTGATGCCACCACTTTACTCAGTGCAGATCCATCTCAAATACTGACCGGAGAACCCAAAAGAGGTTACCTCCCAGGAGCACCTTCATTTCAGAAATCACTCAGGAGTTCTGCATAGCCAGAAGCAGACTACAGGGGCTACACTGCAGTCTCATTACATTTAAATGGTGAAGTGGTGCAAATAATTTTAAACATTAATTTGTGTTTATGTCTGGGACCATTACAAATGCTCTTTACGAATAATGAAAGCTCCCCTTCTCACTGAAGTCTTCGCTTGACCTCTGAACCATTATAAAAGGTCTAAAAGCTGACTTCAAGTTCATGTCCTTCTTGAAAGGCATGAAAGATGTACTCTTTCAATTAGGCTATAACCAAGCTAACGCAGTAACACAGGCCTGTCCGACCCCTCTACACATAAAGAGCTCCCACAAAACCCCAGACTGTAAAGTCTCTCTTGTAGAAGCGCAGACTGAAGGCACATGCTGTGCTGGAAATCTTACAGCAGCTCAGAAGCTCATGAAGATGAATGCCAGTTAATTTTGCTCACTTGCTTCTCATGCTTGGATCTTACAGTAGCACATGAAATAAACTGTAAATAATTGAAAGCTACCAGGATAAATAGATCAAGAAAATTAATTGTTAAATAGCAATTGAATCTCTTACTGCCCACTGTTCTTCTGTTTTCAAGTTCTCCAGTCAAGACAGGTTTCCAAAAGTAATGTTCTTCTGATCCTAATTATTTTGCAAAATTAATTCTCTCTCTGAACTCCACCCAGAAGGAAGGGACTCTCAGGCTGCACTGTACAATGAACAGCACCACTGCCACTTAACGTCTTCAAGTTATTAGTCTGAATCATGTCCCCAGTTCAAGATATTATTCCCTATTACTACTGTGTTCCCAAATTGTTTCTTTACGTGTCACATCAGACAGTAATTTACATTAAATACTGCATAGCATATATTGAGGCCAGGGCTTTCTGATCATTTTGATAAGTTGAGAAATTTTTTTAATCCTTTTTTCATCTAAAATAAAAATCTCTCTGTGTTACCACCAGTGATATAGAAAAGATATTAACTAGGGTTTGTTTAATATGTGATATTAATTTTTAAGAAGGTTAGTCAATGTTTTTAAATATTTCAGCATGCCAAATACCAATACTTTGCATCTGAGTAATACTTTACATCTTCTAGGTGTCCAGCTACCTTGTACCACATTTTTGAAAGCCTTAATTTTAATGCCTAAATTAGATTTTGGGGTGTTGAAAGCTTAGACCGTGTCAAATTCCAACATTTTCTTCAGAGAAAGGACTATATGCCTAACACCAGAATAATCTTTCAATCAAATTTTTACTTCCTGCTTCATAACAGGGAAATGCAGGGTCTCCCTATTAAAACCCTTTAATTAGTTGTTTAACATACACAAACAATATGCTACTCTCTCTAATCTCATTTTGGGAATAACTGAAGCATTTTAAAAAGAAATTAGAATGAACTCTGAAACAGACTGTCGTAGTTTAACCCGGCAGCTGGCAACTAAGCACCAGACAGCAGTTTGCTCACCCATCCCCAGAGGGATGGGGAAGAGAAATGGATACAAGGGAAAACTCGTGGTTTGAGATAAAGACAGTTTAATAAGACAATGAAGGAAATAGTAATACTAGTACTATTACTACTAATGGTAATAATAATGATAATAATGAATATGCAAACAAAACTACATACAACACAATTTTCTCACCACCCAATGACCAATCCGCAGCCAGTCCCCAAGCAGAGATCATGGACCCCCTGGATTTTCAAAAATTTCATGAAATGCCCGAAAAAGGCTGAACTCCCAGAAGTGTTCAAACTCCTTGTCAAGAGACGATTCAAACTCAAAATGAGAAAAAAAAAAGTGATTAAAACCAGATGCCTGCCTCCCAGCCAATCCCCATTCATAAACTGAGCATGACGTCTATAGTATCAAATATCTGACTAGCTTGACTAGCAGTCTGGCTATGCACCCTCCCAGCTCCTGCACACCTGCTCATTAGCTGAACATGGAAGACTGGAAAAAGTTCTTGATTTCATAGCAACAACTAAAAACATCAGTGTTATCAACATTCTTTTCCTACTAAATCCAAAACACAGCAGTTACTGGGAAGAAAATTACCCCAGCTGAAAGCAGGACACAGACATACCTAGAAAGTCTATGTAACTTGACATTTTACTGGGTGTTTGTTAATTTGGTCCAGTGGTTTCTATTCATTTTGGATCTATGCTAGCGTATTTGACCACTGCATTTAGAAGGTGAGGTTAGCTCCGGAAAATCTGGTTTAAAAAAAATGAAAGTATATTACTATTACTGCTACTATTCAGGGAAAAAAATAATTATATTCTTACTTTTGATTACTTATTTCAAGATTAAAAAAAACCAGAATAACTAGAATTTTTAACTGTAAAATTTTTTTACAAACCATAAACAAAATTTGTGATTAGGATGAAAAAGTTACTTTTGCCCTAATGGCATGTACCATGGAAGTGATATGCCCAATCAATAAAAAGTAACACCATAAACTTGATATATATACTTCAATTTATATTTGCAGAGTACATTTGTGTATGAGGATATTCTCCCACAACAACCCCCCTCAAGCAGTTCAAAGAAAAGTTTACAAAGATGTTTACTGAATTATTTTATATATTTATCAAATAAAATAATTTTGTCATATTGAATGCATAGTTAAGGAACAAAGAAGGTGGATATTTGAATAGGCCATTAAACAGCTTTTCTAATCAAGATGTGGATGAGCATTAGTGTCACCTAACTGGGAATATTATAAATACAGTACACACATGCTGCCAAAATGGACACTTTTGAATTTATATTGATTTTGTTCTCAAATCACGAAATGAAAATGTCCAAACTCAGGACAAAGACATGCATTTTTTGCTTTGCTTAGTAATACACAGCTTGTTTTATTTTCCTCTCACAGCAATGTAAAGGACTTCACAAAGAACAACTAGCACAACAAACACAAAGAATAATGATTCAAGGTATGATACTTGATACCATTCCTTATTTTAGGTGTAATTGGATCTACTACTCACAAGGATCTAGTAATAAAGGAATTAGAGATAATGTGTGTTTGACAGAAAACATTCTCCCATTTCTGAGCCAAGGCATATGTGAAGAGAAATGGAATAACAATATATCTAGTTCTGGCATTCTGATTCTGTCTGCGTTCACAATCACAAATCATTATTTTTCATGTAGCTGTTCAAAACTAATAGTATCTTCAAGGATAAATTGCAGGCTTAATACATAAATCTAAGCTACAGCATTTATATTTCTCGCACACAAAACTATGAAAGATCTGTTAGATTTAGGGTAAAGAATTGTTAAGGTTTCATATAGATCCTACTTTTTATTATATTTTTCAAATTTAGATTTAAAAACGCTTATCTGTCACCTCTGCATCTTATTCCCTGCCTCTCCTTCTCTGTTTTCCATACATTGGCTTTTTTTCTGAGCTTTACACTGAGCTAAAGTTAAAAAGAACACTGGGCATTTTGCAGCTAAAAGGTGTTTACAAGAAGTCCTGGAGAGTTCAAGAGTATAAATTGTTATACGAGTATATATTTCAATCCTACTTTTCCAAGCAAAGACCTGCTATTGCAGCAGTCCTTGTGATTGACAGGGTAATAGAACTGTAGGGAGAAAGGCACCAAAGCACTTCAGTATTAGTGAACACAAGTAACTACACAAACTTTACAAGGAAACGTAACAGAGAAAGAAGGTCTATTACACTACCTCTATTTTTCACAGAACCTGTAGCAGAAACAGTCTAAGACTACCCATGCTAGAAAACTATGTAGTATTTGCTGAGAAAGTTAGAAGAACAACAACTTGTGACATTTTCCTGCCATACCAACGGCAGTATCCTGCAAAGTTCTGCATATGTCTCTTAGGAGATGAAGAACTAAATGATCCAATCTTCTATGGCAACCTGTACACCTGAGGGCATTCAATACACGCCAGGAAGTGTTGAGCATCTCTTAGGAATGGAACCAAAGATTTCACCCAGTCATCCACTTGCAGCAATGTTACTGTCGCTAAATACTAGAGTCTGAATACCAGGCTGACAAAAATTGTATTAATTAAACTCTTGTATTAATTAAACTCTTGTGCTCCTTAGAAAACCCAGCTTAAGTTCATGATCAGAACCAAGGGTTCCTAATCATAATTAAGTATTCAAAAAATATCATAAAAAGACAGAACCAAAGAGTGAGAAATTAAATAATTCCTGGGATGTATACAGTATAACAGGATGTGTGCAAAAGTCCCCACCTAGCCTTGAGCAAGCTAGAAACACAACTGGAGGCAATTACAGATGTGTTAGTATTGTAGCTAAGGTCATTACCTCTACTAAGAGGCTCTGGTAAAATGCCAGGCTTCCCAGCCCACAGGACCAGGGCTTCTCAAAGACGCAGTGTGGCTTCTTATTTGGTGTCTCTGTATGACACTGCATTTCAGCAGATCATCATGTCACCTTCTTTGTACTAGGCTTGGAGGCTCCACATAGTAGAAGTATGGCCTCTGTTATTTTCATTATTCAGAGACAGAGTGACAGACTTAAAACTGTAGATGAAATATCAGTATCCTCATAAAGAAAAGAGCATCCTATTGTTGTCAGCAATGCAGTACTGGCGCACTTTTTTTTCTTCTTTTTATTTGCTGTGCATATATTTAAGGGTAAGAGACACCTGAAATCCCTTTACAATGTAAACTGTATCAGCTTTTTAAGAATACAACCTAATATGACTTATCGCTGAAATGCAGATTTATACAAAACTGCACTTGGATGGCTGCCTTTCTCAATCAGCTGTCAATTAAAGCAGAAAAAAGAAAGACATCAACTGCAAAACCCAATATCTCATGAGCTTTCTCTACCCTAATTTATTTGGCTCCTCTTAGCCCATTTTTCATGGAGTTGTCAGACATAAACTAGTCTATGCTTGATGACAAATGGGAATTTATAATATGGAAATTCAATTAACCATGCACATAAAATAAAAAGTTTATTTTAAAAGATTCTGACTTAAACCCACAAACAGCTAAAGATGTGATTTGATGAGTAACTTCAATTTTTACCACAGTGTTTGATAAATGTCAATTATTGAAGAAGAGGTTATTGCATTATCAGTACAAGCAGATATACTTTATACATACTACTTTCTCCAAAGTAGGATATAATTGCATGTAGGGTCTCTGCAATAAGTAAGATGAGCATTGCAAACCTCCTTTCTGGTGAAATTTTAGCTATTATCAATGTATGATTCTTTTAGTTGCAAAAAATTCTTGCTATACTTTTGCCAAAAGATAAGGAGGAGCTCAAACTATGTCACAAATATGTAAATTAAAATATGTTTTTTTTAAAAAGCAGGCCAATGACCTTGCAGCTCTTTCAATACACACCTACAATGAAACTTGAATCTTGCACAATATCATATAATACATGCAATATACTCAGCTAATCCTCACCTACCTAAAATTCTTTTCTGTTTCATTTGAATAACTATACAGTGTAGGCTTTCTCAACATCTCTGTCATACATCCTGGCCTGCTTTCCTCCAAATCCATTCTCTATTCTGCCAATTAAATATTCCCCCGGCATTATCTTCTGCCTTCTCCTGTATATTTTCTCTACCGGTCATTTCCCACAGAACATAATTTCTTCTGCTGCTTGCCACAAACAGACTATCCCCACTCGGCTTGGAGGTCTGTCTCATACATCTGGATACTCCTTATTTATTTCAAATATTAGCTTAGTACGATTACTCTTCTCTTATTTAATCAAGTTACAAAGGATCAATCCCAAAAGAGAAGTTTTGATCACATTAAAACAGGCTACACCTGAAAATACATTAATAAATAAATTTACTGTATATGTTAGTTGAAGTTAGTACTTTCATAGTGATTTATATCTACAGGAAGTCTGAAAATATTAAATAATGTGTATTTGCATCTGTAGGAGTAAGCAGAAAAGAGATTTTTCTCTCCCTTAGAGACTGAGATATTAATTATAAGATGACTATTCTGATGGGTGAGATGCAGAACTCAATACACTCCTGGTGTGCATTGACCACACAGACTATCACCTCTTTACATGGGCAAAAGTGAACTATTTAACACAGGCATAACTAAAGTATATTTTGTGTGCATATGAATTCCTTCTGCTTCTGAAAGGAATATTTATGACTATGCTCCAGGAAATTGTTCTTCTGTAATTTCTGAATGTAAAATTACTTTAGCTAATTTACATTTTGTTAATTGATAACATATGTTGTAATTTTATCTTCATAACTATTAAACAGCTTGACAAAAAGCACGCTGCCTCTGTAACCACAGCATCCCAGCAACTGTTTTCACATATCTTGAAAACACCTCTGTTGTCTCTGAAAATTTATTTTGCATCAGTCCTGTTACCTGCTACAGGCTGTTTATCTTTGATTTGCGTTTCCTTTGGCACCACCTCTAGAACACAAGGAGTCCATTTCAGCACTGTGGAAAGGTTTTAACATTAGCACACTGGGACTGAGTCATGTATTTTATATTGATATTAATGTGCAGTAAATTCCTTACATGCTGTGAGTATTCTTGCCTCTGGCACCACATACACAACATGTTACCTCTGAACTGCCAGGTTCATTCACGATGACAAGTACTTTAGCTCAGTCTAGGCTAAGAAGATGACCAAATATCTTCTGTTGGCACACAGGGCTGCATAAAACAGTGAAATTTTGGTATTGTACTGAAATATTTATTTCAAAGCCTTTTAACACCAGTCTCCCAAAAGCAAGGAAATTGTCAAATCTTATACACAACTGTCCTGAGTCAGAAAATTTCTGCAGTAATTTCAAGAAAAATTAGACATCTTCATCCAGAAAGATGCTCCTTGTCCCTAAAATTGTAGCCTTTGTCATCCCAGGGTAAAGTTCTCATTGACTGAAAAGACCTCAGCATGGCTTGAGAGCCATGTTGATTTGTACGGTACAAAATCTCTGAGATGTTTGGGAAATAAATGCATATTATGGCAACAGCAGTACTTCAGCACTTTCATGCCAATGAAAGATGTAAAGTATCTTGATGCCACGGAAGAGTAGAAAAGCTTGTAATACTGTGTCAAAGTACCTCACCCCACCACTACACATTCTTTAGCCCATGGTGCCAGTGACATGCACAATAGATAACAAATAGAGGACCACCCTCGTAGCCAGGAAGCACTGCAAGCGCTTGCCAGTTCTTACATCTGGCAAGCCAGATCAACATGAAAGCATAAAGTGTCAGAAAAATAACATAGGCTCCACTATACTCAATACTTCACCTATATACCTAGGCATGCTAGTTCTTACTTGCAATAATAGAGTCTAGATCAACATGCTTTTATAGCTAAGGAAGTGAGTTTAAATCTTTTACAGCCTGATGTTTTCATCGTATCAGACAGCTAACAGTCTCTTTTTTAGACAACCTAGAGCTAGAAGAGAGATTCCCGCTCTTCCATTATGGTTCATACACTTTGTTATACAAGGATGCTTATTCATAACTTTATACACACTAGACTCAACCATAATGCACAGTGATACTCTGTCACTTGTCCCTATTCACTGGGGAGTCTCCATACTTATAAAAAAGGACTGATATTTTTCTGACTTACTTTGCTAAATACTACAGTCTCATACAAAGAAAGTAACATCATTTGGCATTTATAGTACTGTAGCTTGTGTCTGTGTTGAAGACAGTACATTAAATTTGTTTTGAAGTGAGAACTGCATTACAGGTCTATCCATGAAGTTATCTTACCGGCTATAAAAAAAAATAGATCGCACAACTTCACATTTACTGTGGTGCATTCCCAAGGATCATCTATTCCTAACAAATTCCCTGGTTTTGAAGGCATCTGACACCATCAAGAAACATGACAGATAATCTTGCATCTAATACATTTAAGTAAGTGAGAAAATAAAGTTCAAAAGACATCATGACTGGAACAGAAACATTTGAAAAATTAAAGCCTCAAATCAATGAAGTAATTTCAGAAATATCATAGATGGGATACAGCACAATTGACAAGTGAGAGAACATAGCTAAAAGTTTATAAAACATCATGATTATAAAAGATTGCTGTATGTACACAAGCTTCCTGATTGCTGGGCTTTCTGCAGCTACCCTTGCTCAAGCAAGTTTTAAGGAAGAATGTAAGCAGGAAATCTAAGAGTTGTGGTTTTCACTTTAACAGGTAGCACTTTCTACGCAGAAAAGAGATTGCCAATTCCTTATTATACAAAGGATTTTTCCCTTGCCTTTCACAAAGGAACAGGAAAGTAACATAGTTTAATGATGCCATTTTATCACAGCTGAGAAACTTGGCTATTTTAGAGTGAGCACACGTTAAAATGAACTATGCATATCTTACAAGAATTTCCAAGTAATACAGGTTTTTGAACTGAACCCATAATAGCCCCAGAAATTTCATTAAAGACATTTAGTCTCCACATTCTAGCATGGAAAGATCAGATAAAGAATGGGTTATTATATGGCCAAAAAACTGCAACTCATTGTAAGCGCCAGTATGACAGGAAAGCACGCTGTCCTGGGTTTCTGCCCTGGGTTTCTGCCAGATGCCTGCATGCTGTTCCAAAATCTGAGTGACTACAAAAAATAAAGGAATTATAAAATCCAAGAAGGAGAAAAGTAAATGGGTCAGATTTACAGAAGGATACTCAGAGGAGGCCAATGATCTATGCCTATAGCCTTGCCATGCATCAACCAAACACGATTAGGAGCAGTCACTGGGCAACTGATTTACAAAAGCCGTACGTGCACGGGAAAAGATTCCAAAGCAAGCAGAGAAGAAAAAGAGGATGATTACTCATTTATTAAGAACACAATCAAAACTTCAAACACACAAACGACCTGTAGGCAAACACTGTGATTATAAAAAACTAAGAGAGAAAATCCTGGCTTTGCCATATAAAAGGAGGCTTTCTATTCAGGAATGTAAACATAAGCATTTATAGCCATTTCAGTTGTACTACCATATCCAAATCACCTCACACATGACAGAGAAAGAAAAGGAAATCTGCACCTTTCTTGAACTGAATACGGAGGCCAGGTGGAATACCCTAGGGTATTTCAAAGATCACTAGAAGCCTATGTTTATAAAACTGAATCAAAGCTGGAATGTTTCCATTGGCTTCAATGAAGCCAGGATTTCATGACAGCGATGATGAGAGTCTAAGGGCCAGCAGACCAAGCAGAAAAGGCTAGGCTTTACTTAGAAATCCCAGTGATTAATAACCTAAGGGTATCAACTGAATTTGTTATCTCCACCCTCCCTCTCCCCCTAAGTATAGGGAAAACATTGCTGCTGCCATAGTTAGGAACACTGAACCAGAAACTGAAGCCAAACAGTGAGAAACACTAGAAGGTCATCTATCTACTCGCAGTTTGGTTGCTCAGCTCCCTCACAGGACAGGTAACTAATGCAGAAATGATAGCCCTTTTGTAAATGTAGGAATGAAGGAAGGGAAGAAGATGGTATCATCTACCTTTTGCATAATTCTTACAGCTTTACAAAACAAACACCTTCATTTTAGGCAACCTGCATTTCAGAGTAGATCTCCAATGCCATCAACAAATGGCTCAACTGCAAAGAGAACACACTTGGACCAAGAGCCCTTTTCAGCTATGAATGTAAGAGCATAGGGTCAAAAACCAGGCAACCAAAAAACAAAGTTGGCTGCAAGGGCCAGAATTCCAGATCTTTTGCTCCTTCATGACTGTCTGGCTGCCGCAGTTAAACACTACAGGTACTGCATGTCCTTTTGGCAGGAGACAGGCTCTTATCTCCCAGTGCCGGGTGCTTCTGTGCACGCACAGATGTCTACTCTAAGTAATTAACTGGAGCATCGCACTTAACAAATTACGTATTGCTGGGAACTAGGCAGAGTTGTCTGGGTCAGACATCTAGGCTACATCTATACTGTCAAATTAAATGTACCCAGGAACATTCCTGAGCACTGAGGCCAACTTACATGGAACAACTGCATCTACACTATGAACGTCTCAGCCTCCAAAGCAGGGCGAGTGTAATCAAACTTTCTCCCGGATGTATTTTGGCTTCCAAACCATGCCCCTGGGAAACAACTAATTAGGAAAAGCCAAAAGATAACCATGGGCAATTGTAAAAACTACAGACAGCTAGGGCCCAGGAATATTCCTAGATATCATCCAGTTTGGTAAAACTGTAGCATAAAAATCCATGGAAAACACAATTTTGGTGGATGAGACAGGACTGATCCAAAGGCTTTCTGCTGTGTGTTCATGTGTGTGACAGTAATCTGCCTTACATACCTAACCAGCAACAAGACCGTACAGCGAGAAAAATGCAACGTGAATTGTGAATAAGACAGCAAGGCATATAAAGGAAAATCACCTGCAATGTGTCTGTGTGCCTGTTTGCCTCACTAACCCTCACGATGGGATTTATACCATGAGCATAACCCAGCCAAACAGTATTATTCCACATCTAGTTTCATGCAATAATCGAGATTTTGATTGTATTTCTGTGTTCACAGAAGTGTATGCTCAACTCCTCGTAAATAGTATTTTCATGTGCAATTATTACAGAAAACTGAAAACCTTGTGGTACATAGATATGTGTATTTGCAGGAGAGTATGAGAAAAAAATCAGAAAGGTTTAACCAATTAAAAAGAAAATTTGAACAAAAAGATGACACAGGAAAACATTACTTTATCTTCATCAAAATTTCTGAATCTCTGTAATACAAACAAGTTTCCTGAGGGGCAGCCCTCCTGCCAACATTCTGTTTCAAGAGTAATGAATTTTCTGTACTGAATTTCTGACTCATGATTATTCATGTGATGACACTGAATGTGTGGTTGAAAGATCACTGGATTTTGCCTAACAACATAGTTAATTCTTTGAAAACTCACTTCCAGTAGAAAGCGCTGGTTTTGGAAAGAAAAGATTAAATTAATAAAATAGGCTAAGAACTGTAGAACATTCCTATCTTAATTTTGGCTTGTGCAGAGATATTCTAAGAAGCTCATGTGGAAAAACAATGTAAATATATACACCATTTTTAAAACATACAGAAAAAAAAAGTCAGCAAATCATTTATGCATCTGAAATCCACAGAATGAATTAAGAGATTGAAATGGCCAGAATACAGCTCATAATTAGCAATTCAGATGGTTGTAATAATGATTATACTTTTTAGATAACATATACCCTTAGAAAGTGTATTTAGAGAACATTTTATACTTCCAAAACCTGTATAAACATTAGCTAAATGATTCTCACAGGACTGACAAAATGCAGGGAGGTAATATGCTTATTATGAGCAAAATAAATGGTAGAGTTGAGACTCAGAGAGTCGGTATGGCTGAGTTTCTACAGCAAGAAGGGTAAGAATGACAATTTAGTCTATGTTACCGAATCCCCCAAGGGGGATGTTCTGCCAATATCTACAGACCCAGATGTCTTCTGAAATCTTCCCTTAGCTTCTGGGAGGGTTGGATCCGTGGAGTTAATCTCCAGACAGAAAGCCAGCTAACTCACAGGAGTTCAATGTCTCAAGAGGCCTCCATGGCTTCAAAGTATGTCTAGAGAAAGAGCGTCCATAGGTCCAAAGCCAAAGAATCGGACAGGGTCAAGATTTAACCACATAGTAGAGACAAGAGTGACAGGACGAGGGGTAATGGTTTTAAACTAAAACAGGGCAGGTTTAGGCTAGATAGACCAGGTTGGACAGGGCTCTGAGCAACCTGATCTAGTTAGCGGTGTCCCTGCTCGCTGCGGGGCGGTTGGACTAGATGACCTCTAGGGGTCCCTTCCAACCCAAAACTTCCTATGATTCTATGATTTACTCATTTGACTCCATTTTCCTCAGTATATTTCCTCAGAGTCTTAGTTTCAGTCAGCTGTGAGTGAGCACCTAAGTTTGGCTGGAAGGGCAGACACTGACGTATGTCCTCAGCCAACTGGCAGGAGCATCTTTTATTGCTCATAGAATGAACATAATCACTTCTACAAAGCACTAAGCAGTTACCAAGTCTTGGGTATGAACCGTTTTTCCAAACATGAGTGACTCACAGTGAAGTCAAATAAGCAGCTTGGCTGAATGATCAGAAAGCTAAGTGACACAAATTCAGGAAGCCTTAAAGAAAAGTAGCTTTAAAATTATGAGCACTGCAATGTTTATTAAATCTCATACAGAAGCAAAATAAACATACTTAAGAAAATAGAATAGCTAACTGGCTGTTGATTTCCAAAGGCTAAGGCTATTTCCTTTATTCTAGGTGGCTAGATGAGCATGCTGCCCTTCAGACTGATTTGCCTCGTCCAGCCATACACCCACCAACTCACAACCCCGACACCTTTTTTACAATGAAAAGGCAGTTTTAACATAGAATAAATACATATTTGGGATCATAGAGCAGGAGAATATTTCACAGTCCCATAGACACAAACTATTTATTGGGAAAAGAAATGCAGTGATGACCTTGCGTATTAAAACCAAATTAAAAAAAAAAATCATCAGTAATTTGAGAGAGTTTCTGCACATTAGAACTCCCACCCTTCGGTTCATTGGCTAGCAGAGGATCACAAGCTTATGAAGCATCCTTGCTTTGTTGCAAGATTATTTAACGCTTAAAACACAACAGCTGCTTCTGGATGTAGAGACGTTGACAAAATGTAAGAAGATGACAAGAAATAATCCCTGGCCAATGCCGCTTTTGGTATTGACTTCAGCACACCAGAGTTCCCAGAACAGCTCCCAGTCAGCTCTTTATGTCCCTCCCAAAAGTATTTTTGAGGGACTGTAAAATAACTGTGTTTGAAGAAAAAAAGTATCTTAGCGGTATCTTAGCAGTATCAGTAAACACTGTATAAAAATCTTTCATTATAAATTATTGCTATTCAAAACAATGAGAAGGTTGCTGCTGTAAACACACTTCTGTACCAGTTCCACACCATGTAATTATCTCTCACAATGTAGTCACTAACAGCAGGAATTAAAAACTGGCATTACAAATTGAATGTCTGCTTTTGGAGATAGAAAGAATCTCTTGTAAACAAAGATCAGCAATATATTCCCGATAATACACTACGTCTTGCCACAGAATGGCAATGCCACAAAATATGTTCTTCTTTTAAAGATCTTAGAGCTTTTTTTGCTATGATCTTCTTCCAAAGCAGAATTTCCAAAGACAGTTTTGAGATATTTTGCATAACAGCCGTATGTTCATGACACACTTAGGAGAATTCAACAAACGTATCTGTCCAGGAAACATTTTGTCTATTTCCTGTCAAAGACGTTAATTCCTGACAAAGCTCAAGTTAACAACAACATCATCAACAACAAAAACAGTAACGTAAAAAGCCAGTAAATACAAAAGTATATTTGGAAAATACACAGTGTTTTTAAAGTAGATTTTAGGAAGTTAATGAAGTATCTACAGAAGGAGGATCTAAAATAACAAATCCAGGGGATATAATCTATTAGCTGTAGTTATGCAAGCAACCACATATTTGTAAATTGATTTACACATCTGTGCAGCTGTCTGCACAAAGTGGATTATATGAGGCAGTTAGAATAGCACAATACTGCAAGCATTTAGACAGATGCTGAAAAAGTCAATTTTTCATGCTTACTCACGAGCTTGGCAACACCAGCAAGAATGTAAGAAGTGTTTATATTTCAGGAGCTATATGATTTTATGCCTTAGTTCCTTGAATTCAACATTAATGCAGCATCTATCCTCCATTTTCTGTCCGACTCCTAGTTCAAATTGCCTGACCCTCTTAGCTGCTGCAGAGTTGGACATGCTGGAGGAGCTGATATGAAAAAGCCAGAGAATTCACCTATTCTTCTCTCACTAAAAAAAAAACCCAGGCTGTCAGTAACTGGATGACAAGGTACAGGCAGGTGCTTACCCTTACCTTCCCAGACAAGAAAGGATGGAAGTCCATCCTGAGAGCCCAGAAGTCAGATTGACATTCCTCAGGTTCAGGCTGATTGCCAGAGATTTGCAGTGTTATCTATTGCAGCAAAGAGAGCTTCTCCAAAGTTTTCTCCAAACGTTAGCGAAGGGAAAGCCTCTTAATGACACAGCTACCAGAGTTACCAGTAGAAGAGTATTTAGAGAAGTTTAGGGAGTTATTTGAACTTACTGTTTGGAATATATGAAGTGCATACATATCTAAACAAATCACAGAAAACTGCTTTGGCATCAAGCTTCTTCTCAAGAAATGTTTTGAGAATGATCTGGGTATTTTTATTAACTCCAATTCATCTGTGTTCATCTCATTACTGTCTTTTATGTATAACATTTTTGTTCAGTTAAAAAAACGTAAACAATTCCTAAGATGTTAACTGCTGTTAAAAACTATTAAAACCAGTTAGCCTAACCAATCACATCATTTTACAAAAACTACTTCCTTCATAGCCATTTCAATAGGAAGCTCTGTTCTTGTATAAAGATATGACCATTGCTTCCTTAATTCACTTACCACCTTAAAGCTTATTGCACCTAAAACTGATCACAAAGATGAAACACTAGCTTCATCAGCACTCTGCTGTCTGCTACATTCTCTTCTGCTTAGGCCACTGAGATGTCTCTTTACAACCTGCTTTGTCAGCTTCTGGTTTACAGAATTTTGACCTACTAATAGTGAAAGCAAGAAACACATCGAGTGTCATTTGACGCAAAAGTCAAGTTAGGACCTATGAATTGTAACAGCAACTCTATTTCCATTTAACAATGGAAATTTAGTAATGACAAAACAGAGAAGTAAGGGAATCTTCTCTGTAGAACAATCCGCCAGGGCAGATTAAGTAAACCCAAAGTCTTTAAGAAACTATTCATAAACCTCTTGTGAAAAAACTATTCCCCTCTAAATGACACTTACCTTCTGAATACTACCCTCTGTTTCTAAGCTTTTGTTGTCAGTAACCCAAAAAATCCTTACCTCCAGCACTACACGGACGCATGGTGAAAAAACAAAGGTACCACCTCTGGATATGTGTAGGTAGCATTCACATACTATGACAATACACAACATTATGAAATACCAATATTAGAGAAAGACATACTCTGAAACTTTGTATTTGTCTGACTTATAAAATATTGTCTTTCACCTGGGAGGTAAAATGTGACATTTCAGTCAAAATAATTGATTTTTGCTTTCACACTTAGTAAACAAATACCATGCAGGTTTTAAGTATTGTTTCTTTGCAACTGAACAGCAATGTATTAATATAGAACTGGAAAGAATGAGAAGTAACAGAATCAGAGCTATATAGACTGTTGCAATGAAACATAAAACCATGAAAAACTGAAATGGAAACACTGGGATTCTCCCATTTTCTTGAAGAGCCGTGGGAACTATAGCCCATTGGCTATGCCCATCAGCTGGAGCAGAGGAGGAAGAAATTCCCTTAGAAAGTAATTTGAGCAAAGCTGGAGCAGAGCAGGTTTTCTGGACAAGGACAGACATTACATAAATGATCACTGTGGAAATGACTGCAGGTTGCAGCTATTCTTACCATGTCACAGAAAATGAAGTATAAATACAGATAGGGCACATAGTTCAATACTTTAGGAATAAGATCTTAAAATCTATCAGTTAAAATGCTGATTCAGATTCTATAAAACAGACAGTTCAAGTTCCCATTCATAAGACGAAGAATACTGCAGATAAGCTAAACAAGGCGTATGTAGCAGTGCTGCCTTACATTTAAGTAGGTTCTTTATCTAACATTTGTCGTATACCTTGCCTCTCTGTAAATATTAGAATTTCTACCCCCCTGCTTCCACTCCAACTGATTATTGAACTATTAGCTGTCAATACAAAATGCATATAAAAAATTCTAGCTTTTTTAAGAAATTACCACAGGTTCTGAAGTCTGTGATTACACAAATAACATACAGTTCTTATGCTGATGATAACTGTTTGACTCGAATACCTTTGACAGAACAGAATCTCTCTGGTAGAGGATGAACTATTTCAACCAGTAGTTAATCCCTTGTTGTATTTTCATATCACACCATAAAACAACAACTACGCAAAGTAAGAGGACCTGCATCTGTGTTTATTTACAAATGGCCTGAGTTTCTTGTATCACAGTTAAAACTTTATAAGAAAAAAAAGGGACACTACTACAATTTATGACGTGAACAGTTTTCCACAGAAGTAATACTTAATAGTATTATTTGCTACCACATAGGCAGGAATTATCAGGTACAAGATAACAAAAACCCTGCAAAGATACGGAGGAGCTAGGATGACGCATACTGCTGAACAACAGAAATCCATAAGGGCAATAGAAACTACAGATACAGCATCAAAATGAATTATCAGGGAGAAAAGAAGAACACTTATCAGAGAAGCTCATTTTAGTGAAGCTCTCTGTCCCTGTGAGTGTCCAAAGAAGAGCAGGCACACAGGGGAGACTACATAACTGGCGTCCTGGAGGTTATGGCTAGCTTTAAACAGCTGTAAAGTATGTATCTCTGCTCACACAGTAAACTTAATGGCTGCTTCGTCACTGCTAATTTAATAAATAAACCCTTCTACTTGCTAGAAAATGCTGGATAAAAAACCCGTTTAATTGTTTCAAACCTTACTCTTCCTAAAATTGATGTAACTCCTTATGCATGTTGCTCATGTAGCCAGGCTTCTATAGCGTGAATGGTGGTGAGTATAGCTAGTCAGATGTAAGTCTTTCTGTCCACTTACTGAGTTGGCCAGCTGTTTAGCCTCTTCTGTGCTTAAAAAGAACTTGAGGTTGACATGGTCTCGTTTTTTTAATGCAGGAAAGAATTTGGTCAAAGGGAGAAGCCCCTCTTACAATTTCAACTATATGAACTATGTACATATTCATGAATTTTAAAGCCAGAAGGAATCATTGCCATCCAATCTCGCCTTTTATCTACAGTTCACCTACTAATGTCAGCCTGCAGCCCAGACGTTCTGCTTAGCTGCAGCGTCTTTGAGAAAGTTGATTGCAAAGATGAATCTACTCATCACTTGAAAAGTTCTTCCTATGCTTAGTCTACTCATTACTTTAAAAAAATACAGAAGTAATAAAAAACCCAACCTTCCCTGTATCTCTTGACCACACTTCTTCGTCTCTGTTTCAAATCACTGTAATCCCCCATGCCATTTTCCTTCCTTTAAAGGGGAATCTAAAGAAGTGCAAATCTTTTCTCCACATAGATACTTCTTGATCATTCTATCAAGAAATCTCAAATCTCTTCTTAGATAAAATACACCAATTTAACTTAAGGCTTTCTCACAGACCCTTATCAACAAAGTGCACATGGGTTTCTCTTTGAAAAAAGTACTCTTCCTTTCCCCTCTTCAAAACTGCTGCACATCAGTCCTCCATAAAGCAGACGTTCATGGCCCTGGTGGTTCCTACACGTGCACGCTCTCCTCAAAGCAAACAAAGTGCTTATGGCCCAGACGGTTTCCCTCCCAAGCCTCACCAGCTCCCACGCCTGGAACAGCTTCGCTGTTCTGGTCCTGTAATACAGGTGTATTTACATTAGCAACTTAGACCCAGTCAGTAGAGTACTTTAAATATAATTCCTGACTGCATATATTGGTTCACATTGAGGAGCAGATCACATCACCTGGTTTCTTTTGGTGGGGGAAATCCCTCATTTCCTGACACACTGGGAGATTTCCTCACACACTGGGAAAGAACAAGAAATGACACCAAGAACAGTTCTTTGTTTTTAAAGCTCACAGTTAAGTTTGTTGTTACAGCAGGGAAGCACATCAGTTCACATCAACACCAAAAGAAGGACTATGGCTGATAATGACCTTCCACTGCTACAGTCTTCAGCTACTGCATAAAATAAATTGAACTGTTAAAAAAAAAAGTTTTTTTCCTTGCTTTTTGCTGATTTATTGCTGAGATTATTATCCTTACATTAAGGATCTATACACGATATTTACCACTACCACCTCTGTATGTCAGATGAACAAAAAAAACAACCTACAGCCCTGCACCTTTTACTTTTTGAAGGCATGAGATAAAAATCTCTTTGCAAACACCCTTTAGGAGATGCTCATTCCTGTCTACAAGTACATTTTTAACAAAAGAAAACAGGTGTGCTAGCGACATTTTTAGTGCAATTCTGCTTATTAAAAAAGGTTTGTATCCACACTATAATAGCTGTTGCATTTAAACAGGTACTTAATTATATTTTCTTATATTTTAGCACATGAACAGATTTAACTACTCTCAAGCTAGGTATTGGCAACATAATGAAAACCCAACATAAATAATATCTACCTGCCTACATAATTCAAAGATACTACTTGGGTGGAATTCTGTTTTTCTCAAATACACTTAAGAACTCACAAACATGCACATAAATTAAACTAAAATAACAAACACAAGCAAAAAACAAAATACATGTGCGTCTTGAATTCAGATTTGCAAGTTAACTAATAAATTCAAAATTTGAATATTTAAGTATGGAGTTCTCCAATCCTATTATGACAAGGTTTTGCTTTTTAATAGAAGAAATTATGCAACTCAAAATAGTATTTTTTTCTTTTAATAGGCATTTATTACCTAGCTACTTTATCAAAAGCATAACAAATCTTTCTAAACATCTTTAATCTGTTTATTGAAATAGCCTCAAATTGTCACTTATATGAAAACATTTTATGGAAACCAGGCCACAGAGCTATTAAATTGCTCTCAAACTTAGTTGCCCCAGGAAAAGTAAAGAATTATTAATGAAATTACTTTATCAGTAGGATAAAATACCTATTGACTGTGACAAAGACTATGGAATCCATCTGCTCATGGACACACAGTGCAGCAGGTTTTACAACTACGAAATCAGTCCAGTGAAAAGAAATGGTTTACATACACAGAAGCTAATCTTTATCATGCTTATAGCCATACTAAAGAATGCATCATCTCCCAAGCAAAACCAAAAAGATAATTTGCAAAAATGAGCAGCATCAGTGTTCCCATCTTCTGAAGACTAAAAAAAAGGCTGAAATTTCTCTAGACTTAAGATGTGAAATAAAGAAAAATAACTAAAATGCAATAAAGTAAAATACAATAAAATAAAATAAAATAAAATAAAATAAAATAAAATAAAATAAAATAAAATAAAATAAAATAAAATAAAATAAAATAAAATAAAATAAAGGGAAAAGCCCATTTAAAAAAGGAAGGCTAGAACTGCATCACACTTGGCAGAGAGGAAAAAAAAGAATGCGTTTCCTTTTTTTATTTCATGAAAGTAGCTATATTTCAGTTAGAATTGCAAAACAAAAAATATTTTAACACACCTTTTTATTATCCTGCCAAACCCAGAAGTTTTAGAATGTTCTAAGGATCTGAAAATTGTGAAAGAAATTAAAAATCGATATGTTGTAAAGCCTTAGAAACAACAGTATCCACCTGGGTAACCTTTGTAATAATTCTGTACCAAAGGTATTATATGCACTTTTATTTACGAAGTGTAAACAAGCAGCCAACATTTTTATCACTTAGAATTGAGTTGTATAATGTGTGCACTGCTAGTGAACCCAAAGATTCTGAATGCAATTTCAGTTAGCATACAAAATTAACCTTTCATATGAGTGCCTACATTTCCCCTAAGACATCTTCCCTGCTATATTTCACAAGCAATTTGGGCATGCTTAGTGTTTTAGCCCGTCTGAATTATGCATACACCTACACATTCCATAGTGTAACTAAAGAATGTTTGCAATTCTTGGGCATGATGCAAATTTATTATAAATAATTGTAAAAACCAACCAACCACACAGAAATAAAACACACTGAAGTTAATCCCACACATTCTTTCTTCTGTCTCAATACATCAAACAGTAATTATCTTGTATTTAACATAATAGGATGGAGAATATTTAGCCTGAGAATACTCAGACTGGTTAAATATATATAAACATCTATGATAGGATAAAAAAATCAGCTTTCTTCTTTGAAGGTCACTGTGTAATAATTATTTCAGTGTCATTAGCAAATAGCTACGCACCAGAGTCAACTCCATATGGATTATGACTGAACTTAAATAGCATTATCTGTGTCCTATGGTGAGTTCAAATTAAAATGCAGATTGCTGCTGTTCTAGGGAGAGGGGGTTGTCTGCTTCTTTGGTTTGCAAGAAAACAGGAGAAAAGTGAGAAAAAGGAGAGAAGAAAATAGCTATCATGTAACACAAATGTTATTAATCTTCATCTGAGATATTTGTTTGATTCCTATTCCTGTACTTTAATGACTTCCAGTCCCTACATCATTCCACTCTGATATAAAGAGGAACACTAAGCCCCTGACAAACTATGTGGAAAAAACAAATCCATTTTCCAGCCCCTGACAAACTACGTGGAAAAAACAAATCCATTTTCCATAAATACTAAGATAGCGTGTTAATCGCTGTACTCCTCAGCCTTATGTTAGTAAGTACTTCCAACTTCAGCCTACTTTTTCCTGAAAATGTCACTGACATAAGAAGAATATTCTCAAATCATGTTTATAAGCCCTACATTGTCTGTGAACTTTTGAGAGAGATTTAATGGCAGAGTGTTAATGAAAAATTTATGTGGGATTTTCATTCCGCAAGCTTTTCTGCCAAAACCTCACTCCACATATTTACGTAAAAGCATAAAGACTTCCATAGAATTATGCTACTTGTTAGAACTAGGCAATTAAAATTGCTCAAAATTTGAAAGAACAAAAAAGTCACTTTCGTGAAGAATATCAGCTTATTGTTTAATATAATGGAAGCAATTGTTAAATAATAATCAGTCCATTAATGTCAGAAATACAAACAGAAACTTCTTTAGTTGTTTTGAAGTGTAACATTAGATATGCTATAGGGTTTATACTGTTATGGATCAATACGCACACTTATAACAAAGCTTCTTTTAAAAAAACAACTGATACAGAAAATGTTCTTTTTCTACCTAAATAAATATATCACCTGGAAACTGAGTGAGAAATTATTTATACTGTACAGGTTATTCTTCCTATACAATTCATACTATCTGCAGGATAACTTCCTTGCTTCCTCGTATCAGTTTGAGTTTTCTCCCATTAGTGAGACACCTCAATAAAAAAAAAAATACCTGTGACAAAGGTAGGAAGGAGAAAACAAGCAGCCTGTCTGGCAGGGAATTTGATCTGTGAAGCATTTTGTCAGCCTCTATGATGACCAAAGCAAAATTTGTAAAACCCTACCCCTCCCCACCCAGTAAATGAACAAGAACTTTTGGTGAGGATACAGAATAACATGCAGTACTTAAGACATGAAATACTTTAGAAGCCAAAGAGGCAATGAGATCACGCCTGGCTCTTCTACCCAGTAAATCAGCCAGAACTGTTCTTGGGAGTACAAGGACTTTATGAAGAGTCGAGAACTTGGTGAGTTGGACCAGACAGAAAAGACTCATCATTGTTCAATGAATGACCCTTAGTTGTAAGTACAGGAACACACAGTACTATTAACTATTACTGCAAATACTGAAAAGTGGCCTTCTAAGCACAATCAGCTTTTTTTATAGCTCTGAACATCAAAACCAATAATTTTCTCTGCAAGTGGATGAGTACAACAGCAAGCAACACTCCTTTATTGTATCTGTCTATTCGACTTCCTAAACTCCTGAGGACAGAAGCTTGACAAGCCTATTTACATGTACAGAAATGCAAGTCCTCCCTATGCTGCACGTCTGGAGCCTAACAAGGTCTCAAAAAGGTCTCAGAAATCTGAAACCTATACTCCAGTCACTTCCACCCAAGCCACTGACTTAAGTCTAAGTGATTTGCATGTTTGCGTATGTATCATACAATGTGACAAGAGCTCTGAAACTTAAGTTTCATATGAATATGAAATTCAAGTTTGTCCTATAGTTCTAATTGAAAAGATGAATTTGAGGGCTGTTGCCTGTCTCCACACCCATGCACCTGAGTCAGAAATTCCCTAGTGGTCCAGGAACCCCCCAGTTAGATGAGACAACCGACACATTTGAAAAATCACACCAACCTAGCCAAGGTGACTGACTGAGCTCCTGGCCTCCTTCACAGCAATATATATGAGTAATTGGTGCGGGATTTTTCAGGTGGAAATTTCAGACACTTCCCGAGGAAGCTCGGGGGTGCATTTTGGATGTCCCTATGTGTAGACCAATGTCCTGTGTGGGCGATCTGGCTATTCCAGGTGCTCCCCAGGCAGGTCCTGCTGCAAAACTGACCAAGCTGTACATAGATACTTTTAAATAGGCAGTAGAAACCTTTCCTGCAGATGCAAAAAAAGTCACATAAGAAGTCTTTTGTACACAGTTAAGAGATGTTTTGTACATAGCTTCAGATAATCAAGAGCAATGAGTTGTGTACATACTGAAGTGGTCACATGAGACACTGGGCCAGACAGATTATAGGCATTCAGCAGAACAACAGCTTGATGAGTCTCCTCGACGCAGCTGGAGACACCCTGGCAAGGACCCCTGCAATGGAGACTTCTATAGCTACCTGGCCAGCAACCAGCAACATTGTTTGAGAGATCTGATCCCCGTGCTAAATTCCCAACAGGTTGGTTCGTTTCTTAAACCAACACTCTGTCTATGAGCGTCTGGGTAACAACAACCAGGTACTCAATGTGCACACAACAAACTTCCATTTTTCTTGTAACTGGAAGAAAAATCCAGTTTTCACCCTGATCTAAATTTTCCCTCTTCAAAATATCTCACTAAGTACATCCTCCCACAGTGTTTCAGCAAGTAGCAAAGTGGTGGAACAGCCTAACATCTAGCAGTAACACAGCTATCAGAATAAAGCATTCATAGCGCTGGTATGAAGTAAGCTCTGTAGGCTGTAATTACTGAAGTGCCAGGCTGCCTGTGCTACAGAAGTAAACCCATTTTATAAGCGATACAAAGCAAAGTTCCATTGGAAAGAGCTAACAACTGACTGACAAGTCAAGCCCAGCAAATTACTGATCAAAAGTATCTTTGCCTTTTCATTAGTGGACTACCACCTTACACTCCCAACTCCTGCCTCCTGAGTTGACACAAATGAATAAAAGACCGTTCAAACAAGCAAGGATTGAGATAGTCAGTACCAACCTGAGAATCAGGTACTGCAGATTATCAGATACCATGAGTCAGATTACAAACTGTTTCCAGCAGGAGTGATAATGAAAATTCCCTCAGGGCATGCCCCAGGCAGGACAGACAGATCATTTCTCTAAGGAGCTAAAGGAGAGTTTTTTTTTTTTAGTTGCACTGCCTGTTGTGTCTGGTTCTGACACACGTAATGAGACAGATCACCAGAGCTGGTATTGGGAAGAAATCCTTTACTGCATCTAATTAGGAGAGCTGGATGGATAAAGAGAATGGGGGCTCAACTTCTTTAGCTAGCTACTAGGATTACTGGGATCTATCAACTCATTGTGGCCTCAGCAGTTTTAGGGTCTTTTACATTAGATACCTTGTTCCTGTCTGTTTTCCCCTCTGGCATTCAGTGTAATCTGTCCTAATGACTGAAGTTGAAAGGGAATTTTAATTAATTCAGGGACAGGTGGGCAACATTTAATGCTCTACCATTACATAGATACATGCACATATATATATATATATATGCATACACAAACACACACACATATATCTGAATAAATGGTCCCTTTTTGTCTTAAACTTATAAATTGTATTTCAACGTAAGGTGAAAAGGCATTTTCTGCTATGAATATTTTATCTTTAACCTTCTAAACTGCGCTAGAAACGTGCTGATTAGAGACACCCACTATCCATTTTACGTCGTTGCTAATGAAAACAAGCCCTGCATTCAAAGCTATTTTTACTGTTCAGATTTGCATAATATAGCTGTGCTCTGACTCAGATTTCTGCAGATGAACTAACTTTTTTTTCTTCTTCACAAAATTTTCTAATTTGAGGGCTAAACAGTAAGATAACTCAAAAACAGTTTTAATATCCCAGTTCAATTATTCTTCTTAGTTAGCAGAAATTAATACAAATAATTTACAGAGCTGTAACTCTAGCCAGTTTATAAAGGTATGTTTATATCATGGGTTCTCATAAAATTCCCTTTTAGTTAAATCTCCTTATTCTTAAATGCCTATGAGAAAATCTTTGAAGCAATGTAATATATCTGTTATTCTCCTTTACATATTTACATTAAAATACCAAACATAGACAACACATACTTATTAGCATGTAAATTCTCAACTTGGAGAGATAGAGAAGTCAAATCCCTCTTTCATCTGCACAGGTTTTCTCAGGACAACACCCATTTTCTGCTCTCCCTAATTTTATTAAAAATGAGATAGCAGGAACAAGGTTGATCAAATCTTAACTAATCCAAAAAGAAATTGATATAGCAGGGAAATTCTGTCAAAGGCTACTAAATTCAAAAATGGCATCTTCACCTCAGGAAGTCCTCAGCAAAAATAGCAGAAGACTGTCATAATATCACAAAAGTATGTGTAGATGGTTTCCCAGTTCTGTGCTCCTCCCTAGACATCAGATCTCTGGATGAACACAACACAACCATCCCTTTCGTTTGATGATTTAGGGATTTCTACTCACTCAAGCTCACAAGAGCAGGGAAAAAGTCATACACACACCCCCCAGTTTTCATTTTACCCACAGCCCTTCTGCTATACAGTGAACGATTTAGTCTCATTTCCAGTACAGATCAGAAAGCAACAAAGGCCATGATTTGATTCAACTTAAAATCAGCATTCAATTTATTATCAGTCATATCAATGACTTTAGTAAAACTTGTGTATCATTGATCTCTCTGTTAGAAAGAATATGTGATTTCATCATTGTGTCATTTTGTAGAAATTGATTTAAGCCACCTTTCAAATTCAAAATGTCTTGTATGAACATTACATCACAGAAACGTGGTGGGACAACTCGCATGACTGGCATGCTGTCATGGATGGCTACAGACTCTTTAGGAAAGACAGGCCAACAAGGAGAGGTGGGGGGGTTGCTCTATATGTGAGGGAGCAAGTAGAATGCATTGAGCTTGGCCTGGAGGCAAATGAGGAACAAGTTGAAAGCTTGTGGGTTAGAATTAAGGGACAGGCTCATAAGGGTGACATTACGGTGCACGTGTACTACAGGCCACCTGACCAGGAGGAGGAGGTTGATGAGGCCTTGTACAGGCAGCTGCAAGCAGCCTCACAGTCACAGGCCCTGGTTCTCATGGGGGACTTCAACCACCCTGACATCAGCTGGGAAGACCATACAGCTAGGCAGGCGCAATCCAGGAGGTTCCTACAGAGCATCGATGATAACTTCCTGATGCAAGTGGTGGAGGAACCAACAAGGAAAGGCGCGCTGCTGGACCTTGTATTAACAAACAAGGAGGGACTGGTTGAGGATGTGAAGGTCGGAGGTAGACTCGGCTGCAGTGACAATGAAATGGTCGAGTTCAGGATCCTGCGTGGAGGAAGCAGGGCGATAAGCAGGATCAAAACACTGGACCTCAGGAGGGCTGACTTTGCACTCTTCAAGGAGATACTGGGAGGAATCCCGTGGGCCAGGGTTCTTGAAGGCAGTGGGGCCCATGAGTGCTGGTCGCTCTTTAAACAACACTTCTTCCATGCACAGGAGTAATGCATCCCCCTGAGAAAGAAATCTAGCAAAGGAGGCAGGAGACCTGCATGGTTAAACAAGGAGCTTCTAGCGGAGATCAGGCAGAAGAGAAAGGTCCATGGAATGTGGAAAGAGGGGCAGGCCACTTGGGAAGAGTACAGAAACGTGGTGAGAGCATGCAGGGATGCGACGAGGAAGGCCAAGGCCCACCTGGAATTGAAGATGGCAAGGGATGTCAAAAACAACAAGAAGGGCTTCTTCAACTACATCAGCAGCAAAAGGAAGGCTAGGGACAACGTGGGGCCGCTGCTGAATGAGGCGGGTGTCCTGGTGACGGAGGATGCAGAGAAGGCAGAGCTACTGAATGCCTTCTTTGCTTCAGTCTTCAGTGCTAAGACTGGCCCTCAGGAATCCGAGGCCCCAGAGGTAAGAGAAGCCGCCTACAAAGAGGACGACTTTCCCTTGGTCGGGGAGGACTGTGTGAGGGATCGCTTAAGTGATCTGGATGTCCACAAATCCATGGACCCCGATGGAATGCACCCACGAGTGCTGAGAGAGCTGGCGGATGTCATTGCTGAGCCACTCCCCATCATCTCTGAGAGGTCCTGGAGGACAGGAGAGGTGCCCGAGGACTGGAGAAAGGCCAATGTCACTCCAATCTTCAAAAAGGGCAAGAAGGAGGACCCAGGGAACTACAGGCCGGTCAGCCTCACCTCCATCCCGGGAAAGGTGATGGAGCAGCTTATCCTGGAGGCCATCATGAAGCAAGTGGAAGAAAAGAAGGTTATCAGGAGTAGTCAGCATGGATTCACCAAGGGGAAATCATGCCTGACCAATCTAATAGCTTTCTATGATGACATGACTGGCTGGGTAGACGAAGGGAGAGCTGTGGATCTTGTCTACCTAGACTTCAGCAAGGCTATCGACACAGTCTCCCATGATATCCTCCTAGGGAAGCTGAGGAAGTGTGGGCTGGATGAGTGGTCGGTGAAGTGGATAGAGAACTGGCTGAATGGCAGAACTCAGAGGGTTGTCATCAGCGGCGCTGAGTCTAGTTGGAGGCTGGTAACAAGTGGTGTCCCCCAGGGGTCAGTACTGGGCCCAGTCTTGTTCAACTTCTTCATCAACGACCTGGATGAAGAGTTAGAATGTACCCTCAGCAAGTTTGCTGATGACACAAAACTGGGAGGTGTGGTAGATACACCAGAAGGCTGTGCTGCCATTCAGCATGACCTGGATAGGCTGGAAAGCTGGGCAGAGAGGAACATGATGAGGTTCAACAAAGCCAAATGCAGGGTCCTGCACCTGGGGAGGAACAACCCCATGCATCAGTACAGGCTTGGGGTGGACCTGCTGGAGAGCAGCTCTGCGGAGAGGGACCTGGGCGTCCTGGTGGACAACAGGTTAACCATGAGCCAGCAGTGAGCCCTGGCTGCCAAGAAAGCCAATGGGATCCTGGGGTGCATCAAGAAGAGTGTGGCCAGCAGGACAAGGGAGGTTCTCCTTCCCCTCTACACTGCCCTAGTGAGGCCTCATCTGGAGTACTCTGTCCACGTCTGGGCTCCCCAGTTCAAGAAAGATGAAGAGCTACTGGAGAGAGTCCAGCGGAGGGCTACGAGGATGATGAGGGGACTGGAGCATCTCCCCTACGAGGAGAGGCTGAGGGAACTGGGTTTGTTGAGCCTGAAGAAGAGAAGGCTGCGAGGGGACCTTATAAATGCTTACAAATATCTGAAGGGTGGGTGTCAGGAGGATGGGGCCAAGCTGTTTTCAGTGGTGTCCAGTGACTGGACAAGGGGCAATGGGCACAAACTGAGGCACAGGAAGTTCCGTCTGAACATGAGGAAGAACTTCTTCCCTCTGAGGGTGACGGAGCACTGGAACAGGCTGCCCAGGGAGGTTGTGGAGTCTCCTTCTCTGGAGATATTCAAGACCCGCCTGGACAAGGTCCTGTGCAGCCTGCTGTAGGTGACCCTGCTTCGGCAGGAGGGTTGGACTAGATGACCCACAGAGGTCCCTTCCAACCCCTACTATTCTGTGATTCTGTGATTCTGTGATCTGTGCAAACAAAATAATTATTAGCATGTAAGGTTGGCTTTACAGACTGTTCAAGTATTTCTTTAAAATATCTAATGAAATCTGTGTAGCACCAGACAGTTTTATCAAGAGTTTGAGAGAAGTTCAACAAGGCCAAGTGCAAGGTCCTGCACGTGGGTCGGGGCAATCCGAAACACAAGTATAGACTGGGCAGAGAGTGGCTTGAGAGCAGCCCTAAAGAGAAGGACTTGGGGGTACCGGTGGATGAGAAGCTCAGCATAAGCTGGCAATGTGCACTTGCAGCCCGGAAAGCAAAACGTATCCTGGGCTGCACCAAGAGAAGCGTGGCCAGCAGGTTGAGGGAGGTGATTCTGCCCCTTTACTCCGCTCTCATGAGACCCCACCTGGAGTCCTGTGTCCAGCTCTGGAGCCCACAACATAAGGAGGACATGGATGTGTCGGAGCGGGTCCAGAGGAGAGCCACAAAGATGATCAGAGGGCTGGAGTACCTCTCCTGTGAGGACAGGCTGAGGGAGTTGGGGCTGTTCAGCCTGGACAAGAGAAGGCTCCGGGTGACCTTATAGCAGCCTTCCAGTACCTGAAGGGGGCCTACAGGAAGGATGGAGAGGGACTTTTCACAAGGGTGTGTAGTGATAGGACAAGGGGGAATGGCTTTAAACTAAAGGAGGGCAGATTTAGATTGGAGATTAGGAAGAAATTCTTCACCATGAGGGTGGTGAGGCACTGGAACAGGTTGCCCAGAGCAGCTGTGGATGCCCCGTCCCTGGCAGTGCTCAAGGCCAGGTTGGATGCAGCTCTGAGCAACCTGGTCTAATGGAAGATGTCCCTGCTCATGGCAGGGGGGTTGAAACCAGATGATCTTTAAGGTCCCTTCCAACCCTTACTATTCTACGATTCTATGAGTTTGAATTTTAGTAAATATTGATCCTCTGGCACAAATTTTGTCTTTAATAGAGTAAACTCCAGAGTACCTGAACAGCAGCAGTATTAGATCAGAATACGAACAGCAATAATAAAAAAGAACCAAATAAACTGCATGGCCACATCTCTGCACTTTGTTTCCTGCTCTTCTGTTTTGAAATAAGGCTGTCCGTGCTGAAAATGTGATCTTTTGATTACACTTTCTAGAACGGTTAGCAGCATTTAGGGGGTTCTCCAGTATCCACACACATTTTGCAGAAACTGCTGCAGGTGTGCCAACTGCAGGCACCTCAAGACGTATTTATTATAGCATTATTTTAAGCATGCATTTTTTAACGTGAATTTTCTTCAGACAGTAAATTGACAGATAGCTAAATAATCTGAAACAGAAGTGGTGAGGTATATGATGTTTCATCAGAAAAAGTACAGCCTGTTGGACTGCTGCATTGAAATAACTAAAAGACGATGTCTTCACTGAGTGTCTGGAAAGAAAGCGGGATAAAAACTAATCAGATGCACAAAGGGTTCGCTGCTATCTGCACTAATTATAAGCACAACAATATTTAATATTAACTCTTTCCCTGTACATGGGTAGTGTATAATTTGTAATAATCACACTACATATTTAATAGGTATTATCTTTACCGAGTAAACAATTTCCTCTGGAAGCACTATTTTGAAGACTAGAGAGACATAAAAGTGCATTTCCTACTCAAGTGGAAAGCACAATTTCTGCAAAAAGACTGAACTAAGCAAAGACATATCTACAACAAAGGCAGAACTATCACACTGGAAGTTGTTTTTTATCCAGTGGACAAGAAACAACACGCAGGCCAACATTAACAGGATTGTCCACAGGAAATGAGGGTAGCTTTAATAGTTTTCAACAGATACTAGGTAGCAATGCTTTCTTCTCACTCTGCAATGCCAGTTACTTTCTCTAAAATAAAAAAGGAAAATATATGGTAACTACAACCTACTTGTTGATCACATGGAACTGAGTTGTGAATACACGTGAAAAAGCAGAACAGGAATATCACATTTAAAATGAACAAGGCTTTTAGCAATTTATATCTTTATTATATTTTATTTTTAATTTTAAGCAAGCATATATTACTTAAGTGCCACAACATATTGACTGGTTTTGGCCACAGCTACCACAAAAGTATGTCAGGAGGTGAACTCTGTCATGCTCAGTCTTATTTTTACAATCATATTTTTGAAGGAGGCCCATTATTATCATTACTTTTAGCATAATTAGTCTAACTTGTAACTTCACTCAGGTTACATTGAAATTATCTGAAGTCACAGATTCAGAACTCAAGCAACTTATCTTTTCATTTAATCAAAAAGCATTAACTGTCACAAAAATTCTAATTACTCCCTTTATATGCTTGACTACAACTGAACACTTTGATATTTCTTGTAATAAAGCTGTTCTGGTATAAAATCTTTACAACTCAGTTCTACACAAGAAAAAACATGGTTATATGCAGACTTATTATCAGTCCACATGTTATGCTTTCTAGGTCTATTCTAAAATAGGATCTTAGTCTTTTTAAATAACTGTGCTAACTTCTAGAATATGACTGGTTTTTAATTTTTCAGTATTATAGCACAGGATGAGTTCACAGAATCACAGAATGGTAGGGGTTGGAAAGGACCTCTGTGGGTCATCTAGTCCAACCCCTCCACCGAAGCAGGGTCGCCTACAGCAGGCTGCACAGGACCTTGTCCAGGCGGGTCTTGAATATCTCCAGAGAAGGAGACACCACAACCTCCCTGGGCAGCCTGTTCTAGAGTTGAAGCCTATAGAATACCCTTTTTGTTTTTTTAATATCTGGCTGCCTTAGATGTCTACACCAAGAAGGAGCAAAGGCAAAAAAATTTATACAATTATAAAATTTAAACTCAGCAAAACTAGCAACACATTTAAAGTGTTACAGAAATGTTTTAATTTCCTGGGAATTAAAAAGTGCCTCCCCCTAATTTGAAAGATTAAGGAAAAACATTAATTTAGGAGTTTTGGCCACATATCTTCAGGTATTGAGATAATTTACATTTTATTGCATGATGGGCTTGTGGCCCTCCTGTCATAGTTATCTGTCTGAAAGGGAGGCTGTTCAAGATATTTCTGTTTCTTTTTTCTACACCAGTAAAACCTCAAGAAAAACCTCAACAGCTTTACTACCAACTGCTACTACATCAAGCTGAGCTGAACATTAAACAGATGGAACATATTACTAATAAAAATGTTTACCAGCTAGTCATTCAAGGATCCCTGTTGAATCCAGCCATGATGCATGTTTGCTGTAACTGATAATGAGAATCAAGAGGCTCTTCTTCAATAACACAGTCTTCTGACTAACAGTACAATGAAAGTTCAAAGGGGTACAAGGGCAATTTTTCTCAGTAAAACATTAGTGACTACGAGCTTGAGTCACCACATGAATTACTAAGGTCTATACTGAAAACTGCAACATACAAATGACTTTAAAGAGACTGTGTATTTTAAATACCTCTTAAAATCCAATATGAACTGTTTTAATCTGTACAATACTAGATCAATTTGTATTTTTACTGACCAAGGAACAGTCACTTTTAAATTGCTAAAATAGACCTGATTCTGGAAGAGTTTCAAGTTGTACTGCAGCTTTCCATAAAACATCATGTTTTAATTGTCATCTCTTAGGCAGGACATTTCTTAGCATGTTCAAAGCACAACTCCATATACCCCAAAATTCAGAAAATAAAGCATTTCCATTCAAAAACTGGCAAATAAATAAATGTCTGTATGTTGTTTTTCTACATAGAAGCCATTTCAAATCATTAAATGGTTATTATTACTCCAGATATGTGTTGACAAAATTGCTGAAGCCAGCCCTTAAATGAACACGACCTTTTTATGTTCATGAGCTAAAACTGTGTTATTTTTTTATTCTATTATTTGTAAGATCTGCAAACATTATTACTGTGTTATACAAATGAATAACTACAACTCCTTTAGACAGGATGTCGAGAAAACAGCAACATAATTTGAACTAATAGGGAAAGACATGCTGGTGGGAAAAAAGGGCCTAACTAGAACAGACATTTTGAACGTGAGGGGAAAAAAAAAGTCCTCTGTGGATTAACTTGATAATATTTAAATAGAACTAGACCTTCCTTTCCATTGAAAGAAAAATACAGCACAGATGAAACTCAGCAAAATCACATTAAAAAACCCTTGAAATTTATGGTTGATGCTCCTCCCCAGCAGCAGCAGAGCCATGATGCCTTTGCACAGAGAGCAAACTGGAAGAGGTCTAGAAAACTATACATGGAGATAAACTTACAACTCTGTGTGAACTTGTTTCAAGCTTCCCATTTTAAGGAGGCTGCAGAAATGGGAGACACTTTGTTTTCAGGATTGCTGCAGCTGTTGCAGGTATAGTCCATGGAACAGCATCACTCACCAGGCACGCGTGACAGCTGCTGTTTTGACCAGTACCAAAACACTCTCAGGCCAAAAGCGCGATCTGTGATAACTTAACCAAAAAGGACAAGCCTCAGATGAAATGAATTTATTTCCCCATTGGTACAGAGGGGAACTGGTAATGAACGCTCCCCAAGAAGCTACATATATATCTATCTGTGGCCTTCTCAGTGTATGGAGAGGCATTCCATAGCAACATACAAATATCAATGAGTCCACAGAAATATTATCACAACTCCTGTTTCCTCATCAGAAATATTCTTGCTTAATTCAAATGGACTAGCAAGAAAGGGAAATGAAAAGATGGGAGTATGCTACCATACCACCTCAAGCTTTATATACTAATTTAGATAGCCTACAGTATGAAGCAAAAACAAACCTGCACAACAATAGGTTTTTTCCATTTGAGCTTTACCATTAAAAATATATGACTGAATATGTTTTGTTTACATAAATGTGTGGAACCTTTTGGAATGCTTTAACAGAGACTCGTAAGACACAAAACCCGTAAGAAGTAAATGCTGTGTAACAGTTTAAAATAGAAAGGAAATAAATGTTAGATACTTTATTGCTGTGATTGTTCATTTTCATCTTCTTAACTTATAACTTCTTAACTCAAACTCCAAGTATTGCTACCATGATAATCAACAAAAATCAAAAAGCAGAAAGATGTCTCTGACATAAGCAAAAATTGCTTTCCAACATAAGTTTACACAATGAAATTGAGGATTCATTCAATTTTATTTTAGCTAAGAATCAGAATTTAAGATCAAGATGATTAAATCATTGACTGTAGAAGGAACTCTCGATGATGACGTTAATCTAAAAGCTTCAGGGGATACCTAAGGAAGATATTGAAGATGGTGGAGAGAAACAGAAGAGTGATTCATCACACCATAACTACTGTCACAAAGGTTGCTTCAAGACTGAGTTTTAGCCTTAATCTTCAGACCGTTGAAGACAGACAAGGTAAACCCTACTTTAAATCAGCATTTAAATGTCACCTAAAAGCTATTCAAATCCAAATATACTCACACGCACAAAACAGTACTAAAAAGCTGAAGAAATCAGAATCAAAAGTTAGCCTATTCTACTGTAAATTACACTCTGCAGCCACACTGCTAATGAATGAATAACATAAACACATTTTAAAATGTGCTTCAAGACAAGTGGAGATGTGCTACTGAATTCTGGACCGACAACTGGCAGAGAAAAGCATGTGTACCTCAGATTCACATCCTAAATTCACTGCCATTAAATGGCAATTAAACTTACTGGGCACTTTACTATTACCACCACAATAAATTTCAGTGTTATTTAGAGAAATGCCTCTGGACATTCTCAGAAAAGCTTAAAGGACTGTAAAGTTTGTAAAAAGAAATGGTTTGGGATCTCTTGTTTTGTACCAAATATTGCCTCTCCCTGACAACGCATAGCAAGTTGTGAAGTTCTTCTCCAGGCTACATTCCCATTGAAACCAAAGTGATTGCCTTAAACCCTGACTTGATGATGCTGAGGGTTCAGCAACAACACTGGCGTAATCAGTTGCTCTCCTTTACTTGTTTTGAGCACTCCTGTCTGCTTTTTCACCATTTTCCTGCTTCATCAGACTAAGTCCCTAATGCTGTTGATGATGCAGACCCACAAACTACTGCAATGGCACAAAATGATCAGTGAGCTGAAGTACGGAAGTAAAAACTTCTATGCCAGGCAAATTATAAGTTTAGTCCTTCAGATTCTGGGTGCAAACAGCAGTAATATTGTGGGTTAAATAACCTTCAGTGACAGGGAAAGGCAAAGACACAAGTTACCATTTCAGGTGCAGAGGCTATGCCTCAGAGGTTCTTCTGTGTGAAGAGCAGCCACATTTTCCTCCCAATTTCCTCATCCACTCTGACACAAAAAGAAGTTGGTAGCAATTTAGAGAAATGTTTGCTACTACACCTGAAATTTAGTAGCTCCTTTGGAGGTGAAAAAAATTATTCCTAAAGGTAGCTTTGATCAAAGCATGCAAACTAAATTAGAACCCTGTCCTGTTGTTCACTGTGGGAGACAAAGAATAAAGCACAAAAGCCAAAATACCCCTTAACAAAACCCACGATAAAAACCTGCTCTTATGGAATAGACCTTTTAAAGATTTCAGTTCTGCTGAAACACATATCTTCCTCTTTCTCCGTGAAGCTGGGTAAGCTTGTGCTTATCAGGAAGATGAAGCTAAAACTATACCACAATATACAGCTGGCATCAGTATCAGTGTTCTCCAGAGCTCGGCTCAATTACTAAAACATCACTAAGGAAAGTCACCACTCAGATCTGCTTAATGCAATAATATATAACTACAAACAAATTACTGAGCAGTAATAAGGCACTACAGAAAGTCTTTTAAGTGCTGACATTTTTTTGATAGAGGCAATCAGCATATGTTTTCAAGTGTCTAATTTGCCTGTGCCTGTATAATCCGTGACTTTATTTTGCATAATCCTTCATCTCAGTCCCCTTTTGGATATGCTATCCCGTAAACCACATGCAAGGTTTAACATACATCAAAAAATATATCAGTAACTTTACTCTCATGAAGAATGTCAATCTGTGTAAATGACAAAAGTAAAAACTGCTGATGGCATACGTAATGTTGTAGCCGCAGTCCTGTAGCATGACACATTCTAAACATACCTAAGGGACAGGCTACAGAGAAAACACACCTGAAAGGCTTCTGCGTCTGAACATATACTTGTTTTCCATCCCTTTGTGCCTTCCTTCATCACTCCAACCATACCTTCTCTCAGCAAAACTCACCTCCCTCACAGGTAACTACTTACACATGCAATTAAAATGGTTCATTTGGAAAAGCCTTCTCTTCCACGCCCATGCCAGAGCACTGCTGTTTTCAGCACAGCTCACACATATGTGTGCAGAAGTTAACTACAGTGAAACATTACAGAAGACAGGCCTTGAACTACAACTAGCTCCTTCCTCAACTCTCTTATCTTGTACCTTCTTCTTCCTCTATTTTATTACAGCAGAGGGAAATAACACTGATTTTGCAAGAATAAACATCTGGTTTTCTCTATCAGCTTCAGTAGCATAAATAATACTGCTCTATTCTGTTTGTGTCATGAGCCTTAAATACATTTCTACACCGAGAGTCTGACAAATTAAATACAACCAGGGAAAGATTTGACTCTTCTTATTCATCTACTCATATAACAACACTTGAATCTTACATAGGTTTTTTCTGTCAACTTTTAATATTTTGCTACATTATTATGCCGAAGAACTCAAGAAACAGCAACTGAATTGCATGATGTTGTACCACATGGTGCCATCTGTTGAATGACAGTGGCTCACACTGTTACACAATATTATTAGATGGTTGTCTTTAACATGTAGTGGAAGTCATTCTGGCTCCCATCCAACCTTTAATAGGGACTTTAACCTTCCAGACAGCACTGACTGCTGTCAGCAAGATACAGCCTGCTGGAGATCCTCATAATTTAGACACATAATGTTGTGTAGTCACTTTTAGAAAGTGAAGACCCTAAGGCTATTTCTCACTGAAACAGAGACAACTAATACAGAAGGCAGAATGAAGAACACTCAAAGTCCTCCTCAGGAAGGATGTGGATTGTATATGGGATCCCAGCAGAACAGCAAAAGACCTAAACTGTCATTACTTTGAAGAAATTAGCAATCTTATTCAGTAATAATACAGAAATTATATTCAGAAAGGGATTATTTTCCCCATTCTATCTAGTAAAGCAGTCTTTTATGATTCTTATCATATTTAGCATGAGACAAAACTGATCCAAAGCTGTATCTAGCTATAATAATGCCACATTTCTGCTTCCCTGTCTCACAGCGTCAAAAAGTCAGGGCTGGAGACAGCTTGCTCCAAACTTTGTAAAGTGATCAGTTATCAGCTTCATTGAGAATAGAAATGAAGCCTATTCACTACATATTTATGAAATATATACTTTGTATGAAATACAGTATCTGTTCACAAGATGATATTCAGTGATGCTTTAACCCTGCTATGTCAGCTTCCATGGGAACATATCATTCACTCTTTCACAAAATACTTTCTTTGTAGTCAAGAACCAGCCTAGCCCTTCAGTTTTTATTTAGCAGCAGGTAAAATGCTGCTTCCAGCCCCTCTTCAAAGACGTTAGGACTTTGACAGTCCAGTGGGAAGCATTAAATACTGAGACAGAAAATAGAGTCCGTGAATTTCAGGAAATGCCTGGGATGGAGCTGACTCTGAACGGTGCTTCCAGAGAGGAAGTAACTTCAGATCACGGTACCGTACATTGAAAGGAACATCCATCATAGTGGACATCTTAACAAATTGTATCACAGCTGTAAGGGCTGTATAAATACCCTGACAGTTTTCTGACTGATTGTGGAATTACTAGTAAAATTAAGGTTTTACATCTGAAAATTAAGGTTTATATGAAAAACGTAGCAGTGTTCACCCATTGAGGAAAAGCATGAAATCAAAAGGAGCTCTGAGGATGGGACACAGCTGCAGCAGGCATGCGAGGAATCCACTAACACAGCAACTCCCTGCAACGTACTATAGAGGACGGAACGGAGTGGAGACTCCGTGGCCATGCTCCGTGATGGTAAAGCGGGAAGAGATGGTCCTCTAGAACTGATAAGCAGCTCATCTGGCCCCCTGAGCCAACAGGTTTTCGAAACCTTGCCAAAGTGCTATCCTCTCGTGAACTTTGCTCGCTTTAATATCACTTTAATACCAAAACACACCTCCATCCCGAAGGCTACCCGCCTCCGAGGTGCGACCACCCCTCTTCGAGTCTGCGCTCTCGATTTTTCGTAAACTATACCTTTAAATGTTAAGCGAGAGAATTTTACACCAATCATGATAAAAAGTATGTATGACTACAGTCACTCAAACTCCACCTTAAAGGTAGAAAGAATATAAAAATAGCCAGGAAAATGGGGGATTTTCGGAGAAGATAATCTTCGGAGGAAAAGAAGATAACACTGCGAGCAAGTCAAGGGAAACTCCACCTCAGACTGCCTCTGACAACCGGGATTGGCCGATGGGCTGAGCCTTGCTTCTCCCCCCTTGGGACACCTTGGGTGAGACTTAAACTAAGCGCTTTTCTCGGGAATAGTTACTCCCTAATGTTTATAGCCAGGCTATATTATTTATAACCTTTTAATGCGTTTTATATTTGCACGTGCTTTCTTGCAGACAGCCACTATCACCGGCAATTCAAAAAAACCCTATATACCTGTTGCACAAATAAAACTGCACTGTTTAAGTAGCCAGTTGTCACAGTTTCTCACTGAACGCGACCAAATGCGGCCGTGCTAGTTCACGAGCGCGACTGGACTGAAGGTGCAGACTGCTATTAGTGTATCCAGAATCGTGGTAGTTTAATATACATATTAAACGCAACTGGACTGATAGTGGCAAATTGGACATCACTCAGAATTTAAACCTAGCCGCACCTAGCCTCCCACTTCGGTGAAGAGCATTAGAAAGCAAGGGGGTTTATTTTCTACAAAATTAACGCGACACTGATAAAACACAGAAGAACTGAACTACGGCATAAAGGCTATGCAAATGTTCATGGTTTCGAGGTTCACAAGAGTTTTTTTTTTCAATATGAACCTCTATTTAGAGTAGTACTTTCAATAGCCTTTGCACTAAAATCAAACATATTCATTTTTTATCTTAAAATTTGTCCAAAACATAAAAGGTGGGTCTGATGACATCTGTTTTACTTCCAGATTTTCTGGAAAACTCCCAAGAGATTGGAGACCCATAAATGAGGGTACTGGTCCCCTAAGGCTCCCCACCAGTACCTGCATGCTCAATACCTAAGGAAAGATATGCAATGGGTTGCAGGGAGCTCCCTGCCCTGTGCACCTGGCCAGTCTGGGAGCTAACAACGTACTCTGAGGGAAACGTCTGCCTTTAACAACTTCTGGCGCTGGTATTCTGGGAACTCAGTGTGACTAAGAGGAGCACTTGAACACTGAAGATTTCCTACAAAACTGCAAAAATACAGCTGTAGTGTTTTTGGAAGAGGTTAGCATACATATTTTCGCTGGTGGGAATGATGCTTTGTTAGGTTAGAAAAAAAGTTTATGTAGTCTAGAGGTCACATCAGCATCAGACATCTGACAGAAGGGATGATCATCCCCACGCAAGGCTCCCTAGAACCCAGCCTTCAGGCTAGAAGCTCCTTGAGGCAAAGACAAACTGTCTTTTGTGCTGTGCACAGCACTGAGCACTCTGAGTTCATCGTAAAGCAATAAATCAAATCATTTCCTACACAAAAACTCTTAGTCACATGCAATATCAGAGCACTGAAGAAAGACATTCTATTGCTACAGCGTTATCTGGTTGGAAACCTATACTGGTGGCAAAAAAGATAAATATGAAAACATCACATATTTTGACCTCAAGTTATAGTCAAAGTCTTCACAGCACAGTATGACTGAGAGAGAAGCTGCAGCATTTTACAGACACTTCACATTTGATAGCTTAAACCATTGTAAAATTCCTACACAGCTGGACAAAATGTAGTGGATAAGAGCTGAAAATTTTCCTTCTGTGAAGTACACTTTCTCTTCCTTGTGTGTAAATGAGATAAACACAGCTGTCTTTTCACTGCCTTTTTTGCATCTTTGACTGTGGTGCTTATCTCATTTCAAGACTGGTACATACAGATGAGCAGCTCAGAACCTCCCACCCCTGCTCTTTTTTTTTTAATTTTGGATTAGCTAATGCACTAGAGGTCATCTGTAGAAGGAAGACATGTGGCTCTTATCATGTATTTTGGGCTTATAGAAGATTTCTGTAACATAAATTCTTAAATATCTCCAAAGCACTCATTATTCAAACTGTTTATGGAGTCCCAGGTATGATTTTCTTAGACCACTTTAAGCTAAGACACAAAACAAGCCAAAGAAAGGTTGCTTCCCGAAAAAATGAATACAGAGAATGCATGACATCTACACAAAGAGTTTTTGTTTAAGGAGGAAATGGTATCTCAAGAAGATGCAGATATATGACAGGCATTCCTCAGTTTCCCTCAGAGTGGCTGTCACTTATATGTTAGCAGCTTATCTTACAAAACCCTTAGGATACATACAATATTGCTTCTATCACCTTAAAACAAAACCACACATTTTTCTGACAATACTCATAGCATGGTAAGTCTTTTAAAAAATAACTTGTTATTCTCCACCTCCATCAATCTTGGCCCCAAAGTTACTAAAACATAAAGAAAGCAAAAGAAAAATATCCATTCCTTCACAGTAAAGGTCAGGTTCAGATATTTACACAATTGCTTAGATACTGAGGAAGAAAACACTTATTTTGTCAGAGCATGGAACAGTAAAATCACTGACAAAAAATTTCTGTTGATGATGATCACCAGATAATTGGCCTAGTGATGTTCCTAGGAATGTGATAAAGTTTTCAATGAGTTGTAGTTACCTCAGTATTAAAAACCGTCAAATGTTTCAGATCATGGCATCTTGCAAAATGTTGCACCAAAAGCATGACTGTTAAAAAATATACATATCTATGTATAATCAGCACTGGTAATAAAGAACAGATTACCTAACAAAGGTAGTGATAAAAAAGGTAACTAGGATCTGTTCATCAAACAATTGCTGAACTTTCATGTACTGCAACTTCTTTAAAACATGAAGTTAAAGCTGACCAGGGAACAACAAAGTCACTGGATACTCCCGAAGAATTTTTCCGAGCATTTCTTTCCTCAGACCCTTCCTTTTCTATCTCCTCTTTTTCCTCTCCACACCAGTACTGCCAGTTGTTCCCACCTAACCAGGTCTTCCCCTCCTGCAGGCAGAGTTAAAGCACAGTACAAGGTCGTCCTGGGTCTGGCTAGGATGAGTTAGCTTCCTTCAGTACAGAACAAGAGAAAATCACAGCTCAGGAATGGGCAGAGTTTTTTTTAATTTAAACTCTTGAGGAGACTGCTTTCAGCGAGCTAGAGGGCTTGAAAGCATCCATTACCCTCGAGCTGTGCCACACACTACATCACGCGAGTACCATCCTCCTACCTTCCACTCGCGGCACACATGACTCAGAGCTGTCTCTGCAGGGATGCATCAGCACTTAGGTAATTTAAAAGTTCTAATTGAACTGTCTTAATGCTTAGACATTGTCAACTTAAGCCAAATCCCTTCCTCCCAGGATTTTCTGCCACACTTCTGTCTCTCTACATTAGGAACTGAATTTTAACTACATCCAAGGTCTTGGTTTCAGCTTATCTCTGACCCTCACCTCTCTCATGAGCCAAGTCGGGAGGCCTGAACACAGCATGGTCAGAACCAAAACTTCGCAGTGATCAGCTACATTGGCCGTTAAGTACCATTGTTATCAGAAGCAAATCTCCCATTTTCCTGTGGAATGGCAGTTCATTCCAGTTGGGTATAGCAGTTTTTATCAATACAGAAAATGCCACAATCACAAAGAGATAATATTTCTAAGAAGCTGGTATGTTTGATACCCTTTACAGCAGGAAGAACAGTGTTAAACCACATGGAAAATTCTTGCTAGCCTTACGAAAGGCATTGAAGAAAACTTAACAAAGGAAACATTTCTTTCTTGGTGGTGTGTTCCTGTATTGCAGCCCCATATGAGAAAACACACATAACTGGTTCACTGAAACTTGATGAAGGTGAAGGTGTTGCAATGTTAATCCTACTTCTTCCAAAATATTTTGGCACTCGAGCCCTCTTTGTTATTTCTACTCCCTTCCTTTTCTGTTAGAGGATAAGAATAGGTCTCCAATTTATCAGTATATTATTTTACCGAAGATGTGTATTTTTATTTTTCACTTCTTGCCCTCAGTTAAACAGCTGAGACTCTGATTACAAATACCGACAGATTACATCTGAATAGGAACATGGAAGTGCATTTGCCAGGTTTTCCAAATTATTTTAGAGGAGCTTGTGAATCAGCATCCAAATCTCAGATGAACAGCCTGTTGTAGCACTGAAAGATTCCTGATGCTTTAATACCTTAGATTTCCACATTGCAAAGCAGCAGATGAATAAGTGAGATCTCATGTACAGTTCTGTCAGATCTGTATCAGATAACACATTAATCCTATTGTATTTCTAATAGGCATGGTGAGATCAGCAGAGGAGAGCTCCACCTTTCAAAGACCAAAATCCATCCTGGCTCTTCCCCTCTGCAGACTCCTACTCCACTGTCAGAGTCCTGGGAAATTTTTCACATGGTGAGCTTTTTCTCCTGATTTCAAAAAGTTCGCTATGGTGAATAAACATCACTTATCTTTTTAATAGCTGAAAGAACTGAGACACAGGTGGATGCTAAGCAGTTTGTCCAAGCTCATGTTTGCTAACAATCACATCAAAGAGCATCAAAGAAGAAACATCTCACCTCCATCAAGCATTAAGAAACACAGTCACTTTCCTGATTATGATCTATGAGTACCTGATCAATGACAAATACAGAGTGGTCTTTTAAAAAGCAAAAATACATTTCGCTGTTTTACTGGTTTTGACGTGGAAGAGGGGAAAAGAGTGGGAGGCATAAACAAGTCGCCACTCCTCAGCAGGCAAATGCTTGTCTATGGTAACAGACGTAAGAAGATTTCATTGAAATTTAGTGGCTCACATGCAGCAAGTCTCAGTCCAGTTGCTAGTGAACACGAACTCAATTTTGCAAGCCTTTCCCACCATGACAGTGCAATTTTTTTTCTCTCGCTCCAGTTTGTGAGCTTAAATAATTGATACCAGCTTGTAGAACTGAGATTAATTTAATAAAGATGCATTTAAGTTACTACCTGTAATTGCAGCACTTCGATCTATGAGGTAGTGTAACAACATAATTTTCTACCTTCACAGAATCACAGAATGGTAGGGGTTGGAAAGGACCTCTGTGGGTCATCTAGTCCAACCCTCCTGCCGAAGCAGGGTCACCTACAGTAGGCTGCACAGGATCTTGTCCAGGCGGGTCTTGAATATCTCCAGAGAAGGAGACTCCACAACCTCCCTGGGCAGCCTGTTCCAGTGCTCCGTCACCCTCAGAGGGAAGTTCTTCCTCATGTTCAGACGGAACTTCCTATGCTTCAGTTTGTGCCCGTTGCCTTGTCCTGTCACTGGGCACTACTGAAAAGACTTTGGCCCCATCCTCCTGACACCCACCCTGCAGATATTTGTAAGTATATATTAGGTCCCCTCGCAGCCTTCTCCAGGCTGAACAAGCCCAGCTCCCTCAGCCTCTCCTCGTAGCAGAGATGTTCCAGTCCCCTCACCATCCTTGTAGCCCTCCGCTGGACTCTCTCCAGTAGCTCTTCATCTTTCTTGAACTGGGGAGCCCAGAACTGGACAGAGTACTCCAGATGAGGCCTCACCAGGGCAGTGTAGAGGGGAAGGAGAACCTCCCTCGACCTGCTGGCCACACTCTTCTTGATGCACCCCAGCATGCCATTGGCTTTCTTGGCAGCCAGGGCACACTGCTGGCTCATGGTTAACCTGTCGTCCACCAGGACACCCAGGTCCCTCTCCGCAGAGCTGCTCTCCAGCAGGACTACCCCAATCCTGTACTGATGCATGGGGTTGTTCCTCCCCAGGTGCAGGACCCTGCATTTGCCTTTGTTGAACCTCATCAGGTTCCTCTCTGCCCAACTTTCCAGCCTGTCCAGGTCTCGCTGAATGGCAGCACAGCCTTCTGGTGTATCTACCACACCTCCCAGTTTTGTGTCATCAGCAAACTTGCTGAGGGTACATTCTAACTCTTCATCCAGGTCATTGATGAAGAAGTTCAACAAGGCTGGGCCCAGTACTGACCCCTGAGGGACACCACCAGTTACCAGCCTCCAACTAGACTCAGCGCCGCTGATGACAACCCTCTGAGTTCTGCCATTCAGCCATTTCTCTATCCACTTCACCGACCACTCATCCAGCCCACACTTCCTCAGCTTCCCTAGGAGGATGTTACGGGAGACTGTGATGAAAGCCTTGCTGAAGTCGAGGTAGACAACATCCACGGCTCTCCCTTCATCTACCCAGCCAGTCATGCCATCATAGAAAGCTATCAGATTGGTCAAGCATGATTTCCCCTTGGTGAATCCATGCTGACTACTCCTGATAATCTTCTTTTCCTCCACTTGCCTGTTGATGATCTCCAGGATAAGGTGCTCCATCATCTTTCCTGGGACGGAGATGAGGCTGACCAGCCTGTAGTTCCCTGGGTCCTCCTTCTTGCCCTTTTTGAAGATTGGAGTGACATGGGCCTTTCTCCAGTCCTCGGGCACCTCTCCTGTCCTCCAGGACCTCTCAGAGATGATGGGGAGTGGCTCAGCAATGACATCCGCCAGCTCTCTCAGCACTCGTGGGTGCATTCCATCGGGGTCCATGGATTTGTGGACGTCCAGATCGCTTAAGCGATCCCTCACACAGTCCTCCTCGACCAAGGGAAAGTCATCCTCTCTGTAGGCTTCCTCTCTTACCTCTGGGGCCTCGGTTTCCTGAGGGCCTGCCTTGGCACTGAAGACTGAAGCAAAGAAGGCATTCAGTAGCTCTGCCTTCTCTGCATCCTCCGTCACCAGGACACCCGCCTCATTCAGCAGCGGCCCCACGTTGTCCCTAGCCTTCCTTTTGCTGCTGATGTAGTTGAAGAAGCCCTTCTTGTTGTTTTTGACATCCCTTGCCATCTTCAATTCCAGGTGGGCTTTGGCCTTCCTCGTCGCATCCCTGTACGCTTTGACCACATTCCAGTACTCTTCCCAAGTGGCCTGCCCCTCTTTCCACATTCCATGGACCTTTCTCTTCCACCTGATCTCCGCTAGAAGCTCCTTGTTCAGCTATGCAGGTGTCCTGCCTCCTTTGCTAGATTTCTTTCTGAGGAGGATGCACTGCTCCTGAGCATGGAGGAAGTGATGTTTAAACAGCGACCAGCACTCTTGGACCCCCCTGCCTTTGAGAGCCTTGTCCCACGGGATTCCTCCCAGTAGGTCCCTGAAGAGGCCAAAGTTAGCCCTCCTGAGGTCCAAGGTTTTGATCCTGCTTATCGCCCTGCTTCCTCCATGTAGGATCCTGAACTCGACCATTTCATGGTCACTGCAGCCGAGTCTACCTCTGACCTTCACATCCTCAACCAGTCCCTCCTTGTTTGTTAATACAATGTCCAGCAGAGCGCCTTTCCTTGTTGGTTCCTCCACCACTTCCATTAGAAAGTTATCATTGATGCTCCGTAGGAACCTCCTGGATCGCGCCTGCCTAGCTGTATGGTCTACCTTGAGAAGAAACAGAGTAGGAAATCAGTTTAGCAGGGATCTTTCCTCACCAATAAGTAAGTAGCAGTGATTACATCATTAATATCAGCTCCAAGTGCAGAGTCAAAGTTCTATCTCATAGTTATGAAGTATCTCATAATAGAAGAATAGAAAAAGAATAATTTTACTTTTTGAACACTAAAGACTGATAAAATTCTTCTTCTACTTTCATTTCCAAAAGCATCGAATTTGTGACAAAAATAAGTATTTTTCTATGCTGTAACTTTGGTAGAAATGTCTTCATAAACAACCATGCTTAACGTACTGTACAGATGAAATACAGTATCAGCAATATCTTTATGCGAGCATGAAAAGTTTCATAGCCATTATGGGTTTCTAGTATATAATCATAAGAAAAATTAAATTCAGGATTTTGTGAGAACAGCTAAAAATACTACCAAAAAAGCCTCCTTACTTAGATAGTTAATATTTATTAACATGACACTTCAATAATGACCAGGTGAATAATGCACATCTTTAAATGCTTTCTTTCCATTGGGGTATTTAAATGTAGCTGAAAGAAAAGAGCTCCTAAGAGCCTGAATATTGCTTTTAAATTATAGGCAACTCTTTAGAGGCCCAAGTTAGAAACAGAAAATGCCACTTAGAACCTTCACAAATAAAACTGATAGGGTTATTACTGTTACAAAGGATAACATGTATATAAATACAAATATTATCAACATCAGCAGAAAACAGGCCAACAACGCAGTCCTCAGTCCAAACTGTAATTAATAGGGAAGGAAAGCATCACCATGATGAGCATCTGAACTATAAAGAAATGTTCACTGCTCACCACTAGAAATTCTTTCTTATCAGTTAAAAGCCTGACTCTGTTACATTGAATTTATCAAGGAAAATCTTATCCCTATGGAAGCTTAAGTTCAAATGACTTCAGTAGGACTGGATCACATATGTGAATTCTTATTTTCATTCACCGGATCAATTATTCTTTAGTTTCAGTATTTACAGCCTTTGCCACTCAAGACTAATGACTTAAAGCTTCTAAAATCATACAATTGGCTTGAAATAATTGCAGGATTTAAAATAACACCAGGTATTTTGAATAGCCTCATTTGAGCTTCCAAAGATCATCTTTTAAGGTCTTTGCTAAGACCATAAAGGGTGACACTTTCTATTAAGTCGAAGTTGAAGACACTATGTAACAATGTGGTTTTTGAAAACAAGAGGCTTTTAAAAACCACCAATATTGTGAACTAGTTACAGTAACTGCAAACAGTACGTCATATCAGTATGATATGATACCAATTATGACACATTAGTATGCCCTGAGGACCTTAAACGAAGTTAGGGGGAATCATCAGCTCCATAAATTTCAAAGCAAACAAACATACAAATGAAAATCTCAGGACAGATCCCTTTCTTTTTGGGAAAAACAAAACCAAACAAAACCCCAAAAGCGACATAAAAAAAGACACCCAAGCAATTGTTCCACATATCACAAGGTTTAAAAGAAAATAAATGCTTTATTCCATTTATGTCTTACTGTAAATATCCAACATTCAGAAAATTTCTGGTGCCCACTATGGTAAATATAGTCAACAGAACTCTTTTGCTTGCCTTTCAGGAACTATCATTAACCCATTTACTGATCAGCGGTCGCTTTGCTCGGTATATCTCAAAATTTTTCTTAGGCTGGAAGACAGGCACAGTGAGATGCTGTCTCCCTTTCTCCCTTTTTTGCTCAGGACTGTGTCAGGAGGCAGATAAAACGGCCTTACACCAGTAGTTCCCATCAGGTTATTTGCAGGCTTGCAGGTAGGAGAAGAAAACGTAAACTCTTCTGGTTGTGATGGGATGGAAGGAGGGAGTGGGTCGGCAGCAATTTACCTCAGAAACTTGTCACATTCTGACAGAAGAGAATGAGAAAGAATGGGGAAGTGTTCTCTGCCTCTTTTAGCTGCATTGACTGGGAGATCAGTTTTAGGAGGTGGGCTGCTGGGAGAAACAGCCAGCTAAAGAAGACACCCGTTTCCTCCAGGCAGCATGGACGTTTGTTAGAGTTGCAGCTTTCCCAGTCATTGACAGACTGGTATAAACCCAGGTACAAACCGAAAGCTCAGTATTTGTACCTACAGAAAAAAATGAGTGAGAGCTGACAGTATTGGATGCTAATATACAGACAACAGTTGATCTGAATTACCTGCTGCCTAGGAAACAGACATACAGGTAACTCAAAGAAAAAAATACAAGAGGAATTCTAGCACAACAGTAATGTGTGAAGGGTACACTGCGCAGAAGACAAGCCAAGGTCAAAGAAGAATCCCCCTTCATCTGTTGAATGCAAAACCTTTCAGTCCCCTGCTTATGAATTTTAACAGATTTAAGACTACGGCATTAAAGTAACAAGGTAACCCTTCTGCACTATTTCATTTAATATGACTGTTTGTATAGTGCTTGGAATAGTAGCACTTTTCTTTACTAATTTTCACTAGAAACATCCATCACAAACATTCCAACAATTGTAACCCAAGTCTAACACAGCTGAAAGTAATCCAAGGCATTCAGAGCCTGGTCCACCACCTCCCAAACAAACAATAAGAAAGCAGTGTACAAAAATGCACTTTAAGATTCGATCCTCTGATGATATGGATATTCTCACAATTTTTCTCATTCTTTGGATTTAGAGTTACGTTAACTTCTATTCTACACAACCGATGTGAAAATTATAGTGATAATTATATATAATTTCAGTACTCTTTTTAAGTATTAATCTAATTGCATTTGAATTTAAATTTTCCTCCAGAAAAAGACCAGGAACTATTGTTTGTTTGTTTGTTCTTTTAAAGATGCTTTCTGTGAACATAAGAGAAATGCAATTACATTTTACAGAAAATACTCGTATTTTTACTTTAGAAAACTAGGTAAAAGTAGGTTTTCTTTCCAATGTTTAAAGTGATTCCAATTTCAGTCAAAATGATAGCTTCGACTAAATAATTAAATAGACAAATTAAAACTATTGATTTTTCCTAAAGGTAAACGTTAAAATACTAATTAGTTGACATCAAGCTATATTTAAAATTGCATAATTTTGTTTGCAGTAGATCAATATCATTTAAGGTATTAAACAGATTAGGTGCTGTCAATATATTTACAGTTCAATTGCTAGTAGGACAGCATATTTTGTTCATAACTATGATATCACCTGGTGAAAGTCTTTAAGATGGTTAATTCTTTAGCTTGTTTACTGACAAAAAATGATAGACTATGTCTTTTCATCACATTCCCATTCAGCAGTCCAAGAATCAGGGACTGATGAATGACCTCATGTTCTCTTGAAATTCAGGCAGCAAATATTTTGTGCCCATTGCTCATACAAGATTAATGAATGTCATCTCAGCACAGAAGCATTCCTCTTTGTATTCTATCCCAGTTCATAAAAAGATCAAATTCTCTCTATAACTTTTAAAACAGATCTGTTTTTCACAGTTTCAGAAAGGAACAATAAAAAGAAACATATTGTGCAAAATATATACACACTTTTGTGCTGAAGCAGGCATTAAAACTTTTGTTTGAGTATGTACAATTTTGGAATAATTCCTGGTGTTCAGAGTAATTGCTGTTCCTTAAACAAGCAAACAAAAATCTAGTACTAAATTCCGTGGATGTATTCAAGAAAGACTACACAAACAGGAGGATTACACCCTCACAAAACTAATTGGAGATGTACATCACCTCCTCCTGTGTCTGTATAAAATCCAGCACAGGCTGATCAGTTACAGGATGATTACAGTCACACATCTTGAACAACCACCTGGAAATCTCACCCCTATGGGTCTCTACACCATCAGAAAGTTGTTCCAGGCTCTGATTCAGGCCTTCTTTGCTAGGGCAGGTCATGGCAAAATTTTGAAACTTTGCACAACTCAGCTGACCTAACTTTAGACATCTCCAGTATTGATCCCCACATACAAGCTGGTCTTTAGACATCTCCAGTTTCGATCCTCACATATAAGCTGGTCATCCTACACTCTTTTTTTTATGTCAAGGGAGAGAAACAGAAACAATGCAACTAAGCTGTTTCATACATAAAAATGAGGTGAAGATTATTCAAGTAGTTCCTGCTCTTTCTAGTGACTTCAAAGGGAGCCTAAGATTCAGAAATTAAGATCTGCTCTTAGTCTGGTGAATCTTCCCTTTGAACTCTAAAAAGGAGACAATTGTACATGGAGAACTAAACAAGCAGGGAATAAAACAACCATAGAATCACAGAATCATAGAATCATTAAGGTTGGAAAAGACCTCTAACATCATCAAGTTCAACCATCCACCCAACACCACCATGCCTACTAAAACATGTCCCAAAACACCACATCTACATGTCTTTTTAATACCTCCAGGGATGGCGACTCCACCACTTCTCTGGGCAGCCTGTTTCAATGCTTGATCACTGTTTCAGCAACAAAATTTCTCCTAATATCCAATCTAAACCTCCCCTGATGCAACTTGAGGCCATTGACTCTCATCCTATTGCCTGTTACCTAGGAGAAGAGACCAACACCTGCCTCACTAAAACTGCCTTTCAGATAGTTGTAGAGAACGGTAAAGTCTCCCCTCAGCCTTCTCTTCTCCAAAATAAACAACCCCAGTTCCCTTGCCTGCTCTTCATAGGACTTATTCTCTAGGCCCTTCACCAACCTTGTTGCTCTTCTCTGGACATGCTCCAGCACCTCAGTGTCCTTCTTGGAGTGAGGGGGCCCAAAACTGAACACAATACTCGTGGTGTGGCCTCACCAGTGCCAAGTTCAGGGCGATGATCACTTCCCTACTCCTACTGCCCACACTATTCCTGATACATACACTATTCCTGCTATTCATGTTCAGCCAGCTGTCGACCAACACCCCAAGCTCCTTTTCTGGTGGGCAGCTTTCCAGTCACTCTTCCCCAAGCCTGTAGCATTGCATGGGGTTGTTGTGACCGAAGTGCAGTACCCGGCATTTGGCCTTGTTGAACCTCATACAACTGACCTGTGCCCATCAATCCAGTCTGTCCAGATCCGTCTGCAGAGCCTTCCTACTCTCAAGCAGATCAACCCTCCCACCCAACTTGGTTTCATCTACAAACTTACTGAGAGAGCACTCAATCCCCTCATCCAGACCATTGATAAAGATGTTAAACAAGATCGGACCCAAAACTGAGCCCTGGGGAACACCACTTGTGACCGGCCACCAGCTGGACTTAACTCCATTCACCACCACTCTCTGCGCTCGGCCATTCAGCCAGTTCTTCATCCAGTGAAGAGAATACCCATCCAAACTATGGGCAGCTAGTTTCTCCAGGAGGATGCTGTGGGGAACAGTGTCAAAGGCGTTACGAAAGTCCAGGTACATGACATCCACAGACTCCCTCATCCACTAGGCAGGTCATCTGCTCATAGCAGGAGATCAGGTTGGTCAAGCAGGACCTGCCTTTCATGAACCCATGCTGGCTGGGCCTGATCCCTTGGTTGTCCTTCACATGCCCGGTGAGCGCACTCGAGATGAATCGCTCCATAATCTTCCCTGGCACCAAGGTCAGCCTGACAGGCCTGTAGTTCCCAGGATCCTCCTTCCGGCCCTTCTTGTACATGGGTGTTACATTGGCAATCCTCCAGTCATCTGGGACCTCCCCTGTTAGCCAGGACTGCTGACAGATGACGGAGAGTGGCTTGGCCAGCTCCTCCGCCAGCTCCCTCAGTACTCTCGGGTAGATCCCATCCAGCCCCATAGACTTGTAAGTGTCCAGGTGGCATAGCAGGTCATTAACTACTTCCTCCTGCTGTGCGGGAGGTTTGTTCTGCTCTCCTTCCCTGTCTTCCAGCACTGAAGGCTGAATACCCTGGGAATAACCAGTCAGACTATTAAGGACTGAGGCAAAGAAGGAGTTAAGTACCTCAGCCTTTTCCTCATCATTGGTGGCAATGTTCACCCCTGCCACATCCAATAAGGGATGGAGACTCTCCTTGGCCCTCTTTTTGTTATTAATGTATTTGTAAAAACATTTTTTTGTTGTCCCTTACAACAGTGGCCAGACTGAGTTCTATATGGGCTTCTGCCTTTCTAATTTCCTCTCTGCACAGCCAAATGAGACCCTTGCACTACTCTTGAGTGGCCTGCCCTTTCTTCCACAAGGGGTAGACCCTTCTTTTTTTACTCAGCCCCAGCAAAAGGTCCCTTGACATGAACTAGTTTTCACACTTCTCAGCTTTATTTATTAGATTTCATGAAAATTATAAGAACATTCTTTTACGCAGATTATAAAAACATTTGCTTTCAGTGTAATTCTCTTTAAGTGCCTTAACTGTGGCACATGGAGTTGTAACAATGAACATCAATACATCTTGCAGGCACACTATAAATACATCCGTATTCTAGACAACCTCAGCATTTTCAATATACGTGATTAAAATTCAATTACCTAAATGCATTAGGAAGCACTGAATTTTTGTGAGACTAACAATAAAGAGTAGCTGTTCCCACTTTTCGAAAACAGGTCATTCACTTAGGGAACACATGTTAGGGACACCAATTTGTACACCTCTGACCTATTTCCTCAACAAGAAACCTGGACGGGTGACAAACTGCCTTTCATTAGCCAACAGGATTAGAAGGCTCTATTTTCCATTGAAAGTAGACTCTGCTCTTGTCTACAACAAAATAAAAATTAAATGATGCATTTGTTCAGACAGATTACCGATCAACTGAAGCACCTGAATATTATCACAAATGCAAATGTGAGGTGTCACAAAGAACTTCACACAAGAAAACAGACAGATCAGCAGCCACCTGAGGAATTACTATAGTAAGCACCCCAATGCCATCAAGTACAGTGAAACACTACTGTGCTGCATCAAGAGCTGTGTTGTAACTGAAAGGTCACAAAATAGCAGATAACAAAATTATTTTTTAAAACCACTGTAGGCGAGATCTAGCTAGTACACCGTAATACTTCAGTGTTACCGCAGGTTACAAAGTGCTCTCTAATGAAGCATGAAATCGTTTTTCAGAACATTCTAAATTTTAAAAATTCAATATTTTGCTCAGTAGTTTTTCAAGTGTCAACTAATGTTGGTTGGTTTTTTCATTCAAAACGAAAGTAAGGTTTAAAATGTCAGAATTTTCAGTCAAAGAGTAACTTCAAGATTTAGTAATATTCAGTATGAGATAAAAATAAATGTGCACACTGAATTTACATCTTCTTTTATTGAACTAAGTGGCACAAGGTCAAATTGGGTTTTTTGGATTCAGTTTTATTAGTTTGAACTGTTTTTTAATACATACATTCTGTGATGCTGAGGATATAAAGCAATGAGAAATATGCAGCTTCTTCTGAAGGATGAAAAACAATTTTGATCTGAAATGTTCTTTGGGAGTGTTTTTCTGCTGTTGCAAAGAACTGAAAGATTTTGTGTCAATAAGCAATTCTCATGACAATACAAAATTAAGAATTATGTAATGCTTTTTATTTATTATGATTTTTTTGAGCCATGATGATCGATTCTACTGTTGCCACCACATCTTTTTTGCTTCATCATCATGTTCCCCTTCTCCAGTCTTATTTTCTTGACATGTTATTGCAAATGGAAATGCAGCCGTCTCTTCCTTGTTACACTTCAACCGCTTCACTTGAAAAACAAATTTGTTTTTTTGCCTTTTGGGGTTTTTTGTCAGATAATTATTGTTTCATATTTCTGTGTATTTAGCTGTTGGTTTTTTTAGTTGTATGTTCAAAAAGAGTATGCAAAAAATTGTTTTTTTCATTATCTGCTACAATGTGGAAAGAAACATGCATAGTTATTCCTTTAGCTACCATATTTGGCAATTTTTTGCTAATTTAATGCCAGTATGGATTCTCAGCATAATCTCCTTTGTACGTTGTCAGTTAATGACAAGGTGGACCTAATATTGCTACTAATTCATGATCTTACTGACACACAGTCAGAGGTTTCTCAAAGCAAATGTCAGTGTAATGATGCAATACCACAAGATAGCATCCTACCACACCACAATGCCATGTGAAACACAAGGATTTATGAAAAGAAAATTATGATGTGAAATTCAAGATTGCTTTGAAAACATGGAGAATCAATGTCTCTTTTTTAATTCTGTTACCAATATTGTTTATTTGGTTGTCTGCATTTAATATCACAGTAAGAATTCTGAGAAGTATCTCCTTCATAAGGCAAGGTATCATGAAAAGCTTGTACTCCGTTACATAGTGTCTCCTTCAGAATCAAAATTTTAAAGCACTATGCCATCTGTGATAGATTTCCAATCCCTTTCCAAAAGAAAGACAGGTCATACTTCCTCAGAAACTGCCCTGTAAAATCATTTCTTCCTGGGAGGCACATATAGCCCTGGGAAAGCACATGAGCAGTGTTGTCCAGAAACAGGGAACATTTTCCAACTGTGAAGAAGATCAAGTTTTAAGATACCTTTGGAAATACACATTTGGAAACAAAATTATCCCGTTCCAAGTTGCTTACCCTTATGTATGAGTAATTTTAAAGAAAAATCCATCCTGAAGAAAACACAGAGCAATTACATATCAGAACATGTTTTCAAACACTTCACATAAAGTTAAGAGGTAAAAATAACATCACTCTCACAGGCAGAAAAATCTTTTCAGCACTGTTGCTTTCTTTTACCAGTCATAACCAATAACATTACTACCTAATTTTAATGCTGGAGACAGGACTGAATCCTTCATTTAGATACAATATGGATCACTGCTGAAAACCTGAAAACTCATTTATGCATTTTCCCCAGTGAGGTCCAGCCCTCCTAGACTCAGCTGTCTGATAAGCCAAAGTATGAAGTACCATACTTTCCTTTGGTGTTTTAGTCTTGCTCTTTCTCAGAACTGGACCTCAAACTGACTTCAGTTTTTACAATAACAACCATTCTACCGAAATTCACAGCACTGTACTGAGATAAAAGCTGGTCATCTAAAAAGCGGTAAAATGTGCATTCAGAAGCTGTAACGAGATTTTTTTTCAGATGGAAAGCAAGACGGGCATATCTCTTGAATAGTATATTAACTCCTTAACAATAAAAGCTTCTCCTTTTCAAGGCTCCCTGAGATTTCATATAAAAACTTACAGAAGACATAACATTGCAGAATAGCTCTTACTAGCTATTGTGTACTTCCAGTTCATTTCCCCTTCTACAACTCTCCTTTCTTATCTTGTCCTTCCACTTTCTTCTTTTAGAAGGACATTGGAAAGGCAACCTGAGCTTTTATGCAGAAGAGGAATCACACAGCCTATATATAAGCAGAATTACCTTTAATTAGATTGTATGTGAAGGTTTTTCCTGAAGCTTCACTAAGTGTTTAAGATTTTAATGTTCCAGGCCTCTGAGACTAGATTCCTCTAAAAAAAATCAAAGATTAAATCTCAGAATTTATTTGACCTGAAGAGTTAAGGGGCAAATGACAATACTATTCATTATTAGATCAGGAATGTTGAGTTAGAAAATTATTTCAGAGTTGCAAATGATTACTCCATTACTATAAATTCTGGCATTTACTTTTCATATTTAAAAACATCTGGGGTTTCTATTTTTAGGGCTTTATTATTAACATCTCAGAGACCTTTGAGATTTCTTTGCTGTACAGGAATAGAGGCTGCTTTGTCACTTCTTGGCTATAACAAAAAATTCATACCATTCATCGTGTGTTAAAAAAGAAGGGAAGCAGTAGGGCATTGTTTTAGTTATTGATTTATCTAGCTTGCTGACTGAAGATCAGGTGGGAAGGCAGAGAGTTTCTAAAGGTGAGTCATAACGATGAGGTAAGTACCTTTGAGAAGGGATTTTTTTTTAACTTCTTTGAAAATAGTAAGCCTAATGAGAAAGAAGACAGGTCCACAGCCTGTTGAAGTTTCTCGACATCCTTAGTTTCTTGAAACAAGTTGTTTTTTTCTTGTTCCTTTCCACCTGACATGGGAGACAGTCCCGAAAGCCTCCGAGAGAATCTGTATTGATTTCCTCTTAAGCATGGATTAGAAGAATACAAGCCTTGCGTAAAACAGCTGACATTTCTCTATAGTGTACTTCAACAGAAGAAAAATCCATTGTGTCTCTACTAGTTGGTTCCAGCGTCAGTCAGTAATAGCCCCCAAACAATTCCCAGCACTTAAAACTGTGAATGAGACATGAGCCTCCCTTCGCTCATGCCACTTATCTTCATTTTACTAGCACAGATCTATCTCGATGTTAAAAATGTTGATGTTAACAAATGCTGGGACATTTACACCCTTAATGTCATGGATTACTTACTCAGCAGCTGAAGGAATTACCAATGCCACTTTATGGGAATATTTTTATACCTCCCTATTTAAAGTAGGTGAGTCATGTTCTTCTGGCATGAGTTTCATCTTACCAAATTTTTAATGTCATGTCGTATATGTAAGAGTTCAGAAATCCTCATTGTGAAAACACTGAATGAGCACCTGAACCTTTCATTGACTAAAACTGAGATATTTCTCTTGTTTTAATTATCATTGGTGAGATAGCATCATATCAATAGCATCTATCTGCTGTATAACAATAATTGCCATTTGTCTCAATACGGTCATTAGGGATATTTCTACCTAGGTGAGAAGTTGAGATAGAAATGCAATTTAGTGGTTAAACATCTGATTTGAAATAACTCAGCTCTCTGGAAACATGGATTTCAAATCACTGCAAAGCAGCCTCAGATCTTAGGCTTTCAAAGTAGTCAAACAAAACACCATGCAATTCACTGTCTGTAGGGATAATTAGACTAGTACTTAAAAATGAAGTTAAATCTGCTCTGCGAGGTTATTAAAGATCCAGTGATACTATCCATAGGAGAAATCTTACTCGCTCATATGGTCCACATTAAAACTCATACATTGGTCATGCTAATAAGTGCACACAGCACAAGTATGAATAAATTCAACAGTATGATAGGCACAAAGTTACCAATACATCTTAGATCCAATTTCCTGAATGATTCTGTGTAAAAAATTGAAAGCAAAAAGGAATATTGAGAGACTTCAGAACCAACTCTTCATGATATAAACCAAACCAGAATCAGAAATGGACCATCAGGAACAAATGTCTACAATCTAGCTCTTAAACATCTGAAGGTTTTTTGATTGGTCAGTGTCACATCAGGAGTGTCACAGAATCACAGAATGTTTGAGGTTGGAAGGGACCTCTGTGGGTCATCTAGTTCAACCCCCCTGCCGAAGCAGGGTCACCTAGAGCAGGCTGCACAGGACCATGCTAGAGCTGAGACTCTGGAGGGATCCAGCAAGCCAATTCCTAGCTATACCTTTATTCTTACATTTTTTTCATAACAATATTGTGATTTCACCTACTAGAAAGAAAATTAGCAAATTCCCAGTTTCACTTGGAACTTAGTTCCAGTTTCGACCTTTTTCATTTTTTTCCCCTCGTTTTTGCCTAATCACATACTATTCAACTCACACACGCAAATCCAACTAAAATGCACTTAGTAGTGAGAAGTGCTAGTACCAGCCTATGCACAGCCTACAACATCTTACTCAGTGCTCCTTTCCCTCTCTCACCTACAGGGGTTCCCAGTCCTGTGAACAAGCTCAGTGCCTATTTTGGTTTTCAAATGTACAGACAAAAATCCAGAAAAGAGGTCTTAGCGTGATTTAGAGAAGTGAAGCAAGTCATACAGTAGCGAAAAACCTCTCTCTCCACTGACACTAAATAACACTAAAGGAACCACAACATCCTGACAAGAATTTTTTTTTCTGATTTGGAAGTTAATTTGACAATGGAACATAAACTTCCACATACCTAGGCATAGAGTCTGTGTCATTTCAAAACAATAACAGAGCTCTAGAGATTTAATTGGCTATACTGAAATTTGGCAATGATAAATCATGTGTACCTGAAATTACTATTCTGATTTTATTGGAAGATACCATGCTTCAATTTCTTTATCTTATGTTGGTGTGCAGGTATATAAATATGACTGTGTCTAAAGGTGGCTCCGTATTTTGAAGAATGTGCAAATAATCCATGGCCAAAGTCATTAGGTCAGTAAAAATGTTTTAAATATTTTTCTAAATCATTGCTATGTAAATACATTTCTGCTAATGACTTTTTAAGGTAGAGCACTGATATACCCACCTAAAGTCTTCAGTACACTTACAGAGCATGTATCAGTATTTTTTCTTCTAGTATAGTAAATATGTGGTAGTTACACACCATTGCAATCATCAGGTGTTTACAGTTGATATGCCAAAACACAGTCCTATTACATAAATCAAGAAATTTTAAAACCTGTGCAACATTGGGCAATAAGACTTAGACAGTATTTAATATTAAAATAGATAACACATTGTTTGCAAACAAGATTCTTTAATAAACAGAAAGAAAACAAGGAAATACAAAACTGTCTTGCATTTGTTGTCTTGATGTACATTCAAATATAGTACCTGCTTCCAACAGTAGCTCCTTGAACCTATATAGTGCACTGCCTTATTTGTTGGAGAGGTGTTGTAGGGCTATAAACAAAAGAAAACGAACAGGTGTATGATCACTTCTGTTGAATAAAAGTCAAACAGTAAGACAACTAAAAAATGGGAAAATAATTTACTTATCAATAAATGTATCAATATATTCCTAAATCGGGCAGAGTATTAGTATATGTTGTTAGTCTCAGGTACAAATGTATATCTATAGACCAGTGACATAACTAAGAATTTATCGACGACATAAATCTGAGTGAACCACGCTGAATATTCTGCTCTAAATACTGTTGCTGCCACCTTACAAAAAAGTCCTAAATAGTTATTTAACAAATACATTGACAGTACTATCTGATGGCATTATTAACTAAGAAATCATCGATCTCATTTTTGAAACATGATATAATAAGCAGAGCTTCACGGTGGAGCACTTCTTAAGGAATAGTGCCCTAATTTTGAAAACTGGGTAAACTAAACTCTTGAAGTCCAAAGCAAGTGTAGTCTGGTGAAAAAATACACAATATCTGTTCCTCCAGTACATAAGTATTTAAAATGTACAACCAGGTCTTTTCAAAAATTAGTGTGAGAGAGATTGACTGCATCTGATTTCACCAGGTCATCTTCAGCAGGTAACTTTGGGCTACATATAGTCAATACAGAGACAGGTACCTCCAGAAAGCAATTGGTCTGACCTTTCTCGGACACCTCTGGAGATGCCTGTTTCTGCCTGTGATCATGAATGGAATCATAGTGACTGCCATCAACTTATACAAGTACCGTCAAGCAGAGAGAGGCAAATTCCATCTGAACATACTTTCAATTCATTGTACACCCTGTGTAAATTCCATGTCATTTATGTTGCACTTACGCATCAGTATTATTTGATTTGGTGACTCTATCTCATTTAAATTGGACTTGAACTAGAACTTACATACAGCAACTGCCTAGACAGAATTTCATCCTATGTGTCATTTCCATATGTCCTTAAATTGTTAAACGAAAAAGAGCCCAAGCACTTCCTTCTCTTTAGAAACTGTAAAATCTCCGCATTCCCACCTCAGTTATCCTGAATCACTTCTTTTCTCTAACAGCTTGAATGCTGAAACAACATCATTCAGTGCTGAGAGAGACACAGTAGATTTAGACCAAAAAAACCTCTGAATACTTTATTAAAAATTGTCATTTCTATAAACATAATTTTTACAAACAAAAAATTCTGGAAGACTTGCTACAGGGGCTAACAGAAGAACATAAGGCAGAGGCAGGTTTATATATAGTCAGAATTACACTGAAGGTACTACTTGCACATAAACTAAAGCATTTTAAATCTTTATATACTTAAACAAATGCATTTCTTTTTGAAAATATACTTTGCAGAGCAGAGTAATAACATAGGTCAACAAAGACAAATGCAGAGTCGTACAGTGGGGCCAGAGCAACTCCATGCAACCTGCAGGGAACAACAGGTTCAATACAAACCACCAGTGTGCCCTTGTAGTAGAGACGACCTCCCAGGCTGTGTTAGTAATAGTCAGGCCAACAGCTCAGGAAGGTGATTATCCCCTTCTATTCTGCACTTGAGAGACCAGATCTGGAGTGCAGTGTGCAGTTTTGGGCTCCCCAGTACAAGACAAACACAGACATAAAGAGAGAGCCACCAAGTGGAGAGCCACAAAGATGATCATGGGGTGCAGTACAAGATGTGCAAAGAGAGGCTGAGAGAGTTAGGTTTGCCGAGTTTTAAGAAGAAAAGGCTAATGGAAGAAAGTGTCGCTGTCCTCAGCTACCTAAAGGCAGAGCCAGGCTCTTATGGAGGTGCACCCCAACAGGATGGAAGAAAACAAGACATGGAAACACGGAAAATTCCAGGTAGGTATTAGGAAACATTTTTTCCATCATTACTTTTGTCCAGCATTGAAGCAAGTTGCCCGAAGAGTTTGTGGAATCTGCATCCCTTAGAGCGACTCAAAACTCAGTGGAACAATGCCTTGAACAATGACTTTTTGAGGTTATGTTTCAAGTAGGTCCTTGGCCCATAAGACCTCAAGCAGCCCTTTCCAACCTAAATTAACCTACAGTTCTGTGAAAGATTAATAACACAGGAGCCATGTAAGTTCCTCAGTTTTCATTGGGGCAGCACATATAAACAGAAGAGCTGCATGAAAAACCTGAAAGCTTTCTCCAATTTTAACTTATTCATTTCAGTTGAATATATGTAAATTTTGTAGTAACTTCTAAAACATGCAATGAACTACACAAAGCAATAATTATACATTGGAAACAAAAAAAACAATATTGGATAACCCGAATTATGAAGCCAATTTTTTCTCAGTAGGTTGTACGCTGCCCGAGTGGTAAACGCATAAGCCTAATGGCACCGAGTAGCAGAGATGCTTTTGCTGACTACATTTAGTCTGGAAAGAAAACATGTAAAGAAAGCCCTTGGCAGTGAGACCTTGAAAATTGGGAGATCCAAATATGTGGAAGAAAAGAAGGTTATCAGGAGTAGTCAGCATGGATTCACCAAGGGGAAATCATGCCTGACCAATCTGATAGCTTTCTACGATGACATGACTGGCTGGGTAGACGAAGGGAGAGCCGTGGATGTTATCTACCTTGACTTCAGCAAGGCTTTCATCACAGTCTCCCATGATATCCTCCTGGGGAAGCTGAGGAAGTGTGGGCTGGATGAGTGGTCGGTGAAGTGGATAGAGAACTGGCTGAATGGCAGAACTCAGAGGGTTGTCATCAGCGGCGCTGAGTCTAGTTGGAGGCTGGTGACAAGTGGTGTCCCTCAGGGGTCAGTACTGGGCCCAGTCTTGTTTAACTTCTTCATCAACGACTTGGATGAAGAGTTAGAATGTACCCTCAGCAAGTTTGCTGACGACACCAAACTGGGAGGTGTGGTAGATACACCGGAAGGCTGTGCTGCCATTCAGCGTGACCTGGATAGGCTGGAGAGCTGGGCAGAGAGGAACCTGATGAGGTTCAACAAGGGCAAGTGCAGGGTCCTGCACCTGGGGAGGAACAACCTCATGCACCAGTACAGGCTTGGGGTGGACCTGCTGGAGAGCAGCCCTGCGGAGAGGGACCTGGGTGTCCTGGTGGATGACAGGTTAACTATGAGCCAGCAGTGTGCCCTGGCTGCCAAGAAGGCCAATGGGATCCTGGGGTGCATCAAGAAGAGTGTGGCCAGCAGGACAAGGGAGGTTCTCCTTCCCCTCTACACTGCCCTGGTGAGGCCTCATCTGGAGTACTGTGTCCAGTTCTGGGCTCCCCAGTTCAAGAAGGATGAAGAGCTACTGGAGAGAGTCCAGCGGAGGGCTACAAGGATGGTGAGGGGACTGGAGCATCTCCACTACGAGGAGAGGTTGAGGGAACTGGGCTTGTTCAGCCTGAAAAAGAGAAGGCTGCGAGGGGACCTTATAAATGCCTACAAATATCTGAAGGGTGCGTGTCAGGAGGATGGGGCCAAGCTCTTTTCAGTGGTGCCCAGTGACAGGACAAGGGGTAATGGGCACAAACTGAGGCACAGGAAGTTCCGTCTGAACATGAGGAGGAACTTCTTCTCTCTGAGGGTGACGGAGCACTGGAACAGGCTGCCCAGGGAGGTTGTGGAGTCTCCTTCTCTGGAGATATTCAAGACCCGCCTGGACAAGGTCCTGTGCAGCCTGCTGTAGGTGACCCTGCTTCAGCAGGGGGGTTGGACTAGATGACCCACAGAGGTCCCTTCCAACCCCTACTATTCTGTGATTCTGTGATTCTGTGAATGCTAAATTATTTGTTATGATGGCATTTTTTTAAACAGGCAATGCTATTATTCCATGACATATAATTCTCTACCTATGAATCAAGGCAGCCAATGACCAGCAAGTTAAGTCTTGTATTTTCTGGAGTACCTAGCATGAGACAAAACAGATGAATGATTTCAACCTGCCTTCTCTCTTGCAGTCATGTAACCAAATCGCTGTTTCAGTGCTCAGATCATGGGCTTTCCAGGTGGAAGTAGTGTTGCAAACCATGACATTTACATTACAGCACCGCATTCAAAGCAGAGTATTTTATCAGACTGACAGGTCATCTCAGCTCAAGGTTATAATCTGGGCCCAACCTAATGCCTGTTCATATTTGCCAGCCCAAAATCTTGAGGCATCTACAAACTCGCATCATGCCCTGTAGGAATTTCTGTTATCTACTGAAAAGTGGTTGGCTTCTTTTCGTCTGCTCAAATACTTACACTAAACCCAAGAACAGTGTTGTTGGTAGACTTCTAGAAGACCCAAATCCCTCTTGAAAGACTGAACTTAAACAAAGAGCGTTCTGTAGTATGGTGTATGGACAATTTAAATGCTTTCTTCAATCTAAATTTACAACAGAAGTAGAAAATAAACCAGTGTTTTTCATTTGGAATTTCTTCAAAGCGTCCTTTGTTACCTGGCAGCATAAGCAATCCTGAAAATATGTTTTCTTACTGTGAATGAAAGTGATTATTAAAATTTTAAGATATTCTAGGGTTCCTGGATATTTCCTTAGTTCTGCAGAAATAGAAAGGCAATGAAAGAAATAATCTTTTTCTGCAGTGTGGAACACTCCTCCCCACAAGCCTAGTGGACGTTTATAAAAATTCATCTGTTGATAGCCACTTGTCCAGGAAGTAGAGGGCTACTCTACCCAGTAGAACAGGCAAATCTGATTTATCCCTAATTAAGTACAAATATAAATTAAGTAAAATTATGGTTTTTTAGGCCAATTACATAAAAATACTACAGAAAAGAGCAAGTGGAGATGGCAAGAAAAGTATGGAGAAAGCACAGCCCATCATCTTTAAACAGATAGGGAAACAGAAGGCCAAGGTCAAGTGATCTGCTGAAGGTCACCTTGTTAGCTGGTGACAAGACCTCACAACAATCACTCAACATGCAGGAGTATTCAGAACTCAGCAAAGGTCTCCGGCACTCCCTCTTTCGGACTAAAGCGTGTTCCTGCAGCCTCAGTCAGCATAGCCGAGGATAAAATTAAGAACACATTTTACACGGAGGATTTTTTCCTTCCTAACCTTTATGCAAGGTTAACATAGTGTGTAAATTTCATCATGCTTAATTTCAAAGCTATGCTACTGCTGCCACATATTACAGTGGAAAAGGTTGCAGTTCTTAAAAAAATAATTTCATAGTGTCTGCAATCTACCCTTCAATTACAACTATCCTCTTCACATTCACGTCCACTATGGCTGAACTGTACCGCTACATAAAGCAGAAGCAGAACTGAGGAAAACAGCTTCTTGCCCTTAGTTTCTGATAAGCTCTCTTAACTTAGAGGCAACACTCACTCTATAAAAATACACTGATTTCAGTAATTTTAGTGGACTTTTTTTAAAGAGAAACCTATACAACCACAGAAGCACAGTATTTCCACAGCAATAAGCCATCATGAGCAAAAATCGTATGGAAGAAATGCATGCTATCCAGTCACTGAAAGAAATGTGAGCAGAACAGACTCCTTACCACAAAAAGTGAGGAAATGGATTAAAAAAACAATACTGGGTATTCATAAGCTTGAAATGGGAAAGGAATTACCCATTTGCTAAAGGAAATGTATAAAAGCTATGAAGGGTAAAAGATGAGGATGATTCAACTAGCAGACAAGAACAGGTTTCATTTTCCCGGGTAAACAAAATACGTAAAATGCAAAGCAAGTGAATAAAAGTGAGGGTGTTGCTGAATTAGACTGTTTATTATGTATTACTTTACAACTAATGTACTGTCACATTTCTCAACTACCATTTATAATCTTAGATAGTGTTTTAGTTACATCAAGTAAAATCCTAAAGCCACCACTAATGAAAGTTTTCATTAATTAGAATGGCAGTTTTCCCAGGAAAAGACAAATTAAAAATTTTATATGACTCTCAGGATCTGACAGATTATTTTTTTAGAATATTCATAATTAGTATAATGTTTTTCTTCCCTGCTCCTCTCCCTATTGTGTTCTAATTGCTTGTAATTCAACAAAATGTCTCTGTGTTTGCTATTTCTTAATTTGTTCCTTATGAAATTAATAAGAACTTATTTTTAAGGAGGGCACATTTCAGAAATGAATTTAAAGCAGATGGAGAAGATGGCAGGAGAGCAACACCAATAGGCAGCAGGTGAACAACACAGTAGGAGACATTTTATTTCCTTGATTTTTGTTTCTTGCTTCTGAAAAAGAGAAAATATGCGAAGAAGATCTATAAAGTCCACATCCTACTATTCCTTAATATGTAATTTCTTTAGTTCTGGCTACTCTTAGCATCCCCAGAATAGTCACTGAAAACCCTATTTCTCATGGCTGTTTTAAATGGTTTGCCTCACAACTGCTGCCACTAGACCGGCTAATGTCTCTAATGCTGTCCACTGCGTGGTTGTCTTGTTGGCTTTGATACCTGCTGGTTTTCTGGTTGGCTGGTTCTGTATCCTTCTACTGTCCTCACAGCACTAGCTGCAACTGGGTGTTTGTATCTCACTTGACTTAACCGTGACTTTCAAGTTTTACACAACATCCCTTAGAAAATCATATTGTATGCACTGCTTGCTGGATTCCTGTTTTTACAGCCTAGTTGTCGGAATAGGCTGGTTTTGATGACTCAATGTCTGGCTTACCTTACCTTAATGTTGTTCCTTGCCTGTTTCTACATGTAAGTCCCGATTCCAAACTCAGTCACAAAGCATTTTGGTTGCTCTCAGAGACAGGAACTTCAGTACTGTGCCTGGTTACTCTACCTCTTTAGCTAAGTATGTTACTATCCATAATCCACTCACTCCAAACACTCTCAGAGAAATGTTTTTCCAAACCTGCTGTTCAAAATCAGCAGGGGAGTTTTACGTAGCTGCAAGCTGAATTAAGCCTATACCACAGCAAGTGGTGGCATCTTCAGATACTGAGAACCAATGCTTGACTTGCTGTGGAGACATTCTTTAGGACTAAAGGTTTACAGTGTTTTATACCTCAAAGAGTCCAAGGAATCTGTGATAAAAAAAATTTTTTTTGAAAAAACTTTAAAATTCCTGTCCCTTTGAAGCATTCTGCCAAACACCTCTCTGCATTTTTAGCTAGCTAACACATCAAAGCCATGTCCTTTGGTGAATGAGCTTTCACACACATGCCAATGGTCCTCACTTACTGCTCCCATGACACACAGAATATCAATGGTAAACAAGAATTTGCCGAACTTCCTCATACTCTGACAACTGTGCATGCATATCTTAAAACCCTTCTATTCCCATTCACCAGTCTTAGCATGTGTAAAATTATTTAGCAAATTAAAATTTTTACCCTATATATTTAGGATATAGCCTTCTATTTCAGTTTGTCTGTAGCCATTAAATGCCAAAATGTGGAGACAGCTGTAAGACGACAGTCATAACCATCTGTAAACTGATTGTCGTTGAAGAAGTTTTAGGTATATTTCTTTCAAAACCCTGTCTTTCTTCTGTTTGGTTTGATTCCTGGTTTATTCATTTATCGTTCATCCATTCTTAACTATACTATGAAAGCTTTTGAAAAGATGTTCTCATATTACTTCTCATCTTCTACTTAAAAACAGCAAATGGAAAATATTTCTGCTGTACGTGCTGCTGTAACTGTTAATCAAATGTTATAAGAAATATGAAGTTTAGCAGTACTTAGAAAAGATTCACCCTGTGCTCACCAGGCACTAGAGTACGGACCCTTGGGATGCAACCTAACTGTAACAGCTAAATTTCAAAGATTAGTATTATGTCACAGGAGGTTGCTAAGTTTATGACACCTTAATGGTTCCCTGCCTGCAGGCACTATCAATAACAGTAATCTAACTGCCACCACTAATTCAAAGAGGCTGGAATTATGTCATACCAAACTGCTCAGTTTATGACATCAACATAAGAGCTGTATGGGCACAAAAATCTGAATTTAAGAAAAGCTTAAAAAGATGTGTAGGAAACTCTTACGATCAGCTTGCTTTTCCTTAAACTTCACAGGTGTGTCTGCACATCCTGAATGTGCCAGCAGTTCACAGCAGTTCTCCCAATACTCTGATACACAGCAGTCATTTCATTTTCTAAACAATGAATTGGAGGGTTAATCTTCAAGTGACCTGCATTCCTCACAGCAATAGTAAAAATCATGGTATGACTTGAATAGGCACTTGGAACAAACACCAAGGAGGATGAGACCTATCTGTGCCTCATTAAGTGACATACAGCCTATAAATGCCTGTTAGGAGTTTCATCCTATATTCAACAGGAGTTAGATATCAGTTTCAGCATTTAAAGACAGAGCTTTAAGCACCTACAGCTACAGGTCTCAGTTAAATGCATATGTGTGTCTTTTGTAAAGATGCAAGTGAAAGCTCAAATCTTCTACAGTAGACATGCCTAGGAAACATGTCCAAACCTCTGCAGGAAAGTGCTACTCAACCTGAAGTCCCACTGTTACTTCTGCCAGGCAAATAACCTGGCAGACCTACACAAGACCTACACAAGAGCACACAGCAGACAATCAGAAAGACATTGTGATGATTTTGTGTTACTGTGATTCAAACTATGACAAAATTCCTCAGTTGCTTTCTAGTCCCTCCTCTTGAACCAATATAGCACAAAAGCAGAAACACTTCATCTAGCTTGCGGGGAAGGGGAATTGTGGTAATTAGGAGTAAGAACATCTTTCTCCTTGCCACTCAACACTAAAATAATTCTTTTAAGATAGTAACTATACAGTACTTAACTATAAAGTACTTGTGCATTTCTGAAAACCATAACACAAACAATCCTAATTTTCAGCTGAAAAGAGAAGACAAGACTCAGTCAACGTAAGAGAACAGCTGCACAAGTGCTTTACAGTCCTTGCTGCAAATAGACAGGAAAACTAACATAGATCCCAGGGAGGCGAGAAAGTATCTTCATAAGGAGAAAGGAACAGCTGAATAAGGCACAAAACTTCCAGGAGGCCTAGACGCCATGCCTCCACCTCTTAGGAATAGCTGACCTATCTGGTGGTGCCTGCAAACAGGTAGCTCAGACTCAGTGGAGCTGCAGTGATTTAGGATTACTGATGAGAATTCTGTGACATATGTAGAACCTACACAGTGCTTTATATTTTTGCCTATTTTATTAAAACTAGGAAAAAGAAATGAACAAATTTCTAATTTTAAGCATTGCTGTTAAGCCAGTTCGCCATAAATATCCCTTCATTTTACTGATGTTAAAGAGTTTCAGAGTGCTAAGATGAGGAAGGAAGGGGAGTGAAGGGGAGGGGACAGGAGAGGAGAGGAGAGGAGTTGGAACAGACCTGGAACAGACCCACAACAATTTTACAACAGACAGAACAGAGACGATACTTGCATTCAGTAGCTGCAATCAAACAACAGCATCCTTCCTGCCTCTCGCTCCAGGGCAAAAGGAAACATTTCAAAGATTTTTCTTACCTACAAGTTTTACTCATATTTCTCACAGATTTGAGAGAAAATTTCGTTGCTGCTGACTTTACCGGTTTTGACAAAAAATGATGTGAGATTTAGCTTTGGAAGTATGTGTAATCACATATATTTATTTGGCAACTAAGCCTATACCACAGCAATTTCATTGCTCTCAGGAGCCAAGACAGATAAATTGCAGCTAGCTGGAGTTACAGGTGACACCATCACCTTCTGACTGTAAGTGCAGTCAGTCACTGAAAACCAGGATCAAATCATCTTGACACTCATTTGCAGACGTACCTAGCTTACTACTATATATGTTTCTTATTAAAATTATTAAAGAGACAATTGAACAAATCACAGTCTAAATCTTATACGCAAACTGTTTAGTTCATACCATTTTAGGAATGAGATGATGACTTATGACATTACTGCAGTTAACTGGTTGATGACCGACACTTTACTTTGTCATACTTTCTAATACACAGCTGTAACCTTGTACGAAAGAGAAATTACCGTAGCACAGAAGAGTAACTGCTAGAATTTAAATATACTTCATATACCCTATACTGAGGCCCCTGAAAAAAAATCCAAAATATATTATCCTGAAGTCACTTCAGCAAACAGAAAGCTATAAAGAAATGAGAGATATGAGATAAATATAACCACAGAATGATAAAATAGAGGTGAATAAAAGTAATTTCAATATACCACTAACAATCAGCCAAATCTAGGATCTCTGAACATTTCCAAAAATCCTGTGCTAATACTCAGTTTCGTTGTTATCAAACAAGGCTGTTATTTTCCAGGGTTTGCTCTAAAAATAAAAATCTATATGCTAATGAAATTTATTTCACATTTACATTTCATGTAAGTGAAAACTGAGGTTTCTCTATGCAGCTTTGGTGTCCTCCTGTTGTTGGAGTCTGAATATTCAGAACCCTGTGCAGTTACTTCTGGTAACTTTGACAGCTGTTAAAGCAGCTTTTACACCCCAGCTGCTACTTGCAGAGACAACTGACACTGAGGCTTACTTGGACATGTAATTGCTAATGAAAGCAGGTCCAGTAAAGCCCGATATACTAAACCCCGTTCTATAGACAATACTCAGACATATTTTTGAGCACTGTTGTGTAACGTTGCTCAGACCAAGGTCATACATAGTGATTAAAAATGCCTGAGCTCTTGTCTATACTATATCTTACAAAAACATTACTACCACAACAGCACCATTGGGAATTGCTGGTTCAAACAACCTTAGTCCAGGCTTGAATCATTTATCAGCCTCTGTCTTGGGAGCTCCAGTACTGTGCTTGCATATACACTCACAATAACAACTGTAATTTCATGGTTCCCCACCCTACTCCATTCACATTTTCAATCATTCTCTCAAGATGTATTTCATTTTTTTTTGCCACCAAAAAGTGTTCTGCTCTCCTAACATCAAGCTACAAGCCCCAGAGATCGTCCAAAGCAGTAATTACATTGAATCTCACACTGTGTCATGGTTGGTAAGTAATTTATTATCTTCTAATGCATTAATACTTCAGGGCATGCTAGCAAGTCATGTTAATGCAGCATAACATACACCACCCGAACAAGCTTTAAATTATCTGTATAAGGTACTAGTAATGACCTAGTCATAACAGCACCAAACTCGGTGCCAGAGCTGACAAAGTGGAAGTTACCCTGTGCTCACTGCGGGCAGGCCTCAACGGTGTCTGGTGCTGGAGCTGCCTGCTTCAACACTATCATCTCAGCTATGGCTATGCCACTGTGCTCTTCTGCACAGGGAAATCAGCAGATTCTCAAATCACTGGATCTCAAATGAACTTTTATTATGACACAGGTTTTCATACCTAACATGCCATAGCCATCTACCTGGGGAAGTGTATGTCACTTTACGGCGACTGCATGTAAATTCCAGCGACAGCACCTGATAATCAGCCTAATGCAAGGCTTATAAGCATTTGTGCAAATAAAGTTCACCCTCTTCACTGGGCTTACTCCAAGACCTTTGTTTTCCATGTGAGGTGCTTTTCTGTATGTCCATGAACATCCATGGGTCTTTCTATAAAATATACTTTTCAGCTAAATCATCTTCCTTCCTTTTTAAGAAATAAATGCTTAGAACATTTAAGATTTCTCTGCAGCATTTACAAAGTAAAGCATCTGTAAACCTCTACATGTACACTGCAACTAACAAAACATACTAGATGGCACGCCAGAGAAGTATAACTTCAATGAATAGGTTATTATACACAAACTCCATCTTCACCTATTCAAGTGTAAAAAAAAAGCAAAAATGTGTATGAGTGTGATATGAAGGCTGAAATTTTGCACGCATCAAGTCAGGAAACTGCATGTTACAGTTTCCATAGCAACCATAATTCAATCTCCTTTTGCATTTGTGGTAATTTTTAGCAATGTATTTGATATAATTGTCATGTGGATACCACTTTACTTGAAAAAAAATGGTGTAATTTCACATTTTATTATCTTTACACGTAGGGCATAGCTCTGCAGTCCCTACCAGCACAAAACTCACAGAGGTGTCCTTTATGCTTGCATCAGTTCATCTTCTGCATGTGTCAGTACATGGGGGGGTGTCAAGTGGGTGTCTGTGGGCCTCAGCCGGGCCCCCAGCGCGGTGCAATTGATGAGGGAGGATGTGTTGGAACTTGTGGGCCATAAACCCTGGGAAGAAGGGAGTTAGTGCCCAGCCATCCTGACCCTGAGAAGAAGATAGTGCCGAGCCATCCTGAGGGAGGAAGCAAGGCCTTGGATAAGATAAGAAAAGAATGTGTCTGCATGGCCTTAGTTTAGATGAGCTTAGGAAAAGAATGTGTCTGTATTAGCAACTGTGTTAACCAATCAATAGGTGCCTAGTTTGAAACTTAACCAATCAGTTTAAAACACGCTACCTTCTGATCTGTATAAATGTATGTGTGTAAGAACAATAAAACGATCATCCTGCTTGCATCAAGCGGTGTCCCGTCTCTCAATCGCGGCAGGTGTCATATGGGATATATGGCTGTAGGTGATGTGCACAAAATTTAAAATATTTCAAACATCTCACCTACTGAAGCTCACCCTATCAATCACTTCTATTGATTTTTCTGAAGACACCTACTCATGTAGATGCATACTCCCATCATTATGGCTTGCACATTTAATCTGTTGCAATTATTTCATAAAAATCTAGTTGAGAATACAATTCTTTTGCAGAGAATTTTCAAGGAATTTACTTACCTTAAAACACAGTTATTTCGCAAACAAAGTAGTATGTGAATTATTTTATTAAATAAAGCCAATGTTCTGATAACTCAGGAACATTTTTTTCTTTCCAAGTAAGGGAGCAAAAGGTTCAGCAGTGCATGAGACACTATCTTCTTTCACTGGCTATTATAAACTGTAAGTGCTTCTTTTCAAAACTCAGTAACTTTACTGTTTTATCACTTAGTAAAAATACATATCTGAATATATAAAAATAGCCCAAAGTACAAGTCCTTTGTATTTTTAATCAGGCTCTTTTGGTAATAATTAGATCATTTTGACTGCGAGTGTTAGCCTGATTGTAACTGCCGTAATAATTTCAATGAGACCAAGAATCCCATGTTTCGGATAAGAGGCATGTCTCCTTTGCCCACATTAACTGCACAGAGTAACAAAACACTATTGAACCAATATCAAATATCTAACTCTCTTGACTATCTTTTCATACAAAATATTGAGAGGTTTGCAAAAAAGAAAAGCAGATTGCCATTTGTTTTCCATCCAATTAGATGTCTAGATTAGATCACAAGTCTGAATCAGAATGACCAGCCTTTCTACAGAAATTTTAGACTTCTTTTCCACCACCACTGAAATCTCAGATTCAGACTCCACACATGTTAAAGAGTGAAGAGTAGTTTTTTGCTTTATTCCTCTTTGGGTATTTAGTTTAAAACAAAGGAGGGAAAAAAATACATTAAAAGAGTTTTCTACAATTAAATACTATCTTTCATAAATTCCAAAGACTGGTCTACCAGCAGGATATACCATAACCAGAGTGCAATTGCGCAAAGTAACTCATACTTAGAATATACTTCAGATTATTGTTATTGCATTAGATTGTAATTTCTAGATTTGCTGGATCTGAAGTCTGATTTAGAACAACTAATAATAAAAGGATCGAAATTCTTTCCAATGTATGTTAGTAAGAAGAGATCCTGAGTGGTTCTCACAATTTTAAACCTAAACTATATTTATTTCGCTAACAAAACAGATTGAACCAGGCTGATTTTTCTGGCCTCTGAATCTTTCAAGTCTGCAGTCACCTGAAAGATCAACATGCAAACATTGTATGCTTAAAAAGGAAGAATATGCACAAATGAGAAAAGTAAAAGGACAGTCTGAGTCATTTCATGATGTGTTAAGCATCTTTCATTCAGAGTTTTTATTGCTTTATAAATAGGTCATCATGCTCTAGAAGCAATTCATGATTTCTGGAAGAATGTAGGCAAAATTCATGCAGAATCAGCTTTCAAGAGGAGGATAAAAATAATATTGCACCTGATGAAAAGCATGTTCAGATTACCCCGGCAATCTCAATATCAAAAACAACAGTGATGTAGAACGACGAGAGTGAAAGATCTATTTCCACACTGAAAAGACAAAGAAGAGAAGGAAGGCAAATTCTACAGTTAGATACGGAAAGAGAAATCAGAGGACCTTAGCTCTTTTCTTTCTTTCTACTGCAAACCCACAGCAAAAGGCAATCCTAAGAGAACATCCACAAACTCATAATTGCTACTGGTTTATCTTCAGCACTAGTGAGAGCAGACCCGGCATGCCAGATGGCATAGAGAAGAAATTACTTTGGATGTGAAACACAGTTGAAACATTTCAGAGCCGTTGTCCCGCTCTAGCAAAAGGCACAACGCACTAGCCCAGAGAAATGCTGCAGAGAATTCATCAGTGTTTCAGTGGTACAACACCATGCTCCCCAGAGGTCAGTTTTGGGACCAGTCTTGTTTAATATCTTTATCAATGATCTGAACAAGGGGATCGAGTGCTCCCTCAGTAAGTTTGCAGATGACACCAAAATTGGGTGAGAGTGTCGATCTGCTTCAGGGTAGGAAGGCTCTGCAGAGGGATGTGGACAGGATGGATGGATGGGCCAAGGCCAACTGTATGAGGTTCAACAAGGTCGAGTGCCAGGTCCTCCATTTCTGTCACAACAGAACTTTTTGCCCAGCAGAAAAGGACCTTGGGGTGTTGGTCGACATCAGGCTGAACATGAGCCAGCAGTGTGCCCAGGTGGCCAAGAAGGCCAACGCCATCCTGGCTTGTATCAGGAATAGTGTGGCCAGCAGGAGTAGGCAGGTGATCGTGCCCCTGTACTTGGCACTGGTGAGGCCACACCTGGAGTACTGTGTTCAGTTTTGGGCCCCTCAGTATAACAAAGACATTGAGGGGCTGGAGCGTGTCCAGAGAAGGGCAACAAGGCTGGTGAAGGGTCTGGAGAACAAGTCTTATGAGGAGCCGCTGAAGGAACTGGGATTGTTTAGTCTGGAGAAGAGGACGCTGAGGGGAGATCTTATTGCTCTCTACAACTACCTGAAAGGAGGTTGTAGTGAGGTGGGTGTTGGTCTCTTCTCCCAGGTAACTAGTGATAGGATGAGAGGCAATGGCCTCAAGTTGGGTCACGGGAGGTTTAGATTGGATATTTGGAAAAATTTCTTTACCGAAAGAGTGGTCAGACATTGGAACAGGCTGCCTAGGGAAGTGGTGGAGTCACCATCCCTGGAGGTGTTTAAAAGATGTGTAGATATGGCACTTCGGGACATAGTTTAGTAGGCATGGTGGTGTTGGGTGGATGGTTGGACTTGATGATCTTAGAGGTCTTTTCCCATCTTAACGATTCTATGATTCTGTGATGATCTTTCATCAGGGTACTCCATGCAGATGAAGCACCTGCTAGTGTTTGTTTGCTCCAAGATAAATCAACTTAGGCTTCATTAAAATAATTGAATGTTAAGTGCTGTATATACAACTTCTGCCCTGGTTTCAGAGTTGTACAGCAAAAAGATTTGGTCAAAATATGCTGGGCATATAAGGGGCAATGGGCACAAACTGAGGCACAGGAAGTTCTGTCTGAACATGAGGAAGAACTTCTTCCCTCTGAGGGTGATGGAGCACTGGAACAGGCTGCCCAGGGAGGTTGTGGAGTCTCCTTCTCTGGAGATATTCAAGACCCGCCTGGACAAGGTCCTGTGCAGCTTGCTGTAGGCGACCCTGCTTCAGCAGGAGGGTTGGACTAGATGACCCACAGAGGTCCCTTCCAACCCCTACTATTCTGTGATTCTGTGATTCTGTGATTCTGTGATTCTCTTCCAGGGCTGGTATATCACATGATCCTGCCTTAGATCTCAACCCCAAATAACAAAGTTATACATTTGCATTCAAGCCCAGAAAGTATTCCTGAATTCTGCAGTTTAACAGAGAGCCTTACTGTAGGAAATGTTTCTCTGAAACAAAGCAGAACTTTCCCTTGCAGAAAACCGCACAAGATTTCCAAATTACTTTGGCAGGCTGCCTCTTAGTAACACCCAATAAGAACATGAAGAAAAACCTGGTTTTGTGAACTTGATAAATTAAAGTAAGTTTACCGTGGTTTGTCCACCGTGTCTCTATCAAGTCTAAGAACTTGACATCTCATCCTGAAGTTATAAAATTTTTTCTGATGAAACTCTCTTTCCTGCCCCAATCCATGTTTCACTGGGCCAGACAGATAATAGAGTTCTATAGTCTAGCAGTCACAGTATTCACCTAACAGAGAGAAGAGACAATTTTCAGTCCAGTCCTTAAGTCTTTTTGATATTTAAACTTTCCCTAAACTCCAGTCTGGAAGCAAGACTCCTTCTGAATGAGTAACCAAACGACTAGATTTGGGAATCATGTTTGTTATTCTTTTTCCCTGTCTCATGGGAAATGACTGAGCAGGACTTCCAGTTTCAACAAAGACGTGAAGATTCTCATGTCTAGGAGTTACCTCATGCAACAGTACAGGCTGGGCACCAAACGGGTAGAAAATAGCTTTGCAGAAAAGGAACTGCAAATCCTGGTGGACAACAAGCTGAACATGAGTCAGCAGTGCTGTCCCTTTCCATGAAGCATGCCTGACTGAATACTGAGTTGTATTTCGGAAGAAGATAGCAAACAGATCAAGGAAAATAATTATTCTCCTCTATTGGCACTTGTGAGACCACATCTGGAGAACTGTGTGAAGCTTTATGGTCCTCTGTGCAAGAAAGGCAGTGAAATAGCAAAGCAAGTCCAGCAAAGGGCCACCAAGGTCATTAGGAGGCAGAAGACAGGGCACAGAACAAGGAGAAAATGAAAGAACTGGGTTTCTTCAGTCTTAAACTGAGAAGGCTGAAAGATCTAATCGCTATCTACAAATATTTGATTGGAAGGTACAGACAAGATGGATCCACACCCTTTTCAAAGGTGCAGTGACAATACAGGAAGCGAAGGATACAAGCTGAAAGACAGGAAATACCAACCAGATTTAAAGGTGAATTTTTTTGCTGTGAGTATGGCCAGACACTGTAACAGGTTGCCCAGGGAGGTTCTGGGTTGTCTATCCTTAGTAGTATTGGAAACTTGAGTTATATTCATAACTCAAGACAAGTCCCTGAGCAATGTGACCTAACTGAATCTGCTTTGAGCAGGGGGTTAATGAGATGACACCAAGAAATCCCTTCCAAATAAAATGTTTTATGCTTCAGTGATTTTATGACCTGTGGAAATCCTTTTGAAGTGCATAAGAGTACCTTTTCACTCACCTGTCTGTCCACAGGTGGTGTGAACTCTGAAACGTGTATGCCAGCAATCCAACTATGCTAATTAAATAATTTCTAATGTAACTAAATGAGTTACATTACAAACAGAAGCATAGGAAGTTCCAGCTGAACATGAGGAAGAATTTCTTCACTCTGAGGGTGACGGAGCACTGGAACAGGCTGCCCAGGGAGGTTGTGGAGTCTCCTTCTCTGGAGATATTCAAGACCCGCCTGGACAAGGTCTTGTGCAGCCTGCTGTAGGTGACCCTGCTTCGGCAGGGTGGTTGGACTGGATGACCCACAGAGGTCCCTTCCAACCCCCAACATTTTGTGATTCTGTGACATTGCGGACGAGTGCAAGACAACAGGGAGACACAGCACTGCTGTTTTGCATTTGTTTGAAAGTGTTGAGGGCAGCATACAGACAAACAGAGTTCATCAGCATCAGCAGATCTCTATTTTTCATGTAACACCAGCACTCAGAAGGAGAAATGAAGGAGTGGCTGGTCCTTCAGGGCAAGCCTACTGAGTGAATATTGTATGTTCTGCAATGGTCACTTAAAGATACTGAAACACTGCAATACCAATAAGGAGTAAAAGCTTACTCAGTGTGATCAGTACATTCAAAGGAAACACAGAACAGGGGTAGCTCTAAGGACTGCTCAGTATTAAAGAAACAACTCCCTAGAGTTTTTTCTAGCTAAAAATCATCATTCAAATTACTGTTCCACATAGAGCTGCCAATGGGTAAGGTACTTATTAGCTGCAGTTGTTTTTTCCTATTGTTTTATTAAACAGGGTATTTGATCTGCACTTTTATACAAGCATTTCCCGCAGAATTTGTCACACCCGGTTCAGACATTAAAGATGAGCCATACAGCCTCTATCAAAATTAAAGCACATCAACCGGCTAAATCATCCAACACTGAAAATCCTCCCTGGCATAAACCTTCAATCTACTCAAAAAAAGTTCAGATTAACAATTATCTTTACAGTAGATCTGAGAAACGGCATAACTAATATTACAATATTTTTCCAAGGAATTATTAAGGCATTGCATAAGACACCATCATATGTGCTTTTATTTTAGTTTTAAACCTTCAAGGCAACAGTCTTGTCTGCAACTATTGGGTCTAAGGCAAAATTCGGGGAAAACTCATTTTCAGCTTTTATTTTTTTCCACACATAAAAATCACAGCCTCTATCATTTTAATTAAATTATTTCTATTTACCCACACTGTAGCCAAGTTTAGGCTTTTTGCTATTCAGACAGCATATTAGGAGTCACCTAATCAGTTTATCTCAGGAGGTAAAGCAAATGTTATATTCCCTTTTCCTCATTTACCTCTCTCCCCTGCAAGTCTTTACATTTTAAAGTCCAGTTTGGTAAGGGACCTTTCCATTAGGTAATGCTGAGTGCTATTACACTTTGCATTATGCAGCACTAATAGCATAGTATCTTGCCCACAAAAATATCATATAATGCAGACTGGAGCCATAACAAGTCAGCATGTTAAAGAATATCAATTTTATAGCTATGACTTGCATTTCCCCCTCCCTCTCCCCCTTATAAGTATAGCTTCCTTTTCTGAGGAATGATTGCTGAAATGATTTAAGAAAAATTTTATTCTGAGAAGAGCTGTGCAAGTGTACTTGTCATTTTAATGTTTTATCAGAGAAAAACAGAAGACTTTCAGGAAATTTTTGGGAAAAAATGTTCACAAATGTGTTTGAATATTTTCTCACAAATTCCCATACATTTAAAAAATATTTATTAAAGCACAAATACCTTCCCAGTGCCTCTCTCAATTAAACAAGCAGGATGTTGTAAGACCTTGCTGAAGAAGCAATCAGAAAGCTGGAATAAGTTTACCCCGAAAGCAGAGCAGACTATGAAGCCTCTTAGGCTCTTGTCATTGGAAAAAGGTCAAGAAACCTTCCAAAAGAAGAGCAGAAAGCACAGCCTGCAGATTCTTTCTGCCCATTATGATTTTTCACATCAACAAAGGGGCACCTAAATTCAGTGCCACCTCTTGCACATCCTACTTCAAAGCTGCCTTACTGAATTTAGGAACCTATCTTTTCCACTTGTCAAGAATCTTGCACAACTTTTTTCAGATGTGACCCTGAAACACAGGTTGCACAGAACTACGCAATCAAATAGTATGTATAAATATTAAGCATTATAGAACTGGTGCCCACGTAGAACCAGTCATGACCTTATTCTGAGTCAGAGGGCACCTGGTTCTGCCAATGCCAAGTCATGTTTTAGTTCAGGAAAACATCTATTATATTAAACATGATGAAGAAACTGCTGCGTTTCAGAATTGTAACGTACACCATTTCCCAGCCCTAGGGTTTTGAAACATGTTATGCCTATGTTGAATATCACCAGTTTACTTCTGCTGGTACTGAAACACCCTTCTTCAAGGAAACCCCATGCAGGATTTCTCTTATTTTAGTATGTCTTGTGTTTTCTAAAGCAGCTAGTACAGTAGACTAGCAGTACTCCTGTTTTCACTGAACACTGACAATTCAGAATAATTGCTCTGTGTATGGTAGTATCAAAAAGCTACAAAGCTTGGGGAAATAATTAACTTCATCAAGAAGCAGCTTCTTTTCATTTTATCCTTCAGTGCCCGGAAAAGATTGATTTTACAAGTGATGAATGTGTTTGTAAGTAAAATCATGCAAGGAAATCTCCTCCACTAAGCTATTGTTTTGCACATTTCATCCCTACCTTTTATTGCTGAGGATGTGCAAACGCCCCTGACGCTGTAGCAAGGGTGTGCTTCTCCTCTGGAGAGGATGAAGAGAGAAGCGGGAAACAAAACCAAAAAGCTACCTAGTAATTGAACTAATACAGGTTATTTTATTTCTTTCCTGAGTTGTGCCACTGAACAACAACTGGGATCACTGGTTTTGAAGGGATTCTTGCAATTTTATTTCTAACCCTAAAAGAATGTGAATAGTATTCATATACATGAAGTTGTATACATTTGCACTACGTTATTTAATCAACAAGTTTTTAGGCAGACAGAAATTTCATTACGTTTCACCACAGTTGTCTGATTAGAATCCAGACTTCATGTACGTAACTCTTCTCCTCAGCCGACTGGGAGGTCTTACCTTCACACATTCTTTACACTAATCACACCGGTTTCTGAAGTCGCAGGGCTTTCAGCCACCACACCAGCGGCACACAAACTGACCGTCCGTCCTCTCTAAAGCGGACCTGCCCCAAAGCAGTACCGGGTTTTTGCGACGCCTGCGTCTTCTTTTCTCTCCCACCGCCAAAGGCGGCCTCGCCGTGGGGACACCCCGCAACCTTCCAACGGTACACAAACCGCGTTCGGGAAACGGCCGGCGCTTTGCCTCCCACCCGTGACCACCCCGGCCTCACCGCGCCCGCTCCCCGCACTCCCACAGCGCCGCTCCCGGCCCCTCAGCCGCCAGGCCCCGCCCCCGCCCCGCAGCGGCAGCCTCGGGCCGAGGAAGCGCCCCGCGCCGCGCCGTCCCCTCTCATCTAGCGCCATCTGCCGCCCGAGCCGGGCACCAGCCGGCGCCCCGCACCGAGCGGCGGGGGGCGGGAACACCGCCGTCCCGCTCCGAGCCCGCCTCCGCTTTCCAGCACCCACTTTCGCGTTCCTTACTCCTTACTCATCCCTTACTCCAAAGACGGGGGGACTTTGCCCGAGCTTGCTCCCACCAGGTTATTTCCCCGGCGGACTGCTCTGCTCGGCCGTGATGTTGCTGTCATCTGTGATGGAAGGACTCTGCTGGAGTAATACTGCGTGAGCTACAGAAACGCCGCCCGACCGCGGTAAAACACTTCCTATGTGGTTTCATGGAAGAGAAAATAAATGAGGTAGGAAGGAGAAAGTAGATGGCAGGTTCAGTTCAGCTTGTGATAGTGGCAAGCAAGGAAACACGGGTGGCGTTGGAGGGAGTACCGCGGGCGGGCAGCAGCACTACTGTCCCCAGACATCACTTCCAGAAGAAAAACCTTCCACACCACCCATGACTAAGGGATGGACTGGCCTCCTGAGAAATGACAGAATCACTACGTTGTGATCATGTTGCTTACAGCTGTGCTAAACGCAGTCATCTGCGAACAGCATCTACCGCGAATATGAGGAACTGATGTGTAGAGAATCGATGCGGGAAGGTCGTTACTCCTTTGGAGTACCAGAACACTGATGTCTACAATATTGATGAATATTCTGCAGAGAAATCATTATCAAATTATAAAGATGCAGATTATGTAATAAAGCTTCCTCCAAACACCTCGTTGCCTTCATCACAATGGCTATCAAATTATCTGTGTACACACTACATACTCCCTATACTTCAACAGACAATGCAGTTACATACATGTCCTTCAGTTTTCACAGAGTTCTAAGCAGATGCAGGAAATCAATTGTATCAGGTTATTTCCTTGGGTGCTGTGAAGTTTTCAGTGAAAAAAATATTCAATACTAAGCACAGCAAATGTATTATTTTATTTAAAGTGTGTTGACATTCACATGTATTACAGAAATGAAGACAGCGAAAGACAACAGCTGCAGTTCTCTCCCAGGGAGTTATAGTGCTGCTTCACACTCGCGGTCCCATCTCTAATGTTTGGAGAAAGTTTTCCTCAGATCTAATTTGTTCAAGTACCAAAACTCAGGAACAAAGGCCCATATACCAGAGAAGCTTCAGAAAACCTGAGCCAGAAGGCCTAAAAACAACTAGTTAAATTAGTCAAAAAATCAGATGAGTCAAACGTGGCATACAACGTGACATATTTTGCTGCCAAACTCCTCTGTACCCTTTCAACACGGAAAACTACAAAATTAATAAGAAACTAGTAATAAAAAGACGACTTCTGAAAAATACAAAGCACGACAGGCTGTCTGAAAAAGTCACACTTTTTAAAATGACTCCTTAACAGTCTGCTTCTAAAAAGTAACTATGAATTGTTTCCAACTACTGGTAATAATAAAAAAAAAATCTTCAAAGTAACCTACAAAATGCTCAAAACCATGGTTTGCTGACAGCAGCATATTAATGCAGACAGAATACATATAAAAAAACACAAAACCAAAATACAAAACCTGAGGTGACAGTTGACAAGCCAAAGATAAATATGCACAACGAAAAGCATCCATGCCAAAGGTATGGAATTATATTAATACACAAAGCAATTATGGTCTTTGTATAAAATGTTCAACATCTAAAAATGAAGGAAATGACTAATATATATGTTCAACATAAAAATGTGAGCATTCTTACACAAGTTACTGGCATTAAACCAGGATTTCATTTAAATAATGAAACCTTTTACATTACTGAAGAATTAAGTATCCTATCTCAGCTGAATATGTTAAGCCACATAAGAATTGCTCTGATTATCAAGTAATAAATTAAATCACAAGGTTAGCTAGGCTAAGCGGTGCAACTGCAAGGTTAGATAGGCTCAACAATGACTTCATATATACAAGTGAATCTTTGATGATGAGTTGAACTTTGAGAATATCTGATAAGGAAAGGTCCAAATGAAAAAATACAGTCAAAATACAAACTGAACATATTGGCATACTCCAAGGTAAGCACTAATATTTTATTGATTCTTCATAAAAAAGTAGTGCAAATCATCAAACAGAAGTGCAAAATTGGTGCAAATGCAACAAGAAAAAGCAAACTTTCTAAATGCATTTGAATGAAGGATGGAGTTAAAGAACAGCAATTAAGGCACTTCCCATGAAAAAAGTATCTACTTTTTGTCTTTATTGCCCACAAAAACACTGTCTCTCTCGTATTTTAACACAGGTTAAAACAGAAGAAAAGCAAAACTACGCAAAGCATGTAAAATCTATCACTGCTTTCGTTCAGCCTTGAGATCAGTTATTTACAAGTCTTGGCTGAAATTAAGTCCATCTCGCTCCACGAACCAGCACCAACTGAATTGTTTCTTCAGGTAACTTGGGGACAAACAGAGCTTCTAAATTCTTAATCAAGTTGTATCAGCATTCATACATGAAATTTAGACGTTACTAGAGGGACAGGCCAGGACAGGACAGGACAGGACAGGACAGGACAGGACAGGACAGGACAGGACAGGACAGGAAAGGAAAGGAAAGGAAAGGAAAGGAAAGGAAAGGAAAGGAAAGGAAAGGAAAGGAAAGGAAAGGAAAGGAAAGGAAAGGAAAGGAAAGGAAAGGAAAGGAAAGGAAAGGAAAGGAAAGGAAAGGAAAGGAAAGGAAAGGAAAGGAAAGGAAAGGAAAGGAAAGGAAGATTCTAAACTGAGGAAGAAATCGCTGGATTAATATAATTTTAATTTCATAGCCAGATTAATTGTAATAGCTATTTCTTTATAAATCAAAAAGTAGTAATACTGGATATCAAGGAGGAATATGCTTATGACCAAGAAAACTCATCATAGTGGGTTTGGATATTAGATATGGCTGTCTCAGAAGAAATTTAGAGTAGATGTAATTTCATAGTTGTCTTCAGTATTCTTCAATTAGTGACCTAGTTTCTTCTTTAAAAACTATGATTTTTCCTGTCATTAGCAGAGAGAACTTCTCTTCAGAGAGGCAGACTGTTCAGCCGCATACATCAGAACAGTTTTCTACAAGCCAGACTGTGGTCTACTACAGAAAAATACTATTCTTCCTTATAGTTCTGCTATAAAGACAGAATTTATCAGTAGGGAGTGTATCCACTGAAGGCCATGATCTATTTAGAAATGGAGAAGCCTTTGTAGTGTGTCTGTGTACATTCTGGTTTGGCTTGTAATCACCTGCAACTTTCCCCTCACCACCTGTCTTGGAGATGGGCATGCTATGTTGCCTTTTTGTGCTGTTGACTGCAAGGATAGGTCAAGGGCAAAGAGAGGAAGGAGTGTAGTCCACATTATAGCTGTAGTGGATCACTGACAGAAAGTTGTTTGGGGGCAAGCCTCAATATGAATCCTGACTAAGGAATCAAGAATTTCTTTAATGAAGCTCTGCAACACAGCCTCTCCAGACTCCCTGCACCATGTGTCCAGAATCTACCCATTAGAAAGCACGTTTGTTAAGGGTCTCTACCATTCCCTTATTTCAAGGCAAGTAAAAGAGATGGAGAGATACATTCTCAGATGGAGATAACAATAGCTGAATTACATTTGCTTTCTGAAGTATAAAATGGAGGGGGGACGGGCTTATTCCATTTCCAAAAAAGCCCAGTGTGTGCTAAAATCATCATCAGTTTGCTTGAAATATCTTTGTATACATCCCCTACATTACACCTGCTTCTAATACTAATATACTGCTCCAGCTGAGGATGGAATCTACTGGTTTACCATCTGTCTAAGCAGAGGTGATCCACCTTTTAGAGATGATCCACCACTTGAAAGATCCCCCCCACTCAGACTGTCTGATTTATTCCAGCATTACAGATCATTCAGAACTCTCTGTACTGCTAGATTTGACTACCTCCGCGTGCTGCAGCTTCTCATACTTCACAGCTGCCTTTGAATGTCATCCGTTAATTTCTCCCCTCATCCTCTGCAGAACTCTTCCTACTGCTGTTAATCAGGCCATTTTGTTTTCTAATTTTAAATCTGTTATAAAACCTTCTCTCTCCACCCCCAGTGCATATGGGCAGGTTTTCTTTACTGCAGAGCTCTCAGATACCAAAGTTAGACCATTATTTATCACTAACATTGTCTAACTCCTCCACCATTACTTGCATTGTGAAGTTTATCAAGAATAGGAAACAAACCTGTGCTTCCCCTCCTTCACTACTTAAAACTGTTTAGAAGGAATCAAAATGTTTCTGTAAGGCATAAAGGAAATCAATGACTGAACTCATAAAGAAACTTGAACATCCAGTCCAAGGAGCAGATCTGTAGATCTGCACAGGGCACCCAGCATCACAAAGGCAATTTACAGGGTGAGACATGTCCAAACTCTTAATGAGCTAGTGTGGGCAGTGGTGCCAGCAGTAACCTGTAAAAAACACATCTCCTGTAGTCTGGTGCTTCCCAAGGCAGTTTGAAACATATTCTTAAAAGAAGATGTCTGTCTTTGTTTTGAAAACTGAAAGCACTCAAGGTTTGGTAGGTTTCCAGGTACACTTTTAGTCCTGCAATTGCTTTTGTAATAGTGCCATTGAAGTGTCTATTGTTTTTGAGGGTCTAGCCTGAAGCCACTGCTTTTCCAACACATTTAGCAACACAGAGGTTCTAACAATTTGAATTTAGCCTAATCTATCCCAGTCAAGGAAATACTGACATTATACTGAGAACAACTCAGCCTTGTACTATGCTCAAATCTCAGACTCTGGTCATTTCTTATGCAATCAATAACCTTAAAAAGACGATAGCCAGACTAGATTTGAGCAGCGCTGACAGTATGGTAGCTTTACGAATTCATAGCAGGGAAGGTATTCCAACACGAGACAGGTTTTGATGGGTGGTCATCATGCCAGTCACATCTTTCTGAAAAGGAAGAAAGAAACCAGGTAACTGGGATTCTACCACTAACTTGCTAAATCCTTTTGGATCAGAATGGAGAGGTACACGAGAAGACTATCAAATGCAAAGTCTCTACCCTTTGTAAACAGAAAGTGTTCGTCGGTATAGGCAGCACTGCTGATGTAATGGCATAAAGCAATAAGAGGGACCAGTGGAAGTGAATTTAGTGTAGGAGAGGACCGTTATCATTTCCTGTCCATGCAGAAGGTATGAGTTTAAGTCTTAATGTCTGTTGTACAATATTCTGAATATGGTGGCATAGATATTCAAATCAACTAGCTCCAGCTGCAAATAGGCATACGGAAGACCAAAGGCACGAGCCATCTTTAAGACCCTTACGCAGTCTGAGCACAGAGCTTTCATTGTAGCAAAAGAAAAGCCGGAGTACAAACTAATGAAGATAATGCTCAACAGAATTATTGAATGTGGTAAGAAACCTAGAGCGTGGAGACAAGGGGAAAATTTTGCTGAGATGTTTACCACATAAACCAATGCTAATTCTGTCTAACAAGAAAAATAAATCCTATTTTCCTGTTACTGGGAGCACATATTATGAAATGTCATAAAATACAAATTAACAGCCACTGGAAACAATAAAATAGAGAAAAACTGCAGTGGGTAGGAAATTCCAGCCCACTTAATCTATTAATAGCATATGAATGTTTAGAGCGTTATGCCTGCAACAGGCTACAGTCTTTTTCTTTTTTCTACCTTGGTTTCAAAAATGCAGGCTAACAGAATATATGCTCTCTTAAAACTGCTTTAGAGACAGCTCAGGCATGTAACAAAAATAGCATACAGCAGCAACTTAATCTAAATTGCTCTTAGGAAAATACTACTAATTGCCCCTTTTGCACACTACTGATTTAACATCTTCAAAAAATATATCTTTGTTTTGGTTCATTCATCTTCCCCCTCTCACGATTAACCACTGCACACAGCATACAGATATATTCTTCCTTTCAGGCCTTACTAATTTATTTCCAAACAGTATGTCTTAAGAATACAGAAATTCTGTATGTTATCTTTCTGGTCCTCAAGAAGAAGTCATGTGAAGGCACTCAGTAAAGATCCAACAGAATCTTAAATGTAAATCAAAATACAGTTCATTCAGCCATAGGATTCATTCGGCTTTTTCGATACCTATTCCACCCAAACTAGACAATTTCTTCTTTCCTGCTAACTTAGAGAAATCTTGCTTGCTATTTTGAGCTGGATGGATTTTTCCTTTACATATTTAGCTTGCCAGTACACTAATATTCTAATATTAATTTTTATTCCAGGAGCAAGCATTTGTCTCTAGAAGAGATGCTTATTATGTTTAAAATGGGTTGCTCTGCTCTCTAAAGTTAATGAGAACTATTGCCCTCCAGTTGTACAAAAAGGCCAACCTTTAAACAGTAACCCATGCATGTGTAGCAAAACCATTTGTTCCACTGTTAATCAGGTATATGTAGAGGCTTTTTAATTTTTGGTTTAAACATATTTCAACAAAATTAGAACACCATCAGATAGCATATACTGTACATACCAAATACTTTTCTTTAGAAGAAATTATCCGTATGGGTTTTCATCAAAATAATGGTTCTCTTTCTATCATTTTTTCCTGTGCATACACCAAAGAGGTGAAAAGGCTGTGAAATTTCTAATTTCTTTTGCAGACAATTCCACTAAAGGAGAAAAAACGGAGGATTTGCATCTTTTTTACATAGGCTATGTAGCATATATTACAAATGTTCATCATATTAGTATCCAGATATTAAATACATGTACCTAAACAAAGATAACAATATGAATTATGCAGCACAGGTTCAAAAGCACCCTCATTCCACAAACCTTCAGCCACATCAACAATTCCTCACCTGTGATTTCAGGGTCCACTCAAAACTTTAGTGACGGATAGCAGTAATTTTCTTTTGTGGACTTAAGAGAGCTTGCTCAGAGGACACGGTGAAATTCTTTTCTCCTCTCTCTATCAGCATTACGAAAGTGCTTACTTTTTACAACTCTGCCTCCCTTGTGCCACAGAAGTGATTATAACTATCAATATGCAATCCCCACTCCTTCAAATGAAGACTAATGGGGTGAGAATGGTTTAAAGCAATGGCTGCTGCCACTTATTCCAGCAGAATCAGAGAACATCACAGGCAGGTAAATCTGCTTCCTGCAAAAGGAAGCTTTGAGAGCATACACCACAGAAATGGAGGATATATTGATTCTCCCTGAATCACGTTAACACTCGCAGCTCTCCTCTGTCCAAAATCTCCGTTCAAGCACAATTAAGCCTTAAATTAGGCAACTAATGATAAACAAATGATGATAGACACTGTGGAAAAAGAAAAACTACTCCTGTCAAGTTCGCACATCATTGCCATATGTGATGCTTCTTTTCCACATCTTATATGGATATTTAGTCATTTGTCCTGCAATATAGTCACCACTGACACAGTCAGTGAATTGCCAAAGGATGGAAATCACCAACATAAGGCAAGCTAGAAGAAGTGATTTCTAGGAGAAGCTTTCTGAAGAAGATAGGCTGCCTCCAGCAAACTAAAGGAAGAAGAGAGTCCAAACCCAAGTGCATAATGAGAAAGATCTACGTTTACAAATGCCTTGTCAGGCAGAAGGGGTGTTTTGAGCTATTACAGATCACAAACAGACAAACAGGAAAAAGGTGAAAACTAAAATGAAAGACGTATCAGAACTGTTTAGAAACCTTTAGACACGGACTGAACGCAAAGGTGAAAATCCACACAGCTCGACACTCAACTCTCCTAAGGAAGAAAATGAAACTGATGGAATAGCAGCAGGTGGTAATGATTTTTTCTGCTGTTTTGTATCTATTGATTAAAGTAGATTTGTCCTCCCTATGGGAATTCGCAGAGTCTGAAATGTGTAAAGGAAATTAAAAAGTAGTTGTACTTGCAGGCATTAAAACTAATTGGCTGCAAACCTGACATCTTTCATCCACAGTACCCATATGGTTTAAATACACCTAGAAGTGCTGTGTAAAAACATTTAATGAAGAGACTTTATTTGGTAAAAATGTGCCTTTTCCAAAGGAGTTCTTAGGCAGCTAAAACAGAAAGCAGAAATGAAAAGTCAGATTTACAACCACTTCATTTTAGTAGCTGCAAACCTCTCTTATCAATCACATTCTTCCAAATCAGCCAGTGCAGCAGCTCAATAGAAAAAGCTAGAGCTCTAGGTTATGCTAAATTCATGATGAAAATATTCTAAGTCTTGCATGATGAAATCCCCAGGGGTATTTGGATGTAAAGTGTATAAAAACGCTTGGCAAGGACTGTGAGCTGTTACAGGGGAGATGGGTATTTGTTGCAGGGGAAAGCCACGCACAAAATAAGCACAGTTAGTGCTACAATGGGGAACCTGTTACTTATAAAGCCTGGTAAGAATTCTTCTCACTAGAAGAGGCTTCAACGACAAATATTTTTCATCCTTTTTAAAGACCTAGGGACTGAAAGAGAACGGATTCTCAGGAAAATACTCTCTCACAAAGTGCACTATTTGCTTAAGAAAACACCAGGACTGTGTATGCATGAAATGCACAGGAGATTGGTTTTTCTGTACATACAGAACAGTTTTAGCATTTAGGTACTTTGTTCCCTCATAGGAAATGCACATGCAGGCCTGCCAGAGGAGGCAAAGGGATCCTTTCTTTTACCGTACTCACTCATCTCCTTTCAGACACAGCCAGAGGGGAAGTGAGGCTGCTGTTGGTCCCAACCCAGTTTCAGGGTCCGTTTCTGCATTTTATGCAATGACTGCTTAATGTAAGCTTCATAAGGGATGACAGCACGAAGGATGACACCCAGCATCCAGTGAGTGTCCTAACCATTAGGTTGTACAATCTTGCTCCTTCGCGCCTCTTTTTTCTCTACAGAAATGTCCTAGAACCTGAGAAATCTGAATTGAACCACTTCAAGCTGTGGAGGAAAACGCCTCTTACATCCTCCGGTTCTGTTTATACAAGGATATTACACAGAAGTCTAGAGGCTAGGAGTGATTTGTTTTAGAAGAAAGGAGTATAATTAAAAGTGTGTTTGTGTTGGAACACTGTCTTGTGACTGTGCAGGAAGTTTCTCATGTTCTTAAATGGAACCCCATACATGTCTTTTCTGGGTCTCAAATTGTCTGTCTTCCTACCACACTGTCAAACCGATCGGACACTTCTGCAGCTGCACTGCAGCTCCTGAAAGACTTCAAAAGGTGAGGAATATGTAGATTTTAGAGACCATGAAGACCAGGTGCTGGCTGAACAGGGAGTTTCAATTTTGCATTTCTGAAGTTAGATGCCAGCATTTTTTTTTGTCTGGCCTAGCAAGACTGAAAAAAAACATTTTGAAAACACACTGAATTGTAACACATCAGTCACTGAATGGGAGTTATAAGAAGTTAAGCATGACTTAAAGGGTTACTAACCTATAACTAAATACCAAGTTCAAGTTGTTCATGTGGTTAAATAGCTTGAAGATGATGGTCTAATCCAGTCTGACCTACATCATGAACTTCATAAACTCCAGCTACTATACACTTCTCTTAGCTAATTTTTTTTAACATGTATTTTAGAATTAATACTTTCTTCCAAATTATTCAGAATCAACCCCACATAGCGAGCAATTTTAGGCAGTTCCAAAACACTCGCTAAAGATGATATAAGGCTGGGGTTTCGGTGGGGTTTTTGTTTTTGTTTTTGTTTTTAATTAGTTACTTCAGCAGTCTTTTATACCGTATAAATAGAATGCAATAAATGACTAATGTACAATGTCTTCCAGCAGATTATCCATAATTAAAAACAGTGATTAGATGATGCTGATGCGCTTAAGTCACAGTCTCATATTGTTTTTCAAGTAATGGATTCTTAGAGGTCTTCATGATCAGCAACAAAAAGACAAAAACACTCCTTGTAGATTTGAAACTGCTATAATAGGAGACTGAAAGCCAGAATTTATAGAAATATGGTGCACAAAGATTCAGATAGATGCTTGGCATGTTTTCAAAAGTGCCTAGATGCATAACTGCTGTAGTTTCCTGGAAACAGGTGTTGTCGAAAATTCTTTGATGAGCTGACAGGCTTAGCTGGTGAAAGTAACGGTGTAGACGTAATAAACACTTGCAAGGCTTAGCACTACATGACACTCAGAGTAAAATACTTGCACTAGCTGGTATCAGCAAGGCATGTGCTTAATGGACGCAGAACTGGCTAACTGACAGGCTCCAAGAAGTCAGAGACAACAGGGACTCAGCAGTCAGTGGAGGCATTTTGAACAGAAGTGATGCAGAGCCACAATGGCATCCTGACCAGCAGCAGCTCTCCTGGTTTTTGGGTGGAGGGGAGTGACCCTCTCCTCTAGCACCCACTATGGAACAAGAGCCATGGCGCTCCTCTTCCCAGGGCTTGTGGCAGCAGGCCTGGTCCCCGGGGGCCCACATCCACCCCGGGTGCAAGGGGGAAGCGTGCCCAAGCAGGGTGTTACCACTGGTGGGGATGCACTCCACTGTCCCCAGATAAAAGCACCCCGTGCCTCACCACAGACCCGGTACAAACACAGGCAAGGAGATAAATAGTGGCTCAGGACAGGGCAGCCGGCCTTCTGGGGCTGCTTTACGACCGCTGACCCATTTGCACGCAATATCTGAATAAAGAGAAAGCCTAAGTTACACACCAAGCAAGGCAGACAGGGGACACTGACCTGGAGAGGACGAGCGGTTGGACATGGTGACCAGGAAGCGGCCAAGCCTCTGGGCTGAGCCTTTTCCCCGACAACTCGCCCGGGCCAGACTCGCTCTCGGGCCCCTCAGCGGCCTCAGGGCGAGGGCCGAGCCCTGCCCGCGGCCCAGCATGGTGGGTCCCCTGCTTCAGCTCCCTCGTCCCGGGAGCTCACAGGCAAGACTGAACATAGCTGTCGTACTTTCCCCTCAGAGACAGCGTAATATCGCTGTCTTCATTTTACAGACGGAATGACAAGAAACGTGCTTCAACTCACTGAGCGCAGTCAGCAGAGTTTGGAAGGCATTGTAACTCCCAGCGCTGCGACCACAAAACCACCGATCTTTTTATACCACATAGATGGTGTCCTGCAGTTGGCTGGCTTCAAAAACAGTTAAGGTCATGCTTGCTGACACTCGTATTCTTTTTTTTTTTTTTTTTTATTAATTAAACCATTTTTTTTCTTTCCCCCTCTCAATAGCAGGCATATTTTACTTCATATTCTCCACAGAAAAGCCATGTCTGCAGCTCCAGGCTTTCGATCAGGGGCTGCCGCTGGCAGGCTGTGGCTGGAGGCGCTGGGAGGGAGGGGAACCCTGGCATGAGGAGGCTGCATGCGAGGAGGTGGCGCGGCAGGCACGCGTCCATCTTTGCTGGCCGGCGTGACAGGATCCGCTCCCGTCGCTTACCCCTCTCCCTCACCTGCTCTTCAAACACTGAAGTTCTTTCCGACGTGATGTAGCTCAGGGTATGAAGCGCGCTGCCACTGCCAGCGGACACCCAAGGAAGGAAGTGACACGTACCTGATGTGCTCTGTGTGATACCAGAGGCAAAACCGCTGTCTGGAGTCACTGGAGGGTCTCCCCAGGGACTCGGTAAAGCCAGTGTCGTAAGTGCAGCAATACATACTATGCCCTGGCTGGATTACTATCTGAAGAGACATCGCTGGCAGTCAGACGTTATTTTTACTTATCTACCATTCTCTGAAAATCAAATCTTGGTTTTCTTCATCTGTTTCACTACCTGGCTGCGAGAAAATGCCAGTGACATGTAAAATTAAAATGTTACCTTCAGACATTTATTAGATACAGAATTATCAAAACTGCATGATTTGAACCTTATAAGCAACAAAAAAGTTCAATTTACAGATAAGATGTAGCTTTCCTATGGAGACTTTATCTTCCACATTTACAATAATATATCACACTTAAAGCAGCAAATGATAGTGATAAATTGAGATTGTATATAATGTTAGTCCATAGACATTACAAGTACATAAAGCAATAACGGCAAATGTGTGTGAGCCCATAAAGATGAGAAAAATACAAGATTTGAGCACTAAAATGGAAAGCTACAGACCAACAGATGTAATAAAATACAACAGAGGGAGAGTATTGCATACTTATTTTCAGAAGTAATCAGGTAAAGAAAATAAGTTTTGTGAATAATAAGGATTTTAAGTAAAAAGCTCAATCTAAAATTGCTTCTTTTCATGGAATCTTATTTTTCCCCTTGTCAAATTCTGCTGCTGACTGATTACTTAAGTGTTCTAAATTAATACAGTGCTACGGATTCCTATCAGAAGTGCATTATTTACTATTCATCAATTATTTGTCTCCTTCTAAGGAGAAACAACTAGCCAGTGAAGAAAAGACAGCCAGTCACATACCATAAAAACCAGACAGTGAATTACTGAAATAAACTCGCAGGCACTTTGTAGGCAAGAAGTACAGAAAATTTCTATCCTAAACTGCTTGTAAATACTCAGGAGCAGCCAACACAAACATGAATGGGAAAGCTGTGTGATTTATTTGTAAACCAAAGAGAGCCAATGCTCCTATGGTGAAATCCTGCCTCTATTAAAAATCTCCAGGACTTTTGCCAGTTACATCAGCAGTTCAAGGGTTTCACCCCTGAAATCTCATTTTTATTGATATGATTTAGACAACTGCAGAGAGTCATGTTTCTCTTTTCATTAAGGTAGGTTCTCAGTGTCTTATACTAGCGCTTTACACCACCATGCTCTCTGAGGGACTATTCATGAACTCAAATACCATCTAACAAGTGCAAATGAAAGAATACAAACAGAAGCACTTATGATTTTCGTACCATCTCTGCCATATTTTTAAGGAATAATCTCTGCATCAGAGGATCATTCAGAATGAGGCAATCTAAGGAAACATCTCTGGTTTTTAGCCTGGTTTCCTCATGGAAAGAAGCTTACACAAAATTCTGCCGAAATCTATCCACCCTTTCCTTCCCGGTAACTTTTGGGCCTACTGCATAAATTTAAGCAAATTGAACAAAGCAGTAGGGGAATCAAAGATAATAAGATTCAGCAAGTTTCATGAAAACAGGTAGAGCCAGAGTAAGATGCTATCAGCTCCTCCAGTTACCCTGCACTCACTCCTTCTGAGATGTCCAGGAGTGCGCACAAGTGACTACACTTGAAATATAAATCTGGACAAAGCCAATCGTCGTTAATATTGATTCTCATTGAAACAGTTCATATTTATTAGCTAAGCTTTTCTGAGCTAGGTAGATAGATTTTTTCTAAATGTTTTAGGCCACAATGTATTTTCAATATATTTCCTCTCAATCTAGATTTTTATGAATACTGTACTTATTTATCCAAAAGAAAATTACAAAGTCTCCTGTCCAGGCACTGTGCCCCTGCGTTATTAAAATTTATTTCACAGTAAAGGCAAATTCAGAGTTTCAAGGAAGTTAGCTGTTAAAAAGACCAAGAGTTCTGTTTGTTTTTACAATAAATAAATTGCATTAGCATTTATAACTTCCTCATCTAACACGATTTCAGTTGTTAGAAAAGTTACTAGCTCTTAACACATACTCAGATAAACATCTTTAAAATTCAATACTTCTGTAGCACTTTTCAGATGTTGCAGATATCAAGCCAGTTTGTGGCGGACACCAGCTGGCCGGGGAGCTACAACTCTGCAGTCCCCTGAACAGTTAGCTCCTTTCTTGCCAAATCCGTACGTACATGGAAAAAGCCAAAGGTATTAAAAGGAAAAGTGACAAAAGTGACAGAGCATTGATTTGGGGAAAACAAAGCAGCAATAAATCAAGCTCGTGTTTATCAGATCGGAAAGCACAGCCCTGCAGAACAGTAGGCATCAGACCATTGATTCCATTTTCTCGCCCAGCTGCGAGCATATGAAAACAGAAGAACAACCATGCTGGGTCAGACCAAGAGCCCGTCTAGTTCAGCATCCTGACTCCCATCAGTTGCTGTAAGCAGATGCCTACAGGAGGGCGAGAACAACTTCTCATTCTGCTTTGTTCTCTGTTCTTCATCCAGTCACTGCTAGCTTTTAATTTGCTTTCCTAACACCGAATGCTAAGCTATTTGTCATTACTCTTTAAAATTTTGCTCCATAATGGAAACCATCAGCTCAAAGACCATTATTTTGTAAGTTGGCTGTCCTTTTTTTTTCCCCAGTATTTAATACTTTATGTTTATCTACATTGAAAGATACTTCTTCAGGTTGTACCTTTCCTGTACGTGTGGCTCAGCTTTTTTTCAGTTCTCAGTACCATCCTAGCATGCATGCAGACAGATTGGCCTAAGTCTTTTATCATAAATTGATGCCTGTGCACGTAGAGGTACCTTGGTGTCATCTCAGAACAACTTCTAACTGCAACAACCTCTAATCATAAACCCATTGATGAACCACCCTTTTTCACCATGCTGCTGCTGCTGGCTGCTGTTGCCAGCTGCAGCATTGCCTCTGATCACGATGCTGTTGCCTCTAGCTAGCAAGTCACCCCCTGTACTGGTACCCCTCACTGTGCTATTCCCACTCACCATGATATCACTTGTATGACGATTTAGTTTTGTTCTAAGGTATTACCACCCATAGATTTCAGCTCTGCATAGGTTCATTAAAGAGAGCCTTTACTAAAATTCACTCTCTTAGGTTACTGTCCTTCATGACTTCAACAAAGATCCAGCATCATTTTATCTCTTGCCATTGTGGCAGACCCAGTTGTGATGCTCTCTCAGCTCTCATGATTTCCATTCTCTGAGTGATGACTAAAGGGGAATCATCTAAGCAGCTAATTGGGTTTTATTACTGATTCATCATGCAGCTTCACTGTACAGCCTCCATCTCTCACAGATATTATCAGCTATCATTATACCTTGTATTTCAGTCACAAAGAGGCCCCTTCAGCTATAAGCTCCTTCTTCCTAGAAAACAAAAAGCCCCCTCTTAGCTTTATAATGTCTACACTTCATTTTCCAGAAGACTAAAATAAGGATTTTGATTATAGTACATCATTCACTCAGGACAAACTAAACACAACATTGTTGTTCTTTACTTGTAGAGAAAGGATATAACACTTCATCACAAAGCATGCATCAGTTTTAATCAATACAATCAAATGGCTGCACTGGCATACTTTGCTCTAGCTTTCTAAATGAGGTATGTTTATTTCAGTTTGTCAAGAAATGTCAGCAGAAAACACTTTCATCTCAGATCCGCCTTCTGACATCTCTGCTTGGAAGACTCTTCCTAAAAATATGTCCCAATGGCTGTACTTAGGAAGTATTTATAATCTACACAATGAACAAGTGTAGATAGAGATTATACGTACTCTCTGTTGTAAATATCATACTCACAACTATTCCTTGCAAGCACCAAAACCAATACCTGGCCAGTTGTCCTGATCTGTGAGAGTGTTGTTTCTCACAAAAAAAACCCCACAAACCAACAACCTATTTCTGTCAGATTTGTAACAACAATTAGGTAACAAAGAATTTGTACACATGCACATGTGCAAATGAATATACATACATGCATACTGTATTTTAGAAAATTACTGGCATGTGCTACTGTGCATTGTGACTCATGAATCATGAATCCAGTTCACAACTTATCATTTGCTATTAAATTAGTGCTTTCCATATGGTATCTCCAATGCAAAGCCTACAATCACTTATTGTGGTTAAAAAAAAAATTCTTACATCAAGAACACACTGTTCTGGGATTTGAAAAAATGTTTAAAATCAAAATTATTCTACTATGTTTAACACTGTTTCAAGATTTAAGCAACTTCTTTTCTTTTACGGCATTTTATTTTTAGTCTGTATCTATTACAGGTTAGCACGTTATTTCTTTGGACTAGCATAAAACAGAAGCAATTATCACAAACCGGAAAGGAGTCTTATAGTACAGCATCATATTTACCCACAAAGAAACTACTAAATCAAACCAGCTTTGTCCTTTTGTTGCAGCTATATTAATACATGCCACGAGTATTGTAACCAGTGCCCATTTTTTTGGATGTACACAATGAAGACTTTTATCAACTTAAATGGGAAAGTCACGTGAAATCTTGCCCCTAGGTACATACTTGAAATCAGCTACCTACACAGAGCTATTTTTAGCAGTTGCATTGTAACTGGTTCACATTTATTCAAAATTAGTAGTACTAACAAATGTAAAATGTATTTTATACAACCTTGGGTTTATTTCTGAAAAAATGTGTGAACACTTTTACAAAAAGTAATATTGGATTAGTTTACCATGTCATTACAGCTGGGTTTTTTTCTAGACATCGCACTGTATAGATTTTACCCGAGTAAGGTGTATATAGACAATTCAAGTTCTGACTGAATAAACTCAGTATCTCTGAACATTTTGGACATACGTTCCAGGACTTCTGATTTAACCAAATTCCATCGAAGGACAGGGTTGGAATATCCTTCCAATTTTTAGTGAAGTAGCTTGAGAGCTTGCTACTGTAAATAGGATTGGTTCTGAACATTTTTGATCAGTAAGCTGGACCATACAAGACTTCCATTGTTCCCAAAAGCCCTTTGCAGCTCTACCACGTCTGCAGCTGGTCTCCAAAGTTTTTACGGACTAAGCTGAATAGATTTTGTTCTTTATGTGCTCTCCTATCTCTGCCTGTTTCATTTTTGTAACTGGACAGATAGACAAAATGACCTGCACTGGCCATACAGGGTAAGAGTTGTTTCAAATCCAACCACTTATCTGTAGTTCATGTAGTTCTTATTTTATTACTTCATCACCACTTCAGTCCTTGGTGCTGGCACTTTTCCCGTGCAAGTGACATTCACACTATATAATTGAGCTTTATTCATGGAACTGTGAAACAGACGGAAAGTATTCCAAAATGTGGAAAACGAAAAAAAAAAAAAAAACCAAACCCCTAAAAACAAACAACTTCACTGTGACATTTTCTTTGCTTCTTGGCACAGGTTTTCTGGCAGAGGAGCACTGAATAAAATGTAAATCCGTAAGTAATGAAGAGTTACATCAGTCAGGGCTAATAATAGAGTAAGGAATTACATAAATCAATAAAGATAATAGAATCCATTTTTTAATAGTATCATGATCTGTTTGCAAGATATATGTAATGTTTTTTATATTATCAGCCAATAAATAAATTATTAAATTCAACTGGTGTTTGTCATTATCTTCAACAGGCTACAGAAAAACCCAGATAATTGTATATAGTTACATGAAAAGTGGCCACCAGCCATTTTATGCTTTCTAGTTCTTAGTACCTCTTTCAGCAAGAGTATCTTGGTAATTCTCCTCTGAAGTTTGCCTCAGAGTCCCCCGAGAATTATTTCTGCTAGAGATCTAGTGCATAAAACTGCCTGATAATGAAGATTTACTCCAGCACAGACAGGGAAAAGCATGCAGTTTCAATGGCCAGTGGTTTAATATCATAGCAGCAGCTGAGAAAATTTAGCAGTGAATCCAGGAATCATCCTAGCAGTAGAACAACTTTCCTTCTCTGCATTGGTCCCTCAGCTTTCCCTGTTTTGGGGAGATTATTATTTTCTATCAGTGCTGCTTGGTATGTCAGTGTACGGGTAGCAAAATGGCATTCAATTTCTTTTTGCCGCAGTGTGGCCTTGCAAAATCGTTTCTGATTTTCTGCTCACTGTCTCCTGAATGTCTCCTTTGACATTACTGTGTTTAGATTTTTCTTTCCTTCTGTCTATTTGTCTTCTATAAAATTGCATTTTCCCCATATGAATTTTAACATTCTACTTCTGCTTCCCCAATTTTCATGTCCCTGGCTCCCTTCAGATGATTTTTCAGTTTTCACTACACTATCTGGTGTTTCAAAATAAAATTATTAACTGTTTTGATAAATTATTTAATTCTCTTCAATTTTAAATATAAATACATTTAGTAAAATCTAACATTTAGTATAACAGTATATAACATTTTCTCCTGGAGCCAACACAGCAATAAGACGATTTCTGCTATCACTAATGTTTGAGGGAAGCTATTAAAATAGGAAAAAGAAAACCATCCAGGAAAGAGGAAACACGAGCATGAAGCAATTCCATGCAAAGCAGTGTTAAATTGGAACAAATGTCAGGAGACTGGAGTCATAACACTGGTGATGATGCCTCTATATTAGGGACACAGAAAATCCCATTTCACAGAATCACAGAATCACAGAATGGTAGGGGTTGGAAGGGACCTCTGTGGGTCATCTAGTCCAACCCTCCTGCCGAAGCAGGGTCACCTACAGCAGGCTGCACAGGACCTTGTCCAGGCGGGTCTTGAACATCTCCAGAGAAGGAGACTCCACAGCCTCCCTGGGCAGCCTGTTCCAGTGCTCCGTCACCCTCAGAGGGAAGAAGTTCTTCCTCATGTTCAGACGGAACTTCCTGTGCCTCAGTTTGTGCCCATTGCCCCTTGTCCTGTCACTGGGCACAACTGGCAATTTCTGTTGCATACGTGTTCTAGGAGGATGTCTTTCTCACAAAGCTAAAGAATATTCATGGGTGAAAAAAGTACTGTATACTTTCTGTTAGCATTAGTCCACTTTATATACGTAATTCTTTTTTGCAGTCTCAAGAACATGAGAGCTGCTGCACACCTCAGATCAAAAAATCCACCTGGCCAACCTGTCCCAAGGGTGGCTAGAGACAAATGCATACGAAAGAGTAACAAAAGACTTAGTATATGGACATCTTCCCCTAATAATCTCCTGAACCCTCGGGTATTTTCAGGATGGGGGATTTCCATTTAATAGCTGCCAGTGGAGCTCTTTTCTCAAGGTCTCCTGACCTCTTTTGTGCTAGGCAAGGGTTTTTGGTTGTTTTGGTGTTTTTTTTGGTGTGATTTTTTTGTGGGTTTGTTTTTTTTTTGTGCATTCCTACTCTCTTTTGCCAAGGAATTTGACAGGTCTACCATCTATGTAGTTAAGAAACACTTGCTTTTGTCATCTGAACCTCCTATATCTAGGAAAACAAGTATAAGCATTTTCTAAAGAGCAAAACAGTTTCAAAAAGAACGCTTAGGAAAACTGCATCTTAAAGCATTTGGTTGATAACAGAGCCTATCTGAAAGAAACCACAGTTCAAATCTACTCTTTTTCCATTTGAAGGTAGAGTTTGAATCCTGTTATTAATTAGGATATCCTAATCAATAAGATACAGAATACAGTCAAGTTCCTTCACTCCCTTGAGAAAAATATTTGGTTAGTCACTGACTTGGGAAGTGAAAATGAAAACAATTCTGCCATTGACCATGTAAAGTCAGTTCCTAATGCATGCACCACAGTCTTTCTCTTTAAAGAAAATCAAAACAATGTCAGGAGGATGCCGAACATCGTGTCTTCCCGTGGTGATGTGCTACCCCTTGAAATCATGGACTTCAGCCTTCCTAACAGAAAAAAGAATCAAGCCTGACTAAACATGCTTGATGGATGTTTATCTTCCGAGTTACTGGACAGACCACTAAGCCAAGACTTTGTTTCATCTTGAATGTAGGTTTTTCTACCAAAAATTTCATTTTGGATCAAAGGAAACGTTTCAAGTTGACCACAACATGCTTTCTCGAACTAGTAGGAATTTTTGAAAATAAATGCAATTCAAACTGAACTGAGCTCCATACTCTTTTAAGTCCAGCGGCAGAAAAATATCATTATTCCAACAGCCCTGGAACAGAGTCATAATGAATACATCCGAACTCACAGCAGAAATGATCCAGATGAAGTAACTAGGTGAGGCTGTTATATATACTCCGACTCAAATCATCTCTAATTCAGCACTAGTTAATAGACATGAAGAAAATAGTATTGCAAGCCAGACTTGCATTTCTAGAGGAGACAGTGTAAAAATAAACAGTGCAGGTGTTTATTAACAACCCTAATTACCTTGTTCTGACATACATGCAGAGTTTAAACTTTGGGAAGAATACGGTACTCTAATATGCATTAATGAAAAGACTTTAAATCACTTACATGTAATTTTCAATTAGACTTCTGTCAAGTCAAAAGTAATGATGACATTAGCACCACATGTTGTTTGTCCTTGTGCAATTACATAAAAATCAGCATTCAACAGTATGTATGATCTCACGTCCAATGAAATTCCTACAACTTCTGTGGCCGCTACTTTGAAGCTAGATATTACAACAGTGAAAGAATCCAGATAGTTGGAGAGTAGAAGCATAAATATAACAAGAATTATTTTAGTTTAACTATAAATGTCAGCAACAGCCACAGACAAATTATGACTGACAATATGCTTAATACAGTAACAGAAAGATCTAAATGGCAATTGAAGTGCTATATAACATTCTGATGCTAGGAACCCTCAAAAGAACGAAAAAAATATAATGGAAGAGAGACAGAAAAGAGGGAAAAACAAAGGAAACAAGGGGCAGGGGAGGGAGAAAAAAAAAAGAAAAAAAACAAAACTAGCTGCAGTAATTTCTGTCATTTATAACCTGTCATAATTATCTACTCTGTAAAACTGCTGCTGTAATCTGAAATGCCTCCCTCCTGATCTAATCGGCAGACTAATGTAACAACTTGACTAAGAACCAGGAATGTAGATCTTGCCATTATGTCAGATTCACTTGGATTTTAATGCAATATTCCCTCAGGAAGACCCATGATTTAATTAAAAACATTGTGTTTCACTGTCCAGCACAGCACCTGCAGCACCACTTAGCGTGTGAATCTTGATTTCCTAGAGTGAATTGCAGCTGACCTTTTTGATTTCCATTTAGCAATCACTTTGCAGATAAAATTTCAACTGTTTCCTATTTAGCTCTTAAATGCACTTCTGTGGCTCCAGTTCTTGAATTTTGATGTTTACCAAAGCAGTGTTTCAAATTCGCAGTGATTTCTCCCCTCAAAATACTGCTGCTACAGCAAATACAAATAGTAGAAATCACAGTCACCTATGATTTAGAAACTGATTCATTCCACGGAATATAAATGCTTCTGAACAGAGCTATATGAAACAGCGTGCAGTTCAGTTAAAGCAATGTTCTCAAAGAAATTGTTACCAACCATACTGTATTATAACATAACCTTATATGATACAGTATTTTCTATTCCGAGCTTCATAATCAATAGGGTGCTTTGTCCCAGTTCCTTTTTATGCGCAGGAAATAAGTCAAGGAGTTGGAAAGAAGCCCTATCTAAGCAATATTCTAGACGATGAAAATACAGCAATGTGGAGATGTTAAGACAGGTGGCTTTATGAAAATCATCATCACATTTTTAGTTACAAAGAGGTAATCATTCTATCACTTCTTATCACGGTAGCAGTGTGTGGAACCACTTCTGTGCAACACTGCTGCTGGACTTGGCAAACCCACGGTTAGGAGAAGCAAAAATTGAAATGTATTTACCTCCTTTTACTTTTGAACATAATGAGTTGTCTCTTTTAGCTGGTGATCTGTCCACAGACGAGAAAATTTCCATAAGCCATATAGTTTATTTAAATTTAGTTTCTGACTGACTACCATCACAAACACTTCTGATGGTAATAGCATGAAACCAAATAACAAATAATAAATCAGGTGGTAAATTAACTGTGGTTCTTCATTGAGACAGTTGTGCACAGTGATAAAGCAGGTAACGAAAAAGTCAAATGACCTTTGTCTCTGTACAACTGAAGATATCTCCAGAGCTTCCAAAGACCAGCTGCTGCCGTGGTCTGTAAGGTCATATTTTCCTCCACTAAGCACTTTGGAGAAGCCTGAAAATAGGCTTAGAACTGTTCAGCTACTGGATTTTCACGTTTGGATTTCTAGACTGTAAACACTGAAGAATTCTTCTCCAGGCATACATACTTCTACTGCTCCTACATATATTCTGATCCATTAGCTCTTGCTGAATTAGATATTTTAAATTCTTTATTACTAACATAGTTATTAAAAGAAAGGACAAAACCTTTAATTATGCTGAGAATAAAATTACCAAGGTCTGATTTACTACTGCCTGCAGTAAACACATGATGTTTGACCATCTGAAGTGCATTTATGAGTGTGTTGCACCACTGGCCAGTGTATGTCAGACTTGATATACATAGAAACCTGACCTCTAATTTCTGAAAAACCCTTTTCAAAGTGAATCCTTTTTAAAGGGTACATCTCAAAATGCCACAGTAGTTTTCCCAGTGTGGAACTCAGATTCAGACTTTTATTCTGACACAATGTATACAAGATCTAGAAAAAAAAATCAGAACAAAAAAAAGCAGGATTTTCAAAGCTGCTTTCTCACCTTACTGAATCAATCTCAGTCAAAGATTAATCAGCATAACCTATTTGTCCTTTACTCTCCAGTAAACTGTTTTTCTTTGCTTCACATAAAACACACAAGATACTTCTTAAAAGATGCAAAAATAATTAAACAGTCAGTGTTGGAAAAAGCAATACATCTTCTCCAAGCTACTCCTGCCAAATTTTACCTTTCTAAGAGCTTGCAAGTTCAGGAGGAATTGCTGAAATGCAATCTTGTTTTTCTCCCTTTCAATCTGACTGTTCGTCATATGGCAGATCCTGTGGTCAGACACTAAATATAACAATGAGATGCAGCAGTGGAGAAAGCAATAAAGACTTAGTAGAGCTGGCATGAACAGCATCATTTTCTTCAGTCCGCGAAGCAACCAGTTTTTAAACAGACACCAATACAATATAAGGACTGTCCAAGGCGTTACTTTGTCTTTACAGGCTTCACCCAGGGCCCTATCTTAATCAATATGATTATAATAGTATTACAAGTGTTATGCCCAGCAATGCTGGGATGGAAAGAGATAAAAATGTGACAATGGCCTAGCCCTTCAGTTCTTGGTATCAACTAAGACAGCTCTATCAGATCGGAAGACAATTTTGCATATTTAGAGCTACACAGGGTGCAATGAGGGTTTTGTCTACTCCTCATATAGAGAAGTATTTAAGTGACCTGACTGACTGCTAGGCTAACGAGAGTCTGATATCGCATGCAGTATCAAGGCTGGATCTCATCCATGAAGTCTTGGCACTCTGTCCCATTTAAGTACCAGCAGTTAATTCAAATGTTTGTGTTAAAGTTGTTATTTGGTTGTTTAGAATGAGGAGGTTAGCTGGAAACAGGCCTGATTGATCGCTCTCAGTATGCTCTCAAAACAGAGGTGACTGCTTAAGAAGTAGATGGATGCAGATAAATTAAGTAGTGATTCACACCTTCATACAAATTTTGAGAAGCTTTTTTTTTTTTTTAAGATGCCATCATGGTCAATGGATTTTAAAATTGCTCTTTATATACTTCTGCATGTCCATGCTTCTTGGTTCTGCCTGAAAAGAGCGCTTAACTACACTGAAATAGAAGGATTTTTAAAAGCTCTACCAGCTCCAGGAAAAAAATCTGACTGATAGATAAGAGTATTGTATTAACCCTTAAAACATTTTTAAGTTTGCATATTTCTGCCACCTACATTGCAAGAAAAGTGTCAATATTTATTATTAGGGGATAGCTCCTATTACACGGCAGCCTCTACAGAAACTTGTCACTGCAAACAAAAGCCTGGGAACATACCCATCAGGGGAATACAGCTATGGCTACAAGCTACCTTTCTGCTCAGCTTCAGAAGCTCTTTTTCCTTTTTTCTCAAGTTAATACAATGCAGCTCAAGATTAGTTTTCATGCATTTCTTTAAACAAATATGTACAAACTCAAGACAAACAGTCATTTAAACATTGCTGGCTGACAATCAAACCCTCAGCAAACACACTTGCTGCATAACTACCTGGCATCTTAGCTGCTCCTTCTGTCCATCTGTCAGGATGGCACCCTGCCTGCTCCAAAGTTGGTTGGACCCCTCTAGTAAGGCATGGGTGCCAGACAACACTGACTTCTGCAGAGCAGCCTTCTTCAACCCGCATGTGCTATCCCCTCTAGAGGAGCTCCAGCCTCCATGCCAGTGATGAAGCGTTGGCACAACATCCTTCCTCACAATTGATCCCACCTGTTGATACTTACACAGCGAGAGAGGAGGAAAAAAAACCTAGGAAAGAGAGGCAGACAGGCATTTCTGGTTGCCAAGAAGGCAGGTGGGGTAGCAGCAGGTGTCTGATCAACTCAGGAAGATAACAGGGTGTCAAAATGTTTTTAACGGGAAAGCGCGGTACTCCTTGCAGGACTCTGTCCAAAGACAATCAACATATCCATCAGTGACTTCGGGGGGCAGCCTTTTACATTCTTTGGTGATATGTTAGAGAGAAAATAAGTCAATAGTGTCACAAAAGCAATTCAAATACTGGCTAAATATTGGCAATAAGCTGCATAGCTATCCTCTTTTCACCAACAAGAGCATGAAAGGGATACTAGGAAGGTTTTAGATTTAACATATGTGAGAAGGACTTTTTCAAAGCCAGATTCGAAAATGCTTGAGTGAAACACTGATCCCACTGAAATCAGCTAGGCCAAAATTTTAGCTTTTGCTCTGAGTCATGAACAGTTATTGAGGTAAATAAGCTTGTAAGATATCAAAATATGACCCACAGATCTCGTATTTTCAGCTCAGTAGAAACTGAAAAGGGGAAGGGAGTTCCTTTAGACTGAATGGATCCTTGAAAGAAAATGCCAATAGCAAAGTCCACATTCCTTACAGAGATATCTGAAAGTACCATCCAAAAATCTGTACAATTTGCAAGGCTGAAATGTCCTTTTGAGGTTAAAATTAGTAATGCATCTGTCTCTAAATAAATAAATGAATAAAAATCCTATCATTAATTATTATCTTTTCATCAGTATCTGGGACAGCTTCCCAACTGGCTGAAATTCTTTTCTTTTTTCTCTGTCTTTATAGAGCCATCATGCTGTGTGGTCAATCGTGGCTGGCTATTACATGTATGATTGCTTTTCCTTATGGGCTAATCTTAATCCCACAATTTCTTCCCCTTTGAAATGTATGTGAATGAAAATGAAATTAAACATATTATCTTCCAAAACTAATGATGTGAATAAATATAAATCAGAATTACCTTCATGGCAGGAGTTTGGGAATTTCAAAGGAACCTGCTGTCCAAATGCAGAATTTACATCATAATGATATGTTTCGGTGCCTGATGCCAAGAATGGAATCCAGAACCTCTCTTAATTTTCTAGGCATGTTTATATATATCCAATGACAGTAAAATACAGACATAGTTCTAGGAGGCAAAACCTGTATCTAGGACTCCCCAAACCCACACACAGGCAGCCTAAGTCACAGAGTTACAGTCTTCCCTTTGTTCGGAGGAGTTAACCTTTTAGGATACATGTGCATGCTTAAATGCTCTCTAGATGCCACTTTAGACTATTAAATGCTTTATCTGTTCTGGACACGATTTTCTCTAAATTTATCCTTCCCTTTTCACTTCATTTGGATTTGGGTGTTTAAATGGCTCAGACTCTCGAAAAAATGCAACTGAGACCGAATGAAGTCTCATTAAGTCACGAGGTTTAATAATGCAAGCAGTGCTTACAAAAAGGAATGTTTTTTGTTGCATTACTCTTACTGCAAGGAATGCAAATATCTGGGCTCCCTCCATGGACTTAGTGAGGGGCAAGATTTCTAGGGTGTGTTTTGAACACCTGAACATAGGCATCTGATGTAATTTTAGGACATAATACCTGATTTACAGTTGCTGCTCCAGAAAGGCACATCTGTCCACGTCAAGTCTTTCAGCCTATGCAGATGTCTTGGTAGATCCAAAGGCACTAAAGTAGCACTTCACATGAACATCTAGTGAATGTCAATCACTCCTCATACATCTTCATCGCACCCACATGAGGCTTAATTCTGTTTCTTTGCCTTTGCTTTTCAGCATAGCTGCAGTGGAGCCCAGGCACTCAAATGGGAAAATGAGAAACTAGCCTTACAGTCAGCATCTCAGACTGTTGAGCTCATGTTTATTTCTATAATGACAACAAAATGCCGTGCCATTCGTTTGTCTTTATGGCCACACTTATCACACAGTCATGTGTAAGCCAATTCAAAACTATGAAACAACTTTGGGAACATCACAACAACACGTTGGGCTGAATTACAAATGAGGTCATAAAAATCAAATGTCAGGAGCGTCACTTCCCATATATCATACAGTTTATAAATTAGACTTAGTTAAATGCTGTTGCTGCCCAACCTATAACAATTTCAGTACTGGGTAATGAATGTCCCAGGGCTTTGTTGTGGAATTTGAAGTCCAGATCACTGGCATCAAAACTGAAATCTGTGTGTATAGTTTCCATTTCCATTTCTTTTCTTGAAGAAAGTTTAATCAAGAAAAAAAAATACCTGAGAGTTTAAGAAGTAATTGCTGTTGGAACAGAGATGAGAATAAGGGTGATGCTTCCTTATCTTGGCAAAGGAAATATCACCTTACAAATATTTTCTTGCAGAAAAGTATATCTACATATTTGGTCAGATCTCACACCTAGCACTTTTTGATCCGATTTCGAATAGGCCACCCTCATTCTGTAAATAGCCACATAGCTTCCCTTATATAAAAGGATATTTTGGAATTAATCAGACCATCTGCAAAATTCCCAATTTTTAACTTATTTATGGGTAATCTGCTGGTTTACATGTCCTTGGCAATACACAATACTGGAGCTATATTCAAAATTCTTTTCATTCTGGAACACCATCATCATCATCATCATTATTACTATTATTGTTATTATTATTATTATTGCATTTGTGAAACTGCTGAGGTGTCTATATGGGACCCTATCTTTCTTATCTTGAATCCAAGAGGAGGTATCATGCTTGGATCATTTTTCACTCAAAACAGAGCCTAAAGGAAGTTTCAGTAAAGCTTGCTGAGAAGATTTCTTTTCTGTTACAAACTGGATTTCTTCTCAAGCAAGATGATTTCTTCTACAAAATTGTCACTGTAATTTTGAATTTTCATTCAGAAGGCACCTAAAATACTGGATTTCTGAACATAGTATTTCAATTAAAACTGAAATATCTGACTCTCAGATTCACCTCAGTTGCCATTCTTTTCTGTGAGCCAGAGCTCCCAACCACATTTTTGTGATACATGGCACAGGGGAGATCACAATCTGTTCAGGAAAACGTTTTTCAGAGATCCAACAATGAGAGAAGGGTCTACATGAACTCTCACTACTGTAAGCATCCATCAAATAATTTCAAAATCCAAATATTTGTTTTCATCTGATTTACTGTGAATTTCAATTTTTAATAAAGAATTAACAATTTAATGGGGAAGGAGAGGAGGCCTGCTGTGACTATCTCTTCTTTCTGAGAAGTCCAGCAGACTTTTAGTGATATATTGAAAACAAGGCCAGATCCTTAAATTGTAGAAGTCATAGTTCCACATATTTCACAACAAGAGATTTCAAAGGAAGTGTGTCAGTTTACAGAAATTAAAGATCTGGATCACAGATTCAGATCTGTAACTACAGGAAACAGAAATAAATGTGTTCAAAATTGCTACGTGGCAATCCCGCTAAAATGATGTTCTCTCCTATTCAGAATTAAACCAGGTTCCATTATACACAGCTTTTAAAGCAAAAGAAGATGAGTTTACCAGGAATTGTCCCTAGACATAACAAATTCCAGCTGAAAAGTTACTCCTGTAAGAAAGAATAGATAGGTGAGGTGGACACCATTGAGATCCTTGTGATTGTGAGGCTTCTGAACCAAGGGCTTTGTGCATGCCAGAAGGCTGATGCTCATGTGTGGGTGTGCTGATTGAACACTCCAGAAATCCGAATAATTCCTTCATGGGTGGAGACATGTCGGGAAGCCTTTCACAGCAGAGTGGCACCATATACAAGGGGAAATTACAAACCTGACTGCCCTAAAGAAGAAAATAATTTGTAATAGCAGACAAGCAGGATGGACTTAACAGACATGAGGGAGTACGCTTCTAAAGTCATATAAATTAGATCAAAAGAGTAGAAAAGTGAGATGAAGTCCCATGCCCCACAAATGAAAGTATGTGAGTATACTGTATAAACAGGATGTCTCTGACCGTCTGTAAGCCTGCAGAGGTACAGAATTCATATCTCGAATAATAGAAAGGACCTGACTTGAATGGAATTGCACCTGTAACAGGCTTGAGTCATGCCTGTATCATTCCTCCTAGGGAAATAAAGGACATAAAATTACTGCATGATTGCCTAAGTTTTCTCAGATCCCCCTTTTCCTATCTATCTTACTGCTTCTTTCTTCTTAACCCACTTCATGCTCTTCTGAATGCTTTCTCTCATGTCCTGACCCTCTTTTTCTAAAAGGCAGAACTCCATTCTTTTTTGCTCTTCCACACACCTCATGCATAGTGGTTTTGTTCCTAGTCTTCTCCTAGGCTAATTCCTCCTAAGTGCCTTGTCCTCTTGTTTCCTTCTTTCCCTTGTCTATTCTCCTTCTCACAGATCTTTCTCTCTAAATTCTCTTACACTTTTACTCTTTGTGTTCAAATACTGCTTTGGGAGGATTTTTTTCTACTGACACACTTCTAAGTGAAGGAGGAACCAAATCATATCCCATGCCCCTTAATGTTTCCAGTCTTCCTCTGAGAGAGTAAGTACTTCTCTCTTTGGCGATTTATTAGCATGGAAGTGAGGTCCCTTCTCTGATTTCATGTGTTCAATAGGTAAGATGTACCTTTCAGCAGGCAAACTGGGAAAAACTTGTGCTTGCTACAGCACCGTCCCTGCAGCATAGCAGTATCTCATGGACCCTCCTCTGTCAGACCAGTTGGGGACAAGAGAAAGGACATGCAAAAACATTCATTAGGTGATACGACAGCACATGGTGCTTGGGCAATTCAGAGCGGGATTCAAACCAGGCAGTGTACAGGACAGGAAACATATCATGTAGCCTGTTCAGTGAGCGGCTACCCTGAGGCAGTCAGCTGGGCAACAAAACAACAGGACTGACTTGAGATCTGATATCTCCCCTCTCACTGCAGTCAGCTATCTCAGCCCATACCAAATCTCTTCTGCAAGATCTTCTCCTGAATGGATGCTTATGCACTTATAGTAGTTTCCCAAAAATACTCCTTCTTTTGAAACACTGCTAAAAGACAAAAAAAGAGCTATAACATAGAGCAGCTGCAAATTTGGAATCTTTATTAACAGTGGAGAAACCCAAGTTCACGTCTTTCCTTGGCCTAAGCTAAAGGAAACCCACATAACATAATTTCACAGGTTGATGCCTCATTCCATACTTCTCATGCTGAAGCGGTCTTGCAGAAAAAAAGTATGTTTCAGTGAGTCAAAATGCAGCATGAATTTGTAGTTCATTGCTATGAACAGTCACTGTTGGTGTTGGTAAAACCTGAAATTTCTCCCTGATTTGGAAAGAGATTCTGGATTTTATGCTCTCATTTATTGTTAAGGTCATTTAACAAAAACATTGATCGTAAACAGAGGCTAAAAGGTAACTACAATTATAAAAAGCAAACAATGAGCAAGAGTGTTTAAACAGGCAAAACTAGCATTGATGCCCAGCCCCTAAATAATTTCTCTGTCTTCGTATTTAAACAAAGAAGGTAACACCCCAGAGGATGAGATAGAATTTCCTTCAGGGAGAAGGAAGACCAAACTGTTAAAGGCTTTATCATTTCATTAGAGTAGATAATTAGGTAATTAGAATGATTAAAAGTTGACAAAGCAACAGACTCAGATGAATTATAACCCACGATCCTAAAAGTAGAAAGAGGAAAAGGAATGTGTCTGGAGTTCAATTGCTGATAAGCCTTGAATGACAAAGGTTAACAGTAGAGGAGGTGAGGGCAAATGCTGTTCCTTATCTCCCATTCAAAGTGCGTTTCTTTAATCAGAACCTCCCAGGCTAACATAAGGAAGAGACTGTGGAAGGAAATATCACCCTTTCTGGAAAAGAGCCTGGAAACACTTCCTACAGACAGCAACCTGGTTTGTTCCAAACACTCGATTCGTTCTTCAAAGCAGCTGAGAGCTGAGAGCAAGAAGTGATGGAGCTGTATTTGGGACTTGGGTGACCTCACTTACGGGAGATAACTCTTTGCACCTCCTCAGTTTGGAAAGAGTTTCAGAACAGAGTTCTGGAAAATGTTGATACTGTTTTCCCAGTATGTAACTGAGGCATATTACTCAATTTAATGTAATTTGGACCTCGATTTTACCTCTGTCAGCAATATATATTTTTACTCTATCTACATTTACAGTTGTGTCTTTGTAGTTCCAGTTTTTACCAGCGTTTGGATACCGAGCCTGGAAGACTTGCTGGTTGCGGGGAGGAGATGGGAGAATCAGCAGACTTAAAACTGTTGACCAACTCAGCCAAAGCCACCCTGACAGTACTGTTCTGAAGAGAAGACAGCATTGCAGTGCCTGGTGGATGTGCTGAATTAGCACGTTTACGGATCAGTCTTCATCTTACAAGCAGCCAGAGCTGCAAGTAAAACACATCTCCCCTGGCAAGACCACAGGAGAGTGAGAGTAAAAAAAAAGTGTGTATTCTTGTTTAGGGTTGAATTCTTATTACAGTGGCACCCAAAGGCTCCTTTGAAGAATGAAACCAACTTTGATGAGTGCCTTAAACATGCACATTAAAACACATTCTCAGTCCTTATGAGTCATAGCCATTAAATACATCTATGGTATTATTATTATTGTTATTATTACCGTAATCCATGTGGATTCAGAGACATATTTCGTGCTTTCTCTAGAACTAATTTTGCCACTTATTGTTAAGTAATTTCTGTTCTGCCAAGCAGCATCAGGATATCAAAAAAGAATGTTCACAAGTGCGTGTGTTTATATATGTAAATAAATCAATCTGTAAAGCATTGTTCCTTCCACTTTCACAGTCAAAAGAAGATATAATGTTGGTTATGTGTTCTAGACTTCTCACACCATCAGGTACTCACTGCTTGACTTACATAGACCTATAGGTACAAATGCACACACAAAAAAAACAAAGAAGTTTAGGTCCTTCTGGGTAAGACCATGGCTGTATTTTATCAAACATTTTTGAAAGAAAACCAGTCTTTAATAAATCATCATAAAGGGAGTATAATTTCAAGTAGTCACCATAATGAAATTCTTCGCTTTTTTGAGAACAGACACGCTCAGACAGTTGAGGTGGTATGGAGCCAATACACACATTAGCAAGAACAAGTGGTCTACAGTTCTATAAAAAGATGTCTGAGAAATATAGATATTATCAAAAATCCCTGAAATAAGTGCAAATAAACTGAAAAGTGCTCAAGGAAGCAGCTTTGAGGTGATTCTGATGTTCTGATGCTTTTACATTAAAACATTTTTTCACATTTAAGATTTATATGGTAAGTCATGATGAATGTTACTGTCTCACCACATTTGTTTTTTATTCATCCTCTTAATTTAAAAAAAAAAATCTTCTTAGGTTTTAATCTGTAACTATCTTTCAGCATTAGGATGCTTTTTAGTTCCGATCTGTCATCTCTTTCTCAAGAAAATGTAAGGGGCTACCTCTGCACAAGAAATGGCTAAACTTACTATTATGTTTTAAGCCTAGGTCTGAATGTCAGCTTCTGGCCTGATCAGCACTGCTGTGAATTTCAGTGGAGTGGAGCAGGGCAGAGCAGAGAGAAGAAGAAAGTTATGGACAAAACCTGGTGTTAAAACCTGGATTTAATATTCATTTGAAGCTGATCAGCAGTTATTAGGAGCGGTCTGTTAATTCTAGAAGTTGGAAATGACCATGGGGTTTGGTTTCTTTAGTTTCGGTTGTTTGCTTTTTTGAATAAAGATATTACAGTTATTAGGACGTTATGTAAGAAATGCTAAACCAGATTAAATTTCCTCCTCTGATACCGATTTGTACTATTGGGCAAAGGCCCAAGTCTACCACTGAGGGGCTAATGATACTTTCAAAATTCTTCTGCCACGGCCTGCTTTTCCATTACTCATTATAATCAAAGCTACTGATTGCTGCTGCTGCTCTCCCATGAAACGTGAGAGTGAGGATGTGGAGCAGGAGCCATCCCGCTCCCTCACAGAAAGCTCTTCCCTTGTAATGGGCTGGGTGTGAGCACGCCTTGCAACACCAGTGGCTGGGGGCACTTTCAGAGGAATCCTTGTGGTTAGAGAGCTCGTCAAGGTCTCTTTTCCTATGTGTTACATATGTACATTACTGTTTTCCTGTTTATTAAAAGTGACCAAGTTATGTTGGAAATTTAAATACTTAGATCCTATGGTAAATAAGTGGGAGTGATACAGATAGGACATTTGGTGTGTATGTGTGTGTCCTATTTCTTAGCAGCCTGTGAATCCAGTCCGTAGCATCCATGTATGCAATGCCACACACATAGTAAGAAAAGAGAAGACATTATCTTTCATCAGAGCCTATGTGTAGGTAGCTGTCCTGCGTTTGGCCAGGACAGGGTTAATTTTCACCAGAATCCAGGAAGGGGCACAGCCGTGGGGGCTGACCCAACCCCAACCTGGCCAAACAGAGCAGGGTATTCCATACCATATGCCATCATGCTGGGTTCCGGTGGGGGTGGCGGCGTGGCAGGAACTCACTCGCATCTCGGGAAGGCACAGCGGCGGTTCGGTCCGCGAGAGCTGTTCTGTTCTGCTGGTTTGTGTATTCCTCTTTTCTGTATCATTGTTGTTGCTGTTCCCTTTGTTTGCTGTTCTGTTAAACTGCCCTTATCTCGACCCACCAGTTTCTGCCTGTTTCTTTCCATTCTCCTCTGCACCCCGGCAGGGGGCTTTTGTTGCCGGCTGCAGCCCAAACCAGAACATTAATTTGGCACCAAAAGTGGGGAGGGGATAACGGCAGGGCTGAGCAGCGGGTGTTAAAACAGCTTTCTTAGATTTTGTTATAATTTGTTGTACGTATTTACTGTGTTAGTTAAACAGTCGCCGGTACAAATGTTTCTGTCTTTGATCAGATGGTTGTGGTTTTTGAATTCGTTCTTGCTGTACTTGTTCCCTGTGGTGCTGTTCATCATCGCAGGGAAAAGGATCAGGATTATGATTTACTGTACTGTACGATGTCGACTTATGATAACATCAATGTGCATGAAATTAGGCTTGTATTTGCATGTGGCACTGCGGTCATTTCCATACCTCGGATCCTATGTCTTAGAATTTGTTAATAATCAAACCCAGTCTGTGGGGAAAACCGGAGGCGATACCTTCCCCCACTCTTTCGCCCCCCCTCTCTCCTTCAGGCTAGCCCTAACTGCTTTTGAGAATTTCGAGTACCAGTGGGATGCTCAGGCCAGCACACTCCTATTGTCCTGCCTCCTGAATGGGTTTTGGGTCTTGTTTAGGGTTAAACAAGTAGTTAAGAACATCATGCAGAGACCTGCCCCGGGGCTGGACAGCTGTGAGTGGCTGGGTGTGTGGGACAGCATGGGCAGGTGTCTAGGGCAGTGGACACCCCCCGATGTTTTTTAAACTCACCCCCGAGCAAGTGCAGGATCCGGACAAACTAGTAAAGTACCTGCAAAAAGTGTGCTGCCACCCTGGGAACTCCAGAGAGACACAAATCACCGCCATGTGCTGGGGTCTGGCCCACGCCTACTGAGCCATGTTCAACACTGTTCAGTGCCTTAAAGGGGAAAGGGGGGGAAACAAAGCGGCAGGCACTGTGGCTGGCACTGCCCCCCCAGCCGGCCCTGCAGCCCCTCCAGCCCAGCAGGCAGTCACAGCCCCCCCGACCGACACCACCGCTGACACAGCTGCAGGGTCTGCCTCAGTTTCCCCAGCAGGCACGGCAGCTGCTGCAGCCCCAGCTCCAGCAGCAGGTATCACGGCTGAGCCCAATGACCAACCTGTGCCAGTAGCAGTCGCCCCTGTAAAACTAAAGAAAGACGCAAAGAGAGCAGATCGCTCCGGGAGGGATGACAATGAGCCAGGGTCATCGCGGGAGATAGAGACAGAGATCATCACCCGGTCCCTGTCCCTGGCCGAGCTGCGAGACATGCGGAAAGATTTCAGCCGCCACCCAGGCGAGCACCTTGTCACCTGGCTGCTGCGGTGCTGGGATAACAGGGCCAGCAGCTTGGAGTTAGAGGGCAAGGAAGCCAAGCAGCTGGGATCCCTGGCCAGGGATGGGGGCATTGACAAGGCCGTTGGGAAGAAGGAACAAGTCCTCAGCCTCTGGAGGAGACTTCTCTCAGGTGTGAGGGAGAGGTACCCCTTCAGTGATGATTTTGTATGCTATCCTGGCAAGTGGACCAACATGGAAAGGGGTATTCAGTACTTGAGGGAATTAGCTGTGCGGGAGCTGGTTTACTATGAACCAGACGATGACCAGTTACCCACAGACCCAGATGAAGTCCAGTGCACAGCATCTATGTGGAGGAAGTTTGTGCGGAGCGCACTACCCTCATATGCCAACTCACTGGCAATAGTAGACTGGAAAGGTGAAGAGGCACCAACAGCGGATGAGGTGGCTGTCAGGCTCCGGCAATATGAGGAAAGTCTCTCTTCCTCCCTTGTCTCAGCTGTGGAGAAACTGGTCAAGTGACTAGAAAAGAATATGTCCTACTCCCCACCTGTACGGGCCAGTGTCTCAGCTATTAGGGGCAAGCGTTTCCCTGCTCAGGAGAGGGAATACAGAGGCTACACACCCCGGGGCACCCTGTGGTTTTACCTGCGTGACCATGGAAGAGGACATGAGGAAGTGGGATGGAAAACCCACCTCAAGTCTAGAGGCACGAGTGCGTGAGTTGCGAGGTAAAACAATCACCAAAGGGGATTCTGTTAGGAAAAATGCCGCTCCAGTTTCCAGTAGCCAGCTCTCCAGACCAGGCAGGCAGTTTGATCTTGATTCCAATCCTCTGGAGGGGACCTCCAAGTCATTTTTACAGCAGGTGAGCAGCAAATTCTCTGACCAGGATTAGAGGGGCCCTGCCTCCAGCCAGCTGGAGGAAAGGGACAACCGTGTCTATTGGACGGTGTGGATTCGGTGGCCTGGCACGTCAGATCCACAAGAGTATAAAGCTCTAGTGGACACTGGTGCACAGTGTACTTTAATGCCATCAGATTTCAAAGGGTCAGAGTCCATTTGCATTTCTGGAGTAACAGGGGGGTCCCAAGAGCTGAGTGTATTGGAGGCTGAAGGGAGCCTCACTGGGCAGGACTGGCAGAAGCACCCCATTGTAACTGTCCTCGAGGCTCCGTGCATCCTTGGGATAGACTATCTTAGGAGAGGGTATTTCAAGGACCCAAAGGGGTATCGGTGGGCTTTTGGCATAGCTGCTTTGGAGACGGAAGAAATTAAACAGCTGTCCATTTCGCCTGGTCTCTCGGAGGATCCTTCCGTTGTGGGGTTGCTAAGGGTGGAAGAACAACAGGTGCCAATCGCAACCACAACGGTGCACCAGCTACAGTATCGTACCAACTGAGACTCCCTTCTCCCCATTCATCAGCTGATCCGCCAGCTGGAGAGTCAAGGAGTGATCACCAAAACTCGCTCACCCTTTAATAGTCCCATATGGCCAGTGAGAAAATCTACTGGAGAGTGGAGACTGACAATAGACTACTGTGGCCTGAATGAAGTCACACCACCGCTGAGTGCTGCTGTGCCAGACATGCTAGAACTTCAGTATCAGCTGGAGTCAAAGGCAGCCAAGTGGTATGCTACAACTGACATCGCTAATGCATTCTTCTCCATCCCTTTGGCAGCAGAGTGCAGGCCACAGTTTGCTTTCACCTGGAGGAGCATCCAGTACACCTGGAATCGACTGCCCCAGGGGTGGAAACACAGTCCCACCATTTACCATGGACTGATCCAGACTGCACTGGAAAAGGGTGAAGCTCCAGAACATCTGCAGTACATCGACGACATCATTGTATGGGGTGACACAGTGGAGGAAGTTTTTGAGAAAGGGGAGAAAATAGTTCAGATCCTCCTGAAAGCCGGTTTCGCCATTAAGCGAAGTAAAGTCAAGGGACCTGTGCAAGAGATCCAGTTTTTGGGAATAAAATGACAGGATGGGCGCCGTCAAATCCCAATGGATGTCATCAACAAAATAGCAGCTATGTCCCCACCAACCAGCAAAAAGGAAGCACAGACCTTCCTGGGTGTTGTGGGTTTTTGGAGGATGCACATCCCAAATTACAGCCAGATTGTAAGTCCTCTGTACCATGTGACCCGGAAGAAGAATGATTTTGAATGGAGCCCTGAGCAACAAAAGGCATTTGAACAAATTAAACAGGAGATAGTTCATGCCGTAGCCCTTGGTCCAGTCCGGTCAGGGCAAGATGTTAAAAACGTGCTCTACACTGCAGCCGGGGAGAATGGCCCAACCTGGAGTCTCTGGCAGAAAGCACCAGGGGAGACTCGAGGTCGACCCCTGGGGTTTTGGAGCCGGGGATACAAAGGATCTGACGCCCGCTATACTCCCACTGAAAAAGAGATTCTGGCAGCATATGAAGGCGTTTTGAGCTGCTTCAGAAGTGGTCGGCACTGAAGCACAGCTCCTCCTAGCACCACGATTGCCGGTCCTGGGCTGGATGTTCAAAGAGAGGGTCCCCTCTACGCATCATGCCACCGATGCTATGTGGAGTAAGTGGGTCGCACTGATCACCCAGTGCGCCCGAATGGGAAACCCCTGTCGCCCAGGAATTCTGGAGGTAATCATGGACTGGCCAGAAGGCAAAGATTTTGGAGCATCGCCAGAGGAGGAGGTGACACATGCTGAAGAGGCCTCACTGTATAATCAGCTGCCAGAAGATAAGAAAGAGTATGCCCTGTTCACAGATGGGTCCTGTCGCATTGTGGGGAAGCAGCGGAGGTGGAAGGCTGCTGTATGGAGCCCTACACGACAAGTCGCGGAAACTGCCGAGGGAGAAGGTGAGTCCAGCCAGTTTGCAGAGGTGAAAGCCATCCAGCTGGCTTTAGACATTGCCAGTTGAGAGAAGTAGCCAGTGCTCTACCTTTACACCGACTCTTCGATGGTGGCCAGTGCCTTGTGGGGGTGGCTGCAGCAATGGAAGAAGAACAACTAGTAGCGCAGAGGCAAACCTATCTGGGCTGCCCCATTGTGGCAAGATATTGCTGCCTGTCTGGAGCAGTTGGTTGTAAAAGTCCGTCACGTGGATGCCCACGTCCCTAAGAGTCGGGCCACTGAAGAACATCAAAACAACCACCAGGTAGATCAGGCTGCTAAGATTGAAGTGGCTCAGGTGGATCTGGACTGGCAACATAAGGGTGAACTGTTTATAGCTCGGTGGGCCCATGACACCTCGGGCCACCAAGGAAGAGACGCGACATACAGATGGGCTCATGACCGAGGGGTGGACTTGACCATGGACACCATCGCACAGGTTATCCATGAATGTGAAACATGCGCTGCAATCAAGCAAGCCAAGCAGGTAAAGCCTCAGTGGTATGGAGGACGATGGCTAAAATATAAATATGGGGAGGCTTGGCAGATTGACTACATCACACTGCCACAAACCCTCCAAGGCAAGCGCTATCTGCTCACAATGGTGCAGGCCACCACTGGATGGCTGGAAACCTACCCTGTGCCCCATGCCACCACCCGGAATACCATCCTGGGCCTGGAAAAACAAGTCCTGTGGCGACATGGCACTCCCAAAAGAATTGAGTCGGACAACGGGACTCACTTTCGCAACAGCCTCACAGACACCCGGCCCAAAGAACACGGTATTGAGTGGGTGTATCACATCCTCTACCATGCACCAGCCTCTGGAAAGATCGAGCGGTACAATGGGCTGCTAAAAAACACTTTGAGAGCAATGGGGGGTGGGACTTTCAAAACCTGGGATACCCATTTAGCAAAGGCCACCTGGTTGGTTAACACCAGAGGGTCCACCAACCGGGCTGGTCCTGCCCAGTCAAAACCTCACAGCCCCGTAGAGGGGATAAAGTCCCTGTAGTGCACATACGGAACATGTTAGGGAAGACGGTTTGGGTTAGTCCTGCCTCGGGCAAAGGCAAGCCTGTCTGCAGGATTGCTTTTGCTCAAGGACCTGGGTGTACCTGGTGGGTAATGCGGAAGGATGGGGAAGTCCGATGTGTACCTCATGGGGATTTGATTTTGGGGGAGAATAGTCCATAAATAAATAAATTGTATAAAGTTAATTGTTAAATAACCCTGTCACTCTCTGTTATCACTGTTATAATTGTGATGTGTTGTACCAGAAGTATCGTAGCAAGAATTGTCCAGATTAAAGAAGGATGGACTTTTTGATGAAAAACCTAGCAGAGCACAGCGATGATGGGACTGGACCTGGTTTTCAACAACTGGCACCCAACAACTTCATCGAGATCGACGTCTCCAACCTGCAGACTGTGGGCACGGGCCGCACCAGATCCATCAGCCGTGAGCTCCGGATGCAGCAAGTGACCGCCCATCACCACACATCACCTCTCCTGCCACGGAAGACCATTATGACAGATGGAGCCCAAAGTTATGGATTAAATGAACTCAATGGACACTTTAGAGTGATGATCCATAGACTAAGGGAATGATATCTGGAGACAGGAGAAGTGGTGGTGATCAACTGGACAATGGGGGACCTGGGCATGACGCAGATGGTATGGAATAAGGGGTGGATAATGTCCTGGGTTTGGCCAGGACAGGGTTAATTTTCACCAGAATCCAGGAAGGGGCACAGCCGGGTGGGCTGACCCAACCCCAACCTGGCCAAACAGAGCAGGGTATTCCATACCATGTGCTGTAATGCTGGGTTCCGGTGGAGGGGGTGGCGTGGCAGGAACTCACTCGCCGCTTGGGAAGGCACAGCGGCGGTTCGGTCCGAGAGAGCTGTTCTGTTCTGCTGTTTTGTTTTGTCTATTCTCCTTATCGGTATCATTGTTGTTACTGTTCCCTTTGTTTGCTGTTCTGTTAAACTGCCCTTATCCCGACCCACCAGTTTCTGCCTGTTTCTTTCCATTCTCCTCCGCACCCCGGCGGGGGGAGGGGCGGCCACGTGGCGCTTTTGTTGCCAGCTGCAGCCCAAACCAGAACAGTAGCACTACTGATTTAATTTTTTTTCCTGATCTTAAGGAGTAGAAAAGATGATATCACTTCCCAAAATCACAATTTCCAATGTCAATGAAGACAAATTATTGGCACTTCCCGCTATCCTGGTTGAGTGGAAAAGACACATAACCCCTGCTCACCTTATGATTTTCACATTTGCTGAAAAGTGTGCAAAAGGAATCTTTTAGTAGAATGGAATATCTAAGTGGAAAAAAAAGGATTTGGCATATTTTATTGTGAAGTTTCAAGCACATACTCCTTTTCAGTTCCTGCACCTAATCAGAGGCAGAAAGTGAAAGATGAAGAACTAGAAGTAAATTCCAGACAATAAAAAGAGACTTTTTAGTTGACTTACGAAGTTTCTTTCCCAGTTGCCTCTAGCAAAAGAGAATTATATTCTCAGTGAAACATTATTATCAGGTGGATTCTTAACACAAAGACTCTTCAAGCCCCGAAGGTAGACAGTCTATAAAATCTGAAATCTTAGAAACACTAGGTGAGGAGATGATAGCTATTATCTTTTTTTTTGTTTTTTTCAGGAGGAAAGTAGAAAAATCTAGGTAAATCAGGTATTTTAAACTTCTATGTCTGACATTTCTCATAACAACAGACGCTCATTTTCACATTTCCACATGCAGTCTCTTCTCTTATGATAACATTACTCTGAAAAACAGAAAGCTGCAGAGTTATCCATGTCCCCTTGCCCAGTCTTATCCTTTAAACAAAAGTCCTGAGCCTGTATTTTCTTCAAAAATCACTTTTACTCACTTGTGGAATGCACTGAGACACTTCATGACTAAGATTTGCAGCATGATTTTTTTAAACTTTATGAGCTGATTCTGTCATCATTCTTCACAGAACATTTTCATTCTGTCTTTGAAGTTCTGTATTTGGAGAGCTTGTGAGATGAGACCATTCAATCTAGCAGAAAGGCTTTTTTCAATATCTCTGGCCAGTGTCATGCAAGTTGTTCAGCGATAAATTATCCTAAAAGATTCGTTTAGCTCTTTATTCAGAGAGCAACACAGCTATATTAACCTATATACTTACCTTTCCAAATGAGTTGGTGTGGAAATAGGGTGTTTCACATTTCATAACTAAAAGCATTTTCTGAAGTGGATAAGTGGATTAGGAATTGGTTGGATGGTCGCAGCCAAAGGGTAGTGGTCAACGGCTCAATGTCCAGATGGAGACCAGTGACGAGTAGAGTCCCTCACGGGTCCATACTGGGACCGGTACTGTTCAATATATTTATCAATGACATGGACAGCGACATCGAGTGTACCCTCAGCAAGTTTGCAGATGACACCAAGCTGAGTGGTACGGTCGAGACACCAGAAGGACAAGATGCCATCCAGAGGGACCTGGACAAGCTGGAGAGGTTGGCCTGTGTGAACCTCATGAGGTTCAACATGGCCAAGTGCAAGGTCCTGCACCTGGGTCAGCGTAAAGCCCGCTATCAATACAGGCTGGGGGATGAAAGGATCGAGAGCAGCTCTGCTGAGAGGGACTTGGGGGTACTGATAGACAAAAGGCTGGACATGAGCCGGCAATGTGCGCTGGCAGCCCAGAGGGCCAACCGTGTCCTGGGCTGCATCAAGAGAAGCGTGGCCAGCAGGTCAAGAGAGGTGATTCTGCCCCTCTACTCTGCTCTGGTGAGACCTCACCTGGAGTACTGTGTTCAGCTCTGGAGCCCTCAGCACAAGAAGGACATGGAACTGTTGGAGCGGGTCCAAAGGAGGACTACAAAAATGATCCGAGGGCTGGAGCACCTCTCCTATGAGGACAGGCTGGGAGAGTTGGGCTTGTTCAGCCTGGAGAAGAGAAGGCTGCGGGGAGACCTGATTGCAGCATTTCAGTACTTAAAGGGAGCCTATAGGAAAGATGGGGACAATCTTTTTAGTAGAGACAACAGTGACAGGACGAGGGGTAATGGTTTTAAACTAAAACAGGGTAGGTTTAGGCTGGATATAAGGAAGAAATTCTTTACAATGACGGTTGTGAAACACTGGAACGGGTTGCCCAGAGAGGTAGTGGAGGCCCCATCCCTGGAAACATTCAAGACCAGGTTGGACAGGGCTCTGCGCAACCTGATCTAGTTAGCGGTGTCCCTGCTCGCTGCGGGGGGTTGGACTAGATGACCTCTAGGGGTCCCTTCCAACCCAAAACTTTCTATGATTCTATGATTCTAAGTACCCAACTCCGCACAGAAAAATTTTAAGAATAGCATTGTCCTTTGTCCAAGTCTGAACTAAAATTATTAAGGAAAGAGTTGGAAATGTAACTTTGCTAGTGAAACTTCAGAGGAAAACTGAGGTTTTACGTTCATTTCTATAAAATCACTGGCAGATTCTCAAGCAGAAATTTCAAATTCCAGCTACTTGCATTAATTTATTTACAAGCTTTGTGATGTATTCTACTTTCAAGCCTTCTTGGAACTTCTAATTCTAAGATAAAGATCTTCTTCTAACCTATGACAAACAAAGTTAAATGCAAAGTGAAACAACGGAAAATTAATCTAACCTTTAAGTTGTTGTTAATCACAAGTCAAAGGAAACACATAATAAAAACACTGATACCCTCTACTTGTAGTGTTGATTCAGCAATTTTGCATACATACTTATTCAGTAGAAGTGGTAATACAGGAAGCTGTATTCATTAAGAATAATTTGTGTGCAACAATGCAGCACCCCATCTCTCACTGCCCTGTGGAGATTCCTGGGAAGAATATAAAAATCTGATAACGAAACATACAGGAGGAAGTTATATGGATGCAAATCAGAATAGTTTCTTCCATACTACACTTGTGCATAGTGTGACTTTTTTCTTCACCAGAGGAGACTATGGGAGGCACCATTAAGGCTTGTGGATACAGGGAATTTTTTGTATCGGGGTTAACCTGCTCACTGCTGCAGTTAAGACCTTTCTGTTTCCAGCTTTGCCTGTAGCCTATATATAAGGGTTGAGTTTACAGGAAAACATGTACTAACACAACGCTTCTTTCCTTCACGTGAAGATACTGAATGTATGCCTATAAACTACAAGACAACATACAAAGAGATTTTTGTATCCTCTTGACCTTGAATATCTGCAAAGGCTCCGAGACAATCTGGATAATAAGGGTAGTATTTTGTGGTTTATAGTAATTGGATTCCTAAAGATTCTAGATTTTGGAAGCAGTTAGTACTATGAGATCCTGTAGTCTGTCCTACTATGTATCATTATTATACTTAATTCTACATTTTTTTTCTTAATAAATCAAATAGTGTAAGTTCAGCTATTATTGAAGATCTTGGGTTTTCTAAATCTTATTATTCAGAAAGACACTATTTTTGATCTGAAATATAGGAAATGGGGACTGAAATAATTCTCTAGGCAGTTTGTTCCCATGATTCATTAACACTGAGTTTAAAAAGTAGCCTTAATTTTTAAACTGTTTTCTTGCCCTCAGCTTTCAGACATTGGTTCTCATTATGCCATTCTCTTTTAGACTAAGGGGCCATTTAGTATGGCATATGATGCCATCACTCATTCTTTATGATAATACATGGGCAAAGTTCATTAAATTTGTTTCTATTTTCTATTACATTCTACCAGTTTTATATTATCTTTTTTTTAAATGCATATCCTATTCCTCTTCAGTATCAATGTGGGAAAACGGTCTCCCTATTTGAATTTGCTACCCCTGAGCAAACCAACCTGTAGTTGTGGTCAGTGGTACTTGTGTACTGGGAGCTCATCTGCACCAGATTTCAGATGCTGCTTTTCAGTTAACTACCCATGCAGTGGGATACAGAATTAGCAAAAGCTTTGAGGTAGATCTTACTAGGCCTTTTCCTACAGTGAACTGACCAAACAAGATCAAAAGGCTTTTAAACTGAAAAAAAGTCAAGCTTCAAAATAACATAAACTAGAATCCCTAATTTTTTAAGCAGAGGAAGCTCAAAGTAGAATAATCATGAAGGGACTTTATAAACAGCTCTCCTGCTCTGCTCCTTTAAAGACTGGTCCTGGCATTCAGGCTTGGTTTTACTCAACTCGCTGACCTTCCAGTTGGCACCTGACTCACCTCACTCCTCTATGGTTGCAGGAAATTTCTTTCATCATCTTGGAGACCTGGTATCTGCTCTCTGTCCCTCACCATAGCTTCTCAGTTCTTCTTTGAGCTGAAGTTTCCCACCTCAAGGCAGTCTCCCTTGCACCAGCTGAATCTTGTAAGTTTCTCATCCTGACTGTGCTCAGCAGCTCCCCAAAGAAAGGAGCAATCCCCACTCTGACTTCACCCAGTCTTAGTAAAGGCATATAAGAAATTGGAACCAGAGACACAAACTATTGACTATGAGTTCTCCATTCAGTAACTATAGTTTTCTTTTCTTGTTCCTGATAGGTAACTTTACATTTGGCTGACTTACTTCGAACACCTTTTGTTTTGATTAGATCAAGTTTACCATGCTATCTACTTGGATGTCTCCTAGGAGGCTGAACAACTGGGTATTGCTTTCCAGAGTGATGTGCATAGTTCAGCTGAGCCAGAGCAGCATTGCTCCAGTGCAAACTTGCTCCAATATTAAGCTTGAAATATTATAAGATCAGCATCAGGTTTTATAAGCTGGTTTAGTAAGCTTGTGCATAGCCACTTACGGTTTAAGTTAATGCAGAAGTTCATGTAAACAGGATTTAACTGCCTGCAGTCTAAAAAAGCTGACAAATATGCCTAGTGTACGTTTAGCAAACATTAAGGTGCCAGTCGACCCATCTGACTGGAATACCAGTTATATTTTTTTAACCTAGTCTGGTTAACAAGTACATTTTTATTTGTGCCAAATAAGACATTGTCTGCCTTTCTCACTTGTTTTTTTGCGGGCTGTTTTTTTGTAAGATATGCTAAATAAATGCAGTATCACTGAAAGGTAAACTGCTTTGAAAAGCAGGTCAACACCATCACCAAAATAAGGAGAGATTTCACCTTTGCAGCTATAATGTATGACCTCTGCAAATGCAGTGTGAGGAGCCCTACTGACAGGCAAAGCACAATGGCAATGTTATGCAATACCAGAGCTGGAATAAACAAAAACAAGTCTCGGTGACCAGTTCATTCTCAAAATACCCCGACAAAACAAAACAAAATAATAACACTTCATTAGTATAATTAACCAGTAAACATTGAACAAAATTAAAAAACAGATACAGCCATGCCCTATGTTCTAATTAACTTAGGAACATAGAAAAGTCATTTATTTAGTGCAAGAAACCCATTTATGACAAAACAACTGGCCATTAACATTGATTATTGTCATATTAATCCAACAATGTGATTTATAACTGTGTTAAAATGCATCCCGAGAATATTAATTTTTAAAACTGCTTCTTTGGGAAGATTTGTTCGGAAGTTAATTTTGTCATTCCCTAAGCAGACCCAGTTATGCTTTCGGAAGTCAGTAAGCACCAGAACTATGTTGAAGAGTTGCAGGAAGTCTGCTGTTGTGTCTCACTGACTGAATGCCTCCTATGCAGAAGAGAAAGGAGTGGATAATTAATTTATATCTGTAATCCTTCCACCTTCCTGAAAAATATGAAAATTCTGTTCTACAGGTGAGTTACTCCAGAAGCTCTCAGAAGATAAATGCCACTTGTGGTTTTATTTAGATTAGGAGACTGTAAGTTTGCATAGCTACAGGTTAGATTTGAATACAGGATAATTTAATCTTTCAGAATTTATAAGCATGGTAACACTTAAGTAGCATTTATTCAAACACTTCAGTTAGGTACTTCTGATTATGGGGACAGACCCTTTGTTAAACCTTTTTTTCTAAATTTTAATGAGGTTTAACAGCTTAAGTTATAGTTACATTAAGAATTTATGTAGAGGATCAGCTCCCACCTTTTAGTTTACCTCCCATTGGATTAGCTGTGTTAGAAGAGATGGCATAAAACATTTTCTGTTGTTGCTGTTTTGGTTTGCTTTTTAACAATAAGCAATCTCCCTCTCCTTGGAGAAGAGGCTAGCCACAGCTCTGCCCTAATGCTACAGAAGTAACTGGACTTAAATTACCACTGCAAAATGAAAGCAGGATCAGTACTGGAGGTATTCAGATTTTTCAGTATAGACCTGTACTAAATATTTTAATTAGTGAATAACAAAAATTGCTCTTTGCTAACTGTGGGTAGTGACTACAGAATGACTGAGGCCGGTCAGCCTCACCTCCATCCCGGGAAAGGTGATGGAGCAGCTTATCCTGGAGGCCATCATGAAGCAAGTGGAAGAAAAGAAGGTTATCAGGAGTAGTCAGCATGGATTCACCAAGGGGAAATCATGCCTGACCAATCTAATAGCTTTCTACGATGACATGACTGGCTGGGTAGACGAAGGGAGAGCCGTGGATGTTATCTACCTTGACTTCAGCAAGGCTTTCGACACAGTCTCCCATGATATCCTCCTGGGGAAGCTGAGGAAGTGTGGGCTGGATGAGTGGTCGGTGAAGTGGATAGAGAACTGGCTGAATGGCAGAACTCAGAGGGTTGTCATCAGCGGCGCTGAGTCTAGTTGGAGGCTGGTGACAAGTGGTGTCCCTCAGGGGTCAGTACTGGGCCCAGTCTTGTTTAACTTCTTCATCAACGACCTGGATGAAGAGTTAGAATGTACCCTCAGCAAGTTTGCTGACGACACCAAACTGGGAGGTGTGGTAGATACACCAGAAGGCTGTGCTGCCATTCAGCGTGACCTGGATAGGCTGGAAAGCTGGGCAGAGAGGAACCTGATGAGGTTCAACAAGGGCAAGTGCAGGGTCCTGCACCTGGGGAGGAACAACCTCATGCACCAGTACAGGCTTGGGGTGGACCTGCTGGAGAGCAGCTCTGCGGAGAGGGACCTGGGTGTCCTGGTGGACGACAGGTTAACCATGAGCCAGCAGTGTGCCCTGGCTGCCAAGAAAGCCAATGGGATCCTGGGGTGCATCAAGAAGAGTGTGGCCAGCAGGACGAGGGAGGTTCTCCTTCCCCTCTACACTGCCCTGGTGAGGCCTCATCTGGAGTACTCTGTCCAGTTCTGGGCTCCCCAGTTCAAGAAGGATGAAGAGCTACTGGAGAGAGTCCAGCGGAGGGCTACAGGGATGGTGAGGGGACTGGAGCATCTCCACTACGAGGAGAGGCTGAGGGAACTGGGCTTGTTCAGCCTGAAGAAGAGAAGGCTGCGAGGGGACCTTATAAATGCCTACAAATATCTGAAGGGTGAGTGTCAGGAGGATGGGGCCAAGCTCTTTTCAGTGGTGCCCAGTGACAGGACAAGGGGCAATGGGCACAAACTGAGGCACAGGAAGTTCCGTCTGAACATGAGGAGGAACTTCTTCCCTCTGAGGGTGACGGAGCACTGGAACAGGCTGCCCAGGGAGGTTGTGGAGTCTCCTTCTCTGGAGATATTCAAGACCCGTCTGGACAAGATCCTGTGCAGCCTACTGTAGGTGACCCTGCTTCGGCAGGGGGGTTGGAGTAGATGACCCACAGAGGTCCCTTCCAACCCCTACTATTCTGTGATTCTGTGATTCTGTGAAAATCTGACCATGTCAAGAAGCAGCCTGTAGTAGAAAATGTCCTATTTTAAAGGATGATTAATGTAAAACGAGCTTTTAAAGGATTATTAATGTACAATGCGAATGTTGTTAGAAATCCGTAAAAGGAAAGAGAAGGTGCAACACAAGCATGTTCCCAAAAGTACCAAGGGCCAGAGTTCAACTGAACAGGAACATAATGTACATAGACATATGTTAACATTTAGAAATGTATCTACGCTACTGTTCCTTCAGCAGTGTTCTAGCCACCATATAGTACATTCATCTGTTCACTACGTCTTAAATAAAGACAAATTAACTATGCTTTAATCAAAATGATACATCTTAATGAAGTTCATTATGTTTGAGCCATTTAAAATACGTAAACTTTGTTATATAGAGCTGTTGTGCTAAGATAAGAATTCCAGCAACAACATTCAGCACTTCTAGAAATCCCACTGGATAATTTCCGGAAGGCATTTAGACCAGGAGGATGCAAGCAGACTAGAATTTTTCAAATTTCTTCTAGATTCAAAGGGAAGACCCAAGGTAGACAAATGCCTAATGAGTTTCTTAAAACATTTATCTTACTTCAGGTACCCCAAACCTCTGAAAATCTAATCCTTGACACACAGAGAATTCAAGAGTATTTTTGATACAGAAATCTGCTATTTATCTCATTAAACTCAATCTCCATTAAAATGCAAATAGAAATTAAAAAGTAATTAGATATAACCTAATTTTAAATATCCCCATTCATGATCTATCATGTCTGTCAGAGGTCTAACAACTTATTTGTCTAATTAGGGTGGCAGTACTTTATCAGCTTGACAACGCTTTTGTTTTAGCTGTTTGCGGTAGGTATTACAGTAAGGATTTTCTTTTAACTGCTACATGAGAGTGTGTTAACAAAGTAAGTAGCTGATGACTCGGTTTGCAAGCACAATTTTGACACAGAAAAACTGGAAGTTCGCCTGCCCCTTTCTTTGCACAAGCACCTGAGGGAAGCTGATAGATAATACTAGACATGGCCATTAGCTTACCCAGCATGAAACTCAATAGAAGTGGGTGCTGAAGAAAGATTTGACTGAGAAGATTTCTCCGTTCTTCTTCCTTCACCCTCCCCTGCCACAGCAGCTCAAAGGTAGTACCTAGCCACGGGTAGAAAGCTTGTCCCATTTTGTTTACCTATTCTACAAGATTGCACTGATTTATGTCATTATCTCTATTGCTTTTCAAAGCCCTTAGCTAATAAAGTTGTGAAAAAAGTAAGCTCCTTGTATGCTGGACTGTGCTGCACCATCTGTCCTATGCTATCAGCTAACACAGCTGTGGAAAAGTCACTTCAAAATACTTCCCAATTACATTGTTCTGAACATCATTTCTAGGAAACATAATAAAGAGCAAAATCCCGTTCTCACTGGAGGAGTCTGAATGTCTGTTGCTAGACAAGCCCTTTCTATCTGTTGAAGTGTCAGAACTTTTGCTGTCTTGGAGGAAAAATACTGCTACACAGACAAATTAAAGCTTTATTTGTTTATAGATACATGACCTGCATTTCTCACATGCCAGATAACACTTTATTAACATGCCTTCAAATCCTTTTTTGTTATTTTCTGTTTCAGGACTGAACTTTCTAAACTTGCTTGGCTGTCATAGTTAGTCACTTAACGTCTTTTGTGTTTTTTCCTTTCCGTGATTTTAGGTCTTCTGGTATGAAGAAAAGTCATGCTTGTCAACATTGCTGAGGTACATATTTTTCTTGAAGATATTTGGTAGGGCTTAGCTACCTTTATCAACATCACTGTTTTGCTCTGTTGTTGTTCGGTGTTTTCATGTATCACCTACCTGACTCATGAAACTGACTACTAAAATAGGTTTAAAAGAAAAACTGCAAAATTAGCAACACCTGCATGTAACTGTTCCTAGTAGGCACCAACCCAAGTTTTAAATGGCTATAAATCTTCCATAGCACTACTGATACAAGTAATAAAATAAACATAGAGCAATATGATTTAACCACTTTCTTGCAAAGAACGCAAGGATATCTTCTCTCTCTTTTTTTTTTTTTATTGTAGATGAGGAAACTAATGAATCAGGCTAACATCTTTGCTTTAAGTGGCCACTATTTTGCTCCTTCCATTCACAGATGTCTTGTGTGAGACAGCTAAGCTTTGTTTTCAGACTTTGGTATTTTATTGCTGAAATGGTGCCCTGTGCCTCTGGAAGTCAAGAGACCAAAATCTCCAACAGGTCATCCAAAATCTGAGGTGTAAATCTCAATGCTCTAAATCTTCATATGCTGTACAACATGATTTCATACACCAGAAGTCTAGGACTGGATGGAGAATGCTATCACAGTCTTCTGACTCCCTGTTCTGCTTTCTTTAAATGCAAGATCAGATAGTCTTTGATTCGGTTTGAAGCTAAGCTTATTACTAATGAGAAGATGCAGCCTAGCTCACATCTCAGCATGTGATACTTCAATCTTGATCAGAGGTATCACATGCTGGGACCTGCTGCAAGTTTTGCTGATTATTCCTCTGTATTAAGATGAGGACAGCTGTAATACACTCCATTTTATTCATATCGCTCAGGCTCCTAAGAAATTGCCAATTCAACCCACAGCTGGGCAAAGAGCTGGCATTCTGACAATACCCCATCAGAAACACATAGGCATGCTGATACCACCCACAAATGAGAACGCTTATTTACAACCTCCCTGTGAATATGTAACCGCTGGAAGAAAGAAGAGAAAGATCAAAAGTAAAGCTGCAGTACCAATAGGCAGATCTTTCGTGTAACACTCAAACTCTATTGAAAAGTAGACTCACAATGAAGAGCAAGTGGGAAAAGCCAAGAGAAGTGACTGACACAGCTTTAGAAGCCTGAGGATGTGGAAAGAAGCAGTCTCCAAGAGTCACCAGGGTTTGGTTAGTAAAGATTTGTTTGTTTGACTCTGAAAAATGCTCAAAAAGGGCAATGACGAGAAGGGGCTATGCTGCATGATAGTTTACGACTTCTGTGTGTAGATCTACTACAGCCAGCAACAACACTGCTACTGGTAGAAAGTGAAATGAGAGGAAGTGATTTGAGGCAAAAGCAAAAGTTTCACAGAAACATCATTGGTGTTTCTGTGTATATGCTTATATTGTGCTGCTCTGTTGCTTCTATTCAACATGGCCTATGTGCACTTGTATGCTTTCTAGTTAGAAGCAAATAAACAAGGTTTCTGGCAGTATCAGGCTCTATCATACAGTAACTGATGTGCTTGTTTATAAAACAAAAGAAGTCTCCCACTGGAAAGTAGGTCTCTGAGTTAAATTTCTCTGGGTTATGTTTCTAAATCACTTGACCCACCACAAGTGAGCAGATGATGTCTACAGATTGAAGCATACACCTTAACTATTTATAGGCCACAGAATATTGCAAGGTTTAATGGTATCAAAGTTCAGTGTATTTGCTTGCTCCATTCTGAAGAAAAATGCATTTCTCGCTTGTGAAACAGTGTCAGGTATCTCCAACCTACACACGCTTACAATTCAAGCCCTGAATATCAATTTAATAATGTTTCAGTATGGCAATTAATTTTGCAATTCATATAGAAATATTGACATTCACATAAATACTACGTGAGGTATGTGTGTTCAAATTTAAATGGCAAGCTTGCTTATCTTGCGTGGTCTTTCAGACGTAGGACATTTACACTAGATTTGATCTGTATACTCAAAATCAATTTGCAGATCCTAGTCCCTAGGAATTGAACTCACATTGACAAAACAATTGTACGTGCAGACTTGCCACTTGGTATTAGATAACAAACTCAGACTGGAGATGAAGATGTCCCCAAACAATTGAACAAATACCAATCTCAAACAATGATCTGGAATTTACTTCCTTTATATACCTAGCGATCTAAAACAGTATGACACAAATCAATATACACTTTGAATTGGTACTAATCACCTTAGAATTAATTTACACACTTATCTGAGATTTTTTTTTAAGAAGTTATTTGATCTGACTTTAGGCCACTAGTCTAAAAGCCCTCAACAGTTTTCAGAAAATCAACTCAATGATTTGTGATACCAAATGTCTTACTTTTGGATGTACAACTTGAGACAATTTGAAATTCCTCACCTGTCAGAAAGTCCTGAGCAATGCTTAAGCATTTGGAATGTTTTAGAGACATTAACATAATGTGACTCAAAACATAGGCATTCAAAACCTGTGCAAATCTTGCCCTTAGAGCCCACATAAAATTTCAGCTGATAAACAGTGGCACATGGTACAGAATGGAAAGGCTGCACGCAGTGTAAACCACAAATACACTTTAAAACTATTTTTCAGCTTTTTATATCATCATGTATTATAAAAACACTGAATAATATTGAGTATTATTTTGAATATCTTAGTATTATTGAATACAAACATTGAATATTGGATATTGGGTATTGAATACTGAATATTACTGCCAGACCTGCCATATGCTTAGCATTATATAAAAATCTAATTATTTGAGGGAAAGGGAAACAAAAACCTGCTTAAATTCCTTTCACCTGTTCTTAACCTTACTGTCAGTGAAAGGAAAAGTAAGAAGAGTTTGACCATCTATTTTAGTGGTGTTGGGATTATCTCACCTCAGAGCAATAACAATAATATAGCAAGAGGTAATCTGCTGAGCTTGATAACACGTAACTAATCTGTTAGGTTCATAGAATTTTATTTCAATGAAACAATACATTTCCTATTCTTAATTTTGAAGGTGCTCAATATAAGAAGAAAAGAGCAGAAATCAGGTAAATTAGGAAAATTACATTAGAAGCAAAAAATCTAATTAGCTAGCCAAATTGTATACACCCAGTCAGACTTCAGTTGTTTGCCAAGACCATTACTGGTAGTGAAATTGCCACGTGTATTTGTGCAGCTGTAGTAGATGCACCTTTATGAAGTCTAGAAAATTACATTAATGAGCCTTGTAGTGATTTATTAAGACAGCCTGGGAAGTGATTTAGTAATTTGCCTATAAAGAACTCTTGATGCCAGTCGTTTTACACATAAGAGTGTTTCCAATAATGTATGGCAAGACACTTCTTTAAAATGAGGCTCACATTTCAAAAACTACTGATCTTTACCAGAGTAACTGAACTAAAAAGCCAGCATTTTCACTGTCCTCTTGTCTTGTCCCATCCTCTCAGGTAAAGCGGCACCTCAGAAATACTGGAAGAGTCACTCACATAGCTATGACCCTTCCTCATTTATACATGATTAAGCAGGAGTACTACAGATTCAACATCCTTTGAAATTTGCATTACACCCACAGTTGTGCCCTTTTATGAACATCTACAGTCCTGCTTTCCTAGATGTTTGCATAAGACATTGCTTAACTTTAGAGACATTGGCTAGCAGCGAATTTATTACTAGATCAGAGAAACCTGAGTTAAAATTTCTTTTGTTAAATTTTTGTAAAACTACTTTCTTTCTGCCACAGATTGGTGATAAATCACAATAATTTTCTAATTTTAATTGTATGTGTGTTATTATTAAAAGATAATTATATGAAACACCTATGGTACTATTCAATAATTGTTTTGTCATCCTGTTTCTAATAGCATATTTCTTAGGATTGCTTTATCTAAACTTTTCTGCAATAAAGGATAATAAAATTGAGAAAAAGATGAACACATTAGAGTTATTTATGCTGAGTACAGTCTAGCACTTGTGCGTACTGAAAAGCAGAAAGTAGTTCAGGTAAGAACAGTTTTCTCACAGGTGCCTACCACAAAAAAGCCATACTACTTGTTTGACAAAAATTAACAGTTCCATTTTGCTTTCCAGTGACCCCTCTGGCGATTTCAGGAACACCAGTGAAAGACTTGGGTAGGAGTCATCACAGACATCTCAGGTGGATACATGTTTGTCAGAGGATTGCACGGGGAAAACAAGTAATAATGACAAAGGTAGATTTGTTTTTTAAAAAATAACATCCTGTTCTTCTGTGTAAAAAACTGATGGAGGAAGCATATTGTGAAAGATTCACGGCAGAGCAATTACACCATCCTATACCAAAACCCAACACTTTTGTCTCGTTAACAGAAGAAATAGAAATAAGCTATTGGGAACAGCCAATGAAAATAATTTTTTTATAGAATATCTCCTACAATTACATGGTTCTGGGTAAATATGGAACAATCTTTCCTCCTTTATAGAGACAGTTATATAAAACTAGCTATAAAAACACAGAGCTGGTTGTCTGTCTGTGGAAGCCAGTCCCTGGAAGCAGCATACGCCTTAGGTATTGTACTGAGACATGCTGAGAATTTCGAAGGGTTACAGAGAGAGGGGAGGGAGCTAAGATATGCTGCCTCTTGAGAGAAGCAGGCCGTTCCTTCATTTTGCCGAAATCGTTAGTCACACCGAGCCTCATTCCTGAGCGGGATCTGCAGCTATAATTAGTGTTCAAACTCTCATTTGCATTCTTGCTATAAAAGTTAATATTTTACATGTCAAATAACCCATATGGATTCACTTTTAATATTAAAAGCACTGCTGTTCATAATACATATGCAGAAGGCTTTATTACACATATTAATGTCTCATACCAAGTATCTTTTGTGTTAGGATAATGAAATATGACTTATTAATGCAGTTGTGAATCTTTTTGCTAATAGTCTGATTATAAATGTGTTTAATCTGCACAATTTTAGTACATTCTGAATCACCATTAGTCAGAAACATACCTTTTCTTCCCCTTTGCACAATTTAGCCTCACATTTTCTTGTAAGCATCCTGTTCTGTCATTGCAAGTGATGCCAAAAATATTTGTAACTGTTGAGTCTCAGCAGAAGTGTGAACACTATGTCTGAAAATGGATCTCTCCTCCATGAAGCTCTATAGCTGATCAATTGCTAAACATACAGGATTCAGAATATGGGTACTAGAAAACATCATGTAAAATGAAACCTATTATTGTTAAAGATCTTGGTGTACAACCCCTCACATATTTTGAGCTCTACTTCCATATAGCTGAAGCTAAATCAGTCAGCTGGGAAGTGGCAGGAGACCCGTTCAAAGCCAATCTTTGTGTAAGTATTCACTACAGGATCCTCAAATGGCAGTTAGCGTAAGTCTCGTGGAAACACCTGTGACATCCATATGAATAGCAAATGAATTCTTTATGATCAGTGCTCTTACAGTGCATACTGACTGAATTCCTTATCATCAGTGCTGCTAAAAAAAATATCAAATCAAATCACAATGAAGCAATTCTTCAGTTAAAGAGCTACTTCCAAAAAGTCCACCTAGCATAAACTCTAGCACAGTAACAACAGTTAGAGCGACAATTATTGCATGTATTAGAAGTGCAGAAAAATCAACAGCAGCCTGGTAATGTATTCAGAACAACGAACAAAAAAAGACATGATCATCTCTTATTTCTTTTAAGAGACATTACGAATCTAGAGCATCGTTACTACGTGCTGCTTTTCTGTCTTGCAGTCTGAGATTTTCTACATCATTGTTCTACACAAAACTGTCAAAAGTATCTCCCTCCCTTGGTTCAAATGTACTTGTCCGAGTGATTGAAGGGTTAATACAAGAGAAGCACACAAGACAATCAGATAGCACAGTGCACTTAATGGGAGTGTGTTGTGAGTTACTATCTCCACCATTTCTACTGGCCCTGCAAGCTGGGAGGGCTAGCTCATAGATATTAATGTACTCCAAAGACTGTAATTCATTTCCTGGCAAGGCTAGCATGGTCAGGAATTACAAATACAGTTAATTAGTGGTGAGTGTACAGATCATCATGGTGCAGATCAGAGTCACACTCCTCAAGGCCGTTGTTTCTTCGTCTGGAGGGAGGAAACTGGGAAGAAAACATCAATGATTTTTCTTCATAGAAGAAAGGCTATGCTCCAGAAAACTTCAGTTAGTGTGGTGACACTGTTGTCTTTCCAGTATAAGGCAGTGTAGCAACTGGTGCCAAGAATCATGACATGGAGAAAGAAAAAAAAAGAAGCTTGAATTTGTGAAAGGATTTTTAAATATATTCCTGCTAAAATCATATGATGGCTTGCTGTGCTTTAGAATCTGCCATGTTACATTTTTGCTTAGGCTTTTTATTCCTCTGCTGTGTGTCATGCCATAGGAGCGTGACATCCCATGCCAGGGCTTCCATGAGGCTGCATGAAAGCAATCTGCACTACCGCAGTGTGCCCACAGAAATCTACCTGTCTGCATTTAAGTAACTTAAGCAAAGAAATCAAATACAAAAAGCTAAGTGCATGTGCAATAATGATACGTTGCTCTTGTTAATAATACTGTTACTAAATACACATGGCACTTAGCACAAGGTAAGCGGATAAGTACAATGCCCTGATCATTGTGCAACCTGAGAAGTGAACACTTCATCAGGTTACAGTAACTTAACAAATCACTGCCACATCAGCCAAGTTATCACTATCCTGTGTGTACTCTCAGAGAGTCTTAGAAAAGCTGATCTGTATTGATTTATGACTTTAGTTGTATTTGGGGTGAATCAAGGCAGTCAGTTGCCTCAGCTTAGCTAATGGGCAGTTTCTTAGAGTGCGATGACTATTCACACTGGAAAACCACACTATCAACTTCAATTTACAAACTAGAAAGTTCTATTGAAAACATAAAGATAGGCTAAGTAATTTACATTCTTAGAATACTCATACTCAAAACTAAGATAATGCAGAAAACACAGATCTCGCAAAAACTTTTAACTTAGCCTGATATATATCGAGCAGGCCATTGTTAATACTTGATATTCATTCACTGAGGTCAACTGACCAGATTATTCTCCATTACACCCATTAATTTGCAATATTAACACCCATGAAAACGGTGCTGAGAAGTCAGTATTTGGATTTAGTAACTATTTATGCTGATGTTGTATAAAAATAGAGTAATTAACAACGTAGAGTGGTAAAAGAAATAGTATTTAGTAAGTGAAGCATCAAAAGAAATAAAACTTTTGAAGACTGAGTAATACAAAGTGTCTTCATCACTAGCATGAGGGCAAAGGATTACACTGCTGTAACCTCACCTCTAAGCACCACGTTTTTTGCATGAGAGTACCCCAGGTACATACTGGTCTGCATCTGGGCAAATTCAAAAGCATTGTAGTACTGACCATCTCAAAGCCTAATAAGCAAGAATATAGAAAGAAGATAATTCTCCACCTTTGTTATGTGAAAGATCTGATCTGATTTGTGTGGTTGTTGGACTAGATGACCCACATAGGTCCCTTCCAACCCCTAACATTCTGCGATTCTGTGATTCAACAGATTAGACTGCGCACAAAATAAAGGCAGTTTCTCCCTTTACACCATAGTTTACCTAGGCATTGCTGCTGTTGAAGAACTATTTAGCTAGGACATTAGCCCTTTGACAAATTCAAATCCACATCTCATCTTAGTGGTATTCTAAACACAATGTCTGTTCTCAGCATACATAAACAGTCCTCCGCTGGGAAAAAGCATGACATATGAAACTATAATCTCATAATCTGGGCATTTATTTAGGAATGGGAAATTCTAAGAATCAGTCCTTCTACCAAGATTTTATTTTTATATTTAGAGCCATAACTGTTTGTTAAAGTAATGAAGGTCCTTACCACATGAGTTCACAAACTTGCTGCTTCTAGCAGGGATCAGTAACCCAAGGTATCCTGAAATCTTTCCTGCACAGTGGAAATGTTTTGGCAGGAAACACAACCCACATGTCTAAGATTAATGGTTAGAACAACTTCTAAGTGAGTAAGAAGTATAGATACAAATCTCCTATTGTGGCAAAAAGAAATGACAATTTGGAGTATGCTGCAACCTGTCAGCATTGTATAAAGACCACAGTACTATTACTTCCAGCACCAGTCCTTTAAAAAGTGACCTTGACTGGTTTACTGTAAAGAAAATATTTAGGCACCCTGATTCAAGAGAGGTTTCTGTAGCTGACTTGTAAAAAAGGATGTATGATTCTCTGAAGTTCTGAGGGACCAAAATATTCTGTAATTGCTGTCCACTGGATGCAGCCCATTTAGTCTGGTGCTGTTTGGGGCTCTGTCCTTGGGCATCTAACACTCCTTACAGAAGCGTAGGGAGTCCAGTGCCTGGGGAGAGTCTTTTGATTCTACTCATTGTAGCACCTGAATCTTTTAACGGGACTTACTCTGAATGTCTAAATCACTTTGAAAATAAGATTTTGATTCCTAAGCCACCCAGGTGGATTAACATTTTATAACCATTAAATCCTACCTTTAAAAAATTTACTTCACTGTCCACTGAGCTCCATAGGAGACTGTTGCTGTTCTCTGTAGAGAGTGGTCAAAAGGTTTTTGCTTTGTTAAGTGGGCTTTTAAATGTGTATGAAAAAGTAACAAGTTCTATAATCACACTTTTTCCTCTGGAATCTCACCTTTTGTACTTTCTGAATGTTTGGCATCTGTCCCAGTGTGTCAGATAATATCCAGTGGAGTCCTGCTATCCTAATAAAATCAATCAGGGAAAATAGATAGGGTCATAGTAGTAACTTCTGAAAGCAAACAATAACTCCACTTCAGGCTTTTAGCATGTGGTTTTTTCATTCTCAAACTAAAAAACTGCACATTTTATATGAATACAATGTGTCTGAAACTGTTGGAATTGTTTCCAACAATAGGAACTTTCGAGACAATTTGGAAATCATTTAAGTCGCTTCCAAAATCATACTTTGTATATGGAGTAGGCCATGCAAAACATACAGCAAATTTGTCAGTGATCAATCATGTTTTGAAAATTATGGAAAATATGATATGCAGAACTACTGTAATATTTTATTATCTTCTGGATCCTAGACAAATCTGTGGTGATATATTTGCTTTGAGGAGTTACAAAAGCTTAAACACTTTGCTAAGTAAAGTGATTTAATAAAGATACTAGGGTTTCAGAAGTTTTTCAGCTGCTTATTTCTGAAAGAATTTTAACTGGGAAAAACAAGGAAGGCTGTCACATAAACAATACCACTCTTCACTTGAAATTTGATTTAAAATTTATGCTGTCTTGCCACAGTAAACAATTTATCAACTTTCTCTTTTAAGTAAATATGGTTTGGGAGCATGACCTGAAAATTGTTTGTCTGTTTTTATATAAATAGCTAAGGCAGATCTCTAAACCTGTGTGTTTTAAGCAGCACATGATTAATAAGCTGTCTACCACAGGTGATATTCTCAAGACGTTTATAAAGAAAAAAAAATATTTTTCTTGACTTCAATGTTAACAGAATAAATACACAGAGAAAGAAATGGTAAACAGAAAATAGTATGCCTCTTCTCTACTCAGCTATAACACCCTGCATCGAGTAAATGTACTCATTTTCTTCTTTTCAAGAAACAGCTTTTGCTGTCAGTGTTCCATAAAAACTGTTCTGCAAGATGTTAACCTGGGTTTCTTTTTGGTTCAGAAAAAGACTACTCATTATCTAATCAGAAAATTTAAAATGCACTTCTTCACGCCTGAGAAAGATCATTTCAAAAACGCCAGTCACATCTATAGTGAAGTCAAAACCAAAGTGGACTAATAAGAATCAGGTCCTTGTCTTTGACAGCAGTCACACCTGCAGGCCTCCCTCTGACTCTGCATCTCTTAACGGAGAGGGAGGAAAGCAGCCAGTCTCGCCCCCTCGCCCTAGCCTTCCCAGCTGCCAGCCTCCCCACGGGCCTCCCAGCCACTCTGCCAGCATCCCTGGCCACTGACCTCCCCACTGGGCTCAGCATGCTGCGTGACCATGGTGCTGGGGGCCTTGTCCCATACTCCTGAATCAGCCATGTAGCACCTTGCTTGCTGAAAACAAGGTTAGGGCTTAACTGGAACAGAAGTCCCCAAATCAGTACCCTGAAAGCTATTTCTGCCTCAACCTGGAAGCACCTAAACTCCATCACCTCGAGCTTTTTTCAATGACTTCCATGTATAAAGTGTAAAAAAAGTCCTTATAGGCTGTTTTAGAGCCCAAAGCTTCCCATGAAACTCCACCAGATCAGTAGGATACTGTTATTCTCTCCCAAATCCTCCACATCACTCTTGAATTGTTTCCATCTAAGTGAAACAAGCCACAAAGGAAGGCTGTGTTCCCTGTGCCTGCCTGTGTTTATGATCAGGACTGACGTGACAGGAGACAAGACACGGAAAATGAGGTCATAATCAAGCAAGTGGAGGAAAAGAAGGTTATCAGGAGAAGTCAGCATGGATTTACCAAGGGGAAATCATGCTTGACCAATCTGATAGCTTTCTATGATGGCATGACTGGCTGGGTAGATGAAGGGAGAGCCATGGATGTTGTCTACCTCGACTTCAACAAGGCTTTCGACACTGTCTCCCATAACGTCCTCGTAGGGAAGCTCAGGAAGTGTGGGCTGGATGAGTGGTCAGTGCGGTGGATTGAGAACTGTCTGAATGGCAGAACTCAGAGGGTTGTCATCAGCAGCACTGAGTCTAGTTGGAAGCCGGTAACTAGTGGTGTCCCCCAGGGGTCAGTACTCGGCCCAGTCTTGTTCAACTTCATCAATGACCTGGATGAAGGGACAGAGTGTACCCTCAGCAAGTTTGCTGATGACACAAAACTGGGAGGAGTGGTGGATAAACCAGAAGGCTGTGCTGCCATTCAGCAAGACCTGGACAGGCTGGAAAGATGGGCAAAGAGGAACCTGATTAAATTCAACAAGGGCAGGTGCAGGGTCTTGCACCGGGGGAGGAACAACCCCATGCACCAGTATAGGCTTGGGGCAGACCTGCTGGAGAGCAGCTCTGTGGAGAGGGATCTGGGTGTCCCGGTGGATGACAAGTTGAGTATGAGCCAGCAGCATGCCCTGGCTGCCGAGAAGGCCAATAGCATCCTGGGGTGCACTAAGAAGAGTGTGGCCAGTAGGTCGAGGGAGGTTCTCCTTCCCCTCTACACTGCCCTGGTGAGGCCCCATCTGGAGTACTGTGTCCAGTTCTGGGCTCCACATTTCAAGAAAGATGAGGAGCTACTGGAGAGAGTCCAGCGGAGGGCTACGAGGATGATAAAGGGACTGGAGCATCTCTCCCAGGAGGAAGGGCTGAGGGAGCTAGGCTTGTTCAGCCTGAAGAAGAGAACGCTGACAGGGGGGACCTTATAAATGCTTATAAATATCTGAAGAGTGAGTGTCAGGAGGATGGGACCAAACTGTTTTCAGTGGTGCCCAGCGACAGGACAAGGGGCAATGGGCACAAACTGAGGCACAGGAAGTTCCGTCTGAACATGAGGAAGAACTTCTTCACTCTGAGGGTAACGGTACACTGGAACAGGTTGCCCAGGGAGGCTGTGGAGTCTCCTTCTCTGGAGATATTCAAGACCTGCCTGGACAATGTCCTGTGCAGCCTGCTCTAGGTGACCCTGCTTCGGCAGGAGGGTTGGACTAGATGACCCACAGAGGTCCCTTCCAACCCCTACCATTTTGTGATTCTGTGATTCTGTGAAAATGCTCTTGACCCAAGTTCCCGGGCATGCCTTGCCTTCAGACTATATCTCCCCTCACACACAGTAGATTCCTCAATAGTGACTACTCATGCTACAGTAGACGAGTCAGTTTAGAACTGTTACCAAACTAAGGCCACCAGTGTTTTCACTGGCTCATAGAATCATAGAATCATATAATGCTTTGGGTTGGAAAGGACCTTTAGAGGTCATCTAGCCCAACCCCCCTGCAGTGAGCAGGGACATCTTCAACTAGACCAGACTGCTCAAAGCCCCATCCAACCTGGCCTTGAATGTCTCCAGGTATGGGGCCTCCACTACATCTCTGGGCAATCTGTTTCCAGAGTTTCACCACCTTTCTCATAAAAAATTTCTTCCTTTTATGTAGTCTAAATCTATCCTCTCATTGTTTAAAGCCATTGCTCCTTGCCCTATTGCAACAAGACCTGCCAAAAATATTTTCCCCATCTTTCCTATAGGTCCCCTTCAGGTACTGAAAGGCTGCTCTAAGTTCTTCCTGCAGCCTTCTCTTCTCCAGGTTGAACAGCCCCCACTCTCTCAGCCTTTCCTTACAGGAGAGGTGCTCCAGCCCTCTTGGATCATCTTTGTGGCCTCCTCTGGACCCACTCCAACAGCCACATGTCCTTCTTGTGCTGGGGGCTCCAGAGATGGACGCAGTACTCCAGGTGGGGTCTCATCAGAGCGGAGTAGAGTGGGAGAATCCCCTCCCTCAATCTCACGTTCCCATTGCAAAGTTTGCTCTGAGTAAAACTTGCTTGGACTGGAAGATCAGGAGTATTTTACATAAGCCTGAACTGTATAAAGAATAACATGAAGGTTTAGGAGTAGGGTCTACAGTCCTCACCAGATAGGAGACTATGTGCCATCTGACCAAAGAATGGTCAGCCTTGGGTTGAGTTTTTCACGCAGTTTGGTGTGTAAGTATATTCACTGAATGTGTATTATAAGGAGGCGCTAACATTGCCTGTCTCTAATTTGGCCAGCAATTGCTACCAGAGGCAGTCTCTTTCTGGTCTGTTCCCTCTGTCCTGAGAGATGAAGGTATTGAATCAACGCAAGTGCTATATCCGTAACCGTATTGCACCAAGAGTGTGAAAGCCAGATGAGACTCTTCATGTTACTATATTTTAAAATCAAAATGATAGTGGCTTGTCCTACGGTTTAGAAAGAGAAGAGGATAGCTAGGAAGACAGAATTCTAGGAGGAAAGAAGGAAACTTTCCATAACTAGGGGGAAATGCTGATCTTCTGATAATATTTTTCTTTCCTAGCAGATCTCAGAGCATAGGAAAATCAGGAAGAAATTAAGTCCATCTGAATAAAAAAATAGCCATTTCAGTCAATTTTTGTTAATTTTGTTTACCTCATTTTTCTCCCATAAAAGCAAATGCCTACTGGACATATATATTATATAACTATTTTTCCTTAAAAATTAGTATGTATTTTTTACTCTGGAATTCAGATATTTAGGAATGAATATGAAGATTCCTTCAGAATTTAATTTAATCTTTATTAGGTTTAAGTAGAGGTCTGTGGAATCAGTGACTTAGGTTACGACCTGAATAAATGCAGACTAAGAATTTTCTATTTCTAAGCTTATATATATGTATAAAAAAGATAATCACCTAGGTTTTCTACCCCACATTAAGCAAAACCCTTACACCTGTAAAAGAATAATGTAACTCATTATATAAAATATTGACTTGGGACTCAAAAAATATGAATCCTAGATCACAGATCAGGCACAGACCTTCTTGGATAAATTACTGTGTCCTCTGTGTCTTTTTTTTTCCCTTTTCTGTGTAGTTAAGCTGTTTTATTATAAGCTCCTTGGCACAGGAAGGTGCTGTCTTCCATTAGCATGCCTATCACAATAGGACTTTATTTTTTACTAGTAAAAAAACTGAGGTTCTTTAACATTCTTCACAGTTCAGCTATTGGGACCTTATATCCTTTGTTTCCCTACAAGGAATCCCAACATGAAAATATTACTTTCCCTGGACAACTATTAGCAATATTTCAGACCGTGTCCTAGAGATGCTTTTACTACGGTTTTGTGTACACTGTTGTTTGTTTTCTCTGATACGGTTTCTGTCTTCTAAAACATCTTTGCATTTTGTTGACCTTTTAAAATGCTGCTTCACTCTGGGCTGATGGCTTCAATTTATTTCCTCAATAATTCACAAATTGTTTTCTTGCTTAGTATATAGGATGATCATTTTATTTAGTGAGTACTTTTTAATTTGGTTTTGTGTTCCTATATTAATTACTGTGTATTTTCCTAGGCAAATTCTGTTTATTTTTGCCAAACAAGTTATATCGCTGATACAACATCTTTTGAACATGATCACATTGCTCTGTCCTTCTTTCTCTAGTTTTAGTTCCCGCATAAACTACAAATTCTCCCCCCATCACTTACATTCAGACATACACAATCATGAGCAACAGAGGGCTTAACACTGAACCCCCAGAAACTCTGTCCAGCTTTTCCCTTTGTGGCCTACACTTAAACTAGTTTTCCATCCTACAGTTTCTTTGCCTTCGTGATGATTTCTCTTAGCCATTAATCTCAGATGTGGTGCCTTGTCAAAGGCTTACAAGTAGACTACATCCATTGAATTTCCCTTATCTACAGTGGCAGTAATATCTTCAAAGAACTCCAGCAGGTTAGTTGAGCACGACCTCCCCTGCCTGAATCTACAGTGGTTATCCTTAATCAAACTCATTTTCAAGCTGTTCTTTCACACTTTGTTATGGTAGTTTAGTTCTCCCCACAACCCTTGCTAAATTCATTGATGTATAGTTTCTTGGACTGTCTTTAATATTTTTTGAAGAAACAAGATTTATTGCATTTTTCAATCTGCAAAAATTGTTTCTAGACAGATCTGGTTTAAATTTTGTCAGTAAATAACCTTTTCTCCATCCACGTTCCTCGCTAGCTGTTTAAAAGTATGTTTTCAAAACTGATTTTGATGAGGAAAAACAAAAATCACAAAAAGTGTGTACTTCATGCTGTTTCTTTTGATGTTGGTGGGGTTTTTTTTGTGTGCATGTGTATCTGCTGTTTTACTACATGTAGTAAAAGGGAACAAACCATTGCTGTCAATACAGAGTGACAAAAATCAAAAGATTTTGGTTGCTTTGCATTCATGGAAGCAGGGAGGAGCTTTGCAGGGTGCTCTAATCCTTAGCACGGTGGGATAGCTATCGAAAGCTGTTCCAAATGCATTCTTCCACTTACAGGGAGCCAAAATGCAATGTGTCATCCTGAGGGAAATCGACTTAGTGATAAATTTACACATCTGTGACCTCCAGTCTTGATTACCGTGACTCCCTGTGCCGTGAGGTTAAAACCCATGTAATGTTGCAGCTGATAAGCGAGGCAATACACTGCCAGCACATCATTTCGGTATTTCAGAAAAACCTGGCTGAAGTCCAACGTCATGGACTTGAGCTGCAGAACTTCAGTGGGTTAGGGTGAAGTATTTCAGACACGACATCTTCCTGTGTGGCAGCAGCTCCCTGTGACTGCTGCACTCATAAACAACGGGAAAGTTTTTTACATGATTAGAAAAATGGACAAAACTTGAAGAACAGTGAAAGCTAACTATGGGGCTACCTCCACAAGAGATTCAAATGACTGCAGTTCTCTCTCTCTCTCTCAGACACATGAACACACATGTATTTATACTATATTCATTACTATTGTAACTGGGCACCTTAAGACTAATACATGTAAATCCAAATGGGAGCGTTATACCTAGACCTAAATTTCTTCATCTCTCTAATACCAGTGATGATGTCACCAGAGATGTGGCCAATACCTCATTAGTTAAGTGGCACTGCAAACTTTGTACTAGAAGAAAAAAAATATTTTGCCTAGGTCTTAAATAAATATGGACTGCAGGACAAATCAAACAACCCCCTTGATAGCAGCATACCCCTCTTTGTAAGATTTCTTTGTAGATTTTATTTGATGGGCATAACATGCTGACTGTTAAGGCCTTAATAACAAAAGCTATTGATTATTTCCTGAAATTAGCTGAAAATAGGTACTGCAGCACCTATCTTTTAGGCGCTTCCTGGCAAATGAACCCCAGAGCAGTATTCCAGGTGGACTACTTAACAGTTCCACTTTTCATAGAGTAATTGAATATTCACTGAGCAAGACAGAAACCCAACCAGGAACAGACTCTGATGTGGCGAGTAAGGCTCTCCGTGTAAGAAGGGACCGGTAGGAGTCCAGCTACTGTTCCAGCAGCTTCTTTAATATTTTATATTGAGTTCCTTTAAGCGAGGTTTGGAACCCAAACTTTCTACCTCCAAAGGAAACTTCAATGGGAAACCTTCACGGTACCAACAGGGGAGGGCCCAGGGCAGTCACAGTATATGCCAGAAAAAAGGGATGAGGCAGGCTTTAACTTTCTCAGGGAAGAGGAAGCTGAATGTAGATTTTTCACAATCTAGCTAAGTGCTTCAACTGTCAAATTACTCTCTCTACTGTGGGAAAATAAGGGGGCACCAATTCCATCCCCAAGAATATCTTATGTAAGGCCAAAGTTGGCAGGCGCACTTAAAGAAAGCCTAGCAGTTTTATCCCTATGGAAGATCATCTATATTGAAGATTACAGTGACTGTTCAATAACAGCCCTATACAAACCGACAGTATGCAATCATTCTTGAGTATGCCCAGAAATATAATTTTAGGCTCAAAGGAAAAACAGACATGTGCAAATTTGGGTGTTCCTGGGGTTAAAGTAGCCATTGAGTGGCAGTTCAGTAATCTAAGTACTAGATGTAAATATCTTCACAACAAAGGGAGACCTTTTTGCATAAATTCTTCTGTGTATTTATTTACCACTGAGTGTCCTCAACATCCATGAAAATAATTAGGAATTGAAGAGTTTAGCACACCTCAGATCTAGCTCTTGAATCAGTAAATTACATTACATTGCATAAGAATAATGAGATTTTTATTTTCTGAAATTTTCTGGTACATACGCTATACTAACCAAAAATGATTCTAGGCAGAGAGAAGACAGTTATTAAAGGATTATGCCAGCAACATAACAGTAAGGAATGTTGTTATAGTTTATCAACAAAATCTCTTTAAATAATTTCCTATGAAGAAAGACTATTCTATTAATTCAAGCAACTAAATGTACACGCCATGTGATCCTTCGGTGAAAATGGTTGGGTATTCTATACGGCATTTCTTCATATGGTAAAGTGAGTAATTCTTAAAAGAGGCAAGCTTAATATATAAACACAGGACTACACAAATTTTTACATCATCCCAAACAGGCATTAAAGTATTGTAAATTAAAATGAGCAATCACTTTTTAATTAAACATAGTATTTATTTGTAAACTTAATCTGTTTTTTTTATCATAATCTTTAGCTATTCAGACATTTTCTCATTTTAATAAATGCTTGATTTTTTCTAATCAAGCAGAAAATAAAACTTGCTTGAAAAATAATTTTGCTATCCCATTAAAACAGTCCTACTCCAAGAACTCAGTCTTTCCCTTGTCTTGATGGAAGTTTAGATTGCAGTACGTCAGATACATTACATCTTATTCCGACGTAGTCCTTTTCCAGTCATCTTTCTGAAACCTGTGTTCTTGTCAGTTCTCAAAAGCTAAGCAATAATTTTGTTTGCACAGGACAGGAATAATTAATGCCTTCCTTTCCTGAATAGACTCTATCAAGAAATATTCTGAAATTTCTCTTTTATGGAAATCAAATAGAGCCTTTTGGAATGAAGGAGCAAGAACAGTCATGGGAGACTTGCTAACATTGAAGAGATTCTGGTTTCTTCTCTCTCATACTGCTCTTGTTCATAATGGTCAGCTATGCTTCTGCTAATTAATTATTTGCATCGCTTTGTTTTGTTTTTATGATCCTGATAAGCTTTTCCACTGACAGTCCTGAGAGGAAAAGGAAGAGGCAGAATAAGGGGGAAGAGCAGAATTTGTACGTCCTGTTCAGAGCCAGCTTCAAATGCATGTATGAAGGCTGCTGTCTTCGGGAACAAGAGAAACAATTCTTTTTCAGACAGTGACAAATTTGTAAACATGAAATTAAAAGCAGAAACCTATGGATTGGAGTCCATGGAATATTTTGCATATTTTAAGGTTTGAGATAAGCCTCTATCTAGGGTCAGAATTCTCAATGTTATTTTTTATTTTTTGCAATTTGTTCTAGATCTGGGTCTTGGGAAGGGGGAAATTGGTTGATTTAGAAGGATGACATGGTTTCAGCGTTGTCAGTATAATGGACCTCTTCCTTCTAACAGAATTCTTGCAGTTTCCCTAATCTCCACAGAAACCCAGTCCTTCACCAGAGTCCATCATTAAAGCTTGTCACAACCCCCACCAGTTTTCACGAGACTTTTTGCTTATTGTCCCAGGAAAGAGAACACCATCAAGATATGACTTGTGACCAGTGATATACTGGACCACAGAGGAGCAAACAGCAAGATGAAGCTACTATACAATGCACTTTATATTAGGAATGAGCTACGAACACGCTCCATGGAAGTCGATGTCAGCGGGAGAGGAGATCACTAAGCACCTGGTTTGCTGTATTAATCTCTTAGCAGGACCTCATCTTCTAAGCATTTTCTCTGCTGTCCCTCCAGAAATATCTCATAGGGCAAAATGTTTAACATTGCTGTCATTCAGATGGTCACCATGTATAAATGTCTTTATCATTTACTGGAAAGCAAACAATCAAAGCATTACTGAGAAGAATAAAAACTACGTAATGAGATGGTGGGATAGAGGGAAGTGGCTGTTTATAATGAAATACAGACTATCGTTCTTTTAAGTGCGTAAGTGACACTGACTACAACATCATCATCATCATCATCATTAAAAATTAGGAGAAATGCATTTGGGAATCATACATTAGTGTTACTTCAAGTTTTAATATAAATACCCATATGGAATTTTTAGGTGTACATGGGAAAAGTATGTAATTTACAGATTTGACATCACCCCTTCCTATCTATCAGATGCAAAGTTCTGTGCAGGGTGAAGTATTTCCAAAGAGCTGGAAGTGCTCAGGGAAACGAGCAGGTAGAAGCTTCAAAACAAGCAAAATGCAGTGCTTTTCTGCACAGCAGGAATTAAATTGTGAAAGAGATTGTCAGAAAATAGTGTGGTAGTCTGAATTATGAATAGGTTAAAGAACAGATTCATGAAGGTTAAATTTGTTGATGAATGCTGAACATAGATGCAACCTTGGGCTAAGAGTTCCCTACACTGGCCAGAGGCTGCTGAAATACAAGGCTGTCTATATCATGTTTCTTGTAATTTTTTTCTATGCATTTGCTAATGGCCATTGTCAGAGAGAGGTTATTTTGGTCTGATTTGATGTGATGCTTTTTGCATTTGTAAATATGCGAAGACTGAAACTTAACCAAATTCATGGGGCATGCACAAAATCTGGGCACAGTTTATGTCCCTGACTTAGTTTTTCACATCTTAAGAGAGCCCTGTGTCCATCTTCAGCCTTTGTGCTGGTTGTTCCCAGTGCAGGAGTCATCACAGATTCGACCCTGGGCACTTTCCTCCATGGGAATGTGAAACAGCCACTTTGGAGCATAACAAAGAAGGTGTCTTATACTTCAGCAGGGGAGGAATATAGAGTGACTGGAACAAGAAAGATAAGGTCTGCAAAAGGAAAATTTTAAAGAAACAGCAGGGGGAAAGGAAGGGGAAAGGAAGGAGAAATAGTGTTTAATGTTGCAAATCTGATGGTGCTAGCTCTGCCAGTCCTACGAGACAAGTCATTATTTTCAGCACGTCAGCATAAAGCCTGTGTATCAGCTCACCAATTGAACTGCCACACCCATGAGGGCACTGGTCGTTATTTATCAGATCACATCAGACCTGGATCAGAGGGCACCAAGTGGCACCAGAGGGCAGCAAGTGGCACCAGGGCTCCCACCGAGGGCACTTGCCAGCAGACATTTTAAGTTTTGAGCTGTATTACCGGTTCTGCTCAGTAAGACTACACCAGTGTGCCTGTGTTACTGGAGACAGTAAGGGAAGGTGATTACGCATTGCTTTCCAGTAGGACAAATACCAGTAATGGAGATCAGAAAAAAAATCTGAATCATTTTTGATGGATGTAAGTGAACTAATCTGGGCTATGTCCTCTGTAAAATACAGGGCAGCATGGGCTGCATTTCAGAAGATAAGGTTCTTTGCTTGATTCTGGTCTTGCTGGAAATAACAGTCCCCAGATCTGAGTTTCCTTTCACAACGTTGTCCATGTTACCCATTTCATTTTCTCTGTGTTCATATAATCCTTTACATGATGGGCCCCTATACTCTAGGGTTTATCATAAAGCAAATTAATAACTTGCACTATGCACATGTCAGCATATAATGAACTTTCATTTAAAGATTAAATATAATAATAGACAAAACATCCTAGAAAATAATTGGGAGGCAGACGGCAAATGACAAGAGTAAGGATTGCTTTAAAAAAATAAAATAGTCCTGACTGAAATCCCCATTACATGCTGTCATACTTTTTCATATGTAGCTTTTTTTTTTTGCGATAGCTTATCTTCCTCAGTGGTACTATTGAAGAGTGTGTCAATGAAATGTAAGAATGATTTCCATCGGCTGCCTATGCTGTCCTCTGTGCTGAATGCCCATCCCTCACCTGGTACTGTCTGTGTCACCACAATAGCTTATTTTTTGAGAGTGAGTAGTACATTATCTTTCTAGCGTCAAAGAGTAGTTTCTTTTTTTAATTGATTTTTTGCCCCCGAGGGACCCGATCCTTGCGCACATCGCTCTTTTGCAATAGTACCTAGACAACAGTAGTGTGACTGAGTAGACCTGAGAAACAAACTGCTGTTGAGACAGTTGCAAAAAATGCTTCTGCTTCACAAAACTGCACCTGAAAGTACCAGCACTATGTGACAAAGGACATTAAGAACATTTGCACAAATCTATCCATTCTGCAAATACACTCTGCAGAGCAGACTTCAAAAGAAGTTAGGTGCCTATCCTACAGTGGTAAAACTGGCTAGATACCTTTTTTCCACCACAGCTGTAAAGCACTGTCTCACCCCTTACAAATGGCCTGCTTCTTAAAAGAAAAATGGAACCCCAAGGAACTGCAATTAGTTACCATCAACGTGGGATAAATGTAAAAATGATGAATACTCACAGAGGAAATAAAGTGGAGGTAGAACTGATTGTTTTTAATTCTGGGCCAGGACAACAGTCTCCATTATCCAATATAGCCAGTAGTCTTATGAGTCGGCTTCACTCCAAATTCTGATTCGCTGCCGCTTTTAATGTTTGCTTTGTGATCGCAAACATTTTGTTTCAGGGTACATCAGATCCAGGGGTTTCTTTTACACACACAATTACTTAAGTACACAGTTCTAAAGAAAAACAAACCACAACTTCCCTTGAGGAATCTCTCCTTCCCAAAAAAATGACACAACAAATCTAGATTTGGAAACTTCGCTTAATTCAGATACCACCTGGCAGATAACAGTAGTAAATGCTGTATATTGCTGTCTATCCATTCTCTTTACAGCACTATATTACATTCAGATCATGGTGATTCTCAACTGTAAAACTAAGTACAGTACAAATTCCTTGATGTTCAAAAGTGCTAAGGACTGCTGTTTTCTCTTAAGTCAGTGGGAACTGCAGACACTTGGCATTCCCGACAAGGAAGTAAAAATACAAATTAGGCTCTTGACAATAAACAGTACCTTCTGCCCCCTTCCCAGTGTCCTTGAACTTTGCACTAAAACTTGTTTTGCATGTAAAAAGAGCTCAGACAGATGCTTTTATTGTTCAGTGTCTACATGTTCTTTTATTCAATAAATGGATCTCCTCTTCCATCAGATATTTTGGAAAAAGAAGGCTATTTTTCCATGTTGAATGTGTATGACCTGAAGTATCACAGGTATATTCCATCCACAAGTCTGTTTAACAAACATTCATATAAGTAAGTACCACTTTACCTTAACACTCTTTGTGGATACACTGAGATGCATTACCTGTAAAGTGGACTTATAAAGTCAGTAAGGAAACAAGACAAATCGAGTTTTCTCTGTAACATGAAATCTTGACGACCCATCCTTTAGTCCTTACTCCGTCAACTTCCACTCCGAAGGCAAAGGTAGAGAAAAGTTTGCAAAACACAACTGTGCCTGTAGAGGTTGAAATTATTGTGGTCCAAACTAGATTGACAACACAATGGCTAGTACTTTAAAAGAAGATGCACGAGGCTAACTAAAAGGAGACTCCAGCTCAGTCACCTGATCCAGTATACAGAAGTTACAGATCTGGACTTACTATTTCTAGCAACAGGAACTTGGATTTATGGACACAACGATAATCAACACTAAAGAAAAATCAATTAGGTGTCTCTGTTTAAAGAGAACTAATAATCTGAGTATGTATGAAAAAAAGGAAAACTGCATTCACTTTGACAAAACAACTTCTCAATTTTCCTTCTAATGTGATATGACTCATCTCAAATCCATTGCAAAGCAGTAAACAAACTACACCAACTCAGTAGCCGTCATCTGCCAGGAACATTTTAAAAAGAAAACCATTACTGAGCTACTTTTCTTGTCTTTTACACAGAGAAACTTATTTTCCCAGCAGAAACAGCACTTCACGTTATCTTCTTTTCTTTTACCACGTTTCCCTCACTGTTAATAGCAACCTAAGAAATACCTCTTTAAGCCAGCAATCTATTTCTTAAGAGTTAAATTAAAGTAGTTTGGACTAGTTTTAGGTATTTTCAAAACAATCCATTTCACTTAAATCAAAACAGGGAAGTTCAATTTGATTAGTAATAACATCATATACGGGAAGTATCTTGGATAGTAATTTAAATATGTAGACAACAGCCTTTTGACTTCATTTCTTGTTCATTGAACTAATTTTATAATTGGAACTGTAACAAAAATAAAATTATTAGTTCATCTTTGCTCTATAATTCTTCTGTAATCTAATTTCCTCAGAATAGCTGCAAGATAAAATATTGTCATGAAGATCAAAATGACAACTATCAGCTGGCCTCTCCACTCTTCGTTATCTATTATTGTTTTTACGACTACTATTTATTATTATCATGTGGTTAATAAATGAAATCTAAATCACTCAGTAATGCATGTGAAGTCAGCTTTTCTGATGGTGTCAATCAACAGAGATCCATGAAGAGGGTTTCATGATGTTACACTTTTTGCAATAGTTCTTGTTTGCAGATTTTAAAATCTTTTGGGTCAGGTCCCTCACTGTGTTAAATGATACTAAACTGAAAAAAGAGAGCAACTTCAGTTTCCAAAAATTATTCCCTGATTCATTGCTTTAAAATTACTTTGGAGCTTCTCAAGAGTTGACAGGAAAAATCTAAATTGTCATGGCAACATGAGTTGAAGAAACCCTTCTTTGCTTTTGGCACAGATCATCTCCATGCTATGAGTCTGTTTACTAAATGTTGCTAAAGAAAGCAATTAAAGGTTAATCTCTCCTCAGAACCAAATAAATTATATAACTAGTGAAAGTCAGTGGAGTGAGATACGCTTCAGATAGGTCAAAAAATTTGAGGCACCATATATTTTCAATGTAAACGGCGTTTCTCCAATTATTTACATAGCATTTAATAATAACTAAGAGTTTGAATTCTCTTTATTATTATTAGATTTGTTCCAGCGTCCTTGCTTTAGTGCAAGTTCTCTGCGTGATATGTGGCTATAATAAAGGCTAGATTCAAAGTCCATTAAGGTTAATGAGATTTCTTTTTTTCCCCTATGAGTTCCCCAGCCTTTGGATCAGGTCCTACCTGGTCAGAATTTGACACAGAGGAACCCAAACTATTCAGCTGACTGCTGGAGTTTATGTCCAACATACCTATTTCTGCATAGCAGAATGCTTTTTCTCTGCGAACTAGCAGATCTGTTTGAAGTTAACTACATTATGTACCTGGAAAAAGGAAGGGAAAATTTCAGTATTTGCAACTGTATTAATTAAATACCACGATAAAGCCTCCTGTATATAGGTTTCATGAGAAAGCAAGATTGAAATGGCTGAGTATAGCTCGCAATCAAAATGCTACTACTGCTGCCACTGTTGACTTCATAAAATCTATTAGCGATACATTCTTCAGTGTTAGAGACACTGCAAACAATGGGTCAAAGTGTGCACTGGGGATATTTACGTGCTAAGATAAAGACAATCAATTTAATTTCTCAAGAGAGATGTCTACAAATGCGGAGGGGCACTGATTGTGATATTAGCAGTTGCTTGATCGTACTGAGGTTCTAAAAGTGAATTATAAAACAGCTTTTCCCCCAAAAAAAAATGCTTGGTATGACTCAATCTATGTATTATAAGAAACATCAGCGGGATACCAATAGAGAATCTGGCTGCTGGGGCAAAGCTAAAATAGTGTTCTTAGTCACTTGGAAGCAGTCAGATTCTGCATTGATATCCCACAGACATTAGTGAAAGCAGTGTGATTTGTCATGACCATTTGTTTCACAACCACAAGCATACAAAATTAGTCTAAAAACAAGTTAAACACTTTGCTGGGTTTTTTTCTTTTATCAAAATGGCCTTTTCAAAAACTTCACTGTTGTGTAAGAAGCATTGCTCATTCTTTCCTTTTTTCTTATCTTCACAGTTACCTGTGGTTTTTTCCTAAGGTTCAGGGCACGGCAGGTTCCACAAGCTCACATGTATTCCTGCGATATCTAGCCACTTGCTTCCCAACATCAGCTGCTTCCTGACAAAAATCACTTCCCTGTTCCTTGCACCTCCAGCTGTGTCGCACACTGGCAGTGTGATGTGGGTCCCAGCTGAACCCGTGTTATATGCACCATGAATTCAGACTGAACCCCGATGCGCTCATACAAGGCAGATTCTAGCTAAAGCATGATGCCCAAAGCCAAGCCTAAGCTCTCATTCATATATTCTGGATAAACTAAGCAAAGTGAGCCAGGCTCCCCCATCCATTTCATCAGGAGGCATTGCGAGCACAGATAAGGTGCCTTAAATCCAAGCTACAGCTGAGCCAGTATTTAAACAAGAAAATATCCTGGTTGTGGTCCCCAGTGTGTTTAGGCCCACCCTGGCACCCAAGCTTCAAACACAGGGCAAGGCTGGCTGCACTTTTGTTCCCAGTGCACTGCATGTTGCTGATGTTTCAGTACCGGTGTAAGCAAAACACAAGTTTGAATATTTGTGTTTTCTTGCACTTTGTATGTGAACACGATATGGCGAGTAATACAGGTCAAAGGAAGCAAACAATGATTTATGAAGTATAATGTCATGGCTACATTTGATCTGCAAATTGTAGGACAAGAAAAAGATATATCCCTAGCCCCAGATTTGCCCTCTGCCAAATGTCAAGGGTTTGCTGCAAACAACAGAATTGTAAGAACATTTCAATACAGAAAACTCCAATATAGGTTTAGAAATGGCTCTCTAATAAAAAAGACATGGAAAACTTTCAGACAAGAAATAAGAAAAACTTCCTGTTTGGCAAAATTGCATGAAAAAGTCATTGCCTTGAAATTGAGAATACGGCATGAAGCAAGTGCTGCAAACTGTAATTTTAAAATGCTGACCATACTTTCTGCAAGTTTGCAAAACGAACACTGGCACACAAAGTTTTATCCATTATTATTTATTCAGCTCTGTCTCAGCTGCAGTGCTGCAAACGTTTCTTTTGGAAAGCCACCGTACAACAGAGACATGAATACAGAACACGATCCTGTACTTCAGTATCCATGGGATACTGTAGGAGAGACATAAAACATCCAAAGACTAAAATGATACGAGGTTTGTCTCTATATCGTCCTTCATTATTTCTTTAAGGAACAAGCGAAGGCAAAAAAAGAGGAAGCAAAGTAGAAGTCAGATAAAACCTTGCTTGGAGGTATCAGAGGTACTGTTTAAAAACATACGACATCCATAAACATGTAAATCTTTTAATATTACCAAGATTGATTGCTCTGATTCATCCAGTTTCCTTTTTTCAGTTTTACACTGATGTAAACATTGTCAGAAGTTCTCAGTCACGAGAGCTCACACTAAACACTGTTGGGCTCCACTATCCAGCTGCAGTATCTACTGTGTCTGCCTTATTCGGAGCAGCAACTTTTTCAAAATGGGCCAATCCAGCTACTGCTGAAATCAACAGAAATTTCAGTTTCCACTGCAGCAGAATAAGGCCCTCACAACTATCCGAAGTTACCTTTTTTACTTGACGGTGATGACTCAAAAAATGAAGTTGAAAGAGGTGGAATCACTATTTCAGAATATGCATGAATGTATTGTTAAAATGCACAATTTAATAATTATAAAGCTGTAACAAACTGTGATTAATTTTTATGCTGGAAATTAAAGCATTACTATAATCGCAATAAATTGTGATTTTTTTTTGCTTATCTTTTGCTAAAAGCAAATCATTGATGATATTCTGATTAATCAAGAGGAATTCTGGTTAATCATCAGCAACATTACAGTGATTAAATCTTGCTCTGCCCTTTTAACTGAATGTGCCCTCCAGGTAAAAATGGCAAGAAACTTTTTTTTTTGAGTAAGAGATGCAGAAAAAAAGTGATCTCCAAGCAAGTAAGACGTGTTATTGGCAATAAGATGCAGTATTACTCTTGCAAGAGTTTTCAGTGCATGCGTGCCTCCATTTACCCTTCAATTACTAAATGCAGGCAATTGATAAACGTTGCCTTTGTGTGGCAATGTAACACTAGCAATAATCCAAGTAATTTGTTTAAGCAGTTATTCCATTGAGAAATGCTTACAACAAATACAGTGTAGATTTTTCTTAAGTGCAATAGAAATGTCACATAGTTGACTGAAGTCTTTCATCCAGCCAGAACAAAGAGGTGTGAGGACAAAGTAGGATCTCACAGTTTTCCTCAGACATTAGTGGCATTTTTCTTTATTTCAAAAGTTACTGGTTAATAAAAATGGTTTCAAGCAAATCCAATTGACGTAGAAAATAAAACATGTAAGTAAAAGAAAGTGATTCATACACATTAGGAGAATTTCCATATGATTCTCATTCTTTGTTCACTGCAGAAAATGGAAGAACATCCAATTTAGCTCAGTCTGATCTGGCTAATTTTGCAGCCATATGGAGAACTAGAGGCCAGATTCTTATTCGATGACCCTGATTTAAATCCAGCTGTATTCTCGAGTTTTATTAGCGATCATGTCTCACACTTCTGCTACCGCTTCGGCGGATTGTGCAGTGAAACCAGCAACTCCCCTTTCCACACCGCATCCCTCTGCTGGTTACAGGCAGCCCGGCACTACACTGCAAGACTTGTGCTTACACTTCAAGCTGTTTGCTAGCAAAATAATGTCATCATGGTCAAAGAGATGTGGCAGTTCAATACAGATCTGAGCAAAATCAAATTACATCTTATCATTAAATTCATTGAAGGTTTTATACAGTCGCACTACTGAGCAGTTACTTCTCCGAAGAAAGGTTACGAGAGGAAGTTTAATGTGACAGTGTACAGACGACATGTCTTGAAAAAGTTAGTATCGGTGGTCCCTAAGGCTCTTCAGCCTTTCTAGAGAGCACGGTAAATCTTGAATGCATTGGTTTCTGTTTAAAATATTTACAGTTTCAGATTGTTCCTGATTTGCTGGGGCCAAAGTTTTCAAGAATGTAAATGGTATTGAGGCCAAAGTCCCATAGATGTCTTTTAAAAACTTACATATATTAATGCATATGTAATACTACCATATAACAACAATAAGATGAAGAGCTAGATTCCATGTTTGTATAGAAAAAACAGTCTGCTGGGGAAAAAACATGACAACTGCCCCCCACCCCCCCAAACCCACACCTGATCAAAATCATACATGTCTGCACAAAGGGACACGGGAGTGACAGTCAGTAAAATAAACAGAAAACAAACCACAGAATTGTTCCTATGTACAGATCACAGATGGCGCTGGGTGCCTTAACAGATTTCAACACATCCTGAAGTTCATGTGAGCTCCTGCCTGCATGTGCTTGTGTACCACCCCCGGCACTGCACACCAGTATCCTGTTCCCACACATGCCAGAGAAACCAACAACCTTGTACTGGCCAACGGTGCAAATTCAAATCTCATCTGTGGGTTCAAAGGTCTAAAATTAGTGTTTGGGGAAATATTTGTTGAACTGATTTGCTGTCCACTACATTATATTCAAATTGACCATACTTCCTATTCCTACACAGTTAAGGACATCATATAAATATCTTGATGGAAAACTGGGAAAGATACAGATCTTATGAAAAAGTAAATGCATTTTTACATTAAAATATTATGTGGTCAGAGCTGGCTGTTCTCTTTCCTGTCTTTCTATAGCCAATTCCTCACTGGGCTGGGGGATGGGGAATGCATCCATCGAATACTTGGGTTTGCAGCTGGGTATTTAACACCTAGCTCTGGTGTTCTTTTAAAAAAATCCTTTTTTTTCAGCTCATTTTCTGTAGAATTGCTTCAGTCTTCTCTGGAAGAGGATGGAGCCTCTCTAGAGAGACCAGCTTCACAGTTTGAGAAACACTGCTTTGGAGAGAGAGAGAAAATACACGACTTCAAAAGAGACAAACACTCTCAGTCCAACTGGAGTAGGCCTTAAACATAGTGGTAACTTTTTGTGATGTAGTCATAGCAATTATTTTGACAAAGTGATAGCAGCAAACAGAGAGCACATAAAATGTTTTGGGTTTTATTTCTTTTTTTTTTTTTTTAAACAAAATCCTAAACTGTAGATGTGGGAGTCATTTCACTGTCTGGATTTAATTTAAGAACAGAAATGTTTTCCCTTTACTATTTCCATTAATCTGAATGATACCTCTGTGCATAAGCCTGCTAATGCCCATTTTGTTTGAGGCAATTAGGTGGCGATGAAGGTGTTGCATTTGGTTATCTGAACAAGTCCAGGAAACGATCCTGAAAACATGTACCAGGACAATTGTCAGTATTAAGCAATATGTATTTCTACACTGAAAATAGCCTGTCCACAGACCTTAGGTTGCAGCAGAAAGGTACTTCTTTTATCTCGAATTTTAGTCTGAGTTCAGTCTAAATCTAGCATTTGTTCCCTAGCAGTATGAATTTTTACAGAAATGATACTGATGTGTTTTGTGTTTCAAGTAAATCAATAGTTCTTTATGTTTGCTTTTGGTAGGATATAACCAATCCGAATTTGCAAATGGCTCTATAAAGAAGCCCACCTTAACATGCAGAGCTGAACACCCTGCTGCCTGTCTTCTTGAAGCATAACTGCTATGATAGGGTAGTCCTGGGAAAGTGGTTCCTTTAAATGACTCCATACTAACTTCTCTTGATGCTTAAATCATAATGGACAGGGAAGAATCCCCCAATGTATTCCAAAATACTCAGATGCGTCAGTCAGACAAAAGGAGTAGGAAGAAATGTATAGAACTGCACCTCAAGTCTACCACAATGAATGATGACGTATGTTCATTTTCGTCCTTTCTTGCCCCTTTAGAAAGTTACAGAAAATCGCACAGCAACAAAGGGATTACATTGCATTTCATGACGAGGAACAATGTGGAAAGCAGCCCACCTCTCATCGTACCAAAAGATAAGGGAATGCCTGTGGCGACACCTCCAGAAATTCAGCGCTTTTTTTTTCTCTCATAAAATGCCCAAAGCAACCAAAACCCGGGTGAATTCCTATTCACAGGGACTACCAAATGATTCGACTACCAAGGGGCTGCCGAAACAAAGAGTTCTGGGCATCTATTAATTAAAATTTTATGTCCTCACGAAAGCCTAGGCTCTTCATGTTACCGAGGAAGGAGTTCTTTCACTCTCTAAACTATAAATGTAATTTCAGCCTGAGGATTACATTTGACTAAATATAGATACCTGTGCTCGACTGCCTGGGAAGGTAAATGGGAAAGAATTATGTCAAATGTCCCCGCTGGTTCCCCTTCTACCTGTTGTTTGACTTCAATATTGAGTCAGTTTGTAGCCTTTAAGTAGGTGTGTTGCTGCTCCACATTAAGCGGAGTACAATTACATTCTGCAGAGCAGCATCGGAGGCAGTGCCCAAGCGTCGCTGGCGGAGCCTTGCGTGTAAGCAAAACACGTCGGATCTCCGCTCAACAACCACGATCCAGCCTCTAGCTTTTCACATGTGCTGTCAGCCATGAAAAGAAAACACTTAAATGTCAAACGACAGAACCAGCTACTGAGTATTTAACAGACGAGCGGCGGGTGTCGGCCCGCCCCGGGAGCCGGGACGGCCGGGCCCCGTGAGCGGCGGCCGGGGGCGGCTCCTCCCGCCTGCGGGGCCAGGGGCGGCTGCCGAGCCCCGCTCGGGCCGGGGGACCGCGGCACCGGGTGGAAGTTCGGGCAGGGCGGCCCCGCCGAGAAGTCCCCGCGCAGCCCCGTCCCCCGCAGCCGCCCGCTCCGCGCCCGGCAGACCCCTTCCTTCCCCGCGGAGACGGCGCGGCCGGGGGCAGCCGGATCCCGGCCGAGCGGCGGGGCCACCGGGCTGGCGCGGAGCCCAAGAAGCCGGACCGGGCAGAGCTCCCGCCCGGCTGCGGGCAGACCGGGCAGAGCGGCCTTCCCCCGCCTCCCTCTCCCTGCGGATCGCGCCCGGGGGTGCCGGGGGGTGCCGACACCCTGCAGTGCCGCCCGGGCGGACCAGGGAGCCCGGCCGCGGGCACCCGCCGGGCGGGGAAGGCTCCAGCCTCGCCCGCCAGCCCGGGCCGCGGTCGGCTCGCCCTGCTCTCCCACCTCCCCCCCAGCCACCCCCGCACCGAAAAAAAAAAGCGGTGAGAAAAATAAAATGGTGGGAACGATGTACAGCGCCTTGGAGGGGTGAGGGGAACCGTGCTCCCGGGGGCAGGCAGCAACAGCCGGGAGCGGGGAGGGAGAAAGCAGAGGCTGTAACGGGGACAGGTGCTCAGCTGCCAGCAGCCTCCCTCCCTCCCACCTCTCTCCCAGCACGAAAAAGCGCAGGGCTGATGAGAGGCGAAGTGCATAACGGGGAAGTTGTTGTCTCCAGCGATGGGGCTGAGGCCAGCGCCGAAGTTGTGTAACCCAGTTCTCCACCGTCACCCCCCTCGTCTCTCCTCCCTCCCCCCCCCTCCACTGATTTTAAGGAGAAACCCAGCGGGGGTGGGAGACGCTCCCCACCGCACACCGAGCAGAGAGCAGCCCTCCTCCCTCGGGCACGGGCAGGCAGCCGGCGGAGGGGAACCCTGGCCCCGCGTCCTCTCCTCCTGGGGAGCGGAGCCGGCCGAAGGCAGGCGGGGGCCGCTCTCCGCGGCCACCCACTCCGCGCCACCCTCCCCAGCCCGAGCACGGCAGAAGTCGGGGAGGCGGGAGGAGGGGAGAGCCAAACTTGCCAGCCCGGGGACCGTCCCTCGCCCGGCACCGAGTGCCGCTCGTTCGTGCGGGCGCGGAGAGCCAAGTGTTCCCAAACTCCGGCGCTGCCCAGGCGGCCGGGTGCCCGCGGCCCCGCTCCCGGCGCCGCAGCGGCCGCTGCCCAGCGCTCGGGGCTGGTTCCTCCCGGGTCGGGAGTCGGGGATGCGGGGGGAGTGAACGGCCGGGAACCGAGTCCTCGGGGAAACACCGGCGGAGCCGGCGGGGAGAAGGCATAGCGGGCTGGGGGAGGCTGCCGCTTCCCGGCGCGGAGCCGGAGCGGGGGAGAGAGCTCAGCCGAGCGGCTGGGGTGGGGGGGGAGTCGGTGCCACAACCACAGCCTGCGCGAATCCAGTGCGAGAAACCCGAATCTTACCCTGAGCCGCAGTGAGGAGCCCCGCGCAGAAAACCAGCAGAGACTTGAATTTCCTCCACGCAGTCATGTCCGCGGTTACTCCACGCACACACACACTCACGCAAAACCCCCGGCGGCTCTTCGCGGCTGCGACCGCGTCCTCGGAGCGGCGGCGGGGCCGGGGACAGCGCCGAGCGGCCGCCGCCGGGCGCGGGGAGGCGGGGAGGAGCCGGCCGGGTCCCGAGCGCCGCGCGGCGCCCGACGCCTCCTGCAGGACTGCGCGGGCGGCTCGCGCCGCGCTCCTCATAGCGCCGGCCCCGCGCCGCTCAGCGCCCGCGGAGCCCCGGCGCCGCCGGCCCGCCGCCCGCCCAGGGGAGGGACGGGAGGGAGCGGAGAGAGGCACGCCCGGCGCCGCGGGCAGCGCCGCATCCACGGCCGCCGGCGGGAGAGGGAGAGAAGCGGGGAGTGCGAGGAAGAGGAGGAGGAGGAGGAGGAGGAGGGGAGACGGAGGGAGGGATCGCGGTGAGAGCAGCGCGGCGGAGCGGCTGCCAGCCACACGAGAAGCCGCCGCCGCCGGACTCAACCATCACTTCCCAGGGAGAGGGGAAGGGGCCGGCGCTACGCAGCCGGCGCACGCCAAGCCCGCAGCCGCCCCGCTCCGACGGCCGGCCCCCGCACGGCCCCCCCCGGGGCGGCCGCGGCCTCCCCCCCTCCCCTGCCCCGGCCACCGCCCCCTAGAGCGCCCGGGGGGAGCAGGCTTCCCCCCGGCCCGGTGCCGTCTGGGGCGGGGAAGGGTGGCAGCTCCAGGGCTACACCTGCTCGGAGGGGTCCCGCCGCACGGCCCCGGCGCCCCATGCCCTGGCTCTGCCCGCAGGCCGGCCGCCGGCTCCGCCACCCACGCGTGGGGTGGGAATCCCTGGCCCTAGGTGAAGCTTCCCGCTGCTTCGGCCCCCGCTCGGGAGGGAGGAAGGCGTTCAGGTCCGAGATGTGCCCTGCTCGCTCCTTCTGTGCTGCCCATCAGAACAAGCTGCCGTTCCTGGGGGGAAGGAGAGGAGCCAGCTTCCCCTTGAGGAACGCTGCTTTGTCTTTAGGCTGCCGTTCCCAAGTGCTCCCGCTGCCAACAGGAATTCCTGCCATTAACCATCCTTTCCAAAACAACACAAAAAAATCCAAATCAGGCATGGCAGTAGGAAGGCAGAGGCCCCACCACCACCCCCCCCGGAGCCAGCAGCGTTGGTTCCCTGAGCCCAAGGGAAAGGAGATGGTGACCCAGGGCTGGCCTGTTGCAGGTCCCCACGTTCCCGCCGCTCCAGCAAGCGATACCCTTTGCCAGCAAGGGTTTCTGCGTCAGGCCTACCTGCAAACAGGATGGCAAAAGAGCTCCCAAACCCGACTTTCAATCCAGAAAGGATTGTACAGATTACCACCACTGCACACTGGGCCTGGCGCCGTCATTAATGCTTGCCCGTATCCGTAATTAAAACACAAAGGCTTACAGGAAGGAAAGACAGAGATGCGAACACCTTTGGAAAGGTAGTTTCAAGGTTGTAATTACTCATTTATGATGAGTTTTCTTTCCTGGTGAAATATGCAAAGTTGTTTTCTCATTGTAAGTTGCAAGAAGGTGGTGAATGGGCGCTGAACGAGGGAGGCTGACTTTGTAATAAGCTTGTATTTATGTGTAAACGTTGCGGTTCTCAAAAAAAAAAAAAAAATATATTTTTAGGGACAGGCAAGCTGCCGAGAAAGACGTGGCATTGCTGCCATCTCGTGGCAAGCCTTCCCTCCCTGCCTCCCCCTGCCCTGCCTTTCCCCACCGCCCTTCCCCGTAATTCCCGGCCCCGCCGCGCCCCGCAGCCGGGCCCGAACCCTGCCAGAGGAGGGATCCAGTCTTTGTATCCATCCGTGTTTTAAAAAACACGCCTCGGGGGCTCGTTTTCGCGTTCGTGAAAACGAAATGATGTTCATACTTGTTAGTACCAGACATCATGTAGCCAAAATGCTGCGCGGAATTCCCCAGCTCCTCGTGTACATCCTTCCACTTACCTACTCCCTGTCGGCGGACTGGGGGGGGATTCGCTAACCATTGTGAGAAAGGCAGAAACGGTCGCTAAGCTGAAGATGAGACTCTTGCTTTCTGGCCCGCAGTAGTCTGAAGCTTGGATTTCTGAAAGATGGTATTTTTGCATTGCATCTGACCCAAGAGATTACAGTGGGTTTTACTTTTGCTTCCTATTGAGTTGGAATAGTTAGAAAGTCATAAATAAACTCCATTTATGGCTGTCTGGGTCTAATTGAAAAAAGTAACAAGTGTATCTTGTTTTGCTGTGCTGTTTAAGTAAGAACTCTTGATTTGACAAGTTGCTGTTTAACTGGGCTCGCAGCAGATTTCGCAGAAGCTCCAGTATGAGATAAAATGTGCTTTCTTGGTCTTAACTCGCCCTGGTTAGATTTACTGTTTTCTGAGGGCTGCCATTCTTCTGAGGATTTTCTGGGCTTTACTGAGCTTTTGGGACGTGGTTCCTTCTCTGATGAGTTAAACAAGTGGTAATTTCTTCCCCTCGTAGCACCTAGGTACAGCCAAATAGCTGGGCACTGTAATCACCATCACTGCTAAAGATGCCTTCTCTCCTTTCTTACATCCTATGACAATAAACCGTATGCATACACATTGCTGGCCTTCAGCACATTATCAGTCTTCACCGGAGTTCGTGTCTTACCGAGGTAAATGGGTCATCACAGACACACACACACTACCACCACCACCCCCCACCCCCAGCTAACATTTCAGGCTCTCTGCAGACTCAGGTAGCTGTCACAGCGACTTTTACAAGCCCTGTGTGACTCAGAGGTTTTGCCAAACCCGAAAGAGCCAGAAGGTGACTGTGGAACCAAAGCTTGGCATTCCAGGAGGCATCTCCACCAACCTGACTTGAGCTGCGCATGGAACTGCTGTACCTAAACACTGTAATTACAGAAGATGATCTAACCTAATGACTGTAATCTCTCTATTGTATTTTAACTACCTAATGTAGTACCATAAAATCCCCGAAGTTATGATTTTGAACAGAGGCAATATTTCTCTCTGTTCCCTATAGACGGTATGGGGGAGTGTATATGTCAAGACTGTTTGTACTGATCGGAGCGATTTAAAGGTAACTTGACAGGGATTTATTTTTAATTGAGAGCTTGTCCTTTTGCTTCCCTATACCATATAAAAAAAAAGGTCTGAAAGGCTAGATTTCCCCTTTCCATTTCATTTTTCTGCTTGTTGCGTTAGGAATTTTGAATCCGCGTTTCTCTGTTGTTGCTTTCTGGGAGAAAGAATCATCTTTCTATAAGGTGCAGGAATATTTGTGTGTATCTAAGCAAAACTACTGATTCAGAACATAGCTAAAAATGTACTACGTACTCATTAAAAAGGGATGCTTGGGGGACCCCATAACCACAATTTGTACTTGCCAGTGGAGACAGAAGGCAGTAGCTTTCTGCCAGGAGGTTATTGCGAAGTCTTAAGTTAAAAAAAAAATTGAAATTTAAAATTTAAATAGTATCTTGGGGGAAAAAAGTCTATAAGAAGAGAAGTCTGCAGCAGAACACAGATTTAGGGCTAGGAAGTCAGAAAGTCTTCTTCACGAGCAACTTCATCAAAGTGGGGGTTTTTGTCACACAAGCTCTTTAGTTGTTCGCAAAAACAGAGAGCAGAGTTCCAAACACCGTCACTTACCACATTCTCTTTTCAATAGGTCTTTTTTCAGACTTGAAACATTTAATGCTTTCTTTAGTCATAATAGACTTCCAGACTGGAACAATAAAAACGTTTATATGTACATATGTTCCTAACCTCATTTTGTTATACCGTAAAGAATAAAAAGGCCATGCCACCCACAGACTGTGTACAGTCAGAAATTTTGTTGCTTGGATTCAGATTTTACTCTCCTTTCTTTTTTTGGTAATATTCTGTCCAAACTAGAAGTTTCTCTTGCAAGATTGACAAGAATGATGACTACAGCTACATCAACTACAGCTGCAACATCAGCTACAGATACATCAATGTTTTTATATACTGTACCTGCACAGGCCAATAAAGGTAAGCATCAAAAGTCTTCTGAGCTGGAAACAGAAGGAGAAAATCGGAGATAGTTGTATGGTAAAGATGCCAACAGGCTGGCAGGCGGGACACTTCAAGGAAATACTGGTCAGCAAGAGAGGCTGTTATGGTACTGTTGTTCAAAGGGCCCCTGGGGCTAAATTAGTTGCTCTACTATGTTGTATTCCCTCTGGAGTGCTTAGTTTAGGGGAAACAGTTGGCAAGGCTGTGGGGGGAGATGCAAGTTGCCTGTTTTTAAGTACGCTCAAGCATTAGCTCCTCAGGGATGGGCTCTAGCACACTGGTTCCTTTCTAAGCACATACACAGATCCCACCTGTCCTTAAGGTGACATTAATAACTGATGTTAGGAAGATGAGACTTCTGAAAAACATTTCTGCTGTTGAAGGAATGTGGGGGTTGTAGGTGGCAGCCTTCAGGATGCCTACAGGAGACAACACTGAGGTCGTTCCACTTAGGTACTGTTGCTCAGAGGATTAGCTGTTTTGGTTTTGGAGGGTTAACAGAGGAAACAGGAACTTAGCTGAAGCAGTTCAAGGAAAACAGATGATTTGTTTTCTAATTAAGCATAAGGAGATCCAACAAAGCATGAGGTATGCTATGTAAGAAAGTTTGAAGCAGCCTATTAACATGTGGGTAACAGTAGCTAACATTATGGTCTAAACAGACAAGCAAGTCAGTGTCTTGACAGTGAGTGAAATGTGACAGAGTGTCAGCAAGCTTTGAGAACGAGAAGTAGTAACTCCTACCAGATGGGAGAGATAAGGAAGAGCCAGTGGAGGGAAGCAAAGAATAGCTCAGAAAACAGTATTTTTGGCAGCAAGCTGATTGGACATGGGAAGGGCAAGACCAGATTTGTCAAAGCTGGAAAGATACTGCTATTATTGAGACAGAAGAATAGATGTTTGGTCACGAGGAGACTTTGGTCATACCTTTCAGGAGGGCTCCACACCCACATGTACTGAGAGTCTGAGACAGTGACTCCTAGTTACTTCACTTGAGCTGTCTTGCCTAAGAATGGCCATGGTGAGGTCATAGCTACAGCTATGTAGCGTCTTAATTATGGGTGCATGTTGGCTATATTAACAGAGTGCTTGGTTTAGCATCTATTGAATTGCTGTAACTTGAGCTACCATGGGTCTCCTGTACTATTTCTTTTTGCTCTTGCAAGAGTCATGCTTCAACCTAGCTCTCTGTGTGTGATTTCCTCATGATGAGCCATACATTTATTTTAGTCTTAAAACCCACTTAATAGATACTAAAGTGTTTTTTTTAAGTGTGGAATAACACTTAAGTTAGACTCAACTTGTTTTTTGAGCTAACCGGTTTAGTGTACGGGAAAGGAGAAGCTGTCTGTTTTGTTCATGATGAGTTGGAGATGGTGGCTACATATACACGAGAAGATGTCAGAGAGGCAGGCTGAGATTTCAATTTGGACATAAGGAGATTAGTCTGGAGTAGACTAGTATATCTGTGAGTCATTAGCAAACAGATGGTAGCTGAATTTGTATTTGCTGATGAGATCACACATAAACAAGATGTAGAGAGAAGAGAGAAGGAAAGCAAGGACAGAAAACCCACACAGCAATCCGAAGAGTGGATGAGAAGCAGGTTCTCAGATATACCACCTTGGTAATCAGGTGAAGAGAGACTTGATGAAGACTGCCAGTATGCTAAGAAGAGCTGTGTGTCAGGAATGAGTGGATGAAAACGGTGTCTTCATGAACTTTAGGTAGATAAACTTTAGAGATTTTGAAGTGAATAGTTTCATATGTCTCTGAAGAAGGTTGAAACTAAATCAGAGAAAACTTGCTTGGAAGGGATTTCTGAAAGCGTTATAGGAAGAGCTCTCATGTTCTTCTCATGTTCTCGTTCTTCTCTCATGAAGAATGAGCTGATAGCTGGGAGTTGAAAATGAAATAATGTGACACGTGGTTAAAATCATGCCATTTCTACCATGGCAAAGACTAATCCATAAATAAATTGAGGGATAAATTGTCAGAAGAGAGAAAAGAGGACAAGGAGAGTACAGGTCATGAGAAAAACAGTGAGAAATCATGATAATGATCATGAAAGGTATCAGATGGCTGGGTAGAATGGAGACATTGAAGCAGCTAAATGAGTCAAAGGAGGCAAACAGAAAAAACTTTTGAATCAGTGGTAAAAAAAAATAAAAGAGAGTTAATAGTTAAAGGAGAAAAAAAGAGGAAGAAAGCTAAAGCAGGAGTAATTTTGAGCAGTTCTTTAAAAACTATTGATACGCACCTCTTCTAGCTAGCTTACTTGAGATTTTTATTGCTTATTAGATATTTCTCTCAGTTAAGGTTGAGACTATTATTGTGGTTGTGGACACTTCATACGCAGAGAACAAGGTATATTGCAATAAAAAATCAAACGTTAACAAGAACAGTTAGTCAAGTGTCTAGCATCGCCTTTTTTATCTCACCTTGAGACTGCTTGGTTAGTCTTAAATTCTGCCAGATTGCCAGAAGAAAGAAATTCCAAAGATAAATCAGTCCTTCTATTCTGACATTGAGTTTTTGACTTAGATTTTAATGTCAGGGTCTTCACAAGAAGTGTTAACCGTCATGATAGGAAAACAGAGAGAATGCACAGATAACCAGGTGCGCAATCATCAATGCTTTAAAAATAATCACTATCAACAAATTACACTTAGACTCGAAGAGGCCTTGACTGAAGTGACTTAATCTCTAGAGATATATTCACTTTGACAAGTGCTCCAGGAAATGAGTTCCTATGGCTTATACTAACTGAATGTTTCAGGTACGTTTCACCCAGTCAAAAGAAAAGAGTACTGCAGTAAAGACATAGAGGATTGCTGTGAGGTTCCTATTAGCAAGATATTGCTGCAGTTTTCTGCGCTCTGATGGTGGGCTCTTTGGGTGTGCAAAGCTGGAAAGCAGTGTAATGATGACAGTCCCAGTAGAACATCTGGGGCACAAATAATCTTGTGAAGCCCACGTGTATATTGTCAATAGATGTTGCAGAAATAACTTCCAACACACCTCAAAATATTTCTTCAGAGTAGATGAATTTCACGTATGTACCTTACTCACCTAATTTGTACGTACCCATACTTCAGGGATCTTCTGATGCCAGAGTTCCTTACACAGCGAGTGGTCTGTGCAGGCCCGCACAGGGAGACTATTTCAGTGCTTGCTGGATTTTACAGCTAGTAATTTTAACATTTAGTTATATTGACTGGAAAAAGAATTTGATGGTCTGGTTTAAGCAAACTGCTTGACAAAGTCAGGTTTAAAATGATCTAAACATCTCCAAACTGTTTGCTCAAGTTCTTTTTCACTTACGTGCTAATATGCTTCTAATTCCTGTTTCCGTCTCGTGATGTGGCTGCACAGAGGAGTTACAGCATTATGAACAGGGGTGCGTATATGTAGATACACCAAAGTGATTTCTTCCCCGTGTATGTGTTCTAACCCTTCATTAAGGAAAAAAGAGGTGTATTCGTCTTTCCTTCAAAGGCAAACAGCCTCACAATTACTGCAAAGTGATAGAGTACACATGAACGCTTACTGCAATTATCCAGCGAAGCCTTTGCATACTGGGAATCTGATCTAAGTGGCAGCCTTTCCATTGACTTCACTGATGACAGGATCATGTCCTATAAAAGTAACAAGGCTACCGTCTTGGCTGAGTGAGAACGAGATATAAAATTAAGTATCATTTGCATTCAAATTTCAGTTGCAATGCAGCATTACTCCTAACAGCTATGTATAAGCATGGGAAAAGAATAATCTACTGATGGAATTTTGTACCTGTAAAGGAAGAATTTGATGTGTTCTTCCTGTAGTAGCCCGTTATCAAGTCAATAACATCTCCCTCCATAGGAAAAAATCCAAGGGGCCCATCGCCAGAATACAGTGGTTAGGAAGCGATCGTGTAGTTTCATTTTCCTACTCAGATACTGACCAAGCCAGATGGGGATCAACTGAGTCTTTGAAATGCAAACATTGCTGGAGATGACCCATCAGCATAACCTCAATTATCTTCCTAAATATTGGGTGGCCTGACTTTGGACAGTAATTGGCTTTGCTAATATCATCCAAAGACGGGTTTTTGAGCAAGAGCCTAACTGCTGCTTAAGTAAAGCTGGCAAAAAGCCCTTCTGAAGAGAGGCATTAATGATCTTCATCAATAATGAGCTTAAGTGTCTCTCTGCTTGCTTTAACCAGCCATGAATTTTTCATCCGGAAAGATTGAAAGAAGGCAGAACTATGTTCTACCCTTCATGCATGAAACTAAAGGAGGTCTAGCCTTTTTCACTGAATGAATTTTTTGTTCTTTGCAATCTCATTCCCTTCTTGAATATCATTTTAGCCAGCTGTTCTAAAACAGTGAGTTCCAAGCAGTGATGATCTATTCTTCCTTCTTAGTCCTTTACAGTTCATCTACTTGCTAAGTTGCCATTTTCTTCCTCTCCCAGCTTCTAACTTAAGAGTTCCTCTCTCTCTAAAAAAGATATGGAAGAGGGGCTTTTCTTATTGAGAAGATCAGTAACACAGTCAGCCTGCATGACTTCTATGCACTAAGAAAAGAACTTACCACAGAAATAACCTGCCTCTCATTTACCTTTTCCTTTCCTGTTAAGTCTCCATTTCTCTCTTTGTAGGGAGCATAACTCCTGAACTGCAGATCTGAAAGAATCAGATGGAAGGATATCATCTCTGTAATTTTTCACATGGACCTATTTCTCGTTAAATTAGTTATTTGTTCTTTGCATTACGTACAGGTCATGTTTATCTGGCATTGTCTATATCTCTGTATTTTGAGCCCTCCATCATATGGTAGTAGAATGGAGTGAATGAAAAGCAGAACAATGTGCTTCACTAGTATCTATTCTAAGCATGTAATAATGTCTTTAAATATTTTTTAAGGAAATTACTAACTGAGCAATTTGGAATTTTATTAATATTTGGGGTGATTATTGTTAGGAAAAATAAGGAACTAGAAATTCTGAGTGTTGTTATCTGTGGTTCATACTTCCTTGTGGGAACATGAGTCTTTCTATTTCAGCCAGTGTAAGATTTGGAAAGTAGATCAAAATTCATTTAATACTGGGAAAACCACATACATTCTTATGGCAGCATGCTGGAGTCTGTGTGAAATAACTTCAGTGCCTGGGAGGGAACTGGTGTATCGTAAGACTCCGTGAGCCCATGAGATTGAACTGGGTCACTTCATTAAAGGCAGTTATAAAAAAAGTTGTTAAAAGGTAATGGAATACTGCCGATTTAGAGTTTGTTCGAAATAGATTCTGCCAATCTGGAAAAACCTTAATGAAGCATATGTGGCACGATCATTTTTTTTTTCCCCCACAAGACCTTGGTACTCAGTCATTTATTATTATTTGCTTTTTGTTTAGAATATACAGAAGTGGGTAATAATGGTGTTAGTGTATTCCTAGTTCACAGCATGTGCAGGAGGTATTCACACTGTTCCAGGTCCCTATGTTCAGATCCTGTGCTGTCGGTACAGTTAATGCAGAGATGTAGAGATTAAGACCCATTTTACCTAATTTTGGGCACCTAGCTGAGACATAGCGAGAATTCAGATAGTATCTGATCATATTCTGTATCTGAGAGTATGTTCTGTATTTGCTGTGTAGGTAGCTTGCAGAAATTGTATGCCTAGCATTAGGTGGAAGGCCTTGATCCTTCTGTTGAGTGGAGGAATGACTCTTCCCAGTCATCTATCCACAGTGATGGCGTGCACTTCTTCATTGCAGCTGGACTGCTGTGCTTTCCACAGCAGAAAAAAGGCAGGGCTCCTTGAAGGTGTGGGGGGTATGGTGTGATCGCTATCACAGGCGGAGGGAAATTCCTGGTATCTTTTCCATTTTGCGTGCTCATGGAAGAGTCTGTCAGTCAATGGCTTTTATTCCTTTGGCTTTAAAATGCAATCTCTTTCAAAATAAGAAAATGTTGCATTCTTTTCAAATATAGGTGATTTGCTTAAGGTTTGCAGTGAAAACAAGAATACATAATACAGAGTCAGCACTGAGTTGATTTGTTATACTTAAAGCTTCTAGGCAAGATTTTTCAAAAAGGCACGAGGGAGTTAGGAGCCAAACTCCCTTTGGCGTTCAGTGGGTGTTCAGCATCTAGCTGCCTATTTCTGCTTTTGAAATATTCTCCTGTAGCAGTAAGTGGTCGCATTGTAATGGATAAACCAACAAAAAACTAGAGCAGTCTGTCTTTTTTCTGACTATTAAAATGATACCCCTTTGAAGAATTAAAGTTCTTAAAACAGAAAAAGAAATATCAGTGGATCTCTGCTCACTGTGGGCTCTATTCACTCCTTGAAGCACTCGCTGAGCCTGCATTAATGTTAAGAAGAATTATTCAGACATATAAGGGACGTGTAATTGATAATATATTCTTGCTGTTGCTTAGAATAGGTCTCCATAAGAATCAGACTGTAGGTGGGGTTTCCATATGTTACATCTTTAATCACAAGACTCGGCTTTTTAGGGAGAATTCTGTTCATTATGAGAGTGTAATCCTTTTTTTATAGGTTTCGGGTAGGCTGAACCCTCCCTGGCTCTGTGCCACAGGCCAGCCTCCTCCAGAGGCACAACAGCGTAGCTCTGGATGCAGCACCGCATAGCTCACCTGCTCTGATCTTTCTTATCCCCCACCAAAAAAAACCTACAGGCTAGGTCCTCCTCTAGCCTTGAAAGGACAGCTTCCATTTCCCCATCACTGTTACCAAACAGTAACTACAGCAGAATATATCATCATTAAAGGTAAACTAAGTGAACTGTTACATTTAGATTTCACAGCCAGACCAAACCTCAAGGTTTCACAGCCAGACCAAACACCATTAATGAAACCTTAGATCAGACTCTGAGATGCAGCTCCCTTTCACACCAACAAGGCAATGCTTGTGTCATTAGTCACACAGTGCAGGATACCACAGTACCACTTCTGCATACCTAATGCTGAAAAGACACAGTCCTTTGCACTGCTCAGTAGTGTTTGCTACAGCTTTATCTGCACAATTTAGAGACAGCATCACCTTTGCTACGAATTATGGTCAATGTTGATGATTACCTGTATGTTTAAATTATGATAATATTTTGATCGCTATTCAAAACTAATTGATTAAAATTGATTTCTGTTTTCTTTAATTTTGTTAACACATCAGTTCTGTGGACTACCCTTTAATGTGTATTTTCTCAGATCCGTCTTGTTCACATTATGGGCCATACTTTGTTGGACAGTCTTGTTGTCTTTGGAATAGACACATTTTTACATAACCTGGTCATCTGTGGACTATCCTATCAGCCACTTCAGATATGGACTAATGTTCTTCTAAGACACTTCATCTGAGTGATATTTTTTCCCAAGCAAGATTCAAGGGAGCTTTAACATATTCATGCCGGCCTGTAGTCTTACTTTAAAATTCCCAGAATTCTTTGAATTTGTAGAAATTCAAGATACCTAATAATTGTAAAATAAACTATATGTATGTATGTTCAGTAATTTTCGCACTTCTTGCTATTCACATCTCAAAAATTATGCAATTGTTAATGGTAGTTGTCAACAAAATTGCTTACTTAAATTTGCTTGATTCTCTTCAATCTGCAAAGAAAGCTTTTTCTAAAACATCTGTACCGGAGATTTCTCATATACTTGGAAAATGCAGTGACTTCCCATAGGAATGTTCCTTACTGTAACATTTTCTGGACAGCACCAACTGCACTGGGCAGAGGTGTAAGCCTCAGTACATTTATTTCAACTGTGAGAGGAACTGTAGTTCTTTGATGCTGATCGGATCTGTAGAAGGAACTGATATGTACTCTGATATCATGCAGAGCTCTATGACAGTTAAGCAATGCTTTGATAGACAAGGTATTCAGATAGATTCTTTTTATTTATATCTCATAAAATTATTTAGGTTGGAAAAGACCCTTAAGATCATGAAGTCCAACTGTAAATCTAACGCTGACACTTCTACCACTAAACCATGCCACTAAGCAGCATGTCTACAAATTTGTTCCTAAATAGTTTAAATTAAAATAAACAAACACAAAGCTCCAAAAAATCAGCACCATAATTATGTTGCCACTCTGATTTGATGATTGTTTCTGAAAATGTAAGATGTATTTGTTTTCTTTTTTCCACAAGATTTCCCTCAATCCTCCTATACAAACAAAAGATAGTTACTGTTTCTGAGCTACAGAAATATTTTCTGTATTCAGTTATGATTTTATTGATTATTAAATTAAGGTGATCTCTATTGTTATCTGTCACAAGTGATTTACCGCTCTGCACCTTTATCAATTTTTCGCATCCTAAACAAAATTAGCTTTTTTGGATTTTTTTTAAAGGAGAATTTATCATTATTCAATAGCAATGACTCTGCAAGGCAGATCCGGAGTCGTGGAGGATAGGGCAGGAGGGCAGATGGATCTATTCACAGGGCTATTTATAGTATTTTTGTGATTTCCACAAGTTACTATAAGGTCTAAGTTCCATTTTGATGTCTGCTTTATATGTAAAGATATGCAAATATTTCATTTCCAAAGTCCACCAGCTTTCATCTGTTTACATACTGAGACAGCTTCATGCAGGTAGATTAATCCCTCTAAAACTGCGGGTATACCCAGTACACCAGTTTGCAGTTCTTCTGTTTAGAATGGCATCATGACTTAAAAGTGTAGAATAAACTGACCTTTTGATACAAACCCTGTACTAAGAAATATGAATGTGGAGATCTACACCTTTTCTGGCATAGAAAAATGCAGAGATCTCATCTGGAGGATAGCAGATGATTTGTATACTACAAAAGCATTACTTACTTTAAATGTCTGTGAAACTATGTGCAGTCAAGGACACAGTTTTACCCACCTTGAGGACCTGAGATGAAGTTTGTTGTTCTTTATACATCCATAAGTATAATTACTAAAAATTGCAATTGGAGTTGTACTTGAGCATTCTTCTGTGGTAGAAATCTGTATTTGAAAATGTTAGTGTTACGTGCCTCAGTTATTCTTAGTGTTATGTACCTAAACTTTCTGTGGACTTCGTTACGATTCCCATGAGCTCTGCATGCAGATAAGAAGCACTGAACGCCTTCATGAAATTGTGATATTGCCTCTTCTGGTATAAAAGGAGGGCAATGCAGTTCAGATCCATGGAGTTGGGACCATTTACTCTTTAGAGAATGTATTTCTTAGCTTTCTCAGCTGAGATACAGCAAGAAAACATCTCAAGTTTTAAATACATTTTTTCCCATATACCCTAACTCTAAGAAAAATCAACAACCGTTTTGATGTATTTTTGTTTCCCAGTTTGCTTCTATGATCAATGCAGGGACCAGAATTTTAGGTGACAGAAACTGAAAAATCATATTCATTGATTTTTCAGGAACAATGCTGATTTACATGACTTGCGTACTCCTGTCCCAAAACACATAGACTGGAACCATTTCTCCTATCCCTTCGCAGTAGCTTTATAACTGCATGCCTCACTGTATTGCTCTCATTTAATTCCTATTCACCTAAAATATAGCATGATAGAAAATATTTATTTCTTTTACGCAGAATGAATCAGCTCCTTTATGTCTAGCTCTGACTGCTCTTGAATGAGGTGCTCACCAGGTCTCCATTCTTGAAAGCACTTAAGCACTTGCTTATTTTTACTGGAGTGTCATTGAAGATTTTTACGTAGTAGCACTGAAGTGTTTGTAAGGATGGAGCTAGGAAGAACCTGCAAGACAAAGTATAAAAGATAGAAATTGGATTGGGAGAACACAGGCAGCTAAACAGCCAGATATTCCAGAATAATAATTTTACTAGACTTGCTCCGAAAGCATGAAAATAAAAAAAATACTCCAGTATAAATTCACTTTCCTTCTGGAGTAATGTCCTTTTTGAAGTATTATTTAATACAACTGAATTATGTTGGTATAGCAATGAAAGCGAGGTTACTTTGTTATACTCAGGCCTCAGAATACTTACCTGTGTATATAAAACACGTTAAAATATTCCACTAGGGAAATTTAGGGTTTAAGTCCCCTCAGTACAGAGAGTGATCAGGGTTGAAGCTCCATTGTTCTGGGGACACACTTTCTCGGTTCATGAATGATAAGGCCCCCAAAAGCTATTATCATAATTTTTGATAGGCCATGGAACACCTGAATGAATTCCTGCTTATGTACGCTAATAACGAAATCTGACTAGTACTCTTAATTCCTCTGGCTTAAATTTCCTGAAAGAAAAACAAACACAGCTTTCAAAATTCGATACATATTTGTCATTAAAGTGTAATCTGAGTCGATGCTTAAATTTCCGGTTTAGCACAGTTAGCTCTTGATGTGCCTCTTAGTAGCTGGTCTTTGCAGAGGAGCTTAGTAGGATCTATCATCTTGGAGCGCATCTCTCACCCTGTATCTTGCACCTTGGCAGGTAGGTGCACACACAGGTCTGTATGTACAGCTGAACATGTACCACCTGAAAACTCTCACTGGTAGGACTAGGTTGTGATTTTATAATGAGAGAATTTTTTGCCCCAGACAAAACCCAGCTGCGATACACTTTTAAAGTACCCATAACCTGTGCTGCTGCTTTTCCCACAGCAGGAGTTTCAGTATGGCTTGCTAGCATTGGCCTCCATGAATTCATTCTGATTTACGGTGGTATAAATTAGACTTTGCTAAGACTCTGGACTTCCAGACTCTCCAGTTTACATACTGGTTACTAGTGTTTTGTATTTTGTCAAATTCCTTAGACCTTTGGGATTTTTTCCCCAAGTTATTATTTTGGGGCTTCTCTGAACAGCCAAAAACCTCTTGTATCTCTTTTGCAGAATTTTAATCCATCGTTTCTATTAATTACAATATGAATCTGAACTGTGCTATTTTAGCTTGATGGTGTAAAATGTGCATTGCTCTGCATCACTGTTATGGAAGAGTCACTAACAGTCATATAATTCTAATAATTTGTAATAAGTTACATTTGCAAATTGTGTCTGGTGCATTGCCTACGAGTGCGGGGCTCAAATAATTTGTATTGCAGTTATTTTGTTTCCTAAATAAACCGAGGGCTTTTGTTTGATCACTTAAAAAGGCTTTTGTAATTTTTCTGCCTGTGAAATGTCTGGGAGGTGATGAATACAGAACTATTACTGTGTAATGTACAGATTTCTCATTTAAATTCTTGGTCAAATTGCAGTTAAAGTTGCTATAGTGACTAATACCCTATACAAAACACCTTACAAGAACAAAACATGGACGACAGCCTGAGCAATAGAAAACATAAAAGGAGTCATTTAGGGTGTGGTAACCTTTGTATTAGACATTTAAGAGCATTGGGAAGGTTCCTGCCAGTGGAGCTCAGAGGATCCCAGACTCTGCTGAGGAATTTGAAGCACAGCTAAAGACACCTATTCTGTCAACAACCTCATTCCTTCCTTGCAATACCTTCTATTTGCTTTTTTTGAGACTTACACGTGATGACATTTCACTGTTTGTCTGTCGTTGCCTACAAATAGAATGAGTTGTAGGCATCCATAAACAGCCTCCAGCATGACACAGCCTCCAATCGCATCTCTGCCATTATACTAAATGAGCTTGGCACCATGAAAGATTTATGCCCCACAGAAAAACAAAAGATAACAATAAGGATTAGATGGGTGGAACAGCAGAACTAGGGGAAAGATTCTGAAGCTATATAAAACCTGGAGAATGGGAGAGCCCAGGGCAGGTGGGAGGAAGAAATGGGAATGGGAAAGAAGTAAAAAGGCACATAACCTGTAAAATTAGGCAAACAGGGAGAGGGTCTGTCTATCAGGAGTTAGTAAGGCCTTTGAAACTGTTCCCCACAGCATCCTTCTGGAGAAACTAGCTGCCCATAGTTTGGATGGGTATACTCTTCGCTGGATAAAGAACTGGCTGAATGGCCGAGCCCAGAGAGTGGTGCTGAAGGGAACTAAATCCAGCTGCTGGCCCGTCACAAGTGGTGTCCCCCAGGGCTCAGTTTTGGGTCCGGTCTTGTTTAACATCTTTATCAATGATCTGCATGAAGGGATTGAGTGCTCCCTCAGTAAGTCTGCAGATGACACCGAGTTGGGTGGGAGGATTGATCTGCTTGAGTGTAGGAAGGCTCTACAGAGGGATCTGGACAGGCTGGATAAACGGGCAGAGGTCAGTTGTATGAGGTTCAACAAGGCCAAATGCCGGGTTCTCCTGTGAGGACAGGCTGAGAGAGTTGGTCTTGTTCAGCCTGGAGAAGAGAAGGCTGCGGGGAGACCTGATTGCAGCATTTCAGTACTTAAAGGGAGCCTATAGGAAAGATGGGGACAATCTTTTTAGTAGAGACAGCAATGACAGGACGAGGGGTAATGGTTTTAAACTAAAACAGGGTAGGTTTAGGCTAGATATAAGGAAGAAATTCTTTACAATGAGGGTTGTGAAACACTGGAACGGGTTGCCCAGAGAGGTAGTGGAGGCCCCATCCCTGGAAACATTCAAGACCAGGTTGGACAGGGCTCTGAGCAACCTGATCTTAGTGGTGTCCCTGCTCGCTGCGGGGGAGTTGGACTAGATGACCTCTAGGGGTCCCTTCCAACCCAAAACTTTCTATGATTCTATGATTCTATGATTCTGCACTTCAGTCACAACAACCCCATGCAATGCTACAGGCTTGGGGAGGAGTGGCTGGAAAGCTGCCTGGCAGAAAAGGAGCTTGGGGTGTTGGTCGACAGCCGGGTGAACATGAGCCAGCAGTGTGCCCAGGTGGCCAAGAAGCCAACGGCTTCTTGGCTTGTGTCAGGAATAGTGTGGCCAGCAGAAGTAGGGAGGTGATCATTCCTCTGTACTCGGCACTGGTGAGGCTGCACCTGGAGTACTGTGTTCAGTTTTGGGCCCCTCACTACAAGAAGGACATTGAGGTGCTGGAGCATGTCCAGAGGAGAGAACGAGGATGGTGAAAGGTTCAGAGCACAAGTTTTATGAGCAGTGGCTGAGGAAACTGTGATTGTTTAGTCTGGAGGAGGCTGAGGGGAGGCCTTATCATGCTTTGCAACTACCGGAAAGGAGGTTGTAGTGAGGAGGGTGTTGTTCTCTTCTCCCGAGTAGCAATAGGACGAGAGGCAATGGCCTCAAGTTGTATCAGGGAAGGTTTAGATTAGATATTAGGGCAAACTTATTTACTGAAAGAGTGGTCAGACATTGGAACAGGCTGCCCAGGGAAGTGGTGGAGTCACCATCCATGGAGGTGTTCAAAAAACATGTAGATGTGGCACTTCGGGACATGGTTTAGCAGGCGTGGTGTTGTTGGGTGGATGGTTGGACTTGATGATCTTAGAGGGCTTTTCCAACCTTAATGACTCTATTATTCTATGGAAGAAAAGGAGGAGTGTACAGGGTGTATCACAAAGGAAGAAACAGGAAACCAGAAAGTCTTTGGCTTGAAAAAGACAGTGGATATTTCTCTTACAGGGAGGATGGCTGGAAGGACACTCAAAGCACCTGCTACAAGCAAAAGTGTTCATGAGTTCCCAAAACAGAAGAAGTGAAGAATCACTCACAGGTAGGAGAGAAATGGATGATTGATAGAAACATTTACTGTACTTGGTCTACAAGCAGCAAAGTGAGTGATTCTGCAGTCTTCAGAAATAAATATGCACACAGTCACTGTAGTTTTGTGTTACAGAAGCTCTCTTTCAGTTCTGGCCTTTTGGAATGATTGACTTGCTCCCCTCTCATCATCTGAGCAGCAGTGGTCTCTGGTATTTTCTCAAAGGCTGTAGATCTCAGCCTGGTGCATTCATGGGGATGGTTCCCACACTGAGAATTCTCTGACTGTACCAGAATAGGAAAATTCCTTCCCTCCCTCCTCATTCATTTCTCTCCTGCTGGCTGCTTTTTCATTCTTCCACACATATTTTTAACGGATTCTTCTTTTAGCTGTCCAGGTCAGTCACTCTCCTTCCCCTCTTAGTTCCTTCTGCAGTTTGTGAAAGACAGCATTAGCTTTTCTATACCATAAGGGATCCATCAGCAAGCAATTTTACAGCCGCAGAAGTTTTGGAAGTATGCCACTAGAGAAGAAGTCTGTCCCCTGGAGCTGCTAAGAACTGCCAGACTGCCTTTCTGCAGAACCTGGAGCTACTCAGGATAACAACCAGTCTGAAAAATAAGAGTTTTGTCTATTTTCTTTCTGCAAGGTCTCCAGCTAGCTTCTCAGTGCTCTGTGTTTGCAAAAAGGAGAAAACAGAAATTTTTGTATAAAAATTCTATATTTTGCACTTCTAGAGAAAAAGACTTTGAAAAAAAAGAAGATTACAAACTAGTATTTTTTATCTGTCAGTTTTCCTGAAATAAAGACAAAATAATTAACCAATTTGGTTAAGTTAGATTGGGTTAAGATACATTTAACTAAATTTTAAGGCATTAAAACTTCTCCTTTTTTAAGAGCTCAAAAACCTGATAAGCACTTTTGAAACATTTTTAGAAATAAGCAATACTAGAAAGAAATGTTAAAAATTAATTGCATAATTTGAATTATGATACTCTCTATCGTGATCCAGTGCTCCTGATCCAAAGCCTATGCCAGTGAGAGTCCTCTATTGACCAGAACAGGTCCCGGCTCAGGCTCTGACAGTGAACCAATCCACAAGTACATGGAGCATCTAATGAATGGCAGCCAAACAGGTGAAAAAGATTATTTGGCTTTTATGTGATATATGAAGAATCATCTGCAAAATATGAAACTTGAGGAGCTGGTACTTCTATCTAGAAACTTTAAGAAAACTAATTTGATACTTTTTTCAATTCCTGTGAAGTGGCACTAAACTTTTAATCTACTACATTTCTAGAGCTGGATCAGTCTGGGCTGTCAACATACTCCAGATCTAAAATTTTTTATTTCTTGCAAAATTCTGTTAGCCTTTTTTTTTTTTTAATTTGTGAAAGATCAAGTATCTGTTGTTTTCCTTCTTTCCTCCTTCTCCCCCCCACCAGTTTGGTCATTTATTCCATAAAGCAATTGGGTTATATTCACTCTTTTCTAAAGCATCAACCACAACCGTATTTTATATAAGAAAAGTGAAAATGTTGGGCTATTTAGGGTTTTAACTATCATGAACAAAAGATATGGGAACTTTGTGTGTGGCTACACTGTGTCTGGCTACCATGTGGCAAGAACGATTTAGCTACTTTGGTTTTCTTACTGTATTTATTTGTTAAAAAAGATGTTTATTTTCTGACATATGTATTGTATGCGTTCAAACAGGAGAGGATCACGCCAACACCATTTATCTTCTTCAGGATCATTTGGAAATGAAAGCAAACATGAAGAACATTTGTGTACAACCTTTCAATGTACAACCTTTACAGTCACACTTTGCAATGACACCAGGATAGTAATTTAATTTCCCTAAAAAGCAATCTACTGATTTCCTCTTCTTCTATCTCTCTCTCTCCTTTAAGATTGCACCTGACAGATAGAAAGCTGATACCAGGTTATAATGTCTCATTGTAGTTACTTGTTCAAAATGTTTCTTTTCCATACCTCTCTTATTACCCAGAAGAAACACTGCATGGTGGCTGTAATCGGAACACAAAAGCATTGCAGTACCGAAAATGTTCTTCCACAGAAAAATGGTAAAGTTCTTTGTGTCCAGAAATGTAGAGGGGACGTCTCTCACTGAAAGGGAATAAAACATGACTGGGAGGTCAGTATAGCACCATGGGACTTTGGAAACTAATATTTAACTTTCTTTAGGTCATAAGCCTCATGTGACTTGTTTTGGTCTCTTATGGCCTCAGTTCTCCCAATATAAACTGGAGGCAGTGCCCTTTCCTTGGCACACAGGAAAGGTATGTTAAAGGTAGTGTGCCTGTGTACTTGGATGAGCACAGGTGGACACAAGCTCACTTGCTGAACACTGAGCTGGCCAGACACAAACCAGCAGTTAGAATCATAGCATCATAGAATCATGGAATGCTTTAGGTTGGAAGGGACCTTTAGAGGTCATCTGGCCCAACCCACCTGCAGTGAGCAGGGACATCTTTGACTACATCAGGTTGCTCAGAGCCCAGTCCAACTTGACCTTGAATGCTTCCAGGGATGGGGCATCTACCATCTCTCTGGGCAACCTGTGCCAGTGTTTCACCACTCTCATTGCAAAAAATTTCTTCCTTATATCCAGTCTAAATCTACCCTCCCTTAGTTTAAAGCCATAACTCCTTGTCCTGTCACAACAGGCTTTGCTAAAAATCTTGTCCCCATACAGTTCTGCAGAAGCTGTGTAGCTCCATCAGTTTAGTGCTTTCCCGGGGCTAAGAAACTCTGAAAAGAGTGAGGCTCTGCAAGGCATCAGAACTACTGGGTTGGCCTTTATATTCTTGGCTTGTATCTCGGTTTTATATCCCCCTTACATCTTCAGATGCCTGGGAAAGATTCCTGTCTTCTGTCATGCTAGATTTTAGTTTGCGCTTTTACAAGAGAAGTGAAGGATGACTCTGGAAATTAATCTTACCAATGTTCCTGTGAGTAGTTAATTCACAAGGATATCAGTCTGGAATAGGTCTTGTTTACTAACTGATCCAGCTGCACAGAAAAACAGGTTGGACTTTTTTTGCCCTGCCTAGCTTGCTTAAAATGCAGTCCCGGGATTTAATCCCTTGATGGTTAGGTATTTTATTTTCCAAGCTAAAATTATCCCTGATCGGGTTTTCCCCTTTCGAGAACCAGTTCATGACAGATTTTTGCTTTTAGTCACTAAGTCCCAGTTGGAATAATTTAGTCCTCAAAGTTACCAACTCTTCCTACACAGTTACCCTCTCCATCACTGGTCTTTTGTGTAAGATTTCACACTCTTGTATTTTTTGTACGAAGGTCATGGATGATGACATTTAACAAAATTGTTTACAATCGTGATCCTTAGGTCCCTGAAGTCTCGCTCAGGAGTGGTGATGACAGCTCAGATCCCAATATCATACATGTGAAGCCACAGCGTGTCACTTTGCATTTACCTATGTTTCAAGTCTGCTTAATTTCATCTGCCTTTTATTTGCCAGTCACTCACTTTCGCAAGATTCTTTGCCATTTCTTCACAGAATTCACGCACCATCTTTACAATTGTGATAAACTTGGTGTCATCAGCAAAATTCATCACCTTGTTTTTCACCCTTTTTGCCAGGCTGAGTAGCCCAAGGATTGCAGCACAGATCTCTGTAGATATTCAGTAGTGTCCTGCCTCTGCAACAAGGACACAATGTTCTCTGTTTCCTATCTTTCAATCAATTATTTACCCCTTTAAAGACTTACACTTTCTTCCCATGCTTGCTTGGTTTCTTTAAGAGCCTTTGAAACAGAATTTTGCTAATGCTTTCTTGAAATCCAGGTAGACTATATCAACCAAATCTCCCTCATCAGCTTCGCTATTAACCCCTCCAAAGAGCTCTGGCTGTGAGGCAAGAACTAATGCTTGCCCTTCAGCCTAATACTTCTCCTTTCATCCAAACCTGGTGTTATCTCTCCTTTAAATTGTTCCTTAGGACACGTTAATCCAAAAGTTGTCCTAAATTAAAAAAAAAGGAAATGCTCAATAGAGGTTTAAGGGATGCCAAAAGTAAAACAAAACTTTTATTTGAGGTATTACATAACATTTTTTGATCTTTCAAAATCGTTCTTTTGATGTAAAAATATTGATGTTACTTCACCGGTTCAGAAAAAAACCCTCCTTTGATTAGGCAATGAAACCAAATTAACTCTCATGATATATCCAATATTTCAACAAGAAAAAATACAGAAGAACTTTCTGGGAAAAACAGTCCTGACAGATACTATTCTTTTTAGGAAAAGAAGTATTTGAATGTGTGTACTTTCCAGTGAATAAAATATGTTCCTTCTTCAAATAACTTCCTTCATCTTATGTATTCATTATCACTGTGCTGACAGCAGTTGTATCCTCTGCTTGTATATTTATATTCTTGTGCTTTGGGACTTATGTACAGAGTCTTACTGTCCTCTTTGTACCTGTTTTCTTTCAGTGAAAGCTATTAACTCTTAAATGCACTACACCATTAGTCCCCAAGTCTGTGGTCAAACCTGCTGCAGAGTTTGTGACTGAGTATTGCAGTATTCTGTGTGTGTGTCTCATCCCCTCATTTTTCAGGTATATCCAATATGTCTTGTACCTTCTTAGCTGCTGTGTATTTTAGTTTGCCCAGGTTCATTTCTAAATTTCTTGAGGTATCATATTGACATTTTTTATTGACAGCTTTTATTCTTCACAATAAGAGCTCCAGTGATTGCAAGCAGAGCCTGGCATACTGCGAGGAATGCGCCAACAAAGGCAAGGCAGTGTGCTTCACTGTATTTATTCAGTGAGTTGCATTGTGCATTTACAGGGGTGCAAAATGAGGAGACAGGGTGGTAGGCTTGGTGTGGGTATACCATTTAGCTGTTTCACTCTCTGTTTAGTTCCAGGGCTAAATCTCATCCATATCACATGTGAGTTGATTTGTTCCTGGGCCCCAATCTAGAGCCAAGAAGTTTTCTTGATAAGGAAAACTATTTATGGGTGGGAAAATAGTTTGCTTCAGGCTTTGAATTTTAGGGACAGGATACACAGTTGGCTGGTCTGAACTGGCCAGGAGTGATTCTGTGATGAAGGTCACAGAAGTTACACAGAAGTAGCTATCGTACCACCAGAAAAAAGGAAAATAAATCGTTCTATACTTCCCTCATTCAGGTGCATAAAACCAAGTATGGTATTATGGAGTGGGAAGTATAAAGCACCAGATTTAATTAATCTGTCCTGTTTAAAACCATTTGTAGTTTGTCTTTCACTGGAAGAACAAATAAATGACGTCTCAAGTTTGGATATTTTATATCAACTTAAAATTAATTTCAGCTGGAGAGCAGTACACAGAGATTTAGTTACTGCAGACTCTTAGAGTATAAAGCATGGACAAAAGGAGGAAAAGGAAGAAAAGACTTTTATTTACTCAAAATATTGATATTTCTTTTTTTTGTATCACATTTCCTAACTTGTGTAATTTTTCTCCTCAGTGACGAAAAAATCTGCAAGAATTTTCTGTATAATCCTAAGTAAAAAAAAAAATACTATTAGCTTTGCATTTGGAATGCTTCATATACAGAAAGCAAAGGATCATTGCAAAATCTTTCAACACCTAGACATGTTGTTTGAGGCTTATCAGCTTTATGATGGCAGAGAGGTCTCTTCTTCATATGACATTTGTAAGACTGTATATGGCAAAAAAAGTAAATTATATAATCTGCAGATATCAGTAAAATATATGGAATTCTTTTTTTATTTTATGTATCCTTTGTGGGCTTAAACGAAAATGAATGTTGGTTTTGCTATAGTCAGCAGACGAAAGATATTCGGATAAAAAGTCTTAGATCTCCACTTGTCTCTAGTGGATTTTATGACTCGGTTCCCACAGTGCAAATCCCATTTTAATAAAACATTTTGTCATTTTATTAAGTGTGGAAAAACAGACAACAGTGGAAGTCTGTCTAATGATCACATTGCCCATAACAAAACTGTGGGCATTAGAGGTATTATTAAAACTCTGTTTCCAGAATGTGATGGGTATGCATGTACCTTAAACCCACACATACCCCCAGTGGTTTCGTTGAAGTTTGATACAAACACAACATTTCATTCATTTAACTTTTTTTTTGCCAGATCTGGAACATCAGTACTAGGAAGCTTTTTTTTTTTTTTGGACGTTAGAGATATTTACTCCCTGATGCTGAACATTAGCAATATAGGATCTAGTTTGCGTCTTTGAATCCTTGAAAAAATAAGGAAAAAGTGAGTGGCATTTTCGGATGAGTGGTTATGAAGAACCAGTTTTGCAACTAAATTCTATGGAATCCACTATCCACTATTTTACAGAGCGTCATGATTCTGTGGAATATTGTTAGTGATATGGAATATAGCCTAAAGGAATAGCCTAATATTTTATGTTTCTCTGTTTCCTCCCAGTCCTATTTTGCCTTTTTGTTTATAGAATCATAGAATCACAGAAAGTTTTGGGTTGGAAGGGACCCCTAGAGGTCATCTAGTCCAACCCCCCTGCAGCGAGCAGGGACACCACTAACTAGATCAGGTTGCTCAGAGCCCTGTCCAACCTGGTCTTGAATGTTTCCAGGGACGGGGCCTCCACTACCTCTCTGGGCAACCCGTTCCAGTGTTTCACAACCCTCATTGTAAAGAATTTCTTCCTTATATCTAGCCTAAACCTACCCTGTTTTAGTTTAAAACCATTACCCCTCGTCCTGTCACTGTTGTCTCTACTAAAAAGATTGTCCCCATCTTTCCTATAGGCTCCCTTTAAGTACTGAAATGCTGCAATCAGGTCTCCCCGCAGCCTTCTCTTCTCCAGGCTGAACAAGCCCAACTCTCTCAGCCTGTCCTCATAGGAGAGGTGCTCCAGCCCTCAGATCATTTTTGTAGTCCTCCTTTGGACCCGCTCCAACAGTTCCATGTCCTTCTTGTGCTGAGGGCTCCAGAGCTGAACGCAGTACTCCAGGTGAGGTCTCACCAGAGCAGAGTAGAGGGGCAGAATCACCTCTCTTGACCTGCTGGCCACGCTTCTCCTGATGCAGCCCAGGACATGGTTGGCCCTCTGGGCTGCCAGCGCACATTGCCGGCTCATGTCCAGCCTTTCGTCTATCAGTACCCCCAAGTCCCTCTCAGCAGAGCTGCTCTCGATCCTTTCATCCCCCAGCCTGTATTGATAGCGGGCTTTACGCTGACCCAGGTGCAGGACCTTGCACTTGGCCGTGTTGAACCTCATGAGGTTCACACAGGCCCACCTCTCCAGCTTGTCCAGGCCCCTCTGGATGGCATCCCGTCCTTCTGGTGTCTCGACTGTACCACTCAGCTTGGTGTCATCTGCAAACTTGCTGAGGGTACACTCGATGTCGCTGTCCATGTCATTGATGAATATATTGAACAGCACCGGTCCCAGTACGGACCCCTGAGGGACTCCACTCGTCACTGGTCTCCATCCGGACATTGAGCCGTTGACCGCTACCCTTTGGCTGCAACCATCCAACCAATTCCTTATCCACCGAACAGTTCACCCATCAAATCCATGGCTTTCCAATTTAGAGAGAAGGATGTTGTGGGGGACCATGTCAAAGGCTTTACAAAAATCCAGATAGATGACATCCATAGGTTTTCCCTTGTCCACCCTTGTTGTTACACCATCATAGAAAGCCACTAGGTTGGTCAGGCAGGACTTGCCCTTGGTGAAGCCATGCTGGCTGTCTTGAATCACCTCCCTGGCCTCCATGTGCCTTAGCATATCTTCTAGGAGGATCTGTTCCATGATCTTCCCAGGCACAGAGGTGAGGCTGACAGGTCGGTAGTTCCCAGGGTCTTCCTTTCTACCCTTTTTGAAAAGGGGCACAGTGTTTCCCTTTTTCCAGTCACTGGGAACTTCCCCTGACTGCCATGACTTTTCAAATATCATGGAGAGTGGCTTGGCAACTACGTCAGCCAGTTCCCTGAGGACTCTGGGGTGCATCTCATCAGGTCCCATGGACTTCTGTACATTTAGGTTCTGCAGGAGGTCCCGAACCTGGTCTTCACTTACAGCTGGAGGGATTTTACCCTCCTGGTCTCCTTCATGCCATTCATCAACTCAGGAGGGGTGAGGAGAGAGGTTGCCTGTGAAGACTGAGGCAAAAAAGTTGTTGAGTACCTCAGCTTTCTCCTCATCTGCTGTTGCCAGTTCACCGGTCTCACTCATGAGTGGGGGTACGCTTTCTTTGACCATCTTTTTCTGGCTGACATACCTGTAGAAGCCCTTCTTGTTATTTTTCACATCCCTTGCCAAGTTCAGCTCCAGATGTGCCTTGGCCTTCCTGACCCCATCCCTACACAACCGGGCAGCTTCCCTATACTCTTCCCAGGAAGCCAGTCCCTGCTTCCACTGCCTGTGCAGTTCCCTCTTCTTCCTTAGTTTGACCAGCGTCTCTTGCCTCAGCCATGCCAGTCTCTTCCCTTCTCTGCCCGACTTCTTACACTTGGGGATCGAGAGCTCTTGCGCTCTGTGGAATACATCCTTAAAGACCTGCCAGCTCTGTGCTGTTCCCCTGTCCCTGAGGACCGTTTCCCAGGGAGTCCTTCTGACTATCTCCTTGAAGAGCTGGAAGTTTGCCCTCCTAAAATTTAGGGTCCTGACTATGCTCTTCGTTATTCCCATTTCCCTCTGTAGCATTAGTTCCACCAGCGTGTGGTCACTGCAGCCCAGGCTACCTCCAATCTTGACATCCCCAACGAGCTCACTCGCATTAGTGACTACCAGGTCTAGTATCGCATCCCCTCGGGTAGGGGTGCTTATTACCTGGCTTAAGAATTTGTCTTCAATGCATTCTAGGAACCTTCTGGATTGCCTACAGCTTGCCGTGTTGTTTTTCCAGCAGACGTCGGGGTGGTTGAAGTCCCCCAGTAGGACAAGAGCCTGCGAGCGCGAGGCCTCCTGGAGTTGGAGGAAGAACGCTTCGTCTATCAGCTCCTCTTGATCTGGCGGCCTGTAGTAGACACCAACCACTAGGTTCCCTTTGTTGCCTCTCTCTCCGATTCTTACCCATAAGCTTTTGACCTGCTCGTGGTTATTCTTCAGGGACAGCTCTTCACTCTGTAGTGTTTTCTTGATGTAAAGGGCAACGCCCCCGCCCCTCCTTCCTCGCCTGTCCCTTCTGAACAGCCTGTAGCCATCAAGAGCCACATTCCAGTCGTGGGATTCATCCCACCAAGTTTCTGTGATGGCAATCAGGTCGTAGCTTTCCAGCAGCACAACTGCTTCCAAATCCTCCTGTTTGTTTCCCATGCTGCGTGCGTTTGTATAGAGGCATTGCATCTGAGCTGTCGGCCTTGTTACTTTCATAGCCGAGCACTCCTTTTTTCCCTTGAGGTGCTTCATGGGTATTTTCTTGTTGGCACTTGATACATCAGGCACCTGCAGCTCCCCTCGGCAAGACTTCCACATTGCTGCAGTGTCCCTCACTTGCTGCTGGGCAATGGGTTGAGGGCTCCTACTAGCCCCCCATCCCTCTAACCATTGTGTATCCTCCCCTAGCCTGTAGCTGGCAAGCCTGTTAGGTTCCCCTTCCCCCTTCACCTCTAGTTTAAAGCCCTGTCAATGAGCCCCGCAAGCTTTTGGGCAAAGATCCTCTTCCCCCTTTGAGAAAGCTGGTCCCCATTTGATGCCAGCAAGCTTGGTGCTGTGTATGTCATCCCATGGTCAAAGAACCCAAAGTTGTGGCGGTGACACCAGTCACGGAGCCATGTGTTAAAAGACTGAGTCTGCTTATGTCGCTCAACGTCTCTGCCCCCACTGGAAGGAGCGATGAAAAGATAACCTGTGCTCCAGATTCCTTTACTAATCGTCCTAGGGCTTTGAATTCTTTTTTAATTGCCTTCGGGCTACTTACTGCAACTTCATCCGCACCCACATGGAAGAGCAGTAGAGGATAATAGTCTGAGGGTCGGACCAGTCTAGGAAGTTTCCTAGCAATGTCCTTGACCCGTGCTCCTGGGAGGCAACAGACTTCCCTGAGAGGAGGGTCTGCCCGGCATATCGGACCCTCTGTTCCCCTCAGCTGGGAGTCTCCTACAACTATGACTCTTCTCTTCTTCCTTGTGGAGCTGGTAGTAATACGAGAGGGAGATCCTTCTGATCTTTGTGCCTCCTCCGATGTGGATGGGTCAACCCCTGCACCATCCTTCACCTTGTCCTCCACATTTGGAGCCTCATACCTATTATGCAGAGGCACCTGTGGAGATGTGGTGGGCAAGGGAAGGGTTCGTCTCCTGCCCTGATTGCGGACCCGCTTCCACTCGCTGTTGTCCTTTGCGTCCCTTCCTTCAGCCCGATGGGGGGATATTACTAGTGCCCTTTGGTCCTGGGCCTTTTTTACAGGTTGTTCATGGGTACACTCCTGGGTTGTCAGGGCATGGCTCCACCAGTCGATCTCCTGCTCGACCTCCCTGATGCTCCATAGCCTATCTACTTCTTCTCTTAGCTCTGCCACCAGGCAGAGTAGATAGTCCAACTGGTGACACCTTATGCACATATTCCCTTTGCTACTGTCCATTTCCAGCGCTAGCTGGTGGCACTCGCTGCAGCCAGAGACCTGGACAGCTGTGTGCTTCCTAGGGACCTCAGTCTGCGTTGCAGCTTCCTTTCTGACCAACAGGGAAGAAGCAGCCTTCTGACAGTGGGGTGCCATGGCTGGGCTTCCTTCCTGCAGATGAGTTGCCTGAGCTTGCCTCGGGAGGCTCCTCCTTCCCTGCACGCCCTGCCTGCGCGAATTGCTGCGCAAACTGCCGCACCACTCCCTTCTGACGCGCCACACCCGGTTTGCCTGCCCTGTTCACTGTGCTCCTGGTCGCTCACGCTCCCTAGGGGTTGCTCTTGTACTCAGGAGGTCACGCCTCCGTCACCGCTGACTCCGCCCCCACTGAGTCAGAGCTGCCCGCTCGTTAGCAGCTGACTCCTGCCTGCTCTGAGGGGGAGGGGGGGCTGGGGTGCCTTCTCCCCCCCTGCGCTTTTGACTGCACGATACTGCTGCTGTGGGAAAGGGTCCCCCAGTGCAGTTGTCCACTCCGGAGCCTTTTGCCTCGGTGTCTTCGCTCAAATGGCTATGTTCTTATGTTGTCAAAAGTCCTAAATGTAGTCCTTTACCTATCCACAGCTGGCAAAATTAATCTCTCCTGACTCAGGCATTTAAAAAATTAGCTGTCAGGGTCCAGCCAGCCACCCTAGATCTGCCTTGAATACAGTGGAAAGAATGATCACACATTCAAGTTAAGTGTCTAAGTTAAGTGAGACAAATTTCTCTTGGCAGTGCATACTCCTTCTTGGGTGCCTAACCTGGAATTGGTTAGTAATTGTTTGGTTGGGTACAAAGACTGTCTCCCACAGATAAGGTTCCTAGATATAGGCTATGTATTTAAAAAGTATGCAGGCTATGTATTTAAAAAGTATGCACACTTCATTCTTTTTTTTCTAAAAATGTTTTATTATTGAGCTGAGCTTCTTTATGTTAATTATTAACTGTGCATATAGATAATTTCTATATGAACAGATTAATTTTTGATTGATTCAGAATGAAAAGTTTTCTATTATCACTGTTGTTAACTTTATTGAGTTAACATTGATGGATCTTATGATGATTCCCTGAACAGGTAGGGAACAGTTACAAGGCTGGCTGAAAGAGCCATTTTCTTCTTATTTTAACACAATAGACTTAGTCACAGCCCCTGCAAGTTAGCTACTATGCAGTCCTTTATTTAGTTGCAAAGTTCTGTGATCTTCAGTTAACGCTGAATTTTCATCTAAAACGCGATGATGCTGTATAAGTAAATAATGTCAAAATATGTTTCTTTGGATCAGAGACTAAATTAGATAAAATGTCAGAGAGTACAATATTAAATATAGATGAGAGGACTAGACCTGTGCAGTTGATAGGGGTAAGCAAATTCTCATAATTTTGTCCAGATTCTGTGGCCAAAATTCAGCAAATAACTGAAGCATGGGCCTCTCAGCCTGAGCTTGGTGCCGGGGAAGATTATGGAGTAATTCATCTTGAGTATGCTCACTGGGCATGTGAAGGACAACCAAGGGATCAGGCCCAGTCAACATGGGTTCATGAAAAACAGGTCCTGCTTGACCAACCTAGTCTCCTTCTATGACCAGGTAAACTGCCTAATGGGTAGAGGAAAGGCTGTGGATGTCATCTACCTGGACTTTAGTAAGGCCTTTGACAATATTCCCTGCAGCATCCTCCTGGAGAAACTAGCTGCCCATGATTTGGAAGGGTGTATACTTTGCTGGGTAAAGAAATGGCTGGATGTCTGAGCCCAGGGAGGGGTGGTGAACAGAGTTAAATCCAGCTGGCGGCTGGTCACGAGTGGTGTCCCCCAGGGCTCAGTTTTGGGGCCAGTCTTGTTTAACATCTTTATCAATGATCCGGATGAGGGGATCGAGTGCTCCCTCAGTAAGTTTGCAGATGACACCAAGTTGGGTGGGAGAGTGGATCTGCTTGAGTGTAGGAAGGCTCTGCAGAGGGATCTGCACAGGCTGGATCAATGAGCAGAGGTTAGTCGTGTGATGTTCAACAAGGCCAAGTGCCAGGTCCTGCACTTGGGTCACAACAACCCCATGCAATGCTACAGGCATGGGGAAGAGTGGTTGGAAAACTGTCCGGCAGAAAAGGAGCTTGGGGTGTTGGTCGACAGCCAGGTGAACATCAGCCAGCAGTGTGCCCAGATGGCCAAGCAGACCAATGGCTTCTTGGCTTGTGTCAGGAATAGTGTGGGCAGCAGGAGTCAGGAGGTGATGGTGCCCCTGTACTCGGCACTGGTGAGGCCGCACCTGGAGTACTGTGTTCAGTTTTGGGCCCCTCACTACAAGAAGGACATTGAGGTGCTGGAGCATGTCCAGAGGAGAGTAACAAGGATGGTGAAGGGTCCAGGGCACAAGCCTTGTGAGGAGTGGCTGAGGGAACTGGGGATGTCTAGCCTGGCGAAGAGGAGGCTGAGGGGGGACCTTATCATGCATTGCAACTACCTGAAAGGAGGTTGTAGTGAGGTGGGTGTTGGTCTCTTCTCTCAAGTAACTAGCGATAGGATAAGAGGAAATAGCCTCAAGTTGCATGAGGGGAGGTTTAGATTGGATGTTAGGGCAAATTTCTTTACTGAAAGAGTGGTCAGGCATTGGAACAGGCTGCCCAGCGATGTGGTGGAGTGACCATCCCTGGAGGTGTTCAAAAAATGTGTAGATGTGCCACTTCGGGACATAGTTTCACAGACATGGTGGTGTTGGGTGGATGGTTGAACTTGGTGAACTTGAAGGTCTTTTCCAGTCTTAATGATTCTGTGGTTGCTACTGAAATAAATGAGACTTGTTACATGCACAAAGACTACACATTCTTAAGCACTTTGCTCTTTATAGGCATTGTGCTTCTTACTTCCCTTGCAAATACATGCATCCTGACCCTCCCTACTGCAAAAAAAAATTTAACCCGGCCCTTGTTTACTGTGATCCCACAGACAGTATGCTAATATGAGTACACAGAGTAACCCAAGTTAATGGAGACATATCTTTTCCTATTACCAATCATGGGGCTAGTGTAAATGCACATACTGCATATCAAGGTTACAGAGGCATCTCGTATTTTACTTTGTTTGAAGACATGGCTATTGGCTCAATCTTACCTAGGGCTTTCTGACCGTTAATAATCTATAGGTACCATTGCAAATCCAGACTGTTCTTTTTGGATCATTGAAAATCTTGTATAATTATTGAGTTGTAACAAGTTTGTTGTCTACAGGTTTTGTAGAAACTGAAGTTACGGTGATTTTCAAGAAAACACAATACAGATAGCAGAGTTCAGAAGAGGCATGATTTTTCTAAGATTGCAATAATATTCTTAATTTATATCGAAAAACTCCCTGCTGATAGAAATATCTTTCAAACCACTGCAGACTTTGACGGTGCCTATTGTTTCCACCTCTAGGACAGTTGATGGTTGCTCCTGTCATCCTCGGATGGCTGAATCTGTCAGTATAGGAGCTTTTCTGTATTGCTAGTGTAAGGAAAAGAAACTGGATAATACTTGCTTCCTATAAAAGGTGACTTGTTTGAACTGGATGTAGAACAGGAAGAATTATTGTAATTTTAGGAGGAGTAGGACTGCTAAATAACACTTCAACCAAAGAAGGGTTCTGTAATTGAAAAATAAGGTATTTTTTAGCCTGGGGAAATGTTTGGTTTGCGTTACTCCATTATCACATTTCCTTGCTTGCTTATTTTCTTGCTTTGTCTTCCTATTAGCTCTTGGTTTCTGGGTTTTGATACACTTATTTCTTTCAGCACCTCAGCACCAGATATGTGCATTATATCCACCTGTGATATTTCACCTGCACACCTGAACGTATTTTGCTATACAGCTGTAGTGACTCCAATGAAGTCAATGAGAAAGTGATTATACTGAGCTTAGATTCAAGTCTACTCAGCTCAGTTCAGCAGTGGTGCACAAATAAAGGTTCATCACATCTAATTTTATATGTCTGAAAGTTTTTTGTCTAATCTTGTTCTTCAGACAATGGAGAGAAAGGTTTACAAAGATAACAGTTCATGTCATCCTGAGCCACAAGATATGAATCACCTTCTGAAGGTTCCTCTTTCTAACCTCTGACTTTGAAGCGAGATGAGGTGACTAGCTTTTATTTAAATAAAGTCATGTGATATGTCTATAAATGGCTTTAAAGCTAAGAGAGTGTAGGAACATTGAGGTAACACTGACATGTTGAAAACACTTAAAATTACAAATTGGCATAGACCATTATTAAACTTATCTAGGTTCACTAAACTTCCCTTTAAATTTGTCCGTAACTCAACTACGACTAGTAGATTGCAAATGAAATGAAGAACTGCTATGCCTTCATAACAAAAATCTCTTAGACAGAGGAAATCATTCAAACAAATTGGTGAGAAAATTAGCATCTTTACATTTTGTTTTCTCTCTTGTCTCTCAAAGGAGTTTCTTTAGGACAGACAGAAGTGATAATACTGGATTTGCAGACCGGGGACTTATCATAATTGATCTGTGACATCATGGATGTACTTCAGACTCAGTTTCTGTTGATAATTGAATCTGGTCTACCATTACATTCATTATATCAGATTTTCTTTAAATTGTATGGCTGTGATTAACATGAACAGTATGTTGCTGCCTACCTTGCTCATGTGACAGATCAGAAAAATAATGGAGAAATCATGATCCCTCCCTACCTCAAGCAATTAATCAACAAACTTCCAAATATACCATCTTACTATCTGACTCAGAAGCTGGAGAATCCAAGGCATGGTTTCCTCCTTCCACTACACTGTGCTGTGAGATTTCAGCCAGAAGCAGACGTGGGTGCTTTCCTGTGCGGCAGATCATCCTTCTCAGAGGCTCGCTCAGAGTCCCTCTGTGATCTGATGCAAACAGGCTGTGGTATTATTAGTAGTACTGTTGTTGATGATATTATTCCAACCTGTGCTTATAGAACAGGTTACACTGTGACTCTTATGTGTTTCAATTATCTGGGAAGAGAACATTCCATTTGCAAATCAGTTATTTATAGGCTATAAAACACATATGCACATATTGTGGTATGATTTTACATTAGAAAACATTAAATTGAATTTTTTCCATGTCCTTTCAAAGTGTGAAATTAAAGTAATTTACCATGCATACTAATAAGATTCTGCTTGATTTCTTTAGAGAAGGCATATACTTTTAAAATGCTCTTTCTAATATTCATTTTTCCACCCACTAGGTCATTCCTTTCATTAACAGTGATTAAAACTAAGCCTCTGTGCTCGTAAACTTTCCCTGTGTGGATGAACACTTGTATCTTACTAATGTTAGTATCTTAAAATACCCTACTGGGAAAACCTAGCTATCTAAGAAATGGGTTCATAGATGGACAGATAGAAAGACAGATTAAAAATATTACTCATCTTCATCTCTAAAACCATGAACATTCACAACTGTTCTGCAGTTCAGAATTGAGTGCCCTAAAGCAAAACTAGATACGTGTTTGCAATTTAATATTTTTCTTGCTAGCAAAGACATTCTGATCTATCAGAAAAATATAGCATATTATGTGATACTTCCAGCAAGCTGCTCATATCTTTTGGCTGCAGCAATGGTCCATATGTTTGACATCCTTTATGTAACCCAGTGATACATCATTAATTGTAATTTCATGCCAGGGCGATTGGCAGACTCTGTGGACAATGACAACAACTAATGCCTCCTATAATTCTTTTATAAACTATAGAGAAATTTTCATCTGTCCCTATAATCTAAAAAATGTATAGTGTTCATGGAGTGTCACATTCTTGTGCTTTAAAATGAAAGCAGCCTAGCTGTGGGTGAAAAAATTGCTTCACAGGGAACCGCAGAAAGGATAGAGAAATATGTGTCGTTAGAATCTGAGAATTGTTTCCTGTGGTAACTGGAACTGCTATTAAGTTAAAGTTCAGTCCTCATTTATTAATCTGCAGTATCCTCTAGGGGATTTTTTTGTTATTAGTCACTAGCATTTATCAAAAAACAAAATCCTGTCTTTTCCCTGATTCTTAGTGTTCTCATACACTTTAAAACTCTTAACCTTGACAAGAACTTTAAGCTATTACATGTATGAGAAAGCAATCAAAACTCTCACACCACTGGAGTCTGCCCTGTTGTTGATACATACAAAGTCCACAGCACCAAGGATTTTCTGAACACAGCGATATCTCAGAAAACCGGTTTGTTTTTTTCTTTTTTCTTCCTTTCATATGTGTCTCAAATCTTTCAAAACTTTGAATAAAACTGTAAGTCTGTGAGAAGGAGTCAGCAGGCTGGATGGCAAATTGAACTTCAGACAGAAAGAGTGGGTTTGGGAGGTAAAAGACAGCCAGATTTAGGCTTATGCATGTATTTCTCTTAGTTCCACATGATTTGCTTTCTTTAAAAGCTTGAAGCATTCATACTTGTTTGCTAGTTACAGCTGAGGTAATGACTTTAAGTATGCCAGTTTGCACCAACTGAAGCTTTGTCCTTCTATTTCCAGACTTGTTTTCCAGCTGTCATATTGGTCTCCACCACACGGTTCATTGACTGTGTTCTCATTACTTCTCTTGTTTAAAATATAAAGGTTTGTTTCATTTCATGAACTGGGATTGCCACTAAAAGAGAAAAGTGATGCTAGGCACACAGTCTTAACATGACTATAAGGATGTACCAATTCACTGCTAATTATTGTATTATAGACTCTTGCCCTGTCTACATCCATAGTTGCATGCCTGAAAGTGCTATATGATTTCCAAGCAGGTTCATTAATTTGCTAGCCTGTTAAGATAACATGAAAAGCAAAGGAAACAAACTGATTTAGGTTTATTTATTGAATTAAGTCCAGAAAATTCATCTCTGTTCTTTTATTGAGTGGCTGTGGGCTGAAATGTGACATACCTTTGGGAAAAACAAATCAAGGACTATTTAAGTGGTTGTTTACTTCAAGAAATGCAAAACATGCAGTTTGAGAAGCTGAATCATTAAAACAATTGCAATGGGACATGGTGCTTTTCACACTGAGATGAAAATCTTTACATAGATCATCTAATCTGTTTATACCATATTTTCCACCAAGGTATCAGATCATCGAGGTGCTGACCCTGAATTCCAATTAAGTTGCTGGTCAGACTGATCCGGAGCCAGATACTTCATAAGATTTTATGAAGAGATACTGTCTTAAATTGATTGTAATATTACATAATTGTCGTTACACTCCTCTTTCCTGGAAGTGGGTGTATATCAGGGAGGCGGGTGGTGCTGTTCACTCAAATATTTAATTTTATTCTGAAGGGATGATTTTTGTGCTTGGCCTTGAAGATGGATGAGCTTCGGGTTGTTTCCATCCTAATGTGGATGAGTGCTCCAAAGCTCCTTCTGTCAGCACAATTGCCTGCCTGATACCTCCACCACCCTTGAGGAGTGGATCTTTTCACACAGTGAGATATTCTTATCCTTTAAGTAACCTAGATCTAGGGCTTTGAGGATTAGGATTAGAACAAGGAATATGATTTAGCATTCACTCAAGAGCCAGTGTAGTGTTCACAGCACTAAGATGATGTACCAAAATTGAGTTATTTTGCTTAGCAAGCAGAGTGACGAGTTTTGATCAGCTGCCCATTGAAGGCTATCGTTGGCACAGCCAGCGCAGAATACTATAACTGTGGAGCCTGGAAGCCATGAGTATGTACAAAGCTATTGCCAAGTCAGCATCTGAGAGGATGTTCATAGGAACAGCCTGCTGGCTCATCATGGATGGGAGAATTTATTTCTGACAGATTTCATACTTGGGAGGATGTCATCTAACCCTGAGGCTGTGAAGTCTCCTGCTGGTCAGAAAACAGACCCCTTGTCTGAGGACATTGTCACAGCTTTGGCTAGTTCTTCAAAACATTACCCATTTCCTTCTAACCTCAGTTCTGTCATGTTCAGGTTTAGTTTCAGCCAGCTGAATTTCAATTCAGAAGCCGATCTTCTGTAGGCACTGAGGCAGATGGGAAGCAGTGCTGTTAGGGTATGATGTGAAAGATGGTTTGAATTAAGATTCAGTAACATACTGTTCACTGTGGTTCAAAAATATCTCCTGGTAGTTTTACATGAATGGCTACCAGAATAAAACAGAAGACTGCAGAAGTTCACTAGCAAGGTGCCCATATAAGAGGTACCATTACCAGTCACAAATGATTTGGATTATTCACAGTGGAATGATTTGATCCAGCTTTGCGCAGTTGTCTCATTGTTGCATGATGCTGAATGTGATGGTTAGTACAGCACGTGTAGCTACAAGACGCAACAGCAGAAGTATTGAAATGTTATCACAGCCTGGGACTAACATGTTGTAAATATAAAGTCAAAGTAAAATCTTCCCCTAGTGCTCCCTCTCTCTTAAATATGGTTTGAACAGCATTAACAACGATGTGATGGTGATTTTATGTGAAATTAGTTCATTGCCTTTTGTCACAGTCTCTTCTGGGAGGTGGACTGCAAGAAAGCAAAAGTATAACAATCACATACAAAAATCTATTCTGACATCTGTTTGTTTATTTTAACAATTCTGTATATTACAGATTTCTGTCTGAGAAAAAAACTATTAAAACTTGTTAAAGTTTTGGTTTCTTCATCTATTTGCATTTCAGATAAAAATGGAATAATATGAGATTTAAAATTGACAGTGATATAATAAACTGATCAAAAAGGACAGGAAAGGGTGTCTTAAAATGTCAGTTTTATTTATAGATAGTCAATTTTCAGTCCATGCAGACGTACAAGTCAAGAATAAATTGGACAGGATAGAATTTTGTAAATACATGAAGTAAAGAAATTGTTTCCTGTGAGTGCCAGTCTCTTCATTTCTGTATCTAGAATAGTCACTGAAGAACTGTTGATTTAAAAAACCAAGGAACAAGCAATGTTACACTTGTGTAGTGTCTCCTCTTCCACAGGAAAGAAAAAGAAACTTTAGAGGTTTACATATGGAAAATGTTCAGCTCTTTTCTCAGAAAAAGAGATTTAGGCCTCTCTGTGAGGGAAGGGAGATAGTCAGATCCATTCAGAGATGAGTAATCCTGTGAAATATCATGTTACAGACCTAGTGCTGCTGTTTCACCTGGATGACACTATGTTGTTCTTGTCCCCTGACGATGAAAGATAGTTTTACTAGTCGGCAGAGCTGCTCATGAAATCCTGCAGTGGAAAATAGAAGAAATCTTGCACTGCACTTCGTGCAAGCAGTGGTCTCTGCTAAAGAACAGTGGGGTAAGGTCTGAAATGGCTGGAGATAATAAGCATGCAAATTTGATACGAGCTCAGAAAACTCCTCTGAGTTGCCTCTTCAGTCCCGAAGTCCTGAGAAAAGACCTATGAAAAAAGAAATTAATCTGCTAATCTGTAAAGCAGAGACAGTCCAGAATTTTCTTATGCATCTCTGAAATCAGAGATGCCGAAGAAGTCTTCCCAGCCTTGCCTTCCCCTGCTGAACACTGTCACTACAAAAGTTTGTCTCAGCTGTAGTACGTGTCTGTGAGCTATGCTTTACACTGATTTTACCTACTGAGTCTAAATAATCATAGGCTTGTTGTTTGTGTCCCCCTTTTGTGTCCAGTGGAGCTAGATGAAGGGACTGTTCCCCTATGGAAAAGCTAGAAACTGCTGTTTCTACCTAAACCACATTCTTTGAAAAAAAAAAGGGTGGTGGGAGGGGGAGAAAGGGTGTCCTGTACTACAGATCATTGCTAGTCTGTGCGCTGAAGAGACACACACCACACAAATCACAGTAGGACTTCTTACTGTTAACAAGGAAAGCATTTCTCAGATGAATAATTGAGAGCAAAAGTTACCTTGCTAAAGCATTGGAAGGGCAAACGAGGCTCATAGAATGAGAAAGGACTGCAGGGTTAACAGAAGCACCCTCACATGAGGAAATTACTTATAGACTACAAAATAACTGTAATAAATCTGAAAAGATCTGAGGACAATTCTAGGAATTTATCAAACCTTGAAAGTAGGCCATGTATGTAAGCACAAAAGATTAATACACTCTAACCCTGGGCTCTGCCTTTACTTTTTTCTCTCTGACATCATGCTTTGGCACACAAGCAGAAAAAACAAAAGGTAGAGTTTCAGTAGTTCGTTTCCAAGACAAACAGGAAAAAGTAAATAGCAATTTGAATACTGCTTCTGGATAGGGAGAATACTTCTCATTCTGTTATAAAAAAAATACCCTGTATTTATTCCTGTTTCATATTTATTATCAGTCAGTTTGCTCTTTCTGTATTTAGTAGAATCAAATTAATTAGGATTTGGTATTAATAAATACTTTCAGTGTGTGTGGTGGTGTTAGATCAATGGATTTTATCACAATGAGCCATGTGTGGGGAAGTCTGCATTGCAGAGTTGTTGCAAAAGCTGTTTGGAATCAGTCATTGCTTTGAGAAGAAACAGGTGTCACATAGTGGTGGTCACTCTGGTGCCACATGAAGCAAATCTCCTTCCAACTATTTGCATCTAATTCCTGAACAGAACAGAATGCAAGTGGCAGAGTAAAGATATACAACCTGTTAGATGGTATAGTTGGTCCTGACATCATTTCAAAAGATTCTGTCCCGTCCACCTGATTTTAGTGTTGAGCAGTTTGCTAGAACAACCTTTCTCACCATAAACTACTGAGGAAGGCCAGAACAAATGTAATCTGAACTCCATTATGTCCACGGGATTAGTTTAGATGAATTCTGTTTTTACAGCTTAACTCAGCACAGCAAAACAAGAGGGCTGGGTGGCTGAGGATACACAAGTAAAATGCAAGTTTTATGCCAGACAAGTGGTATACTAAGAAGAAAAGTGAGCTCAGCAAATGGTTCAAGAAACAGTGGACACGAACAACAGTGATGTCACATTAGCAGTGGCTCCACTTGGAAACATGCAGAGAAGAATAATGAAAAGTCTCTTTATTCCCATGGATCTTCTGTAACTAGCTCAGCGTACACGGTAGACAGACAACTTATTCTTTTTCATAGTCCATTAGAAGGCAGGGATACACACACTATTATAAAGCACATTACATTTTCTTAGGAGTCATTATATATTTCTGCCAAGAAAAGATGTGCTTTTTATACATCGCTTTTGGTGTGGAAGATGTAATTTTATAAGTAGATACTTTAGAAAGTACAGAACTGAAATGGAAATGAGGTGCTTACATCCAAAAATAACCATCCAGCTGCTGCTTGGTCTTGTTTTAACCCTAAACTCCATGTGTCCACTTGGCTTCATAGTCTTCTCTCATCTGTAGAAGTACATCTCTGCAAGGCCAAGTGTCTTGAATGCCTAAGATTAACTGGAGTCAGAAACTACATATTGTTCTAGGGTCCCTGCAGGGTCTGATCTATGCATTTTCTTAATATGCTAAGCTCCTTTAGCAAGAAGTCTTTAAAAAGATCACAGTAACTTTGCTTGTTATATTAGTCAACTGCTGTATTGCCAGGATGCCCTTGGCCTTCTTGGCCACCTGGGCACACTGCTGGCTCACGTGCAGCCGGCTGTCGACCAACACCCCAAGGTCCTTTTCCACCAGGCAGCTTTCCAGCCACTCTTCCCCAAGCCTGTAGCATTGCATGGGGTTGTTGTGACCCAAGTGCAGGACCCGGCACTTGGTCTCGTTGAACCTCATACAACTAACCTCTGCTCATCGATCCAGCCTGTCATAGAATAGCTTAGGCTGCAGGGGACCTCTGGGGGACCTCTAGCACAAACTCCTACTGCTCAAAGCAAGGGTAACTTAAAAATTAGACCAAGTTGTCCAGGCCTTGTCCAGTAGAGTTCTGACTATTTCCAAGGGCAGAAGACTCTCTGGGCACAGCCTCTCTGGGCAGCCCCTTCCAGGGCTTAACCATTCTCAGAGTGAAAAGTCTTTTCCGTATCTAGTCTGAATTTTCCTTCACTGTGACTTGCAATCATTGGTTCTCATCCTGTCACTGCACCTTCACAGTGAATTTGACTCCATCTTCTCTATCAGCCCTCTTTATGTAATGGAAGACTGCAGTTAGACCCTTCTCTCTCCCTTTAGTCTTCAGGCTAAAAAAATCCAGTTCCTTTAGGCTCTCTTCGTATGCCTTATGTCCAGGCTTCTAAGCATCTTAGCAGTCTTCTTCTAGACTCTCTCTAACCTGTGAATGTCTATCATTCACAGTAGTGCCCAAACTAGGTATAATATTCCAGAAGCAACCACTGAAGTTCTGGGAAAATGGGAATAAACTCTTCCCTTGATTTGCTGGCTGTACCCTTAATAATGCAGCCCAGAAGGATTAGCCTGCTTCACAACAAGGGAGCACAACGACTCAAGTTCCACCAGACCATCAGGATCACCAGGTCCTTTTCTGCAGAGCTGTCCCCCCAGCCAGTTAGTCCACAGCCAGTACTGTTGCATGCTTTATTCAATTCCAAGTACAGAGCTGTGTTGCCTTTGCTGAATTTCACAAGACTTTTGTCAGGCTACTCCTCCAGCTTGCTGAGGTTCCTCTGAGCCTCAGCATATCGACTGCTGCTCCCAGTCATTCAGATCTATCAGATTTTACAGATACAGATGTAATCTCTCATACCTGAATTCTGATATCTGCATAATTCAAGGGCCTCTTGAAGTGAAAATTTTTTCAACAAAATATAGTAATAATAATTAAAAATAAAATATTTTGACTGAAAGCTAAAGTATATTTCAAGTGGAAGGGCATTTTGGTAAGGCAGAAAAGCAGAAAAAAGTTCAGTAAAATATGTATCTATTAGACAAAGGTATGTTTAACTTTGATTTTAGGGGAGTGAAGGGGCTTGTTTCAAATTTTGTGTGTACGTGCGCCAGCAACATTGATGTGTTTCTTTGATTTGGCCTCAATTTAGAATTACATTTTGTCAATGTGTCTGCTCATGTTATTTTAGTTCAGAATGTTTCTGACCTTTCCTTTAGACTTCTTAGTTTCTGACTAATCACACACATCCCTTGTAATAGCTTTATTTTTGTGCCTGCAAATGACATCTCATCTACTACTAAGAGAGTTTCTACAAATAAATGATGGAAATGTTTTTCCAATATCAGAAAGTAGTTCTACATATTTTCTTCAGGATGTTATCCTCAGAAGCAGCTCTGGATATTGCAGTCAATTCCGTTAAATAAGACAGGACTTTTAAATCAGATTGACCCATTTGTAGTCTAAGTCTGTATTTTTATCCCCTTCTCAAGAAATCGGAAAGACAAATTTCCATTAAATTTACAAATTTCAGTTTTCAGCTGCCAGAGGCCAGTCACCTTGTGCTATATTTGGCACTGTGGAATATGGTTTTCAGCCTTCAGCTCCTGTTCCAGAAATGTGTGGGTCTCAAGTTTATTCCGTGGCATATCTTCCAAGTTGGTGCAATCATCTTAGATACAGTAGGACATCCGAAGAGGCACTACATATCTGTTCAGCTAAATGAATCAAGCTCTGACTGTGTTGACTACATCTCCATTAGCTACAATGGAAGCCTAGACATCTAGCAGAAATCTAGACAAATAGGTTGCAAATACCTTGAGTTAAGTTTGATTCCAGATAAAAACATGTTAATGTGAGTATCTACAAGCTGAAGCTTACAAGTGAGCTAAGTTTACAACTCCTTTTACAGATAATGGAGATATAGCTCTTGACCCAGTTCCCTGCACACTAGATAACTATCTAGTATGATGTAAGGGTCTTTAGGTGCTGCCTTACCTCTAGAAAGGCATAACTCTCCAGTAAGTCCTGTGACACTGCTCTGTAAAACTATATTTGATATCCTGGTACATCTCAAAAGGTACCGGATGCCCATGTTGAGGCAGCTGAATCAAGCCTGTGGACATTGCAATAAATGGAGATGAAAAAGCTATTCAACAGGTCATAAACTACAAAATGAAGGCTTTCTGGACAAAATCTGCTGAAGTTAGGTGACCGGAATCTTACCAATTATGTTCGCAAATACAAACCAAATGACCGTTCTTGGTACCTGCCGCAACAAATACTGCATATGCACAAATGTGTGCCATGTGTTTTTAAAGGTAACCTGTTGATCCCTCAGACAAAGAATAATATTTGTTCTGATTCCTTTTAGTCTGTGCAGAAATCTTTTTTTTTCCTATACTGATCTATATATTGACCAATGATATACAGATTATTACAGTTTTATCCATGTGTCCTCTGTAATGAACCTACCAAGATCTTCTTATAGCCTTTGATTTAAGGTGCAGGATACTTTCCTAGAGCAATGGCCTGGAGGATAATCTTGGTATAGTTACTCTTTGGCATAACCTGTTGAGAGCTTCTCTATCCCTATGAGAAGCCCTCTTTTATCATTGCCTTGTGTTCTTTTGGATGCACCCACTTTTCAAGACCGTTTGCTCATTTTAAATCCAAACAGGATATACTTACTTCTAGCTCTAATGCAAATTCTATATACAGGCACAAAATTTTTTGTGCTCATGCTCATGTAAAAGCTACAGCCTTTTTCCCTGTATCAGAATACTGACTCAGAACTTTTAGGTGAAATGAGGTGAAATGTGCAATGTCCAATTCAGATCGTATTCTGTTTTAGTGGGGCTAATTTTTTTTTTCTGACCACAGTAAATCTAAAGCTTCGATGATTTATTTTCTGCCAAATGTGTTTCTCTTAAAGCAATGCTATTACCATTGCTTCTGGAAGTGCATCGGCTTGTACACCCATATAGAACTTGAAATTAATATCTGTCGCATGTCTTTTTATGAGGATATAGTCATGCAGGGCAAAGTTGCCCATTAGTCCTCCAAAGAGTTCTGCTTAACTGGAGTTGATGACTGCAAACTCCTGCTGTGAAGCATAATCCTTTTCAGTTTTGACTTTTTTTTTTTGGAAGGCATTGCTATATATTGTTTTAGCAGACTGTCGTTTCAGTTCTGTCATATGACACTTTGCAGCAAGTGTCTTTTATTGTCCTATATTAGACACTTTTGCACACACAGCATCAGATCCTTGATCAAATAAGCTTAGATATACGACTATTTTATCTTAGAACAATCTTGAGAAAGGATTAATTTTAGGTGGTTCCCATCTCTGTTGATTTTTCTTTTTTCCTTTTTTTCATTCTCTTTCCCACTGTCATTTGGTCTAATACAAAGAGTTGAAAAAACTCCAAACAGTTTTTTCTTTTGTTGAATAATATTTTCTTCGGTAAATCAAATGTGATTTTTACATTCTTTTTGTACTTTTTAGTTCCATCTATATTGTCAGCCTAATTGACTCTTGAGCTTTTTGAAGAGCCCTATTTTTCTAGTGAAGAAGATGTGAAATTTTATTAATTGTTAAAAAATAAACCTGAACTATAATTTTAAAAGTGACCCTAAGGTGAGTAATATAGACACCTAGCTTTCTGATACCTATGATACAGTGGACAAATCCTATTGTAGATGTCCTGTCCTAACTAGTTATCTAGTCTTCCTCCATAGTGAAAAAGGAGAATGCTCAGACTCTCCATAAGATGATTCAGCTTACTTGTGTTAAACCTTATTTTAAGTTCAGCTGAATACCACTGATGGCCTCAGAAGTAGAGCCAAAATGTATTTAGAAGTCAAATTTTCAAAGAGATTTATACCCTTTATCTTTCTAGTGTTGGTTTGATACAGCACTGCATGTGGTGACAACATTTAAAACCTATATAACCACTACCAAGTGCTGTATAGGATAGGCTTACTCTACAAAATACTGTATAGTGTAGATGTAAACTTAATGCTCTCATAACTAAATAGTGAGATTGAGAAGTCTGCAACATAACTGGTCAAAAGAAACATATGTCTTCATGCATAGCTCTTTATCTGTAGTCTGTAGGCGGAATTTTCTATCCTAATGTCTGTAGCAGAGTTGTAATTACAGGTATGCATGCCAGAGTTTTGAATGCTCCCATTCGAAACAAAATGCCACAAACCAACCATCCTCTGTATATTCGAAAAGTACCAGAGAGCTGCTTTAGTACTACTAGCCATTATTCCGAGAATACAAGGAATGGCAGAGGGTTTCTGCAAAAGGAGAATAGAAAATGGTTTTAACTAAAGAGAGTATCTAGAAAATACAAGTTCTTTGTATTCCAAATTTGTCTGCAGCAATTATTATACTTGCTTTGGGCAGCTGACTTGTTGAGAGTGAATTACTGAATTAAATTAAGTATCAGAAGATCCAACTTTAGCAACGATTCTCAGTGGCAGCTGTGACTCCAGAGTTACTGCCTTCTTAACAGTTATAGCATTCCTCTTGGTTTGAAACTGAAAAGAGAAAAGAAGAAAGATCTAGAATAGATCTGCATGTCAAAAAATATGTGCATAATATTTTCAGATCTTAATAAAGATGTAGGCTTCAACACTAGAACATGAAGTGGTTTAAGAAAAAATATCTGAAATAAAAGTTGCACACTGTACACTGTGTTTGTTAGTATAAAACCTCACTGGTTTTTATTGATAAATTGTTCTTTTGGAGATGTCAGTGTTCTTTTGGAGATGATCCACCTGTAATGTTCACACAAAGAACAGCTGTTCAGCAATAGTCAAAAGCTTTCTAAAATACACGAAATATTAGCTAATATGAGAATGTTTATCAATTAGCTAATTTTATGGTGAGTGCTCAATCACAGTTTGTGCTACTCTGATCTCTTAAAAAGTAGTCCAATAACATCTTGGAGAAAAAATGCTGGTCTGTTTGCATCCTTGGTTAATTATCATGTTCACTTGTGCAGCAATGAAATTAACCATCTGAATGAGAAACTAATTGTGTACGAGCTGAAGATCTGCCAACAATCTTCCAGACATTCTCAAGCAAAATTCCTATGGCCAAAGTCTGTTTCATCAGGAGAGTCACACTTCAAAATTGCTTTTTTTGTAAGATACCTTGAGAAAAAATGTGTTATACAATCAATATGGTGTGAAATTAGCAAGGTGTAATACTGGTATTCTTTGAACTCTTTTCCAAAAAGAAGCGTGTAGTTTAATCATTCTTTAAAACACCTTAGTTTAATAGACAATTAGTTAGAAATATGAGAATGATCTGATTTGGCTAACCCTGCATAAAAGTATCAGGTTTTTATTGCCTTGCGGCTTATTCTTATTCCCCAAATTAAGGTATCAATCCAAGTAAAACTGAGTAGCTGAAAAACATCTCAGGCTGTGGCCTGGAATGGAGAATGTACAGAGAGGAAAAGCACAAATGAAATTACGACGCAATTTTATGTTTATCAAATATTTTGCTGCCAGAACAAATTGACCAGAAATAGCACGTTGATCCTAATTCTCAGCTGGCTTGCCTCTGCCGGCATCTGAACAGACTAGTGCAATATATATATTTACAGAGCAAATGCTGGAATCCGCAAATATAAATCACATTCTGGCAGAAAATGAATTATAGCTGAGAAATTGACCTCTTTAGTGTGTAGCAGATTAAGAGACAAAAAAATGAGCCTTTTTAAACCATTTCTTCAAAAAATGAATGCACAATTACTGTCAGGTTTATCTCTCTTTCACAAACCAAGGTGATTAGTAAATGAAGACAACATACAAACCAACATGAAGACAAGATGTAAACCAAAGATGCTTCAAAAAGACAGGCTGTTTTCTCTGGCTGTATTGCCATAATTTGTATTAATTTCAGAGGTATATTAAAAGAAATTATTAATTAATTAATCATAGAATCATAGACTAGTTTGGGTTGGAAGGGACCTTGAAATGTCATCTGGGCCAGAACCCAAATTAATTAATGTTATCTAAAACCCAGTAAATTTGAATTAGGTTCAGGTGTTTAATGAGCACCCGTGTAAAAATATTTAAAAAAAGTGACTGATATGATCAAAGACTATGGGATTGGTAATTTACAAGTTTATTCATGACCATAAATCCTATACGAATCTGGTTTCCAGAGGTGCTTGTTTCACTGCCAGATATGTGCTCCCAGAAGCATCTCTGAAAATAATCATAAGGAAGTATGATAGTCGTCAGTTAGCACAACCGCAATCCCAGGCCACTTTAGAAAATGTTTGCATTTGTGATTTACTCAGCCTGGTAAATATCAAGTAGCTCAAATGAGGTCAGTGAAACAGTTTAGAAACTGCAAATTACTGCAACTGTTTTCTTAAACTTAGTTGGCACTTTGGTTTGCTGCACTAATAATTATTTGCAGAGACCTTCACTGTCTTTAGTCATTGCTGGTGGATGCAGTTCTATTGGCAGCTAGATACTCCTAATGTTGCCTACCAATATCGCACAGCTTACTGCTGAAGTGTTTTTTAAACAAGTGATTTGCTTAACATGAAGTACTTTTTATGTGTTAGTTCGTTATAGCACACATCTATAACTTCAGTGTGTGTTTTCATCATATCAGCAGAGGATGACTATGTGTTTTAAGAATTCACGCAACAGAAATAAAGATGTACAAAGAGCCTACTTTTGAGTAGCGAAGTCCAGTGCTATGACAAGTCCATCTGTGCCCACCCCTAGATGGATCTTCTTCCAGTACACTTCATTAAAGTTTTGTCGAATATTCTGTTGTTTTTATATTCTACTCAGGAGTGATTGAAGAAATATCATATGTAAATTTCTTAGTATTTTCTGTGTTGTTAATAGTAACTGGCTGTCCCCACATCACTTAGGAGAATGTAAGAGCATGTGCTGAGTGAAGTCTAATTCAGGTCAGCATTATAGAGTGTTTATAGAGACTGAAATCAGGAAGAACAACAGCAAAGCTGGTGCTTTAAACACAAAAATTAGGCATCATCATAAAACACTTCTAGTCCAAAAAAAGTAGAGAGCGCCACAGCACTTATTTTTATGCTGTTAATCTGGGAATATTGTTTATTTAGCTTTAGTTGGTACAAATCTGTTCTGCTGAAATGCTAAATCGAGGTTTACAAAAGTGACTGGGAAATTAGATGTCATTATCTTCAGGTCTTGCTCTTTCTGCTCTGCAAGTGCAACCATCTGCAAACAACAGCTCTCTAACAAAGACTCTGATGATGCAGACAAACAAGATAGATTAAAAAGTTTGAATGAGTGGATTCTAATCTTTACTCCCAGGGTAGATCATGAACTGCACGGTCTAATTTTAGTGCAAAGGAATCTTCAGACAGTGATGGCACAATGAGTCATCCAACCAAACCACCATGCCACTGTCACATAATACTGGTCTGCTTATTTAGCTATCATTATTTTTTTCAGTAGATGTTGAATGCTAGAACAATTGACATGTTTGCTCTGGGTCTACAACGAGCACAAACTTCTGTTTTTGCTGCCCTGGTGTGGAAAAAGATCTTAAAAGTATTACTGTGCTGTGAATGATGAACAGGCTAGACACACAAAAGTATACAGGTACCACACAATCTCCAATTTCTTTTCCACTTTCATCCCACAATAAATCCTTTATCCGCTTAGGCTTTAACCCCATAAGTCTGCATGGAATTCAGGAGAAAGAATCCTTGAGGTGTCTTGGTGGGTTTCATATCAAGGACAATGGTCTGATTCTTTGCCTATGGTCTTAGGAGCAGCCAACACAGTATTATTCACATTCACATATTAGATTACTATTGCTTCTCTGCTTAATACTGTTCCCTGAAGCTTATTGAATTGATTCGAGTCTTTATGCACAGGAAAGTTAGTTTCTAGATTTTTTTTTCCTTTTTCAAAAGAAGTTGAGCTTCTGTCTGCCATCCTGTGCTGCCATGCTTAGGCTAACACTATTGCAGGGAAGCTGCACTACTCATACTGAGAGAAGCAGGCAGTTGTGAAGACGGATCAGCTACAGATGCAGCACTTTTCAACTTCACTGATCAAGCCATGCTCAGTAGTCCAATAAACATAATTTATTACTTTTTTGGTCATTATACTTCTATTTGCATCTTTCCTTGGACAAACATTTTCAATTCTTCATCTTTGGATACTGTAGTTAAGTTATATAAGAAGATATTTTTTGGGTCCTTTTTTGAAGTAGCTGCCAATAAGTCTGCCTTTAACAGTAGTAGATTGTCTGTTGCTTGCATTGGCCTTTGTTTGACACTGGCTACTGTCTGAACAGAATTACCTGGCAGGGTGGAAAATAGGTGCAGCATTTTGGTTACCTATATTTTCACACACATGGTGCAATCCCAGACTTGTTCAAGTCAGTACATTTAGTTGCAGAAGTGCAGGGTGCGTAAGGACTTCTTGGTGGTGAGGTGAAATGGCAGAGACACTGCTTCTTTCTGCACTATGTCCTCTTCAAGTTCCTCAGGAAGCTCTGTGTGTCTGAATGGGTTTCAAGGCTTGGTAGAGAAATAGGAGAGAAAGCTCACAAGGAGACATCTTAGATACTTCACACAGTTCAGTATTGTGCAAGCCTAATTTATGTCACTGCTTTAATTAAAACTAAAATTATAAAGTGGCCATTGGTTAACTGTGGAAGAATATTACAAAGAGAGCAAATGCTTCTGAGAGGGCCATGCTCTCTTCTTTCTTACGCCAGCATACTTTTGATATGGCTGTTCACTTACAGTGTACTGGGGGGCAGTGCAAGTAGCAAACATTGTGAGTGTTCGGGAATTTGCTTTGCTGAAACAGGGTTGTATTTGTTAGATGTCCAGGAGAAACGGATGCTGTTTTGCTATCCGGGCTGGATAGGGATTGTTATTCAAACAGAGCAATAAAACTCTTAGTCAGATTTAACTAAACCACCTCTCTATGCAAAAAATAAGTTTTTGTATAGCAAATAATCCACTTCATGGACTGATGTAAACTGATGTATAGAAACGTACAGTCTCATAATTCACATTTATCTAGGATCATTTACCAACCAACAGCAATACAACACTGCAGTGCTGACAGATGTAAGGGTCATTTGCAGAACCAGACAAGGCAAAACCCCTTAAGAAATGTAACAAAATTATACGAAAACATAAATAGGAAATGAATTGTCACCTTTTCCCTCAGGATTGCCAAATAGTCAACCTGATTTCTGGCTTAGCTGATTCTTCAAAAATACTGAACAGGTAGTCTTTAGTCTGCAAGCCACAGTATATTCAAACTGCGTATAGTACCATTAACTGTATGTTAATCTTCACATGACGGAGGTAAAGGTGGCAAGTAAAGCTGCTGTCACTGGTTTATTAGTCCCATCATTTTAATAATGTTTAGCATTGTATAGGTTCAAAGGCGGGTAGATTAGTTCTTGACATATTTTCCTTGTAAGGTGAGCAAAAACTGTTATCCTGGTATCACTGACGAGACACATGGGATTCTGAATCACTGAAGAGCCAGATTCTGATTTCATCCTCCTTTTTTATTTTTTTAACATTAAGGGACATATCTTCTCAGTTTACGGTATTAAGAGTTATGACTGGGATCAGGATCTATCCCCTGAGTGATGTGAGCAGGGCTGCACAGTGAGTCCGTGGTGAAGCTAATTCCCAGTCCTGACTTGCCTTCTGGCATTCAGCTTGTACTTGCTGATATTCAACAACAAACCAGTCTCCATCCGCAAATCTCACTGTCTAGCTAGCAAAATGTCCAAGTATGGCATCAGTACTTCCTTTTTAGCCCACAGTCTTCAATGACTACTGGACCCTGAAAATAAAATAATTGGTGATGAGATGCACCTTACAAGGAAATAGGCATATTCTTCAGATTTAACAGACCACTGAGTAGTCGCAGTAAACAAAAGCACAAGTGCAGCTGGCAAATGTGCGTTGCTCTGTGGTTTATCATAATGAAAAGGAACAGCATACGCAGCTGTTTTGGGCTGTAGCGTTTGTCCATTAAAGCCTTTGGTACCTCAGCGAGTACCCAGCGGCACCACAGCAAGTCTGTAGTGCAGTGACCTGCTTCTCTTCAGCATGCAAGGAGACTTTCCTGCCTGGTGCACCTGTGCTCTGAGCAAGCCAAAAGAGGGGCAGACTCAGCGGAAAAAAAAAACCACCTTCCCTACAGGTTTTTGCTTGTACTCTTGACATTTACAGAGTAGTACGTTCTAGTGTTTATTCTAATATTAAAAAAGTTCTCCTCCAGAAGAGCCTTGTCATTGCTTGACAGACTTGTGCATTGCCGGTAGATAAGAATACATCAACAGAACAGGTTTGAAATACATCTTCGAAATATTTTAATAGCCTATTGATTTTTTCCACATTAACCTATCCTGAAAAGAGAGTGAAAAGTATGGGGGCTGACTACAGTCTGCTTTCTGTGCAGAATTTAGAAGTAATTCGATGCCTTCAAGTTTCTTGCATTTCTGTTACCCTTTAAGTGTGTCCTCCAAAGTTACCATGGCAGAAAGGTATTTGCATTTATACCCTATTTCAGCTTTTACACCACAGAAACTATCTATCTGATACATCTTCTTCTTTCTCCCAGCTGGCCTGCATTTACATTCCCCGTGTTTCTGGACATGTACCGTTATGGATCTCTATTCTTTTTCGTTGTGACAGAGGAAAGCTGATCCCTCAAAGTCAGATTCTGTGTTTGAGCAAAAAGCTGGCAAAGAGTCACACTTCCTCAATTCACCAGGTCTTTGGCATGGCGGCAGAGCAATTCTGAGCACTGCCTCGCAAACATACATTATTTCCCAGTGCCTCATCAGCTGGATCACACACAGAATACAAATCAATGGTAAATGCCAATCAACGCTGGTTTATGGTTCCCCATGCTGCCATTGTTGTTCCTCTGTGCTCTTATTGGATTTTCATGTCTAACTGTGCGCTCACCCACATTTTGCCTTCCTCCCTTTGCAAGAATGAGTAATGAAGGCTTTTCTGTTTTTGAATCTGGCAGCTCTGCTATGCACTGACTCCTGCGTAAATGTTCCATGGGAAAAACCGAAGAATGTCTGTGTAAGTGTTTTCTTTTTTCTTCATTTTTTTTTTTTATGATTACAGTTCTATCTGTGCAATACATAATTAGCTCATCCTATGGACAAAAAGCCATTAATTTATGCAGAGGTAATGCACTGAGTTGATGAAGTTTTGCCCCAAATCTACCATGAATTCTATTTAAATTCTCATCAGTTCTTCCCCCTTCTTCAAGGTAACAGAGTAGAATCTATGAGTACATAACAGAAAAATACTAAAACAGGTTAGTCAGCAAGTATTCAGGAAAAAAATCCCTTTCAGCTAATGTTCTTTCTGAGCCTTTCTATGCAACCATTTTGTTTGTTAAAATTGATAAAAAGTAGCTGAGTTAAATTTTATTTCATTCTGAGAAATTCATTATACAGTATATGTCTCAAGTAGCAGGCATGTACATTAAAGAAGAGTTATTTGCTGATTACCTGCAATGCTATTTTCTTAGGTATTTGAGTTTACAATCAATGCTACTTGTCCCAATCCTTGACAGTCGTAGTGAAATTTACAGCCTCCAGTGGAGTGAATGTCAGTACAAAAAACAGACATCTATAGCAGTTCTCTAAGTGCTGTATGTGCACCCTCACTGTAAGGCTAAGCTCTGAGATAGCATGTAACCTGCAGTTTCACCAATCATAAAAATCCTTGATGTAAAAAAGGTCAGACATCTGATGAGGCAGACATTATTTAATCTGGATTTTGATCAGGGTCGGGATCACATATTCATTAATCAGCCACTTTCAAACTATTGAACTCAGGAAATCTGTATGGATGTCAATAAAAAAAGAGGCAAGAAACCTTCACTTCTGAAGAACTGCTTTACATAGAAGGAGAAGTTGTTTCAGGCTGGAATTTCTGTAAAGAGGAAGAAAACATTTCTTGTAATCAACAGAGCAGTCACAGAGATCTGTTTGTGTCCAGCCTAGATTAATCCTGCCTGCACTCCACCTGCAGAAATGTGGATCGGTTGGACAGTGTGTTATGAAGCTTTGTTGTTTCCTATGAAGAACAAAGGATTCTGTGCAACTGCTTAACCTGCCACTTCTATGGTGTGAAGGCTGTTCTTCTCAAACCAGTACTGAGTGTCAGCAGAGTGAATTGGAGCTGCATTAAGAATAGAGAAAACTACTGTTCCTATTGAAAACAAGACCTCAAAGGTGACCTCCAGAAATACAATCATTCCAAGAGCAACTGGTTCAAATATCATAAAAAGCCAATGCACATTTTCAGTTGTGAAAAATTATGTTTTTAAAGCACCAGGAAAACAGCTTTCCTCAGGAACTGTTCTGGAAAACTTGCAACCAGAGAGATCCTCATTTACAACAACTGCTTAGGACAGAGCGTATTTAAATTGCCCGCACAGCAAATTTGCAGTCCTGGAGCTACACAAAATTATTCAGCCCTTTTTATATTTAATTCTTTCTCTTAAAGGCTTACCTATTCTATTTTGAAATTATTTTTGCAGTTAAGAAGGAAGGGAGCTTGTTGGGCTGAATCAGTAACTCAGATGATTTCTGCATGTAAATGTTCAACATATATTTTTCTGATGCATGCTGCCCTAGCCGTTTCCTGGAACTGTGGCTGGGAACAGCCCTTTTATTGCTCATTTCTCACTGCTGAAACTCAATGAAATTCAATTATCACAAAAACAGTCAGTAGGCTTCAATTTTGCGTGTCCTGTTACTTTTTAAATTTGGAGTGCCTCCCGATTGCTGTCACAGCTATTGCATTGTCTAAATCAATTGCCATGGCATGCTCACTAAATTGAGAAATGTTGTTGTGAATGCAGAAGAGGTCTCAAGTATCAACAGAACCAGATACAAACAGGGAGAAAATAAAAGGTAGGGGAATTTTTCATCTGCTACAAAACTTTATTCCTTTGTCTGATTTCCTTTGAGGATTCACCAAGGGACAAATTATACTTCACCCCTTCTGCCTGCATGTTTGTTTCAAAACTTCTTAAGCAGACAAAAGTACTGCTAAAGCAGCGATTCAAAGAGAGATTGTTACAAGTGGAAATTTTATGGCTTCAGGCCTGCACATTCTATTTCAAACTCAAATATTGTGCTTTTTTCCTGGTGTATATTTACAGAGAGGTGTACTTAAGGCCAGATTGTGTCTTGTGTATTCAGGTGTTTATGGAAAAGCAAAAAATACAAGAGATTGACCACATACTCAGGGACCGTTTCCACTCCCTTAAAGGGTTGCAATAGCTGGGCAAAAAGCTCCATTCTTTCAATACGCCTTTATTTAAAGATGGAATAAATCATTTCACCTCACCAAGGACATTGCGCTTCAGCGTAGCCGTTATGGAAGTGTTCTCTGTTCTTCTGGCTTTGTCTAAGCAAAGCCCAAAGAGGGCACAAACTAGCTGGCCAAAATCACAAGCTGCTGTTGCCATTTATCAGCTTTAAGACCATATCAGGGATTCCAAGAAGAAACCCAGTGAATCTGAAACTCAAATTCAGTTTCCACAGTTACACACGTGTATGACTTTGACTCAGTCACACAGCAAGTGGAAAAAGTATGCAAACATGAATAAGAGAATTTGTTAAAATCTACAAAAGATGGGGACCTTCTGTATCTTGGAGAGAAATACCCAAAGATGCTTCTGTACAGCACAGAGGAAAACAAATACAATACCTCTCATCTAAAAGTGTAAATCCAGTGTAGATGAGATTAATTGCATCCAAAGTGGGCTCATTGCTCTCCAGTGGTTGTAAGGGGCAACTCTTTAACCAACTCAGAAAAATATAAAGATGCAATGGCTATGCAGACTGGACAAAATACCCAAACCAAAACAACTGAAGTCATCTGTCCCCCCTCAGTAAATAACAAAGCAACAACAGTGAAGTACTTAATTAAAATCTTGTTATACTGGAATGAAGTTGAAGTATTTCACAACATATAGACTCTTCATCTATAGCCTTCATGTATGTCAGAAAAAGTGTCGTGCTTGATGATGACATTTTATCATCACATATAAATTTTTAGATTGCGGTTGAACTTCTTCCTGTTAAAACTGAGCCCATAGTGCATTTTCTTCTCTATAAGCAAATCCACAACTCCAACTCTCAAGAGCATCAGGCCTCATACGCTCACATCTTTGATTTCCTAACCAAGAGTGAACTAATGCTTTTCTTTGGAAAACTCCAGCTCCACCAGGAGTTAGAGAAAGGACCTGACTAGGAGGTGTAAGACCAAAGAGGTGGTTATGTCAGGCAGCAGCCTTTTGCCTTCTATGAATTTGGTCATCTGGGTCCCCCAGAAAAGACAGTTCACCTTTGCTGAGTATAATTTCACCAGTTTTGCACTTTTGTATCTCGCAGATTCATTTACTTGAGCGTGTTCCTTTCCCGACATTTTCAGAGTTTAGCAGGATTTTCAATGCAGTTGCAGCTGTGGGCTGCTGCAGGCAGGAGGGGAAACAATCAATGGAAGTAAGGGCAAGGACACCTTCTCCCTTATATTTTCAACCAGCTACCTTTAGGGTTGTTGGCTTTAGGAGTATTCTGCCTGATTTATGTTCAGAGGATCATGAGTAGAACTTGAGGAGATTAGATAGGGACGGGTATTGTAGACTGAGGGAGTGAAAAAGGAAGCGGGGACTGGCAACTGAGATGGAAGGTGGAGTGTCCAAAAGTACAGAGAAGTGGATCCTGGTTTGTGGATGTGAAGCTGAGGTAGAGATTGACGGAGAAGTTGGAGTGGGAAGGTAGGATTAGGAATCAGAAAGAACGAGTGAGGATGTGTGGAAATAAAAAAAAAGCAGCAGGTGGAAGTAAGACAAGGCAAGACATCTTTTATGAAGAAAAGTTGACTTAAAATGGTTAGGTGAGGAGAATGAGAGCGGGTGGACAAGGAACATGAGGATTATCAGAGGCATGGTGTAACAAAATGGCTTACACTGCAAGAATATTGAAAGGAAGCTCTTGCTGATGAGACCATATTCCTCTGTCATAGTATGAAGCTTGCAATAGTCAAGTCTCACCTTTCCTCTGGTATCAGAACTGTAAATATCTCCTTATTTTCTATTTATGGCCTAAGAAATCTGCTATAATTCCCCGAGTTTGAAGAAGTGTCTCTGCAGTAGATTTAATAATTCTAACTGTGCTGGTGAATAGTTGATATACAATCACACATAGGACATGGCACACAAAAAAATCTTAAAAGAAACTGTATTTTGGTTGCAAAGTCAACTGCTTAGATTTTAGGAAATGTCAGGATTGAGATTGCCTGAGAAACTCTCATTATTTTCAATTGACAAGGCAATCTTACCTTGATTACTAGTGATTTCTTCTGCAAGGTTCCTGCATAATATAGCAAGCTGAATAGATTTGGTCTGATATGGGTTAAGGTCATTCAAGGAAAGACAATTGTTTTCTGTGGGATCCCTTCTTCAGAACATGAAATATTATAATGTGGTAGTTTGTGAATTAGACAAATAGTAAGCGGAAAAGCAAGGTGTTAGGCCTCAATTAAAGCAAATGAATTCTTCCAGGAGAACTGGACTCTATCCCTGATTCTGAGGGACAGTTTCTGGCTAAGTCTGGAAAATTCATGTAAACCACAATTAGACCTAGACCTTACTAACCATGATTTTCTGAGATTGGATACTCAATATTAGTTAAAGGTTTCACTGTTAATACCTCTGTGTTCATCTTCCCTGTTGCTAAAATGTTGATAGCCTCAAACCTCACATGGCAGACACTGGAAAATCATTCACTGAATAATTCATTTTCACAAACTGTAATGGCCAGTGCCCTTGAAAAGACCAAAAGTTAAATAGACTTGTCTTAAGAAATGGATTTGAATCATGAGCAGTAAATAGGGTGTGGGTTGTAAAACAGACAATGAAGAGAAAACACAAGACTGAATAACCATCATAAACCAGCATTAGTTTCAGAGGACTGAAAAATATTGTATTAAACCCAAATTAGTAAAATAATAATTAATAATAAAAGATGGTCGCTTGTGGTTACACTGGAATTTCTTAACTTTTTCAAACTTGCAACCTTAGTAGTGAATTTCTAGCTTTGTTATGTTTTCTTTGGAAACTTCGTATTTTTAATTTTTTTAAATAAAATTTTTAATTTAAACTAAGTAATTTAATCGTGTTTCATATCTATTTTTTTCAACTTCTTGTGCCAAAATCACTTTTAATTTTGTAAAGAATAAAACTGCCAAAGCAGTTCTTGTGTTCTCAGGTGGGCTTATCCAGTATCTGTGGATTAAATTGCTTTTTCAGTAAAATAGCTCAAGTGTAGCACTGAACCAACGAAGCTCTTCTGCTTCTTTGTTTTGCACCCAGCCCATTCATTTCTACTTTGCATTGTGCTGTATAGAAACACACTGAACATAAAAATTCTGATTCTTAGGTACCTTCTAGGAAAACGGGGAAAATATTTCTAATTGTCCTGTATTGCAGGCTTAAGAGCGTCTAGGCTTGTGTTACAATGACTATGTCTCTACTTTTACTAAACCTTATAGTGGGGACAGTTGGACCAGAGATCAGTGGGGAAATCCTAGGTAGGGGAGTTAAATCCCTGCTACATCTCTGGAATGAGACAGAAGAGGCTTTGTTTGGGGTACACAGTCTCCTTGTGTTAGTACGATTCTGGTATACTAGGGTGAATGAAAACCACACTGATTTTAGATACTGGGAAGAACTCACTGTGACTGCGTAGGTTTTTAGCAGCAATTTCTAAAACCAGCGTTAAGCCCTGGGGTTGGGAATGAACTCTAAGCTATTTCTGTGAGTACTTGTAAATAATCTTAGTGGGTGTCCATCTAATGCCTTGTGTAATCAAGTGTAAAGAAGTCTCAAGTTTTGTCTTCCAGTCCTTCTAGCTTTACAGAGGTTCAGGTCTGGAGCAGTGTGTATAAACCTTCTCAGCAATCATACAGGGTGACAGATTTTCCCCAAGAGGCAGGTGGTGTAATGAGCACCACTAGTCTATCATCTCCCAGAGGGTCAAAAGGACAGAGATTCAGCAAAAATGTGCACTGTAGAACTTGCAGAGTTTAAAAAGACAGATACTCTATTTTTTGAGAAGTTAAATTATAAAGCGTACAGGCATGACTTCATTAAAGCTTGATTTCAATAGCAATCTTTCTACCAGCTTTCAGTCTAAGGAAGCCTAAAAGATGGTACTTTCTGGTACCTTTGCTTCCCTCTCCCCCATTACCCTGATGCTGTGTCTGCTCCATATCCCATGGCAGAGATGGAGCTGTAACACTGCAAGCCCCTCATTGTACCTGCATGTAGCTCTGGTTCATATCAGTTGTAAATGATTTTCACAAAGTTACAAGGAAAAGGACAAGGCTCAGAGTGATGGATGGGAAGACAGTGAAGAAACAGAATTCCTTTAATGAACTGCAAGTCTTTATAGGCCAGTTTCTCAAACAGGCTGCTGCGCTGTTTGGAAAATGTGGCCTAATTCATTTTTTCTGTGCCTATTAGTGACTGCCTGAAACTACAAGGGGAATAGCTCACAGAGGTAGTCTTTTGGTGTGTACATATATGCACTCCTGTTTGAATCACTGTGCACAAGACCCAGCAACTAAAACTGCCTGGAAGCCTAAGATGTCATGTCATATGTTTGTTTTGAGAAGTGCAGTAAAGATGGTAGAAGGCTGGGGAAGAAAAGGTTATCGAGTGATCCAAGTGAGCACCTTATTTTGTGAAGAGATTGCATATTTCTCTACATCCTGATGAGTATTCAAAGTTGAGAGATGACTGTTGTAAAACGGTCTGATGTTTGTCGGTACTCTGACTAAGGGAAGATGTCTTTTATGAGGGCTTGTGTCTTTTTGGTAGTTTTATATCCTCAGTTGCTGGAACCTAAATAGTAAAGTAGGTATATTGGGAAAGCATGCCATTAGTACCGCAGCACTGGGGCAGCAGCTGTAGAAAAGCCTGTCTGAAATCCACATCATATCAGCATCCAGTCCTATGTAACAATGCAAGTACAGCACTCTCTTAGCATCTGTACATGGTCAAGAGCTTGTGACCTTTCTTTACAGACACAGATCTAGCCTCTGTTGTCCCTGCTTGAGATGAAATCTTTTTTTGTTTTCTCCATATGTTCAAAGACTAAAGCTCTACCCTTTAAATAGTACAATTATAGTCATCTCTTTGCTAGCAGGTGCAAGAAGCACTGTGTCATTATTTTGACATTATACATCCGCCTGCACCTGCTTTGGGGCATATTGCAGTCCTGGCTGCCCGTTACACAGCTGTGCAAAGGATATAGCACAGATGAGGCTATAGCCTTCTTTCTCAGTACTGGAATTCATATGCCTCAGTGAGGATGTACAGGTATAAGAAATTAACCTTACCACAAACACACTGCACCAAGATAGATGAGATACACTTAAATATTCCACAGGTAATTGCTGTTGCAAAAATCTGCATCTTCTGTGCTACCATATTTCTACTGTTTTGCTTGGATTACAGGGAAAGACAAAGCAAAAGAAATGAAGCAGTTTCATGGAGTTTTTTTAAACTTTGTCAACAGCCCCCAGAATGACCACATATGGGTAGCAGGTTAATAATAAAGTTACTTACTTGGATTAGCACGACTGTTCCTTCTATAGTCTAGCAAGCTGACTGCTGTATAACATGCAGTGGGGTCCTCCCATATTTAAGTAGGAGTTTCCAGTCTTAACAGCTAGCTACAGTAACTGAGATGTAAATGACCCTGAATGATTAGCAGTAGGGTTTTGTACAGCCCTGGGCAAAGGAGCTCTTACCAGGTGAGTTAACTTCTATCATCTACAGGCGTGTGGCAGCTTGGGGAAAGTCTAGTCCTTTTATCTGGCACGCTGGCGGGCAGCTGAGAGGAATTAGACCTCCTTTGTACAATGGAAAGTGCCCTGTTGTGTAGAGCCAGTGAGCTGAAAGGAAGAGAGTGAGAAAGGGCTAAGAAACACTGCAGAGAGGCTCCACTATTAACTATTTGCCGATCCAGTGTTTTGAAACGGCATCTAGGTAGGAGAACTAAATGCACAACTCAGACTTGAGAATTACATGGCCCACACAGCGTTCCTTTGTGTCGCAGCTGCATTTCTGAACTCCATGGCAATGCAGATCCTATTAGAAGGTGTATTTTGAAAGTTATTCCCCTCAGTCAGTGAGTGTCTGCCTTGCTACATGTTGGACAGCTTCAAGATGCAAATATCAGTACCTACAATGGCATTTTTCTAGTAAATTGTCCTACACAGAGTGTTCTCACGCATCTAAATTACATATGCTTGTCAGGTACTCTTAGAAGGGATTAATTTTATGAATGGAGGATAATGCCATTTAACTTGTGTCTTATCCCAAGAGTCTCTAATGTAACAAGGAAACTGCTGATTGATGTAACTTGTCCTGAAGCAAAACAACTCAGTTATGTAGGTGTTGTCTAGAGCTCAGCAAAAGCACAAGAGATCTTAACGCTGCATATTTTGGCTTCAGTTCACTAGCAGTAAGCCTTTTTTTTTTTTCTGGCATGAAAAGTGCAAAAAAATCGATTTGATACTTTTTATAGCATACTTTTCTTGAAACTTATGGTAGATATATGTCTCTTGTGGTTTATGTGTTGTCTAGTGACAACTGAATATCTATCTATTTAGTCAGGAGGTCATCTCCTTCCTCTAGCTACCTAATACAGATAATAATCAGTAAGACTGCTAGCATCTCCAAATGTTATCAGTGTCTTCTCTACAACAGGGTCATCCAGAAGTGCTAATTTAGGTATAAATTAAAAATTCTGAATGAGAATTAAGAATATGTGTTCCTTTTGGACCTTTTGGAAGATGTAAATAGAGAGATGTATGTGTCTCTTTCCTGATGAGAAGATGTAAAGATCTGTCTTTTGACCAGCCCTGTGCTATCATCTGTCTGTTCCCGTCCCGCCCAACACAGCAGCCTTCTGACGGCTGTTTCCTCCGTGGTGTCAGGTACTGAGTCGCTCAGTTTCTCACCTTGTATGTGTAAAAAGAAGATGAAATCTTTTTCTGAGTCCAATTCTCTCTTTGATTCGTCTACTCCTTGCTCTACTGACAGATGCTTCAGTATCTGCTTCTCTCTTAGTGTCCCCCCCCCGAAGTTAATGAGAAGCGAGGACTCTGTTGCAAACTCCACATGCAAAGAGCTTTAGCAGAAGTCTGCTGCAAGATCTCATGCATGGTCAGAGAAACATTAAGGAGCAATACATCCCTTGAATTCTTAGCACTTTGTTATGGCAGAGATTCCTGTACCTCCTGTTCTGCTTTTTGAATTCTCTCATTTCAGCCGCAGGCTCCTGAGAGTGCTGGCAAAGCTAATGAAAGGAAGGGCAGAGGGACATATGCTAAAGCATAGTAACACTCTATTCTGCAATTCTTGATAGACTACCCTGTAGCACTAGGGAAACTAAGCAAGGACTAAAATACCAAGTGATAGGAAAGTAAACTATAATGGAAATGGATCTCTGATTACCACAGTTTCAGAGAAGAAAACACCGCACTGTACAGAATGGTCAATAACAGACAGAGAAACTTCTGTTCCGTGCTTAAGAAAATTGCAACTAGCAGTTGTACAATGTTTAGATGGCTTCTGAAAATGAAAGAATAGCGTTTCTTTGTTCAGGATATAGCATCTAGACCTTGTCTGTTAGGCTAGTCAGTACTTCTCTGCTGCTACCAAAACCGTGTTTGCGTTAGTTTCTGTTTTTCCTTTCCTAAAGTCACTAGCAGCAGTGAGCTGGCACGCTCGTCAAACTGCCTCCATACCTAAACTGAAAGACAACTCCTTTGGGGTACCTTGCTAAATCTTTCAACTTTAATTGACAGCTGCTCTTGCTGCAACATGTCTTTACCTGCTAAACTGTGTGTGCTTCCTTGATCCATCTAGTTCTCAAAACTGACTCCCAACAGCCAATAAACCGTAAAAAATAGAAAAAAACCCCTAAGGTTACAAATTCCTCATACTAGAGGGAGACAGACTCAGATTGCAGCTGCAGTCTGATCCTTAGCAACCAGCTTAAACTATTTTCTTCTTTTACAAAATCATACAGTGGTAAACAAATAGAAGTTTTGCTATGAACAAGTTAGTAATTCCCAATGAAAAACAATCTGATCAATTTAAGCTCTTTATCTTTCTTTATCAGTTTCTGGGTAAATTAAAAGTTCCTGACTGCCTTTGCTGGTAGAAATTATTTGGAAATGTAATTCAGGCCTTGAAAATGAATAGTCATAACTCAGCTGTGTTGCTTAATAGTGAATGGTACATCAGCAAACTAATAGGCTACTGGTATAATGTCTTGATTAACTAGGTATATAAAGCTTTCTTTTTCAAATATCTTGCTTAATTTTTGAAATTTTTGTTTCTGGATATTTGTGGAAGTAAAGCCTAATGAGTTAAAAATTAGCAAAAAAATAAACAGACAAAGTATCATAAGGCTAGAAGAAATTAATTAATAACAAAACCAAGACAATATTTACTTTGCATTCCTTCATCTACTTTGATAGGTCCAGGTGTATGGACAACTGACAACAGTAGGGAAAATACAATATTATAGACAGGTACAGTTATTACTGTAATTGAAATATAAACTTTAGGACCTGGATTTCTTAATTCTCGTGACTAATACACGCTAAATAAAGTATTGCTGTATTTTCTCTGTTGTGTTATCCCCATTTTTTTAGCTAGAGATGCTAACTTCTGCCATGTTTTCATTGTTTAAACAGGCTCAGAGAAGTGTATTTATTCCTGTTAATACACAGTAAACCACGCTGCAGACGTTTTGGTATAGGCTGACCATCTCTTCTGTGTTCATTGGGGCTTCAGCACAGAGGGGCTCTGCTCTGTGACTGGAGGTTCTAGGCACTCCTGTGATGGGGAAATTCAGACGGTAACTGCTCAGCAATAATAATTTGGGACTGAAGAATGACCTGGATTAGCAGGCAAGAAGGCCTGACAGCAGAACCAAGTTAAACTGGCTGGAAGCTGGAATGCCAGAGAGGGAACTACTCCATACAAGGGAGTATAAACTGCCTTGCAGATAGAGTGGGAAATGCTACAGTACTAAATTGTAATGACGAGATTGGTGCTGGTGCAAGTGTGCGTAAGGAATCCGCTTGTGCTTCGTCTTTGCAGCCTCTCTGTAGAACCATGTATGATGGTGGGGCTCTGCCCAATGCATTGCTCATTTAATCTCTTTATACTCAAGCACATATGTGTGCTTAATTCAGCTCAAGGGGTACAACAAAAGTTCCCCAACAATTTAGCGTCAGAAGTCTGATTGCTGCACACTGCAACCAGACTGGAACCAGAGGGGACACCCAACATGGTGCCACCACAAGAAGTAAGATGTCTTCATTTAAAAATCTTGCTTACATGTGGCCCTCTCCCCTACTGTGTCTGCTGCCTGGCCATCACATTGGCAGTAAACAAAATCTATGTTGCTTTAGTTTCTGCTTATAATATAAAGATCAGGGGGAAAATTAAGGGGATGAATATTTGATATTTTGTGAACTGAATTCTGGTAAGTTTTGTGTTCTGAACCCTGAGGATGTTTGAGACTGCTGCAAGATCTGATCACTCTCTGGAGCAATTTCTGTAGGTTAAAAGAGTCTTTTGTGGGCCCAGTCTACTAGGAAAATGGTTTTTGTTTATCCGAATGAGCCTAGGCTCTGAAAACATTTTTCTTTGAGAGAAGAAAATTGATGCTCTGTCTTCTTGAGAATGCCCAAACTTCTCCTTCTTTCCCTTTGCCATGAATAGTCCTTAGCTTTGTATTCCCTCTGTGAAAACAGATTTGGAAAGTGGATCAAGGTTCATCTGATCTGAAAGACCTGTTAGGTTCCATGTGCCACAATTATAGTGCATGACCACATATGGTCCAACCTGCCCACCAGTGGACTGGTTGTACCTGTGCCAGACCAGAACTGCAATCTCCAGGAGGGGGAACCTTTGACCTGAATAAATTAACTTAGCCTTCACCATTGCCTAGAATGCAATAAATTAGTTCTTGTGGCACAAGGAAAAGATCACTCGTAGAAATCCATTATAACTAGTTTACAGGATAATAATACAAAAATGGAAGAACAAATTGAAAAGATAAAATCAGGTGAAAACAGAAGTAAGGATGCTTCTAAAACTCCATCTGCAGCACCTAAAATTCGGTATCCAAGCTTAGTGTCCAATGCTGTCACACCACTCATACCCCCATGCCCTGATCATCTTGAAAGTCTCTTGGACGCTTGGGAGCCCCCCAATGCACTTGCTCCACCTGTAGCCAAACCAGCAGTTCCAGTCTAAAGTCTAGCTGAGGCAGATATCCCTGTAATTACACTGGTGATGCCAGACACTCTACCTTATACCCATGTGGTGCAAGGTTACAAGTAGATCCAGATTTGGAATATTATAATGTTTCTTAAATTGATTGTACTGTCACCTTGCTTGTCAGCAATACCCCTCTTGAACTCCTAATCAATACAGGTGCTTCTGTCTCCAATATTCAGAGCTCAGAAAACCCAGGTTTGAAACCAACAGAAAAGATAAATAATGCTGCAGAGTTTGGTGGAAATATTATCCCTCATGCTGTATCTGAACCAACTCACTCACAGGCTCCTCTCCCATGGAACGAGGAGAATGCCTTCGTCCTCAGTCCAACTTCCTCTGTGAACCTGCTGGGAATGGATCTGTTGTGCAAATTAGGAGTTACAACTTATTGATCCCCAGATGGTGTGTATGTGGACATTCCAGATCATCAGATCAGAAAACTGGTCACACCGCTGACTGCTGAAAGTCTACAGTCTGAAGGCACCTCCATTGACTTGGAGCTCCTCTCCCACGTTCCTTACAAACTGTAGGCTTCCCATTCTAATGATGTGAGAAGACTCTTCGCAACTGAACCAGTAAAAATTAAATGTAAAACCAATCAGACGTTCCCAGCAGTTCCCCAATATCCATTTGCTTGAGAAGCCGAGGATGGCATCTGCCCAGTCATCCTCTCCTTAAAGAAGCAAGGTGTCCTGATACCAGCCAGGTCACTTTGTAACACACGCATTTCATCAGTAAAGAAAGAGGGGAAATTTCATGAACAAGGAAGACAAATCTGGAGGTTTGTCCAAGATTTGTGAAAAATCAACTCTTTTGTTATCCCAAGTCATATAGTTGTTCCTAACCCTGTGACTATTCCAACCTCCATCCCTGACAGAGGCTACTCATTTTGTTGTTACTGACCTATGATCTGCCACCTTCTCTGTCTGCGTATACCTCAATTCACGGTTTTTGTTTGCCTTTATTTACCAGGGACAACAGTACACCTGGACCAGACTTCCTCAAGCATACTGTGAATCTCCTACTCTTTTCTCTCAGTTCTTAAAACAAGACTTAGATTTTGTTACATTCCAAAGTGCCTCAATCTTGGTACAGTATGTGGATGGTCTTCTGGTAGCTTCCTCATCTTTGGAAGCCTGCCAAGAGAACACACTCCATCTACTGTGTGCCTTGGCCAATAAAGGACACAAAGCATCCCAAAAGCAGCTGCAATTCTGCAAGCAAGAGATTGAGTACCTGGGTCATGCAACTTCAGAAGGGAAATGCCAACTGAGTCCAGAATCTCTGCTGCCTTACCAAGTCAACCCAGACCTCACCTTCCTTACAGATAGCTCTTTCATGAGGCAACCTATTTGCAGGATGTGCTGTTTGGTTCCATTTCAAAGTTCTCAAAATGTTTTCCTTCCCTACAGTTTCAAGTGCACAACCTGCTAAGCTTTGTGCACTCACTCAAGCATGTACCCTCGCATCAGGAAAAATTGTAGATGTCTATACTGATTCACAGTATGCATTTCATGTTTGTCATTCTACAGGTCAGATCTGGAAACACTGAGGATTTATTATCTCCTCTGAAGCTTGCTTTTCTCATGCAACCCTCAGCTTTGAGTTACTATATGCTATTACCCTCACTACTACTATCTCTGTGATGCATTGGTCTTCTCACATAGGTACATTAGATGAGGTAAGCCTTGGCAATACGTATGCTGCTGCTGCTGCCAAGAAAGCAGCTCTTGAGGATTCTCCAGCAACATTTTTAATATTGCAGCTCTTAACCCTGACCTCTCAGTTTCTGTTGAATGCCTGACCAAATTACAAGAACTAGCTTCAGAAGAAAAGAGCTTGTGGTTTCACTCTGGTTGTGTGTTACACTTGGATCATATATGGAGATCTCATTGTGGCAGATCCACAGCTCCCCTCTCTGGTTCCTACTCTTGCATGTACAGCCTACTTGGTTGGCCACTCTTGCAAAAGGGGAGTTCCCTTTTGCATTGTCTTCACAGGACAAAGATTTGTTTACTGTATCAACTGATGTGCCGTGCCATGACCTGAAACCTCTAGACTGGGTCCTGTTAAAGGGCTTCAAATGAAACATGATCTGTCACCACACTGAGCTGGTCCACTGCAAGTGCTTCTAATGACCCACACCATGGTGAAGGTTGCAGAAAAGAGTGTCTGGATCCGTGTATCCCATTGTTATAGGATGGTGTCACCCAGGGCACTCTGGGAAACTGTGGAACAACCAGGTCAGGTAAGATCAGAAGCTGGACCACTGCTGAAGAGGTATCATCTCATCCTAACAAAGGGCACCTTCATCAAAGAAAAGCAACAGAGCTGCACAACTCTATAACAAGAACCAAGGTTACAGGAGAAAGCATTGGGTGTCAGTGCTGGCACCCTCTCCCCAGAAGTACTGCAAACATTAGCACCAAGGTACAATCTGAGACTGAGAAAGCTGAAAGTGAACTCCGAGATAACATAGCTTGGAACCGTTGCCAGAAGAGGTAAGTCAAACGATACTTGTGTGACTGTGTGTATACACATACACCCATATGTATATATATGGACTCTCTTGATCAAGAGGAGATGTATTGTGCTATACTCTGTTACATTGCTAATAGGAAGCATTTTGGTTTAGGTTTTAGAACCTATAACTCCTGTTAGATGAAATAGAGTGGTGACAGGTTTAAAAGTTTTATGCATTTTCCTGCTGATTACTATAGCAAAGACTGGCTGGGTAAAAAAATTGCTTGTTAAATTATCCCAAGCCTGGGAAAATTCCACTAATCTTACAAACTCTTGGTTATGTACTTATCTATCCTCCCAGGGAGCATTGGCATTGCCTCTGTCAGCTTTCCCATTGAGGATGCCTGCTAAAACTGCTTGAAAGTACAACTCAAGAAATCGATAGGCAGTGTTCCCATGAAGCCCTGAACCATTGACTGCCAGAGACTCCCTGTGCGTCTGCATTCCGAGTGGACTAAATGCATCACTTTGCATTAGTATTGAAGGAGAAGATCTAGGAAAGGCTTACCTGTGTGAGACAACATTCAGTTGCATATGGAATCCTGCATGTATAGATGTTACTATCAAATGAGGGAGATTCAGGTGGAAGCATGTATATGATTATTCACTGGAGTGTAATACTACTAATTGCCGAACTGGCATTCCTTGTGGCATTTCTGATTGCATGCCCCAGTGCCAGCATCGCTGCTATTATCTGATGGAAGACATTGTGTGTTTCCCTGGGTTAATAAATCATACAGGCTTATACTGGATATGTGGCCATTGTGCCCGGAAAGGACTGCTGCTAAACACCACAGACACCTGCACCTTGGGACAGCTACTCACACATGCCGAAGTACACCATATTCTCTCTGCAGAGCTGGCCCACAGCTTACCAAGATGCACTGGATCCCTTAACCCTTTAGTGGAAACATCAAGACCCGGGTGGAAGGTATTCCAAGCTCTATTTCCAACTCTTGAATTAATTGAACTTGAGGCTGCCATCATAAACATATCCCAGACTACAGAGTCTATGAGCAGCACCACAACAAATGCAATTCTGGCCTTACAAGAAGTCGTATCAGGAGTATTGAAAGTAGCACTCCAGAATCAATTGGCATCAATTGGCCTCACAAGGTGATGTGTGTATATTGATAAATGCCACCTGCTGTACTTACATTGGTTGACCTGGCTGTATAGCCACTGACACTTCTACCATGAGTTTACAAGTCCTCCACAAAATAGAGGAATCAGAATGGAAAGGGGACTGTTGGGGATGGTTGCCAAAAACTGGAGGATAGTTTGGGATTATTTTTAGGTCAATCTTGAAGTGGACAATTATTCTACTAATAATCATTGTAATAGCTTATGTGCTGATGTAATTGATTCTATGTTGCCGAAAAGGTGCTGTGAATAAATGAAAAATGGAACAAAAGAAATAACCTAAAGTGAGGCAAAACAAGTGTTTTTGTAAGTGGAAATACATAAGAAGCATAAGGAGGAAATGGAGAGATTTGCAATAACAAATATGTGTGAGTAATGAGTAGTCATAAAAGGCAGGAATGAAGGGGAAATTCAAATGGTGACTGCTCAGTGATAATAATTTGAGACTGAAGAACTACTGGGTTTAGCAGGCAAGAAGGCCTGACTGCAGAACCAGGTTAAACTGGCTGGAAGTGGCAGTGCCAGAGGGGAAACAATTTCATACAAGGAAGCATAAATTCCCTTGTGGATAGGATGAGAAGTGCCACAATACTGACTTCTAACAATAAGGTTGGTGCTAGTGCAAGTATACATAAGGAATTTGCTTGTGCCACATCTTTGCAGCCTGCCTGGTTAACCATGTGTAGTGGTGAGGCTCTGCCTAATGCATTGCTCATTAAATCTCTTTATACTCAAGCACGAACAAGAGTTTCATTTGCCAGAAGGACGAAAAATCCCCAACATTTGCAATAGAAATAACCCCACACACACCTCTATTATATATTGGTGATTGACATGGAAATGATTCTTTGATAAGCTTTAGAGAACTCTTTGAATGATGGTGAAGTACTACCAGTATCAAACTCTCTAAGATTAAGCCAATGTTGTCATATGGCTGAGTGCCAGCAACACTTTCGTGGCCAAATTTCCAGACATTACACTTAAAGCTATAATGAGTATGGACAGGTATAATGAGAAAGGTTTATTGAAAGGCTACAGCAAAAGTCTGTTCCCAGACCTTACAGGACTGTCCAGTGCACATCCTCAAGCTGTCTTGATATTTCTGTCTTCATTGCTCAAAGTTGGTCTTATTCCATATGGCAGAAAAGAAAGTCTGTGTACTCTGTCTTTGTACTAGTCCTTAAGACCACATAATTTCACCTCTGGCACATGCAAGGTGCCACGCTCTGCCAGTTATCTGGAGTACACCTCCAAAAGAGTGACTGCTGAGAGAAATCTTCCTGCACCACAGAAAAACCACAGGCCAGGCTCTCAGACTCAAAATCTGAGTCCTCTCCATGGTGACAAACGGAGAATCATCTGTGTGGACTATCATGACTAAAAGGGCTGTACCCCTTTTCTACATACTCCTCCACTCTGTCTCATTGACTTTCAGCTGTTTTATCCCCTTTGCTTCCTCATGGAGCCGGTGCTTTATAAGTGCTGTTAAAAATCAAGTCTGGGACTATTAACCCAAATGTACCTAATAACAAGCTGCGTGCGAGCCTCAAGGCAACACTTCCAACAGCCTTGCATCCTCAAAAATCTTGTATGCCCCATTGTTCTTTACAGCTACTGTTCACACCTACCCACAGTTTTTTACCTGTTTCATCACACTTCTATACTGCTCATAGTTTTTTATCCCAGCAATCCTAATGTTTGTTCTGGCCACCACCACTTTTCTGAACAGCTGTAAAGATTGCTGGCAGCTACTGTGCAAGAAGATGTAGTTACAGAAACCTGAAACAGAAGGGTCATGTATTGGAATGCAAAATACTCCCACGCTGTGTAAATCTGCTGCCCGTGCTGTTGTTTCTCTTCAGCTCCCTGCTCTTTTCTTCTTGTCCCCACAGTGAGGTCCATGCAGGCGTAGTCCGACTGATCAGCCACTAAATTGTGAACCTGGTCAGAGCACAGCTCTCAGAACCACATAGAAAGTTCATAGCAAATACCCTTGCTCTTTTCTTTTGGCTAGCTCATATTGCTAGGCTCAAGCTGCTTTCATAAACTTAATAGAAAAGCACAAGAGAGGAGATGTATCTGTGAGCTAAAAGAGAGCTAAAAAGACAGAGCAAAGGGCTCCATGGCTAGGAATTAATTCTGCAGGCAGCTGGTCACAATTTGACCTCTCTCTCTCTTTCCTGAGAGACTGTTCTTGCTGCTTTCTCTAAAAATGGCAGACAGGCTATTTTCCAGAGTCCATTTCCATGTTCCCTATTCCAGGTCCAAAGAACCCTCAGATTCCCCACTGCATAAATTGCAGGAATTCTGAAGAGAGAAGCTCTTGTTTGTCTCAATAACCACTCTTCCAAAAAAATGTTTCCAAGACAAAAGAAACAATGTAATCTTCAGAAGTGCTCTTGAACTTTGTAAAGAGTATGACAGCATCTTTTCTTCTGCCTTGAACAGCTGGAGTTCAAAGGATCTACAGAAAATTTATTCACGATGTTCAATACACATATTTGAGAAAAAAAACCTGAGTTGCCCCACCTCCAAATTTGGCTCTGCAGCAGGTCCAGCCTTCAGAAAGGAGTACACTTTGATGCTAACACTCTGTGAACAATTCTGTCTAGGAGAACTGCCTAAATTCCTGGTCAGACAGTCCACTAATTTGATGTAGAGATCAGATTGGAAGGGTGTTTCTTTCTGACTGGGTTCTATATTTCTCATAACTATTTCTGGTCTCAGAGGGACAACTACTTTGGGGCCTCTATTAAATGCAGAAAACCTTCTTAGGCTTCACCTTTTTTTGGTGGAGTATTCCAGGATGAGCCAGGAGACAGAGATATTTTTTGCAGTTTCTTGTGTGACTTCTGGATTGTTAGATAGAATTAATGTCAAGGGAGTACAGTGTGGCGGGTGCTTGCTCTAAGGATCTATTTTTGCCCATAGCTTGAATATATTATAAGAAAAAAAAAATGTACTAAGTTTTTTTGCTCTTCCCAGGAGAAAGTGTACGGCACATAGCAGCAAGTACACCATCTTTTGACTTGGTTCCCTGGGAAAGTAGAACTTTGCCTTTTTCAGCTTCTCCCTGGACTGTACCAGTCTTTGAGTATTTTGGAGTACTGTCCTTTTCTGCCATTGCTGTTAGTTCCCTTCAAAACAAAGGAGACGTGAATCCTCTTGCGAATAGCAGGAAGAGGTGTCCCCAGAACAAGTTAGCAAGCCTTGACAGCGGATTCTTTAGGGGAACAATGAATATCCTGTTCTTGTGGCACTCAGGTGGACCAGGTGAATGAGGGCTGACCAGCATGGTGCTTTTTGACTGAAAGACTCTGAGGCAGGCAGGCAATGGAAGACATATGTGTAAAGTATTGAGCTTCATTTTCCATTCTTCTTTACTTGTACTAAGATGTGCTAGAAAACAATGATAAAAATAGCCTAATATGCATTTATTTAGGGGGGGGGGGCAGAGGGAGAGTATACAGGGAATATCTGATGAAGATCAGATAGAGATAAAATCGTGTGCTAGAAGAATCTAGGGGAATCTTATGGGAGTTTATATCACATCCATCTTGTGTTCCTCTAAAACATTCCTAGGGCTTGCAATATGGATGTGGAAGACGTGGCCCATCTGGGATGACTGGAAGAAACTTGATGCAACTGTTATGCTGGAATTCATGTTAAATTTAAAATAGCTAAATTTAGGCACATGTATGTGAGTGTTTATGTGTGTGATGAGTGTCTAAATTCCCATGTTAGGCTGTGGAGATGTAGTCAATATACCCAATGCATCCTAGAGAGCTGTTCAGCCAACAAAACCCTAGAGAGGGGATGCAGTTTCCTGAATACAGATGCCTACTGTCAATTAAGATATTTTAGGGTATCTAAAACACATGGGGCTTCTACATATGACACAGATGTTATGGGAGTTACTCAGACTTACCGATTTTCTGCTGAGGCCAAGTGGGATGGCCTACATTGTCTGAAATGACACAGGGTCTCCAGTTAATACAGTCAGCAGAGAATAGAAAGCGATTCAGTTATTGGACAGTAGAGGCTTGATGCACGTGTCCAAATGAAGGCATTTAATGTAATTTGGCATACCCTAAGGTGTCCTGCTTGTTTACTCAAATGCAAGTCCAGATAGGGAGGTCTTCCCAATGTCTTGAACTGTGTCTGCCAGTAGCCCAGCTATCCTAAGTAAGTAAATGGTTCTATATAGCTATGTGTGGGCAACTGAGCTGAGCCCATAATAGTAATAATTTATAAAAACAAATCTGCCAATACTTTATAGATTATTTGAAAACACATAGGTTAGCCGTAATTTTAAGAACAGGTTATTTTTCTTTACATGGGAAAAAGAGAAATCCTTACTTTTTATCCATGTCATGCACACTGACAACTACATACACATACTAATAATTTTCTCCCATCTTTTATCCTCCAGCTCTCATCTTCAATGAGAGCAAAAAAGTTCTTTCTGCAAAAAAGTTCCGAGGCCTCAATGTGAATGAAGTTGATATAAGGTAAGGAATATTTTGCAGTGTTACACTGATTCCTGGGATGATGGTAATATTACTCTTCTCCCAGAATAAAAGTGTATACATTGTAAACTGTATCAGAACAGGAATGTAACGAAAAAAAATCTCTATTCAACTTTGGCATGCCAGCAATAGTTCCTAGTCTGGACACAGCTCAGAAGTTATCACAGTGGTCAGATTCCTTAGTTTTCATATATTTTTTTAAATGACTCTTCTGGAGATTTAGTTATCCAGACTGATTCTTTGACACAGATTTTTAATTTTAGCACTTTTATAATAGTTCTGATTTCTATGGATGAAGAGAAATATTAAATAAAATTGTTATTCAATTTTTTAAATTAATTTGTTGGTTCTGCCTTTTTGGAATAATTACCTTTACTGAAGATATAATGCTTGCAAGAATACAATTTCATCCCTGTGCTCATCTCCACGGAGTGAGAATCACAAAATAGAAAGCTCATCTGTCTTAATGACTGCAGTCTATTTAGCTCTTCATAATTTAGCAAGTGGTTAGTATTTAAATAATTTGAAATGCCTTCACATCCACAGCAAGGACCACAGTCTAGAGCTTGCAGTCATGATGCAAGTTCTGACACTGATTTGCTTCATAACCTTGCACAAGTCACTCTGGTTACGGCAATGGGAGTGGCAGTGTTTCCCAGGCTCTGTACCTGCATGTGTGCACTAATTATATTCCGGGTAAAAACTGGGAAAAGATTTAGATGTTTGCTTCCGTCTCATGCAACCTCCTCTATCCCCACACCTCTCTTCCACCTGCTGCTGGTGTCCACCTGAAGGAACATTTGTTAGGCAGTCCAAATATAATCATGGCTGACCCTGGGCTTGTCCCTGCAGTGGACATAGTACCAATATCCCAGAAAATGCTGTCATTCATGCTTGCTCTCTGTTCAAGTGCAGCATTAAATTGGAATAAAATCTCTCGTCTGTAAAATGGTAATGATCTACCTTATCAGGATACCATGTGTTTGCCACAATTCAGTATTTCTCATTGTGTGTGTACAGTTATATACGGTATATGAGACACCAGTAAGTTTTACTAATTTGACATTAATTTAGTTTTGATATTCATATCACTCATTTTAGGAGATTAAGATTTTGTCGACATTTGATCCGAAAGAGTATGATAAAACTTACGCGTATTTGTCACAACCATCTCTGTTATAAACAAAAAAATTGCCAACTCGAAGACATTCAAAGAAGAAATCCCAAATTATTACATTTTTCATCTCTCAAAGAAAGAGAATACTTTGATCTATTTCTTTCGTTGTGGGAGTCTTAGTAGTTATACAGAGTGAAGGTAAGGGAAATAGTTTTAAATAACTAAAAGCTCTTCTTGCATTTCTGTTATCGGGTCTTTTTTATATTCCATTTAGTATTAACAGGTTTCATCACTGGATCTCACAACCATGAATAACCTCCTTGCTTTTAATGTAACAATACAGACACTCTATTCATAAATAAAATAAAAGGTTTATTTTATTTACAAGTTATACAGAAGAAAATTACATTTATGAACAGCATCCCAGAAACTCAAATGTAGACCACATATTCATGTCCCTTAGTCCAACAAATTAATGTCCAACAAGTTAGTTTTCATTTCCCTTCTTTTTTTTTCTTTTACTTAATGGGGAAATCTGTCCAGTATGGGTAACCCACTATAAAGCGTATTAAATTACTTCTTCATGTACCTCTATTCACAGCAGTGCTGTCACATCAAACTATGTGAAGGTGTAATACAATTACCTTATTATTGTACATTTTCTAAGTATGCATGTTGAATTTTTATCCTAGATAACTGTATTAAGTATTTTTATTAAGCTATCTTTTGTCGTTTTATTCAGAAATACTTGAACTTTCCTTCCCTCAAGAAATCTTAAAAAAACCCAACCCGCAAAACATGAGAGATAATAGAGGTAAGCGGTGAACAAACTGAACACAGAAATTCAGATACCTCATACTTCTGTCACTACATGCTTCACTGTTTTCCGTATTTAGATGTTCATTTAGTGTACTTCTCAGTCCCGGCCACCATGGCAGTACAGAGTCTTAAACAAATATTTTCTCATAATATTCCTAGAAAATATTGTTCTTATTCAACAGATGGGTATTTCAAGCAGTAGGACTACTATTTCACAGCATAGAGAGCCTTAAGGCTTAATCTTGTAAGGGAGACCTAGACTTCTCAATGCCAATTTTGACACTCAGTCTCATTATTTTTTTACCACTGAGACTGTCAAATCCCTTTTGAATATCTATCTGTGTTTTGTGGACATGTGAACAAGTCTCTAAAGGCCAAACTGCTTGGAGACTAAGCTCTGGAGAGACCCTGAGCAGTGTATTTCCCAACCATCTTGCCTGTGGGTGAGACATGGCAGGTATTCCTACAGCATTCCTGCCACAGTTAGCCTCATGCAATAAAGATCTGGGGGCTTACATACGAAAAGATGTCTCCTTATGGCAAGTAGCCTGAGATGAGGATATTCAGCTGGTAAGGCAAAGAAGACCTGTGGTCAGATCTCCAGTCTTCTGAGTTTGGAGAAGCATCCTGAACTGAAGCCCATCTCAGATAAGAGTGCCTTTGTCACCAGGGTCTGTGCTCTGGTGTGGGTCCTGCTGCTTGAACCTCTTCTGCTTTGTATGAACAACTACATACTCTTTAGGGCACAGGGCCTGGAATTTGTTTCACATAGTCACTATGGAGGGGGCTGCCGATTTTGGAGGGAGGAAGAGGCTTTAGCAGCATGGGTATGATATTACCCAGGCCATGCCATTTTTCCTTTGGGCCAGAGACTGTTCTCTCTGGTCCATTTCAGTAGTACAGATTTAATTACGACAAGTAGCATTGGAGGAAAATTGCTTTCCCCAATTTCAGTGCTATGCCATGAGTGCACATTACCAATGGATAAAATAAAATCAAGCACCCAACACTGGTAATTTAGCTGGGGTTTCCAAAAGCAACAAATGGAACTAGAAAGCCGGTTGTTAGCTTAACATAAAAGGTAGACTTCAAGGAGAAAATCTGTGGGGAAAGCATTGGCTAAGAGGACTTGCAGTCTGTTTTTAACCATGTCACTGATTTTCTGTCACACTTCTGGCAAGTCACTTATTCTTCCTGAAAAAATCACAAACAGGAGTTAGTAGACCAATTTCAGTCGAATATTAGTGCAGATTTTCTGTAGAAATTGCATGCCTTATTTGAATTTCTGCCTTTCCGTCCCCAGTTCTAGCTTGCAAAATTGTAATACCACTTTAGTGTCTTGTGGGAACGTTGTGTCTCAAAATCCACTAATACTATGTGGACATCAATTGTGATTGTGATCAGCAGTGTAAAAATCCCCAATAAATACAACATTTTAAAAAGATCCTCTAGCTGAGATGCCAGAAATAAAAAGCCTATGTCACCAAGTATTTGCAATACTAGACTATACTCTCTAGTAAGCTGTCATTTCTACGGAAACACAGGAAAAAAAGAGGTGAAAAGGAGATATGCAGGGAATGCAATAGATCCTTTGTCCTTCCCTTTGCTATCCATATAGTGTGTGAAAGATGTGAATAAACTAATAAGACTAGTAAAACAAATGCTGAAGTGAATTCAATATTAAATGTAGCAAAACAGCTGGGATGATACAACAAAGAATTACAGAATAAAGAGTGGGGAGGGAATGCTTAAATTCAGTAAAGTTTTAAATATTTTATTTAAATGAAAACAATATGTACAGTCTTTCTAAATTTTTCTTTCAGTGAAAAGTGTTGGTTACTGGTTTTAATGCCGAAAAAACTTTGATATATCAGAATCCTCAGGGACATAAAATATAATTTTTAGACTAAAAAAAGCATAAAGAATCAATTTTGTTTAAAATCCTATTGAGCTCTAAATCAGCCCCATTTTAGAAGTGAAAGGAGGAAAATCCACACAGCAGCACATTCTGCTGTGCCAGGTGTTTGTGTGCATTGCGCATATTTCTCCAATTCATATATTTTATCATTGAATAGCCAATACCTGAAAACCTTTAATGTATGTATTCTCATAGTGTGAGAATGCTCTTATCATAAATTTACCGACAGACACGGAAGTTGTGTGCGAGTAAATGACTTGCCAATGTTCACCCAGTCAGTCTGAAGTCACCTGCTTAGCAGGAAATTGAATCCTGGTATTCAGATTTCCAAGTCAATGCCCTAACCTAATACTGGGTTCCCTAAATCTGGAACTATCCTTCCCAATTTCAACCTATACAGGGAATCAGCATGCTTTACTTTTCTTTTTTTGTACTGCAAAGAAGATCGGTTCTCTGCCTTCCCTTGTAGAGATGTGATGGATACAGAGCTCATCAATTCTAGACTATGTACTTTACATTATGTGTGAAAGGCAAACATGATGGATACAGAGCTCATTAATTCTAGGATACATATTTCATACTATGTGTAAAGGATTTTCATAATGAAGAATTAAAAATGTATGTATTGTCCCACCCTAGCACTGTCCCCGTCCATGGCAGCATGTCTCAAGAGGCTTTTACAGTAATGGAAATGTGCTGTCATTCAGAGGAGTTACATTTTGTGGTCTGCTGAATAACATCACACCAGTAAGGAACCCTTACGCAATTGCACTCTTATCTTGATCAAGACAGAGCAGAAACATACTGAAATGAAGAAAAGTTTAACTAGGGTTTGTAATTATTGCTCTTTTAGGTAGACAGATCACCCTAGAAAGCAGTCCTAGCACTGGGAGAGGGGAGGTAGTTTGGAAACCTGTGTGCTTCTTAGGTATCAGTGATTTCTGCTCTGGACTTGCTGAAAGTCATGAGAGTGCTGACTCCGTCCCTGTCCACATGGGTTAGCTGACTAGACAGGGGATTGCTGTAACAGTGGCCTTCTGCTTTGCAAATAATGAAGATTAAGTTGAGCTGATTTTACTGTTTATCACTCTTTTCTGTTCAAATCTATGTTCTAAAAATTGCTTACATTTTAAATAAAATGAATTTGCTCAGGAAGGTTGGACATATTCAGAAGAGATATTCAAAAGCTGTCTGCACATGATCCTGGGCAACTGGTTCTAGGTGGCACTGTTGAAGCAGAGGACTGGATAACCTACAGAGGAACTTCCAACTTCAACTATTCTGTGATGCTGTGAATTACCAGAATAATTCTTAATCATGTCTCCGTATATATTGCATCCATTCATAAAGCATTATGTACTTTTTGAGTCCAGAACCACATGAAAGTTTGAAGCTCAATAGTAGAAAACATACAATATTTCCAGGGACGTATTCAGCTGGGAGGGGCTTTCGATTGCTACTTAAATAGAGATGAATAAATATCAATGTTTGTGGCAGGTTGATCTTGACTAACTGCAAGGTGCCCACCAAACTTCTCTATGACTCCCCCTTCTCAACAGGACAGAGGAAGAAAAATGTGATTAGAAGCTTGTGGGTCAAGATACGGACAGGGAGATCACTCAGCGGTTACTGTCAAGGGCAAAACAGACTCAACTTGGGGAAATTAATTTATTGCCAATTAAACAGATCAGGATAATCAGAAATAAGAACAAACCTAAAAAAATACCTTCCCCTCACCCCTCCCTACTTCCCGGGCTCAGATTCACTCTTGATTTCCCTACCTCCTGCCCCTGACTGGTGCATTGGGATGAGGCATGTGGGTTGCAGTCAGTTCATAACACGCTGCTCCTTCTTCCTCATGTTCTTCCCCTGCTCCATTGTGGGGTCCCTCCCATGGGAGACAGCCCTCCATAAACTCCAGTGTGGGTCCTTCCCACAGACTGAGGTTCCTCAAGAACTGCTCCAGCATGGGTCCTTTCCATGGGGTGCAGTCCTTCAGGAATGGACTGCTCCAGTGTGGGTCTCCCACGGGGTCACAAGTCCTGCCAGGAACCTGCTCCAGCACTGGCTCTCCATGGGGTCACAGCCTCCTTCAGGGCACATCCACCTTCTCTGACATGGGGTCCTCTATGGGCTGCAGGGTGGATATCTGCTCCACTGTGGACCTCCATGGGCTGCAGGGGGACAACCTGCTTCACCACGGTCTTCATTATGGTCTGCAGGCAAATCTCTGCTCTGGTGCCTGGAGCACCGCCTCCCCCTCCTTCACTGACCTCGGTGTCAGCTGTTTCTTTCACATATTTGCCCTCCTTGCTCCCTGCTGCTATTCCACAGCTTTTTTTACCGCTTCTTCAGTATGCTATCATGGACATTCTACTTTGGCCAGTGGCAGGTCTGTCTTAGAGCCAGCTGGAACCGGCTCTGCCCTACATGGTGGCAGCTTCTGGCATCTTCTCACAAAAGCCACAACTACAGCCACCCCAATACCAAAACCTTGCCATGTAACCCAATACAACATTGAAAATAAAATTTGATCAACAGGTTATGAAAACTGTGCCAAAAAATCATCCCTGAAAGTATAAAACCAGCCAAGCAGCTGCCCATAAGGATGGGAAAACACATCAAGGACAATAAAAGCAAATCTACAGGTAAAGATATCCAATAAGCTGAGATCAACTGAAGTCAGTCATATGCAAATGAAAAAGAAGGTACAAGAGAGTGAGACTGAGCATACTAGCATGACATACAGAAAGACATATTCAGACACAGTAAGTAAAATTATCCAGTGAAGTCACAAAATTTTGTAGAATAGAGAATACATCTAGAATTTATCAATATTTTTGAAACTGAGATTGATAGCCATCACATACACTTAGACAGAATATAGATATAGATATTCTAAACAGAGTAATGGAGAAAAAAATAAGATTTGTATTAATAATTTCATTTGAACAACACTCTAATGTCATGTGGTATAACATATCAGGGATTTATGATGCAATTACTTCTAACATTTGTCTGGGAGAAACACAGAGTATGAACTTCTACAGTTTGAAAAATGTACAGAAGAGAAGTACATTTTTCTGGCCATGTTATTTTTCTTCTGTTTTCTTTTTTTTTTTTTAGCAAATTCCAGTGTCAAAATGTTCCCATTTACTGTGTAACTGCTGTAGCAGTATTTTCATGCCAAGTTTCTATTCCTCATCTGCAATGTTACTCTTCTCAAGAAGTCAGACCAAAACAAGGCTCTTAAAGCTATTTTGTGCTTTTAAGACTTGGTATTGCTTAAAATGTAAATCCCTATCCAAGCTAAGTTCTGCAAATTAGTGTTAAATAGGATACACTTCCAAGATACTGAATATAGGAAATCTAAAGTAGATTTTACATTCTAGGAATGAGTCCATCTCTTTTATACTATAAAATATTTCAGGATACTTTCAGTATTGCCATCTCTCTGTAACAGCAAAATCCATTCTTTTACACTCTGCAGGTCTAAAGTAGCTGGAGGTTTTCCTTATACTACCTTGTATAAATCTCAGCAGGAAAGAACAGATGGATTAATTCAACTTAATGGAAATAAAATGACACAGATACGTTTTGAGACTTGACGCAGTTGGTTCTGGAAGGTAATGAAAAGATTAATACAATGGGGTGCCACACGAGATGCATTCTAAAAAGGAAGTTCTCCTTCTACACAATGCATCTGTAAAAGTATGCATTCAAGGAACTTTTTAAAATCTCCGCTTTCTGACTACAGAGTTTCTTTTAGCTTGAACAGGGGCTTGGGACTTTTCTCTGAATCCTTATCTCTTGTGCTGTGTACTGGGCTGCATGATGTAACCTTCATGACATGTTGTCTGGAGGATAATTGGGTGACTTGTACTGCTGTAATGGATCATAGTATGCAGTCAGATTGTTGAGCCTACTTGAAAATATAAGTGTGGAGTGTTCTCTGAAGTGTCTTAGCTGGGTTTGTCCCAGTTAGCATCACATATCAGATGATAAAATTTTACAGAGTGATGCAAGTAAACTGAAACATACAGACTCTTAAAAAACTAGATTTTGGAGATTGTGGAGTGTGTTTCAAAAGCCCAAGATAGTCCTTGGGTAATATCACTTTCCCTGAACTTTGCTTTCACCCTGCCTGTTCTCTGAAGTCTTTTCCATCAGGATATTCAGATTACACAGCATTAATCCATAACTGTCATTTAACATTAAACTCTACCCTGGTAAAACAGTAATTAAGAAAGATAACACTAGTTTGTCATCCTCAGCTTGTCTGCAAGACAAATGATAGTGTTGACTATTAGTTACCATTATCTCCTCAATAAGTAAAAATTTCAATGATTTGAATAAAAGCCACAAGTTAAGAAGATTAGTGTACTTTCTAAGTCTCAGGGGAGAAAAGAGACTCTACTGGAAAAGTACAAAAAGGTATAATTATTAAAAGCTTTTTTTACAGAGGCTAAAGTATATGGCGCAGTACTTCTCTGGCAATATTACTAAATAAGCTGTTTTGTCTCTGAAGTACTTTATAATTTTCACAGCTTGCAATTTTCTCTTGAACTGCAAAGTTTGGTGTTGATACCTGGATCAGTTTTATCTTTGAATACTCTTTAAGTACCTTTAAAATATTGATGAAAAAACATGTATTATAGTATACTTGTTTTTATTAGAGGAAAAGCTATCCTTCAAGCCACTTTATGCCCATGTTTGTATTTCAGGGACAAATCAAGTAATTTTAGCAACATTGCATCTATTGCTGATAGTTCTGGTATTTTGAACCATCTCTGAGTGTATATTTAGAGTCTTACTGCTGTCATCTAGGGCTCCAGCATCAATGCTGCAGATATAACAAATGTAGTTTTTTTGGAACAGTATTAACAAGAGAGGACCTAAAGTATTTCAGTCTCGCACAAAAAACCGCAAGCATATGTAGGTATAGCCCAGAAGTCTGTGACTAGTTGTTGATCAAAAGTGCTCTCAAACGGTTATGTACGTGGACTTACATTGACTATTTTATTAAAAGACCTCCAAGGTTTCTGTTCTGAATGACACTGTTGGTCCTTCAGTTCTAGTAATCAGGAAATTCTTGGGCCCTTCTTGGTTTGTTTCCATTAGCAAGGAAAAAGGGTGACATGAGTCACATAGTTTTTGGGGGTCATTTCCATTCTCCAATGGATATTGATGTCCTTTCCTTCCAAACTTTTCAGGGCAAAGTACAGCATGTTTCCTTGCCCACAGTCCAGTGACTGCTTCCTTCCATCTCACCCCGAGCTCCCAAGTGTTCACTGTCTCTGAAAATCACAAGGTTGCTTTTCTCCCCTTTTGACTGTCTCTTGGTTTTCTGATCACTTTTCTGTCTCTGATAGATCTAGCACTCACACACACGGAAGTCTCATGTATGAAGAATTAACAATGGCCTGCAGTGGCCAGCTACAAGCTAAGTGAAGCTGTCCAGAAACAAGTAACTGATTTCCACACTGCAACTTGTGGAAACGGTAATCCAAGGGCTAGATGGAAGATCAGGAGAAGAAGGTCAGAGACGCAGCAAACTTAAATGGAACAGTCAGCAGAAGACATTTCTACCAGAAGATTCGTGATCTCTAAGCTTGTATCAGTAAATGAGTTACTTGCTTACTGTTATTTTGAGAGCTCAGGGCATGGCCATGAGCAATTGTCCTTAATGTTGCAGTGTTAGCACAGTCTCTGGCATAGTTCTGGCTTAGGCCAAATTGCATTTTAGGCAGATGACACCTTGCACCAAATTATGGCATGGTAAGAAACAGGCACCATACCTAACTGATAGTTTGGATGCTGGTTAGACAGCTTACTGGATGGATGTCACCTGTGCCAAAAAGCAATGTCTGACCAGTTTCATTTACAGGCAGATGTAGCTTATGAGTCCCAGTGGAAAGCAGGTCCAATGCAATAAGTTGGCAGCCTTCCTGTCCTTCCAAGCAAAAGACATACAAGCAGATATATAAGATACAAAATCTGCAGAGGCCTCAGATCAGCCCATAGCTAGGAAAAAAAATGGACCTAGAATAGCCAGGACCTTGGAAAAAAGGCTGGAAATCTATTTCCTGTTCAGGAGTCTCCAGCTGACAATCAGCATATGAAGTATGCTTGTTTTAAAGCATTAAATAGTAGCCTGCTGTTTTCTGAGATCTTGTGTTGTTACAGCCAATCAGCCAGTTCTCTAGCCTTTGAGTTTACCACCATCCTTGCCCATGCAACCCAGCATGGGTTAAGAGACTAAGGAGGTATTAGCCTGCACTACCTCAGCTTCTTCCAAGCAAAATATTTTTAATTTCTTCTCCACCTTGCCTAAATGAATTGTGAATTCCATGTTTGTAATTTTTAATGAGGTCTGTGATTGACATTGTGATTGATAATAGTGATTAGCATTTTCTGACATAATAATACACTAAATCCTGCACAAATCATGCAAGCCATACCACCTCAAACTTATTTAGTCTAGAATTTAACTCATTTTTCCATTTTAGAGACTGTTTTCTCATTTGCTATAAACATATTGCTCATTTTTTTCTGATGCACTCTCTATCGTTAGGTATAAAATTTATCAAATTTGTGTGTGTTCTTTAGTATACAATTTACACTATAAGCTAAAATACACCATGTCTTCTGGAAAAAACATTTTATACTCATTTGTTTTCCAGTTAAGTAATAAAGAGATAAATTTGTATCATACAAAAAAAGATTCTCTTTTCACTTTAAACATTGAATTCTGCAAGTGTTGGTGTCAAACATCAGTAAATAAGACACTGATAAATCTATCTTTTACTTTTAAGCTGTTAATTCTTTAAATGTCCCCTTCTGTCCATTTTTATGGCTACCAAGGATAGGATGCACTCTCTAGTTATCAAAAAGTAAGCAATCTAAATCAGGCTTTGTCCATCCATAGTCAGTGGAGAAAGGCAACTCCACAGGGTGATTCATTCTCTCCTAAAATAAACGGGATGAGTCACACTCTGGAACTGCCTTCTCTTCACCCTTGATTGGAGAGGGAATCTTGATGACTGCTTCATAAAAAGACATGATTATACAGCCATTTTAAATGAAAGAAAATTTAGGTTGTTGTCAAAGTGTGGTCCCACCTTGCTCCATTGTCTCCACTTATTTCCATATCTTTTTTGATGTCATGGGAGTGAAAAGGGTACATGATTTGTTACAAAACTGGTTATGGATATGGATATGTTTTGGGTTATTTTTGGACAAAGTTAGGTTTCACCCAGTTATACTCCCTGATTTGACTACTACGGTGATTGCAAAAACTTAGCACCAGTACAAGCATTTCTGGGTGCCATAGCTGGCACTGCTCACTTTAAAGTTGTAGAAGAACACTGTCTTAGACTAAAGTGACTACGTAACCACCGTTTCAGTCACACAACTTGTACACAAATACATTCAAGTAAATAAAATCTTTTCATGGAAACTCAGTTCTGTTGCCTAAACATAGGTGTCTAGTGCCATGTGGGACCACTTTCGATACCTTTAGAAGTTCTCATTTGATATTTAGACCTTAATTTACTCTTAAATTTGGAATTGGAGCTATAGCTTCCACCAGGGAATCCATGAGGGGAAAATGTCCTGAAATCTATGGACTTTTGAGGTACAGGAAAAGAGCTGCTGCCAATCTTACTTTCTGTAACATATCCCCCAGGCAATGAATGATCACATCTTTTCAGTGTTTGACATAAAACAAATGCTCAAGAGGCAAACTGGAAGGGAGGAATTGCCACAGTGGACACCTGGAATCTCAGCACATATCTACACATATAAATGCAGTGGTGCCTAGCCAGGCCAAAAACTGTGGTCCGGCCTCTTCCATGCTTTTAAACTCTCTCAGCTTCCAAAACAGGATGACTGCATGCAAAGCTGTCACACTGGGACTGGTCCCTGGCTCTTACCAATTCTGAGGAGTGGTTTGTAAGTGCTCCCGTGGGGCCAAGCAAGAGGCTCAGGCACCAAGTGCCTTTCTAGTAATTAAAAGGTGCAGGCAATCAAGTTCCAGTGCCTGAATTGGATACTGTTTGATTTAGCTGCATAACAATAGCCTCAGAAATCTAGGTAAAAATCCTTCCCCACCATGAGGAAGCATGAGGATGACTGTACAACCAGCAAGATGAATTTACTTTTTCAATTTTTCAGGAACTGGGAATGAGAAAACTTCGAGAATATTGAAGACTTTTTTTTTCTCAGAATCTGTTTTTTTGATACTACCTGCAACGTGTGGTGTAAATGCACTTTTTTTGTTTTTCTCAGATGAGTGCATTAAAAATGAAAACCCAATTTAAAAGTATTTGGGCTCTTTCTCACTGTCTCTCTCACACACACAGGCACACAATGAATCAGACTGATTTAATCCAAACTTTTCTGAGAGCTGAGAACCTTATGCTAAACCAATGGGCAAATATTTTATACTGTTAAAATAGTGTGAAACTTCAAACATCGTTTTTCTTTAACTGAGCTGATTTGAGCTACAGAAACTTAAAACAAAATTGGATGGTCCTCTCAATGTGTGACCAGCTATATCATTCTGAGGTGGAGGAGCTCACCCTAGTGCCTCTGTAGCTATGTTCAGTGATACACTACTATCTCATTTGAAAGTACAAGCTGCAGAGTAATGGAGGCCCCTAATGCAATAAAAGATGTTCCATTAGTTACCCCCACCAAAACCTCTCCTGGAAAGAGCAAATTTCTATGTAGCATCTGTCTCCATTTCCAGAATGGACAAGGACAGATGATCTCAGCACTAAAGCAGAGCTGGAAAGACTTACTCCTTTGTGCAATTAGCAGCAGAAAGGCAAATCACTGCATGTGGTTCTGGAAGGAAAACACCCTTTCCTCCTCCCTTCTTCTCCTCCACACCTCCATGGTGTCAGCTCGGTCTGCATTTGGTTTTTAGCTCTTTCAGATCTGAAAGGAAGAGGACCCGATAACAGAAACTTTCACTGGGATGCCAAAGACTTCTCATCAAACAGCAAGTAAAACGACTTCGGGCCAGGGTGATCAGTGGGACTCAGGCACTTCTTTAGGTACTTCATTCTGACACTCACTCTTCACATTCATTCACAAAATTCTGCTCAGCTGCTGTTGAGTCTAATAGACCCTTGGCATCTAACTTTATGCTAGTAAAGTTCTCGTGCCATTTACCTTTTACTACATAATCACCTGGTGGCTAATTGTGCAGCTTACACCTTACAGGATTAATTAGAGTCGCATCTCTTCCTGTCTCACCTGCAAAACTGATGTTGTCCTTATGTTTTCAGCTGAGCTGAACACAGACCATGTTTATTCCTTGAGCAGAACTGTTTTCTGCAAACTCACTGTAATAAAAAAAGTTATAATGCCTGTCTTTCCTCTAGAGACAAAGTTGGCACACTTCCCTTTTAAAGCTGAAATCTTCAACAGCAAACAAGCAAACAAGTTGGTTTTTTTTTTTATTAAAATCCTAAAATACATAGAGAATGACAGAAAACATTGTTTGCCTACTGGAAAAATTAATTAGCTTCTGTTCACAAAAACCTCGTCTATCTTTTCAAAGATGTCAGCACAATTCTTGGATTAGATAAGAAGAACAATACAGTAGCAAGCCCCCTCTCATTTATTCTTATCTGCAAAGACAAGATTCTGATAGCTACTCCATCCCATTTTAAAATATTATTGGCAGCAAGAATACAGACATCAGTTATCAGTATAGCATCACAAGTATGGGTTTGCCTGATGGAGCTGTGAAGGTATGCCCTGTGTAAAGTGACTTCATTGTTTGAAAAAGGTTGTCTAAGAAGAAAATTCCGTCAGAGCACGTTGGTCTGCAGGGTTCCTTACAGATTTCTCATTACAAAGCCTTCCTTTTGGGAGATGACAGAATAATTCCCTGGGGCCTGTGGAAGTTATCACGAGGAAGGCAACCTGCCACATGTAAGACCTTTCCCATGCTGCCTGGGTGTAAATACAGTTTAGCAGATTGTGAGAAGGTTTCTAGACTTGCAACCTGACCTTTGCCAATTGTTCCACAAACTTAATCCAGATTTTGAACAAAAAGTGCTCAGGAAAGAGAGGCTGACTTCTTGCAAACCTGAGGGGCAGCAGGGAGGGGTGTAAACAAGTTAATTTCTTGTATCTTAAGTGGTAAGTACTGCATATATATTCCTATTCTGTAGACCATTTAGGAGCATAATGAACCAGGAACCTAAAAGTAGGCTTTGGGGAAAGCATGCCTGAACATGCTGAGTAAAGAGTTAGGGCTCGAAAATCTGTGAGTGATCCCTCAGCAACAGGCTGGGACCAACACAGCAGAAGCAAGACACTTCATGGGATCCTCCTGGTCTTTACTGTAGGAAATATTTCGAGATATCCCTCAGGTAAGGTAATTTAATAAAATTAATTTTATGAGAAGTTGCTTGCAACTTACACATTAGGGATCAGAGACAGTCTCATAAGTAAAACTGTTAGCCAGTGTTATTGATTCGGGAAGCTGTTCTCTACCAACCTCGTACTGCTGTGACAACTTACGATTGTCTTAAGCAGCCTGAGTTTGGTTTTTAATTAGCTCTGCTTAAATAATAAACTCTGGAACAATGGCTATTATTTACATACATTTAAAGTTATCAATTACAAACTTATATATGAATATCTAGAGTTGATTTTTTTTTAAATTTTGATGATATCAGAAGCTGTTTCTAGGAAGGTTTTATCTGAACTTCTAGAGGAAAAGAAAGAAAGAATAATGTTACAAAAATATCTATTTCTCAGCTGGGTGAAAGATATCTAGAACAAGACATACATAATTGAAATATTTAAAGACCAAAAAGTCCTGACAGGGATATAATAATTACTTTTCACTAAAGGAAACCCAGAGGCCTTGAGCAGATTTGGAAGTCTAAGTTTAGCAGCTATATGCATACATCTTACAGCAGGATCAACACCTTTACTACCAAAATCCTGAGAACTTCAGCAAAGGGGAAATGTTAATGGCAGAATATTTTTATAAAACTAGCAATACAGGTACAGTGTGTGAGTTCTATAATGCCCTAGGTTCATCAATGTTGCGCTTTTTCAACAATTGATTATGGAAAAAAAAAATGCTGGAACTCACTCAAAGCATATAAAATAATTGCTCTTCTTTTAACTGTGATCTGAAAGTTAACACATATATTTATGTAAATCTCAGCTCTGTTTCATGAATTTAATGTTTTTCTTTGAATCTGTCCTCTGCTGCTATACTTGTATTCAGCAAATCCTCCCTGCCTGTTTCAGGGATGCTACCAGTTTTTCTACCTAACAGCTACGTAAAAAAGATTATATCACTTTAAATTAGCTTCTGTAAAGTAATTATTTGATAACGGCAAAGCAGAAAAAAATAGTTCCTAATCTTTGGCTATTTAGATCTCCAGGTATTGTAAAAATAATCTTTGACTGTTGTTCACTACTATTTCCAGCCACAGTTATCACTAAAATTTCAGCTTTTAGAAGTCACTACTGTGGGATACAAAGGAAATAATATGATACAGTTAGAGGAAGGCAAACCTCTTACAGAAAAGCATGTGTGCTACCACAAAGACATCAGAGCTGTGAGCTGCCTGCTAATCTCATAGTACAAGCGGCATGGGAAATAGAGCTTCCCTAAGTAAGCTAGTCCCTACCACTTTGGCGAAAGAAGACTTTCCATTAGCTGTCAGTAGATTAGATTTTCTGGAGGAAATGGCCAAAAGTCCATTGATGTTGGCAATACAAGTCAGATTACATTGTCTTTCTCATTTCCTACCACGTACATAATTCACACTGTGGTTTGCAAATTGACTGACTCCTTTTTACAAGTATACTAGCAAGTACATTTTTGCTTATTTGTTTAGATCATTTTTACGACGAGAAGAGACATATATTTACGTAAGTAGTTATGCAAGTACTTAAGTACTAATAGGCTAATCTTTACGTGTTAGTTCCCTTAGAATAAGCTTTTAATCATTTGGACGATTTTGACAAATTTCGAAGGGAAGAAGAGGCTTCCAATTATTTCCTGAAAGTTTTGTGCAAAGCTAGGGAAGAGCAAGGAAAGTCTGACATAATCCATTCTGTTTGAAGGTATCCAGCTGCACCTAACATCAGCATGCACAGAAATCTAGACTAAGTATAGCTTGCATTTTGCCTTTCCTGATAGGTTGTATTTGAATTTCGTGAAATACAGAGAAATTTTCTGAAATAGGAAAATCTAAGTGAATTCTTCATCAGACTAAAAGCAGCATACAATGTAATTTAAACATAAATATTATATCTGAATTGTATTTTTATTTTGCCAGTTAGGAACAATCTTTTTAAATTACATATTTTTTCCCCAAAAAAAAATTAGCTTGCTTTTTTTAATATATATAATTAAGCTACACCTATATGACCTTTATCACATCTCTTCAGTCATTCATAAGTGTCAAAATTGTTAACATCTTTATTGATCAAAGCAGACCAGTGAAATACTTAAAGAATCAGAAAGACAGTATTTCTTCCATAAAATGAGTGATAAACTTGTTTGGCAGCATTAGCTAGCACTAGAGTTAGCTAAAATCACTGAAATAATATTTTTTATTTTCCTTTTTCATTTGGTAGCCTTGGATTTTCCTACATCTGATTTCTAGCAAGTTCTGAAAAGTTGAGAGAAAAAAGATCTGAAAAATTGTTTGTTTTTTTTAAATGAGCTGCAAAAGTCCTTTTCACTTCGTAGAATCATAGGAGGTAACATGATGCAAACTTTTTCTATGTTGCATAACTTTCAAGCTGCCACTTTTAAACATTTTTTTCATAAGATCATGCTTTGCAGAATTTGAAGTCTTTGAAGGCTTCATAATAAACACCCACAGCTTTGTTGGTATTTGATTTTGAAACTTCAGTAATTGTGTACAGTGCTCTTTTTGAAATTCTGAAGCTTTTATTTCCTAGGATATATATAATGAGGCCTTTTCTCTGAAGGAAGGAATGACAAGATTATCAGAAATAACTAGATATTTTTATATAACTGTTTTCTGTATTACCCTTAATGTATTACTGTTCTTACAATATTAAATATTAAATTAAAATGAAATTAATCCCAAATGGTTACCAAGGGACTCCTTAAATCAGACAGCGTGTGAATGTCTTTCCTTGTCCCAGTGCCTATTTGGATTTAGAATGTCTTATACAGATACAGCATTTGCATACAAAGTCATCATATAAGACAAATCTCAAGCTTGAATATTTCATAAATATTAATTTGCATCAGGTAAAAAGGGACCAGTATGTCTATGACAACAAAGTTCAGGAAGTGTCTTGACATTTTGAAAGCAGAACATCTATCCTTAAGCTGAAAATAAGAAGTTACAAAGGACACTATGAACACCAAAGATTGAAGACTGAAGAGAACCTGATTTCATCGTTGTCTCTTTCTTCATACTCTGGAAGACAGTTATTTCCACCACACAAATTTCATAATTAACTTTCTGTATTTTAATGGCTACATAACTCCATTTATTACACGCATGATCTGCTTCTGAAATTGGGTGATATGTGTGAGCATATACTTGGGTGTATAAATGCCACTTGGGCTTTTAAAGTACAATTTAAGTGAGAGTTAGATGGCTTAGACTAAGAAATAAATTCAGTAAAGTCATGCTTGATGGGCTTTATCATTTCGGAGATGACTGGATTCATAGAATTCCCTTTGTTTGGTCTGAGGCTTACTTAGAGACCTAATTACGTGACTCTCCAGAAAAGCATGGGCAGCTTGGCGGCTGGCTTCTTCCTAACTTCCAAACTTATTCAGAAAAAAGTCCTAAACTCTTGAATGTAGCATAGGTATCAGTCTAACCACACCAAACGCAGGTGGGTACCACTGTGCTCAAGACAAAGGAAGCTGACCAAAGGGGTTTCCATTCCAATAAAGAGGCAAAGGAGACAGTGTTTTCTGCCAATGGCCTATTGGATAAAGTACTTCATACAGGAGGCAAACCACGCTCTGTTATCCAAAATCCAGAGTGGAGTCAAACCCAAGCCTGTCATTTACTAGGCGAACATCTTCAACTTCAAACTGTGCCATAATGTAGCTAAACGTAAAACCGATTGACTGTGAGATCACAGAATCATAGAATCATTTAATTTGGAAAAGACCTTTAAGATCATCAAGTCCAACCATTAACCTAGCATTGCCAAGTCCACCACAAGGTCCTAAGTGCCGCATCTACACATCTTTTAAATATCTCCAGGGATAGTGACTCAATCACCTCCCTGGGCAGCCTGTTCCAACATTTCATGACACTTTCGGCGATGAGATTTTTCCTACTATCCAATCTAAACCTCCCCTGACGCAACTTGAGGCCATTACCTCTCGTCCTATCGCTAGTTACTTGGGAGAAGAGACCAACACCCGCCTCACTACAACCTCCTTTCAGGTAGTTGTAGAGAGCATTAAGGTCCCCTCTCAGCGTCCTCTTCTCCAGACTAAACAGCCCAAGCTCCCTCAGCCGCTCCTTGTAAGACTTGTTCTCTAGACCCCTCACCAGCCTCATTGCCCTTCGATGGACAGGCTCCAGCCCCTCAATGTCCTTCTTATACTAGGGGCCCAAAACTGAACACAGAGCTCCAGGTGCGGCCTCACCAGTGCCGAGTACAGGGGCATGATCACCTCCCTACTCCTGCTGGCCACACTGTTCCTGATGCAAGCCAGGATGCCATTGGCCTTCTTGGCCACCTGGGCACACTGCTGGCTCATGTTCAGCTGGCTGTCGAGCAGTACGCCCCGTTCCTTTTCCTCTGGGCAGCTTTCCAGCCACTCTTCCCCAAGCCTGTAGTGTTGCATGGGGTTGCTGTGACCCAAGTGCAGGGCCTGGCACTCAGCCTCATTGAATCTCATACAAATGGCCTCAGCCTATTGATGTAGCCTGTCCAGATCCCTCTGTAGAGCCTTCCTACCCTCGAGCAGATCAACCCTCCCACCCAACTTGGATAATCTCACAACATCCTTGTAGTCCTTCTGAGTTACCTGTCCCTTTCGAAAAGGTCATAAACTTTCGTTTTTTCCCTGAGTTCCAGCCAAAGTTATCCCTTCAGCCAGGCTGGTGTTCCCCACCAGCTTGTCTTTCAGAACATGGGTATGGCCTGCTCCTGTGCCGTTAATATTTCCTTCTTGAAGAATGTCTAGCCTTCCTGGACCGCTTTGCCCTTCAGGACTGTCTCCCAAGGGACTCTGTCAACCAAGCACCTAAACAAGGCAAAATCTGCCCTCCGGAAGTCCAAGGCAGCAATTCTGCTAACCCTACTACTTACTTCTCCTAGAACTGAAAACTCATTTCATGATTATTTCATGACTGCTGTGCCCAAGATGGCCTCCAACTACCACATCACCCACAAGTCCTTCTCTGTTTACAAATAACAGATCCAGTGGGGCACCTTCCCTAGTTGGGTCACTCACCAGCTGTGTCAGGAAGTTATCTTCCACACATGCCAGGAACATCCTAGATGGTTTTCTCTCTGCTGTATTGTATTTCCAGCAGACGTCTAGTAAGTTGAAGTCCCCCATGAGAACAAGGGCTGGCAACTGTGAGACTTCTCCCAGCTGCTTATAGAATATTTCAGATGGTGCTGGGAGAAGCACTCTGTGATTTAATGACTAGGACATTCAGAGGCAGAAAGAAGAGGAGGAGACGGGACAGCCCAGGAATCTGTTTCCTACATTCACAAACATTTACTTACTTTAAACAGTCGTTTGTCATGAAATACATACCCAGACCTGCAAGTAAGGAGGAGAGCACAAAATTCCCACCTTCAGGTCAGAGTCCAAGGCACTCTTTGGCCTATTGAGCCATAGTGTGGTTTATAGTCCCTTGGTTCAATGCAGATTAAGTTTTCATCCTCTCTATGGTAAAGCTTTAGTAAAAATTCAGTATTTTCTTTGTTCAGATTTTCTAGGAAAAAAAGAGAATTGTGAATTTAAATCCCTCAGGTAATGGGTGGCCTGGAATTCATGTGTCCCACTATGAAAAATGATTTAGTTATTAATCATAATATAATCAGATGGATACAAGGGAAGAAAGAGTTTCTATTTTGGCAGATTTTTTTTAAGATTACAAATCCAGAATGAGCTGTTGAAATCCAGTTTCCCCTACTTTGCAAGACAGATTATAGATTTTTCTGATTTGATTCCTGCTGGTACAATATACCCTGACACATCAGAACATCATGTGGAAAGTCTGATTGTGGAAGACCATACCACAGATCTAGGCAAGACTGTTCAGGCCTTCTTTGCTTCAGTCTTCAGTGCCAAGGCAGGCCCTCAGGAATCCCAGGCCCTGGAGGTAAGAGAAGAAGCCCACAGAGAGCATGACTTTCCCTTGGTCGAGGAGGACTGCATGCGGGATCTCTTAAGCGATCTGGACCCCCACAAATCCATGGTCCCTGATGGAATGCACCCACGAGTGCTGAGAGAGCTGGTGAATGTCACTGCTGAGCCACTCTCCATCATCTTTGAGAGGTCCTGGAGGACAGGAGAGGTGCCCGAGGACTGGAGAAAGGCCAATGTCACTCCAATCTTCAAAAAGGGCAAGAAGGAGGACCCAGGGAACTACAGGCTGGTGAGCCTCACCTCCATCCCAGGAAAGGTGATGGAGCAGCTTATCCTGGAGGTCATCATCAAGGAAGTGGAGGAAAAGAAGGTTATGACGAGTAGTCAGCTTGGATTCACCAAGGGGAAATCATGCCTGACCAATCTGATAGCTTTCTACGATGACATGACTGGCTGGGTAGATGAAGGGATAGCCGTGGATCTTGTCTACTTCCACTTCAGCAAGGCTTTCGACACTGTCTCCCATAACATCCTCGTAGGGAAGCTCAGGAAGCGTGGGCTGGATGAGTGGTCAGTGAGGTGGATAGAGAACTGGCTGAATGGCAGAACTCAGAGGGTTGTCATCAGCGACGCTGAGTCTAGTTGGAGGCCGGTAACAAGTGGTGTTCCCCAGGGGTCAGTACTGGGCCCAGTCTTGTTCAACTTCTTCATCAACGACCTGGATGAAGAGTTAGAATGTACCCTCAGCAAGTTTGCTGATGACATCAAACTGGGAGGTGTGGTATATACACCAGAAGGCTGTGCTGCCACCCAGCGAGACCTGGGCAGGCTGGAAAGTTGGGCTCAGAGGAACCTGATGAACTTCAACAAGGGCAAGTGCAGGGTCCTGCACCTGGGGAGGAACAACCCCATGCACCAGTACAGGCTTGGGGCAGACCTTCTGGAGAGCAGCTCTGTGGAGAGGGACCTGGGTGTCCTAGTGGACGACTGGTTAACCATGAGCCAGCAGTGTGCCCTGGCTACCAAGAAGGCCAATGGGATCCTGGGGTGCATTAGGAGGAGTGTGGCCAGCAGGTCGAGGGAGGTTCTCCTTCCCCTCTATACTGCCCTAGTGAGGCCTCATCTGGAGTACTGTGTCCAGTTCTGGGCTCCCCAGTTCAAGAAAGATGAAGAGCTACTGGAGAGAGTCCAGCGGAGGGCTACAAGGATGATGAGGGGACTGGAACATCTCTCCTACGAGGAGAGGCTGAGGGAACTGGGCTGGTTCAGCGGGAAGAAGAGGAGGCTGAGAGGGGTCCTTATAAATGCTTACAAATATCTGAAGGGTGGGTGTCAGGAGGATGGGGCCAAACTCTTTTCAGTAGTGCTCAGCAACAGGACAAGGGGCAATGGGCACAAACTGAAGCACAGGAAGTTCCTTCTGAACATGAGGAAGAACTTCTTCCCTCTGAGTGTGAGAGAGACCTGGAACAGGCTGCCCAGGGAGGTTGTGGATTCTCCTTCTCTGGAGATATTCAAGACCTGCCTGGACGCGGTCCTCTGCAGCCTGCTGTAGGTGACCCTACTTCGACATGAGGGTTGGAGTAGATGACCCACAGAAGTCCCTTCCAACCCCTACCATTCTGTGATTCTGTAATTACCTTCACTATTAAACAAGTGTGTTTCATATGTCTGAATTTGTTTAGCCTCAGTTTTCAGCCATATATAATTTTACTGATAAATCGAGAAGCCTTTCAACGTCATTTTTTCCCCCACATGCACGCTTATAAACGGTGGTTGTTAGTCATTATCTTTTTTGGTAAGTTAAATAAACTGATCATCATGAGACTTTTAATGCATGACATGTTTTCTAATCTACTCATTGTACTTTACTAAACCCTGACCATTTTTCAACATTCGTCTTGAGTTGTGAATGTTAAAAATGATCGAGGTATGCCCATATTGGGCAAACCAATACAAATGTTAAGGTACTATAATCCCTTTATTCCTATTCAGTATGTGCCCCTTTCTCTTGTTCTGTAGGCCAAACATCATACTGTGGGTTAACATTAGTTGTTTATTCACCATTACCACCAAATCTTCCAGGACTTAAAGATATGACTTGTGCTGTGTGTTTTGACTTTAAACATCTCAATTTGTAATTTTCCAGCTCACTAAATGCACAATTTCAATGAGAATTATATTTCTAACTTACCTTATTGCTTATTAAAATCTCACTTAGTGCTTGTTGTCCTCTTTTTTGCCAAAACAACTTTGAAGTTCTGGCATAAATTTCCACAATAGAGTTCAAATAAGATTTGAGGTGCATGTTGTAAGAAAAATAAAAAGGAGAAAATTGTTTTAAACATTTTTAAAGCTGCTTTCTACACCCTCGATAAATTTAGGCTAACATGACTAATTCACAGGAGTGTTGTATTCAATTATAATAGAAAATTCCTGGAACTCAGAAATAGAAGCTGTTCACTTTTCTTTACTGCTGCTTGAAGATGCTCATGCTTTTTGCTGTCAACAGGTTATCATGACCTTATTGAGCTGTGAATGTCTGATAGAAGAGGACAACCTCATTCAGAACTAGAAGAAGCAATTTGAAATACAGTGTCCATTAAAACCAGTAATTCATAAAACATAAATGGTATTAAAAATCTAAATACAAATCCAGAAAGTTTTTAATCATTAAGCCAGAGCAAAAACATTTATCCATGTGCTATTGACAAAGTAAAGTTTGAAGTGCTTTTGATGGCATTATAAAATATTGATAGTATTATAGATCGAGGCAGTATATTTGAGGAGCCTTACAGGAATAGACCAGTTTAATATCCTCAGGCTCTTTTGTTGCGGTTAAGATAATGATATGAAAGAAATAAAAATGTTTGCATTCTTTTAATGTGGGTAGATATTGAGTGTAGAAAGAACAAGTTGTACTGTCTCCGAGATAACCATCTAAAGGGACAAGCATCTATATTCTACATTTTTTCAACTTTCCAAGTGTCTCTAAGTGGTGTCGCAAAATACTGTATAATGCTGTGGTCTTTGGGAGTATAAGAACTCTTTCCACTCAGAAATGCCGAAAGACAGAAGGTAGTGAAAGTAACGTCTCACCTTCTACCACTGAACTCTAGGTTAACAAAAAGCTGCTGTGCTCTATGAACAACGCTGCTTCGTCTTGAGTACAAGGTGGTAAGCACAGCCACAAACTTGGTATGAAGAATGAAGTGCTGACACTTTTATTCAGAAGTTCTTTAAGGTTGAGGATGGGACAGGAGAAAAGGAAGGAGTGTAGAGAGTGGCTCATTTACTGATGCTTTCTGCAGACAGTTGATCAGAAACCTCCCCTAGGAATTGGGAAACAGGGGGCCAAATGCTTCCCCTGAAGGAAGTAGAGCATAACTGAGCTTGGTGTTTTCAGCATATGTTATTATTATTAACAATTGTCTGTTTTGCAATGGATTTCTGATTTTCTAGAAAGTTTCACAGTCTTCATAAAGTATTAGTCTGGAAAGCCAGCATTTTCTTGAAATTCATAAAGCTTAATGGATGAAAACTTCCAACTCTGTAACTCATATTTCTGAGGCAGAAAGAAACCACTGTATTATTCAGAAACATATCCTCTGTCTCAGAGAATTCAGTACTTCTGTATTTGTTCAGTCAAATTAGTACCCACTATCCAGTAAAAGAAAAGCCTGGTCTACATTCATCTTAGGGAGAAAAGAAGTACTATTGCTTTTATTGCAATATTTAATAGGAATAATTTTTGTTAGAAGCAACCAGAACTCTCAGGTGGGCTAAATCCAAATGAAAGTGATAAGCATGTTATTTATGAATTTTAAATATGCAAATGTTGTCTGAATATCCAGTTCTTGTCTAAATCATGTTAAAAACTTTATCACTAATTATTTTTGTGCAATAACATTGAACAGTCTTTGCTATTAATATTTAAAAGACAGACTGTCAAAAGCAATCAGCAACTCAGCAACTCCTGGTTTGATACCAATATGAGAAGACAGATTGTCCAAAATGTTAATTTCCGTTTAAAAATATAAATGAACCAGAGAGATATTCTTAAGTATTCATCTCTCAGAATGTCCCACTGAGAAGAATGGACCTGTTGAACACATGTTTCTGAGAACAGAACTGCTTCACTTAGGTGCCTAAATAGGAGCTGAATTCTTTTGACAGTCCCACAGGAGTAAGAAATCTTGGCAGACCAAAACATTGTCCTGTTGTAGAGGAGACAAATTAATGCTCAGATTCCCATACCACTATGTTCACTTCACTCCTAATTACTTGTATCCTGCTTATATAAAATAAGTAATAAAAAAAAATATGTGGGTTTAGATTTTCCCCAAATGTTTTTTCCTGTTGAAAGTGAATTTCCTCTACAGTGACCCAATCTGCTGGGCCCTGTGGTTGGATTTCTAAGGATATCTGCAGTAGATTGAGTTATAAGCTCAGGGATACAAAAACATTTCTTTCTTCTTAAGAGTGCACCTTTTGACATTACTAAATATATATATGCAATTCCTTACTGAACCTCTGTGGATTTACTGGAAACTGTTTACCCCCCTGAATATACCTTTACATCTTCGTAGATTTTTAGAGCAAAATGATCCTAGTTTAAGACTTGTGTATCATCCATAGAAACATTTCTCCAAGCCACTACTGCCTTGGACACATTTATTTGGAGTTTGTTCCAGGCAAGATCTCAGTGGACCACAGCTGTGTTACACCTTTGTGCCTTTAAAACTATAAGTGGCAGTTCCTATACAGGAAGAGGGGTATTAGACGTATGTGATTGACAGCAAAACAGCTATAAAAGAGTTCTTCCTTGAGTGGCAAGAGCAGGAGAGCCTCAAAGAGTCTTAAAGGCATGAACAGAAATGCTAGCTTTCTTCTTTTTTCCCCATGTCCCATCTTGGAAATACTGAAAAGTCTTAATTATCTCATAGATGCCTTTTCATCTTCAATCACTCACTGAAATCTGCCTTGAGGAATGGGATGTAGAATTTGTCTTGAGCATCTGCATTTGGATAGCCCAGCTGGTGAGATAACTTGCACCAAGTGATATAAATTATTTCTACATGTCCATTTGCTTTGATTTTTCACATAACACCTATCTTCCCATATCAAGCAGGCACTGCTAACTAGCACTAATTGGATTTGGCTCTAGACTGAATGGGAAGACAGACAGGCTGTGTCAGCAATTCTAGTTTATTCTGAGCACTTCTTAACTGAGCTCAAAGAAATAATTCGAAGTTCCCAATGCAGTGTTCCATTTACTCAGATCACCTCTTGCTTAGCTTTTTCAAGCATAAATCTCTGTGGGTGAAAATGCATATTTTAAAATCATAGAGCACTACTCAAACCTTTTGGGGAAATTAGACATGAACCATTATGACAAATAAAATTATTATGAAAGTAAAGTTGAGGATATGCATTTTTAAATGAACAGTAAAAAAATAAAAAAGAGAAATAAGGTTGCTTGGGAAAGTCTCCATTTTTGCATGAATTTAAAATAATTCCATGTAGCCTGACATTTTTTAGAAAATTTTCCCTGTCTTCCCATACCTTTATCAGGTAAAGGAGGAAAATAATGGAGAAGATTTTCAAGATTAGACTGTACATTTCACAGTTGTATAAGTATAAATGGAATCTTTCTTTGATGTTTCCTTATACTTTGACTTTTTTGGTGCTGCTAACATCAGATGTATATACCATGAACAGTCATGTAAAATGTAGACAACTGAATTAAAAATAATGAGACCTTAATGTAAAGTTTTTGGTGTTCCTTCTTTTGAGTAGTTTTTTTATTTTATTTTATTTTTTTACTTTTTCTGTGTTATTGTTGTCACATCATAAAGATTTTACTCAGAAGTTGGCAGACTAGAAATCTGCAAAAAATTTAACAGGAGTTCTGTCTCTGGGAGCTGTCACATAAGATAATACGAGAAGCACACTGAATCAGAACATTTAGAATCACTCTTAATTGTTTTTAGAAACACCACTAGCCCATTTTGCCTATGGAGCTGCCTGCCAGTCTCTCTCATTCAGAAAGTTTGACTAGGTCCCTTCTCACAAACCCAAATGCAGCCCACTATATTTGGATCCCTTGCTTCTCTCTCACATACTTGTCTACCTAAAGAGATGCCTGATTTATTGCAATACATATCTAGATATGCACATGGGGCTACTTTTTAGAATGCAGAGGAGTTTTTATTCTTACTTTTTGTTCTTTGAAATTCATATTTTTTACAGCCTCATGACAAGTTTGTAGCAGGCTCTGCAAAAACAGGGGCCTAAAGCATCCAAAAGAAGAAGCTTTTTAGAGAACAGTGGTCAGGGAAAAGGTGGGTGAGCTAGCCTAGATAAAGCAACACCACTGGATTTTTAAACTGCGTGGAAATTAATTGACAAGAAGGTACAATGAAAAGGTATTGGAGGGAAACAAGGAATGCCAGGGATGCTGCAGGCAATGGAGCACAGACTGTCTTAACACTAGGCGAAATGGCAAATCCACGCAGAGCAGCAGCACAGGCATGAGGATATACCACTGCAGGACACAAGCTAGCTGATGCAGAACCAGCTTGGGTTATCAGCCCATGGAGCAAAATTACACTACAGCCTAGCTTATCCACCCACAGACAAATGAAAGTTGGCTGTAGGGTTTTTTGTTAAACATAATCATGAAAAGAAAAGGGAAAATCCTCAGGAAATGCATCCAGCAGGTTTCTTTCACAGCTGAGTGAAGCAGAGGCTGCCTTCTCTAAGCTCTCCCCGTTACAAGTGGAAAGCAAAAAATGGAAACCTGGATAAAGCTCTGAAATATTATAGCTCAGCAAATCACACTTTTTTCCAGGTGCGAAAAATCAGCATGTTTTTCTACAAATACTTACTGCATGATTATTGATAGTGATGTTTTCTACCAAAAGATTGTTTTCCAAGTCTCATTGGAGCGACTGGGATTTTTCAGATTGTCTTCAGTGAGATTTGGATCAGGCCCATACACAAAGACCAGAAACATAGATGTTCACAGGTGTACAGATAACAAATGTGAAAAATAGTTTTCAATAATCTTCTTAGCAATCCTTTTCAAACCCCTGAAGTTCTTTCATTTTTACCTTGTCATTGGCCTCTGGCTTCTCTATCTTTCAGCTTTTCCTTAGGTTTCCAGAGCTTTATCTCCAATCTTTTGAGGATTTTCTGATGCGAAACCCCTTTTTCACAGAAATTGAAATTCAGCTTTGTGTATGTTTAACAACATGAAACCGTTCAGTGAGCACCAGTGTACTTGTTTGCACAATTAATGACTTCATCTTTTTAGTACTTTTCTACTGTCTTGCAGCTAGATTATTTAGTTTTATAGGCAAAACATCAATTCACTCATGTGTGACTCACACCTAAATATGTATCAGCTTAAAAGTAATCTCTTACCCTCTTCCAGAAAAGAGAGCACTTTTTACATGTTACACCTTTCTCAAAATTCTGAGTGGTTCATTTATTCTTAATAACAGCTAAATAAATTCAGAGAACTTTTTTCATTCACTATGGGTGACATTAATCCCTGTGCAGTCTCAGGAACAAAATACACTGAAATTGCACTAGTGTCAACCACACATAAACAAATGTGGGGTATTCCACTTTCTTATCCACATATTCCTGTTCTTCAGAGCGTATGGTCTTAAAACTGCTTTATCTGCTCAGTTCCCTCTGCCACTCTGTTGTCATGTACCAGATCTCCAACCACACATTCCTAGCTAACACCATATTGACTTTTTTTCCTTCTTGCAAACAAGAAAGAGCTGTGTTTAAGGTGGTTAAATGTGGTCTCATTAGTGTTCCTCACTTGCTATTCAGTGCTACATAGTTTTGCTCTGATGTTGCCCCAGTGCCCCTGAAACAGTCCTGCTGAACTAGGAAAAGACAAACCCCAAGACTACCAGTCTGCTTGGAGGATCTTTTTAAAGAACTAAGCACTTCATCCCGTGTTGACAGTTTTTCTGGCAACAGCAACCATTCGCTTTGCTTGTAAGTGACCGCACCACTGCTCTCACTACCAATGTGATGATTTTTTTCTGCTGATTTGGGTAGCCTTAATCTGACATCCGTTCTCTTTTCCCTCTGGTGCCAATTACTTCAAGCATTTTTGGAATGGACTCTGCTGGAAAACATATGCCAGCTAGGAAAACAATGATGCTTCCAACTACTTTCCCCACATGCTTCTAATACGAGCAGGTATTTGTTCTACTCTAGTTCCTGGGTTGATCTGTGCTTGGCACTGTCAGCATTGCCATTAGAACCTGCTTGAACACATGAGACATTCTACTAGGTCATATCTGAGACAACTTGAGTTAATTTACACTGAAAACACCAGTTTCTTCTTTGCTACTACTGTATTAAACACTGAATAATGTCCAAACCTATGGCCTAATTCTACACCAGAGAACTTAGTGAAAGCTTTCTCATTGCAGGAAATAGATCAGGCCCAACAGCTATCCCTTATAAAATTTATTTATGTATGGGTGTACTACTTAAAGCATGTTTCTGTTATGCTTCCTTCCAAGTTCTTGCACAGCCATGGTTTTTATTGAGGGATTTTTCTTTTAATGTCTGTTCATCTTTCTGTTTCCTTTGTGGAACTATTACACCCACTATCTGCTTGTTGTCTATTTTTTTTTTTTTTTGAGATTTATAGAAGTCCTCAGATTGAATTTTTTCGTTCAAATATTGTATTCCAAGTTGCGTCAGTATCTCTCTCATCCATGGAAAGAACACAGAAAGCTGAAATACTTGCCTGTATCTGACTGAATCTTTTCAGGAATTTGATATTTGCTAAGTGCAATCTCTATTAAAGCAAAAGAGATGGAAACACATGCATTAGGTAGGTCAAGGCAAGTTACAGCTAAATTGCTTCTGCCCGCTTTCACTTCGTGAATTAATTTCTCTCTCACTTTCATGTGTTCCAAGAAATCCTTAGATTCCAGGCACTCATACTTTTTGTGCAGGGCTACCTAAGTATTTATCTGCATAGATAAATGCTGAAAACCTTTGGGACGGACTTAAAAAGTATTCTTGGCCTCCCTGTTTGGTAGAGAAACTGATCTGTGCTGCTTGAGTTCTGCCAATTCTTCCCCTCCTGGTCTAGTGCATCCTTCCAATTTATCTTACATTTTGAAAATATTTCCTGGCGTGCTGTTTATTTTCAGAAATAGCTTCAAAGTTTGGAACATTTAAGGGGCAAAGTCTATCCTAGTATCTTTGGTGCTGACACTGCATTTACCTTTATTATACTCTTGTATATTGTTTTCATTTATCTTCTGTTGTACAAAATCTATCACCTATGTTCAGAATGGGCAGAGCCTCAGAAGTTCTAGCTTCCAAATCCAAACAAGACTGAGAGAATGAAGGGTGGTGGTAAACAAGATGTTAAGGTGACTCATATCTTCTTTTACTCACACTTTTCCTTCATCTAGACATATACCTCTTGAGATATGTACTTGTGTCTATCCTGGATATCATAGCAAGGGAGAGGTTCTGCTGCTGCTGCCAGGTTTTTCATCACCAGTATGATTGTTCCAGGCCCTCCATGTATGGCCACGGAGGAGATTTCAGCTCAGGCTCAATATACTTACTCCACGATAAGAGGGAAATCTATGTTGCACTTCAGCTCTAACCTTCCTTACAGAATGATTCTTCCATTGAATTATCTGGTTAAAAGATGGTGCAGAAGAAGGTTTACACATTAAAGTCTGAGGTACCAGAGGATGCAGAATATCTGGGTTCAGAACCTTCCCGCTATGGTTAGGGAGCGGGGTGTCAGGGCAATGTCTAAGGACAATACCCTAACTATAGAACCATAAACTCTTTCATACTCACAGACTTTCCATCCCTCCTTCTGAAGTCTGAGTCACTGATGACCAGAAAGGCGAGAATTATGAACCCAGACGAAGAGCAGTGGTGTCCCCACAACATCAGAATCTGAGTCACTGGTGACCAAGAAGGAAGTTTATATCATCTCCAGACTGAAGGTGGCCTTGAATCCTTGGTGAATGCTGTAGCTGCTATGCAGACAATGGATTTAGCAATGTGATGTTTAGCTTTTTAGGATACTCAATGGGATTTACTTGTATTTTATTTAGATTATATGGCAATGCATTCAAAACAGCACTGTGAAGAAACAGTGGTTGGGAGACATATGGTGGTTTTTCCAGAAAAGACACTTCTGAAAATGTGAGCACAACTGTAAATTCTGGTTAGAGAATTTCTGGACTGTGAAAGAAGATGCCTAGTGCATTTACTGTATCCAGGTTAAGCAGTCCTGTAAAATAGGTAGACTGTATGATACTCTGAGATCTATGAGCTTTGGGTACCAGAATCCCCCTTTTGCTTCAGTTTCACAAATATAAACATAATCTCTGTGTTCTTACTAACAATTTTTATGTCTAATTTGAATTTATATATGAAGAGAGTAGTATTAGGAAACTGGCAAACATAGGACACTTCTGATCCTTGATGCTGTCCTCTGAACATTAAAAATCTCTTGCAGGATTTCTCACACAGACTGGAATAGCACACCAGATGTAAGAGAGTCATGGATTTACAGAGTGATGTGATTATATTCTTGTTTCAGAGTGTTAATTACTCCTAGGTGCTCTTTTTTTTTTAATGTTTCAAATTCGAAGTAAGAAAGTGGAGTGGAGAAGTGGAGAAGAGGTAGATTCTGTAGGATGAGCTGGCAAAGCTCTTCAAATCTTATTTTTTTGAAAACAGTTGGTATTGTTTTAGGAATGTATTTGGAAATTAATTTCTTTTTATGACAGTATATTCTAGTCTATTAAATGGTAATAGGGTTTTAAGAAAAATTTATTGCCAAGCAGCAATACTTATTCTACCATGAAAAAGTTTATCGTACAAAACCCATAATGAAATAGCAGGTCTTAGTGTACTGATGATGTGATATTAGAAAACGTAAGATATTTAATTGGAATAAGAAGATTTTATTTGGATTCAAGAATATACAGGAATTTTTTTGTTCGGCAGATACCAGAGAAGAATTTAGATCTCCAACCGGAGTAAGTGAAAGTTTTGTCACTGACTTCAGTTCCTTATTATTGATTATTATAAGATAAAATATGCGATCGCTGCTAATGGAAAAAAAAAAAACACACCTCAGAGAGAAACTCAAGTCAGGTAATCCCTTGTACTTAACCACTGTCTAACGGGTGAAGCCCCCTCAAAGGAGAGACAGGACAGCACCTGGCTCAGCATCATTTAAACTTTCCTAACACTGACGTTAAACAGAAGATTTAGCAAGGTTGTTTCTACTCTAAATCTGTTTTGATGTTTGTCCACTGCTTTTCACCTTCCTACCCAGGTCAATATTGAGCTGGATGCTCATCTGTTCTTGACCAATTACATTACAAAGGTATCCAGGAATGGATACCATCTATTGAATCAATTTATGTTATCCAGGAATGGTTGCCATCTATGCCCAAAAAGCAGATTGCAAGGGTAACCCTCAGGGATAGGCTCTGCTACCAAATCTGTGGGACTAAAGAACTGCAGAGGATTTGATAAAAGGGTACATTTCCCTCTCAACAATATTTATGCCTAAGCAAAGAACACTCGCACCTGTAGAAACTTGCTGAATATCCAACAAAGGAGTTGGACATCAGAATGATACTAGAAAAAGTACAAGGAAAAGCTTTTTAACAAATAAATTATCCATGGAAACTTGAAGTTTGGGCTTAGCCAATATTGGATGTAAACTGATGATGAATTTAGCAAACACTTTAGGCAGGGAAAAAAAGAAGACAGAAAAAATTTCATGAAAGTTGAAAAATTTAATTTTGAAATTTAGCAAAATTGTGTTGAAATTAATACACCAACATTTAATTCTAAGAAGAGGGTAAAGGACACAAAAATCAAATGCTTCATTTGGAATCTGATTTAAAATTTTGTTCACCTCAAAGGAACAACAAAGAAGAAAAAAAGGCTTTATTTCTGCAATAAAAACTAAAGAATTAAAAAAGCAAGTTGACCCCAAACAGTTTCATTTTTTTCATTCATCCACTGTGTGTAAAAATCAATTATATACATCAGTTTATTTGCCAATGTTCTGAGAACTTCCTAGCTGCCTGTTGGTTGTCATGTGAAAACTGCAATGTTGATTTTAACTTCTAAAGCACTCAATGAGAGATTTTCTCTCTTCTTATTCTGCCAGCTTGAGTCACATTCTTGTCATTATAATGAAAGCTTGATCCTTCTTTTTGCAAAACAGAAGGGACGTAATATAAAAGTCCCTCATTTTAATTTAGGATGCTTTTTTCATTTGTGTCCTGAACTATTCGTTTCTTGACCTTCAAGGCATGTTTCAAAGCCTGCCTGTTCATATCAATGTTGGCATGGATGCAAGGCAGATGAGGATTAGATTTGTATGATCAGGAAATACAAAAGGAAGTTTTAAGATTTATTTGGCTATGGTTCTTTTTTATCAAATGATATGTGCAAAGAAAGAAGCACTGTATTATAATAGTTTTTGCCTTATACTACAGCCTTATGCTTTCTTTTTAATTCTAACTGAAGTTTACCTGACCTTTGAATCATTCTTTTCATTGAAGAATCTAGGCAAAAATCCTAATTGGTAAAAGCATATTCTAAAAGTATCTAAAAGTACTGTTCAAAAAGTAATAATGAAACCCTTACATTTTAAGCAGTTCTAATAAATGTTTTGCTCAGGACACTTGAGATCTTGAACCTGCTCTTTATAGCAGAGGTGGACTTTCAAGAACGCCATCAAACTAGGATGACTGAACTTTGAAATAAGTGTTGCATGACTCAATTCCAGAAGGATAATCAGAAAAAGAAACCCTACCAGTGCAAAAGGGACAGTCATTTGTGCAGGCGCTGAGGACCAAGCTCTTTCTATCTAAGGACAACTGCCAGGTAAAGAAAGAATGTCTGTAAAGATCTGGATTTTTCACCATGTAGAGCAGACCAAGAGTTAGATGAAGCATAATGTCCTTAAGTGGAATAACAGATTTTTTATTCCTCTTTTTCATCCTTCGTCTCAGGGTCCAATGACAGAACAAACGTTGCTCTTCAGTCTCCAGTGTTGTAGGTTGCTGTGTCTTTCTATTATGTGATCCCAGTCAACATTTTTGGCTGTAGATATAGATGCACAAGAAAATCAGCGTAATTTCCACCTGTGCTGGGTAACCATAATTTCTGTTGAGACCTTGAGGTGATGTGTTTTGTGGAGCGAAACAGTGACAGAAGAGGACAAAGTATAAACGGAATGTATTGCTCACCATTCACTGCCTAGTGCCTACCTCAAAGTGTGAGATTATTGAGTTTTGTCTTATCAGGAATTAAAGGGGATCGCACAATCTATTTATGCTCCAGTAAACAATTCTTAAACACCCCTCAAAAATATCTCTGTGAAACTATGGACTTCTCCTCCTTTCTTTTTTGAGGAAAATGAGTCATAGTTCTGAGAGAGTTTGATTAAGGTCACCTAGGTACTTCAAAAAATGGCTATAATTTAGATTTTCTTTCACAAATCCTTATGTCAATATTTTGCTAAATATTGTAGACTATGAGTTTTAAAGATGGGAGTTTGATGTCACAGCTCTAATTGTATAGGGGAATGAAGTACGTCTTGGAAAAAATATATGGTCTCAACTAAATCGAGGTGAATTGTACTGTCTTGAGTAGAACTGCAAGTTTACGGTGATGTAAATGAAAGGAGAATTTGTCCATTTTGCTTAGAAAGGAATTCTGAATTGTATGTTATCAGTGACTAAGGACCTGGCCTGGTTCATATTTCTCAGTCTCACATTCTTAATGTTACTGACGATGTTCAGAAACAGTCATAATTAACCAAATTCAATTTTATTAATGTAGTTATGAAAGCTAGGCATATGAACATTTATACTGACAGGGGGCATGGACAAGCAGTGCATTGCTGCATTTTCAGTAATTCTGCTTCTCTTATTGAGAGGACATAAACTATGAGAAGAACATTCAGGTCACATGGCAGCTATGCATAAACAGACTCATAGAATGGTTTGGGTTGGAAGGGACTTTAAAGATCATCCAGTTCCAAACCCCCTGTTATGGTCAGGGACACCTTTCGCGAGACCACGTTGCTCAAAGCCCCATCCAACCTGGCCATGAACACTTCCAAGGAGGGGGCATCCACAACTAGCAGAATACAAGTAATAAAATACACAATGGAATACAAGAAGTGTTTGGCTAGTTATATGGAGTGATAATCTGTGTGACTACATTCAGGATATTTTATTTAGATCCTTTTTCTTTTATAAATAGATCAAAAGGAGACAATATTTCTGCTACTGATAACCACAGGAGCACATCCTTCAGGCTATTTTAGTCGTCTTATTGATTGTAGCTATAATTGTAACGGGAAAGGACAGAAAGAACACAATAAACAATATATTTTCTTAAGATAAAGGATATTTTTGTAGTGTTTGCATCTAAATAGTATTCTGATTAGGTTCAAAATAAAAATAATTGAAATGAAAATAAGCATTTGGGATGTTTTAAAGCTTTTACTCTAGGGTCCTTTGTTACACAGTTATTGTTGATTTAATTTTTTTTTTTTTTTTAATTTGGTCTCAGGAAATGAGTGCTTATATTCCTCCACACTTTTAGCTTTTGGATAAATAATCACCTTTAAAATATATCTCAACCACATTTACTTAGTGAATTAATTATGGAATGTCCAGGGTAAAAAACAAACGGAAAGTTGGGGGAAAAAGAGCAATTACAGATTACATGGTGTTCTGTTTCTATAAACCACACTTTTGTGCGTGTCTGTGTAGAGGAATTCACTGAATGCGATGTGACAATCAATCAATGTATCCTTAGAATACTAATCTCAATTGAGGAATGCCTGAAATTGGAAAAAGGGTTCAAAAGCATGAAGGAAGCCATGGTGAAAAATTGATACTGAATCCTTTCTGTAGAACTCTGTCTTAAGCAAGAAAATGTTGACTGAAGAATATTACTAGTTCTTGCATGAATTTATGATAAATCTAGTGAAAGATTGTGTCCAGCTTTAGACATTGACTAAAGGGAGGATCAGGGCAACTTCACAGACTCCGCCTTCTTTGCTTTGTGGAACATTGTTATTTCACCTTTCTTCCAGGAATACTACATGTGCCCAGCCAGGCAGTCTGACCGGAATCATCAAGAATCACAAAGAATGGATGGAGTTGGAAGGGACTTCTGGAGATCGTCTGGTCCAGCCTTCCTGCTCAAGCAGGGTCAGCTAGAGCTGGTCACCCAGGACTGTGTCCAGCAGGGTTTTTAATATCTCCAAAGGTGGAGACTCCATAATCTCTCTAGGCAACTTCTGTTAGTGGTCAGTCACCTTCACAGTGAAAATGTGCTTCCTGACGTTCAGACAGGACCCCCTGTGTTTTAGTTTGTGCTCATTGCCACTTGTCATATTACTGGGAAACACTGAAAAAAGCCTGCCTCCGCTCTGCACCCTTCCCTTCAGGTATTTAAGTACATTGATTAAATCCCTCCTGAGACTTCTCTTCTCTAGGCTAAACAGTCACAGCTTTTTCGGCCTTTCCTTATGAGAAATGTTCCAGGAAGGTACAAGGAAAAAAATTCAGTTTTCTCCATTCCTCTCGCTGATTTATCTTGTATCTTGTTGTTTGCACAGATTTTTCAGGCATGTAGCTCCTTCTACATCAATTCTTCTAAAATCTAAACAGACTCTCTCAACTGAAATTGTTGCAGAAGTGCTACTGACATCTCTTCCAAGTTCTTCATTTCTGTAACCTCTCCCCTTTCATCTAAAATCCCTTTAAATTGTGCTTTTCTGTAAACATTGTTCTGTTTCTGATGGATGACTTACAGGTCTGTGGAGCTCTGCAAGGTGTTAGGAGTCTCTGGGAAAAGTGTTAGGATGATTCAGCACTTCCAGGGAGAGATTCTTTTCTTCCCAGTGTCTCTTAACTCTGTCTTCCCAAGGCTTTATCAGCCCTTAATCTCTGAAGGATGCCTTCCATGTCATTACCATTTAATCCTGAATTACTTAACTCTTCTGTGACCCTTTGCTCGAGCATACTCTGTTAGGTATGCTTCAGTCCTTTGGTGTGAATTCTTGCCTGAGTGTCTTCCCCGTCTGTTTCCACAAAATGCAATTATCAGGTACCATGACGCAATTATCAGGTACCGTGATGTGGGTAGAATCAGTGAAGCCAAATGTTGTATCAAGCCAAGAAAACGTGAATAGCATATGGAATGGTGAGAGACACAGAAGATTATATCAAGGGGCGTGTGGAAAAAGAAGTGTTCGACGGGTCGGTTTCTAAGTTTCCTGGAAAACTAAACACAACCATCTGCTGTGGCTGGGTGGATGATGAAAGAACTATCATCATTTTTCTTCAACAGATAGGGCCTATCATCTTTGCAGTGCTTGGGTACTGTTAAAAGTGCTAAGCAATTTTTATTTCACAGCTGTGTTTCTTTCTGAAGACTTACCACAATGGAGCTTGAGGTGCTCTGCTTAACTGTTGTGTTCTTCAGATCTGGTGCATTATTTAGTTGTTCAACTTACTTTGCTGCAAATGCCATGACGCATTAAGCTATGTTAATATTTTAAGGATTTTGAGACTCCTAATAGCTGTGTACCAAATATGAAAACATCTATTCTTATCTTTTGGCCTCTATGTTTCAGATCATTTTGGTTTCTCTGTCTGTATATTACTATGGTTCCTAAAAGGCAAACATGCATAAACAAGGGATCAGCTCTGATCCACTTCAACCTCTCTGAACCCAGCCTAGCATCAGGCTTCCAAAATCTATTTATAGTTTGTCACAGTATAATACTATGCTTCTGGACATAATTTTTCTTGGAAACTCTATCCTTTAAAATAACGGCAGCATAAGGTACAACTGCGATGGCTGCCAATCACTCTAGTGTTTGACCCAGTGTACTTTGGAGGATCTGTGTGTTACTGGTTATGTCTATAAGCATAACCAGCTACTGACCTCTACAGTAATGTGTCAACAGTTGCCCAGATGGTTGTTCATTTAATTTAATATGCCATAAATAATTTTAATACAATAAAAAGGGATAAATTTACTGGGATAAATTAACTTCAAGTTTCTCACACTTGTGGACTACGTAGTGGGAGGAAATTCAGGCTATTTTTTTAATCTTTGCATTCCTTGTTCTCTTCAGATCACTGGAAGGAAACAGCTCTTTTTGCATTTGAGGCTGGTCTTGTTTTGTATTCTAACCAGTCGAGTAGTTAGTATTGCTCTGCTTCCCTACAGCAAACGGTGCTTCTGTCTGTCAGCCACTCCAAGCTCCAAATAGCAATGTCTCTTGTTCTACAGTGTCTCATTGACAGTCTGCATTTTCCCACTAGCCTCAGATAGTTTTAGAACACATCGTTATAACACTGTCATATTTCTCTGCTTATCGGTGTTGCTAGGATTACATCGTGGCTGGCTCCACAATCCATCTGGAATCAAATTGGTCATTGATCTAATATTGCAGTTTATCAGTGTTGCTCGAATTACATTGCAGATGACTCTGTATACCAGCTGGAATTGAATTGGTCATTAATCTAATAGCATCATTGCTAATGTGGCAGTTGAATGGTTGCCTCCTTCTGCAGTTTCTGTGCACTGGATGTCTTTACATTTGCTAGAGTCAAACTGCAGATATCTTATTCAACAGAGATCTCTGCCTGCTGAATTGCTGCTTGTATTTTCCTTTTTTTCATTTCAGAAGTCACTTTAGGACAAAAAGTATTTTGTTTCAATAATTTAAGGTCTCAAAGAAAAGACATTGTTTTGCCCCTTCTTTTCATGTTTTTTCCCACTGTAATAATTACAGTGAGACATATCCTCTATTTTATCTAATATTAATCATTCAAAATTGACCTGCTAAAGTAAAATTTTAAAAGTTGTTGTCAGAGGAAGAGATAGGCATTTTTAGAAAGCTGTTACTCCCATTTGTCTTTGAATTAATTAGATACAAATGATTCACCCAATAGAGGAACACTCCACTAATTAGAGATGATCAGTTTAGAATACGACTAATTTTTAGGTGGGTAAAATTTGACGTGATGAAATCTCTGATCTGTTTCCTTGGTTCCTTTCACTTACTCTATGTGTTTATTGTAAATCACAAGCTGCTTTGGTTTGTTGCTTTTGCTGGACAGTTCAGTCTGCTCTGCTCCAGCAAAGCGTTCTCACAGAATCACAGAATCACAGAATAGTAGGGGTTGGAAGGGACCTCTGTGGGTCATCTAGTCCAACCCTCCTGCCGAAGCAGGGTCACCTACAGCAGGCTGCACAGGACCACGTCCAGGCGGGTCTTGAATATCTCCAGAGAAGGAGACTCCACAACCTCCCTGGGCAGCCTGTTCCAGTGCTCCGTCACCCTCAGAGGGAAGAAATTCTTCCTCATGTTCAGAAGGAACTTCCTGTGCCGCAGTTTGTGCCCATTGCCCCTTGTCCTGTCACTGGACACCACTGAAAAGAGCTTGGCCCCATCCTCCTGGCACCCACCCTTAAGATATTTGTAAATATTTATAAGGTCCCCTCTCAGCCTCCTCTTCTTCAGGCTAAACAAGCCCAGCTCCCTCAGCCTCTCCTCGTAGGAGAGATGTTCCAGTCCCCTCATCATCCTTGTAGCCCTCTGCTGGACTCTCTCCAGTGGCTCTTCATCTTTCTTGAACTGGGGAGCCCAGAACTGGACAGAGTACTCCAGATGAGGCCTCACTAGGGTAGTGTAGAGGGGAAGAAGAACCTCCCTTGACCTGCTGGCCGCACTCCTCCTAATGCACCCCAGAATGCCATTGGCCTTCTTGGCAGCCAGGGCACACTGCTGGCTCATGGTTAACCAGTCGTCCACCAGCACTCCCAGGTCCCTCTCCACAGAGTGGCTCTCCAGCAGATCTACCCCAAGCCTGTACTGGTGCATGGGGTTGTTCCTCCCCAGGTGCAGGACCCTGCATTTGCCTTTGTTGAACCTCATCAGGTTCCTCTCTGTCCAACTTTCCAGCCTGCCCAGGTCTCGCTGGGTGGCAGCACAGCCTTCTGGTGTATCTACCACACCTCCCAGTTTGGTGTCATCAGCAAACTTGCTGAGGGTACATTCTAACTCTTCATCCAGGTCGTTGATGAAGAAGTTGAACAAGACTGGGCCCAGTACTGACCCCTGGGGAACACCACTAGTTACCGGCCTCCAACTAGACTCAGCGCCGCTGTTGACAACCCTCTGAGTTCTGCCATTCAGACAGTTTTCCATCCACCTCACTGACCACTCATCCAGCCCACGCTTCCAGAGCTTCCCTAGGAGGATATTCTGGGAGACAGTGTCGAAAGCCTTGCTGAAGTCTAGGTAGACAACATCCACGGCTCTCCCTTCATCTACCCATCAGCTGGAGAACAAGAATATCAGCTTGTGCCACAAGAGAATGATTTCTTAGAAAATAGATTTTTTTAGAAAGTTATCTGTGGATGTCGTAGAACTTAGATTTGTAATGCATCTACTCTGTCTTGTGCTTCTTGGTTTCAAGTAAAACCTTCCAGCTCTGCAGTCTTTCTCTGTCTGGGATCAGTTATCTAATACCATCATCAACTGTTTCAGTATCCCCTTCATTATTTCAGGCAATAGTTTCTCACTTTCTTCCACGCCACACTTTACTCCCCCTGAAAGGAGCTTTGCCTTCATTTTCTCATTTTTATTCACTGCACTGAATTGTTTACACATTGCGGCATGGTATTTGGCATACTAATTTGGCTTTTCTTGAAGCTTAAATTATGCCTTTCTCTTTGCTTGCTCTGGATGCCGCCTTGTCTGTGTGTTTGTCTTAATGTCCTGTTGAGGCTATCAACATGACACGTTCTATCATGCTTCTAATGTTGAACTAGTTCCCTTTTAAGACAAAGTATTGGAAAACAGTTTAAAATGTAGCTGCCTTTTCAGTCACAACCACACATTGTGTGCTTCATCTAGACTCTTTCTAGTACACCAATGGAAGTGGTAATAATCACTATAGGGAATTCACGGAAAAAAATTAAGACTGCAACTGTTAACATTTTTCACTAGATTTTTTTAGTTGTTGTTTTTAAGTAATATCTTTAATTTATCTTTAATGATAATATACATTTGATACTGGAGGATTCAGATCTTCCTTCAAATACAAAAGCTTCAGAAGGTTAATGAAGATAATTCCAGCTATGTGAATCTTCTTATTACTAAAATGGGTAAATAGGACTTGAATCAATGTGAAAAAAACCTAGAGTCTGGCTAAATAACTGTTTTCCTTGACTAGGACACGAGTTAACAGGTGAGCTTGTTAAAATATGGTTACCACTGTGGAACAGTAAGAATGAAATACTACTGCAATAACAGTAAAGTTAGAACTCTCAAAACCCACAGTGGTTTAAAGATATAAATTTTTAACCAAGTTAATAACCGTTCCAAAAATGAATACAGTCTAGTCTACACCAGGAGTTGGGAAAATGTATATTTTTTGATAGATTTGGTCTTCTGTCATCAAAGACCTTACTGTGACAGCTGAGCATCTCTTCTAGTATCCACAGATGACTTGGCACAGAAGTGGGAAATATCACCTCTACTAAGTCAACACAAAAAGACGTAGTAAATCAGCCTGGGTGTTTTGAAATATATCACTAGTTCATGAAGATTGCTTCAAAGTACAGGTGGAAGCTGAGTCAAGACCTCCCTGAAAAATTAGGTGCATCTTTTTCTGACCATAGTTTTCTCATTCTGTGTTGCTGCAAATCACCCTCTGTCCTGTAAGAGAGGACTGGAGGAAGACAGGGAGAAAGGCAGGAGATTCAGGTTTATCCATTTCCTTTTGGAATCCTGAAATGTAATCAGGGGTCCTGGAAATCTGCAGTCCCTCCTCACCTGCCACCAATGGTGGAGTGCTCAGACACATGTCCTAATGAGAATTTCATTCCTTTCAGAGGATCCCATCTCTTTTTATTTGCTGGCTTCTTGATAACATGTACCTGAACATAATAGTTCATTGTGGAAGAGTGACATAATGCAGGGTAACTCCAAAACAAGCTATTATCCTTAAATATAGAGCTATTTGGAAATAATCACATTGATGTATTGCATACAGTGGTGGAAGGAGCTCCATCTAAGTGATGAAGGAAGGGATTTGTACAGCTGCAACCTCTCTGCATGGCAAGGAGGACAGCTTCCACAGCTCCTTTCCACTATTAAGCCTTCCCTAGGCGTATCTTGCTGCAACGCTGTGCCATGCAGATGCTAGGGTAAAACAGGCAAAGCTAAGAGGGTTGGGAGATGTCTCTGAAAAGTAACTCGGCATGGGAATCCGCTTGCTTGTTCAGGTGTTTAAAGTTTCATGAAGTTGACACTTAGATCATGGCCTAATATCTTGGACCACATGTAACTTTAACTTAGTAGAAGCAAAGCAGAATCTGATTAACCCTTTATTCTTTCCTGAGCCTAGGACACTTCCTTATCAGCACAATCTATAGAAAGGAAATGAAAGAAAACGTTTATTCTAATGGCAATTCTACCTTTCCTGAATCTCCCTGAATTTCTTGTTTAAAGGCACCTGTTTTGCTATGAGAGGGTTCCACTCTGTTACTTTAAAATTAAAACCATTCAAAACTGAAATAATTTAACATTGACATATGAACAGCTTGGGGAACAACAACAAACCAGATGAAAAAGAACAAGGCAGCCTGCTATGTGAAAAGAGAAAAAAGTCAAGAAATCCATTTGCAGAAGTGAAAGCATTAAAGGCAGTGAAATAATCAGGCTAATGGAAAAAAAATCAGATGACTGTAGTATTAGTGGAAGATGAGGATGTAATTCACAAGTAAGATGAAATTGTTAAGAGAGTGGATCAATATACATAAACCTGAAAATCGCAAAGTGGGCTAACCTCAAAATATTGAATGTACTAAGAGAAACAGGAAACCATCCAGAAAAAAAAAAAAAAAGATGGAGGAGTTAACAGAGACAAAAGAGGATATCGTTAATGAGAAGAGCTGTTATTGTGAAAAGGACTAAGTTACAAAGGATTTTATTTTAGTTCATAATGCACAAATTTCAGTCTTTTGTCCTAAGCTGAAAGCCCTTGGGATAACAGAAAGGAGCTATTTCTATGTCTACAGTGTGACTGTTCCATTCAAACCAGTAAACTGGCAGCAACCTGTCCAGTACTCTTAATCCCTTCTAACTCTCTGAGTAAAACACCCACAAGGTGAGGCAGGGTGGCTGGAGCACCGCTCAGTACCCGCAGTGGGGTCCTACACACCGGCCTCTGCCTTGGTGCATGAGGACTTCACAGGAAGGAAACAATTGCGTGGGATGGTGAGGGAAAGGTCTCTGTACCCAGGCCATTTAGACAGACTGGGAAGACAAATACCAGTGGAAAATGTTAACTGTATGAACAAAACCATAACGGGTAAGCTTGCTTGTCTCTTCAATTTTTAAGGCAGCATTTGTGTGGTCTGATTGTTTCAGCAGGTGATTAATCATGATGTTTATACTAGTTGTTCACTTCAGGCCTGGGATAAGTGGGCACAGATCACAGGTTTAGTGTATACTGGATTCATTTTCTTAGCTATGTACTAAACAAATATGTGATTATATGATATTACTGTGTATTGTAATGATTACTTCTGTATATTTCACACAAACAGAAGCAAGAGAAAAATAAACATTTAGCAAAGTGCAGAATTAACTGAAATGAGTAGCCTTGGAGAAAGTCAGTAACTGATACCCTTAAAATAAATCAGTGAAATAAATCTGAATTTCTGTTCTGAAGAATTGCAATAGTCCTATGTTCAGAGTAACATTGGCACCGAGTGCTCACAGTTTATTCGGCTGATGTCAGTGAGGGCTGCGCGTGCTCAGGATACTGTCTGGCACCACTGTGAACACAGTCCTTGCAACAAATTGAGGCTGCGAGGAGTTAATGATTTCTCTTCATGACCAGTGAACTCCACCCCACTGTCACCATAGCAATAATTCACACTCCCTTCACATGTCCAAAACCAGCCCACTAGCAAGGGTCCCACCACCTTATATATCTATACAGCACAACTATTTTGTACATGTACTTAATGGTATAGCATTTAAATTTAGAGATTGAATTTATTAGAATAGACTGGGGGGAAAAAAAAGAAGGCAGAATGCAAACTATTGAAGAATTAATTATCTGTTCAATAACATTACACTGAATTTAGTGCCTTTGGTGACTCACTTCAATTATTTCTGCCTCCCTACCTGCTGTTAAAGGACTGTATATAGCTTCTGTCTGTCTTTAGGTCTCATGAGGCAGTATGTCTGCTTCGTCTACCCTCATTGGGATTTCTGATTGCTGTGTGTATTGAAAAATATTTGCTTTACTGAATTTCTGTACGATCTGTGTATCTCTTCCTAATGTCCTAATTTTACACTTTATACTGTAGCATTTTGTAGCTGTGTATGACAAGATAAAGAAATAGATTATCCTAGGAGTTATAAGTGATCGCTTCAGTGATTTCTCAGGTGGGAAACTCCAGGAAGTGTATTCTGTGATGGTAACTGTGCATAAAGAAGAGAAGCTCATAATCCATTTTAGGTAGCTGTGGAAAAATAAAATATATGCAAAAAATATTCTGATAAGCTAAAAGAGATAAGACTAAAATTTATCAGTAAAGTTTATCAGAATCATTTTTTTCTTTTCTGCTTCCACGGTTAACAGAGAGGGAAAAGCTATTAAGAAATTGGCAAAACTTCACAACGTATGTGAACAATGAATACAGAAGCCTACAAATACACCTGGTTGAATACATTAGGCTTATAAGAGCCTAAAGGCAGGTCTGGCTTTGTCCAGTCTATGGATGGGTGGCCTCCTGGAAATCTTAATCACTTTAGGCAAGAGCAAAGGACTGGATCAACTCTACAAAGTACTTCTGTGCTTGCTGAGTTAATGGATGAAAGAAAAGGGCAGAACATGCAGAAAATCAAGGAGTGAAAAATGAGTGCGATTCAGGCACCATGAAAAGCACTAGTTAACAGTGAGGAATCAGGTTGAAAAGTTGGAAGGTTAGAAAATAAATCCTTCATTTTTCCACAACTTTGGTCCCATCCTTAATCCTCAGAACATAAAGTGTCGGAAGCTTGAGCCTATTTTGCAAAAAAACCTTACAAACAAACTCATGCAATTTCTTCAAAGTCATAGAGCAAATCAGAGTCAGACAGATAGAATGAATAATGAAAATAAAATATTTTGACTATAATCTATGCTTTAGTCCTTGTAGCTATTATACTGTCTATGTATCAAGGTGATTCTGCTATATATATTTTTCCAAGGTCTCTATTATTTACTTTCAATGTTTTATTTTTTTGATTCTCATTTTCAGAAAGGAAACCTAAACAAGCAGTAATGCTTATAGAGAAAGTGACCTTGTTCTGTGAGTGTTTCAGGATATCTTTACCAAGAGACACAGCAACAACCCTACAAACTACAATAGTGAATGGGGAAACTTTTTAAAATAAGCTCAGAACAGCCGTAATTCTACTGATGGTTGAAGGGAAAAAACCTCAGAAGTCTGTAAAAGACTTTAGAGTAACATTAAAGTGGGGGAGAGGGGAATGGGGTGACTTGAAAGGTGGCATCCTAAGGATCAATTGATCTGAATTTGTCTGAAGACTCAAAAGCAGCCATGTGAGTATTATCTGTTTTCTGTATCCTGGGAAGGCTTTTCTTCTCTGTGTGAGGCACAATCAGGCTCTCTAGTTTCATTTATTTATTTATTTTATTTGATAATGGCCGGCAAGTGCTGGTTTTAAATGAACTAGTTGATGAAAATCTGCTATCTGTCTTCAAAATGGTTAACTTTTTTTGGGGTTTTAGTGAATATTCCTGCTCTTGAATTCTTCTTGTCAAGAAGACGGCAAGACTGACTTGCAAGAATCCTCTCTCAAGTAGGTCAAGAGGGAATGAAGTGATGTCCAGGTTGGCTGGAACACTCCTAACAGCTGGTAGTTCATAAGTGCTGTGGAAGAGGTTGCTGGTTGCTGAGTGTTGTGTAGAGCCAAAAGAATATGGAGTAAAATGTATGAGGAAAGTGTTAATGATGATAATTTTGTGGTCTGCATTTGCAAATCCTAGCAAAACAGGTTTTTACAATGGCTGGAATCTCATATAAAGCACTAGTAGAAGTCCCCCTCCTCCTGCAAATTAAGAAAAATACTTTAAACGAAGTGTATGAAGAAGTAAATCTCATGCAGAATCCTGACAAGATTAAGAGCATACCCCATGTTACAAGGAGAATCTCTGTAATACTATTTACAACCCAAACTGGCCCCTTTTCAATCATTTAAAGGGGAATGTGTAATTTTGGGGCCTTTTTTACTAGACATTGCTCTGCAACAACGCAAATTTTTGTGGGAAACCTTGTATTTGTCTGCACTGATTCAGCAGTCCCTGTATGGACACCTGCTGCAGTTCCAGCTCAAGGGCAACAGCACCTGTCACATGGTCTTTAAATTTCTCATTGTACCCATGTAGCAGCTGATTTCACACTAAAGACTGGAGATTACAATGATCTGAACAATTATTTCTCTTTAATACTCATATACATTCAAATGAATTGAAAAAGAAGGAAAGCTTCCATTTTGATGTTACATGCAGAGAATAGAGTTGCTGAAAAGTATTTGCATATTCTCCCAAGACAGGTTCTGACACAATCATTTTTCTGGATGGTGTCAGCATGATACACGCACAACGACTGGGAAAATGCTGTCAATTCCCTTGCTCCAGAAGATTCAGCTGACACATTTGAAGTATGAGGAAACTTAAACACCTGCTCAAAGACAGGAAAAATCAAAGGGAAATCGATGCAACACTTTGTTTTCTACTTTCAACTCCAGAGAAAGTGCGTATTATTCAGAAAAAAAGAGAAGCCATTCCCCTGACCCACAAAACAAATGAGAGAATTCTGAGCAAGATAAATAGAAACATGGATGCGTATTATTGTTTTTCTGATGCAGAGGCAAGTGTAAAGGCAGTGTCATTTAAAAAACATAATATAGTAGAAATCAATAACTGCTGCTCAGCTTTGGAGACAAATCTGATATAACCAGACCTAAAAATATTTCAAGAAATCTGTTTGGAGATGGGTTTTTGTTTTGAAGTGCAAAGTGCTGGGTGTGAGGGAAAATTCAAATGTCAAAGATTTGAGTCACACAAACTGCTGATGAAAATATATCTCTACACAACAAAAAGTATGCAAAGCATAAGTCATTTACTACTGAAAATATAAACAGCAACCATTTCAAAAGCTTAGTAACCTGGAATTTTGTGCCTGATCTATGCCTCCTACACCTATAAGCATTGGACTTGCATTTAGTTCTGTTTAGAATAATTCTAATCAAAAGATAAATTTCAGCTTGAACATGAACATCTGAATTTGTTTTATTCCAGTAAAGACAACTGTGAAAAATTACAAAAGTAATGCTTCTGGTCGTACCAGAGACAAAAGTCTGATGGAACTGATTTCAGTAAAGACTTAGGGAATTCCACCAAACCATGGTTTACTTGCATAAATATTTTGTGTTTTTGCAAATATTACAACTTTATTTTGAGCCTGAATTACGTAAATATGTATGAAAACTGTAATGAAACTTCAGTGCTTTTCTTTGCAAGATTTGCACCTAGACTTATAGATAGGGAATACCAAATGATGCAAGGAAGTATGAAAAGCAATGAAAAATTACCAGCAGCAATAAATGTCAGCATGAATAACCCCAAATAAATGTCAATTTTAGATGTCAATTTTCATTAAAACTAAAGCTGAACGGTAGATATGATTGGCAACTTCTATTATCAGTTCTAAAAATTCACATAACTTTATTTGATAGCCATCAGTATGAAAAGTAATGCATATTGTGTTATTACTTGCATCTGAAATGCCATTCAGGGAGGTTTCAGATATAAGGGGTAGGTAACTGGCTGGCTCCCTTTGTGGACCCACAAGTTATAGTCACATTCTCTCTCTTCTATAAATGCATTATAAACCTGAATGAAGATATATTGAAAAGTGTGAAATTATTCTGTCTTTGAATTCATATTTGGAGAAACGGAAAAAGAGAAAGTTTGAGTGATGAGCTGCTGATAGTCACATGTGAAGGCCAAGACAAATTCTCTAGAAAAAAAAGCCCAGAACCAATTCAAGGACTTAATGTAAAGTCCCAATTTCCTTTAAATTGCTGAGGATATCTTACGACAGTTTTGTGTTGTACTGTCAATGGTATCACCAAAATACACTGAGGAAGTGATTGAAGTCACTGTATGTAACTCAAAACTGCACAGGAACAATCTTCCAGCATTCTCTGACTCTTTCCAACCTACCCTGATCAAGAAATATTCTGCTTTCTAACCCTGTTATCCCTCAGATTTTGTTTTAGACTGAGGAAAAATGAATTGCAAAAAGGTTGAGTGAGTCCCTGTAACGATATGGGAGGGTTTCATGCAGTTTTAATAGGTTCCAGTGGCCCTTGTCAGACAGCTGTATGACTGCTGGTGTGACTGACATGTAACCTCACCAAAGAATACTCTGTCATGACACTGAAAGGGTTAAAAAGTATATTTGCAATTACAGCTAATATCACTGCAGAGCTGAACAATGAAAGAGAAACATGGAGAACAGGGGAGCATGTTAGTCCCAAAGGCCAGCTTAGTTTACAATGTTAATGGACAACACTAAGGGAATAGCATCATCCCTTCCTTTCCGCACTTCATTAGAGGAACTCTCTAAAGGATAGAAACAGAGACAAGAGCTTAAAGAATTTCTGCCTTGGTTATGTTTAAAAAAAATGCAAAATTACGGCTGATTCTCTGTTCTGCTTACAGTTTATTTATAATTAAATCTGACCTTACGGCACAGTTGGATGGAAGTAAGAATAAAAATTACCATTGAGTAAATATTTCTGAGAAATTTCTGTTAGGAATTCTTCCTGTTTTAAATTAATTTCTGATGTGTTCATGTTCCTCGTGAGTTAGTTTTAAATGTGAATTGCAGCTTACTAGAAACCGAATTCAGTGAATCCCTTAATTTCAAAGCAGTCTTGCAAAATACTGATAAAAAGTGCGTTTTGAAGTAGCCAATGAGATAGTTTGCATAAAAAAAATATTTATACCAACTAGGGGACATATTACTGAATGCTGTGCTTTCCACAAGGCAAGAATTATCTTTTACTTTATGTTTAATTCCTCAATATTGAAAATAGCTGAGAGAACTGAAAGCTATTCAAACGTAATTGTAGAAGAGGCATGAGATAGGTCATCATCCTGCAAGTAATTTTTTTTCAAATATTGAGTGACTCCAGGGTAGATGGATGGAAGGACATGAATTTTTCAGTTAATTTTAAATTCAGTGAACTTTTTCCACCCAACACCCAAAAAATGGTTAATATCTGGCTTTAGCAGGGTCTGTGAGAGAACCCAAATTAGAGACCTACCTTCCCTGTTCAGTCAATGAGGAGATGATGGTCTTTGGAAGGACCTCCTGGCAGATGCTATGCAGGGGATTTGAATTCTTTATTCTCAAGACTTAAGACCCTCAGTTCACTTGATAACACAAGTTCTTCTAAGGATGAAGCTTTGCAAAGAAGAACTGATTTATATTAAAAGAGCACCAGACACTTGTAATGCAGACCTTTTTGTAATATCCCACTTGTTCATATGCTGCCTAGTACCAGTAAGTAATATTCTCCAAGAAAACTCTTCCTTCCTGTATGGGAGAAGTAAGAAGATTGTTAGGTATAACCTCTTGAAACAGATCCTCAGAAGATGCTGATTCAACAAACTGAGGTGTTTTAAGAGAATCTATGTCAAGAAAAATCTTGACTGAAAATCATTGAAGTGTTTTCTTCTTAAAAAGATTGGAAAAGTTTGTATATATTTTTATGATTAATAAGGCAATAGATAAAAATGGCACCTGTTGTCTATCAAATACAACATCAAACATCTGTTTTCCACATACCTTATGCATCATTGATGTGAAGTGTTAATGACACAAAGCAAGCAAACATGTTTTAAGTTAAGGTTTAAATAAAACTGGCATCTCTGTGCTACTGTATCAACTTTACAGCTAATTTAGCAGTTTCCTACTCATTTGAAAATAGCATCCCTCTGTTCATTCTACAGTTATTTGAAGGAAAATTACCTAAACTGCCTAGCTGCTACCTAAAGTGTAGATATTAGGCTTTTATTGCGTTTCAAATCCAACTAAATTTAGTAGCTAATTTAGCATTTGAAGTTTGGGGATTTCCAGAAGAATCTCTAATACTCTGTTCTGTTTAGAGAAGCCGTAACTCTCAGCCAAGATTTTCTGAAGCTAAAGATTTATCCTAAGTTGTGAAAGTACACTGGGGAAGTTTCTCTACAGGGTTATTTCTCCTTCTGATGCAAGTCTGACACTTCTAGCAACGACAAGATTTCTGGTGTTTGCTGACCACTGGTGCTCTAACTTCCAGGATATCTAAAACTTTCTAGGGGAGGTCTTAAATAACTAATATAATAAAAAGTCAAAGTTATGACACCTTGTTATTTCTAGACTCCTGTTACTGCATCCTCTCTACAGACAGTGTGAGGAGAGACAGACACAAGGCCAGAGGGATCTCAGATAAATTTGGCATTACCTCTCACTTTCAATGCTTACAAAGTTTTAACCTTTCACTCCAACTGAACAGTTCATTAAACAGTATAATTAAACGCTAAACGCTTTAACATTTTCCTCTACACTCTAACTGCTGTACAATTTTCACTTTTCTTTTCCCATGATCTATTAAGATTTTATAATTTTTCTTCTCCCACCTGATTCTGGTTTTGCCTTTCTGTGCAGTCACTCCAGATTTTCTTCCTGTCTGGAAATAATGCATGCTGAATTTTTGTTCTGCCTTCTTATGTCCCACTTCAGAGACAATACCCCACTAAACTGTCTCTCAACTGCAACACCCACAGAGTCCACCTGCATAAAAAGCCTCAACTCTTCATTCCTTTCCCATACTTAACAATTCCTGTTCCATGAATTTTGTAATGTTTCATGATCTTTTTAATTTTCTTCCTTCTACCCACTTGCTTTCCCTGAAACCTTATCCTATCTGCCAATTGCTTGCCACTGATGTGCTTAATTTGTGTCACCTCACTCATTTGGTCTTGGTAGAGCCATTGGTGTCGCCCATCACATGCAGCCTCCCCTAAACACTGTTTTTTTTTTATTTTTATGTACAATCTCACCCCTTTCCTTCTGCAGATTTGATTCTTCCTCACTACTGAGATCTGTCTTCTCTGGTTTAAAAATATCTTGTCAACATATCCTTTTGCATTTGTTGTCTATTGCCTCCCTTAGCACTGAACCTGAGCTGGATGTAGATGAGCTCTTTGCCACCACTGTGGTCCCTCTCCCCAGGAGATGGATTTTTCTCAATTCTCTCTCTCTCTTTTTCTCCCTCACTCATTACACTCCTAGAACTGTTTACTTTGCCATCCTCTCTCTCTAGTCTGAGCTCTCTGGGAGCTCTCTAATGTTTTTTCTCTCTTTCTTTTGCTCACAGTTGTGTTCACAAGAATCAGACAATTGACTGTCTTTTCTTCCTTACCTCAACAAGTCTACTATGCTGTGACAGCAGACAAAGGCGGTGTAAAGCCAGCATTAGCACCCTCAAGGAACCTTTTGAATGCCCTTTCTCTCAGTTGTTCAAACCAGCCTGATGAGGCAATGAGAATCAGCTGGTGATGATGTGCAGTAGGATTTTTTTGGCTGGTAGTTGGAACACTGAGAAAGATAGAAATCAAGATAGCGGCTACTTTGCTTAACTGACATCCCTTTAAGCAGTTACACGAATTCAGGAATAACATGAGAAGAAGGTTACATTTACAGTGCTGTGCTGAAGTGGCTTTAGTTGTGAGGTGTTCCCTTAATAAGTAGTTAGCATCAAAGAGTCATAAGAAAATTGTTAAGCACAGTGTTGTAACAAAGACCTAAAATATTTACTGTGCTAAAGGACTCACTCTTTAATGTCTAAATCTTCCTTCAACTCTGGCTTCAGGTTGCTATTTCTAATGCAAAAAATTTCCAGCTGTAGAAATGAGTTTACCCAGTTCGAATGAAAAATACAACTTCAGTCAGAAAATTAATGCATCACTCAGAATGATGGACATGGCAGAGGTATGCTAAGCAACCTCAGCTGCAACAGAGAGAGACCGTGCTACCTTGCTGTGTCAGCTATCGCTGTGCAGAAGGGGCATTGAGCTGATAGCAAAGCCAAGCTCAGCAGGATTAAAGGTCCCAACCCTCTGATGTTACCCTGCAGATGTCTCAAGGAGTCTAGGGTTACGTAGCACCAACTGCTGATCATTCAGGAGCAAGACTGAAATCTTGGCTGGGTGTAATGAGTTTGTATTTCGACAATAAACCAGCTAATGATGATTTCTCCCAACAGCCCAACAATATATCCTAGCTCTGCTCTGGATGAACCACTTCCCAAGTAACTTAGCTTCCACAGCCAGTTGATATTTACTCTTAGAAAACACTGTTAAATAATGCCCAAAAGGAAGTGCTAACTGCAACAGCATATTGCTAATATTTTATCAAGCTGTTATCACAAAAGTGTCCCTCCTTACCTGAGCTAGTAGATGTTTGCCTGCCTATGTAAGTATAAGGGTTTATTCCTTTTGAGGTTCTGATAAGAATAGGCTGGCAAGACAACTTGCATTGATTGTGTTCTGCTGAGACATGTATATTTTCTTCTGATAAATTTAATGATAGCACATTGTTGATTAAGCAGAATTTGAAGAAAGCAGGAGAAGCAAGTAGACATAGAGAGAAATCCAATGCTTTAATGGTCTCAGAAAGGATCTAAAAATATTAGGCAACATCTCTTATTCTCTGAGTGCAGTGCCTACGGTACACTGGAAATGTGTCGTCTTAGTGATTTGTGGCCTTGCACTTCTGTTTCAAAAAGTGTTTCATCAGAAGTAAAGGGAGTCAACCCTGTTATTTTTCACTAAATAGGAGGTAGGAACAGGAAAATGCAATAGGAAAAATGTGGGTTCTGTGCATAGTTCATTCATAAACTACTGTGGGAAAATAACAATGTATTGGTTCCACGTTACACTCAGTGTGATTCAACATCTCTTGCAACTCTGTTATCAAAGCACTCCAGTGGGCAAAGAATCTTTCCTTGTGGGTTTCATAACAGGATAAACATCTATTTTCTCATCTTGATTCCACCCACAAACTACTAAAAGAAGAAAGAATATGCAACTTACAGTTATTTTTAATTAGGTTCATCAAACAGATGCTTTCGTTTAAAGAAGCAAAAAAAAAAGGATAAGAACACCTGCATGGTTTAAAAAAATGAAAAATAATATTCTCTGCCTTTCTGTTGTAACAGACAGGTGCTTGCCGTTTTTCATTGAGTGTTGTTCTGAGATTATTCACCCCTTGATTGCTTCTTGACTTTTAAAGTGTTCCTCCCATGAGTGAAACATTATACGAATGAGACAGGAGATATGAATGATATGACATCCTACTAGCCTGTTTCACGTGCAGAAGTCACATATTTTCCATGCCTTACACTGTTCCAGTCTCTGACTTTACTCTCTGTTGTCTACAATCAACATCAGAATTTAAAAAGAAAACTGTTTGGTTCAGACATGTAGCAGTATTTCAGCTTTAATTATAATCACAAACTGACTTTGACGAAATATATCCATATTTTCTGAGCAAGTACAATACATCAGGAGAAAAGTATTCAAAAGAAATCGGAAAATAGAAAAAGTTATTAAATTATATCACAGCTCTTTAGACTGTTAAAATGTTGGGTTTGTTTGATTTCTGATGACATCTCTGCACTTTGGGAGTCTCCCACTTATTTAACACCTGGCATGCTTCTAAGCATTGCCTTTTGCAGCGTGAGTTACATTCACAGAATCACAGAATCACAGAATAGTAGGGGTTGGAAGGGACCTCTGTGGGCCATCTAGTCCAACCCTTCTGCCGAAGCAGGGTCACCTACAGCAGGCTGCACAGGACCACGTCCAGGCGGGTCTTGAATATCTCCAGAGAAGGAGACTCCACAACCTCCCTGGGCAGCCTGTTCCAGTGCTCCATCACCCTCAGAGGGAAGAAATTCTTCCTCATGTTCAGACAGAACTTCCTGTGCTTCAGTTTGTGCCCATTGCCCCTTGTCCTGTCGCTGGGCACTACTGAAAAGAGCTTGGCCCCATCCTCCTGACACCCACCCTTCACATATTTGTAAGTATATATTAGGTCCCCTCGCAGCCTTCTCTTCTTCAGGCTGAACAAGCCCAGCTCCCTCAGCCTCTCCTCGTAGGAGAGATGTTCCAGTCCCCTTACCATGCTCATAGCCCTCTGCTGGACTCTCTCCAGTAGCTCTTCATCTTTCTTGAACTGGAACAGGCAAATCAAATTAAGGAAATGAATACAAAATTATTGAAGATGTCAAATCATAGAGAAAAACAATAGATAAGATAGTTATAGCAGATTACCTGCCACCTGTAACTAAAAATAAAAGATAAAGGGGCCCCTTCTCTCTTACCTCTATTACCTGAATGAGAGATAGGCTCATACATATGGTTTCTGATTTGTATCAGAAGAATCTTTTAAATAATTAATATTTTAACATTTTGGAATAGAAAGGGTGAAGCCCAGTGTTTTCAGAACACCAACAAAATGATAATAGGTTTATGGAGACATGTTGTCTCTTAGAGGGCTTTTTTAGAACTATTTTTTAATACAAGGAACCTCACACTTGTGCTAACATTGCAAAATTTTACTAGTTTTCAAGAATATCCCAGCTTCTGGCATCTTCTCACAGAAGCCACCCCTGCACCCCCTCCTGCTACCAAAATCTTGCCACACAAGCCTCATACAACAACCTAAAATATTCAGCTCTTCATTGTCTATTATTCAGCAGAATGCTGAATGCAGCAGAAGAATATCAAACAAAGCAGTGATTCAGCAGAGAAAGTAAGTACATTCATAAGTTACTGGGACTATTCAAGGACGTAAAAGACATGCATGTGTGTAAATGTCATAAAGAGGTAGGGCCAGAGGTTTTTAAATATATATTTCACCTTGGTTAAATGTAACATAAATTATATAATGATACCTGTGTGGATAAATTAGGAAAACAAGATTATTAGTAAATTTTAATTGTTTAGACTCTTTTTACTGCTTATTGATTGAGTTCCCAAAATGTTATAGTCTGATTTGTACACAGAAAAATTAAATGAGAAAATAAAAAACACACAGTATTTTATTAAACTATTGGTAGTATATATTTTTTTAAATTCTTAATTTAAATCACAGTTACCGTTGCCAGTGGTGCGCTGTCAACCTGAAAATACTCCCCCTGCTGAATTTTGGCAATCATCCAGCTATTGGATCTTGTGACTCAAGTTAGTTGTGAAGTTCATTTATGTTCCAAGGGGCTTATTCAAAAATCTTTAATGAAACTTCTACGCCAAACCTGTACAGAATATATTTATTTGTCTTGCCATTTGTCAGGGTCAAAGCACAAGATTCTGCAAAACTTGAGGCCAAGTTCTTTGGCTTCAGAGCTGTACAAGTGAAGCCAGAAAATAGATGGATCTGGCACTTTCAAAATTGCTTAAAAATAGAAATATTACAAAAGTTGCACAGGTGTGCAATAATAATACTTGTTCTGACAGCAGGAACAGCATGTACATTGTACTTTTTTTTCTTCCTTTTTTCCTTGTTTAAAGGCACAAACTCAGTCAACCCTCCTAATTGTAGGTACCGAACTCAGCCAGCTCTTTTGTGCCTTCAGAACCGCAAACTGGATCACCTTCTATATAATGAAATCTCACCGTGCTGAAAGTGACTTATTGAAACAGCAGGGAACATTAACCACTTGCTGCCTCTGATGCTTGCACATCTATTGCTGCCACAAGAATTTTCCACACTTCAAAGTCCCAGTTTCCTTTGTTTTGTCACTGAAGTTGTTCATTCCCCATGACAAAAGCCAGATACTTACCCAAGTAACATGAACTTGCATTAACAGCCTACAAGCTGCAGAAATATTTGGAACGGTGAAGTATTTTCTATCATGAAGGAAGAAAAGCATCCTTTTTCTCCACAGAAATGTGTGATCAGTCATCATTTAACACTTGGAGTTCATGGGAATGAGCTCTGGGCCTTTGACAGTATTTTGTGGCAACTTGATCAACTGGGTTTTTAAGTTAAGTAGAAAGATGAATTCAAAGGTGTGTTCTGATCTCCTGTATGAGCTCCACAGAGAAGAGACATAACATTTACATTTGATTATATACCTTTGTTACCATCTCAAGGATAAGGGCATATCTACACAATGTTTTGTGCTGAAGGAATGTAAGGAGTAGCAAACCCGTTCCTCTGAAACAAAATTTATTAGAATGTGAAAGGCATGGTCAGTATGGTCACATCATTTTCCTCTTTCCTTTTACCATGCTGGAACATCTTTCCTTGAATGTTTGATTTCTGTGGTTTGGGAGAAACATCGTGTGAGGAGGAGAATGCTGAAGAGAGAGATTTTCCTCTGTGGCAAAATCTTTCTGGAATTCTTCAGCAAATCCAAATATTCCCATTTGTTTTCATAATAAAAAATGAAAATCATCAACATAAATCTTCTCACCACCTCTGAACTGCAAGCCCGTTAATCATTAAAAACCAGTGGGTTGATATTTGTGTGGTACTACAATGAACTGATGCTGGGCATGACAGGTCCAATTCAGACTTCATCTGTTCTTTTTTCACCTGTCCCTTCATAAATCTGTTAAACTACACACTGCTAACACTGCTTTTTTGCTGTTTACAATTTGTATTATTGAAGCATCTGAAAGTTTCAAAAGTTTGGATCCCTGTTGTTCTAGGTGCAGCATACACAACTAGTAAATAACAGTCTGCTCAGAAAGAGGTTATTACAAAGTTGTACATTAGCATCCAGAGTATTCTGTGGGACAAAAAAACAAAACTTGACATGAATATATGGAAATATCAGTGTTATACTTCATCACGTATGATCAAACAGCTGCAGTCAGGATGTCTGGTACTGGAAAGAGAACAGTCCATGGGTGAAGAAAAATTGGCTGAAGCTGAACAGAAGTAAGTAAGGTGTCAGACCGAAAACATAGAAGAGAACATTTTGAAGAGTATGTAGAAATGTCACAACTGTCTTTTTTTGAATGGTTAGGGTAAAAACTGTTGCTGTGCAGCAGCTGGGAGGGACTAGTGAGAATACGTGAGAGAAACAGCTATGCAGACACCAAGGCCAATGAAGAAGGAGAGGAAGGAGGTGCTCCAGGCACCAGAGCAAACATTCCACTGCAGCCTATGGGGAAGATCATGGTGATGCAGGTTGTCCTTCTGCAGCCCATGGAGATCTGCAGTGGAACAGATATCCACCCTGCAGCCTGCAGAGGACACCATGCCAGCACAGGTGGATGTGCCCTGAAATGAGCTGCAGCTCATGAAGAGCCCATGCTGGAGCAGGCTTTTGGCAGGAAACTGCAGCCTGTGGAGAAGATCTCACTCAGGAGCGTTGCCTGGCAGGACTTTTGACCCCATGGGGGACCCCTGCTGGACCAGTCCATACCTGAAGGACTGCACCCAGTGGAAAGCACCCACACTGGAGCAGTTCTTGAGGAACTGCAGCCTGTGGGAAGGACATGTGTTGGAGAAGTTCATGAAGGACTGTGTCCCATGGGAGGGACCCCACAGTGTAGCAGTGGAAGTACTTGAGGAGGAAGGAGCAGCAGAGGCAAAAAATTATGAACTGACTGCAACCCCCATTCCCCTGCACCGCTTGGGAAGAGGAGGTAGAGAAGTCAGGAGTGAAGCAAAGCCCAGGAAGAATGGAGGGGTGGGGGGAAGGTGTTTATAGTTTTGTTCTTGTTTCTACTTATCCTACTCTGCTATTAACTGGCAGTAAATAAAACTAATTTCCCCATCCTGAGTCAGTTTTACCTGTGAAGGTAATTGATAAGTGATTTCCGTGTCCTTATCTTGACCCACAAGCTTTTGATCGCTGTTTTCTCACCCTGTGCTGTTGAGAAGGGGGAGTGATAGAGCAGCTTGGTGGGCACCTGTCAGCCTCCAAAGTCAATCCACCACAAAATCTACAGTTAAGCTTAAATTTGGTAACCAAGAACCTTTAGTGATCCTAGAATCAGTGATGCAGTTATGTTATCCTTCTGGTGCAGTAGTGCCTTTAGCTTGATTATTGCAGTCCATCTAATCAAAAAATAACCTGACATCAGTGATTCACACATGTCACTTTATGTCTGGAGTACTGTAGTTCCATATAGGTGGACATAGCATCTTTAACACTTAGAAACTCCAACTAGTGTAAAATACTCCAGTACCTTTTCTCTACAGCACAAGCAATCACAAACATTATCAAATTTACCTTTCTGCCCTATTTTGCCTCCCCACATGTTATCAAATCAATTCAAGGTCTTTGTTCTTATCATAAAAGTTCTCCACGACCTGGGCCAAGGCTATCTAACACTGTAAGCAAAATCTCCAAGATAAACACCATTTCTCTGGTAGAGTGAAAATTTGTACAGTGAAGAGGATTATTTATGTGGAAAACAGAATTTTACACTGGCTGATAGGACTGTGGAGTAAACTGTCTAGAAACTTCAAACTTCACCAGTCCCAGTGCATTCTAGAGAAGTTATCGTGTTACTTGGACACCTGAATAATTTTTTGCATATTCAGAACATCTGCTTCTATGTGAAAGCTGCAGGAGGATTGTCTTTGTGACTGAAGAATATAAAGGAAAAGAGCTGGATTTGACCGTCATTTTTATGGGCAAGTAATGTTTGGCTGAAAATTAGACCTCCAATTTTAAAATTTGAACTAACACATCTAATATTCTTGCAATATTGTTGTGGTTTAACCCAAGCTGGCACCAAAGAACCACACGGTTGTTCTCTCACTCCTCCCCCACCTTTGGTGGGATGGGCAGGAGAATTGGAAGGAAAAGGCAAAACTTGTGGGTTGGGATAAAAACAGTTTATCAGAATAGCAAAGGGAGAAGAAAATGACAAGAAGAATACTGATAAAAAGAATACACAGAGTGTGATTTTTCTCTCACCTAATGGTCAGCTCACTCCCGAGTAGCAAATTACCTGCCCCAGCCAGCTCCTCTACCTAAATACTGAGCATGACGTCACATGTTATTGAATATCCCGTTTGACTGGCTAGTTTGGGTCAGCCTTCCCAAATTATTGTGAAAATATCCTAGCCAAACCCAGGACATTATCCACGCCTTATTTTATACCATCTACATCATGCTCAGGTCTCACGCTTTGCAATTAATCACCATCACTTTTCACAGAATCACAGAATCACAGAATAGTAGGGGTTGGAAGGGACCTCTGTGGGTCATCTAGTCCAACCCCCCTGCCGAAGCAGGGTCACCTACAGTAGGCTGTAGAGGACCTTGTCCTGGTGGGTCTTGAATATCTCCAGAGAAGGAGACTCCACAACCTCTCTGGGAAGCCTGTTCCAGTGCTCCATCACCCTCAGAGGGAAGAAGTTCTTCCTCATGTTCAGACGGAACTTCCTGTGCTTCAGTTTGTGCCCATTGCCCCTTGTCCTGTCGCTGGGCACTACTGAAAAGAGCTTGGCCCCATCCTCCTGACACCTACCCTTCACATATTTGTAAGCATATATTAGGTCCCCTCGCAGCCTTCTCTTCTTCAGGCTGAACAAGCCCAGCTCCCTCAGCCTCTTCTCGTAGGAGAGATGTTCCAGTCCCCTTACCATGCTCATAGCCCTCCGCTGGACTCCCTCCAGTAGTTCTTCATCTTTCTTGAACTGAGGAGCCCAGAACTGTGTCCCATGCCCAGAGTCTGTGGGTTGAAGATGTCAATCTCTAGAAAGTGGCTGGGTGCCAATTACTGAAGCCAGGTCTAGTTCCATCACTGCTGCACTTTGTTCAGTTTCATGAAAGTTTATCCTTCATTAATTTGAATGACTCTTACTGCAATACCATTGATAAGGCATATAGCAACTATAGTAATGATGACATACAGTGGCAGGGTTATTTAACAATTAACATCATACAGTTTAATTAATTGGTTATTCTCACACAAAACCAATTCCCCCTGCGGTGCACATTGGACTTCCTCATCCTTCCACATCATGCACCTGGACCCTTGAGCAAAAGCAATCCTGCAAAGAGGTTGGCCTTTGTTTGAGGCAGGACTAACCACCCCTGTAGCCCGGCTACCAAAACCTTGCCATATAAACCCCATACCAATATCTACAACATTCTGTCATTGAATGGTGATAGATATGTAACTGATCTGATATTATGAGCTATTAATATCATAGCTGTTTTCCAAAAAATCTTCTATTTTGATCTTAAAATCTAAGATGAAAGTCACATCAGAAAGCCATCATATGATGATTTCAGCTGAACATCAAAAACTGTGCACTTAGGTTGACTCTAATGTTCTGGTTTTCTGAAGATCAGAGGTCTGTGAGAATCCTAACTAAAAACCAAATATACACTGTTACAACTTCTGTGCAAACAGTGAAATAAAGAATTGCATCTCAAAAATTATTCTTTTAAAATAATGTTTTTTAAATTAAAGCATAAATTACTTTGTCAGTTTTTAATAAACTTATCTTCTACCACATATCTTATAGACACCCATATCCTTTTAGTGGTAGGATAACCAAAATGCTATCAGAGTATATGGTTTCATGAAGTTATGAGAGCAGAAGTAGAAAGTTCTGAATTTTAAAGACGACTAGTAAAAAGTAGCCAACCATACTGAAAAGCAACAATCCAACACAGCAGTTAAGCATATGTTTAATGTTTATTTCAATTAATTTACCCACAGACTTGATTTGTAATGCTTTGTGTATTCTGATCCTGATTCAGCAAAAATACCTATGCATATGCTTAGAGAATGTGTGTGCTTAAGATACATATGTGTTCAACTGAATGCCTTGATGTTGCATGCTCAGAATTAAGCATGTGTTCAAATCTCTTTGCTGCAGATGAATGACGTAATCTTTTTTAGCAGAGAATATTGGAATTTTGCATACAAATAAAAGCAACCAATTTTTTAATACTCCAATAACCACCAGTAAAATTACTGCACAAATGTGAAATAAAAAATGTTACACTGATGAATGAGTTTGACTGCCAATGTTCTTTTTGGCATAGTCTAAAATGTCTAAATTTTTTTACACACGGGAGTATGTAAGCATTGTTTATTGTATTCATAAAAATACAAGATCTATGAAGATTCTGTGACTGTAACAAACAGTACATACAAGTTTTGTGACAAAGTATTTCTAATGGAAACAATTTAGTAACAGTATTGTATACTATGAACCATTTTTAGCGAGTCCCAGCTGGCTTATTTAATCTCACAGAGACAGTGAAGATTGTTCATGAGCTTCTGGGCGGCTTGTTATCAGATAACATATTTGAAGGATTTTATGGTCTGCTTCAATAATTCTACTGACAGGCCCAGGCTGGGAGGATAAATGAACAAACTCTGTTGAACAGTTATTGTTGTTCTTGTGTCTTCTGTCTCCGCAGAAATCACTTCATTAAATTTACTGCAGTAAATTTCTTATTTATCGTTTGATTTATTTTTAAGCAATTTTGATAACATTTTTTCCTAAAAACATTTGTCTACAGTTTGCCCTCAACCATAACCACTTTCAGCCTAATCAGAAGACTGTGTGCTACAGCAATTACCATCTCCCCTACTATATGACAATCTGGCAGATTTTATAAATCCCTAGAGAACAGTTATATGAAAATACACATAAATAAATTTAAAAAAATATTCAGGATGCTTCAGAATGTAAACTAAAATAAAAATTACAATCTTTCAGCAAAAGGACTTTCAGCTAAGCATCTCCAGTTTCTCGACAAAATTATTTTCCACTTTTCACTTTGAACGGAGTCAATTTAGGGATAAGGTGGTGCCCAGTTCATAGATAATTTGAATTGTTTGACCAAACACTTCATTTAAAAGCAGAAGCATTCAATCTTAGTATGCCCTTGTTCTTAACACACAGGCAGTGGAGCGTGTCATTTGCATGAAGTTTCAGAACTGTTGTTATTTCAGCTACCTTTTAATTTTTATAAGCATGAGCCTGTTTCCACTGTTAAGGTTATCTTTCTTTGATGGTAAATAGGCCATAAAGTAGGTATGAGGAAAATTCAACATATATGTTGTAAGAAGAAATTAACTACCTATCAGTGAAAAAGTGACAAACTTGTGCCACAAGTTTTGAAAGACCAGTGGTGAGAAACCTAGTTAAAAGAGTAGTTCAGCAATGCTCCACGGATACAGTGCTGGCAGCAATACTGTACACAGTGGGAAAATCAATAGAACTGATTGGGGATCCAAAAGTGATGCTGAAGAGAGTCATCAAGGTAGCTCACAAACAGCCTGCAAAGAGTAAGGAGGTGACTGACACAGCATTTATTTGGAAAGAGTGAAGAAGTCAAAAGCCTGGTGGAGGAGTCCCATCTGCACATTGTCTTACAGAGAGGTAGAAAAACCCCCAAAACATTCTCATTTTGGCCTTAAGAGAATCTTTTTTTTTTTTCTAAATAAAAAAGAATAAACTAGCGGGTCTCAGCAATCTAATATACTTTGTGTAAAGTTTAAGCATTTTCTTGGATTGCAGTAAGTTACGGATGCTTATGCACAGCTGACGTACTTATTTGGGAGGGTGTATGAATTTTTTTAGCTGTGCTACCCCAATACTTGTTACCATTTTCAAGGTATGGTGGTTTTCATGGTGAGCTGATGATAGTAGAATATACGCTAGCCTTAATTCACAGCAAATATTAAATAAAAAATGTGAAACTTCCTTATGGAACAGAAAGCTGAAATAACGCAGATACTGCTACGCAGCTCCCGAGCTGTGAAAGACTTTCTTTGCCTTGCATAAACCGAAGTTATGAAGGTAGAGGTTTCATCAGGTTTAGACAGGGAAGCAGCTGAGTGTAAGGGACAGTGTCTGCTTTTGTAAGAAAGTTGCAGGAGTGTGTAAGCCAGACAAAAGGAGAAAGATGTTCAGAAATATCCAGGGAGATACTTGGCAACACAACCTGGTAAGAAGCTAGGAAATAAAAAAAATACTGGACAATTTTCTGGATAGAAAAGATTCTTCAAATTATGAAAAAATAAAGAGCCTCCTTCCATTTAGTTTGTGCTAACTTCAGGTTTTTCTGACCTTTTTCAAAAGAGTGTGCAAAAGACATACCTGGTGATGTATTCATCACTTGCTTCCAACCAACAGGTAAACCAGCAAACAGATTAACAAACTGATCAGTGAAAATCAGCCAAACAAGCAGACATTTTTCTCCCCCTAGATACAGGGATGCAAAAGCAATTTATTTAATGAAACTTAAGTGGTAGGAGGGCTTCTTGCAGTTTCTCTGTGACTAGGTGCCCTGCCTTGGTGAGCATGGAACACAGAATTAGAGAGGAAGAAGGCTCAGAGAAATCTTTCTGATAGTACTATTCCATATCAAGAATATCTTAATATGCAGTCGGTTGTTTTTTGTTGGGTTTTTCGTTTTCCCTTGAGAAAAGGAGGGAGGAGTGGCAGGGGAAGAGAACGAGAGACATGTTAACCCAGAAAGGACTGGAGTTTGAAGATCTGTCAGCGATACTCAGAATGAAATCCTCTGCTGTGATTCAGATGAAGTATTTAAATCTTCTCCCAGCTGAATGTCTTGAGTGTAGGCTGTCGTCAGTTCTTGGGCTGAGAGGTAAGATATTACAGTGTGTATAAACAATTGGCAATTTACAGGTCCGTAGATGTAAGCAAGTTTTAAATGACAAATTTTCAAAAAAATGGCAAGAAATGTCCTTAATTACAAAACATTTTTTAAAATTTGATAGTGTCTAGCTCTTCTAATGCCCGTATTTTGTCTATTAAAATCAAGCATTTCCTGCCAAAGAAACCCTTACCACAAGATTATTTTCTCTTCATTATGTGAGTCTTACTCTGTCTGTGGTCTTGCAGGTTCTTCATCCTTGTTTATATTTAAATATTTACCCTTCTTAATCTATATTCTCCTCTGTTTCCATTTCAATATATGTACTTTGTGCAAAACCTTAACATTATTCTGTTAACTGGGTATATTATTGTTTGTTATTGCTTAGTCTTGTGCAGTACCCTGAGCTGTTATGTGCATTTCTGTACATCTTTGTAAAGCCATATCTCATCATTCTTCTCTGTCAAGGGAACCACACAGCCAGTGATAGTAAATTGGGAAATACTGTATGGTAAGAAAGCAGATAGTGTAGAGACAGTAATGATACTGTACTCTTGTAGATATATTTGCTTTTTTTTACAATATTACAGATGCACTTACAACGTTGGCATTTACTTTGTTCTAAAAGTACTTTCTTGTAGGCGTGGGTAACGGACCGTTGTAACGATGTGACCCCAATATGAGTATGATCGTACAGCTTTATTAGTCAGCAAAACAAGGTTTATATAGCAAAACTATTACAGAATCTGAATGGTTAAAACCCCAACCCATATATAGGCAAAACTACTGCAACTCGTTGTGATTGGTGCAGAGCTGCATCTCGAAGTGAAAACAGTACTGTGGCAGGAAACAGCAACGTGGCAGGAAGGAAGTGACAGTGTGGCAGGAAACGGTGATGTTCCCCCTGCTCCAGTGTCCCGAGTTCGTCGCTCTGCCTTCCCAGCAGGGTTCCGTGTCAGCCGCTCCCAAGGCTCACCTCCGGATCAGAACCTGGGTTGCTCAGCGCACCAAACTATGTCCCCTCTCGTCCAGCCAGGACTCCACACTTTCTAAAGGTGACTATTTCTAAATATCCATTGAAATAAAGAATCACACCACTTCACAGAAAAACCCCAAATCCTCTTTGTAGCCCCTTCATTTTCAGAGAAGAGAACAAGTAAGCAGCCAGTAAACAGACAACAGAGTTACACAAGTACAGATGCAGCATTTTGCTCAAGTCAATCCCACATGGTCTTCCAGTAGAGGTTTGGCTGGAGTCATGTCAGGGGACAGAACAGTGCCTGCATTTTCTCAGACAAGACATTATATTCACTTCTCATCCTTGGGTGGAGTTTTGTGGCTGAAATCATATTTACTTGGAAGCTATTGGAAGACTAGTCCTTAAGGACTGGGCATGGGCAAGATGACAGAGGATGTGGGATGTGACATAAGGCTGTGGAGAGGGGTCTACTGTGCAGGTGGATGGCCAAGGACTAGCTCCCAGACGAAGAGGAGGGTGTAGACAGATAGACCCTGATCTATAATAAAGTGTTTATCTCTTGACTGGCAGAGCATGAACCTTGGGGAAAGGTGTTCACAGCCTTAGGATACCTGCAAGGTTGTCTGGGTTATAAGGACATGTGGTTTGTAACAATATCTGTTTAACTGCTATTCAACATTAAAAAAAAAAAAAGAAACAGGAAAATAGATGAATGAAACACACATGTACACAAACTCTAATGAGCAGTAGATAATGGAGACAGTGACAAACATCAGAGCTATCTTTTGGTCACTGGCTGATGGGCCTCTGAAGAAAACAACCTCACAGGTGAGTGTCAACCAGAACTTTATAACTCATGAGAAGGAAACAGGATTATCATGGGTCTGATAAGAAAGAGCAAACCTAGCGTAGGATATTCAAGGGGGACTTTGTTGTGTGTTGTGTTGTTCTGAGGTGCTTTAAAAGGATTATGGGAGTGTGCAAAGCTTGTTACATACTACAGAGGAAGAGCCAAAGTCAGAGAAAGAGGTCCTCATATTAGATCACGGAGCACGAAATGTGGGAAATTAGAGGGAAAAGACAGAATACAAGAGGCCATTTCCGTACAAATGGGCTGATCAACACTCTTGTCTGACTAAGACTTGCACCTGATCACCACAGTCTGCCCTATCTTCTATTAAAGTCTATTTTTGTCCTATATTCTGTTAAAGTGTATTTTAAAGTCTAAAGGCAATAACAGTTTTTCTTCACAGAATTACACAGAATCACAGAATGATAAGGGGCTGGAAGGGTCCTCTGTGGGTCATCTAGTTCAACCCTCCCTGCCGAAGCAGGTTCACCTAGAACAGGCTGCAAGGACCACGTCCAGGCGGGTTTTGCATACCTCCAAAGAAGGAGACTCCACAACACCTCTGGGCAGCCTGTACCAGTGCTCTGTCACCCTCAAAATAAAGAAGTTCTTCCTCGTGTTCAAATACAAGTTCTTATGTTTCAGTTTGTGGCTGTTGCCCCTTGTCCTGTCACTGGGCACCACTGAAAAGAGTCTGGCCCCATCCTCTTCACACCCACCCTTAAGATATTTATAGGCATTTATAAGGACCCCTCTCAGCCTTCTCCAGGCTAAACAAGCCCAGCTCCTTCAGTCTTTCCTTGTAGAGTGGTGCCCCAGTCCCTTAATCATGTTTGTAGCCCTCCACTGGACTCTCTCCAGCAGCTCCTCATATTTCTTGAACTGGGGAGCCCAGAACTGAATGCAGTACTCCAGATGAGGCCTCACTAGGGCAGAGCAGAAGGGAAGGAGAACCTCCCTTGACCTGCTTGCCATACTCTTCTTAATACAACCCAGGATCCCATTTGCCTTCTTGGCAGCCAGGGCACACTGCCGGCTCATGGTTAACCTGTCGTCCACCAGCACTCCCAGGTCTGTCTCCACAGAGATGCTCTCCAGCAGGTCCACCCCAAGCCCGTACTGGTGCATGGGGTTGTTCCTCCCCAGGTGCAGGACCCTGCATTTGCCTTTGTTGAACCTCATCAGGTTCCTCTTTGCCCATCTTTCCAGCCTGCCCAGATCTCGCTGAATGGCAGCACAGCCTTCTGGTGTATCTACCACTCCTCCCAGTTTTGTGTCATCAGCAAACTTGCTGAGGGTACACTCTGTCCCTTCATCCAGGTTGTTGATGAAGAAGCTGAATAAGGCTGGGCCCAGCACTGACCCCTGGGTAACACCACTACTTACAGGCTTCCAAATAGACTCTGCACCACTGATGACAACCCTCTGAGTTCTGCCATTCAGCCAGTTCTCCATCCACCTCTCTGACCACTCATCCAGCCCCTACTTCCTGAGCTTCCCTAGGAGGACGTTATGGGAGACAGTGTCGAAAGCCTTGCTGAAGTTGAGGTAGACAACATCCACTGCTCTCCCCTCTTCTACCCAGCCGGTCATGACATCACAGAGGCTATCAGGTTGGTCAGGCATGATTTCCCCTTGGTAAATCCATGTTAACTACTCCTGATAACCTTCTTTTCCTCCACTTGCTTAGAGACAACCTCGAGAATGAGCTGTTCCATCACCTTTCCTGGGATGGAGGTGAGGCAGATAAGCCTGTAGTTTCCCAGGTTCGCTTTCTTGCCCTTTTTGAAGACTGGAGTGACATTGCCTTTCCTCCAGTCCTCAGGCACTTCTCCTGTTCTCCAGGACCTCTCAAAGATGATGGACAGTGACTCAGCAGTGACATCTGCCAGCTCCCTCATCACTCGTGGGTGCATCCCATCGGGGCCCATGGATCTGTGGGTGTCCGGTTTGCTTAAATGATCTCTAACTCGATCCTCCTCGACCAAGGGAAGGTCTTCCTTTCTCCAGGCTTTCTCTGGAGATAGGAATTGTGTTTTTTTTTTTCAAAGGAGTAATCCCTCTGTGTGTCCAGCTACTGGGTTGCACAGAGCACTATTGTACATTTGTTCTTTTTCTTATACTCCAGTGTGGCTCCTTGGAGGCTAACATGGCACAGCTGTTTTCTGAACCTGCTTGTATTCCTCACTTCAAAAGCTTGCAACTGGGAAAATTCAAAAAATGCAGTTCCCAACAAAAGGCAAGGAAGGTAAGCAGTGACTGTGTTTTCTGTTTGCTTGTTTATTTATGGGAGATGTCTGTAACTGGAGATTGGCAGTGTCTGCCCACCACGAAGTGTTGCACTGCAATGTTTCTAAATTTGCCTTGTACTAATTTTCCAAGTAACACGTCAGGCTTTATGGCTTTCTAACAAAAACAGACTTTTGCCATTTACTTTAATCATAAAATGGGATAAAGATATATTAGCATGTCTTTCCCTAAAGGAAGTATGTGTTATCAGATCATCAAAGATGGGCTCACTAGACATGTGATTTGATATGCTTTAAAAGATTCATTTAGACAGTGTAAATTGTGTAAATTAACACATTTATCACTGCAACTAGCTAATGATAACAAGGTAAAAGGCTGTGCTGTTTTATGACAGGTTTCTTTTGACTAATAATAGTTATTGTTCTATTATTTCACTTAATTGAATTGGAGTGAAGGGATTTGCTGATGTGATTTAATATTAGGCTTTTAACTTACATTTCCTTTGCAAAACTTGTATAGGAAAGAAATCCATTAACACTACTCTTCACAATAGTGACTAGTAAAAATGATAATACTTAGACGTTTTAATCAACTGTCAAAGACGGCCTATTTAGTCTGAATGACTAGAATTTGAAAAGGCAAATGTAGACAATGTCCAATCTTTTGTTTCAAGTCAAGGCAGGCTCCATCAGGAAATTTTCAGCTGCAGATTTCAAGTACCGCAAAGCCGTAGACAGTTTTTGTTATGAATTTAAACTACCCGAGTCTGAAAGCAAACACTGGAAAATTAAGAAATAAATAAAAATTAGCTACAAAATACATTGCATCTCAAGGATCCCAAATGAAATTAAACCATAGTTTGGCTCCTAGGATCCTTAGGGACTCCTGCCACTACTGATTTCAGTGTTTACAGCACTGATTGCATCAAACATACCTGCTAGTTAAAATGGGGAATCCTATGGCTCTAATTGTGTACTTTGTAGTGCAGCTTGTCTTTATGTGGTTTTGTATTTATTCAGACAGAAAACTGTAAAAGTAGGCTCCTCTGACAAAAAGAACTTTAGGGTTACAGTGCTATGTCATGGAAAGAATACAGGACAGTTACATCATTTCAATAATTTCAAAATTTCTTCCTAAATATAGGATGGCTGGAGATGCAGAAGACCTCTTGACTTACCAAATCCATCTCTTGCCAAGCAGAGATGTTACTTTTGCCTGCTCATAAAAAACGAGAACTCATACATACCATATATGGTGTTAGGATGCATATATACATGTATACATGGCTGGCTACACAGGTTCACCCTGACAGACACACTCAGCACTCACACAGACACAGGCAGCACCAATGGCCTCCATCCCGTTTCCCCTCTCTGGCTGAGCAGGATGGAGGTCCATGTGTGAGAATATACCTACACACATGTGCAAAGTTGTTTCCCCCAGTTTCTGGGATCAGACACCCAGTCTGCCCGGTAGCTGTGCCTGGATCTCAGCCTCCCCAGTTGTTGGCGCCTGCGCATGTGAATCTCCGAGACCACAGCTGCACTGCATTTGCTGGTGCTCAGACCTACACACAAACACACAGATGCATGTGTAGAGCTGGCCGGGACTCCCCTGGTTCCCAGTAGACACCCCCCACAGTCTCATCCTTGGAGAAACCCCCCCAGCTCCCTGTACAAGTCACCTGTCCACCACCTCATCCTGCCAGACCCTCTCCAGTGCTTGCACTCCTGCTCACACACCCGTGCTGACTCCCAGTGCTGCACTGCAGCCCAGCAGGCTCTGGCCCTGGTCCCGCCTGGGGCTGGAACTTGGTGCCTCTCGCTGGGGTCTCCCCGGACATCAGCACATAGGCACACACAGCAGCCCCCCCAGTCCAGAAGTGAATCTGGAGCTGCTCTGCTTGGACCATCATGGTGGGTGTCATACCTGGACACTGAGGCTGAAACTTTCCTGGGACAGCCCTTACTTTGGGTTCCCACCTGCCCTGTGCCTCTGCGCTCCTCCAGGCACACGGAGATGAGGCTCTGATGGGCTGGTGGCTCCTGGGATAGGCCTGGGAGGAGCTGGGGCAGAGTGCTGTTTGAGCTACCCCATCTGCCATTGTCTCTGTGCTCCTTTGTGGATGTGTAGACAAGTTTTTACACCGTATAGCATGACATATTCAATACAATATTTGATATTTAAAGTACCTATCAAAAGCAAATATTATATTTAAGAACTAAACATTTTTCAGAAATACAACTTGGCAAAAACCTGTTTCGTTCTATATCTTTTTTATTAATGCCAGACAAAAGACAACTTCAAAGTAAAGTCAGCCTGAAGAGGCAAAAAATCAAGGTATTTCTTTTTGATTTAATGTGAAAATTGCAAACTTAGGCACACAAATTTCCTATAATTATCTTCAGCCATAAAATGTCCTATATGGAGCCTGCTGAGATCCAAAACAGAGAATCTGTTTCAATCAGTTGTCTACATTCTCAGATGTTTTCTGTGCTGCTTAGTACTAATGCCAATTCTTTCAGAAAATACGTGTCCCTGAATCTAATGCTGTCAACTTTTGAAAGATGTTTTGACAGCATGGTTCAAAGATGAGAATTAGGCAAAATTCCTATTAATTTCAAGGATATCAGCTAAAATAGCTGAAGTTAATCCAGCATGTGGCTGCAGACAGTGTGCTATAACATAGTAAGATCCCTTGAAAAAACCTGAACGGTAGGAAAATTTGTTTGTGCCTGATGCACAGCTGTAGCCACACACGACCCCAGAAGAAAACTGTTGCAAAAAAAATCCATATAGAGAGCAATCATAGAGACAAGGAATGATTTTCAAAGGCATCCATAATTTTTTTTTTCCTCTTCAGGGAAGCCATCAAAATATGATCCTCAACAGCCTTCTCTGTCTAAGCTTCCTTCTGTGCTTGATGTACTTTTCCTCTGAGGCCAACATTGGGTAGTACATCCCTGATCTCTGGTGTTGAACCCTTTGAATCTTGTTTATTTTCATTGCCATCTTGTAACATTCTATCAATCAGTCTTATGATGACATTTTGAAACCCACTGAAATAATTTTCTGAACTGTTGTCAGACTTCACACAAAATGAAGGTGGAGACCATGATTACTTTTATCTCTACTTTTTGTTGTTTGGTCGTTGGGTCTTTTGTACATGTCAGGGTTTTCTTTGCGTTTTTTTCCACACACACACACCCCCCCCCCCCCAATGGATACTGAGGGCAGCTTAACTTAGGTATATTTCTTTATCTGGAACTGATACTAAAAATGCTCTCATAACAGATATACCTTTAACTGCTAACAAAAATGAAAAGTAACCTCCTGGAGGTGTTTCATCTCTGCATGAAACAGCATGGATGCTGCTAGTAGGAGAATATCTGTTTTCAGGTGCATCCACAGCAAAATCTGGCAAATATTCTGTCTTCTCTGCCCGCTCTTTTCTAACAAGAGAGATGTGCACACACTTTCATGCAAGCACATATGATTAAATGGACTTATAAGTTCATGAATTAATAATGGCAACATAGAGAGGTGTTTGTGAAAAAGACATAAATACAAAATAGAGGAAAGGATAACAGAGGAGTTTCATTCATATGGGACAAGTTTGATTACGCCACAGTTGCATGTACTTGTCCCAGAATTTTAAGTTTTTATATTTTTAAATATGTACACCCCAGATTTTACAAGGTATTGAATGCCTGCCGCCTTAAATGTTTGTTTCTAAGTCTTTCTTTCCTAGAAATCATTTTAAGGGACTGTAATCTGACTCCCTGGTTATGATGGCCCACGACTTCACCTTCATTGCCACTTGAGAGCTTGAGTATTGTTTTCTTCAACACTACCGTCACTTTAATTCACATGAAAACCCACAGAGCTCCTTCAGTCTTATTACACAGAAACAGTTGCCTGGATCACTAGAAAGGATTTAAGTAGTATCTCATCTAAATTTAGATAGTTGTGATGTTTGTCTGTAAAGGTTGCCAAGAATTTAAAAGCAGCAGAATAAAGTTGTGTTTTATGCTATGAAGATATATCCCCATATTGTTAACACCAATCAGATTATGATTATGAACCTTATGAATAAGCTACTAAAACTTAATTTCTTTATGTTCATTCAAAATGCAATCTATGTAATGAAAATCAGCTGGCTAACGTATCAGTCTGTGATAGTACACTATTTGGCAACTAGAAAGCTTCAGGGAATATCCCACTGTTTCACCAGTGTGAATGGATGAAAGTGAAAACTGAAAACACATTCTGTTAACCAAGTGTATGTCTTCAGGATGTAAGTTAGCAAACCTTTTACTCTAGTCCTTCCTCATTTTTCATTTTTATTTGACTCAGTCCCAGCCCAAATAAAGTCCTATTAAGTCCGTTCAGATCACGTGGAATAGTTCACTGAGTGTGAGGTTTGAAGAAGAAGTAAAAAGATTGCTTAAAAAGAAATAAAACTCAGCTGTACTACAAAGGAGAGGCAAAAAGTAAATAATCAGCAACAATGAATTATGTTTCTAATTCATCCAGAAGTGTACATTAAAATAGTTAAAATCTTAGGGAAAAAAATGAAGTCAAGAAATCCAGAAATAATGTTAACTGATTTCCTATAAAGACAAATCTGAGCATTCATATTTCAAACTGCTTCTAATATTCCCAACGTTTTTCTCAACTTGCTTGTTCAAAACCTCTGCATGTTCAATGTTGTCTCATATCAGAGAGTATTCTGGAAAGAAGTTGATGGGTTCCACATTGATTTGTTTCAGAAGTATGAATACCATTCATTAAATAGCTTTTGAAATTAATTGCTTGCAGCATTTGGGCAAATGGTGCATTTGTGGCTGCTGTAAACCACTCATTCTTCACTTGCTTAATTTCACATCCTTTTGGAGATGGCAGCAGTCTATGGCTTGAACCCCAAAATATAGCAATGGTAGTACAGTTAATAAAAGTAATGTCAAGTGTTGGAATCCTAGGAAGTGAAAACCCAACAGCTAGTGCTTCATATCACTAAATTAGACAGATAGTGCCTCCACATTGGAAGAAAATTATCTGAGAAACTGCATTGCACAAACAATCCTGAACCAAATTTTTGGCAGCCTATGATAAGTCAACAGCTCATTATCATTAGGCATACCCTAGAAGATAATATCCAGGATTTTGCTAAGGAAAGGTAAAGCTAACATTTGCATTTCCTTAGGTTTAAAAACTGTATTGCCAGCCTTCCTATCCCCTCACCGTAAACAACTGCTCAGTATTGGATATGATGCTCTTTTATTGTGCTTCTCTACTGAAAACTAATTAGACAGTCAATCCAGATAGTTTCTCAATTTATATTCCTAAAATATGGTACAGGTGCAAATGTTTGTGCATAGAGTTATAATTCAAATGGTGCTGCAAATATGCATGTGAACTTTTTATGGGCCAGATCAGACCTGCAAATGTAGCAAAGAGAATTTGTTCCTACATGTTATAGTTTAAACAAAGCTTGTTTCTAATTCTTATGAACAGTGGAAATGCCAGAAATTTTGGGTCTGGTCCCTCCTAAATGACTCATGTATGTAGAGAGAAGTTAGGGCTATGTCTGCATTAGGAAGAAGTACAGCCCAACAGCTGCCAATTGAGAGAAAAACACTTGGGACTTTGCATTCACACTGAATGACTTTGAGAGGTTGCTACTTCAGACTAAAGTGGTTCTGACCCTGTGAACTGACTTCTTTGCAACAGGATCACAGGCTTTGTATTTCTAGAACACATCTTCCAGTGTACACTTATCCAAAAAGAGCCCAGTTTGTGTGATCCTGGACGGCTCCCAGTGTGAACCAATGCACAGGAACTGGAGGTGACTGGGAGAGTCACTTGAAAAATGCACTCCTGATCTAAAGAAAAAATCCTAATTTAAATGCACACTTAATGCTGCAGAAGATAAAGCCCACCGGAAGAAGGGCATCTTGATTTGGTTCACACTTTTGCCCTCTGTAAAGTGGTAGACCCCTTCAAAAATGTAGTCAAAATCACTACTTCAAAGAGAAGAAATTTTAATTCTTGTTTACCAGGGCAATTTCACTTTGCTTACCTAATTAAACATGCACTGGATCAGGGACTGGATTTGAGATCACACACTTCTGAGGAGAGGGTGGTAAATTAAATATTCACTATGCAAGAACACATGTTGTTCATATGAATCAAGCAGAAAGTAGGTTTCTTTTTTCTTTTTTTCTAATTGTCCTAACCAGGCCACAGAATTGCACTCAATAAATATTTAAATACACTACACAAGGTGAATTATCTTCAGTAGGATAGACTGACAGCAACTCACTGCAGAACACCTGAAGGAATGGTGTTTAGGCTCCTCAGGCTTAATCTACAGCACCAGCAATAGGAGAGAATGGTATTCCTGAATTCAGGTATAGACTATAATTTAATGGCTCAACTACTTCATTGCCTGAATGGAGGTGGACTCAAATTCTCTTAAGCAGAAAAGCATATGAATCCAGGTCTCCTCTACAGACATGTTCCAAAAAAGGGAGGTGCTTCTTGCTGCTCTGCAGCTGTGCACATCCAGTGCTCCAGCTCCTTTGCTTTTTGCACATGCTTCGCAATGTGATAGAAGTAATTTTTTTCCGCAGTAACCTGAATGTTAAAGTAAAAAAAAAAAAAAAACCACGGAGTAAAGGTGACGTTTGTACCTCTACTGAGTCCTTATGATAATGGATTTGTTCAGAAACTTTTTTTTTTCTGATAATTACCATCAATTTCAAGGCAAGGAAAGCATGAGGAGGAAGCGAATCTTACAGCATATCATTTTACCTACCTCACTGGCAGGAAGGATGTCAGTGAGGTACACAACAACCAGATAAAGTCATTGGATCCAGATGCATTATGGATGGTATAAATGGCATTTTATGAAATTATATTCATTTCAGTTATTACTGTACTTGCATTGCCATTCTAATAAACAATCACTAAATTGTGTTGCAGTTATGTACCATTTTTTTCTTAATAGTTTTAATTTCATTGTCTATTTAGAAGCCTCAGAGCATTTTTAATGAAGAAGGTAAGTCTAATTTTGCATTTCTGCATAACAGGATGAATATTAACATCAAATACTAATACTCTGGGATTGTAGAACCTGCATACTTTCCCCACCTGGTGCTTTTTTCCCTTCATAAATATACAGAAAGCCATCTCACTGCTCTGCTTGAAATATCTTCTTAACACTTTGTTCTTCTGAAAAAAACCCATGGAAGTGACTAAGGAATAAGTGAGCTGTGACCTTAGTTTTTCATGGGACTCTCGTAATTATCCTTACAGTGGGTATTTTTGCTGTATCAAATCTTCTGATCTAACACAGCATTTAAGGAAACATATTTTGCCTAGAGGGTTTTCAGAGCATGAAACCTCTTCCAGCACAGTGCAGCCATGGCAGAGCAGCCCCACTGTGACCAGCAGGCACATAGTGCAGCTGTGGACATTCTCATTTCCTAGCATGAAGCCTGAGCTCCTCCCTGCGTACTCTTACTTGGTCGTGTCCTCTGCTGCTTCCACGAGCGTCAGAAGCTGGAGGTCAATTAAGATACATGCAGCATAACAAGCCAGTAAGAAGTTGTGGTGCTTCTCTGACAATTTAGGAGCCACCAGTGCTGTGGCAGGACGACACAAGGAATGGCATAAAGGGGAAGTAAAAGCCTCCTGGATTCTACTGCAGGGCTATACTGTGTGCATTGGGTGCGTCCATGTGTGTCTCCCTGTGACAATGAATGATAACTCAAGTGCAGACTAGTGCTTTCCCATTCCTACTGCTCCTTTGCTTCCATACACATCTTGCACATCTCCTACAACTGCTAAAAGTAGTATCCATGGCGTGAATGGCGAATATGCTACCCCAGCAGATTAGAGTTCCAGTTAAAGGCAGATTGGTCAGATTTGCAATGCATTTCATAAAAAAAAAAAAGAAATTTTGCAAATACAGTATATACAGTAAGGTTCATAGTTGCATCTATTGAATGCAGGAACACTAGCACTGCTATATATCTTAATACATCATTAATTATTTGTTGAAAGTTCAAAGGAATTAGTTTCATAGAATCATAGAGTCACAGAATGGTTTGGTTTGGAAGGTACCTTAAAGCTCATCTAGTTCCAACCCCCCTGTTTTGGGAAGAGACACCTTCCACTAGACCAGATTTCTCAAAGACCCGTCCAGCATGGCCCTGAACAATTCCAGGGATGGGGCATCCACAGCTTCTCTGGGCAACAACTAATTTAGTGTGCTTTTCAACTAAAGAAATGCATTCTTGTATGTTTAAATATATGTCATCATCTCAGAGAAAGATTATCTCAGAGAACAACCAGTACTCAGTTTAAAATACAAAATGAAGACCTATAGAATGCAAATAGTGTGGATACAAGATTACAGTCCAGGTAAATGTAAAAATATTGACATAAAGTATACTAATCACAGTAAACTCCTATTTATGCTGTAAAATAGAAAGCAATCTCTTTTTTTTTTTTTAGATTTTTTCTTGTCATTGTTAAAGAATATTTGTTGATTAGTTTTTCCCTCCCAGAAGTGCAAACTTCTTCATGTCAGCAATTATGCTTGCTTTGCACAGTAGAGGACAGCATGCATTTTTTTCTTTTACTGCTGATTCTATCCACATTTTGCCTGATATGCTTTTCCATCCCCACCTTCACCTTCTACACCCTGTGAACATAAAAGATAAAAAATAGATTAAATGCAAGGGAGCTGAAGAAACTGAAGTGATCACACAGGTTTGATTTGCTGTGCTCAAAGTAATACTGTCACTTTCTCCAGTAAAAAGAATCTTTCACATACACATGGGGCTCAAATAGAAATGTATCATTACATTACAAAATGCAAGTCCACGTTTGGACTGAGTCCCTTATTATGAAATTATACTAACTTCAATTAAAAGTAACATTTGACATGAATAAAGAGAGCAAAATATGACCCAAAAAATCTCTGGGACATGCAAATTCTGTGTATTGACAATGATTGTTATTTGAACAGGCTGTCTTAAGATTCTTCTGAAATAATTGTGTTTTCTGCAATTATCATTTTTAGTGCTTGTTACAAAGCAAACCTTTATTTTGCCTAGAGAAAATATTACTCTTTTGATTCCAATCAGTTTGATACCCTACAGGATTTCTTTTGTTTTCGTATTTTGAAGTTCAAAAAGAATTATTCCCCCTCCCCCAATATACTTTCTTTCTCATCATAAAAGAAGTAGAAGTATCTGTCAATATACGTTTTGGCACAGATTTCTACTGGAGTGTTGATTAATATATTGCTGTAGGACAGACATTCTCATCGTGTCCATGTATGTGTGTTTGCATGTCTGAGATAGAGACCTTTTCTTTCTCCTTCTGTCTTCTCTCTCCTCGCTCTCTTTCTGGCAACCTGAGCAGAAGGATCTATTTTTTGACAGGCTGCCACTCTCAAGAGGGCATAAAATCTGCATTTCCTTTCATCTATCTGGATTAGTGGATTATCCTGCAGTCTGCTTGGTGACTGAGATACTTTATATCCTTCATCTTTGAGTTCTTAAAACAAGTACAACAACAACAGGTGTGTTTCTAAGAGTTGGCATGTGCTGGAGAGGGAGAGGTTTTATAACATGGATGATTGGTATCTAAAAAATCACATTTTTTTTCACAGAGACCTCATTTTGGCAACCAACAGTATCATAATAAGGAAGTCATGCTTTTTATTTTTTGCATCATTTTGTGATAAAAGCACAACAACAAAGTTGGAAGCCTGCCTCTAATATTTGATCCAGTTTCAGAAGGGAGGAGTGATGGGAGATAAGAGAAGAGAAGAAAAGAAGGGAGTTAATTAGAGCAGCAAAAACTGTGTGTAAAGAGAAGGGTTTGCGTGATGGTCTCAAGTGTAATGCTGTAATATGAAACAAAATTTAATTTTAAAAAATACCCCAAAACTTTAGAAGAAAGCACTGTTCCAGTCAACTGCCTCCCAACTTCCAACTTCTAAACTAATTGTAACAGGTCTAAACTAAAGGTCTCTGCCTTGCCAACACCCCCACCCGGCAAACAGAAATACCAAAGCAACTGGAAAGGGCAGCTCAGGCATCCTACCATTCCCCACTGCCAGCCATGCATCATTCACCCTCATCCTCACCTAGAGAGCCTCCAGCAACCTGGGCCAGGTTTCCTGAGCTGGTAGAGCTGTGGTAGAGCTGTGGCTTCTCCTGCAGGTATTTCAAGGAGGTACCACCAGCAAGTGGCCAGAGATAGTGAACAAACAAACAAAAAACTCCAATCAAAGAGAAAAATGAAGATGAGAATATATAATTTTACCTGCAGAACAGGATTATACAGTCCTATTACAAAACTGGCTCTCAGGAAGGCTAAAATTTAAGTGTTCTGTGGAGTTTTAAGTATGAGCTTTCTTTCTCTGTGTCTTTATTTTTAAATCAAACCCTTCTTCTAGTTTTACACTCAGGTGTTAATCTATTTTATCAATAATTTATTCTGCCATCTATCACAGAACGTATGACTCAATAAACTTTTTATGTATGTTTCCTAAATACCTTATTACTCCATTTTTTTATGTCCATATAAACTCTAATGATTCTTAATCTTTTCAAACTGCTCTGACACATATTTAATCCTTTCTGTATGTCTTTCTCGATAAAGATCTAGCTGGTTCTCATGCCCTGCATTTGGAGCTCATCTGAGATTTATGTAACATTTATTGTGTGTCTGTAACTGTGAATTTCATTCATTATGGGGTAGGCTGAAAGCCTCCAAGATTTTTTGGGGGATCTTATTATTTGTTTCTGGTAGTGCCAGCAATGTATGAAGCTTTTTTATATACTCCAGACTATACAGTGACTACACAAAGAAAATGACAGAGTCTATAGGGAGCAAGCTCAGAGGACAAAAACAGCAAAGGGATGTTTGTACAAATCTTCTAGTTCTCTGCCTAAGGGAGTAGCAAGCTGTAGCATTCTGTCTTCTTAAGCTAGGGACACAATAAGTAAGGAAAAAGTGCTATCTTATAATTATTCTCGTTGCATTTTGAAGTTTGTTTTTTGTTTCACTTTATGGTTTTTATTCTTTGAAACAGTTAAATATTAATTTTTGTTCTCCGCTTTGTCAAATGGAAAATGATAATAAATGTATTGGAAATGGATTTAGATATTGATGCTAGAAGACACATAATTGCTTGCTTAAATTTAAATGCTCTGAGCATAACTGAAACACAGATAAAGGTTTCAGTAGCAGCACACTCAAGAATAAAGAGAATTTCTGGAGATGGCGGTTGTGCAAGCCAAACAAAATTAAAATGGCTGATGGGGAATGAAAACCAATTTTTTTAAGCCTGGCAAGACCAGAAACAAAGACCATGTGTTTTAAAGCTCAAAATAGATTGGTAAAGCATGGGTATAACATATGGCATGAACAGCAGCCTAGACAAGGAAACAAGACACAAGACTCGAGCAGGTGAAATGAGGGAGAACTAGCTGCAATTCACTAGTCCTTATGTTGATAACCCAGCTTGAAACCAGCAATAAGACATCTGAAGCAATGAGAACAGAAAAAAAAGTGAAGAAAATTAAAGAACTGAAACACTCTGTAAGAATGAGAAAGAGGAGAGGACAGAAAGTCTCCAGCAGTACAGCATGAGATAGCAATTCAAGTAGTGAAAGCAAAGATCTAGAAATATGTCTCCTTTGAGACAGTGTAGAAGCATGGACCACTGGCAAGGGAGTGAAAGAAGTACTGAGGTCAAGTAGGCTAAGAAGAAGGAATAGTCATCCACTGCAGCTGCGGGATTTAACACTTGGCAAAGTCCTGTGTCACTCACAAGAGAAAGGCTCAAATAGCCTACAGGTTTGCACCTAGCAAGATGGTTTGCAAAGTGACTGTTACACTTTTGGGATAAAATAACATAGCTCAAACATTAAAAAGTGCATTAATTTGACAGTATGCATTTCCTTGTCATTGCTGCAATTTAATCAGCATTCTGTGTCAAGATCAGTGGTGGAACCTTGAGCACACCGTAGTGCTGTGACACAGATAACAATGAAAAGGTCTATTTTAATAATACAGAATACTCACTATTGTTTTTTTAACTATATCAGCTTTATCTGGCCACGGTTATCCCAAATTTGCTTTATATTATACAGATTTAATATAAAATCCAAATGTAAAATAAACAGAAGTTATTAAATTAGGAGGTAGGTCCTTCCATCAAAGATACAAGAATTGTGAGAAATAAGTAGCTGTTGTCAGGCTAACAAATGTCTAGTCCTAGACACTGCCAACATCTTTAGTGCAATAGTGGGAACTACAAGCTATGTTGCATGGCCTGGCTGTAGTACTGACTGTTCCTCTTTTAATCTTCCTAGGTTAGCAGACACAGTATGCTAAGTCAACAGAGAGTAAGAAAGGTATCCTACATTCTTTGGGCTTATGGAGGCAATCTCCTGGAAGGTAAAGGGTTTCTTCTAGAAAAAGTTGTGCTTTACAAAGGCAGCTAATGTAAGGGCCTAAGACACAAGGTAGCATGTTGTCATACCTGGGGTGTGACTTGAATTTTAGAGAGACTTCATGATGATGCTGAAAGGTCCTGCAGGAAGGTTTCAAGCAGGAGTATATGCACAATGTTAAAGTGTCCAGAGCAATTCAAATAAACTTTCAAGAGCAGCTAACAGAGCAGCATAATGTCTAAACTTTAGCCCCTGAAATTTCAAGCTTGCAAAATTTAAAACATTTTGATCTTTCAGTTTAAAAATAATGTTTCATTCTAAACTTTACTCTGACATGTTTAATACTTTTGAAACCAAACATTCTAATATATTAAAAATTCCTTTTCTTTCAAACTCGGGATTGAATTAAAAATGAAAACTTCTCAAATTATCTATTGTTATATCAACATTTAGGTTAGGCATATAAAAAAATAACAAACTCTCAAATCCACTTTCATTCAGTTTTACTCTAAGGCCTATTCCAAGTCAATGCTTTCCACATAACTGTTCCCCACTCCATAAATATGATGTACATTCCCTTTTTCTTGTTATATGACCTTGTATATGTTCAAATTAACCTTACCATCTCTTTACCAAATGAAGCATAGCTATCTTTATTACTAACCTGCCTCTACTATTATTTACTGCTCTACCAATGTACATGTCACCCACAAATTTATCTGTATTGACTTTATAATATTTTCTTCTAGAACATTGATAAAGACACTGAACAACACTGGTCCCCAATGGATGCACATAGTAGGAGAGTCTGTAAACTCTAAGCACTCTGTTAAGTACTTACGACAAATTATAAGCACTGAACTAGGCAGTTTTTAATATATTGAATATGGTTTTTGTGAATTTTTTACAGAGTCATATTAATAACATTTTGTTTTGGCATCTTAGGACAAATGTCTTTGTTTTTGATTTCTAGCTACAGTATGAAGTCCTAGTTACTCTCTTAAGCCAAATGTAATCTCATCAGAAAGACACCATTTGTTTGATAAGATTTGTTTATTATAAAACTATACAAATTGTCATTCATTATGCTACTATCTTTACTGATTTTATCCCGTGTTATTCTCTGTTGGTGCCTAAGATGAAAGCCAACCTAGCCTAACTAGCCTATACTCCAAGTTCACATTCTTAAACTTTCTTAAATTTTTGTGCAACAAAAAAAAAAAACAACAAACAATTGTTCTAATACTTTGAAAAAGTAAATAGTAGAGGAGTGGAAGGAACATCTTTGGCCAGTTCCAGCTGTCACAGGCAATCAAACTATGCAGTGCTTCTGTATGCATATTGATATCCACTAAAAACCAATTTGTGATTTTTTTCCTCAGTATTTTTATTTGAAGTTTGTGCCAAATTTCCTCCATAGCCAGCTTGTATATACTTACCTTTAGGCCAACTTTATCATTTATTGTCAATGGTCAAACTCCTTCCCAAAGTATTCACCCTACTTTTCTTTGAAGTATTCGTACTGTTCTAAACACCACACTCCTATGTCCTTGATCTTTTCTTTTGCTAGGCTCAGCAAAGTATCATTTGATAGTCTAATAAAGATAAATTCCCCATTCTGATGATCAGAGTATTAGCTTTTCTCTCCACCTGTTCCATGTTGAAATACATTTTCTTGTGTGTGACCTAGCTATGCTCAGTATTTAGCAACGTGTGTACTGTTTTGTATTTTTGTTGTTTCAACTGGAAATACATGACATGAGCTGAAGTTTATATTTATATTTTTCTTCCCAAGAATCACTGAATCTCTGGCTCATAGACATTCTATGATTGACTAATACACCCATCTCTCTCTTTTTCTGTGTCATTTCAAATGAATGAGGCTGGTTAGTAGCTCTGATTCAAGATCAGTAATTCACAGCCAATTCTATTCAATGATCCAGTCCTGTGATTTAAAAATGTTGAACTTACTTAATAGTTGCTGTTAATCATCCTGTTGAGCTACTAACAGAAAAGAACATATTTCATTTTCTCTTGAAGATATGAATATATTACCACACTTCTTTGCAAAGACAAAAAGATGTTCAATCGAATGTTTCAGACTTTTCTGTATCATGGGGGTGATCATACTTGTCAAGATCTTAAGCAGACTCCTCTCCAGAACTATGAGGGATCTAATCCTCCTGACGATAAGCCTCCATAGAAAATACGAGATAATTTTGTCATCTTTTTATTTGGGTGAGAAAACACACTGTGAAAAAAAGGGTGGAAATCAGGTTTCATAGAACTGCGGAGTTAAACAGTTGTAATTACCTAATGATTGAGCTTTAGACTCGTACGTGTCAAGAAAGATGAGGAATGTGAACTTTAGAGCCTTTAAAAAAAAAAATCCCTGTTTTAGGTGTTTTAGTGTTTGGGGTTTTTTTCTGAAATAAAAAGGTACATCCCTGAATCTATTAAACTTGCAACCAATTTAAAAAGATTTCTTGAGAGACATTTGGGACTTTCCTTACAGACCTTGGAAAATGTATGTGGCGGCAGTAACAGGGCGGTGGAAAAACAGAGAGGAGCTGGAAGTGAAATATTATTTCTGTTCCAAAAAAAGATGTGTTGAAATTTGATTATAAAAAGTGGCAAAGAGATAAGAGATCAACATTTTTTTTCTTGAAAGTGATCAGTCATCGAATTTAGAAATACACACAATAATTAATCTGTATTTGTTGCATGGCAGAGCATAAAACTATGATACCACTGGGATGGCAGCTGGTCTCCCTTTTTAATTTGCCACTCAGGGACTATTAATCAGTGATTTTCTTCCTCTATCAGACACATTTATGAGCTGGGTGACACCTGGCTATTATTATATATATATATATATTATTACTATGGCTTAAATTCTCATTCCTGACAAAAACAAGAGGTAGAACAAGACTAGCTGCACTGGACCAGCCTATTGATGCTACTAAAAATATTTAGGCATTCTTGGTGAAATAATCCATCCCAATAAGAATATCACTGCTTACTGAAAGCTGCTTGAAGCCTTAAAAGTTGTTGCCTTCATCTGAGAGACTAGTAGGTAGCATCCTTGAATCTGCTCCTATAGGTGACAAGCACTCCCAGGTTTTACGCAGCGAACCTCTCCAGACTTTTTACGTGATGGAGAGGTTCTTCCAAATACAACAGAGAAACACTGCAACAACTCTGGTAATGAAGGATTCTCGGACTGGAAAATAAAACAGTACCTTGTATTTAGTACTGGGATTAAACAGTGAAACACCAGTTCAAGCACATGACTGTTTACTACGGAAAAGATGTTTTATAAAATTCATGTCTGTAAATAAAGACTGTAACATGATATACTGAGGTAAATTTGTTACCAGTTCATATTTGAATCATTTGGTTTTTGAATACAAATCATCCCTACAGAGTAAGCTGTACCTACTTTCATTTAAGGATTTTGGTGCCAATTTTCTCTTACATGCATGAGACTCTGTGAAATGCTCATATAGCTGAGGAAGATAAGCATGGGTCTTAGGAGAGACTTCCATGTCAAAAAAGGAGTGATCTCAACTAGGACTAATTAAGACAGTAGTTCATTTTCCCTTCTTCCTCTCCTTACCTATTTTGAAGTGTTTTGGAGATTGCCACTTCTTTCTTCACATCATCCATTTACTTTCCTTCATCATGGTTTTGGCCATGGATGAAGGATGATGGGAGTAGACATGAGATGCACAAAAACAATATCTGAGGCTCAAGTGCTGCCATTGCTGTGCACAGCCTAGTGAACGTAATAAGCTTTTAGTGTACTCACAGATCAGTTGGTGTCTTTTCGCTGTCCAGGTGGCACTCACTGCCACATATATTCCTTCTTACAGTTTCATTTTCCAAACTAAAATGAATTAAAATTATCAGATATAACAGCGGTGCTCACCCACCCCAGGCTGCTAATGCAGAAGGCACCATTATTTTCTCTGTCTTCTGCATATGTCTCATGATATCTCAAATTTTACATGAAATGCGTGGCCTCTTTCCAAGCAACCATGGATTGGAAACCCTGTTTCTTAACATATAACCCATGTTCCTTATAATGGACATAATATCTAATGAAGGTAGTCACAGGTACATGCAGAAAATAGCTAGAAAAATCTTGCAGGGTAGTTTGAGTTTCACTACAGTTTGAGAACTACATTACAACCAAGTTTCAGGCTCTTCATTTGAAACATTTGGCTATCATGATTTGCATACACATCTCACTGGAATTTTAGGAAACATGCACTATTCTGTCAAGTTCTGCACTAGCTGGAGCAGTCAGCAATAATCCTGTTGTGAACCGTATCTTAATTGCGATACTTCACTTCGACATATGGACTTTAAAAAACTTTCGAGGATACATTTGCAAAGAGATGTGGACTTCTATTGTTGAGCATTACTTTTGGACAGCAAACAACTCTGAGATGGCAACCAGTGTTTCCTAAATAAGGCGCAGCTGGGATTCACATCCTTAGGAAACCCAGCAGAGCTTTCTGTGATCTAGACAGTTGAAAAAGTCACAAGGAGCGAAGTGAAGGACATTGAAGTGCTCTAGACAGCAAGAAAGTACCTACATGGTACTCATAGCCAGGGGTCTCCTAGTGGTAGGTGTCTGACAAGGTCAGTCTTTTCTCATACAAGCTGCAGACAAGGGGAAGATAGAAGTTATTAGTCTCTGTTAGCCTCAATGATGCCTCATTTACCCCAGGACCAGATCATTCACCAAGATCGTGAAAGACCTGGCTTCTTCCTTTGTCTGGTTTCATCTGACAGTGGATGTTTTCATGTCTCATAGGAAAGCAACAGAATTGTTGTCCTTTTGATGAGGGGTGGCTACTAGACTCCTGAGCAGAAGATGTTCCACTTCCTACAAACAAGTAGCATTTGGACCAATAAGCAACAAAAAGACTGTGTAGTTATCACCAATGCACGGAATAAGGTAACATCAACATGCTTGGGATGAAGCATCACTGAATTTGACTGTCTCCTGCGGTTTCTAGTCATTTACACAAAAAAGAAATGTCTCCAACATAAGGATGAGTACAGTTTGTCCCTGTGTGCTGAGTATTTTGACAGTAAAACTTTCCCAGCAAACAAAGGACAAGTTCAAGAAAAGAACAGAGAGATGGATTTAACATCAGTTCTTACCTCTCGTTTTATTTTTGACTACAGTGACAGTGTGCAACTGTGGATGGGGACTAGGCAAGAAACAAAATACCGAGGATTTTATCAAAAGATTGGTATAACTGTTCTGAGCTGTGTGAAAGGCTGTATGAGACAGATGTTTTTTGGCTGCCCAGACTTTGGTGGCACTGCTCAGCAATGGCATTTCAGGCACCATGCAGCATTTTACTTCTAGAAATCCAGCTGACAAAAGACTGAGTTCTGGGCTGGGTTGCACTTGATTTAGGGTTCTGGTTTTAAACCATTAGGAAGACCCTTTCCTATCCTTTCCTCTACTATTCCCTTATTAACCTAGTTGTCTGCATTCACATGAATAACAGAATACCTAAAGATTTAAAGGATATATTATGTTTTTCTTTCTGTCATTTTATCTTTATCCTGTGACAGCTGGATAAACTGTAACTTGAAAAAAAGTGAATCAACACTTCTGGAAGCATCTCTACAAGGAGATGCAGTTTCAGAAAATTTTGATTCAGGAGGTTTTGAATGCAGGAGGAATATTTTATAAAACCTTTTTTCTCAAATATGGTTACATCTAGAAAAAGAGAAAGTTCAGCACAATGTTAGACAGTTTTTAATTGTATCTTGTCTATTGCTGTTCAAGAATTCAAGGCATGAGCAAAGTCAATGGAAGCTGATGGTACTGCTGTGCAGGGCTAAGTATATAATCGGTTGCAGAACTTAACACACGAGCCTATTATCACACAACCCTGTATTACACAACTCTCGGTATAAATGTATACATTTCTAACATGAAGAAGTATGGGAATTACAATTGATACCGACTGGTATAGTTTCAGGGATAATGGATCTTGGAGGATCTGATATTATTTCACAGAAGATTTTGACAGAGGTATCTGCATCATGGTAACAAAATTAACTGCGAGGTACTCGACACAACAACAGAATATTCTGAATTGTGCATGTTTAGGACTTTACACGTTTTATTTTTTCTGTTCCATTTATTTTTGGTTTTCTTGTTGGTGGTGGTGTTTTTTTCTGACCACCTTTTTCTGACCACTTTATTCTGTAATCCAGCTTGTCTTCCTCCCTGGTATTTCAGAACATTTTTTCAAAAGTTTGCATGCTTTCTGAAGCATTCTCTCTACTAAAAAGAGTTTGTAAACTGAGAACCCATGTGACCCTCACTTTCATGAATAATTCACAGTGATTTAGACATAGCAATAATTGGACCACAACTGAGATATGACAAGTTTTTTTTACTATAGTTCTCTCTAGGACTAGAAATGGTTGCTGTTACCTTTATAGATCTTTATTTAATTAAATTTCACAGTAGTCATATGAAGTGAAAATGGAAAGAAGATGAAACATTTTTGCGGTAAGGATAATTAACACTGAAACAAATTGTCTGAAGATGCAATAAGTAGAATGACCATTTAGAAAATATGCTCTATTTCAACCACAAATTAGTACATTTGCTAAAAGAAATAGTAGGTACTAGTCAATGATTAATCTTGGGCTGATGGACAAGTTGATGGTGAACAAAGAATCAGAGGCTTTCAGAAAATACACCTTTTAAAAATATTACAGTGGTTGTGGGACTTTGTATAATTTATATTAAAATCATACAAATACAAATAACACTAAAGAAAAATCCCCAACAATATATGCATCTATAGTCATGTCATAAAGTTCAGTTCTCCTCTTTCTACTTTAAAGCAGTCTGGAGAAATAGGTTGACATTATGGTGTACCAGAAGTCACGTGTGCTATCTGTGCTTTAAGAAAGGTCAGCACTTGACAAGGTTTTTGTACTGCTAATGGCCTGCTACTTGAGAACTTCCAAACTGTGCAGAAGTGGTAAAAGTAACTACACTGCTTAGCTTCAGCTAAACATAAAATCTCATGAAGAAACATGTATTCAAAGTGTGGTTGTTTTGGGTGGGTGAGGATTGTTGTGAGGTTTCTTTATCTTTAAAGGAGTTTTTGAAATGCTGAAGCAAATTTACATTTCTGAAAATTTTTCCTAGGAATTCAGATGTTCCTGATTTCAGCACTGTACGAAAGGGAAAGCTGCTCTGATTTTTAGCTCTTGTACACATTAGCAAATGAGTGAATCTAAATCAGTTTATCTGTACTTGTAAAACTCCCTTGTTTCAGAATACGAGCCACCACTCAACTAGTACAAAACCAGTTCAACAGCAGTAATATCATGAAGTCACTTCCGAGGCATATACGCACTTTCCTGGTGATATAATAAGTTTCCTTGCAGCAAATGCTTAATCCATGACCTATCTATTTCTGCAGAAACAACAGAAGTTTGCTGAAGAGACTGTCACTGCAGTTTGCTTTCGACCGTAAGCAGCCTCCTCACATTTATCATGGGGCAGGCTTTCTCCCAGATCACTGGGGTGTGTATTTACTCTCGTCAGCTGAGGAATTTACAAAACCAAGTCAATTCTACATCTTCTCCCATAGCCTCCAGATGGAATAGCTTATTTATCAGCTGGTCTCTGCCATGCATGGAGTATGGTGTATAGGTCCCTGAGCTAGCAGAGATGCAACTCAGTAAATCCACATGGTGCAGATCAGCTCTACGGCTGACCTAACAAGCTCTGCTTCGCAGCTATCTTTATTAGCTTGAATGCACTGCTGCACAAATGTGGCTTAGCCTGCAGTCAGACCCAAGCTGATTCACATCCAGGCAGCTCAGGGAGTTCTGCACCATGCACCCGCTTCTTCAGGTTCTGGCTATCATTATCAGCCCTGGGTCAAATGTGTTCACACCCATGCTGTAGACAGATTTAGATGCCTATTTGGAAGCTCACCTGAACAACACACCATTGAAAAGCTTTGCATTCTAATGCAGATACAGACCAACATTTCAGATAGGCAAAGATTAATATTTCTTGGAAAATTTGATATTTGAAAAAGTTACTGGTAGTTTGTTTTTCATTAAATAGAAGTGATCAATTAATAGCAGGGATTATTAGGTAGTATTGATTTGTATCTTCAGTGTAATATCTCTGACACTAATCCACTGGCAACCATCCCCTTAAAAAGAGAGAACTTCTTTGACACAGAACACAGAAAATTACAATAGCAGCTGCTTCTCAGCATGATTTTAAGGCTCATTTTTAATGTGAACTTAAACTTAGAATTTCTAGGAATCCTGGACAACAGGAGGTTAAAACTAGAAAGACCTACTCTTTCTGCATAATTAAAGCCACCTGTCCCTTTCCAATCTACATAATACCCATAATTACATGCAAATTATGTGATTTTCAACTGTTTGTAGAATCTGTTCCTATAATTAAATGCAGCACAACAATGTTTTTAAGAGCTCAGAGACATCACTGTGAATCATATGTATCCTGCAGAGCCCCATTATCACAATCAGAACTCAGAGGACAATGATTTTGCAGTAAACATTGTAGTTTGATACAATGGTTCAGGAGTGAATCATTTAAGCAACCATGGCAAGACCTTGTTGATTGCTTCTTTTAACATTCTAAAGAATAATAGTAACACAGGCCTTCATTAAAGGCCTGTATCCCTGGAGAGATGGCATTTAATATGATTGGAAAGGAATGAGCTGGCATTGGTCCAGCCTGTGAGTTTGCCTGCTTAAAACCCCTACAATTAAATTGGTTAATGAGAATCATGTTAAACACAAAGCAGTTCATGCCATAAAGTTGAGAAAGAATCATCATGCTCCAAGTTAACAGGGGAGAAAGGGGACAAATTAATCCAATTACCCCTTTTTTTAGTTATTCCAGCGAAAAGCAAATTTATTCACAATCAGTTTTTGAGGCATTTCCCTAATTAATGCAATTTGATAAAATGAAACAATTTCATGATGTCATTAGATGAGTTGTGCTTAATGAAGTTGGGCTGTATGAAACATTGGGTGCAATACTGAATCCATTTCCTTGGACTGGGAAATATGCATTTACCATTTCGGTACATTTACTCTGGAAGTTCCAATCATGAGGCCTTATCACCATAATCATCATGTCCTGATAAATCTACATATATTAACATTTTGATCAATGTCATCATTAAGTTCAGACTCGGAAGAATTCTATTGCTTGGCAGCATGGAAGAAGTTAAACAGGCTCCTTGACAACCTGGGGTCTTTACAAATCATTGGTAAGAAGTTGTCTGATGGACAACTGTCGAGCAGTAAATGGAAACAAAGGTAATTCTGTTATCAGCTTTGTTCAGCTACTCTTTCTTCCACAGAGGTCCGTATATCTAAGTGGTTTCTGTAATATTGCTGTTTGTACAATAAAAGGCATATAAACTTGTGTAGGTAATGAAGAGTATTACCAGAGGGTACATTTAAGAGAATGAAGTTTTGATAGGGACATCCATGTGGGAAGGAGTGACAAAAATCTAGCATTGCCTCCTCTGCTGTTTATCTGTTTAGGTTTTTTTTTATTGGGACTATGCTATTCAAAATACAGAAAACATTCAAGCCTGCTGACTAACACTGAAGCATTTGTTCTTGTGAGGCATCCTTATTTATTAAAATTTGATGAGATATAGTACAAGCAAAGATGAACACAGTGTCATTCTTGACTCAAAAACTTCAGTGCCATAATCTTTACCAAAAGGGAAACATCAGAATGATGGAAATTCTTTTCCTAATACTAAGTTATCCTGTATACCTAATAGAACAGAAGAGATGAGAGAAATCATATTTGGAGCTTTGCAGAAGAGAAGGGAAGAAATATTTCCAAGAACAGGCCCACAAAGGGTGCTTAAAATTAAAATGACTAGAGAGAAAAAATTATATGATTATGGGATTGTTATTGCACTGATAGGCGTTTAAATACTCCTGTATCTTCGTTTCTTAAATTTTTACTGGTGTAGAGCTGCGGAATTTCAGTCTAATGATTTGATAAGACACCAACACATTAATTTGTTTTCATACAGTGAAATTGGTCTGGTGAAAGAAATTAGCCCTCAGTTGTACAAAAATAAGGAATGAACTGCCAGTGTTCAGGTTATAAGCAAGCTCTATAAGGCTTTATATGGCAACACTGCAAGTTTTATTTATTAATTGACCTCATTTAAACAATTGTCTGAGTTTAATTTTCATGACAGTTTAATAATGATATTACAAGGAAGAGATCATTAAAACTAAAATTTGAAACTGTATGTTTGGCTTGAACAAATCATTGACAACAAAACACCGGAGCCTGATTAATCAAACATTTGCATATTCTTTATGCTGAAAGGGTAAGGGAGGCTGTAAGCATCAATTCAAACTTCTTGCATTAATCCAATACTTGCTGGCCTTTTGGTAAAATCAAGTGTGGAATACAAAGTCACTCCCAGGGAGAAAGCTGTTGATCAGAACTTACAGGTTCTTGAAGTAATTCAGTCGGTGACACTTGTTTCAAATTTGTGCATTGACATGTAATGAAAGAAATGATTTGTAGGCAATTTCAATCTTCAAGTTCAGTTTGCCGTGTAAATTTTTTGAATGTTAGGTGGGTCATATTAGAGGGGGAAAAAGTCTTTCTGTCAGCTGATAAGGTTTATTTCATTAAAAAATATCTAGGTAATTTTACAATTGTCTTTTTTTCAATATTGGAAAGTGAAACCAGAGGAAATTTTCAAATCCAAGATCACATAGTTCTGAAAGTGATTAGAACATTGCTTTTCCATTTTTCCATTTCAAATAAAATTTAAAGAAAAATCTCTTGGTGTAAACTGACAACATTTTCCATATTTTCTAATATGAAAAGAAGAGCTTGTATTATCTGTAAAGTTTCTTATTCTCTGGAAAAAGAGAAATTCCAGTAACCGCTGCCACAAAGTCAGGCTAGGGACAAAGAATTCCTGGCGGTATCTTTTCCTTGACAATGACTCCAGTTGAGTTTTGTAACACTTCTTGTAACACTTCTCTTGACAGTCTGTTAGTAACTGTAGAAAAAGCAGCAGTAACAGTCACAACACAGTTGTTATTTCATTTAAATATACTCCTTGAAAAACAAATGTTTTTACAGTTCTACTGGTAGTTTGTTCCATTTACTTGTAGCTAAGCAACCAGCATTTTGACAAAATTCTGCTGTCACTGTTAATGTCCCCAAACATATGGTTTTCCAAATCTATAATTACAATTTAAAAGTGATAAAACAAGATGGCAACTATCACGGGACACAGCCTCGCAGATCTTCATGCTACAAATTAATCCAGTGGTAATTACATTAACATTGCCAGAAGCAGCCAATCGATTTTCTTACACAAAATCAAATGCTCAACTATATAGTACTAGGATAACAATTTTAACAGTTATTTGCATAATTTTTAATGAATTGTATCAAGTTTTCATAGCACTCCTACTGAAGTATTTTAAAAAATATTAAGCATCATTTAATAACACTAATCCTCGACACCTGCCAGTTTCATATACTTAAAATCATCAGCAAAATACTGCTTGGTTCTATTCTATGTACAAAGCTGGGATCTTGTCCTGGGTTCGGCCAGGACAGGGTTAATTTTCACCTGAATCCAGGATGGGGCACAGCTGGGGGGGGCGGAGCTGACCCCACCTGGCCAAACGGGGGAAGTCACTTGCGGCTCAGGAGCATAAGGCGGTGGACGGGGAGAGCTGCTCTCTGGGTTATAGGGTTTGTGCTGTGTTTTCTCCTTATCTGTATCGTTGTTGTTACTGTTCCCCTTCGTTTGCTGTTCTGTTAAACTGCCCTTATCCCGACCCACCAGTTTCTGCCTGTTTCTTTCCATTCTCCTCCGCACCCCAGCAGGGGGAGTGGCGGCCGCGTGGCACTTTTGTTGCTGGCCGCAGCCAAACTATAACAGATCTGTAGTACACATTCTTCATGATACCTGCTGTGCTGCAATAAATTGTCACAAGCGGCTCCATGAATCTTTCTTACCAGCAGGCCCACCCCAACATTTAGTATAGTTGTACTTTAAAACATTCAATTTGTGTTCATTCCTTCTACCTGAAAAGTAAAGTCTGTTGTTTAGAACCGTAGGTGGGTTACCATTTTAGTGCAGATTGCTAGCCAAAATATGCAAGGTGAGGGACTACTCCAGAAAACAGCATTCATTCAGATTTCTGTTCAGTTGAACCTGAGTGGAGCTGAATATTCTGCATATGTGGCTCGTACATATTATCGTTAATAGGATTATTAGTTTAAAAAGGCCGTTATCACAGAGCTGCAGGTTATCATGAGCTTAACTTCAAGTGTATGACTAAATCCTAGTGACTTCAAAGCACACAACAGCAACAAAAAGAATCACTATCATGTTTAACTTCTATTATAGTTTTCTAAGGAAAAAATACTCTTGCAATTTTCCATAATGATGATAAAATATTTTATCTCTTGACAAGGACAAAAAAAATAACAAGCACTTTTATTTTTATCAGGCATATGATGTCTACTTTGAGTATTTTAGCTTTAAAGTTTCACAAAAAGTCTTCTGCAGTTCTACCTCTTTGAATACGATTACAAAACAAGAATTGTGTCAGAGCTTTATGTAGTAGTTTTTCCAGAACATCAAGTAAAGTATTAACTGAAATAATGGTAGAGTTCTAAAGAGTTTATGCCTGGATTGCAGGCCTTACAGCTGACTGCAAATTCCTAACATATGTTTTACCTTTACTAATCACATTTACGTTACATAGAATAGTATTACATTACAATTTGTCCAATTTCTTTTAAAAATATTCTTTGCTAATAGACACATATTTAATTAAATATTTCTTCTTTATAACATTATGACTTGTGCTCTTGTTCTGCCTTCAGTGTGAAAAACTGATTTTATATTCTATCCTGCATTCCCAGGCTTTGCAATTGTTTCCTAATGTTTGTTGTTTGGAATATAGCAGCATAATATGGGAAATGGGGAAAACACCCCTTTCATTGATTTAATTTTAATTAGAGGTTTAAGAATAGTTGTTCCTTCTCTAACTTTCCCCATTTTTAGCCTCTCTTCTTGTTCTTTGGGAAAGGAGGAAAGTAAAGAAAGGAGAAACCTTAATGTTTGTGTTAAACCCTTTAGGCTAAAAAGCCAGGATAAAACGAGGTGAAAATAGAGTTGATATTTGAAAATGAAAAGGGTGCTTTTTGGTTTTTTTTTCAAAATGTAATTGCTGTAAGAAAGTTCAAGAAATTAAATTGTGTTAAGTATTAAATCTGGATAAGAATAACTTTTAAAAACATGTGTGGAAAGAAAAGTGTCCCTAAAACAGAGAGTGAAAAAGTGCATTTTACAAGCATGAATATAGTGTCCATTCCTCTGTTACTGTGCCAATAAAGGACAAATCTCATATCAGATTTAAGTATGAACTGGATTAAACCTGTATTATCATTAACAATTATAATTCTATCATGATGAAATCAGTTTGGCCCTAGTTATTGCCAAATGCATCAAGTGGCACCCTCCAGCTATCTTAAAAATCGGGGAGAGGGGAACGAAAAGTGACAGGAAAGTAAAGAGCTTCCCTATTAAGAGGCCACTGCAACATTTCTTTGCATTTCTGTGCTTCAATGAAGCTCGCAGGATACTTTTACAACTTTCAATAGTAAAATATTTCCAAAGAGACAGGAATGATTTAGGAAGAAGAAACTCTGCTAATGAGAGAAGGAGAGTAACTGAGACATCAGTATCACTTAACACATTCGCAGCTGTGGGACGTTTTTGCAAATAATACTTCTATAAACCTGTAAAGTGTGTATTGCAAGAGATATAATTCTAACATTGCTCAGCTGACCCTTTTGTGTTTGATCTAAGATAAGCAGATGGATTCCCTCTGCTAATGAAGAGAAATAAGCCTGTGTTAGTGGACATTGCAAACCATCCAAAAATCGACCTCTAAGATGTGCAGAGTGAATGTCCCCACAGGTGCCATCTGCATTGTCTACAGAATAAATTAGTACCTAGTTTATAACAGATGCTTAACCTTTTAGAGGCTGAAAACAAGTGAGATGTATCTACTCATATTGTGCTTATTGCAACAACATATTAGCCACAGTTGAAATCCTGGAAAAATACAAAGTGATTTGTTATAAATTCTGTGTATATGTGACCCATTTCAATGAAAGGCTGAATTCTTGTGAAGTTAAGCAGTTAAGTGTATAAAGAAATAATTTGCTGCATCAGGACCTTGACATTGTTTGTTCTGAAAAAGGCATGGTTCCTAGGGACACTAAGTGAAATATAGGAAGAAATCTGGTTTCAAAATACCAAGGTTATATTATAAGATCATTTTGTAATTGCAGGCTGTGAGTTACACTTTAGATCTGTTTTGAACCACTACATTTTAAATCTAGAACCAAGGTGTGGAGCTCCATACACATGCACACAAGTTTGCAGGTGTTTTCTACATGTTGGATTAAAAGAATGCTTTCTTCTGTCGCTGCCTGTCTCACCATTGCTCAGTGCGTAGGTACCATACTGTGACTAAAGTGTTTATTTAAACAGCTACAACTGAGGCTTAATTCACCACAGACATAGCTGTTAAAAACAAACATTTAGATGTGAGAATAGCTCAGTGGCCTGCACAGTGCTGGTGAGATGAGCAGGAGGAGGTAGCTGCAGAACATGCTGTGCCTCTTTGAAGTCCAGCCATTTGCAACTGTTGTGAAAACACTAGTTGAACTTGTAAAAAGAAAATAGTCAGGCTCCTGCTCTGGCCTTGTGGTATCCATGAAGCTTTGTTTTCGCTTACACATTATAAGAAAAATGCTAAGAAATAACAAATCTTTACTTGGAATTTAGCCAATGTACTCACTTTTCAAAAGAGACTGGTTGAAAATAGGTAACAGACACCACTTACACCATTTATACAGTTGCCTATATTGCTTGCTTTCCAAGCTTAGTGTGTAGCTCAGGAGCTCTCAGCTCTGTTTGGTTTTAACTGGCTACATCTGGAGTAAATTAAACACAGAAGTCTTTCTTAAATCTAAATTTCAGTGGAATAACTCCATATTGCTCGTGTAGATAGACGACCTTTGCAGATTTACCATCTGTAAATGCTCATAATTTATTCTAAGCTTACTGTTTACTTCAAATTATTACCCTGACATTGCAACTTGGTTTTTTTTCAGGAGCTAAGAATAATTTGTTATTAGGTATTGGTAGAGTTTTGGTACACATAGGTATCAAGTTTGTTTTGAAAGAGGAGAATAAAGTTATAAAATTGCAAACAGATTTTTTGCATATTTTGCTGTGATTTTATCTCTTCTTTGAGAAAAAAGACCACTTAATTATTTTATAGATATACACTTTTTTATTTCTGAAGACTTTAAATTCTTCCTGTGACAAAATAGTGTCCTAAGAACCTTGATGACTAAACCAGAGTTAAAAATTTCATATTATTTATGGAATTTTGAAAAAGTAACTAAACTATTTCTAGTTAAAGGATGTGATTAAATTCACATGCTTATGAAAATTTTGACAGTTTTTTGAAAAACGTTTCATTTGTAAAGGGGAAAAAATGACTGATGTAAAAAAGCAAAGAAATAGCATACTCTTTTAAAGTTAAGCACATTGGTTAATACTGAAAAAGAAACCTTTAAATATTGAAAATTAAGTAATCAGAATCAAAATTAGACAGATATTGTTACCTAGTAATAAATATTTGTAAATAACATCTTGTAAAAGGCATTGGATGAAAAAATTTTTGGGATTTAAATATGCAGATTATTTAGGAATGTGTATATTTTTCTACTCTTCAGCTGACAAAATCAGCTAGTGTCCAGAGAATAACAATAGATGATTTCTTAGAGCAACTATGCCTGAAATCAGTTTTCTCTATAGCTTAATCTGAGACGAAGTAAACTTTATGAAAACCTCAAAATGAAACATTAAAGATCCCCAGGCAACCTGACTATTTTTTCTGCTCATGTCCAAACTCCTTTTTTTATCATTTTTCCTCAGCAGAGTGGTTAAAACCAATCAGGCTTTGCCAGACAGAACTCATTTGCTTGTGTCTTCCCAGAGGGCTGCTCTGGAAGGATTTTCTGGAGCGTATCTCAGCAGTCTGTCACCACAGTAGATGCTGGTGACCACATCTACTTTGTATTAATATAAGCATGGTGAAGGCTTGTGCCACAAATTCTCATTTGTTAAATTATGCAGTAATTAGAAGGCTCATCCAAGAGAAAGGAATGTCAGATTCATTTTTTCTCCTCGCATAAAGGGACTGAAACACAACACCCACTTTACTTTTACCTTAAGAGCAACACTACATGATAATGTCCGCCTCTTCTTTAGGAACTGCTCACATGTTCCGGAAAGATGAAAGCAGACTGAAGATTGAGTGGGCAAGCTGGCATAATGGAAGCAGACAGACCTGCAAGTTCTTTACTACAATTTGTGCTTGGAGATGGTGACGTGGGGTTTTGAATCCCTATAACAAAAGGCGAACATCTTCCACCAGACAGTCTACCACCAGTGCCTCTGCCCCACCTCCATCTCATGGCAGAGGCTGGTGGAGAGAGCACTGCTACACCGTCCCATGAATGGTGTCATTTAGCCTGGTTTTGCATCTGCTCAAGATACAGATGGGTGCCCTAGTGCAGATGTGCTCTTCCTCTCTATTGGCTTCATTCTTAGGGTTTTCCTTCACTTCCAGATAGGGTTCTGGATACTGAGTAGAGGAAGATGTTTCTCCATACCTTTGCATAATGCCTGAGATCACAAAATCACAGAATGTTTGAGATGAAAGTGACCTCTGGAGGGCATCTGGCCCAACCCGCCTGCTCAAGTAGAGCCGCCTAGAGCCTGTTGCCCAGAACCCTGCCCAGACAGGTTTTGAGTATCTCTAAGGAGAGGGAGATGCCACTCCGGCAACCAGTGCCAGTGCTCAGTCACCCTCACAGTTAAAAAGGGTTTCTTTACGTTCAGACAGCATCTCCTGTTTGTCCCCATTGCCTCTTGTCGTATCACTAGGCACCACTGAAAACAGCCTGCCTCCATTTTCTTTGCATCTTCCCTTCAGGTTTTTATATACTTCAATAAGATCCCCTTTGGCCCTTCTCTTGACTAGGCTAAAAATGAGAAGTAGTCTGAAATGAAGAGAGAGATGTACTTTCTGGTATAGTTTTTCCCTCAGTGAACCACAGGGTCTTTAGTCAATGAACAGCTCTTTCTGCATACATTGTTTACAGGAAGACTACAACAAGGTATGAAAAGACTGTACAGAGAGTACAGGCACTGAAATTTGAATTCTTTCACACAACTATCTTTTAAAAAACAAGCCACATCACACTTCATTAGGATCCATAGACTCATTTTACATCTGTCCCTTCATGATTGTTCATTTGTTTCAAGAACCTATTAGAAGGTCAAGATATTCAAAGGGGTAGATAAAACGGTGAATTGCTAAGAAACAGCAAGGTGACTATTTAAAGACAGCTCGGTAGAGGCTGTGACCAAATGTATAGTGGTTAACACAACTACAACGGCAGAAGACTAAAAAGAGCAAATCTGGTTTTTGGCCCCACAGAGCCAAAGTCACCTTATTTTTAAGTAAAAGCACCCTGTGTTTGCAGTAAGCAGCAGTAAGCAGCAAGATAAAGGAAGCTCTTAAACGTAGGAAGACATCCTTCAAAATATTGAACTCATGTCCCATTGGAAAAAAACCAAACACAAATGATACAAGCATGGGTGACTTAAGTGTAAAAATACAATACAGCAGATCATAACAGATTTGATGAAAAATGGGTGGAAGGCGTAAAAATTTACATTACATCCACTTCAAATGAAATAGCAAGCTTGCCAGACAATATATAGAGTGAATAGGTGATCAAAATGCGAATGACTGTTAAAGATAAGGCTGTAGCTGAAAGGCTAAATCACTTCCTTGCATCTGTATTCACAACGGAGGGGCCTAAAGGAGGTACACAGGCTAGAAGCCTCGTTTGTCTGCAACATACTGGAGGATCTTGTCTACCTTGAGGATGTTGTCTACCTTGAATTCAGCAAGGATTTCGACACAGTCTCCCATGATATCCTCCTAGGGAAGCTGAGGAAGTGTGGGCTGGATGAGTGGTCGGTGAAGTGGATAGAGAACTGGCTGAATGGCAGAACTCAGAGGGTTGTCATCAGCGGCGCTGAGTCTAGTTGGAGGCTGGCAACAAGTGGTGTCCCCCAGGGGTCAGTACTGGGCCCGGTCTTGTTTAACTTCTTCATCAACGACCTGGATGAAGAGTTAGAATGTACCCTCAGCAAGTTTGCTGATGACACCAAACTGGGAGGTGTGGTAGATACACCAGAAGGCTATGCTGCCATTCAGCATGACCTGGATAGGCTGGAAAGCTGGGCAGAGAGGAACCTGATGAGGTTCAACAAGGGCAAGTGCAGGGTCCTGCACCTGGGGAGGAACAACCTCATACACCAGTACAGGCTTGGGGTGGACCTGCTGGAGAGCAGCTCTGCGGAGAGGGACCTGGGTGTCCTGGTGGACGACTGGTTAACCATGAGCCAGCAGTGTGCCCTGGTTGCCAAGAAAGCCAATGGGATCCTGGGGTGCATCAAGAAGAGTGTAGCCAGCAGGACAAGGGAGGTTCTCCTTCCCCTCTACACTGCCCTAGTGAGGCCTCATCTAGAGTACTCTGTCCAGTTCTGGGCTCCCCAGTTCAAGAAAGATGAAGAGCTACTGGAGAGAGTCCAGCGGAGGGCTACGAGGATGATGAGGGGACTGGAACATCTCTCCTATGAGGAGAGGTTGAGGGAACTGGGCTTGTTCAGCCTGAAGAAGAGAAGGCTGCGAGGGGACCTTATAAATGCCTACAAATATCTGAAGGGTGGGTGTCAGGAGGATGGGGCCAAGCTCTTTTCAGTGGTGCCCAGTGACAGGACAAGGGGAAATGGGCACAAACTGAGGCACAGGAAGTTCCGTCTGAACATGAGGAAGAACTTCTTTCCTCTGAGGGTGACGGAGCACTGGAACAGGCTGCCCAGGGAGGTTGTGGAGTCTCCTTCTCTGGAGATATTCAAGACCCGCCTGGACAAGGTCCTGTGCAGCTTGCTGTAGGTGACCCTGCTTCGGCAGGAGGGTTGGACTAGATGACCCACAGAGGTCCCTTCCAACCCCTACTATTCTGTGATTCTGTGATTCTGTGATCTTCTTCAAACTGAAGTGTCATTAGAGAAGATTCTAGAATAAACTAATGAAATGAATAGTAACAAATTGACAGACCCAGATGGTATTCTTCAAAGTATGAAATAGCTGACCTATCTAACTGTGGTGTGTGCTATCTGTTAATATTGCTTCAGCAGGGGAGGAAAGGAGGTTGATGAATATAAAGGCAAATTAAAAAAAAAAAAATCTGATATAAATCCCACAAACCTGAAAGTAAGAAATCTGTTTTCTATACTGCGAAAAAATGGTGGAAAGTTTAACCGACAACAGATGGTTGCACAATTGCAGCAATACGTGATACGCCGGGGGAGAACCAAACACTGGATTCTGAAGAAAGGGTTCGCATCTCACAAATCTACTAGAGTTCTTTGAAGGAGCCATTGTGCGCAAGAGCAAAAGTCATCAGTTTGGTACAGTCTATTGCAGTCTTGTGGTGGTTTGGCCCTGGATGGCAGCAAAGGACCATGCGGTTGCTCTGTCACCCCTTCCCCCATTCGGGTGGGGAGGAGAACGGGAAGAAAAAGGCAGATCTCATGGATCAGGATGAGGACAATTTAACAGAATGGCAAAGGAAGCAAACAGTAACAACGACAATACTGGTAAGAAGAATATACAAAACCAAGGGAATGCACAGAGCGACTCTCTCTCACCGCCCAATGCCCAGCGCTCCCGAGTCATGATTAACCGTTCCCCTGGTCAACTTCCCCACTCAGGCCAGAGCATGACAGCACAAGGTATTGAATACTCTGTTTGTTTGGCCAGTTTGTGTCAGCTGGCCCTGCTTTAGAATCATAGAATCATAGAAACTTTTGGGTCAAAAGGGACCCCTAGAGGTCATCTAGTCCAACCCCCCTGCAGCGAGCAGGGACACCACTAACTAGATCAGGTTGCTTAGAGCCCTGTCCAAACTGGTCTTGAATGTTTCCAGGGATGGGGCCTCCACTACCTCTCTGGGCAACCCGTTCCAATGTTTCACAACCCTCATTGTAAAGAATTTCTTCCTTATATCTAGCCTAAACCTACCCTGTTTTAGTTTAAAACCATTACCCCTCGTCCTGTCACTGCTGTCTCTGCTAAAAAGATTGTCCCCATCTTTCCTATAGGCTCCCTTTAAGTATAGAAAAAGGTTTCAGCTGTGAAGTCAATAATTTTGATGGAAACATCAGCTCAGTGCTCAGTAATTATCAAAGAAGAAAGTAAAATATAATAAATGATTAGGAAATAAATGCCTGACAGAACAAGAAACATCATTATACCATAATATAATTCACGGTATGCCCATATCTTGATTACTGTTCTAGTCAGGCAACTTACTTAGAAAAGGGTGTAGTTGAGCTGCAGGAGATACAAAGAAGAGTGAATAAATTTTTGTATGAGCAACAAATAAGTAGACGAGGACTATTCATCCTGGAAAAGACATTACAGATGTCTTTAAGAACACAGAAGAGCCTGGAGAACTTACATAACAACCAATAATTTCCTGATCCTTAGGTTATGAGAATTAATGGAAATTAAATGAAATTATGAGACAGCAGATTTAAAACAAGCAAAAGGAGGTACATTTTCATGGCATGTATTATTAAACTTGGGAATTAATTCCTATCAGTTGTGGTCAATGCTAAAATTTTACATACTTCAAAAACTAATGGGACAAATTCATGAAAGTGAAACTTCTAAAAGGATATCCAATACAAAGTTATAACCACAGTTTCAGAAATTTAATTCAAAGAAGTCTTACTATATGCATGTTGCATTCTTTCTTATACCCTTCCTTAGGCATCTGTATGGGCCCCAGTTCTGGCTGGGTTCTGATTTTATGGAGCACAGCTCTTTCTACTTTGTTGTTCTCTTATGTTGTTTGATAATCAGAAATTGTTTCTTTCTTACATGTTACATGAACGTAATGAGAAGATAAAAGCATTAAAGAACAGAAAAGAAAAAAGTAGAGTAGTGCAAAAAAAATTAAGACTGGTACATCAACTTGACTTTTAAATACTTTCTAAAATGACCACTTTAACAATTCATTTTGAGTTAGCATACCTTCTAAAGAGCTGAAAACAAACAATGTTATCCCTTCAATGTTTCAGTGTGGTCTCTCTAAAGTAGGATACTTTAAAAAAAATATTTCATCCCATATCTATTTTTCCCCTCTGTAGATTTCTTTTAATGTTCAGGAGTTTCATGGGCAGTGTTCAAATAGTTATTGAAGTTATTTTGATTTTGCTGCTCCTTCCCCCCCCACCACCTCTTTTTCAATATTACCTTTACAATTCCCAAATAAATTTTCAATCAATATTCAAGTATAGATTCCACACAGCTCTAGGAAACAATAGATTAAGTATATTCACTTATAGGAGGGAAACAAAATAGACTCTTTCTCTAAATACACTGAATTTATGACATCCGCAGCACTGATTTTTAGGCTTGCCTTTTTCTTTCTAATAACACTTTTTATTGTCTCTAAAAACAAAGCAAGGCTTTTTTACAGTTTGAACAAGGTCTTCTGAAGCAGAATTCAAATCACATCAATGTCTTTATCTGCGTCTGATTCAAGAAAATGCAGCTTCAGTTCACAGCTCATTCCTTTTACACCTGTCTGCGTCAGATTTCACTTGTATGTGGATATGACATTGGCTGAACTAACATCCTCTCTTCAGCTCACTTCTTCTTACTTAATGTCAGATACTATTATTACAAAATTACCAGCTGGAGGTTGGGGGAAAGGTTTAGCTTGTTTCCAAAATCAAGATTTCAGATCACAATAGAGACATACACATTTTTCACACTTTGTGTGTTTTGACGTAAAAAACAGGCATTATGGGCAGTTAAGTCCATGTACTTGGAGGAAGAGCTAATTAATTTAATTCTCCATTTCACGGAGTTCATGTAGTGGAAATTTCCGGAGTATTTTGTGACCTGTTGGTAGGAGAAATAAAAATCATACTGTCTAACACGATGTATTCCACCATTCCTTTGGCAATGTTGAGGTCTTATCTGGAATTTATTGCATGAGAAAGAGTGATTTCTCTTTTTAAGATGCATTATGTTGACACAATCTTTAGCAATAATGCTATATCCTCATGTGCCCAGGCATGAATGGGTAGAAAATCTCCATTTTTTTTCCATTCAGCTTCTGTATATAGCAGAATATTATATTTTATTTTGTGTATACAACCGTATGCTTTTTAACTAGTTTTCACTGAAAGATCATTAGCTCTCTGTCACTTGGGATTTCAGTGTATTGTCAAAGGTGCCTGACTTAGTTCTTCTTCGTAAAGATCTGTGAAAATGAAGAATGCTTTAGGTATGCTACTTTGATCTATAATTTTTGTATTCGACTACAATCTTCAGTTCTAACCTAGAGTGACCCTGCAGCCTGGGCATTCATATAAACCAAGCACTGAGATGATCTGCACAGGCAAAAATGACATCTGTGCTAGATGTGCACTCTAACAGAATTTTAGTACCTAGTTTGATGACTAAAATTTAGGATGGAGTTCAGTCCACCTAATTTCAGCATTTCTTTGCCAAGAGGCATAACATGTAGTCCGTTCCTCCTAATGTAAGCACCTCAGGTCTCTTTCCCGGGGAGAGGGAAAGGTCTCTGAAGATTCAGTGTTCCCCTAAATATAGATCCTTAACTGGAAAATTAGAGACTGTGAGGAAGGGTGGATTCCAATGCAGCAGAGCTGGTTTGAATAAATCCACGGATTACTGCTGTATTGGTCCTCTGAGCCTTTTATTTGCAATAAATGTGTTTTTTAAATTAGACCAATTAGACTCTTATTGGCTCATAAGCAGAAAATGTCACTAATTCCTAAGTTCATTTAGGAGATAGTCTAGTTTACAGTCAGACTGCAAGATTACTCCTAACAGTAATCAGGCTTCTCCAGAGATTTTCACAAAAGGGCTGTAGACCTAACTCTGGATTATCAGGGAGCTCAAAGCGGGAGATTGTCTGAACAAGCATGTGTAACTAAGTTTAGTCTCATAGAATGTTGTCAGCTAATTAAGGAGGCACCTAATTAATTTTGTATAGAGCATTAGGAAAACAGATACACTGGATTGCCAGGTAGCTATTAGACACCTAAATACCTGTTTAGGTAAAGTTTTGATAGATTATACTATTTTCTTATGTATATGCGAACTGTCCATTGCTTAAGCAGTTGAGCAGATTTGTTTATCGCTCGAGTGGATTTATGTGCTTAAATTTCATTTTAGGCACTCAGACTAATTCTGGATATGGTTATCAGCATCTTGTGATCAGAAGGGCAAGCGGTTTTCCAAGGTTTTTGGACTTGTACATGAAATGGGTTTAAAATGCTAAACTGGGAGCTCAAGGAAAAAAAAATTTTAGGGGATGTGGTAGGATTTCATAAAAAGCCTGTTGTACCGATACCCCAACACCCTCTTGTGCTCAGACTGGTGCAGCCTCAGAAACACTGAGAGTGACTCATATAAGAACCAGGTCAAGAATTGCCAGTGACACAAACACAGGAAGGTGAGCAAGAGGGTGTTTGGAGGGTCTAAAGAATACTGCATGTCATGAAGCTGAATGTTAATGTTTCTACTTTTGCCTTACTGTGAAATTTATTCCACTGTTGCAAGAAAGACACAGACCATGCGAGATTACATAAAAAGAACTGCAGCTTGTCAGATCTGTGAAATCTGCTCTACCCAGAAATGGAAAAGCTACAGCTGGCATAGTGTCTCTAGTTTTGGCAAAGTTGTTTGAAGAAGCAGTTGGCACTTCTGAAAAACTGTTGAGTAGGGCAATGAGTATGACTAGAGGTCTAGAAAATAAAACTTGTGAGGAACAAGTGACCAAATGAGAATTGTTTAGACCAAAGAAGAAAAGCTTTGAGAGAGATAATAGTCCTCAAGGGTGTGAAAGACTGGGGTACTGAGGAAGGAAGTGTCCTCTCGCACGTTGATGGTGAATTACAGCAGCAGAGTTTGTGGAGAGACTGAGGTTAAGTTTTAGGAGAGAGCTTTAACAACAACAATATTAAAGCACTGGAACAGTGAGGAAAGTGAAATGTTTCCAGTACTGGAGGTCTTTGAGAACAGATTAAAGAAACATCTGGTGAGAATGATAGGAATGTAGCCAATCCTGCCTAGAGGTCAAGTTCAATTTGAGTACCTTTTGGAGCCATTGCTTCTATTATCCATAAATAAATTGAATTTGACCATCTAATTCCTTTTTTTGTTGTTGTTGTTTACATAAAGCCATAGGCACCTCATTGGTTTTAACTTTAGGTATTGAATGGCTGGCTTTGGAAGTTTCACAGACTTTCAAAAGACCTGAGAAGGCCAAATGGAAAAGAAATGGTTATTAACTCTCTGTGCATAGGTATCTAAAAAAAGAATTATGTAAGGAAATACACAGTGAGACGTAAATAAGACTCAGTTAGTAGTTAATAAAGAAGTATGCTGCCAGCCTAACCGCCTTTATCAGACAAAATGCTGTCTTTTGTCACCAGCATTTCCTGCACAGTCCATTGCAGTTTTCTTATTTTTTCATCCAACAGGTTTCCCCTTATCCATCTTGCTTATTGCTTATTGTTTCAATATATTTTGTTATGTTTTCAAACAACAAATCAACATAGAACATATCTGTGGAGGGTGGTTACCTCACCTAAACATTTTTTTCTTAAATTTCAACCACAGTAGCCATATTCAGGAATGTGATAGGGAATAAAATGTTGTTCTAGGTTAAAACCTTCAAACAGAATTTTCTTCAAGAAGCCCTAGTTTGAAATTGGACTTTGGCAGCAGAAGAGTGGTGAAAGGAGTCTTCAGCAGGATACTTTTCTGCCTATTCTGTTAATATCCAACACAGTCTAATATAGCTATAATTCTCTGAAGAAGAGTTTTGCACACATGCTCTGTGAAGATTTGCTAAACATTTGTAGCTATAGTCTCCATACATTCCTGTGCCTTGTTCTTCCTCCTGCATCTCTAAGGACTTTTTCTGTGATTGTCAGTCTGGGCTGCTATAGACCATGTATAGGTTGGTACCTAAAATGAGTGGGTACTGAATGTTCTCAGTGATTCCTCCAGGACTCGTGAGAGAAGAATCAGTCTGACAAAAATTCAGATAGACTAATATAAATTCAGACAGCCTCATCAAAGTGTGTGTGTTGAATGAAGTGGTCTTGTTCCAGGAAACCTGGATTAGGAACGTAGGGACTGATGGTTAATTTTGGGCAGAGAAACATGTATGGAATTGGTATTTGTTAGCAGTCTTGAAAGAAGACTAAGAACTGAGATTTGAGGAGAGAAATTGAAGACCTGAGATTCCATAGAATTGCTTGTCTTCTCTTGCTGCATTTTGGACACTTCCTGATGGTTTTACAATGGGCACATGTTGATAAACTGTTAGGGATATTTTACCATCTGTCTGAAATATCCTTGGAGGAATCATACAAAGGACAACTTTGTAAATGTCTCTTCTTGCGTCAGAAATTCCTCCCTCTGTATTGGGATCCAGCAAAAAGCTCTCTGTACAGTTTCATCCCTGCCAGAGAAGTAGAGAATGCTGGTGGTTGTCAAAATGGATGTAGAAAAGAGGCCAAAAAAGATTCATCTTACATTTGTGGTAAGGAATTTTGACTGTTAAAATATTTTTGTTTCTATCATTTCAGAGATTGCACTACCCTCAAAGCTCAGCATATGTAAGCTTTAAAACATCTGAAGAAGAAGGAAGAGGAAATCTGCATTAAAGCACAACAGTTCAGATCTCTGCATGTTTTTTTCTATAAGACTTCTGGACTTGGCTGAATTTTTACATTTTAATTTTGCTTAACAATATGCCTGACAGCAGTACAATATGAAGTACAGAGTAAATATTTGCTCTGCTCAGTGGACAGAGATTTGCCATTGCAACTTTTACAACTACAGTAACATCTGCAGCATATGCATCAGCCCGTATTCCAACAATCTGTAAAGATGTTGTTTTGCGTATTTGAGACATACTAGGCAAAACCACTACATCACAAGCAGTTTTTATACAAAGAAACTCTACTTAGATTAGTTATACTGTTTGAAGGGAGCTTTGGTAATGTAGGACATGGAGTTTGTAACTCTGTTAGAGAAGACACTTTTTGATGGAGGAACGAAGGGGAAATGGGAAATGGAGTATTAAAGACCCACAGCACCTGCATCTCGTTTTGTGTACAGCAGGGCTGTCACTCCATAATCTCATGCCGAGCCTCCAGATCTGGGAAGTGTGGGAATATTACAAAGAAACATGTTTTGAACTGGAAAGAGAAGTTTCTAGTATTTTAGAGAAAAGCCTGAAAGTATTGTGAAGAAAATCCCCATCACAAATATCCCAAGCCAAATCCGAATCAAACCAAATCTGCAAAATACTCACTATTTAAAGGAAATTTGCCTGGTTTTAGACCAGTCCTTGGATTCTGACTCACTATTTTAGGATCTTTGATGTTATGAATGCAGGGAAGGGTAGAATTTCAACTCATAAGAAACAAAATACATCAAGAACAATTTAATAGCTGCAAAATGGGATCATTTTTGTATTGCTTATGTTTGCTTGCAAAGTCAAAGCCTAGACTTTTAAATAATGCAGTCCAATCTTCTTTTTTCCATGTGGTATAGTCGTAGTTCTGTTCACTGTTATAGGTAAAATGACCTTCATTCACAACTTTCTTTCATTACCCCCAGTCATTGCCAGAAGGCAATCCTGTTTAGGGAATGGTTTTGTTGTATTTATTTGCTAAATCATAGTTCTGGGTAACTCTTTTCCTGCTTACCAAATATGAAAGTAATCTTACCTTTACTCTGCAGTATGCATACTAGGAGTTCTCTTATTGGCCCCACAGAAAGTAACATACATTTGCAGAGCAAGATTGAAGCCTGTAGGACAAAAATTATGGACAAATTAATGTTTTAAAAGGTTTTATAAGAAATCATAAGGAGTAATTTAACTTCTAATTTCCATAGCACTTCACTGACTCCCATGAACAGGAGATCTCTTTCAACTTTGGCATGAATATAATAACATTTCCTTTGGAGCAAATTCATTAGGTTATAACCCTCAATTTGAGGTAATGTCATTTCTAATACAACTGCTTTTAGAAAGGTCTTGAAATACCCTTCAGAGAGGGCTCAACCACCAAAGTCTGAATAGCTTAAAATGTCATCACTTCCTTCTTTATCCTGCACTAATGTGGTAATCTGTCCTTTTCATTAAAAAAAAAATAAATAATTTAGGGTTAAATTTTTTAAATGGTAATAAAAATCATTTCTTGTATCATAACACAGAAAGGTATAACTGGGTCCAATCTTATATCTTTTTATGTCCAAACTGAAGTATTAATGTTCTTTGTCAAGAAACCAAAACTAATTAATAGTTGCTGCGTGGAAGGTGATTGATGATTTGATTCTAACTGAGATATGTCAGGTTAAGATCCAAACAGATTTTCAGCCTCACAATTAGGTAGTAAAAACCTGCTACACGTGTGACACACAATGGTGTTCCTGATGCAAAGCTGTGTCTGTCTCACCAAGAAAAGCAGGTGTCATTAGAGATACATGCAGGTATTATTGTAAACTGGAGTATATTCTTCCATGTGGAATCCTAAATCAAACTTAAGTCTGTCTTCCTTGTAAAAGGTTTATAGTCAGACAGAAAAAAGTGCCTTTGATTTCTGTGAGTTTTTGTAAAAAGATATGACCTTTCTTTGGGCCAGCAGATGCATGCAAATTCAGACCAGTATAGCTCTGCTTGAATTAACTAGAAAATCAGCAGAGGTAGAAAACTGGGCTGCTTCCCTCTGAATGAAGATTTTGCAGTATTATGCAACTATAAGACCACTGCTCTACTTCCACTGAAAGAGCTTTAGCACCCATTAAAGCTGCACCTCAAATCTAATTTACAAGCCACAAATTTATTGTGTCAGATGTTATTAACACAACCAAAAAAAGAAATGAAAAATGGCTGTGGAAGCATAGTACACTCACAAAGTGCTCTGGACTCAAATGACTTCCAGCATGATAAATAACTGGGTTAATAACAGAATATTTTGAAGGATCACGACTGTGTCACATTTAGTCAATTGTTCCTTCCCTAACAAAATCCAGACTTCACAGTAGTTAAATGGAGTATAACATGCTGCTCATTGAAGATCTCATTCAAATTCTTCATAACTAACACAGGTTGCTGCTTCTGAAGCAGGACTGGCAGAAGGGATGCGTGTCTATAACTCTTGTAAGCTTCCTGAGATTGTCCTAATGCAAATCCACCTTCCTTGGTGATACCAGCTTCTGTGCTTACCTGTGAATTAGAGTACCTGATACCCAGTCCAAGCTCCATTCTGCTGACTCTGATGGACAGTTGTTATCTCCAGCAGAGGCTTGAACCCTGGCTTTGAGGAGTCAATAGCATCCTACAGCAACAAATTCTACATTAGAATTATGCATCAAGTGAAAGACCACTACTTATTGTGGGTATGCTTAGAAGGACACAGAGTTCTTTAAAACTGTGCATGCCCCCTTCAAGATAGATCAGCATTTCTGACAGAAATTATTGCATAAATAGCTACAGTTAGAAAGATCTTCTGTTTATCCTACTAGATTCACTGTGCAGGCAGGATTATCTTTTAAGGTCAGCAATGTTTTGTAAGTTTTTTAACATGAAGCTATCACAGAGGGACTAAGGTCAATCTTTTTAGGTATTTACAAAATGTCTGCTTTTATAGTTGTACAGTGAACATGTGTAAGCTGAAGCATTTCTCAGCATTACATACTTACAACCTGAGTATTAACCAGATTTTACTGGTCTCTATAACTGGTGTCTATTTACTGGTATTCTGTAACCTAGCAATTCATCATACATTTGCAGCAGTGTTCAGGGATCACACTGAAAAATATTCAGGAGCCTGCTGGTCATTGCCTATGTCCTACTTTGAGCAAGTGCTGGAAGAGTAGCAACTTTCTGTTACTGGTCAGAACAAAGTCTCCTCTTACCTTTCCTCACACTCTCTGTTGATTAACCTCTTCTTCCACTTCAGACAATTCATTGGAGTCGCCATCTCTGATCATAACCAAACTCTGCTCAGCTGTTTACTCTATCCTTCCCTACAGTGAGATGACTGTATTCCATCCACCTACAGTTTGCTACCTGGGCACAACAGTCTCCTGAGCTGCATCAATCAAAGTACATGTACCACTTCTGGCCCTGCTGCTTCTCCTTTCCTGCTCTAATCAGCCAGCACAAGAGACCAGACACAGTTTGTGCTGACGGCTGTTGGATCACTTGCTGACTGGCTTCCTTGCAACAGGTGGAAGAAGCTTTGCCTGCTTTAGCTTATGAAGTTGGGGAGACACTGTCTCCCATAACATCCTCCTAGGGAAGCTCAGGAAGTGTGGGCTGGATGAGTGGTCGGTGAGGTGGATGGAGAACTGGCTGAATGGCAGAGCTCAGAGGGTTGTCATCAGCAGCACTGAATCTAGTTGGAGGCTGGTAACTAGTGGTGTTCCCCAGGGGTCAGTACTGGGCCCAGTCTTGTTTAACTTCTTCATCAACGACCTGGATGAAGAGTTAGAATGTACCCTCAGCAAGTTTGCTGACGACACCAAACTGGGAGGAGTGGTGGATACACTAGCAGGCTGTGCTGCCATTCAGCGAGACCTGGATAGGCTGGAAAGTTGGGCAGAGAGGAACCTGATGAGGTTCAACAAGGGCAAGTGCAGGGTCCTGCACCTGGGGAGGAACAAACCCATGCACCAGTACAGGATTGGGGTGGACCTGCTGGAGAGCAGCTCTGTGGAGAGGGACCTGGGTGTCCTGGTGGATGACAGGTTAACCATGAACCAGCAGTGTGCCCTGGCTGCCAAGAAGGTCAATGGGATCCTGGGGTGCATTAGGAGGAGTGTGGCCAGCAGGTCGAGGGAGGTTCTTCTTCCCCCCTACTCTGCCCTAGTGAGGCCCCATCTGGAGTACTGTGTCCAGTTCTGGGCTCCCCAGTTCAAGAAAGATGAAGAGCTACTGGAGAGAGTCCAGCAGAGGGCTACAAGGATGATGAGGGGACTGGAACATCTCTCCTATGAGGAGAGGTTGAGGGAACTGGGCTTGTTCAGCCTGAAGAAGAGAAGGCTGTGAGGGGACCTTATAAATGCTTATAAATATCTTAAGGGTGGGTGTCAGGAGGATGGGGCCAGACTCTTATCAGTGGTGCCCAGCGACAGGACAAGGGGCAATGGGCACAAACTGAAGCACAGGAAGTTCCGTCTGAACATGAGGAAGAACTTCTTCCCTCTGAAGGGGACTGTCGCGTTAAAGGGGGGGTAAAGAGAGTCTCATAAGCGGCAAAAGGAGAGCCCTCCCATTGAGTCACAAAGTTCAGAGAAGACCCCCTTGCATTCTAAACTCTCTCTCAGAGGAGAGTCTAGGTGCGGCTGGATCAACTCCTAGTCACAGACTTGGTCAACGGTTTATGTCTAAAGGGTTAAGTGTGTAGCCACTTATCAGATTCAACTTGCCTGCCAGAGCCCTCCCAGGAACTTTCACTGAAACAGTTTTGCAAAGTTGAAACAGTAGGTAATTTATTCAAGCAACAGGTATCACAGATTCGTGATTGCCGTTGATAAATGCACTGTCTACAGAAGTTGAGCTCAAAGTAATACTTTAGCGCTTTAGTTAACAATGTGCTCCCAGGGATACGTCTGACAAAGTTGGAGGCGCGACTCTTACCAAAAAGGCGTCCATTCTTGGGGGGAGCAAGAGAGGTTCAGGCCCATCGACCCCGCCCGTCAGGTAAAGTTCTCGCCTGGCTCCTCCTTGCAAATTTTTATATGTTTGGAAATCTTTTGGCGAGGTGGCCATCTGTGCTTTATCTGAAGCAATCTCTGGCTGTGCAACCTCCGCAACATCCGCGACGCCCCACAGATCACTTGGTTTACAGTGACGGGCTATCCCCCCTTACTTTTGGCTGATGAGATAAGCACCAGTTAATTACTCCCTTTGTTAGCTCTTCAGCTCTTGACCCCTCAGTGGAGAGATGCCTCAGTGCGAGTTTGTCTTTCGTCTTGCATTTGACAAGTCCAGCAAGGCCATCGATTACAGTGATGGAGCACTGGAACAGGTTGCCCAGGGAGGCTGTGGAGTCTCCTTCTCTGGAGATATTCAAGACCCACCTGGACAAAGACCTATGTAGCCTGTTGTAGGTGACCCTGCTTCGGCAAGAGGGTTGGACTAGATGACCCACAGAGGTCCCTTCCAACCCCTAACATTCTATGATTCGGTGATTCTGTGATTCTGTGAGTACATATTTCTTGCTCCAGTGAGTGGTGCTGCAGGAGGAGAGAAGGCAACAGCTTTTGCAGGGCCCTTTTATCTATGAATATGCCTAAGAGGTATTACTTGTTTTTCTTGTTAACACATTCAATGAGATTATTTTTTACTGAAACATAGGGAAGAACATTTTTCTTTAATAATTTCTTTAGTCCAGCATTTCAACGTATGTATAGTTGAAGATTCAGGCTGAAATATTGTGTTTTCTGCAATTGTAAATTATAGAATAGAATATAACAGATCATAGCATCATTAAAGTTGAAAAATACCACATCCTGAAGTGCAATGCCCACATGTTTTTTGAACAACTCCAGGGATGGTGACTCCACCACTTCCCTGGGCAGCCTGCTGTGATGTTAATATAATTGGCAGTCCTTATAACTGGCCTTCCTGGAGACCTTAACAGGACTTCTTTTTTTCCTTTTGACAGAGGCACCTCCTTCCCACAAAATGTTAAGCTGAATAATACTATTGTGATAAGAGCTAATAACTGAGGTTGTGTTTGGAGATTATGCAGTCATGAAATTTGTCTAGTGTACCCATAAATGTTGCAGATGAAAGGTCATCATCCAATCCATGACATACATGTTGATGACACACAGTTTTAATTAACAAAAATACAGTCTCACTACGTTGCATTTCAAGACTAGGAAGACATGTGTCAGCAGTGCAAGTAAGAACATATAGTTCTTCAAATTCAGCTATTGTCTTGCCCTTTATAGGACATCGCAGGGACTAAGCTAATTTTGGATCTCAAAAAAGGTATTAGAGTCCTCCGCAAACCGGACATGTCTTTTCCCATGTTGATTTTCAATCAGAGGGCAAAAAAGGCTAGAATATAACAAAACTTTAGTGTTCACAGTAGGAAATAATGTAAGCAATATATATTGTTAATAATTTAAGCCATCTGTTTTTGTTGAGATGGACTATAATATTCTTCTTTCATATAGTAGTACAGTTAAAACACATCCAGAATGTGCTTTGCTTTTGGAAAAAGTATATGCATTAAGGCAAATAATTCAGGTACAGCTGAAGACGTATAACTCAACTGAAGAAAAAATGGTATTAAATGTCTCTGCTGTAGGGGAGTACTAGCAAATCAAAACCAAATTTGCAATGGAGAAAACTGGTCATTAAGGGAGACATTGCAGAATTTATAAAAATTGCTTCCCTTGTTTTGGCTTCTGTGAGATCAAGCTAATTTGTCATTGCTTTATTGTATTCTCTATGAAATAGAAATTAAAAGAAATTGTAAGATAATGAGCTTTGTCTCTTTGAAAAGACACATTCAGTTCAGATAACAACTGTAACACTATCTCTTGAAGACAGATTTTTGCAGGTCAGTGACTTCAAAGATGTTATTGCCCCACCATGATTAATTGCTATTGTCTTGTGTCAATCAAGACTCATTAAAATGCAATATGAACTAATCTAATTTATGTGAATCATTTATGTTTGTCACTTCATAGATTATTATAAAATAAAATGTTCAGAATATGAGAAGACAAGTCACATTGCAATGTAGTCACTAAAGGTGTAGTTTCATGATAAAACTGTCTCAGGAAAGGTTCCCACTCTGTCACTCTTTGCTCTGCTTTCAAGATGGAGCTGTGCTCCAGAAGCTACATTATGGCCAGTTCTAAGCTAAACACAAAGCCCAAGCTAATGTATTTACTCCTGGGGAAGGCTTAGCCTGGGCTTACAGCAGGCAGACCTAACGGGCTTCATAGCTGTCAGATAAGTTTGCTTATAGCTGGGAGCTTGGAGCATGAGTGGAGCGAAGAAAGATCTGTATTCATAATTGTGTATGAGCCCCATGTTAATAAACTGTCCAAATGCAGTGTATGCAACTTTCACTCTTTTCTATGAATGGCTAAAATTTTCCAGTAGATTTTTGTCTTGCTTTTAAATAAATCGTGTATATGTTTGAATTATAAATTATATAATTGTTTTTAAAAAATTGCTTTAAAAATTTCCATTTTTCAAGAGACACAAGGGATTTATTTTGTTTTCCTCCTCATTAGAGCTAAATTTTCTAAGAAACCATGCAGTTCCATGCTAAAACATTTCAGAAAGTTCATCATTTCCAGAAGAGTTAGATCAAAGAAAGTGGTCTGGTGTTTCTAAGAAACTGAGAGCACTGGCATGTGTGTGAAATTCCACTCCTCTCCCGCTGTTAGGTCCAGAAATTAAGTAGGTCCACCTGGCAAACTCCATAGTTTTTAATATTTATATCTTATCCTTTGAAAGAATGGAATCACTGTTTTGCCTGTTTGTTTTTAAGAAAACAGCTGGGACAAGGAACTACTTCTTCTTTTGAGGAGCAAACATGGAAAATAAGAGACTTTTCTTTACTGTGTTCTTTGGTTTAAAGACACCTTATCCTAAACCTAACTGGAAAACTACTCTGATCTGGAAAGCAGCCTAATTGCTAGGGTCTAGAGCAAGTTCAAATAGTGAACCCTCCTTCCTTCCTCCTGCTGCAACTGTAATGCTGTCCAGAAATAAATCACAAGATGCATAAAGAGAAAATTGTGAATCTGGGAGTAAAGGAGAGGCTGACAATACACCAGAAAGTGGGGAGGAGGTCTCCAGTTTTTGTTCCTAGATCTAGGATTTTAAATTAAATTGGTACTGGTGGGGAAAAAAAGAAAGAAAGTAAGACACTCTCTCTCCTTACTCTATACCTACTGTCTATCCTGTACTCACATCACCAAGAAGCCCATAGGAAGAACATGACTTAATCCTTCAAGCCTCCAGTCAAAACTTCAAGTTTCTTGGATATTTGCTGTAGTCATCAGGATACTTGTCTAGCAGATCTGTTTCAAAAAGAAAGGCCACAAGCAAGGAAACGTCCTTTAAGTGGTCAGCCCTGTCATTGTTTGCTCAGATCATATGAATTTCGGGATCTTCAGGGCAACAAGGCAGAACATGAAACACAACTGAATGGGGACTGATCTGAGATGGACTCTAGATGCTTGTGCTGAGACAGCTTGTGGACTGCAAAGGAAGTGTGCTGCCTCCAGAACCCTTCAGGCCTGCATGGAGCCAGGAGGCACAATGGGTTCAGGGATTTAAGCCTTCAGGATTAAAATGTAGCTAAATCTGTATTTAAAGCCTGCCTAAGCATTTTCTGTGACATCTTTATAGCATCCAACATATATATATAGGACCAGCCTGTCTCACTAAGGTGATCCCAGGTATTTCTTCTGATTTCACTAAGAGCAGGGTAAATCCTAAATTGGACTGGAATGTGGTATCTTTAAATTTAAAACCATACCACCCTTACCACACAGATTGCCTGAGCAATCTCACTAACCACAAAGGAAAGGAAAAAAAGGTTTGCTGATATGTAGCTGTCAGCACCAGTCACTATAAATCTTCACTCTTGGATCTCCTCGTAACTTCAAAAATGAAAATTGCCTTCTTACTTTTTTTCTTTGTCTTTATTTAAACATGGATAAACCAAGCATGGTCTACCCTGAATATTGGTACAGATATCATGTAAAACCACTGATTAAGTGTCTGTACAGATTACCTTTTAATATTAAAAGTTTACCTCAGGTATTTTTCATGTTTATGTTGTTGCTTCTCACTTGTACTTCTTTTTGAACATGCATTAATCAGTCTTCATGAACAGAAGGTGAGAGGAAAAAAGCATCTACTAATAGTTATATTCATTGTGACTAATAGTTATATTCATTGTGCAAGTGTCAAATACTTCTCTATATATGAGGTAATAGTTTCTTGGTTCTATCATAGTTTCTATTACATTTTTGTTTTTCTTGTGCATTCAGTATTTCCCAATAAACATAGATAGGAACGAAAAAAATTGGGGAAGGTTAACACCAGCAATCAAGAATTATTCTTTCTTGCAGCTAATGAAATTCCTTGCATAAATTTCTAAAAAGAGATTAATGAGGTAATAATGAAATAATCCATATAATAGACTGCTGGACCACTGACACTGACTGATTGGACTACTGAGAGCATAAAAAAAAAATTTTGGCTCTTTTTAAAATAAGCTTTTCTATCTATCATATTTCAGGGTGAAATATTCTTTAAATTAAGAATTTATAATGGAAATGCATTGTACTCGTACATGTTGTATGTTGACATACTTTCTGTGTGGTGTTGCAACACACAATGCAGCGATATTATATTCTTTGTGTTTCAGCTTTCTATGAAACATTAATCTTAGACTCTAGCGAATACTGAAGCTCCTTTGTGCTTACCAAAAATAGCATCTGAGTTCTTGAAATGAACTATATGGGGTTCCAAACTTTGATATCAGTACGACTTATCCAACAGGATACACCTGTCGATGTTTTGTGAAGGTGCAGGTCATTGTGCACCCTGAATCTTGGTTTCCTGCAGCTCATGACATTGTGAAACATGCTGCAGCTGCCTACGCATGTTCTAGTTTCCTTCCAAAGTCAGACTCCAGCCAGATATGTACCCACAGAAGAGTACTGTCGAACTTCATACAAAACATGTATCCCATGCATGACTGATTCAATTCTTTGATCTGGCAACAATGCTGCCAACATCCAACATTATCATCAAGGCTTTCCAAGATTCAGAAACCAGATGGGCTGTTCTTTTGCTTGAGAAGCCTCCCCCCAAGATGTCAATCTACTAGGTCAATCTATGCTCAGAAACATTCACAACAGATAGCAACTTACCCAAGTTGCTAGAAGCACAAAACACAGCATTCGTTGCCATTTTCATTAAGAAAGGGTTTCATTCACTTAGTGGCCACATTGATCTCTACATTATCCTTATTAAATTAGAAGTTTGTGTCACTTCTGGCAAGGTATGATGCCTGGGTTCAGTTCCTTTCTGACTGACTCTATAACCTCCTTACTATCATGTCAGTCCCTGGCAGCTAAAAGTGGCAACAATGGATTTCTGCATTTTAAATTCTATGGTCACTGTAAAAAAGCAATCATCTTTCTGCACACAAAGTATGGGCTCTGAATCCCATCCTCTTCACTGTAAGTATAGGGATGGTAAGTGGATAATAGTGCATTGTAGAATTCACTTTTTAGTCATGCATGTCTGAGCTATACTCTACTTGCTTTTCATACTTTTGTTGTTGAATACCATAGTAAGAGACAATTCCTGCTGTGCTGATCATTCTCACTTTAAAACACAAAGTATTTGCTATAGAACAGAGAGTTTAAATTTCTTTCCATTTCATCCAGCTAACCTCAGTGCTTGACTTGCAGAAAGCTAACCATGAAATAAGAACCTACACAACAACATTTTGTGGCTTTCTATTCTCAAGACCTTGGTAACTTTAGAAAAGCGTTTGTTTTTTTCAGTTTAAGCATGCCAGAAGTGAACTAGTGTGCCACTGTGCTAAGCATGGTAGAAATCACTGGAAAAAAGAGTCTTCTGCCCCAGAGAGCTTGTAATCCAAGTGTAAGAGAAGAGGGGATGTGTGGAAATTGAGGGAAAAAAAAGGCAGGGGAATTGATGAGACACAAGCATCTTCTTACACCATCAGTTGAATCAATGAGTATCATGGCTGCGGAAGTAGTTCTGCTATTGAACTAGATTAGAAATATTGACATATTTACATAAAATCTTAACTAACACATTTTACTATTTGAATAACTTCAGGACAAATACCCATCTGGACTGGTTCCAACAGAGCTGGGGGGCTCTGACACTTAAGAGCAGACACTTAATCATGACAGCTTTATATACTTCATAATGTCATACCAAACTGAAATGAATTAATGAGAGAAAGAAAGAAAAATCTAAAACTTTCAGAGTCCTTTCAGTAAATCTGTACCTCAGTTAAGTAAATATTTCCTTTTTGTCATCAGCAATTAGTATACAACAAATCCAAGGGAGAACAGGATAAATAAGTAATTGGTAAAGTAATAATCAAAAGCAAAACTTTACAACCTTCTTCATGTTTGAAAGATTTCACTCTTGTCAGTTGCTGGATCCACTGTGTTTAAGGATGTGCTTCCCACACTCCAAATACTTTGGTCAGTTTTGTAATAATGCATTTGACTCACATTCACTGAGGAGGGAGCTGAATATATCATTCCATGATACTATGGTACAGATGCACACAGTAAAAATTACAAGAATTCTTAAAATTGGCTTTTAAAAAGTCTGGTTTGATTTATCATTAAGTCGTCAATAGACAAAAAGCAGAAATTAACCCCCACACACACAACCCAAGACTGAAAAGACTTGCAGAAGCAGGATTCATTGGGAGGTAGGACAACAGAAAATGTCTCTTTTCAAAAGAGAATGAAGAGAAACTTCCAGATATTTGGTTCAATAAAACAGGTGAGAATGAATCACCTATGTGTGCCTATGACTTTGTGGGTAACCATTAAATAGTCCAAGTGTATGCTAACTTATACAGGAGATAATCCATATATGTATAAAGCACAAGAAAAGGTGCTATATCACATTTTGACATGTATTCAAATATTATACATATAAAATGTTGAATAGGAATGACAATTCCTAGGAAATGTTCCCTCCTTTGCTTCTAAAGCACTACCTGAACTCAGGCAAATCCTTCACCTTAAATGATATTATTTTCCTATTTATAACTTTATATTCTTCACAGGATTACTCTGTATGAGAATCTAGATAATGTTTCTAAAGCTTTCTGGTATTCTTCAATGAAAAATGAGGCACTAAAAAGCCAGACATCAGTAAACCAAATAAAAGAAATCAGCTCTGTCATGAAAAAAATTACTGGAAGTGCATTTTATTTTAAACATTTACTCAAGTGTTTTTTTTGGAGTTGGTTCTGTAGCATCACATTTATTTTATTATTCTACATTTTAACATACTGCTATTTGGAATTTGTGGGAGATATGGAATACGTAGGCAACCGTGTTAGCATATTTTTCTTTTTTTTCTTTTCCTGGAAGACATTGGAAAGACTATTTGGCAAGTAAATAGCCTATGAATTTATTGTACATAGAAGAAACAGACTTTAGCAAACAGTTTTTTTCTGGCTAAGGTTTTCTTTTTTTTATTTATCGTTCATAGATCATAAAAAAATTCACAATTTCAGGTCATATCTTTAATATGAAGACCTTAATAAATCCAGAATAATCCAAATCACCCCACATTCTTCCTGCTCAAAATATGAGACACAGTGCCATGCATTTCATGATCAGAGCACTAGAGCATCATAACATGTCTGGATAAATCCATGGTATCTACATAATAAAAAGTTAATAAGAACAGAAGAACTGCGCTTTTTTGTTGTTTTATGAAAGTTCTCCAATCTGCTGTAGCACAACAACATGGATTTGACATTTTTGTTTCAAAAGCTCTACAGTTCTTTAAAATAGTCACACTATATGTGAGTATTGAGACTAAGAAAAATGAGTACTTCAAAACTAGTAGAAATAACAGAAAAAAAGATACATCGCACAGTCCATAATCTATGCTTGTCAGCAACATTCTGACAGTGAACTAAACGCTTGTGTAGATTAACATGTAATCTGATTTGCAGTAATCAACCAGAAGCAAAGGGAGCATGAAATAAAATATTTGTAGTAATCTCTCAGTTTATTTTATATATTTACCCACAATACAACAAAAACAACTCAGAAGATCTGCTTAGATGTTCAAGCAATATAACTGTGATGATTCCTACTCAATTTTAAATGGTTTCATTTTTGGCAGAATATGTTAAAATCTATTGTAGGGACAATGTGGAGAGTTCAGGTAGCCTATCTAGCTCTAGGCTAGCTAGTTTAGACTTCACATAATTTTTTATAAAAACATGACTTGTTCGGATGAGACCCTCTTCATGCATTTTTCTTTTTCTCACTAAAGCCTATCATTGACATATACAAAACGTAACAAGAAATTTCCAGAGTTTCAGGCTGAAAAAGTCTATTTATTGCAAAGGCTGATATATTTTAGGAGCTTTTCCCACCAAATTGTTTACTGGTCATGCAGACCAGTAGAAAATCTAGTAATCTGAGCAATATTTACATAACCTCACAAACGCAGACTTGATAATCAACACTAATAATGCTCTAGATATTTGAGATGGTTATTTAAGTGTTCCTTTGCTATTAAATGCAAATGAGTTGGACCAGATGATCTTTAAGGTCCCTTCCAACTCAAACCATTCTATAATTCTATGATTCTATAAATGTCTCAGTATTACATTTCTAGAATTTAGATTGTCAGGACAAACAAATTAATTAGGAGAATAAATATAAGTTATTCCTTTGAAAATACACTGAATTGAATACACCCATCATTTCTCTTCGAAAGTGATATAAGTGATTTAAATGATTTAGGATAAACAGATTGGTACCAGGTTTTTGTGCTTATTTGAGCTAAGAATATTGATGATCTTGCAGCAATAAATATTAAATCTAGCCAAAGAGGAATCACCTTCCAAACCCAACCATTTTACTTTCGCTTTGTGTTGAAACTTTCTAAATATTTCTGAAGACTCATCTACCTGACCACCAGGCATATGCTGCAGGTCAGCTTCAGCATCAAACTGTATGAAAAATGGAAAGCCTGTTCCTAGATCAGTTCATCTGTGAACTGAACACTCTTAAGGAGGCCCCGCTCAGATTTCTGGTTCCAGGGCAGGGAGCCCTGCACCACAGCTTCAGGCTTCATGTGGCAGAGCAGGGAGCCAGGCTTGGATCCAAGACAAGACACTGAGGGTGCTAAATCTGGCAGCTAGATCTGCAAGCTTGTGCAGCTTATTGCCCCAGAGCTGCAGGTCACCGAAGGATGATACTCCACGATCCCTAATGTCACTCATTTTTACAGGTAGAGAAACCATGAAAGGAATGAAGCAGCTTACTCGGAGGCCACAGAAAAGTTCAGAGCTAAAACATAAAGAGTCATCTCGCTGAGGCTTGTGGTAATGACTGGACTATGGACACCACCATGGCAGTGCAATCTATTCCATGTCTGGTGCTGAGCAGGTTTACGCTCTTCTAAATAGTAGTCAAGCCTAGCAAAGTAAAAATTCTCTATTGCAGATCTAGCTGTCGAAGATCTGTTCTGTCCTGATCTATTCCGTTCAGGTTCTGTCTTCACTTCAACACTACTGGAAGAAGGAAAGAGATACACCCATTCAAGAAAGAGGCTGGTCTTGAAGTGCACACAATTCTGCCGAAATAATAGAGAGGAGAGTAAGCCAGGTTGCATATTCATCTTTGAAAGCTACAGAAAACCACCAAATCAGGTCTCTTTCAAAGCAGTCATTGATGCCACATGGCACTGTGCCAAGGAACTCAGCAGTCTGGACACTTTTTTCAATGACCCAGTATTTTCTGAGCTATTTGAACCATCTGCTAACTGGTTCAGTCAAGGGCAAGAGGGTAGACATCTGAGACACCAATTATGAACTGATATTTAAGGGGAAAATACTGTATCAGGTGGAAACAATCCATGTAGCATAAGAAATTTAATAAAGTCAGTCCCATTCACAGAACTGCAGCATTCAGATTTTCTCTCCTAACTCCTTGTCAAAATATTTTCAAATGGGTCAATGTATGAACAAAGCACTGTAAAGTTTTTAAAAGAATGACAGTGTCTTCAGAGTTTTAAGGGTTTTAAAAGAAAGTAACCCAACCACTTGCAAAGTACAAAGAGACTTCTATTCAAAATAATTTTTAAGTCTTGCTATATGGTTTCATATTCACCACTGTGTGTATGTATAGTAGTTCCTCTATGCTGAAATAGAAACATATCACACTGCATGGATATTTCTTCAGTAATATTAAATGTCAGGTGAACTTTGAATTTGGCAGAATTTTAATAATAGAGTAAAAGAAAAAAAATATATGTATATAATCTTAGATTAAAATAAATAGTGGTTATAATATTTGTCTGAAGCAAAATTTATTTAATTCACTTGGCCATGGGTTTGCAAGAGCATATTAATGCTGTTTAAAACTATTGCCTTAGATTTAATATCAGGTTGAATAAACTATCATATGTAATATACAAAGATACAAAGATCTTTTCCACAGTTGTTCTTCAAGCACAGTCAGGAATTTTATGTTTTTAGTGACCTGTAGATCTTGCACACACATATTTTAATCAGCTTAGCTCCTGTGCTTGACTCAAGAAAATATGACAGAAGTTTTTAAGTTAATACCTGAATTTCGCATATTCTAATCTAGGACTTCAATTTATTTCGTCTATATCTGGTTTTTGAAACAATGGCTTCTAACAGTGTCATTTTCCATTTTATAACCAACTTCTGTTGCAGGCAACTGAAATAGATACTTTTTCTTCCTTACTTCCTTCTAAATTCTTACAAGCTTGAATTGCCTTTAAGTTTCTCTTTTTCTTCTTCTTGTTCTCATATTAAACCAATATTTTTTTCCCTTGAGTGTTTCCTCTGCCTGCTGTAAGACAATATTTCTGCCCTGTAAAACCCAGCACTAATATTATAGTGTATCTGTCCATTTTCTCTTACCATTAACCTTTTCTCATCTTTTCAATACACATTTACGCACTAGGCTTTGTATATTTTTAAGAATTACAACTTTCTATCTGTGATCCTCCCAGTAATTAAATGTTAAATTAACTTTTTAGGCTATAATTAAGCTAGCAGGGACACTGTAATATTTGCTGCATTTAACAATAACATCTGCATCTTGGCTGTGCTTTTGTTTTTCTACCAAAAGACGCATTCTGCAATGGGTAACATGAAAAACAGCCAAGTAACTGTAGCAGACAAAACTAATGTACTACATAGTGGTTTCCTGTTGAAAAATTATTGTTGGCATTTATTTGCGTCTGGCAAGTTAGCCACATTCAGGTTTTGCCTGGGCTTTTCCCAGGAGGAAGAGACACTAGTGATGGAAGTATGGGTTTCTTTTTTGGTGCTTATTTCCTATGAAGGTATAAATCCATTTTTCCGGAACATAACAGGAATCAAAAGGGGCCGTGTCTTTACATCATGCCTCTTCAGCAGCATTCAGCACCCACCTCTCTCAGGAACAATTTTTCAGGAGGACAGCCTCCTCCTGTCCCTCACCCTCTCTGCCTTGACTGTACTGACAGGGCGAGCACATGTTGTCACAACCAGAAGACAGATGCCTCTGTGAGATAACATAACATAACATAACATAACATAACATAACATAACATAACATAACATAACATAACATAACATAACATAACATAACATGCCTGAATATTTGTCTAAATGTATCAGATTTGGCTGTCTGCACAAAACATGAGTTGGTGAAACTGGTGACTCCACATGACTTGGTGCTTCTCAGTCATGCCAGCTCTGTGACTTGTGGTACCCTCTTTACCCAAGGTGTTGGGGTCGATGTAGCTTGAGAATTAGCACGACTAGGAGGCTGCTGGTAAAAGACAGCTAAAAATAGCCATTGAGAAAGATCCGATAGCACATGGTGTGGGTTAGCAAAACAAGATGTGTTCAAGGACGCGGAGGCGGTCTGTTGCTATTGGCGTTAGTGCATAGTTACCAATTATAAGGGAATGTGGGGCGTGTGAACAGTGTGTGATTTATGTCTGTAGCCTATCCGATGTAAGCGTAATCGTGTGTCCAGATGTGGCAAATGTATATAACGGCAGAAGCGGGGGAATAAAAGTATCCAGCTGTGCATCTTACCAATGCGTGTGACAGTTGTTCCCGTCCTTTCACAGATGCTGAGACCCGGCACCAAGGTAATTGATATGATCTACATAAAAAAAATTCTCACATAAGAAAAAGATTGGTTTAGCCCTGTTGACTTCAGAAGTCTAGCTTATAGCGTGAACTCATGAAAACCAGCATCAGTACAATCAGGCAGGCAGCATTGTGTAGAGGCAGGAGGAGGCATTGAGAGGAATGACACTGGCAGGCAAACTAAACCAGATTTGCCATTGAAGCCAGTTTGTCATCAAACAGCCTGAAGTTAACACTCTAACTGAGATCATTCACGTGGTTTTGTGTGCTTTAACTCATGCACAACAACTTCATACCTGTAGATATTTGTCTTAATTTTCCTGAGTGTCCCCATACAAATGGATTTTCATTACACCAGGCTAAGCTGCAAAATGAGAAACCTTTGATAAACATGGTTCTAGGCTGTCCTATCATGATTTTGAAAAAAATCAGGGAAATGTTACTTGCATAGAAAGTATATGAGTAAATGAGAGTTAAAAAAAAAAAAAAATGTAGTTGAAAATAAGCTACCTAAATTCATTTCAAATTTGTAACTATATTTGGACATTAACTGGAATGGTAACAGGAACTGCAGTTGAAAATTCTACGCAAAAGGTATTTTTGCATAGCTAGGTCAAAAATTTCAAGAAAATTCATTGATACAGTGCAGGAAATCTCCAAGGGAAAAGTGTTCATCCCCAGACTACCTTTATGTTGACAAATTACATGTGCCTATGATCACTTTCTGACATAAACTCCAAAACACAATTAATGGATCTTGACTCCACTATGAAACTCTCTTATACGCAAAAAGAGGGCAGCCACCTCCAGACTCCCTGTTGAGAACAGACATTGGCTTATATGAAGCTATAATCCTTGCTTAAGAACTGTTTGGTGGAGTGCTAGAGTAGCACAGTCCCAAAGTCTAACTTGTCCCTTAAAACAAATGATTCACAGTAATTGGGAATGTTCCTCTTACAGGCATAAGCACAAGGTAATTAGAATACAAGCCTAATGTTTGATGTGAGGGAGTGGGAGAGAGAAGTAAAGTCACAATGGTTCCCATTAATACTCTAAGCACCAGGCAGTATCTAAGCTTTGATCTATTTATGCAGTTAAAGAAAAAAACAGAAAATACACTATACATTCTTTAAGCATACATGTAAATCTAAAGTAATAGGTCATCCAGATTAATCTCTACGTAGAAAAGAGCTGATCCTACTTTTCCTGAAATATTTCCTACTAATTCTTGATAGGGTTGTAATTATTAATACACTTTTTAAATGTATATGTGCTTCAGTAAGAACTGCTCCTTTTTTCTTTGTGATGATACTAAATAGTTCAATCAAGTCATAAAGACTGCTCCACATAATACTTCTCATTCCATAAAAGTCTGTATTTGTAGGGGCAGTAGAAAACCAGAGCAGATATTTGGTTAACATCAATCATGATGTATTACATCATTAATTAGATGGACCTACTAAATCCAGGAGCTTCTTTTGAATTTCTAGCTTTACAGCAAAAGGCTTAATAATCCTGTGACTTTTGGTCCTTTGAATTTTCATCAGTAATGCAAAAATAAATTGATAATTCACTCTAGCAGTTATGATGAGGTATTACTCTTGGATATAAAGGATGGGCTGTGTCATTTTTGAACATGTGGTTTATTTTTAGTTTAAAATATAGGGTTTGTATTGGGTATCAGAAACACACCTGTACTAAGGACATCTGTGCAGGATGCTACTGATTGCTGTTCTAGTCTGTTTTCCTTCCTAAAGATCAGTAATGTAAGAAAGAGACCTTTGAAGACCTCATAGATTCAGAACTCCTACATGCATATACTGTATGGCTTAATGTCTTCATTAGGAACACATTCTCTCCTCTTAGTTAAGGTTTGAGGCAATACATTTTATGAAAGGAGAGACGTGAGAATGTATTAGCAAGACAAAAAACAAGTGACAGTACAGGGATGATATAGTAGGGACTATCACTAACTTAACCTGTTCTCTTCTTAGACATCCACCACTTGCTGTTGTCTTATACAGAAAACCAGAAATACTTAATCTGCGTTTGTGCTGCCATTCCTGTTCTTGTCTTAGTTAATAATAATTAATGAGACAATTTTTTATGGATCATTACTTAGCACTGTTAAGACAGTGGTAATGATTTAGAGATGAAGCAAAATATTTCTGTTGAATGAGCACCATGAACCACTACAGTTATGAGCCGAAATATTTTTGCTTTAAAAAAAAAGAAATTAACACTCAAGATATATGTAACTCCTTGACTAATATCGATTGATAGCTGGACAGCTAATTAATCAGTCAATAGATTATTGAATTTGCTTTTTTGGTAAACTATTCTCTAAATAATAGCAAAACCACCAATGGACAACCTAAATATGCTTACCTTAATAGCTCTAATAAGCATAGAAATACAGGATTCTGACATAACATGGTCATCTAGTCCATTTTACTGCTTCAGGTGGTGTAACAGTGTAATATGAAGGAAATCAATAAAAAAATAATAATTTTGACAGCATTAGTTTTTGCCAAAGTTTCCTTCCGACATGGCAGTGATGATGCATTAGTTATGTATTCTCCCCGATAAATCTCGGGCTGAGGAGCCGAGTGCTGTAGCTTGAATATGGCTCAGCAAAGACTGGAAATATGAGGAAGAATCTCTGTTTCTTGGGATTATGAAAGAGTAGTTCCATCTATTTAATGGTCCTTGATGTTATTTAAACTCCCTGAAAAGTACTTGCTTCTCTGAAAAGAAGTCTTCTCTTCAGCATGCACCCAGCTTCCTTTAGCTGAGGCTTCTGTACCTAGACCCACCTGCTACCTTCCCAACCCAACGTCCTTAAGATATTCTACAATAATAGCGTGCAAGAATTCATTAGCACCTGAGTTCCAACTGCTTTTGTTACACTTACCAAAGGAATGGGTGGCATTTTGCATTAAAGTGTCCACACATTTGTACAGCTGTAATAATGAACAATAAGGCCCTATAATATATTAGACATTTTCAGCAAACTTGAAACTACAACAAGACAAAGTTCTCTATTTACAATTTTATTGTCTATAGGCTACACCAAAAGCATAAAGTTACTTAAGTGTTTCAGAAAAGCCTCAGGTCATGAAGCTCTAACATGTTGAAGCTGTGCAGCAGAAAGACACAACTGAGAAGACAGTTAATATTTCAGTATGAGTCTTTCTACCTAAACAGAACAAAAAGTAGATGGGTATGTGCTTTGGGGTAGTAGAATATGAATTGCACAATAGCACAGATTTTTAGTATGATTGCTTATGACTGTAATGTAATAGGGGAAATGAAACTTTCGCATAAGTAATCAGGTTCTATAATTGCAAGCTCAATGACACCACTGAAAGATTTATGGAGCAGACGAGGCATTAGGTGGATCAATACAGTCCTCCAGGCCCAGCGGTATTATCTTCTTTACTACTTCTTATCTCCTTCTAAGAGTGCTAATTGTACCCCAGTGCCTCATGGATTTAAGGCTTACATTCTGTTGAGGAGTGGTCTATGAAAAATTATTGAAGATAAAAACTTTATGAAGCAGAATGAAATCCAGTTAAACCCACACCTGCTACTTGATTTATGTTTTTAACCTAATTTCAGACTCCAGCGTGGTGCTTACAGTGTTCGTTTTCTGTTACCGGAAATCTTTGAGTCTCGCTATCAGCACCTGGCAGACAGCTGGAAACGTACAGAGACAGAGATTTCAAAGCATACAACAATTTCTCCTTGAAGAGTTAAAAATACATAGGGTACAAGGTGCATTGTTTACTCTGTACTTTATTCCATGCGTTTTTACAGTACTTCCAAGACTTTAACACCAGCCTTCTGTTTCCTGTAAGACAACAGCTTTAACAGAGAACAGAAGATTGTTCCCTCCCTGAATAGCTCTATATTACTGAGAAATTAAAAAGCACTTTTGTGATATGAAAGGACTAAATTCTAGGCTAATGTCTGAATTAGCATAAAGTACCTCCCAAAGCTCTAACTTCTAACCTCTTTTTGACCTGTTTTTACTAAAGATGTTCCTTTTTTCTCCAAGAAAAAAAGGCAGCTAAATATATTCTGTTCTTCTCAGCAGCATACAGATTTCAGGAAGATGAATTCCCACTATATGGAAGGGCATGATTTTTCAAACCACAGAACAGAATCAGGCTTACTAAATAGTTCCTTCTAACCAATTTTTGCAGCTGCACAAAGTTTTACAAGATCTTACCCAAAACTAGGTAGAACTTTCAATAAACCATTATTTTAAAGGCATAGTTCAGTTGGTATAAAACTGCTTGTCCAGAAAAATCTTAAAGGCTTTTCAGTACAGTAGAACTAATAAGGGGTTCCCTTTTGAACCCCCCCAGAGCATGGGACCTATTGAAAAGACAGCCCTTATGACAACTTTTGAAGCACTGTGTGAAGTGCAAGAAAATGTGTATTCCAAAAAGAGTCAACAAATCGGTACTTTGAAGGACAAGTATTTTGGAGAAAATCTGTTACAATAAATTGGATTTATTTTAAAGACAGCTGTCTGTAAAAAAAGTTACAATTGGAAAGTGAATTTTAAAAAGTCTTAAGAAAAAAGATCCGAGTTCAACAGGGTATACTCTCTTTACAACTTTTACTGCCTTGGGAAAGGATTTAGACAAAGGCAATTAGGGTACTTAACTGGCTCACACTGGCATGAGTTAGTCAGCTAATAGCCCAGTACTGTCACGCTCTTTTTTTTCATTTCTGTAGTTGGTGTCTTTTTGCATCCTAAATGCCAGCTTCCCTATAGACACCAATTAAGCTCTGGGGGTTTTTCTGATTTCTGAAAAGCTAGAGCAGTTCTTTCAAGACAGGCCTTGGAGAAAAGAAAATGTATACTTCACTTTTTTAAAACAGTGATTTAGCTGTGGCAGTGAGAACTTATCTTAATGTAACAGTGAGATCTGCACTTTGAGTGGGATTGAATCTCTCAGTCTAAACCATTAAGAGGGAAAAATTAGGACAAATTTAACTCAAGAAGATCCTTGGGGACAGTGGAATTTTAAATACATATTTTGCATGTGAAATTCATCCTTTTGCTGAGGGAACAACTAAAAGTGATCTTTCAGCTATTTTCTTTTCCTTCCTATTCTTCAGAGTTCCTTTTGTTCATTTACTTCCACCCCATATACTCTGAGCTTCAGACACCAGCACACATCCCAATATATTCTTAGATTCACTGCTCTTTGTTATAACTAATGTCACACAGTTAATCCCCTTAATCAGTTCATTGTTCAGTTCTTTCCACACAAGGATTAGCCCACAACAGTTCCTCAAATTATCAGCTAATTTCTCCCTCCAGCACAGCCATGTGTCACCAGCTGCACTCTGTGTGGACTGTAGGACAGTTAAAGCTCAAGTCAGAAAAATGGGACCCTGGGAAACTATGACCAGGAAAACATGATTTTAGAAAGGAGGAGAAGTCTGTTTCTGCTCTTTTCTTGCTTCCCTGTCATCTCCCTACCTGGGTTTCTGCGTTTTGGAGGAGACGAGCATCTCTCCATGGAAGCATTTCCCAAACAAAGTTTTCTAGCTCTAACAAGGAGTTTAGGAAGAATTTGAGGAAGAAGATTCATTGTCTCCTATTGACAAGTCTCGTTCTTAGGGTCTACTGAACCTGTTCTTCCCTCACATGAACCATTCCCAGTAAGTCTGCTCCTCATCACATTTAACTTTCCTACTGAGGCAGGTCAAATTCCACAAGCATTTTACATGAATATGCACATGCATGCATGTACACTAAAGCCTGACAGCCACACAGAATTAGGGAATTCGTGAGAAGTAGCAGAGGAGAGCCAGGGATCCTTGTAACTGGGCCTCCAAGGTGAGAAGGGGTGTTTCAGTGCATCCCGGGAGCTGGACGGCTGTGCGTGTTGAAGGACACACAGCATAACTGGCTGCGCTGAAGGGCATGTGACTTAGTGCAGGGCACAGTGGTCTAGGAAGTGCAGTCTTGTGAGGCAATATCCAGTGATAAACAAACTGCCTGACCTTGTAGTAGTACAAAACCTTGAAGAGATTTAAGACCTCATAAATGTACAAAAAAAAAATCTCATCCTAAAATGATAGAATTTTCAGAAAGATTTCATAGGATACTCATGCCTTCCACATCAATGTTACAGTCTTGTTCTGTTTAATTACCAAGTGTCACGTCACTGGTTAAATAGTTCTTTAAATACCTAATTATTTAATAAGAAAACAAATAAAGAAATTTTATTTGACTTAAGATTTCAAGGGGAAAGAAGAATCAATTATTCTTAATGTAACAGTTATTTACTTAGTAATCATTTACCTGTTTTGGAAATGTTGATAGGCTTCAGAGTCAGCTTTGTTTGGGTTAATTGAATACTTTTAATTGAGACAACTGAACCCAACCCTTATAACTGCCCCAAAGGCAGCACTTGGTTAGAAAAAGTTCAAAGAAAATTAGTATTTGAAGTACAGCGTATACTCTGTTGGTTTGCCAGCTGAATTAGTACAGAGATTAACAATTACACTTTAGAAAACATTGACATAAGTTTAATTCCCTTTTTTGGACGAGTTTACTAGTCAAGTTAATTGGTGACCGTCCCTAAGAAGGGCAAAAATAGTAACTTCATTATTTATTATAGCATTTCACAGAGATAACTCTAAATACATGCAAAGACTATACTCTCAGAAAGTGTATGTTTTGCTACTGTATCATGATAGAACTATGTTATGCTACTTCAGAAGACATGTAAGTATTATCTGTTTACAAACAAAAATGCTGTTTCCTACAGAGAAATTTCAAGGTGTGTCAAACAACTAAAACTTCAAACATTTCCCAAAGATACTGAGTCGCTTACATTATCTTCTCCCTCTGTTTGATTTCCACAATACAAGTCAAAATGAAACTTTGTTTGCAAATATATCCAGGGAAACAAAGTTCATGATGATTCATGAGAAAGGTGCTCAGAAGCCATGTTGAAACACAGAGTGATTTTGAGTCTGAAATGGAAAAAAGACAGTATTTGGAAGCGGAACACTACAGAGACAAAAAAATAAAGAATGAGGTTAGGAAAATGCTACTGTCTGGATATCTTTATTTTTTATGACAGTCCCTAACAAGTTCATAATTGGCCCATAAGTACAGAATTTTATAGCATGTCTGAAAGTCCCAGGCTTTGAAACACCCTTTGGAGACCAGGGGAACAGTGAAACAGGCCCTACCCACGAAACACTTCTGTTTTGTAAATAGCTTTTGTTTCCTCTGTGCAGAGAGGATCTTCTGATTTTTTTTCTCTGGTGTCACACTAGTGCCAGTGCCTACCCTTTGAAATCCTGAGGATCACAATATACCTGAACAGCACTCCACAACTTAATTGCTGAGTGCCAAACTGTTATACTCCTTATGTACTGATTCACAATTTGTTTAACAAAAAAATTCTTTAGTTCTGTAAACTCTGAAGACAGAACAGGTGCTTAGGTCAGCTAACCAGTCCTGCAGACTTAGAATAACAGAATTTAAAGAATTACGTTCCAGTATTTCCCTTTGAAATGTAAGAACTTGTGTTTGATTGAGGCATGGATGTGCTATGAATTCAACAAAATCCAGTTTCTGCGGTGAAAACATTAAGATACTTTAGATACAACATTTTTCATCATGTTCTTTGTAACTATTGATCACCTTTACAATTTAAAAGGTATGACATTTTTCATTTTAATTCTCTACCACGAGTCTCCTTTTTTCTTTGTATGTGAGATTAAAGATACATTTAGTATACAGGATTTTCTGCCTATCAAGATATTTAAATAATAATCAGATCACTTCTCAGTCTTTTATTCATGAAGTATAAAGACCGAGTTTGTATAATCACTGAATTATGTAAGAATTTAGTTTGAAAGGAAGTTCTGCAGCTCATTTAGTCCAACAACCTGCTCAAAACAGGGATATCTTTGACAATGCTGGTCAGATCGGTCAGAACTTGTCCAAACGAGTGTTGAATATTCTGAAGGACAAAGCTTCCACAACATCTCCTGGCTGCCTATTCCAAGATTTGCTCACTCTTACTGTGAAAATATTTTTTAACACCTGCGTTAGAATTTCCTTTGCTACAAGTGTGGAAGTGCTGCAAATCCCTCCTTTTAAGACATCCTCTCTGGCTCTGAAATCATGTTTCAGATCACTTTTTACACTTTCTCTGATTTCTCAAGAACTTTTTCAAAATTTCTGGTCACCAAAATATTAATGCTCTATTAATTGGATCCCCAATGCTGTAGACGTTGCTAAATCACTGAGCTGCCTGCATGCTTTCTGTCTGAATCTTTCTGTATGCCATTATGTCACACTAGATGCACTTATTATGTTTCGTGCACCATGACTGTCATATCCTATTTGAGTCATTGTTGTTCAGGGTACATAACCCACAACCCACAACAGTCTGCAGTCACTGGCCTTTAGAAGTATAGCTTTGACTGTTTGAAAACACATTTTATTTGAAAGCTCCTAGTTATTGAAAAAGTCTGGAGTAGTTCAGTATGGCCACATAGATTCATCACTATTTGTCACTTTATTAAGTCTTATTTCATCAACACCATTTTACAATACATTTTAATTTCAACAGCAGCAATTTTATATTTACTTCCAGATCATTCACAAAAACGTTCCATAACATTTTCCCTGGCACTGACTCCTAAGAAACCTCAGGCAGAAGCATACCATTTGGTGGGAATTGTCAGAGAATCTGCTTTAATCCATTTAATGTATGTTCTAATTGTCAAATGTTGATTTAATACTGTAATGTCATGGGGTATCAAGTCAAATACCTTACAAAACCCCTTTACATGTGTGTAACTGCCATCATAACCATTACTATGACTGCAAAATACAGTATCCAGGTTTTTCTAAGACCTGCTTTCACTAAAACCGAGTTGATTGACAGTAATGATATTCTTATCAATTAATTCTTTATTGACAAAATCCTAAATCAACTTTTTCAATGTTTTCCTTTGGTCTGATGCTAGACTAAGTAACCTATAATAATAATTAGAAGAGTTGTTTTCAAATAGTCAAACTGGTACTTGTTCAGTCTTCTGAAATTTACCTGCTCATCTGTGACCTACCTGTGAAAATGATTCTGCAAAAATTACCAACACATATTGCTTTCCATGTTACTGTAATTGTTCAGTCCCTACTTTTTGTAACTATAAGTGAAAATTGAAAAATTATTTTTCCACTATCAAAAAGCGCACAAGGTATTACAAGAAGTCTATACCCATTCAGACTACTACTTTTGAAAAACACTTGACTATGATAATATGATGCTGAACATAAAAATTTTAACCAAATTCAGTATATTCAAGTACATACTTCAGCTTATCTGTCAGATGGCATGACTGTATAGCACTTATTACACAGCTACCCGTACTAACAGGAATTTCGGTATCATTGAACACTTTATACGCTGGGTTGTGACACAATACTTTATAAACTGGATAGTGATACAGGGCAGAATGTCCTTTTACTTAGTTTGTAGTTTATAACAGGCTGCATTCAGTTCCACAACAGAAAATTATATTGCTGAAGACTCAAGTACTCAAAAATATTCAACTGATCTGCAGTGAAATAAATAAAATGGCTAAATATTTTTTACATTAACTGTTTTTATATATACTCGTTAATAATTATAAAGACACCATTTTTAATAAAGACTTCAATATAAAGACACAAAATCTGAAAGGTCTAAATTTGAGTGCCTGCAAGATACTAGCACTTCAGACAAGTTTTATTTGGCAGGGAAATCGTAGAGACATATGAGTATGTCCTCGTGTTAGTTATTCTTTAAGCAGACCTCTGATTGTTATCATCAGTGAAATCAATGCAGAAGTGTGTGAAAAAGAGAAAATTGTCTTTGCATTGTCAATGTTTAGAGTTTTAACTTAGCGTGTGGAGAACAAATGCCAGTTTGGGTGTTTTAGGGTCCCAAATAATATCAAAAGTTAATATTATTCAGTCATTCAAGAACAGCAGAAGTCCTGGGCCTGTGGTTTCCTACTTTTTAGAGACATCCCTGGCATCATGGGAGGAATTGACAAGAACTTGTGGAATGAGTCTGGGTCATCTAAGAATGAGAGACAAAATGAGTCAGTAATAGAAAATGGGAAAACCATCGATTTGTAGAGCTTACAAAGAGTTTTTCCCTTCTGCTCTTGCTAAAAGAATTTGATAAACACTTGTGAATCACTGTACGAGTTTGGAAAATTGACTGGTTTTCAACCAGATTTGTTCTGCCAAAGAATGAAAATTTTTAGCTTTTCATTGTGACAGCCAATTAGACTGAAAAACAGAAACTGGAGGGTGTGATATATTTGTGCTAATTTCTGGTGATTTCCAGGAATACTTTTGTGGCTGATAGATGTGGCATATCATTGCTTCATAATTCCACTCTGTTGTTGTTTGACTGTTGCCTGATTATTGAAAGTATGAAACTGCAGACAAGTTGTATAGAGAAAAGAAAAATTATCCTATGCAAGCCTTCTTCCATTAGAACAGGATTGCTCCTAGTTGTTAGTGCTGCAGTTCAGAAAATGTAGGAAGAAGTTTTTTTGGCTAATTGTAAAGACTACAGGGGTAGCAGGATATTCTGTAAAATAGAAAGTTAGATGGTTTACTCCTTATAAAAAGAAATTAAGATAAGTCTGCTGGATGAAGACCAAAGGAGAGTCACAGGCTGAAAAGTTCAGGAAACTAAAAGCTGTGTAAATACCTTGAATATTCCAAGTCATCAGCCTGTTCAGGTTTAATTATTTAATTTCTCGTTATGGACCAATACTCAGAAAGAGTTAATAGATCTCTTTTTTAAGGTATTTCATAATTTAACAAAATACAAGCTTGTGTTAGAGTTAAAATGTACCAAATTACAGTTCAACTCCAATTCAAATTAATAATTGTGTAATTAATAAAACAATATTTTTTAAGAATCAAGATGATAGAACAAAATAAAACATCACTATCACAACACTGCCAGAGCTGTGGCAGGTATTGGGTTTGAAGCTAGTTCCACAGAATAGCGGATGATATATATGCAATTAATTATCCTTTAATTGGTAAATGTATCATTAACATAAATTCATTATCCAAGGTAAGTTCTCACCACCTGGAAGTAGTATCATTTACTGAAAAATAAGGTTTGTCTTTCATCTGGTCTACAAAAAAAGTGGTTTGTGATATATAGTAGAAAATATAGAAGAGTGTAGTAGTATAGTAGAAAATGGACATTTCAATATAAATTAGATGTCCTTTATTGAAAATACTCTCATAAATAAATGATATATAATAAAGAATACAATTATCACTTACAATATAATTGTAAATACATATATATTTCTAATTTAATTGCAAGCAAATCCTCAGTGGGGATACTGGTTGCAGGGTTAGTACTTTTTTTATAAAAGTCTGAGCAACACCTGGCTTTTGATGCTGATATATAGACATTCATGGCTTTACATATTCAGTAGAGTCCATCAGCACATGATCTTGCATCTGTATGCTGAACAAAATCAGTATTCAGTCAACCAATAACGAAGGGATATTGCCAGATGGATCCTGCCAGGTGTTAGCAATTAGTTATTGATACGTTTTGGGGAATATTTAAAGGGATATTAAAATATAGTCTTCCTCCATGAGACTGCTGCATTATATTTATGGTTGCTGATAGTACGAGTTTTCCTTTTCTACCTTACACAAAATGTTCAAAACAGATCCATCTGAAGAAATCAAAGACATCCCCTCTGGCAGGTTATTATGTGGCCTGTTGAAATCAGGGTTTAGAAGAGATGATTTCAGAATGTGTTTTAGAAAGGAATAATGATAACATAGAAATGTGTTTTCTACTCTCCCCAGCTTGTTTGCAAGATTTTCTCTGCTCTTGTTTAAATGCATGTTTCAATAACTGCCATAAGGCACTAATAAAAAATAATAAAAGTAAACACAAACTCTTGTTAATGGTCCGATTATGTTATTGAAGTGCTGAAGGACAAGTAGAAATGCAATTTACCCAATCTATGATTTACACGATATGATGCAATAGTTCAGCTGACAACACTAAAGATTGATGTCCTCTGTTTCACAGAGTAGGGACAGCAGTAGAAAAGCCACCATGAAGGCTTATTCACACTGTACCAGTCAGTAATGCAATGTTTATCAAGCCTGTCCTTGGTACCATAGCTCATTCTTTGCCAGCTCAATTTCAGTGTCTCAGCTGGACGGCAAACAGCAGTGACAGTGATTTCTGTGATATGAATACTTGTCTATAACATCTAACCTGTGGGAGCTGGGCAGAGACCACCTCACGTTTCCAATCCAGTTTACAGTTGATATAGCGACGTAACCAAATGAACCTAAATACTACATTTTATTTCTGTTTCTGCTAAAACCAAAGATTTTTATTTCTGCAATGCCTGAAAGTGGTCTTTGAACCTATTTCTGCTTGAACATACCTTTGAAAGAACACTAAAATAGAGCTAGACATGAAGTTCCTGTTCCATAAGACACAATTTTCACAGATTGACCTCTCATTGTATCTTGCTCTTCGTGAAGAAAAAAAAAAAAGAGATCCATTTTACCTAACCTCGGCATCTAGAATTTGACAAGGTTAAGCCTAAGCTAGTAAAATTGGTGTCCTTTTTCAATCAGGAGAGAAAAATAGGAACCTCCAGGGAATAATTCATTTGACCTGTTCCATAAACCTCTTCTACAGTGAAATGATTCTCTTTCTGCATCTACTTCTTTATATCGCCTATGGATGGAGGCCAGGATAGCTTATTTAGTCTTAGAAAACTAACTATATTCTGTGTACATCAGGTGGTGAATTATTTTATCTCCAGATATCTTGAAAACATTGCTTCAAAACGAGCTCACAAAACCTTTCGTCTAATGTCATGGTACACATGAAAGAAGGATTTTCCATTGCCTCAGCATTTCAAACAGGTTCATACCTTTCTAGAATAAACACCACAGTGTGCAGAAAAGTAATGAGCCTGAGGCTCAAATCATATTCGAATTTGGCGGCTGTAATCGATGGCCTTGCTGGACTTGTCGAATGCAAGACAAAAGACAAAGGGACTGAGGCATCAAGAGCCGAAGAGCTAACAAAGGAAGTAAATAACTGGTGCTTATCTTATCAGACAAAAGTAAGGGGGGATAGCCCATCACTGTAAACTCAGTGATCTGTGGGGCGCCACGGAGGCTGCGCAGCCAGAGATTGCTTCAGAGATTGCTTTGGACAAAGCACAGATGGCCCCCGAATACACATACCAAGATGCCCGCTCCGAAGGCATGTCACACTGCTGAGTCCCGCTTCTGACGACACGACATTCCATGCCAAGAGCCAATCGATACACAATAATTGACTTAGTCCCACCTCGCAAAAAGATTTCCAAACATATAAAAATTGGCACTTGAAAACTCTCTTTGGGAGGAGGAGCCAAGCGAGAACTTCACCTGATGGACGGGTCGACGGGCCTGAACCTCTCTTCCCCCCCCCCCAAGAAGGGACGCCTTTTTGGTAAGAGTTGCGCCTCTGACTTTGTCAGATGTACCCCCGGGAACACATTGTTAACTAAAGCGCTAAACTGTTACTTTGAGCTCAACTTTTGTAGACAGTGCATTTATCAACGGCAATTCCGAATCTGTGATGACTGTCGCTTGAATAAATTACCTATTGTTTCAACTTTGCGAAACTGTTTCAGTGAAAGTCCTTGGAAGGGCTCTGGCAGGTTAGTTGAACATCAGACTCCCCTTACCCCCCCTTTAACGCGACAGCGGCTCATGTTATAAAGAGGGTCAGACAAGAGGGAAGATGCAGTTCAAATTCAGTTAGCTACACACTGCTATCTGCATAGTTGTCCCCCCCCCAGAGAGAGGATCACTGTGTTTGTCCAATGAGATTTTACATGTCCTAGGGTCTCCTGTGCAGGCTCTTTCTACCTTTCTTGAAGGGGGTGAATCTCACATGCGTCTTGTGTCACACCTGCAGTTGTGTCTTTGGGTGTCTCAAATTACCATAGATGCCTGTGCAGTTAAATTAAGCCACTAGTTAGTGTGATGAGTGCAACCTAAACAGTAATTCAGCTAAAACTAATCATACCCACTGTGAAATTTGTGCCTAGTACAGGCATCCACCAGGATGCCTGATATTATCAGGGACATTTGCAGGGGAGCCAACAGATACAACAGAGGGCTTCTGGTGAGATTGTGGCCCTCTGGTGCACAAATCAGATGTGAGGCTGGATATGGTCAGATGAACTGCATTCAGGCCTCTTCTGGATTTATTAAGCTGTCTTCCACTGGCTGTAATGAGGTATTTAGCTGTCCAGCATGGCAGTAGATGATAACCACAAAATTTGACCCCTAACTCTATGTGTTTTAATCCTGAGCCAAATTCTACTACTGAAAGTTTAGAATGGTCTCTCTAAATTCCAGACTCTCTAAATTCCAGAACTCATGTTCCACACTACTGAAGTCACATCAAAATTGAGAAGGGAATGTACAGAATCAGAATTTGTACTGTCCTCTCTCTGTCTGCTTTAGCTGGGAAAACGGCCACAGGGTTTCATGTTGACATATCAGAGCAAAGGGGCTAGAAAGCCCCCGAGCATCTGGCAGCTCTTCAGGCATAGGAATTTCTCTAGCAGATGTAGAGCCAACACAACCGGCTCTCCATCATCTTCCCATTTGCAGACTAGAAAGTCTGGCTGTGACAAAGGGGGCACAGGCAGCCCACTGCTCTGCTCCAGTGATTTCTTGACAAGATTTTAGCCCTCTGGGGCTCTACCTAGCTGAGCAGCTTGACCAGTCCTGGAGTTCTCTTCTGTAATTCTGAAAGTTTAATTACATGTGGAATGCATAGCAATGTCTGTTTTTAAATCTGCCTGAATATATGCATCCTAGAGGACCATTCTGAGTGTATTTAAAGTCTCAGTGAACATATTCAAAGAGAAAAAAATATCTCTTCCTGTAACAATCAATCACAGTGTTCTCTCTGTTCGATCAGCTAGGGCCTCAAGACTTAGAGGGAGAAGGTGTAGGATTTGAGAGCCTTTCAGACTCATCTAACTTCCATATGGCAACACCTTGAAAATTAAGGACCTGGCATCAACAGGGTGATTCGGATAGAAAAAACAGGGAAATTAGATTGGCTGTACTGTCAATGGGGAGACTGAGGAGGCTCTGTAGAATAAAAATTCCACACACATACAGGAAGAAATACCTTAGCTTAACAGGCTGAGTTTGAGATGTGTCACTTCCTGGAGATTAGGTGACTGAATTGGAAATGCACATTAAGCACCTGTGTCCTTTCAGGTTCTTTATGAATAAAGCTGATTGGATAGAATTCCCTTTCCACAGCTGAAAGAGGAAATGAACTTCTGAATCACTGCTTCACATCTAGGCTGTGTGTCACTGGCACCTCAGCTGCTGCACTGCATTGCTGCCAGTAGATGAAGGGGTCTCACTCAGCTGCTGTATTCCTCTGTCCCTCCTGCTTCCGCCTTCCGTTTCTCAGCTTCCCCTTCCCCTTACCCGAGCTCTGGCACTCAGAATAGGACTCGGATTTATCCTTCTCAATAGCAGATTAGTTTTCTCATCTTACACATAGCTGTGACTCTTACTTCATAGAGTCTAACTCGTTCCACATTATTAAACTCTTATTCTCTGAAAGGACCACTGGTTTCTAGCTTAGGCCTTGTTTTCTTATTTCCACCTTGGAACTAGTTAAACATCTTCCCCTTTGAGAATCTGAGTCAAAATTTCAGGTTGCAAGTACTTGTCTGAGTGACTAGTTGAAGGTCAGTTTGCGTTTGCCAGATTGCTAACACTGTGTGAAATACGTATTTTTTATGAATTCTTGTATTCTGTTGTTTTAATTATTTTTAATTTCTGGATGTCCATGGTTTTGTTTCTATGCCCCTGTCCAATTCAATTGGTTAGTGTAGGAATGCCGAATCAATTATCATCTGTAAGAATGCACGAAATGACATCTCACACTCTAAAGGTAGCTGGCAACTGGTCCTAAGAGCATGGCCATGCCATGACACAGTCAAGGTCATTTGCACTGGTCACACATCTGGCATCTTTCTAATCTCTTCATATACCTGCCTTGCTGCAGAGCATTGTCTTTGAACTTTTTATGTTCCAAAGAAAAATAAGTTCTCTTTTTGCTATCTTATTGGCCTGCATAGGGTCAGGAACCTGTTTGATAGTGTGCAGGATGGCACAGAAGCTAACAGCAATTTAAAATCAAGTATGTCTGTTATCAGCAGTATTAAGAGTTAATGAAAAATACTTCAAAACAACAACAACCTTACACTTAAAAACATTCTTATCTGACACTGTAATGGGCTACAACACAAGTGAAATGGTGCAAGTTACAAAAAAATATTGACACGAAGAACATGTCTGTAGGCAGCCAAAAACCCCGATTTCATCTTCCACCTGTTTTCCAAAGTGAAAAGTGAAGTTTTGGCTGCTGTTTTGTCCTCCATCTTTTCTCTTTGAAGAAAAGGGAAGGTTCTGCTACTGCTTTCCCTTTCTATCCTGTCCTCAAAAGAGGCAAATAGTCACCTGTCTCTTCTCTGACTTCCACCTGATTCCACCATTCTCTTCAGGTCCTAGTGTGAAAGGATCTCCTTTCCTCAGCTTTCACATGTGGCCAAGGACACAGATTTTTTTCTTGTGAGGCTGCCTGACTCCCATAGCTATCCCAACACATCTGTTCAGATAGGCATTTTTTTGAAGAAAGGGCACCACATGATGCTAACCTCTAAGGTTATGTCTTCTTAAACCATACAAAGAATGGGCTATGAGACACCTTTCTACATAGGAAAAACTTACATCTGATATGACTGAAAGACTAAATTGTAGGCTTGAAAGCATATGTTCCTTCTGCCCATTGTCCTTAGAAGGTTGTCCCTTCATCTGCAGCACTGCTTTCTAATGAAGCAGCTCTTGCAGCCTCCTGCAGAGCACAAACACCAATCCGACCGCTTACACTACTATTGTTGTTGTCATCTTTCCCTCTCCTCTGAGTATTGCCTTTGATTTTCTCGCCTCAGCCATAACACCTCTGCACCTCTCCAGAGCCATCCTGTGTGGCTGCTGCCCAGCACCTTCCTGTTCAGTGCCTCTCCCCTCCTGCCCCACTCTGCCAGCCTGGAGCTTCTCCAGGCTGAATGTGCTGAGCTGTTCCTGGGGGGAGACAATCTATCACAGTCCCTCTGCTCTTATATTTTCCATATGACTAGGGATGCATCTGCCGCACCAAGGTAAACACACACTCCCCTCCTGCCTACCTCCACAGACGTATTTTCTCCGCAGAATCCATTCAGTATTTTTGCACTAATTTGGGGGGAGGGGGGGACACACAGCTGAATTGTCCTAGTGTATATCCTAAATATAACCTAATACATAACTTAAAATCAGCTACAAATTATGTCACACAAGCCCAGCAACCTCTTTTCTGTAGTTCTCATGCTCATAGGATCAACAATTTAAGACCCATCTACAAGAAGGGCCGGAAGGAGGATCCTGGGAACTATAGACCTGTCAGCCTGACCTCGGTGCTGGGCAAGATTATGGAGCGATTCATCCTGAGTTCACTCACCAGGCGTGTGAAGGACAACCAGGGAATCGGGCCCAGCCAGCATGGGTCATGCAAGGCAGGTCCTGCTTGACCACCTGATATCCTTCTATGACAAGGTGAATTGCCTAGTGGATGAGGGAAAGGCTGTGGATGTTGTCTACCTGAACTTTAGTAAAGCCTGTGACACTGTTCCCCACAGCACCCTCCTGGAGAAACTAGCTGCCCATGGTTTGGGTGAGTGTACTCTTCACTGGATGAAGAACTGGCTGAATGGCCGAGGGCAGAGAGTGATGGTGAATGGAGTTAAATCCAGCTGGCAGACAGTCACAAGTGGTGTTGCTGGGGGCTCAGTTTTGGGTCCGATCTTTTTTAACATCTTTATCAATGGTCTGGATGAGGGGATTGATTGCTCCCTCAGTAAGTTTGCAGATGACACCAAGTTGGGTGGGAGGGTTGATCTGCTTGAGGGTAGAAGGGCTCTGCAGAGGGATCTGAACAGACGGGGTCAATGGGCTGAGGCCAGCTGTGAGATGCAACAAGGGCAAGTGCCGGGTCCTGCACTTGGGTCACAACAACTCCATGCAACACTACAGGCTTGGGGAGGAGTGCCTGGAAAGATGCCCAGCAAAAAAGGACCTTGGGGTGTTGGTGGACAGCTGGCTGAACATGAGCCAGCAGTGTGCCCAGGTGGCCAAGAAGGCCAAGGGCATGCTGGCTTGTATCAGGAATAGTGTGGCCAGCAGGAGTAGGGAGGTGATCATGCCCCTGTACTCGGCACTGGTGAGGCCGCACCTGGAGTACTGTGTTCAGTTTTGAGCCCCTCACTACAAGAAGGACATTGAGGTGCTGGAGTGTGTCCAGAGAAGGGCAACGAGGCTGGTGAAGGGTCTAGAGAACAAGTCTTACAAGGAGCGGCTGAGGGAGCTTGGGCTGTTTAGTCTGGAGAAGAGGAGGCTCAAGGGGGACCTTATTGCTCTCTACAACTACCTGAAAGAAGGTCGTAGTGAGGCGGGTGTTGGTCTGTTCTCCCAGGTAACTAACAATAGGACAAGAGGCAATGGCCTCAAGTTGCATCAGGGGATATTTAGATTGTATATTAGGAAAAATTTCTTTACTGCAAGAGTGGTCAGACATTGGAACAGGGTGCCCAGGGAGGTGGTTGAGTGACCATCCCTGGAGGTGTTCAAAAAACCTGTAGTTTTGGCACTTCAGGATATGGTTTAGCAGGTGTCATGGTGATGAGTTGACAGGTGGACTTGATGATCTTAGAGGTCTTTTCCAACCTTTGATTCTATGATTCATGGTGCATACCTGTTGGACTAGAATATTCTACACAATAAAATATCATCTTTTGGTATTTTTCCCTCAAATTTTCTACGAATTCTGAAAGCCTTCAACACTGTGCTTAAAGTATTCCAAACGTAAGGAGCTTTCTCAAAGCACAACAGCCCTACTGGACCAATGTACAGAGGAAGTTAACTGTATGATGAGTCTGAGTTTTTCCCTATTCTAGCTCACCCCATTTCATGTAGAAATTAAACAGTGAGCAACTAATATCTGAAACAGTAAATTACAAATAGGACCATGTGAGATACATTTCTATCCCATTTGCAATTCCTTCAGTGTATGTACATATTGAAGATAATGTCAATGACGTGTAAATGCAGCAGAATTTATTTAATGAATAATTAGTAAACAATTAATCACTGCCTCTTTCCTTACCTGCACTAAAATCCAATGGAAAAGTGGAAAAGTACCATAGGTAGAAAGAGATGTATAGAGAGGGAAGGAATATTAAATCAATATGCACAAGACTCATGATTGAAAAGCCAATTTTAAGATAGGTATTCATTCACTTTGAGTGTTTTGCTCTGCAGCTATTCATGTTTGTTGATATTGCTTTTCATTTCAGATCCACAAGAAACATTTTCCTACCTCTTATAATTTAGTTCATACACATCCAGTGAAATATTTTGCATGCATTTTGTGGGAGCATTAAAGTATATTTTTAAAATTTTAAAACTCACCTTGAATTATCCATGCTGTCACAGAAAATAAAGAATGTATTTAGAAAGTCATGTTTATAGCATATTTGATGTGTGTATATCTTGACGTATTGTGTATGTATCAGTGTAGCTTTATTTACTTTAAGGCAACTTTGTTCACTTCTACCTGATGAAAATCAAGACTACTTCATGTAATTGTTTAGAAATGGCATATGTAGAATTCTTATAAACCAAGAAGATATGCAAATTTTTGTCCTCAACTGAGGTCTAAATGCACAGTAGAATGAAAGACATTATCTGAGTTTTGCTTTAAATAGTATGATAAATTGTGACACTTCTGCAAAGCAATATTAACAAAATGGCTAGATAACAAGAAAAATCAGGCGCTCAGATAGAATTGAAAACATGACAGTAAAACAAACATGACATAAAGAGAGTTTGTTTCAGATAGGCAGAGTTTCCAGAGAAAAGACGCGTGAAACTATATCAGCATTACTTGGGAACCTTTGTGTCATCTGTTGATTGAAATTAATAGAGACATCCATCTCACAAATAAAAGTAATTAACTAATATGAGAGGTTTATCAAGCTATATTTGTCATGATGGTTTGCTAAAAATTCCTGAAACCAATTATTTCATAAAAAGTCTAATCAAATGCACACTAAAGCCAATAGGAATCTTTCCAGTGATTTCAGGGAGCTTTACTTCCAGTCTTGTAACAAAACATCAAGGCATTCATAGAGAATAAATGCTGGTACCAGGATATTTTTTATTTATTTTTTTATCAGGCAGCGATTTTACACAGCAGGCTGACTCTGACACTAACTGCTGTAGTAATCTGTTGACTGACACTGCAGATATTTGAGAAAAGCTTCTAATTATGCCAGTGCAGTCATTTGTACCTTTGCTACTGACTCACCTGCACCAGCTAGCGTGACACTAACATCCTTGACTCTGAGGAATACGTGGTAACAATGACTTCAATAACTGCCTGCCTAAATTTCTAGAGGAAATGAATTGTTTAGGCTTAATTGTGTTTGGAAATAAATCTGTTACCACAAGCAATCCATAGTTAAGGAGCTCATGGTTGTCTTGCATAGGTGTTTGCATTTGGTCACATGGTTGGTGGAACATGTATACAAGGATGATTGAAAGTAAATATAAAAGTGTCAGATATTGACACAATGAAATATGCAGCACTACAAAGAGCAAATCCACTGATACTTAAAAAAAGAATTAGCTGTCACTGGAATCTTGAATTTTTGCTTTGTCTGATTTATTAAATTGTCCAGTAAGGACCAAAAAGTCACTTAATAAATCAGTTACACTATGTGGAGCTGAGCCTGGGAAACTAACGGAAATTAATTAATACATTGCTTGATAAGTTCCTTTTCTTGCTTATTAATACTGAGGTTTTTTATTTTAGTAATAACAAAACCTCTGCTTCTTTATAGGTGAGTAAAAAATAATTATAAAATTACAGTTACTTACATCTTTATCAACTACTCCTTGTTTATTCCTCAGAATAACCAAGACATTTCAATTTTGTTTTTATTTGATCTTAAAAGAATTGTTCTCTTAACTCTGCAAATTCTACTTCACTTAGGTTTCTTAGGCAACATAATTTGCTTCAGTATGCTTCTTACACACATTTTGACATTTGTCAGCTAATAGATCAGACCCTCTAGGAAATGTAAAAGAGCAATCATCACTGAAAAACCTTCTCCCCTCCTGTTGATCACTCCTGGATGAATACCTTCTGTATTGTAACTCAGGTATCACCACTTTGCCTGTGATGTCATGCATTTGAAAACGATGCGGATCTGAACAGTGCTTCACTCTATTTTGCCATTTACATGTTTTTGTTTTTCTGGTTTGCTCATTACAGACCAGCATGTATTAGTCTGCACCAAGGAAAGCAAGATTGTTTACTGTTCACAGCAGTGTTGTCTCTCTGCTTATCTAAAATTCATTCACACTAACAGAGTGGTGTCAAAACAAGACCTTTTACCTCCAACAAATCTTATGGCACTTCCACAAAAGTTAAGCTGTTTTCTCAAATACCTTCCCAGGGTAGAAGTGGCCTATCTTAATCACAGAGTTATTGTAGTTATTCTCAATAGCCAGGCAGGCACTGTAAGAAACTAAGTGGGAAACTCCAAACTGTGGCTTTATAATGATGTTGAACACCGTCAACATGGCATTGACAAGCAACATTAGCCAGCAAGAATTAGAGCTTTCTTTTATTGTCAAGTTCAATTAAAATCTTCCTGGAGTCAATGTTTCCTGTAGAGTTGGCAGTCTTGTGTATTATATTTGCCATTCTTTCAGGGAAAAAGAAAAAGAGGCATAAGAAACAGAATTAGGCCAAATGTGGTATAAACTTCAAATATCAACTTCTCAAAAGTATTCTCTGTAGAAATATAATATTCACAACAAAAATTTGTTGGTTTGAGGAGAGGGATAAGTGATCCCTGTACATATGTCTCTCTCCCTCTCTCCCTCTTCATTCTTGTCATTAAGAGACAATACTGAGACGCTGAAGAACATTTCCAGCAATGGAAATTACAGTTTATAAATATTTCACACAACCAGATCATTATACTTGATTAATTAGTTTTCAAGAAGCAAGTTAAAAACCATGAAAACATCAACAAAACCTCTCTGAATAATTTCTCAAAGAGAATATCAGTAAGCATAAATCCTTTTTATAGCATCAGTATTACAAATTGCCAGGGCCACTTACCTCTAATACATGTGTTAAAAAAGAAAAGAACATTTCAGTATTACTTTGATGCCTGTTTTACATAATAAAAGATCCCTATTTACCCCAAGAGGAAAAAAACAACACATCTTTACCAGAATAAAAACATGAATGTTCAGCACTTTTGTGGCTGAATCTAGTTTTGGTTCTAAATTATTTTTAAAATGTGATCTGCTACATGATGGGACACATCTGCTGTCTTAAACTCACATCTGAAATCTCTTAAGCCCACTCAATTGTGTATGATAGATATCGGTTAGAAAGAAGTGTTTTCCCACATCTGTCAGGATCATTCCATACCCAGTGAATCGTAGAATTATAAAATGGTTTAGGTTGGAAGGGAGCTTAAAGATCATCTAGTTCCAACCCCCTTGCCATGGACAGGGACACCTTCCACTAGACCTGGTTACTCGAAGCCACATCCAGCCTTGCCTTGAACATTTCCAGGGAGGGGGCAGCCACAACTTCTCTGGGACGGCCTGTTCCAGTGCCTCACCACCCTCATAGTAAAGAATTTCTTTCTTATATCTAATCTAAATTTACCTACTTCTAATTTAAAGCCATTACGCCTTGTCCTGTCACTACATGCCCTTGTAAAAAGTCCCTCTCCAGCTCTCTTGCAGGCTCCCTTCAGGTACTGGAAGGCCTCAATGAGGTCTCCCCGCAGCCTTTGCTTCTCAAGGCTTAACAGCCCCAACTCTCTCAGCCTTTCCTCATAGAAGAGCTGTTCCATTCCTCTGATCATTTTTGTGGGCCCCCTCTGGACCCGTTCCAACAGCTTCATGTCTTTTTTGTGCTGAGGGCTCCAGAGCTGGATGCAGCACTCTGGGTGGGGCCTCAAAGAACAATTCACATGAAAGTCCAGTAACAGATAAAAGTGATGTCACACCCCAAGCCACTACAGTAAAGGTGTAATCGACCTTTTTATCTTGCTTAAAATAGAAATTTCAAGAAAACTTCTACAAATTAGAAAGAAGGTTGTGATAACTGTAAATGTAACAAATGTAACATGTGGGGGATGTTATCACTTCAGATTGTCAGAAACAAGTCTTGGTTCTTCGTGAATATTAGGACGGTTGCAAGACAAGGGACTCCTGAATAATCCCTTTAGGCGCCTGGGCCTTGGGAGAACAGGTATGCAAACTAGAGAGATAAGGAGGCTGCAGGATAATCTGAAGACCCCTGCTGAGAGACGCCAAACAAACATGTGCAATGGACATTACCATATATTAATGAATTCTCGGAAAAGCCATTACTATGATAAACACTTCTTGGAAATGTAATGAATATGTATGTTAACATAGCATAAATACCTAGTAACTGTGTCTCTTCGATGCACGATGCACACGTTTGGAGGAGAGATCCCCCGTGTGCCCGGCGCCGCAATAAAGAATACCTGCTTAATAGTCTGCCGACTATTGAGTCTTCAATTCCGGCTTTTCACGGCATCAGTTGAGTTTATAGTGGCTTTGCTGCTATTAGAAACTTAGTTTTAGTTAGGCTTAGTGTATATGCACATGTTGAATGTACTTCAGTCTCCAATGTTTGATGCTTTATAAAAAAGGCTAAGGATTCCACAAGTTGGCAAAGAGAAGACAACTCAAATATAGTATTTTTGCATTTCCACAGAGCCAGGAGCAGCAACACAGGAGGCAGGACTTTCAGCTGCACTAGATAAAAGATTCAGCTTCCTAACCAAAAAAAAAAACAAACAGTAAAAGAGGGAAAAACTAATTTTATCCTAAAACAGAGCAAGAGCTACAGTCTTTTCTAATTAACACATGACATGAATTTTGAATTTGCTAACACCGAAATGAATTTCCTTGATAGGGGGAGAAAGGAAAGTGGAATACTTTGCAGTTACCTGTAATTTTTTTTTATTTTATTTTTAAGAAGGATAAGTTCTGTTATGGGAGCAAAATACTTGCTGGCTTATGTAAGAGTTCAAATTTTGAGGGAAGATACTCTTGAGGTAGCATCCTGCAGCACTGATGGAACTGGGTTCTTGGGAAATGCAGTTAATTGTCTTTCAATAACACTTTCCCCCCCTCCCCTAATTCATAGAAATAATTAGACAGTGGTCTTCAAAACTGGAGGAAATTATCCTCACAGGAAGAAAACAATGCAAAACAATATTCAAATGACATGGGCGGTTTCCCTCCTACACATTTCATTGCCAAAAGAAGAAATGTTCAATAGATTTAAGCTAGATTTAGCTAAATGTGGTTAGATTTATTTACCTGTGTTTGAATAAATCCTCTCAGACAACAATACCACTGTGTCTACCACTAAAAATAACCATTGTCCAAGTTGCAAGGCACTCATCTGAAATGTTCCATCAAGTCGTAATATGGTCTTCTACTCTGCAAGGCTATAGAGTCTGTAGTTAGCCCTGCACTGCTACTACCTACTGCACATACTATGTAAATAATTTAGTTTGATTTTCTGTTACTCTCAGAATTTTACTTCTTTACTTGAGGCCTGCATTTTATCCCTTATTATCTAAATGGCTTCTGTCTCAGCATGGCTGCACTGCAATCCCTTTGGAAGACTTTGAAAGGTGCCAGTCTTGGAGTTGTTATTGAACTGATGCACTTACATACAACAGACTCCTTCAGCAGACACTGAAAACTTACACACAAGCTAAGTAAGTTAAACTGATCCAGACTTTATTGTTCCCAAACTGGAAGCAAGAAAAGAAATAGGAAATGAAAAGATAACAACATATATCAGCATGATATAGCTGGTATTTCTTCTTTTGTCTGAGTCTCTGACAGTCCCAGAAACTGAGCTCTGAGCCTGCCTATTGAACAAGTGTCCTACTGCTGTAGGCTGGGACTGTAACTGTGACTGTAAATGCATCAGCCATCAGTTATTATCTGTAAACCTGAGCAGTCACATTTAAGCTCAAATGTCCTGCATTTGTCCATTAGAAATTATTTCTAATGTCACAAAGCAGAAGTTCAACACTGGCTTAACAGGATAAACTACTGAAGAAGTGGCATCTGGAGAAGCATCCAGTGGATGACTTTCATTGGACTCCAAACTGCAGTTTGAGAAGGGAATGTTAAGAAGAAGAGCACAAGCCATCAGGAAAGTGTACCTAAGCAGCAGCAAAAAAGAGGCTGGAGTGCCAGAATTACTGAAAAGCATTCAGAGTAAAGCAAGGAAGAGCTGACTGGAAAATGGGAAAGGTGTTCCAAGTACAAAAATTTCTAGTTAGAGTTCTGGTTCACTATTCTTTCATTACTAAAGCTTTATTATTTTCTGGAATCATAGTGTAGGTGGAAGGGAAACACAGCAAACAAAACCTGAAACGTAAGCAGAACAGCCAGCAGTGTAGTGGTTGAAAATAACTATCTCTTGATATTCTACTGAAAATTCTATCTCTTGTCATCAGCCGCCAACGCAAAACCCTTCCAGTGGACATACAGAAATTCTGTAGGAGATCCATCAGATCCACTATTTTCTCTCAATCAATGTACAAAAATATTTCTGTGGCAGGTGCAAGGAATTTTGCAACATCAGTTATGAAGGCATTTAACAGTTAGACCTACGCCTTGAAAAATCAGAGTATGTATCTATTACAATGTGTTCTATATACTGAGTAGGTATTCTCAGTAATGTTAAAAATAATTTTCTACTTTTCCTGAGTTTAACAAAATCACTTCTGTCAATTAACATCATGTTAAAAGCAAGACAAACTTTTCCTTTTTCCCAAGTTTCTTCTCTTGCATTTTCCTGGTGCTGAAATCTCTTTTTCTTGTATTATGAGAATGTAAACTGGGACACCCTACAAACCCAGTCTTTTCAGTCTCTCCTGGGATGGAAGCCTTTCCATGTCTGTATCTTAATTCATGCTTGAACTCTCCACGTGACAATTTGATCCACTCTAAGTAGGTTACCATGCCAACCTCCTTAACGCTAACCTTTGCAAGAAACCACAGAGAAATTGCCAAATAATACAGGGTAGCTGTTCTAAAATAAGAGCAGTATTTTAAAATGCTACCACCTGGTGGTAACCGAGTAGCAAAACCTTGACATGTGCTAAAAAAAAGATGACGAAGTTCTGCCTGTGACTAAATACAAATTCAGACTTTTCAGGGGGTGCAAACTGGTAAATGGGAGCTAATGGGATTGTACTATGTTACAGCTACAATGTCCTGTAGGTACGCTCAGGAGTGGAAATATGAGACTCCAAATCTTGTGTGGTATGTGTCATGCACTTTTGTGCACTTCAATTCACACACGCTTCGGTGTATAGAAAGCCAAAATTATAGTCTCCTACACAAGATGGCTACGAAGGTGGTTCACTACTTGGTATTGAGTGGGTAGACTACTTGTCCTGGTACAGAAAAAAAGGTACACTTACACAAATGAAGGAAAAAAGGCTGAATTTTCTGCAAGCACAATGGCACAGACTTCAGCAGAGCTACTGGCATAGGAAAACTCCATTTGGAGCTCCCTTTGGTGACTGCATTATGTAACTTGGTATGCATTAATCAGTAGATAAGGTAAGGTAAAGGAGAAAAATGTGTGTTTCTACAAATATCCAGTGATAGCTATTAAAATCTTTACAGTTGCTGCTTTCACGTAATGAAATCCCTATTCTCTGGGCAGGGAATCCAAGAACATTGAGAGGTTCGGTAAAGTCATCTAGGCAAAAGTAGACTCTCCTCGCTGACACCATGGACCTGGGCCTGATCTCACACAGAGTCAGTACAAGGCTGGCTCTACTGGCTTCAGCTGAATTATTTCTGATTCATATTGGACTGAGATCAAAACAAAGTCTTCCTCCAAGTCTAATTAATTTTGTTTTCATTCTCACTTGCATCTCAATTAGCAGTGGACAGTCGACACATATGCATTAGAATTTCCCTATTAACTCTGATGATAGAAGCATATGTGTGTTTCACAGAGTGCTGTGTGTCAGGGTACCTGGAAAATATGGTTTTAGTTGGTACAGACAGATCATAAGGGAGGATACCCATTGGTATGAGAAAAATGCTTGATAATTTGCATAAGCAGCTGGCAGTATCCTCAGAGGGCAAAACGCTCCCACCACATCTGCAGATCACCATCAGATTGTTGCCCATGCTTCTGAATTACTTCTGTATAGAATATATTTCACTACAGAAATTACAGTTTCCTTTTCTGCCTTTCAAATTATCGTTAAGCTTAGAGATGAATGTGCTAGCTCTTCCCCTTCCCTCAGAAACAGGAAATTCTTCCCTACATGTGAAATCTTCTTTCCTTTTAAGGACATAGAGCTTTGTTTATTTTTCCTAGTACGTTCAGGTTCCTAATCCAGAATCATTACGTTGATTGACATACATAATAATCAGAAACATATGGTAAAGTTGAAAAAGAAAATAACCTTTGCTACAGTACAATATTTCATGTAAAATGCTATACAGTAGCAGTTGTGATACCTCAAATTTCCTGAATTATATCCTGTGCTTATGATAACCTATAACTGGGATATCTATTTGCACTTACATTTTATGATGGTCATCACAGAAACTGACAACTGTGAAGCAGAATAACTTGTTCATAGAAACAAGGAAATGTATCAACTAAGAAGATCCTTGCCTTTTTTTCTGGAACAAGGACACCACTTTAGCCACCCTTTTATGTCTATCCAGTTGATTCTGGTCTGTGTCACTTCAGATGACACTAGAATGGTAGTAGCATGCACAAAAGCAACAGATCCTTTCAATTATTTCAGCACATGTTCAGTCTGGCTGGGACTGAAATGGAAGGTGATTTGCACATCCATTTGTCCTTTTTTTGTTCATTTGTTCTTTATAAGCAGCTGCTACTAAACTCATGTCGGTAATCATTTTCCTGACTTTTTTTTATTTTTACTCATATCTCTGAGGAATGATCAAGAAACAAGGATTAGTTATTTTGAAAATATTGATTCTGTTTGAACCCCTATTTGTTACTGGTGTTCATTTGTACCTGCAGGGTAATAGGTCATTTCTTTTCAATAGTCATTTTTCTCTGGAAAATCACAAAATACTAAATATACTTGATATTCTCAGGTTGCCCATCTTGCAAACCTGAGTATTGACCTGACTTTCCCTCAGGTGACAATATGATAGTGCTTTAAGAGCCTCACTGAGTAACTCAGGTAGTGATAGATTGGAAAAACAAAGTCATTTCAGCCACCCCCTACACACACACTTCAACCATTAAAGATTAGGTATTTGCAGTTTGAAATCTGACTGGTGAAAGGTCTGACTGCCTGGCATTTTGTCAATGCCCATAAGCGGAAGGAAGTACGCATCCAGAGAGAGGAATCAAATCACTGACAGGAGCCGCTGATTCAGTCAGGACTACTGCTAGGTAGGTGCAGTGTGATTAAAATAAGATAACATAGTTGACACTAATAAACAAGAGCCTCAGGAAGGACTATTCAGAAGCAGTGTGAAGAGCAAAGGAGACAAAAAGGATGAAGGACAAAGGAATGCCACGATCTCAGCAAAAAAGACAGGATATTACATTTAAATTCGAATTCCTTGAACCAACGGAATTTCTTCACAAGCACTGGTACACACATGCCTCTAGATAAGTCTATAACAGCCATATCATGAGAAAAAAAGAATCTACTAACAGTTCAGTTTTCTCAAATAGGGAAGGGCTTAAACAGAATTTAGGTCAGAGCACCAAACAAGACTGGTAGGGAGAGTCAAGGGCATGTTAACGCAGGTGAAAAACAGAAAGAATATTTGGGATGCAAAGCAAAAGTCTAAAACTAAAAGAGCCAGACATACCAAATACAACTGCAATCCTTAATATAAGCAGAGCCAGAAAGCAGCCAAGAACACAGGTAGACCACTATAAAAATAGATTATAATATGAAATGTAGTAAAAAAATCTTGAGAGGGGTGATTCTGGAGGATGAAGGGAGTTATTCTAATAATAGAGATGTCTATGTGTAGTATTTTTAAATGTTTCAGAGACAGCAGGTCATTTGCACCTTCATTGAATACATACGAAGACATCAGAATACAAAAAAGCTATGCAAGTAGTTTTCTAACAAAAAGAGGAATCAAAAGTGTTAGCTGCGTAGTTAAAACAGTATAGAATTTGACCTCACAAGCAAGCTGAAGAAATTTAATAAAGAAAAAGCAGAAATAAAGCTGCTTATAGAGGCTTCAGCCTCAAGTATCAGATACACTTTTCATGACTAGTGCTTCAAGGAACTAAATGCCAAATGCTGTAGATCAACAAGCCCTTAACCCCCAACACATATTGTTTTATAGAATGATCATGTAATGGTACCTTTTTAAATGTTTTTTCTCAGCAAAGGAGAAAGCTGTCTTGATTTGTCAGCCTATAGCTTTGTACCTGCACTAGTAAAAGTAAACAGATCATAAGTGAGATTACGATTTAAAATGCTGGCCTATTCTTCAAAGGACTTGACTCCAGGAAATCCTACAAAAAGAAACAAAGGAGGTCCTAGAAGTGAAAATGCTATGACCAGACCCACAAAGACTGAGGTCCTGTTATAATGTAGCCTATGACTCTCAGCAGTCGTGATACAAACTACTAGGCAGGTAACCTGAAGTGCTAAGCAATGTGATCCTTGGTGTAACTCCATTTATTTGGGGTAATTTGTATCACAGATAACAGTTGCGTTGAGTCTAATTAAAACCTGATGTAAGCAGGTTCAATTCCCTTGATATCAATGCAAGACGACCAGCTTAGGCCTGGATTTGGCATAACATGTCTCTTGCACTGAACTGATTTTGCGGAACACCACAGTTTGTCAGCCCTTTTGACATCTCCATTCTCAAGAGAACTGCTCTCTTCTAGCATTGCATTGATTCATTGCTGAGTTGACCTTTAGAAATGGACCAGAATAGAATGGAATTTAGCTTATATAATGTCTTTCATTCAGGAGATGTCTCCAATCACTGATAAACCAATAATAATATGAAGATAATGTGTAGGTAAACATAAAACCAGTCATAAATTAGGCAGCAGTACATATACTACCTTGTTGCAAGATGATTACAAATGAAAAAACATTGTTAGCTTGTATTTGAGAGTTTTTCCCCTTTCCATTTAAAGCATAATGTTGCAGACATCATTTTGCAGGCTAGGAATACACTGAACCGTAGCATAAATTCACATGTAACTTATTTACTAGTTCATTCTTTTGCTTTTAAAAAAATTCTTTCTATTACACATGAAAAGAGTATATTTTTAATTGCTTTCCAGATTTAGTTTAAAGTGAATCTATGCAGTTACTTTTGCGATATGTGCTTTGTAGGTGTTGCATATGTGTCTCTACAAAGCTGCCCATTGACCATAGCCAACCATTCTTTTCAGGTCCGTTACTTCCTTTTTACTTCCTGATACTTCAGTAGTACCACAGAGGTAAAGAATTAACATCATGCCCTTCCTCTGAAAGACTGAAAATACTTTAAACTGTACAGAAGTGATGGAGCAGTATGTTGATACATTAAAAACATTTGCGAACCTGCAAAGGCAGTATCTCCCTTACAAGCCTTTATATTCACCCAGAACTGTATTATGCTTAATAGGACTCCTAGCAGCAGAATTGCTTGGTATGCTTGTGATCTCAGGGAGCTATAGCATGGTAACAAAGTACATGAAGCACTTGTTTTGCTAGAAATTCAAAGGGCAAACAGGAGAAACAACAGTCTATGAGCCTGAAAAACAATGAAACCATGGAATAAGGGAAGGCAAGGAATTTAATTTCAGGAAGGGTAATTTAGAGAGGTTTAGAAATGCAGACTAACAACTTCTCTGCCTAGTACCAGCTGTGGTTCCTGATGTCAGATGCTGCCATTCTCAAGCATGTTTTGTATGTTCTTTCTACTAGTATATTATAACCCCACATGATTAATGCATCATAAAATATATCTTTGTGGGAGAGCGTTGAAAGTCCACAAAGACACCTGTCTGGTTTCTAAACACAGCTTTGTAAATCCATTCTGTCAGTCTCTGTGACTGGCAAAGAATTTCCCACTTTTTTGCACCAGCTAATAGGTGGTTATGAAATGGCAAGAACTGATACACACAGACCTCTGAGCTTAGGGAACTTTTCAAATATAGAATTTTTTGAAAATGAGTACAGTAGATTGTAGCAGATGGCTCGTTCTGTCTGGTAAATCCTTCTTCGTTCGTGGCTCATTGAACTAGTAGTGTCATTACTGTCTAACATGTGAATTTGGAATCCATGTGCTAAATTTCATTGCAAAATTATATGATGAAAAGATTTGATTTGTGTGCACAATAGCTGCTATTTCTTATTCAATATGGTAAAATAGTTAAAGTTCCCTCTAGCTAGCTTTTAAAGCTGGATTTTCAGCTCTCCTCTATCATTTTGATTGGGAAAGCAGATTCCATGAATCTGTGTCTAGTTGCTAGGAGGCTAATGCAGGAATATGTTTTTCCCTACTGATTTGGAAACCAGAAGATTAAAAACAAAATCCCTGTTTTAAAATCATTAATCTAACATTAAATATATTTTGCATTTATATCTGTCAATTCTTTGGAACCTTTTTCTCAGCACAGGAGTTACTGAAGAACTTCACATTTCACATACTGCACTGTTCGTCTCCATAAGATAAGGTAATTTGCACTGGAAGAACACGTTAAAAAAACTTAGAAATTAATCTTCAGCATTATGTAGTGGATTTCCACAGGCCTTTTAGTGATTAAAATTTTAATCACCTGATGATTAAAGGTTTCATTACTAGGCAATTAGCACTTAAATTTTAAGTCCCAGGCATTTAACTCCATGTGGAAGTAGAACCGTCAGTGGTTGGGGATTGCTAAATTGGATGGATAATGAGGAAGTAAGAGCAAAGGGACCAGACAAGGTCAGAGGGAAGGGGAAGCTTCAAGAGTGCAAGTGCAGGAACAACGCAAGGATCCCTTTCAGCAGGTTTCAGCAGAAGGAGATTTAGGTCTAACAAAGCAGACACCAGGGTGCAGCAGGAATCACCAGCTCCCTGGGTGCCAGAAGCAGGGCAGCCGGGGGAGCAGAAGGGCAGCCCCAGACCCAGGCATCAGGCATCTCGCTGGGGATGGGGAAAGTTGTTCAGTCCTTGAATGATAATGTGGATCTTAGGGAAGAGTAAAGCTTGCACAGAAATTGGTCACAAAGAATATTTATTTAATCTTCTGAGTGTTTTGAGATAGAAACCACTGTTGAAAACCAAACTATTTATTGTAGTACATGTTAACACGCGGATTGTTAGTGCTGTTGTTTTCCATAAAAAGATCTATTTATCTGGAAACCTTCACTCTATTACCCTAGGCAAACTGAACTGCAATTAAGCAAGATGTGTTTTTTTGAATTCACTTCAGAATAGTAGATTTTGCATATTGGCTCTGAGTGTCGAAATGCTGAGCTGGAAGCCGATTAGTTCTTTTCTTACCTCGTGCTAGTTTTAGCTGCCTCTTAATCTCTTTTTTTTTTTTTCTGTCACTAGCAGGAACACTTAAGTCCTAGAAGGGTTACACAGTCTTTTCCCAGTATAAATATCTACTATTGATTTATCTATGAACAAACCGGATTTGTTATTTCATTATAAAATATGTACAGCAGACACTGGAGCTGGAGGATGATAGAATTCTCTGATCTACCAGAACAATAAAAAAAAGACTAGATTTTTAAAAAGACCTTGTTCTGACTCAATTCCATAGCTCACTTTGATATCAGAGAAAGCTGCATTCATGTAGCAGAGTTTAGACCATGGAGCTTAATATATTCCTTCAGAGTTGTCATGCTGTTTCAAGATAACATAGAGGTTTGAAAATATAACCAGTCATTCAGATGGATAGGAAGTTCACTTTTTTTTTCTTTTTTTTTCTTTTGCTTTTTCTTCACCATTTAAGTACTATTCCAGTGACTAAAGCCAATCAACAGCATAAAGTCACAGAATCACAGAATCACAGAATGTTAGGGGTTGGAAGGGACCTCTGTGGGTCATCTAGTCCAACCCCCCTGCCGAAGCAGGGTCTCCTACAGCAGGCTTGCAGCAGATTCAGTAAATACAAAAACTTTCCCCCATGTATTACCTAATTGTTTTTATTTGGTAGATGAGAAATGTGATAAGCATTGGATTAAGTCCTATCTTTAGTTCTGCTGAAAAGCCAGCTAGCAGTTAGACACGGAAGCATCAGAATGAAACAGGCACTAAAGGAGCTATGTATGAGTAGGAGTTAGATGGTGAGTGTGAGCTGAAATAGGTTTTTGCAGAGATGAAGTTAAATAATGCACAAAGCAATGTAGAAATAGTTAGAGAATGAATGCCTGATTTCAATCTGGTGTTCTGGGAACAGCAAATAGTGCACTAAACTATGCTATCACCTGAAGAAATAACATCAAGTAACAAGAAAAATCCTCCTTGCAAAGCAGCTACTGCAGAGATATTCTAACCTGGAACATATATATATTTTTTTTCCTTTTTGTGAATAATAAAAAGCATAAAAAGCATGAAGACTGCACATGTCCTTTTATACTTTTTATTTAAAAGGTGCAATTGTAATGGTCTCTGCTTACATGAATAATTGCATTGAGGCAGACTGAATTCCAGCACAGAAGTGAAGTCTGAATGCTGGCTTTGTTTATTTGCTGGATAAAGCCTTGTAAATTTATGGCAGAAAAGTCTACAGATGCTGTAGGCAGAGCTGCAGCTTTTCAAAGATAGGTTTTTATGGCCTATAGAGTGAGTGGGGTAGGACTTGCCTCATCGTTATTTTAGCCATCTGCAGGAATGCACCTGACTAGTTTTACCTGCCTGCCTCAGGAGAAAATAGCTTATGTCCTTGAGGTGCTTATTTCTGTCCTTTGAGTGCAAAGTGGACTGACTCAGACATGTTTGCATTGCGGATATTTATGTCTGATGAGAGGATTTTTATCCTTAGGAGTATGAAGCTCTTTCTCGGGTGTTCATGGTCAGCTTTCTTTTTTATAAACCTTAAATAAATCTGGATCATCAGCAACTTGTCATATTACTGCTAGGATAAGATGAATCATGCCCTGGAAGTGTTCTGGGGTTGTTTTTGTGGGTTTTTTTTAACCCAAGCACATGACTATGCAGATTAAAAATCCTTAGACAAATGCTGTTGTAAACAGGCGGGATGAATTCAGCCCTGGGTATATTCTCTTTAACAGTCAGCCATTATCCTTCTGAGCTAGTAACAACACATCTCAGAATGAAATAAATTGTGTAACACTAGCTGCAGCTACCAATAAGCCATTAGGTAGCAATTTAAGTGAAAGGAATTAACATGACAATTGCTGAACTGGCAAAACTGACTTCCATGCCTTAAGGGGGGATTCCTGTTTTTCCCCGTTTTTTCTTTAAGGATAAGGCTGCTTTGCAGCAGGAAAGAGATTTTTTTTTTTTTTTAATTCTGTACTTGTTTTTGTACTAGTTATGAAATAGAATACTGATGAATTGTGAGTAATGATAATGATAGAAAGCCCAAACTCAGGAGTTATTGGAGTTGCCTGGTGAGAGAAAATCTCTAGACACTCAGCAAGCATTATCAAGTTAATGTTTTTCTGGCTGGCTTTTAACGAAAAGATTTTCTGAGGAAATTATTTGGAGAGGGCAGGACAATTTCTGAAGGAAAATACAAAGGCACAGTCACAGAAAAAAAGCACAACCAGTTCGCTAGGTTTAAGGAGGTAGTACCTGCTCAGTTGGATGTAACCTTATGGTAAACTGAATTAACACGAGATCAGACTTTTATATGGCTATAGTCTGTCTTTGTTTAAAAGACCTGATTGAAAATTATAAAAGGAGATTGTCAAAAGCACTTTGAAAATAGAATTATTACTTTAATAAACACAAGCATATGGAATGGAAAAGAAATGAGAGATGTAGAGCCTACACATATATTTGTTTAATCTGTGAGAGTGCAATGAGTAGACCAAAAAGGAAATGTAAAATTATTTATATACTTCTCACCTTTACAGTGAGATGCAAAAGAATGTAGTTCCACTTAACACACTAGTCTATGAGATGACCTGCATACAGAAAATTTTGTAGGAGATGTCATTTCCAGCAGCAATCAAACAAAATTCAGGAGATGAAGCAGTGTTGCAAGTGACTTCCTGTACAACTGAGTGTGGTCTCTCAATGAATTAGAAATAAATCTGTAATCCCAGTTGCAGCAACATAAGGACACCTGTTTCAAACTTTTAAAATCGAGGAAGATATTTAGTAAAATTAGACATGGCATGCAGGGATCGTATAAGAGCCAAGTGTCAAAGTTAGAGCATTCTTTGATCCTTTCTTATCTTCTAGTAACCCATGCTTGATTCTGAGCTATCTGAAGATGGCAAGACAGACTGAATACGGGAGAAGAGTCAACACTGTAAAAGGCTGTAGGCTCTTTGAAATATAAGTACTACAAAATAGCAATTTCTCAACCTACTTTGTTCGGTCCTACTGAAGTTGTATATAATGGATTAATGTACTCTACAAAACAAGTCACAATACCTTACTGCATCTCGTTTTCACTTTGTGTACCTCATGAAGTTTTTAAAGCTTTATGCAATCTCTTAAAAATATAGGCTCTAGCTGCACAACTTTGTTCCATTATCAGTATCCCAGCTGACATAACATCTACTTCGTTATTTTTGTGGTTTACTGTCCCCCTTTTAAAGTATCCAAAGGCTTCCCCATACTTCCAACCAGCAAGTTCCCCTATGTTACACGTCATTATATTATCATTTGATACCATTCATATTAACTTGTTTGAATAGGCCACTTCACCAATCTAGATTACACTCTGTAACTGGCCTTGCTTAATCATCATCATCCATTCTCCAAGTCTTTGAATGACTCACAGATGTTACCAGTGGGTTTCTTTTTCATATCTAATTCTAGCTCATTTAGATTAAATGATTTCAACATTATTTCCGGTAGACCCAGATCCCCACTAGAAACATGCTCATTCTGCAAGGATTCCACTTCCCTTGTCACCTCTTCATATTCGCCAGCCATCTGTAATCCATATGACCTGAGGATTGTTGATACTGTATTATGCTGTTTTTTTAGTCAGTATGTGGTGGGATGCTAAACTGAAAATGGCATTTAAAAAAAAAAGTATATTGCATGTACATGTTTACCTTACTTTTTCTTGTTCAAACCACTGACAAGGAACACAGTTGCAAGAGAGAACAGTATATCTGAATTGCATCAGAACATTTGACATAGTTCTGCTTGGTGCTTTATTAAAAATCTGCATTAAATAAGAAAGACTAACTGGGATCCCAAAACGTAGTTGTTAATGGAAAGTCATCAGTTTGTGGGGACATATCCTAGGGGATTTGTACTTTGCCAAGTGGTGTTCAATAATTTTATCAAGAATGTAGACAACAACGTAAAATCTTGTCTCTCTGAGTCTGCAGGTGATACAACGATGAATAGGACAGTAAATAACTGGAGAGGTTACCATTACAGAGTGATCTGGATTGTTCAGTTAAATGGCTCCAACAAAGCATATTTTCAAACAGCTGTAGAGAAGATAGTTCATCTGAGGACAAGGAATGAATGTTCCATGTAAAGGATGGGAACGCTGTGTTTCAGAAAACAGTCATTCAGAAGATACACTGGAGTCATAGTATATGAGTGGCTTAATATGCTAGTCCAACTTTTGGATGCACAAAAAATGCGTTGTAGAGTAAGTATATACCATTGCAGACACAGCTAGACAGACTATTACTATATTATTGTGACCATCCTTATCAACTGTGGTTAAAGAGGATGTTAGAAAAGGCAACATGTGGTAGCTGAGAAACAACCCTTATAAAGAGAACCTTTGGGTACTCCAATTATTCAGCTAATCAAACTGGAGGTTAAAAGGTGATTTGATTCCCGTATAGAGATACTTACTTCTACTTTCAAATGAAATCTGATCATGGGAAGAAAGGAAAAAGTTCAGTCTTACAGAAAAAAGCATAACGAGGTATGCAGATTCAACCTTGAAACAGAGACAGTAAATGTAATTAACAATTTATCAGGAAAAGCAATAGACGCACTCTAGCTCTGAGTCTGTAAAATGAGATTAGATATCTTTCTGGAAAACATGCTTTGACTCAGCATCTGAGAAAATTATATACATTACAGACCAAGTGGTCATAATGATCTGCACACAAAGACTATGAATTTATTTGTCAATTGAGAAGCACTGGCAAACATAAACAAGGGGTAACCTGCCAGAATTTAATCCTGTCATGGCATTTTGAAAAGGCAATATTTTGGTCCCTTGTATTGGGTAAGAGTGTCTGAAATGATGTGGCAGATCTCCTTGAGCAGGCTGAAGAGCATCTGGGTTTGGTATAACAAGGAAAATAACCTGCTTACTTCGGTGGAGAATGGAGGAATATTCTCAGTACCAAGAGCATCCTAGGATGGAAGATACATTGAAAGAAAATGGATTTTGGGTCACTGAAGGGTGTAGGTGAAGAAATGACTTCACAGGTGGATATTTCTGCCTCAAAATAACCCTTGAACTCCCTGAAGGAGACTCCCACAAATGATGCAATCTGACCTGAGTGGCCCAGTGAGCTCTTCCTGAGTATTATTTGCCTAGACGTGTCAGTACCATTTCAAATCAGCATACAAAGCCTTTGAAACAAATCAGTATACATATACTAGACATACAAGTAGATAAATGCAATTTTATTCAATGAATGCAACTAGCAAGTCAAATTAAGTAAAACACTAAAGGATATGGTGTGGTACAAGATAAAAGGCTACTATATAAACTATTTGAAAAAATGAAATAAAGTAAAAATATTCATTAAACCAAATTACAGCTGAGGAGCAGTTAAAGCATATGACTTTGACCTTGTTGGGGTTTTTTTCCTATCACACAGTCATATTAATTGACATGAATGTTCTTAAGAAATAAACACAAAAATTTACAGAAGGTAGCCTGCAAGTGTGGTTAGCAGCTTTTAGTAGTCATTTGGTAAAAACCCGAACAACCCTGTGAGAACTGCAGCAGCAGAACAGCTTGTCAAAATAAAACCGTAAGCAGATGGTTCTAAGTCACCGGAACTCTATTGCATATGCTGAATGCTTGAGGAGTTCTATGAATAACAGAAAGCTGTCCACAAACACAGAAGAAAATAGCAGATGTGTGAGGCTGATGTTACCTGATCTCCATCACATGGAATCCTATTGCTGTCAAAAGTGCTGTCTCTTGCTTGCTTGAGAAAGTAACTAAAAAAGTCTCTGTTGATGAAGTTGTTCATAAGAAACACGTCCCTTTTTAAATACTGTACCTCAGCCCGCTGTTGTGATAAAGGGGAGCTTAAGCTGGCACAGACAGAAAGCAGCTACAACAACAGTTCCAGAGGATGTTTCAAAATCTCTTAATCTCCAATTTACATATCGACATGAAATGAATGTGTACTTTCTGTTATTTCACCAAATGCATTTCACTTTCACTAAACAGAGCAAGTCTTAGTCACAGACATTCTTGTTCATGGATCTGTTTCCCATGTCACTGTAGGGTCTTACTCCAGTCTAATGTTGCAAGATAGAAATTGCCTTCTTTTTCAACCTTTATTTAGCATCTCACTCTCTAGAGTCTAGGTCACCTCAGAGAAAGGGAACTGAATTTGGTCCCTATTCCCAGTACTGTTCCTTTGTTTTGCAGCAAACTACTTAGTATAAAAATACGCCAGAACTCCTCTCTGTGGTAAGTACTACAGCCTTTGGACTGCAGAGCTCTAATTTCTGAAGGAGTTTGTTTTTCTGAGAAAGAAGGGCCCCACAGCTGTAAGAAGATTCACTTCTGGTAAATACTATAATACAAACTGAAGCAGAAAATAGAGTCTTTGTCTGCTGATCTTTCATTCCCTGCGTAGACAGGGATCAGTCATACTTGAAGATCCTCACGCATGAACATATTTTTTTCCACAATGTGAACTGATTGTATCTGTAACCCCTGGTATTTTGTATTGGTGGAAGCTGCAGACATCCTTCCACTGCATTACTGACTTCCGTGTGGTGTGGTGGAAGAACTGGTGTTCACAAAAACTGTTCTGGTTTGAACTGTAACCTTAAAACAGCTTACAGTGTTTTTCCAAAAAATATATAGCAGAATGCAGATCCTCATCTGCATGAGGATATATGTATCATACTATGTGTATTATCCGTAATGATACTATATCTTTATATGATACTATAATGATGCTATATGATACTAGAATGATACTGTATATCTGCATGACAGTATATATATTGTTTGTAAAGTGTAAGAATATGACAAAAACTATATTTTCAGTATATTCGAAGAACATATAAAATGAGATATTCTGTGATATTTTTAGCTTATATAATCTTGCTTCTGTTTAAAGTAATGAGTGAGCCTACGCAAAGTGAGAAGAAATAAAATTATTTTGGCTGGGCTTACCTGAGAGTTTTACTGCGATACCCTTCCAAGCAATTTTGGTATCTGTCTGTGGTCCTAGAAATTGGCAGATTGACCAACACCTTCAGAGTCCAGAGTCCAAAGGTGTCTTTTACTTGGTATTCAGAAGAACAAAGTGCTTTTTTAGTATACCAGGTGATTTAAAATCACTGGAATGTCATCAGAGAGCTGCAAATTAGACACTTCTGAGAAGTAGCGTTGGGTTAGGGGTATTTTTTTGTGATTTAATATAGTGTGTTATGATGATAAAACCTTAATTTGGCTCATCAGAGACTTTCAAAGGTTTTGGGTCTCCAAGTAAAACAAGAAGACCATATTTTTTCCATAAGAATTTTTTTTTACGTAATCTGGCAAATGTCTACTGAAACTAACGGTTCTCCTCTGTAGTTTCAGTGATAGTAATTGCATTTTCCATTCTTTCTGACTGTACCAATAGAAAGCCTATTTTTTTTTACCTCAAAGGGGAGCTACTATATTTTCTGGTGCTTGAGAATTTGGACAAATGTTCTGAATATAACGAAAATTTTATTTTATTATTTTGAGTATAATAGCCTCAGAGCACAAGAACAGATATAATGTAAGCTTCTGTTGGAAGTAAAATCTTCAAACAGTATCATAGCTTTCCAGAGGCTTTAGTCCATGATTTGCATAATGTTATGGTACCAGGAATAAGGCACAGGAAACATTCTCAGTAATTTTGATACTGGTATGCTAGTGTGTGCCATTTTTTCCGTCCTCTTATTTTGTAGAGGAAAATCCAAGGAAAGAGACAATTACATTTTCCTCTTGAGATTAAGGCAGCTAAATATAGGTGCCTTTGTGTAGTTATCTGAAGAAGAACTATGTAGCTAAGCCCCGAATATAATCAATGGATATTTGATCCCCATTTAAACAGTGACCAACAAAGTTGGCCTTGACTAACACCCTAGGGCAGCCAAAGACGTTCATGCTGCCTATGTGTGGGAAGCTGAATTGAGATCCTAGTGACTGTCCATCTGACACATTCTCCAGGTTCCACTGATTTTATTGATCTGTCTCCACGCCCAGCTCTTCTTTTGTGTGCTAGCTTACCTCCCTCCTCAGTGGATTTCTGAGCCTTCTTTCCTTTGGCCTTTCTCATAGTTTATACATGGTAGTTCGTCTGCCTGTTTAAATGGCCACACATCCATCAACATTGTCCAGGTGCTTTGATGAGAAACTTGGTCATGTAATTCTGTATCCACTGAGTTCATGAAATGAAATTCCTCTCCGATACTTTAAAATCCAACAAGACGTGATCTTCCATTACATTCTATGTACATATTCTTATACCGAGTTCTACATCAAACTCTCTGAATGTCTTCCAACATGTATGAAGCAAAGTGACTGACATCTTAGCTGTGCCTTATCTCTCATCTTCTGCTCCCCAATTGCAGAGTGCAGTTTTTGTTTCAGTGAACATTGGTCCCTACATTTTTTTCTCTGGTTTTGGGGAGATTTTCAATAAAAATACTGTTAGGAATTTATGTTGAAAATGACTGTCAAAGGAACATACCTGGCAATTGCAGCAGAAAGTAATCAGGTGTGATATGTCATTAATCTCTGGAGAAAGTTCATCCTGTAGTCCCACAGAAAGCATCTCTCTAGCAAATATGAGCTGCTTCTAATGGTAGAAAATTTGCTGTGCCAGTGGAGTGAGATTGTTGGCCACAATTTCCAGCCCACCATTTAATCATTGTTTTAGAAATTTTTAGCCCAGAAGCATTAAACAATTTTAAGAAGGAATTTTATCTTGACTCATTATTCTAGAAAACAGGAACAGAAGAGAGAAGAGGACAAGTGAGCATGCAGCAGTTGAGAGTGTTAAGGGAGTTGATCTTTGACTCCACAGTCATAGATTTTAAGGCTGGATGTGTCTACAAGTATTTTAGTCTAACTTCGTTCATAATGGAGGCCCCATAATGTTCTTGTTGCCCTTTAGTGAGTTTGGTAACTGTTGCTTACCTAAAATATATTTTCTGAAGTTTGAGACATTACCCTATCTTTCAGTGAATCAGACTCTATGTGCTTTACTGAGGCCCATTTTTGTTCTGTAGGTGTCTCTGCTTTTCCTCTGATTATTATTGAATGTACTGGCTGCTCGAAGCTGAATTTGTCTGGAGGGGGAACTCTCAAAGATGTGAACAAAACAGTTGGCCTCTGGGTAGATGAAGGAGGCATTATCAATGTTTCTAGTGAAGGAAAGGCTGCAAAATAAACTCATTCCTGTAGCTGGCAGTGAGGGAGGGCAAGGAAGAGATCACATCCACCAAACTACGCTGGCCAAGGCTGGACTGTAGTCCTTTACAACTAACTTTCTCTACCTCTGCAATTGCCTCAGAAGCTATCTATTTAGAATGGATATGAATGGGTGGCACTGTATGACAGGGACTGCTTTGATTATATAGAGCTTGATGATTGTGGTGACAAGGTTGAATGTTTATGCGTAAAGATGAGGGGGAAAGCTAACAAGGCAGACATCCTGCTGGGGGTCTGTTATACACCACCCAACTAGGATGAAGAGGCAGATGAAGTTTGCTACAAGAGGCTGACAGAAGTCTCACAGTCGCTAGCTCTTGTTCTCATGGGGTACTTTAATGTGCCAGACATCTGCTGGAAATACAACACAGCAGAGAGAAAGGAGTCTAGGAGGTTCTGGAATGTGTAGAAGATAACTTCCTGACATAGCTGGTAAGTGAGCCTACCAGGGGAGGTGCCTTCCTAGAACTCCAGTTTACTAACAAAGACGGACTAGTGGGAGACGTGGTGGTCGGAGGCTGTCTTGGGCTTAGCGATAGTGAAAAGATAGAATTCTCAGTTTGAGGTGAAGTTAAGAGGGAGGCCAGCAAAACCACCACCATGGGCTTTCAGAGGGCAGGTTTTGGCCTGTTCAGGACACTGGCTGAGAGGATCCCCTGGGAGAGAGTCCTGAAGGGCAAAGGGGTCCAGGAGGCTGGACATTCTTCAAGGAGGAAGTCTTACAGGCACAGGAACAGCCTGTCCCCATGTGCCACGAGACGAACCAGCGAGGAAGACGACCGGCCTGGCTGAAGAGGGAGCTCTTGCTGGGACTCAGGGAAAAAAAGGAGGGCCTACCTCCTATGGAAGAAAGGGCAGGCGACTCAAGAGAAGTACAGGGGTCTCATTCGGCTGTGCAGAGAGGAAATTAGCAAGGCAAAAGCCCAGCTAGAACCCAGGCTGGCCACTGTTGTAAGGGACAACAAAAAATGTTTTTATAAATACATAAACCACAAAAAGAAGACCAAGGACAGTCTCCATCCCTTATTGGATGGGAGGGGGAATATTGCCAACAAGGATGAGGAAAAGGCTGAGGTAGTTCATGCCTTCTTTGCCTCAGTCTTTAATAGTCAGACTCGTTATTCCCAAGGTAGTTAGGCCCCAGTGCTGGAAGACAGGGAAGGAGAGCGGAACAAACCTCCCGTAATCCAGGAGGAAGTAGTTAATGACCTGCTATGCTACCTGGACACTTACAAGTCTATGGGGCCAGATGGGATCTGCCCAAGAGTGCTGAGGGAGCTTGCGGAGGAGCTGGCAAAGACACTCTCCATTATCTATCAGCAGTCCTGGCTAAAAGGGAGGTCCCAGATGACTGGAGGATTGCCAATGTAACACCCATCTCCAAGAAGGGCTGGAAGGAGGATCCTAGGAACTACAGGCCTGTCAGCCTGACCTCGGTGCTGGGCAAGATTATGGAGCGATTCATCCTGAGTGCACTCACCAGGCATGTGAAGGACAACCAGGGAATCGGGCCCAGCCAGCATGGGTCATGAAAAGAAGGTCCTGCTTGACCATCCTGATCTCCTTCTATGACAAGGTGAATTGCCCAGTGGATGAGGGAAAGGCCGTGGATGTCATCTACCTGGACTTTAGTAAGGCCTTTGACACTTTTCCCCACAGCATCCTCCTGGAGATGCTAGCTGCCCATCGTTTGGATGAGTGGACTCTTCACTGGATGAAGAACTGGCTGAATGGCCGAGGGCAGAGAGTGATGGTGAATGGAGTTAAATCCAGCTGGCAGACAGTCACAAGTGGTGTTGCCGGGGGCTCAGTTTTAGGTCTGGTCTTGTTTAACATCTTTATCAATGGTCTGGATGAGGGGATTGATTGCTCCCTCAGTAAGTCTGCAGATGACACCAAGTTGGGTGGGAGGGTTGATCTGCTTGAGGGTAGAAGGGCTCTGCAGAGGGATCTGGACAGACTGGGTCAATGGGCTGAGGCCAGCTGTGAGATGCAACAAGGGCAAGTGCCGGGTCCTGCACTTGGGTCACAACAACTCCATGCAACACTATAGGCTTGGGGAGGAGTGCCTGGAAAGCTGCCCAGCAAAAAAGGACCTTGGGGTGTTGGTGGACAGCTGGCTGAACATGAGCCAGCAGTGTGCCCAGGTGGCCAAGAAGGCCAAGGGCATCCTGGCTTGTATCAGGAATAGTGTGGCCAGCAGGAGTAGGGAGGTGATCGTGCCCCTGTACTCGGCATTGGTGGGGCCGCACCTGGAGTACTGTGTTCAGTTTTGGGCCCCTCAGTACAGGAAGGACATTGAGGTGCTGGAGCATGTCCAGAGAAGGGCAACGAGGCTGGTGAAGGGTCTAGAGAATAAGTCTTACAAGGAGCGGCTGAGGGAGCTTGGGCTGTTTATTCTGGAGAAGAGGAGTCTGAGGACGGACCTTATTGCTGTCCACAACTGCCTGAAAGGAGGTTGTAGTGAGGCAGGTGTTGGCCTCTTTTCCCAGGTAACTAGCAATAGGACAAGAGGCAATGGCCTCAAGTTGCATCAGGGGAGGTTTAGATTAGATATCAGGAAAAATTTCTTTACTGCAAGAGTGGTCAGACATTGGAACAGGGTGCCCAGGGAGGTGGTTGAGTGACCATCCCTGGAGGTGTTCAAAAAATGTGCAGATGTGGCACTTCGGCATATGTTTTAGTAGGCATGGTGTTTGGGGGTGGATGGTTGGACTTGATGGTCTTAGAGGTCTTTTACAACCTATGATTCTATGATTCTATGAACCAAATACAGATGCTTAATCTTTCTTGTAGACTCCATAAGGAAACACTTAGATGCATTATCTTGTCCTGTGCAAGCCCTAACTTTTAAAGGAAGACAGAGCCACGTAAGCTAGGTGGACTAAGTGTCCCTCTGAAGGTCTCTCAGGGGACTTGCTTCTTTCTGTTTGCAGTATAAAGACTGTGGGAGTTTACACTGGCTGCACTCCCCTCCTTTCCTGCTTCATGATCCTATATTTTCAATGAAGTAAGGTCTAAACTGGGCACTTAAATAGGTGTATTAAATTTCACCCTGACAAATCCATTCAGTAGAGGGATGCTATGAAAGCTGTAGAACAGAAATTTCAATCGAGCTATAATTTTTTAGATACCAAGTATATCAGCCTTGAGGAAACAGAATATCTGGTTTCCTTACCAGTAACTTCAGTTTAAGTGTTCCTAACTATCTTCTTTTTAGATCAGAACAATGACAAAGACGTTTGGGGTGATGTCTGAAGAGTGTTATACCAAAGTATTTCCTGCATCTTTCCTGACTTAATTACAATACTAATTAATTAGTCAATATTTGTTCTGTGTTTTGAAAATGTGGCTGTATATATTGGAAAAAAGCAGCAATCATTTGCACTCATCTGCAATTCTATGTGAATGAAGACTACGCTAATGTAAATTTATGGTAAATTTTCTACTTACTGTGGCATTTTGTTACTCAGAATGCTAGGGGTGTAAAATATCTTTTTCTGGATACCAAGAAGATTATGCCAGATAGTCAGGAAAGACTGTATTGACATACGCTGAGAAGAAATTTCCATTTATTTTTTGGATATGAATATTCAGATTTGGATGGAACCAGTTAATTCCATGGCAGCAGAGTTGTGCCTAGGGGTTAAATCCAGTCTTCTCTACTGAAGTTTCAGCCTGTACCACCTGGTGAAGTTTTGGAGCTCTAGGAGTAGGTTCTGTCAGTCAGATATATGCTTGATTTGCCTGCGAAGGAACGAGAAGTAGTGATTACTTGGATAAGAGTGGTAGGCGAGCTTTGCTAAAAAAAATCCTTAAATTTGACAGTCTTTCAATCTGGGTTTTCATCATGTACCAGAAACCTTCTTTTGGGGACAGAGGGAATTAATCATAATAAAGTGATTTCAACACAGTTTGAAGTTTCCTGGGCTGTTTCACATAAAATGGTTTAGCAGTGTGTGTGGTACACCGTGCATGAGCTTGGTAATAGACAAAGATTAGATGTGTGACAATTGATAAAACACTGGAAAACTCCAGCGGGGGTAAAGTCACACTTGAATGATTTAATTCCTTTGCTTCTGGAAAACCTCACTGAGTTCCACAGTACTTGGCAACTGCTCTTCTACCAATAAAGCTTTCTCATATAGAACTTAGGTACACATTGCACCAGCAGCAAGGTTCATGAGTATAAGCAGCTGCAACACTGATATGTTGGTGACATTCAGATCTGTGCCTTCACTCATTCTTCCCAATGCCTTTGAGCAGCTAACTTAGTGCCTAACAGAAAGAGGATTATTGGTAATAGCTAGCTTTGTCAGGCACTGCCTAAAGGGCAGCTTCTGTATCTTAAATATTATACCAACTTCTGCCAAGGAAGAGACGTTGTTTCCAGTTGCCATTACAAGGCAACAGCTACAGGATCTTCATACGCTCACGCAGAAGTGATTATGACTAGCACCCAGCTTTAGCCCACTATCCAGCAATAACACCAAACAGATAAGGGAAGGAGCATTAATAAGAGCAAATATACAGTGGTATTTATCAATGTGTTACTGATTGCTAAACATAAGTTTTACCATGTATGTGTAGGGTGAAAATCTTTTTTTTTTATGTTATTAGTCTTCCAGCCCCAGAACAAATTCATGTGATTTCCAGAGGCCAGTTTATTCCTCTGGGAAGTTAGAGGTGATGATTCCATACTAATCACACTAAAAATCAATAGCTTTCATCTATATGACTATAGCAGTGGAACTAAGCCGAGACACTCAAATTAAAAGAGAAAAGACTCATTCTTTCACTTGAAGAGTCATGTTACTGATGAGAAGTCATCAGCTTTGTAACACATATCTGCTGTTTGGTCCACTGGAGTCCACATTCGGAAACCTTTAGCTTCTTCCTAGCCTTGCCTGGTTTGGTACATTGAGCTGATGGAAGACCATGGTAGAAAGAAACCTGTGAGTTCAGGAAGGGAATATCCTGTAGTAAGAATATAGCCTTGAATTTTTTGTAGGTAAACCAAAATAAATATTTTACAATAAATAAATATGCATCAATCTGTATCCTTCCTAGGAACACAAATGATAATACATTAGATTGGAAATATAGACAAGAAATGTGCTGCTGTCTATTAATGCATGTTCCAAAACTCCAGTAAGTAAAGACTTTAGAAGTGAAATATGTTGCATCTCCAGAAAGATGATTTTTGAAGACACCAAATTCAAGAAAGAACATCTAGCATTCATATATAGCTGAAGTGGGAAATCAGTATTAAGATGCTCCAGAGAAAAAAAAATTAGTAGTTGTCTGGTAGATATTTCTATCAGTTTTGGAAAGAAATTTTTTATCTTTGTACTGCATGAGTCCATAGCCGTGTTTACAAGCACACTTTGAGTCCTGTATTTAAGAAGTGACAAACCAGCTTTCTCTGTCGGGAGTTATAGGAACTCAGTAGCAAGGGATGATTCTTTGTGACCATATCAGCTTCTGTTCTGTCCCATAACAAAAAAAAAAAAATATATAAATACCTATAGACCATACTATTTTTTTTTTAAAATACTGCTTGAAGGTTTACATTATCAGGTAGGATTTGTCGTTTCCCAAAGCCAGTTGGAGTATAGCTCTGTGGGCTGAGTTCCGCAGGTCACCTGCTGTTTCCATTCACAAAATCTGTACACTGGCAATGACACACACCTGTCCTGGTGCTGGCCTGACAGGAAAATCAGTAAATGAATCAAATGCAACCCTTCCTGTGCAGTATTTTTTCAGCTTGTTCTCTGACTCCTGATGCAGTTTAAGCATTTTTTATAACGTGAGTATACGGACCTAGATCCATGAAAGGAGCCACAGGATCCTCCAGGCTCACCAGAAGAGTCAGTGGAGATTGCAGGCACTTAGACAAAGAAACCTAAGAAATTTTTAGGGTGTCGTGCAGTACTTGCTCTTAATTTTTTCCCTCTTCTTTTTCAAAAAATGGGCTCTCCTACTAGCTTACAGAGTCATGTTCCCCTTAGCTCTTTAGCTTGATGATAGTTCTTTTTACATGCCGTGCAATGCTTGGACCAAAGTAAACAGGAGGGTTGAGACTGTGTCTGCACTGGAAGAGGTGTTACCTGGAGAGTACAGCAACTTGATTCCTTTCAAGAAAGAAAATAGTTACCCGTACTTTGGTTGGGAGTCTTAGTCATTGAAACTCTAAACTGGTGAGGGTCTTGCTCTGCTACCCTCTGACAGAAAGCCATGGGAACTGCTAGATGTTTGGCAGGCACTTGTTTGGGCCCACTGATAGGCTCAAATCCTTAAAAAGACAGAGGGAAATATGAAATACCTGGAGTTTTTGACAACTCATGCACATGAGGATCTTAGTGCTTCATACAAGAAACTTCTGGCCTTTCCCAGAGCAGAACTGGAAACACTCAGTTAAAATGAATGTAAAATCGGAGGTACCTCTGCATCTTAGCTAACTTCAGGGTAGAGATTTGGAAATTGTAATTGTTCTGGTTTCGGCTAGGATAGAATTAATTTTCCTCTCAGTAACTGCTGTGCTTTAGATTTACTACCAGAAGACTGTTGATAACACCAATGTTTTCAGTTGTTGCTATGAAATCAAGGACTTCTTCCAGTTTCTCATATTCAGCTACTGAGCAGGGGACCAGGAGCTGGGAAGGAGCACAGCCAGAGCCAGCCCAAACTGGTCAATGAACATATTCCGTACCATAGACCTCATGCTCAGGTTATAAATGGGAGTTGACCAGGGGGAAGGAATCTTTCTTCTCTCATTTCAGTGAGTTTGAATCCTCTCTGTCTGAGAATTTGGTCTTTTTCAACAACATTGCAAAAGCCGCTGTATCCGGGTTCCACAATCACTGCTTGGAGACTGACTGTGAATCGATCATTGGATGGTGAGAAAATTGTATTGTATATAGTTTGTTTTGCAAATTTATTATTATCAGTAGTAGTAGTAGTAGCAGTAGTAGTGTTTCCTTTGTTCTCTTTTCAAACTGTCTTTATCTCAACCCCCGAGTTTTACATTTTGTCCATTTCCTTTCACCATCCCACTGGGGGGCAAGTGGAGGGGTGAGTGAGCAGCCGGAGGGTCCCAGTTGCCAGCTGCATGACAGTAGTTTTTGGACCTAGTTTCCCAAAGCAGGATTTAAGTGGGACTTTGGTGCACAGGCGGAACATAAATCTTTTTTTGTGGATCTGCTCTTTCTTGCTAGCAGATTGAACTGATGTTATAACATCCTATCCAACATTAATCAGGTGGTAACAGTTTTCAGTCATTAATAATCTGTGAGGGATGAAAGGCTGTTTAATGTTTCCTGTTATTTATTTTTGCCTTTTTCCAAAGATCTATCCTATGCTTATTAATGTGGCACCTGAGCATTATCTTCAAGTATTTTGAACCGTCTAATCCCATCAGATCTTTGTTTTTGGAATTGCTCTGCACATTGATTTGCATGTTATTCATGGACAAAGGCATCACTATTTGAGATGTCAAATGTACACACTGATTTCTTATGATCCAAAATGGACTGAAGCTCCCAGCCCTCTAAATTGGATTTTGCCAGCTAGCACATTGCATGGCACAGTGCTGAAAAGGCTTTCTTGGCTAAGTCACCTGCAAAAGCAATGCTCAAGAACTGGGCAAATTATTTCTTTGGGTAACACTTTTACTCAAAGAGTATGAGTTCTGAATGACGGATCTGTGTTTCAGGACCATACTCTGTCTTTGAAACCAAAATTCGGGTAGATTAATCAGGTGGGTATTTGGCTGAATTATTAAGGTCCTTATTCTTGCTTCCGAGATGCTGTATGGTAGGGCAAAGATTCACTAAATTTAACACCCAACAAAATGTTGGTTTTGAATACTAGAAGACTATTTGTTCTGCCCTGTGAGAATGCCATGGCCTTTGCTGAAACCAGGTGAAAGAGCTGACTGTCACCTTTGTGGGCATTTGATTGTCGTTTCCTACAGAGCACAAGTGAAGCAACAACAGCAAAAATGAATCACTACTTACAAAGAGCTGTTCACTTTTGTGGATTGCTCAGTAAGTGTGGGTGTTTAGATCTTAAACTTCAGATGAAGAAGTCAAGCAAGGAAGAACACAGGAGCCATGGGAACAGCTGGGAGCAAATCTAAACACATATTTTAAAAAGCTGCAGGTGGGCTTCGTGAGCAGGTGTAAAAATTATTACTTTGGGGCCAAAATGTCTGTTCTGCGTAAACAGTGAATGTTTTGATCTTATTCTGTGTGTATGAAGGGGAAATAACAATTCAGAGATAACAGACTCTGTTTAAGCAAGTGGAAATATCTATTCCTAAAATTAAAAATGGAGACAGATCCAAACATACAGTACAGATCATAGGTCTGTAACTTAACCAAGGCTTAGAATATAAAATGACTTAGACAGGGAAACATATTCATCAAGTTTCCAAAGAATAAACAGGCAGGCAGCTTGTTTTTAACTGTGAAAACTCCTTTATGTTAATATTTTTGTTGCCCTATTCATTTGACCTGTTCTATTTTTGAGTTTCTAATCTTTTTCTTTTTTTCATTTGCTTTTGTTTTGTTAGTTATCTCTAGAGTAAAAGGTGTCAGTTATCCCATCATTTGTACGTAAGTAACTGTTGTTGAAATATTTGGACCTCTGCAGCTGGTACCATGACTACTCCCAGATGCTCTTTTCCCGTTTTCCTTTTTGGGAGATGTGAACTGTAATATGTGTACAAATATGAACTGCCTGGAACTAATAAAGGGAAAAGTACCTCAGGTTAGTAAAGGTAATAAAAACATTTCTCTAACTCTTTTCTGTATATGTGATGCACCGTCAGGTAACTGAAGTTTCTCCATTGTAACCTAAAATTTCTTGGAATTACTTCTGATAGTGGCTCATTGGCTATGAAATGAATTTGACGGTCTCAGTTACCAGGCGACAGGTGTATACGCCACACACAAACAAAAAATGCTGCACAGCTGGCACTGGTGTTCATGTTTGGCCACTCTCCTAAAGTCGAGGCCAAGCACTGAATCAGATGCGGGCAATGAACAAGCTTGATGGCTTCTGCAGTTCAGGTTTCAGGCTTATTACCAGGAAAACTTGCACTGCCACTGTTAGCAGTTTTAACCTTTTCTTCAATAGAAAGGCCGCTCCAGAAAACAAAATGTGCTCTGCAAGGCCATGCGGCACAATCCTTAAGAGGCAGCCTCCGTAGGAAATGAGAATCTCTCAAGCAAAATTACAGTAGCTGAATGCTTCCTTGAAAAAAAGAATCAGAAGGAAGAACAAATAAGAAGACTGGACTTTGCTTGTATACAACGCAGGATTTATATTGATTTGGGAAGTAAATCTTTTTATTCTGAAAAAAAAATGTTGCTATTTAGAAAGACTGTTTTTCCGCACAGAGGGAAGATGTATTCCAAGACCCTGAGCTACTTTTTCTCTGTGTGCAAAACAAAAAATTTTGAGTCTTACCAACAAATATTGTTAAAACATCAAGGTCTCATTGTCCTAAAATCTTTTAAATGACTTTTATGGTCTTTCCTCTCCTCTGGAATAAATGTGTGTAACAAATTTGATATTTGCTTTAGATGTTAAGAAACTTGCTACTTCTTTTCTACACTCCACAGCTCCAGACATACTGACATCTTTATTCTTGTAGCCTACTACAACAGAAGTCTTAGTATTAGGCAGTGCAAATCTTATCTAGTCTCTCTAGGGTATTATAACTAAGGGCATGATTGTCATTGTAACAGCAAACAACAGGGAAGTCATCAGTTGCAGAATTTGTCAGGAGAAGAGCAAAGAGAGAAAATCCCAGATTCATCATTTTTTTAAGATTCCCAAGGCTAAGGAATCTAAATATAACTGTTTAGTGAAAGAACACCCTAGCATTATCCCAATTTGCAAACAAAATTTATCATTAAAAGGGGAAACCAAATACAGTATCACAGTAAGACCCCAGACACTGATCTGTACACACTGATATGCCTTTACCAGACATCCCCAATGGATAAGACAACTGTAACAGCAGCCTTTGATGAAAGTAGTTCGTGTCTCTCTAATGACTGTGTTTGCCTCACTGTCTGAAAGAACTCCTTTTTCTCAGCACCACTTCTTCCCCTATTACACATTCTCATAATTTTGGAAGCTGTGCAACACCTCCTCTTTAAAAAGCAAAAAAAAAAAACAACCATAAAAACAACAACAACAAAACATCCAAAACCAAAAGCATCCAGAAGCTGTTGACCAGGAAATTATTCATCTTGATTGTGTAAATCCAAGCTTCAAGTCCCTCTCCTGCCTATTTACAGACAAAAATTTGAATCCCATAGGGCAGGAGAGTGACCAAGCTATCAGTCTATTGTCTATTCAATGTAGGGTATGTGGTTAAATATTAATTTGACCATAATACTAGATTCACTCTTCCTCTGCACATTCTCTGAATCCACATGTATCTGAGCAAATTAAACTGAAGGGAATTGAATTTTGGCACCATATACCCAATAATAGTTGTTTGCTATTCCCAAATGAAATACTGTTAGATAACTGTGACTGTAAGAGTACTGTATCTGTTCCTGAAAAGTATATGACTCAATAGCGTAGATGCTTTCTCCGGGGCTTTATGTTTTTGTGTCAAGTTTGGCTATTGTTCCAACGGATCTGTGTTTCAAGAGACAGAAAGTACATCCTTATTAAAGAAATTAATGAATGAATTTCTATTGCCAGTGTCTGAGGCCCAGAAAAATGTCCTTATAGTGTCTCTTGCCAATCTCTCATATAAGTGTAAGAAAATCCATCTTTATAATGATGTCTGGATATTTTAAACAGTGATGGCAAACAGGATTCAAGTCCTGTCCAGTGCATAGGAACCCTTTAAACTCCGTAGAGCTCTATAATATTGAGGGTATTAACCCTTGTAGAAAAGCCTGCTAAACCCAAACCCTGATTGTACACTCATTTTCTCTGTTCTCTGTTGCTGTGATACAAGTTGCACGTCCAGTCAGTGGTGAAGTGTGGGCTGGGACAGGTGAAGGCCTTCAAGATTTTTCAAGTCTTACCAGCAGATAGACAGATGGTAACAAAAAAGCAGACTGTATTAGACAACATTTTAATGTTAAGTACAGCACATGCTCCTATTACAACGATGCGAGGCTTGGATCGTTCATTAACTAATTAACTATATTGGTTTCCAATTTATTTTTAGAAATACATATTACATTAGAGTCTGTTTATATTTTCTTTTTAGACAATTTGTAATCTAAAAAGCTTTGGTTAATAAAGTTGTGACAGTAGAGTGGATAAAGATATTGGCTTTCTTTTTTAAGTTCTTTAAATTAAGAGATGGTTAAGTTGCAGAAAGAGAATGGCTGCATTATATCAGGCTTATCTTGCAACCAAAACCTATACCATGAAAAAGGCAGAAAGTAGTTAAGGCATTTATGAACAAGTCTTTCCTCTCTTGCAGATCTTCTGCCATGTACTTTTTTTCTTATATCCAAACCTAGATTTAAAACACTTTTCACTTTAAAGAGCACTCAGCCTGACATCCTGTACCAGCTGCCATTTTTCTGCCTTGCCCTTCTTCCAGCCAGGCAGAAGGCTGGTGGTAGAGCAGCTACGCAGGTGCTGCGGGTTCGGTGTTCCTGTGGAAGGGTTCCACGTGCTGTGCATGCACAAAGGGACTGCTCTGCTGGGAAGCGGCACATGTCCTGTACCTGTGCAATAGGTACAGTCATATCGCCAAGGATGTGCTGAGCACCTCTTTTGCTAAAAGAAGCCCTGCTTTTGCTAAAACTAGGCGTCCTAGTCATATGCCTCCCACAAGACGCTTGCTGCTATACAACTGCTGATTTCTTTGCTAATTAGTGAGAATGCGTATGACACTCTGATTCAGGATTTAGTGGAGACAATCTGTGCAGAGATATAAAATTTTACATTTTTTTCATCCCCTTTCCAAAAATGTTAGTTCAAGCAAGAAGATTTCGTTTCAAATGAGGACATGCCAACCCTTTAGTTACATTCAAATCATGGTATCTTTGGTGTTGTTATAAAGTCTTGACAAAAAACTACATGCAGATATTTTAAATAAACAATGATGTGTCATATTTTTTTACTTGGGAAACACAGGAACACCCAGAAATATTTGAAGATTGTCTTCAGTTAAAATGGATTAGGTAGTGTGAGGGTATTCAGCTTCAAGTTATTTGTGTCAAAAAATAAAAATATTTTGATAAGTCTCCAGAATTCCTTGTTTGTATGTTCATGATTTGTATAACCAACATTTTGCAGAATATTTTTACTTTTTCTTCTTTTTGTTGACAAGCTTATAAAACATACCAAAAAATTTTAGATATTTGAAATTATCTTTGGCCCTTTTACCAAATTCCATGTTTCATTTGTGCATTTTCTAGGTAGCTCTGCTGTCAAAGAATATTGTCATTTCTCCCAGAGGTTTATGAATTTAGCTTAAGCCAAGATATAGTAAAATGGTAGTGCCAGCCACTAGAGGAGGGAAAATAGATATATTAATATAAGTAGCTAATTAGCATCTCATTTAGATCAATTATAGGACTGAACTGTGGCCTTAAGTCAATTTGATGATTTCCATTAACTTCAAAGAGCACCAGATGAAGCCCTATGTGACAGGTTCAGGTAGCTCTTGAAAGTATATCAATAAAAAGGAACATGGATGGTGTTCTACATTTTTTTCTGACCTCCTGCCTAAGCATTTCTGTTTAAAAGAAGGATAATATTATCCTTAGGTCTAACATATTTAACTATTAAACTACTACATGTTCTTCCTTAATACAGCAATTCATTCCACAGCTGTCCTTTCTTAACCAGGTTTAAGGTCCATCACATTTCCATTTTGTACTCCACAGTCCAAATGGCATGGCTTACTGCATCTGGAATGATCTCCCGAGAACTGCTCTTCTTGGCCATGTTCTGGAGATGATGCTTAGTTTTCCATGTGCTTAAAAAGAGGCATTTAAAAAGAAACAAGAAGTACCCAATGTATTAAAGTTCACTAAAATATAAAGCAGTGAGTACCTGTGTCCAATGCAGAAATCCAGAAATAACGTCTGGAAAAGACCGAGCTGGATGCAGCTTCTAGAGGAGTTGCAGGGTATTATGAGCAATGATAAACGAGTGGATGCAACCGAAGCAGACTATGACATGATCTTTCTCATTTTCCTGTCTGTCTATTCCTCTACTAGAAGAAATCTCCTTCATAGCTGAGGCATCTGGGGCAGAGAAAGTAATGTGTGGCATCTTAGCGCAGAGTCTGGGGTGTTAGTGCCAGGAATAAGACGGTTTTATTCTGGTCTATCAGCCTGGAAAGCCCATGTATGTCTTGATAAACCTTCTGGGGAATGCAAGATGCTAATCTTGCTGTCAAAAAGAAGAAAAGCCTTCTCCTGGACTTTGCAGCTCCTATTTTCTGACAGACCTGGTGCATGATGTGCTGCTGCCTACCTATCTGTTTGTTGGAAGAACTCAGATGGACACCACTTTTACAGTGAAAGGAAGGTAGCTGCTGCTGTTGAAATGCTGGTGTGTGTCAAAGCAGCACATCTGAGTCCTTTGAAATTAGCTTCGGTTGTTGGACATTATATTCCCCTAATGACAAGGGGGAATAGTGCAGAAAACAAAGGATCCGTCATTTTTTAATGGGTTTACAGAGCTAAACACAGGCAATATTTTCTACATAAATGTCAACACATGCATACTTCTAAAAGTGTGCCTATACTCAACTCATCATGCAGATAGAGGGCAAAAATATTCAGTGAAGTTTTCAGACATGCTGTCACTCTGTCAGGATTTCCACTCCCCAAATAGAGTTGTTTCTCTCAGTGGGAGTTGCCATTTTAATGATGTTATGCAGCAGAGGTCTGCTTTGGTGATGAGCAGAGGAATGAAAGGATCAACTTCATCATTGGGAAGGAGGGAGAATCAGAAAGTCTAAGTATTTTCATAAGGTAAATTCTCTAATTTTAAAACATTTTTGGTTAATTGAACAGCTTATATAGTTAAGGAATTTACCTTTCAGCAATGAACTTTCTGACGTCTAATACTTTCCAAAGCTAAGACAGTCCTTTCCAACTTAGTTTAATTAGCTTTTGCTTTCTCCATTTTTAAAGGCATAATATCCTTTTCTGGGTTAATCACTTACCTACAATATCGCCTTAGCCTGGGGGGATTGAACATTATCCCTGCTAATGCTGTAGATGTTCTTTCTTTCCCTGCTGGCCCTTAAAAAGGGCATCTCTTCATAATTGTCTCACTTTCTGGGTTATACATTGCTCAGTACATCCATGTGTGGGAGTGCAGAAACGAGGTGTCCCTGAAGGCCAACAACAAACAGCAGGATGCCTTCATCTCTCTCTGAAACAGCAAAACAAGGCAGAGACAGCACACCCTGCTGTGGGACTCCTGGGCTCAGTGGTACATATTTGGACACAACATGTGGTCACTCAGGAGATGTAGTGCAGGCTCCCTTTTCCAGTTTACAGTGGTGTCTTTGAGCAGAATGGAAATGTACTTCACCTTTCCATTGTTTTTTTGAGCTCATGCTATCTCTGAGTCTTTGGCTACTGTGAAATGATTTTAAAACAGCAAATCTCAATTGCTTTGGAAATCTCTGTAAGCATTAGGTGTGAGACTATTTTACTCTGACACTTGAATCCATTGGATATGCTCAGTTGCGAGAACCAGTCTGCGGAATAATGAATTCATGCATAACAAACTGCCTAAGTGAGCTTACAAAGAACAATCGCTTCTTTAAGACTGTGCTAAAAATTACATTCAATCTTTGTTTTGTGCTATTACAGAGCAAGACTACATGTATGATTTATATAGTTTGATATCCAGCTTATTAGAAATTTATTAGCACTGAGGAATGCTTTTCAACTTCTACCTAGAGTTTCACTTAATTTTATTTTAGAGTCTGAACAAAGACTGCAGGTCAGAACTCTTCATCCTTTGAGTAGTATTACCCTTTGATGTGGAAAATCTCTGCAAGATTCCTGCATATCCTTCTGGACTATTTTACTCTGCTTCCCTTTCCCCTGCCAGCTCCAGCGAAGAAGCAAGCGGTTTGATCCGTAAGTTTCTGGTCCTGGTAAGTTTCTGAGCCTGTTCCCTCTGTCCTGTAAGCACAGCTCTGCAGCACTGCTGTATGCTTTACAATATGCAGAGGTTATTTACAAAAGCAGGTATAGGTGACTACACTTCAGCAAAGTAGGTCGTTGTTCTGCTTTACTGTTGTCTGTCTGGTACAGCAAGTACAACTCTAGCCAGTGCCAGAAACCTAGTAGGTAAGTAAGCACTGTACATATTTCCCTGTTCTCTGGTTAATGATCTACAGAAAATCACATGCTTTTGACCAACACCTTGCATTAATTTTGAATAACTTCTTTTTTAATGTCGAACTGTTGGATCAATATAAGCAAATTTCATTAAATGCTCTGCCTCTATAAGATTAAAAGCAAGGGTTACTTTGTATTCATAGACTTGTTTAATGAATTTAGAAACATCTGTTGCATTGCTACCAAGCTCTGAACCTGGTCCCAGTAGCCTGGGAGCACCAGGGCAAGTTTTCCTTCTGAAAAGATGAGAGTTAGGTATCTTGCTGTTAGTACTTCAGATAAAAACAGAAGGTCATTGAGTTTCTTATCTTCTTATGAATTTGAATACTATACAAAAAAGAATAACTGACCAATAAAACCAAAGTCATACTCATGGCAATAGTGAAATAACAGGCTTTTGTTATAGTACACATCACATACATGAATGTAATGTGGAAAAACGAAAGCCTACCTGTATGAACAATAAAGGCACATTTGGTCTGAATTATTTTAATGTAGCTTGGTCAAAACAATTGAAAACACAGTGGTGAAATGTGTCTTCATTAACCACGAGATGCGCAAGATGACCTGATAGATTCCAAATGTATCATAACAACTTTGTCACTGAAATACTACTAGTAATTTTATAGTGTATATAGTGCATATAGAGGACCTCTGAGATAACCATGCACAAAGCTATCCACACACAGAATCAGAAACAGTCTCCACCTCCGCGGAACACAGAAAGAGTTACAGAAGACTGAGCAAGCTCTTCACAGCAGCTCAGTGACCCATAATGCCCACTCTGAGAAGTTGTCCTACCCTTTGCGATACAAGTTAGTGCAAGCCTTCTGTTGAAATACAAAAGGAAATTTTTATTGTAATAGCTCCATTCTGCTACAAAAACAAAATGTCATTTTAGTTTTTCATTCATGTTGCTGTATTTCAGAAGTGTTACCCAGCTGAGATGCACCAGCAATCACTACTTAAGACTTCAGACTATATTCAGACTGTAATTCAGTCTGAACTGTAATATGAACTGTTCTAAGTGAAGATAAACGTAAAATACCCTCAGCCTTACCAAGGATGTAATTAGCCCGCAGTTCTCTTTGGTCTCCTATGACTCTCATCTATCTCAAACCCAGCTCCACCTCGCAGCAATATGCCAAAGATCAAACAAGTCTTTCCGATTCAGTCAATGAGAAAAGATTTTTAACTAGTATTATTATCTGTAATTTAGAGCAAAAATGTTGCTTCAGAAAAGAAAGATGATCAGTTTTCAATGAGTAACAATTAAAATGCTGCAGATATTTAATATTTTAACTGGGACTGCTAAGCTTATCTTTTTTATTTTATTTTCAGATTAGCCTTATGATTGGCATGACCTTCAATTAACCAGATCAGACATCATACCTTCCGCACAAGCAATTTACAAACTGAAAAGGCAGTTGATCCTCTCAAAGAAAGTCCAATCCAGATTATCAAAAATGAACTAAACTAAGGGTAGCTCTGCAATGATGCAGCTCACACTTGCCCTCATTTGAAGAACTCTGTTATATTAGGCTGTCTTTAATACTCTGTGAGGGTACTTGGTTCCTAACTGTGATAAATCATCTTATAATCACTCCTTTTAACAAGATCAAACAGCTTAGAACATCCAAAACTCTTAATTCCTTCAGGTTGATTGCATTTATCATCAAAGAATGCAAAATATGTTGCATGACATTTGGAAAATATTTTTAATTGCCCTTTTATTCATTATCAGAGTCACAGAACATAGAGTGAACAGGAATATCACAAATCCTACTGTTTTCAATAAACAATATCAGTAATTAGAGTTTGAACCAGATGTCCTCCAGGTATCCCTCCACCCACATTTATTCTATGATTCTATGGTTTTATGCTGACCAACTGTATATACTTGAATTACACGCCAGAGAAGGTGTCAGCCAATTCCTTCTTTATGGAAAGCGACGTGCTTGAAAATTTAGGCATCTTTCTCTATGAGGAAGCAACATGGCTAGTCAAACGTAGGGTCAGATGTATTATGGTTTCAAGAAAGTATGATTGAACAGCAAAGGAAAGAGTGAGAGGAAAAACACTTACTGAAAAAGTTCTGTAGGAGGAATGCTTTAAAAACTGGGAAGAAAAGCTAGGAAAACAGTGGAAATTATAAACTTGATGGGTTAGAAGTAGAATTATGCTAAATATCATTACGAAAATGTGATAGTAAAACTAAGGGCAGAATTTGGAGAATGATGAAAGACTTAATAAACTGAGGAAGAGCAACACAGACACTAGTAGGGATTGGGATGGAGACTGTAGCAATGGTGTTCATTTCGGAAAGAGCATTCTGACAAGAAAAAGATGACTCAGGCCACCTCGTGTTGAACTAACACTGAGGTGGAAGGCACAGCTGAGTTAAAAAAGATAGTAGCTGTTACTTCAGCAGAACCATTGCCTCCCAGTAAGTGGAAGAAATGGGAAGATTTGTATTGTTGTGTGAAATATTCTTGCATGAGAGAGAGAAATTTTGCAGAGTTATATCCTGCAAAGTAGAGGGCCCTGAATCAGCTCAACACCTAATTATAAGTTGCAAGCATGTGTGGCAGAAGTCAGTGGGTCCATACACATAATTCTGTGGAAATGGAGTACTGCAGAATTTAATATTTATTTCTTATCTCTTTTCTGAGTGAGGCTGAGTGAGTGGTATATAGTGAGCAATTATTCATTAATTTAGGTCAAATATGGCATGCAGCTCAAGCTGAAGTAAAATGGAAAACTTTGAAAAATTATTTTTTCTTTTTGTCAAAAAAATCAATTTTTTTTTGTGACAAAAATTTTTACAGACTGCCAGAAGTAACTTAAGAAAAAGCTTCAAGTTAAAGTAAATAAAGTGTTCATCGTAGATTAAATATTTTTTAAAAGTTTATTTTTCTTGATCTCCTAAGAAAAAGTGATAACTTACACTTTGTTAACCAGGAGGTTACCATTGCTCAGTCTCTTCAGTCAAATGAAAAATCTAAATCAAAACCCCATTTTTTCCAGGTCCTTCTGACAGTCATTTACAGAGTTGCTGCTATGTGCAGAGAATTTGCCACTGTTGCAGAGACATGATGGGGGCTGGAGGAGCAGAAGATGAGAGAGGCATCTCTTTGCCACTGTACTAAGACCAACCTGCCAAATAGCCATCATATCATAGTGTCAGTCTGAATAAGAGTTACGTGTGCCAGCAGACAATGTCTGTGCCTGACTCTAGAAGTAGACGCATGCCATCTGGCACTGACTGTAAATTTTTCAGCAAACTAATTTTGATGGAAAACATTGATTTGTCAAAACTAAAATACTGTGGTGGGAATGTACATATCAATTTCAGCATCCAGACACTTGTCTGCTGCAGGATATTCAGTATCACTATTGTAAGGTTCTCCCCTGGAATACCAAGATCCTGCTCTGAATAAACCTGCAAAGATAAAACTATGTTTTTCTGCATTGACTACATAGGGAGCTTGGGAATACTGGGCAGATAGGTTACACATCTAACCTTGGACTATGTAAATACCTACACACAGTTCAGTCTTTTCAGCCCCATGACTTCTCACTCAAAGGGAAAACTGTTCATAATCTCCTCAATATAAATGAAATATCAAATGTTCACCAATGACACACCAGCACGCCAGGTGTCTTACAAGGCTGACAGAAAATGTTTGAAATGTAAAAGGCCTATGAGGAATTAAGGAGTGAGATTTTTATTTGTGTTTTATGATTCATCAGTTAAGCTCTTTATTGGAGCTTCCATAAAGAATTAGCAGAAAACACATTTTTCACTGCTTGAAATTTTTGAGAATTAAAATGCTTTCCTGTGCTCTTTCAGAATAAGCCTGATACCTTACAAATGTGAAAAAGTGGGAGAGCAAGACTTCAAAGACTAAAATTAGACCACTTTTGGGATCTGGGAAATTCCAGACCAAATCTCTTCCTATTTGGCAATTGTTAACACAAATTGAAATATATCTCTGGAAGTTATTCAGAGGTCCATAATCTTGCAACTGTCAAAAGTTTCAGAGAACTCACCTAAACAGGGGTAAGTTTAACTTCTGGGATGAATCAAACAGAACAAGGAAAGTACATACTTTTAATTAGTCCCCAAGTAATCCAGTTATGTCTCTAATGGTATTTCTCTAATAAGCAAGATTTCATTCCTTTCCTGCCAATTTGACATTTTTTCTTACTGAGTTAAGAATATCCATTTCCTATAAACAATAATTTGAAAAAGCGGCATCTTCCATTAACAGAATACAGACAACTGAAAAAATCCCTAGTACTACTAGGGAATGATTTCTTTTGACTGCTGCAGAATGTTCTTGAATTCCTCCCTATTCTTACAGATAAACTGAATCCCAAGACAGCTATGACCACAAAGCTTACATTCCACCTTAACTTTCAGATTGCCCAAGTTTGCTGTAAATATAATCTCACACCAAAAATAGGCTATTTGCTTCAACTCCAAGCAGAAAGGATGTCCTATCCCTTTTCTTACTTGCTTGTGCTTGTATACTGTTCGAGCAGATGGCAGAAATTTGCTTTAGTAGTTAATCTCTTCAGTTTGGGTCTCTGTGGGCAGACAAACACCTTAAATTTCACTTTGAGCTTCAGTGGAAAGCAAATTAAAAATAAGAAAATAATTCTCATTGAAATTTACAGTTTTTATCTGACACGTTATCTGTTGATTCTCATTCTTCCTCTGACTGTAAACTGTATTCTGAATACCTGGAAAAAATTTAGGCATTGCCGGATTACAGTCATTAGTTCTCGTCTTGGCCCTTACTTTGATCAGATCCCTTTCTGTTTTGGATTTTGTTACATCACTGCCACTTTTGATCTATTCATAAGACAGAAGCAGAGATTTCATTTTCCCAGAATAATTTTATGTGTGATCGGACCTGTAAACAGCATTAAAAATTAGTTCTCACCATGATCTTGTACCTCAGCATCTATAACTTTACTTTGTATGTTCACTAGAAATGTATCAACATGATTTACAAATACCTTTGTCCTCTTAAGAAATGTATGTCACTTGTCATTTGTAGTCTTTCTGTAACCTTATTGTTAGTCAACTAATATAACCATGTCTTTCACCTCTTTTGTCTGCCCTGCTGACTGTTACTACTGTTTTATCTTCTATCCCATATCTACATTATCTTGTACTTTATGCTTTGAAAATTTGACGCATTGCTATTATTCTGTTCCCCAAGTCCATTCACTTTACAGTATGGTATTATCAGTCCTCCTGTGTATTGGCAGTATTTTTTGGCTTTTAATCACAGCTGTTGTTCAGTAGCACACCTCCTATTTCATGCTCATATCATTAATGAATACATTAAGCAAATCATTTCCAAGATCAGTCATTTTGGAATACTTAAGACTTACCTGAAAACTCCAATTTTTGCACAACCCACTGTCCTTTGGCCAGCTCCTAGTCCAACTTCAGTTTTCCTAATAAACTTCAGCTTCTTCAACATCTTCAGTTTAGTAATTTCCCTTATAGGCATACCAAGTACTTTCTGAACTCCAGACAGGGCAAGCCTACAACATTTCTTCACCTTTAAAAGAAATTATCTTAAGAAACAAAGACACAGTTAGATAAAATTTATCTTTGGTGAAATTTTATGAACTGCTATTTATATTGGTTTTCTTCTTCTTTTTTTGGTCTTTTTTTTTTTTTTAATCTTCCATCCTAATCTGGTCTGAATAATGCTCTTGCACTTGTTCAGAGTACTTTTGCCCTTTTCAGTATGCTTATTTTCCCATCCTATTAACTTGATTGGGTTATTTAAAGGCATGAGACAAGACCTTTGATTTCATATGCAAGTTCTTTCTGCATTTGAGTTCTGAGGAATTTGATCTTGACATTTATAAGTCTTGCTTTCATCTTCAACTGAGCTATTTTCACTAAACCCAATGTCAGTCCCACCCAACTTAGTATTTTGCCATAAATTTGCTAAGGTTGCATTCTGTCTCATCCTCCAGTTTATTGGCAGGTATTGAACAATTTTGGCTTCAGTTTCAACCACCAGGATATTCCATGTGTTACCGGATACCCACTGAATTTCAAACCATTAGTTGCAACCCTTTGAGCCGGGCAGTCCAGTCAATTTTTGATTCATCTAACAGGATTAGCCTTTAGTTCCTCTACTTCCAAATGAAACAGCTGTAGGAGATGGTGTTAAAAGTGTTACTAAAATCAAGTTACATTACATCCATCCTTCTCTCACTCACATAGTCAGTAATTTAATCTCAAAAAGCAATCTTACTGATCAAATTTGATATGGCCCACATATGGGGTTGGAACTAGATGATCTATAGGGTCCTTCCAACCCAAATCATTCTAGGAAACCCATATTTCTTGTTTGTGATTGCAGTCTTGTCCTTCACATATTTGGAAACGGTTTCTAACAGAATATGCTCTTGATTCAGAGACTAAGATGAAGCTGACCAGTCTATTATCTCACAATACTGTCATCTTGAACTTTTTAAAAGTAAATATAAGATTAACGTCATCAGGAAACTCCCCTGACCACCATGACTTTGCATAGAGACTTACCGTGACCATTCATGGGTGAAACCCACCTGGCCCCAGATATCTGAATACATCCAGTTTTTGTCGATAGTCCTAGTATAATGTCCATCTCCTTCCAAAACCATGCTGGTACGCACAAAGGTCTGAGAACAAACTTCTCCACGAACAAGGAGACAAAATCCGTGCTGAATACTTCAGCCATTTCTATATCATACTCCCCAATATTTCTTTTCTTGGTATCTCTAAAGTGTTCTCATTAACTGCTTTAGTTTTCTTACAAGGCTGAAATAATTTTGATCTTTGACAGATCTTGTCTATGCTTGTATTTCTTGACTTGTTAAATGGAGTATTGTTTGCTTTTCTGTCTTTTTTGCCTTTTTTTTTCAAGTTCTTTATTTCTAATATCTTTTTTTCCCCCAAGTAATTACACATTTAACTAGTTCTGGAATCCTTACGTACAAGATTTTTACCACTTGCCTAGATGACACTGAAGAGCTTCCATTACAGTTTATAGTCTTCTTAACTATGTAAATTTTGTTGATGTCTCTAGTTAGGTTTCTTTAATAACCCAAATTTTGTTACAAAAAAACCCTTACTTATGGACCAATTTTATTTAAATGTCCCTCTAATGTCCATAAACATTTGATTTAAGGGTGTTGTCTACAATTCCATGTCTTCAGTGAAATAAAACTGACAGAATTACATCTAAAATTATATTAACTTTGACAATTTCAGTTAAAAATATTTTGGTTATTATATCTGGGAACTAGCTAGCATGTATGAGCTCTATTACTTTTAGTAGCATTTTTTATCTAATCTCTCTCTAGGAAGTTTAAATGTTAATAACACTAGTTATTAACTAGTTTATCTTTTTCAGTAGTCTTGAAGAAACCTATCTATACAAATGCATGCTTTAGTGAGGCAGAAGCCCCTAGTAATATTCCTTTCTATTTTAGCTAATGGATTTTAGTGGGTTATAAAATCCTAGGAACTGATTTACGTATACCTACTTATGCAAAGACATATATATACCATACATACATGTATCCATGTTTTTCTTCACCTAACAAGATCTTCATCCCAATATTTAAGCATTATAAAGGAATTTTAAAAAATGTTACTTTATATTGAAATACTTTTTACTCCCAAATTACATTGTCTTTAAAGCTGCACTATGAAAAGTGAATGAAAATTAGACTAGCTTTCTAATGTAACAGACTAAGTAATCTGGTGGCTAATTCTCTTTTTCAAAAACAGATTCCTTCAGGTCCAGTTCTTTGCCCTTCTGTTGATTCTGAAGGACATAATAGGAAGATAAACCTTTATTTTTGCTTCCTAAATCATTTAATAAATAGACATTGAGATTTCATAGGAATGCTTGATTACTGTATACAAAATTGCAAAAACTAGTAATATTTTATGGTCTATAGCACTGGTTATTCATTATTTGTTTGTAGTCTGGTGTGTTGGTTTCACAACACAAAGGGTCTTCTTTGGTCTCACGCTCGCATTACACTAAACTCTTGGTGTGTCTCTGGTCCAGGATCTGATGTACAGCATGTCAACAAGGCCAAGTGACAGGTCCTGCACATGGGCTGGGGCAACCCCCAGTATTAATACAGGATGGGGAGTGAAGGGATTGAGAGCAGCCCTGCCAAGAAGGACTTGGGGGTACTGGTGGATGAAAAGCTGGACAGGAGCACCCAATGTGCACTTGCAGCCCAGAAGGCAAACCATATCCTTGGCTGCATCAAGAGAAGCTTGGCCAGCAGGTCGAGGGAGGTGATTCTCCCTCTTTAGTCCACTCTAATGAGTCCCCACTTTCAGTACTGCATTCAGTTCTGGGGTTCACAGTACAAGAAAGACATGGACCTGATGGAGTGGGTCCAGAGGAGGGCTACAAAAATGACCCAAGGGCTGGAGCACCTCTCCTATGAGGAAAGGCTGAGAGAGTTGGGGCTGTTCAGCCTGCAGAAGAGAAGGCTGCGAGGAGTCCTTATTGTGGCATTCCGGTGCTTAGAGGGGGCTTGTAAGAAAGATGGAGACAAACTTTTTAGCAGGGCTTGTTGCAATAGGACAAGGGGTGATGTTTTTAAACTAAGGGAGGGTAGATGTAGACTGGATATAAGGAAGAAATTTTTTACAGTGAGGGTGGTGAAACACTGGGACAGGTTGCGCTGTTTACATTGTATTTACACTGAATCTCATATCTGAAGGAGACATCCTTGCACATCATTTTTGTCTAAATATAAGCAGTATCTCATTACTTCATAGGACTGTAAAACATTTGCAGCTTCTAACAACTGTAAAGTATAGAATGCAAATAAAACGGATCTAATCACAATTAGATTAAATTTAGTATACTAAAACAGCTGCTGAAAGCAAACTCTCTCAATGTGGTTCTAAACAATAATACAGTATTCTTTTAATCCATGCAATTTTTAAAGCCACTAAAATTGAGTGGCATATGAGTGATCCAGTTGAATAAACTGACTGCACTAATGAGACCTGACTGAAGGAGATATTTCAAGCTGCAGTGATGCATATGGTATAAAATTCGCTAGAACACAAATTCTGCAGGAGGGACTGCCCATATTTGTATGTATTTAATAATAAAATATATTTCTTTTAAAGTCTATTTCTTGCAGAAACTTCAGGGGATGAATAAAAAGAGAAATGGACGATCTGACTGAATACACTTCTGAGCATAATGAAACTTGACTGAAAGCCACTGAAACAGAGAATGGCTACGTTGGATGCTAGATAACAAGAAGTCAGGGCTCCTGTGAGTGAAGGTGACAAAATGCCTTGAACTGCATGCCCCGTCTGCACCACCTAATGACAGATCAGCTCTCATTTTCAAAACCTGAAAGAAATTGTTGTTTATCCTTCTTTTAAGAGGCTGAACGAGTTCTAGCTATAAAGCTAGGCATTTAGAGAGTAACGTTTCAATCACAGAGACAAGCACATCCATATTTTTGAAGATGGAATTTGGAAATTGAACCACAGTCATGAATACAAAATAAAGATCACTTCAGATGTTCAACTGGTAGGTAAAATCCAATGTCAGTATTGCAAAATAGGCCTGCAGCATTAGAGGAGACAGAAAACGAAGCAAAAGCTGCTTAGATTTGGAACAGGTAAAGTGTTGTAATTAAGCCACCTAGCTTCCCATCTGACACATTGTATTGAGGCTGCTGCTAAGCATCATTACTACTTTCAGCTTAAATTTGTTGACTATTTTGGTCTATTTACTCCTCTCATGGCATACTAATCTTGATTTTTTTTTGTTCCCAAACTTCTGTCACTGGGTACTCAATTGCTGAAGAAAGAAGGCATTTTAGTTCCTTGTTTGGAATTAGCTGTCCACCATAGCTTCTCCATTAATTTGTAAAAAAACCCAGAAATATAGAATAAATTTGCTGTCTCTAATAAAAAAATATTTTGATTTTCTGAGTATATTTTTCACCTCAATACAAAGCAGGTGGAAACGGAACTGCTTGAATGCTTTTGTACAATGCAAACACTCTTGTGGCAAAGCCCTCTTTCCTCCTCTCTTTTGAATCTTTCTAGCCGTTATTTACTCTCTCCTGCTGAATTCTTTCTGCAGTTACTTTTCCTGGTGACAGCAGTAGCCTGTGAGTGTCAGGCATATTTATCCTCCTTCTGTATTTATCCGTTGTCTTTGGTAGATTGTGTAAAAAAGATACCTAAACCAGACTGAAAAAGGTAAGGAGGGAAGATAGCAATTCAGAAGAGAAAGTAACCACTGGAGTAAGTGAATGTATTGTCAGGATCAAACACAAAGCTGATAAAATTTTGTAGAGGATAAGAACAGATAACCTTTGAACACTTGGAACAAAGCGAATTTGAATCATCTCCAGGTTCCTAAGACAACTAGGACATCCGAACAACAGATTGATTAGGGCTTCTTAATGAAAGTGTACATCTCAGCTTAATTTTACCTAGCTGTGCAAGTATCCAGCAAAAATAGTCTTAGAGGACAGACTGTCTTTATCTCAGCTGCTAACTGCCCACAGCCCAGTCTATGCACTCTGACAATGGCTTTCCTCAGCAAGGATGAATATGAAGTTCCAAAAAGATAAGGCCACAATTTTCTAGGTTACTGCAATTCCCTTAGCCTTGTCATCAACACTAGGAGATGCATGGATCATACTCTTGTTTCAGAACAACAGACATGCAAAAATATACCCAATTCCATGATGAGCAGGGTGTGTAAAGATTAATTTCTATGGCTTCAAATAAGTTTTATATCTTAAAACTCTACCTAAAAGAAGCCTTTGTGATGAAAGAAGGCAACACATTTTGCAGAGGCCCCATTATTCTGAAGTAACTTTTTAATCAAAGCAGGTGTTCATCAAGATGTGTATTCTTTTACTCATATCCACAAACAGTAATTGAAATCATACGAGGTGAGAACTAGGAATCCATAAGAAGAGGGACTACAATATTTTTCAACAGTGTAGGAAACTAGGTAAAACATTCTGTGAAATCCATACATGTTTTCACTTTGAAAGACCTTAAAGCAGCACAGGGGCTTCAGCTGTGGCCCAGTTATTTGTGATTACAGTGTCAATTCTAGACATTTCGTTCATAAAGAAAAAACAAGTAAATTACAGGTGATTCCTATTTGCATGAGCTGTAGATCATTATGACGCCTTTAAAGGCTTATTCCTCTCTAAACAAGGAGGCTTTATACCTCTAAATTAGATAGTGTCAGGGCACAGACATGGACCATGAAGGTCAATTCCTTATGCTCTTATATTGTTCTAATACTCCTTGAGGTCCTCACAGCGTGTACCAACTAGCGCTCCCGCAGCAGCCACTTCTAAGTAGCCGGTTGGATCACACCACCCTGGAGGATGGAAGAGTTTGATAGCTGGGACGTGGATAAAGTTTGCGAGAGGATATACATTGACACTGTTTAGTTTACACATATAAATATCGCCTTAGTGTCCTATATGCATCTCAAATGAGAGGCTCAGCTTTTGCTGAGTTTTTTAAATGTGGGTTGGGAAAGGAGACAAGAAGCAAATGTGCAGAAATCCCACAGTGGACACTTATCTGGGTTTTTTGGGGGGAAAATTGAGCAAGAAAAAGAGTTACAGCGCACTTAACTGCTTTCAGTAGCAAGACAGGGTGTGTGGGGGTGTCGGATGTATAAAATGGTAAAGCATGAGCACAGAATTTTATGAAATTTGGGGGTTTAAATGAAAATGATATTCCATGTCAAGCTCTGTGGAATAAAAACAACACTGAAATGCCCATGTTTCATTATATTATTTCGTCAGGTTTCGACAAGCTGTAGCTGTGAATCACCACGCTAAATACAGAAATGTTACTCTTAAACCACAAGAGGGAAGGTGCTTTCCAGCTCACTTGTAATGGGCATTTTCCCACCACGCAGAAGTATTCCCAGCCAACGTGCTCTGAACATCTCCCTAGCCTCGCCTCTAGCTGTCCCATCTTCCTTCGCTTTCACCAGTCTCACAGTGCAACATGGAAAAAGCATGGCACTTATCAGGTCTCAGAGGACCAGTTGAGTTTGAACTGTGCAAAAATGATCTTACAGCCTGAGCTCATGTGCTGAGCATGGTAAGCAGATCACAGAAGTTCTGGCTTGCAGATAGCAGATGCAAAGGTTTCTTTCTGCAATACTGTCAGCAACAGTGGCAAGATTTCAACCATCTTTTTACAGAGAGAAAGGCTGCAGGAAGCATGGCTTGTCAAACCTCCTACTGAGTACATAGAAAAGGCACAATTTGGAACTGCAAATTTTCATGAAAAATTTAAGGCTTCATAGTTGTAAAATGATGTTTATTGTCCACAGAGAACATGGAATCAATACAAGGAACTAGAACAGATATTTTTTTCTGGAATTGAAATTCGCGTAGATAGATGTTTTTGTTCTTTAATAGCAAACCACTGCAAGGAGCAGTTTGTGGGAGACCATAGTTTTTAGCTTGGAGTTCAAGTGTCATTTAGGTCATCCTCTGTATTGCTCCAGTAATATAATGTCTAGACACCAATAACTAAAGTGGAATCAGTAATGGACAATATAATGATTTATTTACTAAAGTCTTTGTGAAAGCACTTGAATTTTAAATGCTCACCTTCTGCAGAGACCTGCCATACTCAATATTTGCATTTACTCCTTCCTGTCCCTAGACGAGCCTCATTAATTAAACTTGTATTTATTCTATTCTACTGTTTAAAACATAATATTTCTTCCCACACCAGATCCACTACCATACTTTTTAGCTTCTATATGATATAGGCTGAGTCACACTTTCTGTAGGTGCTTTGCATTTTTAGTTGTGCAACAGTAACACTTAATCAGCTACTGCAGAGTTCCATATGGCATCTGCTCTGCTTGCTTCCTTTGGGATGGAGGTGAATGTTTCTATTTTAGTCTTTCAAAACTGTGGTGCATGATTCCTAAGAAATCATTTTAGCAATAACTGCAACAATCAGTTCATGAAGAGAAGGGAAGGGAAGGGAAGGGAAGGGAAGGGAAGGGAAGGGAAGGGAAGGGAAGGGAAGGGAAGGGAAGGGAAGGGAAGGGAAGGGAAGGGAAGGGAAGGGAAGGGAGAAGGAAGGAAGGAAGGAAGGAAGGAAGGAAGGAAGGAAGGAAGGAAGGAAGGAAGGAAGGAAGGAAGGAAGGAAGGAAGGAAGGAAGGAAGGAAGGAAGGAAGGAAGGAAGGAAGGAGAAAAGAGAGAGAAAGGGAGAAAGGGAGAAAGAGAGAAAGAAAAAGGAAAAGGAAAAAGGAGAAAGAAAAGAGAAAATGAAAAAAAGGAAAGGGTGAGGGAAAGGAGAAAAAGGAAAAGGAAAGAAATAACATGAGGGAGTCAGAGAGATCTCAGATTTGCTTACTTTGACCAAGAGAACAGGACTGTACAAGATCTACTGTCTCTTGTGAATCTTGTGTGTATCCAGAAGGAAATGGTAACTGGCGGACAGAATGAGCAACTGACAGCCATGGTCTCATCCATTAATCTGTCCAAATATCTGTCATAACAGAGTGGAGAGATGTATAAAATAGCAAGAGTATGAGAAATCCAAATTTAGACTTATTGTAATTTTAGACCAAAGATGTCTACTGCCTGAAGGAAAAACCCAATTACTAAGTGCCAGATGTTGCAACTCAGAAAACACATCTGTAGCATGGAAAAATAAGTAGGAAATCCTCTCAAAGATAAAAATCCTAGATGATAAGGCATTTCAAAATTGAAATAATTTTATAACATATGGTTATGCTTTCAGAAATGTTGAATGCATTTTGACCAATCTAATTAGAGGGTGTTGACCAAAAATAAATTCTTTTTTAGAGGTAACTCTTTACCACATATATTTAAAGTAAAAAGTGTTTAACTATTTGAAATAAAAAGATGGGAGAGGCTGTTTTTCTAATTAAATAAAACATGAGCAGAATCCATCTGCTTACTTGCTGTGCGCTGAAAAAGTCTAGGAACTATAAAAAAAAAGAAGCAAAAAGAGAGAGATCTATCTACTGTGCAGTAGGCACATATACGATGACATCTCTGCTAGTAAGAGGGAAACCCACAAGCTTCAATTTCCTTCTGTTACACCTGGAATTCTTACTAGAGAATTGTATACTTTGTACCATTTTCAAATTTCTGAACAAGGGAATTATCCTGTCAGGGTCTCAGCCTGAATAAATAAATCAAATGGACTGTGAACCTAGACCAAGAATACCTTCAAAGCCACGGGACACAGTTCACAGGCAGTGCTTTGCCCCTGTGCATGACTGTTTACATTTAGCTGACGTGACTGCACATCTTAGTCATACTCATAAAGTATAGAATTGTTTTATCTTATTATTTTGCTGTACTTTACTACAGAATTTTTTATAGGCAACATATGGTTTTAGACTAAGCTGCTGATCTTTTTTAAAGGCTCTTTTCCTCTAATGGTCTAACTTTATCCTTAGTCAGCTGATTTTACACACAGTGGTCATTTATATTATTTGGCAGGGCCAGGAATGGGATTTGCCTTAATTCACTATAATGAATTTTGAGAGATTCTGTATGTTACATGCGCATTAATGAAGATACAGGGAGGAGAGGGTGAGAGAGAGAAGATCTGTAGAAATTAACTTAATTTTTGAAACAGGTGCATTGAATATGAATAATGAATACAAACCCTAGCATTGTCTACCCCTGGCTTCTGGCACTTTTGTGACCTTCAGGCTACAGGTACATATTAGGAACACATAAACACAAATAGTTTTGGTCCTAGCTCTACCTGAAATAACCAAATCCTTCAATATGGCTTCACTGCAGGACAATAGTACCTAATTTCGTGGCCTTCTACAATGGAGTGAATGCATCTGGGGACAAGGGAAGAGCTACAGATGTGATCTACCTAGACGTCTGTAAGGCCTTTGATACAGTCATAGAATCATAGAATCATAGAAAGTTTTGGGTCAAAAGGGACCCCTAGAGGTCATCTAGTCCAATCCCCCCGCAGCGAGCAGGGACACCACTAACTAGATCAGGTTGCTCAGAGCCCTGTCCAAACTGGTCTTGAATGTTTCCAGGGATGGGGCCTCCACTACCTCTCTGGGCAACCCGTTCCGGTGTTTCACAACCGTCATTGTAAAGAATTTCTTCCTTATATCCAGTCTAAACCTACCCTGTTTTAGTTTAAAACCATTACCCCTCGTTCTGTCACTGTTGTCTCTACTAAAAAGATTGTCCCCATCTTTCCTATAGGCTCCCTTTAAGTACTGAAAGGTTGCAATCAGGTCTCCCCACAGCCTTCTCTTCTCCAGGCTGAACAAGCCCAACTCTCTCAGCCTGTCCTCATAGGAGAGGTGCTCCAGCCCTCAGATCATTTTTGTAGCCCTCCTTTGGACCCGCTCCAACAGTTCCATGTCCTTCTTGTGCTGAGGGCTCCAGAGCTGAACGCAGTACTCCAGGTGAGGTCTCACCGGAGCAGAGTAGAGGGGCAGAATCACCTCTCTCGACCTGCTGGCCACGCTTCTCTTGATGCAGCCCAGGACATCGACTGGCCCTCTGGGCTGCCAGTGCACATTGCTGGCTCATGTCCAGCCTTTCATCTGTCAGTACTCCCAAGTCCCTCTCAGCAGGGGTGCTCTCGATCCTTTCATCCCACAGCCTGTATGGATACCAGGGATTACCCCGACCCAGGTGTAGGACCATGCACTTGGCCTTGCTGAACCTCATGAGGTTCACACAGGCCCACCTCTCCAGCTTGTCCAGGTCCCTCTGGATGGCATCCCGTCCTTCTGGTGTCTCGACTGTACCACTCAGCTTGGTGTCATCTGCAAACTTACTGAGGGTACACTTGATGTCGCTGTCCATGTCATTGATAAATATATTGAAGAGCACCGGTCCCAGTACGGACCCCTGAGGGACTCCACTCGTCACTGGTCTCCATCTGGACATTGAGCCGTTGACCGCTACCCTTTGGCTGCGACCATCCAACCAATTCCTTATCCACCGAACGGTTCACCCATCAAATCCATGGCTTTCCAATTTAGAGAGAAGGATGCTGTGGGGGACTGTGTCAAAGGCTTTACAAAAATCCGGATAGATGACGTCCATTGGTTTTCCCTTGTCCACCCTTGTAGTTACACCATCATAGAAAGCCACTATGTTGGTGAGGCAGGACTTGCCCTTGGTGAAGCCATGCTGGCTGTCTCGAATCACCTCCCTGGCCTCCATGTGTCTTAGCATATCTTCTAGGAGGATCTGTTCCATAATCTTCCCATGCACAGCGGTGAGGCTGACAGGTCGGTAGTTCCCCACAACATTCTTACCTCTAAATTGAGGAGACACGGATTTGATGAACAGACTGTTAGATGGATAAGGAACTGGCTGGATGGCCACTTCCAAAGTGTTGTAGTCAATGGCTCACAGTCCAAGTGTAAATCACCAAGTGACATCCCTCAAGGGTCTGTACTGGGACCAATATTATTTAGTATCTACATCAATGATATAGACTGTGGGATTGAGACCATCATCAGCAAGTTTGCAGAAACCAAGCTGAGTGGTGCAGTTAATTCACTAGAGGTAAGGGATGTCTTCCAGAGGGACCTTGACAGGCTTGAGAAGTGGGCTTATGCAAAACTCACGAAGTTCAGCAATGCCAAGTGCAAGATCCTGCACCTGAGTCAGGGCAATCCTGTAAGTATTAATACACGGATGAACGGATTGAAAGCAGCCCTGCAAAGAGGAACTTGAGCACACTGGTGGATGAAAAATTGGACATGAGCCAGTATTGTGCACTCACTGTCCAGAAGGCCAATCATATCCTGGGCTGCATCAAAAGCAGCATGGCCAGCAGGCCAAGGGAGGTGATTCTCCCTCTTCAGTTCACTCTCATGAGTCCCCACCTTCAGTACTGTATTCAGCTCTGGGGTTCACAACATAAGAAAGACATGGACCTGCTGGAGCGGGTCCAGAGGAGCGCCACAAAATGATCACAGGTCTGGAGCACCTCTCCTATGGACAGAGGCTGAGAGAGTTTGGGCTGTTCAGCCTGGAGAAGAGAAGGCTGTGGGGAGACCTTATTGTGGCCTTTCAGTACTTAAAAGGGGCTTAAAAGAAAGATAGAGGGAGAAGTTTTACCAAGGTCTGCAGTGACAGAACAAGGGACAAAGATTTAAACTGAAAGAGGGTGGATTAGATTGGGTGAAAGGAGGAAATTTTTTGTGATGTGGATGGTGAGACACTGGAAGAGGTTGCCCAGAGAAGTTGTGGATCATTGGTAGTGTTCAAGGACAGGTTGGACGGGGCTTTGAGCAACCTGATCTAGTGGAAGTAGTCCTTGCCCACGGGCAGGGCTAGATGATCTTTAAATATCCCTTCCAACCCAAACCATTCTGTGATTCTATGAATATTTTTCTAGATGACTAGTAAATTGGAATGGTTTCCCCCCAAAAAAGTCAATTCGTTCTAAAAGGTCTCTGTGTATTCTAGCTAGAAGCGCTGTGAGACTGGTGTATAGGTGATCACAAAATGTTGCAACAAGCTTTGTCAGAAGCATAGAAAATACCTATACTTTTATGGGGTAGAGGTGTCTCTTGAAATGAGGAGTATGGCTAAACTCCTTTAGTGACATTACTTGAAGTCCTTAATGAGACCAGAGCCACTACATTGTACTAGCTTCTGTGCAGGGGTGGGAGTGGAGAGTGGAGTGGTAGCCTTTGTCTCAAAGTCCTTATCATCTAAATGAATGGGAACGATAAGATGAATACATAGAGTTAGTATATATAAAGTTAGTAGTATTATAGGTAGGATATGTGTGGAAATACAGAACAAATGTGGCAGAACACACACAGAAAATTGCATTTCTTGGAAATATTTTGCCCGTTGGACAAGACTGTGCCTCATGGTCCCAGTCATGTATAATGCTGGGCAGTGATATCAGCCTGAAATATCCTTAGATTCTTATTTTCAAATCCATTTTTGTCAGATGATGCTGATCTTTCAGTGCATACATAATCACCGTCCATTAAACAGTGTTTCATAATGCCTAAAATCCCTCACCATCTTTTCTTGTAAGTCTATGCCTATTGTTTAGAAACCGCAATAGCACTGTCTCCTTCCCATGGTGTACTCAAGTTTACAATACAGTTCACTGGGCATTTGCTGGCTATTGAATTTTAGTATAGTAAAGTTAATGTTGCATACTTCTATCAAAAAGAGAATAAAATTAATTCAGATGATGGACATTAAGAAAATTCTGTTTTCTGGAAAATGAAGAATAATTTTCCTGTGGTTTTAAGAAAAAAAAAAAAAAAACATACTTGTCTGCCGCTCTCACTTTCAGTTCATCTATCCTTCAAAGTTTTTCTGGTTAAAAGAAAGATGAACTCCCTTAGTTTCCAGTATACACATTTTCTTTCAAGAAAGTCCATGTACTGCAGCTGTAAAATTAACTCTCACCTTGTGGCAAATGGAAACCAATGAAACAATCAGACTCCAGTAACTGCAGTGGAATAGCTTTCACCAACTTTTTATTAGCAACAGGAAAGCAGTAATTAAAGTGCTGAAAATGTGCTTATGGAAACCACAGAAAACACAGGGATCTTTGATTAACATAAGATAAACTCAGAATCCTTCTGCTTTTCCTTTGCCTAAAAGAAGTGTCCCACTGTATAAATAAAATTGATTGGTTTGGGCTGGGATTTAGGAGCCTGAGTTCCACTGACAGTGAATGGGATTTATCCTGAGTCTTTTAGTTATTTTTGGGAATCTCAACGTGGAGAAAGATCTATTGTTAAACATACTGCTTTTTTTTTTTTTTCATTGTGTATAGCAGAGACATGTACTTTCATTATTAATCAATGGTTCATTCCCTACATCCTATACTCACATGGGTATTTTCATTGACTTTGAAATAAGTATCTTAAAGAACATGTTCTGTTTAAAGATCAAGAGCTACTGTAGAAATGACTTTTCAGACATAAAAATATTTCTTGCTACCAGCATCTGTTACAATTCTGTAGCATGCAATAATGTAACAAAAATAAAAATGAATGCATTAACACAGCCTATAAGATGATAAATAGATACCAAACTTGACTATATGGTGACAGTTGATGCTGAAGAAATACAGCCCGGCCATTTCAATTTTCTCACAAATGTGAAATTTATTTATAGCTGTTGCTTTTTATTTTGGAATAGTGCTCCCTAAGCCTTATGGCAAGTCTTTAAAGTTTAGGGGTGCCTTTGAGAAGGAAATATAACTGACTGCAAATTATCAGGCTGTCACGGGGGGTAGGGAAAAAATCTGGTCATTATGTCCTAGGACTAAAGTCATCATTATGGAAGCCAAATAGATGGTCTGAGAGGAGAGAATAGCTGTCATGTTATGTGCAGCTCTTTGAGTGACAAGTTTTGAATGGACAGGAGTGAGTGAAGGCACAGAAATTTTTCTGACTTTAGCTGTCTCCTTTATCTAATATATCTTCATTGGTTTTCATCCTTTCTTTTCTACCTTCCACTCTTTCTAATAATGTCTTTTTTTATTATTTCTTTTTTTCCCCTTTTTTGGAAAATCTTCCGCTGGATTGGTTTCCAGTACAAGAGCTGTTCCAGGAAGCAGAACTATTCAGATGGAAGCACACTGAGAAATCGTCTTAATGGAAACATGGCTGCCACCAGCAAAAGAAATATCCTTTGTTTCTGGTATAGTTAAGTCATCCATTAGAGTGACAGATGCTCTACCCAGAGACAGGTCCTTTTGCTTTTGTAAATTTCTCCTGCATACTGGTGCTGAATAATTTCGGGTTGAGGTAGACCTTTCTGGTCATAGTTATTGTAGGACAAAAAACAATATTTTTTAATTTCCTAGTAACAAAGTTTGACTACAAACAGATTTGTAGTATACACATAGCTTCCAAGTTTCCTTCCTAACAAAATTGTTCCCTATTTTTGATTTCTAAATATTTATCTCTTTGTTCTGTCAAAGTTCTTTTTTCTGTAACACTGCTGCCCGCATTTTGATGTTTGCGATTGTCTCGGGAAGCATAACTCTGACCTGCTTTATTCTGAAAATATTCTGAAATTCAACAAATGTTAGCAGCAAAGTAATGATATAAATGAGATAGTCTATACAAAAACAAAAGGATATTTGTGGCCAGGAACATCCTTCAACAGTTGGTAACTAATGCTTTACTCTGCCTGACTGTTCTCAGGTTTTAGAGAAAATTTGTCCTTTGCCACACTGGTAGGGAGAGTCAGCATAGCAAACCAAATTGGCAATTTTTAGCTTTGCTTTTCTGCCTTCCCTCTCAGCTCTTCACTCTGACTTTGTTTTAAAGGATAAAAGTTTAAATTTCAAAGGTAGCAATGACAGAGGTTTTGGCCCATTTGAGCTAGTCTGTCCTTGTTTCCTCAAAAAGGACAAGTGATACTTTCAGTTTTACTATTTTTTTTTTATTTTAGTCAAATATTTATTTGCTTCATCCTTGTTTCTTTTGCAATAAATGTACACAAAGTCCTGTTCCTCTGAAACCAACAATAAGAAAAAGAGAGAAACTGCTTTGTGAAGGAACCAGCTTTTCCATTTACTCTAAAACAAGCACTCTTCCCAGTGTTGCTCCCTGTACTTTTCCCTTAGCATGTATTCTCAGAAACCTCCACCCAGATCAGTGCCTCTGACTCCTGTGTTTTCAGTCAGCATGTCTATGTCTTTGACAAGATTGTCTGTGCTCTGGGCTTTGAATTCTGTCACTACAAAAAGAGATATTGTAATTGTTTACTTGTTTCTGCTGAATGAAAGGTATAGCTAACATATATCCTCTCAGCAAGGTCAGACACTACCACCACCAATCACCAGAACCCACAGCTACCATCTCTGATGTCCCTAAAATTTTGCTAAAGAGGTCATTCTCATCTATTGTACATGTTATGTGACTCTTCTGACCCAGAGTATAATGCCTTTAGGTGAAAGACACCAGCACGTACACAGAGCAGTGTGGTTCTAATTTCAAATGGCATATTTATACCTCCATGCAAACAAATTATTAACGCAAAAGAAAGATTTTGAGTAAATACAGAAGCAATCCCAGCTTCTTGAGTAAAGCCATGCAGAGATCTTCATAGTCTGTAAAGAAGGCCCTTGAAGTATTTACTGTTTTTGTACAATAAGTATTATTTCCTTGTGTTTTTTTTTTCTTAAGCTGTTATTTAAAACGTATAGATGTTATATGAAACATATTTTTCAGGACCAAGTTCAGTGTCTGATACCCGGAGTTGGTATCAGCCAGAATAAAAGAAGAGTTTGGGGAAAAGGGCACAAAGAAAAAAAAAAAAAAAAAGAAAATCAGAAAAGGATAAAAGAACAAAATCAAGAAAAACAAAAGAAAAGAAACATAAAAGTGTAGATGAAGTATGCAGGCCTAGGAATTTATAATGTTCCCTGGTTGCAGGATCTGTCATTGCCCAAAGCACCAGGCTGATATGTGAATTGCACCTTTTCAGGTGAGAATACTTAAGGCACAAAATGAGGGTGGAGAGAGAGTGAGCAGAATTCACACCAGACAGATGTGTGAACTCACCTAGGGAGCAGTAGAGACAAAGGTTCCTCTCAGAAACATTATAGCCAAGGCATAACAAAGCTATTTAAGACACACAAAACCAGAACATAGTTTAAGTTCAATGTACATTAAATACTAAGTTTAGAAGAGCCCTTTCACAATTTCTGTAGAGGATCAACAGCCCTACATGTTTTTGACATTTTTTTAATAGGAGTTTGAGGCTGTGGTGTAGAAAGAAAAATGTATGAACAGCATTACAAACCATGAAATACTAGGATCAATGCATTTTAGCATAGGCTTTCTTATTTAATTTCTAGCAAACATCTCTGTTCTCATGGCTGACAGCTTCATTTACGCTGGCTTGACTGAAAGATGAGCACCCAAAATTGCCACAGCTCTGTACTGCACCTGGCAGCACAGAGTGTAAAGCAGAAGTGGCAGCTAGAGCCAGGAGAAATCACGAGGATGAGAGAAGGGGGACACTTCTGAGAAGTGTTTATCTTTCACCATCTTATTTTCAGGTATAAATTATATCTTGAAGTTTTAAAGCTTAGCCTCTACTGGAAAGAGAAACACCTTGTATGAAAAAAGTAAACGATTGCCTGCCCCACACACTCCTCTCTTCTACCCAAATCCTTCTGCTTCATTCACCATTTCAGTTTAATATGTTCTCTGAGACAAATGCAGCAATTTCAAACCCCCTTTCTCCTAGTAAGACACATTGGAAATGAAATTGTAAGTAATGAAAATGGTGGTGTCTCCTATGTATTAAAGTATTTGCTGAAATGAAGTGGGCCATACTTTTCAGTAATGTACTGTGTTCCAGAAGTAATCTGATTGTTTCTCATTCCTGTGTACAGAAGCAGAGCTCCTAAGATTAAGCTGCTGGTGGCATTTGGAGTGCTTGGTACCTGGAACCTGATAAAAAAGCTCAGTCTAACATTTTTTTACAGGTTCTGCAATGCCAGCCTATCAATATTGTATAAGGCAATGGGGCTATTGACTGTGATCCAGTCTAGTTTCTGCTGCCACATTTTATTTATACACAGCACAACCATACACTGAAGAACACTGTTGCTAGCAAGCTAGGTTACTCCCTTAGTAGCACCTAGTGTTTACTAATATATTGCCGATAAATAGGGCTTGGGGTTAATAGGTAGGTAAAGACTTCAGGCTTCACTGACAGCTCAGAGAGACCGGGATCAAGCATAATGAATTTAGCAATTTTAAAACATGCAAAATCCTGAATGGCAGCTTCTACTCAGCTGTGAGAGATTACAAGCGGGAGAAAAAGGGAAAGAAATAATAGCCTGATGGTAGACTGCAGTGGTTCAGAGCTTCTTCTATGGACATCAGTGGGGTTGATGCAAACTGAAGTAACCTCATGTGTCTCTCTGTCCCAGTAAAGCCACACACATTCCCAGTGCTCCTCTGCCTCTGGAGACAATGCAAACACAGAACTTGCTTTAACTTAATCTCCTCAAATCACAGGCCAAAAAAGCAAACCTACTCACACAGACACAGCGAAGGCAAAGCCAATCTGTTGGATGCAGGCACACACAGCTCTTTGGCAGATTAGTCCTACTAAAAATTATACTATATTTCCTAGCTCGTCCAAGGAGAAGATCGGGTCTACTCAGTTTAGGTGAATAAATTTTGACGGCCAGGATCTCCTCCTCGAGATTATGAAACACACTCACCTGCCTCACATGGGCACCCACCTCAGGTCCCAAATGCAGTTTGATCAGGAGCAATCATGGAGGAAAAATAGCAGTCATCCTGTAGCTGAGACACTGCTTACTCTAAAACCCTGTCATAAACTGTCTGGCAGAGAATATATTGGAGGGGATTTGTATTCACAGGATGGAGACATAAATGAGACCTTTCCTTTTAAGGGGTTATTGTCCTTCACCCTCCTCCCTGCAAGCAGACCTTTGCACTCTGGAGAGCTCAACTGAAATAAGTATCGTGCAACAGGGGCATAGGGTTTCACAGCTCATATAGAATCGGAGGATAATTAAGGACAAGACACAACAAGTGCATGACAGACACTGGGAGGCAAGAAGAGAGAGGGGACAAGATTACAAGCAATCCTGCCATTATGTAGGCTAACAGACACAACAAGTGCATGACAGACACTGGGAGGCAAGAAGAGAGAGGTGACAAGATTACAAGCAATGCTGCCATTATGTAGGCTAACAGTGTGCACAGCTTGACAGCTCAATGTATAGCTTGTAAATTGTATACAATTTTATAGTTCCAAAATATTATACCTAATCAGTACTTCAACAAATCCCACTAATCCTTGCCCTGGATCCAACACTACGCCTGCAAAAGCATCAAATTGCTTCACTCCTTTTGAGGTGCCTGGCATTTTCTGAGTTCCAGGGCAGGCAAATTCTCTCATAGCAATAGCTCTTTCAGATTCCAATCCTTATCCTTTTTCCACAAAAACAGATCCACACAGCTTCACAGCACTGCAGTGGAGGTTCAGTGAGAGATTCAGGATCACATCTGCAAAGCCAGCTTTGTGCCCTGTTATCTTCGCTACCACGTAAACAGAGCAGAGCTCAATGTGTGTGTGGAGGAGATGGGGGTAAGTTCTCCCACTGGGAATAGCAGTCGCTTGCGTATAAAAAAACAGCAAACTGTAAGAATAACTTAGAACAGGCATAACTTCAACTTCTTGTATCGAAACTAGCTGTCACTTTCAAATACATCAAGCAGAATTACTTAGCATTTGCATGTAATGAAAAATATTGCTGTAGAAGTCTGACATGTTGCTATAGATTATCAGTTCTGTCTAGCTTGCCACAGAAAAAAAATTAGCTGGAGACTATGATGGACAGGAATGAGACCAGAAAGGAAACAAAAAGCCAAAGATGGTGAGTTAGAGATGCCATCAAACCAGCGGGTTCTTGGTTTGCTGCCATGCTTTTCTGCCACAGCCACCCCTTCCAGTATCTGTCTTTTCTGTCCATTTCTGGCAGCTCCCTGGAATAACCTCACCCACCTCCTGAACTCTGAGAGTGATTTATGTAGCGTTGAAGAAGGCAGATTGACTCCTTTAGCAAGGTCTTCAACAGTGGGATGTCCTATGCCCTGGAAAGGAAAAGGCCTTGTCCTGTATGACACACCTTGGTTTGCAGTTGTACTCGGTTTTGCCAGAGTTTATAAGTGAATAAGGAGACAGAAAATGGAAGTTCCTACATAGCCTACAACAGATTTCTTAAACAAAACTGGAATGCATATGTTTCACTTTGGCTTCCTGCAATCTGTGGTCCACAAGAAACGGAGGCCCAAAGAGAAATCCATGTGGATTACATATCAGGTGTTGCAGAAGCTACCTGTAAGTATCAGGGTTGATGAATGACTGAAGAAAATGTCCATGTTGCTGAGGACCTAATATTTGGATTTAATTGAAGGAGATTGTCTTGAAAGCTGCTGAAAAGCTTCAAATTATAAACTTTGAGCTAAATGTAATTGTATTTCATTCAAGATTTGAATGGATCTCTTTATATTCCTTGGATGTTTCAGCAAGCACAATTATCTCAAATATCTCAGTCACAATTTAATTCAAAATGCAAATAAATTATACTACTCCTTCAGAGAAGAGATCTCATTATTCAAATAAAATCATTACTAGACAATCAGCATAATTTTGTAGAGATGATGTGCAAAATCAAAGTGTGGATTTTAAAATCTTTGAGTGAAGCCCTGGTCCTAATAAATCAGTGGGAATTTGGCAGCTGATTTAAAGAGGAAGAGGATTCCACTAAGTATCATTATCTCAATAAAACATATGAGTTATAGTGATGATGAAAAACATGAAAAAAATTTAAACCTATCCAAAATCTGTTCTCATTCCAGCAATAAAAAAATCCAGAGCTGCCAGATGCTTGCATTTGAATGAACAATTCTTCTATTTTACTAATATGAAAAAGAATAAAGATCCAGACGACTCTCTTCTTCCTTTAACTCATTAGAATATAGGTGCTCCCTACCTTAAGATGAAGCACTAGAAACTCACAGTGCGCTCTCTGCTCATACAAAAAACCATCTGTTGCACAACTTTTCTCTCTGTTTTCTTGGTTTGAGATGTTTCCTTGGTGTTGGTTGTGTTGTATCAGCTCTCCTGCATGTAAATATTGAAAGAGAATAGATGGCTTTTGCAAAATGTCCAAATCTTGTGTATTATTTTTCCCAGAGAATAGTAATCTCTTCATTCTCTGCAATATTTGTCACAGTAACTCAGCATCCACTTGCACTCAAGGCAGCAGTGGGGTGAATATGGTGTAACAGCTCGCTGATAAATGCTCACACCCACATCTGGACACTCACCTGCTCTGCTGCAAGCATAGATTTGAAGACAAATATGTTAATATATTTTCAACAAGAGATACATTTTTATATCCAGCAGCTGTTACAACTTTTCTAACCTCCCCTGATGATTTATGGCATCACACAGAAACCGTCATTCTAACTTGTAAATGTTCTTCCACAATTCGCAACGTTGCTGAATGCGGAAATACCAGTAAGTCAAATGGACCAGTCTGGATGGCTCCATGATCCTAATTTTCTCACTTTATTGCTGATGGGTAGATCAGGTATAGGACTGTGCATTAGTTATGATGTTTACTATTTCTAAATTCATATTCTCATCTAACTGACTCTATCAACCTTCCTTAATGGAAGAATGTGCTCTTAAGAGGTGTGGGACACTTTTGGTTTGTCAATCCAGTAAGTTTGATAATAGCCTGAGAAAGGATCCTATATTGTTTTCTCTTGAGTTTCTTACTCACTTATATATTAACTATATGTAGTATTATATTACTATACAATATATAGTAAAAATATGTAGCCTTATTTTAATGTAAGGTACAGTGACTCAGAAGTTCTCCTTAATGACCACTGAGAAGCACTGTAGCTGGCACACAATGTCCACGTTCTTTTACAGATGCCAGCAGGATTGCTAACATGAATGTCTCTTTGTATTCTATCTCCCACAAAACATCAGTCTGCACAGAGGAGTCATTCAAATAATACTAGTGTAAGCAGAGTAGCTGATGCCAAGGGGAGGGTGCACCCCCATCTTTCTCCCAAGGGCTGCAGGTGGAACCAAGCCAAAAGGGAAACACTGATCTGTTGGCTTCTCATGGAGGAAAGGAAAAAAAAATGTCAATGGACAGGCCTGAAACTTATTCAATTTTTATACATTCTTTTGTAATAAGTGGGTAGTCTCTGTTAAGAAGAAGAACTCTTACAGTGTTGAGGAAGACTTAATAATTTTATGACGGTGTAGAAATGTGGGGCAGTTAACTATGTCTGACTGCGCATTGACTCTTTGCCCTCCGTTAAATCAATCACTTGCCACAGTGGCCTGCAAATGCCACAGGTTTTGAAAAACAGCTGGGGGACAGAGTCTGCATAGGGAGTTTATCATAGGTGAAAAACTCTCCGTACTCTTTTCATGCCTGTTCTCAGTGCAGAAATCACTATGAAGCCGAACTTGTTAGCAAAGGTGCGGTGATCACCGAGTGGGATGGGCTGGCAAGGCAACTGATGCTGCAGAGCAGCTCTGCCTGGGCTGAAACCTCTCTGCCCCACAGGGTAAACACAAAAGCCATGGGACTTGGCAGTCTTAAATTAGAAAGAAGGAGCTACTGCAGAAGCTGGGAAACAGTCAGGTGCCCTAACTGTTGTCTTAACAAGGAGCTAGAGGGGAGAACTGTGAATAGTTACCTAAACTATGGAGATGGGGCAGTCAGGTACTTAATCATTCTCTTTTTTCAGTAAAAGATTGTTCTTCAAGCCAATGATATCTTTGTGGCTAAGTGAAGAAAGTTAATTTACTGAGCATCAGGCAGCTAAGGTTTATCCTTGTAGACTTGTTGCTGAGGGCTTCAGCTGGTCCTTCTTAGTGATCCCCAAAAATTTAAATCCAGACTTACATGATCGCCTTCAAGCACAGAGGTTTCACTAGAACAACTAAGCAAAACCTTAGGCATGAGCGTTAGGGTTAGCATTTTGCCTGTTCAACTCAACTAAGTCAACCAGCCAACCCAGAAAATAAACTCTCTTTTTTTTACAAGTCCAGGCACTTCTGCTGTGGGTCTGTAAGGAATTTGCCTAAACTTGCCATCATTGCTGTTTAACACAGGAGGCTTCCAGAGAAATAAGTACATCCATTTTCCAGGTGTTTTATGGTCCCTTAACAGCAAGGCTTAGAAGGTGGCTGATCATTTTAAGGGATATTTAACCTGAAAAAACAGCATGATTAAAAAGAGTTTTTTACCACTCCATATTGTAAGGCTGAATATGTACTGCACAGGCTCACCAAAATTCAAAATGCATTCTACTTTCAGGTGTTGTATTCTTTCATGATGTCTCACAGACTTTATAAAGGAATCTCTCAAGAGACAAGGGCTCACTGTATAGTACTGTGCTAAAGTTCTTCCAAAAATAAGTTATCAATAGAGAGCTATCCTACTGAGTGAGAATATTGCAAGGAAACAGCATGTTATGGAAAACTACATCATCATTTTATACCTAAGCAACAATAAAAACAAAGGAAAGATTGTTAAAACTGCAAGATGTGCAGCAAGACTGTCATCAGAGCAGGAACTGGTAAGTGAAACTGAAAAATACTAAATTGCTTTTCTTCAGATACAGAGTTACGGGGTCTGAACCGCTTCGTTTGCACACCCTCTGAAGGCATTAGGAGTGACACAAAGAATGCAAGATCAGGAGCCTGCAGCAAAACCAGGGCTTAGCTCAGCTGCTCAGGGAATTTATGTTCTCTCTGCTAAGAGAAATTGGAATAACAAATATTGGGAGAGACTAGACAGGGAGTTCACCTTGTTAAGTGGTTACCATTTGTGCCCCAAGTAGAAACACATAGTAACAAGATTATGACTGATTTACAAACAGGCAATTCTTTATTCCACTTGGAAGAAATAACGATGCATTCCTGTCTTCAAGTGCACCTTTGAGTCTGTACTCATGTAAGAGTTAGACTTTTTAAGCCAAAGTTTTCATTGTTTAATTCATTATTTATATTAGTGTTAGCATTAATATTTCATAGCCATTGGCCATCTGTGAGATAAAAGAGAAACCCAAGTTTCAAAGTCAGAGAAGCAAATACATAAAACTGTATTTTCAAATATAAAATCACTACATAAAGAAATTAATGTGGGAGAAGTTCGTGTTCTCGAGTATAAACTTCATTAGTAATTCAAAAGCTAAGATAACAAATCCCAAAGGTCAAGCCTTCCAAGTGACCTGGCTGACCCTGGAATCATTCTGTGGGACTCTCTCAGCGGTCTTAAATAGAGTCTTCTGGGCCTTAGTGATATTAGATCTTTTAAGCCTGGCAGCTCTCATCCTTTTCATTTCTCATAAATCATAGGGGAACTCTGCCAAGATACACTGGATATATCCACGGTTTCCTTTGCCCGTTATGTAAAACTGTAAAATATCTCACACAACTACAATTATGCAGCAGGTATTTATTCAAATTAATAATCTTTAATTTTTTCAGTCAGAACAAGAAGTAGACCACAGGAAATAGAACTGCTGTAGTACAACTTTCTTGTCTGAGCATCAAGACATTTTCACAATAAATAATTGTACTTATTTTGGCTGGGGTAGAGTTAATTTTCTTCATAGGAACTAGTATGGGGCTATGCATTTCATTTGTGCTGAAAACAGTGTTGATAACACTGGGATGTTTGAGTTGTTGCTGAGTAGTGCTTACACAGAGTCAAGGCTTTTTCTGCTTCTCACCTCACCCCACCAGCGAGTAGGCTGGGGGTGTACAAGAAACTGGGAGGCTACACAGCTGGGACAGCTGACCCCAACTGACCAAAGGGATGTTCCATACCATATGATGTCATGCTCAGCATATAAAGCCCCAGCTTTATATGAAGAAGAAGGAAGGGGCGGGGTACACAATTGGAGTGATGATGTTTGTCTCCCCAAGTAACCACTACATGTGATGGAGCTCTGCTCTACTGGAGATGACTGAACACCCGCCTGCCAATGGGAAGCAGTGAACGATTTCCTTGTTTTGCTTTGTTTGTGTGCACGGCTTTTGCTTTCTCATTAAACTGTCTTTATCTCAACCCAGGAGTTGTCTCACTTTTACCTTTCCAGTTCTCTCTCCCATCCCATTGGGCGGGGAGGTGGGGTCGGGGGAGTGAGCAAGTTGCTGTATGGTGCTTAGTTGCCAGCTGGGGTTAAACCACGACAACTTAGCCCCACAGCCATAGAAAAGAGCACACCAAAGCAGCAAATGTCTGAGACACTTTGGTCGCTGGTGCTGCTGCAGCTCCTCAGTCTGGAGTGAGCAGGTCCAGAGGAGGCAGCTGCAGCAGCTGCAGGAGGCAGAGTGCCAGCAGAGGCAGCATCCCAGATGCCAAAATGTCTCACTATGGTCCTGTGCAGACATGCTTATTTTAGCCCATGTTCAGTATCACAACAGATATTTTTCTCTTTGCTTTAAATTTTATTACTGATATAGGACTCCACATTCCCCCTTATTGTTTTACTGAGACAGTCCTTCAACTTTGCATCTTCTGGATCTAGCTACTAAACTGAGTGAGATGACAAAGCATAATTTTCAGTTTTAAACAGTAGAACTGTGGATATGTGTTATTTGCACAGAATCTCTCAGAAATGAATCCTTCAATTAAATCTCTGCTAATATTTTCTTAGCATGCTATGTAACGCCAGCTAATGAGAGAACTAGTAACTGTTGCCTGTAAATATGCATGTAACAGACCACTAACTACAACAGAACATTGACAGTTTTAGGCAAGGTCTTTAAACATGAAAATCAAAAGAAAAACCTTTCAAGAACATGAGTATGTGAACGGGGTTTTTTTTTTCCTAATGTACAAACTCCTAATCTATGAGAAGATTTTCAATGAATGTTGTGCACTGTGTTTTGAAGGTTTGAGTCCGACTTCTTAGAGCAATGTCTCGCCTTATTGTTACTTGTAGCAGCTTCTATTTTCATTGGGGTTCCATTGAACTCTGCTTTTACTGTACAGAGGTTTTCCTGAAAGAAACTTACTTTGAAGTAGGACTAACAACTCTACATTTGTTTCACTGACCCAGTTTATTTCCTGGGACACTCCTAATTTTACCTGCCACTCCCAATTAACCTCTTTTTCCTTGGAGTTATTTAAATCTAACTCAAGCTTTTCTACCAAAATGTGTAGGATTCAGGTGATCAGGTACAGACATCTACCTCTTACCTAACCAGTCTCTAATTGCTCACAAAAAATAGGCAATTCTAGGAAATAATTAATCTCATTCTTATGTAGATACCAAAAAAAATGAAGTAAATTGCATTCCCCAAAGTATCTTTTTCTTTCACATCTGACAGTAAAGGAAGTGGGAGACAGCTGAACATGGAGATATCTACAATCTAGACCACAAGCCCAGGTGTGTGGATTTCTTTCAAAACCAAATTACAGAATCACAGAATCACAGAATAGTAGGGGTTGGAAGGGACCTCTGTGGGTCATCTAGTCCAACCCTCCTGTCGAAGCAGGGTCACCTACAGCAAGCTGCACAGGACCTTGTCCAGGCGGGTCTTGAATATCTCCAGAGAAGGAGACTCCACAACCTCCCTGGGCAGCCTGTTCCAGTGCTCCGTCACCCTCAGAGGGAAGAAGTTCTTCCTCATGTTCAGACGGAACTTCCTGTGCCTCAGTTTGTGCCCATTGCCCCTTGTCCTGTCACTGGGCACCACTGAAAAGAGCTTGGCCCCATCCTCCTGACACCCACCCTTCAGATATTTGTAAGCATTTATTAGGTCCCCTCGCAGCCTTCTCTTCTTCAGGCTGAACAAGCCCAGTTCCCTCAACCTCTCCTCGTAGGGGAGATGTTCCAGTCCCCTCATCATCCTCGTAGCCCTCCGCTGGACTCTCTCTTCTTTAAAGTGAAGTGTTTTCGATTGCCTTCCAAGGCCTGATTTTGTTAATTGCCTGTGTATGGTCTCTTTTTCACGATGAATCAACAGCTATTTAGTTGTGATCATTGATTAGGTGTTTGACCAGCTTTGCAGCATCACACTCCCTATGTGTTGGAAAGTTCCCAAAGGAAGCTGTGTACCATTAAGCTCTCTTTCCAAGCTCATCAACTTACTGAGGCACAGATTTATGGTTACTGGGCAGAAGCGTACATTGGAAAAGACGCCTTTTAAGTTATGTAACACAGCATGCTGGAGGTTTAAGGATTTACCCATCCCAGAGGCTAATTCGTGAAGTATATCACTGTATTAAATTAGAAAATACAAGTAGAATGATAAAGCTTAAGGAGTCAGATGATCAATATAGTCTTAAGGCTCAAGGACAGGAATTAATACGTATTTAATTTCTCTCAGCAATAATGATTTAGAATTAGAATGTACAATAATGCAATGATACTTCAGCAATGAGCTTATTCTTTCACCTTCAAAACAATTCAATTATTTATTTTGTTTTTCCTCTTTCTTTTTAGTAGTTCGTTCTGAATTAAAAAGTAACTTGAAAAAATGATAAAATAAAATGTAAACAGGAGATAATGAAAACAGGAGATAATAAAAACTGCCTTTGCAAAAAAGTATCTGATTGAGCACCCTGCATAAATACACATAGGTAGATCTAGATGCAAAACTTTTACTAAGCACATGACACATAAATCTTGTTCTGAATCTTTTCATTCTTCTTGGTATATTGTTTAAAGGCTTCTCTGTTAAAGAAATATGTATATTTATTTGAGATGCCTGAAATATAAATCATTATTTTTCTCCCCTCTTAATCCTAAGGTGTAAAAACATTATTGTCTCCTATTTTTAAAGTTAACAAAGTAATTAGTTGATCTTTTAACAAAACCATTGACACGCTAGAAGAAATCTGGGTTTGGGATTTTTGTTTCTAAATAACTCAACATCTTCAGATATGTTTATTTAATAACATTTCTGTGACAAACAAATGGCAATATTATTATTTTTTCACAATATGTCAGCTGTCTCTCACTGAGCTAGTTCATGACATCTGATAATGCTTGGAAAAGGAGTCATCCCCACGCTTTAGATGAGAATAGACTTCAGAAGGCAGTGAAGTACCGATTTACCTTGACAGTTAATCGACTAGCAGCAAAGCTAAATAAATACGTTTAAACAACGAAATCTAGCCCTAAGCAGTAGGCTTGCCTAAGACCAACATTCTTTTTAGATCCCAGGTAAGCCTTACTTTGCAAGCCTGTGTGAGATTTAATTGTGTACGGCAAAAATCTCAGATATGAAAAAGTCACCACATACTTCAGAAGTGAAATCTGCAAAGTTTAAACTGAAAATATGACTGGCAGAAATGAGAGTCATAAGCAACTAGGATAGCTTACCAGTGAAGGTGATAAATTTTCCATTACCTGGACTCCTTATGGTCTTGTTTTAGTAAAACACTTAAACCTCCATATCTATAAATTAGACTCTATAGGTATAGCCACAAACATTTGTGTCCAGGAAGATGTATTTTGTGGACTATCCAGACAAGAAGGTAAAACTGTCTTTGTAACATTCTTGAGGGAGAACTGCAGAATCCAAGTGCGACGATAACCAGAGAGCTTAATGGAGTTGAAGCCCTACTCCTTTGAGCAGTGTCTGATATAGAAGAAGTGTCTCTGTGTCTCCTGAAATGGATATAACAGTGCCTGGGCATCCCATACATACAAATTGGACTACGCACACAGCAGATGTAGGCAAGCAGTAGGGTTACAAGGCGTAAGTAGACATAGAATCAAGGAAGAGTGATGGGGAGCTGAACCTCTTTGATTACTTAATTGGATAGATCGAAAGCAAAGCAGATTTATGCATGACTGCATGGTAATCCACTTCTCCCTGTACCTCAGCAGACACTTTAGCAAAGCAGAAGCCATACGTGTTTTTTTTTAAATACAAACCACTACAGAGGCACAGATCTCCAGTATGATTTCTCAGACTTTATCACAGAATCACAGAATCACAGAATGGTAGGGGTTGGAAGGGACCTCTGTGGGTCATCTAGTCCAACCCCCCTGCCGAAGCAGGGTCACCTACAGTAGGCTGTAGAGGACCTTGTCCAGGCAGGTCTTGAATATCTCCAGAGAAGGAGACTCCACAACCTCCCTGGGCAGCCTGTTCCAGTGCTCCGTCACCCTCAGAGGGAAGAAGTTCCTCCTCATGTTCAGACGGAACTTCCTGTGCTTCAGTTTGTGCCCATTGCCCCTTGTCCTGTCGCTGGGCACTGCTGAAAAGAGCTTGGCCCCATCCTCCTGACACATGAGCATGACCATACTTTGTAGTGCAAGTCATTCTGCAGAAAAATAGCATTTTAGCATTCTCCAGGTAACTCTGGGGAAATCTTGGGAGCCACATACACTCTAACTTTTGTTTTAATAATTAATTGCTGAAAGTAGAAATCCTCTGTCCAAAATTACAAAGATTCAAGGATCAGCATATAACACAACTCTTTCCTGGATCTCTGTAGAGATCTAATTCTGTAGGTTCCAGTTAACTCAGTTAAGAAAATGTTAAATCAACATGCAAACTCTGTTCCCCCTTGAGGAAGAACAGAACTGCAATTTAAAGCAGGTAGCTATGGTATCTGCAAGTTCTGCTGGTAGGTTTCTGGAAATGACAACTGCTCCTTTCTTATTTATCCTGCTGAATTCTGAATGCCTGTCTAAATCCTTCCTCTGGGTCTTTCGAAAGTGTCACATCATAACAAGCTGCTCTTTTGGATAAATAAGCATTGACAGCACAAAGGCTGATAGAGAGATTCATTTGCCTTTTCCACGAGGAAGTCTGTGCATAAAATTTTCCTTTACTTACATGTTACGCATTCTCACAAAGCAGCAAACTCCAGTTCATCTACCAATCAATTGTGTACCAGGAGTCATTATTCCCAGACTGTTGATTTCCCATACACAGAAAGGCATCCCATACATACAAATTGGACTAGGTATGTATGCAGTAGAGCATAGGACCTTACTTCTCACTGACAGTAGCACAGCTCCACGGCCAAAGCATCTTCAGCTTTGTCATTCTAGACCCACTCCATAAGGACAAAGGAGGAGCTGATCTGCTGCTTGCAAAATATTAGAGAGGAATTGAATTATTAGAGAGGAACGGCAGTCTTAGCCTCGTCTCTGGCTCCAAATCCACATCTGTAGAAGAGAGGTAGCTAAAAAGGCTAATACATTAAAGACTGGATAAGGTTAACATATTAGAGTAATTATTCACCCAGATTGCATTCGTGAACATGCTGACTCTTAGAATCCGTTGAAAACTCACCTTTGCACTGGTCTTTATTCAGGAGCTACATTTTGGAAAAAAAAAAAAAAAGCCAGTGCTTAGAGTTACCGTATGATGTAGCTTTGCATATGCCAGGTATATCTTATGGGATTTCTAATGTGTTCCTGAGGTCCTTTTCAGAGGATGGAAAGGTGCTTCTGAAAGCTTCCAGTGGAAAAACCTGCCTGTGTCAATTCAGGCACCTAAAATAGTCAGACATGACCTGCCTACCTGATGCTTTTAAAGGCACATATGTGAAAGCTGGATGTTTAAGTTAGACAGATATAGGAACCACTCCAGGGTATTTACATCAACTCAGACTGTGTGGTGCACTTTTTTGTAATGAGAAGATGAAGTATTTTACTGTATTTTTGTGTTATTGTTGTGCACTTCACTTCCTTGCCGTTTGTCATAATTTTCAACATACCCTCAGAAGCATAGCGATACCTATTAGCCTGTAAACCTTCTTAGCAGGAATATTTTGCAGTATTAATGGCTTCCTTTATACCATATTTAAATAGATTCATGTACCTATACATCAGAAATGTTGGGGCTTTTTTCCTAACATGTAGATTAATACATATTACTTAACCTTAACAGATATTAAGAATCATTACGTAAAAGCTGCAAGCTCAGAGCTTGATTTACCAAGGAGTTCAAAGACTGCAAAGAGTGCTTACCAAATGCTAGATCTAGTGAGGGTGTAAGTGCCTTCTTTGCTTTGATAAAATCCACTGTAATGAATGCAGTAAGTGGTAGCAAAAGGACTCAGCATCATATGAATTCTATCCTTACCTTATTGGCCCACTATATTAAACACTAGAATGGATGTTAAGCATCTGTCTTCTCATTTAAAACTTATGATAGTATTCTCAATAGGCAAGGTATTTTACTTCCAAGACTTCAAGAATTTTTGGATACACAGATCAATGCTCCAGTTTTCTTCAGAACTATCATGTACATTTATCATCAACTTTTATATCAAAAAAATAAAGTTCTGTGGACTAGATATTTCTCACTTTAGATTAGTCTCATACAGCACAATTTGGGAGCACATGTAAGATATTTGCTTGCTTCCCCTGTCCTACAGACCACTGTTAATGCAGAAGATTGTCTGGGCAGCGGGTGTCAAGAAATTATCCCATGTACAAGAGTCATTACAAATTGTTTTAATACATTTCTTTTTATGAAATTGCAATGTTGGTTAAAGAAGCCCACAATGGGAAGGATCTAAAGAGTACATTTAGCATAACTGCTATTACTACATTCACCATTAAATTATTTATGATATTTTCTTCTGAATTACAGTAATGAGACCATCAGAACTGGCTTCAAATCAGAGTTCTGTGAAATTCAGATTTAATGCTCCAAGGAATTCCATGCATTTGCAATATATCTTACATACTTTCACATAGCCCAAATGTTATTTTAAGGACTATCTTCACAAAGTGGCTAATTTTCCATTGAAAGCAAGTCAAAAAGCACATACGTCCAGCAAAGATGGTTCCTGCAAATCATCTTTGCTGAAAACCAGGCTTATTTTAACTTAGCTATCCTTCTATCTTTCTTTTATGATCTAGATGCCACCTTCATGACAAAGCTCTCAGTTAGGTAATCACTTTGTCTTCAGTCAGCTTTATGCAAACCAGGAGCGCATCCCAGCAAAAGGATTCTCTTTCGCATTGGTATCTCCCTGAGGGTCAGCAAGGAGAGCAGCTACTGGGCAGTGGTTTTCATTTCAGTTCCAGCCCTACAGTCAAATATAGTTTGTCAGCTCTGCCACAAGCAGTTGAAAGACTATTGCTGGAGTTAATGTGGCCACAACTTCATCACTTGTTCTAGAAAAAACATGCTGAGAGAAATTGTCTTAGATGGTTTATCATTCTTTCCATGGCCATTCCCACATACACTGACGCTGTCTAAAAGGTGGTGGTCACTGGTTTGAGAAAAAGTTTTCTCATTGGAGGGGACTTGCCTCCTCTGGCCAGCTGATGTCTAAAGTGAGAGCTTCCTAGTCTTTCCCTTATCTCCCCAACAGCAGGGGTTTAGGGACCCACCATACCTTTCGTTGCTACGGAGAAAATAATCCATAACTTCCAGTCAGAGACTGCTGGCAGTGCCTCTCATGGTGTTTGCTTCACACTGTCAGTCTGATCTGGTCTAATACCCTAGATTCATGAAAATGTAAGTCCCCTACCCGAAACATCCCAGCAATGTTGAGCAACAGCTTAGCAGCCAGGTGTTTATCACACAGGGAGTCTTTCTGGTGCTCTGGTGCAAGTGCATACCTCTTTCCTCCTCTCAGTCTCCCCACAGAGGAGTCTCATGCATATGGAAGAGTTACAGCATGCCGCACTCGAAAACCCAAGGGGCACTCCTGCAGCTGCAGGTTTCACTGCCTGTTGGAGCCAGCCTGCCGGATTGACACTCCCGGAGGCTGAAGCCCTCTTTACAGGCAGAACAGGTAGACGGCTGGCAGCAGCCATGCAAGCCTCTCAATTAGTGGTTCATATCTGAGCTGGATTTGAACTGATGATCTAAGTCACTGAAACTCCACAAGGAGGTGTCTTGTGTTTACTCTTCCTGACAATAAATCATGTACAGGACATGGTGTTAGTCCCTTCTTGCCAGCTGCTGAACTTTACACTTTAGTGCTCAGTGTCTGTCTGTGAAAAGAGATCTAGTATTTGTTGTCAAAAGCTCCACTACAACCAAAAGGACAAAGATGATCACTGTGAAAGATACGCTACCCATTTTGAGAAGAATCTGTCAAGGGTATTGTATACCCACAAGCAGTCTATTTAACCCTTTCAGTCCAGTTGATGTAATTCACCACTTCAAGCAGCAGCAGTAAAAAGAGAGGAATCTGCCCCACTGCTTCACAGTCAAGCACAGAGAGGCACATAGTCAGGTGTTACATGACATAAGATTTCTGTGGTCTGAATGAAATGCATGTATCTGTTACGAGCATACTGGTACTTCCCTCCAAGGATCATCTGGGAAAGTACTGGTGCTAAAGGCTACATTCTCATTTGCCAAAGGGAAAGTGAACATTGTATTTCTCCCTTGGGAAGCATTATGTTGTTCATTATTTTACCATTAGAGAGAAAGTACAAAATGTTGATTTGCAGTACGGGAATGGAGTACCAGGAAAAAATGCCGATCAGCTCCAAAAGTGAGATATCGCATTAAATGAGTTGACCAATGCATACAAATCTTTACAAAATTTTCCACAAGCTACCAGGCAAAAATCATCTCAATTGCACAAAAAAGCACAGTTTTTCAATGTCTGACTCACTGAAAAAAGTGATACCTCTGCAAGGGCTGTTCAAATTATCAGACCTCATAAGCGTAAAGAAATAAAATAACAATTAAATGCAAAGCCATTATAAACTGTAGCTACAAGAAGAGGGAGGGGGATCAAACAGCAATTCTCCCTCCTTCTAATTTTTGCAAACCACTGGAATACATTATCATCTGATCAGCCCAGTTTTTTGTAAGCTCTAGATAAATGTCTGGGTTAAGTGCTATTCCTTGTAGCAGTATGAATTTTTTTTCCCCCTGTAAACTTTCTTAATATTATTTATCACATTTTGAAATAAACAGTTATTTATACTGGGAAAGGACTAACCAGGCAATCACCTGACAGGCAAATTCATATAATACCCTCTAGCAAATAAAAATGGTGACCGCCTGCCAACCTCCAATATCATTTTCTCAGCAGAGCAGCAATTCACGAGTAATTCAATCAGGTATTCAATAGAAAATTATTCCTGTTTTACAGACTGCCATCACTAACAGTGGGGCCTGATTTTGCTGCTTTACCACTTTGGCATGCAACAAAGGACCGTGCAGTATTGGATTTTCTCCCATGACGGTTCAGTAACAGTGATGTGAGAAGAATGAGACTGTATCTAGAAATGTTCATAGAGGTCTTTGCACGTCACCATAATACAATCTGCACTTCCATAATCATTTTCAAAAGATTCTTAAGTGGGAAAACATTCACAAAAATTGATAGCAAGTCCATAGTATATGAGGAGCATCGGGGTAATGCATTTTCTCTGACAGGCTAACAGGTCTAGTTTTTCTGTTCTTCACAGAAATATCGAAGAACAGACCTTGGAGAGTGAAAGACATATTGCCTTTCATACGAACACAGACTGAATGAGTCCTTCCAGGGGTGATCCCGATAGAAAATACACCTCATCTCCCAGAAAGGAGACTCCCAGATCTTCCTTGCTGTAAGGGTAGATGGGACAGTGAGGGGCTGCTCCCAGTGCAGGGCAATGCTCTACCACCCTTCTTCCTGAGCAGCCTGTGGTCAGGTTGTGGCTGCTCCCTTGGTGTCAGTGTCCTGCTAACCCCTCTCCTGCCTGTGGCTGCTTCTCTCCACACACATTTCTCTGCTAACAGCCTCCACTGTCTCTCACTACTCTTATCTACAGCATGCATCATGCACAGACCTAAACTTACTGTCAGCTCCATAAATCTCCTCTTCCGTTTTCCTTTATAGAGGAAATAGTATAAATACTTGAAATATTGTCATTTATGATATGCCTCCTTTTTTATGAAAATGCCCCCACCCAAATACAAAGAATAGCAGCAGACACCTCCAAGCCTCCCCTGATACCTCTCATCATTCCGTCTTCTCCAGCCTGTGGCCAACAGAAGGCTCTTCCCCTTTGGTACCTCTGCCTAATGAAACTCTCTGACTTACACATCAGTAGAAAAGCAATGTCCCTGTGCATGTTTTCTGTAATATATGGTGTGAATGAGACTTGCTCCTTCAGTCTCACAGAAAAAGAATACTGCAAAGTAGGCCATTTCAGTTATAACTGAAAGCCCTAAAAGGTCCTCTGAATGTCTGCTCTGTCGAACACAGGCTATAAAGCAACTCCATCTCCTTAGGGCGAAAAAAAGGGAACTCCAGCTTCACCATTTTAAATTGTACAGGACGTGCTCACTGATGTGTATTTTTAAATATACAAGAAATTTCAAGCCCTGTCCAACATTAAAGCACAGTCCATATAGCCTAATAGGCTTACTCAAGCTTTGGAAAGGATCTGGAATATTTAAAGTACTTCTACACAGGATCCCAATTCTTTCCTGAGTATTGCACCAAGAATTATAGCAAGAAACATGAAATTTGATTCTCTTTCATGTCCCTGCCTTAGCTTGTTTGAATTCCAGTTCAGCTACCTCTTGAAGGGCTAGTATGTTATTCTCAGTAATATCATGCTGTAGTATCAACATTTTTGTCCTTTAAGGTACTCTTCACTATGGTAAACAACAACAGAACCTCGTTCCAAATGATCATACCTATTTTTAAGTTCTAGAAAATTTTAAGATATTAGAAGTCATTTTGATCTGACATGTTCTAGCAGGATTTTACTGTCAGGTGAATGCACTGTCAGAAAGAATCGCCCACTGGAAAGAGTCAGAGAGCAGCCTCTGTCTAATCACAGTCTGTCATTTTTTAAAGTGAAAAGCCTACAGGTGAATGATACTGACCTCCAGACATTAGCTGGGAAATCAGGAGTTCAAGAAAGCCACCTCAAAGAGATTAGGCTTTCATGGTAACAGACAAGAAGAATTTTACTTAACTACTTGTCGTGCAGTGTAGATACAACATGGCAAATTCATGTGCTACAATAGTACATGGGAGACATATGTAAATGCCGAATAAAAATAATAAAAGGAATAAAGGAATTAGGTTTGGAAAATAAGGAGAAAAACATTGAAGAAATTCTGTTAGGAAAATTACCTCCTGGGACAGGTATCTCATCTAATTTTTTTAAGTTTCAGGAAAGGCTATGACTCTTGCAGACTGAAATATGTGCATAGGTCAGGGGCAGATGAATGCAGTTAGGGTGCCAGTAATACAAAATGTCTTAAGAAAATCGGACATGATCTAGACCATCTGTCATAATCTAATAATGGTAAAATATGTTTATTAGCTGCTCATTCCTCAAGTTATTTATTCTAAACTATTTTCTATGGTGACAACATCTTGTGATATTTCTTACATCTCTGACATTTCTGATCATAAAACTTCTCAGCCTAAAAAAACCCAAGTTCCGTGAGCTGCCCCAATAGTTTCACATATGCGCTCAATACCTAAAAGGATTCAGGCTATATAATAGGTCTGACAAGACAGCTCATGAAAGCCTCTCTGAGATAAGAGCCATTAAAAAAAATTTAGGAATACAGTTAATAAAGAACAGTATTCTATTTTGGATTCTTTTCAGAGATGAAGGATTTTAATTTGCAAATAGCAAGCCTATATCAAGCCACCTTAAGCCAGTTCCATGCTGATCTCTAAGGCCGACAGAGTGAGAGGCTGATATCTCACCTGCAGTTCAGGAAATGTGAGGACAGATTTCAATTCAAACCTCTGCAGGAGCAGAGAAGCCTTGTTTGGAAGTTTCTTACTTGGTGGTCTGTACATAAAAGAAAACTCCCTAAAAGAGAATAGATTTTGATTTCTCATTGCAGAAGGGGTCCTTTTAGTCAGTTTTACATTGCAGAATCAAGGCTTCATGCAAGCTAACATCTACAAGTAAAGAGTAAAGACTTTTCTTTCTGTAGAACATACTCCTCATTAAAATTTACAGCTTGCACGTTTTTTTCCAGTGCCACTGCTATACTGATGCTGTCTGCTTTGCTCCTACAGCAAACACTCCTTTTCCCTTATATCTATGATGGAGTTTTTACATTAGAAGTCTTCTTTTCATCAGGCAGCAGAGAGAGGGTTGTAATGGACTCATGGGGGAGGGAGAAGAAATTGATGGTAAATGTATAAAAGCTGATCACCATACTTATATAGAAATAGCACCACTACCCAAAAAATTATGGTTTCCTGCCAGAAACAGAAAGCAGTCAGTAATAGGAGCAGACAACAAATGCAAAATGCACTACAAATCCCAAAGAATATTTACAGAAGTGGGAATAAACTCCTATGGATTTTACATTACATTGGGGTAACTTTTAAAGCTTCAGCATTGTAAAGAAAAGCTTGCAGGAGAAGAAATAAAAAGCATCCAAATTGCTTGGTGTGTGTAGACACCTGCTTCTGATGAAAAGCACACTCTAATAGACTGTGGAGGGAGGTGTGGCAACAAGTCCCTGCCTGTTTTTGGAGGAAAAAGAGGTCTCATTTTGTATTTGCAGAATGTTGCTGTGGTGATGTTCTGTCAGGTGCCTGGTCCTGTGTAATTCTGAGTACTTCCAAAGTTTGCAATGTTTTGACACATTAAGATGGATCAAAAATGAAAAAATACTTTGGAAATAATGAAGTGGAAGAGCCATTCTCCCTCCCATAGTTGAAATTAAACTTTTTGTGATATTTCAAAGTTTTATCAACATCATTATCAAATATGTTTTCAATATGTATAACACAAGGGATTTTATAGTTAATCCAAATTGAACTGAGGAAGGGGAGATAACTGAACAGTTCATATTTTCAGTATTAAATAGTTAGAAAATTTTCAGACATTTAAAATCAAGACTTCTAAAAAAATTTATTTAAAAAACAACAATCCAGACTAAGATTTAAGAAAAGTAAAAAGTGCTTTTGGTTGAGTCAACCATCTAGAAAGCACTCTGCCCATAAGTGATTCCTATTAAAGAACAATTCATATATTCAAATCGCAAGTGTGCTTAAATTCTAAATAAAATCTACAGTCAATAACCTACCATTTCTTCCATTTTTAATCATTCATCTGATCAAAACCTGTGACACCTTCTGCAGTGGTAGGATGCTCAGTTCCTTCGGAAAATACTCACAATCTCAACAATATTTTTTGACCCTAAAATTGAGTCTGTTACAGATTCTACACGATTCACCCAACTTAACCTTGGGCCCATTTCTGGAAAGGGTAAAAATTTTTTTTTTGCTGTGGTGACACTCTGATCCTGTGTAGCTCAGAGGTGCTGGTGTCCTCAGGTTTGGAGCCTTGTCTTCCTGACCCTTCCTAGTCAAGAGAGTCAACTCTGACCATTTAGGATCTGTGATTCTTCTAGAGGTATCGCTCTTTTTCTATTGTTTGTAAATAGAAACATGGGGAGGCAGAGGTCCTAATTTACACACCTCTGTTGAGTGCCAGAACTTAGGAGGGGTGAATCTTCAGCTGAAGTCACACTGATGAGAACATCAGACAGGAGTAAGGCACCTCAAACACTGTGAATTTGGTTCTGTTATTATTAAATCCGAACCTATATGTCTAGCCTGAAAGTGGAAACTGCAAGTCATTGAAAACTAAGGAAAAACTACTGTGGATATCAGGGTTATCTGAGTGTCTGCAAGTCCCTCCTCATTCATAATTTTCTTCCCTATGTTTAGCAATGCTCTTCTTTTCCTGTGAAGTTTGTCAGAGCTAGATTGACACATCACAGAGCATTTTCATGACACACAGTACCGAGCCAGTGTAACAAGTATAGCTTCACACTAAGTAATGCAAAGAATAAAATGGAATAAAAGGACTTCTAAGTTCTTATTTTTCAAATGTACCAACACACCATAGGAGACAGAGCAGCTAGATTTTAGTTTGCTATTTGTTGGTTGCTGGCTGAGAAAGCCCGGTTCCCATCAGTTCCCTGATGAGTCTGACAAATGTTATCACATACTGTATCTGTAATTTGTCAGAGATCTTGTCTTTCTTTATGCTACAGATAAGCCCTGTGGCTTCTTTTTCATGCCGTTGGGTAACATCCTTGCTCTGAGGAACCAAGAATACTGGACCTATCCTTTCCAACCTTGTTCATCTCTCAATGGGACCTGGATAACAACCTTTTATTCCATAATCTTCTCCATAGGATAGTTACCTTGAGAGAAGAAACATTACTAAGGGTTCTAAAAGTACGCCTTTTATAAATCTTAAGATCGTACAAATCTCATAGGATTTGCATTAGAAGATGGCCTTTACTCCTTTTTGCAGTAACTTTCAATTAAAGAAACGTGCCCAGTAGCCCCCAAACCATTGGAATAGCTGGTGAGTCATTGTAATCAGGGGTATATAAATGAATCATATAGTTCAGTGTTTGCATTATGCTATACTACAAGGTCTATCTAGAGCAACCATTACTCAATGAGAGAATTGCTATTTCAGTTTTTCACTATCCACTGAAGGGTACTTTTGAGAGTATTTGTTGGAAATAAACTGCCAAAACCACTATTTGGCAGCTAGTAACAAAGCGATTGTGATTCTAAAAAAGTACAGTAACTTTCTGAGGGAGTTCGTCATACTATATTAGTGAATTCTTTATGGCAGCAATTTTCCACCTGACAATACCACTAATTATTGTCTCTGGTACAGAGTGAATAGCTATTGAATAATACTCGACATTTTCCTCTGCATCAAATGAACATTGGCTAGCACTAGTATATTTAAATAACGTATTTCAAAAAGATGATCATTTTGCTGTAAGAAAAAGGCCTCTCATTTAATAAGGCTGTATTCTTGCAGCAAAATTCTATACAGGGAGTCTGTCCAACAACTAAATTTCAGATTATAGATGTTAATAATACTTTGCTTTTGTATAATACTATGTAGAGCTGGTTTGAAAGTGACTTACAGATACTACTGAATAACCTTCATTCCCATTAGTAGTCCTATTCCACAGGTTGACAAAATGAGATACAGCACCGATTAAGCCAGCACTGTCAAATCACTATGCCCAGTTTTATCAAGCTAAGCACTCACATATATCCTCCTAAATCAGTGGACTTAATTCCCAAAAAAGCTGAAGGAATTCACTCCTTATTGAATTCACTGCTTAGTAAGTTACTTACATTTAAACATCCAGACATTAAAATCTTGCCCTAATTGCCTTAAGAGTCAGAAAAATTTAATGTCAGAGCTATAATTAGCCATATTCTGGGTCTTGAGACTGTTTTCTAAACACTCCGAAAAAAGTTCTCTATTTCTCTGTTGTAAAATATAGTATTTCCTATTTTTTTCCCAATTTCCAAAATCCAATGTTAAAATGAAAGTTTTCATTAGATATATCATCAATTTTCCCATCTTTTTATTAGATTTAACTGCACAGCTTTGCAAATAAATTCAAATTAATATGTGGCAGTAACAGTGAACAGACTTTGTGATGCTGGTTTTGATCTAACCATGTAAATACATTTATTATTTTGCTTTTGCTTGCCTTCTAATGGGCCAGTGATTTCAGAAAACCGTTAACCTTTTAGAACTCAAGATCCTAAATATCAGTTATACTTTCAAAAGCATATTACCGTACACAAACATATCTCTGCTCCAAGCATTGTCTTTTATGAAACAGTAATGTTTTTACCTCCAATTTCTGCCACTGAACTTGACAGAAACTTTCTGAGCCCTCAGTACTTTGATTTGTTGGTCATGCCTACACTGAGGAACAAATCCTTACACTGAGATACCATGTGGTTTGTCCATGTGCACTGGGGTAGCATACCGCAGCTGAACACACTGCTGTAGGCATTGCTCTGCATCAAGCTCTCATGGCAACCCTGTGATAAGGCTGGCTGGCAACCAAACTTGGACTTCTCTGTACCTCACTCCACGGTGCAGTTGTGTCTTTGTTCTCCTGGGTTTAGAAAGGCTGAATGGTTCCCAGATCGAGAGTACGGAGAGCTGTTTGGGCAGGAGCCTGTCTTTCCACAGCTGTGCTGGCAAGCTTCAGCCAATGTTAATTTCTGTCAGTTTACAAAAACCTTCCAGAAAGGCACCTAAAAAGCCAAAAAATTCCTTTCTGGCTTCAGGTCCTGAAATCTCACCTATCTTCCCTCCAACTTTTTTGGGGTTTTTTTTTAATTTTCATCCCCATTTGAGAAACAAACAAACTTTAACAATGTACCTTTTTTCACCAATATCACCTACTATTTTCCATCCAGCTCTGCTAATGAATGAATGAATTCTTGACATGTCTAGTGACTTCATATGTGTGAAGGGAGAAATTCTAACCCAAAGTATTTCAGCTGGCCTGGACGTCTCTGGGAATTCACATAATTTGCTCCTGCCCTGAGCACTAGTGTTACAATGAGATGGATGCAAACTTCAATTAGATTTGAAGGGCTCAGCTGGCCAGCATTTTAAAACAATATCAAAGGCATTGGGATCAGCATATCGCATTCCTTTCGACAGCTTCTGGAAAAGTAACCAATGAAAGAGTACAAAATGTCATCCTGGCACTCCTCAGTGTGAGACAAAGAACCCAGGAAACCTCTTCTATGGAGTTGTTGAAGAGGAACAAAGGACTTTACAGAAACATTGCAATCCAAAATTGAAAACTCATGTGCCTTTGTCAGAGCAAACTTGAGAGCAACTACCATTAAAATGATATAAGGTTATGTGGAAAATGTCTAAATGTTTCACAATGCTAGAAATAAATCAGAATCCTAAGCTGGAAAAAGCTTCAGAAGGGATTTATGTGGTACCGATGCAAACAAAATGTATGGTATGTAGAACCCAACTAGGTGCAAAATTAAGCCAAATTACTGAAGACCAGAGAAGGAAACAGCTGGGCAGAAGAGATTAGGGATTTAACTATGACAGCTGAGTATGGAATGGCTTCAACAGTGAGAAAGTTCTCCAGCAGAACAGAAATAACAATCTCTGACTAACTCAGATTTCACTAAAACAAAAAACACCCAGGTAAAAGGAGAGACAGAAAATCAGCCACAAATGCGAAAGCTCCAAGGAAATTAGGGTGTTCAGCAAATAAATTTTTGCTGGAAATGTGAAAATGTCCCACCAGAAAAAGCTGTTGTTATGAAAGTTGAATTTTTACCACATGTAATCCATAAATCACTTCTTTTTTTTCTTTCTGTTCTAGATAGCCTATAATGACAGTCACTATACCGAACTCTGCTGAAAAGCTGGACCAGGCAGAAATGGAGGCGCCATCACTCTTGAGACTGGTGGCTGCCATTCATCCAGAACATGTTAATTGTCAGAGCTTTAAGAACTGGAGCAATTCCCCAGAACACTGCCTGCATATATGGCTGATCAGAAATCATGCTGATTGAAGAGTCTCTTTGCTTGGTGGAGCTTTCAGAGTGTGTGTGTACTAGGAATAGCCCAGGAACCTTCAGAAAATGCAGTGAATTCAGTCTGGAGCCAGAGAAACACCTGCTGTGTGATACTTCAATGGAGAAAATGCTTTGCAGATAAACTTCTAGCTGGAAAAGTGACTTGTACATATGGGAGAGAAGCCATATCCTGCTGTTTTATTTCTACTGTGCATAGGAAAATGAGAGCTTGCATTTATTTTCTGAACGTAAATTAAGTGTTACCCAATTCCATATAGCCTTTTTTTCTGTCTGGCTGGTGAAACATTCAGCATATATGACCGGCAAATTACTGAACATAAAAGGAGCATCAATGACTGTAACTAGTATCAAAATGTACTATTATAGGTAACAGATGCATAATGTAAGGGGCATTTGAGGACAGAAGGCCAAATTGAGAATTCATTCAGTTAATTAGGCTGCTGTTCAAACTCACCTATGTGCTGGTCTTTGAGAATGCCTGCTTAACCCGTCATTCTCCCTAACTAACCTAAAATATGCAAAACCTTCAGATCTAGACTTAATCATAATCAAATTAAGATAGAAAAACCTGGGTCATATAGAATTTTAAAAGTCCCCATAAGTAGTTTTATTTCTAACAGTATAACCTTTGCTTTAATCACCTTAGGTAATTAATCATCTACTCCTATTGAAGATCATCATTAGTAACTCACTAGTCTGTTTACTGTGGCTGCCATTACACTATGTTCATATACTCTTGTATTTCCCTTGGTTATTATTAAACCTCAATGGAGTAGAATGCAACACCAGTCCACTGTCATACTTCCTAAGGAAATGTTTTCTGACTTGTCCCTTAGCACAAATAGGATCTCACAGCTCACGTACCCTAAGCCCTCAGGACCAATGCTAACATCATTCAAACATAGGCACTGCAATGCCTAAATTTGTGAAAGAAACCGAGCATATGTCTTGTTTTTAAGTAGTGTGTCCAGATCAGAAGACTATGAATAAAATTGGCACAGTTACTAGCCATGAATCAGCCCTTTTTAGCCTCTAAAGGGATTTCCTAAATAACAGGCCTATTTCGAAAGATGGTAGAAAAGCATAATCTTTGTGTCACTCTTCCATGTGATGCTGGCATTGGAATTGTAGTCAACACTCATTTCATTCTCTGAGAAGAAAAAGTGAAACTCCGTCATTTTGATTTCTGTCCAAGTTATGCTTTTCTACAATGACTATAACTCAAGTATTTTAGGAATATTTACATTACATCAGCAGTTAAATATTCCATTTCTTTTATTAGTATTTTTAATTTCAGACTATATGCATGCATTTTAAGAAAAATTTGTGTGCTTAAAAAAAAAAGAAGTTAAAATGGTATTGTCAGCAGAGTCAGACATCCTGGTGTGACACTTTTCTGGTTACACACTGAAATATTTTCAGAAAGTTGTATCAAAGGAGCATTGGGAAGATTGTAGTAGACACAGTGCTCCAAAAGTGTCCAAAAGTGAAATGTCATCTCTACAAGGACCACTGGGGAAGATCTCTGTTACTCATTCTCAACCAGCTATTTCTTCTGGAGACTTCGCTTGAAGGTATTATTGCAACTCTACAGTGTAGTAAATTTTAATCAGATTTATGAAAAAAATATAAGCTGAATATTTCTCATCATGACCATGATGTTACCTCTACTGATCCTATTTGCAGCTGGAAATAAAATTCCATACCCAAATTTGCAAGCTGTGCTGAAGAAAAGATTCACTGTTTGACTAATTTGTCAGGGACCCCATGTTTAACTGTGTAATTATACTACATTAGCACAGGGATTACCCACCTGACAAAGCTCTGACTAGTCACTAAACATTTGAAGTGACATAGACCAGCTTTTGCTACTAATTCATAATGCAGTATTTCCAGTTGCAGAGCAAGATGACACAGCGAAATACAGGATGTGTGTCCATTTAGTTTTCACTGAGGTGGACTAATATCTCAGCTCCAGGCAAGCTGTCTTATTTATCACCACAAACAAGTCAATATCCAACGAATTGTATAAAATCACATATTCCTTGACCTCACATCTTTTTAATTTTATGGCATTAAAAACATTTTTATAGCACACTTGTTAAAATTTTTTTTTATTTTGCATGATTAGGGCTTAATTCTACAGTCAAGTATGTATAATGAATGATCTTTAAGTAAAAGGTAGATTCTCAACCCACAGAGTATGTCCACCAGAAGACATTCTGCCTGAGTTCAGAACAACTCTGGAGTGCTGGATGAGCAGTGGGCATGCCTATGCAGCTACAGTAGATCTGGATGACCTCGTTTGCAGATATCGAATAGCTTTGAGTGTTGCTCTCTTCTGGTGCAAGTAGAGTGCTTCTACCACACCGAAATGCCGTTTACTATAGCAGAACTTTACAAGCTTAATAAATATCTCCCCTCCACACCATAGTTAACAACAGGTGCCATAAGGAAATTCTTCCACATTGAGCCAATCCTAAAATTTAATAGAATTCTAGTTTTAGGGGTAGATTATTTCATCTTGCTGCCTGTGTGACAAGACTGTATCATTCCACTCTCTAGTTTCTGAACAAAGACAGCAATGTCTGGTAGTGTTAGAGAATAAATTTTTGAAAGAGAGTCAGGCCCAATGCAAGTTCTGCTAGCAATGAAGAGCCTATCGTAATTTAGCTGTTTTAAGGTAAGTCATTCTAGTGGTTAATTACCTTCATTCCTAGACAAATGGGCTCTTTCTGTAGTTTGAAATAAGGTACCTTCACCTTTCAGCCACTGAGGCTTACGATGACTTCCCTCATTGAGAGGGTCTTTACTGTCTGATACCTTCTGTACATTTAAGTTCAAGGGAATGAACTCATCTTATAACATGAAGGTAAAAAAAACTTTCCCTCTTTTCTGCTCTTCTTCTGCCCCACTGAGCTCTGGCTGCAGCCCTAATGGAATACATATGTTGGCTTCTGATAGCTTTAGTGCATTTCACGTGAACTGTAGAAGGCCCAATGGATGTAAAAGGGGAGGCAAAGGTTTGGTGGAGCCTAAAGTACAGTTTAGGACGTAGGGTCATTGAAAAGAAAACATACATGTTCCTTCTTGCTACAAGTCTTATACTTCATTGCAATTCTTTCAGTTACAATGAAGTTGGGGTACACAGGTTTATCTGCCTTAAAGGTCTCAATTTTTTGTTTAATGGAAATTGAGGAGTAATAACGGAAGCAGAAATGCTTTGTGGTTTTCAGTGGAATAGGTTTTTTTTGCAGTTAGCTCCTTTAATCCACTCTTAAGTCTAATCGTATAACGAGACAAAGAAAAATATTAGTTTTAGTTTGAAGCAAGAGAACTATGAATAAAGAAAACAATGAAACGGTCATCCTATACCTCTTCAGACTATCTAGTGATATTTTCATTTAGATGTTTCCCTTAAAAAACAAATATTGCATTGTACTTTATATTGTTTGAGAACCATAACTACAGGAAAATCAGGGTCTTGAGTGAACAGCCTTGTTAGTGTGGATTCAAGAATGATATAACATGCAATTATTAAAGTCACCAGTAGCAACTGCATAGTTCAATTTGCTAAAAGTACTATACTCTCAAACTATATTCCCTTCTCTTTTTTCGAAACAAATCCTCCTGTATTTAAATTTATCAATCTCCGTGTCAGCTAAAATTGAATTTATTTTGGAAAATGTGACTAACCTCCCATATCCAATAATTACAACTTTCATTAATTTTTAATGTTACTTCACTGAAATAAAAATAGATTCTTCTGTACCTTAGTTAGGCTGTAATGTCACTTCATGTGTTTCACTAATGAACCTTTATGTTGAGAGTCATAGCTAAATTATTCTGTCTAATTAAATGAAAATTTAATTCCTTGATGTCTGCAGTCAATGCTTCTCAGTTCTTCATCTTCCCGTCAATAACAAACTGTGCCAGAACTGCTAGAAGGAAGTATGTTTCTTCCGGTAAAATCACTGGATTGGGACTCAAGAGATCTGGCCTTGCTGAAGACTATCTGTATGACCTTTGGCAAGTCACTTGATAGATATAAGCTTTATAGCTGTATCTGTAATCTGAAAATAATGTCTGTCAGGTGTGGTGGGATATATTCGCTTTATACTTAGGGATCTAGAAGTAGCTCAGAATGCTGAATTCTCCATGAAACAACAAATTTGAGAGTATGACCGTAATCAGAAAGAAACAAAAGAGTTTTGAATAAGAGAAACTGCATTAATCTGCTGAAAAGATGATATAGTAAAAACATTCTTCAAAACCAAATCCATTACATGATATTGTGTAGTATCAAGGAAAGAAAATTACAACTACTAGCAATTTTGCCAAAAAACCTCTCCAGGACCCATTAGAGACACAAGTATTGTTCACAACTCTGTTTTTCTCCGGGCCCTATGTTTAATTAACTGGCAATACCTTTCAAGTCTCCTTTCATACTGAAAACGCCACAATGCAGTGTCATGCCTGAAAATGTGTTTCCCTCCATTCTTCCTGTAGGGAAAATTATTCCTAGTGCTTGACTGTGACTGCAAAGCAACACCTGGAGGAGAAGGGCAGAAAAGGAGGAAGCAAACTATTAGAGTGGTATTCCCAAGAGAAGTTCTGTCTCTTAACAATCCTGGAGTACTAATGATCATAGAGAAAGAACAAATACCTGCATCTGGCTTGGCTGCCATGATTCTGAGGGGTTTAGTTGTCACCAAAAAACACTGTGCAGAGTTGTTGTTCTCATAAGTGTATTTACAGTCACTCCTAACATGGTAGAAAAGGGATTGGAAAACCATCTTTATCCACTGTGTAATACACCTGCAGCTAAGTTGCAAAATTCTGGGAACAACACCTTTTACAGAGCTCAGACAAATTTAGGATGCCTGCTGAGAAGAGCTTACACTCCGTGAACAGCTTGCACTACACAGTCAATGGGCAAGAACAGGGAGAAGCTGCACTAATGAAAAAGTCAGTTGGATCATCTGGGATTGATCACCTGGCAACAAGAGGCTGTTTTAAGTGCAGTGGTGCAGCAGAATTTAATTCATGAGAGAAGGTACTGTACACAAAGAGAAAAGGAGAGAGAAAATACAGAATGGAAAAAGACTGCCACAGACCAAGCCTATGCCATGTTGAAAGCAATGAAAACAGTCATCAATGCACTATAATCCTAATATACTAACTGATAAACCCTAGTTAACTAACCCTGACAATAATTACAGTGGCTGCTGTTGCTATTTCACATTGATGTTATGTCATTTCAGGATACCTATGTCAACTCTATTCAAGTGTTAGAGCAAACTCTTTGGACCCTCAGAAAAGCAGCCACTGCAGAAGTCTGAGGAGAGTGAAACATCTTGTTTTGTAGGGATAAAGGAGGGAAAAAATATGTTCTCACTTTCATCACCTTTTCTCACCCAAGTTCTTTTCTTCCCTATCCTTGCTACTGGGCACATGGCCCACCTGCCAGTCCTCTCATCTCCTCTGCTTTCAGTCTCACTTTTACTCAGCTAATAGAAAAGTAAGACAAAGCAAACACAGTACAAGTGCACTTGGTAGACAGTGGGGAGAAGATGGAATTCCTTCATCACTGAGAGGAGGTAAGATAAGCAGGAAAACAGAGAGAAAGTCTGCTTCAGAGGCAATAAGTGAGTGGAACAGCCTTTTCTGTCTGATAAATCTAGGCTAGTAACCATGCAGTGCTTACTCACAAAACTTATTTCTATGTACGTACCTGAAGAGGAAAAAAGGTTAATTAAAGACCTAAAGTTCACAGTTATGAACAGAAATTCATTAAAGCTACAGTAACAAAAGATGTTCGAATTACTGCTATATCTTTTTGTTGTTGGTTAGGATCAAAGCCATCAACTTTGCCAGTCTGGTGCAATCTTACAGTAATAATGTTCAGATCATATCCCTCGACCCCTTGCCTGCTGACACAAATTGTCGTCAGGTATAGAAGTATTAATGCTACTAATATTGGTGATACTTACTCTGAAATTCTGCATGTAATCACCAAAGCTCAATAAAGTTTATTCAAAAGCGATGAGAAAAGGCCCATTAAAATGACCAGTATGACATAGAACTTATTTCGCATGAGTGAAAAAAATATTAACTTCTTCAGCCTAGCAGGGAAAAAGCAGCTAAGACAAGGCTGAGTGAGGATATCATTGTTTTCTATAAATAAGTCAGGGGAATAAACAACAGAGAGGGGAGTTCAAGCAAAAAAAGCTATTGCCTAAAATGAGTCAAGTAACATTTTACGGCAAAGGGCAATGCTGGCATAAGAACAATTGAGTAAAACCTAGCTGTGACTCAGTTCATCCTACAATATATGAGATTTTAAAACACTGGAAGAATAAGACTCTGTATCAATATTCTAACAGAAATACTAGCAAGAATCTTTTTTTTATTTTGGTCTTCAACAGAGCTTATTATGTTCAAGAAGACATGACTACATGATACAAACTGTAATATATGATTGGGCGTTATGATCCAAGGACCCTTATGTTTCTAATGCAGATGTCTAAGACATTTAGTCAAAGACGGTTGCTAAAATTGCAGAACAAGGATTTATTTCAGCAACATTTGTAACATTCATTTCACATTTATTCCACATCATCACTCCGAATTTAATGGTATTATTATTACTTCTCCAATTTTTTTTGTTTTGTAGAGTTATAACCAGAACACAGCAGTACACAGCCTCATCCTCTTACCGATGTCATCTCATAGCATCAGCACCTGTATACATACAACAGATACGAACTGTTGATGTCTACCTGCATCTACCAGTTTCTCCTATATGTACATCCACAGTTAAAATACCTATGTCCAAAGAGATGGCTGCTATTTGTGCCTGCCTATTCAGCATTTTCTGTACCAATTATACAACAAGGGGACCACATACAACAGCAACTTTAGAGAACGGAATGGTAAATATTTCTTTAGCATGAACTCCGAAGCATAAAGATTGTACACATAATTAATTTTTTAATGTCTTAGTAATGTTCAATGTATTTTTAACTCAGATACTATCTTGGTGGCTATGTAGCAAAAAAATTACAAATTAGTTTATTTTTCTTGGGAGAAGACAACAGAGAATGGTGCTGCAGATGCCTCATCCCAAGACAACATTAAGGAGTAATTGTGGAGCTACACAGCATGAATCAATAGCAACTTATAATTAAACTACTGGTTTAAATCCATCACACAAGTTCATTGTATAACTCCTGTGCCATCAGTCAGCATGTTACCTTTAGTGAGGTGCATTTGTTCTTCAGCAAAAACATCTCCAGGTGATAGAAGGCATATCCACAGCTACAGCTGCGATAGAGTAATAATAATGTAATAGCCTTGTAGGTATAAAGGTATAAGATTTTTTTCTGGTACAGGTTCCTCAAACAAAGCTATAATAACAGCTCTATAATAGTATTTTTTTGCCATTATTGCTATACCAGTGAATTTCTATGATCCTTGCTCAACCCTGTTTTGGAATGGGAAGTCGGCAATCCCATTCTCTGTGCCTTCCTCCTCTCCCTCCTCTTAAAAAAATAAAAAATACTGTGCCAACCAATTTGTCTATGTAGACAAGGAGGAAAAGCCCTCAGGGTTCTGAAAAAAAAGATCATACACTGTGGCAGTAAAACAGGTTTTCTGATAGTGGTCAACAAGCATCAATGCCTTTGAGAGAACATGGCAAGCAATGGAGGATACGATGTTTTAATTTGTTTGCATAGTATTTGTACTGCACAATAGGTCAACACTGACAGATGCAGACACAGCTGAACTTATACTGACTTGTCAAACCCAGAAAGGCACACCTAGATGTGAGCTGGCAAGTCTGTTTCTGCTTGCTGTATGAAGTGAACTTTCTCTCCTGGGCCTCAGACAGGTGAGGGGCTTATGTACTTTGCATTTTTTATTAAGCACAGCACACCCTGCACATCTGAAAGTCATCTTGATCCCTGTATTGTCAATACAGGGAACAGCCAAGACCTGAAGATCCACAGCGTATCTATTATAAATTACAGTAGATTGATAGACACTTTAATGCAGAGGTAGCCTTCTGGGCTGAATTCATAGAAAAGATCTCTGCAGAATATCTTATCGCTCTCCTGCTATACAAAAAGATCAGTTATAATTCACCACAACATTTTTTTGTTTGGCCTATTCTCAGAAAGTCCTTTAATGGCTATTCCATAACCTCTCTATGACAGAAAAAGACATCCACTTCGTAACCTGTTTCTCTGCTACTTTCCTTCCCTATGACCCAGTATATCCTTCTCAACATGAGAAGAAAACATTCCTTTACGTGACACTTCAAATGTCTTTAAGAGATTGTGAATGCCACTTGATTGTACATCTTCACGTTCGAGTTCATCTTGGGCCTGGCAGCTATGGAAGGACCCCTGTGTCTTCATCTCCTACGTTGCTGCATACAAACAGGTGCCAATTCCATGCTAGTGCACTTTCCATCACATGATGAGAAGCTGTGGAATCATGTGAAGACTGTCAGCATTTTGTTCTCACAATAGACGTCCATTTCGCTGTTCACTGTATGACAGTGGCACAAATCCTGTAACTACCTCCGAAGAAGTGGCCAGGTTTACCTAAACCTTAGAGATGACCCTTTGATTTGAAGCAGCAGAAATGTCCTGTGAAAGTCTGCTAGTCCAGCTGGAGCTTGCTGTGACCCTGTCATTGCAGTCAATTTTTTTTCTGTCACTGAAAATAGATCAATAATGGGTAATGGCTGAGGCAGAGAGCACAAAGGAGAAAGAGAAGGGCTATGGATCTGGCTGCTCTCTGCAATCCTGCAAGTTCTAACCCACGATTACATTTGCCTGTCGGCCCTCCTGTTTACAAGATTGCCATTTTGGAAACAAGTCCATCTAGGGCAGACTGTCCTGAGACTATTTTTTTTTCCACAACAAACTTTCCTTACCGTATAAGTAAATTCTTGTAGCCATGTATTGTGTAAAGTGAGATTTCTTTTGTAAAAATTTGCGTGCATGTATAATTGAATCTGTTGGTTTTTAATTTCAGAGAGTTTTCCTCTTTAGCTTTGGCAAAGGATAATCAAGAGAGCCTAACTGACCTTCTCCACAGTAGGAATTAATATACGTGCTAGTTTTGTTATATCTTCTCTTGTGCTTATTCTTTCCACAATAATTAGCCATCACTTCTTTAATGTCTCTTCATATGGAAACTCTCATCAAAGGCTTCCACAGAGAACTGGATTTGGTTTTAGAAAGGAAAACTTCTGTTAAACTAATCAAGAATGTCTTTGAGGAAAAGGGAAGAAAAGTATAAAGATAAAGAGTGACAGCATAAAAAATTAAAAGTAAGCTTTCTTTTCTTTGCATACTGGAAATACCTCAGGCTAAGAGCTTATTGAACAGGGCACATATATTATTATCTCCTTCTCAAGGGACTTGCTACCAAAGGCTTTTTGTCCTCACTGTTAGTTATGTTGGCAGGTGTTCCTGGCAGCTCAGAACTCGGCCATTTGGAAATCATGATTTCAGTTATACCAGAATCTCAGTCTCCTGACAGGTGCAATTTGATGTCATTCTGTGCTACCCAAAAATGTATTTCTTAAATGCAACACATTGGACTTCTACTTTTTTCCCGGCAGAGAGCAGAACTTTACTGAATGCTACCGTTTGATCTCAGCACATGGCTTGGACCTCAACTGGTTGATTGTTGCTAATGTTCATCTTATTCTTGTGAACCTGTCTGCTATTATATGACTTTGGTTTAATCTCACTAATAAATCCACACTTTTCATTTTAGCAATCCCACCACTGATCTTACAAAGTCAGATTTTGCATTCCCTGGAATCTGAGTTCTCGGATGAAAAGAAAGCCCTGTCCTGCATATTGAAGCTCATCAGAAGACAGACATTGGACTGGATTGTGTCACACACAATTTTGGTAAACACTAAGTTTTTCGTTGCACAATATATGACATGTGTTATGATCGTTCTGCCAGGCATGAAGGAAGACAAGTATCAACTGTCTGTGCTCCTGCTAAAAAGCATTTAAATGCCACCAACTGGAACCTCCCCCAGGAGCCTGGAAAAACACCTCATGTCACCTGAGCACTCCAAAATGAGCAGGACCTCCCCACTTGAGGCCATGTCTTTAGATGAAAAAGCTGCAGAGTTAGAGTTTTGTGGAGTGGGGGACAATGAGAGGAACATATTAAGGTAATCTGGAAAACCTAATTAAGTGAAAGAAAAGAACGTTGTCACTCCTGGGTTTGGTTCATTGTCAGCCTGTCCTCTTCCTACAGCTGTCAGTATGTTGGCAGAGTGCCCTTCTGCTTCTTGGGCTATTCACCACTCAGTTTGTTGCCCACATTCAAAGAAATCCAACTGTTTGGCACAGTCATCTTCTGTTGTTCCTAAGTGATGTATAGTTTCCTGGGACCCTATTAGCAATATGATCTGAAGCATTGCTGAGTAAGGAGCACCAGACTTTGTCTCTGAGGCTGCTGTTTTGGGCTCGTCAGCCTCAACAGCTGTTGTTTTTGCCACTTGCTCTCAACTGCTGTTCTGAGCCAGGTGGAAGCATGCTCCTTGTCCTCTCTCAACTCTTCTGGCTACTTTTCACAAGAAGTTCCTGCCTCAGAGACTTGTCAGACCTCTCATCCTAAGAATATCATACATGGCTTTCTTGTCCACCTATTGTGAACCAGGAATACAAATACCTCAACTTTACAGCGCAGTCTTCTTTTCCAAGCCATCATGGCCTGACGTGTTAGCTCATATGCATGCAGACGATGTATCATGCTGCAGGGATCTCTGTGTGTCTGCCAACACGTGCTGGCAGCAAACCCCTTCCCTCAGAAGGAAGTCTGTCTATCTGAAGTTCTCAGGACCTATAGATTGCCCCTCTCTCTGTTCCCCAACAGATGTCAACAATTGGATCTTGCCTTCGGGCTTACACCTGGGGTTGAGACATTTCCAAACTACATGAACAGGCCACAAACACAGGAAATATATAAGACTGCATTTTAACACAGCCATCATCTCTGCTTAAGTGTGTATGCTGTGCTTTCAATATGGAAGGTGCATCTGTGTGTAATGGAAGATCAAATACATTTTTAGTTTATCTTCTTTTAGATACAGTTTTAGAGTATCTTCCCTAAAGACAGTCAAGCTCATTTTGAAACCGTCACAGTATTTTATAAAAACAAGCATCTTAGTGGCTTTTTGGTGGAAACATTTCAGTATTTTGAAGTCAGAGATTTTCCCAGAAGTTAAGACACAACACTACAAAGGACTGACTCACTGGAAAATGAGATTTGCCAAATCAATTATGTTATCGATTTATCTACATGGGTAGCTCACCTCCTGCAACAGCCAGGAAAAACACTTCCTCAAACGGTAATGCACCAGTCCAATCAGCCGTTAGCTATTTATGTTGGCTTTTTTGACATGCTATCTGTCAGAAAGAAATATACACATTTCTTACCCAACCTCATCAGATGCTAGTCTTTTTCCTGAGGCAAAAGGCTGGATGTTTTATTCTCCTGCAAAAAAGAACTTTTTGAGAGACCTAACTTGAAGAATTTTGAAAATAGTTTTGAATGGATCTGGGAAAGAAACCTGTCTAAAATTGAAATGTTCCTTTTCCCAAAAAATGTACTGGTCTGCACATTAAAGCAGACTTGTGCCTACATGTCAAATGGAATAAATCTCTGTCACTGTATGAGCTTAACAGGACCTAAGTAGGATTCGGGTGTAGTATTGACTGCACAGTTCTCTCTGCTTGAGAGAAATTTAGGATGTAGGAACTAAGTAAACCCATAACCTCCCTTACCCAGTAGTCATCAGAGTTGAATCTTCTGAGGAGCTGGTGAAAACTATTCCTGTTCAGTGGAGAAAAGGAGAATATCAGAGAAAGTGTGTATCAGAAGAATGTCTTTGGGGCATGCTTGTTAGTTGTCTTGGGATGATGCACTACTCATGACTCAGCTCTGAGTTAAGGGTTTGGTGTACCCTAAATGTACATCAGCAATGAAGAGATATAAAAAAGGTATCCTAGATCATATGTCCCTTGAAAAACAGAAACCAAAACCAACTAAACAAAAACCCCCACAGTGACAGTAAGTAAAGTATTTCTCTGAATGAACCAAGTGAAAACTGTGGAAATGGGCAAGGTTGGGAGACACACTTTCTCTTTGTAAGGAGTCTTGTACTGTTTTATTCTTGCTTTAGTAATCTATAGTCCTTTATCACAGCTTTCTAGACTGACATACTATTGAGCATGATATTGAAAATGATTCATGCTTTTGTTGCTGATTGGATTACTCCTGTCTCGTATAGTCTGTCTTGAGCACACAGCAAGCTAGTCAGAAATCTGCAGTTCACACTCCTTTTCCAAGAATGAAAAATTCAGGATCTACCATAGAAGCTTACTTCCAATCTTTAACATTTTGACTACATTATAGTTGGTCTACTACATTATAGTGTGGGGTTTTTTAACTTCTTTATCACTGTATTTCTACCACATTCTCACAAACTTTGTCTCCATAGAGTATAGTACTCTAACTATGGCCCTTTACTGTTTTTAAGTTAGGAGTGACCATACTCAGACTTCAGGTAGGTATGAAAGACAAACACAACAGAGAACTATAGAATTAAAGAATCATAGACTCATAAAATAATCTAGGTTGGAAGAGATCTCCAGAGGTCAGCTAGTCAAAGTCCAGCTCCAAAGCAGACCAGGTTGCTCAGGCTGTATCCTGTCCAGTCCTGAGCACCTCTAAGGACTGAGGTTCTATAACACATCTAGGCAACTTCTTCCAGTATTTGATCAGTCTTACGATTGAAAATCCCCATATCTGAACATTGAATCAGAACTTCATATGTTCCAATTTATGCCCATTGCCTCTTGTCATGTTGCTGTGCACTTCCAAAAGTGAAGCTCTGTCTCCATATCCTCCAGTCCTCCAGTGAAAGGCACCAATAAGGTGTCCCTTCTCTTTCCTATCTCCAGGCTGAATAAACCCAGGTCTCAGCCTGTCCTTGTATGACATCTGCTTTGTCTTCCCAGGCTTGCGGGTCCTCCGCTGGACTCACTTCAATCTGTCAATGTCTTTCATGTATATACTCATGACAAAGGAAACGCTTTTTTCAAATAGGATTGAGTTTCTGCTTTGATCCAAAGATGTGGGAGAGGGGACATCAGTGAGAAAGACCTCAGTGTTTACAGCCCTAGTAGAAACCTCTTTGACAGGGCATCAGGTGACAGCAGTGCTGGGCGCAAATGTCAAGATCTATGTTTTTATTTGTTCTAAGCTGGCAATAACATTGCTTTCCCCCCCCCCCCCCCCCCAATCTCATCTGTTGTATATTTCCTTTGTCAGGATTTAATGAGCTGATTCCTACAAGCCAAAGACATTGGCCTCTAAAACAACCAAAGAGCATTCACACACCAATAAATTTCTTCCATAACCTCTTGGGAATCATCCTATGGATGCTTGGAATCGCTAGTTAATTGTTATGGACTCTGTGATAGCTGAAGCGTATTCCACACAGATCTCTAAAAGTACTTAAACTATACCGGATAGAATGTATTCAAAAAAACAACCAAAACCCAACCCCAAAAGACCCTTTATTTAACAATGTGAGAAACAGGAAAAAAAAAAAAATGCTCAGTTTTCCACATTTCTCTAAACGTTGTCTGGATTTATGCACATTTAGGATCTGTGGGATCCACTGGAGCATTTATCATCCTTGCACAATGCTTAGAGTGTCTGATGTTTCACAGAATCTCTCTTTCTCTGCTGCAGTATTGTTAGTCTCACTGTTAACCTCAACATCTACACACACCGTCTACCCTGCACTTGGGAAGTCTTTAGATTTTGCTTTACAATATTTTACTTAATTTTTTTCGGCTCATGAGATTTCTAATCCACCAACTCTAGTCTTTCATAAGGTATTTTCTGAGTTAATTTTCAGAAAGTCAAACAGAATTTTCACGGCATTTAACATTCTTCAACCTAGGCAGAGAAGGGCTTCCCGTCCCAGGGTAAAGCCCTGCCCATAAGCACTATTAATTGAGTTCTTTCCCCTTCCCTTACCCTTTTGCCTTTTCCTTTCTCTTTTCTCAGAGTTCACAAAAAAATATTTTATAAATATCATTTTATGGAAAGAAGCTGGAGAAATTTTGGCTTCAGTTGTTTTTTGTATACAGAATATTCATTTTCTGAGCAGACTGGAACCCACGTGCCCACACCTCCTCACTCGAGAAGTAGGCAAAGCTCTTCTCCCAAGAGAGGGTGTTGAGCAGGCTCATCTAAATGTGACAGGAGGAAAATGGACAAGGAGCAGAATTTACTACCATTCAAAAGAAGAAGAAATAGAATCTAGTATTTTAAGGTACAGAAGAAATTCTGTGCCCTAAGCTGATTATAGGGAAGTATGCCTACAGCCTGCCTATAACATCAAGTTTCTTGTAAACCGTCATGCAATTTTACTTGGACTTCATCTGAGTCATCCTTGATTTTCACTGGCATTGCCTTCACCTTAGCCTTAGAGAAACCTGTCCACAGATTTTTCTCAGTACACACAGCATTTCTTGATGCAGAATTTCCATGAACTTGAATATATATGCACATACTAGCAGAAGACTAACTAGATATGACATGTCAAGTCAATGTAATTGACTATTATTATCAGCCCTTGCTATTCAGACCATCATGAGAGTCGAGGAGCTCTTCAAACAGAATGTCTTACTGTGACCAAGGGTTGATCCATGTCGCAGGTATAACTCCTTGTGCTGGATCTAATTGTCTCTGGGGTAAGAAGAGAGAAATATTTTTCTTCTACAAGATCACAATATCATCCTCTATTTAATAGCTACTTACAACCTACCGGTGCTACAGTACTAGTGGAACTATTGACAAAAGTAGAACAGCCTGTATGCAGTGAGTTCTGCTTACACTGATCAGAAATGTCTCGGTGTTTTCGGCTTTCTCATGTTCATTGTTGTGTATGCTTGTTATCCCATTTTTGCTTTACTCTAGCTGTTTAAAGGCTGTCTTATTATGACACGCAAATGCAGCTTCCAGCAGAATGACTCCTGGCTGTGAAGTACAAGACCATACTACAAAGCACTTAATAAAGACATCACTAACAATGACAACAACAATCACAACAAAATCAACGTCAACAACCGGTTATTATTTAACAATGGCAATGAATATTATTAATGGTCATGTTATTGTTATTACTACCAGTACTACCAGTCTGCACTTCGGACAGTTTTCCTCAGATTTCTGGAAACGAGTAGGGACTTTGAAGCTCAGAGCTGTGCTTTGGTTGAATGCACTTTTTTTCTAGTAAAAAGTGAGAGGTTGGGACAGCCAATACACCAGATCTGTTACTGTTGAAAACTATCAAAACTCACTTTCAGGTCAACAAAGTGACAGAAAGTCTAACGGAATACTTTTTTAGGTCCCTGCATGAGATATTTTGTCCAGGATTGATGATTTGCTGTTGTGGCCAAGATTAACTTCGCAAAGTAGAGAGAAAAAAGTGACTAGAAACAAACCTACAGATTAGGAAACTGGACTGCCCCATAAAAGGGACGAACCAAAAAAGGAATCCACTTTGCAGAAGGGAGCTGCCTAAACTCATCTGCAGGAAATGTCAGAGAAAGTGAGGATGAGTTATATGCTTAATTCCAGAAGAGAAGGATATGCTTCTCTCTGTGTGGGATCTGCAGCTAGAAAATCTCTCCTAGAGTCAAGCAACCAACTTACTCCTCTTTTTTTTTTTTTTTTTTTTTTTTTATCTAGAATAATAGTGATGATGTTTTTCCCTTCAGAACTTATTCAGTTGTTGGAATACTGTGGAGTGTGAGCAGACTAGGTTTAATTGTCTAATCTACAGCAACAATTTAAACCTGTGCTGATAGAAATGCACAGTGCCTGGACTTTATGGGAAGGCCTCTTGCTTTTCAAGATAGGAACTCTTCATTCATCCCTTGTGAAGTGCTACAAATATGCAAAATACTTAAATTTTTGTGGAAACAGAGCAAGGCTGAGAACAACCATATAGTTCATCTTTTGGCACTCATTTGAGAGACTCAAGTTCAAACCACCATTGTAACCTCCACTTAAAATTTAGTAGAACACTGAACACTTTGAAGTCAGAATGATTTAAATCTATTTTCTGCATTGCTTCTCTGCCTCATCAGTTTCTTCTCACTGTTTTGTGAGAACTAGGGTCTTTGCCTGAGACTTCCAGTAAGGTACCCTAAGAAATGCCCCACTTGTGCATTACACAAGATTGGCTTATACACAGGACTGAGACAGACCCTGAGATACTCAACAGTGTGCCAGTTTGTTTAGTGATGTGCAGATATAGCCACTGAAATCTAAGCATTTGGACCAAGACTCACAGAGGTTTCTAAGCTCCTGAATCTGAAGCACTGACCATTTCTATTAGTCTCAGTTAATTAAAAGGTGGCAGGATAAATCCCTTTGGGGATCAACTTTCTAGCAGCTACAGACTTTTACAGGCTTAGGCGCTGGCTGACTAAGGTCTTAGAAATGCTACTGGCACCTGAATTTTAGAAACCCTTAGGTGTTTGAAGTAAAGAGCTTAATTCAGTCTTGTCAATCTAGCTCCTTCTGTCTATCTTTAATCTCATTTCATCCTGTCAGAGCTGAAGTTTCCTCAAGGATAGATTTACCTTTGTGCTCAGTCTGCTTTTGCTGGTAATAGTTATGTGGTGTTTGAGGACATACAGCTGGTGATGAGAGATGTGCTGTTTATGTTGACTAAGATTCTTTGGGTGATACACTTGGAAAAATTTTTATTTTACTAACTATTGTGTTATTATTAGTCTTCGTTAATGTGGCTTTATTATCAGACAAATATGACTTCATTCTTTGGTTAAATTACAAGTCTGGATAGTAAAAGAGCTCTTCGGATCTAATAGATTGAGGATTGTGTAAGATATTTGTTTTAGAACTTCATGTTATTTTGATTAAAAAATAAGCACTGTACAGTATCATCCAGGTACATGCTAAACAAATTAAGAAGTAGTTTGCTAACATATTTCAAACAGTATTTTGGGATGAGCAGTCATTATCAAATAGAGATGGTCCTAGTGGACGTACACTTGGATTGATATGTAGAACTAATGTTTTCACCTGTGTGCAGTTGTAAAACTGCAATTCACAACACATGTGGCTGACACACAGACTGCAGAGTGGCAAACTAACCAGGACAAATTAATTCTACAGAGGAAACAGAGCTTCTCAACAAGCCAGGCCCCCTCATGATAAAGTGCAAACTATGTACTGCAGAATTAGTAATGCTGTCCATGCCTACAGAGTAAGACATCGTCACCTGGAAGTTAAGACTTCTAAAACACTTTGAGTCACTACAAATTAGTACCTGAACACGAATCTCCATGCAACACAGTGGCAGAAAAATCTCACTTTTGGACTGGGATTGGAGGAATGATTTTGTCACTGTGTGATGTGTTGCTGGGACTAACTTGAGTAAACTATGTATATGGTTCTGTTTTAACTGCTGAGATTGACTTCATAAAATATAGGCATGGTTCTGTTGTATATCTTCTTTTACAAAAAGATATTGGGAAATCTGAAAGCACAAGGAAAAGAGCTATTGCAATTATTCAAGAGCTGAAGAAAAGGCCTTACCAAGAGACTTAAAGGAATCAGTGTAACTTATAAAAAAATTTAAAAAAAGATTGAAAGGTGACATAATTATACTTTGTAAGTATCTTCCCAGGCAGAAAATATTGAGTTTTAATGTATTCTTTAATCTACTGGAGAAAGACGTAATAAATCCCCTTAATATATACGGCAATCACTTCACCCACCAGTGAAACACATATACTTCTGAATGAGAGTGTGGAAGTTAGCAGTGTTCAAGAGCAATAGAGAATAATTAAGGATAGAAATAAAGCAGGATGTTATGGGCAATTAAAACTACAGGAGTAGTTTTGCTAGGGAGGATATAATTTTTCCAAACAGATTTTCTCAGAACACAAGGCCACAAATTCCTATCCTTTGTAAAGTCACTTTATAAAGTATCACAGCTTCTTTAATGACTGAAGTGATCAGACTTCCATTTTTCTGCACCATCCAAAGTGTATGCTTGCAAGTGAGGTGTATTAAGTGTCACAACGAGAAAACAGAACAGTATCTTTTTCTCACATAGGTTTCTCTCAAGCTGTGCTCAGCTCCCAAGGCACCCATATTCTGTTCATACAACTGTGTAGCCACATCAGTAATGACTTCTCATGGTTGTGACAGGTTTTGCACAGAGGAAACTATTCCCAGTGGTACATTGCATCTCATTGTGTATGAACACCATGTCATCACATGCTCTTGGGGTGTGAAAAAAATATGAGTAGCTGCTCATATCTGTCATTTGCTGGAACAAAGACTAAGCTGACAACTGATGTAGTGGCTCGTGTTAATTTGACAATGTTCACTTGAGACTAAATCCAGAGCATTTATCTGTTATCTAAGCCAAACTCCTGTCACACAGATGAACAGGTAGGGCATTCATTGTTTTTGTGTCACTTTGTCCCCTAAGCGTTGAAAGGACAAAAGAGCAGGAACTGTTTTATATCCAATTTCTGCTTCAAGCAATGTTCTGAGTTTGGCTGCAGTTGCCTGGGAAGCAGAGAGTTTGCTTTTCTAATAGAAAATCGTTTTGTGATGAAGTTTAGAAAGTGACAAAAGATCTTGATGCCCACACACAGTGATCGCTATCACCGAATTAAAGCACCATCCCTGAGGAGAGGAGAATGTGGAGCAAACAGCTATACAGGCAAAATCACGAAAGACAGAGAGCAGAGAAGCAAAGTTTATAGAGAGACAGAGTGGAAAGGGAGGCTTGGACACTGTCAAAGAAGGCCTTTACATCTATCTCAGACTCATGCAGAAGTGACACCCACCTAGTCTGAGCTCCCAATTCTAGCAAAAGAATGGTACTACAAACTAATTAATTCTCATAATCTTTCCCTACAGAGAAAAAAGTTTGAAGAGAAACGAAAAAATTTCTCTTCCCAGTAGTCCCATAATCAATGTGTACACAATGGTTTTATGCCAAGATTTCTCTAAATCACACAAACACTTAAAATGTTTCCATCTTTACTCTCCGTAAAGCAGACCTTTCATATCTCCAATGCCATCTTTTCAAAGTCTTAGTAAGAACATAAATTAATGAAATAAACCACAAGTATCTTGTGAATTTGTCATTTACATGTAGTTTTTTGATTGCTAAAAATTTTCTCTAGCATTTTTTAGTGTTTGTTGCTGATTTTTTTCCCCTGCAGTTCTGATAATTAGAATGCACTTTAAGAAAAGCTGAGGGTTTGTGGACAGCAAGACTCCTGAGACTGGGGCTTTTGAAAATTCACCACAGTTATGAAACACATACGAATAAAATCATGCCAACACAGAATGAATAAAGCAAGGAAGTAATCCTCATGCTTGTGTCCCAGATACCTAGGATACCTATAAGCTTTTTCTTGTAGGCTCTGCATTTACAACCAGAAATTTTACTGACACCTTTGAAATAACAGATTTCTGATTTGTTTGTCTCAAGGTTGATGCAAGGATTTTCTCAACAAACCAACCTTGACTCGGGAACTGACTTTGGACAAGAAATAAACATTAAAGATGTATGAGGAAAACACATCAGAAAATCTTGAGATTTAGTGGAAAAATAACTTTGGTGATGTAGAGAAAAGTCTTACCTGATCTCTCTGGTTTTGTTGGGTATTTTCTCTACCCTAAATTCTTTCTGGTTTTGGCCAAAGATTTTTTGACTTCTCATTTAACTCAGTTTATTGCTTTCTTGTTCTTAACATCCCTAGATTTCAGCAAACTGTGTCCCACAGTGTTATCAAACTTTGTATGCTTGTATGCTATCTTTTGTACTCCTTATCAAGAACTAATCACAAGCTACAAGCAGTGTTTTTTGTTTCTAAGTTATTGTAAGGAATAGTTATGAAGCTTCATGTCGTAAAACGCTGATATACCTGGGCTCATAAACTGATGCAAATCTTTCTTTGATTACCCTGCTGTGAGGAAAATGTGCGTTCAGATTCCACAAACAGGCTTATTTACAGACAGAAACTTTTCTTTGGCAGAAGCCTTGGTTTGAGATGGGCCTTCGGTTCTTCCACTGCCCATATCACTGAGTCTGCTGCAATACGTCCTTGGTTGTACAACTTGAGTAGTTTGTGGCAGGGTCTTACAAACCTCTGAAAAAAATTGCTGAACAGAGACCATACAGATACACTGCGAAGCCAAATCAGAGTGTCATTGGACATTTTATGTGGGAGACAGCAAATGTTTAAAGCATGCTATTGTTTCCTTACTCTGCATCTTCTTTCTTGATCATTGCATTTCCGTAGTATACAGTAAATTTATTTCTACCTTGAAGCGAGACACTGCTGACAAACTCCAGGCATTTTCATTGTTCAGAGAAAACCAATCCCAAGACAAGGTTACCATTCGTCTCTCAGCATGCTAGTCAACCCAAAAAGGTGCCTCTAAAGAGTCAAGAGTACTCTCCTTCTCTATCTCGCAAGGGCCCATTTGATTTCTGACCACTTATGACTATTCTTAGGAAAAGCAATCTCTAATTACAAGGACCAGAAGGGGATTATGCCAGGAGATGGCCTGTGCCCCATAAAGTGAAGAAAACTAGCTTTCCTCATCACTTTCAAATCCTCATGTTTTGAGTGTCATCTTATTTTGTCTCTACTCCTAGAAGAAGGTAGGCTGGAACTTTAGAATGGGAAGGAAACTGTTGTATGTGCACATCTGTTAATCAATCTTTTCACATAAGGTACCTCCTGCTTTCTTCCATCCAAGGGCTGGAGCACCTCTCCTATGAGGAAAGGCTGAGCAAGTTGTGGCTGTTCAGCCTGGAAAACAGAAGGCTATGGGAAGACCTTATAGCAGCTTTTCAGTACCTGAAGGGACCTGCAGATGAGATGGGGAAAATATTTTCAGTAGAGCTTGTTGCAATAGAACAAGGAGCAATAGCTTTAAACTAAGAGAGGGTAGATTTAGACTAGATATAAGGAAGAAATTTTTTACCAGCGAGGGTGGTGAAACACCGGCACAGGTTGCCCAGAGAGGTAGTGGAAGCCTCATCCCTGGAAACATTCAAAGCCAGGTAGGATGGGTCTCTGAGCAGCGTGGTCTGGTTGCAGATGTCCCTGCTAACTGCAGGGGGGTTGGACTAGATGACCTCTAAAGGTCCCTTCCAACCCAAAGCATTCTATGATTCTATGATTCTATGTTCAAGCAAAGGTGCACGTCACTCGGTGCTCACAAGGGAATGGGCCTGTCACTGCTACTACTGCTCACCCACTGCAACACAGGGGGATTCAGGAAACTAAAATTTGCTTTTGCTGCCTTAATTTCATGTTATAATGCTATAATGTCTGTAAAGTTCAGGGAGATTTGTAAAATGGTTTTCTCGGGCATTATGTTTCAAAATCTTTGTGAATGTTTCTTCAGCTGCCATGTGTTTTTCAGAGATATGAGCATTCAAAGCACACTGGACAGTTCAGCTTAAGAACCAGAGATCATAGAAATCATCTGATTTATTTAGAGCAGCTAGGAGAAAGCAATTTCAAAATACGGGAGTTATATTTTGCCTGTATGAAACCGGCTGTTACAGCTTATCTCTTATTTATTATTAATTCTATTAGTAATAAAATCAAATATGTACATGCTAAATGGGAAAACATAGTCTAAAAGTTCTGCAGACACAAGTTCAGGTGGCTTCATTCCACCCTGTAGGTGAAGAAGGCCATGCTGGCTGAGACCTGATAAAAATGTTTATCTTTCTGCTCTCTGAATATACAACACTCCACTGAGTTAAAAAAAAAAAAATCAAATTAGGATCATTTTACAGAGCTTTTGAAAATGCTGTTGGTGCTAGTTTTTCTATTTTTCTACTTTTAAAGCCTTGCTTACCATTTATCTCAGTGTACACGGGACACAGGGTAGAGGGAGGCAAATAAACTTCTAAACTAACCTAAATGATCTTCTATACTTAAAATGTCATATTATTAAAGTCTGATGTTGTGAGACTTTCTGAGAGGCAAGCTGACCTTTCTGAGAAATGAAGAAGGTCCCTTTTGTGGTACTGTGGAGTTCCCACTGCAGAGTTTCAAGAAAACATACATTATTGCTATGATGAGCTTCATGTATTGGAAAGCAGTTACTGAGTCAGGATGAAATCCTGCTAGATCCTGTGTCTATGGCAATTTTAATTTTGAAAGAAAATTTCTAGCAGCTAAAGAAGAAAAAAAAAGAAAATTATTTATTATCGTGTAATTTGAGACAGAGCAACAAAACTGGAAAGAACTGAGGATAATGGTAATAGGACAAGAAACAAAGGGAATGCAACGGTGTGCATAATGGAATGATTTGTGGAAAAATGTTAAAAACCATTTTTTTAATAATACCGTATGCATGAATCAAGATTACGGAAAAAATCTCTTACAGTTGCTGCTGATCAGCTATCCAAACATTAGCAGTCAGTGGTTTCTTCTGGGCACAGCAGCCGGTAAAAAACCATTTGAGAAATGCCAGTCTTTTATGAACACTTTGATAAGGTATGGCCAGTATTACACATATTCAATATGATTATGCAGGATCTGTAGGATAGACAAGGCCATATGGAAGAGCACTATTTACACATGAGTTTCACAGGTCACCCACTTGCTTCCACTTGAGTAAAGTTTTAGAGTGAAATTTTACATGGCAGGTGTCTACCTCTAAGTGACTTGTTTTATTTACCTCTGGCAAAGATATTATTCATTTTGAACCAGTCTGGAGAGAATGAAGCAGGTAGAAAGGAACAAACGAAGATCATATGAGAAGCTGGTGGTGGTGGGAAAGGAAGCTGAGTGACAGGAGGAGACACTGGGGCATGGTGAGAACACCAGGAGTGGTGACCAAGGAAGCTGGGCTGACGTGAGGTGCTTCAGCAGTGTGGGATTGGGCAGGCCAGGATCAAGGAACTAGGGACAGAGAAGGGAGTCAACAGTGACTGAAGAGCTAAGTTAACACACATGTACACAAAATGCCTCTCTGAGTGCTGACACCCAGTGGTAGGACACTTAGGCATCAGACTTTCTGATGTGTTTCAGTAAACTACTACATTTCACATTGACTGCTGTCTAGGAAGCTGTTAACATAGGACTCTTCTATAGATAATTTAATAAAAGTGTGATGTTTAACAAATATGTGACTGAAACCAATGAAGGAGCCATTGAACCAGAATGGGATAAGGTTGTCATATATAGATACTACAGAAAAAGGGGAGGCACTTCACTTCTGTGATAGAAATGCTTAAATTCCCCTTTAGGTGGAGAAGGCAAATGTGATGTATTGTGGAGCCACAGCTGTACTCACAGTCATGCCAATGTGACAAATTCCCTGGGGGAACCATTTTGCTGCAAAAAATCTCCTGAATATCTTCCTGCATATATCAAAGTGAACTGTTAGCCATTTTTTCTTCTGACTTTTCTCATACTAGCTCTCTCTATGGTCTCTGAAACTTCCTTAACATATTCTGTTATACATTTAATACCCTGCAGAATATGCCTAAATTACCGTGAAGTCACATATTCATAGATTCGTAAGTTCGTAGATTATTACCCTTTGTGAGAGTCTTTCTCTTGCTTTTGTCCAAATACTTTGAAATCATCCTTGATGTAAGCCAGGTTAAATGCAAGCAGAAGCTGTTAGTTACAACATACAAAATAGGAAATAGTTACAAATATTTATGAAACTTCAATGTGGAAATTAAAAATGAATTTTACTTAATTTGTGCTAGGATTAACCAGAAAGGGTTCTTGGGCTTTTTTCAGTCGCAGTTGCCTTCCCTGACACCTGCCTGTGAGGTGTTACTTTTCAGGATATGCTCATCACAGAATATTACCGTGACCAATAACTGAATTTTTAAAAAACCCACACACCTCTCCCGAACAAACTTGTTTTTTAAAAAGCCCAGGGAATTCTACACACACGCAAACCCTTGAACTGTAGTTGGCGGCATAAGCACTCTGAATTTAGTAACTGCTGAATAAGAAGACAGAATAAGAAGAAGGAAAGTTGTTCTCCAAGCTGTGTAGTGCTATAAAGGAAAGCATTTTATTTCTTTGTCAGAATTCCTGCATGATAAACTAATCACTACAGCCACAGTTACCAAAGGAAATCAGTAAATGATTGATTCATCTTCCTTAAATGTAGATGTCTGAAGTGTCGGTACTCGATGGAGGGAGGCAAGCATTTCTAGAGGGTGATTCCTCAGATTCCTTTTAGGAGGACTTTGAACAGCATGAATCACCCTCTGGAAGTTCTTATCACTCCTGACTATAGCGGACTAATTTAGACTGAACTTTTGGACCTCTGTCTTTGCCATCCCAAAGAGCAAGATTCATTTTACCAAACCTTGATCTACAAGCTAGGTGGGTTTTCTCAGCCAGCCAGCTAGGCTTCCTCTGCTGCCAGTGCAGAGGCACCTCCAGAAGTCAGTTCATCCCCTTTGAAAGCTTTTTTCTAACCAATGGAGGCAATGGCTCTCTTGATCTGCCTGTTGCTCCACTAATAAGAGAAAGCAGTGTAGACAGTTAGTCTAGATTAAATGCCTTAATATTAAATAGCAAAACTGAAATTAATTTAAACCCACACATGTGGTATTGAAGCTTAAGATTTGGATATTGATTTGGTGAAATTTTGAACACTACTAGCTGCTGATTCAATCAACAAGAGCCACACTCCTTGCAGGAGAAATGTCAGAGAATACTCAGAACTATGAAAAGCAAGCAAAGAGATAATGCAAAGTGGATCTGCTAAAATTAATGGATAATCATTAGGATCGATATTACCATGCTTCAGGTCAGTACTTCTGAAATGGGATAATGTCAGCCTTTCACTTTGCAGATTTTTTGTGAAAATAAAGCAACTGATGTCTGAACAGTCTAATAACACGTGCCACAGAATCGCTCCTATTGTTAGAGCAAGATTTTAATATTATGTAGTAAACAAGCCCTGAGAGAAATACAAGATATGAAACAGTCATTCACTGAGAGCAATGAGCATACCAGATGAGATCATTATCCTTTGGGCAAAATATTGAGCGATCTGACTCTTAAAGGAGATAGCTTGAAAGCAGAACTTCACTTGCAGATCTACCTAAATTTGGATTTCTGTGCTTTCTCTTGCTTCATCTGGTAATCTTAATAAAGTTTAAATATTACTTTGGTGTGTATTATGTCACACATTTACACATTAATTTGCAAAAGGCATATATATGTATGCATATATCTATTTATACATAAATGCATATATATATATTTTATACATGTATATAAATATGTATACATATACATTTGCATCTGAAGCTGTGCTGACATTTGGAAGGTTAGCTTAAGACAGTGGAGATGATTTAATGTACAGCTGGAAGGTGGCATGGTAAAGGTGAGTGATAAATCATGTCTGGCATTAGCTATAACTTCCTGGCAGCTGGAATATCTAAATAAAAATATGGCTTAACATGACATTATTCAAATTATAGAAAAAGTTTTAATATTCATGATTAAAGAATAAGCATAAAATTGATTGCTGTATTAATAGTTGATATGAGTGTTTCATAAAAGAAACTATAATTCAAGGTAATTTCAGACCTGTACTAGATTTCAGATTTGATATTTCTGTTGTTAATCATCCTTATAGTTTATATTTGTATAGATATTTATATTGTGCATTCTTGTGTGGTGCCTAAGTACTTACCCAATAAATAACACAATAAGATCCATTCAGCAGAGAGCCGTGGAAAAAAAGAATCACTATCATGCAAGGAGATTCAACATGTTAAAACAGGCCACCTCCTGAAAGTCAATACTATATTCAAAAGACAGCATTCTTTTCAGAAAACAATTGCAGAGGAGCTGGGCATATTTTTATTTAAAAAGCTGTTTGTAACTTCAAAACAACTTGTTGCCAAATGGCTAGTTAAAATCAACTTGTGTTTCTGCCACAAGAAAAACACGCTCTCTTCTCTACAACTGTGTGAATGTCTGGTATAGGCAAAGTAACTGCCTGCCTTGGAAAAGCACAACTGGGGCTAGACTCTTTTCAGTGGTGCCCAGTGACGGGACAAGGAGCAACGGGCACAAACTGAAGCATAGGAAGTTTCCAGCTGAACATGAGGAAGAACTTCTTCCCTCTGAGGGTGACGAAGCCCTGGAACAGGCTGCCCAGGGAGGTTGTGGAGTCTCCTTCTCTGGAGATATTCAAGACCCGCCTGGACAAGGTCCTCTACAGCCTACTGTAGGTGACCCTGCTTCGGCAGGGGGGTTGGACTGGCTGATCCCCAGAGGTGCCTTCCAACTCCTACCATTCTGTGATTCTGTGAACTGACATGCACAGAGTGTATACACTGACCAGGCATAAACCTATGATAGATTAGCCCTCCCAGATTTACTATTCATCATGAAGATCGTGAAAGAGACATTTGAATTAAAGCTGGTCACAGCTATTGCAATTGGCTACTGTTCTCCGATTTAGGAAGAAAGACGATCTCATGAGATTCCAGTGGATAACTTGACTCCCTTTCCAGTCAATTACATTGAACTTATAAAACAGTAAGAAATAAAGAAAAAAGCTGTTGATGTCAGAGCATGAACTCATTAAAATTACCGTCATCCCACAGCAGTCAAGGTTGTGACACCAACTTTTGAAAGCTGAGGAACCAGCCCATACTGTTCATGTTGTAAACCTGTTGACTAGTAAGCACTGCAGCCAATAAAGGCCTCTTACGTGTTCGTCAGCAAAGAAAACTAAAACATTTTCCCCATTGTAGTTTCAGTGCACTAGTTGCTTGTGCACCCTCTTCTTTAAATTGTGAGAAACTCAACTGGAGGGAAAAGTTATACTAGTGCAAATTTAGTGGAACACAGAGAACCATAAAGTCCCAATATTTTGACCCTACTCTAACTGAAATCAGTTAAAAATAGTCCCAGTGACTTCAGTGCTGCAGAATCAGCCACTAACCACCGAGAAGCCGACAGATTTTACTATCTCTGAATGCTGAATGCCTCATTTGGGATTTAGAGAAATATGCGATTAAAATCTAATTTTGTCACAAGATGTACTAGAACAGAAGATGAGCAAATAATTGATCATGAATAATCTATCTGAGGAAGTTTATATCTTTTCTTTGTCCCTGAACATCCATGAATAGATCATCATTTCTTCAAATTCACTTTTACAGACTTTCTTTCTTCTGAATCAACTGGATACAGTTTTCTCCACACATGGATTATTTGATCTTCACTCTTTCAGCTGTGTTAATTGTTTATGATTAGTCAGAAATCTCATGATGTGTCCCTCTAATAGCATTTCTGGCACAGATATTTCTGAAAAATAAATTTCATTAAAAAAAGAAAGCCATTTTCACAAGAGCTTAACAAAATCTCATTCTATTTCTTACTTCAGAATGAAAATATCAAAGGATCATAAACATGAGCAAAGTTGTTATCTTTTGTTTAGTTGAGTAATTAGTCACAGACTTATCCTGTCTGACTTTCCAGTAGATCTCTATTTAGAGATTGTTTTGCAGTAGAGGATTATACGGAAGGGAGTTGCCTGTCCCTGTGTTTGTGATGTGGCTGCAATGTTTCAATGTGAAATGCTATCTTTTCTCTCTCTAAAACTTTGTGAGGTGTTGTTGTAATCACTTCAATTTATACATTTATGTCGGTGTCGACTTTTTAAATTGCATAGATAAAGTATCTAACCTCCATATCTATTTCCTTATTGTTAATAAGGTTCAATTCGTATTTGAACCATATTTGTTAATTAGTTTCCTATCCTCTTTCAAGTTTCCCTGTAATTTCATCTGTATATATTACATGAAAGTGTAGTATTAAAAATTGGAAAGAAAAATCATATTGAGAAGCTGAAAAATGTGGGTTTAATTGTTCAAAAATGAAACCACCATGTAAAAAAAGTGTAGCATTTCTTCCTAAATTTTTTGAAACCCACACAGGAGGAACTCTATGTGGTGTGTGCAAAGTGAAAAAATTGCTGATGAGTATTTACTTGACAGAAAAGAAAACAGTACTATTAGAGGACAAAACCTGTAAATAGGAACAAAATCTGACTAGATTATAATTTGTACTGTCAAGAAATAAGTGAAAGTCATCCAAAGATGAGAAATAGTTGTTATGTATTTACAAACTGTACTATGAAAGCATCCAGAATAGATCAAGAAAAATCTGACACAGTAAGCAACTCCTCAGAAATTGTGAGTCTGAAAAAAATGTACGTTAGAAATAGTTATTAAATTGAAACAATAGGCAGAGTCTAGCAAACTTTTTATTAGACATTTCATTTTTAAGAATTTTTCCCTTAAGAAATTCAGTGTGAAAATGGACAGTGAAGTTAAGAATATGTTCTTACATGAAATCAGACCACATGAATCCAAAAAAGTGCTGTGGTTATCATTCTTAAAATTCTACTTGAAAAATAAGTTTAGATTTACTAAAAATCAGTTCACCGTTAAATCAGACACAAACTGCAAGGAAGTTGACAAAAGGTCTAAAATGTTTTTTAAAACTAAGTTTAATTTAGTTTAGTTTTAAAATTATTCTTCAAGAACACGACAAAGAAGGAGAATTCCTGGAAGAAAAATTAAGAAAGGTCTTGGAATCTAATCAAGGCAACTTATTAAATAAAGCAACAAAGTTAATTATAAGTCATTTTGCTGACTTTTTAAAGTTGGGCACTGAAAGAAACACAAAGACTGCCTCAGTGTAGGTGCAAACATCAGTTTAACTATGACCAGAAAGACAAGATGAAGGATTATACTACCTCTTTTAGTAAAACAATTGGAGTATCCAAAGTTAAACAGAGGCAGCTGATAGAAGTTTGTAGACAATATGCGTTACTTCTGTTGTTCTGATGTGATCCTTCTTCTGCATTAAAAAGTGACTCCGTGGGAGTAAAGGAGGAATTTAAAGCACTACGATTTGAAAAGGCATGTGTTTGCAAAAATGAAAAAGATACAGAAAGAAGAAATAACACAGTGGAATTTTTAAGCCTTTCAGCTAGGATGGGTAAAAAAAGTAATTTCTCATAAAAATTCCCGATTCAAGTGGTGAAGAAACACTGCTATTAAAAATATGGAATGCTTATTTTGTCCTTATTTGTAAAGGAAATAATTAGGGATATATTTTGCTGGGAATTGTTAAGTGATGTTGTTTTTAATATGAATGTTCATTTATTCATTTTGACTCTTTCTGGAGGAAAATTTCAAGAAATATTTAATTAGAGAGCATGTCTCAGAATGTATCTGTGCAAAAAAATATGTTCTAAAGACACAGATATCCCCCCAAAACTGCAGCTGACTAATAATATCACTTAGGCATTAGGCACATGTCCTTCTTGTTTTGCTTTCTCTGATTTGAACCTGTATTTCAGCACCCCTTGAGAACGCCCAACAATCATGCTAAGAATCTGTTTTCTAAAGGCCGGAGAACATGAGTTCATTTCTATTTAGTTTAACCACCAAGAAAAAGAGAGTAGTTGATGAAAATTCTAGATGAGCTTCTTTATTTTGTGTGTAACTAACAATGGAAGCTCACATTTCTTTCAGAAGGGGAACTTGTTTATCCAAAGAAGGAGGAGAATAGCAGAAGGAAAGGTTTAAGGATACTTGTTTCCCAGTAGCTAATAGCCTGCTAAGGATGGAAAACAAGAATAAAAACACAGACCAAAAGCTGTGGGTCTTCCTTATTCTTCATAAAGACTTCCCTGGTTATGTCCTGAGAAGACAGGGAAAATATTCTGGCACCATGTTATCGTCACATGTTTTGCCAGGTGTAACTCCTCTAATGCAGCTAGTGAAAAAATGGAGTTGTGTGGTGGGTTGACCACAGCTGGATGGCAGGTGCCCACCAAGCCATTCTATCACTCCCCCTCCTCAGCGGGACAGAGGGAGAAAAAATACAACAAAAACTCATGGACTGAGATAAGGACAAGGAGATCACTTACCAATTACTATCACAGACAAAGCACACTCAGCTTGGGGAGAATTAATTTATTGCAAATCAAATCAGAGTAGGGTAATGAGAAATCACAGCAAATTTTAAAAACACCTTCCCCCAATCCCTACCTTCTTCCCGGGCTTAACTTCACTTCAAATTTTCTCTGCCTCCTCTCGTCGAGCAGCACAGGGAGATGGGAAATGGGGGTTGTGGTCACATTGTTTCTGCTTTTCCTTTCTCGTCAGGGGGAGGACTCCTCACACTCTTCCACTGCTCCAGTGTGGGGTCCCATATATGGGAGACAGTTCTCCATGAACTCCTTCAGCGTGGTTCTGTTCCATGGGGTGCAGACCTTCAAGAACAGACTGCTCCAGCATGGGTCCCCCATGGCGTTACAAGTCCTGCCAGCAAACCTGCTCCAGCATCGGCCTCTCTCTCTCCACAGGGCCACAGGTCATGCCAGGAGCCTGCTCCCGCATGGGCTTTCCACAAGATCACAACCTCCTTCAGGCACCTCCCTGCTCCAGTGTGGGGTCCTCCATGGGCTGCAGGTGGATATCTGCTCCTCTGTGGACCTCCATGGGGTGCAGGGGAACAGCCTGCCTCACCATGGTCTTCAGCATGGGCTGCAGGGGAATCCCTGGCACCTGGACCACCTCCTCCCCCTCCTTCGTCACTGACCTTGGTTCCTGCAGAATTCTCACTCCTCTCTCCATCTGCAAATGCTGTTACCCAGGTTTTTTCCCCCTTCTTAAATATCCCAGAAGCACTATCACCATCACTGAAGGGCTTGGCCTTGGCCAGCAGTGGGTCTGTCTTGGAGCCGGCTGGCATTGACTCTGTTAGATACAGGGGAAACTTCTGGCAGCTTCTCACAGAAGCCAGCTCTGTAGCCCTCCCACTACTAAAGCCATTCCACACAAACTCAATCCAAGGTGCAATCATTTGATAGTAGTACTCAGCAATATCAGACGCTGAACTGGTGATGCTGGAAACATACATTCTGAGATCCTGCTCATCTAAATGCAGAGTGATTAATAAGAAAAATCTTTGATTCTGACAGAGAATAGACCTAGATCCACATCTTTACCCTGCCAGCCTTCACACAGTCCTATGGAAATGTCAGTGTTCAGTCTGGTAACGTCTTTTATTTTTGTCTCAGTCTGTTACGAAAATAACCTTCAAAAGTTGCCAAAACCAGTGATGTTTTGCTTTAAATACATGCTAGGCTATCCCCCTACATGCACGTCACATGCAGTTTTAAATTTGATTGATTGTCTACAAGAAGACGGATTCCTAATACACAGCCATTAAATGCAACACAGTCATTTTGTATTGTCTAAAGATTCCTTGATGTTTTATCTTTCACAATGTTACACTTGAAACAAAGCGTAATTGAGAATCAGACATTTTTCATTATAAATGTCTATTAAGGAAGAACACATCTCTGGTATAATTTAAAACAAAGCAACAAACCCCACACCCAGCCAGAACAAGCTGTTTAGCTAACCCAGCTGTTTTGCCAGAATCGTATCAGGAAGCCTTCACGTTAACCACTGTGCTGCAAAATTGTGGGGGCAGCAACTTCCAGGAAAGCGACAGTAGCAAACGGCATGGGGAGCAGCAATTACTCCATCCAGAGCCGACATCTGAGGAGCGAGCAGCTGCCTGAAAGGTTAGACTTTGTGCCCTCCCGAGTTCTGACAAGTCTCAGAAGGTATGCTAGCTGAAAGAGATTACAACTGAATGAAGTTTTGCTCTTATTTCACACAACTTCAATATAAGAAAGGAAAACTATCTCCACTCTGCTATTAGGCTCCAGTGGTCTGGAATGTATTTTTTAACCATTTCGGTCCAAGCAGTTCCACTAACTGAAGTAATTCAAACTTCTAAGAGCAAAGGGGTTTTTGGCAGTTTCCAATCTCTAAAACTTTTGGACACCCTGGAGACAAACGTGTTTTTAGAATATATGAAGGAAATATAAAACCCGAGATGTGTTGTATGTTTAAAGTAAATCCATAAAAATTATTTTCCAGAACTCATTCCTTGTGGCCCAGTGGTATTAATGAGAATGTAAATACAGCATAGTATCTTTTAAAATATTTTAAAAACACATCATAATGTTGCAGAGATAATAAAATACATCTTCTTACATATCCTGACGTCTGTGATAAGGTCAGGTAATAAAATCTAGGAAGAATAAAGGCAATTTAATTATTTCTGTAGGTCAGTGAGCAGTTAACATTGGTATCCTGATATAAAACTAGATTAAGCACAGATGGGATAGGTTAAACACTTGAGTATATGCATGCCCAAGATCATAAATAGCTGTCAGAGTCTTACAATAGATGTAAGTCTCAAAAGGACTTTTGCAAAACAGGAATGTGAGTCCCATTGAAAATCTCATTTAGTTTCAAGGTGTGCTCTCAAGATTTATATTCCATTAAGTATTTACCATATGTGCTTCTCTGAATCAGATGGCTAGAATCCCTGTTGAATTGCCAAAGGGGGAAATTAACACATTTGCTAACCTGTAAATGTCTCTTGTTGACTTGGAAGTCACGCGCTACGTGATCTATGGTTTGGAGCCTGCTAGTGGAATGGACATTGAACCATAACATCAAAATGAAGAGGAAAAAAATAACTTTTCTGTCAGTACCTTTGTCATTTGTGCTGTCAGCTGTTTCAGGACTGTCAAGAGAAAAAGAAAAATAAGGTCATTTCCCTAGATTGTAATGCAGAATGAGAGGTAAGTTTCAGTGATTAGAGCTGGCTAAAAACATTAAACAGAGCCATTTCCACTGGAGAGTACCATGTAAATGACTGGAAAGCTCATGGGATTTAACCAGCTTCACTCAAATTTAACAGAAATAATTAAATCAAAGCAAAGTTAAAATTAATTACCCACTTTCAAGTTTAATGTTTTGTCTTTCATATGATAATATTCATCCTGTATTGTATTCATCATACTCTATATTTAATAGCATCCTTTTATAAAATATCATATAATAGATTTTCAACATTGAAGGAAAAACTTTCAGCACTATCAGATCTGATTCCAGAATCAAAGTGGTTGGAAATTTCATTCCCCAAAAAATGGACTTTTGTCCTCTTTGGGAACACTACTGAATTCTGAAATTCCAGACTATACCACTAAAATGAGAATTCTGTTTTCTGAACATCTCCAAATTATAATTTCTCTATGGGATTATCAAGGCCTTAATTATCCTCAGCATTCTTTTCCAAATAAGCAATCATGAAACTTGAATGATGCATACAGGCAGCCTACTCAGAGCATACAGAAACATAGCAGAATGTGATGGCCACATCAAGGAACAGCATCAGGAAGGTCTAGAGTGAACACTAAACTGTGATTTCAGCGTTGTATCATTTTCCATTTGTGCTTTTACCACAATACCTGTCACATGTTATTCTTTCTGTACCAAGATTTCTGGATCCTGCCTAATACAAAACCTATTCATGAAAAGGAATGAGAAGTTAAGACAAGTTTTCACGATATGGTATGTCATATTTGTTCTACATTTGGAAATGCCTTAGAAATAACAAAAGTATTTTCATGGTCCAAGAGTAAATTTGCATACCTGTCTAGGCTAATCTATTTAACAAAACAGCACCATAAATCCTCACCTAGATTCAATCTTTGATTCTACAATTTATTTTCCTCCAACCTGCCTTCTACAGTTCCAAAATCCTTAGGCTGACTTTTTTCTTTTAATTTAAAAACATCTCTTTCCTTCTGTTACTCCCATATTGACAAGGGGATGCCTTGGGAGCTACCTAGGATATATTTTTCCCACTGTCCAAGCATAGGTCTAAACTTTTTCTGGGGAAAGCTTGCACTGATGACAAAGCTGAGGGTGCTCAGCCAGAACTCCAGCACCTGATGCTCCCCATACACAAGGCCAAGTTCTCCTGCCAGTATTCTGAATATATTGGCCGCAGGTGGAATAGAATGCTTTACAGTTCAGTAGTAGAATATCAGAGACTGGCACTCCACTGAGAGCAGTGGGGCAACCTTCAGCTATAGCTTGACAGGAGATCCTGAGCAGCCAAGCCCAGTCCCCATTCAGCTTCCTTCCAGGCTGCGAACACAGGGGCAGCAGTGGGTTTGAGGTGCCCTGCAAACATTCTTTCCTGGCACATTACCGATGCATGTGCAGACAGTCCCTTGAGCTATGCCACTAACTGTTTTGCTTCTCTCTGCTCTCTTTTCCCCATGCTGAGAACACACACAGAAACTAGCCCAGACAGGAGGGTCCCCATCACTGCCAGCAGCAGTGGTGCTCTGACACAGCGGAGTTATCCCTCTGGAAGGCCCCAGGGGCCTTTGCTGGGCTCTGCAGGCACCCATGTGGGGTCCTAATCACCCTTCAGAGTGCCCCAGCATCTCGTCTGGGGTTTGCTGGGGCCCACTGGAGGCCTCTGCTGACCTCCAGAAGTGCCCCCTTTCTAAAAAATCTGAAAGTTTAAAAAAAAACTTTGAAGTACGAATTCACTTCTGTAGATATGCTGGAGAGTCGTATAGGCTACATTTATTATAATCCATTGTTTCTCTGATTTTTAGCCCCTAACATCCACATCTAGAGCCTCTTCATCTTCCTCCAAAATAGGTGAGAGACTGAAAATATAGTAACGAGGATCATTCCAGTTCTTGTTCTCGAGTCATCATCTGAAACTTCTTCAAAAAAATTAGAATGGATGAAGCCTCTTATGCCGTCAGCCGGCTCTCCCACATACCAACCAGCTTCATCCCTGTCTCTGAAGATGTAAACATATTGTCCAGCAGGTAGAGGAAGCTCTAGCTCAGGCTCCTCACTGGGACCATCAAAAGGATTGTAGCTGTATCAAGCTATGAATGTTAGAAGCTTTCCTGGCTGTCGTCCCAGAGCAGGCAGGATGATGGACTGTTTGTCTGCCAGCAGTTCTTCTGTCTCACTTGCAGGTTCCTCTTCTGAAAGCCAGCAAGAGTCAGGACCGTCCTCTGCCCAAGCTGACTCTAAGTGGCTTTGAAAGCAATTCTCCAGTTCACTCACCTGGGTTCAAAACAGCTGCATGGCTTCTTTGTGTTTTCTGTTTACTTCTGCCTGAGCATACTGCAAAAATTCATCTTCCTTTTCTTTCCTCTGTAGTACTAACTTTGTCTCCTTATATTCCTTCTCCAGCTGTTGCCTTCTTTCTACCGTTTCTCTCATGACTTCCAGTTTGCACTCTGCATCTTCCAGTTGGGTTTGAAGACAGCTCATATCTTGGATGGCAGAATTTTGTTCCTCTGCCACTCGCGTTAGTTGCCCCTTCACATTAGCATTTTCAGCTTGAATCTCTTCCATCCAGCACATCTGCCCAGGGAGGCAAGAATTTTCTTCAGACAGTCTGGTGTTTTTATTCGTCATCTCCATAAGCTGCACCTGTAACTCCTCACACCTTTTGTTGAGGGTGCTCACATAATACGAGCTCTCTTCATCTGCCACCACTTGGGCCTGAAGCTCCTCAGCTGCCTTCTGTGAGACTTCATTCTGCTTGTCCTGTGCCAGCACAGCTCCAGTAGGCACTCTCATTTCTCATGGCCTCTGCTGAGGAAACAATTTCACACACAGTTCCCCAGTGGACCTTTGGCTAGGCAGTGGCACTGGTGTATTCACCAGGTGCTCAATGGTCTCCTGCAGATGCCTGCATCTTTCTTTTAGCTGCTCAGTGAGGGAAGATAATTTAGCATTTTTCTGCTGGAGCCTCTCAGCCTCCTTGCATGCTTCTGGAGAGCTTCAAGGGCACTGCGTTGCCTCTCCAAGTCTTCCAGGACATGCTGCAGGCAGGTGTTCTGCTCCAGCAGCCAGCTACTTGTGCTAGGAGGAAGCACCAAATCTTTCCCCACAGGCTCTAGCACCTGGAGCAGAGCATCTGCCATAGTCTTGCATGTTGTCTGCTGCCCAGCGCTGTAGTTTTCAAGGGATCTCTCCTGTAGTGTCAACTGGAAAGACCAAATCTCGATCTGGTGGCTGGCCGCTGCCAGGGCCCGAGGCCCATTTCCAGCAGGGGAGCAGGAGCTCTGCATCTCATGACGGTCCTGGTGCCCAGGAGTGACAGGGGGAGGTGGGCAGCTTATTGAATACCCTGTTTGTTTGGCTAGTTTGGGTCAGCAACCCAGGCTGCATCCCCCTTGGCTTGTGAAAATTAACCCTATCCCAGCCAAACGCAGGACATTCTCCCTTATCAGTACATTATGTAAGACAATAAACAACTTTTCCCAATAAAGATGAGAGATTCTATGAGTACTTAACTAACTTACCTGTTCACTGATGGAGCTGTCATCCCTGGATACAGCTAACGCTGTAACACAGGCCCAGCAGTTGGTCATGCAACACCTGTGCTCCATTCCTTTTCTAAGACAGCAACTTCCACCACCATTAAGGTCACTTTAGGATATCATACAAAATGAGCTCTCTGAACTGCAGAATAGAACCTTACACACCAACACTAAGTTTCTTTCATTAGTCACCGTAATTGGATTTCTTCTTCTTGTGAGAAGTCCAACTGTGACAAAGTATTTGAACCAACAGAACTACCCTGAGATACAGTGTGCATTGTTGGTAGTATTCTGTTGTGGGTTTGCGTGGCAAGGTTTTGGTAGTGGTGGGGCTATAGAGGTGGCCCCTGTGAGAAGCTGCTAGAAGCTTCCCCCATGTCTGATAAAGCCAGTGGCAGCTGGCTCTAAGACGGACCTGCCACTAGCCAAAGCCAGCCAATCAGCAACGGTGGTAGCGCCTCTGTGATAACATATCTAACAAGGGGAGAAAAAACCTGTGGGAAAATGGCAGTCGAGAGAGAGGAGTGAGATGAAATGAGAGAAACAACTCTGCAGACACCAAGGTCAGTGAAGAAGGAGGGGGAGGAGATGCTCGAGACGCCGGAGCAGAGACCTTTCCCTTGGAGCTCGTGTTGAATACCATGATGAGGCAGGTTGCCCCCCTGCAGTCCACGGAGGTCCACAATGGAGCAGATATCCACCTGTACCCTGTGGAAGGGACCCCAGGCCGGAGCAGATGGATACCTGAAGGAGGCTGTGACCCTGTGGGGAGCCCCGCACTGAAGCAGGTTCCTGGTAGGACCTGTGGACCCATGGAGAAAGAAGCACCAGATGGAGCAGGATTGCTGGCAGGGTTTGTGACCCCATGGGGGACCTGCGCTGGAGCAGTCTATTCCTGAAGGACTGCACCCTGTGGAAGGGAACCACTCTGGGACAGTTTGTGAAGAGCTGCATCCCGTGGGAAGAACTCACATTGGAGAATTTTGTGGAGGACTGTCTCCTGTGAGAAGGACCTCATGCTGGAGCAGGGGAAGGGTGTGAGGCGTCCTGAGGAGGAAGGAGCGGCAGAGACAACGTATGATGAACTGACTGTAACCCCCATTCTCTGTCCCCCTGCACCGCTTGGGGGTGAGGAGGTAGAGAAACGGGAGTGAATTTTAGCCTGGGAAGAAGGGACGGGTGGGAGAAGGTGTTTTAAGATCTAGCTTTATTTCTCATTATTCTACTCTGATTAGATTGGTGATAAATTAAACTTTCCTTCTCCCCTGTCTAGTTGAGGAGGGGGAGTGATAGAGCGATTTTGATGCGCACCTGGCATTTATCCAGGCCAAACCAAAACATATTCACAGAAGAGGAAAAAAAGAGAGGAAATGTATTCTGCTGACTTCTCTTTTGCCTGACATTTTGAACATAGAGTCACAGAATCATAGAATGCTTTGGGTTGAAAGGGACCTTTAGAGGTCATCTAGCCCAACCCCCCTGCAGTAAGCAGGGACATCTGCAACCAGACCAAATTGCTCAGAGCCCTGTCCAACCTGGTCTTGAATGTTTCCAGGGATGGGGCCTCCACTACCTCTCTGGGCAAACCATTCCAGTGTTTCACCAGCCTCATTGTCAAATTTTTTTCCTTATATCCAGTCTAAATCTACCCTCTCTTAGTTTAAAGGCTTTACTCCTTGTCACGAAAGGCCTTGTTAAAACAATTTTCCCCATCTTTCTTGTAGGCCCGCTTCAGGTACTGAAAAGCTGCTATAAGGTCTCCCCACAGCCTTCTCTTCTCCAGGCTGAGCAAGCCCAACTCTCTTAGGCTTTCCTCATAGGAGAGGTGCTCCAGCCCTCAGATCATTTTTGTGGCCCTCCTCTGGACCCGCTCCAACAGCTCCATATCTTTCCTGTGCTGAGGGCTCCACAGCTGGATGCAGGACTCCAGGTGGGCTCTCACCAGAGCAGAGTGGCAGAATCACCTCTCTTGATTCTGCCACTCTGCTCTGCTCTGCAGTACTGCGTCCAGTGCATAGTGCATTTGCTGTGTAGTAAGGGAAAAGAAGCGCATTTTGAATAATTGTCTGTGAATACCATAGATTATCATGCATTTCTATTTCCCTTCACTATAATATGGTATAGTTTTTCTCTACAACTACTATATGAAATAGTTGTAATTCTAGCTGCCAGTTAATCTATGCTTGAGTGCATTATAGACAACCCAATCTCCTCCCAAACCTCACCCAGAGACAGATTATTATTTCAGGGGAATTGCTGTTTTATTTAATATAGTAATTACATATTTAATCTGGTTTATAATACGCTCTGCACAACTCTGTAGATAGAAGTTTTACTCACTGTGGCCATAAAACGTAAGGGGATCTATTGTTAAATATTATCCATTTATATAGTGTACCATATGTTCTTTACGGAGTAAAAGGAGGGTTAGACTGCATTTGGCCCATATCTGAATTTGTGAAATAAATAAGGATTGTTTTCACCCTTAGTATCTGAGGTGAGCACATGTGTGGGGACAGGAATGAGGGAGAAGGGACCTGAAGCAGGAGATATGATCTCACTGAGAATAAAGAAAGGAGTAGTTAGTCACGGTGAATAATATAATAATATAGGAACTGACTTCCTGGAACATATGAAAGGTCCCTCTAGTTCATATTCTGTCTTAGACAGTGGATAAATCAATGGAATTGTTCTTTACTTGTAAAGCAAAAGGTGCATAGTGATGGGATCAAGAGGACAGTAGAACAAGGTGAAAAGACACCTACCTCAAGTGATGGACAGAAATGCATACAGCCTGAGAAATGGAGAGGAGGAACTGAAACATCGCACACGGTCACGAAAATATGACATTTCAGGAATAACCGAGATGTGATGGGATAGCTCTCATGACTGCAACGCTGTGATGGACAGATACAGGCGCTTCAGGCAAACCATCAGGAAAGGGGATAAGTGAACTATCGCTCTATGTGAAGCAGAAGCTCAGATGTGAGGAGCTCTTGTATGGGATGGGCAACAGGCTAGGCAAGAGTTTGTGGGCAGAATCAGAGAAGAGGTCGGTGAAGGTGACGTCATGGTGGGACTGTGCTACAGACCACACAGCCCAGGTGAGACAGTGGACAATATTTCACAACAACAACAACAACAAATCTTTAAACAAATCAAGAAAGTCTCTGGATCACAGAATCTATTCCTTAACAGGGGACTTTAACCTCCCTGACACATGCTAAAGGACAAAATGGCAAGATGCTCGTAACACAGGGAATTTCTGGAGGGTGTCAAGGATAGGTTCTTGATACAGGCACTGTATGGGTCAGCCAGGGTTGTGCACAGCTGGATTTGTTATTCAGAAATGAGGAAAAAATGGTTGGGGATGCAAAGCTCAATGGCAGCCTTTGCTGTAGTGATCATGAAATAACAAAGCTGAAGATTCTGTGGGGACTGAGGAAAGCTAGTACCAGAGCACAGACTCTGGGTTTTAGGAGAGCTCACTTTTGTTTATCCAAGAGCTGGTAAGTGCAATCCCATGGGAGGTAGCTTGGAAGTACAAAGGAGCTCAGGACAGCTGTCACATCTGAGAGAACAACCTTCTGCAAGTTCAAGACCATCTGTGCTGATATTCAGGAAGATAAGCAGACTTATCAGGACATCAGCTTGGCGAAGCAGTGAATTTGTACCTGAACTCCAGTGCAAAAAGGCAGCACAAGAGGTGGAAGCAGAGACAGACTACAAAAGATGAATTTAGAAGTACTCTTCGGTGATGTTAGGAAAGCCAAAGCTCACCTAGAGTTGATGTGCTTCAGGGACACCAAGGGCAACAAGAGCTTCTGTTGAAACTTCAGGAGTAAAAACTTTGGAAACAAAAACTTTGTAACAAGGAAAATTTGGGCCGCTTGCTGAAAGGGGTGGGCAATTTAGTGACAGCAGGCACAGATAAAGTTATGACTAATCAACAAACCCCTACACTGGGAGAAGTCTCAGAGGAGACAGGTACAAGTGATGTGCTCATGAAGCTCAAGGGTGAATGTAGGGAGCGACCACAGCTGTTGCAAAGACAGTTTAACTTACGAGCGACCACAGCTGTTGCAAAGACAGTTTAACTTACGTCTACACAAAGAGGACCAGAGGGTGGCCTTTGTTTTAAACAAATGGTTATATCAGTTGAATGGATCAACTGGGTTTTAAATGGTTTTCCCAGTGTTAATGGTTTCCCAGAGTTACTTAAAAGCATGTGAATATCTTCCCCAGTTGGCCAGACCAGCAAGTGTAGGTGTGGCTCAGTTCAAGTATAAAAACTGAACAACCACCAAATGAAATTCAAAGAGAGCAACAGGCCTGTGCTGGCATCAACCCTCATATTCCTTCCTGGAAGTGTGGGACAACCAGTGTCATGACGATGCACATACAGAGACTGGCAATGGGAAGCATATCTGCATTGTGATCCGAGTGTATATCGCAAGTGCTATGCTCTGCCAAGTGCAGTGTATTGCAATTTCAGTGCATTGCTGTATTACTCTGATAAATCAAATCCCATGCAATATATACAAATATGATATTAAATGTTAACTCCTCCTCATGTAGAATACCTCAGTGAACCCAGTCAGAGAATACTGGACTCTGACATAGGTCCTCAATGGCATCTTTGCCTTAGCTATCATTAATGTCCCTCGGGCCTCTGTGCTTAGCAAAAGTGTTTAAGGAAATAAAGAAAAAACGTTGTTACACTGGAGTGATCTCAGCTGGGGAGGTCATGAAGATGGTGCTGCCTGGAGCACTTGCCCTGCAGGCAGAAGCTGAGGGAGCTGGGCTTGTTCAATCTGGAGAAAGGATGGCTTCAGAGGGACCTCACTGCAGCCCCTAGTGCCTATAGGAAGCATGTTGAGGATATGTACCCAGGTTCTTCACATTGGTGCATGGTGGGAGGACGAGAGGCCAAAGGTGTAAACCAAAACAAGACAGGTTCAGACCAAATATGAGGAAAACATTTTCCACCATGAGGGCAGCCTAGCAGTGGAGCAAATTGCCAAGACAGGTTGTGCTGGCTCCATCCTTGCAGGTTTTTCAAAGCCTTGAGCAACCAGTTTTGGCCCGATAGCTGGTACTGCTTTGAGCAGGAGACTGGGTGAGAAAAGTCCTGAGGTCCTTTCTACCCTGAGTGAATCTGTGATTCTATTCACCAGGAATACATGAAATAATGAGAAAATAAAGCATGATACTAGACACTCCCTTTTTCTAGAAACCTTAAGAGGTGTCCTGAGCCAGCAATTGCATTTGTATTTTATGCTTAATAACATTTCTTCCCTGAATTAGTCTAAGACATTTACATCTTCTGCATAAGACTGTCAAGTCTATCCTGTGGCAATAGCATTCAAAGCTCTTGTAGTACCTTGTTTGCAACCCATTGCCCACCAACTTATTCAAGACCCCTTTTGTATTATGAGAAACTGTAATTAATGATTCCTTTTTCCTATTCTCAATGCCATCTATGATTCTCTCTGTGCATTTTTTTTCCATTTTCTACTCCTCAGTCACCTCACAGTTCAAGCATCCTGATCCATTCAATAGCTAAGAACATAACTCTAGCCCTTTTCTAAACCTTTGCTTAGCTTTACTGTACCTTTCTTGAAAATGTAGTGATGAGGACAATCAGATCTGCACACAGTATTCAGGATCTGGATGCACCTCAAACATGTCCAGAAAGATAATGAAGTTTCCTGATTTGTTCTCTATCCTTTATTAATAATCCCTAGCTTGCTTATTTGTCTGGTACAGAACATTGTGTTGCTGTGAGATGTTTTCATAGAATTACCCATAACAACGGTTTCTCCTCTGAGTAGCAATAGCTAATTTAGAAGCTATCATTGTGTATACATACTTCAGCTTGTTTTTCTCCAGGTGCATTACTTTCCATTTATGAACAATGGATTTCATCCACCTCTTTATCACCCAGCAACTCAGTATGACGAGACTCTTCTTTAACTGTCTTCAGCTGGCTTTGAAATTTAATACCCAGAAAAATTTTAAGGTATCAGGAAACTTGTCACTTCATTGTGTATCTTCTTTTCCAGACAAATGAATACACAGAATAGCACAGGTCCCAGCACAGTACACCATTGTATTTCACTGGCAATTCCCTGTCCCAACTGCACCTTTGATTTCCTTTTAACTGGCTCCCTCATAATTATAATTCTTCTCTATGGAACTTGAATTCTTGCAGAAGTTTTGGGAGGATTTTTGTTCCTACAAAAAAGTTACTTTTGAAGTCATGGTTGTCTCTATCACAGTGGCTCTTAAAAAGGATCCCACAAGCCAGTCAGTTTAACAGCAGAGTACAAGCGATGGAGGAGCAAAGGCAAAATAAGAATTCTCTGGGTCCTGTTGATATTCTTAACTTACTTAACTGGCTTGCCTTCAAACTTACTTTCATCTTTGCATCAGTCTTTCCTCCTCTGCCATTTGTCAATCAATTTTTGCCCTGCTGTTGAGGTGTTCTCTTCTGTGTTTCTTCCACCAAATTTCTGATTCTTTTTATGCCCATAATATTATAAACCCATCTTATTTTTAGACTTCTAGCATTTATCCAGACATCTCGTCTTATTATGGTTCTCTATTTCTATGTGTCCTGTTCACAAAGGCCTCTATTTTTTGAGACTGTGCTTTGACTATATCTTACCTGAATTTTATTCACACCTGCCATATCTGTGGCAGGTGAGCTGTATAGAGTTATCCTATGCCATAGGATACCATGAGTATGCTTCCATGTGCAGCTGGGGGTATCACACTGCTTGAAGCATAATCCATGCCATCTCTTTCCCTCCCCTGGCCCCTTAAAGTCTGTCTGTACTGTTAATTCCTTGGAATTGTCTTACCAATGCAACTGACTTCATAACACACAAAGTAAAATATAAATAACACAAACATGTAGGAAGATTGAGCAAAGAATTTTTAAATTCTAGAGCTAAGGGAAATCTGCAGGCAATGGGGCACACTGGGCCTTTTGAACAATCTCAAGGAACTGACAGGAGTTTCACAACATGGAAATCGACTTCGTCTCTTAAAATATGGCACTATAGTGCAATATGCCCCATTTTCTCTCTCAGGATTATGCTAAAATTTTTCTATATATAAAGTCACTTTATATTGTCATTCTCATACTTGGTGTATAGTCAAACATGGCAAGGACACCAGGACTTTTCTTTTTTGCTCTGGGGAAAAGCAGGTACAAAAGGGAAAACAGCCCTTAAAGCATGACAGGAACTATCTTCATCTTTACCAGCTGGGGATCTTATCGACCTTTAGGAAGAGCAAAATTAGATTATACTATACTGATGGAAAAGAAAATCCCATCACTATCCAAACACCCAGCTTTTATCTGCAGCAGACTTAGAACTTTTGCCCCGATATGAAATTAAAATGAATTCATAAAACAAATGTTTAGAGTGTAAACCATCATTTTTTTGATGGTATTTGGGAATACTCACTGCATTCAAAGCCAATCGTTTGGGAGTAAAAATGGCAATGAAATAGGCACGTCAGTGCCTAATAAAATATCCGTTCCCCAAACTGATACTTCCTTCATCTCCTGTTAAGACAAAGTACGTAAACGAAAGAGATACTGTCTCACAGCACAAAATATTTTACACACTGTAAAATAAGACTAAAACGAAGTACCATAAGCATTGTTATAATGTAGGCAAATCTCATGTAATTAAATGAAACAGGGAGAATAATCTTCACAGAATCTTGTTACATGTACTCTCATGGAAGCTCAGTCTTTTCCATGAAAATGTGTAGAAAATCTTAATGAAAATCAAAGCAGATAATCTGCAATTTATAAGTACTTATACAGAGAAATATTTGTTTACAGGTGTTTAACTGAGTTCCCTCCTGAGAAGTCTGTAAAATGTACATGAAGGTAAGTCAGAAGTCCAGTTCTGGGACTGGGACAGTGTAACAATTGTTCCAGTTATAAAAAAGTACAAACAACAGAAAGAAAAGTACAAGCAGCACTTTACAGAATACATGCATTTGATGGGAGGATTTTAAATATACCTGACAGAAGATAATCTCTATTAAGTAATTAGCATGTAAAAGTCCCCAGCTGCTTTTTCAAATATTACCCATGGAGAAGGGGAAAACTTTTACACAGGAATTGGTTACGAAAATGTTGCCTAATGCAACCTCTAAAACCAATGTGGAATGAATGCTTTTCCTGGTCTTCAGCTGTACAGGACACAAGTTGCTTTCCTGTCATGTGATTGGCAGAAAGCACTCACACTTTAAGAAAGGAGTCTAGAGACAAATTCTTTGTAAGAACTGTTTACATCAGTTTAGACAGTCAAAAATAATTACATCACAGTCACATTGTATACAGTATTTTGTGCCTACAATTTGTAATGTAATCTAATCTGTAGAATGATTCTTTTCCCATCAAGAGCTTGTTATTGGATATTCTAGTGACTATGCTTGAATGTGAATAAAATCACTGCATACAGGAATTATTAACATTAGTGATAACAATAATTTTACATTCCATTCCCAGGTGTCTTATCACTGGATCCCAGTAAGAAGAGCTCAGCACCTCCCTCCCCACCTCCCCTCCTCAGGAAGCTGTAGAGAGGGGTGAGGTCGCCCCTCTGCCTCCTTTTCTCAAAACTAGACAAGCCCAAAGTCCTCAGCCACTTGTCACAGGACATGCCTTCCAGCCCTTGCACCAGCTTTGTTGCCCTCCTCTGGAAGCATTCAATGACCTTCACATCCTTGTTAAACTGTGGGGCCCAGAACCACACACACATTCAAGCTGAGGCTGCAGCGGCACTGAACACAGAGGGACAAATCCCCTCTTTTGACCAGCTGGTTATACTGTGGTTGATACACCACAGGATGGGGTTTGTGCTCTTGGCTGCCAGGACACATTGCACAGACTAACTGCTCAGACTTCCACTGAAAAGCCTTTTCTCCTTTCGGGAGTCTTTTCAACACTCGGATGTGTTCTTTTACAGCTGGCCTGCACTATAGCTCTCCTAGTAAGGGCTGCCACTTTACCACCAGTAATATCGTATAAAGCACGTTGTGCATTTATAGCAATACAACAGTAGAAAAGACAGCATTTGTACTATTAGCAGAAGCCAGTTAATAAAGAGACAGTGTTGCTCACTGGCAAATGTCTGTTTAAGATTTTTTTTAAACGTAGATCCATTGGTATCACCCCTGCACTTCTTCAGCCTCTGTGCTGTAACATTAAATTATGTGAAATTAAAGAAATGGTCTCTTAATTTCACTGTAAGTAAAACAGAGGCAGAACTTAGCTGGCTGTCTTTGCCAGCATAAGCATTTTTTGAATGTCTTGCTTGAAGTAGAATGCCACCAATAAGCAAAGAGCCAAGATATTTTTAAGCCTGCTTTGTGATCCAACCAAAATACCTTTGGGCTGTTTTCCCTGATCTTTTGAAACTTCTAGCAAATGATCAAAGAAACAGCCTATTGGCATAAGAGGGAGTGCTGTGACTGATAAAGACCTAAAACTGTGGACTCTGCCAGCCTTACAAATCAGGAAATGGCTTGCTTCAAAGAGTCAGTAAGCAAAATTAACATTTCTAAATGTGCTTAGTGTGGATAATAATGTTGCTGTTTGTCTTCTCATATTTAGTCCTATTAGGCATATTGAATGATACGTTATTAAAAAAATTGTATTGGATAGGAGAAAACAAGGATGTGAAAACAAACATAAAATAGAATTTTTTAAAATAAAGATTTAAAATGATCTTGAGGAAAAAACAACAATGTGACCTGATTAAAAAAGAAAACCAACATTCACGTGCATTCCATGAGGATCGTAGAATATTTATTTAATTTTATTTTCCACAGAAAAAATCTCTTAAAACAAACTATGTAAGAAGAAAACACAAGAGAAATGTTCCAAAGAAGCTGACAACATCCAAGCCATCAACACATTTGACAACACCCTCTTGTATGATAATACGTTGCCGTAATGATCTTTGTCTCAGAGTTATGTTCTCTGGGTTCTCCTAACCTACACTGTTATTCTGTGTGGCAACCACATTTCAGACTAACCAATAGCCATCCTGAAATTTCTTTTTTTTTTTTTTTTTTTTGTCTTGTGATGCTTCATCACATCAAAAGCAGTCTTGAATACTCAGAGAAGACAACTCATTTGCTGTGTAGTAATCCCTGAGAGTGAAGAGTCAGAGACCTACTTCATTTGGTGCCTCTGCTGAAATGACCAACCCTGCATTGACACAAACTTTTGCACAACTAACCAAACAATCTCACTCCACTTCCCCCAGTCTGTTTAAGATTCAAGGTTTCCCTCTACATATTATTTAGGAGCACTAAAAAAACAGAAATGTACTACCCAAAAATAGTATTTCACAACTACAAGTAATCTAACTTCTTCTGATTCCCCTTCAGATCCATTGGTTGTTTACAAAGTGAGTATTCTATAGATCTCTTTCAATATTAATACAATAACTGATGGATTGGGTAAACAGCAAGCCACAAATTTCTTTACGTAGTTCACTATTACAATATATTTCTGTACTCTTTTTCTGTCTGTCGGGGGGGGTTGGACTAGATGACCCACAGAGGTCCCTTCCAACCCCTACTATTCTGTGATTCTGTGTGAAAGTATTCATTTAGGTGGTGACCATATCTCTCCATGTAGTTTACTGTCACAGAATTTTCATTTTTTGCTTCTTTACCTTCATTTTATATTTTTCCTTTTACTAAAGTGCTCAAAAGCTTTCAAAACCTTTGATTTAGCTTGTTGCCTGTGTCTGTGTCCACCCCCACCAATACCCCTCTGGCCAAGTCAAAACATCTTCTCTCTGAATCATAAATCAAGTTTTACATTATCCAAATGGTTTCAATTTTATGCATGATTTCAGGTGCTAAAACAAACTCAGCAGAAATGTGATCAGTGGTCACAGAAAGCTGAGTCCTACTGAATCTACTTCATCCAATGCCTTAAATCAGCTGTCCCAACCATGTATTGCCAGAGTGTTGTAAAGGTACAATTCCCCACAACTTGCACCTATTTTTTTTTTTTTTTTAATTTTAAATGCATGTGTGTCTATTTGTTTGTGTAGGAAGGTGTACTTTCAATGTAAAGCCTTTTCTTGTACGCTTTCTATGCCACTAGGTACAGCACTCTTGTCTTTCTCATGCATGTCTAGGTTGATCTAGGTACATGCTCCAAGTTTGTAGTGTTTATGCCCTACCCCATAGCGGCAGAAATGCAACATTGCATCAGAGTTATCCAACAACTATCTGTGTCACCTCCACACCAATTTATACTACAATTCATAGCATTGTGGTTGATAATGGTTAGAGTAGTTTTGTTTTCCTTGATTCGTGATTCATCAACAGTGTGCAGAGATCCATAGGAGACATCATGGTATCAGTAAGTCTTTTGACAGACATTACTTGTTTCCTGCAATGGGAATTTAGTAATATTACCCTGAAAATACAAGGATTTCAAGCAGATCCTGAATTTCTGGGTTTCACTTGAGATATTTCCTGCTAACTCCAAAAGTCCTCTAACTTGGTTCTCCAAAATCAGCAGCTAAACACCAGGCTCCTCCTGTGAGAAATTCCTTTAAAAGAAGGGCTTTGCAAATGCACAGTGCATGGCATTATTATCCATATGAAGTTTCCTAATATGCCAGTAACCCAAGGCAAATATTTGGAACATCATAGTCGAAAGCCATTCTTCGACAAGCAGTGCTCTAGCAGGATAGTAGGGAGAATGCCTCTTGTAGGATGACATTATTATGTTTCAGGACTTTTAAAAATAGTAGGGCCTCAACTTCATTCCTAGTCATCTGTGAATGCAGCAGTCAGTTTGTAAAAGGTCAGTACAGGCAGTACAAATGAAGATAAGAAAAAGGAGACAAGAAGGTGTTTGTCGCTTATGTCAAGGACATTTTGTAATGGTACTTCCTTGCTGTATCTACAGTATGTTCTTTGTGGCAAGTAAACCAAGGTCCCTTTTGTGCTTTGGGTATCTGTCAAAAGTGAGCTGGCTCTTTAAGATCAAAACTGGAGCACAATTGCCACCTGTTGAGGGGCTGCTCACTTTTCCATTCCCAAATTGTACAGTGAGCTACTGGCAACACTATAGTCACCAAGGACCTTCCATTTGGTCCATAACTACATGGAGTTTGACTATCTGTCCTATCATGAGGGGTTTTCCACCTACAGTGAGACAGCGGATAGAATGCTCCATCCTCCTCCTTGTTCCCCTGATACCATTGCCTGTGTCCAGAAGCTATCTACAGGAGGAAGCAAGCAGATTATGTCTCATCTCCACAACTCAGATGTTGTCTATGTGCTCCCGAATTTACCTGTTGGATCAACAACTCTGCGGTAATCCTTCCAAGCCTTGCTTTGGATGCTGTCACCAATGGACTATACACACGCTGGTTGGATCCAAAAATGTGGCTCAACAACAGAAAGACACCGGAAGGGAGAAGGTGAATGGGGTTGAAGCTTTTGTTCACTTCTGTACAAGCTGTCTCTTATATCTGTTTCAAGCTCTGGAGACATTTGTAGTTTTGTCATTTTATTGGCATGTACACTCAGTTATACGACCTGCAGGCACAGTCTCAGCACTGTACAATTACAACATATTTGGACTTTCAAGGAGACAAGACTTCTGCACTGAATATTTTTATATTCTTCTCCACCTATGTGCTAAAAAGCAGTGAATTATTTGCTTAAAACAGTTTCCAAACATTAAGAAGTACTGGGTATTCCTAAAGACTTACAAGAAAGAACTATAATCTACATTTAATAAATCCCAATTTAATTTGTTGAAGTTATGAAGTTCTGGACTGGCTCTGAATGATCAAAACAAAAATAACTTACTTTAAAATAAATTAAAAAGTATATCCATATCAACAACTTCTGTAAACAGTTCATCTAATTGAAAGAAAGTGAATGTGTAATGCAAAATCATTTACAAAGAATGCAAGGGATTAAGGGGATTCACAACTATCAAGAAAATTGAGAGTTTATGCCAAGAGCCATCTCAGTCCCTCTAGCAGAGGCTTTATTTCTGTAAACAAAAGGAACATAAAATGCATCAGATTTAGGTTCTGGGTATCAAGTTTATGCACTGCAAATTAGACATTTTACTGTAATTTTAACTCATCATCTGACATTGCAAATCCAAATGAGGCAGTAATGGTCCTTCCATTGTGGGCTTCGTTTCTAATTACCAAGCTCATCTGATAAACCCCAGTCTTAGTTTTCAGGGGACAACATATTTGGAAGTAAAATAGCTTGGCTAAACTGATTTAATAAAAGACTGAGGGCAGAGGATTATAAGAATATAATTTACCCTGATATGCACAAACCCCAGAAAGGCAGAGCACTGTCATGTATGATTGTGAAGGTGTATGGGTTTTGATAGCTTTCAAAGTAGCAGGCAATGAGCAGGAAGCAGCTCAAGGGTGAAGTACATTCTAGAAACTTAAGAAAACTGTTGAGCAATTGCAGAGAACTTGCAGTGATTGTCAACACATCTCTCAAAGACAACAGGGAATGTCAATTTCCGAACTCTGCAGGACAATTTTTGTAGCTAATTATTCTCATTTATAATCCCACAGAAAACCTCCACATTTTTCTCAGCTCCATGTTTAGAGTGGACTGAAAAATAGGATTGAGTATGATGTTTTCATTCTTTTCCCCTAGAAATAGAGATTAACATAATTCTTACATATTTGTGAAGAACAGAAGAAAGATCAGAATATATTAAATTTTGTATGATTCATGTTTCTTCCAAAGCAAATCACATACACAGGCTCCAAATTCCAGGTTTAAGCAACAAGTTTTATTGTGAATTATTTGTTAAAGGATGTCAGAAGCGGACACCACCTCCAGCAGCCCTGGCCCAGGAGTCCCTCCTGCCCGGCCGCTGGAGCCCAGCCCGGTGCCCCACAGAGCTGGGGTCTCTGCCCAGGCTGGGGATGTGGCTGCCCCTTTCCCTTCTGCGGGCTCATCCAGCGGGAAAACTGAGCACCGCTCCCAGGTGCACAGGACACACACAGAGACAGCGCTGCCTTCAGCAGCACCGACGTGTGGGACTGACATCAGGGATGAGCACAGAGAGCCCTGTCCCCTCTGGCAGAGAAGGGAGGTCACTCATGCAGGCACACATACACACATACGTCACTCTCCCGCCCCACAGGTCCCCAACTCACCAGCTGGTCCACGTCAGTGCTTGCTGCAGACACACACACACACTCATCCCAGGGGAACCCCACACCTGCAGGTGTCCCCAGATACCCGCGCAGACCCTCCACCCGCATGATACCCCTGTCCAGACCCTGGGCCTCCTACTCACTGGTGAGTCCAGCCTGGAGTTTAATGGTGAATGACACACGCACACCCCACGCACATCGGGACTGGCACAGATACAGACACTTGCCAACCCCCACCGCAAGCACCAGGCACATCAGCTGTGACCCATGGTCATGCTCCAGCCACTGTCACTGAGCCCCTCACTCACCTCACTCATGACAGCCCCTCCTAGTAGCTGGTTTTTGGTGTTCTCTTTTCTGCTTATCTTTACATTTGACAAAGTCCTTGAACAGATGACTTTAAGAGAGCAGATGCTCTCTCCTTCTACATACCCTTACAATATTAGGCTAAGCATCACAGAATCACAGAACTTTTGAAGTTGGAAGGGACCTCTGAGGGTATTTGGTCCAACCTCCCTGCTCTAAGCAGGGCCACCTAGAGACAGTTACTCAGGACCATGTCCAGATGGCTTTTGAATATCTCCAAGGAAACCTACAGTTATTCAAGTAATCTGTAGATATTCAAGTAACCTGTAGCTTATTCATACAAAAATGTGGATGGGATGTGAACAGGAAAGAACTGTCTCAAAGCGTAATTTTACACTTTAAGTGCTTTTAGGTGATTTCTTCAGGCTTTCCACTTAGTCAAGTGAAAGACATGCTATGTGTCCAGAACAGATCAGATTTCCAGGGAGGATACAAAGCATCCTAGGGAACCTGGCTACTTATGTACTGAGTTCAGTTCCTCTTCTACGCCGTGTGAGTCCTCCCCATTGTCCTGAGGGCAAGTGGCATGGCAAAGCTCATACTTACAAAGCTAAGCCCTTCTCTCCATCCTCTCGCAAATCTGGCCTTGTCCATACTGCTTATTGACCTACACTGTCCCCAAGCTGTGCTCTTTGTTCATTGGCCCGGGCCAAAACTGCCAGGGAACATGTTAAGAAGTGAATAGCATGGATGATCACAAGCCACACCTCAAACCGTGTCTCACACTGTTTAATTTACTATTATTAGGCCTCATCATGGAGGCTGTTCCTCACACCATGCTTCCAGGCATAATAATTATTTTTGTATGTCATGTCACTTAGGTCAACAGTGGCTATACTTAGGTAATGAATTAACTCATTTTTGCAAACTGCTGTAGCCCATGAAGACATTGCAGCTCTCAGTCATTCTGCCAGAGGTCACTCTTCCCACAGCTCTTCCAGGGGAAGGATCAAGCAAACCCTCCCTCATCCCCTTCAGGCAAAGTCAGTCAGGTTAACTTAACCTGTCAATGAAAGTGGTTTAAGCTAAACTGACTAACTTTGCTAGGAGCAGATTAAGGAGAAAATGCATTATTCCTTTTGCTGGCAGGGCTTGGGTGGTCACAGTCATCAGCCAGAAGCAGCAACAGGCCACTGGTAGAGAGGAAACATGAGGGGTAACAAAACCTTCATATGGTCTTGGGACATGGCTTTTGGGGATCAGTCACTAAAATATAAATAAATTGAATCTTGTGTGCTGCTGTTTGCTTAATGAATGCCTGCATGCAATAATCAAGCTGTTTTCTGAGAAAGCAGCGATAAACTAATATAAGCCAGAGGTAATTATCTTACCAAGTGAGTGAAAAGTTCACTCTGATGGGTGAACAAATTACAGAATAATGTACATTTAAACATCTTTTGACACAAGGCCTTCAGCGATTTGTTGTAAACAGAAGTTGATGCCATTGCAAATCTTCTGAGCTCCATGCAGCTAAAAGCTTTGCAATAAACACAGCTCTGCAGTGCTATAGCTGCCATTTGAACAAGGGCCTCTTTTTTAGGGAAGTCCTTGCCACTGGAAAGAAGTTTCAAATATACTTGTGTGCTGTGACTGACAGCAGCTGGTAGCATTAAGCCCTTCTCCTCCTGGTCTCGCTGATGCAGTCACAGATAATATTACATACTGACGCCAGTGCTGCTCAGCTGGCAATGACCTATAATGGACACCTCAGGTGCACTGGCACAGAGCAGGAGGTAGATAGCCCCAAATGTGAAAACCTACATCTTCAACAAAGTAAAGAGGGAAAAGGTTATGGCAAGGAAAGGAGAAAGGAGAAAGGAGAAAGGAGAAAGGAGAAAGGAGAAAGGAGAAAGGAGAAAGGAGAGGAGAGGAGAGGAGAGGAGAGGAGAGGAGAGGAGAGGAGAGGAGAGGAGAGGAGAGGAGAGGAGAGGAGAGGAGAGGAGAGGAGAGGAGAGGAGAGGAGAGAAGGAAAGGAAAGGAAAGGAAAGGAAAGGAAAGGAAAGGAAAGGAAAGGAAAGGAAAGGAAAGGAAAGGAAAGGAAAGGAAAGGAAAGGAAAGGAAAGGAAAGGAAAGGAAAGGAAAGGAAAGGAAAGGAAAGGAAAGGAAAGGAAAGGAAAGGAAAGGAAAGGAAAGGAAAGGAAAAACCCCACATTCATCTTTCCTATGTTGTCAGCAAGGATTTGCTCATGGCTCTGTGTTTTACCCATTATGTTACACTGTAATTCTGATTTAAAAAGTTGCATCCAGCTTCCCCCTCCAGTGCCATAGCCCCAAATCCACCTGTTTGTAGTGATCTAACTCTTAATGTCTTTGTGGGTATAAGCAGATGAAATTGTCCATTGTCCAGGGTTAAAAAAGTGCTGTGATCACACACACTCTGTTTTGTCTTCCTCCACCCACTGAATTTGTTGTTTATTTTTTCACCTGAGGGACTCCAGTAAGAAGATTTGCAAAGGGGCCAGGAAACCATTGTGTCAGCACAATGATTACAGGCTATGAATTGCTGACAAAGGGGAAAGAAAGCGACTCAGAGGAGAAAGGGGATGGAAGATCTCTGCTGTTTGTGAAAGACCAACAGTGATCAGAAGGATGGTATATACTGCTGTTCAGCAATAAGGAAATCTCAGTTACTTTGTACTGATAGCATGGAGCTGAAAGGCATTGGCTTAGTCTGGATGCATGCATTTGTAAAGACCATGTTTTCAAGCTTACCTTGGCTAGTTTTTAGCAAAGTGTCAGAAAGGCACCATTAGAGATGGCTCTTGAAAGATGGAGGATACTTAGTTTAGAAATTAAATCAGTCTACAATTGTCAATACACGGCACTCATTATTGAACTCTTACATTCCTATGGCAGAACCACGGTGTTGGGTGGCCAGAGGTAAGCTGCAGCCACTGCCTTTTGCTCCTGACATTCCTGGGCTTTGTGCAGCATTTCTGGAAATTAGGTGGCCTCAGTGAAAGGTGAAGCTGCATGACCATCTCTCTTCAGTCTACTTCTGTAGCTCTCAGCTTTGTGCCCTTGCTTTGCCTGGTGTTGAAATTATATTATCATTCAAAATTCAAGTGGCAGGTGTATCACTTATGTTTTCTTTCATATCATGGTAATTTGTTGGTACCAAGACCATTGTTAAATGTGTTTAGTTTGGAGGAGTAGAGAACGACAACATATGTAGTCCTAGAATTTGACACCCTCTTTCAACTAGGTAAGAAGACAAGCTGAATCACAAATACTGTGGGGCAGCTTGCTCCTAGCTCCAATATTTGTTCACAGTGGGAGAGGTATCATGTCTGTGACAGAGTTCATGGTCACTTTCAGAAGAAACAGCTTTTCATAAAAATAACTTTGGAAAAAACATTTCATTGTCAAAAACACCTATGTGCTGCTGCCAAGACACTTTACTTCCTAAGGTGGTGCTCCTGAAAGTGACATTTAGCTTAACAGATCTCACATTTGCTTTCTCTTGGTGTGCACGTCATGGTGTTTCCTGCTGATTGTCAAGCTGCAGATGGCTATATTTGGATTACTGTGTCTTTTTCAGAACACTGATCTTTCCCTTATTGGTGTCGTTAGTACAAATTACAGGACAATCTTTCTTGTCCCCTGAGAGTCACTAAGGGAATTATAAGAGCAAATTAGACCAAAGCTAAAGCTTAAATACCACAAAATACTGATAAAGCTTCTTGAACAAAGTTTCTTACATTAAGAATATGGCAAAGAAAATATATAGTCACTGTATTAGAAGCGTATTTTCTTATGAATCTCATGAATAATATGCTAACCTCAGTTCTTTTTATAATGCCCTCTCATTTTCATTAGGAACAGACTTACAAAATTTGAGTGCTGTAATTAAGGTAAATGTGTTTTCCAGGTAGGTAATCCCCTTTTGTTTATGCCTGCTAGCTACATATTGACTGTTCTTATTTGTGTTAGCACACAGGCACTGTATTTTAATTAAGTAAATAGAGCTTCCAATTAGCAAACCTTAATACTTCACATACTTGGCTTAAGCATTTGAAGTTGTCTGGGAATGTTGTTTCTCAATGAAGCTCGTTTTGCATACTTGTCATGTGGAATTAGGTAGCTCCACTAGCAGTTTACTCAGCACTCACTCAGTGACAACATGTAAAGTCAACTGAAATACTTATTTGCTTTTGCTGTTAACAAAGGAATAAATAATTTATTGAAATCAGGCAATATTCAAAGATCCGAACAAATAAAATTGCACTTTGAAAGGCAATTGAATTATCCACCCATTAAATAACTTCTGATATACATGAAAGTAATTTCTTACTTGGATTCTGCTACAACAAAACACTGTAGCATCAACAAGTTTGGGGCTGAGATCTGTTATCCATAAGGAAACAGAACTGTCATCTCTCAGCAAAGATCTGCCTATGTAGGAAACCGCAAGTGCTGAAAGATTTATATAATTTATCTACGATATACCGTGAGTTAGCTGCACTGTTAGCTGGAAACCCAAAATTTAGATCAGACTCATCTGGGAAAGATGTTAAAAATTATAGTAGACATACTTGTCAGACTCTCAATTAGTATTAACTTCAGTGTGTCTGCGATGTCCTGGTGGTCACCTTTTGCAATATGCTATGGATAGTAGTAAGTAGGCAGGAATGCTCATAAGTGTTTAGAAATGTTCAGGAATGTTCAAATGAGCTCACCTTTCTACTCTAAGTTTGATTTTTCCCTAGTTCCAATAGCAAAAGTAAAGATCCAAGTAAAGATGCAGAGAATTAGAGTAATTATTTGCCTTCAATTTAACTGACACAACTAAGAAAAGGCGATGGGTGATAGTAGTAGGCAGCTCTCTTCTGAGAGCTACAGAGGCACCCATCTGCCACCCTGATGCACTCTCTAGAGAGGTGTGCTGCTTACCACAGGCTCATATCAGGGATGTCACCAAGAGTCTACCAAGCCTTGAAAGTTCCAATGACTATTATCCACTGCTGTTGTTTCATGTGGGCACCAACGATACAGCCAGGAAAAGCCTGAGGAGTATCAAGCAGGATTACAGAGACCTGGGAGCAGCAGTGAGGGACTCTGGAGTACAGGTAGCTTCTTCTTCAGTCCTCCTGGTCAAAGGGAAGGGGATTCAAAGGGCCAGTCAAATCTGGCAAATCATCAAATGTTTAAGGACTGATGCCACAGCCAGGTGTTTTGTCACTTAGACCATGGGAATTGCTAGACCTGGTCTTCTGGGAGATGATGGGGTCCATCTGGCAGAGAAAGGGAAGAGTATCTTCAGTCGTAGCTTTACCAAGCTGGTGAAGAGGGCTTTAATGATGCCGGGACAGGGGAAGCTCAATACTTCCCACTGCTACCAGTTTGATGCCCATCCCAGCAGTAGATGCCCAGAGCCTGGAGAAGGATTACAGATCAGAAGGAGAGCGCCTGCAGGGTAGCACAGGGGAACTCCAGTCCGTAAGCCAGCTTCATCGGGAGCCCAACTTAAATGCCTGTGTGCAAATGCACACAGCATGAGGAATAAGCAAGAGGAGTTAAAGATGTGCGTATGCCTGCAGGGCTATGATCTTATTGGCATCACGGAGACGTGGTGGGATGGCTGCTATGACTGGAGTGTTGGAATGGAAGGATACAGGCTCTTTAGGAAGTATAGACAGGGGAGATGAGGAGGGAGTGTCACCCTCTACTTCAATGACCAGCTGCATTGCATAGATCTCCACCTGGAGATGGATGAGGAGCCGACTGAGACGTTATGGGTCAAGATTAATGGCAGGGCATGGACTGGTGACATTATAGTGGGGGTCTGCTACAGGCCACCCAATCAGGAAGACTGAGTGGATGAGGCCCTCTATAGACAGATAGGAGCAGCCTCACATTCACAAGCCCTGGTCCTCGTGGGGGACTTCCACCACCCTGGTATCGCTTGGTGCGACAACACAACAGTGCATACGCAATCCAGGAGGTTCCTGGAATGCATTGATAATAACTTCCCTCTCCAAGTGACAGAGCAGCCAATGAGGAGAAGTGCTGTGCTGGACCTTATTCTCATCAGCAAGGAGGGGCTGATGGGGAATGCGAAGCTCAAGGGCAGCCTTGGCTGTAGTCACCATGAATTGGTGGAGTTCAAGATCCTTAGGGCAGCGAGGGGGGTACACAGAAAGCTCACTACCCTGGACTTCAGGACAGCAGATTTTGGCCTTCTCAGGCACCTGCTTGGTAAAGTACCATGGGATAAAGCCCTGGAGGGAAGAGGGGCACAAGAAAGCCTGCTAATATTCAGGGATCACCTCCTCCAAGCTCAGGAGTGATGCACCCTGGCAAAGAAATAGTCAGGCAGAAACGCCAGGAGGCCTGCATGGATGAACAAGGAGCTCCTGGCCAAACTCAAACAGAAGAAGGAAGCCTACAAAGGGTGGAAGCAAGGACAGGTAGCCTGGCAGGAATACAGAGAAATTGTCTGAGCAGGCAGGGATCAGGTTAGGAAAGCTGAAGCCCTGACAGAATTAAATATGGTCAGGGACGTCAAGGGCAACAAGAAAAGCTTCTATAGGTACGTCAGTGATAAAATGAAGACTAATGAAAACGTGGGCCATCTCCAGAAGGAAACGGGAGACCTGGTTACCCGGGATACAGGGAAGGCTGAGGTACTCAGTGACTTTCGCCTCAGTCTGGTGCTGGTTATTGCATCTGGTGCTGTTTAACATCTTTGTTGGTGACATGGACAGTGGAAATGAGTGCATCCTCAGCAAGTTTGCAGACACACCAAGCTGTGTGGTGGGGTCAACTGCTGGAGGGAAGCGATGCCATCCAGAGGAACCTGGACAAGGTTGACAGGTGGACGTATGCGAACCTCATGAAGTTCGACAAGGCCAAGTTCAAGATACTGCACCTGGGTCGGAGCAACCCCCAGTATGAATACAGGCTGGGGGATGAAGTGATTGAGGGCAGTCGTGTCAAGAAGGACTTGGGGATCAAAAGCTGGACGTGAGTTGGCAATGTGCACTTCACAGAATCACAGAATGGTAGGGGTTGGAAGGGAACTCTGTGGGTCATCTAGTCCAACCCTCCTGCCCAAGCAGGGTCACCTACAGCAGGCTGCACAGGACCTTGTCCAGGCAGGTCTTGAATATCTCCAGAGAAGGAGACTCCACAACCTCCCTGGGCAGCCTGTTCCAGTGCTCCGTCACCCTCAGAGGGAAGAAGTTCTTCCTCATGTTCAGACGGAACTCCCTATGCTTCAGTTTTGTGCCCATTGCCCCTTGTCCTGTCACTGGGCACCACTGACAAGAGTCTGGCCCCATCCTCCTGACACCCACCCTTCAGATATTTATAAGCATTTATAAGGTCCCCTCTCAGCCTTCTCTTCTTCAGGCTAAACAAGCCCAGCTCCCTCAGCCTCTCCTTGTAGGAGACATGTTCCAGTCCCCTCATCATCCTTGTAGCCCTCCTCTGGACTCTCTCCAGTAGCTCCTCATCTTTCTTGAACTGGGGAGCCCAGAACTGGACACAGTACTCCAGATGAGGCCTCACTAGGGCAGTGTAGAGGGGAAGGAGAACCTCCCTCGACCTGCTGGCCACACTCCTCCTAATGCATCCCAGGATCCCATTAGCTTTCTTGGCAGCCAGGGCACACTGCTGGCTCATGGTCAACCTGTCGTCCACCAGCACTCCCAGGTCCCTCTCTGCACAGCTGCTCTCCAGCAGGTCTGCCCTAAGCCTGTACTGGTGCATGGGGTTGTTCCTCCCCAGGTGCAGGATCCTGCACTTTCCCTTGTTGAACCTCATTAGGTTCCTCTCTGCCCAACTTTCCAGCCTGTCCAGGTCACGCTGAATGGCAGCACAGCCTTCTGGTGTATCCACCACACCTCCCAGTTTTGTCTCATCAGCAAACTTGCTGAGGGTACATTCTAACTCTTCATCCAGGTCATTGATGAAGAAGTTAAACAAGACTGGGCCCAGTACTGACCCCTGGGGGACACCACTTGTCACCAGCCTCCAACTAGACTCAGCGCTGCTGATGACAACCCTCTGAGTTCTGCCATTCAGCCAGTTCTCAATCCACCTCACCGACCACTCATCCAGCCCACACTTCCTCAGCTTCCCTACGAGGATGTTATGGGAGACAGTGTTGAAAGCCTTGCTGAAGTCTAGGTAGACAACATCCACGGCTCTCCCCTCATCTACCCATCTGGTCATATCATCGTAGAAAGCTATTAGATTGGTCAGGCATGATTTCTCCTCAGTGAATTCATGCTGACTACTCCTGATAACCTTCTTTTCCTCCACTTGCTTGATGATGACCTTCAGGATGAGATGCTCCATCACCTTTCATAGGATGGAGCTGAGGCTGACCAGCCTGTAGCTCCCTGGGTCCTCTTTCTTGCCCTTTTTGAAGCTTGGAGTGACATCTGCCTTTCTCCAGTCCTCGGGCACCTCTCCTGTCCTCCAGGACCTCTCAAAGATGATGGAGAGTGGCTCGGCAATGACATCCGCCAGCTCCCTCAGCACTCATGGGTGCATTCCATCGGGACCCATGGATTTGTGCGCTTGCAGCCCAGAAGGCCAACTATATCCTGGGCTGTATCAAAAGCAGCATGGCCAGCAGGTCGAGGGAAGGGATTCTGCCCCTCTACTCCGCTCTGGTGAGACCCCAGCTAGAGTCCAGCTTTGGAGCCCCCACCACAGGAATGACATGGATCATTCGGAGTGGGTCCACAGGAGGGCCACAAAAATGATTCAAGGGATGAATAGCTCTCCTATGAGGAAAGGCTGAAAGAATGGCATTGTTCAGCCTGGACAAGAGAAGGTTCCAGGGAGACCTTATTGCCCCTTCCAGTACTTAAAGGGGCCTACAAGCAAGCTGGAGAGGGAATTTTCACAAAGGCATTTAGTGATAGGACAAGGGGTAATGGCTTCACGCTGAAAGAGGGTAGATTTAGATTAGATATAAGAAAGAATTTCTTTATGATGAGGGTGGTGAGGCACTGGAACAGGTTGCCCAGAGAAGCTGTGGCTGCCTTCTCCCTGGCAGTGTTCAAGGCCAGGCTGAATAGGGCTTTGAGTAACCTGGTCTAGTGGAAGGTTGGAACTAGATGATCTATAAGGTCCTTTTCAACGCAAACCGTTCTATGATTCTGTGATTCTATTACCATTTCAAGTTCAGACATTTTTCCAAGTCAGATGTTTGAAATTAAACTCCTGATAGGCACAACACATTTATCTATCTATTGAAAATTTGGTTTGTATTTATATTTAGGAATGAGAAAGTGGACACAAACTGCAGTACAATATCACAGTGTTCCTGCGTTTTTTTCTTCTTCATTAATATATAAAGAATATAGAAGGAAGAAGTTATTGAGCAAGGTAGATTGTGCTTTCAATCTTTTTGATAGTAAACAAGGGAATAAAATATTCTCCTATTACACCTGCTTGTAAAACAGAGAAACAAGCATGATAAACTGTGGTATTTCTGACCTGTTTCACTTTTTTTTTTTAAATGATGCACAGTCAAATAAAAGCATTATAATAATTTTTATAATAACAACACAGAATCACCTATTTCATAATACATTTTCCTTCTCTAAGACTGACCTTGCATCAGTAATCTAAGACCCAATGAGATGTAGCTTATATTCCTAGCTGCTTATTTTAAATGACTAACAAACTGTTACACATAGTTTAGTCTATTATCCAACATTGCAAAGCCTCAGTTCTGTGGCTTTTTGAGCAACTGATGGAAATGAGTTTGTCGCTTCTTACTTTTGAATCAATTCTTCCATAGCTCATATGTACATACATGTTTCTTCAAAAGCTAATAAAACTGGGCTTACTCAACAGAATATCAGATATGGAACTCTGACCTATACTTTGTAATTTTAAATCATAGATTATTATTGAATAATGAAGTGTTCCCACATATCTGGGAAGCTTCTTATTACTAAAATCATCATGACTCCAGAATTTTGCAAAGGAAAAGAAAAACTTGACAAAGGAACTAGAATGACAGATTGGAAGAAGCTTGAGAAACACTGCATAAATATACCTTCTGAGGTAGAAATCCACAAAATTGAGTGAATATATGCCTGTGTACATGTAGATAGTCACTCCCAAAAATGTAGGACACCAGCATAATGTTGTTATAGGCACTGTCTTGCGTACTAGTCATGACCACAGAACATAATGACAATTTGATCAGTGGGTCTGTTTAACCTAGAAAAATAGAGTTACTTGGGCTAGTGAAGAATCCTTCCACATGATTTGCCTTTGATTAATATTTTAGCTTTTTCACTTTCAAAATATAAAGAAGTATCCATGAAAAGTTTGAGCTACCTGGATGTAATTGCTGTCATCATTCATTTCAGATACTGTCCTGCCCAATACAAAATCTATCAAAACATATAATATTTCACATATCAAACAACACTATCCATACAAACTCCGGTGTTTCTGTGACCTAAGTGCAGGGCTGAATACATTGGGTTTGCAATCCGAAAAGACAGTAAAACAGAGTCCTGGGAGAAAATCCTAATTTTAAATCACTGGATCTGTCATGAAGAACATGAGGACAGGATCTTCTGGCAGCTCTGTTCTCTCAGTAATGAGAGTATTAGCTGATCGTAACTGTTCAGCATATCACGATGACAGAGGGGAGCACTTGGATCTCGCACAGCCCAAGCTTTACAGCTGACCTCCATCCAGAAACAAATCATCAGTCACTGGAGATCAATGCTGCACAAACACAAAATACTACCTACACGGGGCAACTGTACTTTGTTGTCACTCCCATTTCATTTCAGCCTATAGACCCACAAAAAGCGTATTACAACTATTTTATTCTGAAGTCACAGAGAAGTGGATCACTGTGGCAAAGGATACCTTGAAGTCTAAAGGTTATGCTCTGCTTGTCGATCATAGCTATTAATATCTGTGTTTCAGACAAACACGCATGCTGTAGTGGTACACCTTGGTTATGTCTGCATGGAGATCCCCAGGCTGGCTCTGAATGAGTTAGGTTCAGAACTGGAAGTGATGTAGCTATGGTGCTGGGACTAACCGTTCTCCTCTCCAGGGGCTACTCACAACCATTCTCACTGAGCAGTCAACACAACTCTGACGCAAGTATATTGTTTCTGTGAGCCAAGCTCTCTGCTGCTCTTCAGATAAACCAGTTCACTTTGAGCTATTTTTGCTACTGGTATAGTGTTGTATTGGATGGACAAAGCAAGATATTTGTTATGAAAAATGGCCATTTGAATAACACAGTAATGCTGGCCTGACTCACCTGGATGTGACCCATCAAACCAAACAGTGACTTTCAAATTGCGTGATCCACAGTGGTGAAATATTCCATATAGCTAGAAAAGCTCTCAAACAGTAATGGCAAATTTATTGTGTGAGATTTCAGACACTTTGATAATAGCAAAGAACCTTGCTTATGGTGTATAGGAGATGGACTTGTACTCTGTTCCAAGATACTGACAAAATCAAAAGCACCTTATTACTATACTCCTGCATAAGGATGTACTAGATGTTTAAGCAAGAACAAAAAGGAGGAACTGTTGTTGCTGTAGTTGTTTGTGAGTCTCCTGGTTCATGTATGACCTTCAGAATGGAATTACACACCTCCGCCTGTGGAGGCAGGCAAAAGTCTGAATAGTTTCAGTGAAAAGTTTTTTATGCATTCATTTTTAAACATATATCATGCATTTATATATTTGTCCATCTGTCTGTCTATGTATAGTTTGCCTCTGCAGAATCTTAAAATCAAAGAAAGCTAGATCCATTATGTGAAAGAGACACAATGCTACCAAAGTACCATTCGCTACCTGAATATCACATGCAGTATGTGCCACACTAAGAGCAAAAACCTTCCACTACTTGTCAAAGTAGCCATTACACACTCTTCACATTCAGCAGAATAGTCTACCATCTGTTCAAATTAACCAGTGCAAGTCAGCTATACCACCTAGGTTTTCAGAAGAGGAATCTCGCCATTTCCTTAAGCCAAGATCTTGGGCAGAAGCTTACAAAGAAATCTAGCTCTGAGATAAGGTTACAGATCTCACCGTTTAATGGTAGTTCCAAGTTCCCCTTCTTTTTTTGCTTAATCCAGCCCAGATCCTGCAGGATCTTCATTATTCATGCAAGTCAAGGATTCTGTCCTTGACAAAACTGTTAATGTTATTAACGTTATTAACCACCGACCTTGGATTAATCTGTGTAAAAAAAAGACCCACATCTGTGGTCTCTGAAATTGTATTCCTGAGAACTATTACAAGGTGAAAACAAAGGAACTGAATATATATTTTGTGTCCTTTTCTTGTTCCTATTGAAAGAATTAATGCATCCTGTTCTTCCACTGTCATGAAAACAATCACTTGGTAAAATTAACCCACGGCAGCCGAATAGCTTGCAATGGTTTCTTGATAATGTGCCCCTTTATGGCACAAGAAACACAGACCTTTGATTTTCCTTGAATCCTTCAAAGCCTGGAAGTTATGGGCGTTGAACCTGGTGAACAGGTCTTGTTTTGTTTTTGTTTAGTATTATACTCTTCTGGTCTACTCAACAAGAAACAAGTATTGTTTTCATTCATGAGAAATACATGAAAAATAAACTGACATGTTCTTTTAAATATAAACAGGGTAATATTATTTTTCTATTAGTAATGCAACTTTCTTCCTTCTCAGCTGCATTTTTTCTAGTGATAAGATAAATTGGCATCATGTTTTATCTTCCATACTTTCTGCTTTGATTGCAAGTATAGACTATGGATAGTTTTTTTAATAAAATGCTACCATTCTGGTATATTTATGACTTCTTCATACTTTAGGATACTTACGAATCAGACAATTCCATTTAAAAGATACTATTTTTCTTACGCTAACACTTTTAATCAAATACATTGACTAAATTGTGTCCAATTTCTTCAGCTACTTTAATTTGAAACATAAATTTAAACTGCATAATCTTCTGCCATCTTTTGAAATGGAGCGGGGGCTAATGCTTCGTTTTGCCTCTTTCTAAACACATTACTGGAGAAATACAGATGCAGGTAAATAATAAATCATAGTCACTGCTAACTAATAACCTAAGCAAAGAAACCCATTACAAAATTACTCCCCCTCACAAACCAGAACTTGAGTTCAGTGCTGCAAATGCGTGACTGCAAGAGGCCGAAGTGCAATCGGGAATATCAGTCACAGGTTTGCACATGCCTTATAGTGTTTTAGGGCTGAATCCTATATCCTAAAATAAAACTTTAACATCTGGGCTTCATAGTCAGAGTGTATGCCATGCTAGAGCACCATCTTATACCTTCTAGAATTAGTTTTTCAGCCTTTTTGAGAAGGCAAATCTGCTGTTCCACTCCAAAGAAAAGCTGTAGAGACACTGGATGGAACAATTCCAGTTCTAATTAACCTGTCTACATACTAATTTAGGTGGGTGGAGTTGTATTTAATCATTTAGGTTTGCAAATTATGCCTATGAATGAAATCCAGAGAGCCCACTTAGGTGCTTGAGAGAGTGAGTCACATATTTTCAGGAAGTCTGTTCAGAAAGCCAGCAACCTCCAGCTGTAGCCAGCCAGTCTTGCAGCATATGTATTATTCAGGATCTATCTTTTGAATCACAGACTTTCCCTATGCACCTTGCACAAGTACTCAAAGATTTTGACAGTGTTGATATGATATGTTAATACAGTGATACCTAAACTCTACGTAAATAACAGTAATTACTGTGCATTTTCAAGCCTTCCTAAAATACATCAAAAGCAACAAGCCCAGCAGAAAGCCTTACTAGCTAGTAACCTGGTCATGACAGTCATTTGTCAGGAAAGGGAAGGTCTGTATTCCACCCCATGTTTCACATTACGTGGATCCTGGTCACTAGAAATGACCAAAGCAAACAAAATGGTAGGAACCCTTCTTCCCCTGCCTCCACGACAGAGTGAAACAGTTTCTTATTTGTTAGTCTTCCCACACAGACCCAGCAGGATCAATGTGGGGTTGTCCCCCAGGTATTCTTCAAACAATTGGTTAGGTAGCGCTTCTGGGAACTTGAAGATACATATTTGTTCGGACTGCTGTCCAGTTTTCTGGCTAAACGCTCTAACCACTGATACTTTAGTAAGAAAGAGCTTTGCTAGATATATATGCGCCCTCAGAAAAGCACAGGTATCTAGAGTAGATACAGATTTGTTCAGGTAGCAGCAGAAAATGGAGTTTCTACTCCAGGGAACAGACTAGTTATAAGCTGGAGATATGTAATGCTCATGGTTTTCTGTGTCTTTCATGTTTCCTGAGGGGACGAACGTTTTCCAGCTTTGTCACAAAGAGCATGGAGGAGGCTTCTGGCCCGTGCTGTTTGGAGCACTGAGCTGCTGCAGTATGGAGCACATCTGGGTGATGATCCCTGCACCATTTTGCTGGAGCCAGCTGCCCACACAGGGGTCTCCCAAGGAGAATGTTTCAGCTTAAATGTCTACATTTTCTTACATAAGTGTTATCACAACAAGGAAAACGTGTTAAAATAACAACTAATATGTTGGCTTTCGTGATCTTTGTTCTCCCATTCACTTGTTTTTATTTGTCTGTTGTTGCCTTTGAGATTTTGTTCATGTACAGATTTGCAGCGAGTAATAATTAGTTTTTAAATATCAGGATTGAGTCTCATACTGTGAGCCTTGGAGAGACATCATTAAAAATGTACATTACTAGTTGTATGTAGGAAGGTCCATCTGCTTCAGCTAACCTTTGAAGCGAGGTTGCTGGTTTGACTTATAGGCTGGTGTATGAGCTGTTAACATTTCAGTATGTGCTACAGCTTGGAGGAATGACAGGCTGATCTTATTGTATTTGGGGTTTGCAAATTTAAAAAATTAGAAGGACACTTACAGTCCATGTGTTAGACCTTTTATTTCATTGTGAACCTAATGAAAAAGTAGAATAAACATTCTCTTTTTTAATAATATTTCATCCCTGCTTATAGATCAGTTGGACAGCCTATCAAGACTAATGTTTTACTTCTATCCATGACTTAAAATTTTGAAAAAATACATATGTGTGCATATGTGCATCTGTTGGGAGTGGGTGGATGATTGCATAAGTGAAAAACTATTGTGTAAACACATTACACCTGGCCAACTATGTTTAATACTCTGCACTGATCTACGACTTGTCATCAGTTTTATGGGACTGCAAATCCGGTTGGTGAAGGCAACTATGTAATGTAGTAGAATAATCTGAACCATCTGATTTTCTGTGAGATTTTTTAATTTAACTTACCACTATATATAACACTATATAAAATCAATAAACCCCATACTAACGGAGGAGGATCTGGGTGACGAATAGACTTTCTGAAGTAACTGGAAGTGGGAAGTCATGTTTCTTATAGGCTCCAGTTATGGCTTAATGGTATTTGGTATCTTTAGCAGTCATCTGTAATAAAACTACTGCTAATAAAATCTGATGATGACAAAAAATCATTGACTAGACCTTAACAATAACCATAAGTCACTTCTATGGATCTTAGATGATAAAAGTATATATGCATATTAGGAAACAAAATCATCATGGCAACTGGGTCATACACAGCCATTTTTCTGAAGAATTACATAGGTGAACATGGAACATACACTCTCAGCACGACGTGCTGGCAAGGAAGGCTAACAAAGTCAAGGCATGACTAAATTTGGGCTATCTGAACAAGAGCATGGATCTGAAATAAATTCAGAGAAGAGCCCTAACAAGTACTAAAAATGCATCTACGGATTATTCTGTCCAGCTCTGGCAGTAACATTTCAAAAAGAGTGGTGAAAAATGGGATGACATTCAGCAAAGGATGACAAGATGGATTTCAAGCTCCTCTCTTCTTCAAGCAGTGAATCTGCTCTTGCACTTGTACCTGCACAGACTTGCCATGTTAAGGGATGTACCACCTACAAACATTACTCTGGTGATAAAATGAGCCAGCTATTTTTCAAATCCGGCTCTGATATTCTGTTCTATGACTTCCTGTTGCTATGAATTACACATGCAGAATAGGTATATCCATAAATAACCTTAATAACCACTGCTGAAAAGTAGGTGTTTAGGGAGTTTTCAAAATATATTTTATTTACCTGACATATGGTAGGATGTCTATTGTGTACAGGGAATTCTGATAGACTTTAAAACTTGCAACGTAAGGTATTACAAACCATAATAGCTACAGAGAATATGCCCAGCTTCTATAATGAAATGAACTAAACTATCTGTCTGCTGTGTCATTAATGTATTTTTATGTGGCATCTCATAACAGTATCACATTTATCAATTTGTAATATGTTATAATGTTAATACGGGTATGCACGCACAATTATAAATGCTATAAAAAGAAGTTACTGTGCACATAAATTAGGCAGTTTTCAAGCGACAATAATTTGTTCTCAATAAAAAAATCTATAATATGCTGATAAAAGCAAGTATTGGGAGCATAGTAATTTTATTTGAATGAAAATAGTTGCCTAGTTGAAGAAAATTTTGAGAGGTCACCTAATGTAACTTTAAATAGTAAATAGGAATTCTGCAAGGAATTAACAATAAAGGATGTGAAAGTAAAGGATAACATGACAAAGGAATAAAATTCAGTCATAATAGAATTGTCTTAGCCCAATAACTTCTGTGAATTTACATGGTAGATCATATGCAATGTTTAAGTGTTTAATACATACAATGTGTGTTCACTGCACATTTCCATACTGTTAAAAAGGTAATTTCTGGGAGTTTCAAATGCAAAACAGCATGGGAAAAAACCAGCTATACTTCTGCCCCAGAGGAAACAAAACATAGTATAAACTTTAGGATACAGAACACACGTGAAATAACAGTAAAAATTCAAAATGCTCAGATTTTATTTCACATAAATAACAAAACTCATAGCTTCTTTTTGCACCTTCAGGACCTTCAGAGAAGCTAAACAGCTCTGTAAATTTTGGCCAGATGCTTCAGACTGGCTTTAGTCAGTCATCAGCAAGGTTTCAGATAATCACTTCTTAAAACTCTTGAATTCAGCAACGCGAAAACTTTGCTGCAGGGCAGCCTTTGCACTGCCAGTGATGCCATGCTGTGCATCAGTGTCAGTCCCAGTGTGTCACCTGCCCAAGTCTTCAGCTTGCCCACACTACACTGAACTTGCAGTCTCTTAGCCTAGTCAGCTAAACTGTAGCAACACTGAAAATTTTATTTTGAAACCAGGGATCCCGGATTTGGACCTTTCTGGCATAAGGATAAGGAAATCTATTCTTTGGACAATAAAACTCAACAGAAAGACAGTTGTGAGATACTTTCAGAATTTAATTACATGAAACTCTGTAAATAACCTGTCTTCACTTCTTTTATTACAACATGCTTGTTACTAGCTTCCTTGGAGGTCTATCTAATTCAAGATGGCAGGACTTTAACATAAGCAAACTGCAGATATTTCTTCTCAGTGTCTTAAATAGCAGTTGTTGCTAACTAAAGAAAGGCATCTTTCAAGAAAGGATAATTAGGTCTTGCTTTCTGAAAAGTTGAATTCTCCAGAACTGGGGTTAACACTTGCACAGGAATTGAATATATTGATGTCTTAGATCAGAGAATCATAAAATAATTCATGTTAAATAAGATGTCAGGAGGTCATTTGGTCCTGCTTCCTGCTCAAAGAAGGGTCAGGTGTGAGATCCCTTGGTTATCTTTATCACTGGCAGAAGCAAGGATCAAATAATGTGATTAATTGAAACACATATTTGTAAATTCTGAAACAAAGTTAATAAATGCAAAAATAATGGAACATAGGAGTATATAAAGCTCTTTCACAGCTGTTCCAATGTCTCAGCTACTTTGTAAATTTGAGTTAATAGAAGAGCTGCCTCAGAAAATATCTTTCTTTTTTGGGGTAAGAAGAAATCACTTTCTCTTACTCTTTCTTCATGTTTAATTTTCCATAGATCCTATCATATCACATAGCACTGTAGAACACTATACTACAGCCTGTCCCCCACTTCTGTAATGTTATCAGAGTAATGTTCCAATACTGTACCCTAGTTATTGATTGCCATTTTCAGACTTCAGGTTGCCTACAATTTTTTGAGAATTCAGTGGCATGACTATGCAAACAGCATGAGATGCACTCACCCTAGAAGCTACTTGGAAAGTCTACAGTGATTACCTTGCTACAAGTTTTGCACAGAATCTACATATGATGCAAAAGCAACACAGGCAGCCAGTTTGAAGGTGGGGTGCCAAAATTATGTTATTCGCATGTCACATTTAACTGAATACTGGGGAGTCCTATGATACTGCTTTTGCCTTATTACTTTCATTGTTATGTAACTGTTTATGCTTATGTTTATTAAGAGCTTTGCTTGCCATATCCTGGCTTTACTAGTGCTTGTATAAGCAAAGTGGAAGAATAGATTTAGTTTGTTCTTAGGTAGTCACTGATGTTTACCTGTCCATGCCATCTAGATCTGTTCATGTTACTAGAAAAGATTGATGTGAAGAGGACAGCAGAACATCTAGAACTGCTAGTCTCTGTAGGTTAGAAAAACATTGTTTAAAGTCATTTCATTCCATTCAGAAATGGGATAAAACTCAGAGAGCATAGATGCATTGTGATCTGTTCAATATTTTTCATGGAGGAAATGACAATGGTACCATGTGAGTTAGTATACATATTACTGGAATTGCATTTCCTTTCATTTGTAGGGTTTTTTTAACTTTCTCAGTCACGAAGCATTTAAAAGCCAAAAGCTGCTTAAGCCTAATTGTCATAGAAATGCTGACAGACCTCTACAAATTGCAGAGAAGCAGCCACCACTTTGCGAGTGAAAAACTTAGACCATGAGTGCGAACCTTTCCTCTGCAGGCTCAGTGTTCTCAGCAGTTTCTCAATCATGCAGCTACAGTCCATTAGAATAAGAATCACTGAATCACAGAATCATAGAAAGTTTTGGGTCGGAAGGGACCCCTAGAGGTCATCTAGTCCAACCCCCCCGCAGCGAGCAGGGACACCGCTAACTAGATCAGATGTGCCTTACTCCTGCCTCCTGTGGTTTGCAGGACCTCAGGATGTGATTCTGCCCTCACAGATGGGATGTACAGCCCTCCATATAGATTACAGTGTCTCCAACCCACAAAATCTTGTGACAGAATAGACTAGACTAGAATAGAATAGAATAGACTTATTTCATCTGGAAGGGACATACAATGATCATTTAGTCCAACTGCCAATGGCTACTACATATACTAACTACCCTTATGGCTACTGCATGTACTAAGTTTGAGAATGCTTAGAGTATATATAATGCATAATGTATTAATATAACTATAAATACCAGTATTAAAATATGTAGACTCTTTCAGAAAGCTGCTTCAGATGTGTTTTTTAATGCATATACATTTCTGTGAAGAAGAAATCACCACAAGTTCTGGTCCTCTTTTAGCCTTCATTTGCAAGTATTGCTAATACTCTCACAGGAGACTTACTTTTTTGTCTAGAAGCAAATAAGATTATCTGAACAGCTTGATCTCGACTACTCTGAAAAACTAAGCAGCTCTGTGCCTCCACAGCACTTGACGAGAAACACAGATATTTCAGTTTCTGGAGTGCATGATCCATGGTATGGCCTTTGGAGAGTACTAGAATGTAGACCTGGAGTGAGCTAGAAGTCTACACTGAGCCCTGTTGTCTACTCTTACCCACCTGACAGGGGAAGACAGGTCTGAAGTAAGTTTACTGGTAAGTTCAGACTCTCCAGCGTATATGTAAGTGAATTACTCTCTATACACCTGTATTAAAGGGGAGTTTCTGATGCACGATTTGTCATCTGTATAAGGTGATAAATCACATGATGTGTAATAGACAAAAAGCTATACAACACAATTTTGTACTGTTAAATACTGTCATGTACTGCTTTCTGCAGTTTCTGTTTCACATTTAGCAATGGTATTGACTTTTACCTCAAACTCAGTGGCTGTTGTTTTTCAGATTTATTACATTAATTCACACCAATGAAAGCATCAATGAGCTGAAAGTTGATTAGTGACTGGTATTAGTCCTTCCTTCTTATTCTGAGAATGATTTACCATATACAAATGTGAAACAGGTTGATTCATTGAAACGATCGCATTTAATATCTTGCATTAAATGCCTGGGAAAATAAGGGATTACAACTAAGGACAGGCATCTTCATTTTGCCTGTGATAATCTGAAAGTCACCAAGTTGTTATTGGTTCAGAATTGAGTACTATGGAGCTTTTACGTTATGCATTCATTCATTTCATCTGCGGGAACAGATAGGATGATAGATAGTAAAATTAATAATGAAAAATCGGGTGAAATTGGAGCAGAGACTGGGCAGAATGAAAAATAAGCTAAGAGAGTCTCTGTATATAAGAAGAGAGTAGAAAGAATGGAAAAAAAATAGCAGCAGAAATGTCAAATGGTGATGTTCAACAGCAAAGTTATACCAACAGACTTTCCAAAATGGTTAGCTCATTCTTGCAAAATGTTGAAGTCCATGAGATTTGTCTCATGCTAGTAGCAACTGCTAGACTTACAAGTGAAACTGGTGCAGAACTAAGCCTTCGAAAGTTCGGGTTCCAGTCTTCTGCCAAAGATTACTGCCTAGCTTTGATCAAAACATTTGCTTTTTCTGTCTCTTAATTTGTCATTTATGAACAAGGATTAAAACACTTCTACTGTTTAGAAAGGGTAATGAGCTAAAATCCGCTAATGAATGGTTCAGGCACTACTTCAGCCCTCTTGCTAAGCCATTTCTTCCTAGCACATTCACTTTGCGTGGGACATTTCACATCACATACAATCCAGTGATAAAGTGCACTGGGTGAATACAGGATTTTCTTGAACCTGCAGTCAGGAAGTTAAATTAATAGTCAAATTAAGTTAAATTAATAATATCAGACCGTTCCAGAAAGAAGGTACTTGCTTGTGACTCAAGCTTAGATCTAAACAAATGATATTGACATCAAATAAATCATACTAACATATACCTGATCTATACTCTCCATCACTGTTCAGTGATTCAATTTAAAAATCTTCGGCTTTATCCAGGTAACCCTCTTACAATGAAACTAAACTTACCACTCACCACCTTCTGCCACCAGTCACCCGTGAAGTGCAGGTCACCCTACCCATTGCAGGCACCCTGTCGGGACAGAACAATAGTCTCTGCAAGAGACTTTTCCACCACTGTAGAGAAAGTACCTCTACTGGGTTTGCATGGCAAGGTTTTGGTAGCTGGGGGACTACAGGATTGTTTTCTGTGAGAAGCTGCTAGAAGTTTCCCCTGTGCCTGGTATAGCCAATGCCAACCATCTTCAAGATGGACCAGCCACCGGACAGGGCTGGGCCCATCAGCAATGGTGGCAGCGCCTCTGTGATAACATATTATAGAAGAAAAAAACAAAAAAACTCCACCCAAAACAACCTGCGTAATGGTAATTGCAGCAGAAGAGAAGAGTCAGAATTTGTGAAACAACTCTGCAGACGCCAAGGTCCTTGAAGAAGGAGGGGGAGGACCTGCTCCAGTCACCAGACCAGAGGTTCCCCTGCAGCCCATGGTGAAGACCATGGTGAGGCAGGACCTGCCCCTGCAGCCCATGGAGGTCCATGGTGGAGCAGATATCCACCTGCAGCCCGTGGAGGACCCCACACTGGAACAGGTGGATGCCTGAAGGAGGCTGTGATCCCGTGGGAAACCCTCACTGGAGCAGGCTCCTGGCAGAACCTGTGGACCTGTGGAGAGAGGAGCCCATGCTGGAGCAGATTTGCTGTCAGGGCTTGTGACCCTATGGTCACTGCTGGAGCAGCCTGTTCCTGAAGGACTGCACCCCGTGGGAAGGGACCCATGCTGGAGCAATTTGTGAAGAGCTGTGCCCTGGGGGAAGGACTCACATTGGAGCAGTCTGTTCCTGAAGGACTGCGCCCTGTGGGAAGGACTCACATTGAAGAAATTCATGGAGAGCTGTCTCCCGTGGGAGGCACCCCATGCTGGAACGGGGAAGAGTGTGAGGAGTCCTCCCCCTGAGGAGGAAGGAGGGGCAGAGACAATGTGTGATGAACTGATGGCAACCCCTACTCCTCTTCCCCTGCACCACGTGGGAGCAGGAGGTAGAGAAAATTGTCAAGCCCGGGAAGAAGTGAGGGGTGGGGGAAGGTGTTTTTAAGATTTGGTTTCATTTCTCACTATACTACTCTGATTTGATTGGTGACAAATTGAACTAATTTTCCCAAGTTCAGTCTGTTTTGCCCGTGACGGTAATAGGTGAGTGATCTCTCCCTGTCCTTATCTTGACCCATTAGAGTTTCACTGTATTTTTTCTCCCATGTCCAGCTGAGCAGGGGGAGTGATAGAACGGCTTTGGTGGGCACCTGGCATTTAGCCAGGTTAAACCGCAGTACCTCTGTACTCTGGATATTGCAGAATTAAAGCTTAGTGTGTTCTCTTTTAAAAAGGTTGGTATATTTTAATTTAGTGGTGATTTAACACAGAAAAAATGATAACGACAACATCCCCAGAGACATGCATGTTGACAACTTTGCAGTTCCTTTCATAACCAAATATCTGTGACATGCAAAAATGCAGCATAGGTAAATCCTTGTAGATCAGTTTGGGAGGTTTTGTTATTGTTTTTGTTCAAGTGCCTTGGTCTAAATCCTGATTGCCCTTGAGACTAACAGCAGCATTCCAGCTATCTTCAGGACCACTGGGAGCTGCTTCACTGAAACACGTTGAGCCCTCAGATTGGATACCCCCTACTGACATTAAAGAAAACTATGTACAGTAACTGAAATTATGTTGTGGCTGCACATCATTTTCTGAAGTTATTAGATACACAAAACAATAGACAAAATCACCTAGAAAGCTTCCTTTTAGAGGGCTCCACATGAGTCCTTTTGCCTCCAGTTGTTTACTATTTAAAACAACATTACTTTTTTCGGAGTTGATTTCCATTTGATAGCAAAAATCTGTTTAAACACAAGTGCTGCTGAATCTCTGTTTCCTTCACCAACACTAGTGATGTTGCTCATTTCCTGTATCATTGCAACAGCATTGACCATTTTGGGAGATGTTTGGAACACCTGTTTTGCAAAGGGAAGTCAAATTGTCTCTTTTGGGAGATACAGTACATTCTCAGCAAGGCCCTGAAAAGTGAAACTTAAAATATATAATGTGCATAACTTATATAAACAGGTGGGAGATTTCAGTTCTCCAAATCAGCAGCCATTCCTTTGAAAAGAAAGTGATGAATAATGGATGTGTTTGGATAGGCAAAGACAAATTTTTAATATGCAACCATGTAAGAACATCTTCATAGACAGATTAATACGAAAACCTTAGGACACTGATATTCGATTTCAAATATAAGAGTTCTTATTATGGATTATATTAATCCCTTTTATTACTATTTTGTATACCTTTATTATGTGATGCATGTGTAGAGTTCTTACAATTTTGTTGTTTTCTGTTGTGGTTAATTATGCATTTGTGCCTTGACTTGGCAAAGAGCTAAGTGCACATTTAACTTCAAGCACGTGAGTAGTTTCACAAGCTTTCCAAGACCAAGGTTTACAATTGTGCCAAGAATGCCACTCAGGTTTTGTTTACATTTCCCTCCAAATCCTAGGTCTATCTTTTGTAACAGTAAGTACAAACTTCTAAATCTTATACAAGATTTACAGGCATTTCACAAGGACCCTAAATAACAGTATAAACTAAAATACAGAGATCTATTTTTAAATAATCCAGGAGTGATCCTGCAGACTTAAAGCATATTGCCTGAGGAGCAAAATTCGACTACAGTATTCTAATAAAAGCAAGCACAAGATTGAAAGCAAATTATATCTGGATGAAAAGTTACTTGGATATGAAGGAATTCTGCAAGCATATTAAATGATAACAAAGTATTCAAAGGAACCTATTTATAAAACAGGAGGATTGCATCACGACAAAGATTTTGCTGAATTTACGTTGGAGAAGCATGGAATACGCTTCAATGTTCCAGAAATTGCTGTTTCTTTGCCACTTTACCCATACTATTCTGAGCTATATAAAAGGTCATTCAGCAAAAAAAGAGCCAAATCAAAGATGATGATGTGAACGAGGACTACAGGAACAATACAGATGAGTAAAAATAGTGGGCAAAAAGGTCAAGGGAAACCTTACGCTGTGGCAGGTGTGCAGAATTAATGACGACTCTTCACCGTATCCCTGTTACTTCAAAATGGTGTCTGAAGGAGTCAAGCAGTCTCAAGCACAGCAACTTCTGCTCAATGGACTGGATAGGAGTTAGCAGACAGGATTCTGCCTGTGCTTGTGAAAAAGAGAAAATTTCCTGGAGGAAAATTAAAGTGACTCCACCTTCCAAAATCCTTCTGAACTATAGCATGCTACTAAAAATTTACTAGCACACAAAATCAGTTGCACATCTGTTCTAAGTACTATTCCAAACTATTTCTTCAACTACTCCATAAACCTAGGGTACAGTTAAGCTTTGAATATAAGTTTAACACTTGCTAATATCTTATTCATAATCTTTAGAGATACTTCTCGAACAAATCCTGAAAAGGAAAGTTCTGAGGGACAATTACATAGTTTTCTTTCCTGTTTCCACTTTTGGAAACAGCTGTGCAATGTAAAAGTTTCTGAATAATGCAGAGTTCTGGCGGTTTAAATGAAATTGTTTGGCAAAAACTCATCATTTTTCACCAACTTTTATAATGGTAAATGTTACTGTCTGTCACAAGTCGCATCTGCGAGTGCAGGAATCCACCAACCTTTAAATTTCCTCTCACCCAGGTGTCTCAGCTGTGTCGTGCTTTTCTTCACTCAGAAGGAAGCAGGATACTGGCACAAGTGTTTCTCCACCTTGCAAACATTTTTTCATAGAAGAGACCTTTTCAGTAAGAGTTTCGTGTTGATTTTTAACCTACATTTTCCACTAGTTAAATGGCTAAATTATATTGAAATCTCAAAATAAAGGATTATTATTTCTCTTATTTTTATCCAGGAAAAATAAGTTTGGGATTTTTCTCATGACATATTTAAAATCAAGACACCATTACAGGTTTTGTAGATGCTTAAAGGAGAAACTTTATTTAATTTACCACTGTTATTAGCTTCTGTGCTCTGTATTGATTAGTAAGAGGTCAAGTAAAGGATTTGTACAATTCATCTATGATCTCTAAGAGAAATTTGTCCTTTTTCCCCACTGTAGATGCAGCCTTTAGTTTGATTTTAGCAGGTCAGATGATAGATATTAACACATTCCCAAGCCTGACATACATTCAGTCTTTTTTCCTTGGCAAAAATCATAGAAATGTGGACTGGAATTGAACCTCTGGAAGTCACCTAGCCCAACCTCCTCCTCAGAGCATCAACGCTACATTTGTCTGCCGTGGCATGATTTAACCAAGTCTTGAAAACCTCAGTGAAAAGGATTTGACTTTTTAGCAGAAGATGGAGGCTCAGAAAAGGAAAACAGTAAAGACAGGGAAGATCTATCCAAGCTAGAGACCACCGCTGGCACACAATCAAATAGGTATAGACCAGCCAGATGCAAATACTGGCCGGAAATTCAAAGGAAATTTAGACTATCAATCAGAAGGCAGAAGTGATTCACACAAAAGAACAATTTCCAGCAGCATGTTCCTGTTTTGGGAACTGTGATCACCAAGTGGTATAGCAATGCAAGAAATGCAGAAAGAGGTAGAGAAAAGGTAAGCTTTTGTGTTGGTTTGCTTTGATGTTCAAAACACAACCTCCAAAATAAGTCTGCGAAGAGATATCTATCCAAGTGCAATAAATGGTCTGTCCAGACCCTGTCTCCAGCACTTATATAGGTTCAGTCTGCAAAGAGTTAAAACCAGAGCTTCTTAAAGATCAATCCCAGCTCAACGGGGAAGGATTTGAAGATCAAAGAAGGGATTTTATTATTTTTTTAAGAAAGAAAGCAAATAGAGAGTGAGATGATTCTCTTTATCAGCAGGGGTGCGGGTATCCAACTCAGCAGCGGCAGCAAATGTCTCTGTTCTTGTCTGTGGATGGTATAATGTTTGGTAAAACAAATATTATTCTTCATTAGTTTGTGTATTTTGTATGTGTTTCTTTACTGGGTTTAGTTTAACAAAGATTGCATTAGAAGGAAGAAAATTATTTCCGTAATTATACTTTAATAAAAATTAATTGCTCTTAAATTACAGATAATGACTTCAGTTAGCAGATAATGAAAGAGAATTCAACAACAACAGAAACAACAAATAATCTGGGAACACAGGTTTTATTTCAAAAAGAAAAGACCAAGAATGTGCAGATTTTAATTATGATAAATGTTTTAGCATCTGACTTTCAGCTATTCGTTTTACAGACTGCTGGAACTTCTAGTAACCACAACAGAAGAAAGTGTTTGGGTGAACTAACAGAGAAACATTGCATAATTTAAAGAACTCAGGAGTTTCACATTCTGAATGACAAGATGTGACATTTCACAGGAGCGATGGGCAAAATTTTCTTCAGTCTTTTTTTGAGTAAATTTTGGTTTTTACCTCCACATTAGAAAAAACTTCAAAAGGTCCAAATTTCTAAAAGTCTTGTGCTTTTTTTTTGGGGGGGCGGGGGGGAGGAGTCCAACAGGGGTTGTATGTAGGAACAGGTGATTCTTCTTCATTTCATGAACACTGAATTCTGTTTCAGAAATCACACCTTGCACAGGACTTGCATTTACCTTCTCCAAGCTAACCACCCATCCAAAATAAGGGCTTGTTATGAGATATACAAATCCATTATCAAAACCTTCAGTTTATCTCAAAATTTATTTCTTCATTTCAAGTTAGACTCGCAAGCTATGTCTGTCCTGATAAGCTGAACAACGCCAGGGAACATGCTCAGTCACTAGAACATAATTATTTATATATTACTGCTGAACTTCCCTGATGGATCCTGGCATGCTCTAGCCCAGGCTGACCAGCACTGTTCCAAGCAATTCTTGAGAACTGTTCAGTAGCTGGAAGGGACCAGACACTGTTTCCAACAGACAGGTAATACATTGACTCTATTCTGGAGATTAAAAATAGTTCTGTGGGTAAAAACAATTTAGTAGCATGGACAACAGCTATGATCATAAATGCTAGCTGGCACCAGTTCCAGAGGTGCTATGTAGTTTACTAATATACTTGTAGCCTCCATGTCAGATTTCTATGACTTTCAGTATTCGCATGTGACTCTTTTTCTGGGCATGCTGGAAACACCTGAGATCCGAAGTGGGTTGCCTACTAGAGCATCTTGTTGTACCAGAAAGTGTTTATGTACTTTCTAGAATACCTGTCCACACAGGTAGACACACATTTCCAGCAGAAAACAAATGGACCATTGCACTATCCATCCGCTGCTTTTAGGAAAGCTGTGTTGCTGATGCTGCCTTAATTTTCCTTGGGAAAGATAATCACTTCACCCCAAGAAAACTGAAAGTAAAAGAGCAGCATCTTCAAAGGAAACACTTGCTGTTTGGAGACTCTCTTCCTTGTAGGAGACAAAAAACCATCCAGAAGTCTCAGGGATTGCTTTTCCTCTCTGCTCTCCAGAGATCTTGCAAAGTATTGGGACTATTTTTTGATGCCAAACGTTACCCAGTAGAGGCACATTCTTCAAACTGAGCCAAAGTTGTCCCTAGAACAGTCTTGAGAGGTTTTGAATATGCAGCAACCCAGAATCAGGTAAAGCATTAGAGCTTAGAAAGCAGCTAATAGCTTCTTCTTTAGGTTCTTATAAAAACTATTAAGATTTTCTTCCTTACAGCTTGTTTTGTTTTCTCTTGTACAAGCTCAAGATGGACTCATATCTCAGTCTCACAATCCAGATTTAAACACAAAGGTTAATCTGAGGGATAAGCCTACTGTATCCACATTTCATTTCAGCAACAATTTTATTTTCTTGTCTGGTAATTTGTTGGGAATACTCCTTCAGCTGGCAGCATGTTTGACATGAAGGAGGATAACAAAAATGTGCTAATGTTTCAGTTCAAGTGGATCTTAAAGTACTGTCTTAAAGCACAGGCCTCCCATGCACATCATTTGTTTGACTCTGCAATTTTGCTGGTGATTTACATGTGTGCAGCAAGTCCAACCGCCTTAAACAGCACGCCGTGAGATCACACTTCCATGCTGCACTGCCTGGGAAGCCGGTCGTCTCTCTGCAGGCACGAGGCAGTGTCACTCACAGTGGGAATACATCACATCGGATACATCCAGTGTCCTTACCATGCTCCTCCCTGATGGCAACTTCCCTGTGCACTTCAAATTCCTGTATCCAGAGGAGAAGGAAGGACGTGCTTTTCTTGAACTCTGCAGAGTTTTTGCAGACATTTGTGAATGTGTTTCTACTTTTTGAAAATATACATTCTTGTGAAGCTGCACTTTTGTGAACTGCATGGAATGTTGACAGAATTTTACCTTAAAGCTATAATATCTATCCATGAAGTATTGAAACATCTTACTAAAATTTGTGCTCTTGCTTATTTTTTTCTAAATGTTACTTTACAATCTAAAAAAAAATAAATCTTGTAGTTTTATGTATATCAAAAACTGGATCTTGAACAGAACAGATGTATGATTGCTCTTTTTAATCAATTTTCATCCATCTTAAAATAAAATTCCAGTCAAAACCCCAGTAAATAATATTAATTTCAAATAATTAAAAAAAAAAGAGCTTTGAAATGTCAACATATTAACACTGATTTTTTTCTTTTTTTAAAGCAAAATGAATTCCTTGTCATTCTGCAAAATAAAGTAGTAAGATCTATACTTTTCATCTATGTCAAAGTAGAAAAAATATTGCTAGCAAAGCAAAAATATTGTTTTCTGTTATTCCATGCTGAAGAAAGTGGTGGAATAACTGTGTTTCATGCTTTCATCTGAAAAGAACCTTTTAGCATCACTGGATAGATGAAATACCCTTGGTTTTATTTACCATTTCTCCAAAATAGTAAGTGTCTGTCGTCTTGAGGAAGACATGTAATAGGGTTTATTGGGAGAAATCAGAACTGCTGGTAAGAAAGATCTGCTTTTTCTGCCAAGATCTCCCATGAGTTCACAAAAAAAAATCAGATTTGCGTATTTTACATTTCCCTAGGTTTACATTTTTTGATGTGCCAGCTGCATGGTACCAAAGTAGTTCTGGAGCTAGTCCAATGTCCTGGCTTTGAGGGCTCTACAACTCATAGTAACCAATCGTGAAACAGAGAAATCTAGCGAAAATAAATTGCTGGCTTTCTTGTGCTCTGCAAAGTTAGAGACATAATCACTAGCTTTCTTTTCAAGGAACAATGTGACTATCATTGCTCTTTGTATCCAATGAAAACCCAAAAAGTCCACTATGTGCTAAGCATAGGTAAATTATATTATTGTCCCAGCATTTATAGTGTTACTGCATGCTAACACAATTATAGTAAAGGAAATATTGTGTTTCCATCATTGTAACTTCATACCAATGTTCTTTTGCCTTTGAGAATGTAGCTTTATCCAAAGAACAGATTTTCGCTGAGCTGTTATGTCCTAGACACACACAAGACAACTATACTGTTCTTTAATGGCATAGCTTTTCATCACAACAAATTCCATGGAGTAGATGGTGGCAGGGGGTGAGTGAGGTTTTCAGTGTTCATTCTGAACCACCTTGAATCACATTATCCCTCTGCGCTTAACTGTGGTACCATGGATGGAGCAAAGTCTTCATTTTTCTGCTTCATGCTTAAAGACACAGTATTTGTGTATGCAGCTTGAAGAAGTAAAATGGTTAAATGCACACATAAACTTGCACAGGTATGAGTTTGGCGTTTAAGCTGAATCTTTATTTCTTAAGCCATCCAGTTGCTTTGGCTGCACTGAAGTTTGAAAAGGCTTTTGCTTAACAAACCTGCCTTCTGACTCTAATTTATTCTGTGCATCACTGGGGAAATTACAGCTTGTCTTCTGGTTTTTGCATGTTGTCATGTCATTGTTTTGGAAAACCTTAATGGAAACTTCAAACACTTCAGGAAAGAAAAATAAAACCACATTTTTTAACTGCGTGTCCTCATTAAGTCATTTGTCTTCTGTTATTGTGAATTTGTGTTCAACTGTGCACATGGAGCGGCTGTTACATTTTCCTTAATTAAAGAAGTTGTGATGTACTTTGGGAAGATTACAGCAGCATCACTGGAGTTGCCTCAGTGTTGGTCAGTACAGAATTTTGTCTTCTGTTTGCAAACTTTGTGCAATCTCCATCTGGAAGACCAGGAATCAGGGAAATCACAGCCAGCTGAGGACAGGGCCTCCAGAACTTCTGCTCATCCTCTCTGTAAATTACTTCCTCAAAACTGAAATCTAATCACCAGCCCTACAGGAACTTTATTCGTTCCCCTCTTGAAGCACATACAATACCTCCACAGCTGGAAGCAGCAATCACCAAGAGGAACTCATGCTTGACCAGCTTGATAAACTCATACCATGAAATGACTGGCTTGGTAGATAAGGGGAGAGCAATGAATATTGTTGACCTGGACTTCAGTATAGTCTTTGGCACCGTCTCCCATAAGATTGTTACAGACAAGCTGTTGATGTACAGGCTGGATAAACAGACAGTGAGATAGATTGAAAACTGGCTGAATGGCCCAGCTCAGAGAGTGGTGACCAGTGGCATGAAGTCTAGTTGGAGGCCAGTAACTAGCAGTGTACTTCAGGGGACAATATTGGGTCCACTCCTGTTTAACTTCTTCATTAATGATCTATATGATGAGACAGTGTACCCTCAGCAAGTTTGCAGATGGCACAAAACTTGGAGGAGTGGCTGATATGCCATAGGGTTGTGCTGCCATCCAGAGGGACCTTGACAGGCTGGAGAAATGGGCTGACAGGAGCCTCATGAAGTTCAGTAAGGGGAAGTGCAAGGTTCTGCACCTGGGGAGGAACAATCCCAGGCACCGGTAGATGCTGGAGTCCACCCAGCTGAAACGCAGTTTGTCAGAAAAGGACGCGGTAGACATCAGCTTGGACATGAGTAAGCAATGCGACCTTGCAGCAAAGGCAGTGAATGGTGTCCAGGGTTGCATGAGGCAAAGCATTGCCAGCAGGTCAAGGGAGGTGATCCTCCTATCTACTAGCACTGGTGAGGTCACACATGGAGTGTGTATCTCCATAACAACAAGAAGCAGAGATCCTTCTGAGAATCTTAGATGTAAGGGTGACACAGATATCACCTTCTGGACATGCAGGTTATATCTCTTTCCAAAGTAGAGTTTGGAAGAGACCCACACTCACTGTTGTCTGTGGGCCCGATTCAGGAAGCTCTTCTCAGAAGGAACTGCAGATAAATGCTGCTGTGTCACATCATCACAGCTGTCCAGAGCACTTATTTCTCAGCTGCCCTTTCTCCCTCTCCTCCCTGCACCCCGTCTTCACCCCCTGTTCAAGTGAACTGGTGTAATTGTAAGAGGTATAACTGCTAAAGTTTTAAAGTGTCAAATTTTGGTTTCAGTCAGAGTCTGTCCATTGGCACTGTTCACTGAAGATTCTGTTTGTACATTGCCTGGTTTCTCTTTCACAAGTTTTTAGGTTCTTTTATTCTTTATGTATGACATATCCAGGAAGTAATCTGTCTCTGATGTTTTCAAAGGATACAAAATCATATCCTCATACATTACTTGCATAGGAAAAATGTATTCAGATTCAAATAAGGATTGTACCTTTTTATATATAATAAGGTTCTAACTTCCATTTACCTAATTAATTCCCAGCAAATTTCTGTTTTCACAGAACTACACAGTTGACTCTTCATTATCCAGACAGATAATCCTTCCTGTGTGTTCAATTCCCTGAAGCAGTTTTAGATAGTAAAGTCTTTCTGTCGCATATGAAAATTTTTTCTCCTATTTGCTTCTTTTTCCAGTAAGCACATAGTTAAATATCAAAACATGTTATTGATATCATATTTACATCTGGTACAGAAATGATTAAACGTGCCAGTAAAATTAGTAGTTTCCTAGTCTGTATTTCAAGCACACAGTACTTTTACTTTTTCTTGCAGCCTGGTGCCATAGTTATCTCAAGATCCCAGCATTCTCAGGTTAACAAGTATAACTGAAGTTTCAGAAAAGCCCTGCTCTTAGAGAGGAATCCTGTAAGACACGGAAAGAAGGAGTACAAGGAAGAAAGGGAGGAGAACAGAGAGATGCAATAGGAATTGAAAAAGTCAAAAAATGAAAATGTCAAATGAAAAAGTCAATCAAGAGAGAGTCAAGACTCTCATGAGAGACTTTCACATGAGAAAGTCAAGAAAGGAATATGATTCTCTCAAAAATTACTAGAGATTTTGAGAACATTCAGATTTGGCTGTTCAAACTTTAGGTGGTCAAAGGACCTTGATTTCATGGGAAAGTATATACTCGTTCTTGAAAACTGTTTTTAATTTACCTCTGGTCAAATAAACAATGCAGAGCAGGCAAAATCACTTGTCACTTTTGAGCTACTGAGCCCTAAAGTTTTCTCTAAAACAAGGACAGACTGCATAAAACAAATAATAAAGAAACAGAAAATTATTCAGTATTAAAATACAGGAGGAGGGAGAAAATAAACAGATAGTGCAACTAGGTTTTTTAAAAAAACATGTATTTATCCATATACAAAATGGGTTGTAAAAGGAGACCAGTAACCCATATTTGATGATGGAGAAATTACATTTTCATTTTAACATAGTTTGCCCTTAGAGTCTACAGAGCAGCCGTTAAGCTGTAGCATTCTTAAACTACCAGCAAACGAAGTGCTAATCTACCATTTCCAGTCAGGGATCACAGACTGCATGCAAGCCCTTATTTTTGAGCATATAAGGAGTATTAGTTATTTGTAAACAGAAAGTTAATATCTACTATTGATCATCCTTTTCTTTTCCTTGGCCTTGATTATTTGTTTTCCTAGAAGGCCAACACACATAAGGTCAGCCCAGATGTATTTTCTCTGTGAAGCATACTGTCAGCCCTACTTTACCAGTAAGTGCACTAATCCTGTCCTTTGGCAGCCAATAAGAGCCCTTGCTCCTGTATCTGAATACTCCTATTAGCAGCCAAAGTCAATATTTAGGACACAGATTGCTGATTGGCTTATTCACAGTCCTTTCTCAGGCCTCCCAATCAGCTTTAGGGACACAAGAGCAGTGCAACTCAAAAAATCAAATGAATGAAAGAAAAAAGGGATTGTTCTTATACCAACATTTGCTAGCTGCCTCTTCAGATAAGGAAATGCGCAGCACAATATGTGTGCTGGCCAGCCTCCAAATCGCACCATGAATCCCTGGACTAGATCCCAGAATTTGAATTTGAGCAGGGGATGCCTGGAAAGGACATGTTGCTGGCCTTCCATGAGGAGAAACTATTTGGTTTTGGGCAAGGGGAGATTCCCAGGGAAACGTGCAGGTGGTGCCTCTGAAAGGCATTTACGGCTTACAGTGGTGAAACATCAATAAGTGACATTCCTCTCCTATTAGATCCACCTTTCCCTACAGTATCGCAAAATACACATACAAGACTATCTGCTTTCTTTACATAAATCTAGCAAGCCTTCACATGCTGAGGAATGAATGCTGGCATGTCTTCACTGCATTTAGACTTCACCCACAAACAAGGCTTCAACATGCCAGTATGCCGATGATTGTCAATCTGAGAAAGCCATCAACACTTTTAAACCATATTAAGGCTCCATCCAATTCTTCTGCAGATAAATGAACTGAAATGAGATAAAAAATAAGTATGCAGGGATAACAAAATTTAACTACATTTGGTGCTATGTAGAAGTAATAGAGCAGTTAGGGGAAGAGCAAAGCTTCCTAGCAGCTGTTACAGGAACAGAACAGCCAATTAAAATTCCAGCTGCAGAGGGAAAGAAATGTTCAATCTGGGGTAATAATAACAATCAGACACAGAGAATTTGAAAGGAAACATATTGCTTTTTGGTCCCATATTAGCTGATGTTCTTAAAGGTCAACTGCAGTGGGTATGACTGAGCAATCAACACTCATACTTGAAACTATAGTTCCCATCTTCTCCTATGCAAATATCTAGCCTAGAGAAACGGCATGTGCTGATCGCTGTCGAATGCCACAGAGTTCTCACATTAGGAGCACTTTCAATGCTTTTGGATCTCTCTCTCCAGAAAAAGGAGGTTCACCATACCACTACTTTTTGTATGTTCTACTTTCAGCACAGAAAAAAGAGAGTTGAGTTTGGGGAGAGATGTAAAGATCCTCAGCACGTGTAACTGAGGCGATCTTTCAGCTATAGGGACTAACCTTCTCATTGCTAACCAACTTCTCAGTACCTCCTTTAACCCCTTTTGCAACAGCTGGCATAGCTTTCAGGTTATTCAAAGCTGCTGGACCGAGAGACAACTCCAGCCCTTCCCTGACTTCATAAAACAGGACAGGGGAGGCACTAACTTCAGCTTTCCCCATCTGCCAGACAAACTATATTTTCCTCACAAAGAAATTAATGTGATTTAGCCAGAGGTTTGTCACCATGGCCCACGTCAGCTAGGTTACAGGCCTGGATTTTCAGGGAAGACAAACTACTGACAGGACTAGCATCCACCACTTCAGCTTGTTCTAATTTCAGTTACCAGCCCTCCACAACACATTTTGTAATCCATCTCACAATCCTCATCTCAGTCAATCATGCCAGCAATTCCTGCTTCAGTGGTGATCTTCATCAAGGATTGCAAACAAATACAATATCAGAAGATGGCATGGGACAGTTTATTGCCTTTTCAAGATTAAACATTAGTATCTGTGTACGGTAGACTGCCCCCTCCCTTTCATATCAGCACTCAACAGTACTTAAATTATCTCTTTCCACTATGCTATGCTAACTATCCAGTATATAAATAGGGAGAACACTTTAATCTATTTTGTTTAGTATCTTTAAAACCTCAGACTGATCGCTGTTGATGAGATGTTCTGGAATCATACAGCTCTGAAAGATGTCACCACAATAACTTTAAACAGAAGTGGGAGAAAAATTATTAGTTTTGTTTTTTTGTTTGAAGCTGAGAGCAATGCAAAGAGAATTGAAGAATATTATCAAAAGCAGGGAAATGGCTCAAAGAATGTTAATTAAAAAGCAGTAGAACAAGGAAAATATCATCATTGCTAACAAGTATTTCTCATCTATAGGAAGGCATTAAATATTTCAGGTTCTGTGAATAATGTCACACGGGTCATCTAGTTAACTACTGTACATGTGGTAAATTTACACTACCAATGTTTCTTGACTCTAGAGAGGATTTTGCTTTCAGGGGTCCACGCTTTTGCCTACAGTATATAAAATAACCTGTCAGCCCTTTGCTCAAGAGACTGTACCATCAGCATTTTGTTGTTCTTTCTTTCCACATCACTTTCCACTCTGTCTTGTAAGACTGGTTTGAAGCAGCATTCAGTCCAAAATTCCCAAGCACCACTAATCATGTTTGGTTTATTACTGGATTTATTTTTCTGCTGATGTAGACTGTGATTTCTGTATTTACAGTCCCATAAGAACCCACCCTTGTAAAATGCTAAATGATGATCTTGTCTGACAAGCTTTCAACTGTTTAAAGAGCCTTCTTTCCAACATCTTCATTTTTTCTCTTCCACCATTCCAGTAATAATATTCCTTTCTACTTCTTTTACTTAGTTAAAAAAAATTGCAATTATTTTTTGCATCCCTTTTTATTTTCTTTCTTTCCCTGAGGACTTCAGGAGTCTTGATGAATTAAATAAACTTTGTAGGACCCACTTAAAATGAAAAATTAAGTTGATTCTATTCCACACATCTTTACATTAGGGATCAAGGAAGTTAGAAGTCCATGTATCAAATCTATATGCAAAAACAGGCACAAAACACTTATCCAATGGACTGAACAAAGATATTTGGCTTAAACAATTTGGACATAGATGGGGAGAAGCTCATTGTCAAGGTTCATAACAAATCCACCAGATCTCTTCCTACTAACTTTAGAGTTAGGAGGTGTACCAAAACCAGCACAAACAGATTCCTCATGTTCAGATTTGACAAGCAGGCATCATTCTTGTCCTTCCCCATTCAAGATAATAAAATGGTATCACAATAGACAAATAGTCCATAGTAATGGGTTTCTGAAATGTGGAAATCGTGACTCCACTTTAGGTCAAATCTAAACTACATTTACTGATTTTATTTCCACTCACAGATGATTGTCAGCCTACAATTCAGCATGAGACCTTAAGACATAAATCTGAGAAAAACTGAATATAATGCCACTATAAGAGGAGGTTAGAATTAACCCAAAGCCAGGCAATTCCTGCCACAGAAAAATGGGGAGGTAAATGGATTGGAGATGGGACTTAGCACTTCTGTTTACAGTGGCACAAGAAAAGGAGCAATGGCTGCTGTGGGAGAGACTGTTCCTTCCTTAAGTCTCCCTGGAGTCACTGCCCTCACTGGGAGCAGCACCAGCAGCATTTTGTGCTTCCCAGGGGTTTGATGTTGGCACTGGAGCTACAGCCAGTTTGTTGCCTCCTGCAGGGCAGCCCAGATAATGTTGGATTTGCTTCCACCTTGACCCAACCCTGTGTATACATAACCTCCACAAGCTAACATACACAATATCTATTCCTAAGTTACAGAAAACTTCTATCAGGACTAGAAGGTTTCACCTTTATACAGGTAAAGACTAGATTGCAGCAAAGTCTTAGGCATATTCAAGTCAGACAGGGTTGAAGTGGCTCAAGTCATGCACTTTCCTAGCGGGGCTACAGAGCTTCTGGCTTAGATTTGGCTGAAAGCTGGTCATCTCAGAGAGCTGGTAGGCAGAAAATTCCTGTCTTCTTGTGAAAGACTTCACACATATACCCTTGTATGTGTCTAGTTCCTAAAATCCAAGAGTTCTTTGTACATTAAGTGGTAGACCTCTTCCAGTCAACTAACTGGCAATCATAAGTGCATCTCAATGACCATTTATCTTACTAAGTTTAAGCAGGTGACCCTTCATTCACTTATGAATCAGATTCAGAATCCCTTCTCCAAAGCAAACACCTCCAGCTACACCTCCAAAGACAAAGTGAAATCTTCTTCTGCCTTTGTTTCCAATCAAGTGATAAGGATGGCTCTATATACCCTAAATTTAAAAGTTTAGATTTTAGATCATTTATGCAAGAACTGAGAAAAATGAGGTTCAGATCCTTGTCTTGGGATGTATTGAAAGCCAGCATTTCCACGCACTTTAGGAGAATACAACAGCAAATAACTTCTTGGGCAGCATGGGTAAAGGCATCCTTCAGAATATTTTCAGCAGGTACATCTGGAATTTCAGGTGCTTCTCAGTTATACTGCAAGTAAGAATGGAGGCAAGAGAGAGGGCTGGAGGATGGCTAAAACCTGTTACAGTTCTAGTGTGATTTAGTCTAAGATATCTTACGTCATCTTTTAAATTAGAAGAAAACATTTGAAGAAAAGTCAAAAGTACTTTTCCTAAGTCTCAGAGGCAGAACTAGCTGAGCTGAAGATGTAAGATGAGTTGTAAATTAATCAGCGTGTGAATATAGATCTACATTTGATGGCAGTTAAATCATGTAATTTCTATTAATTTGATACAAATTCTGTCATGTGAAAACCAACTAGATCTGTAGATGTCAAGGGGATGGACACCATAAATAAAATTCATACAGGGACCAGGATCAGATCTTACTTAATTTATTTATCTTGATGTAACTCTATTAGATTTTGATGTCTTATTAACAGCACAAAAAGTAAGATGGATATTCTGTGACTGGTGAATATGTTACAGGTCCTACCACTTGTTAGACAACACACACTGTTCCTAGGTTGTCTTTCCTAGAAATCAATGGGGACTTGTACTTACAAACAGATATCACAGTATGGCAAATAACCATGATGCCCATGAAATACTGATTCAGTGTAGAGATTTCCTGAGAAAATAATGGGAAGCGTAGCCTTAATTAAATAAAATGAGCTAAATAGTTTTGTTTCTGCATAAATGGGAAGTGCTCTGGAGACACTGCAGATTCTTGCAATTAATTGTTTTATAGCATTATAAAACAAATATTTCTGTGGTATTAACAGCTTGCTCTTAAGCCTGTTAGAACAAAAGTAGATCCCCAGGTATAGACCAAGACATAAGAGATGAATGTGTTGAAGATGTTAGAGAGACGATATCGAGGATTAACTTTTTAATCCTATTCTACCGTATTACTTCTAGAATTTCAGATAAAGAAAAACATTAACAAAAAGCAATAGCACATATTTTTCTTTCGTTATGTATAATTACTGTAGAACTGTTTAAGATTACTTATGTCACTAACAACATAAAGATGACAAAAGCAGGCACATGTCTAATCAGGGTTTTTAGGGGAATTACAGCTTCTTCAAAGAAAGCAATTATAGAGATAGACATAATCATCGTGCTGTTTTATTTGTCTTTCAAAACTGTTATCAGTCATTTCTGTGCAATCCACCTATGTATCTCTGGGAAAATGGATGCTGGAGTCACATTTGGACACAGAGTTTGGTGGAGATATGTTCTCTCCTCTGCATACGTGTTCCACTTTGTCTCTCATATTTTGCTGTTTGGCAGATGAGAAACATTTATTCCAAAGAGTCCACTTTGCCTGTGTCAAGTACCATGATGCAAACTATGCCCAAAAAATAAGCCTGGAGTATTACACAAAGTAGACATGCAAAAAATGACTGAGGCATTTCATCTTTTAGAAAATCACTTTAAATGGCTAGAAATTATACACCAGAGAAGAGGAAAATATGAGGTAGATATTCGACGGTTGCCTTACTTTGTTCATTCATTACCAATTTAGCAGGCTTGACAACACTTTTTCATGTGATCAGATTTTGATTTGTATTAAAACTGAAAATCAATTTGCTTTGTGATGGGCATTAGTTTCAGTAGAGCAGATGTAAAAGCTTCACACCTTTCATTGATGCCTGAATTAGACCAAATTATAGGACTTGATATGCTTGATCGAGTGGTTATATGCCACTAGTCAATATTACTCTAACAAGCCATACTGAAAATCATGAATTAGTAACACTGAAGGAGCACAGGGAAAATTGCTGGAAGATATTTTGGATAATGGTTTTTTGTAATGGTATAGCAATAGGTGTGGCAAATCATGAGAATCGCACGCTGTTATGCTCAGTCCAGACCTTCAACCCAAGCTTCCATTAGTATGAAGAGGAATGCTAGAGGAAAAGTCATGGTAAAAATAAGCCAGTTTCCATATCAGAGTGATCATATTTGACCAACAGAACTTCTGCAAATAAACAGCAGCTCACATAATTAATTTCCTGACCAGAACTGAACTGCTGACATAGCATCACCTAGGCCCTTAAACTGTACAATGGTACGGTGAGTGAGATGGTAACAGCTCTTTTTATTCATGTTGTTTAATAATTTCCCTCACAACGCAATTTTCAGTTAATTTCAGTTTCAGAACTTCAGGTGTTTGAGATTAAATTCTCTCTGCTGGGTTTTTCATTTTCTTTCGTATTTCTACTAGATACACATGATTTTTCTAAGTACGAGGCCTACAATAAATTTGATTTGCACTGAGTGCTGTCTTGGGCATTTTCTAGTATTTTTGTGATTGACTGTTCATGCACAGTGCCATTCTCTTATTGTTATTTGAATGTAAGCACAGGTAATTGCAATCACTTAACATAGAACATGGCAGGGTTCAAAATTTGGTTGCTACTTTGGAGTACTTCTCCAAAAGTTTACCTGCTGCTTTCTTGGTGTAAGAGTTTTTGGTTTTGTTCTGCTAGGATCCAGTAGTCAACTGCTCATTGTCCAACTGGAGATCAGAGAACAGTGGTGTCCCACAGGGGTCCATACTAGGACTGGTGCTGTTTAATTTTTTCATCAATGACATAGACAGCAAGATTGAGTGCACCCTCAGCAAGTTTGCAGATGACACCAAGCTGAGTGTTGCCACTGACACATCAGAAGGACAGGATGCCATTCAGAAGGACCTGGACAAGCTTGAGAAGTGGGCCTGAGTGAACCTCATGAGGTTCAACAAGGCCAAGTGCAAGGTCCTGCACCTGGATCAGGCTAACCCCTGGTATCAATACAGGCTGGGGGATGAAGAGATTGAGAGCAGCCCTGCCGAGAAGGATGTGGGTGTACGGATGGATGAAAAGATCAACATGAGCCAGCAATTTGCACTTGCAGTCCAGAAGGCCAACCATATCATGGGCTGCATCAGAAGAAACACGGACAGGAAGTCGAGGGATGTGATTCTGCCACTGTGCTCCGCTCTGGTGAGAGCCCACCTGGAGTCCTGCATCCAGCTCTGGAGCCCTCAGTGCAGGAAAGACATGGAGCTGTTGGAGCGGGTCCAGAGCAGGGCCACAAAAATGATCAGAGGGATGGTGCACCTCTCCCATAAGGAAAAGATGAGAGAGTTGGGGCTGTTCAGCCTGGAGAAGAGCAGGCTGTGGGGAGACCTTATAGCAGCCTTTGAGAACCTGAAGGGGCCTACAGGAAAGATGGGGAAAATATTTTTAGCAGGGCCTATTGTGACAGGACAAGGAGTCACGGTTTTGAACTAAGGGAGGGTAGAATTAGACTGGATATAAGGAAAAATTTTTTTTCAATTAGAGTGGTGAAACACTGCAACAGGTTTCCGAGAGAGGTAGTGGTTACCTCATCCCTGGAAACATTCAAGGTCAAGTTGGGCAGGGTTCTGAGCAACCCGATCTGGTTGAAGATGCTCTTGCTCACTGCGGGGGTGTTGGTCTAGATGACCTCTAAAGGTCCCTTCCAACCCAAAGCATTCTTTGATTCTATGGTTCAGTATTTTAATTCCACAGTATTAAAAAAAATCCTCCACATCTTATTTTTCTGGGATTATGTAACTTCTCAGTTTTTTCAGGAGCTTTTCATAAAATCCCAAAGTAACAGTAGCAGACCATGGAAGAGTCTTCAGTAAGCAAATTAAAGTTTCTCTTTTTTTGATGGTTTCCATAAACTCTGAAAAGAAACCCAGAATAAAGTGATTATCACGGCTTTAAGATGCATAAATAGAAACATCTGGAAAAAAAATTGACTGAAGTCATTCATAACCATATAGATATACTACATTTACTCATTATTTATATTTGTGGACTGACACTAATCTACACGTCACATGTGAATTCACTTCTGTTCACATAATGCAGAGCATGGCAAAATATTGTTTCATACAGAAACGTTTTCTGACACTTTAAAAATTTTTCATCTCCTAATCCTCAATTTCTTCGTCCTTCCTTGAAAGTGTTCCAACTGAAATTCTAGATATAAAGATTATTTTTTGACACTTATGTTAATCTTGTCACCTGAAATACTTTGGTAGAGAAATTGCTAAAAAATAGGGCTTTTTTTTGTCAAAATAGGGCTTTTTTTCACTTTTCCACTGCAAGTTCACCCAAGACATTTAATTCAAGAAAGGCCAAGAATGTCTCCTGCTATGATTAGATAGGGATTTTTCTACACAGGTCCCCCAATTAAGCACCTTGAAAAGCCTCTCAATGCCAGTCTGCTTTGACCTTGCAATCATTATCGTTGTTCAAGGCATTAGTGAGCTCTCATATACACCGTACAGAATTTCATTCATCCATTTGACGAGAGATGAATTCAAATTGGAATGCGTGCAGAGAAATCCTGCTAGAACTGGTCTAGTGACTGGAGAGCTATGTTCAGAAAGGACAATTCAAAAAATCCTTGTCTGATATAATTCATGGTGAAAAAACCTGAAAGCAGTCTGTAAAATCATTAGAGTGATAAATGAGAGGGACAGAGAAGAGCTAGTTTAAGCTTAAAGAAAAATTTGTCAGCAGAACATATTAGTAGGGACTAGGCATGGATGAACTTTGACTGGATTTTACCTATCTGAAGAATGAAATCTGGGAATTGTCTTCTACCTGGATAGCAGAACAAGAAACTTAGCCGTTTTCAGCTATTTACTCTGTAACAGAGAATTCAGTTCTATAGCTTGCAATGTCTTTTCCTTTTCTTTAGAAGTTCTTTAAGATTACCATACTTTTCCTAGTAGTGCTGTTCAGCAGAGAACCTAATGAAACCCAAAGACTCTAATAATGGTAATAATTCTCACTCTCCATTTCTTGTTCATTAAGAATCTCTCTGTATTCAGGAAGGCAGAGTTCCTTCTTCATCAGATATTGGCTCAACTGTCCGCAGGTAAGGTAGTGAAAATGCCCCTCAAAATTTTATCTTGGGGGTTTTTTTTCTACTTTCTGCCTCCATTCCTCAGGACACATCATGGAGAGGTCCAACATATAATCAGAGACTCCTATTGTGTGATCTGCTTGCCAGATAACCCATTTAAACTAGTTCTCTTGATCAGGTGCCAGCTTTTTTTCTTTTCTATTTGAAGAAATCCTCTGTTCCCAGCTGCCTAGGGACACCTCTGTGAATATTGAACTGTCAGGGAGGCAGAAGAACAACAGAGAGGGTTAGGAAAGTGCACCTTAAAGCTGATAAAACTGACTTTGATTAAGACAAACAACGCTCACAATTTTATAGAGAATTCAGAAGTTGTTGGTAGGCAGATATTCTGAATTGTCACAAAATGCACTCAGGGACACATTTCAGAATTAGGCATTAAAGCTGGGAAGCAGGCCATGAAACAGAAAAATAAAGCAACCAAGCTTTGGCCACCAAAGCGTGTTTGCTTACTTACAGCAGAACCATATTTCACTAATTGGATTTGCTGTCCTGCAATTTTCACCACTCAAGCAGTCCAATCAATACTAAAATGCGACGAAAATCAGTTAATTCTAGGGTTTTTTCCAGGTAATTTATCTTCAGCATGCCCAAGTTCTTTCTGTTAAATTTTAGTTATTGCTTAGCACTTTGGGAGCACAATATTAATTGTTATCTTATGCATGTAGATCCTCAGGTCAGCCTAACACTGTGCTTTAATGTCAGATCGATTTTATTGAAATAGAAATAAGTAGAACTATCTGAACAACATTATTATCACAGTTCAGGGTAAGCTGTATTTTTGATCCATCCTTGTGTCCCTGTGGACATCCCTTTCCAGCAACAATCATAGAATCATAGAATGGTTTGGGCTGGAAGGGTCCTAAGAGGTCATCAAGTTCCAACCCCCTGCCATGAGCAGGGACATCTTCCACTACACCAGGTTACTCAAAGCCCCACCCAGCCTGGCCTTGAACACTGCCAGGGAGGGGGCAGCCACAACTTCTCTGGGACAACCTGTTCCAGTGCCTCACCACCCTCATCGTAAAGAAATTCTTTCTTCTATCTAGTCTAAATCTACACTCTTTCAGTTTAAAGCCATTACCCTTTTTGCTATCCCTACATGCCCTCGTAAAATGTCCCTCTCCAGCTCTCTTGTAGGCCCCTTCAGGCACTGAAAGGCTGCTGTAAGGTCTCCCCACAGCCTGCTCTTCTCCAGGCTGAACAGCCCCAACTCTCTCAGCTTTTCCTCATGCGAGAGGTGTTCCATCTCTCCGATCATTTTTGTGGCCCTGCTCTGGACCCGCTCCAACAGCTCCATGTCTTTCCTGCACTGAGAGCTCCAGAGCTGGATGCAGGACTCCAGGTGGGGTCTCACTAGAGCAGAGCAGAGGGGCAGAATCACCTCCCTCGACCTGCTGGACACACTTCTTCTGATGCAGCCCATGATATGGTTGGCCTTCTGGGCTGCAAGTGAACATTGTCAGCTCATGTTCAGCTGTCAACCAGCATCCCCAAGTCCTGCTCGGCAGGGCTGCCCTCAATCCGTTCTCCACCCAGCCTGCATTTGTTTTTGGGATTGCCCTGACCTAGGTGAGTATTAATCTGCCTTTATCTCAGCCCACAAGGTTTTCCATCTTATTTTCTGCCCCTGCCCTGTCGAGGGGGAGGAGAGAGAGAACAGACTGGGTGTCTGGCAGCCAGCCAAGGTAAACCCACGACACGTGATTGACCTTGTTTTTATAGTAACCCACAGGTTACAACTGCAGAATTACATAGGTTAGAAGGATCTTCAGCTAGTTCAACCCTCTCACTCAAAGCAGGTTCCCTTATAGCAGGCTGCTCATGGACTTCAATTGAGTTTTGAGTATCTTAAAGGACAGAGATCCCTCAACCTCTCTGGAAACCGGTTCCAGTGTTTGACCACACTCATGGTGAATTCTTTTCCCTAATATTGAGTCAGAATTTCCCGTCTTCCAGCCCAAGTCCATCACCTCTCATTCTTCCTCTAAGACTCTGGCTCCTTTTTCTCTATTTACTTGCGTTAGATAGTTCAGGACAGCACAAGATCCTCCCAGAGCCATCTCTTCCCAGGGTCAACAAGCCCAGCTCCCTCAGCCTCTCCTCACAGTGCAAATGTTCCAGTCCCTGAAAAAACCTGCTCCAGTTTATTGATGTCTTTCTTGTACTCGACTAAGACCTGGGTTACAATACATCAGGGGAGACTGCACTTTCTCAGGAAGTCTGACTATGTTCGGGTACCTGCAGTTTTTCTTTTTATGACTCAGATACAAATCAGACACAGATACATAACAGCCTTCTTAAAATGGAAGTATTAAACTATTGTAACAAAGCAGCAGCATTTCCTGAAAGAGCAGCTGGCATGCTCATCTATCTTAAAATCTTTTGATCTCCTGATGATAATGAAGCTAGTTGTAACTTCTTCTGGTCCCACAAGGTCCTCTTTCTCAGCTGCTTGTTCTGAGATAATTACTCTCCATGGAGCGAGTGTTCATTTTTAGACCTGCAGGAGAGTTCTTTTGATCTCCTGCATGCCAGGAACTTTTCCTGTCCTGCTTCAGAGCAGTTTCTCAGCTCAGCGTTTTCACAGGCAATGGTACTCGAGTCTCTCTTGTTTCCTGCACTCTGACTTAGCTTGAACTGTTCTTTTTGTGTCTTTAAAAAAGAATCTACTGATCTGATAAAAAAATACAACCATTGAGAAAATGTATCAATAATCAGTTCAATATACTGACTGAATTGATTACTAGAGTAGCACATTAAATACATCACTTGAGTCTTCCAAGCACAAGAACGGAATAAATGTTTTAAGGAATTTCTCCGATCTCCTTCTGGCTTATAAACTGGGATGAAATATTAGTGGTTACTTTTATGTGTATTCCCACAATGTCATGCTCCCGGAGCAGAAGACGCCAAGTACGCGGTTTGGTATTAGGTCTTTTGCACATGGGAAACTTTTCCTACGCAGTTGAGCCCAGATGTACAGGTCCTCTCTCTGTGCCATGCTGCCGTCTCCCCACCCAGTCCAAGGATGCTGGTGGGTAGCTGGGAGCCCTCTTGAGTTCAGAAAGTAAAGAAAGCAAATCACAAAACCTCCCAGCTCTGCCTTGTAGTGTGCAGGCTCAGAGCCTTCCAATAACTTGATCCAAACACTCAGAATGGAGCAGCTCCAAATATGTTATATCAACAATCAAAATTATTTAAGGAAATAAACCCCAAATAATAAAAAAAAAATCAGAAACTTGATCAAACATAAGGTTTCTTATGATGTTGCTCAAAAGGCAGAAGTAACTACTTCTTTGATTTAAAAGCTAATGCTTTTTTCTGAAGAGTTTTGTGCTGTGGTGACCTATCTCTGCAAACACTAAAGACACCAAGAACTAAATACTAGATGCTAAATGTTAAATACTTGATTGCAAGCAGCAAATAACATATAATTAATATTTTTAAAAACCCCAAACTTCCTTGGGAATTATTTAAAGAAAAAGCATCATTCACAGGGTGTAATTATTCAAAGGTTTGGCGGTGATGGAACTGTGTTCAGCCAAAAGAGTGCCCTCACAGACAGTCTTGGACCTTCCAGGCCTTACATGAAATAAACGTTACCCTATCCAAAAAGGGCTGTTTAATGTACAAAAATGGTCCTCTGTTATCACCTTTATCAGGTCAATAAAAAAATTTATCAAGCCAAAGGCAAAAGAAGTTGTGACAGTGTTCTGAGCACCAGCACTGCTCCTCCTTGTAGAGGTAAGATTACTATGACACAGAAAGGTTTTAAGATGAATACAAAAATTCAGAAATTAGGTGTTTTTATTTCAGGAAGGCAGCACAGTGCAGGCACTGTGGTCTGACCAGCAATGACTGCGTATTCAGACAGATTTGGGTGATAACCTTGATAAGTTAAATATGCCCAATTTGTCTCTGAAGAGATGAAATTCAAACAGTCGGAAATGATAGACAAGTTCTGTGCATTTCAGGAACCTTAGCCTGTGGGAGGACAGCAAAGAACAGAAACAACTATATAACCTTACTTGATCTTTTTGTAGACTTCTATAAAAATGAAAATGTATGTGGATACCATGAAAACACACACAACCGAACTCTGCAAACTTAGAAAACAAGTTCATGAAATACTCTGAGATGACAATTGACTGTACAGCTGAGCAAGAAGTCTATTCAATGAATCAGCTTTTAATTGTGTTTCTCTGCTCACCAGTGTCCTGGTTTTGGTCAAAACAGAACCGATTCTCTTTTAGTGAATCTTCCTTACAGCTAAGTTCTTCTAAGTAACTGCATTTTTCTGAAGCTGGCTGCATATTTTACTGACAGTGTGCTCTCCAAAACTGATAACGCCTGATGTTTATAGTTACACTGAGCTAACGGTAGCATGGAAGGCAGAAAAAGGCCCATGTTTATAATTATTACTATAGCAGCCAAGGTCACCGATAGGTCTCTTAGGTCCTGCAAGTGAGGAGTCAGAAAGGGTCAGACTTACAGGGAGGGGTGGACAGAACTGGTGACCCGATACTGCCCAGGGAAGTATTCCATGCCAGGCACATCCTACTCAGTTTAAAGCTGGGGGATGACGAGGGTCTCGCTCTCTTCATCCATGGCCAGCTTCTGAAGAGGACCCTGCTCGTTGTGTTGCCTGCGATCCTGATCCAGACTGCGATCCATAAATTCCTGAGTCCAGTTCCTGCCTGCTGCTAAGTCCAGTCTGGGACTGTCCGGTGCTGCCTGGCAGCTGCTGGTGGGACGCCAGCGCCCCGGTACCGAACTCCAGGAAACTCAGTATCAGTTTTGTTTATTTTGCATTATATCTCTTATTGTTAATGTTGTTAGTATTAACAGTGTTATTAGTAAAGCTGTTTCTATATCCAATTTGAAAATCACTCTCCCTTTTCCTCCTTTTCCCTTCCTCTGGTGGGAGGGTGGGGGTTAACAGAGAGCATCTGCCACTTGGTTTATTGCCGCCCTGCTTTAAACGGTGACGATCAAAGATGCTGATTTAAGGTTTCTGTTGACTGTACAATAAAGATAAAATCAGAGGGAATGTATTGGCTGTAGCACTAAAAGCATATTTTGACTGATATAGTCTTGCTGTTATTTTGATCTACTGTGAAGTACAGCTTTCTGCATGCCTGTAATATTAAGCATACTTCAGAGGAGATTGCATCTTGTAAATTATTTAATGTATCTTATATAGATACTCATCTAAGGACAGGTTGCTTGGAAAATCACATGGAATGATACAGATATTGCAACATGAAGTTTAGAGTTTTATAATAATTATATTTGCTAGCTTTGTTTGCCACAGCAGCCACCCGTGAGAACAATGTCAATGTTAAATAACTACATGTAGGATAACACTGACACTAATTCCTCATGTAAACTGTGCATTCATCCACTGGAAATAAGTGAGGAGTAAATCACAGAACGTTGGAATCATATAACGGTTTGGGTTGGAAGGGACATTAAAGATCATCCAATCCCACCCCTCCCCTGCCATGGGCAGGGACTCCTTCCACTAGACCAGGGTGCTCAAAGCCCCATCCAACCTGGCCTGGAACACTGCCAGGGAGGGGGCAGCCACAGCTTCTCTGGGCAACCTGTTCCAGTGCCTCACCACCCTCACAGTAAAGAATTTCTTTCTTATATCCAATCTAAATTTACCTTCTTTCAGCTTGAAGATATTACCCCTTGTCCTTTCCCTACATGCCCTCATAAAATAGATCTGAGCATGCTATTAAGTCAGGGTGATTATGAGTGGCCAACATGAAATGGTTGTTAAAAAGTAAATGTAGAAATTAAGTCTTAGGATGCATTAGGCATTCATATACAAAAGTACAAGTAAAACCTCATCTGCAAGATTATCTCATTTTTTTTCACTCGCATTCAAAAAAAAAGGCATAAGGAAACAAGCATAGATAAGAGTCTTCAGCAGAAGATAAAAACTTTAAAGAATATGCTTTGCATAAAGAAGGAGACGTGACATGATTGATTGTGATTAACAGAGAAGGAACAGAGCTACTAAAGGCCAATGTTAATGTAAGTCCAATAGGGCTTATGTATGTCTGCATGCCTGCAGTCCAAGTACAACCTTTTCACACTATTTTCCTCAAAAAGATACAGTTATCTGATTGTGGTCTTTCTGAGCAATTAAACAAACATGTTCACTAACTTAAGTATGCTTATATTTTCAAAGTTAACTTAAGAGTCATAAATAGCATTAATTTTGTCAACTTATCTGTAGGATGAGCGGTTTGGAACAGGAGACATTCTGGAGAAAGATTTAAAAGAAAAAAAAGATCAAGTACTGTTTTAAAATAAAAAATGTGAATACCAAGGCCATGGAAATGGATCCTTTTATGTACTTCATTATTCCTCAGTCTCTGATACAGAGTATCTTCATTTTCTGCCTCACTTACAAATAGTGCAAAAATAATATAATTCTTCTTACCTGCTTTCAGTTTGCATTTTTTGCATCCGAGAAATGTATCAAGTTTTATGTGGAAATAATCTAATCCAAAGAAAGTTGATTCTCACTGCAATTGGTATTCTGGCACTTCTTGAAGACAAATACTTATTCTCCTGTTGGAAAAGTTTTACACTTTTGAAATTCCATAGATTTTGGTATTTTTGTTCCTGGCTCACACATGCTGAAGTGAGAGGGAAAGTGGACTCTTCAAGCCCTAAGAATGCTTATATATACACACCATGAGCATGATAATGTGTTATTGTCCCTCAACAATCTTCTTTTTATCAAATATCAATTACAAAATTGCATAGTAAATATGAAATATGTTTGCTTTTTCAAATTCTTGTGTATTCCATTTTTTAAAAAAAATACGTAAAAGGTATACTGTACAACACATGCACTCATTTGAAAAAAAGACAAAATCACAGAATTACAGAATCACAAAATGCTTGAGGTTGGAAGGGACATCTTGAGTTCACCTGGTCCAACTCGCGTGCTCAAACAGGGTCATGTAAACTCACTACTACGTCTAGACTCATTATTTAAATAGAGAATAGACTAACGGTTTTAAAACCATTATCTTTTCTGTAAGTCCAGGCACAATTTGCATTTCTGATCACATAGATAGTCACAATTAAGATGACTGATATTCAACGGCGACTATTCTGTCAGCTCCGCTTGGCCACTTGGTTTACAATCAGAGAGTCACAGACTCTTTCAAGTTGGAAGGGTTTCTAGTCCAACCTCAAACCAGGGTCAGCTATGGAGTCAGACCAGGTCGCTCAGGGCTTTACATAGTCAGCTCTTTAAAACCTCCAAGGATGGAAACTGCACAACTTCTCTGGCCAATCTGCTCCAGTGCCAGGTTGTTCTCATGGTGAAAAGGTTTCTCTTTTTACACATTGTGAACCTCTCTTGTTTCAACTTATGACAATGTCCCACATCTTCCCACCATGCACAACTGCTATGAGTCTGGCTCTGTCTCGATAACCTCCCCATAGTTTTTGGGGCTGCTGTTATATCCCCTCAAAGCCATCTCTTCTCCAAGCTAAATAAGCCCAGTTCCCTCAGCCTCTCCTCAGAGGGCAATTTATCTAGCCCTGACCACCTTCTTTGTGGACTCCACTGAACTTGTTCCACTTTATAAACATTTGTGTTGTAAGGGGGAAGTTGAGGAGCGGAAGAAACCTGGATACTATATTCTAGATGAGGTCCAATGAGTGCTAAGTAAAGGGGCACAAACATGCCATCAATCTACAGTGTTAAAAGTTGTGCTAAAGTTAAGGTAATTGAAATCCATCGCTCTCTCCCTACCCTTACAACCAGTCATTTTATTACAGAGAGCAGCCACATTGTTCAGGCATAATTTATCTTCAGGAAATCCACGCTGACTGTTTACATCACTTTTTTCTCCTTCAGGTGCCAAGAACTGTGTTGCAAAAATGACTCACTCCATGACTTTCCCAAGGACTGAAGTGAGACTGACCACTTAGCAGTAGTTCCACAGATCATAGTTTTGACATTTTTTGAACATGGTACAATTGCCATATGTCAAAGTTTCTTGGACTTCTGCATTTGGAAAATAAGCTTCTTCTTCTGAGATATGCAACAATCGTGTTTAAAATCATGATCCATCAGATCTTAAATGTGTCTATATCTTGAGTCACTATTAAGTTCTACTTTTTGTTACATGGTTCCTTAGTTTGATATGGGTCCATAAGGTGCAAAAAGCTACTAATGAAACTTTCTAAAATGATATCATAATTTGTATAGGATAGAGCAATTTACATCTTTTAGGTTTCTTTTTAAAAAAAATATATATTTATATAACTTCTTCTCCTTCCATGTTCCAGACAGCTATTTCTAGTTGCCTAGAACTGGACCCAGAGACTGTTTAAAGTCAGAGCTGTAATCAATAGTTGTTTTTCTAATGCTTTTTATGGATTTTGAGTTAAGTGTCAAACCTGATATGAATTTCTTTGGAAAAAAGTAGAGAGTTTGACCTAAGAAATAAATGGCAGAGTGGTTGTTGATTATAAGAAATGTGTTCAAGAGTTGCATTCTCTTATCACTCTCTTCCTATCCATGATTAAGACCAAGAAACGATGGTGTGCATAAGTTGTTTAAGAAATAGGAAGGCCAGCAACCTGTGTGAAAATGATGTTACACTCTTTTCTAGTGCATACAAGTTTTCCCAGTTAGAAAATATTCCGGCTGGGCATTGCCTCTGTTCATAGTTATGTTTAATTACCTCATCTGGATTGCATTCATCATCCTATTTTGTTTTCAACAAGTGCCTTCTGTCTACTTACTCACTGAGTGAAAACAAACCCTAAAATTCAAACGTGTTTCAAACAAAATCTCTTTTCAAGAGCATTACATTGCAGCTTCTCTTCAAAGGTGCAGCTATGAGAGGCAGTGATTTCTGGTAGGTGAGCATCTGATCAACTGTCAGAAAAAGAAATCACACCAATACCAACCTGTCTTAGTAGTCTGACGTGAACTGACATTTTGCACAGAACTCCAGTGACGGATGCTGCATTTTCCCTAGACTTGTCCCATTCATGGTGGAAACAATGAATCAAGAAAGCTGTGTAGACAAATCTCTGCTGATCAGGTGAGTGAGCAACATGGGTAAGGAAAGCATTAATGTAGGAAAACCCTACAGTGTAGGCCAGGGTGTCTATTTCTGACTTCTGATAGTGCTGGAGAACAGTTTTCAACAGGGTTGCTTGATTGCATGACATGGTGGGTTTTGTGCCATGGGACTCTTTCAGAACCTTATTTTCCTGTGTCACTTCTTAGATCTCTCATACAAAAATGTTTGAGAGTTTTTTCTAAAAGTCTTGTGTCCTAACAGCACCTGTTGAACAGACTAACCTCAGAACAGCCGTGAGAAGTGGCTTTTTCATTAAAATGACTGCAATTATCTGCTACTTGTAGAAGTTTATTATTCCATTATTGATGTTGGCCAAGATCCAGGCCCACTGTACCATTTTACAAAATGTGTTACAAAATGGTTTTGCTGCTACGATAAAGTACATCTGTCACCCCAGTTACGCAAAGCAAGTGGATTACTGCAAAACCACACCAAAAACTGAATTAGGATTTTTCATCTATTTATACAAGAAATGCCAACATGAAATACATGTTTATTTTGTAGTAGACATACTACATTACCACTACTACAGGAAATTAGACCCTTGTGCCTGTATCAGAATGCAATTACCATAATATAAAAACCATTTTCATTACTTTGGCCAATGCCTCACTTGCCGTTAACAATGTCACGCGGAACGAGATATGGCTTATTCAAAGATATATCTAAACAGAAATCCAAAATCATCTTCTTGCCCTATCAATTTTATCAAAGGGACATATTCTGGTCCCCTTTTTCATACTGAATAACAGTATGTTACATGGATATCCTCACTGATATCAGAAGAACTCCTTGGGGTTTAAAGAGCTATTGGTTGTGACGGGATTCAAATCTCTCTTTCCATAAACGTTTCAATCAAGCTCTTGTCTGCACCACAGCTTGGTGAGGATCCAGTCAAGTCAACTGGTAAGTTGAAGTCTGAGTTCATTTTCAGTGCAATAAGCAAGCCAGAGAAAATTTCAAAATTCTTTGGTACCTGTTGTTTGATTTCGTAGGTACTGAATAAGGAGGTTGTGGAAACTCCATCATCAAAGATATTTAAGAATAAATTTGACAAATCTTTTTGGAAAGAGGGAAAGATACTTTATTTGGCCTTGGGGACAGGCTGACAGATAAGAAAAATTCTTGAGGTCACTTCTAGCCCCAGTGTTTATTATTCCATGATGTGTGACAAAGGGCCATAGTTCTATGTCATTCACATCACTAAAATCTGAATCAAAACCTCAAGTTTCATCCTGAATGACTAGCCTGAAGAGAAATGTGACATTTTGTTTTACAATTGCAAGACTCGTTTTGCTCTATACTTTTTGAAGAATACTTTGTCATCTTCACTGGAGTATAATTTATGAAACTCTGTATTATTTTAGAAATTTTTTGACATATTTTCAGGGGCTTTTTTAATAGAACTTCAATCATCTTCCTGTCACAAATTCAGATTATGATAGTTTTCTCTTTCAATATCCATATCGGCTGGAGTCGTACCAATAAAAATGCCATTTGGATATCTTTTCTCTAGGCAATAGAAAATACAGGAAAACAAAGAGATTGAAATAGTTATCAACATGCAGAACCTCTACGACTCTTAAACCTGGGAAGACCCAGTTCAAAATAGCACTAATTTTTGGCATTACTTCTAGGTGTATATTTCATAAATCTGAATTAAACACCTAAAATCTCGATAAAGTAGATGAGGTGGTACAGCCGTGTTTTCACAACATCTACATACTGAGCGGAAAAATTCACGTTCTGGAATGGGTGCATCTTCAATGCTGCACTATTTCCAGCTCTGGAATTCTCTGACCAGAAACACTGGATTTAAGACTGTACACTGTCAGTTGGATGATTCATATCTTTGTATGATGATTTACCTGTCTATGTAGGATGTACCTAACAATACTTGAATATTGCCAGATTATTTGCCAGGAACTGAGACATGTGGCATGTAATTACATTGCACGTAAGTCCTCCGACATCTGAAACCATTCCAAACAACATCTTTTTCTCCCTGACTGTGTTATTGCCCTAAAAGTGAGTCCAGCAGTAAGTCCACATATTTACCAGGCATGTTCCACTTCTCATGAGGGAATGCACAGCCGAGATTATAATTTCACAAAAGTGAGAGGGAACAGTCCTGAGTTCTGGTTTCCACTTCTAAAGATAGTTATTCATCTGGCTTCGAAAGATTCCTTGACACTAACTTTCAGCAGTGCTGAAACACAGCCTCAGGATTTCCCCCTTCCAGTAAATATACAGATTTTAAATAAGCGCTGATTTGGAGATAATTTCCTGCTCACTCGCTCCCTTTCAGTACCTATGAACCCTGCACTCTATGCTGTACTGTGTTACAGCTACAACAGGAAAGCTGGAGAAAATGTCTTTCTCATCACAGTCTTTTACCTGGGGAAAAAATTAGTTTAAGGGGGTAGAAAGTACATTTTGAATTCCATAATGCTCAAGAAGTCAGTGAATATAGCTCTTTAATTTCTTGTGCAAATATAAAATAAATTAAAGACTGACCTTCTCCACCCTCATTCACAGTTCTCCTTACTATCAGTGGGCAGCACTACCTTCCTTTAACTGTGTTTTTAAAGGAACACAGCTACATGGCTTTTACTGCTGAATTCAATACGGTGAGTGTTTCTAAGGTTTATTTTGCCTCAGTTTTGAGACCAGTCTTGTTTAACGTCTTTATCAATGATCTGGATGAGGGGATCAAGTGCTCCCTCAGCAACCCTGCAGGTGACAACAAGTTGGGTGGGAGTGTCGATCTGCTTGAGGGTAGGAAGGCTTTACTGAGGGATTTGGACAGACTGAATCGATGGGCTGAGGCAAGCTGTATGAGTTTCAACAAGGCCAAGTGCTGGATCCTGCATTTGGGTCACAACAACCCCATGCAACACTACAGGCTTGGGGAAGAGTGGCTGGAAAGCTGCCTGGTGGAAAAGGACCTTGGGGTGTTGGTTGACATCTGGCTGAACATGAGCCGGCAGTGTGCACAGGTGGCCAAGAAGGCCAAGGGCATCCTGGCTTGTATCAGGAATAGTGTGGCCAGCAGGAGTAGGGAGGTGATCGTGCCCCTGTACTCGGCACTGGTGAGGCCATACCTGGAGTACTGTGTTCAGATCTGGGCCCCTGACTACAGGGAGCACATTGAGGTGCTGGAGCATGTCCAGAGAAGAGCAACAAGGCTGGTGAGGGGTCTAGAGAACAAGTCTTATGAGGAGCGGCTGAGGGAGCTGGATCTGTTTAGTCTGGAGGAAGCTGAGGGCGGACCTTATTGCTGTCTACAACTGCCTGAAAGGAGACTTTAGTGAGTCAGGTGTTGGTCTCTTCTCCCAAGTAACTAGCGATAGGATGAGAGGCAATGGCTTTACGTTGGGTCACAGGAGGTTTAGATTGGATATTAAGAAAAATTTCTTTACTGTAAGAGTGGTCAGACATTGGAACAGGCTGCCCAGGAGGGTCGTGGAGTCACCATCCATGGAGGTGTTCAAAAAACCTGTAGATGTGGCACTTCAGGACATGGTATAGTAGGCATGGTGGTGGTGGGTTGACAGTTAGACTTGATGATCTTAGAGGTCTTTTCCAACCTTAATGATTCTATGATTCTGTAATTCTTAGTCCCCAGGCACTGAAATTCCTACTTTTGTGAATGCTGAACAAGCCCAAATTTTAAGTAGAAGGCAGGACACTGTTGAGCTGAGGTGGCTTTGTCATTGAAGAACCTGAAGCCCTGGCACACTTCACAGAATATCACAGAATAGTAGGGGTTGGAAGGGACCTCTGTGGGTCATCTAGTCCAACCCTCCTGCCCAAGCAGGGTCACCTACAGCAGGCTGCACAGGACCTTGTCCAGGCGGGTCTTGAATATCTCCAGAGAATGAGACTCCACAACCTCCCTGGGCAGCCTGTTCCAGTGCTCCGTCACCCTCAGAGGGAAGAAGTTCTTCCTCATGTTCAGACGGAACTCCCTATGCTTCAGTTTGTGCCCATTGCCCCTTGTCCTGTCACTGGGAACCACTGAAAAGAGCTTGGCCCCATCCTCCTGACACCCACCCTTCAGATATTTGTAGGCATTTATAAGGTCCCCTCGCAGCCTTCTCTTCTTCAGGCTGAACAAGCCCAGTTCCCTCAACCTCTCCTCGTAGGGGAGATGCTCCAGTCCCCTCACCATCCTTGTAGCCCTAATCACCATCTAATTTTTAACCCTTACAGGCTCAGGCACCTATCAGGGTAGACATATTTTTTTTTGTGGATATAATTTTTGGACTCACATTCCTGAATTCATCAAAATGGCACTCTAGTTGCCCGAATACTTTTTTCAGATCTGGCCATTTATGGCCATAATGAAATACAAATTAAAGACACAAATACTGGAAATGGGAAACACACTAAAAATAGAGTAAGACTATTAAAACTCATCATAACTGTCAGTGAATAGCTCACTTACTATATTTTAGAATTGAATTTAGACATGACAGTTGTCAAGCCACAGATTCTAGCAGTCACACGTCTGCTGTTATTACAGACTCATCTATATCCCTGAATGTTTCTGGCTTCCTGGATTTCTGGCACATGGAGTATTTAAACAAAAATATTCAAAAAGTGGGGCATTTTATGAAAGTTATTTACAAATCCTAAACGTTGATTTCTTGCTTTTTTTGTTATCTCCATATGACCCATATAATAAGATGTAATAAGGCTGATCTTGCACGTTGAGGAAAAATAGTGCATGATTCAGAATGTATTACTTTAGGAATCATCTCTTGGAAGATGTTATTCTCTTTATAAATAGGAAAATAACTTAGTCACAATGAAACAGGCATCCAGGCTTCTTTTACTAGGCATTATGGTCAGCCTTGGAAAAAAGCAATGCTGCAGCTAATAACCAGCATTCTCTAGTCTGCGGTTTCTAAACATTTACTGCATAGTGCCTTCTCTAAATTAACTTTATTAAAAGGAAGGAAGAAAACTGGAGAGCAAGACAACTTGCAAGCAAACCTCCAAATGATCATTTAGCGTGAGTAAAGTATGAGACATGAGCAAGTAACAGCATAGGTGACAGACCTTTAAAGTATTTTAGTTATCACTAAATCTGGCCACTGACATAACAAATGAACTGGCCATATTAACCTATCAGTCATTAATGTAAAACTCTTACTGTGTGCCTCAATGCCAGTTCCATCCCCACAATCTCCGTTTGCAGTACTTGGATTAACAGCAGTAATAGCTGTAGTCATCTGATCTGACAGACAGTATGAAACACAGACATTCTTTTCATCTGGGATTAAATATGTGGAGGAAATACATTATGATACAAACCAAAGATCATTAAATTTGATGTATGTGCTTCTTGGAAAAATGCTTTGTTTCGTATACAGCTATGGAAACATGATATTACCAAGAGAGACTGCTGAGTGAGAAGACAGGCACTAGTTTTCCAAGTGTTTTGCAGAAAACTAACACTTTCCTGAACAGAAGTCCCTGGACTACCTCATCCCTCCATCACCATCAAGTCTTTGGGGCTGAAGGATAGGGAGATCTATGAGTCTAGCTTGCCTCGGCCCAATAAAACCCTGGCCAAAGCCAGAAAAGTCTGAAGCCGTATGGGTTCAAAAATCTTTAATTGCTTAATTTTATTGAGTGAAAATTAAATGTAAAGTATTCAAGACAGCTAATAAATCTGGCTTATAACTTTATTGTTTTCTTAGCCAGGAAGAAATTTAAAATGAAAAAGAAGATGGCAAAAAGAAGATGGGTTTTAAATGTCCTTATTTTCCTTTGAGCTATAACTCCCTGTTCCTAAATATATTTCTGCCCTACTATCTTCCCACATATTGGATAAAAGCAGATTATTTTTAAAAACAAGCAAAGAATATTTCTGCATTTTTTAGAACTCAGTTAAGGGACAAAAGGATATCATAGAATCCATTTGGCCGTTCAAAGGCCATTCAAATAGGGAATTTCAAATATTCATGCCAACAATGGAATATACTGGTCTTAGATAACCCAAAATTGTTCATGTCAAAGTGTTTGATACAAAGTTTCATTCCAACAATGTGAGTGACAAAACAAAAAAAAAATCATAGTCCAGCAATCTGTGAACAGGACTAGACCAGTTTTGACAAATACATTATTCACAGCAAACTGTTAATTGAAGTACCACACTAGCACTCAAGTCAGTTCTGCAACAGTATTGGATGTCACAGCAAGACTTCTGCGTTTATTTTGCTGTATGACTTCTTATTTCTTTTGATTGTTTTAATACCAAGAAGTACATTATCAGGCATTACCTGATAATGCAGTCAAATATTCACAAATTATTTCAAATACAGAAAAAAAAATCTTCCTTTTTCATCAAAAATTGCATCTGAGTTTACAGGACAGATTCTCCTCACATTTATTGCACTGCAGATTCATGATTCTTCTTTCCTAGATGGAAACATTGCAGAAAACATAAGCTCATGTTACAATCTGAGTAGGGTCAGAACTCCCTTTTATTGAAACATTCTTTCTGAAACACTTGATTGTAGTGTGATACTTATCAAACTATAATTATCAACAGGGAAGAACATCCTGCATAGCACTTTCTAAATGCAGTTTGCTTAGGTAAGAGCATTAATGACAGTCTCAGCAGCACAACCTCCTGGCACGGTGCTAGGTTGGGTACATGCACAGAAGGAGACGTTTGGCTGCTCAGACAGGATTTGTGCATATCTTTGGAGTAACTTGCGTATTACTAGTGGGATGCTTATCACAGTTTGAGAACTCTGGCCCAGATCCATCTTTATATTTGGATGACACTGGTGTAAGAGTCACTTTAATCATGTCATGAGACAGAGGCAAAGGCTGTGCCTCTGACGACTGATGCCTGACTGGGCGTGCAGTCCTCGCCCGTTGCAAGTGCGAAGCAAAGTGTGCTAGCTTAAAACTTCTCTGCTGAGCTGAATAACTGCATCACTCTGGACCAGGTGTGCACCCCCATGGCTATGGGTATGGCAAAGGGGAGGCTTGTGTCAGGCAGTGAAATATTTGTGGCATAAGCATGCAAATCTTCCCTACTATGGGGAAAAATTAATAGAGGTGATAATGATCATCATCTTAGTTGTTCATATTGCTTAAAAAAAAAACTTGAGTGGGATTGTTACTGCATTTTAATTGCTATTTATGAGTTTTATTGATTTTATCCTGACATATACAGAAAACAAAACGCTAACACTCAGAAAATAATGGTTGTTAGCTGCAAACTAGGGTATATTACAGCATATTGAGAGATTTCTTTGTTAATTATTCTTTGTCTTCACCATGCTCAGGGGTCATTCATTGCTTTGTAAATTTAAAAGCTTATTGCAGACCAGTCCAAGGTTATATAACTCTCCAAATGTAATTGTCCTGTGTACAATATTAGCTAACAAGTAATTATAACTACTGGCTGCTCCCAGCTGGTAATATGCTTAGGAAATTCATACATTTGGACTTGTCAGTTTAGGTTAAACTATTTGAGAAAATGCCTGACTTAAACGAGTGCCAAAAGAGAGTGATTCAGACAAAAATAATTGTATAGGATGTGCTGGTCTTAAACAGGAATGATTTAAAATGTAAATATTTTTAAGTTCACAATTCCCATGTTAATTTGTCTCAGAATACAGATTTGAGAAAACATTACACTGATAACATTTTGATAAACTACTGAAAGCTCAACTCTCGGAGCAGATGCCAGGTGGCAGAGGAGATACATGCTTTGCATCTATTTTTAACTAAATTACTACTTTGAAGTCAATAATTGTATAGCCATCTTGGATACCAAAGGAAGCCTTTTCTTGCATCTAATCAAGCTTAATATCCACTTACTTTCAAAATAATGGAAGACTTTTCATTTAAGCAGTTCTGCCTTCAAAGAAGACTTTCTTCAGTACATTGGATAATGTTGTTTGCTTTTTTTCCTTTGAGTTTTAAAAGTGTTAGAACATTATTTTTTCTATCTATCTCCTGCATTACAACGAAAAACTGATCAATAACCCTCTAGGAAATAAGAGGCTAAATACCAAAGAAAGAAGGATCTTCGAGATGCAAAAAAGAGTAGCAGCCTGGTAACTTGAACTCCTGATGCTATGTAGACACTAAAAAAATCATTAGAGCAGGAATTTGAGAACTGAATTATTAAAATGATTAAGGTGACATTTTAGTGAAACGTCCAGTGGTGATTTTAGCCCAGAACACATAGCTCAGAAAAAGTGGAATCTGTCATGACTCTTAAGTGATTTGAGAGGCTTTTCAGCTTTGGGATGTTTAATGGGATCAGCCATCACTGCAGCAGAACAGGTAGTGCCAGAGAATAATCGCAATTAGTGCTCAGAGGCAAACACGCACCAGATCTCCCCAGGACCTCCACAGCCAGGTACACCGTTATGTCACTCAGTGACTTTACACCTCAAAGCCAGGACTTGTGTGGGCCCTCTTCCATTCTTTCACTAGCTAATTTCACCAGGATTTTAAAGCATGTTATATTTACTTGGATTTTGCTCCAAGGTAAACGGGACTGGGCCAACCGGCGAAGAGGAAACTTTAACATTTTTGCCACAAAATATGTGAGCATATGACAGCTTTATATCATGCAGTGTCATTTCTCCAGAAGGCAACCTGAGAAAGGTGGAAAGTCAATGAGAATATTAAATTTAAGAATGTGTACTCATATATTTTCATTCTTCTAGTACATGCAGAGTTGCATAGTGTCTTCTGAAATTACAAAAGTTAATTTTATGAAGTACATTTTGTGCATGAGAAAAAGTCTCCTGGTTAGTGTTGTTTATTGTCCCAAAACACCTTATTTCTTTTATCAGTTTCCCTCCCATGAGTTCAACAACATTACTTGTTGTACTATAACTCCATGTTTTTTCCAGCCCTACCTACAAAGAGTTTGGGGATTTTTGAAAGCCCTTGTGTCACATAATTCTCCTTCACATTGATTTTCAGAAGAATGAAAAATCTCCTCTGACATTTAGGGCAGTATCTTGAATAACTTCATCCCAGAAAAACCTGTCATTTTAGAATAGGCATAACTAGAGTATCAAAGTATTTTTTCCTGCTGAATTCGCTTTCTCAATCTTCAGAGACTTCACCTTTACTAAGAAAAAGAATGGAGTCAGCTGAACTACAAAAACTGCTCAGCTTTCACGGACAGGTTGATGCAAACTTGGTGGCAATGTTTACCTAAGACATTCTGGTTGTTACCAAAAAAAAAAATTTTTCGTCTGAACTATTTCCTGCTGTTTGTTTATTTGCTTGTTTTTCTTGGTGAAAATTACGAAATACGCAATTAGCTCACACTGTGCATATTTCTCTGTGGAAGTATATACGTTTCTGTATACCTCATTTGGGATAGCACTGTAGTAGTTCTATACCCATTCTTCAAGTGTTTCCTAGTTCCACTGGCTTGAACTTTCAAGTCTTCTTTCTTTCATGGACCTTCTAGTTGCTGGTTCTTGTTAAAAGACTGTAATAGAGCATTGTATCACAGAAAGGCTTTAATACACCAGAGAACATGTGCTCACACACTATGCGAGTTACTGATCCACTCAGTTTCCTAGGTATCCTCAAATTAATTGCATCCTTTGCTTTACTTTCTTCTTTAAAACATGACCAATGACAAAGTCACATCCATCTGGCTAAAGTTTTGAACCCTTTTCTAAGGATGGTCACAATCTAATTCTTGTAGTAGTCATCCAACTATTCTCCTAGTATCTTAGCTATAACTGAAACATCCTGTCACCTACTCCTCTGCCTTTCAGAAATGATCTCCAAAGGAATATGTGTAAAGGACAATCACAGCACTGCACTTTTACCTGGTTCTGATCCTGAAAATAGACCTCTATTTTTTCTGCACCCTCTTGGTCCTTGAATTCAGCCAGTTGATCTGTGCAGAGTTTATAAATTATTGTACAGCTTGCTGTGTGAAAATAATACCATTATCAGCAGGTAAGTAGACCCAACTACTTAGGCCAACATAAAATTTTTAAGTTTCCTATTTACAACAAAAAATTATTTTTAGTGGAATCAATAGAAAGAGAATTTGTAATGGGATCTTCGTCCTTTTTTAAATTCACTGCTATCCATAGAGTTTGCTAGGGTCGGTCTCTGACAAGGCTATCCCATAAATAGCTCAAAGGCAAGAGACAATTTCTATCAACATAAAATTTGTAAAGGGCAGCCAGGGAGTCATTGAATCCAGGAATAGAAGAAGATTTGAAGCTTTTAGCTGCCAAAAATATTTTGTATTCTTGGCAAGACCAGTGAAGCCACCACTGGTTCACTAATAACGTGGAAGGTGATACCTCAGTACAGTATCACTGCACAGAGTAAGATGTCTGCACTCAAAATGTGTTTTGAATATCAGAAATCTAAGAAGTGTAAGATGGCAATCTATGTGGCAAAGCATGGAGCACATTTTGCTGAGGAAACTTGCAAGTCCTGGTGATGTGGTTTGTAAGCCCACATTCACACTGATAAACTCTTACTGATGTAACCAGTCCTACCTATCCCATCAGCTACACTATCCATCTGATCATGAGTGTAGAGTTAACAGAAAAGGGATGATTACAACTTCTAAAGACACTGCTTATTTTCACTGGATGAAGGAAATTTTAAATGAATACAGGACTCTCTTTCGGCAACATCCAGTTTTCCTGAATGAGCACCTTTTCACTTTGGCTTGGTTTCACATATTACATTTTTAGCTGAGTTTGTAACCTAATTACGCAAGAGGAACACAATTAGGTATTTCACTTCAAAGGGCCAGCTATTACCTCAATACAAGGCTTCCCCAATGAGTGTTAACGTTACTAAGGACAGAATCTTGCCTTTGAAAGTCAAGAGCAAGGAAGACACATAACAGAAAGGGAGTTATTTCAATACTTAAAATAGTTTATTTGAGGTTTACTGGTATCACTGTATCTGGTACGCTCATTTCAGATAACAAAGCACATCCCCTGTCCAGTGCTTGTGGGCACCATTCTGATCTTTAGTGCAGTATGCTATGAATATTTTCTAAAATTAATGAAGCATTCTTCTCCTTCCAAAGCAGAAAAATATTCTCATACTACGAAAAGCGAGATGCATTCAGTCAAATGTTTAGAGCTTTCATCTTAATCAGTTGTTAAATAAGCATAATCTGTAGTTTTCACACTCTGCTGATTATTCCAGCTTAAAAAACAACCAACCCATTACAGCATTTGGAGAAAACACACAGTAGAAAGCCCAGGGATGGTGCCAGAAGCTGCTTTGGGTTCTGAAGCAGAGTCAGAAGCTGCCTTCTGGATTTTCAATACGTGTGAAAAAAGAGAGAGATGGAGACTACAGCAGGCTGGATTCTTTCAGCTACAACTAAAAAGAGATCTGAGTCACTCTGTACCATTTTGACTTCATGACACCCGTAGCATGCTGTCAGCCTACACAGAAGTCCAGTCTTTCATCTAAGCAAATCTAGCTGCAGCAAATGAGCCAAGTCAAGGTCACAATGTAGGTGAGAAATCTTGGATTCAAGGTCCCAGATGGAGCCTCTTTTTGGGAGGACACAGCAGATTCCTCTGGTGCTAGACAGCACATACAAACAGGAGGTAAAGTAATGCGTGAAGCTGCACTCAACACAGTTTGTGATTCAAACATAGATCAGGAGACTGCAGCTATGTTTACTCTATGGGACACAGTCTGTTCTCTGGGCTTGAAAGCAAGTGGCACAATGCACCATGTGTCTGTGTGGCCTGTGCAATCTCGCAAACAATGGCCAAGCATGGTCTAGGACAGAACAAGCTGGCACAGGCCAGAATTGTGCCGGGGAGCTTGCAGATAATGACGCAACAGTGCTCAAATTGTGCCTTGGCATGGTGATTTTATTTACTATAGCAGTAATTTGTGGGACTATCTTAGACAGTAGGAGAAACAACTCTACTAGGCTACGCAAGACAACATTACTGCTATGGGCATTGTGACATCTGAATACAACTATGAAATGTACTTGCAAGTTAAACCACAGCTGTAGTACTTGAAGTGTAAAACTTATGGAAATAAATTCCTTTGCCCATGGGAAAAATAATCTCTTACACTGTATGCTAGGTGAGAGGTAAATGACTATGTCATACTAGCGTGGGAATTGATCATTGTGTAATTGTCTGGAGGAGGCACTGGTTGGGCTAAATTTTGGGGTAGATTATGAATATATAATATTATGAATTATAGAGTGAGAACACGTTTCTGTAAATTTCTGGAGTTATCATATGGGGATACATTAATTTTCTGTTGGATTACAGTGGGAAATTCAGGCTTTGCAATAGGTTGCAGCACATTGAGGAGATTTGTGGCACCTTTCAGGAAGGTATGCTGGTGGCATGCTCTTCTGAGAATGCAGAAGAGCTATATCATTTAGATAAGTCACTGAGAACTAATTCTGAATTCTCAAGCATTTTACTAAACTAGAGGAGATTATCCCTTGTTCTGCAGATGAGTAATCGTAAATAAGAAAAGCGAGAAGGCAGTAACAATCTCTGTATCAGAGGGCATCCAAAACAAGCTCAAGTTGATTTTGATGAGTTTGTTTATGGGAATGTGGATGCTACTTCTGGAATTACAAGAAATCCATCAATAGAAGCCAGTGCACATTACCATTTCACCAGCGCAATTTCTAAGATGAATGAAACAGCACATCACAAGATGATGATGAACTATAAGCAAGACAGTACTCCTGCCTTACAGCGATTCAAAGCAAGACATATTACCTTTCTGGCCCCATGGTGACTGAAGATTATCTATTCTTTGAGGGTCAGGTAAGCTCATAGCAGTTCTTAATTCCCACTGATATTAATTGGTAATATTTCAGTTATTACCTGCAGGTGCTTAAGTAATGAGACTGTGAAGAAGAGAAACTGTCAGCTATCTGTATTGGAAAGGCTTTACCGGTGTCGAGCTAAGGAACAAAAAGGCCCGTAGCTGTCACGGTCAGTTTGTGTTCAGGAGAAGCCAGGAGTCACCCCAGCTGGACAGATCTTTGCTTCTGTGAATCAAGCCAAATGCTACAAATTGTTCACAACTGGTAACCCAATTAATTCTTGCCTGTTTTTAAATGTCATGCATTTAACCAGAAGGTGTTCAGCAAAAATGTTACTAATTCCAGTATTGACAATGAGATTCCTACTCTAACTACAAAAGTCAGATCTTCCTGTTTCTGGATGGACCTCAAAATCCTGGATTTCTTCTATACACTTCTGCTTACATTATGTATGTTATATTACACATAGAAATGATGGTGCTGCTCTAAGACATGTTAATGCTGTCTACGGTGCTTCCCTCCATGGTTGTCTTCAGACTATATTTAATCTCATGCCAAAAACCCTTAGGAAGTCAATAAAGCTGCTTCCACTTGCATTATTTACCAGCCTGTCTAAAATCAACCTGAGGAGAATTTACATGAACTAACAAAAGAAAGGGAATTAGTATAAACTTTAAATGAAACAATTAAAGTAAAAAGGAATCTGAGATTTTTAATCACATACTGAGAAGTGCAAGCAAGTAGCAGTTTTGACTGAAGCCAGAGATCAAATTTGTCAGATGTGAATGCCTCAGATTTGGCATGGATATACATATCTGGGTAAATAAACAGATGCTTATCTGATATTCAGAATCGTTGAGCATGCACAGTCCCTATTGATTCTCTGAGAGCTAAACTAATTTGGTATTTCAAAGGAAGAGATGAGATTTTTATTCAATGATTATGTGTTTGAGTAATACTATTTTAGTGCTGCTAAATTTATTGGTTTAGTATCATCAGAAGTGGTTTAAATAAGACCTCCTCACACACAGTCCCATGAGCACTAGTGTGCTGCACTATCTCAAATTAACTCCTTTTAAACAACTTTGTATTTGAATACTTACTCAGTTCCTTCATATTTGTTGTAGGGTTGCATCTGTTCTTCCAGGGTGAACATGGAGCAGGATTACTACATGACAAACTGAGCGGTTGCTTTTAAGACCTGTGTTTTACGGCATAGTTCTAGATAAAACTAAGTCAATGACATTATTAATGACACACTGTTACAGGCCTTACTCACAGTGAGCACCCAGAGGTCAGTCTGTGTATGGACTGAAGAAGCTCGGTTTTTAAGCACTAGCATTTTCAGTGAATGAAATAATAGAATAAAAATCCTAGCAAAAAAACATGTAACAACAACCCAAAAGCAACATTTCATTCCAGTAGTTATCCAGAAACCTGATTTCCTTTGCTTCATGTCAGGCACTTGGCAATATTATTGCAGTTAAGTGAACTTTATGAGAGTGATTAAAATAAAACTTCTTGGAGGAGAGGTGCAACAAGAGACTGCAGCATCCCCCATGAAGTCATTTATCTACTGTGAAAACACAGGTCTCTTGCTTTATTAAACATCTCTGTACAAGTTCCACTTGATGTCTGGGGCCAGATATTCACCTGGCACAGTTCCATGGAAATCAATGGACCCATATTGATTTACACAAGTTGAAAATCTAAACCTCTGAGTTTATTACAACATCACTAAAAGGGGTGATTAATTGTAGCATAGCATCACAATATGATAATAATTCTCAGAGACCTCTCCAGAGTGGAATAGAAATATGTTATGTCTTTCTGCAAATCATTTATTTCACGCAGGCTACCTCTTTTTCAGTTGTTTTTTTTATTATTATTTTTAAAATATAGATAGTAATCTTGTTACCATTTCAGTTTTACTCTGCAAAACACATCATGACAAGGTAGTGGTATATAGCTGCTGAAATCCTGACTGATACTGAGCCCCAGGTATGTAGTGATCCTCTTGAAGAATAGTGTGCATTCTCCATTTGACAATGTCCTACAGAACATATGGCTTTCCTGTCCTGCAGGACAGTTGAGTCTGGGCCCTGCATTCATTCCCAGGCTCTGCTACCTCTGCCCCCACCCAGGGGCTGGCTGGCTGTGCTGGTGGCCAGCCCTGATACGGTGCAGCCATCTAAGCTAGGATCAGTCTCCTGGGCAAAAAAGTGTGCAAGAGAGCCACGAGCAGCCCCATCAGGGCCTCCTCCTGCTTTGCTCATGCATTTAAGCTGTAGCTGTTGCCCTCATTCCTGGCCTGAGCTACGTTTGAGGTATGCCTGTGCCTGGCCCTCATTTGACCTGATGACTTGGCCTCAGACCTTGCCTGGGCTGTGTGCAACCCTGGTTACTCTCACCAGACCTGCCCTGCTGTCCTTGCTCAGGCGCAGTGGGATGTCCCTGTGCTGGTGAGGACACTGCCCTGCCACTTAGCTGTCACCCTGCCTCCCGACTCACTTTCCCAGGTGAGCAGCCCACTCTTGCTGCTTTCTGAGATGACCCCTTCACTCCTGCACACACGCTGCTATTGGCAGCAGGCAAAAGTGAAAGAGAATATGCTGTTCTTTTTGAAAAACAAAGATGAAGAAATGTGCTTTACAGAACCATTCTTCTTATACATTAAATTTAGCAGGAATGGTAAAAATTGAGCCTCTTCATTTTGGTTTTGCTACACAGAATTTTTTTTTACTAAGAGTTTACAATCTGAGAAGCTGAATGACAGAGAGAAAATTGCACCCAGAGCACCACAGTGCAAGCAAAACATTTCTCTGCATTTGCTTAATTTTTATTATTAAAAGTGGATATTGGCATGTTTCCCAAGCTATAGACCCATCAGCTGTCTTGCAGAAGTGTGAGACGTACTCAAGGGTTCACCACAGCCGACGGTCTCCTGCAGAGACCCTGTAGCTCACGTAGCTGCAAGGCAGTGTCCCAGCCTCTTCTCCCTACCGAGAGACACCACCTGCGAAGATGCAGAGGAGCAGAGGAGCCCCGGGCCCTGTGCTGTAAGAAGGTTTGGGCCTCTTCATGAAGCATCCCACGCAGAAGTCGCAGCAGACGACATGCTTACCCCACCGCAGTCTCACACCTGTCCTGTCACAAACTCAGCACAGGGAAATGAGCTGAGCTGGTGCAGAGGAGCAGGGATACATCCGTCACAGGATCCACCTTGCTGCGTCTCACAGGCTAGGTCAGAGAAAAAGCAGAGATCTGAATCAAGCCATCCTTGACTGGCTCATTTCCTAATTCCTTGCTTCATGGCAGATCTGGGTCAGGAGAGGGAAAATGAAAAAAGCAAAGGTAATAAACTTCACACATGAGGCTCCATTCCTGGCTGCGTAGTTTAATTCTGAAAGGACAAAGCCCAAAGCCTGCTTATAGGACTGTAAACAGTCAATAACAATATGAAGTCAAAACACTTTTAACAGACAGCTCTTAACAGAATTAAAGTGACAAATGGACAAATTCTCTTTTCACGTTTAGTACAGTGCTGCCCACTCACCTCAGCAGCAGCACTAAATGTTAATAACATGAAGAAAATTGATTCAAGTCTGACATTTTGGTGTCAAGTTTCTCAGCATGAATAGCTCCCTGAAATGGCAGTGGGCATGAGACAGATTCGTCCTAATACAGCTGCTGACATGAAATGGTGCTTGGAAGTGTTTTGGGGAGCAAGGCTGGCAGCAAGTTTTCCTTCAGAGGCACCCAGGTCCCAAGGCGTGCCAGACCCCGAGGTCTACAGTTCCGCAGCTCATTAAGCATTTCAAACACCCAGCAGTTCTCTGAATTGTGGTCTTTTCAGTACATCAATTTTTTTCTATAATTATATTGATTTTAGCAGATTGCAGTGTCCTTCTGTTGATTATCAACTACATACAGCAAAAACTTGGAGTGTGAGGGGAAAAACAAACTCATTGCTCTCCAGCATGTTATTTTATACCATTAGACCTTTCATAGGACAAAACAGAGACTTCAGAGCTAAGAACATACGAAAATATTACGGTTATTACAAAAATAAACAGAAGCTAAGTTTCTAAATGAATATAAGCCTTACATTTATCACCCAGCAAAAAAAGACCACTAGATTCTCTGGAGCACCAGCTCTGTAATTACATGCCCGTTTATTTTCAGTGTGCGGAGGGTGTAATTGCCTGTGCCCAGCTTTATCTTTGGGTCATCACAACGGACCAACCATGCCGCGTGCCGGCACCTGCCATCTGCAGGCTGTCCTCCCACACCAGAGACCTGAACGCTAGCCCACTCTGCTTCCTAAATCCCGTCTTCATAAGGCAGAGAGCTACTAAAATCTGCTCCATTAATTAGGGGCTGTCATACAACCTCTAGCACACTGGCAGCATAACCCCTATCCTATTTCTTCCCCATGTAGATAAGCTATGATTCCTCCCTACACTTTCATTTTACAAAGCATTTCAGTAATCTTGTTGATGAATCTTGCTAGAGGTAGGACATCTGCATTGGTGTAAATGCACTGAAGTCAATGCAGCTGGATATTATAGCACCAGTAATCTCATTCATGGTGGGGAGAAGAGAAGGGGTACCATTTTAGGCCTATACAAAGGGCAAAAATAATTTACACAACAGTTAGAAGCTTGAAATGGAATGTTTGGGGACCTACCACATAACTTTGCACTTCTTTGTGTTTGGAAATCTCCTTTCTCTGCACCTCAGTAGACACCTTGGCAGGACTTATTAAAGTGACTTGCCAGCTTAATAAAAATGTGTAGCTTCAAAACTTAATTTAAAATCTGTTCAGGTAGTTGTTACCCTCACTAAAAATCAATGGACCAAATCTCATACATCTCATATATATATCACCAGAATTCCACTTCAATCCAAGATTTGCCTTAATGTGAGGAAGGCATTTGCCCAGTGGGAATGTTCCTTCAAGTAATCACTGCATGCTTAGGCCTATCCTTGTTAAGACTCCTCAATCACTCAGCAATGTCAACTTAATTAATTTATTTCCTTTCAAAATTTTTTCCCCATCTGTGAAAGAATTCATGGAACAAGTAAGAAAAAACTACTGCAAATCATTAACCTGTAAAGATAAGTGTCTTCCCCTCATTTCTTCCCCTCCTCATCTCTAAGCTGACAGCTGTGAATTAGCAAGACTATCTAGCATCTCTGAAGTTTTAGACTCTGTCTTAAACGTGGTGTCCATCAAGTGCTTTGGAGGTTAAGGAGCCGAGCACCTAGGGAGATATTGTGGTAAAAAGAAGTAAAGCAAGGCCAGCAGTGGAGGAGCGGAGGGAAGTAATCACAAAAGACTAACTTCAGTTCTGGGGACACTTGACCTGCTTCTCTAAACTTCTTTATAATGAATGGAGGATAATTATGGAGCAGATAGGTCAAAGCAGAATCCTAACTTTAGGCTGTCTGAAACTGCATCCCCAAGGGAACTTCTCTCTCCATCATAGACTTCCACAGCTCCAGTGTCCATGTTTTAGAAAGGGATATTTTTAAAGTAGACTGTGTGCTGAAGGGACACATAAAAATCGTTTAAAGACTGGAGAAAATGCCTGTCTTTGAGCTTGGTCTGTTTATTGTATCAGAAAAGAAGACTGAGACATGACTAGATTAAGGTGTGTAAGTGCTTTCATGAGTGAAAAATACTGGGTACTAAAGGGGACTCTAATTTAGCAGAGAAATGCATAACAGAAACCAATTGGCTGGAAACAGAAGCCAGACAATTCAAATTTGAAATTAAGCACACACTTATAACAGTGAGAGTGAATAGCTACTGCAACAGTCTATGAAGGAAAACAGTAGATTCTTACTTTATTCAGTTTTTCAACTCAGGACTAGACGCTAGGCTGAAATAAAAGTTTTAGTGAAACTATGGGTCTCAATGCAGCGTTACAGTCTGATACTTAATGGTCTGTGATACTCAGGAGATTAGACAGTCTAATGGTCCCTCTTAACCTTCAACACTACAAAGCTCAACTCTATGAATCTGTATCAGTCTCTAGGGATTCAGATGTAGGCTTTGTGTAAAAATCTCACCCCCAAATTATTTAACTCAACAGTTTTGATAACTTCTGATATCTTTCAAAACTGACTGATTTCTGAAAGATTTCTGGCCATTACATCACTTCGGCTGAGAAATGAAGAGCTGAATATAAGCTGAATATAATTGCTATTTGTAGCAATAAATGTTTATTAACAATGGGTCTGTTTTCTATTCTGTTATACCAGTTCTTAAAATCAATAAGATGGCTGTAATTTTATGGCATAAATTACCGTATTTATAGTCATAAATATGGCATTTAGCAGCTGCAATTCACCTAGAAATCAAGCTAGGGATGGAGAGGATATGATGTTCATTCATATCATTAACATCACCATAATACTGTGAAGTGAGTAAGTATTATTACACTGATTTCACAGATATTTTCCCATCTAAGTAGCTTGTTCAAAGCTATATATATATTAAAAAAAAATAAGACAATGGCAAAAAGTGTGTTAAAACTCATATGGGAAAACCCTGGCCCTCTTGAAGTCATTTGCAGATTTGGGGGAACTGAACTTTCAACACGGTTTGTAGCTCAGCTGAAACCTAAATCTTAGGCACAGTGAAATGTTTTCGTTCGGTTTGTATCTGACCTGAAAACTTATGCCAAAAGAAGTATAATGATCATTCCAGGTTTATTTATTTTCTCCTTTTTCTGCACTGTCTTGTTTGATGGTCACACTGAATTATCAGATGGAAAAATTCTTTACTCTCTGCCCACGTTATAATATTTTTACTGTATTTCCCATGATGGTAAAGTGAACTGAGATTAAATTCTGCTGACAGAAACATGCTGACAGAAACCCGCAAGAAAAATACACAGAGAGAATGAAATCAGGCCTTTATTCTGAATACTACAGTTGACTTTAGATGTATTTTTCAGCTAAGTGATCTGATGTTAAGATTCTCTTTGTACTCAGAAAAAAAAAACCAAACATAAAAATGAAGATGTCTCATGAATTAAAAGTGACTAAAGCTAAATGAGAAGTACCTGAATGATTTTTTGTGAAAAACATCAATTCTATAATTTGTAAGAGTTCTTACCTCTGTTTACTTGAAACTCATACCAGGCAATTGGGGGGTTATTCCCACAAATTGACATAGACATTAAATAGGTTTTGAGCTGTTTAAGAGATTTCCAACTCAATAATTTTGTCTAGCTTTGGCTTGAACTCTTGAGGGGAAGGATGAAGACAACTGAATGTAACACTGTGATTCAACCCCATCTTTTTCTACTATATGGCTGCACCCTCTCTGCTTGCAGACACTCTTGCACTGCCCACACACCTGCATGGCTTTTCCTCACCTTCACATTGAAAAGGAGAAATGGGCAGGAAGCAATCACAAAACCATGGTCTCCACCCATTGGCCAGTGAAGACCTCCCCTACCCTGGCCCTTAATTTCACAGATTTCCTTCCCTTAGACCAGGATCCTAGTGCCTTCCCTTCAAAGGAAAAACTGCAGTAGGTGAGAGGTATTATTCCTTGATTCAACAGGTTGCAAAGCTTGCTCAGGACTCTCAAAGCAGGAATTATATTCCCATCACTTTTACAGCAACTCCTAACTGACTTCTTCTGTGCCTTTTCAGTCAAGAACTACGCCGATTATCTGGGGCTTAGCAAAGTCAGCAGCAGTTTCCATTTCAGTCACTTGCAAGCCATCTGAAGTCTCCCTTTCAAAAGAAATGCTGTTATGCAGAAAAGTGACTTACATCACCCAGAAGAAAGAGATGCTTTGCCTTGATTTTCCTGCAAGGTCATTGTGTAATGGTTTCCTACATTTGCAGTACTTTCCTTATATATAACAGAAATTATTTTGCTAGAACATATCCTTCTTCTTCAGGGACTTTTTGCAATATTTCTCCAAGCTATCCCTTTACCTCAGGTGCACAGGAGGGTATTATTCGAGTCCTCAGATGGACAATACACTCTACAAAATATGTCACACAGGAAACTGTGGAAGTTGAGACTAAGCAATGCAGTGAGTTAGAAAATACCCACAAGGAGAGGACGTTAGCAGGAATGACACTTTCCTTCTGGCTGCAATACAGGATAAGGATGTGGATGTGATAAAACTTAGATAATGTTCTTCCCAGTCCAAAAAAGAAGTGTAGATCAAATTTAAAAATCAGCACCCACCGTATAAATTAACAGTACGACAGAGAGAGAAAATAGAGTAAAATCAAACCCATACTGTGATGTCAGCTGGAAGTATATGGAGAGCATCCATCTGCACATTTGTAAAATACAAAATTAAATGGGCTATAAATCTCTTGCCTTTACTTTTCCAGCATCATATGACTACAATTCTCTAAAGCAGGTGGATAAACAAGTCTTTACCTTTGTTAAACTTTTTAGCAGTCCTAATGCTAGTGGAGTCCTTACAAGCCCTGAAAGGACAATACAAAAAGGAATTCAGGTCACCAATGACAAGCTGCACATCCATCTGGGCTATTGGTGATAGGGTTGATGCTTACCAGCCCATAAACAGAACAATCAACACAACAAGGCAGTCTCTTTTTTACTGCTTACTACTGAGAAGGTGGGCAGCTATAATCCCCTACATGTCTTCTGTAAATCCAAACCTGCCTGGTAACACCAAAAGAAGTACTGACAAAAATGTAATAGCTCCCTTCCCAAAAATCCAGAACCTAAAACTGGTCAAGCAAAGGCCAAATTGCAGTAAAACATGAACACTCTTAAGAACATAAGTCTTTTTAGTCACAGAAAAAGATGCATCACTGGAGCATGATCCAGGTATGATGAAAGTTACAAAGCAGTTAAATGTTTCTGTATCTAGAATAACCATATACACCCACAAGATTTAGACCAAATATAACAAAAAACAAGTTTTTCTTAAGAAACTAGGAAAAGTCCAGCAACCACGATTACAGGCTTAGCAGTGCCAACAAAGTCATTCAGTATGTAAATGAACCCATCAAACCTGTATGAATATTCAAGTACTACAATGAAAGGCATTGAGTACAGGAAGGCACCTTCACAAGCCACTTCACTTTCTGTCTGAAGGACCTCCTTTGAGAAGGCAAGGGCACTGAGACCTGTTCAGCAGAACTGTACTCAAGAGAAAACCAAAGTATCTGTTACTGTAAATGAGGGTCAAAGGCTGCATAAGTTCACATACACCCTGATAGTTCAATGAATTTTTGAGAATGTCCTTAGCAAACTTGTAATTTCTTCACCACTGAGATTTCACCCATGACTTTGAGGCCATTATTTCTTAGTATTAGTAATAAAGTGCAAGAAAACTAGGCTTCTTAAGAAAAACATCTAAAGATTATAAATTGTCAGCATTTCCTGAGTCTGTGAGGAAAACCTCTGAAACGCTAAGTGGAAACACAGCATAGTAGACATATGTGAATGCACAGCATAGAAACATTCAAGATCCCCACTCTCCACAACTGCTTGACTGAAGCATACAGAGGTGACAGAGCCAGACTTTACTTAGAGGTACACAGCAACAGGATGAGAGGCAATGGACGCATGTTGGAAGACTTTTCTTCAGATGGAGGTGAAGGCTTAGAACAGTTCATTGGTAAAACAACCTCCCCTGATTTTCAGCACTGCAAATGACAGCAAAATAAAATCAGGCAGATCCTTCCACAACAAAAGTAGTTAACTTCAGGCTGAGAACTTAGAGAAATTTCTTTCTGATGATACAAAGACAAGGTGAATGGTGGCACCTTAGCAAATTGTGACATGCAGAAACAAACTCCACAACTCACAGAGAGTTATAAAGCAGGTACATTGTATTACGGCGCCAGGCGCAAGGGGGATCGCTCCTCTTAACTTGCACATCAAGTCACAAAGCATGCACCTATTTATTACAAAGTTTATCTAAGTGGGATGGATTATTACAATTACTTCTGGGAATTCATTGTCATACTCCGCCCCTCTTTAGCACTTGTGCAGTGTCATCTGGTGGTCCTCTGTGGGGGTCTTCTCGATGAAGGCTCGTAGTCTTCCTCGCTGTGTACATTTCACCTTTGGCCCAAAACTGCTGAGTTGTTTGTGTTGGCTGAGCTCCAAGCTGCCAAACCAGTTTCAGCTAGAGGGGGGTTTCTTATAGACAATAGGGTTCTGGTTATCAGTCCTTATCAGTCCCTGTCTCTTTTACCTGTCTCGCACCAGTCCTTGTTATCTACATTTGAGCTCACAGCAGTCCTTATTAGCAAGATTACAAAGAACAGGACCAAACTAAATGTCAGAGGTTTAATCCTTGCCTCGATATGGCTGCAAAGCTATATAACAAAATCAAAACAAAATTAAAGTAAAATCGAACTAAATGTCTATTTCTCATATCAAGTTGTTGAATCAGTGAAATAACCTACATTTTTTTAATGAAAAGCATAGCCAGTTACTTAAGCAAAAACAAAATACTTGGAAAATGTCTCTATTAATGTGAACAAGTATCATGGAGAACACACACAGTGGGGTGAATAAGCAGCTGAGAGCACCCACTGTAATCCCTACAGCCCTGAGAACCACCTGTCACACAGGGAAAAGAAAATTCAGTTCTCACTACACAAGCACAGACCATTGATACCCTTACAACTGTACCCAGTGGTTGAAGTGGAACTGTTGAGCTGCTCTTGTGGAAACTGTGACCACAGCTACAGCTGATGCCTTCCCAGTGCTGCAGGTGGGCATGCCGACAGGGCCAATGCCACACGAGCCCACTTGACCACTCCCCTTATGTTCTTACCTAAGAAGAAATGTGATATATGACATCCAAACAGCAGAATGTTGTAGAAACATCTGTAACTACACTTTCAGCTTCTATGGATGACGCTTGTCATGCACAGTTAGGTAATTTCATTTGAAAGAGGTGTTGGAGGTCATATCAGGATGTTCTTTCTTTCTCCTTTTGTCTCTACTCACGTGTATGTGTAAAGGTATGTCCATTCTAAGCTGAAGCGTTGTGACTTAAGGATGGTTTTGAAAAGCCTTGCTAGAAATGTTTGTCTCATTTTACCCTATCTAATGTGAGTCTTCATTTGGGAAAACAGGTTAAACATAGACAAAACTAGAAAAAGCTTTTCTTAACAATAAGAAGATGGTAAATACACCTACACAGTGCCAAACACATTCACATTACTCTCCTATTATGATTTATGCAAAAGCACCCTTCTCAAAGCATGTTTTCTTAAAGTGAACTTTAGCTTTGGCTCTGTGAGCTGCCTGAAGAACAGACCGTGATTTCTAGCAGCATGAACCTGGTTAGGTTACATGTCATATAACCAAATTGCTTTTGATTTTTGAAATGTGCAGACTGCCTTTGCTGAACGACCTGTTGGCATGAGAATGCAAATATAAGGTGTATTAAATATGCTAGTTATATGAAAGAGAATGACATAATTGTTATATTTGTACATGAAGGCACAGAGGTGAATGTGAATTTCATTCTCCAGAGTGATCAGTTAGTATTTTGCAGACAAAATGTGACCCAAAACATTAAGATCAATTTATTTTCCATTTCAGAATAGAAAGCTATCATCAAACACCCAAATAAATTGTAAATAGCACCCTTTAAAACAATTTTAACTTTTCTTATGAATCTTATAGGATGAGTGAGATGATAAACTGTTTTAGAATTCATTTTGCTTTCCACTGTCAAGTGTTCTTCTCAAATGACAACATGTAACACATGCAATTTCATCCTGCAGTAATCTGTGGTAGATCTGATGACATATTGCCTGTCCTCAGTAAACTTTCTGTCAAACTCTTCTGGCAAGCATGATTTTCATGAAGCCACCAAGAAGGGAGACTTCAAGTGCTTCAGGCCCAGTCATAAGACAGCCTGGTTGGAAAGACAGCTTTGGGCTATGCCATCCGGACAATGACCAAGGCCACCATGCAGCTAAAGGAGCTCCAATGAAGCAGAACAGGAAGGTCCTGGCAGCAGATTTTCTCTAGTTAGCATTAACTTTTTATTCTCATTTCAAATTCCAACCAATCTATTTCCATGTTACCAAGGACCAGTGCCTGAAATACAAGCTTCAAAGCTACAAGTCTGTAGATCTTCGTAGCAGAACTAATAGTAAACTAGATGCCTCTTCCTCTTAGACCAACTCCTTATGCTAAGAGCAATGGGATGTTTCTTCATTCATGCCCAGGAGGCAAGGAAAGTTGCTGCTTTTTAAATAGCTTTATCAAATTATGTTCATCAGCACGTGGCTATGTTGCTTCAGAAATTGTTCCAGCTTGTGCATATTTTCCTTTGTATCTGAATGTCATCAAGGATGCTCTCCAGAAATTAGTCTGTATGGCTATTGGTCCTTCACATCCTCCTTCTAAATTCACTTCTGGTGAGCGCCTTGTAGAAATCATGCAACCACTAAAGGTGAGGCTGTGCAGTAGCGAAGAGAAACAGATGTTATTTATTTATTAAAACAAATTTCCAGATGGTTCAAGATCACCACAGCGTGCAAACAGCCAACCTAAATGACTGCTTGCTGATATCATCATCACCCTCCAGTTTCCTTCTGCCATCACCTAGCATGTGTTACGCCTCCTTGCTTCAGCTTGTGTCCAAGCATTATATGTTATTTGAGATATGAACTTTGGCTGCTTATAAGGTTTCTAGAAACCTTTGGAACAAAACCAGTAAGGCAAAAATGGTAACAATGGATCACCAAATCAGAATAAAACTGTCCCTATGACCAGAAACACAAAAGTCTAACCAATCTGATAGTATACACCTATTACTTTTGAAATTGCTTAAGAATGAAGTAGCTATGCTTTTAACGAAAATATGTAATTTCTCATAAATATCTAACCCTAAGAAGAAGGGAAAAGTCAAGTTAATGCATTAGTCACAGCCTGTTGTTCACACAGCATATTTCCACACAGCAACAGCTTCTTAGTCTCCAGAAAGAATTTTCTTCTGCCTCCAGCTGATAATGAAACACACTACACAAAACATATTAATTTCCTTCACAGAACAGCATAAAGCCTCACCTACAGCCTCAGCAAAATAACAAGTACTCAGCCCTGAGATGTTTGCCAAGATTAGTTGTGCAGTGTATCACACCTGTTACAGTATAAGACCCCAGCAGACATTTTGCATTGTAGTGTGAAGAAGACCTGCATGTAGTTAGTGTCCATGGAAGATATAAAGCCTCAGCACCTTGTCAAGTGCAGATCCAAAAGGAAACTGAGTGTAGCAAGATCCCTGACTCAGTTTCTTGCATCCCCATTTTCCCCATCAGATATAAACCACCATAACTCAGTCAGGTTCACACTGTTCTAAGAAGACCCTGAGCGTGGGGATCCTGTTTACCTCAGTGACCCTTGTTGCATGCAGTGTTGGGACGTCCTGAGAAGGCATGACTTCTTCAATGCTGAGTGCATGAGATGATTGACATAAGGACTAATCAGATGATAGACAGTTTTAGACTTGCATGCCCCAACCATCTCTGGTAAAGGCAAACATTTACCGCAGCACATTCAAGAACCTTCATAATGCCTATACCTCCATACGATCATGGACGTAATGCAAATTCAGGACCAAATGTGACCAGGTTTCATGCTTAAAATGTTGTATTGATCCACCTGATCCTATCCATTGTACTTTTACAGGTATAAAATGTTGCTGTTTTTCAGACTAGTGCCACTATAGTTTGCCTTGGGACAGGATATTTGAATACTTAGAAGTCCACTGAAAACTGGTACAGGTATTCCTATGCCCTGGTGTGGTACACACTTTAAAAGCACACAGTAAATAGTTTCAACCTGTTAAAAGGGTGAAAATTATCTCTGAAGATATATTTCAGTGTTGAAATCTTTAGCCTATTACTCAAGATAATGATATAGAGCACACTTATTCTTTATTTTCCTACTGCTGCATTAAGTGGTGGAAGATCATTCAGAGGAGCTACTTCTCTGAAACTGTCAGACAGCAAGCAATTATAGATGGCTTAGACAGATGGGATTCTGCCCCTACTATGCAAGATCCTTATTATCTCACATACAAACCTCCATGAGGAACAAATGAAAAACTGGGAAGAATAAGAGCTGTCTTTAATAGGTGCATTTGTGTAGGTCATTCTGGGCCTACACCTACGTAATTGTGGCCTCGCTGCTCTAAAACAAGGATAAGCCAGCTCATTAGTGGCATTGGAGTACTCAGTCACTGAAACACGACCACATCTACATATGATGCCAAAAATATGTGAAAATGTTATTAGCACCCTCAGTGAGAGCAGAATGTTAACTTTTCCCCACATAGCAGGATAGCCTAAAGACATAAAGTGTGAAAAACAGCTAGTGTGTTGCTCAGGCAGTGCATGGCCAGTTCAGCATAGTCATCATTCAGGTCATTGTAAGCAGAAATTAAAGAGACCATTGGTAGCACTTCCCATCTTTAGTTCTGGAGGATATTACTTCATATAATGGGTTCCCATTTCTTATTTGCACCCATTAATCGTACTCATGCCTGAGGGCTGAAAAGGAAGCATCAATGAACATGAAAGCGCTCCAGCAGACTTTGTCAGACAAGAGACCAAAAGGGGACTCAACAGTCGCATGCTGGAGATGCTCAGAATGTCCCACTTTGACCTCCTGGAAAATATGCTTGCTATGAAGTAGTGCCCTCCTTTTTGATATATGGGCTTTGTATTTCCACAGATCATTTTGTATGTAAGTATTTGAGCTAGCTGAATCACTCCCAGCCTACACTGTACATTTTCAAAGGGACTATAACCACAGAGAAAGAAAATTACAACCTTTATCTTTATTGGAAGTACTGTATCTGGCTCTAGTTAGTTAGCTAAGTGAATACATGAATGAGTGTACAAACAACTGGAAATGACATTTCAGTTATTTTTGCTAGCTTGGAAGCTGTTAATCTTGTAATTAAAGGGTTTGAGATTTGAAATTCTATTACAGTATTTCTGACAATGAAATATTTCCACAATAGCTCTGGGACTGGAACTCAGGCAGGTAAGAACCATCTTGATCATTTTCTCGCCAGTCAAAGAGACTCGAGCCAGGACCAGTGTGCCCTCAAGCACTCATCGCAAGTAATTACCCTGTAGAGGGAACACAGCCAGAGAAATGTTACAGCATTTCTAGTATTACTTTTTTGGATTAAGTAATAAATATTTAAGAGGGTAAAGCTAGCCCACATGAAATGACAGATGAACACAGACCAAAACCCCACCTACTCAATCATGCACCTTAAGGCCTCTTCTACCTGAAATAAACAGCGAAAATAATTCCATTCCCCACCACTGTGGGCTCTTATTTCCCTAAACTAAGTTAAGCTCTCCTTCAAAGCTAAACTCTGTTTTATAAAAGTTTCTGGTCTATTTCTTTCAGAAATAAAAGGAGTGAGATCAAAACAACATCAGACAGCACAACACAGGGTGGTTTCCGTTGTAGAGGTAAGGGTGCTTCTCAACCTTTTTCAGTTTGCAGCTCTCCAGGCCTGTCTGAGAGAATTGTGGTTCTCTGCATAATAGAGTTAATCCTCCCGACCACAAAATCACATTTCTTAAGACGCTTTTGCACAGAATTTGAAGGTAATTCAGTCTCCCAAAGATTCAGACTCTGGAGTGAAAATCAACAAATCTGTTCTTTTTCCGTTGCCTTGTCATGCTTAGTCCCTCACTCACTGCCCACTCAGCTGGTAATACTCTCTCATACTAAATTTTCTGCCAGAAAATCTGTAAAAATAGGTGGTAAAGAACAAACAATGAACTGTGAGGCAGTTTTAAAAATCTCATTTTATATCTAAGAAGTTCACTTCCAACGATGCCACTATTTGATCTTTCACTGCACTTTTCCTTAATGCAGGGAAGCAAGATGAAGTTTAAATGGACAGGTATGGTACAGATCTTGGGAAATATTTAGATTCTTCAAAGTTCTTTGTAGTTATTCTATTATTACTCTGTTTTTGATAACCTGTCAAAGCTCTGCAAACAAAAAATGGTGATTTTGAGGGTTAGCTGGATATTATAGTATATCCTTAGTCCTAGCTTTACACAGATTTCAAAACAAATTTTGTTTTGCATGTAGCAATAATAAGAAAGATCTTCAAATTCCCAAACATTATTCGTAAGTTAATCTGCTCCATTTAGATCAAAAGCCGGTTTTATTAACATTTTTTAAAATATTGACAAAATTATTGGTCATCTGTGAAAATAATCCATGGAAGGCACAAATTCCACAGATTTTAAAAAACATCTTATTTATTTGTATATTCATAGTCCAGCAAGGGCAATCTACATATTTGCTCTATCTGAACTCCTTCAGGTCTTGACACAACAGTGAGGAAACCTGTGTGCATTGACAGTGTTTCTAAAATACCAACACCTCAGGCAATCCCCTGAATGCAGTTTACCCCCATCTGAACTGTGACAGATTTAACCTTTCATGAATCAGAGGTGCATATGTCAATATTTCAAACATCTGCTTTTCATTTTGCAACTTCTGCTTCTTTAAAAGCACCTGTCATATAATCTGCTCCAGTTTTATACCATAATTATTGCCTCTTTTTTTCATGCATCTGCAACCAAAGATAACTTTTTTACAGACACAAAAAGTCTTCTACTATTATAGAAACACACCCTAAGAAATAAGATACTGAAGAATAGTCTTCTTGTCTGTTTGCTACTATTGTTGCTTTATTCTAGAAGATTCTGTGGAAGATCTTACTTCAAATATATATTCTTTAAGGAATCAGAACATGGCTTTCACATAGACTGATATCTCTGACTAGAACATTATGAGGAAATTCAGGAGCAGTAAATCCAGAAATGCAATCATATGACTTATTTCTAACAGACTGTTAAATGTGGTATAGCAAATGTGCTGATAAAGATATGCAGTATAACTATAAAGTTCTGGAAAGCCAGAAATTTGTTTGACTTTGACTCTACCCCACAAAGGCAAATGCACACCTCTTTTGAGAGATCCAGTGAAGCCCACAGAGAAAATCTGAGTGCTTAGAGGCAGACTCTACAGCTCATTTTTATAAAAAAGGACACCTTAGAGACTCTTGCCCTCAGATGTGTTGATTGAAAGACACGTTAAACAGAGAACTTGGTTACTCCTTGAAAAACATAACCTTACAAGATGAGACTGAAAGAGCTTCAGTGAGAAAAAATTTCATCTCTTTAATCTGTTAGAGGTAGGCAGGATTGATTCTGGGGGTGAGGTTAATCAATCAGGATGTAATGGTAACTGCTAAGTCATTTCTGAGCATAGAAGAACACTGGGACATTGATCAGATTCTTTTTTCTCAGGGCAAAATTCCTGTCTCCTCATAAAACAAAAGTTAAGAAATTGCCAGATGTCACTTAAGATATTTTCCAGTTTCAGGCTTCTAACCTGGACTCAAATCTCTGGGATCAGCCTGTTCATCCCTGTAACGCTATCTGCCTGTATAAGGTCAGCGGGTGCTCAGCATAGCACACCTTCTCCCAGAGTGCCTGTCATGGCCAGCGCTGTCTCCTTGAGCTGTCCTACAAGGTCACCACTCTCTCATCCTGATCCTGTCTCAGGGCCCTCTGCAGCAATACACAGCCAAAAATAAAAGCCGCTAAAAAATACCAGATACTTGTTTTTATCATAAAGAAACTAATAGTAAATTTTGACAAGTAGGTACCAGATTTTATATATCATTTTCTACTTCTTCTTGTATTTCTGGGTTTCTTTTCTTGTGTTTTTTGTTTTAAAATTTTTTATTTTTAGTCTAGCCTTCTTACTGGCAAAGACTAAGTTTTTTCACAAGAGACCTTCCAGGTCCTGAGCAGGCTCAAGTCATCTGGGTGTTACAGTAGTCCTAGAATTATAGAGTTGCTTACGTTGAAAAAGATCTTTAAGATCATCGAGTCCAACCATAACATAAATATTATACAATAGTTTTTATCTCCTTATGCCCACAGGAGTGAATCTTGGCCTAGACATTTCCCTTGTAGAAAAGTTCTTGAAAATGTATTGCAACTGCAATCCATATTTACTTAGTTCTCCCCCACCAATATCGTATGATGTATAGAACTAAATAAAGTTTGAGGGTTTTTCTATATTCTTAATATCATACTGTGTAATCCTAAAGCTGGTATGTGCTGGGAATGGTCTAATAAATTGTTTACTGTACATCAGAGCAACTGTGGAGAAAATGTAACATTTTCAAGTTAGTTCCATGGAAATTTTCTTAAAAATTTAAGACTAAAGACACCAGAAATAACATTAAAAAATACATCAATGAGCTGATGTGAAGTCATTTTTTTCCAAACAATCAACACCACTGCTGAAGTCCAGTGCACATGCTAAAAATTATGTTTTTTCTCACAAACTATAGTCGTATCTATTTCATTAAAACTAGTTTAAAAAATATTTTATATAACCTGATGGAAACTTCTTGGCGGGTGCTCTTGCAGTGGTTCAGATACATTTTATAATTTTTACTTGTAAGTCTACAAGTTCAGGCAAACCAACATCATCTGACCTAATTTGAATTTGGACTCCACAGAGGAATTGTACCAAGCCACTCAAACTACTCATTTCAGACATAAAAGGGTGCAGCTTTGTGCACAGATATGACCTAAGGTGCCTAGAATTTTAGTCAGGACTTTAACCCACAGCCTCCTAAGAATTAATTTTCATGAGCTCCATATGCCAGGAGAATTTGCTGTAAGATCTCTCTCCAATTGAGAGGCCAGAGGGAAAGGTACCCCAGTGGTTTGGATCTACTGCTTAAGGCTTATTTTTTTATCTCATTCTGTACAGACAACCATGACAGTAAGTCTGATCCAGAGTGCAGCACAGTTCTCATCTGTACTACTCAGATCCAAAACTTTATTCAGGTCTTAAGGCATTTTTTTCGTGTAACTTTAAATATTTAGAATATATTGAAGACTTAATAATGAGAATAACAGGAGTTAATATGAGATAAGCAAAGAGATTTCAATTCAGCTAGAGAAGAAAGTTCTTAGCTCCAACTGACAAAAGCTGGATGCAGCCTTATTACTGGTGGCATTAACTCATCAAAACAGAAGAGACCCTGAAATTTCTATTGACCTGCTACTAAATCCAGGAATATTAATACATGCAGAAATAAAAAGAACATGAGCTGAAATTCAAATTATTTCTGACATTCACGAAAAGTCTAGTCATAATACCTTATCAGGAAAGGAAGAGTTTGCATTCTATCGAGAATCGATGCAAAAAGTTTGCCCTTACAGAGGACCTCATTTAAATTATTATTTTTTATTATTATATTAAACCTGTTGCTTATAACTTAAACTTCACTGTATTTTTATCTCTATACTTTTTTGAAATTGTATGCTTATAGTTTCAAATTCAGTGATCAAACTGAAAAAAGGAAAAATGCTAAATAACACATAGCTCAATAGATGAAAAATGTTTGCCATATTTCTATTGCAAAAACAAACTTCTGCAGAAAAAAAATAATGTACAAAAAACTGTTCGGAAGTACAAAAACTTCCATTTTAAACATGAATACTTGTAAACACTGAGACACCAAACAAGAATGTTGTGTGTTGCTCCAGTATTACAACAGCATTACTACAAGCCCTGAGAAAGTTGAGTTCCATATGCATAAAGCTAGTTGACATTTTTAGTAACACTTTGTTCAGAGAGCATTTCCATTTCAACTGGGAAATTTCACAGCCTAATGTTTAATATTTCCACTAAATTTTAGGCCAAATGAGGTGGAAGAAAAGCTGTGGAAACTGTCAATTTATAGAAAGCATAACATGTCAAGTCTGCTCCCAGTAGCAACCTTGCGATTTTCCCTTCCCGCTCAAAACAGAGTCAGTCCCTGAGTAGATGGGATTTTCTCTCAAAGGTCACTCTACTTTTCTGAAAGAAAAGGTGACAAGCAAAAAAAGACATGGGGACAGACAGATTTTCACTTCTTTCATTTTAATTCATCCCTAAAGTTTCTGTCCAGTGGTATAGAAACTGGAGGATTTGACCTTTCTCAAGTGGTCACAGAGGAGAAGTAGACAAGGGGTAGGTTTCAACAGATGTAACTGTGGTCCTCCTGGGCTTACCAAGCTCCTTGCTGAAAAGGCCAATTTGGAAAAAAAGAGAAACAGGAAGAATCAAAATCAGATACACTTAGAAGCATTTCACAGTGGCAGTTCCTGGTATATGCTACCATAACACTAACAACTCCTCAATTGCAGAATAATAATGTAGGAATTAATTTAGATTTTTCCCTATGAAAGTTAGTTGCCTAGTGTAGCTAGTCACTTACGCTGTTCTTTAGTCACTGGAAGGACACATGCACTTCCCAAAATGATTGTATCCATCACAAATAGGTGTTCAAAGCATGCGGGATGAATCACCTCAGGCAACTCCAGCAGGGACTCCACTATGATGGGCCATCAAGATGCCTCGGGGACTCCAACGGTGGTCATCAGCACTTTTCATCTCTTCTCAGGGAATCTAAAAAGTCTACACTAGACACTCTACTCTTTAGGCAGCTAATAGATGAAATGGAGCCCGCTCTTCATCCGATACTCAGTGGATACATCTTTCATGTAGTGATTCCCCTAGGAACACTAAAAATACACTCGAATGCAGGAGGTCTCCTGGAGGGACAGTCAGTCCTATTCTCCTTCCAAGTTTCCTTATTACACCCCTAGTTCCGGCCCTGTATGCACAAAAAGACAGGCAGGCAGTGCTAAGGGCAAGGGACAGAGGTCACTACAATGACCCTGCATACCAGTAATACCCAAAGGGACCAGATCCCAATTGAGGGCACTGCTGGGAGCTTATCTGTCCCCTGTACACTTTACAGTTACGAGGCAGCGGGATGAAGTTTCCTTTCTTTTTTCCACTCCAAGCCACACAACAGCACATAACAGCCTTGGCATTCACATGAAGTAACTGAGCTCAGATTGCCACCAGCAGCTCTTCTGTTTCTGTGCCATCTCTGTTTTCCTGTCACCTCTAGCACTCTGGCCAAGGACAAAGGCTTATTGTTTGATTCCACCACTGCCTCAAAGACTTCAGCTGGATCAATTGTCATGATAATGAGTAGGTGGTGGCAACAAGTTACAGAAAGAATTTCATGTTTCCACCACTGAGCACTGGCTGTTATTAGTAATAATTAAAACACTTCTTTGGAAGCTAATCTCTCTGTCCAGCAGAAAGCTTTTGCCCAGAACTTTTAACAATCGTGTCCAGCTTGGCTTCCTATGAGCCTTTTAAGAATTGACATGCTTAGAGGAACCTGCATTACTGGATTAAAAGTCCTGCATTAGAATAGCAAGCGTCTATTCTACCTATTCTGGAAGTATGTGGGACCTTTATGTACAAGATACAAAGTACCTTTATTGGCAAGATAGCTTACACTGTGGCATTTCCACAGTGTAAACGCTTACAGAACGCCCTGAGAAACTTGTGAGGTAAATCTAACAAGGCTAAGGAAAGGTTACAAGCAGACAGAATAAGCACAGGGAAGTAATGAAATAACAGAGGTCAGCAAGAGAGAGCCATAACAAGAGGCATAGCACGAGCAGCCACAGTTAAAAGGGAGGGAGTTCAAAGTGCTGCAAATATCTAAGCAGCAGGAAACACCTAAGAGGTGGCTGAGTTTGAGAGTGGCATTTTTTTTATTTGCCTAGGTCTTGGGGAAAAAAAATTATCAGATCTCAATTTATAGAAACATTTCACTATGGGATAAATCTGCATTTTGGGTGAAGAAGAAAATGGAGGCAAGGGGGAACTGTCACAACTGAGTACAACAAGCACTACAGTGAGTGAACGGTCATCCTACTTAGGCTGTGCGGGGAGTCCTAATAGAGACAAATAGCACTGCTGCCTGGCATGATACATGAAAAATAGCTCCAGCATTTCACTGAATCATAACAGTTCACCTAATGTAATGACTGCAGAGAAAAGTTATCTGATCTAAGTGAGCATTTTATCTATGTGGGATCTTTTTTCACTCCAAAACCTGTCAGAATCACCAGCCACCTGAATCCCAGACCCTCTTCGAGTTGGATAACCAAGCGTTATAAGCATCTTGCCTGTCCTTTGTGTTCAACATGAAAAAGTGCCTTGCCCAAAAAACAAGGAAAGTGCCAATCTTGCAAGTCAAACCAAGCTTGACTTAATTTAAGGGTTTTCAATAGGCTTTTGATCAGTTGCAGGTTTAACCCTACGTATCTTTCACAAGCACTTTTAGGACAGAAGTGGTGAATCAACTGCATTCCTTTCAAACACATCTAGCTCAGTCCCTGCACCAGGATGGAAAGAGTAGATTCTCTTCTTCTGTCCAAAGAACATAAGAAAAGAAATCCCTCAGCATGGTTACCATATAGGTCTATCCAGTGGTCTGCAAGAACAGCTTCATTTCACCACGGGTCAGTTTTTGTGTCACAGCAATTCCAGCCATTGAGAGTCTGCACAATGGTGGAAAATACAATCTTTGTAAAAATTCCTTAAATGAAATATATAGATAAGTTAATAGAAGACACACCATTTAAAGAGTACTCAGGGGCTTCTCTCTTTTTTTGTGTGTTGGAAAATTAGTCATATTATCCTCCTTCAAAATATCCAAGCTGCTGGTTTTCCTTTAACAGCAGTTCTACAGGTATAATGAACTGAATCAGTTCATGAAGTTACGACTGTTCCCCTGGGAAAACAGCGGAAATTACACACCAATTAAAAACTTTCAATGTGTTCACCTAATAGCAAAATATTACAGCAGCCTACACAGCCCAGTAGTGTTCCATATATAAAAATAGCTTTCCAGAAATAACTACTCTGCTGTATTGGACTACTGAATTTCCCAGAGGACCAGTTACTGTTGTTTTATATGTTAACACATTTGCTGTAGAGTGAAAGTACTGAACCTGAATACATTAGCAGTAGTTTGCTTATTGCCTACAAATGGCATTTAAGCAACAGTAATACTGCTTTAGACTTGAAAGGCTTTTGTTTTTGAAATTCTGGCAAGTTGTCGAAATAATTCTGTGCTCCATTTCCAGTGCATAAATCTCAACACAGTGAGTATATATTCTCAGTCAAATTGCTGTGAGGGGAGGAAGCCTTGCAGTTGTCTGAATGCAATGAGTTTGGCAAGATAGCTCTATTATTGTACTTTTTAATCTGACATTTTTTTCACTGCTCAGTAAGAGCAAATAATCAGCACAGAAAGTGATTCCAAAATGTAAATTAGGGTGTCTGATGTAGGGATCCGGTGCATATGAAAACTCTTGTATCAAAAACATTTCCCTTTCTAGTTCACTGCTGGCAATCAAACCTTTGAAATTAAAGAACTGCTTTTCTAATCTTGGTGGTATTTTAGTGTTTCTTTTAAGAATGTAGCACATGGGCACACACATATCATACAACTTTGTTCAGAGGTTGCAGTTTCTATTAAATTTAATTACTTCTTTCTAGGGTATACTGAAAGCAAGGGCAGTGTCTATTAAATACCTTGCTACAAAAACATGCATGTTAAAGATGTCTCGCAGAGGTGTGGCTACAAAATAAAGTCTTTTATGAAGGCACAGCACTACTAAATGAAAATACATGGAATATGACTACTGTTGAGGTATCTCAATGGTAACAGTTTAGACTTTTAGCCTAATGAATCCTATATTCAAAACAGTGAAGACCACAGATGCTTCAATCACTGCATCTTGAAAGTGTCATTAGAATTATTCTAATGAGGGTGTTATGAGTTCAGGATCTGCAGGGTCAAAACTTTTAAGTAACATTGACAGGCATTGCTTGAAATTTCATTCAGTCCTCTTCAATATTTTTTCTGGCATATGAATTTCAGGTTATGGTATTTAAACAAAATGGCATTACGAATAGGAGTTAAGTACATAATGTTAAAAGTTCAGAATAACTGATGCTTAATCATTGATTTGTAGAAAAGAGAGTAGTTAGTGTGGATGTAACATAACTGAAGTATACATGCTAGAAAGGATAAAAGTATTTTGCTCAATAAATATGGAAGAGCGGATCAGTGTATTCACAGAGATTCACTGAACTTAGTAAAGATTCCCATATAGATCTGATTGCAGAAGTTGAGTTCCAGTTCCTGCTTTGACATAGTGCCATGTGATACAGTGAAAAGATTTGACCCCTCTCCAATAAGTTATAGGAATCCCCATAGATCCTGGAATACTGACTTTGTTGTAGCTATGTACAGACAGTATTATTATTTATTATTTGCATTATGGTAGCTGCCATCCAGGACCAGGGCTTCAGTGAGCTAGTCGTTATAGAGACGTTTACAGAACTCACAGTGCTCATGAGAGGCAGTATATCAGAAGAGACAAGCATGACTGGGAAGGATGACATTACAAATAAGCAAATTGAGCAGGGAAGTCTGCTGAAGTCACACTCTTTGCTTCTGTGTGTAAAGTTACAATCATCCTAAAGTATATTTCAAAACAGGGTTCTGTATTAGCAAGGAAGGAGACATCTCTACACAACAGAAGCTTGTAAGTATTCTTGTTTAAGCGAAGTGCATGCCATTTCTAAGATTTTTTGACATTTCTGCACACCTTTCATGTTTATATGGAGGGTTTTTTTCTAAACTCATTTCAGTTTTAACAGATTGTGATATATATTTAGGTCATGGACAGAATGAATCAGTCATAGTCACCTGAATTAATTCTTCTATGTGGCACTATCATTTTCCTTGATTTATTATCATTACATGTATGACAGTTTTGAAAAGAAAGCAACATTGGATTAACGAGAGCAACAAATACCAAGCACTATATATGAAACAGGCATCTATATCCTATTTATGTTTAATAAGAAAGTAGATGTTGAACTGCAAGATATTTTGCCTTGAACTGAACATTGCTTCTAGGAACATCTGATCATGATCATGATCTTGAAAGATAGGCATTTGCCCTGAATATAGGACGAAGCAAAAAGGATGTCTTTCAAGTGAAACAACAGCATGCTTCTGTAACAAAATTGTCAGCAATAAGGACTAGAACCATGCAAAGAGTGGAGCTCTGCATTTGGTAATTTGTCAGCACACAGCAAAAATTTTAAACTTGAGAATTTTATTTATTAGAAATAGTAATGCTTTTTGACTGTATTTTCAGCTATGCCTTAAGATGGTTAAAGGAGTTCAGGCTAAAACCCCACATTTAAATTCTCTGAAGTATTAGCTTGATAGTAAAATTTTGATGCAGAACATAATTTCTGAAGTTAGCACATTAAATCAATAGAGTAACCCTGTATCTTCAATCCAGGCTCTAAGGTACCAGTATAACTTTGACCTGATCTGAATTCTGCAGGTTTTGCCAAACACCAGCTCCTATAAACAATTTCGAGTATGATCGTAGAACCTACTACCATCTTAGCTATGAAAACTAAAAATCAAGCTTCATAGGTATTTAAAAATGGCTTTACTGCAAGCAGTGAAGCTGAAGTTATCCAAATCACTAAAAGTGCCATTTTTAGATTCTGTCCTTTACCTCTTCTTTCAGATGTCACAATTATGCTTCATACAATATAGAAACTTCAATAATAGGTTTGTTTTAACTGTCTCCATAGCTACAGAAATTTTTTCACCCTGCAAATTTATGACATCAAAGACTTCTGTACAGACAGAAAAATAAGAAAAATGGAGGGAAAAGGAAAAGAAAGTCAAACAGTACTTGGCAATGTTTCTGATTTTACAGTGAAACTCATTATATTAGATAGCTGAGCTCTAACCGTAACTCCTTGGTTATATGAAAATCCTAGCTTTCCTATTTTTATTTCAATAAAAAAAAAGATAAAACATCTGTGCTGTTAACTTCCTATTTGTGTAAAAATGATTGAAAATACATCCCTGAAAGGCTCAGGTCCTGCATGTCCTTCAAAATAACTCCAAGTATTTTTCACAATCCTATTGCTTTAAAGCTAAGGCCATAGTGAGAAAGGAACTAAGTTTTGGAGCAAAAACCAAGGCTGACCTCAGTATTTCAGCGACATCCCAGGACTTGGGTGTTTGAAAACATAGAAAATTACGAAGTAGGAAGACCCACTCTGTTCTCCGACACAGAAAAGGCTCAGGTTTTTGCTTCCTTGCTATGTCTTCACTAAAGACAAAATCTACCAGAAATTTACTGATGGGTTATGCACAAAATAGTTCTTACGAATATTCCTGTTGCAGTATCTACAGCAAAGCTGAAAATTTTTCTAAAACTACTTGTACATATGAAGCAATACAGGAAACTTAGTCTTAGAGCTTCAGCTTCAATATTATTGATGTAACTACAAGACCTGCACATTCTCCAGACATCTTAACAAGAATATGATTGCAAATGCACTTGAATTTCAAGGTAAAAGGCACAAAACACATATTGAAAGTGATTAACTAATACAACTGTATTCAACAAACAATACAGTAACACAGTATCTGCAGGTAAGTGGAAATTCCGATAAAGATGTGTTTTGCTATGGGCTCACTCAGTACATGAGGAAGAACTCCAAAATTCCAGCCTTCCTAACACTGATAATAATAATGTTTTAAAAAAGCATAAGTAGCTGCTAATTCAAATAATGAAGATAAAAGACACCTGATTTTAAAACAATACTTTCTTCTACATCAGATTTTTCTTTCTAGAATGGTTTCTACAGCTAGTTGAACCACAATTCATATAAGTATCTACTGACACAAGGCTGAGAAGTTTTGAATAGGAAGACCAGATTACATGTTTTGCACTCAACAAAGCTGTGTAAATATTTCCAGAATGGACAATTTTGAAAACTGAAATGCTGCTAAAGGTTCTATAAGCACTATGCTATATAAGTGGTAAGTTTCTACTTCTAGAAATGGAAACATATCCCGTCACACTAAATACTATTAGCACTGTTACTCAGAGGTTGCATCAAGGAAATATTTCTTGAGATCAGTAGTAAATTAAATCAAAGAAAACTCGCAAGTGAGTTTTTTAAAGAGATCTTGGCCCTTGTCACGTTTAGAATGGGAGCAGAGAATTCTTTTTGAGAGTCCCTCCGAGGCACAGAGCTGCCTGGAACTTTACCAGCGTGCTGAATTGGACAACTTCTCGTGAATAAACAAAAAGCCATTTCTTTTGACTCTTGAGCAAAACATATTAGAGAAGCATTCAGACTTCCTGCATAACTACAGTGTTAGGTAATTATCATACATTGGTCACTAGTTCATTTCTAAGTATTTCCAGGAACAAACACCTACCAGGATTGGCCTAAAACTTGAAGGAAGTAGATCAGGTAAATGATTTTCTGTGGTTCTGTGATCATTGTCGTATAGGATCATAGCCAAAGGAAACATCTATTCATTTCTTGGAGATTCTTGTACAGGCTTCCCCATAAATTTGAATACCATCTATTTGCTGAAATGTAACAAGAACCTCAAGATCTTTAGTGATATCAAACCACTGTTATTTTTATGGCCCTAAAAACTGATATCTAAATCAATTACTTAGATCAGAGTAGAATAGCATCTTCAGCACTGGCTAAACCTCATCTGAATCACTTTCAGCCACATCCATCTCTGCTATAACTTAATTGATAGGAATTTTTCTACAGCTGGAATGCATATGGGTCTTAGAATAGCACCTGAATTTAAATGCACATAGCTTTACATTTTGTACTATTCTTAATCCAGTACTAGACAACGAAGGAAATGACAAGAAGAATTATTGTCAGGTTTGCCAGTCTTTTGGTGGCAAAATTGCTGGCTGGGGAGAGAAATCTTTTCAAATGTGACTAAGGGCAGAGAGCACTACTGCAAAGACAGTTTCCAGCTTTTAGTAATTGAAGGACTTAGCTGGAAGGAGACATAACACTTCTATCCTTGGACTTTTTCCTTATATGTATGCCAAATAATGCGGTATGGGATCTGAAAAAGTAATCCAGAAACAAGTAGCAGGTTCCAAATCCAGTCTAGTTGGAATCACTTACTATTTTATCTTTGTGATTATTAACTGTATTGAATTTACATACCCCTGTACTGAATCTACATACATCAGCTCCGAGTCTCACATGAGCATTCCTGTTGCATTTCCACTTCCTTCTCTTGTTGATGCTTGTCTGTCACGGGTCTCACAGAAGACTCTCTGTTACTTACTAAAGACTCAGACTGGCTTATCAAGTCTATTAGTGATAACTTTGAACTCTCTCTGCACTTGAGAATGTGCATGGCCTATCCAGAAACTTTTTCATATGTTTCACTACCTTTGCCAGCCTCTCATTGGTTTTACTAAGAGTGCTGGAGTCAGGTGTGAACCAACAAATGTTTTTCAACAAATGCTTTTCTCCACTTCTTTTCCACTCTGGGTCTGTACTCAGACTGTTTTATAAATTCTCAGGTGTATCCTGCTGCTATTGCCCTCTGTGGAAGTATTGTCATCTACTTCCCTGCACCACACTACCAGTTCTATAACTGAGAGTTTCTGTGGGGGGAGAATATTTTATTGTTAGCAAATACAACTTCCTCACATAGTTCAAAACCAAGCTAGGAATTAGCAAATAACAAATATTTAATTCTTGCTATAACTCCTTGTCCTCTTCATAGGGTCACCACTAATAGCCATTTACTGTTTCTTACAACAAAAAAAAAATGCAAAAATTGTTTCCCAGAACTGCTGACCATTTGCTTTTAGGAAATGTCACAAAAGATGAGTTCCCACTTTTAGAGTAGAAACTTAAAAGTAACTCTATACTGCTTTTTGTCTCTAAAATTAATAAATCCTAAATTCTGCCAGGAAAAGAATTAATAATGTGACTTCTTTTCAAGTCCCTCTAGATTGCCATGTTGTTGGCTGGTTGGCCCAACATCACAGCATTTTGCTACAATTTTAAGCCTGCCATTTTACTCATTCCATGCAGCATAGGAGCCTACCATTGCCTCCTCCAGTAAAATCTTTTCCTCAGTGGACTTCTGGCACCAGCAAGTTGGAGATACACAAGTGCTGTAACGGAAAACATCTGTTTCATTTGATAGGAAAAAAGAGGAAAACTAATTTATATGAAGATCCTCTTGAAACTTTGAACTGCAAAATAATATTTGTGTTCTGTTGAGAATTGCAGCAATCTTCTATTCTTTGCATTTATTTGAGATCTTAAACACTCATGTGATACATAAAGCATTTAAGTAAAATTCCTGTTGACATGATATTTCATTTACTAGGAAGACATGTTTGTCAAGAAAGAGGATTACAGAATTTTTTCATTTCACTTCTCTATTTAACAGATATGTTATCACTGGTGCAAGAACAATTTCAAAGAGAAGGGTGGAATTCAGCTTATCACAGATGTAAGCAAGCTCCAGGAGGAAAATATAAATATCATAACAGAAGAAAGCATTTAAATGGTGCTAGATTAAAGCAATTGAGAATGTATGAGAGCAGGGAAACATCGGGGACTGGATATGAGAAAATTGAACCCAACTGGAAATACAGACAAAGGGATTCAACCACGAAGGTAATGGGAGACAGATAAGAGAATTTTCTGGCAGCATTTCAGAGACTGGATTCTAAAAGGGCAGAAATTGCTGTAACGTGGGACCACAATAGGCCCTTGTAGTAAGGGTAATGAAGAATGTAGGGAAATTTTTATGACTAATCAAGTGTAACACAGAATTCAAATGCTTTGGCAGAGTTCACTTTGCAGTTAAATTACAATCCTCATACATCCTAGGGAAGCTTGAGTATTGCCTTCAAGCAGATATAAAAGCATATATTTTATTTGTTGTGAATCTTCAACATTAAGATTTTATTTAACAATTCACATAACCATTAACCTTTTCATTATTCAGAGAAAAATATTACTTTCCAATTTACTTTAAAAAATGTCACAAATGCAAATGGTGGATCCATAACTAATATGAGTATGTGTATCCACAACTAATATGAGTATGTGTGTGCATCAGAAATTTCTGAGGACTGCCCTGAAAAACATTTGAGAACCAAGCAACCATATAACTGAAGGCTTACACAAGGCATGCAGATTACAAGAAGTCATGCAACACTATACTGCAAGAAAATGACTCATAAGTAGTCCATAAGCAACATTACAATAAAATAATATCAATTAGTGAGAAAAATCAAAACTTATTCACACAGAAAAATAAGTTTACCGAGTAACTTGCAGCAGTCTAGTAGGTTGTCTGTTTGTATGTATTCGCTTTAATGAAAAACTAACATCTCTACCTTTTCTTTCTTCTTTATGAGGGACAAACATAGCTGCAAATCTTTCCACAACAGATTTTTTTGAGGGCCCAGCAGCAGGAGCAAATGCCCAAGAGAGAGAGGTGGGAGTCCACAGTGACTCATCGCTACAACACACAGAAATGTGAGGTGGATCAAGAGAATACAGAAGAAAGAAAGGTAAGAGAGCTTGCAGCTTCTAGACAGGCAGTATCACAGGCAGTGGCAACGTGAGATGGAGAGGAGATAATCAGTAAAGCAGAATACCCCATAGCATCGTTCAGAGTTCTTGAATAAGCTGATAACAATGACCTGCACAAAGAGCAGAAGCATGAACACATGAATGAGGGGTGTTCTAAATAAACAGCAAAATAACATAGGCAAAAAATGCAGAAAAGATTCAGTTTAAGATCTGCTTACCAAGACATCATGAAAGCATTATTAAAAGAAAGCACATTATATTTCATTAGGAGTAAGCAGAGGGAAAACATAGATCTTCTTTTAAGAAAGAGTATGAGTAAAAGTCAAAATATTTACTACATTATTGGTATGAGCCTTTGGACAAAAAGATTAATAGCAACCATACATGTAATGCAAACTTTATAATAGGGTAGCTCAGGCCAGCAGAGGAAAGAACAGGTTACAGAATACTTAGAACAATGAGACATATTCAATACAGTAAATGGGATGGATTTCAACCCACAGTTTTAACGGAAGTAGCAACAGTGATACCTGAATCATTTGCAATTAATCATGTAAAAGAACTTGAGAGGAGAGAGACAGAGGGGACAGTAAGCACTGGAACACTGGAGAACAGTAAACATAGTCTTTTTACTTCAGAATGAGGAAAAAGTAGAACTGTACATAATGAACCTAGAAAGACACTCTAGAAAAGTATTAAACAATGATTTCATTAACCCCTGAAGGAAATAGGATAGCAAACATCTCAAAAGGAAGTACAAAGGCATACCCTGTCAAAATCATCTCATCTTCTCTGACAGTGTAGAGTCGATAGAGAAAGCAAAAGATATTTCGTATCTTTACTACGGAAATGCACTGCAGCTAAAGTTATCTTGCAATGGTGAAAAGACTGGACAAAAATATCCTGATCAAAGTGTAGCGTTCAGTAGTTTCTGGCTGTGTTTGGTGGCTGCATCTATCAAACGCTTTTCTAAGCCTGTTGTGGGTTGTCACTAATAGCTTGAACACTGGAGGAGAGGGCACTCAAAAAATCTGCACTAACAGCAAGCCGGGTGAGTAGGAAGCGCATTAGGAAAGGCAACAACCTTCAGAATTGTTTTGCTTAATTGAAGAAGCAATCTGAAGTTAGTAAGACAAAATAAAACTAAAAAGGAAAAAAAAAGACAAAATGGAGACTAACTTGGCTAGGAAGGAGCTCTGCAGAAAAAGCTTGGGGCTAATAGTGGGTTGTAAGTATAATAGGAGGCTAAAAGTAAAATAAATATTTTAACCTAAGGTAGAACAGTCATGCCATTGTAAGGGAAAATCCTGCTCTCCTGCTGACACATCCTCTTCCCTTCTGCAATGGAAAAACATTGGTACAGCTATCATGTAAGCCATATCAAAGAAGCAATGCATGTGACAAATTGACAAATAACTTTGTTTGGCAGATTACTTTTCAGCTCAGAGGAGAGAGATGCGGACAGAGAAGGAGGGAGGCTGCAGTAGGACTGACTTACTCCACGTTAATATTTCTTCACATTTTAAGCTGGGTTCACAGCGTGACACTTTTTCTAAAAAGTGATGTGGAATGTCCTGAGAGGAACACTGGATGTAGGACAACAGAGACAGCAAGTCCAACTAGTGAGCAGTTCAGGAAAGCACAGGATGGCCCGTCTAAGAAAGGAGCAGATGGTGTGGAAGGAGTCCAGAAGAGAGCAGGGAAGATAAGAGTGTTGAAAGGACCAAGGATCTTCTAGCGTTGATGGGGTTGGGGCTGAATCAGCATCTTACAGTTTTGGTATGCTGGATCCTATTTCAAGTTCCTCATGTTACTTCTAGGCATGTAATTTATAATTTCAAAATGTTCTGGTGTTTTTTTTTTAATACATTCATTTTTTAATTTACAAAATTTACAAAAACTATACACATGCTTTATCATGTTCTGCTGTCTCCATTCTACGTAACATAGCAATGTCCACCAACTGTCTAGGTAGTTACATTACAGTAGTCTGCAGAAATAACTTAATCTTATACACATTTCTTCATTTCCTGGACGTTTTTGCAAAGGTTTCAAGATAAAAAAACTAATCACTTCTCTACAGAATTTAAGCTATTTTCAAATCAGGCTATTTTAAATTTTTTTGAACAACAGAGGTGCTGGCAGAACTTCCATAACCAAGATTTGAAAATGACAGAGTTTAACAGCAGTTACCAGAAGTAACCAGCAGAGTTCCCAGAAAGCTTTAGGGAAGACAGTGATAAGGACAGAATTGTGACTTTTCCACTTTTGCAGGCACTAAAAGTAGATTCAAAAGGCTATTGAAATAATGGCTCCAAAATTGCACTGAAAGGTAGTCTACTACCACCAAATGAACTTCTTGGGTAAAAAATCACTAGCAGCTGCCTGGAAAGATATTACTGTGAAACTTCTGTAATTAATTTTTAGTTCGCTGTTCTTAATCCGTTTGGAGGACATATGGGAAAGACAAAAAGAAGGAGAAGGCCTTTGACATGGTCCCCCACAACATCCTTCTCTCTAAGTTAGAGAGATATGGATTTGATGGATGGACTGTTTGGTGAATGAGGAACTGGTTGGATGGTCACATCCAGAGGGCAGTGATCAATGGCTCAACGTCCAGATGGAGATTGGTGATAAGTGGTGTCCCTCAGGGGTCCACACTGGGACCAGTACTGTTTAATATCTTCATCAATGACATAGCCGGATTGAGTGCACCCTCAGCAAGTCTGCAGGTGGCACCAAGCTGAGTGGTGCAGTTGACATGTCTGAGAGATGGGATGTCATCCAGAGAGACCTGGAAAAACTGGAGAAGTGGGTCCATGTGAGGTTCAAGAAGGCCAAGTGCAGGGTTCTGTACCTAGGTCAGGGCAACCCTAGGTATCAATACCGGCTGGAGGATTAAGGGATGGAGAGCAGCCTTAAAGAGAAGTACTTGGGTGTACTGACAGATGAAAAGCTTGACATGAGCTGACAACGTGCACTCACAGCCCAGAAGGCTAACCGTATCCTGGGCTGCATCAAAAGAAGCATGGCCAGTAGGTTGAGGGAGGGGATTCTGCCCCTCTACCCTGCTCTGGTGAGACCCCATCTGGAGTCCTGCATCCAGCTTTGGCGCCCTCAGCACAAGAAGGACATGGACCTGTTGGAGCAGGTCCAGAGGAGGCCACAAAAATGATCAGAGGGCTGGAATACCTCTCCTACAAGGAAAGGCTGAGAGACTTGGGGCTATTCAACCTGGAGAAGAGAGGGCTCCGGGCAGACCTTATAGCAGCCTTTCAGTACTTAAAGGGGGCTTATAAGTAAGATGGGGACAGACTTTTTAGTAAGGCCTGTTGTGATAGGACAAGGGGTAACGGTTTTAAACTAAAAGAGGGTAGATTTAGACTGGGTATAAGGAAACAATTTTTTGCCCTGAGGGTGGTGAAACACTGGAATGGGTTGCCCAGAGAGGTGGTAGATGGCCCATCTCTGGAAACATTCAAGGCCAGATTGGATGGGGCTCTGAGCAATTTGATGTAGTGGTAGATGTCCCTGCTCATTGCAGGGGAGTTGGACTAGATGACCCTTAAAGATCCCTTCCAATTCAAACTATTCTATGATTCTATGAGAATGCTATAGGACCTCCTATGGCTGAGATGTGGCAGAGAGGGCTGGGAGGAGCCATTTTGGGTCTTGGGAAAGGCCATCCTGTCATCTCCTCATGAATACTGCAAAAACTGGATTGATTCACATAAGGATCACATACAAGTTACCAACGATTCTGAAATGAAAATGAAGTGGCTGAATGCTATGGAAGAGATGCCCTTCAAATGCCACTGTTTTAACAGTACTTGGACATTAAGATTCGGGTATGCTAAGACTAAAGTACAACCTTTTCATACTTCACAATGAAGTAACTGAAAAACATTTAAGAAAAACATTATAGAATAAGTAGAAAGTGCATGTGAAATAATAATTTAATACTTCAGTATTTTATGCCAGTCTGCATGCAGAAATTCTTGACCCCTGGTTCCAATTTCACAGTTTATATCACTATGATCCGAAGTTTTGCATAGCAGGGTGGAAAGAAAACCTAGTTTCCCAAATTTGTTGATTCAAAAATCTTTACCTTACAGAGATTAATCGAGTTGCAGAGCAACTTAACTTTTACTTTGACCCAGCTCTTTTCAAATGAACTAATTCACTCTTTTTTTTTTTTTTTTTTTTTTTTTTTTGCAGCTAATAGCAATTTTTTCCCTCTTTAGATTTTTGGATAGGTACTCAGTAAGTTTGTATTTTCATAGTGTATGCAAGAATCAGCACCGCATCTCTAGTAACAAACAACCAACTTCAGTTTATCTCATTAAATATTTTATTAGATCTTGCCTATCTTCTGAATTTCTTTCCTAAGTGTATAGAACTGATTTCAAACCTTTAGTGCTTACATAAGACACCAAAAAACAGATGAAATCGTCAATTTGTGCAATACTCCAGATGTATGGAATGAATGGACTCTGACATCCCAGGAGCACAGAATTCTAGTTTTAGTCATCCTTAACTGCTTTTTTTCATTTCATCAGTCTTTAAAAAATAAAATAAAAATCTACTAACATTGACCTCAGAAATGTCCTCTACGGATCACATGAACATTCTGAAATTTTCTAAAATTTTAAGATACTGCCTTACATTCACTATATCCTATGACTATTCACAATAAATTTTAATTCTTCTTTCCACATGATCAGTAACCACTTCTTCTGGGGTGGTAAGCAATCAAGGTGTTCACATAAAATGTGTCAGCAGTCATAAGTAAATGGACGCCTAGCTTTACCAGTTAGTCTTTATTATACCTCTAAGCATGAGAGAGACTGTGAGGTGGTTCAGAAATGTTCAAATCAACTGCACACCTCTCTGGTCATCTGCTGAAAGAAGCTCTTACTATCTTTTCCTCTTACATACTCTGCTAAAGAAAAAAAAATCCATACTCCCAACCTTTGGCTAATTTTAAAAGACAACATGCCATAATGGAATTACTTCTCTACTCATGATCTCAGCATCCCACTTCAGCATAACACAGTTATGTTCAACTTACTGGCTTTGATGGCTAAAATTCTGGGAAATTTGCACTCTCCTTTTTGAGGGGGAAAAAAAAGGAAAGAAAAAAATAAGAGAAGAAAAGAAAGGCTTATGAGATCCCCTAAGGAAAAGAGACAGAAAAATAGTGAATCACATCTCCCACTTTACTACAAAGTGCAGTGGATAAGTATATTTCAAGCGTTCAGTCTCCAACAGCCATTTCTGTGATTTTAACCTCAAAGTGCGGGAAAAGTAACTTCGGTGATGCCAAATATAAAACGCGTGCTCAATCACAGAAGATAGTTCAATGCTTTTTCAGCTATTGTTGACAAATCTGCAAATCTGCAACAAGCTATTCTGCTGGCAAATGTTTGGGCTGGATCAATAATTACCATTGTACTAATGCTTTGCTTAGATGGAAGCAGAATGACAGGTCATTCTTGCCTCTTTAATTAAGAAAACAGCGAAAGAAATCGAAGGAAAACCAGAAGTCTTATTAATTATAAATATTTATCAAGCTGGCGATTACCATAATACTGTCAAGTTTTATAATAGTATTAAATATTCTCACTGGAGGGTCACTGAGGTTTCGGAGACCTGTTAATAGGGAGGAAGGTCTCTCATCCTTCTCCACCCCAAAACCTTTAGCTGCCCGGGTCATTTCACTGTGGGTGCCCTGTCTTCAAGGGTAAATGAAGCTACTTGAAGGGAGCTACATTGCAACGTGCCCACAGACCCCAGAAACCCCTGTGCTCCCCACTGCGAGCACCAAGCACCCATGGCCTTGCTAGCCAGAGAGCTCTGCTCCGCCATTTTGTGCTGGTGCTTTCTCTCTGCGGGAGCAGCGAGGAGAGCTGGGAAAGCACGGAGGGAAGAAAGGCGTGAAAGCACAACATGGCAGCTAATAACTTTTTGCACTAAAAGAAGGTTGCCTCAGCTCTGTGCAGGTAGTTCATGGGTCCACTTTCCCTTTAGTAAAGGGAGTGCGAGTGATTTTGAGTCAGCAATTCTGCATCATTTCTTTGTGACTGCTTTGAGCTGAGCCGGAAAAAGTAAAATGTAGTTCAAATGCTCATGAGTTTGCAATGGTGTCCAGGTCCCAAGGGCAGTAACTACATCAGCAGCAAAAGGAAGGCTAGGGACAATGTGGGGCTGCTACTGAATGAGGCGGGTGTCCTGGTGACGGAGGATGCAGAGAAGGCAGAGCTACTGAATGCCTTCTTTGCTTCAGTCTTCAGTGTCAAGGCAGGCCCTCAGGAATCCCAGGCCCCGGAGGTAAGAGAAGAGGCCCACAGAGAGGATGACTTTCCCTTGATCAAGGAGGACTGTGTGAGGGATCGCTTAAGCGATCTGGACGTCCACAAATCCATGGGCCCCGATGGAATGCACCCACGAGTGCTGAGGGAGCTGGCGGATGTCATTGCTGAGCCACTCTCCATCATCTTTGAGAGGTCCTGGAGGACAGGAGAGGTGCCCGAGGACTGGAGAAAGGCCAATGTCACTCCAATCTTCAAAAAGGGCAAGAAGGAGGACCCAGGGAACTACAGGCCGGTCAGCCTCACCTCCATCCCAGGAAAGGTGATGGAGCAGCTTATGCTGGAGGTCGTCAATAAGCAAGTGGAAGAAAAGAAGGTTATCAGGAGTAGTCAGCATGGATTCACCAAGGGGAAATCATGCCTGACCAATCTGATAGCTTTCTACGATGACATGACTGGCTGGGTAGATGAAGGGAGAGCCGCAGATGTTGTCTACCTAGACTTCAGCAAGGCTTTCGACACAGTCTCCCATAACATTCTCGTAAGTAAGCTCAGGAAGTATGGGCTGGATGAGTGGTCGGTGAGGTGGATTGAGAACTGGCTGAATGGCAGAACTCAGAGGGTTGTCATCAGTCTAGTTGGAGGCCGGTAACTAGTGGTGTCCCCCAAGGGTCAGTACTGGGCCCAGTCTTGTTTAACTTCTTCATCAACGACCTGGATGAGAGTTAGATTGTACCCTCAGCAAGTTTGCTAATGACACCAAACTGGGAGGTGTGGTGGATACACCAGAAGGCTGTGCTGCCATTCAGCATGACCTGGACAGGCTGGAAAGCTGGGCAGAGAGGAACCTGATGAGGTTCAACAAGGGCAAATGCAGGGTCCTGCACCTGGGGAGGAACAACCCCATGCACCAGTACAGGCTTGGGGCAGACTTGCTGGAGAGCAGCTGTGCGGAGAGGGGCCTGGGTGTCCTGGTGGACGACAGGTTAACCATGAGCCAGCAGTGTGTCCTGGCTGCCAAGAAAGCCAATGGCATTCTGGGATGCATCAAGAGGAGTGTGGCCAGCGGGTCAAGGGAGGTTCTCCTTCCCCTCTACACTGCCCTAGTGAGGCCTCATCTGGAGTACTGTGTCCAGTTCTGGGCTCCCCAGTTCAAGAAAGATGAAGAGCTACTGGACAGAGTCCAGCGGAGGGCTACAAGGATGGTGAGGGGACTGGAACATCTCTCCTACGAGGAGAGGTTGAGGGAACTGGGCTTGTTCAGCCTGAAGAAGGGAAGGCTGCGAGGGGACCTAATAAATGCTTATAAATATCTGAAGGGTGGGTGTCAGGAGGATGGGGCCAAGCTCTTTTCAGTGGTGCCTAGCGACAGGACAAGGGGCAATGGGCACAAACTGAAGCATAGGAAGTTCCGTCTGAACATGAAGAAGAATTTCTTCCCTCTGAGGGTGACGGAGAACTGGAACAGGCTGCCCAGGGAGGTTGTGGAGTCTCTTTCTCTGGAGATATTCAAGACCCGCCTGGACAAGGTCCTGTGCAGCCTGCTGTAGGTGACCCTGCTTCGGCAGGAGGGTTGGACTAGATGACCCACAGAGGTCCCTTCCAACCCCTACCATTCTGTGATTCTGTGATTCTGTAATGGGCCTGATTGTCCCGGCCTGGCTCCCCAGGGCTCCCCCACACACCCTGCCCACGGCCCAGGACCCCACATCAGTCCCTGGCGCTGTTGGCCCCTGCCCCAGCAACGCCTCAGCAGAGCTGCTCTCCAGCTCCCCACAGCCCTGCCCTGCCCGGCCATGGACCCAGTGAGCTGGGGCCACATCCCAGCCAGGTCTCGGCCTCTCCCTGCCCCCAGGAAGGTGCCCGATGCCTGGGGCTGGGGCTGTCCCAGTGCCCCCTCTGGCTGCCCTGCTCCTGGCTGGGGCGGTGGGATGGGCCCTGGCTGTCAGGCCCTGCCAGGGCTGACGAGGTCTCCATGAAGTCCTGAGGTGACTTAGACCATTACCTCACGTGTATGTAGACACCCTACACTGCAGACACCTAAATGCAGATATCTTAATCCAAACCTAACTCCTATCCTTGGAGGTCATTCCACGGAAAAGTCCGGTATGAGGATTCCTGGACAAAAAGTAGCTTTGACTTTGACTAATGTGAAGCTGCTATTGGTGATAAGGAACTTGATATTGCACAGTACTACTTCATAAAACCCTCCAGTTTTCCTCTGGGTGAAATACCCAGATTCCTGAATCTTTCAGCAAGATGAGTAACACGACCTTGTCAATTAGCTTGGTATGTGTTAAAAATCCATGAAAATTTATTAAACTTGTGAAAGGCAATAGTTGCTCTCTAATTCCAGCAGAGGCTTCGTTTCTCTGAACTGATCAGCAAGAATACTGACGCAGATGTGTCTTAGAGATACAGCTGAAGTAATAAATGGATAACGATGACTTTTGCATGATCTCCCATGTTTTCTGACAAGTTTCTGCAATGGTCTTCTTTTAAGACTTTATAGGTCTGTATTTCAGTTGATACTGTTTGTATTCCTTTGCATGGAATTAGTGTATAAAATAAAGATCTTATCTGGGTACCACAGCCCGCTCTCAAAATGCACTGACTCTTGGGCAGAAATGGACCTACCATATATTCTACAATCTGAATGACAAGTGCTTTGCTAGCTTTTTATTAGGAACAGATAAAAGACAGCAGTGACAATTTTCAGTCTGACATGTCACCCTTTTTCTTATGTAGGAGAATAGTAATTCTACCACTATAATCAACTGGTGTGGTCTCATATCCCAAATGGATACAAATCACAGTTTATGCCCATGAATAAATGCTGCAGCACCATAATTAAGAGGAGCAAGAGGCAATGCCTTTATGGTCTGGTGAGTGGTGACTTGAGCTGATGGACAGCTTTTTGATTTCTTCTGAAGATGGTGGTGCTGCTAGTGCTTGAATTGTTTCTGTGTGGGTTTTTTTTTTTTTCTCATTTGCCCTCTGTAGAAGGTTAATAGTAGGTTAGAATGCCAAAGTTTTCCAGCCAGTGAATCACAATTTCAAATTTGTCAGTCAGTGATGTGAAACCAGCTGCTATTTTAAGTGGAATACTTACACTTCCCCCCCCTCTTTGCTCCACAGGTGCTTTTCAGTTGTATGAAGAAATTGATCATTTTGTCTCTTCTGTAAGCCTTCAGAATGTCACTAATTTCTTATTTACCACAAATTTTTCATCTTGCGTAACTTACACTGTAGAAGCGTTACAGCTATCCTATACAATCTGCACTGGTCTCACAGCTGGATAATGAAAGAATGAATGATATCCAGCACAGAATTAAAATTCATAAGGACGGAACTTGTCGTAAACATGAAACTGCAGCCTGTCTGTAAATATCCTGTAATGATGCTGTGTATTAGTATACTTTAGTTATTTCCAGGTTAAAAATTCATTACTCCTTCTATGAAGAACAACTTACAGACAGATTAGTAAAACCAAGCTGATATTACAATTACTATTTTCTTCTGACAGTGACGCTATTTATGTTTTGTATTTCCCTCGACCTAGACAACTTTTATTACCAAATGTCAGCCCGAAGCAGCTGCAGAGAGTCAGTAGCTCATATTTGCATTGGTTTCTTTACATCTTCTGGGGCTTTTCTGCTCTGTGCTGCACATTACAAATATTACCATAAAGGAGAAAGATGAAGTTTTAGACATTTTGATCATCCTCAGGAGAAGTCACTGTCAACAGGATTTGGCCAAAACCTTTCTATTTTCAGACTGAAGAGGGAAAAGCCTGTCACTGCAGAATACTGAGATTTTTAAGCCTGTTTGCTCATCTTTTTTTTCACCCTCATCATTATGATACTACATCGTGTATGCTCTTCTGATCTCCAGTTTCCCTCTGTTCACAGCTCATCCTACATTTAGCTTTTGATAGGTCATTGCATCAGTGTGGAATATAGTCATAGTTCAGCAGCTACAAAAGTAATGTATATAAGAAATGGAAAAACAGTTACTTTAAAATAAGATCTGACTCCACAAAAAGAGCGATGATTTAACTGGTTAATTCAGGAAAATGTGAAAATGTGTTCCCAAAATGCTAACTACAAATTGATGGCTTTTAGTTAGCTTCTTGGTGCTTCAGGAAGAACATTATAATCAGTTACTCATCCTCAAATAAGGCTCTGCACTGTGTGAGGAAAAAAACATCTCATCAGTGGTGAGATCCATGTACTGTGTTTCCAGCATTGCTACCCCTTACCTTGTGTTCCAAATTGTGTATCAATAGCAAGCAGTTGAGACCCATCAGCTTAGAGATTTTAAAGTATCTTTCAACACAGAGTCTAGATTTCAACCATCCACTGTTGATGCCCTTCAAGTCAATGAAGAGCTACAGAATATACATTTGTGCCTTACATACATCGTTCTGGTACCTCATATAATAAGAAAAAGGTTTTAGTTAAAAATTGCAATTCAACCTGAAGACATCTTTGCTAAATTATAAACACTTAACAATGCCAAATATCAGGAAATTGAACTTCTCTCACCTTCATACAAAATTAACTCTAATAAAGACTGGCTAAAAAATAATCAAACTAGTATTAGCCACTTTCCACTGCATAATTGTATATTGTGTTTATTGAGACCGAGACATCTTTGAGCTCCAAATAAAATGTTATTTATACATAATATTAGCACAGGAATATAAGTTGCCCCAGCTAAAGACCAGTTGGTATAGAAAGTGTTAAGCTAGTCAGGTCATGAAGCTTGTTTCAGAGCAAGTAAAACCACCAGATACATCAAAGTAGTAACTGAGCAAAATAAAACAGGTATGTGATTTCTTCGTACACTCAGCATTGATTAATTCAGTACAGCAATCCTTGTCACTGGTATTGATAAAGGATACACATCCAAAATCCGTTGGATTGATTCTCCATTTTAGAATCAGTATTTATTTATAGAGTTTTTTCATGTTTTCTTGAGTTTTACAATTTGGACTACTAATGAAGTATTATTAAAACTAGACCTTTGGAGAAAGTCCTGTACGTCATCTTTTTTGGTTTTGCTTCCCATCCTCATAGAACCTCAAATTACAGAGGTAGATGAAATAGTCAAGAATGAAGTTTTCTGAACCCGAAGAATGTTTTGTCTGGATCTGATTCAAGGTTAGGATTGATTCTTATTTCATACAGATGGGTTTGTTCCTCTCAATATACCATGTCTGACAATGTAATACACAACCTAATTGAGACACATACTTTTAAAATATTGAAGTGTAAATTAGTAATATGCTTCACATAAATAGTTGCTCTAGGGAAGGGGAGAGAATATGATGTATCAGCTACCAGAAGCATCTGAGATATAGTATTAAGAATATGTGGTTAATCTGCAATGATTTATTAATACTCTATGTTGCCTAGCTGTGGGATGGTATGGCTATATTAGCTTGCTAGAATGTTTACAATATGCATATGTTGATTTACTTTTATAAGAGAGTAGTTAGAAAACTGCCAAGAATGCAAAATAAAGATCCTCAATAAGTATCCCACTGGCAAACATTTCAAAGACACTATGAAACAATACCTGAATTATTAAGCTATTCCAGGGACCAGCCAAGTCATTTCTTTCGCTAAGACTAAAAGCAGTAAGATTAGAAAAACAGTAACATGGTAAAACAGTCACTCTAGAAGGAAGGTGGAAGCTTTATAATGCAAGATTAAACTTCGAGCTTCTGACTGATAAAAAGAGGCAAAATCTCTAGACAAAAACTTTCTACTAAGCATTTTATCTCCACTGAGGATGTAACTGACTATAATTAGCTTTTCCATGGTTAAATTAACACTGTGAAAGGTGCTGAATCCTGACCTTACTTGGTAGAGACACTGAAGAAAAAACTATCACTTTCAAACTTCCTTTTACAAATCAAAGCCATTTTTAAATGAAGGTCAAACACATAGGTACATGCAGACAATGGCTTTTGGAAAGCATCTTGTTCTTTCTAGCCTAAGTGATCACTAAGATTGATGACCAGTAAAAACAAATTGCACTGCAATATGAAAGGAGACACATTTTTTTCTGGTTTTGCATTGTTACTTTTTTTATCCCTGCTGTTTGCATTACACTCTCTAAAGCTTAAAAAGGAAAACTGCTGTCACAGATTTAACGTCTTTCCATGCTCAGACTTCCCCCTTCGTGAAGCAGATTGCCAAACCACATTACTGCCCTCAAACTTTAATACAGTGGAACTGAATTTTATTGAGTTAGCGTTCATGAGATTTTCTCTCAATATACAGAAGTTCTAACAAATGCCTAGACCACAGTCAAAACACAGCGATGGGAACCGCTCAAAATCCTGTAATTAGCAGCCACAGCATCTTTGTAAACAGGTAATGTCAAAGGAATCAGAGGCAAGCAAGCATGAAATAGTAAAAACAAGTGGCTTCAGCGACAAGTAATCAGCATCACAATAGGGAATATTCAGGAAACAAACAATTAATTTTGAAAGCCCCAGTCCTTTAGACCAACAAAACAATCCACACGCTTCTGCACATGCTTACATTTACTCGCATGAGTAGTAGCAAGTTGACTAGAAAAGCGCATAAAGAAAACTTGCAAACATTTCCAGGAGCTGCACTGATGTTCCAGCAGCAACAAGATCAAACAAGGATACAAATTCTGGGAATAAAGTCTAGCACAGTTAGCACGAATACACTTCAAATCAGAAGGAGTCTCTACTAAGCGCATAGGGACAGAAAACCAGGTTCACTGCACAGTACAGTCAAAAGAAAGGAAATTGAAAGACCTAGTACTATACAGTGACTTTCTGAAGTGCTGTGTGGCACTGTCTCACGAGGTAGGCACAACCCTGCATAAAAGATGAACAGAAAGGCAAAAAAAGTCTCAGACCCCAGAGTATTGCTCAGTAAGGAAGTCGTTCTGGTCAGAGAGCAGAAATCAAAGCTGTATGAAGGCAACCAACAAGAAAGTCACAGACAGGTCATGAGGTGTCAAAATACATACATTAATTAAACACTTTGTAAGCTTCAGAGAAAACTGGGTACAGAAACGGTATATTCAAAAGTCCTTTAGGATTTTATGGGAGATTGCAGTATCCTGATGTATGTCAAAATTAGTGCTGCTGGTTTCACAAGCAAACAAATAGTAGGAAACTCACACTGATGATAACTTCATGAGAGTAGGGTCTCAGCACTGAGAACGAGAGGGACTTTGACTGCAAAAGCAGAATTATCTGAAAGCATTATCTGAAATTATAAGAATTATCTGAAATTATCTGTAATTTTAATCTCAGAGGGAGATACCTGATGGAGGAAAGCATACCTAAAAGATTCAGCTGAGACTGTCATGCAGTATTTCAGCAGGTTTCTATACTGCATATTGTACTGACCTGCATTAACTTTGTTTTTTCTTTTGTCCTGTATTATTTCTCCTGAGGAAGCAAGACATACATACAGAATAAGCAGTTGTTTCTATATGGAAAAATTGAGCAAGGTCACCCCTTACTGTGTTGAAAGAGGCATTAATGGCATCTCAGTATCTTCCAACAACAAACCCATTTATGTATGTCATCAGAGTAAAGTATTAAGCAGTCACAGCACTACAGCAAAATTAATCAATATGCAATGTATTGGACTCTGAGCAAAATTTTAGTGCTGTTTTTAAAGGTACCTTGAGGTATGCTTTGGTAAATGGTAACTCGCTGCAGGTAGCCTGAAACCATAATAACAGGATAAGCACGCTTGCTTAATTTTGTTTTCAAAAGACTAAAGCATAGAATAGATAAACATATATCATGCTTTACCTAAGCAACAATATCCTTTGGCGGCTGACAAAATACATGGAAGGTGTTTCTTAAACTCAAGTTGCCTGCAGTCAGTTATAAATAGAAATGAATTGTCTGCAACTTGCTCACAAAGGGAGTAATTTCCATTAGGTCAGCCTAATGTGATGACCCTGTTGACTTACAGGTTATACTTTAAACATATCTCCTATTTCTTGAACTAATTTCAGGCTCTTGAATGCAAACAGACAGTGGGGGCAAGTGTGAGAACATTGACTAGAGGACACAGCAACTTTTTCCAGGAATGCCACTTTTTAGTAATACTGTATAGGATCGAAACAGGACGTGTTCAGCATAGACTGAGTACTTGATCCCAGTCTGATCATGCATATGGATATAGTTCATATAAATACACATTACTGCGCATAAATGTATATATATATAAATATGCACCATACTGCCTTTAGACATGACACTAGTACTATTGAAACCAATGGAGTTATCAGTGTACCTAATGACTTTACTGTATCGGACATAAAGTAGCCCGTTTCTCCACAGTAGCTGACATCCTCCTGCTATTTTCTGAGGGCCAAATGCAATATAGCTAGAGGTAAATAGAGTTCTTCTGCCAGAGGACTTACTCCACATTTAGTTTAGTCTACCTTTTGTATGGATCGCTCATGCTAAAAATTTCTTTAGCAGGCATGATAAGTGTTGCACGATTCAACTTCCTCATGTTCTCTTTCCCTTTTCTCTAAATGCCCAGGGCAATTCTACTGGTTTTCCTTAGATTTAGGCAAGGATCATAGAATCATATATTGGTTGGACTTGGAAGGGACTTTAACAATCCCCTAGTTCCAACCCCCCTGCCATAGGCAGGGACAACTTGCACAACACCAGGTTACTCAAAGCCCCATCCAACCCAGCCTTGAACACTGCCAGGGAGGGGGCAGCCACAACTTCTCTGGGACAACCTGTTCCAGTGCCTCACCACCCTCATCGTAAAGAAATTCTTTCTTACATCTGATCTAAATCTAGTCTCGGTTTAAAACCACTACCCCTTGTCCTATCCCTACATGCCCTTGTAAAAAGTCCCTCTCCAGCTTTCCTGTAGGCCCCCTTGAGGTACTGGAAGGTTGTTATAAGGTCTCCCTGGAGCCTTCTCTTCTCCACACTGAACAGCCCCAACTCTCTCAGCCTTTCCTTTTAGAAGAGCTGTTCCATCCCTCTGATCATTTTTGTGGCCCTCCTCTAGATCCGCTCCAACAGGTCCATGTCTTTCCTGTGCTGAGGGCTCCAGAGCTGGACACAGGACTCCAGGTGGGGTCTCACTAGAGCAGAGCAGAGGGGCAGAATCACCTCCTTTGACCTGTTGGCCATGCTGCTTTTGATGCAGCCATGGATATGGTTGGCCTTCTGGGCTGCAAGCACACATTGCTGGGTCACGTTGAACTTCTCATCGACCAACACCCCCAAGTCCTTCTCTTTAGAGCTGCTCTCAATCCATTCTTTGCTCAGCCTGTATTTGTGTTTGGGATTGCCTCAGCCTGTGTGCAGGATTGTATCCGGTTCGCGTGGCAAGGTTTTGGTAGCAGAGGGGCTACAGGGGTGGGTTCTGTGAGAAGCTGCTAGCAGCTTTCCCTATGTCTGATATAGCCAATGCCAGCTGGCTCCAAGACGGACCCATCTCTGGCCAAGGCCAAGCCAATCAGCAATGGTGGTAGTGCCTCTGTGGTAACATATTTAAGAAGGAGAGCAACGAAATGCAGCAGGATAGAGGAGCAAGAATATCTGAGAGAAACAACCCTGAAGACACCAAAGTCAGTGAAGAAGGTGGTGGTGGGAGGAGGTGCTCCAGACACCAAAGCAGAGATTCCCCTGCAGCCCATGGTGAAGACCATGGTGAGGCAGGATGTCCCCCTGCAGCCCATGGAGGTGCGTGGTGGAGCAGATATCCACCTGCAGCCCATGGAGGACCACATGCCAGATCAGGTGGGTGCTTGAAGGAGGCTGTGACCCCATGGGGGATCCTGCGCTGGAGCAGACTCCCGGCAGGACCTGCGGACCCATGGAGAGAGGAGCCCACACTGGAGCAGGTTTGCTGGCAGGGCTTGTGACCCCATGGGGGACCCACGCTGGAGCAGCCTGTTCCTGAAGGACTGCACCCCGTGGAAGGGATCTACTCTGGAGTAGTTCATGGAGAACTGCAGCTCGTGGGAAGGACTCACACTGGAGAAGTGCATGGAGGACTGTCTCCTGTGGGAGGGACCCCACACTGGAGCAGGGGCAGAGTGTGAGGAGTCCCCCTCTGAGAAGGAAGGAGCGGCAGAGAAAATTTGTGATAAATTGACCACAACCCCCATTCCCCGTCCCCCTGTGCTGCTCAGGGGGAGGAGGCAGAGAAATCAGCAGTATAGTTAAGCCCAGGAAGAAGAGAGGGGTGGGGGGAAGTTGTTTTTAAGATTTAGTTTTATTTCTCATTATCCTACTTCCATGTGACTGAAGATAAATTAAACGATTTTCTCCAAGCCAAGTCTGTTTTGCCCGTGATAGTAATTGTTGAGTGATCTCCCTCTCTTTATCTCAGCCCATGAGCCTTTCATCATATTTCTTCTCCTCTGTCCAGCTAAGGAGGGGGAGTGATAAAGCGGCTTTGGTGGGCACCTGGCATTGCACTTGGCCTTGTTGAACTTCATGAAATTCACACAGGCCCACCTCTCAAGCCTGTCAAGATCCCTCTGGATGGCATCTCTTCCCTTCAGCATGTCGATAGCACCACACTGAAGGTCACCAGGCCTTTGCTTCAAGTTCAGTATCATACTTACATCGTTTGAGTAAGCATGACTTACTGATTTATTCAGTGATAATTTCTCCTCATGAGTTGCTCTGCAGTGATTTGCTGTCTTCCAATCTTCCTCTTTCCCCTTTTCCTACTCCCAGGAGTTTGTCTGGGTTTCCACACTCTCTGTATTATATCAAAAATTCTTCTCCCAGAGCCCTAAGACATCTGTCTAGTCCCATGCTATAGAAAATGCAGATGGACAGGTATCTCTCCCAACGTTAGACTGGAGAGTCAGAGCTTTGGGAGACAACTCCACTGAGACAGAATCCAGGTTCTGAGATCTTCTCTGGGATTAGGTAAAGAGGCTTTTCAGTTTAGGTCTCTGGCTTCAGTAATTAATATAAATAGTATGTTAGGTGACACCGCTATCACAAAAAAAAACCCCAAGCAAATAAAGAAAAAAAATTATTTTTGAAAGAATAATAGCAGGTATCTATTGAAGAGACATTGTAGTTTAGAACTGGAACAGAGAAAACAACTCTCTTTTTTCCTGAGCTCTGAAAAAAGACATCAGCAAGAACTGTGTTTTAGGGAGACACTGATACCTTTGGATAGGATGTCGTGGTTTTTTGCCCATTGTTTAGTATTCCCTGCATACTCAATTGGAAACAGAAGCCTTATGTCTGGGGTGCAGATTCCTTTCAGGAAGCCACAATAGTGTCTGATTTCTGATGTACTTAGATCGTTTACTTGATCAAGTCCCTACCCTGTAGATACTATAATGAAAATTTTCCAACAAAGAAAGGCAAATAACTTCTATTTGGTCCTCATTTATGTGAAAAAAAGGATTTTTATCTTACTTACTTGTATTTTATTAATTCAAAATCTGAAACACCAGTTCTACCCTGCCACTCATGTGTCATGTACACTGTACACAGCACATTTAAACACTTTCAGGGGTTTATTGGCTGATAAGAAACAAATGTCAGCATAGTCACGATGCTCTTCATAATTTAAATGCATTTAAACTTCGTGAATAAAGGCAGGAAAAGAACATGAAATGGGAGCAACTACAACAGCAGGCAAACAAGCAGCAGACTACTTAGGGAGAGCTGTCAGGCTGCTTTCTCTGCCTTTAACACTTTGCTTTCTTCAAGGACTACCAACTTATTATCTAGGCAGCTTCTCTCATTGTGTCAAGAAGCTCACTTAGCTTTTCAGGGTTTTCCACCCTCTGTTCAGCAAATTACTAGCATTTTTTAGTTCTTAAATGTTCAAGGACTAATAACTTAAGCACAGTTTTTCTGTTTAAACAACAGAAACTACTTAGTATAGTATGTCAGAAACTAGGTCCTCAGCTAAATTTCAAAATCTGACTAATAAAGAGATAAAGGGTTCACCTTCATCAAACAAAAGGTTTGTTTGACCATTAGGGAATAGAGAAAAAAGTTAAGAATCTAAGCTAAAGGTACATGAAAGGCAGGGAAAATATGAAAGAAAAGAGGATGGAGGTGAGAGAAACATAACCTTTTCAAATGTTCTGGGTTCTTGCTAAAGCAAACACAGTATAAAGCACTGTATTCGTTTGTGCCCTGTCAGTTTGAGTAATCCAACTGTGATCAAAACGATTATTCATAACAATTAAGTCAGATTCCCACAGAAGCGTTTGCAGCAGCAGAACTGTTATTGCAATGAGATGACAGAAAGTACTAGCCAGAGTCAAGAAAAGCGGGGCTTCACCAACTGTTTGAATTTTTAAAATGAAAATTTGTACTGCAGTAACCAGTGAGGATCATTATTTTCCTCACTGAATCTTTCCTTTAAAATTTTGCATGTGTTATATCACCAGTATTTCCTTTTAACACAACAAATGGCGCAAAGTTTCAGCCGTAATTTTAATACCATTGACTGTCATAAGTAGGGGAGAAAGGTCAAATATTAGTCCACAAAAAAATTAACAAACTTGCAGCCAAAATCATAAAGACAAACATTGGAGGCTGACAAATTCCATGAGGAAAAGATGTGATATCATGCTCTCCTCAAGAGAATAACTGCAATGGCAAGGTCACTAAAAGTGTCTCTGAGTGGCTTAAGAAATAATTAGTCAATAACTTTTAAATTTAATATAAAATTTAAAATTAAAACACTGAGGGATTTAGAGAAAAGCAGTACTGTGGTTTAGTAATTTGGAGTAAATTAATAAATTGTGATGAAGCATTTGGACGAAGTATACTCCTAACATCAGCATAATCGCCTTCTTTGAGTAGACGAAGATTAACACTGTCAGTGACTAAAACATCATCACTTTGGTAATGGAATATAAATGGTTTCTCTCCAGAAGTTTTCTTTAAGTGATAATCTCTCACCAGAATATATATGTTACTTAGTCTTCAAAATAAAGACATTGATCCAAAAATAATATTTAGATCTTTAAGTGCAAAAAAGAACACTGGACTATTAAATTACATGGTTGCAGAAGGGGTAGTTGCAAGCTTGTGCCATGAGATAATTAGTTTTCCTTTCATCTTGTTCAAATTCACTTTAAAATTAAGGTGTTCAGTTCTGAATTTCTGCCAAACACTGCGACAAAACATAGGCTGCAGCTGAAGCATCAAGCAAGAGAGAGAGGGAGATGGGAGCCATCAGCAAAGCCAAAGAACATTATACTGCGATGGTGAAAAATTGAAGTAGAAGACAGCATATATAAAGAAGAAAATATAATGGTTGTTATGCAGAGTCCTGGGATGGAGAGATTCTACATCAAGCAGAATAAAAATGAAACAGAAGAGGGAAGAATTTGGTCACCAATCTAATGATGGTATCAAAGATTTTAACATAGCCTTGCTAAGGCTACGAACAGTTGCCAAAGTGGCAGCAAAATATGGTTTAGCAGCACAGAATATTAATTATGGCACTGACTGGAAGGTCTGGTTTAAAGTAGAGATGCATACACCATGAGAAATAGGTAAATACAGTGAGAAAGAAGAGAAGCAGGACCTCCAGGAGACTATAAACAATGTCTCAGCAGTGATCTGAAAATGAGAAAAATGCTGTTTTTCTCTTTCCTTATTGGCCTTCAAAGGACCTGTCCCATTTACAGATACAAAATGGAAAAGAAACCGAGGAAGACAGTCAGCATATACCTTTAGAAAAGTTAGCCTACGGTGGCAGTAGGTAAAGCTAGTTACTGCCCAGTACCCATCGGTATATGAGCTATGTTGACACAAATTATTAAGTCACAGGACAATGTCCCAAAGCCAACTGAGGGAATTTGTAGTCATAAGTTCTTTATACTTGTAGTCAGGGTCACAACAGAATGAAGACCAAATGGACACAGAATATTGAGCAGGCCTTTCACTGTTGCAGGCAGCCCGTGTGAATGAAGAATGCAGCACATGGATAAAAGCAGTAAGAGGAATCCAGCACTCCTGTTGATTGCAAGATTCTCACTTGTGCATAATGCAGGATGGATGGTCAGGCAAGCACCCTGTGAAACGGCGTGCATCTTCATTTTATTTTACAAATACATATGAAAAGGGTTGCAAAGCACTTGATAGGAAAAGACTTGCAGGAAGATTAACAAATACCAGCTACCAACCCCAAATTCATCTCATCAGGAAGCAACTGAAGGGCAAGCGTCATTCTTGCTGTATCCTACTAGGAAGCAGAGAGCTGTGAGGTCCTTGAAGGATTTTATATTCAGATCTAGCAAAGACCTTGCAGGAAGGCCAGTTAAATATCACACGCATTTGTCCTGAGAACAGAGCCCAGAGCTAGTGAATGATACACTGGCTCCTCCATGCAGTCCACACCAAGCAGGATTCACTCTTCTCTTGATTGTTCACAGGAGCACTTGATGGCTCCATATTTGACACAGTACAACTGTCCAAAGGCTGGGGGGCTTATCTAGGCGGGGAACCCTAAACTCAGCGTCTTCGTTATATGGTTGTCCTATAGTCTTACCAAAATTACTTGTTGCACATACATGCTTCTCCTATCTGTGAGGGCAGTCCTGTCAAAAAGAAGCTAAAGCAAAACAACTGTGCACAGTATCACTGTAGGGAAAGGCAGGAGGGAAAGAAAGACTCTAGGGAATGAACTGGAAGATGTGGGCTTTTTCCTTTCACTTGGCAGGTTTTTTTGTGGATTTTAGTTTGGGCTTTTGGTTTTTTTTTTTTTTTCTCAATGACAATTGGGAAAAAATCGCATGATAAACACTTCTGTCAGGATATAGGACTTGTGGAGTTAGCGCCATCTTCAAAGCAAGAGAAAATCAAGGGTCAGGTTAGTGGGATGGCACTCTAGTCATGAAGCTATCACAAGGTGGGCACTGCTACCCATACACTGATAGTGCATGGTGTAAAGGCTTTGCAAATGCCTATCAAACCTGGTCCTTTGAGGACTTCACAATCTGTTCAGCCCACTTCTGGATGTAATCATGCTTAGTCCTAAGGTACATGCTGATCTGCTCAGCACCATGTGGTTCTACACACGCTCAGACGGTCAGTGCCTAAAGCACTACAGGTAGGAGAAGCTAACAATTAGGACAGACTGCACAGTGTGTTTAAAACTTAGTAAAGACTATACCTTACAGCAAGAGAAACATATTGCAAATCCATAGTATCACAGCCTGGGTTACTACAGAATTAAATAATTCATCAGCCAGTTCATTTTCATTGTTTTGTTACAAATTGCCCCAAAACTTTTAACACCAGCACTTTAAATAAAATAATTAAGCCAATGCATGTCTTCTCTAAAAGAACCTAAAAATAAATACGTATTATACAAATAGATACAAAACAAAGCTGATGGCTGCACAAAAGACTGATCCCAACGAGTGAGACCTGCTTTTCTAAGTCATACATTGCATGGCACACAGACTAAGATAGAATGTGGAGGGAATGCATTCTCCAGTTCAGGTGAAGAAAGATAATGAAAACAATTTTAGCTGGGTCAAAAAATGTCTGCACTTTAACATCTAGAGCAACAAGCATCAAAACTCAAATGGAATCAGTTGTCTCTTGAAACAAATTACTTGCATGTTCCTACAGATATGGTTACTATTAACAAATGGAAGTGTAGGATTTCATAAGCTGTCAAAAGTGTATATATATCTTGTCAGCAGATCTTGAAGGTGACCTAACCAAACTTTATTCTGTTCTTTTCAGCACATATAAGTTAGAAGAGATTCCGGAATCATATATTTATCTACAGAATAAAATTTAAAAAAATAAAGTATTAGCCTAGTCAATGTTTGTTTTACAGCACTAATGTTCACAGCTCATTTATATTATTAGTAATAATAATCAATTAATATTATTATCATTGTTGTTGTGATTGATATTATTATTGTCACTTATTCTGGAAACACACTGGAAAATTTGGCCTCAAAAATTTATACACTTCTGTCCTAAATCCCTGCGTGGAGAAACAGGACTATACATGCATATGTTGACAGAATATGAAGTGTGAGCAATGCACATTTTGCAAGTAGGGTGTTCGACCTGACTCAAAGCAATAATCTTAAAAAAAGGATATTCCAGAGTTAGAGAAGGAATTATCCAAATGTGAAAACTTCATTTTACTACATGCAGGGGCACAAATCAAAATTAAAGAAAATTTAAATTGTATTAAAAATGTCTTTTACAAAAACAAACTCTAATAAGAAACTGAGCAGCTGATTTTTAGGGTAGCATTTATTTTCCAGAAGTTTAAATAGCTACAGTGTGGACATTTATATCCGAGTTTCTCACTCTAGCCTTCCCGTATAATCAATGTAGAGCAACAGGCACATTCAGGGAGTCATTCATCTGATCTGCTTCCAGTATATACTGTAGGATAATATACATCACCCCCTGGGGAGGCCTATTTCTCTGCAGTGACTACAAAGGGAGCTTCAGGTGACTAATTCACTAACTACTACAGGTATCTACGTTTATTCAGATGAAACCCACAGTAAATCTGTTCTTGAAGAGGAATGTGACATAGCTTAAGGCAAAGACAATTATGTAGAAAAAGAACATATTGAGGAAGTAGGTTAGAAGCATAATTTAAATTTCCAGGATTAGTTGCTAAGAAATTATCATAATCAAATCTCCCATAAGTTCTGAAGTATGTCTCGTTATGTTATCAAAAATCAACTTTAAATATGAGCTTATTAGCTTATACCGGCAGTCATGACCTGGTAAAATGTATGGCAACAACCTGGAACGGTAAGACAGAATCCACAAGGAGCAGCTGGAGTAACCAGTGTATATTCAGGTATAAGAAATAAAGACCACATACCAGGAAGGGCAGGGACACTTGCTTCTTGATTTCTGTTTGAACACTGTGTAAAGAACGTCTTTTACATCGCTAAAAATACCAGATGTGTTCCTTTGAGTTTCCCTTGCTCTTTTAGGCCAGCATAAATAAATCCTGAAACTTTCAATAATATAAATATAAATTTTATTTAAATACGTCAGGACAGTGCAAATAAATTTGTTTGCCTTGTTTCTTAAATCGAATGGTGCACACGTACTCAGTAAAAGGTAAGCAGTGCATCAAGGCCTGCTGGTTAGGACCTATTTGTCTATTTGTCTGCTGTGGGTGGGATATTCAATTAGCTGGTAAGGGAGGAGGAGCTATGAGGACAGCCAAGCAATGGAGCAAGTTGACCTGAGGAGTTGTGCTATCTCTGGGTTTGGAGGTTTTCAAGACCTGATGGGACTAAATAAATTTCCACAGTCCCTTCCAACCTATATGATTCTGTATGCATGTGAGTCTCTCAAATACACACAGATATATATAAAACTATTCTGATTTACAAATTGTGTCCACATAAATTTCTGATTTGCAACGAACAACGCATAGTACAAATATTCTAAATGAAACAGGAACAAAAATGTTACAAATCATGGGTAAATGAATATAAAAACTCTCTCTGACACTGTACCTTTCCTTTTGTCTAACACTAAAAGTTATATTGCCAAAATGGACTAAAACATCACGCAATCTTGCTTTTGTTGCATGTCCACACACAAAGTCAAAACATAAGACTTCTTTCAACTACTTAAAAGCTGTGAGTAATTGCTGTTTCTGTTCTTTATGCAAATAGAGAGATGGTTCTCAATCCAGTATTTAAATTACAGCTACTTTTACCAGAACTACCAAAATCTTGTAGGAATTGTCCTGCTTAAGTTTCTCTTCTTTTCTACTTACTTCTTTTAGGTTATTTTTGTTGTCATTTTTCCAAAAAGACAGTTCAGAAAAATGAAAAGAAAAATCTATACCAAATTTACACTCCTGTACACAAGTGCTACTTATTCCAAAGGTAAAATTTTGAGCTGAGGCTAATTAGCCATCTGAAGACTTAGGATACAAAACACAGATCTTGTAAGTACACTAAAAAATCTGCCAGTAACTTCAGTCTGGAGGAGCAACATTTTATTTCACAAAGGTTATAAACTACACATAGACAATCTCTAACACACTTGTCTATATTTAATTTGTCAGTCTAGGATTAATGAAACATATAATGCTCTTCTCAGTTTGAAAACTTGGATATGTAGTGTAAATAACGATATTGAATGACAGTAATGAAATCAAAGTACATCTTTAAACATACTTGATCAATTAAGGTTTTTTATGAGAACAGCAGTAACAGTAGTGGATTTTTGTTTTGTTTTTTTAAATGTATATAATTTCATGGGCCATTGCTCTGTACTAACAAACAGTAAGTCATACAATTCTGTAAACTCATAGAAAGGAATTCATGTTTTATCATTGCAGTTGTGAATATTTTCTGTGGGATCTGATTCTGACTTCATAACAACCACTACCACTGTATTTACACTAAATTCAGTGGTATTGAACTCCATATTTTTCAGTGTGCTAATAAAATCAGCCCCTAAACAGTTGCATTCATTATGTAATGGTGATCCATCAGTTAAATCTGAGAGCCACATTCCACTGACCATTTATTTCAAAAGCAAAAGTCATTCTGAGGCAACTGGTTTAACCCCTAAAGATAATTTTGACCATTGTGGGTAGAATTCATCTATTTCATTTTAGATGTCTGAAAAGTAATCCAAGGTGTCTAAACATGGGTGTCTAGAGCCATATGAGATCTTCTAGGATATCTAAGCCATCTGTATGGAGTTAGCAGGAATGACACAGACCCTACCAGCGACCTATACCTTTCTTTACCAGCAACTGGAGATGGGGATGTCTGTGACCCTTGAGATGACATTCAACACCTAAGTTTCAGCAACAGAACTCCACTTTAAAAAATATTTATCAGTATTAGCATTATCATTGGTATTATTTAAGTCTGAAATAGTTTCATTAGTGTCCCATTACAGTCAGTGGGAAGAAATAAACACTTCAGGATGTAATTGTTATCAATTATTTTGCATATCTACACCTAGGTCTAATGACATACCAGATGCAGTCATTTCTTTGCACTGAGTATAAAGGAAAAGCCCAGTAATTACCTGTCACTCTGTGCTTTCAATCACTTTTACACCTACTGAACACATAACAACTGACAGCATTATGATCTCATATGTTTCAAGTAACTTCCTTTCTTCTATCTAATCTAAATGGCCTGGCCATTAGTTACCATTGCACTGCATGATGACCAAAGAGAAAAAGAGAGATAGTTAAGAGATGTCTGTGTTACACTGATAGCACACTTGAAGAAACAGAGAAGATCCATAACAAAGATGAAGGATGTATTTATTCTGCTTCACCATGTGTTACATTACACTGAAGCATAATCACAATGATATTACCAAAATACAATACATAAAAAAATGCACAGTATCTCCTGGTGCAGAGTAAATGTACAAGTGTGATACACGAGACAACTGATAGTCTCAAGAGCACCTCTCAAAAGGGGTTATTTAAGATATTCTGCTCCTAGATGAACCGTTTGCGATCACATCCTGGTTTGTAAATGGCTTACATTGAAAGACTTGTACATTAGCATTTAAAGACAAGACACTTTTTCCATCAAAGACCTTCATTCTAATCTTGGTTTAAATAAATTAAGTGTGTTTGGTGTGTCACCCTAACACTGATACTGACTACATCACATGTGCTAGAAAATTACCACCACTGGCAATTCAGCAAGGGAAGTCAAGCTCTGCTCGTGAGTCAGGGATGAGGTTTGGTGAGACAAAATGAACAGTACAGGCTCAGCTCAGGACACGAATTCCATTCTCCTATCAGATGTAAATTATTGATCTCAGTGGTTTAAAAGAAGAGCATGTATTTGATGTAGTTGGCAGCAGCCTTCCAGTTAAATTGCTCTTCAGCTGGCAGACTATTCTGTGAGCTTTATTACAGAGCAGATCAGTAAACACATTTTTTGTATTTCTCACAGCAGCTAAGACAGTGAGTAATCTGAACGACTACTTAAACACTTTCAGTCACTGCCTTAAACAGGCGCAAATGGAGCCTGCATGTGTGGATCTTGCTGCTTGCCAATGACTAGTGAGGAAGAACTCACCGCACCGATTGTGGTTCTCCATTCTGTCCAACAAGATGTGTCAGAGAACATGCTGTAGAGAAAACCAGTGAGTCCATCACAGATTTGGGCCTAAAGTGCTCAGGAAAAGTCTTTGGGGATAGCACTTTGTTGGTATGTGATATACTTTGGCCCACATGGTTCATAAATAGATTTCCACTCTTAAAGTCTTCTTTCTTTCTTTTTCTTCTCAGTCAAGGAAATTAAGGAGACAGAGACCAGAAATCTTTTCCTAAAAATGTAGAAATAGAAAATATTGCCAGAAAAGGAGTATGAAAGAGGTAGATCTAAAACTTAAAGATACGTCTGTGCTTCTATTTGTCCTTGCTCCTTACAAAACCACTCCTGCCTCACATGTTGTTAATGTAGTATGTGTAAAGAAATTAAAGCATGGGCTTGTGTGAAATTATCCCATTATTCCCTGAAAGAATTCCCAGCTGAGGTCTGACAAATGAGATCACAAACATCTGAAATCTGAGGGAGAGCCGAGAGACGAGAAATACAAGTGCCACACAGAAAAGGTAGTTGTCCGAGGAGAGACAGAAAGAGTGAAGAGACTCAGAAGTAGCAGCTAGGAGTAGCCTCTGAGAAGGAGAAGCACAGAAGTTAGAAATAGCTCTTAGAAACATGAATGGAAGCCCAGCCAGGAGAGGGAACAGAACTTGTACAAACTCTTTAATGAGGGCATACTTTTCTTGCAGGAAGACCTTAATGGATAGAGGAGGAATCCACTGATGGAGATAAATACAGATGGTGTCAAATGAATCTCTTAGGCATAACACTACTGCCCTTGCAAAAAACTCCCTTTGAAGTCGTAGGTACATTGTTAACATGGTCTACATGGTTATTTGAGCAGAGACCATGTGTTTATTTTGTATACATAACATCCCACACAGGCACTCTGATCAGTAGGTAGACCCTCTTGGTGTTAACACGATACCAGTGATAACAGGATCAAATGCAGTCAGCAACTGAAGGGCAAGGGAAAGGGAGGGGGGATTAGATGGCTATGTAGACATTCTCCATCCAAGCACACCATAACAAAGAAGGGCTAAATGGGAAGAGTTTTACTGTCTCCCCTTACAGCTCCTTCCTGGTCCAGAAAAGCCACACCTCAATAACAAAGAATGGTATTGCAAAAGCAGAAGGATTTTTCCCACACGCTTCACCTGTTGGGCAGGAATTAGCATAGTGATGTGCCACATGTTCGCAAGCGCTCACACGATGTTTATAAATATGAAAAGTAAGCAGCATGATTATGTCATAAGCCACTGTATTTTGCAGAAAAGGAAGCTGAACTCAGATGACTTAGGAGCCAATTTTCATATACCCTTATCACTGTAAGTACATTGTGCCATGCCTTTCAGTTGCTCCTCTGCAGAAGGCTGAAACCTTCCCAAGCAGGATCTAAAAGTTTGGGCTATTCTGACTGTACCATTTCCAAATCTGTTGTGCTGCCACTGCTGTTAACTGGCTGACACGGTGCATGACCTCACCAGAGGATAACAGCTCAGCATGCTGCATGAAGCCCACTTGAACTGTTCTGGCAAGAGCAAGTGAGTCATTAATTATCCCACAGCTGAACCTATTGAAGACTTATTAACACTAATTCACAAGAAAGGGGCTTGTTTGATTCCCAGGAGGAATGGAGAAGCTGAATTAGACTGTTATTAAAATGCACCTAATATTAAGGCAGTACCTCCCAATAATGTGATTTTAAAGTGATATTAGTAAGACCATCTGAAATATCCTTGACTTCTCCATAAATATTACTATTGTATTACCATGCAATTACTGTTCATTGCCAAACCAAACATTCCTTAACTATGACATTTAGAATAACCTTTACAGCACCAAAAATTAACTGAACTTATTCCAGTTACTCATGGCCAGAAGCTAAGTCTGCCTGTTAGGATCTCTTTAATGCTTATTTTAGACATTCAAACGGATTGCCATATAGAAATCTGTCATGAATTAATTCAGAAGGAAATAAAGAACACTTGCAAAGTAATTCAAGGTGTAATCAAATACTTAAAAACAATTACTGTCACTGGCAGTTTAAAAATTGCTGTCATAGGAATCCAGAAAGTAGAACTAGTATTCATTACATTGACAATAGTTAAGAATTGTTCTGAACTATGCAAACCAACAGTAAACAAATGCTCTAGGACGCAACCGGAAACAGAAGCTGGAAATACATTTTGTATTCTTTCAGGAAGTTTGAAAACCCCACAAAACATTACAAAGAGAGGTTTATTTGTATATTTGCATTAAAATAGAAGTTTCTGTTCTAGTTGCACCTGTTTCATTTGTGTAAATCTACATGCAGGAATTATTTGGGGATAAAAGCGCCTTTAAATGTTTTTTTAATCAATAAAAATGAATCAAAGAGTGATATAGCCACTTGGAAGTCTATAATGAGCTATGTTTTCAATTTTTTGAAAGTATGTCTTTAGACCATTAATTTAAAATACATTTTTAAATGTTTCATAATAAAAATACCTTAATTTTACTTTAAAAATTATCCATTCCTTAAACAAAGTTTACTTTTTCAACTTAAATATTTTTATGATGCCATGATTCTTTAATACATTCTGGTGACTCTTGGCATGTTTTGAGAAAAGCCAAAGAGCCTAAAATAGAGTTAGCTCAAAGCTGCAGTCCTGAAAACTGTGTGGAGGGTGCAGAATCATAAAATTGCAAAATCCTAAAGAAATTGTCAATGCACCTCACTTTTCAATTAAAAGTTTCCCAAATTATTTTTCTGGCCATGATCTTTAGCGTTTTATTCAGTCTTATGAGCAGCCTGGTACAAAGCTCATGCCTTCATGACAGTGAAGCATACCTTTGCTTATATTTATATTCATTAACAAAGTATTCTCAGGGTGTCCTTAAAGGGATTCAGACACTTGAACGCTTTTGGTTTATCATACTTCTTGCGCCGCTCCAGACGAGCTGGAAGCATGTGCCTACCAGGCACACCGGTTCCTGGAATCCTGTCTCACGATGCCTGCCCAGCTCCACTCAGGGAGCCTTCATGCCTGACACACAGCTCTGGGGTCCACTTCAGGGAGCGGGCTAAAATTCAGGCTCTTCAAAACCCACTTTCGTTTTGCTTTTAAATGAAATAGTTTGTCTGACAAAAGAGAAAATGTTCCTTGAAGGATGAAATAACTGTCGTTACAATCACAGACAGAAAAGATTTTGTAAAGATCTTTACCACACCAGAAACATGGACTAACACTGCAGTTGGCAGCTGAATTGACATAGTGCTGTAGTATTATGGTATGTGAAGTCAATATTCTGCAACACTCAAAGCACTATCTATATAGCGGAAGGCCGTGGTTCTTTAAGAGAGACAGAATGATCACTTTTTAAATATGAATAAATGGTTAGAGAACAACAAAGCTTTCTCAGAGCTGTTAGGAGAGCCTCATAATAAAGTGATTATGTCTAGCTGTCTATTATAAAGTCTTCCTGTTACTGAACCACTTTTAATATCCCACACTGAAGCTGCACACTCAGGATCTGCAAGCACTTCCAAAAGTGGCCATGAATTTTCAAACTGATTATAGCAACCTGACAGAGACATTTTTAAAAGCTTGACCCAGCAAAGTACTGAGCCATTTTCTAAGGTGTCGGGCAGCCTCAAACCCGATTGTTTTTAGGGAGAGCTGTGGCTACTCACTGAATTTTAGGAATACTCAGCATTTTGTAAGATTTAACTCTGAAGATCCTAATTGAAAGTCAATGAGAGCTAGTTTCCTAAACTCAGCGTCTCTAAGATATTTCAGTACTTGAAATCAATGGAGTCAGCTCCCTAAGTGCCTTTGAAGCTCAGAGTTTTCACTTTGCAGAGTGCAGTGCCATGATGCCTGGCTCCAGCATAAGTGTCCATAATATCTGAAGGATATACAGATAGATTTGCATGTCCTCCATCTTCTGCAGCATATTTATAACTGCCCAGGAAACAATAAGTTGGGAGGCTAAAGGGGGCAGGTACTTCATAATAAGCACAGACTATTAATCTTTTGTGTGCCATTTGCAGAAGAGATATCACAATTATACAGTGTTAAAGGAAAGTAGAATAGAAAAAAGGAAATGAAGTTGACATTGGAATATGACAAAGGAAACCTGGTTTAGCTATCCAGGTGGATTTGTGCTCCTTATAAAAGCAATGCAGATGTATTCCAGTTACTTTATGTGGAAATAGCATGCTACTGTTCAAAAAATCAGCTTTACTTTGAAAAAAAATGCATCACTACAGTACTTTTTCATAGGTAATACTAGTACTGGGCATTCAGCAGGTACAGCTCATTGCCCCGAAAACAGTAAGCGTATGTGTACCATTTGGCAGAAGACAAAACTAACCAAAAACACACCACTGCTGTGTTTGAAAAGCCTGATAAGGCATTCACTGACAGTCCCAGCTCTGAGTCCCTCATCCTCCAGGACTCCCCTCTTCAGCCCTTTGCACCCAGGCGAGCCAGGTGAAGTTATGAGTTTGAAATGGTTTTTCTCTTTCTAAATGCAGAGTTTAGCACTTCAGTTCTGGATTAATTTGGGGTAGGCCTTTTGTCACACAATTAAAATGCAATTAGACCACTGTCCTCTTGCAATATTGATTTTATTTACAATCTCCTGCTTAAGTCAAATTGTTTTAATATGATCTCTCTCTTGACTCTCTCTCCAAATACTACTTTTTATTACCACATGTGTTTTAAGAGACATCTAATCTCCTCTTAAATAAAAGGAAAAGAGAAAGCGAGTGCAACACATATAAAAGCAGACATTAACCATTTATGCAGTAAAACTAACCAAGGTACAATCAGGATGACCTCAATAGCTATATTAGGAGCATATCAAGTGTTGTCTTGTGTGACTATGTGAGGTTTGTTTCTGCCCCCCAAATCTTAGAATCTGGACAAAAATGAACACAGTCTATGCTCTAAGCAGATAAAACCCAGAGCACTCAAAACCAGCAGAACTTGGACATCCCGAGCAAAGGAGTGAAGCTATGGTTCCACCTGCCCTACCTCATCAGCCCTCAGAGCATGGTGCTCGCTGTGAAGGGTTGTGACAGCTGTCACTGCTCTGTTCTTTCCTTCAGAGACATTGCATTTGATTTTGGATAATGCTTCCATCAGCTGGCACGAAATCTTCTCTTCACACAATGCACAGCAACCTGGAAAAGTTATAAAGTTATAATTTACTGCTAAGTATTTGTGAGCTTAGGTCTCAGTTGAAGACGATGAGACAAATGAACCCCAATTGGTGAATCTCATCACTTAGTAATTCCAGCCTGTGACCAGTCTAGGTCTGCTACATAGGCCTGGGATTCACCACACAAACTTCACCAGCTCTACACCTCCTCTTGCAGCCTCACGTGGTTAGAAACTAGGACAGGAAAGAACTCAAAACTTCAGCCTAATTGCCTGAACTTTGACCTCAGCTAGCTCCACTTCTCTTTCACTTTTAAAAGCAGGAACAAATCTTTTCTAATTAATTTCGAGATACTATTGACGATTCCTATTCTATAGTGTAAACAATTCATGGTGGAGCACATAGTTGTGTACTGAAGTAATATTTTTAATACATCCTCTTCTCTTTATCCTTTTTTCATAAGTACAGTTCAAAATGTTTATGTATTACACAGACAATTAAAAAACCCAACGGCACACATTTCCAGTTTACCCTGGTACAAGATAATCTTTAAATAAGTGTATATACAACTAAGCAAAGCTAAATCTGAAAAGCTTACTGATTTGCAAAAAATAGAAGGGTAATTTTTATTGCTTTCTCTTATTTTTTGAAATGACGCAAACAAAGCAGTTCTCTTGTCAGTATTTATTTATACAGTGCCCAGAAGTGTGCTGTCTGCTCTTCAGTTGCTTGTCAATATGTTTATTTATTTAAAAATCAATCTTTTCACCATTAAATCTACTGCTGATGACAGATTTTGTACACATAATAGTGTAGTTTTATTGTTGGTTATATATTTTTCAGGAAAAAACCAGCCATCTCGTATTGTTGTAACCACTTTAGTGTTGTCCGCCACATAAAGTATTTTTAATAAAACACATTTTAAGGGTGGTTTGAATCACATGGGATCAGCAGGCAGTTCATTGTGATGCCTGTGAAGAGGTAGCTAGTACACATTGATTTTAACTTCTCCAGTAATAAACACAGTAAAGATCTTGATTCTTGAAAGTCAGGATGCTACAGAAAAAAAGAAAATAAAGTTTAAAAACTAGTTATAGATTTTTCAAGGCTAGAGTTCCTTGCTTCTGGCATCAAACACATTTCATCATCCAAAGAAAGAAGTTTCGCTCCTAGTCTATCTGTTAGCAAAACTCACGTCTAAAGGTTCCTCCAGACTCAGGTAACAAATGTAAGACTCCGTATTCCTAAACAAAAACGGCACATTACAAGAAGGAGTAGAGAGCCTTGATTTAGGAGTGACTTAGGCTGAGGTAGCTGCAGAGAAACGGAAAGGAAAAAAAGCAGAAACTGAGAAACAGGAGTGAAAATTCAAAGAAATAACATGCTCATCCATCTGAGAGTGGAATTTGGTGTCAAATGATAGGAGAATATCTTCAGAAATGCCCTTGATAGATGGATCCTCATGCTTTAAATAAAGCCATAAAACATATTACACAGTGAAAAGTGGTGAGGGGGCAGCTGAAGCAGCAAAATACTCCCAGCGTTGCTCATGAGAAATATATTTTTAGAATTGAACACAGAAGTCTTAAAATGCTATACATGCCTTTTTGTATTAGCAAGTGATATCTGGCGCTAGATCTACCCCTAAACTATATCAAATAATTTCACAGATTTTTGAAGGATTACCTGATAAAATCCTAACTGATAACAAAGACAAATTTTACACGGAGCTAGAAGTCACATAGCACTACACTCCAAAAACTGATTAATAGAATATTTTTATCTCAGGCATAATTTGAGCTGTGGAAGCCGATAATCAGGCCACCAAATTAGATGCCAGGGTTAGAGGTGCCAATCCCTAACCGTCAAAGACTGCAAATATTGGCCTTTGTCTGTAGTACCACCTAGTGTCAAAAACTCTTATCTCTGAGCTGAAAAGAACTGGACTGAACTCCATCTACTCTCCTTTATTTCCTTAGTCCAAAACTATGCAGGAAGGGTGCCCTGAGGACCTCTGTCACGATGGCAAGGCCAAGGAAGTGTCTTTCATACTTTTGCTAGTTTTATGGAAACAGAATTTTGGGCCTAGAAGGAGTGTGTGTTTTTGGCACATCAGACGAAAATTCCCCCAATATTATGCACGGGTTTAAGTACGGCTGATTTTTTCCACAATATAAAGCAGCAGAAATGCTGTAGGGCTTCTCTACCCTGGAAGTGAGAGAAACCCCGCAGCGAGCTAGGCTGCGGTGTCACAGTCCGTGCACTGTTCTGCACCTGTGAGCAAGCCCCGAAGCGGAATCAGAGAACTCGCAAAGCGAGGCACTCTGCCTGCATGCCAAGGGAGTCCTCACGCAGAACGAAACAGAGCCAGCAACATGCTGAAAATTCATCCTCCTGCTCACCACGTGCCAGTTCCCCCTTGAACATTTTCTTTCAAAACCAAAACGTTCTCCCGGAGATCCCAGGTTCCCCGATTGCCTCAGGAGGTGGCCACGCAGGGAGCCTGGCAGGGAAGCCTGCACAGAAGGTGAGCAGGGGAGCTGGGCAGCCTGGGAACCAAAGCTCCTGCCTGCCTGCCAAGTCTCCCAGGAGCACGGAGCTGGCAGGCTGCAGTAGCAGGGCAGCCCCATGTCCCCGAAGCCCCAGGGCAGGAGGAGTGGTATGTGCAGGGAGCGGGACTTGGTGGCCATCCATGCTGGGAGCTGCCAAGTCAGGCAGGTAAGGCAGCAGGATGCACCCACTTGGTCTTGTTTAACATCTTTATCAATGATCTGGATGAGTAGATTGAGTGTTCCCTCAGTAAGTCTGCAGGTGACACCAAGTTGGGTGGGAGTGTCGATCTGCTCAAGCGTAGGAAGGCTCTGCAGAGGGATCTGGACAGGCTGGATAGATGGGTCGAGGCCAGTTGTATGAGGTTCAATAAGGCCAGGTCCTGCACTTGGGTCACAACAACCCCATGCAATGCTACAGGCTTGGGGAGGAGTGGCTGGAGAGCTGCCCGGCAGAAAAGGACCTGGGGGTGTTCGTCAACAGCTGGCTGCACATGAGCCAGCAGTGTGCCCAGGTGGCCAAGAAGGCCAACACCTTGTATCAGGCTTGTATCAGGAATGGTGTGGCCAGCAGGACCAGGGCAGCAATCGTGCCCCTGTACTCGGCACTGGTGAGGCCGCACCTGGACTACTGTGTTCAGTTTTGGGCCCCTCACTACAAGAAGGACATAGAGGGGCTGGAGCATGTCCAGAGAAGGGCAACGAGGCTGGTGAGGGGTCTAGAGAACAAGTCTTCTGAGGAGCAGCTGAGGGAGCTGGGATTGTTTAGTCTGGAGAAGAGGAGTCTGAGGGGAGACCTTATTGCTCTCTACAACTACCTGAAAGGAGGTTGTAGTGAGGCAGGTGTTGGTCTCTTCTCGCAAGTAACTAGCGACAGGACGAGAGGCAATGGCCTCAAGATGGGTCAGGGGAGGTTTAGATTGGATATTAGGAAAAATTTCTTTACTGTAAGAGTGGTCAGGCATTGGAACAGGCTGCCCAGTGAAGTGGTGGAGTCACCATCCCTGGAGGTGTTCAAAAAACGTGTAGATATGGCACTTCAGGATATGGTATAGCAGGCATGGTAGTGTTGGGTTGACAGCTGGACTTGATGATCTTAGAGGTCTTTTCCAACCTGTGATTCTATGATTCTATGATTCTGTGATCCAACCTACCCAGTGCTTTTTGGATGTCTGCCCTCAAAACATTTGTAGTGGAAAAAACTGGTTTTGCCCCAGAATTTCTTACCTGCTCTGTTTGGGACTTCACAAAACAAGCTATCTAGAAAAAATGAAGTGGCTGTGAGCACAGAAAGCTCACAACATGAATTCAAATTAAGCTAGAACAGATACAGCAAATGTGAAAGGATACACAGCAGGCACATTTACTAACCCAGACTGGAGCAAGTCAGCTGTGAACTCCCTGGAGATGCAGCCAGCCTATGTATGTGGGCTGCTAGCTACAATTCCTGTGACTAATGAGTAACTGCCATGGCAGCTCCATGTATAGTTTCTAGATTTACTTATAAATTTAATACAAGAGCAGGCCAGAGAAACAAGATAAAGATTAAATGTATAACAACAATTTGTAGCAACATCAGCTAATTGCATAGCTGAGGCAGGAGGTGTTAATTACAATTATAGATGAGCCAGCTAGTAATTCACATTAGTGAGTATAGAGCAATTATCAACCTGCTGGTTTTCTTGCTACTCATAATATACATGTTTTCCCATTTTTGATGGAACATAATAGTTGTATTGAACAATGTAACAGAAGAGTAATGGATATAATGCCTATTTAGGTAACCTACAGCTGTGATGTGCAATATTATCACAAAGATATTCTGTTTCATTAGGAATATGTCACTATCCAGAGAGCTAAGTATTTCTACAGCTAGATTTGAGTAGAAAAAACATCATGGGCATTTCACAGATGGACAGACACACTTTGTTTCATGTATTAGGATTTACAAATACAAATTAACCTTGACTGGACTTGAGGCAAAAGTAAAGTTTAAATTATGCACCAGTAAAAAATTAAATCTAAGAGTATCAACAAGAGTACATCTGTTTCTAAGTGATAAATTGGAAGAATTTCACTGACATTTGACTGAAGGAATATAGTCTCCAAGCCTGTCAAATGTATTATTCCTATAAGCTTCCAACTGACTTGGTTTAACATGGCTCACCCAGGAGAGACCATGTCATTGTTGTGTTAGCAGCCTTACCATACAACACATGGCTGCATGGGGTACTAGAAAGAAGGCGTTGCCCTCGATCACTCAAGCCTTAAACAAATGTTAAAAAACACTATTTGCTCTATACTGGAACTGAACATGAGTCACCTTTTGAACATGTAACATCGTAATTTCACATGCTTTCCATATATTTGTGCCATTAGTTCAGTCACATTGAAAGTCCATACAAGGATATCAAGCAACTATGCATTTTTTTGTCTGAACATTAGTATTTTTCTGGGCAAATGTTTATCAATTAACAGGTACAGCTGGGATATTACAACTCAGCTACACTTTTTCTGCTTGTTTAACAATAACTGAAGCTGAATTCAGTATTGTATATGTGTCAAGAGAAAATGAAATCCATCCTAGGTTAATGTACAAAACAAAACTTCACAACATTAGCAACATTATTTTCTTACTAGTCATGGTTTGAAGTATTTGTAAACTTCAATGGAAGGAATAATGGCTAGAACCAACTAAATAGTTTGAATAAATTCCATGACTATTTGCTCAAATTTTAAAAGAAATTTGTTTTGAGTTGCATCTGCACCACTTCTGTGTTTCAATTCTGGATTACTTTCAGCAAAACCACCTGCCCAGCAGCAGATTTGTGTATTAAATAAGTCAACATAGCTGCTATTTTGAGAGCTTAGCTGACATATAAAGGGAACATGCCCTTCATACATTCTATGAAGCAATAAATATACCTAGAAATACGATATATCTATGTGTGCTTCTTCCTTCAAGTATATACAGGTTTTAATCTGGGATTTTTTGATCAGCATGATTAAAAAGAACTGATCAAACAGTTCTGACATTATGTATCATCCCAGACTTGCTAGGTCCCTGAGGGTCTGACAGTGGAATGGGGATCATGTTAGTGCCATAAGCTGATAAATGCTCATCAACAGCTGTTAAATATCCAGCAAGATCTTGATACCAAAATTTTCTGTGAACTCGAAAAATGCTTGTTTGTAGAGATGCTGTGTGTTTTTCTCTCAAGAAATTTCCAGACGAGGCACTAGTATTTTCAAACCTTTGAGTCTGAATGTGTTTCAAAGCATATTTCCATCATCCCTGTGCTGAAATTCTCAGGATCTCCATGATGGTGCCAGGACTCGTGTGATACCAGAGCAAAGGGCTACAAATGGATTAGGATTTTCATCTCTACTTCTTCCCTCTCTAACATTCAGAATTAGCAATGTTTTTACTTTGTGGTTTTTGGAAGATGATTTTCTTGACAATAACTGTAATTGCACACGTCTCAAGCCTTGTAGATACTACAATCTTAATCCAAGGAATAACTTCAAGTATAACATCAGCCTATCGACCCCCATAAATCAAACCCCTCTACACTACATTTCACCTCAGATGAGTGATCTGTTAGAGAACGTGAGTGAAATTTAAGTACCACTGCTGCTAGAGACGCTAAAGGCACGGAGACCCTGGTCTACTAAGGCAAAAACTCACTGCTGCCCGAATACCACTTTCACTGGAGACAGATGAAGACAGAGGAGTTGTCTTACTCTTAGGTAGCCCCAGACAACTCAAGCTTGCAGTAAAGACAAGTCCAAAGTTTAGAGGAACACGAGAAGGGTCCTGGCTGGCCAGAGGAAGAAAACAGGAAATCTGCCGAATGTAACAAGTCTCTCAGGATAACTAAACAGGTATTCAACACACTTAAATACTGAAGAAGAGGACTTCACAGAGTTTAAGTGTGAAGTGCTCTCCCTGTGTGAGTCACTGCAAAATTCTTCACTGACTTCATTAGAAGCAGTATTTCTATCTTTTGTAATCATGCTCGATATAGACGCCCCTACATGTTCTACAGAGACTCATGAACAACCGAAACATAAGGAAATTTTCACATTTTAAATGTTATTGAGACAAAATAGAATAAACTTCAGAAGTAACACTTTGGAATATTTGTTACTGATAGTCAAGCATCAGAGATGATCAAATATAAACAGAATTTAGAGATTAGACGACAGGTTGACCATGAGCCAGCAGTGTGCCCTGGTTGCCAAGAAAGCTAATGGGATCCTGGGATGCATTAGGAGGAGTGTGGCCAGCAGGTCAAGGGAGGTTCTCGTTCCCCTCTACACTGCCCTAGTGAGGCCTCATCTGGAGTACTCTGTCCACTTCTGGGCTCCCCACTTCAAGAAAGATGAGGAGCTGCTGGACAAAGTCCAGCGGAGGGCTACGAGGATGATGAGGGGACTGGAACATCTCTCCTACGAGGAGAGGTTGAGGGAGCTGGGCTTGTTCAGCCTAAAGAACAGAAGGCTGCGAGGGGACCTTATAAATGCCTACAAATATCTGAAGGGTGGGTGTCAGGAGGATGGGGCCAAACTCTTTTCAGTGGTGTCCAGTGACAGGACAAGGGGCAATGGGCACAAACTGAAGCATAGGAAGTTCCGTCTGAACATGAGGAAGAACTTCTTCCCTCTGAGGGTGACGGAGCACTGGAACAGGCTGCCCAGGGAGGTTGTGGAGTCTCCTTCTCTGGAGATATTCAAGACCCACCTGGACAAGGTCCTGTGCAGCCTGCTGTAGGTGACCCTGCTTCGGCAGGAGGGTTGGACTAGATGACCCACAGAGGTCCCTTCCAACCCCTACCATTCTGTGATTCTGTGATTTTGTGATTCTGTGATTCCTCTGTATCTGAGCATCATCACTGCTGGTCACCGGAAATCAAACCCCACATCGACATATGGAGCAAAGAAATCATTTGTCAGTTTTTCTTTGGTGCCTGTTCAGGTAGAAATTAAAGCTTCCAAGGTAAGCTACGGTGAATGAGGTGAACTTTAGCATCCTTGGACTACTCCCTCCCTTAATGAAATTATGATGCCTGTAACTAAGCTAGCTGAGCGCATTTTGACTGGAATGCTTCTGTAGCAGTCACCATGCTGACAGTGCCACACTTACTCCCATGTGATATGCTGTAGGACTTATTTTTATAGGAAAAATACAAAATGGATTTCAAATTATATATTCAGGAAAAGATAATTAGATAGAGAATCCAGTCCTGCAAAAGGCGGGTTCACTTTTGTTTGTAGCGGTGCTGCAATCACAAATAACGTCACAATGTGACAGTCATATATTGTTCCTTTAGCTGATTTTAATTACCACTAATACTTCTCTTCAACAACCTTACTTAACTAAATTTAAAGTTTATAAGTAATTTCACTAATAACAATGAAATACTAATGCATATGGCTTTACGCACAGAAACTCAATGAAAATTTCCAAACAAAAATTATTCCTCACCCATAGTAATTTACACAGACAGCATTGTGTCAGGACTGTTTTTGTAAGCATAAGATCTAGCATAACACAGGTTTGATATTAAGCACGTGTCGTATTTTATAGTTATCTATTCTTCATACAATTCAGAAGATGCACTAAATCAAAAAATAGATGCAAATATAACAAATTTTGAATACATCTTTTGTAATCTAATTGTCATCACTACTCCTAAAGCCTAGTTTAGAGGAGTTCATGAGCACTGGACATCAATTTCTAGTAACATATGCAGGCAGAAATACCTTGGTGTCTAAACAGTAAGCTCCTCCTCAATTCAGGCTTGCTTTCTTGCTCCAAACTTTGCCATCCACCAAAAGATTCCTCATCCTCAAGCACAGCTTGAGCTTTCTTTGGGTTCCAGATGCACAACTATATGAGCTACGACTAGCCTGTCCACCCCAGCCATGAGTTCCTTAATGACATTCCCCATAGCATCTTGTTCCCCTGTCATTCAGTCCTGTGTCAACTTTTGTCTCCTACTCCCCCAAAGCTGACAGGCACATCATGTTGCTGTGTTCTGGTCCTAGTTCTGTTTAGCTTTGCAGATCACCAGATAGTCCTAATTTCACCCAGTTGAGCATGTGGCTCCAAACACACCTTTTAAGATCACCCCATTCACATACTAACGTGTACTTGGAAGGGAATAGTCTAAGAACCGTGAGTTTGACACGTAATTATAATGCCGTCCTAGGACAGCAACTAAGTAGACCATCTAATGAGTCCTTAGTTTGGCCATACAGCACACATTCTTTCAGGAACTTCTGGAGCAAAAAAGCAGTAATGGAGCCACTGAAGAAAAGCTAATTCTCCAGCAATGCATAACAGACAAATTCCTAAAAGCTTTCCATTCTGTGTGCTGCTTTGATTCAGTTCCAGAAATTCTAGACATAGATTCCAGAGCAAGCACAGATGTCATCAGAGGGTGATGCGTGAGAGACAAGATCATGCAGAGTCACAGGGGACTTTCACACAGACTCTGAGTCATAACACACTGGTATCCTTCACTTGTGAACACCACATAAAAACTGGCAAAATTATTGTTGCTTTTGCAAATTACTGTTGCTTTTTGTGGGGGTAGGAAGACTTCCATTGTTAAGGATAGGTCCAGTGTAATTCTCATGCTGTGACATCACAGATGACCCCAGACTGCAGGAGATAATCATCATTTGCATTTTTTTTGGCTAGGCACAGTTGCATTTGGCTTGGCACTGCTAAATGTTATAAAAAGAAGTAGTCCAATGGCAAGAACCTATACCATACCTGAGGAGTGATCTAGGGTAGCTGAAACACTGAGCACAACCCACTTCCAAATGGGAATTGCCTGTGTTGAGGAATTTTTACAGTACACCTTGAGGCTAATTAAACACATGTTTGTACTTTGATATGAAAGAAAAAATTAATGAACAATGCATTGGACAAAGTCCTACCACAAGACACGGTTCTACACGAAATCTGCAAAGATGTATCACAAGTAGATTCCTTATATACCCTTGCACCAGCACCAATCCTAAGAGTAGCTGCATGGGAGGTCTCAGCCTGCGTGGGTCCATCCCCTAGCCCAGCTCTGCTGCCCAAAGGTGGCCCCCTGAGCTTGTGCCCCTGAGCATTGCCATTCCAGGATGGCTACAAGACGATGCTGAGGCTGTTTCTTATCACCAAGGGAAACTTCACTCCCTTGCAAGGATTCTGTTCTGTCTCTGGCATTCTTGCTTCCAGCTAGTTTAACTCCTTCTTGCAAGTGGACCTTCTTACCCTCCATGCCAGATCATTCCTCATTCACAAATTACCACCACTGAGCAGTTACAACTAGACTTGCCCCTTAACCTGGATGTGCTAGGAAAGCACACTCTGAGACACAAAGCAAAACTCTAGGTAGGTTTTAAGTAACCCCTTCTAATTCTGACTCTCTGCTTTATTTAGTTCATTTGTACTAGAACTTGAATTTAGCCTTCCCAGGAGACATCTGTAGAAGACTGATATCAAGCTCAATGTCAACATAAAGTGTAAAAATATCATACAAAAATGTTCTGTAAATCATCATAGCAGCATTCACTCAAAGCAGAAGACCCACTGTCTTCCAAACCTAGAAAATACAGACAAATTAAAGCTGGCCAGAAACCTGTATAGCTATAATCAGACCGTGCAGAGCATGCTTCCTGTGTAAGCATAAAAATGTTTGACGTTTTGAATCCATGTCTTGACACAGGCATAGCACTGCAAGCATATATCAGGCAGGCACAGCAGAAGTTCAGTGCTGTTTAGGTGAATGGAAAAGGAGGAACCCAAAATGCATTGCAGAGAAAACTAGGGCAGAATACACCTGAAAGCTTTTAAATAAATCAGTAGGATAAAAAGCCTGATCACAGGACAACAAAAGAGGTGATTTTAAGACTCATTTGTATATCCTAGTTATGAAATATGGCACGAAGGCAGAGTTACTAACCAGCCGCTTGTAGCCCTTGGTGGCTGAAGTTACAAGCGCATCCCTAGAGTGATCCTGCACACACGACCGCTGTACCTGGAGGAATTAGTTATACCAATAACAGTTAACCCGAGCAGGTGCAGGCCTGTGCTGTGCTATCAGTGCTGCACATACTCCCTGGCTGCAGGACAGCCTCCTCAAAACAGAGGAGCCTGTGGGTAGCTCCCATGCTGTACCAGCAATTACACCACCTGCCCGACCTTGCCTTTATCTGAAAGCGCAGCAAGAAGTTCCCAAGTGAACATCCGTTTTGTCTGACAGGAGAAACGATGAATAATATTGTTTTCTTTTGAGAAAGCCCTATACGATCTCAAATAACCAAAAAGGAGTGACCTTCCCATGGATGGGATCCACACAGCGTGCTGTGCCCTGGCTGGAGAGCTGCTTGGTGCCATGCAACAAGGGGCTCCCAGCATCTGAAGGGACATTAGATCATCTGCATTACCCTTTTCTCTTTTATACTGTTAATACCAAAAAATGGGATTTTAACTGATACTTTACAGAGTCTGAGTGCCTTCCTTTCTGGGATCATAAGAAATCAGTGCCTTCTGGTGTAAAACAATACCACCCTTTCTTTCTATAGCCTGCAGCAGGAAAGTAGGATTGTTTTTCACTTGTTAGACAAGTTTTATGCGGCTTCACTTTGCTTCATTTTCAAACCTCTTCAAATGTATCAGAAGCTATTTATTGGAATAAGTCAGGTGTTAAGGGAGACAGTGGTCACTGGTGTTTTCTGAGCATCCAAACTTCAGTTTTGCCAGCACTAGGAAATAGAAATGTCATTTTGTTTTAGCTCCTTGGCACTTATGATCACAGCATGTCCAATTGCTGGCAGAAAGACAGGCAACTGAAAAGCCCTGACACGCTGTAGTACAGGCATCCATCATTATGACACCTTTCGCTTTCACCTTTTATTAAAAACTAAATTAGAAGACTGACTTAAATGTTATCAAATTTGGTCAAAAGCTAACCTCTGGCCACAGATTTTTCATGTAAGTGTTGAAGCAGAAAGAACAATTTCTAAGGATTTCTCAGGATAAAACATGGAAGGTAGGCTTATAATGGAAAACTACTACCCCTCTTCAGTAAGTGACAGTGGTGTGAAGCATTATTAACTGCTCTATTTATACTATGGGGAAAAATAGACCGAAAAAAAGATGATGCAGGAAATTTCAAACAAAAGCTAACATGAGTTTTCTACGCCGAATAGCTCTCTATTTCACTCCAAAAGTTTAAAAGCTGAAGTTAAAAGTGGGTGCTAACACAGGCATTCTTTTGATATAAGACAGTGTGAGAGAAAAGATCTAAAGCAAAACATATATTCAGATTTTCTGGAGCTTACCATGGTGTCTTTTTCACTATCAATAACTATTCAGAGATGTACAGCACAGACACGGAAGCCCTAAGAACTTGACTGAGTGTGCAGAACAGCATAAACACTATATCTGAAGTTCTTCTCTTTTCTTCTCTCCTAGTTCACGGGAGAAAGAAAATGAGATCTACCCTGGACCATCCCTAGTAGCTGACTATTAGCCCTTGATACACTTGCTCAGTGGTTCCAAGTAGGGCTTTGCAGGCAGAGATATGGCTCTGACTTGTGAGACACAGCCCCTGTCCCTACCACTGTGCTTGCAATAGTGAAGTAAAAGTCCATGACCATTAGTGTAAGTCCAGTAGTTTGGCCCAGGTAATTTTACAAATCAGATCTGAAAGAAATGCAATTTTTTCACTATTTTATTTATTTCCTTACAGAAAAGTCTGACTGTGACATAAAATTCTCAGTTTCAGAAACGGTTTCCATCAATCATTTGTTGGGGGTGGCTTTTGCGAGCTTTTTAAAAAACTATTATTTTTAAAAATAAATAAAAATTTTATTTTAAAAGAAAAAATTAAAAGCACTATAAATCAAAACACTTATGCTCCTGACTCTTTCCTGATGCTCTGCAAAATCAGTGAGAAAGACAGTGACAGAATGGACACCACTGCACCTCTCTGGGTTGTGCAACATCTAACCAAAGAAAGAACAGAAAATCTGCAGACTGGTTATTTTCCTGGTACTCATGGTGTATTTACATGCTTACATGTGTGGTTAACTGTCACATTTGACTAACACACTGGTTAGTTAACCATGCTTTTAGATGCAAAGTTACCTGTACTTTGAAGAGGACTGCTGGACCACAGCCTAAGGTTCTGTGCCTTTAAATTACAGCAAAGTAGCGATCGCGTGTGCCCTGGAGATGACAGCCATTAGCCTGTACCCAGAAATAACTCTGATGTGCAAGCAATAAAAGTTAGTAATAAAGAAGAGAAAAATGATCTTTTCACTGATATGCTCTTCTTTCAAACAATTAAACCCATTTTTTTTAAACAAAAAGAAAAAATTGTATCTACAAAAATCAAGCCAGCATTTGTAGGCCCTTATTAGTTTTCCTCAATCCCTGCAAGCATACAGAGTTTAATGACATGTGAAATATTAAGCAACAGGAGAAGTTAAAAGATGAAATCCATGTTGGTCTTCGTTACTCCCATCTCCTTCAATATAACGCACACTCTTTATGTAATATAATTAATAGTGATTTATTCCTCCAAAGGTCCTAATGACAGCAAAAGAAATGGCTTGCTATTGTCAGTTCTTATGTTGCTATAAGTAACTCTTCAATCTATAAGCAAATCTAAAAACCATCTGCTTAAAGGAACTGCTCCTAGCACTTGGTAGTACGCACAGGTCCTGCCCCTATCTGGAATGATACAAATCAGATACGAGGCTAAGAAATGTGCTTTTTTACTGAATTGAGCACCCAAAGCAACCAAAATCACTGAAGGCAATCTATAATGTCCTAGTGCTATCACAGAGAGCACTTTCAAAATGACCCATTCAGAAAGCTAATGTTCCCTGTAGTACAAGGAAGAGAAAATATAACGAATTGGAACCCCATAAAACATTCTGATAAATATCTCATTTATTAGACTACTTCAGCAGGATCAATCTTAGTAGAAATCAGACTGCTCTCAGAATTGGCTGGAACTGCCATTACCTGGCCACCAAGCAGTCAGAAATACACTGTGTTCATTTAAGCATGAACTGTCCATTGTCTTCTCTGTGTTTTACTATGAATATGACCTGAGCTTTCCAAGCGGCCTTCAACCATTGTTTCACTAAGAAAAGAGCAGATAGAAGATAGGTTCTGATATGGCTGATGATAGTACTGAAGGACCCGTTACACGGCTCGCTGCTTGACCTGTAATGTGTGATAAGCAGCTTCTTTTTACAGTAGCAATGCCTCCAGATTATGTTTTAGGATAGGTTTTTCTTGCTGAAGGCTTCTCTGTTTTACAGATCCTGTGCCATCACAGCTACCATCATAGCTACACTGGCACAGATGCATTGAAAACCAATCCTCTTCCAAAGGAGACGCAAAAACTACGTCCACATTAGCAACTCTTTAAGACAAATAGGAGAAGATCTGCAGAACAAAACAGTTAGTAGTAGGGACTGGATATCCACGGCTTTTTTATACTGGATTTGCCTTAATCTAGTCCCATTGCCCAAACGCTCATTTGCAGCTGGACCTCATCCTCCCGTTTCTATTTCATTTAATGTGCAATTGTGTACTAAGGCCACCCCACAGTGTGAACTAAAGAAAACAACTGGGGCACGTCAGGAGATTCATTTTGAAAGTTCACTCCTGATCTGAACTAAAACACTATTGTCCATATGCCCAGGATGCAAAAACAAAACGAGTTTTCCTGCTAGTGTAAATTTACTTCCTCTCCAAACAACACAGAATCCATTATGTTTTTTTCTGTTCATACTAGAGCTGAGATTTTTCATGCCCATATTCAAAGCCAACTTGCTTGCACTGGCAAAAGTCTATTTCATAAACCTGATATACAAGTAACATCGAAGGCAAATCTGCATGAAGTATTTCTAAACATGAGACAAAGATTCCTGCACATACATTGCTCTTGTAAAAATGACATATATATTCATCATGCCATAGACAAGCTGAGCTGCTGACACTTCATGTCATTTCTGCATTTTCTGAATGTATTAACGTTACTTAAAGTGCAGCACCAACCACTCAGTGCATAAAATTTTTATTTGTTGGACATTCAGAAGAAAAAATGAACAGAGAACACAAAGCCTATCTAAGCATGTGCATGTACGTAATCCTTTAAATTATGGTTTGCACAGCAACTATCACTAATTTTAGAAGTCATCCAGTCATATTCTTCCACAAAGCTTTGAGAGTGTAAGGTAAGCTCACATGTACACAAGAATGATAAATGTATTTCTTTGCCTCACAGATATTATTTATTTTCACCAGTGCAGTGCCCATCATTTTTATGCAATGCAATGCATTGTACTGACTTCTAAGTAAATAAATACTTTAAAATAAAATAAATCACAGAACTTCAGGCAAGAGCTTGTTGGAATTCTTTAGAGAAACTTTTATTGTTTGGGAGAGCCCATTTATCAAAGGTTTCTGTGGGATTAGCATGAATGACACTTACTGGGAAAGGCTTCTGATATCTAATAAGGAGACGCTAGGAACACAGAAAGAAATGCAGACAACCAAAGCAATTTTAATTGCAGGAGATCTTTCTATGTACCAGACTCTTAGGAGCCCTTCTTTCTCATGATACTTGTTTTCTGTGGGTGGTACTTTTCTTATATCTGCAATTAACTGTTACTCCAAAAAGAAAGGCTATCACACATACACTACAGCAGTGGTCTCCAAACTGTTTTGATTGTGCACCCTTATCAGTAAAACATTTCTGAACACATATACCCAATACATGTCTATTTATTTATAAATTATATACATTACTCCTGTAATAATATATTACATATCTTATAAAACATGCACAAAAATAGAAATTAAAAAGGATGAGATAAAGGTAAAATAAATAATATTTAAAAATTTCTTTTATTTTATTTATTAATGGTACAAAAAATATTTTCTTTCTGCACCCCAATGGACTGTCTTGAGCACCCCTGAGGTGTGCACACACTCTACTTTGGAGACCACTGAGCTAGAGTACCCACCTCGAAGACAAGAGTCTAACTCCCTCATCTGAATCTAAAGGAGCAGGGACTTGGTTTCCCACAGAAACTTCTTCTAGGGAGTCTTGACTTTGCTATGACAGTTACGATGGTAGCACCACATTCCTTTTGTCCAAATTCTTCTCTCACACCACTAGAAGGAACAGGCATTGTCATTTCAGCTATCATGAGTCTTGATCACTCACAAGACAACTCACTAGACTTTCAGTATGAAGTAGTAATGACATGTCTATGTTCAGTAAAACTGCCGTTATCCTACAGAATGACTTAAAAAGAGTTATCTGTCTGTACTTCTATAAGAGCATCAGAATTACTCTCAAATTTTTTTCATTACCCAGCCACCTTTTATATATACTCAAATAACTCTCAAACATAATCATTCTTAAAGTTGCTCATTGTTATTATTAAAGTTGCTTCTTAAAAAGAGCTTATTCAGTCTTGTTGAAGTTCAGACATAATTGCTTAATACCCATTTCTAAGTCCCAAACAGAAATTTCCCAAAAGCACACCAGTTTTTCTTTAGTGGATGCCTGTCTCTGCTTGCCTGGTTTCCTAGATGCTCCATTCAAGTCACTAATACATGTTCAGAGTGCCTTTTCCAGAGAGATATGCACACGTCTTTTCCCTGATGGGCCATTGCTAACCAGGTTTAGCACGTGGGAACCCAAGCTCTACCCATGCTATGGGAAGCCTGGAAAATTAGTTGCAGTCAGTAATACAACTAATTTCATCTGCTGTGACAGTAGGTTGTATACCATTTGTGTAATGACTAGCTGTTAGAGAACTCACCTAATGGTTAGAAAATAGAGCAGCCTGAGCTCATCCCAGGAGATGTGGGATTAACCATCTGGCTTTCAGTTACTGTGAGGTGGAAGATATGCCATCTGCCTTCAAAACCGATTTGCTGAAAACAGAAAACAGTCAGAAGATGGGCCAGGCTAGGCCTGTTCTCTAATGCCCAGACAATTCATGGAACAAAGGCATTTAAAGCTCTGAAAATGGTCTGGAGCCATGACTCAAAAGTCTCTTTTTTAATACCAAGTGTTCTCATTGCTACAACCAGATTTACCCCTGCTGGGTCTTCATCTGGTCCTGTGATACTGTTCACTATGTAAGGGTTCAGGATGCAAGAGAAGGTACAGAAAGTTCATTTATTCATACTGGAAAGGAAAATAATGCTACTGTTAGTAACTTTTATGTCACTTAATACATGAATACGAAAAACTACTGATGAGACCATAACTATAGCTACCTTTTTAATTCATTGTTGTGAAATCCCAGATAAGATGCAAAGTCATAATTTAATCACGGCAATAATAACATGACCTTTGCTAATCAACACAATGAATTTTACACTGTTGACATAAAATCACTAATATATCTTGTCATTCCAGTGCATCAGCAAGTAGTTCATTTTGCTATAGAGTCATCCTACTGCACCAGCTAAGAGGAAGCTTGCTCCAGGGCTACATTATTCATACGGGGTTCTTGCTCCCAACAGAGAGACTGGTTCCAGGCAGGCACTAAGTACTCTGTCTCCCTCTTAGGCATGTAAAATTGTAGTGTTTTAGCTTGAAATACAGAGAAATGGTGCTATTTAGAAATAAAATTCTGCTTCATGTAAGTTCACATTGCTTTCACAACTGCCTTTTCTGAACATTTGTGTAAGTCAAGCTTCATCTGCATAAATGCCCACAGAAAGCCATTTCTGAATCCATAAAATCCATGTATTTCAGTTTGGTGTCAAAACATTGTCTTCAGTGAAGTAGAAGTGGATACTGGTTATAAGCTTCAGAGTGAATTGGAAACAGTAAGGCAGGGTTTGGCTGACCAGTCATAGCTTGTATACAATACCAGTCCTACACAAACTCCTATGATTACATGCTCTTTGACCACTCTGAAATGTGAAGAATTATATTAAAAACCACTGGCATGTACAATGGGTAAGTCATGAATAGGCAAACTGTGCCCTGCTTGCCCTCCCACCACTCCCGTTAATAAATAATCCAGAATTCATTCTCTGCCACAGAATCTTGTCTAGAATATCATCATGCAGAAAACCCTGGAGGAGTATTTTTAGAATAAGGATGACTTTGGATTACATTTCTCCCATACCTGACTTTCTGATGCCTCATGAAAGTTCAGGAAGAGATGGCCAATGGCCAGTTCTATCACACAGCTCTTCCGATCCAAAAGCACTCAATAAACATAAATTAATCACTTCAGACACCATCAGAGTGTAGCAGCATACAGGCCAAATTTCGGGAAAAAATTCAAGTGTTTGCATATTGTCTACCTACAATATTGCAATTAACCTCTATATTCTTATATATGGACACTTACATGAATTTGCATATGAAGCTCTTGCTTATCCTGCTTGAATTCATTTTATGTATTTACTCAGTATAACTCCCTCATCATTCACTGAACACTGTTTCAATACATAAAAGCTTTCTTCCATTGACATGGTATGTATGTATGTTTTCTTGCCACAGCTACCTCCAACCACTTCTCTCATTCACTCCATCCCTCCCACCCAGTCTCTGACCCTCATCTTCCTCATGCCTATCTCTGATCTTCCTTAAATAACCAAAGTTCTGATTCCTTCCTCCCCAAAGGCTACGGGGCAGGCGATGAATGTGGGATTTACAAATGTAGGGGCAGTGAGGAGCAACAAGAAGGAAATCAAAAACATGCAAAGGATTCAGCGGATCACAGAAAGGGAAGAGAGCGCATCAGGTGAACTGCAAAGTATCAAGGATAATCACGAGTTCATTTTCTGAGCATACAAATTTTCAGAAATAAAAAGTTAGGTATTAGGTGTTTTCAGAGTAGATCCCTCAGACTAGAGTTCAAAATACACATATGCATATACATATACATACACTTATAGATACACACTCCTTTCTTCAGGGCAGGAAGCACATTTGCTTCATAGTCTGTGAAGCTCAAAAAAATCCTCAGTGCTGAGAAAACAAAAGTCTCTATTGACAGAATCCTGCCTAGCTGATCTCTGGGCTTGGTCTCACTGATTGCAGTTGCAGCCTTTATTAAAAAACTGCTAAGAATTCTAAACATAAAACAAACCCCTGATTTGTCAAAAATGAACACGGAGGGAATAGGGGAGAACAAAGAAGGCAGACACAAGCAGCAGACCACTGCTTTAGCACGCTCCTGCGCACTCAGAAAGACAGCTAAGAACCTTGCCAGTAGCCCTCGAGTCTAGACTTGAAAACATCACAGCCCCTGTATTATGTCTGTGTAGATACTGGTGATGGCTTTTTGAACCTGTTCAGGGATATGTCTCCTAATACGGTCTCCTCAAACTTTCATGGTTAAAATATCTCATAATACTAAAGTCAGAATATGTTACATGTTATTTCCATTTGTGATGTCAAAGTTATATAACACAACAAAATGACATTTTGCTGTTTTAAAATATTTCTCCAGTAGCAAACCCCAGATCTGCAACAGCAACTGGCACTGTGATGTATTTTTTTTAGATCCATTTTCAGAAAATTAAATATGTGTTTTATATCCACTTTTCTGCTTAACGTAACAACTGCTACATCAAAAAGTTGGGACAGCTCTGGTCCAAGCTTTCATACATTATTCTACAGATGACTGAACCAAGTCCCATAGAAATGTCTTCAAATAAATACAAATATTTATTTAAAGTAGTTACCCACAGGACAGGGTTTTTTTCCAGAAATATTACCTGCAGTCTGCTTCTGGAAGCAACATCTTTGGTTAAGTGGTTTCTGTAGTGTTTGCAAACTCTTGACATTCAGTCCATCACAAATACAACTGAAACTGCATGTTGTCTCACCCTACACCAGTTTGTAGCATTGCCTACAAACAAAAGTAAAATCCAGACCAATTATGTCTTGCTTGAACACTACCAGTGTCACACTGACCGCTGACTATCCTTCTTCGTTCTTGTATTTTTCTAACACCTCAAGCTTGGGATACACTTCCCTTTCAACCTCCAGCCCATTCCTAAACTAACAGCTCTCAGTCAGTTTGCAAATGATAACTCTCACCTTCATTTGTTCCATGAGATAAGAATCCACTGTCCATTTAATCAATTTTCTAACAACATTTTCACTTTGTTCCATGCCAAATTCATACAGAATTTTCACTAAGCATTTGCAAATACTTTCTTTCTCCTCCTTCAAGTCACTTGCTGAAAGTTGGATTTACAGCTAAGATCACTTTCAAACATGCTAACCAATATCTCATTGTGTGTTTATGCTCACCCATTTTAAGCATCCTTTCTCCTGTCCTGTGCATAGACTGCAAACTGCTTTTTGTTCTGGATTTGTATACTACCTGACACACGGATTATGACTAGCATTCCTATGTGCAGATAGGAAGACAATATATGATAAAAAGTAGTAATTTTTGTGAGGAACATCAAGAAGAGAGGCATTTGTAAGAGAAGAGCAGTACTCCACAATACCCCAGTGAGACTTTAGGTCAGTATCTACACAGAAAGAAGAATGCCATCCACTAAGCTGGTAATACAGATGAGTCATCAAAAGCATCCAGGAGTATTTTTACAGTAAATATTTGACTTAAGTCAGGCAAACCTACATAATATGGGGGGGAAAAAAGTTCAAGACAGCAAGGCAGAAGCAACAAAAGGGGTGGACAGTGGTTTTTATAAAGAGTGCTTTTGTTTATCTAACATACAGCTACATCATAAGAATCTGGTTTCTTCCACAATAGTTACTCCACATTCATATTGAACGACTTGGAAAATAAACAGCTCATTTAATACAGTCATTGTTGTTTATAGTGTTTAAAAATTCATTAACTCACTGTATAAGTCCACTTGCTGAGATTCATGCTAAATATTCTTCCCTGAAAACAGTGCCACTCTTGTATAAAAGAAAATTGGGCATAAATCGGGAAAAGAAAGTGCAAAAAATGATGTGCAGAACTATTTCTGTACAACATTTATCTGTCTCAACTTACACTGAAGAAAATACTGTAATTAAATAACTATGGAGCTTATCAGAGCAATTTATTTTACAACATTAATGTATATCAGACATATGGTGGTACATAACAGAAAGCAGGATGTGCCACAATGCTTACTTCCCATGGGTCCTAGCTTGCATGTATGTTATACAGATTGTTCTTCAGAAATAATAGGATAGATTCATTGTTTGGTTTTTTTTCTAAATGGAACATCCTAAATATCAAGCATTCTTTACAGAAAGCATAAAGTTAAAATAATATTTGAGGGCAGCATTAGAGAGGAATGATCTATGGGAATAATAACAGGTTTTCTCTTTTATTTATTATGCTAGCATCTGGGGACCCCACACTTGGACTAGAAAACCATTGTGTTTGGAACTGTGCAAGAATATAAAAAAAAAAGAGAAGAAAATATTGCTGATCCTCTAACCCCAACTTCATCGTCACTTGATTTTGATTTTATGACACATAGGTACGCTGAGCTTCATACTCCACGCAGAATGCAAAGCACAGATGTGCTTTGTAGTCAAATGTAGGTTTTTTCTTTATTCAAACTATAACAGGAAAAGTCTGCTTATATGTTCAAGCACTTCCAAAAGGTTTAGATAAAAGCATGTCTCTCAGGTAATTCATAATACTATTTACACAACAAGATGAAGATGAAAGAAGCTTGCTTCCTAAAATTGGGACAGAACATCAAGAAAGCATGTAGATTTGGTTCTACATGCAACCTGAACAATTTTTCAATACTAAAAGTCACGAAAATCCTGAAAATCTCTGATACATTCAAAACATCAGGGTACATCAACATTATTTATTTGGAACACAATATTACAAGAAATTCCAGCTGTTGTGGACCTTTAACTTTGTGATGATATTGCAAAACTACTGAAAAAATAATGGTATGGCACCAACTTCAATGTATTATTGTCTACAGACACCAAATTTGTTCAGTACAACTAAGCCTGGGGTTTGCATGATGGCAGAAATATTTAAGAAAAGAAGAATGTAAACACATGAGGTAGTTAGTCGTTGTGTTAGACTGAAAAAGTCCTCCAGAAGTTTCATCAGGAATGCTGTTTGCTAAAACATCTGCCAAAATGAGAGATTTCATCTCCTTGGAGCTTTGCTTACTCTATGCTTGAATGACTCCAGGAAAACAAGATTCTCTGCTCAACTATCTCAGAAAGCAGAAAGCATGCAAAAAAGCTATTTTAATTACCACTCAATAAAAATTAATATTTTATTTTGTTGGGGTTTTCTTCTTGCTCGCAATAGTCTGATGGCAAATACTGCTCTATCTTGTCAACCAAATGTATTCTTTTTCTTGTCTGTATAAATACTGTTTTCAGTCTGGCCACAAAGAGGAACTGACATTAACTTCAGTAAATCACTTTACTTATAAAATAGTTCCTTTCTGGAATTTGGCAAAGCAAAACATTGAAATCACAGTCCTGTGCAGTGATCATAACTTGAACCAGAAAAATCACCATATAGATGTAAACATGTAAACATCCACACTAAATTTATGGCATGTTTATCACTTTATTCACATGCTCAGCATAGTAAACCATGCACAGTTGTTAAGTTCCCCTCTTGCATGTGATTGGGCAAAACTACAAACCTGAACTTGTGATATTATACATCATTTTAATGACCATGTTAACAGAGTTAAGATTAGGACATTATTTAAATCAATATAATCTGTCTACCCACCTATTCACTAATTAGGGGGGAAAGATAGAAGTAATTGTGGTGAAAAGTATCATAGATAAAGGGAGAATGCAGAACTGCTTCAAACTCATGGAAGTTCCGATAGTCACATGTTGTTGCTTCTGAGATACTGGTTTCCAAAAGCAGTGTTTGTGATGCATGATGCTGCAATACCATCTCCTTCGGGGCTAGGAGATAAGTAATTATTTTTCTGGTCAAATCAACCAGTCAAATCTGCAAACAGCAAATCTTACTTTCTTGCTGCTGGTCTCCCTTGTCACCTTATCTTGGCACACTTCCCTTTCCCTTCCTAGCCAGCAGCTATTTGAATAGCACACTATTACAAATGCCAGTGGTGAGGGTTGTTTTAAGCTTTTCTAAAGGTGTTTCTCATTTTTCTTTTTCTGATTCAGACAAGTTAATCTAAATTTGTAATAAACAATTTAAGCAAGATCGGAGAAAAACTGAAACAGAAATTGAGTGCTAATAGTATGATTAATTCTGATACACAAGTATTCAAGACAAACCAATTTCTTTCTTCACACTCCGTGGGACTGACTGGACATACACAAGGTTATGATACCAATATGGTTGTTTTGGTGAAGACTCTTTCTTATGAGCTGGTAATGATACTAGTACATTCCCAACATCGACTGGGATGGCTCCCAAAGAATCAGCAAAAATGTTGCAAGACACCCTCTACTGGCCTCACTCCGTTAACAGATGGGAGTTTCTGTCACACACCTTTCTCCCTACTATGAAGCCCAAGTGAAGCTGTGGTGGCAGTGCTTCTTCACAAGGCACTTCACCAGGGTACCAGAAAAGGCAAGTTTTGCCTTATGAATATGCTAGAGCATCTTTTCCAAACTGAGTTCTTCAGGTTTAGTTGAGAGTGCCTCCAGTGTCTATTCACTGTGCTCCCTTAGGTGCCATGGTCCAAGGCAGGGGGAGAAGGCAGATGCAGGCACAGCAGAACCTTCTCTCCCAGAAAGCCATCTCTGATGGCTCCCGCTTTGCACATGGATAAATAGAGGCAGAATGGCTGGATCACTTATGGTTACACACTTCAACAAAATTATCCGGGCAATGAAGTTGAAAAAAAGCCTCTAAGAACAGTGTGGGCAACAGTGGACAAGTTAACCTTGTGGATGAATCAGAGCTATGCTTTCTCTATAAGCTGCTCAGTGAATGGAAGCTGAAAGCAAGATGAATGCAAGCTGAATACAAGCTGAATGCTCAGTGAATGCATCAGTTAGTAAACTGATGTTTCACTTGAAATGCATATTGCTCAAGTGACCTAGCAATATCAAAGAATTTTGTGAGTAGTTTTCTTAAATCTCCTGTGAAAGTATTGCTTCCTCTTTTGGATTACTTCTCATCCTTGATTTACATCTTCTGTAGCTGCTAACCAAAATAACTCTGTGGAGTTTTAAATATTGCAAAGGTCTTTTTAATTCAGAATTAGCAGTGCCTCTCTTTCCTTGCCCCTTTTTATGTAAGACTCTTTCACTATCATATATCCAATATCTGTTGTGACCATTTACACAAAAACTGCATTAGCTATTGCTTTCATTTGCCCTTCATTTCCCTGTACTTCATGAATTTACAGGGAAAGATGTGTTAGAGAGCAGACAGAGGCATATATCTGGCGTATCTATTTCTCTTTGGCTCCAGTTAGGAGTGGAGAGCCAGGAACTCAGTGATAAGCATTAGAAGTACTGCACCTGAAACATAATTTTTGAAAGCAGAAAATTAAAAACTTCAGCTGGAGTTGTGAAGCCTTTGAATGGGTGTCAGAAATCAGACCCTACAGCCCTCACTACTACTTCATTTTATTTTGTTCTTTCTAAAGATATGCTGCTCAATTCACCCTCCCATGCACAATGACACACACAAAAAAACGTATTCTAGTCCAATGATGGAGTAAATCCCATGGCTAAAAAACCTAATATACAGCTGTGAGCAAGTGATAAAGCTACCTGCCAGCTCAGCTGTAAAGGCATGTAAGAGAGGTTTTTCCCTCCCTCTGGAACAATGTGAATAGGCCTGTGATTGCTACCTGTGGAGTTTTATCACATAAAGCAAAATGCCCATGTTGTGTTGCAACATTTCATCGGTGTCTCATCACCCGTTATTGGATATGTAATGACAGTTCAAAACTGCATGGCACTGTTCCTTTGAAATATGATGATGTCAGGAAGCCTGACACCATGTTTGTTTCCTCCCTCCTTTTAAACGGAGAAGTTTCATGTGAAAAATCCTGAATCCAAAGCAAGGGTTTTGTCAAAAAATCACAGAATCATGGAATGGTAGGGGTTGGAAGGGACCTCTGTGGGTCATCCAGTCCAAGACCCCTGCCGAACCAGGGTCACGTACAAAAAATGCTGATTCACTGAAATAAATATATTTTGTATGAGCATCTTGGTTTCAGCAACATGTAGCACAAACATAGGCAGGCTTTTAAGCAGAAAAAAATCTGCTGTTGATATCTGATCTCTTCCTAGCTAACCTGGAAGGCAGCTTGCATGTTGGGTCACAAGTTTAATGACTTTAAGAGGTTAGCGGTACGCTTATAAAAACTGGAGATCCTAAGGTTTCCAGGCCTGGATTTGAAGAAGACCCGCCTGTGTCTATAGGACTGGGGTCAGAGATTGTGACAATGAATTTCTGTCATAACTGGACTCGTGAAGGCGACGAGTGCCAACTCACAGCACACAGCTCGGGAGCCTGGAGAGCGCAGGTTAAGCAGGGACTCAGGGCTTCCATACCTCCTGGTGTGAACTTGAGAGCCTGGAGAAACTCAGAGCAACAGCCTAAGTCAAACTTGTCAGTGTTTATAGACTCCCAATAGTTAGAACAGGAGTTCTTAGTTTGAGTGGGGCTCCCATGCTGTCCTCCCCCAAAACCACTGGAAAAATAATTGCTCATAGTGCCAGAATGTGTAATGAATCACTTCATTAGGGGGCCTAAAGTCAGGTGATAATGAGCTCTGTCAAGCTGGTCAAGAGCTTCAAAGGGCCTATGGGCCATATGCCGAGCTATTATTCTTCTGAGTTTCTTGCAGCCTTGTATAGTCTTTAAACCTTTGATCAGTTGAAGATTTTAGATGTTGATAAGCTCCTGCAAAATGGTTTCTTACAATACATGGCCATTTAGTGATTTCAGGGGACTCCATGTGAAAGTCTACTGTGCTTCTGGATTTTTAAAAGCACTAGAAGTTTTCCTCACTCTATTCTCACTTAAGCCAAAGGGGTACCAGAGACATAGCATCAAGATAGTGTTAAGCATCTTTAAATACAGCACTCTATACTCTTCTATGGATATGGCTAGTAGCTATCAGTCATGATTGTGCAAGGATAAAGATTTTACAGGCTGGAACCTATCTAAATATAAATAATCTGCTGAATTTCATGCAGCACAACTGCATATAGATGTGCACATGGGCCCCAGAGAGAGTAAAACTCATCATTTAGCAAGATACCACCTTATGATGGATACAGATAAACTAATTCATACACTGTGGACAACAGGTTGCTTAGCAACAGGCAAACACATGACAGAATAAACTGGTATATTATATCCAGCACTTTAGAAAGGCTAATTTTACAAAGCTCAGGAAAATATGGACGCAGATAGGGCTGTTCGAAAGGATTCCAAAGCAGGGTCTTGCCAGCACACTCTACAATGGCACTATTACTCACCTTTCTCTACTGGAAATACTTTACCAGATACATCCTTGGGTTACCCGCCCTTTTCACAGACTTCCCCTATTGTCATACCCTGGCTGACCCAGATGATTCACCTTTTTTGTCGTTTCCAACAGATCAGCTCCCAGCTTCTGCAAGAAATTCTTGTTATTAGTCCCTAAATGCATGACCTAGCACATTTCATTATTAAATGTAATACTATTCTATTACTGCAGTCCTTGAGGTCATCCAATTTCTTCTTTGTCTTGATAATACTTCCCAAATTCTGCCATCAGCAAATTTCATTACCACGTCCCTACTATTTCTGCCAAGATAATTAATTAAACTATTATACATGATCAACCTCCAGAACCACTCCTTGAGGAAGCCTACAGGCAATCTCTTTCCATCACAATTCTTCCATCAAACAATGTTTTGTCCTATTGTCTTTAGTCCGTTCTCCTCTCAGCTCCTGTATTTCTATCCATTTTTGCTGTTCTTCATTTTAACTAATATCTACCCAAATGGTAGTTTATTGAATGCTTGGATGAAGATCAGACAGAATGTATTGAATTCTCATTACTTTCCAAATCACCTAAGAGTGATAAAGAGCTTTAGATTGGCATGGCTCATAGTCAGGAGTCTAAAACTGGTTAGTTGGCAAACCTAGTATGATTTATGTTCGTATAACAAACACTAGGACAGTAGGGAAATTTCAGCATAAGAAATATGTCATCAATTCATGTAATATCTTTAGAGAAATAAATGTTTTAGACATCTAAATAATTAGGTTGTCATAAAAACCAAGTGAAATTGTGAAGAGACCCAGAAATGCTGCTAAACGATTTCTCCGAAAACTTAAGATAGGAATACAATTAATGTCGGGAATTTTGATTTTATGGAAAACAGATCTCATCAAACAAAAGTGATTTCATTCTTTCATAAGGCTGATGAATGGAATTATATACACTTAATATATAGCCTTTCTGTGCACTACATTACACTGTGGTTAATAAATGAGCATCATACAACATCAATAAAGCACATGGTAAATAGGTCAAAAGCTACCATGGATAGTATATACACTGAATCTTAGGCTGACCTTGGAGTCACCCAACAGGATGTGCACTGCCCTCTCTGGTCTATATTATACATTGCACCCCACAGCAAAGCCACCCAGGTTATGGCGCAGCTTTTGTTTGGATTTTTTTTCCATATTTCATGGAGTGGAATCAGGCAACCTTACTGAAATACCTTCAAGAAATGTTGTCACTGAAAAGTTTGCCATTGATGGGGAGTATTTTTCAGGCAGTCCAAAAGGAACTGGCTCAAGGTTTGATTCTATTCAACATTTTCATCAGCAAGCTAGTTAAAAATTATTGCACATGACTATACAGTTAGTAGAGTGATAAATAATGATAAGGAAAAGGAATCATGCTGAACAATCTGCCTCACTTGTCAAGTTTGGCCTCTATTTAAACAGCATCTAATTTAGTAATGCAAAATGCAAAATTATATTTGTAGAAACCAAGAATAGAGGTAAAACCTACAAGCATGGCAGACTGTATCCTGAAAAACAGCAACTAAAAAGCATCTGAGAATCACAGTAGCCTAGTGACTAAACATAAACTCCTGGTGCATTGCTGTCACTGTGCTGTATACAGTACTGGTGACAGTAATCCAAGGAGGCTGTGTCTAGGTCTAGGAGTTTTGTCAAGAAAGAGTTGTTGAAAATTCAGCAGCATAGAAAAGAATGCAAAATAATTTGAGGGTTCTATAAAATGCATTTCAGTGAGGGACAAAACAGATCCATCAAGTTTTATCAAAAAGATTAAGCTATGACAAGATTACAGAATATAAATGCATTTGCAGGGAGAAAACACCAGGTGCTAAGGCTATTTAATCTAGCAGGACAGAGAAAAGCAGGAAACAGTGGCTTGAAGTTGAATCCACATTCATGTGAAAGCTAAGGCACAAAATTTCAGTGATGAGAATGTGCAGCCATTGAATTTTCCCATTACTGATGAAAAGACTCAATTACACATTTGATCTGTTTTCAAAAGATGTGCCTTAGAAAAACTATGTGAAATGCAATGACCTGTTATGAGCAACTAGACGATCTAGCCATTTTGGCCTGAAATTTATGCCAACCAAACAAACAACAACATAATCTCTCTATCATCTGTCAGATATTCTCTGTATTTCTTAGACTTTATCAAAAAAGACTGTGCAAATATTTTTTGTATTTAAGAAATATTATTAGCACCACTTTCATCTTCCTCCAGCAGTAAAATAAATCCTCTAATATCAGGAGTATAACTGTGCAGACATCTAAAGAAGAGTGAAATGATAACTAACACATTGTAGAAAAGTAATAATTAAATATAATTGCTTTTTCACACATAATATGACAAGTGCAACGTCTGATATTTCAGCAATGACGTGATTGATAGAAAGTACTGCACACATTCCCTTTCCTTTCCAATCATTTGCCCTGCCAATGGTATACAGCTCCCATTTCTACACTGATGGATCATGAAATACTGGATCTTAACCCTGCCACTGGTACACTACAGAATATTGCCTGTCCTGGGCTTCAGGCCATATTGAAAGAAATTCAGCAATTGTGGTGGAAGGAGAAATAATGAAATCTTTCTCTAGCAAGACTTTTTTTTCCCCTGCTTTTCAAAAGAGAATGTGCATCTTGAAACTAATCAGTAGCTTAGAATGTTAAAAGAAATCCCAGCAGAACTCTATGGGCAAAGTGGAGTAATAGAAATAGGTATCAGATGGATATTACACCCAAATCGTCTGTGGTATACGGCAGACTTATGAAACTACGTGTTCATATCTTAAAAGAAAGCCAGTGGAAATATCTGAAGTGCAACTGAAGTAGAGGATTACTAGCATGGTATTATTGCTAGCATGGTATTATTATTACTAGAGGATTACAAGCATGGTATTAAGGGCATTGTCCAAACGCCTCTTAAATACAGACAGGCTTGGGGCATCGACCACCTCTCTAGGAAGCCTGTTCCAGTGTTTGACCACCCTCTCGGTGAAGAAATGCTCCCTAACGTCCAGTCTAAACCTCCCCTGGTGCAGCTTTGAACCATTCGCATGTGTCCTATCACTGGATCCCAGTAAGAAGAGCTCAGCACCTCCCTCCCCACCTCCCCTCCTCAGGAAGCTGTGGAGAGCAGCAAGGTCAACCCTCTGCCTCCTTTTCCCCAAACTAGACAAGCCCAAAGTCCTTAGCAGCTCCCCATAAGACATGCCTTCCAGCCCTTGCACCAGCTTTGTTGCCCTCCTCTGGAAGAATTCAATGACCTTCACATCCTTCTTAAACTGTGGGGCCCAGAACTACACACAGTATTCAAGCTGAGGCTGCAGCAGCACTGAATACAGAGGGGTAAATCCCCTCTTTCGACCAGCTGGTTATACTGTGGTTGATGCACTCCATCGTATTTGTTATATAATGCAAAAAATTATATAGATTGTATGACTTCTGCCAGATGTGGGATAGATATTCATACAAGTTACTCAGAAAAAATCCAATGGATTGTGACGGGATGATCCACCCCTGAGTGCAATGGCAGACAGACTTAATACAATGGACTGCCTTACTAATCTGCTCTTGAAAATCCATAGGTCAGCCCTCGACACTGTACTTACAAAGACAGATCACGTTTGGAAGCAAATGACATGAACAGCTATTTCGCAAAGTCACTCTAGGAAGCTAGAACTAGTTGTGGAAAGCACTTGCCACTGGCTAGATGTCTTTGGGACTCATGTTCAAGTAATACTTTACAGCAAATATTAATACTCCACAAAAAAGCACATGTGCCTCAAGCTTGTGTTGGAATGGATTAAAAGACAGTAAGAAACTGTAAAAATTTATAGATTACTTCTAAGCTTCTCATGAAAATTCCTCTTCAATTAAATGCTTTACAATGGGTAAATCAAAGGCTATTATTGTCTCTTTTTCTAAAGTTAATATTTGGTTTTTTTCACATGCACGAAGATTAGCAGGGTCTGTATCAAAGGCATATAGCAAGCATAATAGCAAAAGTTACTTCTGGGTAAAAATTAAAACAAAAGGGGGGGGGGGGGGGGAGAGACAGAGAAAGAGAAAGAGGAAGGAAAGACTCCCCAGCAGCCAATGGAGAAGAGAAGTGATGGGAGTTCCCAGGCAAGTGTCCTTCCCTAGGAGGTGTCCAACAACTGGGCTGAAAGGTTACAGAGCTGCAAGTGAAAAGCAGATAACAGCAACGGAATGAGAAGGCCCTTAGCACTATGAAGGCTAAGGGACCTAAGGCACTGTGCATCATCACCGATACATGCCAACACTAAATCACAGGAAAAAAAAAATCTCAGTAATTGTGAGGAGCAACAGAATTTGAACTCAAAGAAAGATTCTTGGTTTTATCAATTAATTCAACAATTCCAGTCACTGGGGGAAAATGTGTCTTTTCATTTGGCTTCTCAGGTGTTAATCAATTCTTCATTATCTTCAACCATATTGACCTGCTCCCATGGTTTGTGCCATATAGATTAATGAATGGCATTCTAAAGAACACAATATCACACCTGGAGAGCAAGGGATACGTGTATTATTCACTCTACATAAATATATACTGTTACCCCTTTTTGACCTAAGCAGTTATTCAGACTTCGGGGCTGGCAGGTTGTTTGTGTGAGGAGAGGCTGATAATGAAATCTTGTTTATTTACATCAACATTAAAACAATACAAAATCATTTTTCCACAAACACAGAAAGAAATAAGTCTCTCAGTTTACAGTTCTGCTCTGGAGATCTCGGTCCCAAAAGCTGCTTTTCTCAGCACCACTTTCCCAAGACTGGTTCAGGCTATGCCTGGTACTTCCTCGGTAGCTCCTCTCTTTTCTCCTCCAAGTTTTCCGCCTTAATAATAGCCAAAAATAATTCACTAGCCTTTCATCTGCTTTTCTTTCATACCCAGAAATACGTACCCAGCTTTGGAACTGAGGCTGCAGTCTAGTTCTTTGAAGAACTAACTGGTTTTTTTCCCAGTGGTTGTGCTCCTCTCTCTTGATGCTGAAACAACACATTTGGAGGAGGTGAGGCGCTTGAGAGGTCAAAGTACAAAACATAAGAGGGAAAATGCTGTTATGCAAGCAGAGCAGGGAAGAGGACGAAAGAAGTCACTATACATAAAGAGAGAAACACATGCCTCGGGAAAAGCCAGGAAAGAAAGAAAACAGACTTGAAGAGATGAAACTGAAACTGGAGAATTATTTGAGTGCTAACCCATGTTCACAAGCCTTTTCCTCCCATGGTGCCCACAGCCAAGTGCAACAACTTTGTGGAAGACAATCTCTCCCAATATGCTATACTGAAAGAAAATAAGCTTAGTTTTGTTTGTAGTGCTGAGAAAAGCAGGAATGATATTCTGAATTTGTACTTTGTTCAGTTGAAGATGGAAGTGCCTTTCTGTTTTATGCTGTCCTTTGCCTAAGCTAACCTAATATCTCCTGACCAGAGACTGAGTGATTTATTCTGGCTTCTGCCAAATGTCATGGCAGCCAACAATCTGTCAGAGCCTACCCTCGCCTCTTCCATGCTCTGCTATTCCTACGAGGGCAGTTGGGACAGGTGCTTGGAGAAGAGTATTCTGACTTTATGGAAGGGAAAGGTTGAGGTCCTTAAGTCACTTTTTTTTTTTCCTGCAGCTTTAATGGTTTCATACCAAACAGGAACCTGGCTTCAGAATTATGATGGATGAGTCCTTTGTCTGACTCGCTGATCTGGACAGGAGTGAGAGAAGTGAGAACTGGTCTAGCATTTTAAAGCAAGGTCTGTAAAAAAAAGAAGCATGTTTTTCTGTTGATGTAAACAAAAAAGAAGGTTACATGGAGACACACCAGATACACAGAAGACTCAGTGATATACCTATAAACGTGCACAGAATGAAAACAAGCCCTGCACACAGAAGCAAAAAAAAAAACCACCCTGTGTGACCTTTACGATCATTTAGAGCCTGTTTTGACAGATGAGGTGGGATTTGAGCGGGTACTTAAATTCGGTGCATATCCTCTCCTGAGGTCTACGCTAAAAGCGCAGTTACTCCAGTTCTCCTGTGCAGAGTACAAGTGCAGTAACAGCTTTCAAAGACTGCCAGGTAATAATATTGTGCCAGGAGACATGTCACAAATAAACACTGAATTGAAAGAGCATTTGTAGCCCCTTGGTATATCAAGCATTGATCCAAGTACTTCTCACTATTTAGAAGTTTAATCCTGAACTGTATCTATTTTCAGAATTTAATACTTTGCAATGGATAAATCCTTCATCAGTTATTGCCTTATCCAAAACCTTGGTCCTTTCCAAGGACAGATACCTATCTTTGTGTACGTGAATGGTGATAGCACAGTTTACAAACCCCTTTCCAAAGCTGAGATTCTATTCCTTACCATAGATTTTCCAGTGTTTTAAGTATCTGCACCATACAGCCAACCTCTTTACAGGAATACATGTGCTCATGTAACTGTTGCTGCATGAGGGCCCACATGCCTCCTTTACTGCATGGGAGCATGTGCTATTTTAATTTTGTCTTTACTGCTTTAATCTAAAGAACAACATTTTCCCCTTCTGGTCCACGACTAAATACGTAACTAGAGTTACTATAACGTGAAGAGAAGTGAAAGCCAGGGGAAAGCTGAGGATGTGCCCTGGTGAAAACATGAAGGAGGAGGTTCATGCACTCTGCCGCAAAGTGCAGCATGAGTGGAGGCCCGTGTGCCTCTACACAAATGGATGCAGTGTGGGAAATGTCAAGAGGAATTACAAGTTCTTGTGTATCCATAGAGAAGTGGTATCACTATGATAGAGAAATGTGGTGGGACAGCTTACATGACTAAGTGCTGCAATGGCTCTTTGTCCAATTTTTTTGCATCAGAGGACAGACTAACATGGGTTACATTGTGGTATGTATCTGTTATACATCACCTGATCAGAATATAAGAAGATAAAAGCTTCTTTAGACACATCACTGTCACATGGCCTGGTATGCATGGGGACTTCAGTCACTCCAATATTAATCTGCTGAGTGGACACAGAGCTGGGTGCAAACAATCTGGGAGATTCTGGAGTGTGTTGACAACAAGCTGAGTTCCTCCTCATGAAGGGGATCAACTGACTGGGGAGATGCTCTGCTGGACCTATTACACTCACATAGCTAAGAATTGGCAAAGGATGTAAAGGTCTAGGGCAGCCTTGGCTGCAGTCACCTTAAGATCATGGAGTTCAAAATTCTGAGAAAAGTGAGCAAGTCAAATAGAAGAATCACTACCCTAGATCTAAGGAGAGCAACTTTCAGCTTGTCAGGAATCTGCTTGGCAGGATCCCATTTGGCAGGATCCCATTTTCAAACAAAAACTGAAAACTTGGAGAAGCAGCTACTTACTTTTTGAAATACGTGCACATTACAGAGAGAGACAGAATCATTAATCACCATCTACTTCTCTCTTCTAAAATATGAGCTGAAATTAGAAGACCATAGAATCATAGAATCATGAACCATAGAATCGTTTAGGTTGGAAAAGACCTTTGGGATCAGCAGGTCCAACCATTAACCTAGCACTGATGAGTCCACTGCTATAACCACGTCCCTAAGCACCACGTCTAGACATTTTTAAAATACCTCCAGGGATGGTGACTCCACCACTTCCCTGGGCAGCCTATTCCTGTGCTTGACAACCCTTTCCGCAAAGAAATTTTTCCTAATACACAATCTAAACCTCCCCTGACACAACTTGAGGTTGTTTCCTCTTGTCCTATTGCTCATTACTTGGGAGAACAGACCAACACCTGCCTCACTACAGCCTCCTTTCAGGTAGTTGTAGAGAGCAATAAAGTGTCCCCTCAGCCTCCTTTTCTGCAGACTAAACAATCCCAAGTTCCCTCAGTCACTCCTCATAAGACTTCTTCTCCAGGCCCTTCACTGGCTTCGTTGCCCTTCTCTGGACATGCTTCAGCACCTCAATGTCCTTCTTGTAGTGAGGGGCCCAAAACTGAACACAGTACTCCAGGTGCGGCCTCACCAGTGCTGAGTACAGGGGCACAATCACCTCCCTACTCCTGCTGGTCACACTATTCCTGATACAAGCCAGAATGCTGAATGAGGCGGGTGTCCTGGTGACGGGGGATGCGAAGGCAGAGCTACGGAATGCCTTCTTTGCTTCAGTCTTCAGTGCTAAGACTGGCCCTCAGGAATCCCAGGCCCCGGAGGTAAGAGAAGAAGCCTACAAAGAGGATGACTTTACCTTGGTCGAGGAGGACTGTGTGAGGGATTGCTTAAGTGATCTGGATGTCCACAAATCCATGGGCCCCGATGGAATGCACCCACGAGTGCTGAGGGAGCTGGCGGATGTCATTGCTGAGCCACTCCCCATCATCTTTGAGAGGTCCTGGAGGACAGGAGAGGTGCCCGAGGACTGGAGAAAGGCCAATGTCACTCCAATCTTCAAAAAGGGCAAGAAGGAGGACCCAGGGAACTACAGGCTGGTCAGCCTCACCTCCATCCCGGGAAAGGTGATGGAGCAGCTTATGCTGGAGGTCGTCAATAAGCAAGTGGAAGAAAAGAAGGTTATCAGGAGTAGTCAGCATGGATTCACCAAGGGGAAATCATGCCTGACCAATCTGATAGCTTTCTATGATGACATGACTGGCTGGGTAGACGAAGGGAGAGCCGTGGATGTTGTCTACCTTGACTTCAGCAAGGCTTTCGACACAGTCTCCCATGACATCCTCCTAGGGAAGCTGAGGAAGTGTGGGCTGGATGAGTGGTCGGTGAAGTGGATAGAGAACTGGCTGAATGGCAGAACTCAGAGGGTTGTCATCAGCGGCGCTGAGTCTAGTTGGAGGCCTGTAACTAGTGGTGTCCCCCAGGGGTCAGTACTGGGCCCAGTCTTGTTTAACTTCTTCATCAATGACCAGGATGAAGAGTTAGAATGTACCCTCAGCAAGTTTGCTGACGACACAAAACTGGGAGATGTGGTAGATACACCAGAAGGCTGTGCTGCCATTCAGCGTGACCTGGACAGGCTGGAAAGCTGGGCACAGAGGAACCTGATGAGGTTCAACAAGGGCAAGTGCAGGGTCCTGCACCTGGGGAGGAACAACTTCATGCACCAGTACAGGCTTGGGGTGGACCTGCTGGAGAGCAGCTCTGCGGAGAGGGACCTGGGTGTCCTGGTGGACGACAGGTTAACCATGAGCCAGCAGTGTGCCCTGGCTGCCAAGAAAGCCAGTGGGATCCTGGGGTGCATCAAGAAGAGTGTGGCCAGCAGGACGAGGGAGGTTCTCCTTCCCCTCTACACTGCCCTAGTGAGGCCTCATCTGGAGTACTGTGTCCAGTTCTGGGCTCCCCACTTCAAGAAAGATGAAGAGCTACTGGAGAGAGTCCAGCGGAGGGCTACGAGGATGGTGAGGGGACTGGAGCATCTCCCCTACGAGGAGAGGTTGAGGGAACTGGGCTTGTTCAGCCTGAAGAAGAGAAGGCTGCGAGGGGACCTTATAAATGCCTACAAATATCTGAAGGGTGGGTGTCAGGAGGATGGGGCCAAGCTCTTTTCAGTGGTGCCCAGTGACAGGACAAGGGGCAATGGGCACAAACTGAGGCACAGGAAGTTCCGTCTGAACATGAGGAAGAACTTCTTCCCTCTGAGGGTGACGGAGCCCTGGAACAGGCTGCCCAGAGAGGTTGTGGAGTCTCCTTCTCTGGAGATATTCAAGACCCGCCTGGACAAGGTCCTGTGCAGCCTGCTGTAGGTGACCTTGCTTCGGCAGGGGGGTTGGACTAGATGACCCACAGAGGTCCCTTCCAACCCCTACTATTCTGTGATTCTGTGATTCTGTGATTCTATGCTGTTGGCCTTCTTGGCCACCTGGGCACACTGCTGGCTTATGTTCAGCCAGCTGTCGACCAACACCTCCAGATTCTTTTCCACTGGGCAGCTTTCCAGCCACTCTTTCCAAAGCCTGTAGCATTACATGGGGTTGTTGTGACCAAAGAGCAGGACCTGGCACTTGGCCTTGTTGAACCTCATACAGCTGACCTCTGCCCATCTATCCAGCCTGCCCAGATCTCTCTGCAGGGCCCTTCTACCCTTAAGGAGATCAACATTCCCACCCAACTTCGTGTCATCTGCAAACTTACTGAGGGAGCACTTAATCCCCTCATCCAGATCATTGATAAAGCTGTTAAACAGAACTGGCTCCAATACTGAGCCCTGTTTGTGACTGGCCACCAACTGGATTTAACTCCATTCACCACAAATCTTGGGGTCTGGCCATCCAGCCAGTTTTATTACCCAGTGAAGAGAACACCTGTCCAAGCCATAAGCAGCCAGTTTCTCCAAGACAATGCTGTGGGAAATGGTGTCAAAGGCTTGGCTAAAGTCCAGGTAGACAAAAGCCACAGCCGTTCCCTCATCCACTGAGCAGGTCACCTTGTCATAGAAGGAGATTGGGTTAGTCTAAATCTGAAAACTAAGTGGTGGTTAACATTTGCATAAGATATGTAACATAGGCATTACAGACAATATGTATTATATAATGTATATAGTTACTATAATGAACATCTAATACGTATATGACAATTTAAAAAAATCCATGTGTCATAGTTGGGCCCTAAATATATATACAATCATGTATACCAAGGCAGGAAGGCTGTTAAGAAGAAATAACATCTGTAAAGCTTCATCAAAGTGAACGTGGAGTATTGAAGATTTTTGAAAGCCAAGCCCTTGTTAAAGTACAGATTAGGAAACCTAACCTCAAATAAGCAAGTATGGACAGAGGGTGGGGCAGGCTATATGGGAGTTACCAGACTTTGAGAAACGAATGTTAACTTCTCTAGGCTTGTCATATACAGTAGAGGGAGAACGTTTTCTCTAGAAGAATAAAGAGACCTCTACCAAATACTGAGAAAGCCTGGAGAAATTAGCCTCCTGTGACTGAAGTTAGTCATCGTAAATATCCCCTGATGTCCTACTTTATACTCCATCTTCACATAAAAGTAGATCAAATAAATGGACTGTCACAAAAATATGGCAAAGGTACTTGTACAGACAAGGGAGGCTTCTTTGATGTAAATTTGAATTTTGAACTTTAGGAGATGCATGATGATATTAAACTAAATCAGAAAGAATCCCTATGGTTGGGAAGACAAAGATAAAAGCATCCTGCCTCCATTTCTCTTTCTTTGACCATTAGTTGGAATCATAAACTAATAAGGAAATTAAAAAAAACTAATGTTAATATTTAAATATTAATGTTTTCTTCCTTCAAAAAAGTAGAGTCTTTTTTTCTTACCTTTATTTACCATTTAATCGTTCCATTTGTGTAGGGAACATTTAGACCCTCATGCTACGATACTTACAAAGACAAGAAATACATATTTAAAATTCACTTGGGTATAAAGTGCAAGATTGGATTCTTTGTAAGTCAGAATTTAAAACAGAAAAAAAGCTAGACTGTAAGACAAGTTACCCAAATATCTAATGAAACTTGTTTACACAGCACTATAATAAAAATATAGATGTTATGTATGTGCATCCTAAGCACGTCACATCACCAGTCTAAAACATTTTATATCACCCTGAAGGTCCTTTAGACAACAGTTTGAAGCCAATTTTTTGCTTACTCTGGTTTTTTTTCCTATTTACATGCCTTGAATATGTACAAGTTTAACTTTGAAAGAGGTGATGCATTCCCTCTGTGCTTTCCACATTGGGAAAGATATTTTGGATATGTATCTGTTTTATCTTTATTTGAAAGGATTTCACAAATAGATTGTTTTATACTTCTCTTCATGATCAAAAGAGAAAAAGACCTGGATAAGCCATGATCAAAAGAAATTTAAAAACAATCCCATAATAATTCATTTGAACATAAATAAATAAATAAATAAACAAATAAATGCAAGTCAGATAAGACTAGACAGATCGCAAATAAAAATCATAAATAAGTAACAATAAACTTATGACTCCGCATAAGACCTTTCACACAGTACAAAGAATCTACAGAGACAAAATCAGTAGCAAATAGTGGTTTTATTCTTTCTATGTTAAATAAAATTTTCCGCTTACAATTGAAAAGACGTTTAGTAAAGATATCCTGTTTCTGCAATTTTGCACAGACTATCGCATATCTATTACAGCTTGATATGCAGAATGATTTTTACAAAGGAAAACTATTGGAATAACCAGCATCCATATGATGGGAATGTCCGTGGATTCAAAAAAGAAAGGCAAGAAAAGAAATGTTGAAATGCTAGTATCCTTAGTGCAACATTTTGTATAAAAATATTGAAGCGAAAATATTGGTAAGTGTTTAAGCTCAGCAATTGATTCAGTACTGGACACTATTTCAAGGGCTGTGCTTTTGTCTTTAGGAAGTATGACATTGAGGTAGATTTCAAACCTGTAAAGATTTAGGGATACTTATTTTAGTGAGTAATTGTACTGAATTCTGTGGAATTTTCAGGATAGGAAAGTTTATTTTGCTTATTATGCATGCTCTATGGTAATTATAATGCTGTAAATATTCAGCAATTTATCACTAGGGTAGACCAATAATTAAGTCAAATCAACATGAGGTAACAAACTCCTTGTCCAATATTTACTTACTATTTTAAATAATCTCTAATATGCCCTAGACAATCACCATATTATGATGCGGAATACACTCAATATCAAATAGCAGATAACTTGCTGATATAAGAGGTGAATTTAAAAGCTTTTAGAGAAAAATCCCTATGGATTCTTTCTAAAACCAATGGAAAAAGTAAAGTTCTCAAGTGAAATACACAGAGCAGTTTAATTAGGGTCCAACTCTGAACCATCCGGAAAAGGAGACTTTCAATTGGCTATAACGAAAGCCTAGGGAAACTAGGGAAAGATAGGTGTTATGAATACCCTCCTCTGTCGGTATAAAATTGGAACTGTGGCTCCTGAACGGTTATTACAGCTTAGGGTGCAAAACCTTAAATTAATTATCATTAGGTCTGAAAAAGAGAGGAAAAAAAACCCCTATGGTTACATCCAAATGGATTAAAGTAGAATGGACAATAAATAGTTACTCAAACCTTCTAGTCCTGAACTTCAAAATCATGACTTGGGAATGCATTTCCTGGGATCTCCCAAGTGATTTACAGATTTATCATTCTTCTCCAATATTAGTATTACCACTGCACCCTGAGGCCACTGTCAGACTGTTCAACAGATCGTGTTTAACATCTTCAACAGTTTAAAGACAAGGAAGACAAGTAACATTAGAGCCAGGGATAGCGGCCTAAAGTCATATACGTGTATGGTAAATTACTTATCTGCATCTGGCAATTTCCTGCATTTTTACAGATAAGATTGGTGGGCCTGCTCATTATTCAGGTTGGTTGACATATCCCACTACAGTATTCTGCACTTAGCTGCATATAATCTTGCAAAATTTTATCAGTTTCAACTGAAATTTCTCAATTCAGAGACCAAACTCTTTGGGAAAATCTTTGTCAAGCTGATTCAGCTCCTACTGAGGGCAAATATAGGGTAAACTATATTGTAAACTCAAGGAAGAAGTATTCTGAGGGCTATTCGCCCTGTAAAGATCTGGTACTCAAATGCTTTGACTTAAGGCATATTTCTAAAATGTGCCTTATCTAACTTCATGCAAATATATCTAAAATTGTGCAGGCTGGAAAAATTGCAATGTTGCCATTTGCACATGCTCTGTAAAAACTTTTGATCTTAACAGCTGTGACTTGGTGTGGATGCTTTCTCTGCTGGGTGAGCCTGCTTCAGCCAGTGCAGAGTAGCACTTTCTACACAGCTGCTAGTTTGGGTGGCTGCGGGCCATGAGGAGTCCAGGGGCAAATTCTGTACATCTGTACATAGAGCAGGAGAGCTCTCCACCACGTTCACTGAGCACTGAGGAACGTTCAAAACTGGAAAAGAATCAAACTGAGACTAAATGGCTATGAGAGAGTGAATTAGAGCCAAAAAAACTCCACCTGAGGGAAGGCAGCACAAAACTGGAACTAGGAGCGCTGTGGGTAACTACAACCTCACAACAGCAGAAACTAGAAAGTGAAACCACAAGTGAGTTGGCACAGACACAGCAAGACAGAGAGAAAAACAAGAGCAAGGATGCGAGTAGTTACAGGGAAAGAACCAGAGAGGTTAGTAAGCAAAATCAGCTGGCAAGGCACCAGGGCTGAGATTGGGCAGGGAACTGGAAAGGGCACGTGTGAGGAAGTGGGACAGGTCTCAGGAAGAGCTGGGTAACTGGAGGGAACCAGGGCAAGGCACATGCCGTGCCACAGCTGTAGGAATGCAGGCACAGGAGGAACTCGAAGACTAGCTGAGAAGCAAAGAAAGACAGATCTGGGACTAACAAAGGAAACTGGAGAAAAGATAGGGTCCAGCTGGATCAGAAGATTAATAGTGGGGTGGACAGTACAGCAGAATTCTGGAGTGAGGGGAGCAGCATCCTGGCAGCATGGGAGAGGCGGAAGAAGAGTTCTGGGTACAGCCCACCCAGTCAGTTGAACAGTCTCCTAGTTGTTCAATAAATTACTTAATAAACAAGTCATTTGATTACCAGGTAATGTAGTCAAGCGGCCAGAGAAGGAATGCTTGATCTTGATGTGCTATTTTCAAAGCTCTAAGCATAATATAATCAGATTCTCAACTTGTAAAAAAATGCTGGACCCCAGTGCCAAGACAGGGGTCTATAAGATTGAAATTCACTTTATTCTCCACATCTGGCAGTGACAAATGACCAGTGTGGCTAGACAAACTTAATGTACTACTTAATCACAAATTACTATAAACCATTACTGTGGGGTTGCTAAGGAAAAGATTATGTCAGTGCATTTGATCAGTTTATGAACATGATTACTTGACATGGTCATTGGCAAAAACAGGAAGTGGCCTTAGTAGCAGCTTGAAAAAATCTCTATTTCTATCCTCTACTTTTAGTAAAATTATACAGAGCTACACTTTTCCTTTGGAAAATAACACACTTCTCAAGCACATGCAGCACTACAGTAGCATTTTCTCATTTTCCTGTTTTATACTGGGGATGTATTTATCTTTCAGCAAGTTCTGTATAACTCTGCACATTAAATGATGCCAGAGCATAAAAGTGGCAATTCTGCTTCATATTACAAGAATATAAATAGATAAAATGTATAATACTTCAAAGCATTTTCAGGAACTTTAAATTTTATTATTGATATGTAAATAAGTGGTAAAACATGACAAAGATAAGGCAGTTTTCAGTGCTATAAAATTTATACAGACTAAATTATTTTCATATATATGTGAGTGAGAGGAGGAAGAAGCAATGCCTCACAGATCAAACACAGTACCATAATTTTCTACATGCCCTAAGACACCTACACTGACACAGTATCTTTCATTCACTTGTTCCAAACATTTTAGCTTTCCAACAAAACAGCTGAGAAATGCATTCCAAATTTCTCTTTAAGATTTCCTTCCTAATCCTCTAAAACACTTTCTTATCTTTCTACTATGTATAAAAATGGGGTTTGTGCTGTTTACTAAGACAGTAACAGGAACCTCTGGCCCTTTCTAGTGCCTCCCACCATTCTGTCTGAATATCCCTGCCTATAGGTACTCATCTTGGCTGCTAACGTTGCCAGTAAATACCATATCTAGCAAAATCTGAGAAAGTAAGCAGAACTTCTCACATCATAACATGAATTTCATATAACATATAATCAGGAGTACATAGTAAATGATCAGAAAACAGAAAAAAATATGTTCTCTCATCTTACAACAGTCTAGCATTTTAGGAGATACTTGGAGTTGCATAATTTTAAATGGCAGTGATTGTCAAGTTGATGGTATCCTTTTGAATTTGCTATTTCACTTAAGGACAGTTTAAGTTTTGGGTTTCATTCAGATATTGTCACTTTTGCAGGATTTTTTTTTTTGTGGCTGTCACTGCAACAAGGATTGCTTTTTTAAAAGTCATATAATTAATTTGCTAAAATCTCTTACCGTAAATCCTTTAAAAAATGTTTTTAATGTCTTTTTAAAAGGAATGCTACAAAGTATTATACTTATGTTACAACACCTGTATGTGGGGATAATGACACTGCTAAGCACTCAGTTTACAATAAGAAAAAGCTGTAAAATTTTGCAAAGCAATCGTTCTATCTTTGCTAAATCGCAGCCTTAATTGTAACTCAGCAAATGTTTCTAGGCATCTGTAATAAACATTATGAACAGGATGACTCTGATTACACATTTTTTTCCAGAGGTTATATCTTCCTTCTCTAGTTCACCTGTCTTGCAGCCCGAACAAATTCCAAAGCAGAGGAGCACCATCTAGTTGTTTCTATACCAAAGCTGCTGCCTTTTTCTTTAAAAGTATGTACTGTTTTTGACAGTATTCTTTTCAGGCATTAAGAATGTGTTAAACAATCATAATTTCTTTATGTATATTTAAGCATGAACTCCCTTTTTACTGTTTAATATTTATTCCTACATGCATGCAATAAGCTATTCAAACAAGGGAGAACTTAGTATATTAGATTTGCTTGGCTCTATTGTGTGTGTTTGCAGACAGGATTTGGTGGCTAGACAGAGGACACTTCAGCATCATGTATCAGCAGGAATGATCTCAGGAACTCTTTAGTCCTGTTCTCAGAGATGTGAGCAAGACCTGCTAGTACAGTCAGCCTCTGTCAAAGTCCTCATCCGAGGGGAAAGTAGCAGATGTATGAGATACAGCTTGCTAATGCAGGATACACTCTCACGGCTCTTCAGCCTTTCCTAAGGCAAACACCTATCACCACTCAGGTGGGTTTAGCTTTCTCACTTTTCAGTTTAACTGTAATATTTTTTACAGTGTTTGGGGCAACGCAATCTGGATTTTTAGTCCTAATTTTAACAGCATTCTCCCTACTGAATGCAGCATACATATTTTATGCAGACTGCAGGAAAGTGCAGAGTCAGGACCTTTCTTGTAATCAGCTCACCCGCAGGCTAATACTGCAGACTATCCACTAAAAAATTAAAATGGACCATTTTACCTATGAATTCTATAGTTTGTCAGCGTGCTTCCATGCAGTATACATATCAGCACCAGAAGAAAAGCAGTACTTGGCAAAAAACATAATACCTAAAGAGACCTATATCAGTATGCCTATAAAAGAGTCTGGCAGGAGAGCTAAGAAGGTCATTGTATCATTTTTACAGTTTCCCAAGTGAAAATTATCTTCATCCTGAAAAACGTCCTAAGGCTGCACATCTGAAGGCACCTGGAGACCTACACTATATTCTAGATATTAATTTAAGAAATCCAAAATGACTGTAATACACAGAAGAAAAACTATCTTGTCATAGGCATATGTCTTTGCCCTTGGCTGTTAAAAAAAACAACAACATCTCCAAGTTACAAACTAAACAGGCTCAATCGTTGGACTGGGATGAATAAAGTCAGCTATGTATTGACCTGTTCTCAGAGACAACAGAATACCAGGAAACCAAAGGTGTAGAATTGTGCACAGGTCTATAGACTTAATGAGGGAGCTGCTATGGGACAGCAAGGAAAAGCACAAAGCACATTTATATGTCTTCAATATTATGGCAGTGCTTGTAAAGAATTATTAATTGACTGAAGAAAAAAGGGACTAAAGAGCTTGAGAAACAACACTTTAAGTCATTCAAGGCTTGTGTTATATAATTCACTTATAAAAGTTTGTACCCTGGGAAACAGATAGATGCTACAAACTCAGATCTTTCAAAAAACTGTTAGAAGCAGCTTTCCATGACTCCTCATGAGGTCACGGTTTAATAGGAAATGAGCTAAAGCATTCTAATATTGAAAAAAAAAACCCATGTAAAGCTGAAATCACCAAAATGTATTTTCATGAACTAGTGCTAATGGTCAGAATGTTGTCCTTCTTCAGCTTTGCTTCTCTAGGAGCCACTAAGCTAGAGAGACTGCAGAGATTGAAAGACAAAAAGTCGTTTAAAACAGCAGATACCACCTCATTTTCTATTCACATCCTAGAACCCTGCTGAATTTTATCATCTGGATCCTGAAAATTATCCTGACCTGTTAGATAAACAGAAATAAATATAAATAAACAAACCCAATAATAATAAATGCAAATATAGAAGAGCTGGTAACTTTACATTTAGGAAAGTTAAAATACTCTATACATTTTATAGAACGGTATTAGGACGACTGTGCCAACACCTACTATGCTTCTTAAATCAAACCCTGGTAACCCTGAACTAGTTAAAAAGAGCCAGAAAAATAAACAGAGGAAATACTTCAATATCAGTCAGCTACCCCCACTGGAAGTGGAACAGTGTGTCAGAATATTCAAACAAAGTCACTGGCAAATCTCCAAGATAACAGCTGTACCATACCCAGCAAAGTCATACATCATAACAAACAATCTCTGCAGGAACATAGACCGTCTAAATAACACCAAAGCTGGTTCCAATTCTCTGCTTCTTGGGAAGATCTAGAATGTTAGTCAACACTTGGCTAGGTTGCTCTTGATCAGCCCAGCCATGGTGCCTCAGATCACTATGTGATTTGTGCATCCATGCAGCAAGTCCCTTGAACATCTGACTTAAACCCCACGGAGTGGGGTGTCCTTGCACAAGCAGAATCTTCCACAGATACCTGTAAGATGCAGCAAGGCCTTCCTATTGCTTTGTCAACCTTTTATCATCTATACTAAACAAATTAGTTGATTCACCACACTGTCCCAGATGCTGCTGCCTTTCACCAACCACACTGACCACACTGCGTCAGTATGTGAAACAAAAGAGGTTACTTGTGAGACTGGGGAAAGTCAAGAAAGAGTCTGAGCCCTGAGAGAGCTCTGTCTAGAGAGAAGTAAAATCCAGCACAGTAATGTCCCATTTTATCCCACTTCTAGTCTTTATTCACCGGTAAGAATTGTTCCATGCATCTCCAATGGGGTGTTAATTCCACATCTACTGCCGAGTTGAGGAATGAATATCAACCTTGTTGCAGGCAAGAGAAGACTACAGTACAGACATCTCAAGCACTGAGAAATGCCACGGATACTAGAAAAATATTCAAGCCTACTCTGTGGGCAGCAGTTTCATAGCACAGGACCAGGGTTGTATTTGTTTTGAGGAGGAGAGCTGTCACTCCCGAAGTATGAGACAACAGAAAGAGCCTAGTGTTGGGCTGTGCCTAGGGCTCCAATTTTCTGCCTAAGCTATGAGTACACTTGCCACAAGTGTCAGACTTTTTGTTCACATGACACTGACGGCTGCAAGCTGCTGTTTACTGTTGGGTCCACAGAAGCAGCCTGAGCAAGCAGAATGAACGTTCTAGAACTGACCTCCTCCCTCCCACACCTTCCTCTTCCAGCACTCTAGCGAGCTGCTGGCCAGGAACCAAGAGGCAGAAATTTGCAGAGGAACTGGCATTGCTGCAGCTGCTGTTCCTGGTCCAAAATGAAGTTTCCGGGCTTTTTTTTTCGTTTGTTTTTCAAGACGGAAAAGGCAGGACAATGGCAAGGTCAAAAGAGCAGCAAGGGAGGTGTTATGACAGTGTGTCAAAGGGAACTACGCTCAGCATTCTGACAATGGGGGATAGTCAGTTCTGGTCTGTTAGGGAGTAACACTAAAATTTTTCGTGGATTTCTCAGTTTGGGTGGGGGTTTTTTATGGTCTGTACAAATTCTCTGTTAGCGTGGCTTACTGCTGCAACATTTGTTTAAGGAAATGTTCAGTTTAGACATAAAGTAGCTGCTACAGTGAGTAGACACTGATCTCCTTCAGGTGAGAGAGAGGCGGTGTTGCTGGGGGGCAGGAAGCATCACGGACATCATTGGTGGTGCCAGGCCATATCAGCACATGCAATTTAACATTTTTCATTTCCGGTACTGAGGAAAGTCCTTTTTTCTCTGTGTAACAGGAATTTAGATGATAAATCACGCAATAAGTAGTGGTTTTGCTTTGTAAATGCAGTTGGCCAATTTGGTAAGTGTACTACATGGCTGATGATTCTAGTAACATTTTTTTTCCCCCTGAAGATTTTTTTCTGGTTTTAATGTTTGTGAACAAGTGTAGTAGCCAACAGTCATTGCCAAAGACTTGATTCCTTATGAACAATCTTACCTGGACCTCAGCTATGTTCCTTCCCTGCTACTCTCTCATTTTCTGAAACTGTCTTGCTCTCTCTGCTTCCTCTTTCTCTGTTGCAAATACTGTTGATGGGAGATGAAAGCACTCTCTCCTTAAAGAATATGTACAATTCCATCCTGTTTACTCCACGTTTAGACTGACCTTCTTGTCAAAACAGCAGAGCTTCACCATTTTACCACAATAAATTACAGCCTCTTGCAACAATGAAACTTGAGTTGAAATGTTTCTGCTGAGTATAAGAGGACATAAGGGCACCTAGAAAAAAGCAACAAGCAAACATTAACTAATTAATTCTTCTAGCATTCTTCTGCTACAGGGAAGTAGAAATGATTAAGTCAGACTGAGAAAACAGATACATCTCCTGACATCTTGAAAATATATCATTGCAAGTTTCTCACATCAAAAAGTAAAAATGTTTACATGAAGTCCCTCCACACTACCTTGTTGGTACCTGTTTATATTCAGAAATGAAACCCTCTGGTCATTATCTGTGAATCACTTTGGTTACCCTTGAATTTAGTAAATAATGTCTTTATCTCTGTTGGTCAGATAGCCTACTTTCAGAGTCGGAGAGCAAGAGCAATGTTCCTATGATGTAAAATAAAACTATTGCAAAAATTGCTAGCTGTGTTTCCTTTTTAGTTTCTAGGTGACTTCTGAAACTCAGCTGAGATTGAAAAGTTATGTAAGAACTTTTAGTTTTAAAAAATGGAGAAACTGCTTTCCCTGCAGCATTTCAGATTAATGATGCTCCTGATTTTCTCTTTGTAACCAGAAGCACTGATCAGTTTTGATTCATGTAAAGAGCATCTTCTGGTGTGTTTCTTTCTTCTGATGTGATGGATATAATCTAATTTTCTAAACCTCAATATGCTTGCTCTACTAGCAGAAGGTTTTTTTGTTGATTCTTTCTTTTTCCTCCCCAAATTATATACATTTCCTGTCTTCACCAATCAAACATAGCTTTTGCAGCAATACATGCCATATCCTGGCTTCATAGTCTGGGTGTAGTGATCCTGAGGTTATGATCAAAGACAGGTCTGGGGTGAGGACGTGATTTTCTTTTTTCTCTCTGAGATATGAATAAAGTCCTGAAATTTTTTCTCATACAACATGGGGTCACAGTCTAGAAAAAGCAAGGATCACCACTGAATAATGCAAAGAAAAGAGGCCATGTGTATCACAGCTGTTAAAAATGAGGCTGTAGTCATAACATGCTGTCTTTAACAATGAAGCACACTTAAGAATTTTCTCATCCTCAAGAGTTCCTTCCAGCTCCTCCTACTTGCTCTGAATCAGATCACTAAAATGAAATAATATTGTTAAAAAAAATGGATATTGGAAGAGAAGACATTACACTTAACCCGAATGCAACCACCTATGCATCATGAACATCTAACAGCTTACTGCCACTCAGAGGGGACAGCAAACAACAACAGTATTACCGCAGGTGTACAGAAGGGATAATTTCTTAAGCCTGTTTCACCTTCAAAGATATTTTATCGCGGATATACTGCATGAAAATTGTGTGCCCAGCTACTTAAGATTTCTGTATTTAAAGCAAGGGGAGCCAAATGTTATCCTCGGTGCTGAGGTGAAGTTCAAAACGCGCATGACATTTATCATACTGAGAATTATGAGGAGCCCAATTTGTAGTAGGCTTGTTAAACTGCTGGAAAGCATACACCACCACAGTAATATTTTCTCCATGCTTTTAATAAGACATACACATATTGGATCCAAATTTCTCCTCTTATAGGGAGAGAAAAAGACATAGACGTCACTCAAAAACACACAGAGCTCAGTCACCCTATTGTTTCTCCGGAGCTTTGCTACTCCTGAAGTTTCTCTCTGTAGGAACACTTTGTCTCTTCCTCAGCCTCAAGAGACATTCGAATCCTTTTTATAATCCAATATATTGCCAGTAAAAACTCCTTGTTCCAACAGGAAGGCAAAGCAGATGAATTCCACATCACTGAGTATATTCTAGAGCATGAATTCTTTTACAATCCCATTTGAGACTTTATATACTACTTTTTATTTGCGCAAGTACAGTGACGCAACTTTTATCCTAACGATATGTTCACTTCCTTTTTGCCTGACACAATTTTGCTGCTATCTGCAAGTCCTATATGAGAGTGTAATGAACTGTTTCTTTGCCCCAACGTTCCACCATTTTTGAGAATGTTAGGTTTAGGTCTAATTATTCCAAACCAATTAACAGTTTTAGATCCTCAATCCAAACTTCTCTGTATGTCTTGTTTCAGAGGAAGACAGATGATATTTTCTAAGACTATCAGGAACTTACAAAGATACAAGTTCACATAGGCCATGAACATGCAATGAATTTGTCATTCCACTGTAACAATTCATGTACATACTTTGCCTCTTTTAAACATTTTCTCACTAATCAGTGAGAAAGAGTAATCAATCATTCACTTGTTTGTAGGTAAAAGCAGTTACTTTCTGGCAGTTATTGGACAAGCTGTTGTGCTGTAAATTAACAAATGAATTCCGTAGTGACTTCTCTATAGGCCTGTACCTTAACAACAAAAATGTTCTATACAGGAGTCACACTGAAATTTAGGCACACAGAATTATCATAAAAAGTCTAATCATGGGCCTGGACCCTACTACTCATACCCAAACTGCTTTTACTGCCAGCCATATCCTCATGAGTCTCAGGCCTTAATTTCTAGCCAACAAAAAAACAATGTGAAAACTTCAACTAGATGAACAGAAATCAGTTTCAGAAATGTTATGTAGCACTGATGGACTACATGAAAGAATAACTTTTACTTTACCAACTGGCATACAGAAATGTAATATTTGTGTGGGAAACTAATATGATACAGCAAGAACAAGGTAATCTTTTAGTTCTCATGGTGTCTAGCTTTGTGTAACCCAATACATCAGGACTGCATTATGTGAAAGAATACAGAAACTAAAGTAGCTAGATAACCACCTCAAAATAATCTCATTCTTGGACTTTGTCCAAAACAATCTTTGCTCTAAAACTTTGGTATGCCTTACAAAAGTCAAATAACAGTCCTGTTATCAGTCAGTGGTTTTCAGTATTTTCCAGTCTGTGGATCTCTACAGGTTTTCCAGTAGATCCATATGTCTGTTTAAATTTTCACATCCATTGGATTATTGCATAACAAATACTGTTCATACGGCAAATCCCTAAGAAGTGATCTATGTATCTGTACCTCACACGGTAGAAACGCTGTCCTAATATAATTCATATAAGTGTTCTGAAAGCATTACATAATGACACTGATCACTCTTAACTGGGGAGCACTATTTTACCTTGTTTTGTTATGTTTTGAATAGTCTAACAAAGTTGCTTACTCTTCTGATAGGTTTTGTTGTATTCTAATGATCCAAATATATTCTATCTCTGCCTTGCTGAAAGAGAAATTTAAATCCAGCTTCAAAAAGCTGAAAAGTAAATGGGTTAATCTTTAGGGCTCCTAAGTCTTTCATCTGCCATTTACCTTCTTCCTTACAATCCATTTCTGAATTTTATTCCATTTAATATTAGACGGGCCATATTCATTACTGGTTTCACTAGAATTGTATAAAAGATTAGTCTGATCCCTGATGACTAAGAACATACAATAAGCAACAGAAAAAAACAGAATAGGTTTGCTCTACTTGAACATAAATGGATGTTTATTTAACATTTGTCTTTGGTACTTTTGCTGCTTGTCTATAGTCTGCTTGCAGATGTAACAGTACTGAGAATTACACTTAGTTCTGTTGCACTTCTTCCATCCAGTTACTGTGATAGCAGATTAACTAAGCAGAGTTAGAGGCATGCAAAAAACTTTTTGCAGCTCTTATTCTAGATACTGTTTAAACACATTTGAAGAGGGAGGAAATGGACAAGCAGAATGAAAAGCAAAAAAACTTTCCATATCAATCATTTTATTAGAATGTACAGCACAAAAAGGCATTAGATAATAAGAACTCCAATTGACTCTATCAATAATTTTTACAAATACTGCACTGAAAACTAAAAAACCTAAGTGCTCCATAACAACCTGGAAGACAGCATTCCCAATAGTGATCTGTTCATAGAATCACAGAGTATCTTAAGGTGGAAGGGACCCAAAAGCTCATCGAGTTCAACTCCCTGTTCCTCGCAGGACTACCTAAAACTAAACCATATGATTAAGAGTGTCATCCAGATGCTCCTTGAACTCTGACAGACTTGGTGCCATGACCACTTCCCTGGGAAGCCTGTTCCAGTGACCAGCTACCCGGTCAGTGAAGAACCTTTTCTTAATGTCCAGTCTGAACCTCCCCTGACGCAGCTGCATTCCACTTCTTTGTGTCCTATTGCCACTCACCAGAGAGAGAAGATCACCACCTTTCCCTCTGCTGAGCACCTTGAGGAAGACAGACTGCAATGAGGTCACCCCTCAGCCTTGTCTTCTCCAAGCTGAGCAAACCAAGTGACCTGAGCTGCTCCTCGTAAGTCTTGCCCTCAGGGCCCTTCACCATCTTGGTCATCCTCCTCTGGACACACTAATAGTTTGACATCCTGCATATATCGAAGTGCCCAAAGCTGCCCACAGGACTCGAAGTGGGGCCGCACCAGTGCAATGTAGAGTGGGACAATGCTCTCCCACAACTGGCTGGCGATGCTGTGCTTGATGCACCCCAGGATATGGTTGGCCCTTTTGGTTGCCAGGGCACACTGCTGACTCATATTCAACTTGCCATCAACCCAAACCCCCAGATCTCTCTCTGCAGGGCTGCACTCCAGCCTCTCATCCTCCAATTTGTACATATAACCAGGATTACCCTGTCCCAGGTGCAGAATCCAGCACTTGCTCTTGTTACATTTCTTACGTTTGGTGATTGCCCAGCTCTTCAGTCTATCCAGATCTCTCTGTAAGGCCTCTCTATCCTCAACAGAGTCCACAGCTCCTCCCAATTTAGTATTGTCAGCAAAATTATTTAAAGTACATTCAATTCCTGCATCCAGATAATTTATAAAAACATTAAAGAGCATTGGCCCTAAAATTGAGCCCCGGGGAATGCTACTGGTGACTGGTTGCCAGCCTGCTTTAACCGTATTTACTCTTTGAGTCTGACCCGTCAGCCAATTGCTAACACAGTGTATTAAGGAGCTGTCTAGCTGTGTGCTGGACATTTTATACAGAAGGACACTGTGAGAGACAGTATCAAGAGCTTTGCTAAAATCCAAAACCACCACATCTACTAGCTTCCCTTGATCAGCTAGATGGGTGACCTTGTCACAGAAGGAAATTAAGCTGGTTAAGCAGGACTTTCCCCTTGTGAACACATGCTGGCTATGACCAATGACTGCATTGTCTCTCAAGTGTTTACAGCAACTCCCAAAATAACCTTCTCCATAATTTTACCAGGCACTGAAGTGAGACTGACAGGCTTGTAATTACCAAGGTCTTCCTTCTTTCCCTTCCTGAAAATTGGGACGTTTGCCAGCTTCTAGTTGACTGAGACCTCTCCAGACTCCCAAGACCATTGAAAAATAACAGAGAGATGTCCCATGATGACATCAGCCAGCTCTTTCAGTATCCTGGGATGAATCCCATCAGGCCCCATAAATTTATGCGCATCCCACTGGAGCAGCAAGTCTCGAACAAGTTCAGGGTCAGCTGGGAGTTCATCATGCTCCCAGTCACAGTCTGTCAACACAGGGCTCCGGAGGTCCCAGGGCCCTTCATCGGTGTTGAAGACAGAGGTGAAGAAGGCCTTAAACGTCTCTGCTTTGTCTATATCCCTATTTGTGAGGTGACCAACTCCATCAAGCAATGGACCAATGTTACTTCTGATTCTTCTTTCGCTATCAACACATTTAAAAAAGCTCTTTTTGTTTTTCTTCATAGTTCTAGACAGCTTGAACTCTAATCAAGCTTTGGCCACATAGATTTTCTCCTTAAAGTGGCGAACAGCATCTCTGTAGCCCTTCTTTGTCACCTGTCCTTGCTTCCAATGTCTGTACACTTTCCTTTTCTGCCTAAGTTCTAGAAGAAGATCCCTGCTTAGCCAAGCCAGCCTTCTGCGCCACTTGGTTGACTTCTGGCACCTTTGAATTGCCTCTCCTGCGCTCTTAAGAGATGGCTCTTAAAAAGCGACCAACACTCATGGACCCAAATACCTTCAAAAGCTGATTCCCAGGTGACCTCACTGACTAGCTCCTTCAGCAGCCCAAAATCTGCTTTCCTCATACCCAGGGTCGAAGTTTTGCTGGCAGTTTTTCTCCTATCACCAACAGTTTGAAACTCCACTACTTCATGGTCACTGTGACCAAGACAGCTATTAATGACCACTTTGCCCACAAGTCTCTCTCTGTTTACAAACATATTTAGGAGGGCACCTTTCCTAGTCAGTTCCATTAGTAACTGCACCAAGAAGTTCTCTTCAACATGCTTCAGAAATTTCCTGGACCTGTTTGTGTCTGCTTTGTGATATTCCCTGTTAATGTCCGGGAAGTTAAAATCACCCATAAGGACAAGGGCAGTTGATCTAGAGATATTCCTTAATTCCTTGTAGAATAATCCATCTGTGTCGTCATCCTGGCTGAGTGGTAGACTGCCATAACAACATCCACTTTATTTGCTTTCCCCCTCATCCTCACCCAGAGGCTCTCAGCCTCGTCATCGTCAACTATAAGCACCATACAACCCAAGCCCTCTAGCGCTACCCCCCCCCCATCTGCACTGCCAGTCATTCATGAGGAGCCTACAACTGTCCACCACAGCACCTCTGTCACAGGACTCATCTCAGCAGGTATTGCTCGTGACAACGATGTTGTAGCTCCAGGACTGGGCCAAAGCTTCCAGTCCTCTTTGCTTATTCCTCACGCTCCACACATTAGTATAAAGACATTTCAAATGCACTCCAGTGTACTAAGCACATGGTGGACCTTGCTAGCACACCGTCCCTCAAACACTGGCATGCCACCCCCAGGTTTATCTCTAGCAAGCCTGGTTTTAACCCCTTCCCCCTTCAAATTTAAAGCTCTTTCACTGAGCCCTGCTAACAAAGATCCTTTTCCCTCTTTGAGACACATGTACCCCATCTGTTGCCAGCAGGCCTGGTGTTGTGGAGACTAACCCACGACGAAAAAAAACAAAATTCTGCTAGTGACACCAGTCTTGGAGCCAGGTATTGATCTGCTGGGTCTTCTTGTTTCTTCCCTCATCATTTCCTGCAACTGGAAGGATAGAGGAGAACACTATCACAGAATCACAGAATGGTAGGGGTTGGAAGGGACCTCTGTGGGTCATAGTGTCCAACCCTCCTGCCGAAGCAGGGTCACCTACAGTAGGCTGCACAGGACCTTGTCCAGGCGGGTCTTGAATATCTCCAGAGAAGGAGTCTCCACAACCTCCCTGGGCAGCCTGGTCCAGTGCTTCATCACCCTCACAGGGAAGAAGCTCTTCCTCATGTTCAGACGGAACTTCCTGTGCTTCAGTTTGTGCCCATTGCCCCTTGTCCTGTTGCTGGGCACTACTGAAAAGAGCTTGGCCCCATCCTCCTGACATCCACCCTTCAGATATTTGTAAGTATATATTAGGTCCCCTCGCAGCCTTCTCTTCTTCAGGCTCAACAAGCCCAGCTCCCTCAGCCTCTCCTCGTAGGAGAGATGTTCCAGTCCCCTCACCATCCTTGTAGCCCTCCGCTGGACTCTGTCCAGTAGCTCTTCATCTTTCTTGAACTGGGGAGCCCAGAACTGGACACAGTAACTTGTGCTCCTGATCCTTAACCAGTTTCCCATGGGCCTGAAGTCTCTCCTGATTGCCCTTGGACTTCTTATTGCAACTTCCTTGCTGCCTACATAAAAAATCAACAATGGATAATAATCTGAGGGCCATACCAGGGTAGGAAGTTTTCTTGTCACATCTTTAACCCAGGTGCAAGGGAGCAAGTAGATCTGTTCTCCTCTGAAAGATCAGGCTGCAGGTGGTTTTGTTCCAGGTGTTTTGTTCCACTGGCCTGACCTACAGCACGAGGTGAAAGATGTCATGGACTGCTGTAAGGCTGCAGTTCCACAGCAGCTTACACCGGTCCAAGTCAGATGCGCTGCAGCCCCTCCCTCAATCATGTGGCCCTGTCCTCTGCTTGTTGCTCAGACGCCATGCGGTGACCTAGTTCAGGGAGCGATCTAGCTGAAAATTCATAGAATTAAAGAATAAATCCAGTTGGAAGAGATCTTGGGAGTTTGTCTAGTCAGGTGCAACACTGAACTGAGACAACATTTCCTTGGGTCTTTGTGCACTCAGCTCTTGAAAACCTCCAAGAACTGATATTCCACCACCTCTTCGGGCAGCCTGCTCCATTGCGCGCCTGCCCAGCTCCCTCAGTCTCTCCTCAAAGGAGACATGCTCCAGCCATCCTGATGGCCCTTCACTGAACTTGCTGCAGTTTAGTCATGTCTTTCTTGTACAGGAAGAAACCAAACTGGACAGTATTATTGCCAGAGGTCCTTCCTGCCCAGGTGTAGGACTTTGGATATATCTTTGCTGAATTTAATGAGGTTCCACCAACCCATTGAGGTCCATCTGAATGGCAGTCTTACACTCAGGAATACTGACCCCATTCCCCCCGTTGGAGTCATTCACAAACTTAATGGATTCCTTTCTTACAGCATCAAGACTCTCACAAATTCAAACTTAAGACACATAAAAATATGTATCCTGGGTCAGAGTTTACCTAACCCAGTAACCTGTCTCAGATAAGAGTCTCCATCTATTTACGGCTTCAGGATTTCCTGAACTAGGCATAGTTGTGATACATTTAGAGGAACCCCAGTGTATTTTCCTTCCAGCCTCCATCTGAATTCTGTGACCACTTCTCTCACCTACAACCCCCGGCTGCCAGGAGCTCTACAGCTTAAGTTCCTCTTGTGTGGAAAAATTTTTTTTTCTTTTTGTTATGAATCTGCCTTCTGCTGATTTGTTTTGATGACCTTACTTCTGTATTGGAGAGTGAACAGCCTCTGCCCAGTTGCCCTCTCCAGGCCACTCATCATTCTGTACACCCCTCTTTATATCCCCCTCTCAGTTGACTGTTGTCCAGTCCATTTTGAGGCCTATTTAATCATACAGAATCTACTGCGTATCTTTGATCACGTCAGTCACACCTCTCTGAACCTGAACTCTACTGTACCCTACTTAACTTGGGAGACAAGATCTGCTGACAGGATGTGGGCAAACTATGGTTACAGGTATAGTAGCGGTAAGAGAGGGCTCCTTTCCTGTGTGTACCACTTCATCCTTAATACATGTCAGAAGCTCCAGCTGGCCAGTAAAGCACTTTAGACGCCTTCGAAACAGCTTTGGTCATTCATGTCATGGAGATATAAGAAGTTCCCACTTACCATTGTTCTCTTTGCTATGTGCCCTGCTTCAGAAGCTGAGTCAGCTGTAGCGAATGTGAATCAGTGTCTTTCCTGCCTCAGTTCACAGCCTGAACTCCAAATTTACCCTACCATCACTTGTCCTGAGACTCACATAAACTGTGGAGCTCACAGCAGGAGATGGAAACCTCTAAAACTGCTCTCACATGCATCACCAAGACTTGCCTGAATACACGCTATGGGACAGTTTTTAAACATCATCTTTATGGCTGCTTTGCCAAGTGAGACTAGGGTCATGAAGCATTTTGGATATCTTTCCTTTGTGCTGTCTTCCACAGTCCAGATCTGCATCTCCACAGGGTTGTATGAAAAGCAAGCAGCCTGTGGTCAGCAGTCCAGTTTTGTGTTGCTTGCACAAACCATCAGCACAGAATTTTAGTACAGAGGTCAGATAAAATAGCTTTCCCACCCCTTCACAGCTGCAGTCATCGCCCTAACCGCAGGCAGTGAAAACTGTGCAGAGGGCAGATGCATAAGCCTTCCGCACCAGCACGAACAACACAGACACCGGCTTATTAGCATGTTGCTGAGTCATGCTCTCAATTACACGATGAGCTGTTATTTTTCAGCATGGTGCTGTGTTTTTCTTCGTGAGGGGTCTTTGGGCTCATAGTATGTCAAACACATTGTCTTAGTGGGTGAGTTAAAACCTACAACGGTAGGTCTCTATCCTATTATCAGCGTTTCACAAACTCAAAATAATAGAGCTAGTGCTGTGTCAGCAGATTAGCTGTGGATCTGAAAGAGGTGTTTTCTTAAATTACAGGGTAGAAAGAGAAAATAAAACTGGTGTCACTGCCAAAGTTGAAAGAAAAAAAAATAACTGCTTTTTCCTTTCCTGAAGAAGGCCTCATACATTTTCTTGATCACAAACATCAGCATTAGAAAATGAACCATCATCTCATTGATGAGAATATTCAACAATTTTGTAAGACTACATGATCCATAATATTACACTTTCTTTGTGACAAGAAATAAATGTCCCTCATAATTTTTTCCACATTCCATCAAACACAAATAAGGAGTGAAACTATCAGTAAAGGTTTTTGACAATGACAAATACACATTCATCTGACAAGTTAATGCAACTTTTTTTCCCAATATTGCTCACAAAGATCCTTTGGCTATTAAAAAAACTCTATTTTTTTTGTTTGATTGTTCTACTAATACTCCACATAATATATACTAAAAGAAACAGGGAAAATACAAGCTAAGAATTTCCCCGTCTGTTTAGATTGAATCACTCTGCAAAACAGAAAAGCTTTAACTATTCTATGGAACAGAACTGGAAGCTAAACCATGTCTTTTTAAGCATCAGTCAAAGGAGGAAAACAGGAAAACAAACAAGCCACTGTCGGCAATCTCAGGAGGCATTCTGCTTGTGGAGAAGCAATGAGACTAAAATGCCTCTGAGACTACTGAGGCATGACTCCTGTATCTTATTTACAACAGTTCAACACAAACTGCTGCCAGCATGTGTGTCAGATTACTATACGGTACAAAAAATGGCAGCGTCAGAGTTTCCTTTCACTAGTATGGTCCCAACTTTGAGCTGTACTAGCACCATTTTCAGCTGGTTTCCTGGCCTGTAATTCTACTATGTGTCATCAAAATCCAGTTCTAACCAGCTAGAGGTGGTCGTTGCTGGGCTCAAAGATGTCTTCCTGGTGCTAAACGGCCAGGAACAATTTTGCTGACTTTTATACCAACTGGGATAGGAGAAAGGAAAAGACATTGTACGGCATAGGGGAAGGGACAAAAACTGTCAGTTGCATAAACTAGGATTCCTGAGATCACGGCACCATATAACTCTCTTTCTTAAGAATTATTTTCTAGACAAAGGTAACAAAGATCAAATCTCTGTTGCTTTAATAAATCATTTGATATGTGTTAAGTTATTACTGCATATGAAGAAGAAGGGGGTTTGTTCAAGAAGTTCTAAGTGGGGAAGGCAGACAAGCGATAAAATGTGTCACAGCAGAGGGAAAACTAAGGAAGATTCTAATAGAGATCCTGGATGAGCAGTTAAGACCCAGTCACAGCTCCAGTTAAGTCTTACATCCAGTTAAGATCCCATCTTACTTACTATTTTAAATGTGAGCTTGGAAATAAAGAAAGTGTGTGCTAATGAAATTTGCAGATGGCCTGAACAGAGACTTTATTAAAACAGAGGCAGACCGGAATATACAAACAATTGGATGAGCTCACACACTGGAATGCAATAAAATTAGAAACTAATAAACAAGCAGCTACAATGTCGGAGCTCATCAGCTGGAAATACCAGTCTATCGCAGCATAATTATGTGGCCCTGAGAAAACGCACATACAATGCTAGGGTGGATTAGGTAAAGTATATCCAGAAGTCCAGTATAAACATCACAGTACATCGCAGTTGAAACACTGTCCAATTTTGTATGCTACTAAAGGAAGTGTCACTCGAACTGAAAGAGACACAGGCAAGAACTGTTAGGGTTACTGAGAAAATGAGGAGTCTGTCGGAGGAGACTATGATAGTTGATGTGGACAATCAGAGCTGCTTTCTGGGACTTCCTCCACGAAGGCAACATGCAAGTTTGCAAATTCTCCAAGCACTTCTCTCTGCATCTGTAACTGTCAAGTAGCATTGTAGAGAAAATAACTTCAAATATGTTTTGGTATACAAGCATTCAGGTGCCAAATACACAGACTGACTGACTGCGATGTACTACTTTAGGGAAAGTAATGCACCCCAGCTTTAATCTGGGACTCATGACTCACACTTGGAAATTTAAGAATGAAAAAAATACAAAAGGTTAAAACTGTTGCTTGTCCAAACTGGAAACATACCCATAAAGCCAACCAACCAACAAAATAAACTAACACCTCCCAATAATCAATACTCAAAACTACACTATTCTCAATAATAACAAACCTCCTTAACTGTTCTGGTATCTTTTACACACTTAATGTCAAGTCTTAGGGAGTAATTCATAGCCTACCATCTGAACTCTGTTTCTGAGAAATTAAACTTGTCTCTGTGTTACAGACTTACTAAATACCATCCCAAAGATACCTTCCAATTTATACGAATCAATTAAGGACTGTCTGAGAGGGAAACTTTTGAATTACCAAACAAATACTTGAGAATACAGCTCCTTTTTATATTTTACTTCATTTCGGAAAACTACCGTGTTGTAGTTTTTTTAGTTTTTCAAGATTGTTTGGATGCCTAGGAAACATTTAGGTGTTCATAGGACTAGTAATTCTTTGGGATTATTAATTCTTTGCGACTATTACTTCTTGTTGATTAGGAAGTCACATGAAAAGCAACTTTAACCACTTCTTCCTTTTTCAACATAACAACCTGTAAAACTCATTCTTCCCAGTGCAGCGTTCTATAATCTGTACGACCTAACAAGTACTGACTGTACAGAAACCATGTCAATCTTACAGTTTATGCTATATTCCTAGCTTTATAGATACCATGAAATTGAGTATCAAGCCAAACAACAAGCCTATTAAGAGGGCACTTACATTAAGTTTACTTCCACCCCATTTGTTGTCATTTTCAAGAGTTCATTATATCTAGCTAAAACAGCCTGATGTATTCAAATTGGTTAAATCGCAGCTGCAAAAATATATTGCTGCTTTCTGTAAGTACTACAGGATGATAAATGCTAAGGAGGAATGGACAGCAAGATAGCATTGGCAGAAGAACAGACAGCTATTAACTACCAGCGGAATTCTGAGGTTTTGTCACCACCTGAGAATGAAGTTCTTGTAAAGCTTGAAGTACATGTGAGGTCAAAACTTCAACAGTATAAGACAAAACTGTAAATTCATGAGATACATACAATACCGAAAGTATTTGCGTCTGTAATAAAAAAGGTGGGTATCCCAAGCTCAATGTTCTCACAAATAGCCCGAGTCTGCTCCGATAATGAGTTGTACCAGCTTCTTGCAGCTACTGCTCTTCATTGTCTCTACCAGTGCAGAATCAGAGCTTACAGGTATAATTGCACATTCCAGCATATTTCCCTTCAGAATCTATAAAATCTGCTACTACTTTTCAGTTAAAGGCTCATACGCAGTCTGTGGTTTTTTTTTACTGAAGGTCTTCAGTCTCATATCCTAAATTATTTTGCCTGAACACATATGTACAGATTAATGGATTTTAATTATGCTGAATTTTCCCTCTCTCCGGATTTTACTTTTATTAGAATCACTGGCTGCAGGACCCTGTTGTTTGTGTCAGCTTTGGTCATGTGGATTGAGCTGAACCATCCCACCGACACAGCTGGGAACTATTCACAAAAACATGTAGCTTTCATGGACATGATAATGATGGTACCACTGTTTTGTCATGGTAGTCTCACATGAGGCAGTTTCCTATCCCATACCAATCCAAAGAGATTGTGTGGGTGTGTTCAATTTTGAACTAATGTTACTTCCACATGCTTAACAGAATTCGATCTGCTTGCTAATTTCCTGAACACCCCAGTTTCACTACATGTGTTTTGAAACGCCATTGAAAGCTCACAGCTACTTATTCTACCCATAATCACTAATTCAGAAATGGTTCTGAATGTAAGGAAGCACTAACTCAGTAACAAGACTCCCATTAATTTCAGTGGGGCCAGAGTTTCAGAGATTAAAGGCTGCCTCTTCGATGTTACCATTTCTATATCCCTATACACAACCGACCTCTCACTGAGCAGAAGGTTATCTCCAGCAGTGCTGAGAACAGAATCTCTCTGACAGCTTCTGAGAACAGAATCTCTCTGACAGCTTGCATTTAAAACTCCCCTACCTCCACTTCTGGAATTGCCTTCAGACCAATGTTCACAGACACTGCATTAAGACTAGATTCCCTTTTCCTTGAGCCACGGTTGAGAACCTTTGCGAAAATATTTCATTATTGCCTAGCAAAGAGCTGTGTAACATACTAACAGAAGTACAAAGGATAACTAAATGCACAAAATCATATATACATAGATTGATTGATCACTTCATTCACATAGATGAAAGGAAGTCTGTCACAGGTTCAGAAAACAAGGCATGCAAGAGCTTGTGCTCAACATATGCCATAGATCTAGGGTCATATTAATGCCCTGGAAATGAAACAAACCGTATTGATGCTAAAATCTTATACACTAGGTTAAAATCTCTTAAATAGCATTGGTATAGTCATCTGCTTGGTAGACTCCTTGGGTTCAAGATTTAAGTTTTGAGCTTCCACAGGAGAGTAAGAATGGGTAAGAATGGGCATAACAGACCTCATCAAATCGTTTTAAGTCAGCACTGTCTCTCCAGTGGGAGATGACTAAAGAACGAACAAAAGAAAAGAAAAACCCAAAGTGTTCGCTATACATTCTCAGAGTCCATCAATCTGCAATTCAGGGCATTACTGAAGTAAAGGTGATTTTGCACATTTTTGATAGTCCCAAGTCAGATTTCACGAATTTGCTGAATTTGCTTCTAGACACCATGTGGTTTGCCAGCACTCTGAACACACTTCCACAGCCTGATGATGCACAACATGGAAACATCTCTTCCAAGAAGGCCCCATCTGCTAGCTGCATTTGGTGCCCGCTAGTTCTCATCGGGAACGCAATGCTCCACGTTCACCCTCTCCACGCACTCATGGTTTTAGAGACCCTAGCCCGTGCGCCTTCCGCCATTCCGTTTCCAGGCTGGTGAGCCTTTATCTAAATAGATCTAAATAAATCTACTTCTCATATGGAAATCACGCAGAATCCTTGTTTCGCATCTCTATTGTTTTTCCATTTCTGCTGCGTTGGTTTTCAGATGAAGAATCGAGGATTGCACACGGAAGGTTTCAGCACAGCACCAATGCACGCAACCACATAGTCTGTGCTTCTGAGCTGTGCAAGCTGCATAATAAAGCCGTGCAGCACCATTCTCCTTTAAAAAAGATGTACTCCTTTCTCATGCTAAATCGCCTTATACTCATTAATTCCATTGTTTTATTACAACTGTTCTCAGTTTTTCCTGGGGAAGACATCAGGTTTTCCCTTTCTTACTTCCCTCTGGGATCACATTTGCTACACTCCAGCCTTCCATCCAGCACCAAAACCATTTCACGTTAAGGGTGAGCTTACTGTATATATACTTATTAGCACAGTTGCCCTCAAGTAATTTTGGATGCTTCGGTAAATACCACCTGGCTGTGCCTGCTTGTTAAGCTCCGTTTTGTTGACTTTCTCTGTTGTCTTTTTTACTTCAGACATTTTTTACTTCAGGCTTGAGCCACCAGAGAGTTTAGATTTTTCACTTCAGACACCACGGTTCGAGCCAGCAGGGAGTTCGGAGGGCACTGGTTCTCTACCCCGCCTTCCTACGAGGTAAAACTCCTCAGAGAAGCCTCCCGAGGACCCTTCACGGTGATTGCTGACGCAGAAAATTCACTTGTTTGGCTTTTCAAAACACCGTTTCCAGGAGCATTCGGCTGTCCCGGGACCCCCGAGAACTTCGGGGCGTCAGTTTCTCCGCACGCCCCACCCCCGCCGCCACGGCCCCACGCCCGCGGCCAGGCCCTGCCCGCCGCCCCGCCCCGCCCCGCCGCGCAGGGCCGCCGGTCGCAGCGCGCAGGCGCGGTGGTTTTTGCGCTGCGCGCAGGCGGGTTTGAACGGTGGCGGGTACCGGGACCTGTTGGTGCTACGCCGCGTGGCTCCATGGAGCTCGTCCTGAAAGGTACCGGCTCGCCCGCTGTGCGCTGGCCCTTCTCCCGGCGCGGCTGGGGGGAGCGGGCCCGTGCTGAAGCGCTGCCCTGGCACCCCGTCTCTGTGCGGCCTTGTCCCCGGTTCTTCCCGGCGGAGGGCGGCCGGGCCTGCCGGGGCCGCTGTGGTGGCGGCCGCTGGCCTCCGGCCTCCTCCCTCTTCCCCGGGGGCGGCTCGGGGCCGACTCCGGGATGGGGCCTGTCCCTCGGGGCGGGTCAGTCTTCGGCTCGACCGCGGGTGGGGCGCGGGACGGACGGGGCTCCGCAGCGGGGCCTGGCGGCCGGGCCACCCCCGGCCTGCCCCGGTGAGACGGAGCCTGTGCCCGGCCGCAGGCCTGGCGGGGGTGCGTGGCCGCCGGGGCGGTGTCGCGTTAATATGGCAGAAAATAAACCCCCTTGTTTTAGTGGGAGGCTAGGTTTAAATTCTGAGTGATGTCCAATTTGCCACTACCAGTCCAGTCGCGTTTAATATGTATATTAAACTACCACGATTCTGGATACACTAATAGCAGTCTGCACCTTCAGTCCAGTCGCGCTCGTGAACTAGCACGGCCTCATTTGGTCGCGTTCACTGAGAAACTGTGACAACTGGCTACTTAAACAGTGCAGTTTTATTTGTGCAACAGGTATATAGGTTTTTTTTGAATTGCCGGTGATAGTGACAAGTCTGCAAGAAATCACATGCAAATGTAAAACACGTGAAAAGGTTATAAATAATACAGCCTGGCTATAAACATTAGGGAGTAACTATTCCCAAGAAAAGCGCTTAGTTTAAGTCTCACCCAAGGTGTCCCAAGGGGGGAGAAGCAAGGCTCAGCCCGTCGGCCAATCCCAGTTGTCAGAGGTAGTCTGAGGTGGAGTTTCCCTTGACTTGCTCACGGTGTTATCTTCTTTTCCTCTGAAGATCTTCTCCGAAAATTTATGGTGTTATCTTCTTCTCCGAAAATCCCCAATTTCCCTGGTTATTTTTATATCCTTTCTGCCTTTAAGGTGGAGTTTGAGTGACTGTAGTCATACATACTTTTTATCATGATTGGTGTAAAATTTTCTCGCTTCACATTTAAAGGTATAGTTTACAAAAAATCGAGAGCACAGACTCGAAGAGGGGTGGTCGCATCTCGGAGGCGGGTAGCCTTCGGGATGGAGGTGTGTTTTGGTATTAAAATGATATTAAAACGAGCAAAGTTCATGAGAGGATAGCACTCTGGCAAGGTTTCGAAAACCTGTTGGCTCAGGGGGCCAGATGAGCTGCTTATCAGTTCTAGAGAACCATTTCTTCCCGCTTTATCATCACGGAGCAGGGCCACGGAGTCTCCACTCCATTCCGTCCTCTATGGTACATTGCAGGGAGTTGCTGTGTTAGTGGATTCCTCGCATGCCTGCTGCAGCTGTGGTCCCATCCTCAGAGCTCCTTTTGATTTCATGCTTTTCCTCAATGGGTGAACACTGCTACGTTTTTCATATAAACCTTAATTTTCAGATGTAAAACCTTAATTTTACTAATAATTCCACAGGCGGGCAGGGCTGGGAGCAAGGAGGGCCCGTCGGCCGGGGGACGGCTCCCGGTATGGCGGCGCTCGGTGCTGCCGCCACTCCCCTGTGCTGCCAGGCCCGAGTGTCCGCCGCGCTCCTCCCGCCCTGGGCCATTGCGGCTAGATCCCGTCTGGATTCTTCTGCATCTCTCTAAATTTCTTGCCCTGCTAGGTTGCCCCCCTGAGGTTTATTTTCCCCACCGGCACCACCTTCTGTGAGATGTTGCAGAACCAAGCTCGACTCGGAGCTCTTCTAGTTCATAAAAGCTCCAAACCCTTCCTCGTTTTCCTTTCCATCCACTGTACAAAAACTACAGAGTGCCTTGGCTTTTGGTGGAATACATTTGATAAGTAAAATTGGTTAATTGTAGTAAAATACCCCTTTGATCCTGCTGCAGGTGCATGCAATGTTGAAGTAGTGTTCCTCTAAGTTCCTAGTTGGACCTTCACTAAAATGCTCTAACCTGTTTTTCTAGGATAATTGTAACTATGAAGGTTCTAAAATATTTGATGTAAGAGGAAGGTATTGTTTTTTTGAATGCAAGTGCGAGATTTTTCACAGTAGAGCAATCAGGAAAAAAAGCAACTCTGGCAGAAGCTGCCCTGGTCCAGTAGTAGAATGAACACAGTTAAAAGCGCATTGGAGTAGACTTACCTAAGTTCCTACATATGTCTGAAGTCATAGTACTGATAATAAGATTTTTTTCCCTCTGGTTTTGGCAAAGGAGGTGTTTTGTGTTTCATATTACTCTTGTAGGTTAAAAGTATTTTTAGCAACTATAACAATACAGAATCACAGAATGTTAGGGGTTGGAAGGGTCCTCTGTGGGTCATCCAGTCCAACCCCCCTGCCAAAGCAGGGTCACCTACAGCAGGCTGCACAGGACCTTGTCCAGGTGGGTCTTGAATATCTCCAGAGAAGGAGACTCCACAACCTCCCTGGGCAGCCTGTTCCAGTGCTCCGTCACCCTCACAGGGAAGAAGTTCTTCCTCATGTTCAGACGGAACTTCCTGTGCTTCAGTTTGTGCCCATTGCCCCTTGTCCTGTCGCTGGGCACCACTGAAAAGAGTCTGGCCCCATCCTCCTGACACCCACCCTTCAGATATTTATAAGCATTTATAAGGTCCCCTCGCAGCCTTCTGTTCTTCAGGCTGAACAAGCCCAGCTCCCTCAGCCTTTCCTCGTGGGACAGATGCTCCAGTCCCCTCACCATCCTTGTAGCCCTCCTCTGGACTCTCTCCAGTAGCTCCTCATCCTTCTTGAAGTGGGGAGCCCAGAACTGGACAGAGTACTCCAGATGGGGCCTCACTAGGGCAGAGTAGAGGGGGAGGAAATGCATTGATCTTTATAAAAGTACTTCTACTGTTGGAGTGGTATTGTAGTTTTCATTTTGAAAGAGGACAGATGACACTATGTAATGATAAATCAGAAGGACCCATGTAGTAACTAAGATACTTAAGCAGTGTTTCCCAAGGATGACCTTTTTAAATTGACACTTTCAGTTTTATTCATGAGTTCTGAGTTGTCTGGCCTGAAGTTTGTGTAAAGTTGTTTTTGGTGAACTGTCATTCCTACACTTCTCTGGAACTTTCCTGTTTCATCATTCAAAGTGGGAAATTGGCATGGCCAGTGGAGCTGTAGGTCGCTTTAGTGCCCATCCTCAGGAAAGTTACTGAAGGGATTGTTACGAGTTTTGTTTGATTATCCCTCCATGTCAATATATCTGGGTTGGTTGGTTTGTTTAAAGACTTCAACCAAGGCTGACTTAATTCCTTGAAGTGTTTGCTAGCCAGGTTGATAAAGGAAGAGTTAGAATGTACCCTCAGCAAGTTTGCTGATGACACCAAACTGGGAGATGTGGTAGATACACCAGAAGGCTGTGCTGCCATTCAGCGTGACCTGGATAGGCTGGAAAGCTGGGCACAGAGGAACCTGATGAGGTTCAACAAAGCCAAATGCAGGGTCCTGCACCTGGGGAGGAACAACCTCATGCACCAGTACAGGCTTGGGGTGGACCTGCTGGAGAGCAGCTCTGTGCAGAGGGACCTGGGCGTCCTGGTGGACGACAGGTTAACCATGAGCCAGCAGTGTGCCCTGGCTGCCAAGAAAGCCAATGGGATCCTGGGGTGCATCAAGAAGAGTGTGGCCAGCAGGACGAGGGAGGTTCTCCTTCCCCTCTACACTGCCCTAGTGAGGCCTCATCTGGAGTACTGTGTCCAGTTCTGGGCTCCCCACTTCAAGAAAGATGAAGAGCTACTGGAGAGAGTCCAGCGGAGGGCTACGAGGATGATGAGGGGACTGGAACATCTCCCCTACGAGGAGAGGTTGAGGGAACTGGGCTTGTTCAGCCTGAAGAAGAGAAGGCTGAGAGGGGACCTTATAAATGCTTATAAATATCTGAAGGGTGGGTGTCAGGAGAATGGGGCCAGACTCTTTTCAGTGGTGCCCAGTGACAGGACAAGGGGCAACGGGCACAAACTGAGGCACAGGAAGTTCCGTCTGAACATGAGGAAGAACTTCTTCCCTCTGAGGGTGACGGAGCACTGGAACAGGCTGCCCAGGGAGGTTGTGGAGTCTCCTATTCAAGATCCGCCTGGACAAGGTCCTGTGCAGCTTGCTGTAGGTGACCCTGCTTCGACAGGAGGGTTGGACTAGATGACCCACAGAGGTCCCTTCCAACCCCTACTATTCTGTGATTCTGTGATTCTGTGATACTTAAATGTGATATACCTAAAGTTAGGTAAAGCAGCTGACGTGAAATTTTATTAGCCCCTGTGATATGTACTTAATTTGGGGTGATTCAGTATAAGTAAGGTGGAATTTTAAGTCAAATGGAAACTAAGTAATGTTTTTGCAATTTTTGGGGGGTTTGGGGAAGGAGTAATTCTGTACATTTATTTCATTATGTTCTGTAACTTCTGTTACATCAACTTGTCTTAATATTTTTTATTAACCTGGAGACTAGAAGTGATTAATGGTAAGGGTAAGCAGTCATGTAAAGATACTGTGTTGCTTGTTAAACTGGTAGTGTGTTTTAAGTAGACCAAGGGAAAAGTTGTGTAACTAGTGTCAAACTTCCAAGTTAGTTCCATTACAACTAATTGAAGGGACAGAAATACTCTAAAAAGAACATTCTGCTGCTAATATCTGATTCTCAAATTATCAAAAGCTCTACTTGCTACAGAATGCAATCGTATAAAGGCAAAATTTTGTTGGAAAGGCAGTTTAACCAGTTTTACCATAGTATATACTTCATTAGCTGTTTGTTGTTTTCTCTCTGCTGATCCAGGTATATCCGCCTTTGTAGAAGTTTGGTCATTTAATAGAACAGAAAATTACTCAAAAACCTTTGAACAGCAACTTCTTCATATGGGAGCAAAGGTAAGGAAACTATTTTGAAATATATAGAATAGGAAAACTCTTAATGACAAACTAGCTTGCTTGTTCTGCTTGTCATGTATATTTCTTCGTAGCATGAGTTTTTAAAGGGCAGGAAGGAAGATAATCACAGGCCTGAGAATAGATGAGCATGCTGTAAAATTCTTATTAGTGACAGATGGGAAATGTATTTAAAGCCTCCCTGTATCTATAAACCTCTTTTTAAACCTTTTTTTTAATCACATTAATGTGATAGCATGCATTTGTTGTGAATATTAGGCTTGCCACATACTCTGGGCAAACCAAATCTAAGCATTGAAAACCTGTGGTTTACAAGTATGTACCTTATGTTGCTTTGTTTTCTATAACTTGTAGGCAGCTTCTTTGTTACTACAATAATTTCTAACCCATGTCCCGTGACATTTTATTCTTCCATTCACTCTCCTATAAATGTAGTTCAACTCCAGGAAGTGCTAGTAAAAACACATCTAAGGGTCTTTGTATATGTCTTGGTGGTTTTTTTCCATATCAAGTATGGTTGACTTGTAGGTGCAAAATATGTTTAATTGCCAGCTGTAAAATTTCGATCAAAGACCAAAGGCAAACTGGCGTCTCCCCTTCCTGCACGTTATCACCAGTTAAGAGAGATTTTTACAACCCACATCATGCTCTAAATACTTGCGTGAACTCCCCGTGCATTTTAATTGGGCCTGTGTAGGTGTATCTTACTGTAATTTAGGAGGTTTTGCGGATCTCCCCAAAGCCTCTCTTTCTGTATGAATTTAGCTGAGATAGCGTAACAGAACAGTAGAATAACTGCTTTTATTATGAAAGCAAATACAACTCTCAGTAATTTGAGTAAGAAATATTTCTCGTTCTTTTGTGCTGTACTATCAGATCTATGGAATTCTGATTGTTAGATTTTTCTCACAGAAAATATGACAAAGGATAAGGCTTCAGAATTCCTCAAGCTGATCAAAAAGTAGCTGGATATGGTGAAAGGTATAGGCGGTTGATACTGATGAGCCTATTTAACAGAATCCTATGACTGAAAAGGGATGGTCCTGCCCCTTCACTGTTCCAGACACTTCCTTCCTTTTTATTGGGCTGAGCACATGATAGTAAACTGACTTGCCTCACTCTGTCAGCAAAGAAAATTCTGAATTAATTTTTCAGTATATTGTTGATTCAGACATCTCAAGCTAAGGTCAGGTGAACCACGACGTCCAGAGTGAGGGAGGTGTAAGGTGATGCTCCTACATAATTTGGAGGCAAAGCTATATCAAGCATCTGCCCCCTTAGGACATGCGCTGTGAGCCAGATATTAGCACAAGTGAGTAAGCAGTTGTATCTGGAGTTACCACTTGTTCTAGAAGAGATTCGTTGGTCATGTATACCTAGATACTTAAATATCATGGGGTTTTTGTCTTCTGAGAGGCAATAAATCAACTTGCCACTAGCAATTCTTGAAAAAGCTGCGTAGTTTTCTTAAAGCCAAATATAGATCCAACATGCTGGGAGCAAGTATAGTGATGCAATTGAGAGTGCAACAGAAAGCTACACAGCCATTTCCTTTTGGCTGTGCTGAGAAGATGCTGCTGTGACATACAAATTGTACTATCTCACCATGTCAACAATCACAACTGATCGAACAGTTTTATGTGTAGGACGTTTAGTCTCCACAAAAGGAAGCTTTGATTGTGAGGAATGGAGTATTTAGAACTAGAAAGATTATCACTTTGTTGTCAATAGAGGCTGATAACTGAAGATTTGATCAGTTGTACAACACAATTCAAATGTCAGGTGTGGTATTAGCTGTACTGACCAAAGTTTTCTGTATTTCTCACTTTTTAAAGTGTTCCCTTATAAGGTGTTTTGTTTGTAGTAGCTTCAGCCTTCCCTCAAAACTAAAAGTGCTCTTTATTGGTGAGAATTAGTTTACAGGATGAGGTTAGCTGTACTCTTTAAGCCTTTGAGTTCTTTTCTAAATAAAAAAAAAGTAATTTGGCATTTCTTTGGATAGTGGCAACTACTTTCTCTACTGGCTGTTACATAAGACATTGATGTTGGGTTACATAAATAAAAACTTTGTAAGATTAGTGATGTAGCTAGAGTAGGGAGATGAAAATGATAACCTAAAGAAAAGGAGTTTGAAAACAAAAGGCTACTCTAGGCCTCTAGCATGTGTTGCATTGGCTTGACTTGAGTTTGGATTTTTGAGGCGTCTTGCAAAGATGAGAAAGATCAAAAGAATCCGTGACATAACGTTTAGAAGAAGTTTTTATGCTAATAGTTTATACATTACAAACAGACTACGCCAGCTAGTTTCGTTAGCGTTTTCTGATTATCAGACTTAAAGATGAGCTCTCTGTGTTTCTGCAGGTTTCAAAAACTTTGAACAAGCATGTGACGCATGTAGTCTTCAAAGACGGACGTTTGACTACATGGAGAAAAGCACAGAAGATGGGTGTAAAAATAGTTTCTGTACTCTGGGTGGAGAAGTGAGTACTCATGAATATAATGAATGTGACCCATTCCAGAGATAATGGATTCTAGTATTTTTTATTTAAAAACTTAAGTACAGTACTGTACCTGTTTTTTAATGTACTTGAAATCGTGATAATTCTGTGAGTAAATAAGAACTTTCCTGTGACATTATTCCTATTATTAAACATGTTACTTGCATAAATAGGTAAGATGTTAACTCTTCAAAAATGAATGTGTTGAAGTGGTTCCGCAGTAGATTTGTTAACTATTCAGTGTTCCACTCCTTTGCTCTCAGATGGCATGCATAGGCTGTGAAGACCAGATATTTGTGTTGATTGGAATTCTTCCATTTTCATGCGAAAAAGCACATTTCATCAGGGACATTATACCATTTCTCTGCTTAACTCCTGTAGACAGAATGTCTCCTAGCAAGAAAGAAAAAGATCCATATGTATCTGGCTTTTAAGACATTTGGCAGGTTCGGAACAGCACTGCTTGACGATTCTTAACTACCATATGGAAAAAGTTAAATTTAAAAAAAAAAAAATAACAAAACCAAAAAAACCCCAAAATGAAATTTCAGCTGTGCAGCCAGTCCATGAGAATTTACTAGTCCATAGCTGCTTCTCTGAGTTTACAAAGTGGTTGCAAGGCCTAACTTTGATTTCAGATGAAATGTAAAAAAAAACACACAGTTTTTAGGAATATGCGTATGTTATACTGAAACATTCCAATCAATAAATTGCGGTGATGATGGAAATTAGAATATAAGTCAAGTAAAGAGGTTCTTTCGTATACCAATTTTAATATGCATGGAGAGATAGAAGTCTGCTAAGTGCAAAAGTGAAAAAGGATGGAGGGGCAAAACTGAGCTCTGCAGCCACTTAAATGTAGGTCAGTACAACCAAAAAACGAGTGATAGAAGTCTTAGCCAAAAAAGAAGTCCATGCAGTTTTGCAGAAGCAGATTTTTTTTTTCTTTCAAGAATATCAGATATAGAAGTTACAGCTACACACACCAGACAGCTTTAACACCAAGGAAGAAATACCTTAAGCTCTCAAAAATAAGTGATGCAAAATTTTATTTATGTGGATATATCTTTCTGTGACCTAGCACTATCTGAGTACATGAGAATAACGGCCATTTCAGTAGGAATCTTTGGTTATAAAATTAAATACACTCTTCAGATGGCTAAGTGTATAAATACGGAATTTGAAACCTAAGTCCCAGGAACTATAAACTATTTGAGGACTTGGATGTGCTACAGTAAAAGGAATCCCAGAAAAGTCCTGGTGAATAGCATCTGCAACGGAAGAAGAATGAGAGAGCCTTACAGGGGAGAGTCTAAGATCTAAGACAGAAATGCTGTCTCTGTAATAGCAGTTCCACCTGAAGAATCTTGAAGGTATTGAGTGGATGAACACTGTAGGAAGCTCAGACATAAAGACAGCTGGATATGTGGTACTGCAGGGGACAGCATGGAGCTTTGAGATCCAGGTGTAAAAGCCTCAAGAAACTTGTAACTGTTGCTGAATACCAGCAACAGAGGAAAAGACAGGAGAAAGGATCTGGAGGGAGAACCTAAGCTGTTTGGTAGGAAAGAGAAGGCTATCATCTTCTTGGTATTTTTTGAAGTGTTCGTAGTATCATGGTCTGGACAAGACAAGGTCTTGCTGTATGGCTTAGAAGATAAGGTTTGCTGGAACTTCTTCCAACTAACTAGCGATAGGACGAGAGGCAATGGCCTCAGGTTGCATTGGGGGAGGTTTAGATTAGATATTAGGAAAATTTTCTGTGCTGAAAGAGTGGTCAGGCATTGGAATAGGCTGCCCAGGGAGGTGGTTGAGTGACCATCCCTGGAGGTGTTCAAAAAATGTGTAGATGTGGCACTTCGTGATACTGTTTAGTAGGCATGGTGTTTTTGGGTGGATGGTTGGACTTGATGATCTTGGAGGTCTTTTCCAACCTATGATTCTATGAACTGGGGAAATCATCTGAAGTAGAGAAATGTATTTTATTGCAGGGGAGGGGGGAACCACACACGACATGATGGGACATGGACACATGACACCCAAGCTATGAATTATGATTGGACTGCTCTGTAATCTTCTTCTGCCTTTTGGTTTAAAGTTAATGCCAAAAGATGCATAAGAATGTACAACTTAGATTGATGTGTACTGTAGGCAGAATTCATAGGAATATCATCATATCCTTGAGCAAAGTATAGGTCAGGAGCAGTAGAAGCTTGCACAAGAGATAGTGATGAATAATCTCACTAGTCATAGTGTTACTTAGATGAGGCACAGACAATACAAAATTAAAATGAATCTGTGCTAACACACATGCTAATATTTTTTGTATTAAGATGAGGGAACTGAAGTGCCTGACTTTAAATTATATGCCTAGTATATCAAAATCTCAGAAATTTCATAGGCAGAAGACAGTATTGAACTGTGGAACAACGTAAACGAGAAGGACTGAATAGTCTGTGCCAGTAAAATAGTGGTCCTGTATGAATGGAAACTTAGTTTGAAACTGTTAAAAAACTGTTAACTGTGTAAGCAATTAATGCAGAGTTCATGTGAGCTGAATTTTTAGCATTACTAAAAAAAGACGGCTTGATTAACCAGCTACTCCGTTCAGTAGCTAGTGGAACATTGTCAGAATGGTCAGAAATGCTGTGAAATGTCATTTCAGGAAAATGTAATAGTAAAGGGTAACTTCTTAGTGTAGACTGGGGCTTGGGTGACTCCTGTTGGCGTGCAGTGTGAAGACAAATATTTTAGGTATTGCTTGGTCTTAATTGGTTTGTGGATGGTTGTTCAAATTATTTCAAAGAACCTTCTTGTAAGTATGGCTGCAGTATAAAATCAGTGTTCATACTGGAAGAGCAAAACCCAAGTAGTTCTGACAGTGCTCAACTTCAGAAAGGAGTTTACTTAAAATGGAAGAAGTTCTGTTAAGAAGAAACTAAGACAGTGAAGGGAATAAAATTCTTGCTGGTGTCAAGGAGACCATTTAAAGCATAAGTATATTGTATATCTTAAGTATATCAGAAGGAAGATGGTCATCACACTGTGTGAGGGGAAGATTAAGATTTTGGGACTTACAGTAAATGTTTTCATGGCATTACTACCTCAGCAGTAGTCAAAAGTCAAATAGAACATAAAACCTCATGTAGTGGGATGACAGCATTTAATCGTGGAATGTTGCGAGGCGATAGCAACGAGAGTGACTGAAGTTGTAAAATAGTTTTCCCACATGATACTATTGAAGAGACAGGAATTCTTCAGGCTGGAAAAGAAGGGGGGGGGGGGGGGAAGAGACACTGTGAATACAAAGGTTCATATGGAGAGGCTGAATAGGGAATGTATGTTTTCCTTTCCAGCAGAAGAACTGGCAACTATCACATGAATCTGCGTGGAGGCAGATTTGGAGAAAATAGTAAATGATGGTTTTTAGCAAAACAGAGTTAGGCTGTAGAAATCTTTGTTGCAGAATCATAGTCACAAAAAATTTACATGGGGTTAAAAAAAATGCTGAAGCAATTAAACATTTAGTTTTATCAAAAACCAAATACAATATTGCATCTGACAGTCTTTAAACCAGAAAGCTGTGGAACATAGCAAGGTAAACTGGGAACGTTTGGCTGTGTTTTCAGGATTTTAAAAGTACGTAAAAACTTGGTATTGGAAACAGGATGCTGCAGTAAGTAGTATTTAATCTGGATGCTGCTTTTTGATGTTTGAGCTCTGAAAACACCAGACAAGGAAGAAAATCATAAACAATTACTCCAGCATTTCCTGATTCTTCTGCTTTGTGCGAAATACTCTCCCTCTTAACAGCTAGTGGACCCCTACTTCCAAACTGTTACGCATGTACACTCTGTTACCTTCCCCCAAGCAATGCTTGAGCATGTCAGAAGAACATGCTCTGTGATTTGAAAAATATTGTAATGCCTGCTTTTCTCCATAAAAACCAGCACAAATTATTAGAGTGCAAGGGTTTGTGCAGTATTTAGTGAACTTTGCCTTGTTGAACTCTTACTGAATTTCCAGTGGTCTGCCTCAGACTTTGTATTGGAAGCTTCTGCTTTATAGCATAAGCATCTATTTGAATCTAAACAGAATGCAGTTTTACAGTTTAAAAGGAAGTTGTTTGGGAAAAAGACTCTTTAAAATAAGATGACAATTGAAATTCCAAAAAAATTCTTTACTCCAGAATAAATGTATTTTTAATTAAAAATTTTAAAAAGTGGTTTGTTGCCTTTGTTTTCGAAGAACGATAGATATGTCTAACTTTAAAAATAGCTCACAAAATCATGGACTTGCTATAAGATTCATGCAAATAAATTGTAAGTTTAATGCAAAATGTGTGACAACTTTGGGATCACTGAAAAAAAATTTTTAGTGCTTCTTCATCTCAAATATCTCAATGAGCAACTTAAAAATAAAAATCAAAACCCAACAACAAAAAGAACCCTACATAAGATAAATTGCTACAAAGTGTGTCCAAATTAACAGCACTTAATACTTCCAAATCAAACCAATAACTGGGAAACTCTACCTCCGTATTCTTAGTACAGTAGCTCACTCACCACAAGTAAGATAGATAAATCATTTACATTCAGATATGTCTGCAAAGTAAAAATTCTTATAAGATATTTAATGGTCAATTTTTCTTCTATTTAACTTCTCTGAATCAATGAAATCCCTGAATTAATGTAATTTTTAAGGTAGTCTACATACGTGCTGATTATTATCCAGAATATAATAATAGCCACTGAAGTCCAGCATGTTGAGTATCATCTCTATTTAATGCTCCGGAGAACTCTAAACTCAGTTAGTTTGACAAATACATGTAGCTGTTTGGCTCTTCTTTATTAATAACTAAGTAAGCATTAGATTATAATTCTACAGGTACAAACTTGATAGCAGTAAGATCACTAGGTGTCACTAGAATCACAGTTTTGAATGACTTCTCAGGGAATTCTAGGGTAGTCTATTAAGGTTACATGCTCTTTCCCATAATCGTTTTTATTATTTATTGTTTGAGAATAAAACTGTATTTACCTATTTTGATTAAAAGAACTTTGATTTGTGTATTAATAGGTAAATTCTTGTCTCAATGTCATCTTTAGTGTTGACAAATACCATAGGTATTCCAAGATAACTTTAGACCTACTGTTCTCAAGTCAGTCTTTGAATATGAAAAGACAGAAAAAATTAGGGGTATGGTATCAGTTGGATATTTGGTCTTGTAATGAAAAAAAAGTTTGCGTAAATACAGGTTGCTTCTCAATAAGGTGCTGTTTTCATCGTTGCCATATACAAAAACAAGGCAGAAAACTGACTGATGGGTAAGATGTAGAAGCCAGGATCAGATGAAGCCTCCTTTCTCATTTGCCTGAATAGAAAAATTTACTGTTGCATGTCCTCGTCATGTCCCGCCCACCCCCCTTCTGTAGGTTGTATTTGGTTAAGGTTAAATTCACTAGCTACTGAATAATGAAAGCTTACAGTCCTCAGAAAAGTCAGGGCAAGATTTGAGATTCATGAGAATCTGGCCAGAAGGACTTATTACAGTGATTTTTGAATGCATGGAAAATAATGTATGAGTGGGAGTCCTTGAGTTTCAGAACAGGAATTTACAGAGCATCATTAGGACAAAAAAAATTGTATCATGTCCTATATTTGATGTGTATCAGATAGATTTATCCTTTTTTTATCATTACAGTAGTTATGGTAAAGATACACACTTAGGAAGGGTCGGTATTTCATTTATTTCATTATTACAGGACTCAGACAAGTCTTTGTGCAATAAAGGTTATCATTCTTATCATTCTTAAAAAAAAAAAAAAATCCAAAAAGACCACCCAAACCTGTTCTAATTTGTTATACAGGTGTCGAGAAACTGGACTACATGTTGATGAATCCTTATTTCCTGCAGTAGACACTAATGAAGGATTACCACTATTGACCAAAAAAGTGAGTATGTGTTTTTTTAAATAGGCCCATAGTAGTAAGTTTTGAAGTTGGAACTTGACTTCCTGACCTCAGGCATTTGAACTGTTTATCTTCAGAACATTCTGTCATCTCTACCTATCCATATGATACATATCCATCTTGGACTAGATGACCCACCGAGGTCCCTTCCAATCCCTACCATTCTATGAGTAGGTTTTTAAAGGTAAGCTATGGCTGTGATGATGGAACATCTTATGTGAAGAAAGGATAATAAAAGTAGAGTTTTTATGTTGGTAAATAAAGAAATGAAGATTTAAATTAAAATGACATAACAATTAACTGATAAAAAAGCATGAGTATAATGTGGCTTATGTTTCACTGTGTTGTGATAAACCCTAAAATCCTAGTAGTTAAAACAACCAAAATCTTTCAAGCCTTAGCTTTGCTACAAGCAATAAAGATGGTGAATTAGTCTCCTTTTTACTGAAATCTAATCTAAAAAAATGTGTTAAGTTCGTTCTTCTTTCACATTGAAGTTCACTTTGGAAAATGTTAATGTTTACAACAATCTGTGTCTCTGAAGGAGGTGATAATAAGTAGCATAGAGTTAAACACTGATAATAAATGCTCTGATAAAGTGGTAGGCAAATAGAACGTGTAGTTAATTCTGGCAGTTTTGTACCATGTAATTAATAGTTTTGTGTGTCTTGTAGCACAAATGTATGCAGCCAAAAGACTTTGTTGAAAGAAGTCCAGAAAATGATAGGAAGCTGCAGAAAAGACTGGACCAGATGGCTAAAGAATTAGCTGTGCAAAAGATAGCAATTAATGCTGGTAAGAACTACTTTGGACTAATATTCAAATATCTGAAGTTATTTCTTTAAAGCAGTTGATGGGGTTCGGGTTTTGGTTTTTTTACTTTTATACATCTCACCGTGAGAAATAAAGTGGACTTGCTTTTTAGAGTTCTTTGCAAGTTTGTGGTTTTAAGGTATCTGTAGTGATGGTAGGTATAAGGAACTTAATTTTTTCAAGTTTTATGGGAAAAAAAGAATCTTCACGTGAAGGTCCTATTGCATTTGTACATTAATATTTACATGCTATTTCTTTGTGTAGAAGCCGATGTACCAGTTCTACTGTTTGAAGACAATGGTTCACTTGTGTACAGCCCTGTTAATAAGATAAAAGATCAATGCAATGCGATGGAAAGAAGAGTGAAGGAGATGAAGGAAAAACGAGAAAATCTGTCTCCTGCTGGTAAGAAGTTAAATTTTGCTTATCCATGAACATGCACAAATGGCTACTATCTTTATTGCTGAATTTTTGGTGCACTTGTCTTGCTCTGGCCTTTAGAATTTTTTTCATATCCTACTCGATTGCATGTCCTCCCTTCTTCCCAGGTTTCGAGTAGGTATGAATGCTTTAGCTTTTAGTTTCTTTCTATCAAAGGGCACAAGAAGTCATGGAAGACAATGATACAAGAACCAGTGATACATGGATGAAAAATTAAATCTCATTTATTGCAGCATGGCTTGTATTTGTTTTCTTTTTGAGTTGTAAGGTAATGCCTTCACATGTTTTGAAACACGTTTCTACTATATCAAGGCTTTGCAGCCTATTGCAGAATTTGACAAATTCTTTAGTAAAATGTCTCAACTGTCTTAGACATGTCTATAATATTTTCTAAATGGTTTACCATCACTCTTTAGTTTCAGAAAAATGTGGTGCTGAGTTATAAAAAAAAATTGCAGAAAATTATAGAATATGTAATAGCTTTTTAGTTGGTATGTAAATTTGAGATACTGTTGAGCAGTCTACAATTATTTATATGATTCTAGTTCGTTGGCAAAGCAGTGACTTGTCTCTTATGATTGAGCTGTTTTGAAAATAAGAATAGATGGTGTAGAAATCTGTATGTTTGCAAATAGGGCTAACTAGTTTATTATTTACAAATTCCTAGCTTCGCAGATGTCTCAAATACCTCTAAGCAGTTCACCAGGAGACTGCCCGCTCTCTACTCGTGTCTTAACTGATTCGGAAGATATATTGTTACCAGGTAACTAACACAACTTTACATACTACAGAAATTAAAAATAATACATGGCCTGTATATCTTATTTTGGAAAGTATGGTATACTGAAATGGGAACTACTTGCTCTATCATTTATATTTAAAACTGAATTATTTTATTTTTTCTTAACTGGCAAAGTATGTAGAATTAAGAATTCAAGGAAAATGGAGCATGAGGAATCACATGGGTTAAATGCTCTGTCTTGCTGCTGTGTTGCTTGCCTCGATTCCTCCTCTTTTCTCGCACCATTCCCCATTAATGGCTGCTTCTCCTGGCATGGTGTCAGTCTTCTCTGCTCTTACAGTGATCTTGTGTAGAATACAGAGTGCACACTAAATAGTGTGGTGTGGGAAGAAAAAAGATAACTGAATGAGAGAGAAACCTCGGAGAACTGAAATAAATGTCTTCCAAATTTTCAGTCAAATAACTCGAATTTAAAAGGAAACCTAACATGTTCACCAGCTTAAGTATTCAGGGATTGAAGAAGTATCAAGAGCAAAAACAAATCAGCTTTTAAAATGTTTTATGGTTGCAGATGAATTCAAGTCATTTGTTATCAAGATTTTTATTCTCATAAAGTTAGGGGTCTGTTCCTGTGTTTTGACTTTTTTTGCAGGACGTAAGGGAGATTATTGTGCTGTTGAGCTACATCACTGGGCATTTTAACAGCATAAATCATGTGTGGAATGGGTATGCACTTCAGACTTCATGTCTTCTGTCAGTCACGTGAGCAAAAAGCTGAAGTCAGATGCTGGTGTTTGATCTCAGTAGAAAAGTAAGCAGAAGACAGTCTTTAGAATTCATAAGGAGGGCCACTTGAGTGGTCTGCCTACTCTCCGTTCTACCACGACAGTAAGCCATACCTCATGCAGTTTTCAAGTGTTGTATTTTGTTGACATCACACAGGGATTCTGTCATGCTGGTGTACATGAGAACAAGGGTGGGATCTTGTAGCCTCAGACAGCTTGGTATCTCTTCATGCAATGTTAGGGGGAAGTAATAGCTTAATACTGGAAGTAGCGTGGCTGTGCCAACAAACTTTTTTTTTTTTGGTATGTTAGTTGTGTGCTGATGATGTTGAACATGATGATTTGAGAGCTTTACCTTGAGTATGTCCCTCCAACATTACAACGGCACAATGTAATTTTACGTGAAGAATAGACCTCCACATCCTGTGGCAACATTGTGTAGCTTCCACTCTGACGCTGTGTGACGGTGACCCTTTTGTTTGTGCTTGTGAGATACAGGAGAGTAGGTTGGTTAATAATGGTTAAGAAAGTTCAAGAATCTAGTTTAATTTGAGGATTGAAATTAAGACTTTTTCAATTGTCAATATGGGCGTCTGGTCATGTCATGTGAAGCTTCTCTTTTCATCCCCATATATTTAACTTTTCTGAATTTAGCTAGCTACACCATATGTTAAAATGTTACTTATTTAGTAAACAAACAACATCAAGACTTCCCCGAAAACCTACAGGAGCACTTACAGAAGGAGTATTGCTGAAACTTTGCAGTCAAAATATGTTTAAACAAAAGCATCTATTGCAATAATGAGATTGTAGAACAACTGGATTTTAAAAAATGTATTCTGAATAGTCAAAGATACTAGCCTGTTTCAGAGGAATTTATTGCGAAGAGTTATGAATAGATTCTGTGTATCACATCCCCCAAAATAATTTTATGAGAATAGCTACAAGAAATGATGCAGTTTTCCACATTCTAATTATTTTTAATACATTGTGTTGATGTATGTGGTATGAAACTATGATGTTGTATTTAATTTAATCCTAACTGTGAAAACTACAAGGTGGTGGTAATGCTGTGGTAGTAAAAATGATTATTGAGTTTCCAGTATTGTTATAGCTAGCTTTATCAGTGTAAAATCATACTGACTTTCTCCACAAATGCAAGAGTGAAAGGGAGTTCCTCTGCTGCTTTGTTTCAAGAAAGCAGAACAGTGCTTATGGATACTTACTACCATGTAAGAAGATATGACAGCTAAAGTTGTACCTTCTTGTCAACATAGGACGTGCTTTGTTTCTTACCCGTTTTATGTTTAGTTTTTGATGACTTCCCATATAATATCCAGAAAAGTGGCTAAATCCTTGTTTTCTTTTTTCAGTAATTTTATATGTATTTTATTAAGAAATGTAGTACTCTTTCTGTTAATTTATATTTATATTTAAATAATAATTTGTATTTATAAATTTATGTTTATATTGCCACTTTTCTTATTTTGCAGGAGAACAAACAGAAGACTGCTTGAACTCGACCAGTGATTATCTTTGGGGAACTGATAAGTTAAAGAGACGGAAAATAGAGATAGTAAAACACGCCTGTGATACTTGGACTGATACTCATGTATCCATGAGTGCATCAGTGAATTCTCCCTCACATAGCTATGAGCAGAAGAGCTTAACACCAAAACAACATAACAGAAGAAGCTTGAGAAAGAAACAGATTTTGCAGGATATTTTGGGTGATGAATTGTCTTTAGAAAAGAAAGAACTAAAAAAGTTTCCAAAGAAAAATCAGAAGGATGAAAATAGCATTACTACTTCAGTTGCAAACAGAAGTTATCTTCTCCAAATCAAGGGCTTGGGTCATATTACTCCTTCCAAAAAAATAGTCAAGTTAAGTACTGTCCCTGCTTTGGTTAGCAGTATCTCTAATTCACTTATGAACAGCGAAGACTTAAATGCATGTTTGTTGGATAGAAGTTTCCCTGTTGACAGAAATAATTGTGTTCTTGAAGACAAGAAGAGGAAGAAACTACAAACAATAACTAGTTTGGCTGCCTCAGAACTGGGTGCATCAGGGTCTAAAGAGTTCTTGCAAGCAGTTACTACGTATAGCAAGTCTTCTTGTGCTGAAGAGGCTGCTTATGAAGACTTCTTTTCATCATCCAATTTGAAAGAAAATGAAGTACAGGTACGGGTACCAAAGGAATCACAGAATCCTCCTGAAGTTTGTTGCAAAAACTCTTTTACAAGCATGGACTCACTTGATGTGAGTTTCTGTAAGCCACATACTACTTCCAAGAAAAGTAAGAAAAAGCCTATTCCAGCAAATGACGTTTCAGTAAAGAAAAACTTCAAACCAGCTGAACATCCTGGAAGTGTGCCATTAAATTATATGTCAGGTGATGAAAAAGCTGACACTACAGAAGCTCTAGATTCTGATGATGTGAATAGGCTACCTCAGCACGCTCATGAAAAATCCTGCAGAACCAATGTGAATTACTGTACTCGCACTACTGGTAAGTCGCTACATAATGCTGGAGAATGAAAAGATACCATACTACATTAGATATACTCATGCAACTAAATTACAAAATGAGCTGCCATTCCCAAGGGAAAAATATTTCAGAATTACACCAAAAGAAGAAAATGCTGCAGTACTGACTCTATTTTTGAGTAAAATAAATGAGTGCATAGGATCCAAAAGAACACCTCTCTCTTCCCCCTCTCCCCCCCCCTTATATTACAAACACAAAGAAATCACAAAGAGATAAGGAAACTGTGCTCACAAAATGCAACAAAAGTATGTGAGCCTTCTTCTCCCCTAATGCTTGGCATTCTGTAAACTTTCTGCTGCTATTCAAAATATGCTTAAGAAACCAAGGTCTTTCTATTGTAAATGTTATGGTGCTCTTGTAAATTGTTTATCAACAATATCAACTGCTCATCATAGGTTCCTTTGTTCAAATTATTTTTATTTCACAAGTTAAAATGGCTACGTTAGATTTGTTGCAGTTAAGGGCATAAAATCTCTGGTGGAAATAAAAAGATAGTTGAGTTAGCAATTTCTAACTTGTGCTATAATCAAGATTGAGTAAGATATATGAGGTCATGTGAAAGAATCACAATGTAAATCAACCATGGCTTTTTTATACAGAACTTAGTTTTTAATAGTAATTTGAAGAGTATTTTTTTAATATTTGAGCATTTTTAAGTCGGTTTAGCCTAATTTATTTCAATGTAAATGTATACTAGAATATTGAATCTAAGGAACTTCCCTGCTCCTAACTTGCATTGGGCTAATCACTTTCAGATTTTGATGTTTTGAACTCTGTCAAGTGAGCAGTGACTGTGCTTATATCTGTGGGTAATAAGTGGCTGAACTGTGAGCTGCGATTTTGGGTTCGCTACATTCTGTATTTTAATACCTGAAGTGCGCAGTTAAAAAAAAATGATGCAGGTATATGTTAACACAAGTATAAGAAATGTACAGCCATGAAGCTATGAATCCACTGTATGTGTTTTTGCCATGTGGCAGTGTACTAGAAGATGATCCTTAATTTATGTATTTCTTAATGTCAAAGAACATGAAAACAAATGAGGAAGGAGAAAATATTTACTACTTTTAAACTTAGCCATGCCAGTTGATTTTAGAGGTAATTCTAACTTTTAAATTCTACTGATTAAATTATAATCAATGTTCTAGCATGTTATGCTTTTATTTTCTTTCTGGACAACTTGTTTAAGGTAACAGATTTTGGAGGAGAGGAAAAAGTCACAAGTATTCAGCAAACGCAAGTTATTCTATGTTTATATTTTTTATCCTTTTTTGTTAGGAACTACTGTAAGTCTCAATTTGTGTGTCTAGTAATTCTAATAATACTTGTGATTTATCAGTGATGGTCATTTTCCCAAATATAATGTAGTCAGGTTCATGTACCTGTTGTGTAGTCAAGTAGAACCTCAATTGTGACAGCTGAAACGGGCTCACTGAAAAATGGAAGGAATCAATAACGAAAGATGAGTTGTATTTTCCCTAATGCAAGTTCTGTGGAAGAACTTATTTTAAACTTACTACTGTGATGCTGTATGATGGAATAATTGATTTTTATTAAATATAGGTTGAGTATGTTCTTTTTGGCTTGAATGTAGTTATTTTCTGTCCATGTTAATTAGTAAATAAATAGTAAATTGCTTTGGTTTTCTGTATGTTGTATGTGATTTGAAAACTGGTAAATACAGTATATTATTTATAATGCTGAAGATTTCTTTTCACAGTTAGGAGTAGTCAGATATCCCTGTAGAATTCAGTTATATCTGTATGCATTTTAAACATCAGAGATTTTTGTTGCCCAATTTTCCCTTGTGTTTTTAGGTCAGTGTCACTCTTACCCAGCATGCTTAATGACAAGAAGCAAGGTTTTATAAGCTTTCTTTCCACAGACTACTTGGAACATTTGATTTTTACGCGCTGATCTGAAATTAACTTTTCAAGTCCCAATGCATATGTTGCAGGAACTTCAGGTTCTGTTGTAGGGTACACTCAAGGCTGTCCAGTTGTTCTGCTGAACAGCACAGGCATAAACATGGCTATTTATTTCCATCTTACTCCAAGCCGTAAGTCAAGCAGAGAACTGTCACAGATACAAGAGTTGAAATTAATAAGGTGTTATAAGAATATTAAAAGATGCTTTCCTATTCAGATTCACTTTTTCTTTCTCAGCTTTGTTTCTGGAAGTGAAATAAATTTTTTGTCCTTCTGATTAAACCAGCCATACCTGATAAATTTCAGTGCTCTGTAATCAATAAATGCTGTGTAACTGGGTTTTGCGTGTCAGTGCCTAAATTTTTAGCAAAGTGAGGAAAATGATGGCTTTTCTCTGTCATGAGTATAAGTTTGTGGAAATGCAGCAAGACTGTTTTTTGTGAAAGTTAATTATCCGTGCTACTAGGAGAGTCTAAGAACTTGCAATTCATGTTGTAAATTGCTTTACTTTGAAATCCAGTCCATCTGCTTATAACTTTTTAGTAGGGCTGATGGTAGGGTAAGTTGGCAATTGAACAACATGATTTAGAATGCCAGTACTTGCTCAGATTTGATGAATTCCTGACTTTTCATCTGAAAGCTACAACAATAAATAACATTGGGCAAGGAATGCAAGAGCATGTGTTTTTAAGCTTTTATTGTCCTAAAATCATTGAGAAGTTTGAACTGTGACTTAGCATTCTTTCCAGTCTTAAAAATAAACTTAAGGCTTAACTGAGTGAATTTTAGATATTTATGGTGAATGTGGGAAGCAAATATTATCTTGGTTGGCCAAAACACATAAACTAAGACCTATTATATTATAATTAATGTAGTTCAATTGTAAGATGGGGAATCTGGAGTATCACTCTGTTATTTGGTGCAAAAATGTTTAATCTAGATGAATAAGTTTTACGTGAGGTTCTAGGTGCTAGGTACTTAATGCTGCTGGAATCCTGTGCAGCCTGCTGTAGGTGACCCTGCTTCGGCAGGAGGGCTGGACTAGATGACCCACAGAGGTCCCTTCCAACCCCTACTATTCTGTGATTCTGTGATTCTGTAATACTGTTTATATCTAAAAACACAAATGTGAAAACTTCCTTAGATTTGATGTGCCTTTTTTCTTTTTCTTCAGCTTTGGAAGAAGACAAGCTGACTAATAATATTGTAGGATGTCCTCTCTTGACATTTTATTATGTCCTTTTAAAAAATAAATAAGGGATGAGGAAGAAAACTTTCTTGCTTCATTCCTTATTTTGTTTATCTTTACAAATAGTTTAATTGTAACTAATTATTAAAACTAAAAAAAGGACAAATATTTCTGAATAGAGGAACATGTTGAGGATTATTTTGATGCAGTCAGATTTGCAAAGCCTGATGACACTTGTCCTAGAGCACATAAAAAACTAGATAAAATTGTTTTAAGCCATTAACAGGTGCTCTCTGGTGGGCCTGCCTGGTGGGTACATAAGCTTTCAGAAGAATGAAGAAATTGTGTTCTGAATAGCAAAAACTTGATATTTGCCCAGGCTGGAATAGTAACTACAATAATAGCACAAGTTATTAAATATTCTGTGCATATGTACCTGAAGGATTACCAATGATGCCAAATTCAGATTTAATTTCTTCACAGTTTGGGTAAATAACCCTGTGGATAAGTACAAAATAGTAGATATGATACAGCTGAATTTCAATGACGCTTCATTATGATATTATTAAAGTAGAACACTATAGATAAATTTTTTATTAGCTAGACATGATTGACCAAAAACTAGCTAGTTGTACCTTTAACTTGAAGTAAATATCAAATGGAATTTTGAAGATAATATTCTGGTTCAGAACTTCTCACTGGTGATAAATGATCGTGAATGAGTAGAAGCTTACACTGCAAATTAAAGTCACTCTAATTTGTTCTAATACTACAGAGGGCTATCAAAACTGCTAATTTTGATACCAGTCATTGAGCAATGTTTTAGAAGAGAATTCAAGGAATATAATGGACCACAGTGGCATGAGTGAGCTGTGTATTTGAACTAAATTTGGGGATAAATAACAGTGGATGGAATTGCTTCAAAAAGTTCTGTGGACCTTATCTGAAATACCCTAGGAAAACCTACAAAAGATGAAAACTCCTTACTTGTGACTGAGCAACTGCTTTAAAAAGAAGCAGTCAGGGAGAACCAGACAACAGACAGTGAAGCTTGAGACCTGTAGGATGGAAAAGCTGGAAAGTGCTTGAGAAGTCCTGAGAGTTGGGAGAGAAGTGGTAGGAACTGGATTGCAAAGAATAGTTCTTATTTATGTAATGCATAAGATTCTCAAGCTGATAATCAGAGGAAGTGATGGACCCCCTCCCCTGTTCCTGTTTTCCTGTAAATACGAAGAACCAACAAGAGAGAACTGTAACTGGAAAGAGGTCCAAGCTGTGGAGCTTGAGTGTTCAGGTGAAGAGTGGCAAAAAGAATATTACACCACTTCTCGCTCCCATCTCCAACCCACCCTTCCAGAAAACCCGAAATGGTGGATAGTCCTTTTACAGTGACTGAAATAACTTACTGGAAATTAACAGAGACATACCTTGTTTTACCCCCATCTGTCTGGGGTAAAGCAATGGAGTGGATGATCTCCTGACATCCTTTGCAGTCCTGTGCTTCTTGGTTTGGTTTTTTTTTTTTGAAGATTCAAAATACATGTTTAAAAATAATGTTTTCCATGTAAAAGGAGTTAAATTTAAATTTCTTAGCTCTTTTTTTATTGTGTGGCAAGGTCTTTTCTCCTGCTGGCCATCAGTCTTGCTCAGTGACAGAAGATGGTGGGCCTCAGTGCAATACTAAATAAAATTAACATAGTTAAGTAATTAGTTCTCCTTTTGTTAAATGACACTTTAAATATGGAGTTTAAATTAAACTGAAAGCCAGGTTTACTTGTATTACACAAATTACTGTAATGATGTGTAAATTCACATGAAAGTTGCAACTTTAGTGTGAAGAAGTGATTAAATATTGATGAGTTCATAATTTTAAAATAAGTAATCAGTAATGGAAAATATAATTTTTTGTGTTGCAGTTTGTGGTTGTTCTGTCACCTCAAGGATTAAGAATATGAGTAGCTGACAGAGGAAAAACAAATGATTCTTAGTTATATATGCAGTGAGACTAGTAAATATGGATAGTAGCCTTCAGTATCAGTTATCAGAAGCAGTTTATTTGGGAGGAGCTGAAGTTAGGCCACTTTAATCACTAATTATTAAACTTTATTTAACTGGTCTCATGAATTTCTTTGAAATGAAGAATTAACAAATGTCCTAAAGTAGACTCCATTCAATTAAATTTTGGAAAAATGATCTACTGACATCTTCAGTAGATAAAACTTCATTAATCAAAAGATAGATCAAACTTTTTCATCTTATGCAAGCAAGCTAATTTTTCAAATGATTCAAGAGTTTATTATTTAGTGCTTATAAAAATCATCCTGACAGTGCTGAAGAATTAAATGTATGTTAATTCACAAAATATGTGATGAAAAATACTGCTTTTTGGCAGCCACATTGGAGTACATTGTTATGGTTGGTGCCTTTTTATAAATAATAGGACTGATAAGCCTGCATGCACACACAATTCTTACCTGCTAACAGCTTGCTAGATTTGCATGCAGAGTATTTGAAAACACATTTCAGACCTTTAGGTCATTTCAGATAAACGGTGTGTACTGAAAGCACAGGCTTTTCAGTAAGAACGTAAATATCTAGCCACTACTGTATTCAGAGAGTTTGCAAATTTTGTAATAAATAGAAAGCAATTTACCGGATTCTCTACTTGTAGTTAATACACGGTTTTCAAAATATCGGAAATTGGGAGTTTTAAAACTAGTTTATTTACAAGATCAGATACTGAAAGATGAAGTCAGATGCTTGAGTGTCGTTCTTTTTTCCATAACTGAAATACGATGGAAAAATAACTGGTACAAATTACTAACTTAGGTATCTTAGTTGTGCATGACTCTATGTGCTACGATAAAATAATTGGTGGCAGTTTCATTTCACAAGATTGCATTTTTCATTTCAAGTTTCTGAATTTGGTTTCTAGGTGATGAAAATGAAGTTTCAGAGTGTGATGTTACTGATGGCTCTTGCAAAGTTTTTAATGAACAAAAGAATAAGCACAATGAGGGGTTAAGAAAAGCTAGAAGACTCCAAAAGGTCAGTTTAACTGGACGTACAGTTTGTTAAGCTCTTTCTTTTTCTTGGAGAATCACTGAGTGCCTTTGTATGTACAAAAACAAATGCATTCTCTATGCACTGTCAATTTAAAAAGTTCTCTGACTCTCACTTTCCTTGAAATGTTATGCGAGTGGTGTTCAAAGAAAATACGTATAACCATGGAACTCAGCTTTCTGGTAATTTGTGGTGGCAAGAGTCCATGCTGACATCGTAAAGGAGGTTGGTAAGCCAGCTCAAACTGTTCTAGATGCAAAGCTGCTGATGTAACATGAACAGATGCCTATCCTTTTTGGAGGAGTTACTAAATGGGGTAGGGGTTTTTGTTTGGTTTATAGTGGGTCATCCCCAGTGGATATTTCTGCAGTATAAAGATTTATGTAATATTATCTTCTACGTTCAGGTAAAGCTAAGTTTATTAACGTACTATTTGAGCTCAGTTTGGATGTTAAAAAAAAAAAAGATAGGATTGGGTCAGCACTGAATCTTTTTTAGATGTTTTTCCCTTGTAAAAGTTTTTTCTAAGTAAATATAAAACTTATCAGGAAAATAAATAGTAGTTCTTTTTATCAGTAAGTAGCAAGTCCTACAATTAAAATGAGTACTGAATTGTTTTGAGAATGGGAAGTCCTAAAGCACTCAAAGATGTCTGAGGTAACTGGAATTTCAAAAAGATTGATCACAGATTTTAATCCTCTTTCATGTAACAGTTCTGAGCAGGTGCAATTATTAGGCTGTTCAGCCATTTAAACATCCTGAAGATGGAATATTAGTCTCCCTGGACCAGTGATCTTCTCTGGGTTAAAATTATTTGACTTCTTGCCTCCATCTTACTGCTTGTTATTTTTCTTAAGTATTTGTTCCCTGCTTTTCCTAAATACGTACATATGTATTATTTGTATAACTGATAACTAAGTATTATGTGGACTGTATAAACCGACTTCACTCTAGATCCATGTCCTATAAAAACATAGTAAGATAGTCTACTTTTTAGGCTAAAACATCTATCTAGAATAGTTTCATTTCCTGCCACAGAAATCTGACTAAAGCTGCGAAACGTATATCCACAGACTACAGTCAATGGCTTTTCTTAGGGGTATCTGCAGAAATGGTGCTTGGAGATTCATCAGATTTGTTGGTACTGATTTCTACTCCTGTGTAATTAAACACTACAGGAGCATTATACAGTAGTGCTAGTTTTGATTCATTTATCTTAAGAAAAGATCCCAACGTAACTGAAGAGAAACAAAAAACAATATGAAGTTGTTTTTTATTGTTCCCCTTTTTCAAACCTGGCCTTGCAGTCAAAGGTGATATTTTTGAATGGTTCTGCATGGTCTTTGCTTGCAAAGCATGCTCTGTGAGGTGTTTAACAGCAGCAAAAGCTAAGCTGTAGCTGGAGAAAATTCCTGTTCAGTGTTTTGAGATAGCTTCTTTCGTCCATCCATTTCAGCTAGACGATAATACAATTTGACTCAGATATCAGTAAAATAGCAGCACATAATTTCTTTCATGTCATGAATGCTTTTAAAAACAATTTTAAAGGTTTCCAGTTGCAGTTTGACTGTGTGAATGCATATAGAGACAATGTTGGGATTTTTTGATTGAAAAGTAGAACGAACTTCACAAAAATGTTTTATGTGGTTTAACCAGACAGTCTGACAACCAGACTGTTGCACTGAGAGGTTTTACTTCATTGTCTGTTAATACATATTAAATGTTTGTGACTATGTCTATTTAAGATCTATTTTCCATTGTTTGTATGCATACATACATGCAAAATTTGTAAAGCCAATGTTGGAGATCCCTAGGAAATTCTCAGTGAAGCGATTTTAAGAGGATGTTGTTGTGAACAAAATTAGACTGTGTCTAAATTTTTGTAAAGAATTAAGTTGCAAAACTTGCCTAGTACTAGCCACAGTATGTTGCTGAAGCTTTTTAAAAACAACGAAACATTATAAAAATTTTAATAAACACTTGTTTCCAATGGCTGCAGCTTAAACATCGCAACATTTTGCTAATGTTTGACAACATTTTGCTAATGTTTGTAATTAAGTCAGAAAATTTTTGTTTTTTTCCTTTGCCCAAAGCAAAAAGAGTATGAGAGAAATAGCACAAATATTTAAAAAAAAGTTTTTATTGAATCATAGTATTATGAAGAATTTTCTTATGTTTATGTAAATCTTAAAAGAAAGTTTGTTTAAAATACAAGTGCAAAAGAAATGCCATTTTGTAGCTGGTTTAATGGACTAATGTTTCCAGAAGTGTGACACTGAATTTCTAGACTTTTTATATCTACAAAAGGGAAAAAAAAACCTTTAAATTATAGTCATTGCAAGTTTTATGCAACTTTGTACTGAATAGTTCCAATATGAGGTTTCAGATCATATTGCTGGTGTTCTGGGAGTCTGTTGTAAGTATAATCTGTTAAATTCATTACTTAGCTGTCTCTGTTAGTTTTTTTCATAGAATAGAGTTTGAAATCTAATACCTCTTTAAGAACATCTTTGATGTTTGCTGAATGTAATTTCTTGACATTGTCTGAATTAATTTAGAGTACTTCTGTTGTAACTCATTCACTATAGTGTACATTACAGTGAACACTACAATTAGAACTCATTTGCTACAGTGAATGCATGTCAGTGGGCATTAGGAGTTCACTATGGGATAGTAAACATTAAGAGCCAGACAAAAATATCTTCAGGAAATATGACCAGGCATAAGTATTAACATTATTTATTTCCATGGTTATTTCAATTTGTCATTTGTAGTTACTTTAATATAAATCATGCTGTACACTGTATTCCTCTGCTGTGCTATTGTGCTATGCGTTTGTTTTCTTCAAAACTTCATGCACGTTGAGTTTCTTGTGTTTTGTTTTAGCTGAAGTTAAAATCAAGAATTACTTTGTTCGGGTACTGTTATATCACAATTTTGGATTACAACTACTCATATTTTCTTTATCTATGCCTATTGTACTCTTAACATGGAAGACTTCATAGAATTATAGAACGGTTTGGCTTGGAGGGAACCTTCAGAGATCATCTAGTTCCCACCCCCCTGCCATGGGCAGAGACAGCTTCCATTAGACCAGGTTGCTCAAAGCCCCATCCAACCTAGACTTCAACACTGCCAGGGAGGGGGCAGCCACAACTTCTCTGGGACAACCTATTCCAGTGTCTCACCACCCTCATAGTAAAGAATTTCTTCCTTATATCTAGTCTAAATCTACCCTCTTTCAGTTTAAAGCCATTACCCCTTGTCCTATCCCTACATGCCCTTGTAAAAAGTCCCTCTCCAGCTCTCTTGCAGGCCCCCTTTTAGGCACTGGAAGGCTGCTATATGGTCTCCCCACAGCCTTCTCTTCTCCAGGCTGAACGGCCCCAACTCTCTCAGCCTTTCCTTGGAGGAGAGCTGTTCCATCCCTCTGATCATTTTTGTGGCCCTCCTCTGGACCCATTCCAACAGATCTTTCCTGTGCTGAGGGCTTCAGAGCTGGATGCAGGACTCCAGGTGGGGTCTCACCAGAGCAGGGTAGAGGGGCAGAATCACCTCCCTCAACCTGCTGGCCATGCTGCTTTTGATGCAGCCCAGGATATGGTTGGCCTGGGCTGCCAGCGCACATTGCTGGCTCATGTTGAGGTTCTCATCAACCAGTGCTCTGAAGTCCTTCTTGGCAGGGCTGCCCTCAATCCATTCTTTGCCCAGCCTGTATTTGTGCTTGGGATTGCCCTGACCCATGTGACGGAGCTTGCAATTGACTTTGTTGAGGTTCGTACAGGCTGACCTCTCAAGCCTGTCAAAGTCCCTCTGGATGGCATCCCCTCCCTCCAGCCTGTTGACCATACCACACAGCTCGGTGTCATCGGTGTACTCAATCCCACTGTCCATGTTGCTGACAAAGATATTAAACAGCGCCACTGAGGAACGCTACTCGTCACTGGTCTCCACATGGACATCGAGCCATTGACTGCAGCAATTTGAGTGCGACCATCCAACTTCTAATGACAGTTATCTAAAATTGTATTGTTGACTAACAAAAGCATGAAGACAGAGCAGTTTATAATGGCAGGCATGCTGGTGGAAGATGAGTAAGATTTTCAGAAATCATTAATGGCTTCAGGAACAAGCTTTTTGGATTTAAAACATCACCACCACCCCAAAACCCCCAGGAGTTTTGGTGTGTTGTACCTATTCAAATGCAGCCTATAAAGATAGATTTATAAAACTGGTTTGTACGTTTTAACTTAGTTTTGGGACATGACAACCCATAATTGAGGGTAGTTCCAGATTCTTCACATACAGAGCTGGTAAGGATAAACACTGTGGATTAATGCCTATGAATGTCAGCAGGTGGCTTCCCTGGTCTAGAAATCTATGTTGATGATGCTGGCTTGCAGGGATAAAATAAACCCTGAATGCTTTGTGTTGCGTTTTTCAGTTATTCCATGGAATTGAATGCCTAGTTCTTTGTTGCCTTGCATAGGGAAGACAAATAACTAAAAATTATAAAGCCAAAAACTTATTCAAACAAATTAGTTAGTGGTGTTAATGTGTTGGTGTGAGAGTTGAGTGCTCATTTCATTGCTTAATGTCACAAAAGTGCTTATGTTTATCACACCACCTGCTGCATGTCACAAATGTAAATATTTTGTACTTTAAACAGATCAGAGAGACTCATTATGAATAACCAGTTAACTGCCATTTTTATTCAAATAGAAAGTTCTTTGATATTTGTAGAGGGATATGAGGGGTGATATAAAGGATCTAACAGTATTGCATCAATAGAAATGCAATTGGAATAAATTTTACACTCAATAAAAACTCCTTAAAATACTGTCTTCTGAGTGAGAAACTCTTCAACCATGTGACAAAAAAACAATTAAGCACCATGAGGGATAATTAAAACCGTATTTTCACAGAGAAGACAGTATGGATTTAACTGAAATTCCTTCAGTTTTGTTTTTAAACAAATCATCTTGGCTTGTGTTTCCGTAGCTCTTGGATTTGAGTGAAGGTAGAGTTATTAACACTGAACTTAAGAGATTTTTGAGAGAAGGGAAAATTTTTACAAAGAATCTATGCTCCTGCTGTGGAACAATTAGTGTGATCAGGCCGTCGTTAGATCCTGTTATCAAAATCCTTTTTGAAAGTATTTTATTCATGACAAAACAAATTTTAACATCTTGAAAAATCTGTAACTATAAAATATGAAGCATCTTACCAGACATTCAGGAAAGTATCTTTATATTTGATACGTGCATTTGTAGACTGTCTTAAACAGATTGTATCAGTGTAGGGGACAACATCTTTGTATGTTTTCCTTCCAATTTTGGTCTTGTAGTTGCTTCAAGTAGGTACGTATTTTAAACACTGATACTTGAAATGTTACTGACAGAGCCACAAATTAGTATTAAACTAGTGTGAATTGGACAAGGTGGAAGCATGCAAGTTCATTTACAGTTAACAGTGAAGAAACTGGAACTACCTACATGTTTATGGTCTGGGGAAAATACTTGATGTAATGAGGGTGGTGAAGTGGTCATTGAAAATTATTCAAATTGATTTACGAAAGGCTGGACATGAGCCGGCAATGTGTGCTGGCAGCCCAGAGGGCCAACCGTATCCTGGGCTGCATCAAGAGAAGCGTGGCCAGCAGGTCGAGAGAGGTGATTCTGCCCCTCTACTCTGCTCTGGTGAGACCTCACTTGGAGTACTGCGTTCAGCTCTGGAGCCCTCAGCACAAGAAGGACATGGAACTGTTGGAGCGGGTCCAAAGGAGGGCTACAAAAATGATCCGAGGGCTGGAGCACCTCTCCTATGAGGACAGGCTGGGAGAGTTGGGCTTGTTCAGCCTGGAGAAGAGAAGGCTGCGGGGAGACCTGATTGCAGCCTTTCAGTACTTAAAGGGAGCCTATAGGAAAGATGGGGACAATCTTTTTAGTAGAGACAACAGTGACAGGACAAGGGGTAATGGTTTTAAACTAAAACAGGGTAGGTTTAGGCTGGATATAAGGAAGAAATTCTTCACCATGAGGGTTGTGAAACACTGAAACGGGTTGCCCAGAGAGGTAGTGGAGGCCCCATCCCTGGAAACATTCAAGACCAGTTTGGACAGGGCTCTGAGCAACCTGATCTAGTTAGTGGTGTCCCTGCTCGCTGCGGGGGGTTGGACTAGATGACCTCTAGGGGTCCCTTCCGACCCAGAACTTTCTATGATTCTACAAATTAGAAAAGTGCTTGCATGGTACAATCGAGAAACTTTTATGATATTGACCAAATGTCTGGTGTAGTGATTTTATGCATATCTGATTTTATCCTAGAATGTTTCTTGTTTAACAAAATGTTTCATCTTACCTGAAGTAATCCTGAAAGTGTCTGATCAACTCTAGCTGATGACAACTGAATAGTTGATTATTGTTTAATTGTAGTTATCTAGCTGATTCAACATAAAGTTGAAGAAACAAGCTTCTGAGCAGACTACATTGTGGGACAAGTAACTTTGAAAGTATCAGTGATAAAAGGATCTAATATTATACACCACTGCAAAAATGTGCTTCCTTGGAGTGGCTGAAGTATACCACTGAATGGGACATTGAAATCTGATAAGAAAGTTTATTTTTACTGGGAAGACGCAGTTTATGCTATTTCTATATCCAAAATATAGCTGTGGTCATTTGTTTGTTCCAAATGTCCTGGTTTTGTAATAATATTAGCATTTGAGAACAAAATGTATCAATAAGTAGTGTTAGTGTTTGTTTCGTATAAATGGAATACGCAGATACTCATTTGATAAAATACTTTTCTTTCTTTTGGTGTAAAGGCAAGTGATGAACAAATCTAAGAACTTCGTATTGGCCTAATAGATTTTAAAAATACTGAATGCTATAAGAGTCATGTATAGGAAAAACTAAAATAAGTATCAGCAAGGCTAGTATGAGATGGCTAAAATCACTGAAAAGTATTGGTACATATTTGAAAAGCAGAGTCTCAAAATACTGCTTGTGACAGTACTTACTGGTCATGCTCAGGCTTTTCAGGGGATAGCAGTGTAAAGGATGCCTGTGTATCCCATGGGTTGAGACAGTTTTATAAGTCCTGCTGTGTGTTTAATCTCATGAGTATTTTCACTCAACCTTTGCAAGGCAGTTCTAGTTCTGGACTTTGTCCAGCCAGTAAATTTGTACCCTACACTTCTCCCACATGTAGTTGAGGGTTTCCAGAACAGAAGCCATACTCTTGGCATCTGCTGCTGCACCTTACACCGCATGCTTTGAGCCATGTCCTAATAGCAACAGATTCGTTGTCACCACTTAGGGATGCTGCTATTCCTGCTAGGAAACTCTTGTGTAGATGGACCTAGTGGGCAGATTCATGGCCTTGGGTCCCTAGAAATCATTCTCTTTATGATAGGTTTCGTTCTAGATATTCTGGACTACCTACTGAAGTTCTATGGTCTATTTCTTAACTTGAAAAAAATGTTTTCAAGTCCATACCTTTCTATGGCAAAAGGCACAACCTCCTCTCAACTCAAGTTTAGGGTGTTTCCCGTTGTCCCAGGGACACTTGCAGCTGCTGTTCACACTCTTGTTTGGGTTGCTCTTTGGAATGTTGGAAATGTGCCCTGAGAGTGATACAGAAGGTGGTTGACTTTGCAGTTCATCATCTTAGCAGCAGAGTAGTTAAGATCCAGGAGTTAAATTCACCCAAGTTTTTACAGAAAATTGTCACTAAATTTCAGTCAACAGGTTAACATACCAGTTTTTTTTCAGAACCTTATTCAAGAGATAAGATTTTCACTGGTTTTTGGTTGGTTTGGGTTCTTTTTTTCCCCAGAAGATTGGTAGGTATGGTGATTTTTGGTCCACAGACTATTTATGAGGTCTTACATAAAGTCAGAACATATTTTTTATTACTTTTAGACAAGTAGGAAATTGCTCGAGAGCTATCCATGGTGAACAGTAGATCGCGATGAGCACCAAGAATAAAATCCTAGAATCCCAAGTTATTCGAAGTACATCTATACCATCTCCATCCTTTTATCTGAACATCTATGGCATTCTTGGATTTGATGGTGGAAGGGAGGCTTAGGTGCAAGAAACAGATGCGACTCTTTCTGGCTCAGAGTATGAGGGGAACAGCGCATAAACATTGTGTAAGGAGTGAGAGCATGCAGTCCATGCTTGAGACATACATACCTCGCTGCTGAACATATGTGTGTATGCTGCAACGTAACTCTAGTTACTGGTCAATCACAATTCTTCTAGTTTTGGGGTGCACTGTTAGATTTAACACTGAGGTCGTAACCATCATGCCAGAAAACAAAATAATCCACTGGACTACAGCTGGTTTGGCAGAGAATCAATGTAAAACCAAAACTGTTTTCCCTCTTGGCATCAGAAACCATCAGGAGGAAAAGCAACTGCTGATTAGATCCTCTTTTGGGGGGAAATTTAACTCTTGGAAAAATGAATGCCCTACATAAACCTGCTGATATCTGGTGTGACTTTATAGGCCAGAAATCCTTTAGTTGATGGAACTTCTTTCTAAATGATAGCCTCACAGCTCTTGAAAATTGTTGAAAATCAATCTGAACAAAAAACTTCCTAAACTCCATTTCATCAGCATTTGACATGTCTTTATTAACAATTTTTTTTAATAATTTAACAAATACCACCATTCTTTCATACATTAAACATTTTATGGATTAGTGATGTGATCTTTGTAGAATGGAATTATGAGCTCACAAAGGAGACTGTGTGGAACAAGAATATAAATGTGCAATCAGTTAAACAGGAAAAAATATTGCATGACATTACTCCTTAATAGATGTGCTACTTCCTACTAGTATAAAGAATCAGAAATGCTGAAAACTGTGGCTGTTGATCATAAGTACACACTACAAAATATTTTTTTAAATAATTGTGTGCATATATGATTAATTCATATTTCTTCAAGATCCTAAAGATAAAAAAAAAGTGGTTGGGCTTTTTAATTCTTACTCTACCCTTCATAATATTGCTGTTGCACCTCAAAGCCTGAAATAAGTATTCTTTGGTTGTCTACCATATTGTCTAGAGAGCTGTAAAGCTTTGACTCAGGTTGTTGACTATCATTAACAACTGGCTTACAATCTTGTCAGCAGGGTATTTACTGAAGTTTACAGTCTTGTATCTGAACACAAACCTAATGTAAATCCAAGCTTGACTTTTTTGGGCTGCAGTCATGTTCAGGAGTATCTTCACCTGAAATTCCACTCATTGCTGCATAGTTGGCAATCTCTAGAAGACTTCAACTATGTAAATTAACCTCATGGTGTTAATAATTGTGCAAACACAGTATTTAATAGTTGGGGTGATGCAAAATGCTTCTTTCCCTCTTAAAATTGTTCCATCCCTACAGCCTGTGCAGTCAGCTGTCCGAAGAAATTGTTTACTTCATTGGATCATTATGAAGGTATAAACAGCCTTTAATGTCTGAACAGATGAAACCGATTCACTCCTACGTCATTTCAACATGATTTTGTTGAAATCATTCACAGAAGGGTACAAACTATTTTTATTAATCTTGGTGAATCTGGGGGTGGAAGGAGAAATTCATGTGCCTTAAAATTTCAGCAGAAAAAAAAATTAGCAGGGCCTCACTTTCTCACAGATCATTTGGGAAGGTGGTTTCCTACCAGAAAAAGTCAGTCTCTAGTTTTCCTAATGATCACAGACAGATACACCTGTCCTTTGAAGTTGCAGAATGCTGTGAAAGCAGTCCCTTGCTACAGGTTTTGTATCTCCCATGGTTGGTTGGTTGTTGGGTTTTTTTTTTTTAATGTAGTTGTTAGCTATTATGTTTGCATGTGGAAAACTGAAAATGTCAGTAAGTTGTAAACTATGGCACTGCTAGTCTGAAAAGTCTGAGGCTATTCGTCATCTTTAATCTTACCACCAAAAGCTCTAGGGGTTCCTATGTCTGTGATTACAGTATTTCTCATTTTTTTCTCATCTTTGGCAGTGAAGGAAAGCTGATGCCCAGGCACCTGTCATGTCATCTTATTTTTAGGTCTTCTTATAGCCTGCTTTGTTTTTTCATCTTTCCCCATGGTAGTACTGATTTAGTTAGAATGGGCGCATTTTTTCACATCTTTCTAGGATCAAAGCAGAGGTACTATATTTGGTCAGGAAATTACAGTCAAAATTGAGTTTGCAGCCAGAGGAAACTGGAAAAATATCAGTAACAAAGGACCGATAAGAGGAGAAAGGCCAGCCAGAAAGTAAATTACAGCTTTGAATAATTGCTGTTTAAAACTACTGAATAGTAATCATTCATTACAATTACCAATTACTTTCAGCTATGAGCCACAATTACTTGAATAGAATAAATTAATGTAGCACAATTTATGGATTCTTTCTAAAAACAGCCTTAAAGTTTTGCATCTTCATTACAACTTTCCTAGATAAAAGCAGAGTGGAATTAACCTGATTCTTGAATATTCCCATGCTGTACATGGCTCTGTTTTTTTGGCTAATGTACAGCTGTAAAGATCAAGAGTGAGTATACTAGTTCTGAACCAATTTCAGAACCATCTGATGGACCTGCAATAGCCAGAGAAAAAAGGGATTGGAAGACTACAAAACAGCATATTATTTGCACATGCTTGCACTACTTTCCCCTGCCTCCCTCCCGCCCCCCAAAAAGTCCTTTGTCCCTGGTATCTTGGCCAAACCATGCAGGGTAAGTATGTTGTTGAGTCCTGAAGGTGAAAGTCTTTTTTGTACTCCATCACAGCATAAGTCTGAGTTTGAGAGTACACTGAAGCTTATTTCTTTCAGAACTTCAGTCAACTTCAAGGCATAAGAGGAGCATTTGGACTAAGCAATATGCAATTCAAAAGTGGTACTTACTGGTTGAAATCCTTTCTTGAAAAAGATCTGAGGCCTGGGTTCTTGACCCAAAGACAAAATGAGATCTAATATACTTAGACTGGAATTTAACCAGTCACAAATGTACACCTATTCCTATCAAGTCAATTCTTAGCATGAATGCACTTTATTCTTGAGAACTAGCCTGGAGAAACATATTTTGTGTCCCATTTTAATTTGTCATTTATGAAAAACAACTCATGACATTCTTAAGGAAACAAAATTTGAGTTCACTTTCTTGAAAAGCAGGTTGTATAGAACAGGACTTTTCTCTTATTGCCCCCTTCAGCTCCAAGAAATACCTGCTCAAACTTAGAAGAAAGAAAGAACAGCTTTTGAGGTGGGATGCCTCTTTTGTGCTGTAGGTCAGTTAGCATACAGGAAGTATCACGTAGTCTTTTAAGTACTGGGAAGATTTACAAATACTATTTCCTTTGAGCTACTGAAATGCATGTTTTATATTTCAGATGGCTTAGAAAAATCTTGTTGGCATACTCTAAAGAAATACTTAATGCAGCTGTGCTCCTAAGAGATATATAAAGGAAAGCTGAAGCATGTCATTTATAACGCAGCCTGTATTCCAGACCTAAAAAATAATTCAGAAAGAAGTGTGTTCTGATTTAGAGTACAGGTTCGTAACTCTTCAGAATCCAGAGATTAATGATAAATAAAAGGACCAGTTAACTTAATACCACCTTGTCTAGTATTTTGTTAATAATAATCCTGCTACAACTGTCATTAGGACTCATAATGATGCTCACCAGATGTCTTTTAACTGATCAGAAAAGAAAATGCTAACTGAAATTTTTTTTTTGCAATGAAAGCAACAAGTAAAATAAAACAGACACAGAACACATACACAGAAGAAACATTGCATAGCAAGGGGGGGGCAAAGCAATTAACTTGAGAAATGTACATCTGAAAATTAAAACATAGTTTGGCTAACTTTTCTGCTTGGTAACTGTAATTAGAGAGGACTGCTTGTCTTATTGAAGCAATAAAACAAAATGTTGTCTTCTTAGGAAATGACCTCTAACTTGCAAAAATATGCAGTTCTGAATGAAAATGCAATAAAAGTTTGGAAGAAATTAAATGTATTCTATTTTCTACCTTTTATGTGCATCCTTCTGCATTCTTGACTCTTTGAATCACTTTGAAGTGTGCTAACAGAACATTTGCTCAGAATACTCCCTGCATCATCTTGTATGCTTGTGTTGTAACATAAAAGCCACAGTTCAAAAACTGACTTTCCAGGGTAATGTCAGGACAGGCTGCAGGTTTCCCAGTTTGTGTGGATCCAGTATTTTCACTTCCCAATAGATAAGGTATTAAGGAACTGTTAACAAACAATTCTGGTCTGAAGCTGAAGAAGCAGCTGTAAGATCTCAAGCTGCTCTGGCCTTGGTTAGTAGTAATGCATTCTTTTAACGTAAGTTTAGCAAAAGTAGTGGTCTGATTAGTAATACTTCCATGTCCTTTCATTTATAAAAAGTTGTGAGGAAGAGTATTTTTCGGCACATTCTGAACAGGCACATCGGGATCTGGCTTTGGAGCTGTTACTGTACAAGGGCCCCAAGAACCTAGTGCAATTCTTTTGCCTGGATGTAACTCCAGACTTCTGGCCAAAGAGCTTCGTTTTGATGGCAGTGAGGCTTGGCTTCAGATACTGAAGGAGACATCATGACAATGCTGAAGCATACGTATTTGACACAGATGAGGTTTTCAGCCCAGAGGAATTGGACAGAGAAGAGTAAAACCTTGCTTGTAAGCCATGTTTTGTGCCTTCCCAGGCTGTCACATCCCAGGATCCTTTAATTTTCAGGAGTTTATGCAAATCCAACAACGGATGTTAAGACAGTGTGAGGTATGTCCTCACTATTGTATAATGTGGCCCCATGTCTGATTTCAATCATCTGACCTAACCTGTGCTACAGAGTGCAGTCCTTCTGCCACAAGAACCTTTACTCAATGTCTTACTAGATGTCTTTCTGAGTATATATACTCAAATTTTGAGTTTATATTACCTACTTTTTAATATTAAGTATATTAATGTTATGATAGATATATTTTATATGTATTGCTGCATTTTTAACATTGTTTTTGCTCAAACTCTTCACGTATAAAACTCAAATGGGGAATTGAAGCTGTGAAGGTCTTGGGACTTCCGGGAGCAATTAAATGTGACTGCTTATTTGGAGTTGAAAGTGATGCAGCTGAAAGTCTTTTGGCTAAGAATACAACAAATTTTGATTACAGATAAGTGCATATTATCTTCTCTTCAACTGTCAGCCTAGCAGTAGGCTAAGGCATCATCAGTAAATATCACTGGCGATAAGTTAGAATTTGGAAACTTTTATTTCAAAAAAACTAACATAGAATTTCTCTTAAAGAAATATTTCAATTTAAAAGTTTCATCTTTTCCTCATTTGAAGTTTTATTCAATTCTATTATTGATTATTTTTACATTTTCACATTGTATATATTTTGAGTTCTGAAGTATTGTATAGCTTACATAATGTCTGAGTACATGTTTATCATGAATTTAAAAGATTATTGAATATGCTACATTATGTTGCTTCTGAACTAATATTTTTCAAATTTATCCAACCATAGAATGAAATTATTATGTGTATGTTGAAAAGGCAACTTCTTTTGGTATCTTTAATATCTAGCTTGTAAATGGTATCTAAATTGTTTTATTTATGCTAAGATTATTCATGTTATGAACAGTCATGGTGCACACAGTCTACAGTCTGTTAGTTTACAGAGATAATTTCAAGGAACCCATTCTTAAATGTGACAAACTGCATGAACACTTGATGGAGAACAGTTCTGTACTGGTAAGAGAGGATGGATGGAGTTGCATCAGAGTATGTTCTCTCTTCTGTTCTGTGATTTATTACTGGGTAAAATGAGTTGCCCTTAAATTGTTTTTGGCCTGTGTTACCAGCTGTAATCCAATTCAAAATATTTTTGTGTCTCAGCTCCACACATTACTCAAAGGAAACTGAATTTTAGCAGAGACTTTGGGAGCTTACTGCCCCTGGTTGTGGTAATATATTGGAAGGGCAGAAATGGGAATGATTATTTCTTATGGAGCACTAGTTATCTAGAGAAATAATTGGAAAATCATATATTGATTTTGAAAATTAGGAATTGTTTGAAATCGTTGTATAAAAGTCAGTTGATCTACATTTTCTACAAAACTAAAATGTTTATGTATACATCCTTGAGCATGTTCATCTAGCTAGAAGTGATTCTTAGCTAAGATTTTCAAAACATGTTCTTACAAATATTTTTTGATTACCATGTTATGTTCAGTTATGTCTTTCTCTGATACTGCTAAAATTCATGTTCTGTCCTACCTTTATGTGTGCTGGAGGCTTTCGTTGTCTTTGCTGATGACCAAAGAATACTTGTATAATACTAATTTAAAGTCTGTATGGGGCAAACACTCCTACTTTGCACATAAGCTATGGAGGGAATTGCAGGGGAAGGGGGTTGCTTTTTAAGGTGTCTCAGAATTGCTGGTTTAAGGATTGCTGTACTGTTTGAGTATACCTTGTGTGGCATATTAAGAGTGAAAGAATGTTTACTTAAAAACCTGGACTTCAAATACTAAAGTTGTGCCAAAAAGAAAAAAAAAAAGCTACACTATCAAAATCAAAACAAAATTATTAAAATCATACTTTACAATCAATACACTTGATTCTGCGGCATCTCAGCCAGTTTCTGCCTTTCTTTTGGAACAAACTGGAATCATGTTAAATCTTAAACTACGGGTTTTCTTTGTTGAAGGTAAGAAATCATGGAAATCATAGAAATCATAGAAAGTTTGGGGTTGGAAGGGACCCCTAGAGGTCATCTAGTCCAACTCCCCCACAGCGAGCAGGGACACCGCTAACTAGATCAGGTTGCTCAGAGCCCTGTCCAACCTGGTCTTGAATGTTTCCAGGGATGGGGCCTCCACTACCTCTCTGGGCAACTCGTTCCAGTGTTTCACCACCCTCATTGTAAAGAATTTCTTTCTTATATCTAGCCTAAACCTACCCTGTTTTAGTTTAAAACCATTATCCCTCGTCCTGTCACTGTTGTCTCTACTAAAAAGATTGTCCCCATAAGCTGCCTTTTCCTTTTCACCTGATCAGAAGGAAAAGGGAGAAGACAAATACTATCCTTTTTTTCTGTGGCATCCCAGACTGGAAATCTTTTGCTTTTTGTTTTTACTAATGAGAACTTACATTCCTGTCTTCTGCTATATTAGATGCTTTGATACCACATGTGATGAAGGTGTTTCCTTCCCTCCTTGTCCTCAAAGTTTAATATTTCTAGTATATATGTTAATTAGTACAGCCTCTTCCCCAGCTGATACTGTAATTATGAAGTAGTTTAGTCCTTTTAATGGCTCAGTTTCTAATTTAATCTTTTTTTCAAAGGGGAAAATTTTTCAGATTTTTCATGTTTTCTTGTCTCTTTCACATCTCTAGCCAACAAGGACACTAGTTATGACGAGTATGTCTTCTGAGTAAGTATTAAACATTTTGTCTCTTTAGTCAGTACACTGTTTAAACTTGAATGTTAATAATCTTTTTACGCCTACACAAAATGAAATCTATCTTTGGGCCGTATGTTAAAGTACTTTATTTCATTCTGTATTGTAGCTCGAAGCACGTACATACATGTATATGTCATTGCTATCTACAGTGTGTGTGTATGTGTTGCTATGGTGCAGACTGGAGTAGTAGTTCCATAGGTGAGCCCAACAGAGCTTCAGCGCAGTGAAACTAAAATCTTAAGTAAGTTTTGATTTTTTCTGAAGGAAACATAAAAAGGAATTTTATGTAGTAAATGGTTCAGACTTTCAGCCTAAGACTTAGCTTTTTCCCCCATACGTTTTAATGATTTCTGTTTGAAATGCCATAATCTGAAACATCAGTGCAAAATGTTTTCTTTCATATAAATTGTTGCTGAAGAAATATCAGTTGTAGGCTTTTTAGCCACTTAGTTTCAAAACATTAGAAGCAGCTGCCACTGCATATTTTGGGGAGAGTTAATAATTTTCTGGCATGCTCTTATCGTTCTCGTAGAAGTCTTATAGCATAAAGAATATCCAACAGAAACACAATTCCGTATTTTATACTGCACTTGCTTACAGTTTTTTGAATTCTTTTTCAAAACTCAAGATATTTCTACTACCCACAAATCTGTTCCAGGTTTGAAGTAATTAAATCTTGACAGTTACATAGATATAAATACTCAGAAACAGCACTTAGTGGCTATCCTTTTAGAAGTTCTTTGTGAATGGTTGTCAATAGCTATTAAGAAGTACACTAATATATGTCAGAAACATAAAATGGAATTAATATTTTTCTTCTATTCAATGTGACTGGGTGCAAGTAACACCAAGACTGTAGAATGCACTCTGCAAGTCATGCAATACAGGATCACTATGGGGGAGGCAGAGATGATAGCTACAGTGCACGAACAAGTAGTGGAAAACAGAGGCTGTGATCTGCCTAAAAGAAGAGAACAAGTCCTGGCAGAGCTGGGAAAGAAGTTCTTTAGTTGAAAGAGTTCATTAATATATTATTTCTTTCAAATTGCTTGTATGTTGATTTTTCCCACTATCCAATTACTATTTCATTAAATAAAAATGTCTGGTGATAACAATTGCTTTTCTTCAGAACTTCTTCATTAAGATTGTGCTTTTGGCTATCTACAGCTGTAGGTGTTCATCAACCTGTAAATGGGTGAAGGGAAAGGGACTGTTTCTGAAAGAACTGAAGAACAGAAAACAGTCCTCCAAAGTGTACAACCCAATGACCAAAAGCCAATTCTACTAGCCAGTAGCTACAGGCTCAAAAGTGCTTCATTAGAATTTAAATTTAAAGATCATGAGTTCAGTGGCCTTATGGCATGGCGTTTTGAGATTATATTAAATGCTGCTCGCTGATTCACTGCCAGCAGCTGACTGGTTTTCTGAATCCCAAATTCAGTGAAATTTTGCTGTACATTTGCATCTGGCGGTTTTTGCAGCTGACTGAAGTATAAACTAGTGAGTTTTCACTGTAATTTATAAGATATCTTAGATTCAATTCTTAGACAACAGGATTTATCCCTCTCATTGTAAGGAATTTTGTGTAGACACAAGAAAGAAGAAAAGCTTCAGATAAGAGCATGGAAATGCATCCCCCCAGCATGCAGTCCAGGCAGGGCCAGCCCCCATGTGTTGCAATGTTGCAAAAATGTTCTCTTGTAGGCTATATCAAGTTAAAACTCATCAAATGGAAAGGTAATAGTAAATATTCCAGTAACATTCAAGGCAATATAGCCAAGGCCAGTATTCACCATAACTAGCGTGTGGAGTGAGGCACTTAAGTCAGTGGTTTGATTTTTTTGAATTATTACTTTTCAAGTGTCTCCACATACAATATCACCTTTTGTCTTAAGCGTGAATTTAATTTGTTACACTGTTTGCTGTTACTATTCATTTGTTTGAAACTTCTTGAAAAAATAGATTGTTGTATTCTCTGTGAAGAATTTTTTGCAGGTTTTGGTAGTTCCTCTAAGTAGTGTCTGCTTTAGCAGCGGGTATATGGGGAGCTTTAACTGAGTTACTTTCTGTGGAGTGAAATGTAGTGAGAATGAAAGTAATCCCTAATCCCAGAGGCTTCTGGAGAAGTTCTGAGTGTGCTTGCATTATGTCAGTGATTAACGTAAATGTTTTACCTGCGAGGATGACCACTGTGATAGATGTGATTGTGTTCAAGGTTGTGCTTAATTGTTTTATCTTGTGTAGCGTGCTGTGGACATTTCCAAGTCAACCAAGGGGAGCAGATAGGGCACTGGAACTGGGCTTTCATTTCCAGATCTTTAATGATCATTTTTAACAATGATTTATGATAACAATAATTAATAAGAACAGTAAATTGTTCTCATGCAACAGCTTTTCTCTAGTGATATCAAGATCTCGCAGTTTTCACGATTGTATATTCGTGTGCTTCAGTGTAGCTATGCGGAGAACTCAAATTAGAATTCCAGTTATAGGTGGCCATTCTGGATTTTATATTTAGTTATAACTGTTTTTAAGAATAAGTGAATTTTTAATTGAAACATTGGCTCAGATGTATAGGTAGAAAGCTAGAAGTTTAGGACTTCTCTCTAAATTTAGACACAGCATTTTATTCAGATGCTGAAAATCTGGTGCTTCCTAATGAAAACCTCTTAAGAGTGCTGTGTCTAAATGTTTACATTTCCTGGTAATACTTTTTTGATAGTGCTACAAAAGCAACCAAGAATGAGGCTCTGTTGTACTAGGCATTGTACACAAACAGTATGTTAGATAATTCCTGGCTCAAAAGCTTGTATTTAAACAGACAAGATAGATGTAGGGGAGAAAAGAGCTTTGATGTGTGAGTAGATATGATTGTGTGATGACAGAAAAGGGTCTGTTTGGACTCTATGGGAAGGCGAATCAATTTAGGGCTAGAAAATGGGTAGAGGCTGAGTGAGAAAAGGATAAGAAATGATTAGTGAGGAAAGAAATGAGGTGAGTTTGAATTAATTTGTGTTGTGTGTATATGCTTTTATAATTGTATATGCTTTTATAATTCTGCATATCCATTCAACATTGGATAGATTTTTTTTTCCTTTTTTTCTTTTTAGGAAACAAGAGACAGTAATTCAGTTGGTAAATAAACTTGGAGACTTTTTGTTCTCAGATGTCGTGTGTGAAACAACAAGTCATGTAGTTACAGGGAATCCTCGTCGTACCTTGAATGTTATGCTGGGAATTGCTCGTGGATGTTGGATTGTTTCTTATGAATGGGTAAGAAATATTTACTACAGACTAAATTAAACTTATTTTGTATAGCTGAAATGTCAACCATATAACAATGTTGGTGTCCATGCTATGTACAGTGGTGCAATGTTCAGATATTCAGGCTTACCTAGAGTTAGCTCGATTAGAGGAAATGGAAATTTGTGTGAAGCTCTGTTACCATGACTTACTCTTTCAGTACTTCACCTAACCAAAGTATTCCTGTATTGTACCTCAGTATGTATTTTAGAAATGCCTGAAGTCTTATCTTATGGATGAGAAACTCATGTTGCATGCATTATTTTTGGACAGATTGAAGTCTAAACAAACCATTTCTGCTCAACATTAGCCAAGTCACATTATTCAGATTGAATTTTTCATATACTGATTTAATGTATTTCTACTGTGTTCCAAAACATGTATTGTCTTCAGCAACGGTAAAAATGAAGGGGAATTGTTAGATATTTTGCTGCGTAGTGGGAAAACTTTGAAATAGAAAAAAAAAAAAGAAATTAAGGAAAGCTATTTGTAGATGAGTAGTTTGGAGACTTTGTAATTTACAGAAATGGTTCCCAGACATCCAGATCAAAGAATCACTGTATATCCTCAAAATTTTTTGTGGACTACCACATAAAGTAACCAGATTGCTACTGTGAAGACAAGATAATCGTGAATTGCTGTACTGGGTCCAGTTGGGATAGAGTGAATTTTCTTCATCATAGCCTGTATGGTGCTTTGTTTTAGACTGGTGACCAAAACAGCGGTGATCACCCACCAGTGTTTTCGCTGCTGTTTAACAGTGCTTACACAGTGTCAAGGTGTTCTCTGTTTTTCAGTCAGCCCCCCCAGCGAGTAGGCTGGGCGTGCACAAGAAGCTGGGAGCGGACTCAGCTGGGACCGCTAACCCCAACTGACCAAAGAGATTTTCCATATCCTATGACATCACGCTCAGTTATAAAACTGGGAGGGGGGTTTCCAAAGCAGCCGTTGCTCGGAGAATGGCTGGCCATCGATCTGCTGGTGGGAATGATTACTTTTACATTATTTGGGGATTTTTAAACTGTTTTTCTTCACTTCATTCATTAACTGTCTTTATCTTAACCCACAAGGAGATTTTTTTCTCACTTTTGCCCTTTTAATTCTCTCCTCCATCCTGCTGGGGCCGGGAGTGAGTAGTGACTGGATGAGGAGCTTACCTGTCAGCCCAGGGTTAAATCACATCAATCTCTCACTGTGATAATGGAGATTAACCACTCAATCTGACATTGCAGATGACAGTTTTTCAGCTTTCCTCACATTTCCAGAGCTATAAAACATAGCTGTTAGAATTTATATGAAAATAGCTCTTCAACTTACATAGAAAAGGGTTGTAGAATAATTTTAAACTTCTTGGTTTCCTTTTTGTTATAAATACTTTAGAATGTAGATGTTGGGCCGGAAACAAAATAAACTCCTGTTGCCCTTTTGTTTTCAAGATGTCTGGCACTTACCAGTGTGAAGCTTGTCCTACATGATATACGTGTAGTTTTACTGAAGAAGCTGTTATGGTAGACTTTGGAGTTTTCAGAAGTTCTTGGTGATTAATCTTCCTTTGAATAAAGGGGTTTGCATCTTTCATCATCTTAACAATCCAGTAATGTGTCTTTGTGGCAAAAAGGACCAATAGCATTCTTGGCTGCATTAAGAGGAACATATTTGAGCAAGGAGTTTGGACAAGACAATCTCCACAGGTCCATTGCAGCCTTAACTATTACATGATTCTATGAATCTGTGAAAGAAATACATTGAAATATCTGTCCCACACTTAGCTTTGTATGGAGCTTTAAACAAGTGACAACATATTTGCTGTAAGTTCCTTTCTCATAACAGGGTAGTCAAACATAAAGCAGTACATTTTCTTGAGGAAGAAGCTTCACTTAACGACTAAGATAGTTAAAGGTGTAGATAACTACTACAAAAATCCAGTAAATAAGTTTCCTATCTTTGTACATAAAGCCATATTTGAATAATCAGTATGCTGGCAATTACTGTTCTGGAATTTCATTGCCCATTTTATGGACTGAGCTTCTATGAACGAATCCATGGTGAAAACATCAACAGATGCTCTTCATAGACCAGTAGTGACTAGTAGCAATGCCAAATGTTCTACGGCTTTCTTACAGCCTACAGTTTAGACTCATCACAGCATCATCAGTATCCCTCATATAATACCAATAAGTTAAATGGAATTGTTCCAAGGATTAGTTTGTTCCTGTAAGTATTATTGGATCAAATGCTGAACCTGTCTTCACTCATTTTATTGAGCTGCTATTTAGAAAAAGTTGTAAAGTTATAGCAGAGCCACATGACAAGGAACTAGAGAAAAACTTCAGAATTCAGTTCTCCAGCTCACAAGTTTGTTCAATCTTATAGTATCTGCTTATCTATGAATATTGCTATTTTTAGTTTTCTTGGAACTGTGCTTAAATCTTTCACTACGGCTGGGTACAACTTTGTCCATAAATGTCTAATCCCTCAAGTAATTAAGTAATTCATTTCACTGAAAGAAAATATTGCTTTGAACTTTTAAAAAAAAAAATTCTTTATCTGGTTAAGTTTATGCATCTTATTACATAAGAGCATTATTTTCTTATTTCTAATTGTGTCACTGGTATAATGTTGCCATCCTTTTACCCAAATTCATTAACTCAATACTTTAACTAGAGAAGAGAAGAGAAAGCTGAAGCCTTACTTAACCATCATGAGGGGTTCTGTAGAAAATTAGTCAGGAGAATTTCATTTAAGCAAAATAATCTTTTCCTTTTATTAATGCTACAATACTGAATCCTTTAAATGCCTTTCTATACTGTAGTCAATCCTACCATAAGTGCTTTCATTGGTAAAATGCTTCAAAATGGCTAACTAGAATAATCAATCAGTCTAGAGAAATCAGTAGTACCTTTTAAACAATGTTTTAATTTTGAGCAGTGATGGTTGTCTTTTGGAAGATGTTTCTCAATGTTTTAAGAAGCTGAAATATTACTTAGCTCTGCTTTTTGACTTGTAACATGGAGAGATAATTTAGGCTGCAATATTTTTTTTCTTCTGAGAAAAACTTAAAATTATCTTTTTAAAGGTGGATGTTGTAGGTATATAAAATTTACTGTTAGACATTTAATCTTCATAGCACTCTATTTACATATTTCAAGATGAGTTATTCAAGTACAAATACCATATGATCATTCAGTGTGCTAGCTGGATGGGTAAGAGGCCTTAAGTACTGATCAGTCAAACAGTGTGTTTTCAGACCCTTGTGAACTTGATATTTGACAGAAATTTCCCTATGTAGTGTAAATAAAAGAATGTAGCTGGTATGGATATGCAAAGGAAAAACTGCACCAAGGCTAAACGTGTACCTGTATAACCTGCAGGACACTTGTTGAAGCTCCATGCCATACAGGTTGCTGGATACTGAATTAGACAAAATAGTTCATACTTGAGGATGAAGTAACAGAAGATTGATCAACTTGATTCTAGAGGCCAAAGCCAAAGGAAAACATTCTTTAAGGCTGTAAGAAGTCCACAGAAAAACTATGCTTTTCCCACTCTCCTCTTCCTTCCCTATTTCTTCGTTTCTTGGGTCCTCCATGACCAGCAAGACTGCATTCTACTACAATTCAATGCATTCTTAATATCTCAATGTTATCAGCTGTCTTTTCCTAACTTCTGATATTCCTATATACAACATTCATGCGTGATCCATGCTGTACTGCTTTAACATTATATTTTAAGCCAAATCTTTTGTAACTGCACACTTGAAAACCTCTGGATAGCTCTTTCTTCTCAATATAAACACTTCTATATTCTGAAGTATTTCAGCTTTTCTTAGTTCTTTTCCACATTCTAAGGAACTGTTGAATATGAAGATATTACTGACTTAATAAGGAAAAGTAGCTTACTCCAGAATAATCTGGCAAATCATAACTTGTTTTTGTCCCACGTCAATTTGAAGCATTTTTTTAGTGTTGCTATGAAAATATACTGGTTGAAAATTTGTCTCCACTATAGTCAGAAGCAAACTTTCAGTGACCTAGAATGGAGAGCTCTTGCCTTTGTGTTCATGAAGACTAAATGTTTTAGTGAGTGGTGAGCTAATTATTTACTGCAGCACCTGTTTATGAACTCTGTATCTAATTTTCTTTTTATCTAGGAAAGTAGATAGGATGCCTTTGTACTCAATTCCAGAACCATGATAGACAAGCATTAATCTATCTTTTGTTAAGATAAACAAAATTCATTTCTAAACAAAATTCAGTAAATACTACAAGGATTGATAGAGGTTGTTACTGTAAAATTGGCCTAGAAAATGAAATGGGATTACTTGATAATAACTAATCTTTTGGCTTTATGTTTTAATCGGCTTGGGTTGTTTGCCAGTTACTCTTGGTACAAACATCATTTTGGTACTATAAGGAGATGATGTACGCGTTCTACAGCATGGTACTTCTGTTCCTGCTCAAGATTATTTACAAAGAAATTATTTTCATGCAGCATGTCTTTAAGAATCATCTTAGAAGTTACAATTTTCTCGGTTCAGTTAAAGTTGATTTATACTGTGATTAGAAGAGAAATGGCTTGGATTAACAAGTTTCTTTTATTTACAAAAATATATACAGCAATAAGTATAAAAGTAACAGATTTCAATATTCTTATTGTAAATTGTAAAAAGTAATTGTAAAAAATATACACAGGTACCACCGTAAAATTTATAATTTAAAATCCTAAGTTGCAGTCTTAACTGTATGTTTTTAAGAAGTTATGATACTTTTCTTTGCTAAACACTGCAATGCATTATTACATTTTAAATATTTTTAAAGATCATTGATTTATTAATGTGCTTAACTTTTAGGTTTGGTATGATATAATGACTACAGAAATTAGTTTCTCTTTTTCTACAGCTGTTGCATTTTCAAATATTTGGTGGTGCATTTTCTAAAAGTAAACATAATATTCTTTGGATTTTTGTAATAAAGTTCAACAGTAGGTTTGAAGATGTGCCGCCTTTTCATTATCACTATTCACTTCCAATAGCCTGCAAAATTGGACACCTCCCCTCACAGGTAGAACACCACTTGCCACATCACACAAAGCACCAGCTTTTGACAAGGTTGACAAGGCTGCTGGTTCCCCTGAAAGTCGTCAAGCTGGTTTTGATAACAAAATTAGCTTCTAAATTCAGTTTGCAATTTACTGCTCGTAGCAACAGGTTTGGGGCAAAAAAAGCCCTTTACAGAAAGTCACTCTCCTACATACAGTTAGGCCGTTTTATAAGATCTACATTATTAGTTTCTAATCAGTCTGTTCAGCTTAGAATCTTGTGTAGTTAGTGAGCTGTAACATTGTAAAGGATAACTTTATCATGCTTGTTACCTCTTATGCTAATTTTTGTCTAAGGGGAACATCTCATAGCACTGCTTCCCAGATTTTATGAGGTAAAGTTTTATAATTGAAATTAAAACTAATAATGTATGAATTTCTATGGCATCTTCCAAAAGAATAAAAAAACTCCAGAATATTTCAGTTAATTGTGAATCAAGCATGGGAATAATTTCACGCACTGATGAAATTCAGCTTGTTCTAAGGTGAATAAGGACAACAGTTTAATGGTGCATGGCTATGCTGCTAACAGTAAGAAACAGGCATCATCTGCTTGAAATGACCAGAGAACTATTTAGGGAAATTGTGACTGCCAGAGGTAGAATTATCCTAAACACTGGGATTTACTTTCTAATAAATTCCATATATCCCATTTTGGGGGTGTACGTACATTTTTTGTTCACTTAATACTACTTGTTGCTGTAGAGGCAGCAGGGTGTTGGGGAGTTGCTGTAGTTTTTAAGGTTGTAGATCTGAATTGTGCTGTCTCTCACTAGTGGGTAAAAATGCTTCTTTTGACTCATATTTAAAGCGTGCCAAATGGCAACTACGGGAAGGATGTTGTGAACCTCAAGTATCTGTAAAAGGGGAAAGCTGAACTGTGTGACAAACTTGGTAAAGAACTTACCAGTCTTTTACCTGTATGAGAAGCTTTACAGCTCAGCTGACAGTGATGAAGCCAATGAGGAAAATGAACTCCTCTTCCAGCAAAGTGTGCTTCAGAATTTAGACTATCTAGAAATTAGAAGGAAAATGACCTTTATATGACTCAAGGGCAGAACCATGGTAGGAACTTCAGTCTTTTTTTCCATTTCCTCATAAACACTAGAGGGATAATCTCTGAACACTCTTTGTGAGGCTTTCAATATTATAGTCTACCAATTGCAACTTATAATGATAAATTGTTTTGAAGAATGGTTTAGAAACTCAACCCAAGAAAAATGCTGGAAGGAGTAATTTTGGGAAAGTTTTACCAAAAACAATATGAAAAATTGTGTATTTCAGAAACTGAAAATATAACCATTTCAAGTAGGTTTTTTTTTTTCTGTTAACCATTTTGTGGTAGCCCTGATGGGAACAGAAGTCTGAAAGTAGTCCAAAGTGTTAGGATTGCTGGTTTCCAAGGATCATATTGATCCAGCACTTCAGAGCTCAGCTGAACACAAATGATTACATATTTTCTTGACAGTTCATACTCTGCACTGTTAGCAACCTTTTCTTATGCTCTAGAATGTGATGTTGACAGAGAAGGACACTGAAGAGAATGAAATTGAGCTTTTCTTCTTTGCAGGCTGATTTATATATGTAAAGTGGATTATATACGGTAGTTGCATCAGCCCAGTCAGCAGCAGTAGAGTTGATACTGGTCCAGTATTATTAACATTTTCATTTATGATCTGGATGATGGGGAAGAGTGCACCCTCAGCAAATCTGCAGATGTTACAAAACTCTGAGGAGTGTTTGATACACCAGATGGGTGTTCCCATTCAGAGGAACCTTAACAGGTTGGAGAAACGGGTCAACAGGAACCTCATGAAATTCAGTGATAACTGAACCTGGACAACAGTACTGATATAGTATGACTTCCCTTTTCAAATCTCTACTCTAATTTATGTATTGCAATGCAAAACGTTGACTTTTCTGATATCCTCACAAGGTTTTAAAATTTTATGTAGCTATGCACAGAAGTATGACTTTGGTATTTTAATGGTTTGTTTCAGTTGTAAAATTTCTATCTTTCTGATTGCTTGATTTTTCAGCGAATCATTTGGTTTGGATAAATGAATTACCAAACCAACTACTGCAACTGCACTGTTACTTCTAATTACACATTCAAAGAGTTTGCTATTTTAGAAAATCTAAGAGTTCTCCTTACCGCTTAATTTATTTTAGGTTCTGTGGTCTTTGGAATTGGGCCATTGGATCTCAGAGGAACCATATGAGCTTTCATCCAGCTTCCCTGCAGCTCCTGTAAGTTTAATGGCCCTTTAACCTTATGAACTTTCTTTTGTTTATCTGGAAAACTATTGGCCCTCTAAATAGGTTTGGTGAACAAGAAGGCCTACTAGAAAAAATATTTTTTTTAAGGAAACACTGTAAGGAGTTGTTTTCTCTTTTGTCCACTACTTTTTGAAGTGTGTGCAAAAACTTTGGTACGGATTTTTCCTGCCTTTAATGATCATTCTCAAGTACTGAATTGTGGACTAGTGCAAAAGTGTGTATGTGAGGGCATCGTGTATCTGTGCAGACCCAAGTGTTCTCTGCACTCCATGTGTTGCAATTGATTATAAACAGTAATTTTAGTTTGGTTTTAGAACAAGTAGAATTCTAGCAGATTACTACTCAATCACTCTAATACTTCTGCGAAAAAAGGTTTCACAATTTCTCTTATATTGTAGCAGCTAGTTAAATATCATCTCCTATTTGTTTCTCAAAATTGCATAGGGGCTTTGAAGAAAGAATGTTTAATAGGGTTTGAACTTTATTTTTACTATAATTTTATTAACTGCTAAGAACTTATTTTTAACATTCTTTCTAAATCTGTAATTTATGTAAATTTACATGTTCAAGATGAAGACTTTGTTTCATAATTTGTGTGTTCCTGAAGTGTAGCAAAATTGTAACAGTTATTCTGAAATAAGCCCAAAGAAATTAATCATTCATTATAATGGAGTATTTTTTCTAAAAGGAGAAGTAGGTTTTTTTATATAGCAAAAACATTAAGAGTGGAAAAACTTAATTTGAAAAATATATAAGCAGCATGTTCTTTTTTCCACCTTTTCTGTATTTTTATAAGAAAACTGTACTTCACATTAAGCTGTTTTGAGTTTTCTGTTTCTTCTCAGACTACCTAGTCTAATAACCAGGCATGCTAGCAGTAAGAACTTACATAGCATTCTTTGGAATTGATTCCTGCTGGGGTTTGTTTTTAGATTCTGTTTATAGTTTATACTCCTGAAGTAGAAGGAGGGCTTGATAGATGGTGAGAGAATAAAATCGAGGGAGGTTATGATTGTGCTGAGAACCTGAATCGCTTCTTTTGCAGTGTGCTCCTCTTGCAGAGGAACAAACTCCGTGTCCAGGGTGGTATTTCCACCACCTTTCCAGTCATTCCCTTCTTCAGTCAGTCTGGTTTCTTACTGTAACAGATACTTTATTTTTAAAGATATGATTATTATTTAAGCATGAATGGTGTTTATGTTCCCTTTGTTTTCTTGTTATTTGTTTTCTGCTTCCTAAGAAGTATTTAGAGAAAATGGAAGTGCATTCTAGCTTTATATACTGTTTATCTGATTACAGGAACAAATTAAAAGAAGATCTTGCTGTTATGTTTTATTGTTTGTACCAAGTCCAAAGCAGTTGTTGCAGCCTTCTTTTTCCTATTATTGCATTCCTTCTCAAATGTCCTCCTCTCACTTCACTTTGGTGTTTGCAGTTTAAGCCGTGCAATCTCATTTAGACAAAATGTCGTTTAAAAACATATTCACTCTAAAATATTATGTTCATGTTGATAGATTACTCCATTTTACCAAAAAAGTCTCATTCAACAATTGATCCATTCAACGTCTACATCAATATCTTCGATCACTTTCCCAGAGCAGTCATCAAAAAGCCGTAAGCTTTATAAGGGCTTCTTTCCAGCAAATTGAAACTAGCCATGCAATATTTAATTATGCTTGTCATATAGAGTTTTCTTACTAAAATAATGAAGGTTAATGTCAACCAGAAGTTAGAACTCTTTTCAGTTGCCAGGTTGAGCATGCATACTGTGCCAGATTCCACCATGTTTTTTAAGACATTTGGTTTGGGGGATTTTTTAGATTATTTGGCTAGATGTGCTTACTATCTCAGATACTGGGACTATTTCGTATTGGGGGTTGTCTGATTAAATGCAATGAAGCAAGAAACACGGTAATCTAGACTCAGCATTTCTATTAAATTTCATAGAATCATAAAATATTTTAGATTAGAAGTGACCTCTGAAGGTTGTCTAGTTCAACGCTCTGCTCCAAGGGACTTGTCCAGTGCACCCTGATGGTAATAAACTAAAAAGAAAATCCAGTTTCCCGAATTCCAACTTGTGTTTGCTGCCTCTTGTCCCATCTCTTGTCCCATTGCCGTGCACCTCCAAGAAGGGTCTGGCTCTGTCTTCTCTGTGTCTTCACAGTCAGGCAGTTGCAGACAGCAGTAAGGTCTCCCCTTTCCCTTCTCCAGGCTGAAAAAGGCCAGCACTCTCGGCCCCTCTTGGTATGTCGTGTGCTTCTTGGTGTGTCTAACTCCTTCACGAGCTTGGTGGCCCTCTTCCAGACTTGCTCTTTAAGACATTTCTTAGAAATTCATTAAAGCAATTTTGTGAAGTATCTTTCTAGTTTGGGGTATGTTTATCCATACAAATTTGCTAGGAGAAACAATAAAATACTTCAACAGTAATCTTACATTCATTCAGATTATTTTATGCAACTCTTCAGATGACTGTTAATTTACATTCATTAGGTTTATTTAAAATTGGATCATGAAATAATATTAAAAGTACTTTTTGTCTCTGCCACCCTATAGTAATGCCGACACATTTTCAGTGAAGAATGGTGGCGGTGTGAGTGGTGGGGTACTCTGACAGCAGCTTTAATGACTGTTAGTATGAAATGAAGAGTTTTATTCCATCTTTCTCAAAATCATTTACTGTTTTTAAGATACAATACTTTTTGTTAAGTAAGCCTCCAGAAATGCGTCTGGGGTTTTTTGTTTTTTTGTTTTGGTACGAGATATGTTCTTGTCTTGTAACTAATTCAGTCATCTGCTGAAATTAAAAATTTACAAAATTATTACTTTAAGGCAAAGACTAAGCATGAGAATTAAAACCTAAATTTAATTTGGGGAAAAATCTCAACAGGATTATTTTGTGTGATTTGTGAAGAAATATCTTCCCACTCTGAACTGCACTGTACAGCACAAAATTTTAAAGCATATAGTAACAAAAAACAATTTAAAAAGCAAAAATCACCCAGTAGAGTAATTTAATCACATTGTGTCATACATTGAGGGCCTACCTACAGAGAATTTCTAGGGAGAATTCCTAACCTTACCAAAAAAACCCCAACTGTATGACCTTAGATAACACTCAGATTTTTCTTCCTGTTCTTAAAATGTAATCATTTGTATCTTAACTCATGAGTATGAATTTAACTGTATCAAAGAACATGCATATGTTGTTCAGTTAGGTTATTTTTACAAAACGTATAGATGTACTACAGCACCAGGTGATAACTGATTGTCATAGACAACCGGACATTTGGTGTTAATGCCGTTGTCTCAGTTTATAAAATACTGATCAGTTATTTTACATTTACAGGTAAATGACAAGGAAAGGAAAAAAGTGCAATCTTTGTAAAAATATAAAGAAACACATACTATATTGTAATTTGCAGGGATTTTTGTAACTTGAAGATAGTGACTGTAGTAAGTACAAATGGAAAGAAACGTGATTTTTGTACATGGTATTTCCCAAGAATAAATGCAAAGTACTTAAATGCTATTTGTCCTCTGTTAAATAAAGTAATACAGGCTATTGGAAAAAATCCCTGAAGTGTAGGAGGTTGTTTAGGAGACTATGAGGATGAAGAATGTATTCTTTAACTACAGTATTGAGCTAATTACAGGACAGTATTCTTTTTTATGTACATAAAAGGCAAACATGACACAGAGATAAATAGTTCTAGATCTAGTTAAGTGTTTCATATTAGAGTATTGTTTAAAGTTCAGTGATGAGGCAAAATGCATATTTCTAAAACTATTTTAGGTATTTTTCACAGTTCCAGTTATTTACTAACACATACGTAACATAAATGATCAGTAAAACAGAGTCCTTAAGTTGTCTGACAGTTTCTTGGATGTTCTTTTTATTCAGTTGTTTGGCCAAATCACTGTTACACCACGTTGATGATTTAGACTTTGCATCTGGTTGAGTAATACGAGCTTTAGCTGATCAAGGCTATTGCAATTCAGGAATTGAACTGATCCCCTCAGAACACTAGCGCATGTTTTCTGGGCTTAAAAATGAGACAAGTTGCAGATGCGTGTTTATATGCTCGTCGAATGAAGTCTTTGAAGACTATACAATACATAATTCACATAATGCAAAGGCATTTAGAAATCTGCTGGTCGAATCATCATAGTCGTGGCTTTGAGAGAGTATCCCGAGCCCTTCCAGTAGTACCACTTGATACCGTTGAACTTGTTGTTGTTCTGTCGTAATGGATAATACATTCCGTTGAGGTTAGAAGGACCACATGCATCAAACCACCATCCTGCAAGACAGAAAACAAGGAAAAACCATCAGGACAGGAAAACGTCAGCACGGGTAATTTTCATTGTAGTATATAAGGACACTTTGCTGTTCTGAAAGTACAAGAAAGCTAAAACCAGGTTTTCATTCTTACGATTTGGAAGTATCTGTATCAAATACATCCTTCAAACTCAGTAAGGAGATGTATTTATGTATTTTCTACATATCCCTGAAGCTTATGTAATACATAGCAGTTGAAAATTGAGAAGGGAAGGCCTTCAATCAAGTTTAATTTATTATTGATATCAAAGGTTGCTGACAGTCTCAGGGCAGAACTTGACTTGAACTATAATGATATTGAGTCTTCTTTGGTTTTTGTATACTCTGGTAAATTCCTGTTCTTCACAGATTTAAACTCTTAACTTTCTTAATTATTTTTAGAGGATTAATCTAGATATCTGTTGCAGTTCTGTGTGCAGATTAGTTCAAAACCTCTGTGCTGAAACTTGGTAAGAAGGAAAAGGAGAAAAAAACAACTCAAACTTATTTTGTATCCTTGTGGTCCTGACCTGTTAGTGGGTCATAAGGAAAATTTATTTTTATTAATAAGATAATATTTTTATACTTCTGTTATGATGGTGATAATGTGCGTGTTCTGTTTTGCACGGTAGTAATCCAATTATCCTTTTGGATAAACTGAAGCTGTCTTTTGTCTTGCAACTTGTGCTATAGGGAAACAAACCATTGCTTAAGAGATAACAGGAAAAGAAGTCAAATTCACAAAGCAGTTGTTTGCATTTCAGAATGTGGAATTCTAGTTTGACAAATTATAGAATGGCTTGTGTGGTTCATGATAAAAATACCACCTAAACCTCCAATAGTTAGTGAACAATCATTAGATAAATGTGGATATCTTATGTATGTGGTGTATCTTAAATTTATGTATTGCCATTTCATAATTATATTGAAATATGATATTAAATATTTGTACCCTTCTGCGGCATGTACAGTATACATCAGCTTTGGGGATTTTCTTCTCCTCTGGCTGGTTAGGGGATGGGTTTGTGCCTAAAGAATCAGGAGCCATTTCACTGACCAACTGAATCTCTAAAACAACGTTTTTGGCAGAGTTGTTTTGATCTCTGGGACTATGTTATCTCGTTCCTTGGAAGAATCTGCTGTTGCTCTGGTTAGTTCCACAATTAAGACTTTCTTGTACCCCGACTTGAGAGACTGGGGGTTTTTCTCCAGTTTTAACTTCTCTTGTTTAACTTTAACCTTTGTCCAATGGTAAAATATTTCATTTGGAGTCACCGTACTAGCATTTCTATCTGTGAGTTTTGGACTTCTTCAGTAGTCAAAATTTACTGTCAAAATTACCATGATTTATCTCACAGACAATTTCAGTGCCAATAAAAATAGGAAGACTGAGAAACAAAAAAACATTCCTACCTCCTGTTAGCATTTGTGAACATTTGCAAATACATTTGTCATTGTCTGCATCCTTTGTGCTAAAATCATTTCCTGGTTGGCTTATGCTACTTATTTTGCCCGCAGTCCCAGTAAGTCCTTTAAGGTAGATCCTGTAGAAGTGCAGAATGGAAAAACAATTATTACATGGAAATTAATGGTAGCTGATCTGCAAAATAATGATGGAATACTTTGCAATAAATATCCTGTTCAAATAGGCAAGTTCTCTTCTGGCCAATGTACTGTTGTAAGCTTTGCAGCATAATGTTTTCATATGAGCAGAAATGGTCAGCACAATATTCTAATGAACACCTTCCACACTTGTAGAGACAACTGTTTTGTTCCTGTTATATCAGAAGAAAATGAGAGTAGGTAGATAATAACTACTGGAATTTTTCATATGTATCATGCATTTCTTAATACTGTAATTACATTGTGTGCAATTATTTATTTTGAATCGAGTTCAAAAGTTTAAACCAAAACTTTTTCGATTCCTATTTTGCTGTTAGCACAACATGGCAATGTAGCATTACAACTTCACATCTATGAGAGATAATAGCATTACCTGGACTACTAATTATCAACTAGTAACTGATGTGTTAGAAGTTTCTCAATATTTCCCTTTTCACTTTCCTAATTACTCTTCTTTTTCACATCCTTCATAGATTTATTAGTGTTAAATCATAGAATCATCTAGGTTGGAAACAACCCTTAAGATCGTTAAGTCCAACTGTAAACCTAACACTGCCAAGTCCACCAGTAAACCACGTCCCTAAGTACCACATCTACACATCTTGTAAATACCTCCATCACTTCCCTGGGCAGCCTGTTCCAGTGCTTGACAAACCTTTCAAGAAGAAATTTTTCCTAACATCCAATCTAAACCTCCCCTGACGCAACTTGAGGCCATTGCCTCTCATCCTAGTCACTTGGGAGCAGAGACCAACACCTGCCCCACTACAACCTCCTTTCAGGTAGTTGTAGAGACCAGTAAGGTCTCCCCTGAGTCTCCTCTTCTCCAGACTAAACAATCCCAGTTCCCTCAGCTATTCCTCACAGGACTTGTTCTCTAGACCCTTCAACCAGCCTCATTGTCCTTCTCTGGACACGCTCCAGCCCCTCAATGTCCTTCTTGTAGTGAGGGGCCCAAAACTGAACACAGTGCTCGAGGTGCAGCCTCACCAGTGCCGAGTACAGGGGCACCATCACCTCCGTACTCCTGCTGGCCACACTATTCCTGATACAAGCCAGGATGCTGTTGGCCTTCTTGGCCACCTGGGCACACTGCTGGCTCATGTTCAGCCGGCTGTCGACCAACACCCCAAGTTTATTTTCTGCTGGGCAGCTTTCCAGCCACTCTTCCCCAAGCCTGTAGCATTGCATGGGGGTTGTTGCGACAGAGGTATTCTGTTTTTTAAGGAGGAGATCTGACTCCAAGGAGAACTAACTTGTCCGTGGATCAGTCTTGCACTGTAACTCTCTGCTTATGACAGAAGTTGTCTTTGGCTGGTAGTTTAACAGATTATTTTAACCTGTTTTATATTCCCTATTTGGAAATATTAAGAATAAATGAATTTTTATTCATTTGTGTTTCAAAAGATCAGCTCATTACAGATTTTCTAAAAATATCTTTCAATAAGTGAAATATTCTGTTTTTTCTTAAGGTGAGTTCAAAATTCTGCAAGTCAATTTTTAACAGAAATGGTATGAAAGGTCCCAAGTATAATGTATGAGCCTAGGCTTGATTTTCAAATATAATTTGAAGTCCAGTGTAAGCAGAGTATTATTCATTTATTTATTACTATTATTCAATTTTTTAAAGTATGGCTTAGTATTAGAGAAGATGAGAGGCAGTGGATGTAAACTGAAATAAGAGGTTCTGACTGGGTATCAGGCAAACCTTTTTCACCATGAGGACAGACAAGCAGTGGAACAGGTTGTGCAGTCTCCACCTTTCGAGGTTATCAAGACTCAAGTGGATAAAGCCCTGAGCAACTTGGCCTGACCTCACAGCTTTGAGATCGGAAAGTCTGACTCAAATGAAGTCCATTCTGATCTCAATTTTTCTGTGAATCTTAGTGGAATACTTTCTTAGGTTTTTTTTCTTTTTCATAATGTTAGATATGGATCTCATCCTTGAGATCCCTCAAGGATGGTGAGGGGACTGGAACATCTCCCCTGCGAGGAGAGGCTGAGGGAGCTGCGCTTGTTCAGCCTGAAGAAGAGAAGGCTGCGAGGGGACCTTATAAATGCTTATAAATATCTGAAGGGTGGGTGTCAGGAGGATGGGGCCAAGCTCTTTTCAGTGGTGCCCAGTGACAGGACAAGGGGCAATGGGCACAAACTGAAGCACAGGAAGTTCCTTCTGAACATGAGGAAGAACTTCTTCCCTCTGAGGGTGACGGAGCACTGGAACAGGCTGCCCAAGGAGGTTGTGGAGTCTCCTTCTCTGGAGATATTCAAGACCCGCCTGGACAAGGTCCTGTGCAGCCTGCTGTAGGTGACCCTGCTTCGGCAGGAGGGTTGGACTAGATGACACACAGAGGTCCCTTCCAACCCCTACCATTCCGTGATTCTGTGATTCTGTGATATATTCTTTCATCCACTGCATTCTATGATGCCTTCCATGTCTGGCTGCATTTTAAAATAAAGTATCTATTAAGAGACAACCATCTTAGTTTTCAGTAATTATTTTTTAATATTGTAAGTGGACAAGGGTAATGACCCATTTTACAAAGGTTGCCTTTATAAGTATTTTTAAGCATTACTTTCAAAAAATCTCTGCTGTAGATTCTCCCTGTTTCCAGATGAAAAAATATTTGCTTTGGAGCTGAGACAACTGTATACTACTAAGGATTAAGAACTAACATTTTGGGGGATGGAGATGCTGAGAGTTTTGCATTGCTTTGTGTATAAGACCTGAGTTGAAGGAACAGCATTAGTTCTCTCAAGTGTCAGATGGACTTTGTTTACAACAAATACTTGCCAGAAATCTTGGAGAAATTAATCTAAATTTAGGCAATTTTTCTGTCCAGTCACTTAAAGCTCCATGAATTTATAAGATTCTTACAAAGAAACATTTCTTGGACCATGTGGTAGGAAAGCATCTGTTATACTGTAGAGTCTCTAGTTTCTTCTGTAACCAATCAAGCAATATCTACTGCAGTTACAGAGAGCTTGGAGAATGAAGTTATGAACTGCCTATATATTTCAGCTGTGGCTGATACTGTTTCAAAATGTATAATACTAGGATACTATTTAAAATCTATAACACTATGGTAATATTTATATATGAAGTATTTATTTAAAATGTATGGGATTTCCTATTTTAACCAAATATGTAAGAAGAAATTGTGAAGCTTTACATTTTACAGAATGATGGGAGCATAATTAATAGGTCCTTTAAAATCTGGTGTTTAAAGTGACAGATTTGTAGGGGGTGATACTGGACGTTTGCTATTAGCTTCATTTTCACAGATGGGAGCTTTATTCTTTGAGAATCCAAGCCAGTGGGTCATGGAAGGAGAAGGTAGCGTTACTTCAGTGTGCTCTTCATGACGACAGAACAGCTCCTACTAGCCACTGACTTAAGTGGAAAATCTCCTTGAAGTACTATTCAGCTTAGTTATCCACCTTCGAGAAATGCATTTATTGCCTGGAATCAGGATTTGATAGCAACTGCAGACAGGGTCCTATTGCCCCAAATATTGTGTGCTGCCATCCACTATATTAGCAAGCATATCTGCTATATTAGCAAGTGTATCCTATCCCATACCATACTATCTCTTCATCTTTGTGTATCTTATGTGTTAAACTCACCCAGTGTGCACTAGTGAAATATATATTGTCTCTGCTGGGAAAATATTGGTTATTAAGACTGGTTTAAACAATAGGTGAAAAATGGAGCAAACATTATTTTCTGAGTGAACTGAAAAATGTCATAATTTGTGTGAAATAAGGTCATGCATCTACACAGTCTAGAATGATTATCATCAGATCTTTTTTTATTCAGATCTGATTTTTCTGCTTACCTGTATTTTTGTTCTTCACTTGCTAGAGAGAAGTGGTCATACAATGAATATGCCTCATTTCCTTCCCAGTCTTTCAGGTGTATTTTAAGAACGTAACGCTTCTGATTAGTCAGTTGAGAAACAAACTCATTTCCCAGCCAATACTCCCCAGCTGGATCACCAAATCCCTGTAATTGAAGTTGTATATTTAAGTAGCTCTGGTCTGTGTCTTCTTTGAGGTTAAAATGAACACTTTATCAGATTTAAGTTTAATAGTTTTCAATCTGTCAACTAAGAATTTCACTGTGTCTGTGAGGGTTACAGATCTGTAATATTTCAACAAGTTAACTTCAGCAAAAACAAACTCAGGAGTCTGAAATACAGAATCAATATTACTTTGTAGATTTGGAGCAGTTTCTACTGTTGCCACTAGAAACACAAATAACTCAAAAAATGTGGACATATCATGGAACAATTGATTAAGGAAAAGTAAGGTTTCTCTTTAAAAACAAACATCACGCATGCAAATCTGCTTAGGCAAACAAATTACACTACTCTTGACATTTCCGAAATGAACATCTAAGGACAAAGACAACTTCTAAAACCTGCTTACATTCTAAGGATGCTATTAATATAACATTATTATATCATATTTAAGATAATTATAACTAATATTAAGGCTTCAGAAAACATTGTTTACCATCTTGTACTCTTTCCATGTCCGGTGAAAGTCCACACTGCCATCTTCACGTCTCTGAATAATGGTCCAACCTCCTCCACCAGTTTCCATGTCACAGTAGGCCTACCAGAGTAAGCACGTAACAGCATAAGTGCATGCAGTCATGGGAAAACAAAAACACAAAGCATGGGGCTTTGCATAATCTATATAGTGGTATGTTTTAAAGTGTACAAGTGCAAAATGTGTATTAACCTAAAAATGCTGGTTTTCATAGCTTTCATACAAATCAGTTGTGGTTGTCCACAAATAAATGTGATTCCTCAGTATACACCATGCTTAACTGTTTACAAATGACACCTTAAAAATAGCTGATAGCTGGTGTTAAAGGAAGAAAAACATGAATGTAGCTTCTGATTCTATACTTCCCTCTTGCACAGATATTTTTGGAAGTTTCCTTATGAAATATTTCTCCTGAAAGATGTTTTCACTTCTCCAGCTTTTTTGTGGGAGATCCATTCAAATTTCTCATGGTTTGTCAGAGTTAAATTCAGGCAGTGAGCAATCTGAAATATGTTTTTATTCCACTGCCATTGTCCAATACCTTTGCAGATGGTCGGACCCCAAAATAAAATCTAGGTGTAGAACTATTATTATGTGAATGTTAGATGTTGTTATATATAGACTGAAATGAATATCATGTTTCCAGATGAAAAAAGTAATGACTGTAAGACGTTTCCAAATATTCATAAATTGTTTTTGATTTTACCAAGTTAAATATTTGAAAGCATTGACACATAATAGTTCACTGAACTCAGTTTTAGAATGCCCAATAAATGCATCCTGGAGCAGTAAAATTCAAGTTTATAGGTGAACTGTTCAATCAATATCCTTCTAGATAAAAATAGAAAGTGACTGAGTTAAATAGAATTCTGGTGTATGTTCACTGCAGTGTCAGAGGTAAAAGGTATTACTGGGTGTGCCAGTATACTGTGGAGATGCTGATGGAAAAAAATCTTTTGAAAATTTAGGGAGAATTTTGGAGTGATGTTGGGCAATGTAGGGGGTAAATTAACAAGAAAATCTTATGTGAATATTTAGGATCATTTTTCTTGAGAAAGGATTTAAAACTGTTGAATCTAATTCTGCTTTCCTGAAACTAGCAGAATTTCAATGTATATGTGTAAAGTGTCAGGGGAGCTATGCTGGTCTAAAACAGTATAATCAAAGTCAAACTGAAATCAGTATCTATTTAAATTGCATGTTAATATCGATGATAACTTTAAGAAAAATCTTACATTTCTTCTACCAGTATTCCTCTCTGGATGTTTACATTTAATGCTCTAGGCTCTCTCATTTGGAAGTTTAATTTGTTTTTTAACACTTTCTGCCAAGATACTGAAGTTCTCAGTCTTCTTCAGAATTATTTCACATCTTTGTGAAGTTATAGTTTGAGTATTAAACTACATTAACTTCTAATCTGTGTTCTAGATCTTTCATCAGTTGAGTGAAGTTGCATCTTCCGATTTATAGCAGTGGAGCCAAAATTTGGCTTTTTACACTTTGATAGGATTCATCTGTACAGATTAATATAAAAAAAAACCCAAAAATACAAATCAACACCTAGACCTGAGCGTTTCATTATGAATTTGAGTGTTTCCTCCTTTGTTTAGAAAAATCTTAGTGATCTTCCTTCTTACGTAACTTACTGCTGCTTGTCACAATGTACTTATAAATGCCCCCAATCATGACCCAATGACACTGAAGCTGTATGTCTTCTTCATCCTCTTCTATGGAAGATTGTCTTATCAGTGTTAGCAGTTAGCAGATTTAAGTTCCTTGAACTGTTAGACATCCTCAAAATTAACTGAAAAAGTACGACTTCAGAGAAGCCAGACTTTTATTCTGTCCCGTGGCAGTGTGCTGTGTCATTTTAGGAAGTAAAATGTGCTCCTTACTAAGTTTTCAATATAGTTGGCTCTTCTAGGGTATGCATCTATTTCTGTGTATGTGTATTGTACGTATGTTATACACACACATATTTGTATAAATCAAGCAGGGTATTTGCAATGCAAGGAGTGGCATATATAATGTTCAACAGCATCAGACTTTTGATGGGAAAGCAAGCCCTTAGAGCTGCAAATATTAAACACATTAGTGTTTCAATGGGCTGTAACACATTGGAAATCCAAAGCAGATAATGTATTTTAAGGTTGTATCTAAAGTCTTTGTCCAACATCAGAGAATTGTAGAGTCATAGAATAGCTGGGGTTGGAAAGGACCTTTAAAGGCCATCTCGTCCAACCCACCTGCAATGAGCAGGGACATCTTCCACTAGATCAGGTTGCTCCGAGCCCCGTCCATCCTGACCTTGAATGTTTCCAGGGATGGGGCCTCCACTGCCTTTCTGGGCAACCTGTGCCAGTGCCTCACCACACTCATTGTAAAAAATTTCTTACTTCTATATAGTCTAAATGTACCCTCCCTTAGTTTAAAACCATTGCTCCTTGTCCTATTGCAACAAGCCCTGCCAAAAAGTTTGTCCCCATCTTTCTTATAAGCCCCCTCTAAGTACTGGAAGGCCGCAATAAGGTCTCCCCGCAGCCTTCTCTTCTGCAGGCTGAACAGACCCAACTCTCTCAGCGTTTCCTCATAGAAGTGTTCCATCCCTCTGACCATTTCTGTGGCACTGAATCGTAATACATTCAGCTGAAGATTTTTAGGAAAGACAGAAGAAAGAAGAAAAAGATTTGGATTAGCGATTACTTGTTGAAGTATGCCATGTGAACAGAATTTTATTGAAAGCAGCAACTTTAATTTGTACTGCTGTGTGCAATTCCTTGCACCTGAAAGCCCATTTTGTTTGTTTTTACTAACCTCTGTATTTAATGACTGGTAAAGATATTGTAATAGTATGTAAATTAAATTTAGTAAAATTAAAATTTTTCTATTTTTGTAAATAAAAGGCTGAAGATAAGGTATTGTGAAAGATGATCAATGTGTTTTAGAAAGCTAACTCATGTGACGTGTAATGTATACATGAAAATTAATTTCCACAAGAGGCTATGAAGAGGGATACTAGGGATAGGCTAAAGATTAAGCACCTGTGCGAGTTAAAATGCTGATTTAACAGTGGTCAAGTATCTACAACACTGGTTGTAGAGAAAGTTGTTGACTGTGAAGCTTCACCCCACTGAAAGGACAGTGTAAGCAGATAGATTGAGAATAGAACTGTTTCCTCCTTCTCTGAAACGTGTAGTTTTTAACTACTTAGAGAGGCTGGGCATTAATTTACATGGGCCGTTGGTCCAGTCTAATACTGCTGTTGAAGATGTTAATTGATGCTTTTGAATGTGACATACCATTTCCTTGAGGTCTGTCATCTAAATCTCAATTCAGCTGGAATTATTACTTTGAAGATATAAATGCCTTAAAATGACACTTTATGTAGATCTAATTAGATTAAAATATTCTCAGTGAATGACTATGAATGTCTCACATAAGGTAATCCTATTATAGCCACTATCATTTTTGTATGTGAATGGTAAGACAATTAGCTTTTATAGACACTACAGACTCTTTGGGATAAATGCTGGGGTACTGCAAATTTTTTCCCAAAGGGAGAAGCAATTTAGTAGGAACTGAAACACATAATAAGAACTTAAAAGAAGAGAAGTCCATAAACATTTCATGTAGATTTTTCTTACTGGTAACGAATTTACAAATTTTATGTAAATTTGGGAGTATAACTTTTCCACACCAAAAAATTTAATGTCAATCATCTGTAAGTGCTTCTAAAAGATGCCAGTTTGTGGCCTTGGAAAGAGAAGTCCTTTTCTTGCTTGGGTGGAAAGTGTGGCACAGGCAAAGGGAATGTACTGGTTACATCATCTCCTTCCAGTGTCATAGTAACTGTTTTAAAAGGTGAAAAGTTTATTGTTGTTTGAGATTTCAGTGTATGGTTTCTAACTGCTGCACGTCATGGTTGCACACTTGCTCGCCTGAACTAGCTAAAAAGTGACAATTCTTTTTACCACCTATTAAGTAAGCAACATACAGTGAAATGTTTTGCTTTCAGGCTTGACTGGCAATCCAGAACCCTACCTTTCAAGCCCTCACACGTGCAGCTTTGCATATGAAATCATTCCTTTGCTTTCCAGATCATTTCCCTAGAAATCAATTCTCTGACTAAACAAGAAGAAAATACTGTAAAACTAGGGACTTCCAATTTACATACACACTTGATTTTTAATTTTGGAAATAATAAAGTCAATGAAGAAAAATGGCAGTAAAGATTACAGAAAGAAAATTAGTGAAATAAGTTCATCTATTTTTATTACTTTTTACTAAAAATACTTAAGTGAATGATGTATATTCATAAGTAATTTTAAGGATGGAGATAGGCTGTTCAGTAAAATGAAGATTAAGGAAAGGATTTGCTTAGTTTAAAATAAACACAATAAATCGCTGTGTCAGTCTGCAGACGGGACAATTTCTTCATCGCGTATGTGAAAGATGAGGGAAAAGGAAGCATTCTTTGGACTGTAACTTATTTTTTTTTTTAAATCTTCATTCTCCAGTAAAATGATATGCATATGAGGCTTTCTCTAACACTCATTACTAGAACAGAACTCTTCTGACCTTTCAACCTAGCCTAGGTTTTATATTCAAAAGGAAGAAATGTAACATTTCATAAAACTAGTAAAAATAGATACCAAGATTAGGCAGGCAGCAGGAGTCTTCAAACAGATGCCAAGAAGAATAAAGAGATTAGCCTCTCAAATTACAACAAATTGGCAAGGGGAATATTTGATTTATCTCGTGAACTGCTTCAGAACTTACAGTTCTAGCAGCTGTAGCACTGTGAGAGCTCAGGTCAGCTGTTCATAGTTTTCACCTTCAGCTAAAGATCAGCACTATATGTCTGAAAATGCTGTAAGCTCTGTGTAACCAGCAGCAGTCCCCTTTCCAAAGATTATAAGCGCGTAAGCTGTCAGCAGTCAACTTGATGTCTTCCGTGTCCAGGAAGTTAACCTTCAGAGCAAGTAATTGTTCTTTTTTCTTGTACATTAGAATATTTGGGGTATAAGTGTTTTCAGACCTACTGCCTGAATGGTGTAAGAGTCCGGCTGAGTTATCAGGATGAAGATCCACTATAGTTTTTATACCAAAGCAAGCGCGGTTGCTGCATCTGTGCAGCTTCCCTTTGCATCACTTTTGGCTGTTGTCAGAAGGCCTTTGGGTCATGTTGCACAATGATTTTGTATTCTGCTATCTCTAGGTCCTAGAGACGTGACTAGCTAAGCATTGCAGTCTTAGATTCCTTGAACTGGAAAAAATAACTATATGCGTGGTTTATAATGTAATTTAACCTAATACCAGTTACCAGTGAAAAGACAGATGATGAGACTTCTAAAATTCACAAAAAAACCCCCTCATCTGACCTTTTACTGTATTGGAGAAGCTACTCATATGCTCTTTCTTAATGCTTAGAGTTGGAAACAGTTTGTGTATGTGTATTTTAAACACAAGTTCCATGGTATGGGCTCCTTCTGAAACGACTAGTTAGTTGTCTGGATGATCACTTTTTATGAAAGTTATGCAAAACCATTCTTATTGGAAAAATTCAAACTTGCACAAATCACTTTCTGCAAGAAAGTTTTGGTTCAAAAAGGCCTTGGCTTGGAACGTGTGTTAGTTCCAGGACAAAAATTCAGCTCAAGAGTGGTGGAAATGGGGAAGAGCTCACCCACTGCTTCAGCCACTCTTTTAAGATTTGGGTAATATGTTTGTAATAGTTGTGGTAGTGGTTGAGCTCATGTACTAGGGTCATCCAGACTCAACTGTTCTTGCCTGGTTAAGACCAGGAGGTTAATCGGTTCAGGTAACTGCTGTAAACGGGAAGCTACTGACTTGCCATGGGTTTGCCTCTGCCATTTTTCCTTGTGTCAGCAGTCTTTTGCTGTTTTTCCTCTGTGTTTTTTAAAGGACTTAGCTTTTGTCCTGGTGCAGAACAGGAAAGCTTGAAAGCTTGAAAATATTAATGGAATGAAATAATTGTTTTCCTCTCAGACCTCGTATGCAATTCTTTAGTTTTGGATTATGATGGGAGACAAATTAGTAAAGTGGGATCAGTTACAGATTACACAGAAGTTGTTTATAAGCCTGTTGGGAGGTCAGAAGGTGTTACAAGAGGAAAAGACAAAAACATAAACAGCAGTGCAGCACTTTTGGCAAATAAAAAAGGTCATTCTGTTTCCTGGTCCGAGTGGTCATCCACATCATAAACAGCTGAAAATGGTGTAACGTGTTGATTATCCCTAAACCTTCACTTCCCTTGACAACTCCTCTTACACATTTGTATAAAAAAATCTGCATCGGATTAAAACTTTTTAGTCTCTTGTTTTTCACACCATACAGTAATTAAGACCTTTGCTGTCTTTTCAAGTGTCTTTTTCATTCTATCTGAAGTGGGCAGAATACGATTAAAATTCTTTAATATTATTAAATTAATTACTAATTTAATAAATTCATTAAATTTTAACTAATTTTTTTTAACCTAGTCAGTTACCAGGATGGGTATTTCTGTTCAGTGTTTTACACCTCCATGTTCAGTGTAAAGCATTTAATATTTTACAGTCTAGGAAATTTGCAATTGTACTTTTGTTTCAGGGATAGAATATTTTGGTAGGTTTTAGTTTTGTAGAAATGTGCATTGCTCTGAGTTCTCATATCATGTAAATTCCCTAAAGATTTATGGCTTTGAAAATGCAGTGTTAAAGTTTATGACAGAAATTTTCATTCTGTAATGTGGCATGCACTTGTGTCTGCTTTTAGAAAATGCTCTGTATATTACATTTGATAGTAAAGTTAAAACCAAAGGTAAAAGTTTGAGACAAGTAATATTAAGAGATTCAAGGAATCTGACCCTTCCTGAGATGTCTAACAAAGGCTACTGTAATCTATTACTTCAGAGATGCAGTAGCTTCAATCTCCTTTAGCATTTAAAATTGTGATTGTAGATATCGATGCTATTTAAATACCATTCTGCTTCATGTGTAATAAAACACTTTATTGCATCTTATGTCACTGATTTTCTTGTAAAACAGATGTATTGAATATAGACTAGACTATTCCAAAGGAAAACCAGCCTCTTCTTTTTTTTTTTTCCCCAAGAGAAGCAGACTGCAGATACCGTCATTTGTCTAGATGATATCTGCAAAAATTGTGGGGTTTATGTATTGTATTTTATAGATCCTACCCAAACAAACTGCTTATTTCCTTTAGTTGAGAGCTTTGTAAGGATAAAGATCACAAAGTCTGGCTTGGGCTAGATGAAGTTCTGGCACTTCAAAGACTAGTCACTGGTGAACTTAATTTCTAAATCTTTGCTATCGAAACTTGGAAAAAAATGCTTTCTTTGTCAGAGTTTTACCAATTGCTTTTCCCCATGTGCCCTCATTTTTCTCTGCTTTTGTACATTTTCTGTTAGGTTTTTTTCCCAAGTATTTCTGATTTAGTAAAGTAGAGTTACTTCCTTTTTTGTAAGGAAATGTCTACAATATGAAGTTATAATATAAAAAACATTAGAAAATTATTTAGTGTTTGTCTAAGAAATGTATTAAGCATTTTTGTTTATATTCAAATGTCCCTTAGCCTCCTTGGTCTGCTGTGTCTGAAAAGTTGGAAACAAATGTTCATCACTGAGACCCACTCCTCAGAATGCTCACTGCAGTTTTTGGTTCTTTCTCCTCACAATCCACCTGGGACTTTTCTCCCTTTAAGATTTTATTGATTGCTTCAACTGAATTATACTAACTGAAGCTTTATAATTTTATTTACTTCAGTAGATGGAGCATCTCTGTCAGGCATCCAGTGTTTTTATCCACTGAATGCCATTTTTAGCTCAAGGTCTCTTCTATAGGGGTATGGTGTATTGCTTTAACTTAAAATTGACATGGAAGTTCATTTCAGCTAAACACACAGGAGAAAAAAATATCCATAGAGGAATTTAAACTGATCTAGTGAAACCACTGCAAATTCTCACCTTTTATTTAAATCACAGCAGTATTTTCCAGGAAAGTTCTCAGTATTACCTAGTCTCAGTTGTGCTGATTTAATTGCTAATGTAATTGTTACACTAATGCCCTTAAAACTCTGCGTAACAAAGAACTAGAACCCATACTCAAGTCCAGTACTAGTAGATTGTTTACATGAGTACACACCCATGAGTGTACTCATGTACTCCTCTTCCATGCCCCTGATTTTACCTCCTTTTGCCACCCGAAGGGACCTCAGCATATAAAGGAACTAAGAGGAGACAAGAGATTGCTAATCATGCAGAGCAACTGTGTTGGAGTTAGAGATTTTATAAAGAAACTACAGTACTATATTGCTTTAATTGCATTAATTATGTGGAAATGAAGAGTGAAATTCTGGCATGCTAAAGTGAACAAAAAATGCTCATTCATTTCAATTGAGCCAAGATTTCACCTGAAGGACTTTCTTCTTCCTGTGAGATACTCAGATCTATAAGTGTTGAAATGCTCATTAAAAAACATGGTCGGTAATAAACTTCATTATTAACTAGCCTTTAAAATAGTGTATTTACCAGATCAAGTAACTTTTTAACACACAGAATGCCTAGGTAGCACTTTTTAGCCATCCTACCTTCTTTTCTTGTGAAATGTTTGGAACTGTTAAGGTGTAGATTCCACTTGTTGTCAGTCCAGATTTGAAAGCTTCAGCACAGTCTTTGAAGCTGATTTGCTCCTCTTTAGCGATGAAGGTGTTCTTAGCTGCTAAAAATACAATAAAAATTGAAGGCATTAAGAGGAGATGAATAAAAATTACTAAGAAGCAATTAATGATGTAATCAGCTTAAAGCTTTGCAGTTGCAAAAAATATGCCTGGTCCTGAAAGAAATGACTGATCAAGGTATTAATTACGTGTGTTGTCACTGTATATTTATTACTTAGAGAAGATATTCTGATACAAGCGTGGCTGCTTGACAGGTTGAAAAGTGATGACACTTATTAGTATGCTGAATAAGAAAAGCTAGGATATGCATCTCATTCAGCTGAACAGCTTCTGCTTCCATTCATTGCCTTTGCTGGACTCTTACAGGCATTACAACCTCTGCATGCATTAACTCCCAGTACAAACATATCTAACTAGCAACTGATTACATTAATAATGACCTCTGGGGAGTACTCTAAAATTGTGAAATCTAACATAAGAGTTCTGAAACCTTTTATAATACAGCTGACTGGAGTAACTACTCTTACAAAGTTTTATCTAATTTTTTTTGCCCCTGTGCTGAGCAGGAACAACATGGTATGTACCAAGCTGAAGCTTGGTAGCTCAGCCCAACTGAATAAGGAAACATCCCTTCTGGAATTCATTTGTGTAAAAACTACATTTTAGTATGCCTAAGCCTTCTTGTTTTACAGAACAATCTAAGGCTCATCTTTTGGTTCAGCTCTTTATTAACTATGGAGGTTGGAATTTCCTGGCATTTCGCCTGCTGACTGATATTTCATATTTGACCCTTTTGGGGTTGGTCCTGTGTATTTTCCCTTTTAATTTAATCTAACAAGCACAGCCATTTAGTACAAAGTTTTAGGTGCCATATAAATATATGTTTATATTATAGTTGCCTATTATGTTCTTTTTAGCTTGCTTGTTATTTACCTGTTTACATGCTTTGCCTCAAATATAAAAATAACACGTTCAGTGTTTTAATTGCTTTTCCACACTCTGTTGTTTGTATACTCTCTTAGAAGCTTTCCCTGCTAATTTTGTCTTTTTGGCAAACATTCATTATTTTTTCCACTCCGGGTTTAACAGTGTTGTAGCCAACATGACTTTGACTTGTTTACTTATTTGTGCACTAGCATAGCAGATAACATCAGCAGCAACATGTACAGCCACGGTAATGGTATTTAAGGGGATAGTGTCAGTCATTAAGACAAAAAACTTGGGATTTACTTTGTTTAGAAAAATCTACAACATCATATTATTTAGGACACTACTGAAAGCAAGAACTTCTGAACAGCACTTTCCTTTTTTGGGATCCAACTTACAGTAACGTAGCATAGTCTATCTATATTGTCTTTTAAGTTTCAATGACAGCTATTTTTAAATTTTCCTAGTATTCAATTTTAAATCCTTTTTTTAGAGGTTCTATATGCTTGTGTATTTCCAGCCCTGAGAACTTTACAGGCAAACATGCCAGATTCTTTACTCTTTTATATAGAACCACTATTATCTTCTTAATTTGTCAAAGTTCCATGTCAGATATGAAATTCAACATAAGGAATTTGTTCATTTGTTTAAATCCTGCCTAGCCATAACTTTCAGTTTATGGTTTGTGCGGTTTTTTTATGGAGCATGTGAATCTGCATAAATTTGGAAGCTATGCTCGGTGGCTATGATTTGTTGCAGGGCTGTCAGGCATTTAGGGGTGAGATTATTGCCTATAAAATTTGCTAGGCTGAGGGATTTTTAGGAGGAACAGGGAAGCTTCAGTGAAAGACCAGAGGATTTGGGGGAGTACCTGCTGCCCTGGGCTGCTGCTTTGTGTGATGTGGGGCATACATAGGTGCTAAAAACTGGGCCAGTGCTGATTCCTTTGCCTTTAATAGCCACTGTAATTTGTCCTTTCTTTGATCAACTCTGTGTGCATAGAGCAATGAGAGGTGGCAGAAGTAGATACTTGGTCAAGGGGAGTGTGTACTGCCAGATGAATGAATGCCATGTGAGATAAATGGTACTTGGCGTCACTGTATTTTGTTGAACCACTGGAGAAGTGGGCAGGCAAACCAATATAAACCACAGAAGATGAGCAAAATGTTGAAAAGAAACTACATAAATGTTGCGGTTGTTCCCACCCTCCACCGCTAAAAAGTAGGTTAGTTAACTCTGATGCAGAATTTAAGGGAAAAAAAAACCAAAACAAAAACAACAAACTTTTTGAGAAGCAGAAGTGTGAGGAAACTGGTTGTATGACTTTATAGGTAATAATGTACACAAATTAGGGAATGTCACTCAGATGATATAAGCATGTCTGCTTTTACTTACAGTTTGGTGTAGATATCATAGTAAGCAAGTTATGAACAGTCTCCATCAGATCATGTTGCTGTTTTTGCAGAACTGAGTTGTTTACTGTAGCTGTAACTAACTGCTTTTCTAGTTCTTCTATAATAGAATTCTGTCTGGCTACTAGGACTTGAAGCTGATCTTTTTCATCTTTTATTGACTTCAGCTGAAGTGTGTGCTTGTCTTCCATCTCAAGAACTCTTTTTTCTAGAAAGCTAAATGAAAGATTACAATTAGGCTCTCAAAAAACAACTGTGAGCTGATGTAGAGAGAATCAGAAGTGTCTTTGTACGTACTCAACTTCATTCTCTCATGCCATGCATGCAGTAGAAAGCTGAAGGAAAGCTGAGTTTAGTTTGATGCTTTAATTTATAACTAATTAGTACATTAACAAACAACATTATCAAGTATAGTCTGTATCACAGGCTTTTAAAGGGTAACAATTGGGTGTCTGATAATTCAACATTATGAAAGATACAGTTTGGTCCTGAGAAAAGGATGGTAGTGCTAGAGGTACAGAGAGTATAAAATGGATGCAGACAAAAGTAATCAGTACTTATGACTATGAAGTGTCTTGAATATCATTCTCCTACAGATTAGGCATAATAGTGAAAGATTTCATGTTTTTACCCTATTAAAAGATAAAACTTATTTAAAGATGAACCTATGAGCTTTTCAAATGTCCAGTAATTATAATAAATATGTACTTAAATAAATGTTACAATGTTAAGACAGGGAATGTGCAAATAGTTACTTGAAGATGTGTTACCCATCTCCAGTTCTGGAGCTGGTGTGAGTAAGTGACTGGCTGGAAAATGATTTCATTGGTAATTGTGCTGACGCAGACTCTGAGAAAGCTGATGTTAAAAGGTGCATGGCTGGAAGCGAGAAGTTCACCTAAAATCTATTACTGTTCCTGAAAAAGATCCTGAACCTTATAATAATGCGTCAAGCAGATTAGCTCAATGTACAGATCATCTTTTGTTAGGTGAGAAATAATGCTTTGTGTTTACGTCAGTTTTACAAGGGTAGTCTAAAGTCTGCTGAGTTCAACAAAAAAAAAGAGACATTTTAAAATTCAGTATTTGTTTTCCATTTGATAAGGATGCTTGTTTTTATTAAGCTGGTCAATAAAACCTTAAGGAAGCATATATAAATGTAGTAGTGAACAAAAATGTCAAAACATGTCTCCTAGGTTTTTTAAGCTAATTCATTTAAAATAAAAGCACTTTGCACATATGGTTCTCATTGAAAAACATGACTTTGAAGGAGAAAACTTACTGTTATTGCTGCTTTTAGATTTCTCTGTAAACTATTTATTGCCAAAAGTAAAATAAGAGCCTGGTGATACGAAAATTAAACTAGCTGAAAAAATGTATGAGCCTTTAGGCAATAGCAAAGTACAGAAATGGGCAGGAGTCATAGTTGGTTATCGGTCTGAATTTCAAAACATTGACTAGTAAGGAACATTGAATATGAGTAGTATTTGACTCCTCTCACTAGGTTAGAAAAAAAGAATGTTGCAATGACATGGCTGTGTATTAGGATAGCTGTGTACTACATGGAAATAAAGTTTTAGAGATGTGGTTGCACTGGCTGAGTTTGAGGCAGGCTATGTAATCCATAACTTCATCTGGTTAGGTCTAAAGAAGAATATGAATTGGGTACAACTGAAGTACTGAGAAGTATTTCAGTTTTAACCTGAAGTTTCTCATATAAAGGAGAACTTTAGATCGTGAGGAAAGATATATAACGGAACACAAGAAGAATAAGCCTGAGTATTGCTCTAGGCCTTAAATAACATATGACCTTTGTAATGAGCACAGCTGGGTGTGCGGAGCTTCTGTGCAAGGCCTTGTTTTCCTCCTTGAGTACTTCTGTTTCTAAAACCATTAGAAGGGCACTTCAGGGAACAGTGTTTTATTGGGCTGATATGCAAACTTACCTGTTTTTTTCTTGTAATTTAGTTATCTCGTTGGTCTGATCTGAAATCTGTCTTTCTAGTTTGTTTGTTGAAAGCGAGTGTTCCAAAAGCTGAAGTTCAAGTCTGGTTGTCTGGTTTAATACCTAAATAAAATTTATAAAAATATTTGAAAATCAAGGTAAATCTTTTAAACAAATTGTAATTTCTTTCTGTTGTGAAATCCTGCAAATCTCCACTTAAGCCTATAATTAACAAAATATTTTTCAACACTTAATTTGGGCACAAACGCTCATAGAATTACAATGAAGAAGAATACACACAGTTGCACTAATTTTGTTGTTACACTACTTTATATCATTGGGAATAATTCAGTAGTGTGCTACGTTTCTGATCAGTGGCTGAAAGTTACTGTGGACTTCACTTTTGCTGTCTTACCTTCCTCTCTGTTGTGATATTCTTATTTCATTACCAGAACTATTATGGTTGTTGTTCAGAGAGAAATTTAAGTTGAAGTGTTTTCTCAATCTGGTGTAGAAAGAAAGTACTTTGCGTATCTCTCGCTCGTTGAAATCTTGGCCCAGTTCTGAAATCACTAGCTAGTTCCCTCTTAGCTATTTTCCTTAATTCCAAATTATATTTTAAAGTGTTTATCATGTGAACCACACTTTTATTGATTCATTCCTTGCATTTTAATGTTACATTTTTGGTATGTATTGTTTACTATCTAAATTTATTTGCATCTTTAAATGAAGAAATGCAGACATTAGGAAACATGCAAGATACTCTTTGGTTTGTATCAGATTGCATTACTTTGAGGCATGTTTTCTAGAAATATTTTCTCATTGTTTTAGAACAGCTTTTTTTAATTCAGCAGAATTTGGCTTTCCTTGGCAGGAAGAATTGATTACTCATGTCCTTCATGTTAAACAGTCATTCAGGACATGATTTCACACTTAAGTGTAATTGAAAACTATTGCCAAAAGTAAGTGTCCTTGAGAGAGCAATTGTTTGGTTAATTTCCTTATGTTGTTAATTAAGCCCTTAACCCAGTCACCAGTAATTTCAAGCAGAGAAGGAAAGTTACAGTGATGATTTTCTTCCTCTAAGCAGAAAATAATTGAGTAATTTCCATAAAGACATTACCGTGAATGAATAAATACATTCTTTGAACATGTGCAAAATACTGGGCTCCTGAATAATGGGGTCAGAAAGCTGAATTTAGTACACTTGTGAACTATGAACTGTCAGTTAATCAAAGAGTTCACAAAGGCACAAAGTATCTGTGAAAACATGCATTAAAAAGACTCATTTTTCTTGATAAGAAGTTTTAAAAATACAAAGAAAGTTTATATGTAAAAAAGCAACTAGCCTGGTAAATGGAACAAAGGCAGTTTGAAGGAACTCTCTTTTAGCTAAGATCTGGTGGCGAGAGGTGAATAATCAACAAAGATATACAATGAGGGTTGTATAAAAGCATACTAGTACCCAACTGATGCTTGGCTATAGTACATGGTTTTAAGTACGTTATCTTTAAAGATGAATGTAACAATTGTCTTGCTGGCCATACTGCAGATCCTGCTGTAATGGAAGTCTTTCAAGTGACAACACTGGGCTTGAGATGGAACTATGTATTACCAAATATTAATGTTTCCTTGAGGTGGGCAGAGCTATTGATGATAATGACTGACTTCTAATTGTTGAACCAAATAGTGTAACATTAAACTCTGTTAAATTCGTTGTTGTAGGTGTTTGGGAAGCAGAAGCATTTTGAGGTTGAAATCCATTACTTACTTGTGCTTCAACATCTGTTAATTTGCGGGTCTGTTCAGCTGTTTGATTTAGTAAGTTTGTGCCTATTTCAATCATTACTGCAGTCTGGTTCTGCACTGCAGTTTGCTGGATCTCTACCATTTCTTTCTTCATACTGTCTTGGATGTAATTCTCAAGCTACATGGGAAAGGAAAGAAAGAAGATAGTTGCATTCTTTAGATGTTGGAAGAGGGGGTAGTACAGTAAGGCTGCTGGCTGCCTTGCTGAACAGATTTGTTCCTTGTCCTTGTCTGTTACGCGTTTATGTGAAGTTTCCCGATGTTAAGCTCTGTGAGAGGAAGGGCAAATGTGACAAGGAATGTGTGGCCACCCATTTCGAAAGGCAGGAGCAGAGATTTGCAGGAGGTAGGCAGAAGGCGCGGCAGGGAGAATGCTCGCGGGCACTTGGAAGCTTTTCTGCCTTAGTGCTCCCAGCATTGTAACCATCAGAGAAGCTTCACCAGCTCTGGCAGCGGTGGGAATTTTTTAGAAGACAAAAGCTTAGGAGTTTAGTCATCTTCCTGTATCTAGACAAGTATTTTCAAAAGCATTTTTCATCACATGACACTTATGTGCACAGTTTTATCAGAGATTTTCAAATAAAGACATGAAACAGTAGAAAAACCTATAAATACTTTTAATGCTTAATATTTAGGAATGCAAAAAACTGTTTTAAATTCTTGATTCTGAAGTAATTTCTGTGTCTAAACTAATAAGGCTTTTTTTGGTTGTCATTTTATAACAGAGTACACTTTTCAAGGAAAGCAAGGAGAAAATTCAAGTAACCTTTCATGAAATCTTTCTTTCCATATGTCTGGATTATCCAAAAGTAGTCTGTTTTTTCTCCATGCTCCTTTAATATAATTTTCTCCATAACTTTGCAAATGTTTTATATTTCTTTCATGCGTCGTTGCTTATGTTTAAACTCTTAAAAATCCAAGAATCCAGTTTCTTTTTTTCATTAACTGGGCAAATTTCTAGAATCAGACTTCTACTTCACTCCAACATTGTTCTAGCAAGAGAACCATAATCATTTTTAAGCTTCATGCTGTACCTACAAAGAGGATACTAGCTAATAACGAATAGGCAGTGTCATTAAGCATAACTTATAAAACATGACCAATTCCTAATCTAAGGACAATGGTAGAACAGGTTGATATTTTGATTTTTTAGAAATATTATTTTGATAATGCTATCTTCATATGAATAATGGCTTGTAGTGTGGAGGAGCTTTGAACATTATTTTATGGCTACTTTCCCTAACAGTAATGAAAAAGCTGCTTATGATTTAATATTCCATCAAACCACTGTTCAGATTTAGCCATTCTGCTTCTGACCAGCTAAAGATCAACTCGCAGATCTATCAGCTTGGAATGTTTCCCCCTTAAATATTACTTGAGCACGGACTGTTTTGGGGTTTTTTTCTTCTGACTTCACGGGTTTTTAAAACTGGCAAATGAAGAAAACAGGGTGTATTAGGAAGTTAAAACCTCTAAAACTGGAAGTATATTCTTAAAGTAAGCATTATTTCTTTCTGCCCACTGTGGCCAAACTTTCAAAGCAGTGTTTGTGTGTTCACTCCATGCTGCCCATGCAGCTGGTGAACTGCAATGCACAAAAGAGATTTCAGATCTGGCACAAGTTTTGACCCAGATCTACTGTACTGCTGCAGAAGTGTACTTTGCAGGTGTACCACAAGGATATAAAACTAGCCTTTAGACAGCCTGTAGATGCTCTTTGCATAATAGCCTTTTTGAATAGTAAAAGTAAGCATACAATCAACTGGGTTTTGGCATGATTACTGCACACGGGATCTTAAATCACCATCACACTATGGCAATCAGAGTTGTTCCCTATTCACAGGATTGGTTCTTAGCTGTTACCTTTTGCTCCTGGATACTCCTCATTTTCAAAAGCTTCCCCACCCAGAGACAAATCTAATTTGACCAAATATTTTGGATTTTTTGTAAAACTTTGGTGACGTCTTTTAGGTTAGGTGCTTCTTTTTTTCTGAACTAAGATCAGTGGGTTTTAATTGTGTAGTAATGGTAAGACATCTTTGGTCCTTGGTGATTAGGCTATCAGGTGTCAGAGTGTAGTGATAATTTGATTTAAAAAGCAGTGCATGATGGTATTTAGTGCACCATAGTCCAAGGAGATGTGCAAAATTCTGAAGGCTTTTATATAGATAAAAGTAAGTAATTTTTCACTAAAGTTAGATGCTGCTCCATGGAGACCGAGAACAACAATCAGTATGTGTCCCTCTGAAAAGGCTAGACATCTGGGGTTTAAACAATTTATATGAGTCCAAATTAACTTTAGCAACTGAAGCTCAAGAACTGGACATCATTATAGACAACTTGGAAAAGACCTTTGCTCAAATGCACTTCTGTTAAAAGAAAATTCAGAGAGATCTCCAGAATGCATTTTATTTGCCTACCACAGTCAAGTATTGTATTATATTGTATTATATTGATAAAGATTAAGGATATGGCCTCGCCTGGCAGATGGGAATGCACAGACGCAGTTAGAAGGGATGTTGGGGAAAAAAGAAAAGAACATACAGAGAAAAAAAGGAGTGAGATATCTCAGGTATCAGAGAGTTATCTGAGAAAGCATTGAAAATACTGCGTCTTCTTTAATTTAGAAAAAAGGCCCACAAAAAACAAGAAAGAAGGCAATAAATAGATGAACAAAGAAAGACCGATCAAGACCTTTGATTCTTTCATGAAATACTTGTGGATATTAAACCTCATTCTTCAAGGTTGGTTTTTTGTTCACTAGGGAGAGATGAGAATGAGCAAAGTCATCTCTGCAAACAGGATTACAGAACTGCATGACTTCTTTGAAAATGTTATCACTGAGTTATTCCAAAACACACTACTAGAAAATGAGTTAACTCTGGGCTTAAAGGTAAGGTAAACATTTTACGGTAGGCTTAGGCAATTGCTCAGTTAAAACACACAGATGTAAGGTTGCTCTGATTACAGTACGCAAAACCTGTGATTACAATTTAAGACATCTGGTGGTTCTGGTTGCCAGACTTTTATACCCCCATCACTGTGCTTGCAACCTTAGAAAGCAGTTTTGTTTGGACACACAGATCTGTATTTTCATAATTTATCTTATTACAATATCTGTAAGTAGAAGACTATCTCCAAGTATCTAACCTCTTTCAAATAATATCTCACTCGTGATGTATTCTAAATCACTGTAGTATTCTCTTGACTCCAGCTTAACAGTTTGTCTTCACGTCTGTTTTTCAACTTTAAAATATTAAATAAGTAACTTAGGGAATATGGTATTTGTGCTTACTTGAAAGCGTGAAATTTAAATATCAAAAGGGATTTATTTTAAGATTTAAAGCCAGTTTCATGATCTGGGTCAATTACTCTACTTTAGAGCAACATGAAGCATCAACATGGTATTGACCTATTAAGTAGCTTTGGAGCTTCTTGTGGGTTTTTTTCCCTAAAAACCCTACAAAGCATGATTACATAAACCCCTCCTGTTCTTTCATATTCAGGAATACCCTCCCACTTTTGTGCATTCTCTGCATGTACACATCATAAAAGCTCTTTTCCTGACCAGAGCCAAGATACGCATTCATCCCTCCTTGCTTATATCCCCCTCTCTCTTCATCATACAATGCAAAACTGTACAAAGTAGGACTTCTTACAACTACATTTCCTCATTTTTTTTAGTGGTGGGTGCTTACTTTAATCTTTCTTCAAAGACGAATAAAAGAATTACTTTCTTCCAAAATGCCGACGGTCTCCCCCTGACCTTAGCAAGAGCAGAACATGTTCCCATTGCCCACTCCCGGGAAGCGAGGCCCTTGGGTTTCCCTGAGAGGGAGGTGGAGGACGTTTTTCAATGCAGGCTGCAGTTAAGGCAGCCAAGGCTGAGCTTGATCGACAACACTGAGGATTAGCAGCCATTTTGCAAGACTGCAGTTCTTTGTGGCACGCTTCTTTGTGTGCTATTCACCAGCTCCTGCCAAGGAGCCTCCTTCCTTTATAAGCAGCAGCACACTCAGAGATTTTGAAGGGGAGAGAACAGCTTGGGTCATTTACCAGAGGGAAGGGCACAGGAATTAGACGCTTCAGTCACCATCCATGGGTCCGGAAGCTTGGCAGTTTGGTTTGAACAGCATGTCCAATATTTTGCTCAAATTTGGAAAGTGCAGCAGAGATTATCTGCCAGGTTTCTCCTTTGCCACATGGCTAGTTATGGGAAGATAATTCTTAATCTCTTTTCATTCAATTAATAGCTGGAGTATAAGACTTAAGTGCTAACCTTCATTACATGATGGTTATTTTGGACAAAGTAATTTTCAAAACCTCATAGCTGACTATTAGTGACACATCTCTTTTGAGAGAGTAAGTCAATCAATGAATCCCATCTTAAGACAACTGCAGAGAGGCCAAGATTTATTAATACCTTCAGATCTGAAAGCAGGAATACTCAGTTGGTAGCATTTCAGTGATTCTTCGTGGGATTTTTTCATGAAACATGCTATTTTTTGTGTAAGACCTTGGCTGGCATGTATTCTTGAAGAAAGAAAATATAAAAATGTAAGCACAGATGGGAAAAAGCATGTCTCTTAAAGTATGCTTAAATTGGAAAAACAGCTGGGAAAATCGAAAAAAATAATTTCACAGTTAAGGTTTGTAATATAGTTATGGTGATGTTCTTTTAGAGAGACAAAATTCTCTAAGGTCATCATTTTGGAGTTGTCATGTTTTATTACCTCAAATCATGTAAAATCATAAAATTTGACAAAAATACTTTAGCTGAGCTGCCAAAAGAATGAGGACAGATCAATCATATTGGAGCACATTCCAAAACACTGCTTTCATAGCCAAGATTGCCTTTTTTTTAAGCAAGCTTTAAATTGGCAAGAAAGAAAAGACAACATGTAGAGTATGCGTTAAAAGCAATTTTTGTTTTCCAACCATTGGCAGAGATGGTACTGATCCTTTATGAAGGGCTGCCAATTCTTATTTAAAGGAATAGGCTTCCTGATTGCTATTGTAGAGTTTGTGTCCACAGAACAATTTTCCAAAGAATCAATAACTTATTTGTGCATTTTGTAGACACTTTAACTTACCATTTTTTTTCATTTAAAGTAATAAACGAGGTCTTGCTTTTGTTCTTTGTTGCCAAATGGTTAGTATATACTAATCAAACAGTCATGTTCCTGGCAGCATTTATACCAATATGAATACATACATCCTTTCTTTGCCAAATGCTACCCCATATCTGAAGATAATCTTTATTCTTACAATAAAACATCCATTCTGAAACTGTACCTGCTAGGAGAAATAGCAAAGAGGTCAAAGTTTATCTGCAGTCATATCTGTCCAGCCCTGTATATAGATCAGCAAGTTTCTTGCTTGAAAAATGTCATTAGCTCCAAAAACTTCAGCAACTGCTATGTGGGATACTCTGTATGAAGCTCAGCTGCATTTGGGTTGTTCGTTCCATCTAACAGCTGATCACAGGCCTAATGGAGAGGTCATATGCCTCCATGCCCCAGCCACGTGCGCCTGCTCCCTTCCTTGCACTGGCTCTCACACTTGTTGCTGGACTTCTGACTAAGCCTGGAGGCACTAACCTAGAAGAAAACAAGAGGCTATTTCCTCTCAAGTTTGTGGATTGTGGATTTCTCCTAGATGTCAAAACAGCTACAGTGATAACTGTGGCTGTTCATAGTGTAGAAAAGTTATTTTAAGAAGTAACGTGATTTAAAATAACATGCTAGAGTTTTAAATACAGATTTTTCCTAGTATTCTCCTAAGGATATCAGTGCATATGAGCGTCATTATCTTCCCCAGATTGCAGTGACAACTGATTGCTCTCCTGCCACTAATTTGAAGTTTAAGATCCTTCGTATTCTTGGCAGCGGCACCTGGTAAATATGGAATAATTTACCTAAAACTAGCTTTCCTCATATTTTCAAGGGAGAAAACCAAAGAATATGCATAAGGTTTCCATGAGAAACAGCTATTTCTATTCAGACCTTGATTGTCCTTAGTAATTCATTTACAAAATAATTCAAAATAACTTGCAGTAGTGTTGAACAGGTTGTATTGCAACACGTTTTGCATGCTTAGTCATCTAATGTAGTTACAGAGAAAATTGAAGGGATAATGACATGTCTGTAGTGGTTTTCCCCTAATTTTTGTTTTGAATTTACGAAAGTGGAGTAGATCCAGCAGAAAACCTAGCAACAGAAAATACAACATTAACAGCTTGGTGTTTCTTAAATGTGCACTGAAGCTACAGTGTTCGACATTATTAAGCTGTCAAAACCTTTCTGAGTTACTGTTCTTGCATCCCTACTAAAAATGTCCTGGGCTTTATTCCAAACTTATCTTTGTGAATTTAAACCAAAGGAACTTCATCAGCCCTTCCAGTACCTGTGGTCGTCATCCTGACTAGTTTATACACAAAAGCGAGCAAGATGGAAAATGAACTTAAGCATCCATAATCAATTTTGCTTAGTTCTAGTGACAGAGCAAAATAAGAAAAATGCTGATGACTCTCATCGGTTCTTTTTGTGAATACTTTTTCAGAGTACAGATGAGACCTTCCTACTTCTCATACTCTAGATGTCTTGAGTTACCTTTAATGCAGTAATGCTTGGTCTTAGTTGCCTTGCCCTTGTTTCAGAGTGGCAGTGTTCCTTGGATTGTGGCCCCATCTGGTTTCTTCAGGAGTCATCTGAAGTAGAATTCACCCCATAATTTGAAACATTTTTTTCGAACTGTGCCAATGTGCAACTGTGTCATTGTAGAAGGTCATCCATGTATGCCATGGAATCCTTAAATTTGTAATCCTTATATTTGTTACATTTTTGTATATAACAACAGAAAATACAGTTTTTTCAAAGACTATTTTAACAGACTTCCCTTTGAATTAAAATGCTGAATATGTAAACTGTTTATTGGTAGTGTAATTGAAATCTGCACACTAGGAGGGGTTTCTTGGGATAAGACTATCTTTTTGTATCGTACTGAACATGGACAACAGTGAAATGTAATGTAGTCTTCATAGAAAGAAGAAAACATTGTCACAGTTTCATCAGAGCAGTCCATATAGGCAATATGAAGTATTTTACCTACATATATATGCCACACATGCTGCTTAATATGAATGTATGTAATGAATGGAGCACCATATTGCCAGGCTCGCCATGTGTGCTTGTATTTGTGTTGTCACATCACTGCAACGTATTGGTGTTATGAAGACAAAATAATGTAAAAATTCCAATTTTGCAGACAGATTTGTTCTCTTTAAAATAGCTTTTCTTACTTGTTTTCACAGTCTATCAGCGTTGCTACTGCTCAAAGCTAGAATAAAAATGGAAGAATCACTATCCCTTCCAAGATCCATTTATCTTGACAGACCGAAAGAAACACATTTTTACGGGCACTGAATCAATCCCCATCAATCAGACCTTATGCTATTTTAAATCAGCTTTTAATAAAAAAAAAAAAGTATTTCTCTATGTTTTCTGAAAGTCAGTTATCAATTTTAGGAGCTTGTAACTTCTGGAAAAAATTAGTACACCACAGAGGAAAAAAGCAATCCTGTCTGGAAAAGAGACATTTAAAATTGCCTTTTTTTCGTCTTTCTTTTTTTTTTTTTTCCTTTTCCTGGGGCAGGAAATCCCAATGGACTATGTGTTATTTCTCAAGGGAGGGAAAAAAATCTTTTGGGAATGTATATGGGAATGCTTGAGATGTCTCTACGCTATTAGCTTCTTACATGCCCCATCGAACATGTCTGCCTGTCCAGACCTCCCGCTAGGATTTTTCTCTTATCTCGCTTTCCTGTCAGCAAACAAAAGGTGAAAGTAACAACATAAATGAATACTAGCTGAGTGTGAGCTGTGATTTATTGGAAAATATTCAAGCTAAAATTGTGTAATAAAATACTAAAGGTTTAAATACTAACTCTTAAAATAGTAAATACAGACTTTAAAGTAAATTATATGCAGGAGATGGTTCAGTTAATGACACTTGTGCACTAAATGAAAGCCTACCAACTTATTCTCATGTCTGATTACATTTCCTTTAGAGGAAGCTGTTTGTTATGCTTTTATAACATGCTTTTTTTTTACACTTCCTAGTAGAAGGAAAAAATTTGCCCATTCCTTGGCAATAACCTACTTGAATAAAACCCAAATATTTCATTAATATAACATGAAACGAAATGCATGAAATGCCTTCATTGTCTGCACAAGTATTTATGAAGAATGACTTTCACTCTGGGTTCTTGACTGGAAGTATCTGGTTCCTAATACTAAAAGGTATTACAGCATGATCATACTTTCTGCTGTATGTTTTGAACTAGCTACAAAAGTGACAGTGAAAATGACGACCTAGAAAAATCAAAAGAGTGCACAGGCAAAGGAAAGAGACTTTGAGAGCTGAAACTATCCCAAAGGCTGTCTTAGACTTGAGCGCCCACAATGCCAGACACTGAGCTTGCTTTGTATGTGTCATACCACGCTACCACTTCCCCAACTGCGCATGCGTTTTCACCTGGTTTGTCACTTGGAGGATGACATAGGTTCTTCATACTGTATATGATGCGTACACTTTATATGGTGCACAGATGTGCACTTTTTTAAGAGATGTAGATAAAAATTGCAAATGAAAAATATTCTTGGGATTTCAAAAAACAATTGTTATTAGAAACTAAATAGTAGCCTTGACAAATCTTTTAATAGTCTGGGCTTCTATTTAGGTAAGGTAATAATTTAAAAGCAAAATTTAACAACAGTATCTTCAGAATAAATGCAATTATATGGTGATTAACCATTCTCAATAAAAGTTAAGGATATTCATCAAGGCAGTAATCTAAGATTCTGAATCACCATTTTTTTTTCACCACAGCTAAGTGGTATTTCTCTTAGAAATCAGGGAAGGAATTCATAAAGTTCCCATTAGTCTAAAAATAAAGAATAAATAAATAAATAGTCTGAGTCATGAATGGCATTTTGCCGAAGTTCAGTAGCACTGAAGCCAGGAAGACAAGAAGCCAATGATGCTTCTGCCATTCACTGAAGTGGACATAAATATTCCTCATTATGTGCAAAAAGCCACCAACATTCAAAATTAGGATTTCTTATTTATGAACAGTATAAGAAATACTGCTAATTGATACTTGATTTTTAAATACTAGGTTATGGCATTGGGCTATAATTTCAAAAATTGAATATTCAAACTTTTTGGAGACAAGCCCACATGTATTCAGTCGTATTTTGTACTTGCATGCTACCATCAGTGAATCAGGACTTTACCAGACTGGTATAAAGATGAGAATCTGCCCTAAAAAGCCCACATTTGAATAAATACGTGCTAAGATCCCAGATCTCAAGTAATCCTTTCCTATTTGCATGGTTTTTTCCATCACAATGAGCAACAGGCAGCTGAAATAAAAACTGATGGTCGGGGTACTTAAGACATTTTTTGTGAAGGACATTGGCTATGTAGCCTTATGAACTTTACAAAATTTTTAGTGAATTCGTGTCTAGCACAGATTTTTCTTAATATAAAACCATTTATCTTTTTTCTCTCAACTTAAAATATCAAGTTAATTTTGCTATGAATTCCTCTTTCAACAGGACAGCCTATTTTACAGAATAGCTCATGATGTGCTGGAGCAAATTCCTCTTTTCAAAATACGTTATTGGGGAAGTGAAAAAGAGCTAGGCATTCACAGCTCATTCTCAGCATTGCTTTCTAGGGAAGCAGTCATCTTGCATTCCACTTCCAACCAGAAGGAAGAATGATTCGGAGTTCAAGGATCAAACTAGTTAGGAAGCTGTGGAACACAATTAGTCCCTTTTGTAAGCTATAAAACTGGGTGTCTCCTGCTTCAAAACTGTGTTCACAGAGCATCTTTCAGCATGAAAAATCATCAGAAATTTTTTTTTTTATGTCACAGATAAAGGAAACAAAGCATTTTGAGTAGTTCTTAAACTTTGCAACATGCTGGCTTCTAAATATAGTTTATGGAGCTTTTATAAGATTTTTTTTTTCTTGACGAAGAAGCCTCAGTGATGATGCTACCAAGAGAGAACCAGTCATTTGAGCTGAAGACCTGCCCATTTTTGAATGCTCAAGCCTCTGAGACAATGCACGTGTCAGCTGCTGATTTAAGTTTTGAAGGAATGAATTTCTCTACTAAGAACTCACGCACTGATTTTCCTGTACATTTGCAAAAAGAAAAAAAAAAGGGGGGGGTCATTTCCTTCCTTAAGTGCTGTGGTGCTTTTTTCAAGACATGCTGCATCTCTGTCTCCACTGTTTCCATTGCTAATGTGCTAGACGAACAGGGCAGATGGTGTGTCTGAAAAGCTGCTATATTTTCATCACCAGTCTGAAAATTCCTGGCTTGCCAGACCTGTCACAGAACTTCCCTGAGGTTTCAAAAACACTGGGCAGGGGAAACAGGACCCCAAAACCAAAATGGACTTGACTGTGACTACAGAAAGCACTATGTGCTGCCTTAAGTAAGGGAAGCTCAGGTGGTCACCTCTGCTTAGTTAAAAAACTGAGCATCTTGATACGTTCTTTTCTAATGCCACTTACTTATTTCCCTTTGCTGTTCCATTAGCACAGTTAAGAGCCTTTAAAGCAAAAGCTTCTGAGGAATTCTATGCTTGAAAGATAAAACAGGAAGCTACTGTATTAAGAGTGAACAAACACAAATATTTGGACATAAGATCAGCACATACAGGCAGCATATTGCAGAAACAAAATGCAGTGTGTGATGCAGAAAAAAAAAATATTTTAGATTATGTAATCCTGATAAAAAACAACTTTTTTTTGCATCAGTAGCTAGGATTATCCATCTAAAAGCAGGCAGTTTAGTTTGCTGGAACAGAACCAAGAAGAAAAGTCTTTCCATCCATTGCTTCCCAAAGTTCTTCTTTGTCCCTGGTGCCCCCCTGAGCACTCAGGCAGGGATGGAAAGTGATGGAAAGTCACCTCTCGAGCTGAGCTCCAGTCACTGCTCCTGAGAGCCTGAAGCCAGGCAGCTGCCAGTTGGTGCCCTTCTACAAAGACCAGAAACTGGAGCAAGATCCTCTCAAAACAAACGAAGCTATTGGCATTAACTATCACAGAAGAGGAGGAAATTTCAGCAAAAATGGCTGAGAACCAAAGCCAGGCACTATAGGATGGGTATTTTATGGGAGGAAACTGTCCCTGTCTGTCAAGATCTGATGTGATGGGCCAGTGAAGAGGGAGGCTTTTAAATGCACTTTAAAGAGACTCCCTGGGATACAAGACTCTGCTCTCAAGATGAGTAACCACATCTAGCATCGAAGAAAGTACAGTGTCATTGATACCGCATGCAGCTACCCAGAAAAAGAAGCTATCTGACTTAATACTCAGGAGAGCATGCATGTAGATGAGGGTTACAAAGAAATTTAACAATGAGAACAAAAGAATCCAGAACTGAGAATCCTGAATGACAAGGGACGTAGAGAAAAGAGAGTTCAGACTGGACAGCCAGGAAGCTGAATGGTCTTAACACAGGCAAAGAAGGGGAGGGGAAAAAAAAAAAAAGGAACTGAATCTGTGTGAGCAGAATTTTAAAAATGGATGTGTCAGGGATAGGAATTCTTAAAGGCAATGAGCTGCAAAAGGGGGCTGGAAAACTGATCTTAAAGCTGGCCGAGGGAAGAACTGTCTGGTTGGCTTGAGGGTTAAAAAACATTGTGAAATTGGAAGGAAATTCACTGAGGAGAATAGTGAGTGCGAAGGACTTGACTGGATGAGACTCTTGGGAAATGTTATTCCACATGGACTTGAGAGGGACAAGAAAAGGAAAATGTGTATTTCCTTGTGATTAAAATTATCGCTTTGTTTTCTATTCCAATAGCATCCTTACTCATTAGAGGCAGTCCACATGAAGCAAGCCTTAAAGCATATGTCTTGGTTTACTGTTTTATTCCACTACCAACTTCAAATAGTTTAAAAAACAAAAGTTTCATCTTTTGAGTTAAGTGAGGTTTTTAGATACATCAGATGAAATCTCAGTTTCACTAAAAAGTCAGTGGGAATTTTTCTGCTTGCCTAGAGCGGAGTGGAGCTAGGTTTTTGTATGCTGTCCTCAGAGCCTTTTTAAAATAATAAAGTTTACCATAACAAAGAAGCTGAACTCAGGACATGGTTAAGTTTTCTCTAGATGAAAGTCAAATAAACTTACACGACAGGGGAAAAAGATAGGGTATTACTAACTATATTTAAACTTTCTTCTGTAGCTGGTGAACTGTAGTCATCAGAATCCTTGCTTGTACATGGCAAGATTTCAGCAGGGTCAGACTGTTCTTATTTGTTGCAGTTTATACTCTTTCTAAGGGTTAGGTTATTAGTCTTGGGGTTCACCTTCTAGTTATTTGAATTTTGTTTCATCACGTCAGAGTAGTTTTCAGAAAACATTCCCAGTATGGCTCCAGTAGCAATTACAACAGGGTTTTTTAATTTACTGTTATTTTATACGCAATCATTATATCTGACAGAAAAATCTGGCATCAGAATGGAAGTTTGACATAAGCAAAAAACACAGGGATAGTTAATATGGTCAAAGTTCAGACCTCACGCAAGGAAGTTTGGTTTATTTAACTCAATTCCTTAGAAGCAGAAAAATACAAGATTTTGTCTGGTTTTACTCATTCACTTAAGCTGTCTTTTGCCTACTTTATCCATATTTTTAAAGTTGTATTTAAAAAACGGAAGTCGGTGTTCCCTTTGAACAGCTGAATTACCCTGTTTATAGAAAATCTTTCTGAAAAGCATAGCAAAAACATGGAAACTTAATTGTTTCATTAAGTCTTCACCAGGGAATTTTCTTGAATATTGAACATCTGAATGGACAGGATATCTGTTAATGCAATAGGAAAGTATGGCAGGCGTGTTTTCCATTGCTACATATATTTCAGTCTTGATGTGCAGCTTTTTTGATGTTTGAATGTTGACTTTCTGCACAGCTGAGATCGTCAGTTGACAGCTAATGCCATGGAAAAAGGAGGCGACTGCTTCTTGACCGACTGGCACACTCTCCTTAAAGGGCTGGTTTATATTTCACTTCGGAACTGGGCTGGTTTATATTTCACTTTGGAACTGTGGGTTTGAACCTTGCGCGTAGTTACACCTTGCAAAAAGAAAACTGTTGTACAGAATGTTATGTTGTAGTTCAAAGGAAAGGATCTAAAGGAAGTGTGCAGTGTCTTAGTATGATCTCTGCAAGTTTTTTCAAGGAAAATAAAATTATTTTGGGGGGCCAGCTATCACAATTAAACCTCTCGGCCTCCTCATATACGTCAGTGTAAGACTATAAATCACGTCGTACGATGACAGGCAGGCCTCCGCTACACTGATGTCCTGTCCTATGTAGGGGAGCTGCTGGTGGGGTAAGGGCTATGGCTATTGCCCAGGAAATGTCCTTTCCACTGAGCTGGGTGTCTCCCTATTCCCACACCCTGACAGAATGGAACAAAAGAGGCTTTTTCCTTCCAGGATCACCCACGTCAGGTGCAGGCCTGACCCAAAAAGCAAGCATAGCGATGAAGCTGATATCGTGAGTACATGAGGTGAATGACTCTTAATGCTTGCAGCGTGAGAATGAACAGGTCTGAAAAGCTGTTGTTTGGACAGGGCTTAACACACTGCTCAGCCATTTTTATACTAGAGATCTGAAGAAGATCCTACCGTTTTTAAATCGGTACAATTTTTCTTTCTCCAAAGATGAGAACTTCTAGCTTTTCTCCCTGTCAAAAAGTTCTAAGTGGAGTGATAATTACAGATCAAACATTTGCCGAGTGTGTTTTGTTTTGACAAACACTACACTCAAAGACCATACTAAAACATTGCTTCTGAAGTAGCTCAAATGATGACATTTGTGTGATTGATTATGCTGTACCACACTAGAATGCTCTAATGTGCTAGTTTTGACTTTATACTGAATTACTCTGGTCCTCGTGTATGCTTTAGCACAGCTTTTGAAATGCACATAGCTATTTTCAATTTCTTTATAACTACAGTATTAAATGGTACTACAGAGTCTAAAACATTGAATGCCTCTTACAGAATTACAGTTGTTAACATTGCTGTAATGTATCAAGCTAGGCTTCTTTTCCCCCCTTCTGGAAACTTCAGTAATAAGATGTCGTAGCTAGCTATTGAATAAAATAGTCTGTTAAGCTCTCAGCTGTGTTACCACAACACCCTGATTTTAATCCCTGACCAAAATCAGTGATAGAAAGTTGGTATATGTTGTCCCCAGAGGGTAAAGGAACCCTATACAGTTTCCTTTTTTTTAAGCTCAGTCACGATGCTTGAGACCCGAATACAAACACAAAACTGAAAAGATAATTTTTTTCTTACAGCGTTAAAGGGAGTTTGAGCAAAGTTAGGACACTATATGCCACTTGGGTTTACCAGGAATCTCTAGAGACAGCTGAGTTGGAAAGAAAGTTGCTGTCATCTAAGAATTCTGAAGTATTCGCTCATCTAGAGAGGGAAATGTTTCACTCCTTACAGCTTCTGTGAATAATGTAACTCTGTGAAGAATACGATTTCCATCCATACTTTTACTAACAGAGGGAGAAGTCAATGAAGAGAAGGCTGCATATTCTATCAGCCTTCTCTTTTTAGCAGTAAGACCTTGTAATGACCTTAGTAGGCTCCTGGAAGATCATTAGATAAACTGATAAAGCTTCGTATAGGCAGTATAAAGACAGGAGCAAAGTTCCTATAGCTTCCCTCTCTTTGTCCAGACTAAGCCATAATGTGCTGGAAGTTGGAATGAAAACAGACAGCTATCTCCTAGTCATACAAATTGCAGGATACATTTGCTGAGCTTTGTAAACAACATTTAATTTTAGGGTTAACCTGTTCCACGAACAGATAAAAACTAATAGGATTTTCAGTAAGTATTTGGAATGTAGTAAGCATTAAAAAAAATAGGCACTTAAGGAGTAGTAATGTATTTTCCTAGGCAGCCTGAAAACTGACACAGTGAGTGTTTGCAGAACTATTTAGGTGTGGGATTTTTCTTTATACAAAACACTGATCTGGATTTTGTAACTTTAAGAATTCTTTAACATTTCCTATGAGCTTACTTACTTGGAATAGACATCAGGTTCACCAAACAGTATTTCATTTATTCTCATTAGAGAATACATACAATTCTTTTTTCCTCTGCCCCATTTCCTAGAGATATGTCTGTTAAAGGAAATGAAATTAAATGATCACAGGATTTCCAGTTGTAAAGCACTTTTTCACTTTTTTTTTTTGTGTGTGTGAGGTTATTTGGCATTTTTTGTTCCACTGTGGAATGTGCCATATCTGTAAGGCATTTGAGTATTAAATTACTATGCCACACCTTTTTTTCTCCCCCAGATGCTCAGCCCTATGACATTATTTGATGTCCCTAGTATGTTTCTCACCTGTAATTTGTATTTGGTTAGTCCGAGAAATTCAAGAATAAAATGGCAGATAAAATTATCTGGTCTTATTTCTGAAACTTCTTACTCAGTGCCACAAAAACTCTCCTTTTCTTGAATGTTATATTGATATTTATGGTCCACTGACAAATTATTTTCTCGGTGGTTTAGCTGTTACTATCAGAGAGAGATTTCCTACGGTGCATTTGGACTGCCAACATGTCTTCTATGTGTGACATCCTTGTTTCATATACCAGTACATACATGGAATATATTTTATTCAAGAGTCATCTTCTCCCCTCTTCCCTTCTGCTGTCCGTACAGGTATCCTTAAGGCTTCTATCAGTATCTTACAGCTAACTAGATGCCAGAACCCTTTTTCTCTGAGGTATAACTTGCATCTACTGTTCCAGGAAGAAATTTTTTACAATACCAGTGGTGAGGCACTGTAAGAGGTTGCCCGGAGAAGCTGTGACTGCCCCCTCCCTGGCAGTGTTCAAGGCCAGGCTGGATGGGGCTTTGAGCAACCTGCTCTGGTGGAAGGTGTCCCTGCCCATGGCAAGGGGGTTGGAACGAGGTGATCTTTGAACGTCACTTCCAACTCAAACCATTCTGTGATCCTATGATTCTGTCAGTGTGGGAATGGGAAGACACCAAACTCTTTGGAAAGGCCATCAGTGTCGGTTTGACTTTTGCACCTAAGCTGTTTTAACAAGTGGGAAGCATAATGTTTATCTATATATTCATATCATATTTGTAGCCTAGTCCACATTTCTACTTTCTACCTATTGTCCCTCGATTCTGAGGCTTACAAACTTCAGCACCAAAGTAGTACGCCAGGATGAGGGCCAGGCAGCATGCTAGCTTTTGCAATGTCTTCAGCAATGCTGATAGATCTGCCTCTTCAAGGAGGATTTATTTTTGAGTTTTCCATTCCTCTATTCCTCTCTCTTCCACACTGAACAGACAGACTGAACTTACTCTAGGGAGCTAATTAAGACAGACTGAGTCATCTGACAAAACTCTGGGTTTGCTAAGCTCCAGAGAAGAATCCAACTGCGGCACCTCTCTGTTGCAGACCCTAATCTAAGGTCTGAGATTATGTCTTCTAAGTCAGTTGGCAGCATTTTACATGTCTAGCCCTGCAATAATGGTAATCATGGAGGAAGACAGTCTTATGTTGCCCCCATCCTGGCTTTCAGCCAAAGCTATGTGAAATCTCATGAAATAACAGATGCAACAGGAGTTTCTTGCATTAAAGTATGTAAAAGGTTGTTAAATAAATAGTGGTTTACTAAGCTGCCTTGGTTTACTGCAAGAAGTATGGTAAATCAAATACTGTATAATGTGGCATGTTTTCAAAAATACAAATACTGTAGTATGAAAAGGACAGTATAATACAGTCACTGAAGATACCACGTGTCATATTTTGAAGGTTAGAAATGGGTATCTGTACCTTCTGGGCAAAATTCTGTTCTAAGCAATACATATGTGACAGCTTGTGATCAGGAATCAAGCAAATGATATCTGTTGTCTCTCTTGGTAAATTATGGGAGATGCACGTTATTGAATTTGTTCATAATTAACAACAAAAAAGGAGCAGTAACAAGATAATTGTCTGTGTAAGAAACATCATTCTGAACCTCAGTCTCTCTCAGCAGAAGTTTCTAAGATATTCTAAAGGTTATGCTGTTAAGTTTTGTATGTAAAGTGGCTATGCAAACAGAAAAGACTGGAAACTGTCAACTCAAGCATCTCCAGGCTCATTTCCTATACGTGCACTTGAAGAAAGAGAAAAAAGAAGGAAAAAAACCCACTTGAGGTCAATAATTAATGGAGAAAGTCTCCCAATTTGCTGTTTGGACCAGTCAAAGATGATAAGTTTTTTATCATATTAATAACAAACAAAGCACATGAAAATACATCCTGAGTGCTAGGAAGAGACTGGTTCAGTAAAACAAGCCTCTATTAATCACATTTTTTACTGATAAGATCTTGAAGGAGGTGAGCTCTCAACTTCAATTTTGTCTTGTAGATCTGTACAAGAAAATCGCTAGTCCTCTTTCTTGATTTTGTACAATTTCATACCTGTATCACCAACTTGGCATTTTCCCACAAACAGATGCAGAAACAGTCTTTACAACATAGTTTTCAAACACATGCAAAACCGTCATTTCAAATTCTGTCAGAGAAATTCACCTACAGGAGATGTAACAATAGACTGCGTAGCCAGATTGTTTAAAGTAGCGTGGAAGCTTTATCCGATAACACATACTAATCTGAAAGTAAAAAAGCATTTTCTTTTGGGTCCTGCCAGTACTCTTTTGCTTAGCAAATACATAGTTGATAGACAGAAACAAGCACTTTTCACAGTAAGTGAAAACAGATGCATTACTTAAGAAAGGAATGCAGCTCTTGATTCAGTCAGAATCATCTCTTGCGTACTTCAGAATCCAACACTGTACAATATATATGTCCTTGTTCATTGTGTGCAGATGTTCTGGAATGATGGCATGTCAGAATATTTTTTCGTATTTGAGATAGGAAGTTCAGTACGACAATAATTAAAACCTTCCATTGGTAATTACTGATTACAAATTATAGCGTTCATTCCCATGCATCTTAAAACACCTGAATTTGTTGTGCTTGGAGAAGAAATACATTTCAAATTGACAAAGGGTTTTTAGCTTCCAGGATAATATGGCAAGGAAAAACGAATCTCCGTTCAGAGTATCCAAAGATACTGCATCTCTATCAGCAAAGTGTCCCCCTCCCAGTCTGCTGGGATGGTTCAAGATGAAGTTCTGGCTTAAATGTTGACTCCTGGCACAGACATTTTATTTTCTAGTCTTTTGATTTTCTGATAAACTACAAGTAAATTACCTATATTCCATATGCTATAATTAATTTGATCATACGTTGTTCTCAAATGTTTGTAACAGGAAAGACTAAGAAAGTATGACCCATTCCTTTTACACTGTTCCTTTGAACAGACTCGTATCTCCTGAGTCATAAGATGTAGTTAATGCACTGAGAAGTAAATTCAAGTCAGCATTGAGTTATTTCAATGTAATACCTGGAAAAAAAATGCAGTTCCTTGAGTAGAAATGCTGTGAACCAAATGGTAAAGCTGCTATTAATTCAGACAGAGATTTGTTTAACTGTGGAGTTTATGGGAACTGCCTGTCTTCTAGGAATATCTGAAATCCTGATGTTGTTTTTATATTAAAAAAAAATCTCAAGTATAATAGCCAACTTATATACATTTAAAATTTCCAGTCTAGTATCTCAGCTGTATACCAATCTGCTATCCTCTCAAATTATGTGAACACCTTATTATTGAGAGATTTGTTCTCCCTGCCCACATGCCCATTAAAAAAATAAATCTTACACTTCAGTACACAAATTGATGCCAAGGTAGCGAAAGTCAAAGAAGAAAGTTCATTTCGGGTATATTATTGCACAGTTGATCTAAGGTTTTGGCCTTTGCTCTACAGCATCGGTTACCGGCTTGCTGCTAACACTGGATTAGGCAGCATAGGGCTTTGTTCTAATATGTCATCTGAATGCTTAAACATAATCTACTTTTGAAAAGGCATTCCAGTTTTATGTGTGGTACATATAGTAGCGGCACAAGGCATTAATACAGTCAGACCAAAAAAAAAATGTGTTTTCGTGAAGCAGCAATTTGTAGCAATTGTAGAACAAAGTCGTCTTCTCCCTGTGCAGGAGCAGGTCAGAAAAGAACCTGGACCTACGTAACTCGTTTTCTTCCCATTGTGTTTGGCCATTAACCAGACGAAGCACACGCTTCCCATGCTGTTCCATTCATACAGCCCAGCGTTCATTCAGAAACAGAATGTTTCCTTTAGTTGATGAATTAAAGGCAGGAGGGGGAGAGGAGTGTAAAAACATTTTGAGATGTGCAGTACCTCAGGAACAACCTTTGAAGGTTAATTCACACTAAAAGCTTGTAACATATTTTTTTCACAGAACTTCAAAATAAGGTGCTGCCTCTTAAATGAGCAACAGTAACTTTTTAAAACTTTTTTAAAAAGCAAACCTCGTGCAGTTTTTTGTGCAATTGCTAAGAAGTTAATGTTGGGTTATTTTTTAAAACCAATCTTGGATTACACTTTCAATACGATATAAAAACTAAGTGAACAACGTTTTTTGCCCTGCCTTGACTAATCTAGCATTGTATTTTGGCAAGCTGAAATATAGAACTAGGATTGTGTACTAGTGACCTTAAAAAAAAACAGCAAGTAAATTCTGTAAGCAGATTAAAGTTTATTGTTTGCTTTTCATCTTCACTTGCAGCCCAGGTGTCTCTAGCAAAGCCAATCTGAGGAAAAGCTACTTTTGTTGGAGTCTCTTTGTGAACAAAACAGATGACATAAAGAGCAGGTGTTAAAATAGTGAAAAAGGCAAACAGCAGTTATTTTACAGGATGTTTAGCTGTGAAACGGCTGGAAAAAAAAAATCAGGCTACTCTAAAGCATCTTATTTGGAAATCTTTGCTCAAACAGAAGAAACATTTCTCTGTCTTGTAAAACAGAATCTGCCTTTTGATCCCCCAAAGAATGGGTTAGATACACTTACCCTATTCCTCTTGTAACTGATTTCCCAGGGACTGGCAGGAAAAAGCATAGTTTTTACTAAATAAGGATGCTGGAATTTGCTTACTGGTTTCTTTTCACCTGATGCCACTTACGATACTGTGTTTGCCTACTTAAGTGGCATTTAGCACTGGAGTCTTGTATGCGATTTTATTACTGATGTTAGGAAATTGCTCAGCAGCTGGGTAGATCAGACTGTTTTACTGTGTGTGTTTTTCAAATTGCACTGCACAGCTGTTAATGTTGGTCTTAACATTACAATAGCAAGCATTGTAAATTAATAACTAGAAAGGTAAGTAAGTATGTGGAGGGAAGTATGTTTGCCTGTGAGATTAAAAAAACAAAAGCTAATGAACTGACATCATTTGGGTGTCTAAATTAAGCATCCTAAACCCATAAAGACAGATTTAGAGTCCCACATTGCAGCGTTCAAGTGTATGCATGGTGGATTTAAGCTTCAAGGTTCACTTGCAGGTAGATGAAAATATTCTGCTTTGAAGTGTAACTTCTGTTTCTTAGACACACAAATTCACCAGCAGGTTTCTTTGGTGATGGTTGTAACTGGTGAAGGAAGCAAACCCTAATGCAAAATTATTTTATAGTCGTGGAAGCAGTGGCTGCTTACTGTAGAGAATTGTAAATTCTCTCCATTCTCAACAAATATTTCTTTCTTTATGAAAAAACCCTTATGACATCACTGGAACACTTCTTTAGAGATACTATGTCAACCGCTCAGATAAGTCCTCAAAATATTTATTGCTTAGAAGATAGGCATCTTGGTACGAAACACAAACACTCGTAAATTTACTATGCAATTGCAACTATGCTATCACACTTTTTCAGGTCACAGTGAAATAAAGGTTTATTAAATCAAAATCTATTGAACTGTATAGCATTTAGAATCAAATGAGTTTCTATAAAAATGTGGAATAGTGATCAGGTTTATTCTCCAATAATGCTAAGAATATATACTGTATACATTTTTTTTCTGCTGTTTCAGGTATGATTTTACAAATGTTGCCACTTTGGCAATAAACATGTAATTTTCCCTTAGCTGCAATGGACTGGCATTAAAGGAAGCTGTGTGGCATCTGCAACACCTTTCCCCAGGACATTTTTCCCTTTAATATTGTGTATTTGAGTGGAAACGTTACAGGATGCAAAGGATATCCGCTAATGAACTTTCCTGAAATTCTGTCACTTCACTGGGCTAATTTCACCACCAGTCAGACGTGCGGAATTACAGTTCTTTATCAGCGGGGCTTCACGTCCTAATTTCTGCACACAGGCTTTGAAACCACGTTTCAAACAACATTTTTCAAGCATGCCTGGGATGAAGGTACATTCCGTATTCTTTAGACGGGGATAAAACAGCCCTTGTCAGCTGATTATGAATTAGCGGCTGGAGTTTCCGACAGGCTCGCAGCCCGCCCGCGGCTGTAACCACGATCTGCCCGAGCAGCTCGGACCTCTGGGCAAACGTCCGAGCGGGAGCTCCGCAGCACGGCACGGTTCCCTGTCCCAGCCACTCAAAGCACATCTTCAGGCTCCGGCGCAACTCTTTTTTGATTGAAAGGCAATTCAGAAGTTTAGTTTAGACAATGCGTTTTGGGGGGAATTGAGAGAATGCCAGAAGGAAAGAAAACAAACAAAAAAAAACCCAAAACACGACGAAATAGAATCATGGAATCATAGGTTGGGAAGGACCTGTAAGGCCGTGGAGTCCAACCATCCACCCACCACCACTACGCCTGCTAAACCGTGCCCTGAAGTGCCACCTCCGCGCGTTTTTTGACCGCCTCCGGGGATGGTGACTCCGCCACCTCCCCGGGCACCCGGCAGCAGGTGGCGGGAGGCCGCGGGCGAGCCTCCCGGCGCAGAGGCCCTTACCTTCATGAGCCACTGCGTGTTGTTCTCCATCACGCTCTCCAGCAGCCGCAGCCTCCGCACGGAGCCGTCGTGGTCGGCGGGCGCGTCCCTCTGCACGCCGTCGGGCGCGCGCGCCGCCGCCGCCGGCCGGCAGCCGTCCGCCTCGGGCAGCAGGAAGGTGTAGCTGCAGGCGCCGTGCTGCACCCGGTACTGCCGCCCGCCCGCCGCCTCCGCGCCCTCGCCCGGGGAGCCGCCGCCCGCCGCCAGCAGCGCGCCGCAGCCCAGGAGGAAGCAGACGGCCGGCCGCATCTTAACGCCGGCGGCCGCCCGGCCAGCCGAGAGCGGGGCCGCGGGAGCGCGGAACTAGCTGCCCTGCGCCCAGGCCGGGCGCCCCGCTGCCATGTGCCGCCGGGCCGAGGGCCGCGCCGCTCCGCCGTCCCGACGGCAGACGTACCGCTGCCTCCTCCTCCTCCTCCTCCCCGCCGCCGTGCCCCGAGCTGTCAGACGCGGGAAGCAACAGCGGTCCCCTGCCTGTCTGTCTGCCTGCCTGCCCGCCGCGCTGCTTCCTCCTCCTCCGCGCCCGCCTCAGCACCTCCCGGCCCTGGTACCCGCGCCGCCCGCGCTCCTTCCCTTATATGATAAGTTGGTCGGAGCGGGCAGGCACGCGGAGCGGGGCCGCCCCTCCCTCCCGCCCGCGCCACAGCCCGCCCGCGCCGGGGGGGGGGGGGGGAGGGGGCGAGGGGAAGCCCCGGGGAGGAGCCGGCAGCGGCGCGAGCCCCGCGGGTCCGCGCGGCGCGGCGCCGGGTGAGGCTTCTCCCAGACGGGGCAGCCGGTGCCGGCGGCGATCAGCTGCGGACACGGAGCTCCTCGGCTCCTCCGTTCTCCTGACAGGATCTTGGTTGGTCTGGGTTTTTTTTTTTGTTTCTGAAGTGTGCGGAGCCGAGATGTCACTTCGCTTGTGTTTGGCGCCTGGCGTAATGTCGGAGAAAGACGCTGTCCCCAGCGCGCAGCAGCAGGCCTGGGCACGTCCTCGCAGAGAGAACAAGAGAGGGGTTTTCATTAAAAGTTTTCAGCTGAGCAGACCTTGTGCGCTTCTCTGAGGCGAACACTTGTCTGTAGGCGCGTCCTTCCAGAGCTAGAGAGCTTCCAAGCTTTCCTTTCTTTAACGCTTTTTTTTTGGTCAGTGTGCAATGTTGAACTTGGGAAGCGCTGGCGTTCGGCAGGGTTACGAGTCCCGCATCAGCTGGGCCAGGCCGGGAGCAGCGACCCGGCGGCAGCGGGGCAGGCACCGGGCTGCACGGCCGCTGCCCCGCCGGCTGCCGCTGGCCCAGCTCCGTGCCCACCCGAAAGGTGAGGGAAACGCTAACACAGCCAGCAGTGGGAATGTACGCGTAGGAGTGAAAAGGAGCTTCCCCCTACTTCCCACTCCCATCTTCCCTGCGATCATCAGCGAGCTTCAAAAAGCGGAAAATTACTGACCGAACCCGGGGAAAGAGTTGATTCCGCTAAAACATTGGGAAAAGTTTTCTCCTCTGTTTTAGAAAATGTCTTCTTGAAACCAGCGCAGTAGGATCCTGGCTTCTGAAGACAAACTGCCTGGGAGTTTTGCTAGGTCTGGATCTGGAAGCTATAGATTCTTCTTAATTAAAATAAACAAAGGGAATGCCGAGCTAGTCAAACTAACATGAATTACTGACCAAAGTTTCTCCTACACGAGGAAAATCCCAGCGTGCCTCGGGATCTCTGTGGACAGACTTCCTTGCACAACTTGCTGTATTTCATGTAGCGTATTAATGTGGCTTTTACTTTTTAAAACATGGAACTCGTGTTCAGGGGTTGTCAAAAATAGTTAGCTAAAATGCATGCCTTACGTTGTTAGAAGCTGTTGGCATTTCTTTACATAATACATAGATACCTCTGGAAAGGAACATCTCTAGAATTCAATTCTGGAGACTTCCAGAAAGGCTCAAGTTATACTTGGACTGTGACCTGTGGAACCAGTTTGTCGGATTTTCTTCCTGCAGTGTGTCCCTCTGTCATCGTTCATCCTTCTAGCCAGAGGAAATGGAGGAATATGTTTGGAACTTGGGATGCAGTCAAGATTATTTTCTACAAAATGTACATATTTGGGGGTCTTGGCATATAAATTATGCATTCTCCATTCCTCCAACTTTGTATTGCAATAGCAAACCAAATTAACGGGACAGCAACTGCATTGTTAATGACGTTTCAAAAGCTTTCTCCATAGTGATTTCTGCTTTTCAATATAGTGAAGTCTTTGAGAGAATGCTTAATTCCATGTGAACAGCAGACTTTTGCAAGGTAGTTAAGAGACCTACTATTACGCAATGAGGACAGCTGTAGGATTAGATTTATACACTAGACTGTGTGAAGCATTTGTAGGTATCTAACTGGACATTCAAATTCAGTATTTTCTTTTATTTGAATATTTTTTAATTAACTTTCTAAGTTCAATGAGAATTTCCAATTGTGGCTTGTGCTTGTCCTTAAATTGGTCCACTCCCAGCTTTCTTTTCCTCTCACAGCTAGCTCAAAGAATATAGGGCCCTCAATAGAGTAGTGCTGAAACTACGAGTGCTCCAGCTCTGAAAGCATCTGTCTCCTAGATTTTTGAGGAACTGGAAGATAATCTTCAGTTTTTCTGATTATATTTTCATGCATTTTTTTAATCTCTTAGTTAGACATTAAATGGAGAGACTGACCAGTGTAGTCTTTCAGGGGTTTTGCTTTTAATTATTCGACATCTACTCAAGGGACTCTACATGTATGAAAGACAGGATTTAATGGATGCTGAGAGTTCATTAGACAGGATTTCCATGAGAGGCTTGATTAAATCGACAGTTTTTTAATTGCTATGAAGCTTGCCATCTGTATGCCACACTGGCAAGTCAGATCACCGACAGAATCCAGCAGCCCGGTTTGCTGGGTTTTCGAGGAGAGACTGGAGAGTCTCTAAAGGTTTGAACAGGAGTCTGTTTTCCTTTCCGAAAGGCCGAAGCGTGACCCCGGCGGCCTCCCAAGGCCTGCTGTATCTTGGGCCTCCACTAGGGAGAACTGTGGTTGTATGAATACTGGGAAGAGAAACTAGTCTACCTTTTACTGTTTTTTTCGGCTGGGTTTGGTTCTTTGTGGGGTTTTTTTTGAATGAATGAATGAATGAATGAATGGGTGGCCAGTTGCTATGGCAGCTCACAGCAGTTCAGGGAACAGGTATGGAAAGTTCAGGTATTATTCTGAGAAGTGACCAGATATTACTAATGGAAGACTCTTACCAGCACAGCAGGCACCACCAGTTAGCTATTTTGCTTTGCTTCTCATCTGGCTCTTGGAGTAACACCCCAAGGTTCACCATGGCAAAGTTTTCCCCAGCTTTTCCTTGATACTTCCAGGCCGTAGTGAAAATAACTGGAATACAAACCCCAACACACACATGTGACTGATGGAGGATTTTGGTGTTTCCCCATCTGCGTCCAATGGACTCATATTGCTTTAATGAAGTACTCTTTCCCACTGCCCAGGAAAGTTAGCAAGCGTTCACCTTGCCAACTAAATAAATATACATCCCTTTTAACCCTTCACTACAGGATAGCACCGTATTTGGTGCGTCTTTTGGAGCATTTGACTGTGATCCTTCACCCTTTCTATCCCTTTGGGAGCGGCTTTCCCAGCTGTGCAGGAGGAAGTGGTCTTCTCTGCCTCCCCAGGGAGTCAAAGCCAGTCAGAGTTCAGGGGGAAAGAAAGTAGTAACCGCTAAATTTAGAAATCTGGTGTGAAAAGTAAGGCAAGCTAAATACATTTTTGTCCTTGAAAACTGAGGAGGAGGAAGGAAGATGCCTGAACACAGCCTTTTTACTGAGCCTCAGAGACATAATAACAAGTCTGCTTGCAGGGCAGGGCTTATTCCAGAAAAGCTGAATGACGGAGAAGATCCGTCTCCCGTCAGTTATGACAAGGAACATCTTATCATTAGACATGTTGAAGTAGGAAGGAATTTAAATAATTTGGCATGGAACCTTGTATATGCCGGTATGAAATTGAGTAAAAAGTTATAATTCTGACCAGTTGCTTCCTCTCGGTGTTTTTTTCAGGCTCACTGTTCTCTTCATCTTTTATTTCTGCTGTCGATACGGAGTGGCGTGTTTGCATTCATGATACATTTCTTCTTCAAACCAAAATATAGCTGCTTAGCCTATGATTTCCTGCTTGCTTTATAGCTGAGTGTGTACAGTATTCGACATAAAATAGCAAATACTGGCTTGGTATATTTGAACTACAAATTAGATCTTTCCCGTTTTAGAAAGAAGACACCCACTCTACAGAACTCACCTTATAAGAGGAGCTGAAATGTATATTTTGTCAAAACGAAACGTTTAGAACGTTTTGCCAGATGTGTTGCAGGCAATTTCCTTTCCTGGGAAAGAGTAAATTCCCTTACTCAGCCAATCCTGGTTTTATTCCATACAGCATATGACTAAGCTGCTTTGAGAGAGATGCCTGAATACCACTAACATTATCTTTCCAATTATCATTTTACTTACAGCTGCACAGCTTCTGTTTGACAGGCAAATACAGAGATCTTGTGAGATCCCAATAGAAAAGGAAGCATAAAAATTTTTGAGGTAATGTAAGAAAATGTTGACTTGGCTTTGGTCTGCTATCTGCAGACTTTACCACCTAAAACTTTCGAGATGTTGATTTAGCAGATAAGCAAGTTCTCATTTCAGCAGTTTTCTTGTTTTGACAAGGGAAAAATAAGTAATGAAATATGTACAAAGTAAAGGCAGAACAATGTAAACACGTAGGTTTTGGTGCTGCATTCTTACAGGGATATTTGATCTACATATGTAAATGAAAATGCTGTAGTGTGAGAATATGGAACGTCCAAATCAAATCTGAGATGAAAAACTATCTGACACTTGGAATAAATTAATGAAGTCTTTTATATATTCACGGTAGTTACATTCCTCACATTTTGACACTCAATGTTAAGTCCCCACCTTTGGTGCCTGGTACTTTAATACTAGTTTGTGGTAGGTCCATTTGCTGGCTTAAAAATATTTTCTTTCACTGGGATTATTTTAGCATGTTTCTCAGGAACAAATGTCAACAAGGACAAGACTTATGAACTTGTAACTTAAAAAACAGGGAACAGGAACTTGGACTCTACTAGATTTTTAGTCTGCTGAAAATCTTATCTGTTTTGAGATCTTACACTCTCTTTGATAGAGAGGAGTGCCAGATTATTATGTTTTTCAATAAGCCAAAACAAATTGTTTTCATCAAGAGCCACAGTTCAGTTCTTTAGCACTTCTAAAATTAGTGGTAATATCTTACCAAACATCCCACTTTTCCCCACCATTTGCCTGTTACCCTTTTTATTCGGTCTGAACTTCTCCACCGGTCTCTCCTGAGTCCTTTAACAAAATCTCAGGATTCCGTTCACTTCCTCAGCTGCTGCTTATTTCTAATCAGAACATCTGGTGTAATGTCTTGTGAATTCATAGTCATCTTTATGTTTCGTCTCCGACGTTCCCTCACGTCTCCTTCGAGGGCACTTCCTTTCAAGGCAGGGCATTTACCCAGTAATTCTCACATTGTGCTTTTGCTGAAGGGACAAGAGGTCAATAATCTGATCCACTGAAAATTTCAGTTACCACTCTGTCTTGGTGACTCAGTCTGTTTGTTCCCATCTTGCCTTGTAACATCCCATCCATCATTTCAGTACACGGTATTTTTCCTAGATGTCATGCCATTAGTGGAAGCAGAACACAGCCAAAACCAGACTTTGTGTCTTCCGGTGGAAATGCTTGCATGCCAGCCCCTTTTTCTCTTGCACAGTTGATACTGCCAACATCCTTAAATGCATTTAAATCTATAATCTGCAAGTTATGTTTATATCTCTTTGTTTCTTTGGTATTTTATTCTCTTCCTTTTTTGATGCTATGCTTTCATTAACGTCTCTAAAACTCCGATGTTGATCCTCATCATCAACACACTGACTTTTGTAACATATTCTGTCTGGCTCCTCCGTAATATTTGAAACGTGACTTGCTTATGAAGCTTATTATATTAGTTCTGTCTCTCTTAGTAAACTACATTCAACTTTATTTTCTTAAGAATTGTTAGAAAACTGTCAGAGCTTCGCACAAGTAGAATGTCTACTTAATTGCTTCTCATTTGTTTTCATTTTTGGAAGCTCTAAATTCAGCACTTCCCCTATCAAATATGTCATCTTCTTTGCTTACTTTTTAGGCACTGACTGGATTGGCTTTCTTGGACTGTCTTGGTTAAACTTGGGATGTCTTTTCTCAGTTAATCTGACATTAACGTGACCATATTTTCCACTGGCAGACTCATTTTGATATCCCACTTTCGTTATACAGCATCTGCTCAAGGCTTTTTGACTGAGGTTATATTAACCTTAAAAGAAATTATATATTTTTATGTATACATACTTATGTCTGTACATATGTATATGCTTAGTATGTTGTAGAAGCCACTTTACCTAAAACATAATTGGTCACATTAATTTAGATTGGGACTTTATGATATCACATCTTGAGCGATAACAATAACATGAATGAATGTTTTTTGCAATTCCTGTCATTATCACTTCCACATTCCAGAACCTTCTTAAATGCAAAATGCTTCTTAGCTTTTACTGTTTCGTTACTTTTGTAGTGATTTCCTTTAGCAATCCAAATTTTCAAGGGATATCTGAAGTAGAATACACAAATATCTATAAAGCTGTGGTTTACACAAATAATGAATGAAGATATCTGAGAAGATTCTCACAGTGCATTAACGAAGTTCCTATTTGTAGGACAGATGGTAGCTTCGTTCACTGTGAGCATTCTTTAATAATGAATGTTATTTTAATCTTTGAAAGGTGAATCATCCACGTACAGAAGTAGGAAGTGAGTCCCAGGATTATGAAGAATAGGTGCTATATGTCCTTCCTCCTCAACATTTTTATGTTGTTAGGCTATAGTGCCCAAAGGCTGTGCTCATTCACTTCAGAGCTACGTGATGACAGCAAACTTTAGCTGGTAACAAGTGTAATTACATCTTAAACTCAAATAGCATGGGTTCAAAATTAACATGGAAATTACAGCTCATGTTAAGGATCTTATAGCTGGACTGCTGAATATCTTTGACAGTGTTAAGTGCTGAGCCCTGTCTATCTCCCATACTGGGCAAAACGTAATACAGCACTTGTTTAAACAGGTTACCATTGGTTTGAAACTGAATGAAATAACTTGCATGCTGATGTGTAGCTATTAGCTCTAGTAATGCTTTTAGAACCTGTTCTAAAAAATTGCATATTTCCTCTTCATTATTAAATTATAGGTGAAAAAATTAACATATTCTTATTCTGTATGCTCATATACTGTTTATATGCTCTTTGAAAAATGTCTTTTTAATTACAGTTTTGTGCATTTGGACAATTTAAACCTAAAATCTTTATGTAAGGTTTTGACTTTTGTTGTGTAATGTGAATGTTGTATTATGTTGATGTGAAAAGGCAGCAGACCATGAAAGAGTCCAGAAGGCTTTTGAAAAATGAGAAATCTGCCTTGCTGACATCCTAAAGAAAAACGCATATGCCATTTGTTTAAAGGAATGTATTTTAAGTATGTCTAAGCAGTTGACAGTAACCTAGCCTTACAAATAACCTCAGTCCCTGTGATTTAAACCCTTCCTCTTGTAAGTAGTCATTCAGGTTAGCGGAAGGTTCTCTCATCTGGTAATAGCACTCTTATTTGATAATAACAGCATGTCATACTTCCAAAGAGCATGTTCAAGTTAAGAATCTGAATTCAAAGATAAACTGATGTCAAAGAGAGAATGAAAAGGAAGTGAGAAACCATGTAAGAGGAATAAACAAAGCTTTCGGAGAGAGAGAGGACATTTATGGCAACAGTAGGGTACTTAGTTCCTGACATCTGTTTCCCTCAAGAAAAAAATACAGTACATACGCTAACCTTTTTATGCAGAGTGCAAGAAAAATATTTGCAACATATTTTCATATATTCATATTTGTTGAACTGTATTATGGATGTGTAATTTGAAGAGGACAGAGCAACTGCAAACTTTTTTTGCACTCCGTAAAGATAAATATTTGCTCTTTTCAATACCAATAAACATAGCTCAGTAATAGTTCTCAAAAACAGTGCCCACCCTCTTGCTGTTTCTGCCACAAAAACTAGGCATTGTTTTTATCGTTGGTCTCACTGCTGTACAAGCAAAGGAAGGAACTAAACTATTTTTTTCCCTACTTAGTGAGGCATCAGAACCTGTGATGGGACAGGGGAAAGATTATCTGCACACTTATACTGAGAGTAGGGCTTCTTTGTGCTTGGACTCCTTGACTCCATATGACCGTCTAGTGAAACTCCTATTGTTGTGTAAATATTAACATGAGTACCTCAGTGGCTGACTAACAGTCTGTTCTTTATCTCTCCAAATAAATCATTTATTGGAAAGATAATCCTCCACCTCCCGTGAAATGTGTACAGAAGATCAAATCTCTTATGAGTATCCTAGCATTAAAATGGTATAGTTTCTTCCCAACACAAACTAGTTAGAAAGTCCTCTTACTGGTCTTTCACTTTATCTAAATCTGAATTATTACTTGAGTAGTTTCACTACACAGAGAAAATTCAAATCTTTTAAAATCTTTATTTTGTCTCACTAGAAATACAGGTGAATGCAATTTGGAGACTGCACTGGTGATGTCTGTATTGTTTGAACGTGAATACCCATTCAGGCTAGCCACAGCTAAACTGAATTGTATTTACAAATTCTATCATATCATTCAATCTTAGCTTACTAGCTTCATTTTAAACCTGATTATAGAAGGTCTTGCTCATAGTTATATGTTCTCACTTGATTTTGAAGTCAATATCTTCAGTCAAATCTGCAATCAAATTCTGTTTTAAACAACTAATAAGGCTTCACGTTTAGTGTTAAATGTTATATTATCAGTTGTTACTGCTTTGACTGTAGCCTGTGGGATGTTATTAATAGCAATGTCCAGTGAATAGCATTTCTCTTGAACATAAATAGCTTTATATCTAATTCATCAAATTAATAATCAGCTGATGTTGTTCTATTAATTTCCGCCTTCCTTTGGATGTTCACCCAATTCAAGTATCATTTTTAAGCACAAAAAATTGCATACATTGAAGTTAAAATATTTACAAGATGATGCCATGACAATCAAAAGAATATCTCCTAACTGGGCCATCTTGGAATATTTTCCTCTTCTATTAATGAAGATTGTGTCCTTGTGTAGGGTGTCAAGGTGGCCTCTTCTGATTAAACACGAAGATCAGTCACCCAGGGCTTCCTTGTAGTGTCAGAGAGATTTCTCTCTGCTGATCAGAAGGGGACTCTCGAGTAACAAGCTCAGATGAAAGCGCCTGAAGTTAGTTGAAATGAATGTCGGGACATTCACTAGACAGTACAAATGCTGGCTTCGTGCTTATTAGAAAAATCTCGTTGCTGTAAACTGCATGGGAAGGACAGGAGCCTTGTCCAAACCAGTTTTCTGCAGAAGGTGATGAGAACTGAGGATAAACCCACCTGATTTTTTTTGTCTTTTGCTAGAAGTTCTAGTTTGACTTACTGAAAGAAATGATGGTTGTTCCAGATTTCAGATGTTTTCCATTATCTCAACTTAAAGTGCTGTTATTTGTATATTATCAGCATTTTTTCATTTTATTACAATTTTTGGACTATTATATCCCAACTTTATTGTTTTGACTCTCATCTTTTTCAGTAATGGATTCAGTTGGACTATGAATTGATTAAAAAACAGCGCACAAAGAAATTGGGTCTAAATAGATTATTCACCCTGGAAAGATAATTCATTTACGCTGTAGGCACATTTTCCAAGGTTAAGAGCACTAAATAAATGTCAGCTGAAATGTTTAAGCAGTGCCTGTTCTGGAACTCCATTGCAGCCCTGCCTTGTAGATGGCGAGGGAGGATGGGCTAGCGAGGGACTGAGTCCAGTCAGGAGGACTACAGCAGGCAGGGAGACTGTTAGCAGTCATGGCCTAAACTTTGTTTTAATTTTATACCAGGTATAAAGAAATATCTTCTGAGGCTGAGATCTATGAGGCCGTAGAAAAGCCTCTCATGAGAAGCGGTGGAATCCCTGTTACAGAAGTAATTTAATATAGATGGGCAAAACACTGAAATATGTAAAGGAAAATCCTGTACTGGCAGCAGTAAGACTTTTTCATCTCATAATTTCTGTCATTAAACCTCATCACTTTGATGAAAGGAAGAAAAATGTTTATGCTGGACCTCCATGAGAAAAGTGCTTTTAGAAAAAATATCCCTCTTCAGATGATAAAAATATAATTAGTATATTTGAAATAATTCTTGCATTTTCTCACAGTCATGAAATTAAAACTGTCAGCCACAAGCTAATATGAATGCCTGCAAAGTGCTAAACACAGTTATTGCAATATCATGCAGCAGTGGTTTTAATATTGGAAATTATTATGTTTTCAGACTTCATTGCAATATTGGAACAACTTCATCTTATATTCTTTATTCTACCAGTGACATGCAAAAGAATATAGTTAATCCTATTACTAAAAGCATCAGAGTGAGACTGTGCTTCAGAGACTATTATTGCCCACATGCGAACCTGCTTGGCTAACTGAGAAGTTTACAACCAGACAAATTATTCTCAACTACCAATAGATTAATTGCTACTTTTGTTTTCAGATTTTTTTAAAAAATAATACTCATTTAAACGTGTTTACAATGTATAATATAAAAAATGCACTTCATAGATATCATCAACTTAACAAACCACAAAGCTTGCATCAAAATCAGGCTGTTCTTGGTTTTTGTTAACTTGAGACAGATCAATTTCTGACTTTTAAAACGTCTATTTTGGAACATTTATTCTATGTGACGTGGGTTCCTTTTATCCATATATTCTACCTTGCTGGTTCTGCAACAGGGTGGAGAAAATCTGCACTCACCTATCTCTTACGTAACTCTGCTGGCCCACAATTTTAGACTGCAGTGCACCCAATAAAGAAAAATAACACATACTTCTAAGATAGCTATTTCAGTAAACTGATAGCCTGAAGGACTAAGAAAAAAGTGATGCTTTAAGGGCAAACTGTGGGCCTCTCATTCAGAAGACTTTTCTAGTATCAGTCAGAACCTTTTTGTGACGTGTCTGGCATGCACAGTGGTCAGAAGCTGCTGAAGTAAACAAAATGTGGGTCTGTTCTCCATTATTATAATTTGCAGATACCCTGTGTCTGCTCACAGAGGATGGCCCAAGGCTGTTAAAGCTGTTAATGACATGAACAGTGGCCAAGAACTGTCTTTATTTGAAATACAAGTCTACTTTAAAAGTAAACCAGAACGTGTCAATCCTCAACCAGTTGCCACTTGCATTAACTTTGCACAGTGAGGATTTTTTTAAAGATGCAGATTTCTCACCAAACATTCACTGGACCAGTTAAACAATTGGAAGTATTTTCAAGAGGTGTTACCACTTGTTAAAATACTGGCTTTTGGGGCTGGTCCAAATGAGAATCAGGCTTTACAGTAAGTGAAACTTGGTTTCCTCTCATTGATTTCTCAATGTTTGTAAACTCATTAAATGCTCATTCATCAAATTCCATTTCTTTGCTGACTCTTCCATGTCAGAATGAGGTATCTGTTTCCGAAAAAATGAAGTGGCAGATGGTTTAGTAGGTATTGACCCATATTATAGCCAGGGGAATGAGGTCATTTTAATGAACAGAAGACAAACAAAAAAGAAGGTATTCAGGACTAGAAATAAGGGAGAGAGGGTTTCTTATCTCTTTTTCTTTAATCTTCTTTTACAAAAGTAGAGTTGTGAGTCCTAAACGCTAAATGTTGAAATTCAGGACAGCTTGGGACTGCGTAACAGCTCTGCATATGGACATCAGATAAACCATAGTTGGTACTGCATCTGCTGTACATGCAGGTTTTATCCATGTATGCACTGTGCCATTTTTTTCCAGTTTACTAGGCACCTGAAAAATGGCCTGGTTTCTATGAAAATATGTGGAAAGCCATGTCCCGTGTGCTTTTCATACGAGACGCAAGACTTGACTGTGTAATACAGGACATCCCCTGTTATGTGGGACATCTGCCAAGCCCAGCAGAAAGAAAAGATACAGGCAAGAGGGCAGAACCGGAGGAATACTGGATACTTATTTTGGTTTTAATGTTTATATTCTGCTCAGATCTCAGCTGTCACAGTCCACTTTTAACACCCTCTCTGCGCTGGATTAGTTACGTATTCTGTACTTTCTAGTCTATTTCATGCTTTGTGGTTAAAACTTCAAACTGTTTAAAGTTCATCAGTGAATGACAGATTTTCAGAGGTAATACGTGATACAGGCTTTCAGTCTTCCAAAAACTGTAGTGTCCCTTTGCATCTTTAGGTAAACAATGTATCTCTGATCCATAAGCATGGATAAGCATAACAGCCTTTTAATACTTTTATACGAGTACTTCAGGTTATGTTTGAAAGCCGAACTGCAGCTATTATAATTTTTCTCAACAGTTTTGGGGTAAAAAAAACAATGATACATTGTTTGGGGACATACCAGTATTGCCAGTGTTACGTTTTGGTCTGTTACATCCTGGATTGTGAACCAATTAAATTAAGAAAAAATGATAGTTTAAATTTAAGGAAAATAATTCTTTTCCTACTGGTTACAAAAGCATGAAAATGTTACTCTGCAAAATGACAATAGAAGGTGGCAAATAAATAAAAACCATAATTTTGTTTTTATTGTGACTTTGAAACCAGAATCCTGGTAGTCCGGAATTCTGGGTAGTTCTGTTAGCAGTCCTGAATGTGTAAATCCCACTGAAAGTCTCGTTGTAAGACTTTCCTTTTACATTTCCAAAATTAGTCATGTAAAAACTGATAATATTCTACAGATTTGGCTTTGCTTTTGAGACTTTTTTTCTTGTATCTATTTATACATCTAATACAGCTCAGCCTGTCTTTAGTGGCATGTATGTGTTTATTATGCCTAACGATAAGCAGGTCTTCTTGATACTTTTGATACTGTTGAAAACTTCAAATTAAATTGGAATTGGGAGGAGAACAATACGATCCACAGTTGCATACAGGTTTCACTTGCTAAAACTTACTGTGGTGGCTGCAGGTAGGAATTCTATAGTGTGCAAGCTAGTGCCTATGCAGTTTTTTCTAAGCACCACAACTCCAAGTCTAACAGAAGGATTACTAAGAAATATTTACCTTCATTTATCATGTTTTCAGTATTGACTATGTTACTACAGGTGGCGGAAACCACCTACCTGGCATCATCTCACTTTGAATACTAGGTCAAAGAAGGTGCTACCAGGCCGTCGCTTTCTGCAAGTCATATGCTGCTTCTCTGTCTGATGTTCTACTGCTGTTAGTTCGTCTGCGTTGTTACATCTGTGCAACTCAGAATAATCCCTATATTCGATACGTTGCTACAGACAAGAAAGAAAGGAACTTTTATATATTCAGGATGAGAATGCAAATGACTATTTTTATTTAATAAAGACAGATTGTTGAGCCTGGCACTAATTTTATCCTTTATTACCAGTGAAAACATGAGAACTTGAAGTACATCCTGCTTCCATACCAGGAAAATTGGCTCAAACTGGAAGGAGGAAGACATAGCGTAGTTTTTTTGTGGACTGTGTCCTTTAAATGTTAGTTTACAAAGGCATTCTGAGTCAAGAGGCCAATTTTATCCAAAAGATGTTTTTTAAGATGCATGTAGCATCTTCAGACAAAACAGCCAAGATGAAACAGTTTCAGAAACCTGTTGGACTTCATGGATGCATCTGATTGTTGCTTGGGAGCCCGTTCTGGGAAGGATGCCCACCTACCTGCGCGGCTTCTCTGGCTGGTGGGCTTGATTTATGCACTTGAGTAAATGATCATGTCATATAATTTACAAAGAGCATGTGACACCCCAACTAGCTGCTGGAAAGTCCTCTGTTTTAGCTACATAGCTAATTCTCCGGATAAAAATCAGTGTCTGTAATTCCTTTTTACCACTTTCTAGTCCCTGCTTACAGCATGATGGACTTGTAGATCTCACAAATAGGATGCCGATGCCTTGTTACACTTTGGTCACAAAAACTTTTCATTGGTTACTTTGCTTGTAATTTTAATATATGACACCAGTTTCCTCTCTGCGTTCGACTGGTTTGGACTAACATGGGAATGAAAAATGAGTCAATGTAAATTTTTTGCTAAATGAAGGCGCTAAGTGTTGACAGGATGGCTGATTCCAGCCCAGAATTTTCTCTGCATATAAACATAGAATACATTTCATAAACCAAAACTGCAGTTTTTTGTTTGTTTGCTTTTGGATTTTGTTCCAAGTTCCTTGAGAGGAGATGATCCTTAAATGAGAAGAAACGCTAGGATGTGTTTCCATAAACTTGTATGGGAAATACTGTGATAACAACGCACCAGAAGAGCAAGCAAAACCTGGAGTAAGAAAGCTGAAATTAATGTACAGATATTAAGAAGAACAGAACAGGACCCAGTCATCTTTGCAGCCAATATTCATTGCTAGGAAGCAATAGAGGTTTATATTGTTCTATTGATATAGTTTTGGTAGATTTCTGGCTTGCTGTAATTGTATCACATTCTACTTTTGCATTATTGTCTGAACTGTAACCTCGCACTTCTAGAAAATCAGCATTTGGAGAAGCTGTGTTATCATATAAAAACACAATCAAAGTTTTATTTTGGTCTTTTTTCCACAGTAGCAAAAGTCTGGTTAAGTTTATGTGCCTTTGTCTTTTTTTCTCTGCTGCTGATGTTACACTGTGATTGTGTTTGCCTGTATGATTCATTACAAGCTTGCTGGCAGATGGTCACGTACACTTTGCAAGAGTGCTTGATGCTAATAATAATCAGCTTTCAGCTTTTATATATTTTTTTCCTAGGGTCAGTAATGTATGTTATCCTAATGCCTAGAAAATCATGGTTGTTTTCAGTCACTGTCATCGAAAGACTTTTATCCTTCAGTAAAAAAGGTTTCTCGGTACATGGTCAACATTTCATGACTGAAAGTTAAATTGCATGTATGGATGGTAGCGACAGAAGTGTTAGTGTTCTGTCTTTCTTATATGAACAAGGGGAGGAATAATTGTTTCATGTGACTGGTATGTGCTAGAAAACCTCCTGGCTCCTGCATATGAGTGAATTTTGGTGGGTAAGCCATTGGAGCCCCACAAGGGCTATACAGCTAAAGCTTCAGAAATCCTGCTTTGTCTTACTTGATCCCCACACTTGTTATGGTTGAAGGAAATTGTTTATGTGTATTTTATTGTGTAACAGTAAATCAAGCTTATATGCAGAGTTTATCTGTAACAGTTAAAATGCTGTCAGTCCAAAATACATTCTATTTATTTAAATGGTGAAATTGTAAAGAACTACTTCTATGTAGCGCAGTAAAATGTGTATATCAAGTAACGTTGTTTTATAAGAGAAAAAATGTGTTGAATTATGTGCTCTTATCATTATAATATGACACAGACATATTTCATGGTTTTTTTTAATACCAAGACTAACATGTATTTAACAGTACTTCTAAATGGAATAGCTGAAGAAGCCACAATATGGTGGAACATCGTGGGGACTGTTTATAGCTATCTTTGTGTTGGAAAAAGAAAATTTCTAGTCTAGTGGTTTTAGTGGAGACAGCTGTTGAGATGCTCTTGATGGCTTTTGTTTATCATAATTGTAGTACACTATATCCAGGCAATAAAATTGGTTGTAAATCTGACTCCCTCAAAACACAATGTCATGCAATGGTTCCAGCAAAAGTGAATCTTAGTCATTTAATTAAAGTTCCCTTATTTTTAACAAATTCCTTGCTGTTTCTTCATTTAGTCATAAGCAAATGGATGTATTGCAACTCTGCTTATGTTCTTGCAAGAGCGTATGACACTGAAGTCTGCAACAAGGTCTCTACAGTGTAGGATCATGGCCTACAGACCTGACAAGATATTTTTCTGAATGTAATTCTCAGTTACAGAACCTTATTCATCTCCTGAGAGCATTACAAAGTATGTTTTAGCTGATACAGATCCTCTTCTCAGACTCTTTCGTAAGCGTGTCTAAGGCATGGTCTTAACTGCTGCATTCTGTCCTCCAAAATCGAGCCAGAAGTGATTCACAGCTAATAGGAAGAAAATACTCCATGAACTTCTGTCCTGCTAGTCTTAGTTTCGCTGATATAAAAGTTGTAATAAGCTCCTTTGATTCCTGACTCCCATACCTTTGCTCCAGCCACACACAAAAAAATGATCAATTTCAAAATTTATTCATAAGATAGTTGCAGAACCAAATTCCAGCTTCAGCTGATTTATTGTGCATTGTTTTTGATTTATTGTGCTTGTGAGTATATGTATGTATATATAGACATACTTCTGTTCTTGTTCTTACTATTTTGTGATTTATTATGTGTTGATGAGATTCTAGTGTAGACCTTGGAGGCTTTTTCAAAGACAAGAAGTTCCATTGTCATGTTATTCTTACAATGATTTATATCTTGTGCATTGAAGCTATTTATCAGAACTATTTAAAATATCATCTAAATTCATAATTTTTACAAACACTGTTATTTAATATTTGCCTGAAGTTGGTCCCAGAGGCCGCAATCAAAAAAGGGCCTCACTTTGCTAGTCGGAATATTACTATTACGAAGGTAGTATTTCTTCATTATTTTCCACTGAACATAAAACCGGACTTTGCATCTTAACACATTGTACAAATCCAAAACAAAAGAGAGTGTCTGCCCCAGGGACCTTTTGATGTACAGAAGAATATTTCCATCCTTTTTTTTTTTTTTCTCTGTCTGGCCGAAAGGTCACACTTTACCCATATTCCATTTTAGCAGATTTATTTGTGGCCCAGAGGCTTTATCAACTTCATTTCAAGTGGAAGACTCTGGCAGTGGTTGACATGAGGGACTTTTACCTGTGGAGCCGATTCCAGGCAGCCTGATTCTGCTGACCTTCAGTCGTCTCTGCTGCATGGCGTGACTTTTTGTAAAGCTACTGTAGAGAGAGAAGTTTAACAGGAGCGTGTTTGCCCGAGGGAGGGGAGTTTTATGGGTAGTCTGAATGGGGTGGAATTTTGTTCACTGTTTTAACAGTAACTGTTAATTAGTGTCTTTTAAACTAATACATTTTGGACAATCCACGGGAAAAGTGTAAAAATTCTGCTTAATACTAACTTCCTAGAATCAAAGGAAATAAACAGTTAACAATCAGCTTAAAAGTGTCCTCGCTAGCATGTTAAAACTGAAACACTTGTCCTAAAGCTTTAGTGGTCTACCAAAAGTTTTGCCTAGCCTCACAGAGTCCTGACTGAATTGAGGTAAGTTTTAAGTGCCTGAAAGAGCTGCAGTTTCTGCACGAAGCGAGGTCAAACTCTGCAGGTTTTATTGAGGATTATTATTGAAATTCTGGGTTTAGTCTAACATGAAGGAGGTAAACAACTATGATGTTGATTACGAAGTGTTGCACAAAACTTTGTCATGTGAAATTACACAGTTGAGTTGATTGTGGCATAGAAGAAAACTATAAAATAGGAACAGCATGAATAATTGAAAGTTCTGTTGGTCGCATTCCATTAAGTTTCTCATGTGGCTCAGCACATGCTTATAAAACAAAATATGTGCCTTCTTGAAGTGATAGCATAGTGTGATCCCATCGTATTCTCTGCGCAGTGTGGATTGGGCTGGTTGCTGCTCACTTATGTAGGAGATGCCTGAAGGAGATACATTGGTTCATCTAACATGCAATTAGACAATGTTTTTTCTTGGGTTTTTCTGTTTTTTCTGGAGGTTGATGAGATAATTTCTCAAATTTAGGATTTTTTTCAAGATGAACTGGACTATTTATATTTTCATCCTGTCTTTGGAGGATGTTGCAGATGTGGTAGTGGCTATTTCTGTTATCAGAAATCTTCAGCATCCTCTGCTGGCTTCAACCATTTACAGTGCATGTTTCTTCTGCTGCAGCCAACTGGGGTTTTAACTGCGTTTGCCTGAAAACTTACCTTTGGTTTCCAAGCAAAAGAAGCAGTGCTCTCCACAAAGATCTAGGGTGCACACAGACACTTTCTAGCCGTAGTTACTTATCCAAAGTGGCATTTGTCTGAATAATTATAACTCCTGTTATAATGTCATTTTAAGTTTGAACTTCTGCCTTGGTGAATGAGCACTTCCAATTCCAGGGTTAAATAAATTTCAGAAAGAAACCATATATGTTGTAATATGTAGGCTGTATTGTACTTAACCAGACAATTAGGTTATGTTGTGTTTGCAGGTCTGGTGTTTAACTTTTCGTGGGAAGTTGTCTTTCTCGTGGTAATTGCAAATGAAGTAGACAGAGGGCTTTCATCTGTAACCTAAACATTAACAAAACCTGTGAAAATGAAGGAAAGACATCATGCTGAGGAAAACACAGGATCATTTCTGTTAAAAAAAAAAAACCAAGATTTTCAAATCTTAAGTATCTTAAAGGATCTAGCAAGTTATAATAATAGGTGAACTTTGCTGTACGGAATAGTGTATTTCAAGTATTCTCGTGTTCTAAAAAGGTTTTTTAGTAACTTCACACAGATGCTATTATGTTTGCATGGCATTAGGGGGAATTGATTATTACCTTTAATAGCTTTCATGAGACACTTAGTCAAAACTGTGTTACCTGTGTTTCATCTCAGAGAACTGCATGCCGTAATTAAGTGCATTTCAAAAACCAAATTAAACTGAATGAACGAAGTAACCAGTAAGGATGTTCTCTTGAGCATTCATTCTTACCATGATGAATGATGCTTGTTTTTCTCTTCTCTTTAATTAGAATGTTTCTACATTTGCCAAAGAAAATGTTGGAATGCAGACAAAAACTGAAATTATAGGAACAGGGCTTGATGTAATAGCTTATTTGTAAAGGAAACACAACTTGTTTGGTATTTTATTGAAACAGGAAGTTCAGAACCTCAGTACACACAAGCACAACAAATTCTCAGGTGCTAGTTGAGTCATCTGTTGTTGGAAGTAGTCTCATAGAAGGCTTCCCCTTGATTTAGTTTTAATCTTCAATTAACAAAGGGAAGGAAATTACATACAGATTTAGTTTTAGATTGTGTGCAAAGCTCTCTGTTGCTTTTTAGCTGTCACCCTGATGTGCATGCTTTGTGAGTATGTCATGCTGGCACAACCGGAGTGTGTCCGAGTGAATATATTCAGCGTTTAACGAGCAAAAGAAACCTGATGTATTACATTTATGAAGGCTTGCTTAATCAAAAAACTCTGATTTCTTCCTCCTTCTAGTCATCTCATGCCTGATTTCAGCTTTACTGCAAGCTGTAGAAGAAATCATCTGTGATTTGGTGATAATTGATAAAACTACTCATTTAAGTTTAGTATGGGATTAGTTATTCTTTAATTGTCATGTTTGTAATAATAGGTCCACTATACAGCAGAGCAGAGCATGACGATGCCATGTAGTTTTGTTTAGCTGTGAAAGCTTTAAAAGGCACTTGGGAGTTTGTGTGTGTATCTTCTCTGTAGAAGACTTAGCTTTTCCCCTCCTTCAAAGGTCTGTATGACACTGGCCTTCTTTGAATGAGAAGGATTTTGTTGAATTCCCTCCAAATCCCATCATTGCTGTTCCTCTGTTTAACCCCAGGAATACTCCAGTGTTGTGGAGTGAGTTCTCCTTTCCCCTACCAATGGTCTGAGCAATGACGGCTTTGTAGCACCCCCAGTCCTGGTCCATACAATAAGGATAAGTGCATTAGCACTTTAATCAATAATGTCATTTTAAGAAAAAAAAAAAAACGTGGGTACAATTAGAACTATCATGTCAGCTCCTGAACTTTAAAGTTAATAGAACTTTAAAAATAAAAACAAACACATGAACCAGTGAGTGTGCAAGACATTTTTAAACCTTTGCCCTTATGCAAGGCTACCTAAATTAAATTCTTTTTCCCCATCTTCTGAGCAGTGTATATACTTTAGTATAGTAGTATGCTTACAAAGTGTACCTTCTTTTACCTCATGTTAGTTTGCATTGTTATAGGGCTAAAGCTGTATTCCTGATACACCCACCTTATTCCCACTGATTTTAGTGGGAATTCTGGATTGGGACAGAGCAAGAGATGGTAAATACTTATTTACAGACTTTTAATAGAAAACTAGTGTGTAGGAGAGGAGTTATTGAGCATTTGTATTTTATCTGAGCTATCCAGTTGTCTGATTGGAAAACAACTAGTAATTTTGCTTGAAGACCACAACTGTTTCGTGCTTCAGAGTATTTATCCTGCATCTAAGCTCAAATACCCAGTTGCTCATATTTTATACAGTATTTGCTGAGTACACTTTGGTTTTCAAATTGCAACTGCTTGCTTATGCAATGACAACCTCTTGAAAAGGCTTTCTGCTCTCACTAAAGCACTTCAGATAAAATCCAGACAGGCTAAAAAGAAGTAGCCTTTCTGTCCTACATCGCTCTTAGACGAAGAGCGGTAGGAAAGGAACTCAGAAAGGAGGACAGGGTCAGCAGTTTGACCCTACAAACTTTGCCCAGCTAGCATGAGAAGTCGCTGAAAGTCCACTACCATAATGTCTGCCTAATTCTCTGTATTTAACCGTGTCATAGCTGGCAAGCTCAAATTTAAAATAAAACCAAATTTCATATTGCATTTATAACAATATTTCTTTTTAAAAGAAGTTTTTAAAAAGATCAGCATTACATTTGCAGTAAACAGAAGTGGACTTTTTGGTGAATCAGGGATTCACTTTTCAGTGAATCTTCCTGCCACTTCAGATTTGCACTTTAATAGCTTTACCAGTATAGTCACACTTTTACCTTCATTAGGATAGCCTCTGCAAATATCAGTTAAGTCAAATGAATATTGGTCTGTTATCTTTGTAACTAAAAAAAATAAACTAGAAGTAAGCGATAGGAAAGAAAAAGAGTCAAAAAGTTGTGACATGTTGAAATCCCAAATGCATTTGAAATCCTAATCAGGAGTAAGATTATGTTCTAAGTGAGACTTATGTTCTAAAATGGCTTCTTCTCACTTGGAGCAACAACTGAGATCCAATGCTAGACTTTTGTTTTCCTCCAGCGTTTGTTAAGGTTACTGACACAGTGTCTACTTTCCCTCTGTAGCCTCTTGAGAAGAAAGCAGTGAGGTAATACTCTGCAAATGCGTTTGGTGTATCAGGCCACAAGCTGATAAGCGTCAACTCCTCAACGCAGATATTGGAATCTGTTATTTTTAGAAGGGTGTCGTTTGGTACCATGCACAACTTATCATTGGGGTTTGTGAATTATTTTTTCACTTTGTTAAAATAAACCTTTTTCAAAGGCTTGCCATTATCTTGAAAAATTCTCTGGTTAAAAAAAAAAAAGAAGAGGAACAGAGAGAATAAATTTGGTGTCAGGTACTATGCCTTTGCCCTACCAACTTTCATAGCTTTAACGTTACTCTGTATTCACAACATAAGTTGTTCTCCCTCAGCTATGCAGAAGACCATCCCAGCTTGCTGTCACAATATAATTCTTTCTTCTGTAATCTTATGTTATTGTTATGCTAAAAAGTGCAGGAGTTCAGGAAAAGTATCTTCAAACAGAAAGTGTCAGTCGTGTCCTTTGTTTAGCACCTATGAAGAAAGCAATCCTCTCAAATAAACTTTTCTTGAGTAATTGTCATTTAAGAACATGATTGACAAAAAGCACCTGGTCAAATATTTAAGCACTTTTTTTTTTTTTCTGTGCGAGCTGGCAGCTCCACTTGCCACTTTTCGTGCCAGAGGATTACATGTCTTTGCTTTCCATACTTCCTACTGGGTCTTTTCTTCCAATTTGTGACATAGATTAAGTGAAGAAGCGATGTTATTACACAGAAAGAAGTACTGCTGCCAAGGAGCACTAATCAGGGAAATTGTAGACCAGAAGTGATTGTGATAGTAGTTCTATCAGGAGTTTCTGAAAGCAACCTGAACCTGGTCTAGTTTCGCAGCTGGCAGCGTTCCACAGCAGTGGCGTCCAGTTGTGTGATGCCAGGTAATCTCTTTGAGTGGGTTTATTTCACTTTAAAGACTTTTCTCTGTCGAACATTGATGTAATTTCTGTCGACCCTTTAGTTCATATTTTAAAAACCAAGTGTTCCCTGCTAATTATCGTTGTAGTGCACGTGTTCCACTGTAAGTACAGAGGTCTGCATGTGACTTCTGAATGCACCTCTCTGGGTTTATGCTGTGCTCAGTCATTGCCGTGCATCATTTTTAAACAATTTAAGAAAAAAAAAGCTTTTAATTATACATCACTTTTTCATTAATATGTGGTCTGTTATGTTGTAATACACTGGGTGCTGAACAGAAGCATTTTATATTTTTGTTGATGAGGGAATACTTTAGGCTGCCCTACTTAGAGGGTACGTTTTTCCTCTGTTGATACAGAAAGAAAAAAAAATTAAAAGAACAAAGCAACTTCTTTAAAAAGTAATTTGCTGATGCCTGTTTTTTTAAAGCCAAGTCCATTTTACTTGTCTTGCTGCAGCATATGAAAAAAAGATTGAGAAAAGTCAATCCTAAGAAATTTGAAGGAAAACGAACTCGCTGTGTTCAGGCTTCAACATATTTCATAAAGCTGTTGAAAACCAAACCATGAAAGCCAGATTTATGAGCTTTTTTAAAGTTATTTGTAGATTCCCAAGACGATTGTGTTCCCATCACTTACTGTAGCCTTTAAAACTCAGATGACGCTTAAAAATATTCATGTTTGGCACACACTGAGTTACTGCTGGGCGTTGCAATGGCATTCAGCTAAAACTAAAGTGTAGAGAGAAGAATGTACTCTGCTTTCACTTAAATCATTTCAGTCTGTTGAGGTAGAGCAAAAGGACTCACTTATTCATGATTTAAAGATAAAACTAGGAATTATTTTTATGGTTAAGATTACTTTTATTGTGGGTTAATGCAACCGTTTAGGGAACGAGCCTTTTGGGAGCATCTGTGTAACCCTTCACATTTGCCAGGCTTTTCCTTTCAACAAGATCACTCACTTTGTTATTACTGGAATAGAAAACTCTTTTATTTATCAAAGCATTATTCATCTGCACTTTGCCAGGTAATAGCAAATCTGTTGACAGCACTGGATTTATCATTTACTGTTAAAGGCGAATGGAAGGATTCCCCACGTCCCTAAGCCAGCAAAACAAAAGTCATTCTTGAAGCTAGCTGCACAATATCCTGTGGTGATTACAAAAGAAAGTTGGACTGTCCAAAATTATTCCATATCTGAAAATTCTAAGGAAGTTGAAATGAGCTTATAATTTTTAATGTATTTTGTGCAAAGACTAGGCTTCCATGCCTTGTATCTTCATTATGTGTCGTATTTAACCATGGGGAGTATCAAGTTGTGTTCCATGAACTGCAGCATGTTACTAGCTCATGGAATTTCTGTTTCCATGCGGCCTTTCATCGGTGAAATGTACTTTACTGGAAATGTATTATTTCAGTCTGTATAAATGCAGATGTGTTTACTCTCATATGATTAAATATTGCTGTTGACTTCATTAATACTTCATTCCTTAAGCTGCTCTGATGAAATTAATGACCTATTCATAGATTAGGTACTGGTCTCGTGCAATAGGTACTAGTCTGTTTAAAAAAAAGCCAACAAATAATTGGTCTTACGTGGGTTGGGAGAGTTCAGTAAGCCTAGAGGATACTACATATACAAGTATGGGCAAATGGTTGCAGTACGCGGGGATAAATGCCAAGGTGCAACTAATGTTTCTCCTTCCTGTTGCCGTGTGAGAATGAACTATGAGGTAACAATAAGGGCAAGTTGCAACTCATATAAAAAAAAGGGGCTGAATTTAGTTGAGGTCATTATTTTTGTGCAGGTAATAATTCAGTTTGAGAGCAGCATCCCATACCTGCATCACTACCCCATTACATCTGCCAGAAGTGACTCCATGCTCACTCGTGCCTGCGTCTGTAAGCCAGCAGTGCAGATGAAGGGGGAGGGTTCTGCAGAGCGCCTGAGCTAGTGCCGAATGCACCTTGCATGTAACACATGCTTCAGGCCTCAGGGCTCGTCCCAGTCTGCTCCCCTGGACTGGGCCCACCTCCTGACTGTATTTCATCCAGAAGGAGGGCAGTCTGGGCCTCTGATGGCTGCTCCACAGTGGGAACCAAAAGTACACTCAACAGGAATGACCAAGAGATTAGTTTCAAAAGTGCATTCCCAGCTTGAACTAAACCAGTAAGAATGTAAGTATCTTTTCTGCCAAAGGTCTTGTGAGGATATATCCAGCTAGAATAGATCTTTGTCAGCTGTGAGGGAAAACATGTCCATGTATATATTACATACATTTTAAAGTCATGGCTGGTTGTCTAAAGCAAATTATTTGGAGGCTCAGATTTTCGTGGTTTGTACGTTGGCTCAACTGCGTTTGTTCAACTGTCAGCTGAGTTAAGGGAAAAGACTTTCTGATTTTGCTTTACTTCCATTGCGTTTTTGAGACATGTGAACTTGCATGCACTTAAAAACTGAGTCAGATGGAGAGTCCCACCAGTAGTGCCAGATACAAAATGGTGGGTTCAACACGGCTCACTTAGATCTGCTGCACAGAGGATATGTATGTGTTCAGATCAGCTCTTTGTCATGCAGGTACCGAGGCCACTGCACCAGCACACAGTGGAATCGTTGGCATAAAATGTACAGCTATCCCATCCATATACTGCGTTTGTTGTCTAGGATTTTGTTAAGCTACCAGGCTGGAAAATCTGATTAATCATGACCTAAAGTAGTAGAACTGCATATTGACTCTGTCCATTTTTTAATTGCTAAACTGTCTTCATCTCAGCCCACAAGTTTTCTCACTTTCACCCTTCCGATTCTGCCCCTGTCCCACTGAGGTGGAGGGGGAGCAAGCGGCTGTGTGGTGCTTAACTGCCTACTGGGGTTAAACCATGACAGACTGGAATTAAAATAACCTTGAGAGATAAAAGGAATGATCAGAAACAGGTATGGTGGAGTTCAGTAAGGACAAGTGCAACGCAGGGAGAAATAATCACCTGCAGGAACACAAGATGGGATTAACCATGTGGTATTTTTAGAAGATCCGAACCAATATATGTCACCTACGCCATACTCCGGTAAAAGAAGCAAGCATATGCTAGGACGTGTCAACAGGAATGCTGTACGTAAGAGAGGAGAATTGCTTGCGGCGTGCAGCACAGTGGAGGGGCCTGAGCTGAAGTGCTGTGTCTAGCTTGGAGCACTGCGCTTCAGGAAAGATGTGGATCCACTGGAGAGGATCCAGGGGAGAATAACAAAATGATCGGAGGTCTACAAAATATGACCCATGAGCAAAGACTGGAAGAACTGTGTTTGTTTAGTCTAGGGAAGAGAAAACTGAGGGGAGACATGATAACAGTCTTCAACTATTTAAAAGGTTGTGGCAAATAGGAAGAGAATAAATTGTTCTCCATGTCCCTTGGCACTAGGACAAGAAGTAACAGGCTCAAAATGCAGCAGAGGCAATTCAGGTTATATTGCTAAGAAAAGCTTTCCAACTGCAAGACAACATAAGCATTGGACTAGATTATGTATGGAGGTAGAGAATTTCTGTCTTTGAATTTTACTGGGATCCTCGGGGTCTTGTCACGTGTAGTATACGTAACCCTCGAGGTGTGCCAGTGATGCAGGGCTCAGAGTCACACGTGCCATCGGATACCACTTCGGAGCGATGCATGGCACAGTGCTGCTTTGTTGATCTCTGGGCGAGGAAAACACCTCCCAAATAGAAGTAATAATTATTTGCAGAATTTTAACATAAATTTGCAATTGCAGCTTGCAGTCTCATCACTGCCTAGTAGTCACTTGAGTTTAATTCTCTTGAGACAAGACAAAAACAAGGATGGGCAACTTCTTAAGGTATTTCTGAAGCAAGGTTTAAATTTCTAATCCTGACAAAATCCTGCTTTTGTTAGGTAATCTGTAGTGAAAAGATTTTTTAAGTTTCAAAAAGAATTCATTTGCATTGAAACCAAACACAAACATATTTAATTCAGAATCTTTTTGAAGTCACAAACAAATAGTTATGGTAAAGTGACCACATCTTACAATCATAGCAGAGTGTTTTTAAGTGATGTAGATTGGAAATACAGCTCCTTGATTTAGAAGTCATACTTATCCTCAAAAGGGTAAAGACTTATTGTCATACCCTAATTTGTTTTTTATTAATCTATAGTTGATAATGTTGATATTACATAGTATTTAAAAATAGTTTTACCTCTGGAAAACAAGGAAATTAAACTAAAAATAAGTGAATTTGTTATCTTTTTTCCTGCAAAAATTTTATATGCCGGAAAAAATGGTTCAAACATCTTCCAGCGTAATTTTGAATATCTGCCAAACAGTAGATTTATTTGCCAAACATTTTCATACAGTATTCCCACCGGGACTCAGTCTTTCAGAGAATAAATTGGTGAAATTAACTTTTCTTATCAGTCTATGGGATTTGAGAGAAGCAAGGTTGCCTGCCAACTCGCAGTGGAAAGAAACAATATCAGCTAAATTGCCTGGATTCGAGTGTTCTTCCCTTCGCTCTCATCTTGGCCAGGAAACACTTACATGAAGGACAATACAGAGGAGGGGAAGAAACTGTGTTTTGAAGAACTTGCCAGATAATACAGTCTTGACTGTATGCTGTTTCTCCTTCTTTTACTTTCCTTTTTATTTTTCAAGACCAGACATTGAAGGTTTCTTTGCTCTGGACCTAATTTTCCACTCTGTCTTCTAAAACTTTCTCCCTTTCCTTCTGGCTCCCGGCTCAGTGCACCAGTCTTCTGCTGCACCAGTGCATACCGAGTTTGCCCGTACGTCATCTCCGTTGGCGTACGCGTGCTGCGGTGCTCGGGTAGCTTTATCAAGCATTCCGAAGGTACGTTCTCACTTCTGTCTGTCAAAAGGCTTATGCTTCTCCAATTTAACAGAAAGGGAGCTTCTCTTTTAGCTAAATGACATTGATAGCCACTGCAAAAGCGTCATTTCACTAAATATTCAGAAATAAGGATGTAATATTTGTAAATAATCTGCAGGAATATTGCAAGTTGAGTTTTTCTCTGAGAATGAAAAACATCACTAGCAATAATAAAAGCACGTCGCGCCAGAGTGGAGTAAGGTTCTGGGTGCTGCTGAGGTAATAGTGTGGCAGTATGGCTTCAGCCAGCTGGGGTCCTGCATCCGTGTGATGAGCCATTAACTTAGATACCATTCTTCAAAGCTGAGGATCTATTTGTTTGTGAAACAGCTTGCTGAAGGAAGTTGTTTCCAGCTCTTAACATGCTCTTTTATACTGGAAAGCACTAATTTATTTATCCAGGACAGCATTTCAATGTAATTTTTAAAGCTTTTAGTGAATATTATTTCAATTTTAGTATTCTCAATGTGTTAAAAAAATACCAGCAAACTGCTAAAATAAATTATAAGAAATCAAACTAAAATGATTAGCTTTTAATTTAATTAGAAAATATATGGCACACATTGTTCCTGCAAAAACAGAGTTGCTGTTTGGTTAGTCGCTTCTGTTCTCCCATTAGACCTGGTACTTAGAAAGATGAAAAAGAGAGCATTTCTGCTTTGTCCTGCAGGAGTACTGCATTGTTAACACTAACTTCCTTGATCCTTGTAGGGTCCTGCAGATTCTGCAAATTCCTCACGGCAGGATAACTGTACTTTCAGCAGCCTGCACGCCGCACTAGGCTCCTCTTTATCAGAAGCAGGCTGGTGCTCCGCTTGCGTGGATGTGTGGGAGCCCTTGATCTTTACGTGTACACAGGGTTCCACATACGTGTTTTTCTTTTAAATTTTTACTAAGTGACAGACTGTCTGAAAATGCGTATAACCATGCAAGTGTAACGTTTCCTCACAGTGTTGTAGCTTTGAGGGTGTTCTTCACGTAGGTCTCTGTACAGAATTACAGTAAACGCAAATGTAAACATTACTTGGCCAGTATATTTGTCCGTACCAAAATCATATGAATGTTAAAATCTTAGAGCTTAATATTTCCCCAGCAACATCATACAACTATATTAAATGAATATGCTATTTTATGCATCTCTTTTTGTTAGATTTGTGGGTTATCAAACCAGAAAGTCTGGGTTTTTTGACTTTTATCAATTTTATGTTTTTCTGTCATTTAATAGTTACAAAGTGGCGAGCTAGTCCATAAGAGTTCAACGGTCCCATCCTTTTCTCTTCAGTGAAAACAATCAATTTCTTATCAACCTCAAATGAAATAATACTTGCTTTTTATACAGATATAAAACATAAAATATACAATCTTTTATCTTCAAACATATCTGCAATTTTATCTTCTGCTGCTTGCATTTAATAACATGTACTTGTTATTTTTGCGAGTAACAGTAACCAGATATAATAATAGCTTTCCATAAGTTCAGTAAATACTTCATTAAAAAATAGCTTTTCAAATAGGTGTTGGTAAGGTTTCCAATCCTATGTTAAATGCTCAAACAGCAACAATAACTATGTTAAATGCTCAAACAGCAACAATAAAATAAATCATACATTTATTTTTGTAGATTTATTTATCTCTGGTGAATAAAAGAAATTAATAATAAAAATTTACCATTATGCATACATTGATCGTGTAATGCCTGCACAAATTTTTAGACATGTAATTATTACAGTTGGTTATGTTTTAAAATAGCACTTCACATTTTAAATTCTAGCCTACAAATACAATTTCTATTAATTGTACTAAGTCAGAAGCGTATTCTCCATTCAGGTTTTGTGAAGTATCCTCATTCTAATAGCATTTTAGACTGCAGATTTCTTCATGGGCTATTTTCTGGCAGTGCACTGAAAATTGTGTGCTGTACATAGGACATTAGCAGTTTTAATGCTGAAAAATTCCAAAGTACCTCCAGAAGAATTCGTTTTCTTTCACTTTCTGTTGCGTGAATTCAGGTGTCCCTTCAGAGACAGTACCTTTGTGGGACGCGATGGCCATCTCCTGAGCCTCAGAAACAGATCACACCTTTGGACTTTCATGGCAATTCTGTGTTTGTTCCCGCATCAAACCCAGCAGAAGCTATTTTCATAAAGTTCTAGGCAAAGTTGTAAAGTTTTAGGGTGGTTGTTTTTTTTTTAATATATGCTCTTCTGGTTTGTGGGGATTGAAAATCAGTCGCAGGAGGGATGACAGTAGGTGAAATATTTGGTGGAGGTTTTTTTTATAATGAAGAAAGTCTTCATTTCTTTATCACACATTCCCCATAAGTTTTACTTCTGTCAAGAGTGATTCTTTTCGTTCCTTTCAAAACTTTGGTTCAAACAAACATCTAAATGAATGGTACATTTATGAGAAATGCATACATATAAGAGGCATCATCCTGCCATTCACCAGCTAGTGAAAGAATGAGGTTAACACTTAGCATCTCACCAAAAAGTGTAAATAGATGCTTTTATAACATTTTGTTTTTCTGTCCATCTGCTAATGAATATAATTAGAAAGGAAAATTGGTGCTGTCTGTTATCACAGGGACTGACACAACTGTAACCGTAACTACTGACTGATACATACACAGTGTGTGGAAACAGTCACTCTTGGGCTCTGACATTTTCCCAGGCTTTTGGTCTCTGTGGAGGAATTATTTATTTATTTGTACAAGCTGACGCGAGATGTGTATGGGTTCACAGGGCTAGGAGCAGCCCCGGGGTGCCGCGAAGGCTTTGATGTTGCAAAGGCAGCTGAGTCAACTCAAGGGGAAGAGCCAGGCTGTGCCCCGTCGTCCCACTGCCAAACCTGGTGTGGTTTCTCGGTACCACCGAGGTGGACTGTGTTCTTCCCCTGTCCTCCTCTCAACTGCCCTGGTGATGCGCATAGCTGGAATTTTGAAGGCAGTTTAAGAAAATCCTCTCTATAACATGTCAGCATTTCACTTTCCCGGATTCCTGTAATATGTACTAAATGTGTAGAATAAAGCACGCTGCTTGTGGACATCAGCTGAGGCAAGCGCTTTTGGGTGCTTAAAACGTGCATTTCCTGATTAGCTGTGTACGCATTTGCTTCTAATATTACTTTACTCCAACAGTTCTCTCTACAGGAAGATATATCATATAAGTGAGTTCTCATTCCAGTGGCAGCAAATAAATCCTTTCAGGGAAGATGTTTGAGGAAGTGGGAATACAATCCGCTTTTTAGATCATATTCCCTAAAATATATGAAATAGCAGGATTGCAACAAGCTACATTTGGTGTCTTCTATCTAACAAAGGTGCTATTGCCTTTTTAAGATAACAGCTTCTCAATCCTAATAATTTTCATGTTTAAAATCTTAAGAGTTCCAGGTTGACCAAAACTGTAACTTCCGGTAGTTTCCTATTTGTGCAGGTTTTTAATTCATTAAAATGAATGATTGCAGTCCTAGTAACACCAAAATCACAACACTGCTCTGTACATCAGAGATTGCAAAGTGTTTCATGCCCTTGAGCTAGTCCCATTTGAAGACACTGACCATGGCCTCTAAGCCTCACAAGCCCCATCAGCAAGTGGCACTCTTCGCAAATTCCAAATCTGATATCATATAATAAAACCGTACAATGATTCCTTTTCTGTATTTCATGACATCAGGATGCCCAGCAGACAGATACTCATAGAAGAGCATTCTGCTCAGGTGGAGGTAGGCAATACTCTACTGAGTCCAAAACCAGATCTTCTGCACATGTGTAAAGTGTCAACTGCCAGTTTACGTACACGAGGGGCCATCAGATATATTCAATGAGTTTGGGTCCTCCAAAATCTGCAACATAACTCTGCTTTGAGACTGTGATCAACAAAATTATTTATGAGCTCTTTGACATCCATGAGACAGGATGAGGTGCTGTGTCATTCATAAACCTAAGTTCACAGAAGAATAGAAAATAAAGGCTATTTCTTGGATTGTGCTTGAGTCTTTTTGGCCTGCTTCATCCACAGCAGTCACTGTCTTAATGACTTGCTGAATTCAGAATGCAAAGGATCAACTTAATTTTACTTTCAAGAGAGCAGCCAAGGAATTAACAATCAGAGAAAGTTGAATTATTTATTGATGGAGGAGATCTCAAAATTAAGATTGGGATTGACTTCTCCAAGAACAGCAGAGGAGAGTGGCACAGAACCACTGAGCTATGCAGTCCCACTTTAGCGTGGGCTTCGTGCTTTCCAGGTGCTTCATCTAGTGAATTGATCGAAAGTGCTAAGGCAATTCAGTTTGACTTTTATCCAGGGGTCTGTGAACGTGCCATGAAACTGTTTGGCCTTATATACCCCTGTAAATCAGGTGAAGACTCTTACTTTGGCTGCACATCTGCCAAGGACACATATTATTGCATTAAATTCTTAAGTGCCTATGGGCTCACAGCAGGTCTGTGCCAAGATTGGAGGAAGGAATCCACTCAGAAGTAATTTCTTCCATTGTTCCAGTTACACCTCCTCGCTGACTGCAGCTTCACATTCAGCCGTCTCATATAAACCAGATACATGCAAAGTGACCGGGCCTCTTGTAATGTGCTCATCTTGATCATCTCTGTGAAAAATCCCAAGCATCGCAGAACCTGAAACATTATTTTTGTTCTCATCTTACTATTAAGTCCAGTCTCATTATAAATTTTCCAAACTTTGAGAAGAGATACAGAATCAGACACATTACAGACATTAATTTGTCAGGTCAATGGCAACCTCGCTGTAAGAAATAGAAGCTTGCTTTTTTATGTAATTTTAGTATGAAAACTTTATATTGCGTACACTCCTCGTATGCACTGCTTTTATGCATATTATAGCTAAAGGAGATGGCTCTAATTGCTGAACCACTGTCCTGCCTGGTAGATACAGAGAAGAAAATTTGCTTCGTGTAGATCAAGCACGTTTTTACTATAATGCTCAGGTGTTACAGGCTGCACAGCACTCACAGAGGACTTCTGGTTTTGTTTTTGTGGAGACAAAAGAGTTTGCATTAAATGGTTTGCTCTGAGTTCTGGTACACTTGTGTCGCTTCATACATCTGAGACAAAATGCAGTTTGTATTTGTGGAGCACAGGAGGGGAAACGGGGTCCTAAAGTACTTTAAACTCTGAACTAGATATGTTTGTAACGCGCCCTGATACAAACTGATGAGCACCACATATTGTAAAGGCCTTCACGGTTTGTATTTGTGCTGCGAGACTATTTATAATATCCTTTAATATTTCTGTGTGATGGCCAATGTTATAAATGTAAGAATGCAAGATTATGGTGAAAAATAATACTGTCAAGTGCTTTAACAAGTTTTATAGGTAAACCGTCTAACCTACAACAAAATAGACTCTGGTTTGGGAACTGTATTGATCAAGTACAGAAAATTCTTTATATAGTTTACCCAAGGATTTCTGATACACCTGATAATCTAGAAGTTCATCCTCATATACTATAACTTTTTTTCTGAATTAAAGAAGACAAGGGCTAGTTTTACTTCAAGTGGAAATGCAAAACATGGACTAATTAATTTCCTTGTTTCCTCAAATATAGATCTGCAGACTTCAGCGTCACCTATCAAGAGGAAAATACCAGCAGAATCTCTTTTCGAACCAGCCTGTCATGTTTGTGTCTCCTACCAGCCAGCCACCCCGCAAAAAGCTAATTGAACTTATACAGCTGTCAGGAGGGAAAATATGTAAAGCCTTACGTCAGGCAAAAATCTGTATCGGAAAAAACACAGGAAAGAAGTATCAGGAAATAAAATGTTTATCAGAAAAATGGATATTAGGTAAGACACTAAATTTCAACTCATATAAAATATTGTGGAACATGTATTCAGAAACTGACTGTAAGTCGTTCACTAAACTGAGATTATGGAGGGAAAAAAACGGAAGAGACTGCTAGAGTTATGTTTTCAAGAAAGCTGACTCCATGGTGAGGACTCTCTCTTACGACTAAGACTGCTTTGTGGTGGTTCTGCTATTCACCATTGTCATCTTACCAAGAGCAAATTTCACCCAAAGATTTTCAAATTTAGCTTTTGTATGACTGTTTCATTTAGAGCAAACTAAATTATGGGGAAACCCCCACAGGATAATTGCTTTTTAAAATGGCGTGTATTTCAGTTTTAGATGTAATAAGATTTTTAACCAGTATAAACTGGCATAGCACTACCGAAATACAGTAATTGGCACCCTCTGATAATCTATCCTGAATTATATATTGTACATCTGAAAGACAATTGTCTGTAGTCTCTGTTTCACTTGCAAAAAGTTTGTTTTTAAAATCTGAAGTTAAGTTTCTAAGAGTTATTAGTCCATTACTTTTCCGTTATGGACACCACACTTCTCAAGATTATCTGTCTGCAGGGAATCAGGTGTAAAACTGCGATATCCTCAGCCTCAAAGAAAAGCTTTTGATAATCCATGTAGGATTCACAGCTTCCAGCCTGGCACTCTCTCTTCTCCAGACAAGATAAGGGTATTTTCCAAAAAGGGACCTTTTGCGTACTAGGAAAAAAAAGATTAAATTTCTGTCATACACTATGTCAGACTCCTCTAGATAGTGCCTCACTCAGACTCCAGCAATAAGTGTACTACATGAATTGATGTTATATGAGACTAGACAAGCAAGTCCCAGTCTCTTGACGCTTAATGCTATCTATCAATTCATAATGACTACAAACCCGAAAGAAAACACCACTAAAGAAGTAAGGAAAAGTGAGCCATAAGGGAAAAACACTCATCTAAATGCAAATGTTATGTGATATTTTCTTGAAGTATAAGATAAAATTGTGAAGATTTGAGAGAGAGGCACAAGAAGGCGTTATTGTTCTTGCAGTATTGTCATTTGACTGCTCTTTTTTTAGGGTCCTTCTGGGTCTGGGTTCTCAGCTCCACCAAAACTGTTTTATGCCAGAAATTGCTCTGAGGTAGATTGTTTTATAATCTGCTTCTTGTGCATTTTATCTTAAATAATCCTGCTTTTTTATTTCTTTTAGATTCAATCACTCAGCATACAATATGTCCCATGGAAAACTACATTTTTCAGCTGTGAGCTAACTCAAGAGCTTCCATATGGTTGTAAGGAAGCAAGTCTAGTTTGGATTCAACAAAAATCTGAGCTGCGAATAAAATGCCTAAGAAAGCGCCAGTTGCATTTTTATAAATACAGGAAAATGTTTTCTACATTTTTATTACTTGTGTAAGTGTTCATCTTGTGAAATCTTGTTTTTTTTCTAATAAAGTACTTCCCTAATAAAAGTTGTCTTGCTTTTATTTATTTGTTGAAGACCTTCGGACCTAAAAGTGAATGAATCATTATTCACTGGGAGGAGTGGAAAGATATTTTCCAATTTCTAAGTGAAGCTGATCATGGTACAGTGCAGTTAAAAGATCTATCTGCAGTGTGGGTGAGCGTGCCTGAGCTAGCTCTGGCGTAGTCAGAGCCGTGCTGCCGATGCAGACACACAGATTCTGTAGGCTCCTCTGTTCCGAGTGCCTCTGCGGACAGCTGAAGGCTCATGTTGCCACATCTTCATGACCATGGCTAATTAAGTTTCTGTGGTGAAAGGGTAAGATGTCCCATCGTACTCAGCTCACACCTGCTGGTGTACAGTTGCACTTCTAAATTAAGTTTTCAAAAGTAATTGAAACTCAGTAATTATGCGCAGATGCGTAGTTAAGGTATTACTTGATTTCAGTACCTTTAGTTGAATTTCAAACTCTGTCTACCTTACATCTAGGCTGAAACCAGAAACAGTTACTGATCCCCAGTCAAATGAATTAAGACAACACATCATTCGAGTGCTAAAACCTCTTGAAAACGGAACATACCATTAAATCCTTTAGGTATGCTTGAAAAATGTATGTAAATGTCTTAAACATTGAATTCCTCTTCTATCTGTGGTTTTGGTTTTAGTAGGTACAAAGTAAGATTTGTATGTAAAGTATGTTGTGTAACACTTGTTTACCTATAAATGTACAACCTCCTTTAAATATTTCCAAGGTCCGTCAAAATGATATGTCATCATCACAAAGAATAATGTATTATCAAGTAACTTAATGGCAGCTCACACCTTCCCAACTCAGTCCTTCCCTCAGAGTACTGTCAGTGTAAGGCAATGGAAACTACTAAAAATAATGATTTCAGTTTTAATATTATGAAACAATCAAGGTACAGTGGTTTATAAATGTTGCCATTCTAGTGTGTTGTTCTTACTTCTTGGGCTTTTTAAGGGATTCAGATGTACAATTTCTGTAAACTTGAGGATTATACAAATTTCTTCTTCAAAACAAGCTCGGCAGTATGTGGGTGGCAGGCTGTTTCAGGTACAAATTGCATTTGTATAGTTACTCTGTAAAATGTTAAACATACTTCTTCATGGAAGAGCTCCAAGTTATGATTATTCTATGGAAAATTAAACTGACTTTATTTTCAGAAATACTGAGCACCTGTAACTCAAAAAGGTTAAGAGCTCATTTTCAAGGATCTAAGTGCTATATACCTGGGTTTAGTATATAAACTAGAAAATATAGTTTACTGAGGTCTTTTCCTTTATTGGTTTTCTGACAGGCACATTTTTAACAGCATCTTAAAATTGGTATGTTTGATACAAAAAATGCCAATCAGATCTGCCTACAAATTGTACTGTTTATAATGGAAACTATTTACTTATTTACTGCAGAGCACTGGTAACATGGTATTACCCTTCACCCTTGACCTTATGAGCCCCTTTATTAAGAAACTAGTTGCCAAGTACTACAGACGAAAATATAAATACTTAAATAAGTTGTGACATGTGAACATATGGTTCCCAGTAAATAACAGAATAATTTGTTTGAATTATATTGCTTAACTCCGAATATTATGACCTCCCAGTTTATTTTGTAGTTACTTCCTAAGTGTACTACCCATAAAAATCTGTCACTATTAATTTATATAATACAACATTCCAAATCAGTTTTCTCATAAATCTTCTTAAGATTAATCTCAGCTATTTAAATTGTAAATTCTTGGATCAGCTTGTTGGTCTTTATTAGTCAAACGTAACAGACTTGACAATGAAAAGTCTAATATACTTTTTCCTAAATTACAATGTTTCAGATAAAATAATCTGTCAGTTTAGATAATTTTGCCTTAAATTATGTGGTTATATTGATAGAAATCCCTATCTATCAGCTGCTCTTGCAAAATTTGTAGTACACAGGCAAATACAGCCAGCAGGAAATTAAATGCCTCATTTTGGTCTCACATGATGGGCGACAGGAGTGCTGTCCATCCATACGGACTGTTGCTTTGTCATAGCACCTAGCAAATCCAGGAGAGGTGAGAATTAAATCCAAACACTAGCATGTTGTACAGGCAGCAAAAAAAGAAATCCTGTTTCACGGTGATAGCCTGGAGTCTTTCACACAAACAGCTTCTGACCTACGCACCCTAGTGTGGGTCCTCAACCACCTCAGGGCTGGAAGGAAGGCACGTTTCTACCCGAGACCTCAACAGGCAAAGACACCAACTCTGGTCCTTCCCTCAGTAAACCAACATGGGAGGGGGAATGATGAAAACTCGTCAAATGATTCATTCGTCAGAAGAAATCCACCAACGGAAAAAAAACCACTCATACTTGATGCCAGGGTGCCAAGGATGGCAGCACTCAGAAGAAAAGGCACAAGACCCAGCGATGTGAAGCGTCATTGCTTGATTGATGGGCAGTTTTGAGTTGATCAGTGCTGACGTCTTTGTGACATACAGTGCTGAACTCACCTGCTGTAGCACAGCACAGCCGCACCATCTCCTCTACAAAATGGTACCATGCTCACCTTGCCAGGAATCTACTTTTTTCTTTTTCAATTTCCTTTTTTTTCTCTCAGTCTTTTTTTTTTTTTTTTTTTGTGGAGGAGAGGTTGTCTTAACCTTACCTCTTTTATCCTGTATGAATATTTTTGCCATTCATTTGTGAGAACAACTTAGCTCAGCTAAGCTCAGAGATCTCCTGCGCCCCTGCTAAAGGCTGTCCCTAACAAAATCGCATGAGAACGATTAAAGACCTTTCTAAGTTATTTTATCTGATTAGCTGAAAAGCCAAAATAAGTATTATTATTCCTTCCTGAGACTCACTACAGGTCCTATTTTAACTCATTTCTCTTGCACTCATGGTATAGGCGATATCACTTGGATGCACAGACCACCAATATCGCTTCACAGAATCACAGAATCACAGAATAGTAGGGGTTGGAAGGGACCTCTGTGGGTCATCTAGTCCAACCCCCATGCCGAGGCAGGGTCACCTAGAGCAGACTGCACAGGACCTTGTCCAGGCGGGTCTTGAATATCTCCAGAGAAGGAGACTCCACAACCTCCCTGGGCAGCCTGTTCCAGTGCTCCGTCACCCTCAGAGGGAAGAAGTTCTTCCTCATGTTCAGACGGAACTTCCTGTGCCTCAGTTTGTGCCCATTGCCCCTTGTCCTGTCACTGGGCACCACTGAAAAGAGCTTGGCCCCATCCTCCTGACACCCACCCTTCAGATATTTGTAGGCATTTATAAGGTCCGCTTCCCTCTTTCCTCTTCCAGGGATAAGAAGAGATTTTACCACACTTTGCATAATTTACTGGGGACTCCCATTGGCAAATGCAGAAATACTGAGGACAAACATGACCTTGAAGAATGTGTTTGCTTAAGTTGTGTCAGAATGGCAGCAAAGTTGATGTCCTCTTCAAACAGCATATCCTTAAAAACAAATTATCTTCTAAAACAATTTCTTTACAGTTAGAGCAACTAATAATGTGAGATTGGCTAAGGATGTGTTTGAAAGCAAGACTGACAGAAACTCGTAAGGTGGGTGGATTATGCATCTCTTTTTTTCCTCTTTCTCTGCTTTTGTAATCAGGTTTGGATTACAACTGCATTTGGGGTGTGTATATCTAGTGAGTAAAAAGCCTCAAAATATTCACAGTGATCCTAGTATATGAGCCATCTGGTATTGACTTATTAAACTACAGATTTGTTGAGTTGGTTTTATGCTTCTGGATATTTTCCTCACTCAACTATAGGCACCTATATGGAGAGTGCTACTTTTTAAATATAATTAACTAGTAAGAACTATTGCATCACTCGATTCTCTGTTTATAGTTCCACTATAGTAAACTTCTGTTATCTTAATTGATCTGAAGAATGTAATTTAGAGATGACTGCATTATGTGGTAAAGTGTTATCAGCACATTCGGTGCTAGGAAGCTGCTAGAACAGACATGCAGTTTTTGGTGAAACCTATAATCAGCTTAGCGACTGTAAGGCAAAGGTGCTTTTCATTAATATTTCTGAGCTGTGTGGAACTGTGTTTCTAACACAGCATAGCATAACTAGAGCATAAAATAGAGGTATCCCAGGAACAATCTCTAGGAAGCTGATTAATTTTTTCCTCAAGAGCAACACAAAACTCTGGAAAAAAATGGAATATTTGCTCAGACTGAAAACTCGAAAGCATGAAAATGCCTGTGTCTTTGCCAGCAGTCCGACTTCTTTAACGACAGATCTAATAACAGAAGACCAAATGGCTGTAGTCCTGTTGCATGAAGTAGAGTTTTATTTCTGATCTCCTGTTGTTGCTGCATTTCAGAATGAGCTCTTTGCATGATATGACTAAATGGAGGCTCTGGAAAAACATCACCCTTCCTCCAGCATCGTGCAGCAGCTGACAATAAGATGGTTTAAAACTGCCAGCAGTAAATAAATAACAGCTGGCGTTGAGGTTATCAGCACAGGTGTCTGCGAAGAGTTTTCGCTGGGAGCTGGAAAGCAGAGTTTTTCTTCTGCCGGTACAGATGTGAAACAACCCTGCGAGCACCCAGGAGCAGCTCAAGCTCCTGCGGAGGGCTGCGGTGCTGGCAGGTGTAGCACAGGGCTGCAAGCTGCTTCGAACGGCCGGAGCCGGCATCCTTCCCAGGGTGACTTCAGCCCGCCCAGCCTGCCGACGGGTCCACACCTCCATCACCCCGGAACCCCGAGGTCACACCAGATGAACCTTCCTACGACTTCTTCCATGCCAGCTCGTGTTGTTTGCCGAGCAGCTTCTGTTGTCTGGAAAGCACCTGAACGATCACTGGAGACAGGACCGCCCTGTGCTGTTTATTTGCCGAGGATATTTATCAATGCCCAGAATGTCTTTCATCTTGTTCTTGGATATATAAACAAAAATCTGCGGTTACATGTAAGGGGGTAAAAAGATCAGTACCGCCTGTCCAGACAGGTTTGGGGTTTGCTTTTTCCTTCTTCATGACAGGTTTTACGGAACTGTACAGTTAGGACTTGCAAGAGAGAGCAAATCCAGGTCTTGAGGGAGGAGTGGGCAGAGGGAGGTGGTTTCGCAATACCGTGGCTGCAACATGAGGTTTTAATAACAGGCAAAGCAGCTGAAGCTGAAACCTGGAAACTCTTCCACAAGTAGTTACTTTCTGCAGTGCACAGGTCTCTCTCAAGGCCCTGCTTTTTCAGAACTTTGGATAATTAAAGAAATACACTTTCAAAACTGCAGGAGGAAATAGCTTTACAACTGAGAACTGTTACAGAGATGATCTCATGTCTCAATTACGGAGCAGGATATTTACACACAAAAATCAAAAGCATGCAGCCTGGAGCACAGTGTAAGTAAGGATGAAATAGCCTTGTCACAGATGGAAAAACTTCCCTGATAAGTGTATCGCAGACCTTGCTACTAGGCAGCAAAGTACTGTCTGCAGAGGAACAGAAACACGCAAATCCTTTCACTCAAATCAAGAAAAGGCACAACTTTTATATTATACAGTGACTGAGCATCATCATCTTTTACTCCTTCATGTTCTTCCAGAATAACTGTTTCCTGTATAGTGCCTACAGGTTCCATAGTCTTGTGTCAATCAAGTGCATAAAACAGTCTGACTTGACCCTCCTCTCTAAACCACAAATGTTTTCCTCAGCCAGGCAGCGTGTTTTTAACAGAAACTTCAAGCTGTGTCCTTCCCTCTCTGCCAGAACTGCTGTCCAAGCTCAGAATTACAGTTTTCATCTTGACTGCTGCTATCTTTCCCTCAGTCAACATGTTCAGTATCAGCTCCTCTTGTCCACCAAACTCACGTTCCTAAGACTATTTGTGCAGTTCTTTGCCATCTTCCCTATTTTAGTCACTACTTGTTTCATGCCTCCAGTTCATCAGACAAACCCTTCCTTTCTTCTCCAAGCTCTCATCACTGTAGTCTCACCCTCCCTGTCAGACCTGGCATCTCCCTGCTTTGTGATTCTCACTTTTGTTTCATTACAGGATACCAGCTTTAAGCATTAAATCTTGGGGGGAGAGAATGGGATGGGAAGGTTAATAACCATTTTCATGCTTCACTTTTCAGATTTCCCTTTTACAAGTCACTGTAGAAATCCATTGTGCAGTTCTCCATCCTCTCCATGTCCTACTTCAAAGCTCTCCACTTCTTTACCACTTGCAGTACACCGCAACTACCTGGTTAGAGCTAGGCAGGTAGAAGCTACACTCTGAGCTTCTGATGGGCCAAGAACCTTATATTTGCTGTTGTATTTAGATGACATTACTCTGGTCCATCTGTTTCAGCCCTCCGGTTCATCTGCCTCCTTCAGATGTTCCCAGATGAAGCTCTCCAACACACTGGTGTGTTTATGAGTGGAAAAGTGCCTGAGACCACCAGACTTTACCTTGCCATAAAAATGGAAGAAGAGTCATAACAGTCATAACCCATCATATTGAGGTAAGACACGGGGTGTGTACTTTGCACAACCCTGCGCCTATTTTCAACAAGCAGTAAATACCCTGACATGTTATCCCAAAAAGACTGTAGACTCAAACTGTATGCAACACATATGATATGCTTGAGCCTTAAATTACTTTTCAGGCTTTCTTTCAATTTGGGTAAGGCTGTTTTTTCTTTACATCATTTTTAGTTGTTGACTTGGTTACAAGTAAGGGGAGAGGTAAAGGAAAAGCACAGATTTTCTGCTCTGGAGTGAAGCATTCCAGCTCATTCACTCATGAACCAGAAGTTCAGTCAGGGAAAGTTTTGCTAAGTAGTCCCCGGGATCCAGAGATAAGCCTAAAGCCCAGATGAATTGTATGTACATGGTACGGAAGATGGCCTGACTTCAAATGTTCTGTACGACGTACGTGGGTAAAAGTCTTTCATCAACATGGCTAACTAAACCAACATCCAAAATTCTGCATTATACTCTTTCAATAAGTTGCGCAAACACAGGGGGGGTTTATTTTAACGGCTCTGGGGAGGGGTAAAGGTTTTAGTTCAAGAAATGAACAAATACGGACCTGCTCTGATTATAGCCTAATGTGTCAATTCAGATGAAAATCAAGACACTTGGAAACCGTACTACAAGCTTGCAGATACTTGACCTCTGTGAAGAGCCTGACTGGTCCCTCTGCCACTTTTAACGTGCACTTAAAGAAATCTGGTGCTCTTCCTCCATACACTGATGACTTAATATTTCTGAATAACTTGAAATTCACACCCACTTGAAATGCTGACTTGGGAATACACTTTTTTGGATGCATGCTTCATCATACTTCAGCTGTACACAAAGATAAGCATTTTAGAAGCTTGAAGGCAGAGCATTTCCTCCTACAGAAGAGAATTTATATTTTCCCTGACATTGCCCAGGCAACACAGGCTTGAATAAAAAATTGACGCTAAAAGCAGAGTTCTCTAGTCTGGGAATCGACACTGTTATTTTATTCCCAGCTACATTCAGTATCCTGCTTGACGAAGAGAAGAATGTCCTTCTTACGTGCAGGGATGTTGAACATATTTTGATGAGCCATATAAAAGCTATTAGAGGGCTTGAAGATACAAGAATCTGGAGCCATAGAATGATCCAACTGGAGATTCACTTTCCCCTGACTTTATCTAGCCTATTCTCCTGTGCTTTCTTGTCATCTCCCCCCACCCCATTATTAGTAGTGGTATTTCATGTCCATTATATCAAAAATAATGTTGTATGAGAGTCTGAAACCCATATTCTCCAAACAGTATTCTCTTGAACAGTATCATAGCCACCAAGCTACAGAATCAGTTCTCCTCTTCTGCCTTCCCATTCGAAATCTTTTGTACGCCTAGAACAGCAGTGGTGAGCCACACACAAACTAGGAAGCTATGGAAATCTCATGGGAGATAACAGCTTGAATCTGCCCAGGCTGACAAGGGCTTTGTACCCAAGTCTTCAGTTCTCTAGATGCCTTTATGAAGATTACTCACAACATCTACTTCGCAATCTGACATGCAATTTAGAGCATCTACATTAGAAGCCTAGGTGAGCATGAAGACAGCAGAAGAAGGAAGACTCCTAATAAAAATTGTCTGAATATCCAACTGAAGTTTTCCAGGAGATTATATCATTAATGGAGAGAGATGTGTACCTCTGAAAGCTTCCTCTCATGCCTAAATTAGATAGCTGAAGGTGCAAGTAACTCAAAAGGTGTCTCCACGCTGAATTCAAGAAAGGTTCCATCCTGCCAAACTAGCAGCATCTTCCTTTACATTTCCAAGCATGCAGGTATGCAGTTCTCAACTCCCTGGATCTAAATGGATACAGTACATGTCAAAAAGTCTCAGAGTGGGGCAGCAAATTCAAACCTACAAAGTGATCTCCGTATGAGAAATGATTACATAGACTGGGATTCTCCTCCCCGGAAAAGATATGGCTGAGAGGGCCATGTTGTCCTTCACACAAAATATAATCAAGCTATGGAACTCAGTGGATGTTAAAAGTTTATATGGATTTAAGAACAACTGGATGGATTCAAATCGGAATAATGTGGCTCAGGAAGTTCCTGAGCGTTGGAGGCTGGACAACTCTGCTGAATGGCATGGTGACTCCCTCGATCTTGATGGGACCAATTCCAGGTGCCTTCTGGCCTTTTTGCTGCCAGGCAGCTGTTATACAAGATACTATGCACCTTGCAAAACTAGTTGGAAGTGATGGTTATGATGATCTACAATGGTTTGCAACACTGCAGAGAGACACCATCCTTCCTGATGATGAGCCATCATATCTGGTCAGGGCAGCAGATACAATGTGTGGTGCATCAGTGGCTATGGCACAGTTCGAGGAAGCTAATGACAGCCGAGGCTGCTATGGCTTCGTTTGTGACTGTCAGCCTGAAACAGTGGGGGTTGAATCTTATCAATACTGTACTGCCTAACCGTCGTCTTTCTAACCCTGGAGATGGAAGGTCAGCATCCAAATAATCTTGGCAATCTTACATTTGTGGTCCTGTCATTACTGCACCAAATAAGAGGTGCCTTCCCTTTCTTGAAGTTCTTCCTATGCTGCCGAAGGACCATGCCCTCCCATAGCAGCAGCACAAACCTGTCACTCTGCACGGACCAGAGACTATGAAATGGATATATAACCATAGGAAATGACTGGAAAAGTAGTCAGCTCCACCTGCTCTGACTCTCCTGGCACAGATGCCGTGAGCTGTTCTTTGTGGCATGCAGTGAGCAGGAAAGCTTGCTCACTTCACATGGACTCTCAGCACAGTTGCCAGACATCTCCATATCTGTAGTCAGAAAGGGATCTGTGCTGCTGCGGCAAATACAGCGGTCCCTGGTAAGCTGAAAGTGGCGTGTTGCTCTCACCATGCCAAGATGCAGACAGCAGCCTGGCTCAGCAGTGATGTGCCACGGAACCTTCTGCAGTGCTATTCCTTGTGGTGGCTGATCTCAGAAACATCATTTCACTGGCACTGCCCAAACGTACCCATAGAGTAAGCCACTCCAGAGCAGCAGCAGGCTGGGCGCAACACAACCAAGGAGTATCTGGCTGCAAAATCACTGCTGGGGGCATTTTTTTGCCAAGTGCTCGGCTTCAGTGCTACAGACCATGAAATCGCACCCCTAAGGAACCAGCTTTGGAAAGAACAGCTTTCCTGTCTGCTTGCTTCTTAGCTATTCACACATACACCTTCCTAGTATGGCTAGGAACCATTCCGTACGTGAAGTAATTGTACTTTTTTCTTCGCTCCCCGGAGCTATTTTCTTAGTAGCTAACAGTAGCCACTGACTAATAATACTCCTTATATCTAAAATAGTACCAGATTTCTTTCCAATTAATCAAAGAATAGTGTTGCAGGTATCTTTAGGAAGCAAAAATGTCTGAAATCATCGATAAATAACTGAAGCCATACTTGATCTCAGCTTGATAACTTTTTGCCTTTTTTTGCAGAATTAGTTTTAGTTACTGAGGTAAGAAAATCTTTGCTTTTTGCAGATCAGGAACAAGTGCTCTGCTCTGTCATAACTAATACAATTTACTCACATCAGTGGTCCTATCTTTTCTCCAATTCTATCTTAGTAGCTGGACTCTGTAAAACCAGCAATTCACTAAGATGATTACTACTTTACTCCATAGTAAGACAGAATTCTTAGGCCACCTTCCAAAAGCAGACTTTCAACTTCCAATGCAGAGAAAAAATTGTGTACAAATGTACGATCCCAAGTTATACAAGGAAACTACAGATACAGGGGTCTCTCAGGAAAACCGGATAGTGCAAATCGAGTGTGGGAAAACGCTAAGAGCTTCAGGTTATGGCTGACATTTCAACTCAACACCTCTGCTGCTGCGTTGCTATTAGTGGTAGTCAGTGACGTAAAACACTGCTTTGCTGTGGGTTTGATATCAAGGTAATTTGTACAATGAGCTACTGAATACAGCCATATTTACAGACTTAGTAAACTCTTTCTGCCGAAGATCAATACGGGTAACTAGAAGCAATGTTTCTTTCTAACTAGCAGAATTATACTTTTGTATGACCTGTTCAAGGAAAGTACTAATATCCACCTCTTCACAAGTGTTTTCTATCCCATTATTATTGCCCATGATTCAGGTCGCTGAATACCTGAAAACTGATAGCTACATTTTGCAAGTTAGAAAATTCCAAAAGAAACAAGTGAGGTGATTTCCCTCCACACACTTTATTTCTGCTGCACCAGAGAGGGTCAGAGATGCTTCGTGCTTGGCCATTGCCTGTAGTCTCCTTAGTAAGGGGAAGGACCAACATTTGAACTGGATCAGCACAGGCTATGTCAGCCCACTGTTGCTGCAAACCAGTCTGGTGGTCTGGCTTACACACAATTGATGCTATTTATTTTTCATCCTGCTTTTTAAATATGTTGCTGTAAAGCGTTTTTCTGTCTTTCAGGGAAAGAAAATGCGCTCAACTCTTGATGAATTTGAGGTTTGGAAAAAAGGAGGCACACGGCAATAGGAGAAATAAGTTTGGAAAGACCTTTTAAAAACACCCAGCATTGTCTTAGAGAATACTTGAGTAATATACATATGGCTACTAATAAGGCTGTAAATGGCTGTATTACTGCCAATAAAAGACACCATCTGGTAGGTCTGCCTATGAAAACACAGGTTGGTCTGCAACCTTTTAAGTCTGTTTTTTCTTGCTGCAGGAGGTTGCTGAATCATTAAGAGAATCATGGCAGTGTTAATAAAATGATTTATGAAGTTATCAAAATGCCAGTTGTGATAAATTAGATCCTAAACTCAAGCCACTCCTAAACTGGGCTTTGACTTTGTCAAACCAACTCTACCCCAGCTTTGGTCATCAGCCCTTCGTACCACAAAGGGTAGTAAAAGCACGAGTGCATCAAGTCAAGCTCTGATGGCTTTCTTGCTTCAACAGTGAAGGCTGAGCTCTGACCTGGAGGAGTTATTCTGCACGTACATCAGTATGCGATTGCAATGTCAGCTGTGAAACCTGTTATACTGAAGGAGGAGGTGGGGAGAAAAGAGGGTACCTTACTTCAAAGCATATTTTCTGCCTCCAGAAACCTCTTTACCCACTCCACTGTGGGTCTGTAGAGCAACATAGCCAAGTTGGGGGAAGTAGGGTAAGATAACAGAAGGACAGGCAGGTAGCTTGTACATGCACACATCCACCCCGTGTTCTTATTGTAGGCACAAGGTAAGACCATCCAGACATCCAATGCAAACATGCTTGTCCCACGGGCTGGACGGACCAACAAAAGCACAGGCAAGCAAAAATCTATTCTAAGAAAGAGGTTATCACCTACCTGACTAGCGGCATCACCACACAGCAGCTCTTTGCTGACCCTAAAACCATGGCAAACCGCAAATGATGCAAGGTTTAAAGACACTTACACAAATTTCAGCATTAGGCAGGACCAAGGAGAAGCTTGGTTTAGAGCAAAAATAATAATTCTCATTTGAAATGAGATTTAAATCCACTATTCAAAGAACAAAAAGTGAGGGTTTCTGATTATACTAAAAGATGCCCCTTTCAATACTTGAAATAATCCATCCATCAGTGATACTAATTGAAAGATATTCTAGTCAGGCAGAGTAAAAAGTGCTGGAAGATAGGTGAGAGTTTTTTAATAATAATAGTAATAGTTTATGAGGTTTGTATTTGCGTATTTTTAAAGAGACAGAGTTGATTTTGCACACTAACTTCATCAATGAAGCACAGCAGTGGAAAAGCATGCATCGCTGTGATTTCACGTTCGACATTACGCAGGTTACAGTAGGAAAAGCTTTCCCTTAAATATTTAGTTCCATTAACAGTGTTATTTTATATTTTTGTACTAATGAGCTGCATTTCAATGTCTTTCTCAGGTTTTACAGGACATTTATGTTTAGATGTCAGTTGGCATCTGCTGACTGTGTTCAACTGTCAGTAGATTGGTGAAGAGGTATTCCTACAGAGATCTTTAATTACTGTGGCAAATTCAGGCTTGTTCCTGCCAATGTTGACAAAGGCATGAAAAGCTTTAGAGATTATTTATTTTTGAAATGTCGTAATTTTGAAATGTCATTCGCCAAGGTGCTGTGAGGATGGGGCGCCCTGGTCAGCCCAAGGAACCATCCCCGCAGCCCAGCCTGCTGCCGTCCACCCACTGGCAATCCCGGCTGCCGGAGACTCCGAGGGAACCCTGCCGCGAAGCACAGCTGGGACCATGCAGAATAACGCACCCAGCAATACCCAGCTCCTGCCGAGGCCTAGGGGAGCTCACCGAAGAAAGGGCTCACGCACAGGCTTCAAGGACTTAACTCATGAAGAGATTCGGTGCGCCAAAACCAGATGAAGACCTAACACAGCGGCCGCTGGCGTGGGTTCCCTCTAACAGTCGGTACGAAGAAGCCTCTGGCAGTGGCAGGTGCCAAACTTGCTGTCAACAAGAGAGCAGGCACGGGGGTCCTGACTGCCGTTCGGCACGGGGCGAAGCTGGCAGGGGCTCAGGGCCGCCCTCGGCCCCGCGCTGGAGCCCCTTCCCGTCTCCACAGCACGGCGCAAGCATTTCGCCAGATTAGCGTCTTTTACTTCATCTTTGATTTCTCCCCGTTTTCATCAACCTCAGCCTGCCCCGTCCCGCGCTCAGAAGTCCCGTTTAACGTAACCGGTGGATAAAAAGCACATGCAACTTTTTCAATAAGATTTCTGACTTCACCCTTTTAACCCAAAGAATAACTATAAATAGTTTATAATGTCTGGGATTTCCACAGCCCAAGTGCAGCTATAAATAGTTCCCAACATTTTCCCACTTCATGCTTTCGAAAAGAACATTCTCCACTTCCTTTCTTGGAGATCCCCCTGGGAATAACGCTCCATCGCAGCTCAGAAAATATGCGTGTTTAGGAAGAGTTTAGCGAGACGGGGCTGACAAAGTCGCCAGCGGCAGCTCTCGCACCGGTTCCGCGCGGGGACAGGGCCAGGCGTCCTTCGCAGCGAGCCGGTGCTCGCCGCTCGCCCCGGGACGCTCCAGCCAGCCGATGGCGGGGACGGCTCCAGTCGCCCGGCCCAGGAGGGTGTTTCTGGGGGGGGGTTGTTTGCTTTTGAGAGGGATTCGCTGTTCTCCCGAGCCCTACCAGCAACGGCACAGTTTATCTGTATTTACTGGACGGATGTGTGTGTCCAGCGCTCGCTACATCGAGCACTGAGGCCGGACACGTCCTTGCAATTTGTTAGTTGGGTTTTTTTCCCCCCTCGCGGGACTCCAGCAGCCGCCCCGGAGCCCCCCGTCTCCGCGGAACCCCCCGATGCCGGCGGCCCCGGGACGGGCCCGATCCCGAGCCCTGCGGGAAGCCGGGCCCGGGCCGCCCTCGGCCTGAGGCGCCGGCTGCCGGCCCTGCGCGCGCTGCCCGCCCTGCGCGGCGGCGCCCCCTGCCGGCGCGCGGCGGCCGCCCGCCCCGCCACCGCGGTCCCGCAAGGCGCGCGCAGCTGGGGGCGGCGAGGAGGCCTGGGGAGGTGGAACCCCCCTCTGAGAAATGAAGGCGGCTCTGGAACGGGCGCCGAACGGGACGGGGCGGATGCGTCTGGAGAAGAAGGGAAAAAGGGGAAAAAAAAAAAAAAAAAAACAGCAAAAAAACCCCACCTTGACCTGAAAGTGGTAAAAACAAAAAAAAAAACAGAACAAAACCCCACTTGACCTAACGGCAATTTCTGTCCTTCTGCCATTCTGTCCTCCGCTTCCTCCACTCTGCCCTTTTTACCGTGCCTGAAGTCCCCACAATCCTCTCGCTTACAAAGCTCTGAAGCCTCCGGTGCCTGTTTTACCCACGACCCGCGAAGGTATTTGAGGTCGGTGATCAGAACAGACCGGAACTGATCGCTACACAGGGCGATAACTTACTGGCTGGGTGACAGCAGATCGCGTATTTCCCAGCGAAGGGGTAGCTGCAGGGTGCAGGCACAGGGAACGGCCTCACACAACAGCTTAGGAAGCGCAGACCTGCAGAGCAGCTCGGTTTAGGGACCCAGACCGCTTGTTTTGAGTGGCCCGGATAAACATTCGTGTGAAAACAGAAAACGCCATTCTATCTTCTCAAAATACAGAGCCGTTTGTCAAGACCATTTTATGCATAGCTTACACGCATACAAAAATCTAGATGAGCAGTAATGAAAGACCGGATTCAAAACAAACATTTTTAAATTGGGCCTAGGAACTGGCAGGGATGTTGAGTTCCTAAGATTAGATGGCAACGACTTCTGTAAACAAGGAGCATGAGAAGAGAAAGTCCTAACCCTGCAGGACTCCAGTAGCTCAGAGACCCTCCATAGCGTAAGGTGTAGAGTGTGCGATGGCTAGGCCTGAGAGCACGGTGAAATGGTTTAGCATAGATAAGAATCAAGCTGAGATGATGCCTCCAGGAATTCGAACTTGCTTTCTTTTGATGCTTTAAATCAACATAGTTTAAAATGTGTATCTATGCAGTGGCAAAGTTGTACATAAAATGAATGCAAGCTCTCTGTGCTGTCAGCAAAACCAAGGTGCTGATTCCTTAACAAGAGCCAAAGCTTCCACAAGCGTTACTCCCGCAGCCTGTCTGCTGATTTGTTACGTGGCAGGCAAACTCTGCACCCACTTAAACACACCAGCACTGAACGAAGGAAGGCTCACTTCAAAAACACCTCCTCTTTAAACTGACTCAAATGTAGTTGGTCCGCGTAAAAAAGGTTGTCGACATGGTGGAAAATTCCTCATAGCAGGGCAGCTCTGACTGTGCATGGCAGCAGAGAGCTCTCTGCGTGGCCACTCCTCACAATGTTGTTGAGGACTTTGGCATTCGCACGTTGTGGAGGGGACTGGATATTTTTTTCTTGAATCTACTGCAGACAGAACGCGGGAAGATAACAAACCTTCATATCACAGCTGATCGACCCAAAGGAAATCATCCAGTCAGTGAGTGCTCTGCAGTCCACTCAAAAACACCCTACTCATCACAGATTACCTCCATATTAAGCTAATTGTGAGAAAAGAGAAGCAATGGCACCATGGTTAATGATAAAGACAAACCTGATCTCTTCACCAGGGAGAGCAGGCACTGGCCAGCACACACTCTCATCTGGGGTATTTTTGAGTCAGATTTGCCTATACCAGCAGACCAGTAAAATGATTCTGCTGTTAGAACAGTACGAACATAAGCCCCAAATAAAGCTAGAGAAATAGCCACAACGTTGAGACACAACACTCCTCGCTCCTCGGAAAGAGCACTGGTAGTGCACCAAGCACTATGTTGCACTTGCAGTTTACATGGGATAATCCCAGAAATTTCTACTAAGTCAAAAACAGAAATTTTACAGCTTCTGTCTTACTGTCACCAAGTACTCTGTAAGAACTCACGCTCCTCGGCCCAGTTTCTTTTCCTTCCAATCTCATTTTTCAAGTGGAACTCCTTCCCTGGTAAGCATTCATTTAAATAGTCATAGTATAAGCCATGGCCTCTGAACGGGCAATTTCATCCATCTCCCTCCTGCGCAGTGCCTCTCTTTTGCGTATCCCTGTCCCTGTAGGCTATAATGCAACTCGTTCTAATGGATTCAGCTCAAAATGCTGCTCCCATTTGGCAGGGAGCAAGTTCTTACAGAACCCAAAAGCCACACAGCATGTTTTCCAAACAGAAGTGATATGCTGAGAGGGCTTGGTTCGAGGTTCAAGCCTTAACACTATTCTAGGTAAGCTCTACTGTGCAGCTGAATGTGGAAGTAAGCTGAGCTAGGAAAGAGTTAAATGGTCAGGCTGAAATGTTATTTAAATACCATGAATTAAAAGCTCCAGCCTAGCTGCAAAGAGTAAAAAAGGGCACAAGCTTGGCAATGTTCCTAAGGCAGTAAAAGCAATGTTTAGAGAGAAAGAAATCTTTGTCTGAATGCAAAAAGGAAACACAAATTGGCAAAATGGAGCAAGGAAAATGTATCTGGGTGACAGCAAACTGACAGAATACAAATTTCCCTCAGTACAAGGGGAATCTCCATGAATTCCAGCATGGTCACTGTCAAAGATCTCACAATATAGTCAAGGTGAAGCCCCATCAATTTCATACCCTATTTTTAAAACTGCATTTTGTCTGTAATTGTTTCTGTTGCATCTCACTCTCCTCTGTTTCCCACTCTGAGGGAGGAAGGTCAGTCACTTCTTCCTCACTCATCTGTGTTATAACAAATGCTGTCTGAGAACTCAGACTCTCTCCCCTTGGCACCAATGTAGCTTTTGCTGATGATTTCAGTAAAATGGGAACATGGACACCAGCCTCCCTGGAAAATCTGCAACAAGTGGAAAGGAACCTGAACCTCTTGCCTCTTCAAAGGAAACCATTAGCCGGAGTAGCGAGATTACGCTGAGTTGCTGTGATTGCTGACTGTGTTTGAGATGGATCAGCTTCCTGATTTGGGACAACGGTTACCCTTTGTTTCTTGTTTCGATGGGTTAGTTTTCTGTGGAGTCATCTGCCCGATCAGGTGCCGCTTGTGGTCTCAGGACATCTCAATCCCACCTCAGGGAAGCAGTGTGTGAGCGCAGGGCTGCGGGGAGCAGGCCCATGCCATACCCAAGTTAGGTGTACCATGAAATTGCCCCATGAGAAAAGTATATGATCAGAAGCCTCAGCGCCACGAAGGACTAAGATGAGAGTTTCTACAGTGCGCAATTAATAAGATTACTGAGCATCCCTTCTCCTAAATGTCAAGCCTCCCATGGAAAACTGGCTGGGGGGAATTAATTCAATTTCCTGGATGTTTGTATTGCTTCAGGGTGCATTCATCCTCCCACCTCATCCTGGCAGTGAGAAAGTCTCCACTGAAGGCTGTGGAGGAGGTATGTGTGCTGCCCTGGAGCTGCAAAGTCCTTTAAACCTGCTAGACTGGGTAGACTGGGCAGGGAGGCAAGGTGAGCCCCACCACATTCAGCGCGGTGGCTGGCCTGATGATCTGACTCCACAAACCCCACCAAAAGGTTGCTCTGTCCACATTTCTTCAGTGGGTTTACTCTGCCCGCCACGTCTTTGCCACCCAACTCACAGTGTCACTGGCAGGGCAGGACGAATGGACTGACAATAACTGAGCTACAGCAAATGTCATCACTTCCCACAGCCCCTTCCCCTCTGTGCCAGGAACTCAGAGCTTCAGCCCAATGGGGGGGAAAACGGACGTTCCTCACCCAAAGAGAATACAGCCAAAACATGTCATGGCACTTCTAATGAAATCCTACTTAAAATGATTGCCTCTGTGTAGAATTGCCTGTAGGAAAAACCCCAGAATAACTCAGTGAACATCTAGTTCAGTTCACCATTGTTGTCTGTGACCAATGACAAACACATCCGAGAAAAGGCCACCACTGACATAAATTCCTGCAATCACATGAACAAGTAGAAATATCTTCCTGACTGTACCTGGGATTTGGCCAATGATACATTAATAGCCTTTGTAATTTTTTTTTGTACATAGTGTAAGCGCAGAGGCACTCTACACTGAAATAATTAGGACTTTGGAGATTCCCTAAACAAGTTCCCATGAGAAAAGGGTTTCTGGGTAAGGTTTCAGGACTCTGGTAAACTGCTCAGGCTGGAATATGATGAGAATATTCCTTGCAGTGACAGAAAGTAAGAAACCACAAGATAATACTGGAAATGGAACCCTTCAGCTGGAAATGTGATATCACACCATCTTCTAGTATTTGTTTCTTTCTTTGTATTTTCAAAGCAAAGTTGGATGAGTGGTATCTATCTGCTATGCTGGTGCGAAACATTTTGGAAATTATCTGCTCATACACCTATATGGTTATTACAAGAGAAGGATGGAAATTTAACTCTATTCAACACTTTTATAGCCAGTTTTTTCTTTTGAATCTAACTTTAGTTTTACAGGACTGGGTTCTGTGAAACTAAGGAGTACACTTGTGCTGCTGCATGGGAAATATCTTCTTTTTAATGAGTTGCCAACTTAATGACCTGTGGGATTTCAAAGTTCCTTTTTGGTTTTAAAGGAAATGATTAATATATATATACTGTCTTTAACTGTGGTGCTATAATTGCATGAAAGGAATTCCATTCATTCTTTTCTTCATTTAAATGTTTTACATTTGTGAGTGTTAGACAATGTATTCTCCTAAACGGTCTGTCTCTAAAAGAGATGTATAATATTACTCATTTTCAAATAGGAGAGTAATAACAATAATGGTATTCCTCCATTTTGGGGCAGAATATTTTGATTTTTTACTTTAAAAGGACACACAAGTTGTTTAAATGACTGGTGGACTCAAATAAGGTGGATTTATATGGAAATAAATGCCTGGCTTCAAATATCTATTAATGTAATACTGGCCCTTATTTTTTACATCAAAAAATATTTTATAAAACAGGAAATCTCGTGTATATTTTTGTTGATACTGTAATTGGCTACTACAGCCCACTAGCAAATGTCCTAGGATAAATTTGGATAAATGGTAGTTATACTTCAGAACGCAAATCTTAATCCTGCTGTTCTGCCTGCATAAGCTAAGGATCTTCTAGTTCTGAAAATGATTCGTGACTTCTTTTTCCTGTTTTTGCCCCTAGTAATTGGGACATTTCTGGGGTTTTAAGAGTTTATATATGTGCCTCATACAAATCCCATTCCTGTGACTCAGCCATTTTGATCCCTTGGATTATCAGCCAGACATTTTTCAACAACTTGTGAATCTCTGGAAATAAATTCTCTGATCTGACTATCCCTTATACCTAAGGAGAGCCTGATTTTGCAAAAACTCCATCTAGAAAAACCTTTCAGTGTGCACAACACCACCGCACACAGATGCAGAACACCCTTCTCCCGCTACCTACCCAGCTCTCCTGCAGCCAGCACCACACCAGGCACCACACCAAGGTGCTCAGCACCATGGATCCCCAGTTTGCTTTCCCAGATACTTCAGTCTAGGGACCAAGACTCACTCCTTGACATGGGTCACAAGGACAACATAGACTTAACTTACGAGACTGGAAACCTTTCCTTTCACATGTCTGAAAACTTTGTTTCTTTGGGGTTTTGAGCAGTCCCCGGTCCTTTACGTGAAACCTGTGTTCGCTCATGTAATTCACAGCTTCTCATCTGCACCTCTCCATCCTACCAGAGACAACTGGTTCTTCCTCCAGCAGCAGCACCACCAAATAAAGGAACACAGACTAGGAAAGGGCTACCTGAGTCATCAAATGCCAGTCGTCTGTTATCTCAGAACCATGTCATATAATCCATTTATCAAGTTATCAAGCTCCATCTTAATACTACTTGGGCTTTGTTGCCTCTCTACGCCTGTTGGGAAGCTCTCATTTCCGACAGATAAGCTTCTGTCATCTAACAGAATTACCTAGTATTAATCCTTCAGTGCATCGACTTGCATTTTACACAATTACATTTAATCCCACTTCCATTTCTCTAGCTCTCATCTACCCTGTTAACCTTCGGTGGTTTGCCTTTACAGAGCTGCACCAGGAAGGATGGACGTTTAAGAGGTTTATTTGATACACGAGAACTGCATTATCGTTCTGCTGATAAACAGAAAATGCTCTGCTATCCTAGCAAGGTTACAATGACCTTGCTTGTTAGTTCAGAAGGGAAAATATGCACATTCGTTCCATTAAGTGAGTGTGCTGGCAGCTTCTGCTAGACGTGAAGTGCAAAGTTAAATTGCAATAATACATCACCACAGGATTACAAAAGGAGGGTTGAGGTAATTTTCACAAATGTAATTGTGTAGCCAAAAAGAATTCTGCTATATTAACCAATATATTTATAACTTAATATATTAATGTAAGAATCAGTATGGTCATGAAATACTTAGAAAAAGAACTGGCAAAGCAGGTAACAGATAAAAACATAAGTAAGGCTAATTTTCTGCAGCTTTTCCTCAGCCATGTTTCTGAAAACTGCATCTAGCTTAACTGTCAGCCACATCAAAATGAACAAGATAAGCAACTTAGAAAAGCAGGAGTGATAACTTCATTTCTCATTAAGTAGGCTCGTAGCTTGATCATAATTTCATTGTGTCCACACGTGAACTAGCACACCCCAGGCAGCAGTCTGATGGGCCATTGCCATTACTGACGGATGCGCCTGCCTCCTCTGTCCTCACCCAGCTACTCAGCTTTGTGCCACTGGGAAATTATAATAGCACAGACCTACTTTTTGTGGCAAAGTCATTACAGGAAACATTTAACAGCATCGGGCTCAAGACCAGTTTTTGAGGAACTCCGCTTTCACACTAGCTCTCTTTTCTCTTTATCCAGTACCTAACCTGGCCTACAGTTCTAACACTAATCTTCAGGTACTCCACCTTAATTAATAATTTTCCACTTGGCACTGTATCAGGTCCTGTACAGAAGCGGACAACTCTATTGCATTCTTTTCAGTTGCCATATCAAAGAAAGAAACCAAGTTTGTCTGGCATGAACTACTGCTGCCGAGTGCACTTTGCATTTTATCCTCTTTTGCAGCAACTTTAGTCTCTTTAATAATTTTTTCCATCAAAAATAGATTTTAAAGTCCTGTGAAGTCAGACTGAAAGACTATCCAGCACACCCTTCCTAAATATAGCACCGTGTATTGACACAATTGAAACCTTGCAAGCTGCAGAATCAATATTACCTGTTTTCTTCACGCATGCAGCACATTCTGCCTACCCTCAGTAGACCATGAAAGCACTGCTGGTAGATGAGCAGTAATTTAAAAAGTCAATAAATTCCTCCATCAGGCATTTCAAGTAGGTTAATGAGAAATGAACAAATTTTATATTGCCCAAAGCAGAACTGGGTAACTTATCTGCATTTACGCTGGATTATATTAGCAAACCCGGTTGTATCAGTGTGGCAGCTCCCTGCAGGCCCCTGCGGAGCAAGAACATAATTTCTGCAGTCTGGGATACTGATTCCCAGCTATGTTTCTGACTTCTCCAGAACTCTGAACAGATACTTGAAATGATCATGTCTGAGAGGAGCAGCTAGATATATCTCAGAAAGAGCAGGTCTACGGCATATCATGTCCTCAGTTTTACAGTCCACATATCGGGGTGATTGTCCTTCCTTATTATACTGCAACCACCCTTGAGAGAACAACACTGCTCTTTCTTTTCTTTTATTTTTTTTTGTGTTTTTACATACTGTTGCTTTCAGAATATCTACTCAGGCAGAATACCAGTGGTCTTAGGTGTTCACACACAGTTTATCATTTTGATTCTCCCTTTCTGGCTGCTTCGTCCTCACCTCTCCAAGCAAACGCGTTTGTAAAACATGAAATAATTATTCTGTTCTGTTCTGTTCTGTTTAGGGGAGGTTTTCAAACGGACTTAGAGAAGAAGTTTACAAAACAGGGGGAGTCAAGAAAAAAACAATCAAGTTCTTCAGTTTGAGAAGTGATCTAGAAATTGTGGCATAGAAATCAAAGATTGAAGAAATTAGATTTGTTTGCTCCGGGATAAAGAAGACTGAAGAGACTTAAGGGAGCAAGTCTAGTAATAACCTTCATAAAAGATGTAACAGACTAACTAGGTATGTTTGAGCTTTTCTTAATGCAAGGCGCCTGAGGTTGATAATCCCTTGAGACGTGTCAGTTTTGCATTTCTATGCTTTTGTCTCAAGACGGAAAGTCATTACCAACGACACCAACAGACATTCTGGGCCTGGCGATTTCACCATCGGTGCCTTTGAGCATTGACATGGTTGTTTTGATGCATGGATGTGTATATAAACAGTTTTATTTTTCTTTGCTTGAGTAGTTCTTTGCAGGATACAGAGATAAAGATGGCCTATAGCCAAAGAGGGGGCAACCCTCTACCCTGTTACATCTATTCATTCACAAATTACAGGTGAACATACACAGAATTGTGACTTCATGTGTTTGCATCTCCTGTGAAGTTTTTGACTGCTGTGTGTCTCAGATTATTCCTTTGGAGATGACCAGAGATTAGTTTTGCTGATGCTGGATATCTTATTAAAACATGATGTGTGTTACCCTTTTTCTTTGGCGTTACAATGCCAGGTAAGGACATCCCCTTCCCTTTACAGGGTAAGGGTATCACCTGCCCTTCACAAGAGGAGGGAGTAGGCAGCGTGACGATGAGCCATCTACTTCCAGCCCGGTTCTTACACCAGGGTCCCATCTACAGGCGAATGGCTTGAGCAATGTGTCTAGTGTTCTGAGACTGGAAACTGTGACAAAAGTATTCTGGGAGGCTAACTGAGGACTAACTGTAAGTGCTGTGTCAGTCTTCTTTCTACACGGCTTACTGCTTCTGAAACAGAGGGCTGTACTTCTCCTCATCTTATGCAATGTACCAGCGTTAAAGCAAGACAGTCCTGCTCTGAAAAGCTGAATAGAGAAGGGTAATTTTGTTCTGCAGAAGACTGTGTTATTTCAGAATATGGGACAATAAGTTGGGAACCCATTTAGAAAAAAGAGGCGTGAAGCTGTGGCTCCAGGGAACAGGAGGTGGACTGCCCCCGAGCCACGAGCAATGGGAGTCCTGACGCAGCAGGCTGCCCCGCAGCTGTGGACACCGCAAGCCCCAGCTATCAAGGAAGAATGAGCCTGGAAGCCCTGAGAGCCACAGCTCCCGGCACTTCCCAGATCTCTGCCAAGGAATCAGGTCAGCAAGCTGTCAGGAAGCTGGGTAAGGTTCTCATTGAAACACTAGATTTTGATGAGTCAGCAAATGCTCAATTGAAAACATGTCAGAATTCTTCCAAGCAGCTCTGCTCACAACCTAAACAAATAAAGGGTGTGGGGAGGAAATACTGTCCTTATTTTACACCAGAGGGACTGAGGCACAGAGATATGAAGTAACTTATTGCAGGTGCTATAGAAAGTCAGCAGTCAGGAGGCAAACTCAGATTCCATGCCGTCCCTTAATCACAAGAGTATCCTTCCTCTAAGCTTAATTAATTTGCCATTACAATGACCTTGTGAGATAAGTATTACTTTCATTTTATAAATGGGAAACCAAAATAATTTGTACAACAGCAGATAGGAAGCCTGTACCTGAGCCAGGACTTGAACCCAATGTTCCTAAAGCTGCTAAAATTTAGTACCAAGCTTACCTGTTTCTTTCACAGACAAGGTACGCAGACAAGATGCAGTCTTGGATGACCTTACTTACCTAACCATACTAACTGCAGCAATGGTATAGATTCCTGCAGCCAAATACTTCTGTGCCACTGCCTTGTTATACTGAAGCCACACTGCCCACACAAAAATGCTGGTTTGCTATGAGTAAAGCCCTTGTATGTGGCTGCGGGTAGTACAGAGATAAAACTTAGGAGGAGGTTAACTAATGCTTTCCTGAACACCCGTACATATCGTTCAACTGGCTTTCCCGGTTCTGCTAAACAAGAGCAGTGATAGCTATGCCTAGGTATACCACAGAAGCTCTTTTCCCAAGTCTTTTATGACCCCAGGTTTCTTAGGCTTCTGTATGTAAATATTAACTCATCCTTCAGCTGGATTTCCACTTTGAACACAGCCCTAATTGTAGGCAAGGAGCGTAGCATCACCTGGCATTAAAGTCAGTTCAGTTTTTATTAATAGATTTTCATTTCAAATGTCAGAGGGCTTTTCTTTGTTGTCTTGTCTTTGCCTATTTTAAAATTTGGGGTTTAAATTTCCTGAACTGCACTCTTTTAGGGAACATAGCTACAGAAAATATGCTATTCTGCTGGTGTTTGTATCCTCATAACCTTTTTCTTTTCTACTGCTTTTGGCCTTTAAACAGGAATTTGACATTTGATAAGGTAGCGAGTAGCATTTAAGCTATGGACACATCTTCTGCTGCTATTGTGAAAATTGACTCAAATTTGGCAAGGTCACAGACTTTTGATAAGTCTGTTTGCAAGTGCATAATACAAAACCCAGAGTTTACCAACTAAAATGCACAAATCCTGTTGTCACTGAACAGACTGTGTAGATGCTGTACTTTCTGGGAGACATCATGCTTTGTCCTCTTTGGGCTGTCCAAGGACCAGCTGGAGAGCCACAGTACCTTATTTCTGCCATTCTCTCAGTGCTCTCCTTGCCTGCACCCAAGTGCCACAGAGGAGGAGGACACCCAAGTTACATACAAAAAGGGAATGAGAGCTTGATCAAAGGAGGGGAAAAAGGCAAAGCTAAAAATGCTGGTCGAGGGTGAAGCTGTGGCTGAGAATTGTTGAGGAAAGACTGAACTGTGACCAAGAAGGCAGGAAGTAAAAATTAGAATCGCTCGAGCAAGGAGACTTTGACATACAGAAGAGTGGATAACAGGATTAGGAGCTCTCGAGGGAAATTAAGAGCAAACTAGGATTCACTAGGAAAAAAGAGACTGACATTGTGTGAGAAACGGGACTGAGATGCACAGGAGTCATGGGAGTAGAATTAGCTAGGTTTGCCTGGGAAGGAGACTGGGGAAAAACATGTAGAGACAGAGCAGAGCTGAGAACAAAGGATGCACTTTGGAAGGGAGACTGAGAGTTTGATGGGTGAAGGCTGGAAACCTGGGGGCAGATGAAGGGTGATAGGGATCCAGCTTGATGCAAGAGTCTGTGTTCATTAAAACACTCTTTCCTCCACGATCTGTAAGGAGACTTGAGAATCATGATTTCTCTAGGGTCATCAAATATGTTTTAGAACCATTGGCTAAGTGTGTTTCTCCTCCTTTACTAGTTTGGTATATTAAATGGTGACATATTATAGTAGACCTGTAGCAGAGAATTTTAAAGTTATTTTTATGGAAAAATCCTGAGAGTGAACATAATGTCTCACGTGAAATTTTGGGATTTATTTTTGGTAAAAGAAGAATCACGTGCAAAGTGAAACTTTGAAAGTTAGCAAATGCTAACTGCGTAGGTAATGCTGGGAATGCTTGCAAGACAGAAGTTATAGAACAGCTTTCATATCGGGCAAAACTGAGTAAAATTCAGTCTGGAAAACAGACAGCCTAAAGGGGATATTACAGAGATCTGTAACAACCAAGAGTGGCACAAATAAGAGAGTGGAAAGGGATTTTCTCTCTCTTTCAATACAAGCTCTAAGGTACAGAAAATGAAACTGCAACCAGGCAGGTTCAAAACGAAAGGAGATGATCGTACTGCTTGCCAGAGGATGTTGTGGAGGCTAAAAGCCAATACGGGTAAAGGGAAGAATGGACAGGTACACACAGGATAAATCTGTTGGTGATCACTGCTGTATATATAGAAGTCATACCTGGCTCCAGACCCTGAACCACAAGTGGGAGGCTTGGAGAAGGCTGGGAGAGCATGGGAGAAGTCTGACCCATCCTTACTTCTTCTGTATCTGCCATTCTTACTGACTTGTAGAGGTGAAAAGTATAGCCAAATCCTCAAGGAGAAATTTCACAGGAGGCAGAGAAGAACTGAAACCTGCCTCAATTAATGTACAGCTGAACTTGAGTTTCCCTTTCACTGCAAGGGCATGATGCAGAAGACTGTGTAAATCACACCACGAACACAATCACACCCACTGCCAGCCAGGGACATAAGATGGAAAATCCTCTTGTGGGCTATGGAATTAGCACAGAACACAAGCTGGCCCACTGTGGTTCCTCACCATTTTGTGAGGGTAAAGAGACATAGTCTCTGGGAAGGACATGAGGGTGAGGAATGGAACGAGCAGAGCACAGGCATGTAGACGTGTATCTGAGGTGGACCAGCTGTATGTTGTACAGCCTTATCATGTTCCATGTGAGGGACAGCCAAGGAGTCCCATGGGACAGAGGCACAAGAAGAAGCCCTGCAAGGCTGGTGTCAGGGATGGACAGGAACTACTACAGGTCTCTCCTGAGGTTGGAGAGGATTGCAGAATTCAAGAAGCCTTCATCTCCTAGAGCAAAAGCAGAGAGATGCAGACGGCTATGGCCACTATTAGAGAAAGGCACACAGCGAGAGGAACTGTAATCTAAACCAATCTACTTGTCTAAACTGGTTTAACTGCAGTCTAAACTAGTCTAACTGCAATGTAATCCAATTATTTTGATATGTTACATTAAACAATTGCCAAGTAAATGCATCTTCAACATGAGACGCTCACTGTTCTCACTCTCCAGGTCACCTACCTCGGTGACAGGAGGTATGAGTCTGATGCCCTCAACAAACTGACTCCAGGTCTAATCCATTTCTCTGAAGTAGGAGGTGATGTTGGTGTCTTCTCTGGCCACATTTTAAAAAGCGTGAGTCTTACCAAACTCTTTGGGAGAGATCTGTGGGCTGTGGATCTCAATGTGACAGATGTGTTTCTGAAAACCAGAATGAGGTCCTGCCAGACCATACGCAGGCCACAGCGCTGTCCTCAGCGTTTCCTTCTACCCGACCTTACACGGGTACACATCGAGCCTGCTGATTTTAATCAGCTTCCTGCTCAGACTGATGATTGCTGTGGATCCTGTTCTGCGCTGCTTAGCCCTCCGCATGACGTGCACTGCATGGAAAGCCTAGGCACCCACTCAGAATCCTGGACTCCAGGAATTCAGGTGCTTAAATCCTTATTTGGATCTAGTCCTTTGGCCTTAATATCCGTGACTCATTTCTCAACACAGATAAACAAAGGTGATCCCAATAAATCACCTCCCAGGATATTGTTGAAGACCATCTGTAAAGGTTTAAATTCTAAACCTCAGGGTAGTGTGATTTGTACCTAATGTTATCTGGCTTTGCTTAGTCTAATTGATAATTACAGTGAGTGGGTGACAGAGTTGTGAAACACCATTTTGTGACTACCAGCACCAGAAAATCCCTTAATGTTCAGAGTTGGTGCTTAGCAACACAGTTTCTGGTTCATTCTAGAGGTACAGTCATTTGTATTTTTCACTAAAAGATGAAAATCTGCTATTTTTTCAGAGTTTGGTGAGTTTGACCACTCTAGAGGTGACAACCACTGGCAGAAGAATGTAACACTAATCAGGTTCACACCAAATAATCATGCTCACACCAAACAGACTGAGGTCCTTTAGGCATGGCAGACTGATGCATTTTTCCAAAATTGCAGGCTTGTTTATTCTTTTAAACTCCAAGGTTGTTCTACAGAAGAAAATAATACCTTAACAGATTTGAATGCTTAATTTCCTAAATGGAGTCCTAATCACCCTTAATGGGGTGCTTTTGCTTCTTCCAGCTGCAGGTAAAATGCCTAGGAAGTAATTCTGCTGATATTCCTGTTAGGGAAGGTGTAATTAGGGCATATGCTTTCATAGGACTAGAAATTATGAATTGTAACAAAGATCCGAACATTTCTTTCTAGTCTAGAATGCGAAAGACCATTATGCAAAATCCTGCGGCACAATTCAGAATGGTCTAGGATAAAAAGTGCCTGTGAATCAAGAGAAGCAAGGACTTGCTGGTAGGGTCCCAGGTCTAATCTCTGTGGCAAACACATTTCTTGAATTGAAAAGTTTGAGTTTCATTCAGCTGCAGCGATTTCAACACCATGCTACCATATCACACCGATATAAATACACTAGCAAATTAAGCAAGCCCTAAGCCCTAGTACCAGAGACTCTGTACCTTTCGTGTTACTAAAAACTAAATCAGTATCTATACATTTGGTTACATACACTTGATAAAAAGAGGAAATGTATTAAAAGACCCTGTTGAAAATACCAAATTATCAAAAGCAGAAACGAAGTGTGTGGACATGTGCGCGTGTGTGTGGTGTGGGATAGTGACAGATTAAGAATGTGAAAAAGCATCAAACAGAAGAAAAAATAAAATTCAAACATTGGAAAAAGAAAAACCGAAAAAGGAAAAAGAGGGGGGAAGTTAAAAACGTGGAGGGTAAAATACAGCAAAGACAAGACAGGCAGTCTTATTTACTCGTTGATAATACAGAAGAAAAAAAACATTCAAAGGAATCAAGAGGCAAACGTTCTAAAACAGGTAATGCCATGTCTTTTTAAGCCTAGTGAACTGAAGGATTTCAGTGCTCATTTTTATCACTGGGGCAAATAACCGAGTCAGACTCAAGACACGAAGAATAGCCATGTATATAAATGCGTATACCAAATCCTAAACTGAAAGAGTATTATCAAGGTTGAAAAGTCGAGCACTTAAATAGATCAAGAAATGACAGATTAAGACTGTTTGTTTGAGTTCAACTAGGAGATCGGGTACTACTTTTCCACCAAAGCTCTATTGCTTTTGGTGCACTGAATGTGCATTATTTCTTGATGAGCTTAGTACTTCATTTCCCTTTCTGCTCAAGGTGTGTCTTCAGTTCTTATTTATTACATGATAGCCAAACCATCCTCCTGAAGCAGAATTGTTAATTTCTGCATATTTTGTAATCATTTAATGTGCAGGTTCTTCAGAAGTATGAGTGAATTTATAGTCCTGTAAGGAAAGATATGATTTTATATACATAGAATCAGAAGCCTCAAGTTCATACCTTGATATGAAGATTATTTTTATTCCCTTCACACTCTTTTCACTGCAACTCATCTCTTCAGGCTGTTCACTGGGTCTTTACCCTCATCTCACCAGCTCATCCTCTCTGCCTTAAAGCCCAGCATGTTTGACGTGTTTTCCCCAATCCTCTGCCATTTCCTAGTCCCAGTTCACTGTGTATTTTATAGACTGCTAACCTACATTTTCCACTCCTGACTGCAGTCTCATTAGCCAAAGGCACCTGCTTGCTCTGAATCCTAGTCACTCTCTGCACTCTCTGAACCTTATAAATGCTTATAAATATCTTAGGGGTGGGTGTCAGGAAGATGGGGCCAAACTCTTTTCAGTGGTGCCCAGCGACAGGACAAGGGGCAATGGGCACAAACTGAAGCATAGGAAGTTCCGTCTGAACATGAGGAAGAACTTCTTCCCTCTGAGGGTGATGGAGCACTGGTACAGGCTGCCCAGGGAGCTTGTGGAGTCTCCTTCTCTGGAGATATTCAAGACCCGCCTGAACAAGGTCCTGTGCAGCCTGCTGTAGGTGACCCTGCTTCGGCAGGGGGGTTGGACTGGATGACCCACAGAGGTCCCTTCTAACCCCTACCATTCTGTGATTCTGCAGTCGCCCTGGTGAAGTAGCGGGTCTGGATCCACTCTCCAGCCTGTCCTGCCATTCCAGTCACACCAGAGCACTTGTTCCTGCATACGTGGCTCTGCTGGCATCGGCGTTACCGTCTCAGTGTTGTATGGGGTTACTTTCTCCTCCCTGTATCGTGGTCAATTACTTTCTCTTCCATGCGGCCACGTCACAGGCATCACAAACAGCAGCTTGCTCCCCGATTTTCTGTCCAACCTAGCTTTGCCTGGTTTAGAGCAGAAAACCCCCCTGCCCAGAAGAGGCCCTGATGGGGAAAGCGCCTCTGTTCTGGCGGTCCTGAGGCGAGGGCAGCGTGCGCGCTTACTCGGCGAGGACAGCAACGCACGCGCCGATCCAACAAGGAGCCCTGACAGAAAGGCGGCCACGACTTTCTGGAGGGTGGGGAAGGAAATAAAGACCCTTTAGTCTCTTTCGGGACGCAGAAGCGACGGTGCCAGGAGAAACAGGAGTTCCGGGTGCGGAGCGCGGGACCCCCGAGGCGGTCTGAAGAGAACGCTGCCGCAGCGCTGCAACCTAGCACCGCTCCCCCAGCCTCATCTGGCTGAACTGTTCAGGGCACCGTTTCCAAACACACATTAAAAAACCGTTAGAGCGAGGTAAACCACAGCGCAGCACAGAGCCTGTCCCAGTTAGGGGAAAAGAACGAGGAGAGCACCTCGACCCCGGCGGCACTCCCCATCCCCTCAAGCCGCGGCCGAGGCGGGGCCCCGGCGCCGCCCGCCCCTCCCGGCAGTCTCCCCGCGGCCGCTCGGGGGCCGCCTTCCCGCCACCCGGCTCCTCCTGCGGCCCGGCAATATGGCGGCGGAGGCGGCGCGGGGGGAGTCGTGAGCCGGAGCCCTCGCCCCCCGCCCCGTCTCTACCTCCGTCCCTGCCGGCCGCCGCCGCTTCTCCGCCCGCCCGGCCCGGCGGGTCTGCCCGGCTCGGCGGGCGATGCGGCCGGCGGGGCCGGCGGGCCGTGTGTGAGAGGGCGCTGCCCATGCGGGTGTCCCGGTGAGGCCGGGGGCGCCGCGGGAAGATGCTGCTGTCGCTGGTGCTGCACACCTACTCCATGCGCTACGTCCTGCCCGCCGCCCTCATGATGGGCACGGCGCCCACCTACGTGCTGGCCTGGGGCGCCTGGCGCCTGCTCTCCGCCCTGCTGCCCGCCCGCTTCTACCGCGAGGTGGACGACCGCCTCTACACCATCTACCAGAGCATGGTGCTCTTCTTCTTCGAGAACTACACGGGCGTGCAGGTGAGGAGGGGTGGGGGGCTCCGACGTGCCGCGTCCCCGGGAGCCAGCAGCCCGCGGCGGTGTCGGCCACGGGCCCGCGGCTCTCGGCCGGCCTCCCGGGCCGCGCCCCGCCGGGCCCGCCCGCCGCCGTGCGCAGGTGCGGGCCGCGGCCGTTCCCCGGTGCCGGCGGGGCTGCGGGAGCAGGCTGCTCCCCGGGCGTGATGATTCTTGCGGGGTGCCGGCGCCGCGTCCGCTCCGCGGGTCGGGGAGGCGGGAGGGACGCGGCAGCGGTGGCGCCGGGTCAGCGCTGCCATGGCAGCCGCCTCTGCGCGCCGCGGCCCTCCGGCCTGGGGTGCGCGTCTGCGGCGTGAGGCTGGCAGCCGGTGAGAGAGCTGCAGTCAGCCGAGGGTTCGTTTGATACACGCCCAAGCCTTTCATAAGTAGGTTGCTGAACCTCAGGGTTACTACAGCTGCTCGGTTTTCGTGCGGTCTACCCCCTGTCAGCCTTCGGCCCTAAAATTTTGGGTCGGCTGTGGGTTGTGGTTGTTCGGTGTCTCAGGAGCTGAAGCCCGAGGTTTCAGGTTAAGGAGTTGGAACTGGAGGCCTCACTTCTGCGACCAGAGGGGTATTTGCGCTCAAGTAATGACACCTCGCTTGTCTCACGGAGCCTGAAGTGTTTAAAAGGTTACGTATTTGTCTGTAATTTGGAAAGTAAACAAGAAGACTTTTAATTTTACATGTAAAAAATAATTGCATGACTGACAGATGCTTACTGTGCCTAAACCTGAATTTCAAAGTTGTCTGGATGTGCAGAAGTGTATTTGAAGCTAGTGTCAGCTGTAGGTGCTTGAGAGTAAAGAATAACGAGGGCTTACATGTTGATTGGCAGGTGACAGAGCTGGTACAAATAAGCCCTGGTTCGTATTTACAGCTGAAGCATTTGTCTACTCTGTTATGAAGTATTTATTTCAAAATCTGGCTAGGTCTCACCTAATTTCCACTCGTGAGCTGCAGTTGTAGGCCTCGCTTCATACCGACTCCCATGGAAACCCCCAAAGCCAGATTGAAGACAGAAGAATTACACAGTTTGACATCAGGGTAGGTGGAACGGATACAAAATGGAAGTGAGGTCTTCTTTTAGTTGTAATTAGTTTTTGATTCGGCTTGTAACGCGTGTAACTTCACCCTTATGTCTTGTCCAAATTAGTTAACTTGTGTTGTGGTTTACATACTTGTTTTTAAAAAAAGAAGAAAGGGAAGAGCGTGCAGCAGTTCACACGTTAAGTACTTACTGGTTTATCTGTCTTCTTTTTTATGTAACTTCTTTAATACAGATATCTTGATGTGTAGTAACGCACCTTGGTCATAAGCTGCTGAAAGTAGCAGTATAGTAGTTTAATTCAACTCATTCTAAGAATGAGAGCCAAAAATCAAGGTATAAATTGTAACAGAAGAATTACTCAAATTTCCTACAAATAGTGAGCACAGAGTAGCAACCACTTTAAACTTCTAATAAGAACTTTTATCAAAAAATGCCTGATGTAAATAAAGATACAGAAAGGAAAACACTAACCAAAAGTAACAAAAAGGCTACCATCAGCTGTTGACCTCTGTTCTCTTTTATTGCATTGATAAAACTTCATCCACACACAAAAAAAAAGTGGGAGGCAGTACAGGTGATCACAAAGCTGAAGTAAGGATTACAGAAATAAAGAAGAGAGCCCACAAAACCAATGTGGCATATGTCATAGGAGAAGTAAAGTAGTAACTGAGACTGAAAGGTAGATTAAAAATTTGGAAAAGATGACACGCATGTGGAGGTAAGAGGTAGGATCCTTAAAATGCATGTATTGTTGAACTGGAAGGTATCCCCCGTTGATTTAATGAGGAGAAACTGGGTGTCCTTTCACACCTGTGCTGGTGAACACTGAACATGTTTAACTAGAAACGCACAATGGAAAGTTAAGCATGTGCCTGAGTGTTTGAGATTGGAACAGTAACCTGAGAGCTACTGTGAATTGGCCGTTTTAAGGCACGTAATTAGATGCAGAAGTGTAGCATCATTAAACTTAATCGCTTAATCCCAAAAAACAATACAAGAATAGTAACTTGCGTGGCTTCATAAAGGCGGCTGTAGGGCTTTACCGGCGTCAAGGCATGGTAATAGCTGTGGGTGGGAGGAATTCAGCATCTCTTTCAGGCCTGCTAATGTATTCAGTCGATTGAAGTGTGTTGAGATGGCTCTTCGTGACTGGATAAATGGGAGGCTAATAACCTCATCCATCAGAATACTAGAACTTGTTGCGTAGTCTTGCTGAAGTCATTAGGATTATAGAGATGCTTAAGTGACTTACTGAATCAAAGCCTTAAGTGACTTTTTCTTAGCACTGCCGCTGTCTTACGCTATATAAAGTCTTTAACATTATGTACTGTTTATCATTCTTTGATTTATTATGCTTAGAGTATTTGTGGTTTCTCAATATGATAACACTCTAAAGCAGTTGTGAATGTTTGAGATGTCTAATCTTAACATAATAATTTTGCTGAAATTCCCAGTAATGTGGGCAGGGCCTTAATAGAGTGAAGTTGGTTTGGATCGTAAATGTAGATTATTTTTTGACTGAAGGAAATACCATTAATTTAGTTGTCAGGAAGTGATGTTTCTGTGTATCGTCTGCTGTTTGTCCATCAGGTATCTAAACCTGTCTCCCCTTCACAACCGTATACACAAACATACTTTTGGGTTTTTTTTTTGTTCTCCCTGACTTGGATGTTTTTAGCCAAGTTTATTAAAATAAAAACTCTAGTTCATGCTAGGAAGGCATTTTATCTTTGTAGCAAATTCTTTGCAGTTGTGAAATGTAACTAAATAAGGTGATAACCTGATCCGCATGACATAAAATCTTGAAAGACTAATAGTTCCTTTTCTCTTAAATATTTCGCTTGAGATCTAAAATAATTGTAGAGCTAGAATTGCTGTGAACCCTTACTGAGTATTTACATTCTAGAGAGTGGCTCATGAAGGAACTAAAAATTTCTTACCTTCTCATACTGTCAGTACTTTCCCTTTTAAAATTTTGGGTCAGAACTGTTTTTTTCCTACCAAAATGATTTGTTTTACAAAGCCTAAGAAAGCTTGAGCTACGATGGAATCAGTTTAGGTTTTCCAGTAATATTAGAATTCTGTTAACGAATTGCCAGAAATAGCCCTTTAGCTGACTACCATGCAAGAGTTGCCTGTAGTAAATTGAAGAACCAGTACTGAGAGTACAAAAAGCAACCCAGAACATACCAATCCTTTAAACGAGGTAAACTGGACAAAGTCAGTATGACTGTAAAGTGAAGTCCTATAATGCAGTGTAAATTTGTCAGTGTAATTGCAGTTTAGCAGATAATCATAAATTTTATTAAGAAGCTATAAATATATAAAATTAATCTGTATGTGACATTCGACAGTGCTCTTCAACAGTCTCCAGGATTATAAACTCATAGTAATGAACATCTGTAAATGCGGTCTGTTGGAAAGCGACAAAGAGAGAATGGCCTTGCTTTGGCCCTACGCTGCTGTCGGTGCAAATGCAGTTGTGTTGCTTCCCACCGGTCCTGCTGTGAGCTGCAGAAGCACCACAGTACTCTCTTTAGTGTGTGTGAGATGCTTGGACTCTGTGTAAAGTGAGTAGCAAGTCTTGGAGAGCAAGGGATGTTAATTTTATCAGCGGCGAGCGAAAGCAGTCACTGACACAAGCAGGTGCGATTGAAGTGCTTTGGAGGGCTTCCATTTGCTTGTGCTAATAGTAGATTTGGCCCCAAGTTTCCAAGTCATCAAGTAGGCTGTGAGCTGTGGTTGTGTTGCTGCTTTTGTCTTTACTCTGTTAGGAAAGTCTGGTCTCTTCCATTTCATGCAGGCGATAAACAGTCGCATCTTACCATAGAATGTGAAAACCAAAATGACTGCAAATAAGCCTGTGATTAGGACATTCGAAAGGCTGAAAGGACTGGTAATTCAGTGTGATGAATGCTGTCATCTCTCTGTGACCCTTGGCGTCTTATCCCAGTTGCTGTCAGGGTGATGAAATTAATGCCTGTTGTGTTTGTGCACATGTCTCAGATCAGACGAGGACTAAATGTTCTTCAACTTTTTTTTTTTTTGTTGTAGTTATATTTGATATTTTGTATTGAGTGGCGGTGAAGAAATAATAAAGAAATCATCACTCGGACTGCTTCCTGAAGGATCGTTTTCCATCTGAAAGGCTTTGACAGTTGAGTGAAATCCATGACTGAAGTAATGTGCATGGATTTTGTTCACTGCTTGTGTCGGCTCTCTTCCTTACCCCCACTTCCTACTGAATAGGAATTGTTGAAAGTGGTGCTTTCATTAAAGGCGCTATGAAATTCTGGTTTTTGTTGTCATTATGGGACTCTAGAAGGGCTGTGGGAATCAGATGCTACCTCAGTGGTGTTTAGCAGAGCTGTAGTATTTTTAACAGTTATTTCGGAAAATACAAGACATCCCTGTTACACAATGCAGTGTGCTTTCTGGATTGGTATTGAAACTTGGACCTGCTGTGTCTCAGCAAGGTTGAAAACTGCTTAGGATTAGAGCTAATTAAAACTTTGGGGAGACACTGTGCTGCTGATCTCTTGATGATGCATTCCAGTGGAGTAGAGCCCAGGCTGTGTTTCGTGTCTTGGGTTCCTAAGGAATCTGTGAGGAGAGCTCAGTGTCTGAGCTTGGGATGGATGCTTAGTCTTCTAGCTTTTGGCCAATTTCCTTTGAAAGTGAGGGTTACGCGGTCTGTGCCCATCTCTATTCCCAGGACAGCAGCCTTCCCAGATGAGGTTATCTTCACTTACTCCCCACTTTCCCTTTTCAAGCTGTTCAGCCATTCAGCAGGTAATTCAGGTGGTCCCGAGGCAGAGGTGGGAAGCAAAAGAGGCAGCACAAGTCATAACGGTCAAGCTGCAGCGTACTCGCATCAGGGAGATGCTTCTGGTTGCTGTTGGTGAGGTGGGTTGTCATCTCCTAGGAGCCTCGTTCTTCCCTCCCAGCAGTGGAGGAGGCATCGTAACCAGGCTTCGTCAAGGCAGGGTGAAGGTTCATCTTCTGACTGCTTTCTGTCGGTAGGTGTGAGTGACAGGGTCTGACTCCCCTTGAGATGAGGACCCATTTCCTGGGCCAGTGCTGTAACTGGAAGGTCAAAAGGAGACATCGCTTTTCACTCTTCTCCGGCTGTGTTTGCAAAGAAAGTGCTGGCGATTGTGTCTTGGCATGAGCCTGGTTTTATGAACCTGCAATTGAGTTCCCCGACCTTTCCTCCCAGTTGGCCAGCTCTGGAGTGGGAGTGTGCTGGGATGGTGCAGGAGCTGAGCGGGAAGGCGCAGAGCTACAGGGATGGCAAGCAACACTAGTGTTGCTGTTTAGCAAGACCGTGCTAGCTGTTGTGTGACATGTTGAGAGGTTAAAATAATGGTAACTTGTCACTTATTTGCGATGACAGAAATAATGAAATAAGGGTCTTGGAGGAGTGATAGAAATTTGGGGATTGCCGTGGTGCAAAGATTGGAAAGAAACTGGAGAATGCAGTGAAGTGAATCATTTTTGTGTGATAAACTTTTGAAAGAAGCCCAGTGAAATTTTTCTGCTGTGATACTGGTTCCATGAGGACAGTTTACCCTTGGCTCATCTCATTAGAGATTTCAATGCACAGCTGTCTCCAGAGTCCTGTGTGTGATTGTAGCAGAAATTAAGTGAAAGCTGCTAAGCCTGAGCGATGCAGCTTTCAGATTGAGGTGGATGCCAAATTTTAGACTCTTACGCTCAACTGTGGTGTGAGGCAGCAAAAATAGATACATTAGGTCTGTAAGCTTTATGCTCTTTCCTTTTTAGATATTGCAAAAGATGTATTTGCATGCATCTTAATTTATGTTCTGTCTGCCTTTGGCTATCATTCTGAAGGTGAAAATTAAATCCTTCATGACTCTGGTTCATTAGGATATCAGCTGGAGTTCTGGTGTGCTGCAGATTTGGCTCTGGGGCAATCTGGAAGGAATTTGGTACGGGGAGATTCCACATTTGGTGCCGGTCCTGATCATCTCCCACCTCCTGCGCATTATATGAAAAATAAAATAAAAAAAGTTAAATCTGAGGTCTGTTACCATTTTTGGAAATCAAGTGTCAGCTACCTGAACCAAAAGAGCTGTTTGGGCTCATCAATTAGAAGCTTTGTTTGGAGATTTGCCTAGCATATGTTTTCTTATTGGCAGGTTGCAATGGAACCTGAATTTTGTATCAACCTTATCTAATACAGTCTGCAATTTAAAACTAATATGTAAGTTTTCATTTTAAAGTTAACCAAATATATTTATGAGAGTTATAGAAAGTCAAGTATTTATCAGGTAGGAAAAGCTAAGGAGTCAAAGGGCAGGTTTGAATGTACTTACAAATTCTGATTCCAAGTATTTTACTTGGCCAGTAAGTTTTACAGTGTCATGGTTTGATTTTAAATTTTCCTGGGTTTGTAATTTGAATACCTTAAGATTTTTAGTATATTCAGTTCTTAATATAAGTTGTCTGATTTTACATAATTTGTTGCATTTGAAGATACAAATGGTATTTATCACAGTTTTTAAAATTCAACTTTTTTTGTTGTTGTTTAAATGTGTGTGAGTTTTATACACTTTCCTGTTTTTGCATTTAAGTGTGTTTTGGTAGATACTGGGCCATGAAGTTTTACAGTGCTCTTCCATGCCCTTTTCTTCTGCTTGCATAGTATGTCCCGATACTTTATGTAAGGATGATTGTTAATTGAGAAGTTTTTTCTCTTGGTACTCTACCGTCAGACACTGTCCTTGCTAGGAGAAGATTCTATTCTTGGTTAAACATTTGACTCCAATTCTTTCAAACTATTTACCTCAGGCTTACAGGGTACCTTTTTTTCTCGGTTTTAGTTGTGTTAGATAAAGTAGGCTCAGATGTCAGGGATTTTGACATTACAATTATGAGGAAGCGTATCTTCTCAGGGGAAAAATATTCTTTAATTTTGTTCTGTCAATTTGAATTTGTGCTATGAAGCAATTTGGGATGAAAAAACAGGGAAATTATTTTCTTCTTTTGTTCATTTCATTTCTGTCACGTATTACTTGTCATCTTGCCTGTTATAACTAGCTCCTCAGTGTGGGACTAGGAAATTATAGAGTTTATGCTAGTTTGATTTTTTTTAAATGTAAAATTAGCTACCCACGATTTGTCCAAATCTGTACTTGAGGGCATAACTGGATATGAAGAAAAATAATTATTTTGGATGATTTTGAACTGTATTGTGGTAGTTGCGATAATTTTTCCCCTGGAGCTTATGGATTGACTTGGAGTTATCCCGTCCTATTTTCTGACGCTGCTTGGGAATCTGAGGACATGCGTGTTTCTTTTCACGTAAGCAAACGTGGTGCACAGTCCTGAGCACGCTGCAGGTGAACTGGCTCATTCACATGCTGTGGTGGTGTGCAGGTACTGGAGTGAGTTTAACAGTGGCTGTTTTTTGAGGCAGATTCAAGTTTGCGGTGTTCGGGTCTGGAGCCCGATGAGTTGCAGCTAGGTCAGGTACCTCCCTGCATGTTCTCATTCGCTGTGTAATGATTCCTTTGCCTCACCTTGAAAGTCCTAGTGCTTAATTTCTAAATACTTACTGGAAATGACACGTGGAAGAGCTTTCAAAAATCTTACTGCACAATCACAAGCAGAGGATGTAGAGGTTTGTTAATGAACCCCTTTCCCATGCATGTTGACTCATTGGTAACTTCACACCAGTTCTGTCTGTACTTTATACAAATGCCTGTACAAGTATTACAATTAAAGGTAAAATCAACTCCTCCTGGGAGTCCTTTGCATTTAGAAGCAAGGCTGTTGTTATAAAGAGCTCTAGCTGGAGGAACACTGCAAACTGCCACAAAGTTTCCTGCTTCTGGCTGGTACGAGGTGCACAAAGGATAGCGTTTCCAGAATGTGCTCAGTGTACCAAGGCACGGTAGCTGCTAGTTTGGGGGGGGTCGGGGGGTGGACGGAATGGGACACAGACATTAGGTATTTCCCACTACAGAAGACTAATAAAATAAACAATAGCTGCATTAAATGTGGGTCACTTTTCCTTTCTTTTAAGGAAATTACAGAAATCTGCGGGAAGAAATCTTCAGAGGTGCCAAAGGCTGAAAAGGGAGACTATTTCTCTCCTAATGAAGCAGGTGGAATACTTCCTTCCACTCTTGTACTGAAAGGCATGTTCAGGTTTTGCATAATACCAAGATGCTAGATGTTCAGAAAAACCCTCCTGTTGAAATCTCCGCTTATAAATAATCTCCTTTCACATGTGCTCTATATGTATTTGAAATACGTGCAGTATTTGTGAAAGAAGTGCAATTACTGGTTATTCATAAAAAAGTTATTTGATGCTCAAAGTTTGACTTTCCCAAGTGGTCACTAATTGTAATTGTGGGCCATTCCATGGTCCATGCCATAGAACTGCACTGTAATCAAAAGCAAATCATTTGTAGAAAGATACAGGAAATTGTTTAGGCATTGAAAGTAGGATTTTTTTCAGAATTTAGATGCCAAAATCTCAAAATTATGTTCATAAGTCCTGCTTTTTTCTGTCACCAAGAAGTTATACAGATGTCTTTTTTTGTTCTTTTTTTTTTAAGGTTCCTCAGATGGCTAAGGAGTCCAGGCAGGAATGAAGTATTAATGTGTGTGCTTAAAGCAAAGTTCCCAACTCATGTATAGCCCTGACTGGAATCCAGAAGCAAAGCTCCTGAATGTACACAGTACTGTCAAAATATATTTAACATATGCTGACAAGACTGGGAACCTCAAAAAAAGTTTTAGCTCTTCTTTCTTTCTATTTAAACAAACAAATGGAAACCGAAAGGGACTAAATTTTGGTACCTCTCTAACTTCATGAGTTAGAACACAAACTCAACGTACAGGATGCACCTCTTTGAAAAAGATGATTTAGCAGTTTGTTTTCAGAAGAGAGAATCCCCGCTCTGTGGATGTACTTTCTAACAGCAGTGAGGAGCGCGTTAGGGTGGGGTGGGATTTAAAATCTGCATCTGCTTTCAGTGAGCTAGACTGTGGCAATTCAAGGCTGGCAGGCTCAGTGTCCCAGATTTTGCAAATCCGCTGCTGTAGCACTGAGCTCCCCCAGAAGCTAAGAGCTCCTGCTGAAAGGGTGATGTGCCATGGGTAACCACTGGAGACGTTTTGTGGAATCTGGTCTGGGCTGTTGTTTAAAGAAGCATAAACTAACTGCAATTGTCCCGACATACTTGGTATTATGGCAACTTACTTTCTCTGAAATTAGCCTTTTGGCCCCGATGGGATGTTCTGGTTATTACGTGTTTTTCCCAGAAATTCTGTCCTCTAGCACGTGCCCCTTCTCTAAACAATAGTTGCCACCCGAATCGCCCTCTGAATGAGAAGTCGTGAAACTATACACATCGCTGTCTAGGTAATGTTAGACGGGTATGAATAAAGTGGTTTGTGGTGTCCGACTCTAAATCACCGCCTGAGGCTTTGGGGAAGACTAAGGAAAGGTGCGTCGTGCTGCTGTAGGATTAAGTCCTTCACATCTCGGTCCTCTCTGTGGCATCTGTGAAAGCTGCAGGCAGGTGGGCATTGAAAACAAAACTAGTTTAGTTAAACACATGATATTTCTCATCTGTTGACAAGTGTCTCATTCCTTTTACAGGAATTGGGGGGGATGGGAGGTGGTGGTTATGGGTTTTCTTAGAATAAGTTATCCTGTTAAGAGTATTCAGAATAACATGGAATGTTTGCATCGTTTAGCCTGCTCCTGTAACTAGATGTTCTGAGTATATACTTTTTATTTAACTTTTCTCTGTGTGAACCTTTTCCAGCTTTTACTCTAAAATGAGAGTGGTAGTTATTGCTGTTTAATTGATTTCCTTCAGTAAGCTAATGGCAGTGAAACTATGAAGATTTTTCTTCAGACTGCCTGCCTGCAGTGAAAATTATTTAATTAGTTATAAAACTCTAGAAAATTAGGCAACTAATTCCTTATGGCCTAAAAAAACAGTAGTCAAATATGCACAGAATAAATGACTCCAAAGCTGTATTTTTACATAGGTATTACAAATTTTATTATAATTATTAAGAAGTTTTCATTGGCTCACAAGGTAACTGCATTTCCTTTAAGATTCTGTTGATTCTGATTCTTCCAGAATGAGCTTTCCCTTAATTCAGGGGTCAATTATCTGCAATTCAGAAGAGAAGCTGTAAAGCTTTTATGTTCAGCATCAGAACTAGACTTCTTCTATGCATGTAGCTAGTGCCATAGAGTGAAGCATAACCATTGATGTGTATAGCACTTTGTCAGTTTAGACCGTAAGACTAAAAGCTAGTATGAAAGCAAAAATGTACAGACTTCATACTTAGCATCACATGGTATGATTCAGTCCTGCATAATCCATACATGTTGCTAATACAGTCTTCTTACAGGAAGGAAATAAAATGGCAGTAGCTGTATTTTTTGAAATTCTCTGCTTTCTGGTTCAGTCGAATGATTTTTTTTAAAAAATTGCAATACATATAGGAATCTTCTCAATATTCCCCAGATCTCTGTCTCTTGGTAATGGTTTTCTTCACTGACCCCCCCCCCAGTAAAATACATAGCTGCAGAATATTTGAGTGAACTCTCTGCTTCAATAAAACGGACTGTATTGTGATTTTATTGTTTGATGCTGAGCCTGAGCAGCAGACTTCAGACTTGTGTAATTATGTATCGAGCAGATAGTCTCTTTAGTTAAAGAGGTTATGAGGTGTAGCAATAATATGACCATTATCTAAAATGTGGATGTGACCTAAAGGTATTTTTGGGAAAATTATACTTAAAGGTAAACTTACTTTTAAATCTAGAGAAAAAGCAACTAAAAATCAAAACATGTAAGTCCTTTCTTCTGTCCTATTCATATTCTTTGTGCTGTAGGCAAGTGAAACCCATATCTGTTAAATGCAAATAAAAGTGCTTCTCTGTCTTCTATGAAGAAAAATAAACATTTGAAATTCTTACAGTAGAACATCTGAAAACCTGAGAAATTTGTCAGCACCAAGTACAAGTTCTCCATTTGTATCCTGTCTTGAGCCTACTTCTTGTCAAACAGGGTAAATAGATTCTGTGATCTGAGGTACTTTCTCTAGGAGTTCAAAGGACTGGTTGTGTCATCAGGCAGGTTTTTAGACTCAGAGAGAATCTGAACAGCTTCGCATAAGATGCCTGCGTCAATGCTGCGGGAGTCAGCTTGCGCAGGGTTACGCGCTAACTTCAGAAGTCGTATCTGGTAGTTGCTTTTGGTGGTTTGTTGATGCAAGCTCCACCCGTTCGCCACAAAAACTATATCCAGACTTTTTAACAAACAGTTGAGAAATACATCCTAGGATACTATTTATTTTTAAAAGCACTCATATCATAGTAGTGCCCTGCTAGCAAAGACGCTCTTGTGTGAAAGAGTGTGCAGTTCCAGTTGTAAAAGTGGTCAGGAAGGAATAGCAGAATGGAGAGAAGTGCATATTGCGAAGATAGCACAGTTGAGTATATGAAGCTTGTATGGTTGCTTTTAAGTGAAGTGTTGGTGTATTGAATGTTCTGTTTCTCCTCTTATCCTCCAGGAGAGGCAAGGAGGTTTCTCCTGCTATTATCCTACTGCTTTTATCCTTCTTTCCAGTTGCTATTCCCTGTGCTTGATGGTGACATTTTTCCTGATCAGAATGCTCCATCTTCTCTGCAAAGTGCCCTGGTGCACATCAGTTTTGTTGAAGTAACAGCAAAGAACGGAGCATCATTCTGCAATTCACACCTGGTTCCTCGGAATAGAGAAGGGAGGAGGGTTAAGAAGTCTGAGGAACCAAGAATGAGTGTGCTGATAGACATGTGATAGGCCGTCAGGTGAGATGAGTTTTTATCAATAACCAACTGTGTTGCCTAACTGCCACTGAAGCAGAAGTGCCAGATCTGCTTGCATGTCAGCTCCTGAACTGCTCCTATTATCAGCCACATCCAGTTATCATATTAAGGTAATGCCTTTGCTAGGAGTTTGATACGGTCACCAGTTGACTTGCAAGCAGGTCTTCTGATCTTGTGGTTACTTTTACCTCTTAAATTATTTTTGTCACGGCCCTGTTTACTGAGCGGACGTAGCTAAGATGTGATTAAATGACCTGTTTGATTTTCTTTGGTATGTGCAGATTTCATAAGCTTGAAGTAAAACTCTAAACTGGGAGTGTCCACCTAGCTGCAGTGAAGCCTTATGCAAATTATGAGTTATTCAGGTGTGGCTGCCGTGCAGGACTGTTTTACATAGCTACATGATCTACCCTGTTAGCACAGCCGTAGTTGAGTATGTTGCACTTGGAAGAAGCTGAGGCTGCTAGGGCAGCTGACACCAGTGTCATCAGATCACCCAGGAGCTCCCATTTGCATGCCTGGATCAGCCTGTTGCTGAATTTGTGAGTTCTCCCGTCAGGAGAGCTTGCTGTAACCTCCTGCCAAGGGATCAGAGCTTCCTCTGGCCACCAAACTGAGGTGTGCCCGTGCCTGCCGAGCGTGTGAACAGCTTGGCATGTGGCATCCAGGGAAGGTGGGGACCAGCCTTGCCACAGGAGGGGGTCTGTTAGCATCCAGTTTCCTGTATTTGAGACCTCACTGAATTGAATTTGACAGCGCCGCTGTGCAAACAGATGTGAAAGACCCGTATTAACAGTAACTGTATTACCCATTATTGTGAACTGGGCTGTGAAACAACGAAAACATGGCTAAAAGCAGACATTTTAATGTTCTGTACACAAGTAATGTTTGCAGTGTTAGACTGTGAATCTGCATTTTAAATATTTTTCCTCTAATCTCTGCTTACTTTGGCTTGCTGTGTTACTCTTCCTTTTAGCTTGTTTTCTTTGCTTGGCTTCATTTTGCCTTTTTTTTTTTTTTCTTATTTTTTAACAAAGCAGCACCTATTCAAATGAACAGGTTCCTCACTTGCTTCATCGTGGCAGACAGGACATTGATCTTCTTAGCCTTTCAAGCTGAGCCATAGACAGAATGCCTGTATACTGTGGCATATCTGAACCACCAGGTCTGTTAGCTTCTGAAACTGAGAATTTCCTCCCAGGTATGACCTGCACCATTTGTCTGTTGCTGGCCTGCAAGTGCCCTGCCGAGAGGAGGACCACCCTCTGGTGCTGGGCAGACCCCAGGAACGGCACTGGCCTTCTGGGGAGCACTAGGAGTCTCTTGGCTACTCTAATCTCTTCGGGTTGCTTCAAAAGGGGCACGCGCACAGCCTGGTGCTGGGGACACTTGTTTCTGTATTGCTGTCCCTGATCGATCACTTGAGCGCTGGCCTTCACCGTGGTGCCCAGATCTGTTCTGCACCAGCAGACAAAGAGGGAGCCAGTCACGGCTCAGTCTGCAGCGGGGAATTCTGCCGAGTTAGCTACTAGCAACAGCAGAGAGTCAGAGGTTTTCTGGAGACCATGGAGAAGAGTACTGTAGCATTTCCTTCTGCAGCTATAATATACATCAGGTTCTCTCTCTGGTTTGCCTAAAAGCATCAGATTGCCAGAAATTGAAGGTTTGCCATGAGAGAACTCTTCCCCTGCTTACCGACAAGCAGATGATTTCTTCAGACATCGTCTCAGAGGGATTCAAAGCTCTTAACTGTTAGCCCTCTGCTGTGCAAGGTCTGTGATAATTTCCAGAAACACAACAATAAAGAACAGATGCTTTGTTCTCAGGAGAGCTGTGTGGCTGCCCACAGAGTGGGTGTCTCCTGTAAAATCTGAAGCAGCCTCAAGAGAATGCAGGTTGGAAGTTGCCATTCTTACCTCGTTGTAATAACAGTTGCATCGTAAGTTTATAGCTCTCGGTTCCTAGCCGTGAATGTCCAGTACGTGGATAGCTGTTTGATGGCCGTTCATGAACTGTGTAAGCCTTTTCTTGATATTACTGAAATGCTGAAGGCAGTGCTGAAGTGAATGATGCTGCAGTTAAAGCTGTTGCATCCTCTTAGGCTGAGCCATCTGAGCAAATAAAATAGAGTTTCCAAATTCTTTCACTCCTGCCTTTGCTTTGAAAAAATATCCCAGTTTTTGTGTTTAATGACAACTAAATGTAAATAGGAAAACAGAGATTTTTTTGTTGTTGTTCTGTACAATAGTATGGCTATTTTAGCATGAATAAAAAATTTTGGTCCATTACATGTAAACATGTGTAACTGTTACGGTAAGACTTAACGTTGTACGTAGAAATCGCTTACAGTAACAATGAGTGGGTGTTCCTCTGGGATTACAAACTGAACTAGGTCCAATCTTATTGAAATAAAAAATAGTACAGATTAACTGTTACATTTGGCAGTCACAATCATACATACTTTTTCAAGGGAGTGATCCTTTATATTTGTTTTTACTCATGCAATAGTCACAAGTGAATGCTTTGAATTGTGGCTCTGATTACACTGAGATTTTGACTATGTACATTAAAGTGGAAATTTTTACAAGTTGAAGTTACGTATTTCAAACCCTGTTTCTTGTGGGGGGCAGGTCTTACAGTGTCAAGGGCAGATGTTGTTTTCTTCTTATTTTCTTACATTTTAAAAAAGCACAGACAGCATTCAGGACCTTCTAGTTTAGTGATTTGTTGTATTGGGCCTTTTCCCTTCCAGTCTTTCTCAGAAACTGCATAGTGGAGTCTTAACTTGAAATAAAAGAAAACAGTATTTGTGGACCTAGTGCCTAACACTGCTGGAAATATGTACTTGAAAAATGAAGCTTTAACTCTGTAAGTGAGAGTAGGAAGATAATTTTTTATTTCAGTGGCATTTTTGCACCTGAACTGTACGATCAGACCCTCTGACTGCTACTTTGCAATAAATTGTATTCAGCAGTAAGGCTATAAATTCTCCTGGAACTTTGATGAGAAAATTACTCCTACAGCTTTTCAAAATCTTGTTTGAATTTCTTGGATACTGTTCAGAATATACTTGTCAGCTGATCTGTTACAAATAATACTCAGTTAAAATTTATTGTGCATGCCTTTTTTTGGAGAAAAACTAATTCAAAGAAGTAATGTTCTCTTCACTGTATGCTGGATGATCTCTTGTTCACATATTTGTGGAGTATCTTGGTTTGCCAATATTTGATTTTTTGCCTTGAAAACAAAATTTGATCAACAATTGGATTAAGTTGCATTTTTGAAGAAAAATGAACAGCATGAAAGTAAAACGTACAGCTTTATGTGGGGTTTGCCTGGTGTTACAGTACAAGGCGTTACCTATCTGGTGTCGCAGTTTAACTGAGAGGTGGGCAGATTTTCCAGAGTTACTTGTAGAGGCCTGTTGTAGGGGAGGTCTCTAATACGAGACTTGGCATACTAAATGATATTAATCGAGATCTGAATGTTAGTTAGATATTCCTGATAAAATTCCCGAATGATCCAGGCTAGGGAAGTGATGATGATAAGTGGGTAAACCTTCCAAGTAGTGCTTTGGTTTTTGGCGAATGGAGTCACTTTGAAGAAGAGTATGTTTAACGCAGCTAAGTTCTGGAAACAAGGAGGACAGCAATTGGTATTAGCAGAGCAGGAGGGGAATGCTACCTAGAATGTACTGGTTGGAAAAACTCTGCTTCATTAGGTAATGAAAATATTAAAGATAATTAAATTGCTGCACGGATTATTCAGTTCAGAATTGAAATGTTTTAATTAATTCTCATTTTATATTTGAAATAAAATAATTTAATTGATCCGTTTTAAAAGCTGACTTGGATTACAGCTTCAGCATCTGGCTTTGTAGTCCTGCTCTCCGAAGGTTATTTCACTAGCAGGCAGTTATCTTTCAAGGGGGGAAACTACAAGGTTGAAGGTGTTTTTAATGTAACAGAGGAAAAAAAAAAAAGATGAAACCTGCTGATTGGAAGCTGAAGACCAATGTAAAGACACCCATCAACCTCATGGTTTTTTGTTCTTTTTTGATGTTTAAAATCATGGCAAATGATTGATATTTTGTTCTTGATCTGATGGAGGAAAATGTAGCATTTTAGACAGAATGATAACGAGTCTCTGGCTGAAGCATATCTTGTTCTTTAGAGGTATAAAGTTAAATGGTGGGTTTGTACGTGTCTATGGTTCCTCTTTGCCGGTAATTATATCAATGTAGGGATCTTGTGGGTATAGGTCAACTTCTGTGTATCCAGTTCAAGGCTGAGCCACAAGAACAGAACAGCTTTCTTAAGCCCTCATTAATTATTATTCATCGCTTTGTTGATAAGTCAGTTGTATGCATAATGGCTACTGATGTGGTGGTGGGGTGTTTTTCTGTTAATGGTGCTAACTTGCTGGCAGTTTTCCTAGTAAATAGCCAATTACTGCATTGGCTTATCACTGCCTAATACAATGAAAATAAATAATAAAATAATACTATATTTCTTTGTTTTTTTTAGGTAATAATCTATGGGGATTTGCCAAAACATAAAGAAAATGTAATATATTTATCAAATCATCAGTGTACAGGTTTGTATTCTTTTTGTTTGTCTTGGCACTTTTATAGATTTCAAAAATGTACTTGTCTGTTTACTGTGTCTCTTTCCAGCCTTCCCCAAACAAGCCAGAACTTCTAGTTCAGAAACCTGTAGTGATACTTACTTGTACAACGTGCGCTTTTTGTTTCATCAGTGTCAATTAAAAACTAGTTAAACTAACCATGTGGGGCTTTTCTCTTTGCAGTTGATTGGATTATTGCGGACATGCTGGCAATTAGGCAGAATGCTCTCGGGCATGTCCGATATGTCTTGAAAGATGGGTTAAAATGGCTTCCGCTGTACGGGTGGTATTTTTCACAGGTAAGCCTGTTCACTTTTCCCTTGCTGTGTGTGGGTCAAATACGTAAGATGTACTTTCCTTCCATTTATTGTATGTGCTGAGATGTAGTTTGGAGCTGGCACTTGTTTATTTGAACATGAAAATGTCTAACTACATTGAGGGAAACCAGCTGTGTATCTTAGTTGAGAGACATTTACTAAAGAATCACTTTACTTTTCTAAAAATATGTTTTCTAAGGGGTGTTTATTACTAGAAATAAAACTGTAGGGTCTGTTAGAAGCATTTCAGAATATTCTAGAACTTTGTTCTTTTTACAGTCCAAAAACCCTTTTAGCAGTAGATGTAAACACACGTTTTTCCTATGTATGGGAGTTTTTAAATCATACTACAAATTGGGAGTAAATTTAAATTGCTGTGGTGTACTTACTTATTTTTCAATTGTATGGTTTTAGCACAATGCAAAAGAGGAAAATTGGACCTTAGTATAGTGTGGAGGAAAAGCAGATCCAAGCTCTGTGAAGGTGTTGATGGTTTTGCTTTGGACTTCAGTTAAGCAAAAACCTCAGTCTAACAGTATTCCTATTAGTACCTTTTACTTTCTCCTCTTCCTGCATAATGCTCCTCTGGTTCCTTTCAGTTGGAGAGCTCAACCTGATGTGACTCAAAATTACACGAGTACTGAAGAAACAGTGTGCCATGGTCACTGTACAGCCGACACACTGAGCGGATGTGATCTTTAATCTAAAACGGTGGAGAACAGTATAGATGGCATTTACCTCCCAAAAGTCCTCTCTGTGTTAGTCATGTCTGTTCTTTGCTTTTTTTTGAAAGCAGGACTGATGCTATATACAAATGAAATTAAATGTAGAGGGGGATGTTTTTGGAAGTAGTGGTATGTTTTGCTAGGTGATCAGAAATGGCTTCACAGTATTTATCTCAGGATTTAGATGGCTGCTTCATTGTTAGAATGGAAGTGGATTAAGTTTTGGGCAACTGTTCCAAAGTACCTGTTCAATAAGATTTTTCTCCTTTGGCTTCTTGTCTTTGATCTTCACCTGTTTCCTGAACATTAATCTGCTTTCTACCCCCCCTGCCCCCACGCAGGCAAAGGAAAGCAAAAAAACACTTAGAAAAACACTGCTAGTAGAATTAGACAGTTTGATTGAAATGACCATCAGCCCTGTCCAAGAGGATGGGGAATATTGAGCGAAATACTGCAACTTGTACGATTTGAAATATATATAGTTTTGTAAAGGAATGCATGAAGAGTAGGCAGCTAGGGATGTATGTCCAAATAGGAGGCTTTACTCTGTTCCTCATCCTTGGCTGCACATTCCTCTCTCACTGCTTGCACTCTTGCCTCCGTGAGTCAAATCGGATCAGTTGTTTGCTAGAAGCAGCAAAAGGGGGCAAGTTTGGAGTATACGGCCGTGGATGGGAAGACAGGAGGAAGCAGGATAGCCGTTCTGTGGCAGATGACTCTGAAACTTTGCCTCCAAGAAGCTAATGTAAGTTGGACTGGGTTTAGAGGTCATTGGGTGAAGGGAGGTACAGACCCACGCAGAACCTAATGAGTATGCTGAAGAATAGGAAGCACCTTGAACGGCGGCCTTTCACACTCTTCTGGGTTGGACGTAGGTGCCTAATTTGAAAAGAGGTTCAGAGTCTTGGATCATGTCACGCCTATCTCTAGGGTATGAACAGTCTCACCACTTTATCTTAGAGCGCAGGTGGTGGTTGAGGTTCCTACTGTCTGTTCAGTGTGTAAGAGGTTAGAGTGTCCCCCGAGATACTGGGAGATCCGGGTTCGATGTTTTCAGCTTGATGGTTGAAAATGTTTGTTGTCTTCTGCATGAGTGTCTTAGACAGCAAGTAGGCTATAAATCTAGGCTGGAGCATGGGTGGTTGCCATCCTTTCTTCCAAAATTGCTAGACAAGAATTGTTTAGAAAAGAATGTGCTGCAGCGAAAGTAAGAAAACTGTTCACAATTTCTTTTTATTGGTGGATTTGCTGTCCCAGTCCCCTAGATAAGTATGAACTGTCACAGCCTGTCAAACCTCACGGAGGGTATCCTTTGGGAGAAAATGGACTTTTCTCTTGTTTAATGCTTGTCCCCACTAATGGTTCTGATTCTTTACATTTTTCTTCCACTAAAGGGACCAGTCTGCTGCATGGAAATATTTTGCTCTTTGTCCTTGCCTGTAGTCATTACACTGCTGGTGATTTAAGTCTGCTTTAATTAAAATACAGGTAGTATATATATTGCACCCGCTATCACTAGCTGTCCAAAAATTATTTTTTTCAAGATTTTGGAAAATTACTATTGCTATCTGGAATCTCCAGCACTCAGTTTCCTGACTGGTATATTGACTGTTAAAAGAAGGTTCCTGTGGAATTTAATCTGAATGTAGCCTACGTTTTTAATCAAAACATATATAGTAAATAAAATCTGTTCAGCTTTGGATACCTCAAAATATAAAACTACTGCAGGATTTAGTGGGAGGTGATTACATATATTTATATGTATATATGTATTTAGTTCAGTGACACAAATGAAAGGCAGCTTACTAACAGTGGTGATGCATGTGTGTTTAAATGACTGAGACGGGATGCAGCAGGACTGCAGTGCAAGCTAGTAAGTATTTTTATTGTTTTTATCACACCAAACAGTGCAAAAACATAAAACACTTCCTGTCCTTCCTGTTGATGTTCTGTCAGTGATGTCACTTACACTCCACTAAAAGTTTCCAGAGCCACGTAATTACGCCATGCTCACGGAATTCATATTCCCTACCTCAGGTAAACATCCTGTTTGGAAATAAACGTGGTCTGGATGTCCAGGAGAGCGAAATTCAGGCACAAAGGAAGTATATTTGTAAACATAATCCATTGTTGACCCAGAGAGGGGCTTTTAAAGTACAGCGGAAAAAAATTATAACCTTAAAACCAGTACTTCCAGAAATCTGTTTTGAAAAGCCTTCATATATTTGATCTCTTACTGAAAAGGAAATGCAATACAAATTGGGGAATATGAGCTATATACAATTGCATAACTAGCATTCTTCTTTGGAGGCAGCTATCTAATTGCAAGAAAAGAAAAGAACCACTTAAATTAACCTGTTATGTTCCAGGTTTGATTTATTAGGTAGAGCTATTTCTTTTCATAAAACTGGCTGTATTATTTTTGGATGGATCTGAATTTTTTTTTTCCCTATCTTTCTGCACCAAAATACAGCTAGCAGCTATTCATCTTATGCCATCTGGTGAGGCTGGGATGTAATTCTGATAAATATTTTTGATATCCCAGAATTTGATTGTCTTTTTAACGTAGGAAGTATTTCTTTGTCTTTTCTGTTATTTGGCATTGGCTTGTGCACACTTTTGGTTGTTACTGAATTTTAGCCAAATACTTAGCTACTATGGCATCTTGCCTCTCTTCAGCTCTGTGGCCCTGTGCCATAGGAGACCTGACGTATTTATGTAGTTGGGTTGTATGCAGCAAATGATGATCTTACAATATGTAATTTGTCTTTCCTTATGTTAAGTGACTCATATTTGCTTGAGAAGTACAAATCTATTTCTGAGCATTAAAAAGTCTGAGGTGGGGACACCAAGCCTATCTTTGGTGTTGTGGTGTCCCTAAGCAAACTGTACAACAGTAACTTCATTTCTCCAGGTTCACAAATTAAACAAGGAAAAGGTGGTTCAGTATTTTCCCAGTTTACTGCAGCTGGTTGGTAATTTGATAAATAAGGGAAGACTTTGATTCCAGCCTTCTCTCATTTATCAGAGCTTGACCTAACTGAGTTCACACAGAATGATGACTTACCAAATACATGGAAGTCTTGTATAGCAGATGTATTATTTCTCATACCAAACTGAGTTTGCCCTTCCTGGAAGCAGTTGTTGTAGTGAGTGTCACTGTACAGAAGAAAACTACTTCCCTTCAGTGGTGTCAGATCTTAAGAACGATCTTACATGTGGAGTGTGTAGATAACGTGTGGCACTCTGCTGCACAGCTGATGGAACATTTTTCTGTTCATGCCATTATCTATCCGGTACTGGTAAATTGTTTGTGGGGTGGTGCTGATACGATGCTCCAGCCTGCTAAAGGCCAAGCTCGGCGGACTGAGGGATTCCATTCTTGGGTTTGGTCCCCTGCCAGCCACAGCGGCACAGCTGAGTGTTGCAGCTGGCTACTTCACCTTGGACGGGAACCACAGACAATAACGCTAAGACAGAATATTTAATGTAGAGTTAATACACCATTGACTTTCTGTTCCTTTTCACTGCAGCTTTTGGAGAACAACTTAAAAACCATGTCAAATACCACTAGCTAAGCAACTGCGTGGCCATCTCTCCACACTATGAAAAGCAAAGGTTGAAAGCACTTTGCATAACCGCCTCTTCTGCCTGCTTCCTCCTAACCCCGCAAACTTTCTTCCTGTCCATGCCATGCTAATAAAATAATAGCTCCCTGCACACACACCACCACCTCTGTTCCTACAACGCACTGTATCTTTTGCTGAGAGAAGGCATATGAATGAGGTTCAGCTTTTAGTAGTTTTAATCTTACTGTCACCTTTCTGTTAAGGGTGCGTAAAACTGTAAATGGACAGAAATTATCTGACAAATCCTAATGCCAACAGTCAGGGTGGGCAGAAAAGAGTATTACAAAGTTAGGGAATTGGTTAGAAAACCTATGAAAACAGTGTACCTTAAAAATGAAATTTTGCTATTTGGAAGCTGCTTCCCCCTGCCCCTCCCCAGTATTCATGGTATCAATAGTTCATTTTGGAGCATGTAAACAAACATGCTCTTGTAGCCATGCTGTAAATAAAACAAAGGGATGGTAGAGAGAAATGATGGGGCAAATTTTATTTCTCTACAACTCTCTCTCTTTGTGTGTACTGTGCAGTAGTCCTTTTACTGAAGTTTTTGTGATAAATTGGGTGGATTAAGTTATAAAAACGGTGTTTTCCAGGAAATAGTCTAACTTTTTATAATGATTTTCAGTAAAAATACTTTTATAAAATCCTTTACCTTTTAAAGATTGTGTTACTTATTCAATTATTATCTCAGTATGTGACTTGTTTATTTAAAGTTTGATTCTCAAATAAAGTGCATAGGCGTTTTCAAGACCTACGATAGTTACTTTTGTGCTACTCAAAAATTTTGTATGTATAGGTACAATACTTGTAATTCCAGTATTTGCGTTAGTCATTATTTCAGAGCGGGCATGTAAAATTGAAAACATTGACCTGTAAGTACTTGTATGTGAGTAAGTTCAGTTACGTGATTTTTCCCTTGATACACGAGTTAAGCTGCTTGTTAATGTTGTCAGGAATAGGTAGATCCCTGGGGTCAGTTCCAATGCCATATTCCAGTTAATTATTTAATACCTTTAAACAAGACACTTCAGATGTCTTATAATTGTTTTTTTATTTTTTTAAATCTGATCTTTAAACAGATTTTGTGAACTTAGGTACATGCAAATGTAAAATTAGTTTTGGGTGCTTTCGTACTAGGAGAAAACGTCTTGTGGGCAATTTGCCATGTGAGTCATCAAAGTGACTTGTCACTGTTGTCTTGTTTGTTCCTCTATCAACTATTCTACATTAAATTACTTAAATATTTAATACTTTTCTCTTTTTTCCCCACTGTTAGCATGGAGGAGTCTATGTAAAAAGAAGTGCCAAATTCAATGAAAAAGAAATGAGAGAGAAGTTGCAGGCCCAGATGAAAGCTGAGACTCCGGTAAGATTATACCTTCCTTCCCCTCCATCTCATTGCTTTGACTTTTTTAATGGCAAAGGCTTCGTGGAGTAATGAGCCATGTCTGATACCTACAAACTGCAAGACGGTAATCACGGATTTGTTTTCCTTCTCTATTTTTACAGTTACTTACTGTGATTAGAGTCACACCTCTAACTAAACTTAGGAAAATTTGCCTAGTCCTTTGTGAATGATACAAACTTCATGATTCTGTCTGTAGAGGGCAGGGGGGATCTGAACTAGATCTTGGAACATAAACTGTAGCACCTTCCTTGAGAAACGACTGTCAGTGTTCCCTGTGTTTCAAAATACAACATTTTGGCTACTGTATTCTTGTCAGAGGCTAGTATTTTTGTAGAACAGCAATTGTTTGATCTTCTGAATCTCAGGAACAATTCTTACCAAATCTTAATTAGTCATCCCAATGATCAATCATTTTTAATGGCAGTGACATCTTAGTAACTCTGTCTGCTACGCCTGGAGGGGAAAAAAAACAAGAAAACCCGAACTCTTGATAATATTATATTTGAAGAATGGTTGTTAGTGCCAAGTGACTTTTCTCATGACTCCCTGTATGGTTTGTGGCTCCGTGGTTAGAATCACTGTGCTTTGCTTCCATTACTTGCTGTGCATTAAAATGTTTTGTGCCTTTTTGGCTAGACTTAAGAAAACCAACTCAGCAAGCCTTGATATAGAACAGTTACAGTTTCATTTGATTTAAAATGATGTAATCGGGACTTGCCACTCCAGATACTAAGTGGCAAACCTTTTATAAGCTGAGGCTCGTGTAAAAGGTGTGTGTAGGTTGTTTTGACCTTCATAAATAGTATTTTTTTTTTTTTGTACATAGTGTGTTTATGTTTGTGCGTATGTCTGTGTTGAAAAAGTAAACTGGCCTTAGGCTTACTAAGAGGATTAAGTGAGTAAAAAGTCCCTGTTCAAGACAATGCTCAAACTCATTTTGTCTTGAGCTAAGATTAACATGAACAGGGTTCTTTTTGTTTTTAATTAAGAGAAGAAAGTGGATCTATTTCCAGTTTTTAGCATGTAAGTTATGAGGGCCAGAAATACATTACAACAACTAAACTTTTCCTGTCCAATGTGTAATCTGATGATGTCCACATGGAGAAGATGGCCATATTCAATAGTGGTAACTTGTGTCCACATTACCAGGGAGGGTCCTGGGATTTGAAAAGGCTGCATTGCATCAGGTTATTTTCTGTATGTGAACGGCAAAGATTCTACTTCCTATAAAATTTGCAGTATAGTGGAATAAGTGAAGATAAATTGCAGTATGTATGAAACATATTTGTAGTCGTCCTCGTAAGTGATTGCTCTCCCTGCAGAGTGCTGGTTGGCTTTGCTGAAGTTAGTCTGGATGAAATACCCTAGCAGGGTGTTTTCCTCCATGGGTCCATGGACCTTTATGGCCCACCCAAACAGGAAGACCGGGCGGAGGAGGCCCTCTGTAGGCCCTGGTCCTTGTGGGGGACTTCAAGCACCCCAGTATTTGTTGGAGGGACAACACAGCAGGGCATAAGCAATCCAGGAGATTCCTGGAATGCACTGATGATAAATTCCTTCTCCAAGTGATAGAGCAGCCAATGAGGAGAGGTGCTATGCTGGACCTTGTTCTCATCAGCAAGGAGGGGCTGATGGTGAAAGTGAAGCTCAAGTGCAGCCTTGGCTGTAGTGACCATGAATTGGTGGAGTTCAAGATCCTTAGGGCAGCGAGGCGGATACACAGTAAGCTCACTACTGTGGACTTCAGGAGAGCAGGTTTTGGCCTCTTCAGGCACCTGCTTGGTAGAGTACCATAGGATAAAGCCCTGGAGGGAAGAGGGACACAAGAAAGCCCGCTAATATTCAGGGATCATCTCCTCCAAGCTCAGGAGCGATGCACCCTGGCAAAGAAGTAGTCAGGCAGAATCGCCAGGAGGCCTGCATGGGTGAACAAGGAGCTCCTGGACAAACTCAGACACAAAAAGGAAGCCTACAGAAGGTGAAAGCAAGGATAGGTAGCCTGACAGGAATACAGAGAAATTGTATGAGCAGGCATGGATTAGGTTAGGAAAGCTGAAGCCCTGACAGAATTAAATATGGTCAGGGACGTCAAGGGCAACAAGAAAAGCTTCTATAGGTATGTCAGTGATAAAAAGAAGACTAGGGAAAATGTGGACTCTCTCTGGAAGGAAACAGGAGACCTGGTTATCTGGGATACAGAGAAGGCTGAGGTACTCAAGGACTCTTTTGCCTCAGTCTTCACTGGCAATTGCTCCAGCCACACTGCGCAAGTTGCAGGAGGCACTGGGAGAGTGAAGAACCGCACACTGTAGGAGAAAGTCAGGTTTGAGATCATCTAAGAAACCTGAAGGTGCACAAGTCCATAGGACCTCATGAGAGGTCCTGAGGGAACTGGCAGATGAAATTGCTAAGCCATTCTCCGTTCGTTGACTGCGCCCTCAGCAAGTTTGCAGATGACACCAAGCTGTGTGGTGCAGTCAACGTGCTGGAGGGAAGAGATGCTGTGCAGAGGGACCTGGACAGACTTGAGAGCTGGGCCTGTGCGAACCTCGTGAAGTTCAACAAAAACAAGTGCAAGGCCCTGCACATTTGTCAGGGCAATCCCAAGCACAAATACAGGCTGGGCAAAGAATGGCTTGAGAGCAGCCCTAAAGAGAAGGACTTGGGGGTGCTGGTAGACAAGAAGCTCAACGTGGCTGGGCAGTGTGCGCTTGCAGCCCAGAAAGCCAATCGTATCCTGGGCTGCATCAAGAGAAGCGTGGCCAGCAGGTCAAGGGAGGTGATTCTGCCCCTCTGCTCTGCTCTGGTGAGATCCCACCTGGAGTCCTGCGTTCAGCTCTGGAGCCCTCAGCACAAAAGAGACATGGACCTGTTGGAGTGGGTCTAGAGGAGGGCCACAAAAATGATCAGAGGGATGGAATAGCTTTCCCATGAGGAAAGCCTGAGAGAGTTGGGGCTGTTCAGCCTGGAGAAGAGCAGGCTGTGGAGAGACCTTAGAGCAGCCTTCCAGTACCTCAAGGGGGCCTGCAAGAAAGCTGGAGAGGGACTTTTTACAAGGGCCTGTAGGGATAGGACAAGGGGTAATGTCTTCAAGGTGAAAGAGGGCAGATTTAGACTAGATATAAGGAAGAAATTCTTTACTATGAGGCTGGTGAGGCACTGGAACAGGTTGTCCCAGCGAAGTTGTGGCTGGCCCCTCCCTGGCAGTGTTCAAGGCCAGGCTGGATGGGACTTTGAGCAACCTGGTCTAGTGGAAGGTGTCCCTGCCCATGGCAGGGGGGTTGGAACCAGATGATCTTTAAGGTCCCTTCCAACCCAAACCATCCTATGATTCTATGATTTCTTGCTAGCCAGAAAGGCAGCTTCTGGTCAGTTCTGGCTTTCTGGCTTCCCTCTGCACCCCCTAAAATGCAGAGGTTTGTTGTAACAATAAGGTTTTGATTGTGATAAGAATCTGGATTTAATTCTGCATTAAATTAGTCTGCTTCATAGAAATGTGATTCTTTTTGACCATGTGCCTAGAAACTCATCTAATTCTGCATCTCTGGAAACCTCCAAATGATCTTCGGTGTTGCTTCAGTGCCATAAATTGACTGGACAGGCCAGTGTGTGATTTTAGTCCCGTTGGAGGGTAAGGGGAGGTTTAAGCATAAAGCTTTTCTTTAAAGGTCCATCTGCCAGGGGTTCTGCTTCCATGGTGGATGTCTGCATCTGATTAATAAATGAAGTAAATCCAGAAGGCCTTTTTTATGGAATCGTCTTTCTTCTCCCTCTTCAGTTGTGCATGGATTGAAAACCTATACCTAACCTATCTAAGCTAATGCCAAATGAATTTGGGATCACTTAGGTACACTGTTTTTTTGGTGTAATTTGGCTATCTGAAAGTTTGGTGGTGTTGGAAATGAGCACAGAGCCTGGACATGCTTACCAGGCAGTTGTTGCCATTTTCATCGTTACTGCCTAGAGTAGCAGTATAGAAGAGAAATTAAGTGCACCTGCTGCAGAAATGCATTCTGTTTTAAATGTCTTTCAGTCAAACCATATAGGGAGCAACATTTAAGTTTTACAAAATCAAAGCTGTCAAAAGTCTATTTAGTGAAACAAATGTTTGCATTTGCTGGGGTAAAAGACACAGACCATTCAGCTGTCACTTGAGGGAAGACTAAGTTTTCTATAATCGCCTTTATATGAGAACTTAAACATAGATGATATAAATGCCCTTTAACCTACAAGTACTACTGGGAGAAGAACATGATAACCTGTGTCCTTACTGCGTTATTCATGAAGAAACTTTGCAGTTCTGCAACTTAGCGTGACATTCACAAGCAACCATATTGCTTTTAAATGAAGACATTTTAATCAGTAAAGCAAGCACACCCTGAACTCATCAGCTTCATGCGAAAATGATTACTGCTCTGGAATTTTTATTAAAATTTATGCACTGGATGATACAGCTCAGGGTGGGCTTTTTCCACAGTTGAGCGAGCAGCTGTTAGTGCTTGGTCATTCTGTGCGAAGTTGGTGGAGCTCTTTCTTTAATGTAGTGTTAGAGAAAAGCTTGCCTTTCAGCTGCTAAGGAAAGAATTATATGCCAATAGAGAGGAGACGAACGGGAATCTGTGTTAAGGGTCACTTTGTTATTTACAGTTTCTCTCCACATACAGTTTAAACAAAAGAATCCAAATGATTAATGTTCAGTTTGCCTGGAGCCATCCCTGTTCCTATTAAGAAACTGAAGACACGTAGGAAGGCAAAACCAGTCTTCTGTTCTCGTGAGCATGGCAAGGCCTGTAGTTGTTTTACTGCCACATGGCATGTGGTGGTTCTTTTTTTCCTTTTTTGTTTTTTTAATGAAAAGTAAATTGAAGGTGGAACACAGACAGTAAAAATAAGGCTGCCTCTTTGCCTCTACATTCACAGTAGAACTGGATTAGTGATCTGGTATGCTTGATTCTGTGTAGGGACAGTGGACTGCGTGATGTTTCTTGCTCACCTTATGACTTCCACCTGCCTGCCTTAAGCAGCTCTTTTTTCTGTCTGGCTGGTCACAGTTGGTCCACCCTTCTTTCCACATGCAGCGCAGCAATATTAGACCGGGTTAAAACTCTGATGCTAGACTGAAATGCTGTTGCACCTGTGTCGTCTTAGTGGAGATCTTGAACTAATAAATTTTCTTATTTCTCTCTGGAAATTATTTTGCTTCTCAAACTGTCATTGAGCTATACACTCACATGGTTCCTTGTTGGGCCTTTTGCTGGCAAAACTCAGTTGCAATGATGTGATTTTGTTTAAAATTACACAAAATCTGGCTGATTGTTAACAAATTGCAATCTTACATCTTCTTGTGAGAGCAGAGACTGTCACATGGTTGGAAGGACACTTTTGTGTTAATATTTTTTTCATGTAAGCCGTAACAAGATAAACACATTTCTCAATGTAACAACATATCCAGCCGATAATTGATATATTCATTCTGCTTATTTTATAAAGTGAACTCTTCTGAGCAGCAAACTATTCGGTTTGATAACTGAAAAATGTAACTTGTTTCTTTTTATCATGCATCAGGAGGAGGAAATCTGCATTCTGAGATGTGGGATTTAACCCAGTATGGCAAATATTTAGCTGGTTACTGTGTGTTTTGTTTTTGCATTCATTCAGTCACAGAATAAATCTTTGTTTGTGAAGCAGTGCCAGTCAAACAGTGAAAACCTGGAGGGGACAGACACATTAATACAAATGCTGTAAGGCTTAATGGAATTATTTTTCATATAGTTACTAATTTGCAAATCCCTGACAACTTCTTTGTAGATTCTGGATGTCCTTGCCTGCTTTCCTCACATCACCTTTTGTATTTTGTTCAAATTATACCAGATATGCTTTCTCATACAATATCTTTTTCAGTTATTGATCTGAGTGTTAATGTTTCTCATGCAGTTCACCAGAAGCGTATCTTCTAGGCAGTGGTCTAAATGGATTCAGGTATGAATCTGTGTAGTTGTCAGGATGCAATAATAATAATATTAAAGCTAAGAAAATTCATTGTTTAATATCATTTTGAACTTTGTAAATAAAAATATTTGTTTTCCCCTTGTCACTCACCCGGAAACAGCACGGTAAATGCAAGATGTCTTTAGTCAGTAGTTACCACTTCTTGACGCCTTATGTTTTTCTACTGTGGCAGCTACTCTCTCCCGGGCACCCTCCAAAGCCCTGTCCTCAGCCAGGTTTTCGCTTTATCGCCTCTTCTTGCTATATGTTTATGGTATGTGGGCTGACTTTGTTCTGTACTCCAGGGACTCGTGTGTTATATCGTGTCCCTTTCCCCTGGTCCACCCATACCAGCTCCTTTTGTGGCACTCTGATCAAGCACTTCCTCGGCTGCCCTACTCCTCACCCTGTAAGCATGGCCTATCTCAGTGCCATTGGTATTTGTGGTTGCCTGGGAGACCTTGACAGCACTGGGGAAATTAGTAGAGTTGCCATTTGAGTAAAAACGGTTATCATCATCTGTTCATTTCATTTGTGAATTGTGGCAAGTCCACTGACGTTTCACTGGGAACTTTGCGGGTAATCCCTGCCTCTTTTCAGGTGTTCTGGCTCCAATAAGAATCAGTAGGGTTCTACTAAATTAATCCTAATCCGCTCCTTGAAGCTTTTAAACTGATGAGAGATAGTGAGTGTACTGACACCCACCCATTGCACAGAAACAAGGCAGGAAAGCGCCATGTGACTGAACATAGGGACCTACTCTGCTTGGGTTAAAATTGGAATATCAGTGAATCGGCGACTGTGGTAATGCAAAATTTTCTATGTCATTTTAAACCCAAGCATGGTATTTTGCAGTCACTGTGATAAAGTGTGTAATTTTTATGTAGCTAATTGCTCTAAATGAAAAATTCTATGTCAAAAAAACTGCCTTGGCTACAGCTAGTGTTTCTCGGGAGTTAAAATGCTTCTACAACTCAACAGTTCTTAAGCCAAGTTCAGAGGCACTTATTTAGTTACTAAAATCTTCAAGATTTGTAGTTCTCACAATCTTTGGAAATAGTGCTTAAAGATTTAGCTTCTGCTGCCCGTGGTGGGAGAAGAGAAAAGCCAGTCATACAAGTGGATTTGGTAGGCTGAATTGCACTGGCAGAATATCTTTGTCTTGTGCAGGACTGGAGGTGAGTATAAGTAGGCCATCTATTTACATTCTTGAATTTTACTTAGGTAAAGTAGTCCTAATGAGCTATATACTAGGTTTATTTATGCTGAATTTAAAGCAGAGGCCACTTCTGTCTTGTTGGTATGCTCAGTTTCTAGTCAACAAACCTGTTTGGCTGCTTGTGTTTTTAGAGGTTTGTAAGAATAATTAAAAGTATAATTTGAACCCCTGGTTTGTATTACACATGTAGGACTGGAGTAAGTAGATAATAATTCTCTGTTGTGTAATCAGCTTTTAGTGGCTGACGACCTGCTCTGAAGACTGATAATGTTGCATATTTTTAAGTGCTGATCTCTGCACCAAAAATGGTATTCCTATCCCGTGTGCTTCACTTTCTTTGCTCTGCTGATTATTACGTGCTGCAGCCACTTTATTATCCTTTGGCACTGAGCATTCATTCTTTGATAAGGAGGACTAACCTCATCTTTGAGTACCATTTTAAAGATCCAAATTAAGTGGTTTGAATATAAGCACTTATATTAAAAATGTGCATCTGGATTTGAATATTATGCCCTTTCCAGCTAACTCTAAATTTACTTAGTCACTTAAATATCTCAACAGTGTACTTCATAGATGAAATATAGACATGACTGGGGGAAGTGTGGACTGCAGCTGTGTCTAAGGATTCCTGTACTCATCCTTGTGCTTATGCTGCTGTCGTGTTAGAATAAAGTAAGCACCTTGCCCTCTTAAACCCATTTCCTTTTGTTCTTTCCCCACCAAATCTGTATACATCTTGGGTTTCTGCTGGTCCTTGAACATTCATGGACTTCACCTGCCTCTGCAATCTGCCAGTTCTCCTCCTACCCAAACATGCCATGACAAGTACAGCCTTTCCTCTAGCTCTCTTTACTCCATTTTGCTGACACTGGTTTTGACTTTTTGGATTTTTTTTTTTTTATCCCCTGCCAGACTCTATGCTATGTATTCAGTTCTTCTCTTTCTTTATCTCCTGCTGGCTTCATTGGGTGGCACAGTTCCCAGATTTTTTTTCCCTCCTCTGCATTTTAGTGTATCTTTCAACCTTCCTCACTGTGGGGTGATTCTGGAGAGTTCACTTGCTGGGTCCTGTCTTTCTGCATTCAGCCTTTTCTCTAGCTGTTCTGCAATCATTAAGTGCACATACCAGCACAGTGGTGTTTTGTGGGCTGGAAGCAAAAAGTTACATGTCTGTGTCTCTCATCAGAGCTTTGATTTTACTTTGCGTCTTTTGATGATGTGCACTCCCACTTGTCAGTGGCTTCCTGTTCTCTCTGATAATCCTCCTTTGATTGTTGTGTAAATCCACTCTTTCTTTCAAATACATCCTGAGGCTCATTTCTGCAAAGATGACAAACTAGTTAGTCTAGGCACACTAGGCATGATTTTACTACAAATGTATCAGTTGACATTCAACTCCACACTCGTTACCATTTGTGGCAGTAGCCTTTTCTTCTGTGGATGAGATTTCCCAGTATGAAATTTTCACTGCTTAAGTAATGTTTTGCATCAGCTTTGTATGTAGGAGTTTATGCAAGACACACACAAAAAAGAGAGAGATGGAAACTTCTGTTTCAAAAGCAAATGGAAAATTCATCAAATTTGACTGGCTTTATTTGGGTACATAATTTTACATTCAGATATTCAGATACTTAGGTAACCTTTACCTGTGTAGTGATTTGAGAACCTGTAGATGGTTATGGCGGAGTAGGCAAGTAAATGGATTTACTTGAGAAATGTAACTTTGCAAAACATGCATGCTTGAAGGAACATGATTTAAATGTTCAAACTATGCTAAACTATTAAGTTCATAATATATTTAATATCTAATACAGTGAGATACATAAGGGCACATAACTAATCTATCATAATTTCAGTTAATGGTATTTCTGATTATGAATGGAATTAAATGCTGATTTCAGTATAAGGAAAGATTAGATGCAAGATCAGTATTAAAGCAAGAAATTTATAATTTAGGTCATCTGTGACATGTCAAGGGGCAGAAGCTGTGTTTTGGGTTGAATATTTCTTGGGGGTCTTTAATTATTTGACTGTCTTCTCAAAATCTCCTCTTATCCCACTTAACAAAACAGATACTGTTGTTGATAACAGCTGCTCCTGACTTGCTCACTTCTGTTGATGCATGCTGTCTCCCTTTCTAAATCACCTGGGTAACTTTGTACGATGTACATTTAAAGAAAATTATTTTGAACCCCAAACAGTAAGTTCCTTAGAGCTAAGAAATTTTAACTCGAGCGTTCCGATTTTCTTTGAATCCTTACAGTAATCGGTGGTGGGAACTAAATACAATATGGACCTGTCCAGTGATGGTAATTTCTGTAAAAGGAATCAGCTTACATTCATTGTAAGAACTTGTCTGTTTTGTTTCTTTTTAATCCCACAGATGTATTTAGTGATTTTTCCAGAGGGGACTCGTTACAATCCAGAAATACCAAAAGTCATTGCAGATAGTCAATCATTTGCTGAAAAGGAAGGTAAGCAAAAAAAGTTTCGAAATCATTCTTTTGATATGGTGTTAACATACATTATATAAAATTCTCTAATATGAAGATGGTCTCACCGACTTCTAAGCCTACTTGATTGATACTTAAGGGTTAGAATAGCATGAACCAGTGTTTATCTTACCACAGCATAAGAGGAGAGTAGCTTATATACAGACATTTCATTAATTTCACATTGTGCAAGAGTGTTAATTCTCAAGAAAGTTCTCCTTAGTTTCTATCTATATCTGTGTATTTATGGACACTTCTTTTCTTGCTTCTTCAGGGACATAAGAATTACCTACACTGGATCAGAGCACTATTCTGTCTATGTTGACATTATAATTTCAATTAAAGTTGTTACTCGATACAAAGAATATTTTGCATAGAGATTGTTGTGCGTTAAAAGAAAAAAGCCTTCCATCACATCATTTGTAACTACTGTACAGTACTACCATGGATTTTTCATTTTGTTCCTCTCACCTTCCAGTCTCCCCTTTCCTTGGCTGAACTTTGTTCTGTAGTCACTTTGATTGTTGGTGTCATGTCTGTAATCACAGATGGGCTTGCTTCATCTTTGAAAAGACTTGCAAAACATCTAAGAGTCCCAAGCTTTTTCATTTTTCTCACATTATATGCACAATACACATAAACATTTAAGTCCAACAATTCAGTGAACATGTTTCCTGGTGTGTTTTTTTTCCTGTTGACCAAAAGTGAAATAATTCACTCTGAAGGTAAACAAAGAATAACAAATAGGTCTGGTAAATTAATTCCTGTGACACACTGAAATGAATTCACAAATCTGTGAATCAGCCTGTTGATATCATCAAGCTATTAAGTATTGTTAGCTCTTGTCCAAAAGGATATGTGCTTGTCTTCTTTTCCTTGGGAAGAATGGAATTTGTTTGCGTGTATGAGCAGGAGAGCTTAAGTCATAATGTATTTATTCATTGCTTCAGTTTCCTGTCGGAAATGAAAGTCAAATGTTTCACTGAGGCTGGCAGTTCTTTGAGAGTTCAGAGGGGGTGTTTAATAGGGTTTTTTTTCCTCTCTTTTCCTTTTTCAGGGGAAAGAAAGGGCTCTTGTCATTATTATTATTTTAATAAACCTCTTAATTATATGCCTGCAGTCTGCAAAACAGTAAGACTCTGCTTTTGTGGTTTCAGAGCACCTGCTAGTTTCTTCTAGTGCTTTTCTCTCCAGTATTGGTCTGCTTTTATTTCGTAAGGGTTACTCCTTTGGAAAACTCTCAGGACAAATGTTTGTTAAACAGGAAGCATCTCCAGTTCTAGTGCAGAATCCTCTTGATCTGCTTTTCCCCGCTGCTAAATTCTTTTGTTGTTGATCTCGACTTTTTACATGGAGAGAGTGGGAAGCAGTCTGTACGTGACCCTGCTCCCCTGCACGTTCATGCAAAGATTGATAGATGCTTGAACTAGAGCATCCTTCTCAGAAGCACGCTGAGAGGCAGGGACGGCTGACACTGAAAGCTGCGTGCCAAACGGTTCTGATGGCCAAGATCCATGAGGTGCAGACTGGTACATCGGGATGTTGCGAGGACGGGGAGCTCTGTGTGGCCGCCGGCAGGAGATGACGACAGATCCCCGGGGTCCTGCCACGCTGCTGTGCAGTGGTGCCAGCCCTGGCTTGCAGCTTCCACCTAGCAGCCTCAGCCGTCGGTCGCGTGTGGGGTGAGGGCTGGCCACGCTCCGTGTGAGCATGCGAGGGCTGTTACGGGACACTGCTGAGCTGAACTGAAAATGCACTATTGCATGCGTGTCTAAAAGATCCCGGGGGCTTCTTATTTCCTACAGTTTTAGGAAGAGCAGTAATGCCCAGTAGTTCTGCCAGTCGGAGGAATGAGGACGTACTGTACCTTAGAGTTTAAAATTTGTGCTGCATTCCTCTTGGGAATATAAAGAAGTCTGATAACTTAGTCTTGTCATCTTAGTATGTTTGTTGCAGAGCACAGTGCTTCAGTGTTGGCTTTACAGACATGTAGGGGTTTTGTTTGTTTGTTTTATACCTTGAAATGTAAGTTTTAAATTATTTTTTCCCTACATTTTTTGCACAATTTTATGTTGAGAAAATAGTGCAAGTGTAATATTGGAAAAAGTGGTTTAATTAGTTTGAAGTTAAATTCTTCTTAATGTTAGGACCAGAGATATCATACCCAAAGATAACAAAGCTATTCCTAGAGCACAAGCATAACTCAGTTTATCATGCTGTCTGAAATACTGGTTTTGACACAAGTGTCTGTATATGTTTTAGTAGTTTTGCAGAGAGGAAGTACAAAAAGGTTTTGCAGGGTTGATCTTCACTTTTACTCTGCATGGACTGGAGTATCTTCTAGAGAAGGTTTGTTGATTTAAGCAGAATTATTGGGCTGAACTTAAATACCTGGTCTTGGTGTGACCAGCTGGTGAACATCTCATATCTTGATGTTCTCCTGAAGTAAACACTGGTTTTGGACACAGATACTGCCTCTTTACAATCAGTCCTAGGACCGGTTCAACAAAAATAATTTTTTTAAGGCTAAGGTTGACATCCAGAGGAAAATTTTTACATTGGTGGTTTCAACTATTATGTCTTTCCTCATTGATATGAATATATAAATAAATATTATCTGTCTATGAATAGGATGGCAGGATATCTAACAGCAAAAGAATTTAAAGGTGGTTGAGGTCGCCCTTGAAAGAGAGGCAACATTTTTGAGTACTGATAATATTTCATGTTACAGTTTGTTCTGCCATAGGACTCCTAGCAAGAGCAGATGGTTTTCCTCTTTGTGAAACACAGGCAAATCAAACACACAGGGTTATATTGTGTAGATCTGAGTATGAGTAAGTTGAAACTGAAGGCTATGAAGTACAGAGAAACTTCTAGGGAAGGAGCAGGACCATGTATTTTCTCACCATTTTTAGAAAACAAATAAAGGATATTGTACAGTAAAAAATTAAATCCATGGACTGATCTTTCAAATTTGTCATTATCTACTTTGCCAAGTTGAAGTTGAATGTACTGCCAGGTTTTTGTTTATTAAAACCAAAGAATGTCAAAAACATTTAGAGGTAACATAGATAAAATTAGGACATTAAATATCCGTGATTTTCATGTTGGAGACTGACACGTGCATATCAGCCTTCAGCACTGATAAATTTGACACAGCAAAACTCTGTTCTAATTAATTTGAACTCCATTTTAAGTTCTGTCCACAATTGTATTCGGTGAGATACAGAAAGTTGCTTGTTTCCAGGAATACTGGTTTTATGGTGATAAACTGCGAATGCTGTCATCTCAGGGTAATGCTGGTACCCTCAGAAACTGCAGATTACTCATTCTACACGTTTTAGAAGTGGCAGAAAATTCCATCAGAGCAGATTATTAGCCAGGATGAACAGGAAGCATTTTAAACTCAAAATACATTTGTCTGATTGCACAGGGGAAGGAAAAAAGCACTTCCTGAAGTTTAAAAACAGAAGGAAAAATTACCTCTCTAAGACTAAGTTGTTTGGTTATTTGTGGTAGGATTAATGCAGGAGTTATTTGTAGAACAAGTTAAATTCTGTGGAGTTGAGAAAATTAATCCAGTATTTATCTTGTTGGCCAAAATAGCAATATTTGCTGGGGTTTGACAGTCACAGCAAACCATGTAAGCAGTGTAGCCAGAATACGAGGTAAAGACATGTCAGGTTTTCTCATTTCTGTTGGAGGCAAATGAAGCCCCCCACTTCCAAGCCGATGGGGTTATGTGCCAATGTAGCTGGATATGAACCTGATACCCTTATTTGTCCTCTTCTGGTGAAAAGTAGGTGGCTGGCTGAAGTGATTCCAGCAATTGCTACCGTGCCAGGCTTTCTCTTTCCCCTTGTTTCAGTGTGGTTGCTGACTCATGTTTTTTCTAATAGGACATCTTGTAAGATTCTTATAATCAAATTGAACAATTCCCCTCTCCTCTCTCAAAGATCTAAGAATGTGACAGCATGTGTTTTGCCCCTTGTCTCCTGAGCTTTTGTCTTCCAGTTTCCAATATATAAGTATATAGTCAGTAATCTTAGCTTAGAGCTCACTTTAGTTTTCCATTGTATGGGATTAGTCAGCTAATATGATTCTTGTCTTCAAAATCTGATCCTCAGTTGACTTACATGTTGATGACCTCTTCTAGTCTCCCGTCTGTTAGTTTAGGCATCTTAAAAGTGCAGTGATTCTTCCACGCGAGTCAGTGGGCTTGAGTTGCTGAGTCCAGGGAATTGTAATATGTAGGTGGCACTCATATTTTCGTAGGGATTTAATTCTAATCTTGTCATGATCTTAGAAGTGGTCATTTTTATTTTATGTATTGATTTCAAACAGTAAATCTTTCAAGTCTGGGTCTTTTTAATGGTGCTGGACCATAGAACAAAATTTCTGTAGAACCCACAAAATACATGATGATTATTTTTTGTACTAGCCTCTGCTATAAAATTTGTTCCATTTATGTGTTCCCAAAATATATAGGTATGTATTTCTGTTCATCTTCTAGTAGCTAGACCTCTATAATATTGCAAACAACCACAAATTTCTTAGCTTTAGTAGAACATGAATTTTATTCAAATGTTGAGAAATGGCACTTTAACAATTTGAAAGTAAACAGGAATAATCCAAAGCCCTCCTACTCATAGTGTTACTAACTCGGATAAGTCAAAGAGAAAGGGGTAAGAAGCTTGTCAAATTTACTTGGCTTGCTTTTGCTGAATGAAGACAAAATAGTCTTCCCTGGTGAAGGCATTTGTGGAATTTTGTATTGACATTTAATTTCAAACAAAGGTCATTTAATCAGGCAAACTTTTCAGGTATTCATTTATTATCTCCCTTGTTTTTATGCAGCAAAGTTGTAAATGTAAATGTTTTTGAATGCTAAGTTTATCTTGACTAGTATCGTGCGTTCTGCTAAGATGTTTGTACGTGCAGGATATGCTTATCTCAAAATTGCTTTTACAGGTCGTGTGAAAACGAGGTACTTCAACTGAGCTAATTGAAAATGTTTCCCATCTAGATCTTGGCATTTGGTTTAGATTATATTTTAAAGCAATCTGAAGTGTTCAATATCCATTAATGTTATTTGGAACTGACTCTAAAGAAAATGGCTTTTGGTGATCATTTGTCCACACACTTTCGTGTAAGCAAGCTTGATGTGAAAATGCACAGTTAAGATGTGCAAAGGAGAATATAATTTTGAAAAAGAATATGGTGTGGACCTTGAGTAGCATTGGAGAGGTGTACCATTAGGATTAAGAAAGGATTTCTGATATTGAAAGTCATCCTTAGGAAATTAAGTTTAGGAAAGCAAGAAGCTATCTTGTATTTCTGTAGATAACCATCACAGAAGAAAGAGTACCAAAGTGCTCTGTCTCCTGTGTTTTGCTGCTCTTCTAGAGGGTATTACTTGCATTTCTTGTACTTTAGATCATGGTAACAGAAAACACTTTTTACAAGAGCATGCAATTTTTTTAATAACCGTCATCAGCTGAGTCCTATTTATGTAAGTTGATGGAATACTAGCATACAAATGGATGAGCTCTCCCACCATGTGTCATTTTATAAGTCTAACTCTGGACTCTGGTTTCAGTAAGTAAGGTTTGGATCACTGAGGGCGTTCAGAAGGCTGGTGGGAACTCGATGTTGGGTGAACACTTGGGACACCCCAGGTAACTGCAAAGCTTTCAGTCTAATGTCACTAGTGCACACGCATACACACAAAAAAAGAAAAATAAGGAAAGAAAGATCTAATTGGTATTGAAATCAATTAATTGTTTTTCATCCTGCTTTCAGTTTTTGCATTACTGTGAAGCAACATGGTTTTATAGGGGGAAAAACTCCTCAAACTGATTCTGACATGCACTTTCAGTGAGCACATAACTTTTGTTGATGAAATGTGGCAATGCCAATGTAATACTCATAAGGTACTATTCATTTAGAGCTTTTTTTTTATTGTTTTCATTAAAAATGTGGGGTGTGCACATGTCAGGGGATACAGATAGTCCAAGTCTGAAAATGTGGGTGGGCCTGCCTGCGCTGAACAGCTCTGAGTTTTTGTCCTGGACGAAGGGAAGAGGAAAAGATATCTTCTCCATAGAGTTGTACTCAGCTATTATATGTGTAACTTCACCATCAGGGGTTGGATAAATGATGTTTTTTTGGTGTTTTTTGTTCTTTTTTATTTGGATGGAAAATTCAGTTCTGTAGATGTTAATGATTTGGGCCTTTGTACTTCCCAAACTAGGACGTTACTTTATTTCATTCCATTTTCTTGGAGACTTTCTGAAGTAATTCTGCATCTGACTATAGTCTAGTAAATGGGTGATATTGAAGGACCATTGCCTCCGTATTTCTTCGGATTTTCACATTATTTTGATTTTTTCATGTCTGTTTATCATTTAAAAGTTAGCTAACATAGAATAGCAAAGCTATAGCATTTTAAGGTAGAGTATTACATTATTAGATATCTAGTTCATTTTCTTTGGCGTTTAAAATAAAATCTCATGACCTCAAATACTTTGACAGAGAGTCCTAACTTAGTATTGCACAACATTAAAAACAGTTTAAGCACAGTGTGTTTTGTGAATTGGATGCAGGCAGCTTGCCAAGGTAACTATACTGTAACTACTTGGGTTTAAATTCTCTTATGTTGTTTTTAGCAAAGATCATGAAGTAATTGCAAGAATGTGTGGTTAATGTTTTTATAAAACAGATGCTTTAAAAGGATTTGCTGAACTCCTGTTGTTGCTGCGTGTTTGTCGTGCACTGGACTGTTTCTGGATAATGGATTATGGACTTTCTTTGTTGATTTTAATTAGATGCATACTCATTTTGTACTTAAAGCTTCAAGAGTTCACTGGTAGCACGTGGAGTAAGAGGGGCTTATTCTGCAGTTGCCCTTCACAGATTTTCACTGACCACTTTCATCACCTGGCCACGAATTCAAAAAACTTAGCACCAAATAATCTCAGATACCTAAATTAATTTGTCTAAAGGATTCAGTTCTCACTAAAGCCTGTCTTCCCTTTCTCTTCCCCACATTAATAGTTTGGTTAAGGGGAAGCTGAGTTAGGCAGGAAAGGAATTACAGTGTTTTTAGAATATGTTTGGGAATTTGGATCAACAGGAGTTGTGTTGAATTGGAACGTCCACATTAATATCATTGCTGACACAACACTAGAATATTCAGTGCTTCATTTACAAAGTAAACATTTGGAAACATAACATATTTAGCTGTTTGATGTAACAGTTCACAAGCTAAGAAAACACTACCACCGTGTTATGCTTCAAAATATTTACATGATCCATATAACATTTTGTATAGACAGTTATCGCTGTTGCCGGTAAAGCTTAGAACAATGACTTCAGAAGGAGAACTAGTCAATAACTTTATCTCTGTGTTCAGACAAGGACATTTTTAGCCAATATTAAGAAATTAATGTAATGATTTATACTGAAATTTTCAATAATAAGAATGTTAGAGCCATTTAGAAACTAGCATTATCTTACAGTGTTCAGTAGATCTTTTCTTAATTTTAGATGAACGTATGCTTTGTCCAACAAGGGATAGAAGTTCAGTAGAAAATCAGGACATAACATAATATCTTTTGAAATTATTTTGCAAGCAGAAAGCTATCAGAAGCAATACCACAGTACTTTGGTTTAGAAAAATTTCTGCTTCATCTGTCAGGAACCAATAGCACCAATGGATGGCTCTTTAAAAATGGACTGAAGAGTAAGCCAAAGAAAAATAAGGCTAGAAAGGAATAACTGCCATTTTATTCTGATACTTCTCCTTGAGGAACATACACATCTTAGAGCAAAATAGTGAAAATTTTTGCATAATATGCTTTTTTTTCCTAGAAGCACTTTCAGGTATGTGTGGAAGAGCTGTTTTCAGATCATGAGAAGGTTTGGGTTTTTTTTTTTTTTGTTTATTGTAATTTTGAAAATCATTGTATGGTAACATTCTGGAAATAGAATAAAGTTTATACTTTCGAGCCCAATGTATTTCTGTGTTCTTAAGTATGCTCTAGGTGGAAGTGGTCAACTGAAGCAAACACGCATATGAAATACTGTTGTTAAGACGTGCAGAGTGCTGTTAAACCTGACATTCCTGTGTCCTTGACATACCAGTCTCTGTGTCTTGTCCTGGATGGTTAAGGACAACAGCTGATTCCTGCGACTAGGGGTTTGTTGGTAGCCAAGTCAATTGTAGTAGGTTGTTAGTGGGGAAACAGAGGACATTTCCTCCTTGCTGTTGGTTCTCGGTGCTGTATTTTCCCCTCCCCTGCTTAGTTTTCTGCTGGGGCGGTGAGTTAAATCAGCTGGTGGGAGGGGGGTGCAAGGCAATGCAAGGTTAGCAATAGGAACAAGCACGGAGAAAAGAGCAGTAAGGGAAACAACTGCAAGGATAAAGTGGAATGTCCCATTTTCTGTAGCAGCAGGTCATTGCAGTGGGCTGAAGCTGTCTTGAATCTAACAGTTTTCCCCATCGTTCCCCAAAGTGAGGACCCTTACAGTAACCATATCCAGTGTCTCAGAATGTGCCATTAGGAAGAAGTAAGCAAAAGCAGGCAAAGCTAGAATCTGTAGTAGAAAATAACAAAACATACTGAAACTTCTGATAGCATGGTGGCTTTGGAGAAATGTAGCATCCTGTTTAAGCATCTGTAGTTTAAGACAACCACTGTTTTGTTACCCTGGGGCAGCATTAGTATTCAGTATGTTGACAAAATTGGTTTGTCCTTTGGACATAAAATGCTGGATTAGCATCAGGTGTGCTTAAAATTATCTGTCCTTATGCCTTGCCTACCGAATCTGTTTCTGATACAGAATTTCAGGAGGCGGTCCTGTGTGTTTAGTATTTTTCAGCTAATTTGCTCTTTTTTTTACCTCAGTTGAACAAATGTAAACAGTAAAGAGAAGTGCTGTTTCATCGCTTGTTAGCCACGTTAAAACCATCACTGCTTCTAGAGCAGAAGCTTTAAAGAGGACTCTTTTGTTGAGCAGCCTTTTTGTCATTAATATCCTTTAGGATTTCATCTTCTACATGTGCTCAGTAGAGCATGTGCGATGTGCACACATGCGTGCTTGGTCTCTCAACTGAGAATGGAGATTAAAAATAAACCTTTTGTGATTTTGAGTGAGGGTGCTGTAGTTCCTTGGCATGATGTTCCTTTTGTGAATGTAGTCCAGTTTACTTTCAAACACTGTAATTATTTTTTTTACTATTATTTCCCCTCTAGGACTTGCTATATTAAAGCATGTGCTAACGCCACGCGTGAAGGCAACTCATGTAGCCATTGACACAATGAAGGACTATCTGGATGCAGTGTATGATGTGACTGTAGCTTATGAAGGTACTGTGGACCACAAAGGGCAAAGAAAACTGGCACCGTCTATGACAGGTGAGTTGATGTATATTAGACATACTACAGCCATATACTTGTTAATATACAGAACCAGCTTCAGGTGCTTTGTAATGCTCTGAAGATAATCTCCACAGTGCTTCAGCCATCGTACCACAGCTTGGTAGGGCATTGTTCATTAGTGACTAGGCTTTACAGCAGTAACCTGTGACATTCCTGCCCTCTGCTTCGCTTCCCTGTTCGATGCAGAGAATATTTCTGTAGTCAGATTCTGCATACAAGTGCTCTTTGGAGTTAAGGTGAACTTGGAGCTGTAGGCAGCAGGTGCTATTTACCTTAATGTTTCTTCTAGTACTGGGATTTAGCATCACTGTAAATTCTCTTTCCCTCTGCTGTGCTACGTATGTGTATGTGTGATGTAATTGCTGACATGCATGTACTTTAAATGGAAAATGTGTAGTAATAGTATTTTACTGGCAATTTTTCAAATTGCTACGCATACCCAATAAGCTTACAAACACTTAACAGCATTTTATGCAAGTGGGATTTACTTGCTGCAGTATTTTAAACCACCTACAACACCTTAAGAGAATGGGGTGAATTCCTTGCATGTTCCTCAAGTAATCTAACCAAAAAATAAGTTCTGGGGTTTCTGTTGGGGAAAGTTCTGGGACAGAGAGAGTCAGAGTTTGCTGGTTTTTTTATTGTGCTTGGTGGTGGATTTTTTTTTATTTTTTTTTTTAAGTAATTCATTTACCTGCGCCATCAGTGGAGGGCCAGATGTCATCTTTCTGTCCAGTTGTAGTTGATGTGTTACTCAGCCATATCTGTGCACAACTGTCTGTTGCTAGTTGGCTCAAAGTGGTGTTTTTGAGTCTTTCACACTACTGATACCAAGTGGGGGAAAAAAATCCACAGTAATTCCAGAGAGCTGTTCAGACTTTTGGGCAAGGGATCAGTGTTGGCTGAGGGACCTGCAGGGAACTTCTTTGCTAACTCCCCACTCCTTGCCTGGCCCGGTGTCACTAGGACTTGTTCTTTCTGCTGCTAAAAATAGTTCGTAGTGTGGCTGTTTCCATGTCACTTCATTAGCAGGTGTAACTCTTTGAGGTGGTGTAAAGCTCACATGAACTCCTTTCAGGTGCTAGTTGCTCAGGAGTGCTGGAATTGTCTGTTTTTACATTTTCACCCTGTTTAAAATCCTTCTGGATAGGTGAGCAATGAAACTCTTAACACTGTATTAACGCTTGTGTTGTACTGCAAGTTCTTAGGATGCTTTTATTTTAGGTTTTGTTCCCAACAGGCATTTTTTTAATGACTAAATATCAAAAGTGCTTTTTATGATTTAACTTTTTTTTTCTAATGTTCTTTTTAACTTGATTTTACAGTTTATTTAAATTTTCTAGTGGGTGTTTTTAAATACCTTATGACCCTCTTACAGACTCATTTGAAGACTGGGCAGCCTGCCTCTTGTCCTGTCACCCGACCCTTTTCAAGACCCCCTTCAAAACAAATAGGATTGTTTCCCCTTCCCTGCAGCATATCTTGTTTCGTGACTTAATTATTAGGCAGTTTCAACCGTTCTCATGCTGGACTTCTCACTGCCTGATGGTTAATTAAACTATTAAAATGTCATTACCTAATGATAAGATGGCAAATGTTCAAATTCCTTATAAGACCTTTTCACCTATTGAACCTCCCAGTTTGCATGAAGCATGATACAATTATGGAAAGCCAACAATCTGAATTTCCCTGTTGGTTGTTTCTTGTGTCTGGTGTCAAGTGGTAATCAGATGGTTTGGGGTGGCTACTCCACACCCAGCCTTCTGGAGACTCCACAGCAGGCAGCCCCGCTGTACCTTCCAGCCACCGTTACTGTTAGGGCTGGGGTAATTACTGTCTCTGCCTTGGGTAAAAATAAAGGCACTAACACAGAATGAAGTACAGCCAACCAGTTGTTACCCGTTACAGAGCAGATCAATGAAATATCCATCCAGGGCATTCTACGCTGTTGTGGCAGTCACATGATTTCCATATAGTATAAATAATGTAGATTAAGGGCACTTTATAAATTACAGTGTGCAACATAGTTGTCATTCTTTTAGGCCCTCCAGACACAAAGTGGAAGACAAACAATTTCTGTTTTCAAGAGGTCAGGATCGTGTGACCATTTGTTATGCAGAAGTCCAAGAACTGGTCTGTTCAAGAATATAATATAACAAGAATTGAATTATGTGGTGTTACGCATTTGAGATTTTTTAGCATTATTGCTTTTTTACAGTACTAAGATGAGTTCGAATGTCATTTTCATTTGTACATTTCATATTTGCGTCAGTGCTGAATGAGAATTTTGGTTTTCATTCTCATCGGAATAAAAAGGCAGTACAGTCCTGGTAATTTTTAAAAGCTAATGTTGACATGTCTTTTTCAATCTAACAACTCTAATTGAAATTTATTGCATGGAAAACAAACTTCTGATAAACACAACTTTACTTGAGGACTGTATTTCCCATAGGATGACATTTCCCATGTGAATGAAATCTAAATTCCACACAGATATATTGTGTTTCTTGAAATGCATTTTACTTTCAGTTCCGTAAATCTCAATTCCTCAGAAAAGCTTGTGCCGCTTCTGGAAAAACCCGTACTTACCCGGGGATATGGTCAGCTCTTGGCTGCTGTCTCCAGTAGTAAACTGCACAGGTTAAAAGGAACTCTTTAGTGACTGCGAGTAGTACTACCACGCTTTATCTGAGAAATTGCAGTAGTAAACTGTAAATGGGGAAAAAATTCTGACGAAAAAATGGATTGCATTTTAAACTTTGTAATATGGAACTCTTAGTGTAAAGAGCCTTTCTTAGCAAAATTGGATTTTTTTTTTTTCAGTCCAGCAAGCTTAAATATCATAATGTTGACTTGCTCAACAGGATTAAAACAAAACATACTATACTAGCAACTGTAAAATAGACATTCACCGTCCTTTATGGATTAGTGCTTTGAGAAGAACAGTGAATGCCAGGCACACCTGGCAACATGGTACCTTTTTAGAGCGGGCAAATTATTATAGTATATCATTTCAAATGTGTTGAACTTTTTTGTCACTATTTATGCGTTTTAATGTTTTGTTGGGACTTGCGAGCTGCAAGTTGTTTGTTTTAGAAGACGTCAAATTTGATTAGTCTTAGACAGGTACTAAGATAAGATTAGCTTTAGACAGGGATGTTGCTTTCTGCTATTGCTTCACATCCAGTTGTGACCAGTGGATGTAATTTTTTTTCCTACCATTTATTCATTATTCATTCCTTTTCATTCTGACAAGTTTGAATCTTGGTATGTGTTCCCAGTGGAAGCTTGTCCTGCACATGGCAACCTTTCCAAAGAATAGCGATTTCCCACAGATTTCTCCCCACTCATTACTGAAGATGGTTTGTCCAGATCCTTAATGATAGAATGGGATGGTCCTATTTAGGGAGGACCATGCTGCTAGACAACATTTATTTGTGGTTATCTGAATAAGATGCAAATAATCGTATGGACACTACGACACAGCTGAAGTGCATCTCAGGTACTGAATTCTGGAAGAACCATTTAGAAGGGAAAAGGAGGGTGAGAAACTCTGTGCTGGATTTGTTGATATTGTTTTATTGTGCTGTCATCAAGTAAAAAGTAGAAATGAGCTTGGGAGGAAAGAACCTAGTTTTCCCTCTTCCAAGTGAATGTCCGGAGTGTTCACATCCAGCTTGGTCTGGTGTTAAGGGACAGGTCTCGTGGGACGTGGGAACTGTTGTCATTCTTGCACCTGGAAGAGCATTATGTACGCATCTACATCTTTATTATTCTGCCTGAAGGCTTTAACATAACCAGATGGTATTTATCTGGCCATTGTAGATGAAAGTGTGTGAAATAGCAGCATGTGACAATGATAAACACTGAATAAAAATAGCAAGTACATCTAGACTCTGTCTTAAAGAAGTCAGAGGAATTCCTGAGAATTATTGACTCTGCTGTGTATCAGTTCCAGAACAAACACTTTGAAAGCATGTGTATGTGTGCATTTCTGAAAATCCGTTCATCACTTTGATCGGTATAATTTGAGGAGGTCAGACGGGCCTGACTTCTCTAAGGGAAATTACACTTTTCCAAATGCTTGCACTTTTGTGAGGACCGAGTTAGACAGTGAAGGACAGGACAATGGAAAAGAAACTGGAGCAATAGAATCCAGTCTTTGCCTGGACTGTGGCCCAGATTTGATCCCATCCATTGTCTTTCAAGGTCCAAAGAATGATAACAAGCACGTGGTTATAGATAGGTTGAAAGAATTGAAAAACTGTATTAATAAACTGGTAAACAGGAATTTGAAACAGTCCAAAGTAAAATTTATAGTGATGAATTGACTAATAATCTGTTCAGATCTTTGCTAGCTGTCATGTTCTTACTTCATGAAAGAATATTGAAAAGTAAATGGCAATTACTTTAGAGCAACCAAAGAAAGGACGTAGATTAGAACTGAGCAGGGACATCAGCATTGGTAAAGTTTGCATCAAGTGTGGGATGGCTTTTTAACACGTGTGGTAAATCTAACATCAAAAACTTGTCGTTCAGCATCTGTTCAAGCAAAATCTGAGTAACTACATTTTATATTTCAAAATGTACATTTTCCATTGAAACACTTGGAGGAATTTTGATAACACCACCAGCTGGCAACATAGTTCTGTGATACTTTATCATATATTTTTCCTTTAAAAAGAAACACTGCTTTTATTTTGTGTAAGATATCAAAATACAACTTTGTTAATAACATGATTTCACCAGGTACCAGAAAGTAAGTGAACTATCATTTGGTTTTAAACTGAATGCATTTTCACTTGTCCTCCATAGGACTATATCTGTCATTTCAGAACCCCTGTAATTTCCTATCAAAAGTAGTTCGAGTAACCTGAAAGCCTATCTGTTAATTTGTGGATGATTTATTTGAAATGGCACTTTGAACGCGATGTGGACATCTGCTTCAATATTCTGCAGATAACAACAGTCTGGGTAAACGCAAAGTATTTTCATACTATAACAATTAAACACTGTACTTCTGCTCGAAAATAACAACACTTCACTGAAGAGCAGCATCAGCTTATGGGAAAGTGTGCAGGCCTTACTGTAGTTCTTTATAGGACTCAAAAAATCAGAGAAAACGAAGGGCAGTCTGAGCACGAGTAGCACCTCTGTTTCTTTGCCCATCTCCAAACAAGGACATAAAGATGACTGTATTTGGAGTCCTGTAGCCCAGTTTCTTGTCTCCACCAACAACCAAACTTGGGTGCCTAAGGAGGAGTGTAAGAATAAGGCAAGTGTAAATGATTCTTCCTTTTCCCAAATTAGACACCTGTGGGCACTGTGTCTGTGTGTTAACACCCTCTCAGTGGGGGTAAACCCCGCCCCCCCCAGCATCCCTTTGAGTCCAGAGTGTGTGTTCCTCTGATTTTACACTAGCACCTTGTGTATCTCAGTACTCTCGGGCAGCTCCTGCTGAAAGTAGGTATCTGTAATTTCCCTTTGGGAATTTGTGATCAGAAGGTATACAGAAAACCTCTGCTGCACAAAGAGAATTTTGAAAGTATTTACACTGGAGAGTCTTAAAATTACCCTGCACCCTTGGCCTCATGCACATGTGAGAGGAAGCGTTCAGCTCCCCAGGCGGCATTTATGTACAACAGCTCAAGGAACTCCTGATCTTTATGCAAAAGTGTATCTAAACCCTGAGGATAACAGAAACAACTCTAATTTCTTCACACTGTCAGGTTTGGCCAGAAATATGTTGTTGCTTTGAGAGCCTGTGTTTATTTTTGCTTTTTTTGTGCATCAGAGTTCTTTTCTTCTACTCTGTTTGTGGTACTGTTCTCTGTTAATCAAAACAGACTGTCTAAAGGAAAGGCAAAAACATCAATACTAGCAGTACTGGCATGGTTCCTAACAGATCCTGTTTATTTGCTAGAGAGAGAGCATTGTTTTGAACTGGTCCAATCCTTGTATCTTTTCTCGCCTTTTTTTTAATTGCATAGTTCAGCTTTGTTTTTCCACTTCTGAAACTTTAAAAATGTTTCAAGGAAGACACAGGTATCTCCTAAATTTGCTTCTTTTCAGTTACCAGCAGTGGGAGACCCTTTGGATGTAAACCACAGATCTAACCTGATCCCGATTCTGTTGCTGGCAGCCTATTGATCAAAACTGTTGTGCTTTTGTAGGAAACCTCCTGCTAACTTGGCCAACATACAATATTCACAGATTGTTATAGTGCAGTACAAAGGCCAGAATGCATCTGTTAAAATAACAGATTAAAGCCATTTGAAGATTGTTTCAATGAACTACAGTGTACGAGTGCTATGCAGGTATTATAATTTCAGGAAGGTGGCTTACAATGACACTCTGCTGCTCTCCAGTGCTAATACCAGTATAGAAAAATAGATGTACCTTTTCCTGATAATAATTTTAAAAGATTCATTAGATCTGGACATCTTTAGGAAGGTACAGATACGCTTATTTACCCTTGAATTGGCAGGATTTGTTGAGCTATAGTTCTTGCCTGCCATCTTCAGGATTTTTAATTCTTTTGTTTTTAAGCTGTCATATCTCTCTTCTTCCCTCCTTCGAACTGAAAATTTGGCCTTTTTAATCTCTCCTTGTTTGTAATGCAGGTGCTTTTTCTCCTTAAATGTTTCAGTTTGCCTTTGCTGTGGCGTTCTCTTGAGTCCACTACATCCTCGTTGAGATACAGAGACAGAACTGCACACGGTATTTAAAATGCGGATTCACAATCTTTGTCTGCAAAGTGACTCACTTTGCCCTGTTCTCAGTGTCCTTGCTGATGCTGCCCAGTATTTGGGGAGATTTGGGGCTGCTGCTGCTACGCAATTGAGAGGATGGTTTCAGAGAAGGGTCAGCGACTCCCAAATTGTAACCACCAGTTCCAAGTTAAGCATCACATAATCAGGGTTTCGGTTATTTTTCCCCATGTTTGTTTACGCTGAAGCTGAGCTGCCACATTTTCACCCTGTTTGCTGAGCTTTGAGGTCCTTTTGTAGTTCAGCCAGCGTTTGACTACCCAAAAGAGCTTAAAATCTTCTGAAAAAGGTGTGAGAAACTGGAGAGTTCACCGTTTGCTCCCTTCTTCAGCTCGCTGGTCATGACACGGAATAAAACCAGTCCATGGGCTGATCCCTGGAGGACCCTAATTGCTGAGTCCTTTCCATCCTTAAAAGTGACAATTAAGTCCTTCCATTTGCCTCCTCTCCTTTAAGCAGCTTTCGGTCTATAAAACATCATTTCCTCTAATCCCATGGCAGCTTAATTTCTTTAATAGCCTTCAATGTGGAACCCTGTCAGAGGCTTTATGAAAATTCAAATATATCATGTCCAGTGAATCCCCTTTATCCGCCTGCTCCTTGACACTGTTGTAGAGATCCAGCAAATTGGTGAGACAGGATTTCCCTTTACAGAATCCACGCCAGCTCTTTTCCAACAGACTGTGATTATCTGTGTGCTTAGTGATCTTATTATAGACCCTGCTATCTTACCCAGGGATGTAAGACACTTTGGTTTGTATTTCCCAGCATCATCTCTAAAGCCATCGTTTGTAGAAGGGAAACTCCTCATTCTTCTGGCACAATGGTTGTTTGTGATGATAGGTTACACATCTTTATTTTTAAATTCCACATTTGAGAGCTTTTGGATGAATGCTGTCTGGTCTTGGTGACTTCCTGGCATCTAACTTGTTTATTTAGTCTAATTCTGTCTGTTTACTTATTGATCTAGTTCCTTTGAGCGATCTGGTACAAAGAATGCAATGGGTATAGGAATCAAACATTTTCAGAAAAAAAAGAATAATGCAAACAAATATTTGAGCTTCTCTTGCATGGGCTTATACTTACCAGGAGTGCTGCTCTTCACACCTTTGTCATCCAGCAGTCCCACCAGGGCCTTAACTGGTTTACTGCTTTTAATATATTCAAAAAAGTTAAAATTGTTAGAGCATCCTCTGCATTTTTCAAGTTCCTTTTTAGTCCTCTTAATTTTATGCTTACATTTGGCATGAGAGGCTTTGTGGCTTTTCCTTATTTGGACAAGTTTTCCATTCCTCTAGGAGAAGGTAGGAATATACTGGTAGCCTCCTTAATTTTCCCATGAAGCCATACAGGTGGGTTTCAGGCTCACCCAGAGTTTTTCTTTTGCAGTGTTGCACACCTTTTACATGGGTTTCTAATAACAAGTTTTTCTGGGGTTTGATATTTAGGTTTGGTTTTTTTTGATCAGCCTCTAGGCTGCCTCCTTTTGGACTGTTTCTTTTAGGGTGTTTTGACACTTTGCCTTCCACCCACCCCCCTATTACATAGTTCCTTTATTTCTACATTTGTGTGCTGGATTCAGTAAGACTCTTTCTCTACAGTGCTGAAATTAATTGTATTGTGGTTGCACAGCACTTCTCACTAACACTGTGCACCGCTCAAGATTAGGAATGGCATCTTGCGGATTTTGCTACTAGTTGTTCCAGGAAACAGTCCCTCTTTTTTTTTGTTCTCTGGGGTTTTTGGTTGGTTGGTTTAGTTTTGGGTTTGTTTGGTTTTTTTCCCCCTTTACACCTCACCTTGATGAAGCTTCGATGAAGGTAGCTGGAATCTCACACTCCTGATGTCAGTCCTGATCTTGCAGCTCTCAGTCTGGCTTCACAGTTTCTGGTCACTATTATCAAACTTATCAGGAAGCCATTTAATGTATCTATCTAATGTATATTTTATTAGAGTCTGGGATTTCCATCCACAAGGATTTCATTGTGCTTCTGTCTCTTTATTATATAAAGCTATTATACTTTATCTAATCCTAGACACTCTACTATTCCCTCACCTCTACATCCTATTCTGTCATTCCTATAAATCTGATAGCCTGGTAACGTTGCATGCTCCTTCAGGGTCACTGGGGTACCTGCCTTACAGGGTAATCTCTTGGTGCCAGTAACTCTTGTTCTTCTGTCTTCGTGTTTAAGCTTAGCACGTTGGTACAGAGGCACTTCTGAGTTTTGCCCTCGCATTGAATTTTAGCCACATTCGCTTCATGCGTTATGTCCATCTGAACAGGTTGCTTTTTCTGACCTTCAGCTTTCCACAACTGCCAGTTGAAATGCTCTCTTAACTTTTTCAGCTTTCTTTGCCACCACCCTGGCTTATGATTCGGATGCATCCCGTTTCTGTTGTCTCAAAAGGTCCCCCAGCGCCTGTGGTGTTGGCTCCCTGCGCTGTGCCCCTCCGGCATACGTGGAGGCTCTGATCTCCGTGCGCATCTCAGGCTTTGCACAGGGGATTGGCAGCGCTTTTGAGCGTGCTATTCCTCAGGTCCCAGGCTTGTCTCCTGGCTGCAAGCTTCAGTCTAGCCTGCAGAACATCCCCTCCATGCTGGCCTGCATCGGTGGGTGCTGGTGCTGCCCGCTCTGCCACTACTCCCCAGGTTAACCCTCCTGAACGCCCTCCGCTGTACCCTGGATGTTTGCTTTCCTGTCTAGTGCTGCTTGGCTGGACCACTGCTTTGTTTTGCTGGAGCAAGCCGTGAAATACTTTCCTGTCAGCTCAACCTGATGTGATGGAAAGCGTGAAGCTGAGAAACAGCGCAGCACTTAATTTGTTTGTTTTGCCAATTGATTGTTAATTTGATGTACGACGTAAATGGAAGTGGAGAGATGGGATTTCTTTCTTTGCAGCAGAGATAGTTTACAAACTGCTTTGATAGCTGAACACTCAAGTCCAGACTAACGAAAATTTAAGAACTGGAGAAAGCATCTACAGTTCAGAGGGGAATGTCTTTGCTATCATGGTTTTGCATGTAAAACTATACGCACCACACACACAATGTTCAGTTACTGAAGAGATGTATTCTTGCACATTTGAAACACTAATTGCTTAGAATAAATACATGTTATTCAGATTTCAGTTTTCCTGTGATGTCACTTTCAGTTTATCACAAACATTACTGAAACCTGTTAAACCAGGAGAGAACTGGGGGCTCTTTAAGTGGACATGACTGTGTCAGGCTTTAGTTTGTCCTTGCTTAATTTTGAAGGACTTTGGCAAGAATTACACTGCAGTAGGAGTGCCAGTATAGGAGGTTGAAATCCGAGCTACTTTATTGCTGTCATATTTAAAGTGCATATAAAAATAGACTTCATTAGTAATTGAAAACCGGAATATCTGTTTAAGTGTAATGCCACTGTCAGAACTTTCTTAAGGGGCAAGGCAAATAGTTTGGAGTGGTGGAATGAACTTCAGTGGTAGCACTAAGGGGAAGGTGGTCTGAGGCCATTTGTATGTCCCGTCTGAGTTTCAAGTATGTCTGTGCTTTGGAGCTTCTCTCCTTCCCTCACTTTCCCTGGTAATGCTGAGAATTCAAAACAGAATTCATTGGCTTTTGAAGACGAGGAGTTAACAACTGCTGTAATTTTGTGGAAACCCCAGCGAGCAGAACACCCTCCCACAAAACATTTGTTTGCAATTGTGGATCCGATTCCTTTCCCGGAGGCTGTTGCACCCTGTTTATGAATCCTAGTTCTTCACTGAGTCCTTCAGTCCTGTGTTCATGTGAATCATGTCCTGCAGAAGGAGGGCCACAATGTCACAGTTCAAGGAAAAAAATGCTCGATCCACCTTATTAATTTCAGTTCCTTATCTCTGCCATGGTTGGTCACTAGAGGCATTATAAACATTCTGCACTTGTATCTGTTATTTAGTCACATAGAAAGTTTGATTAGGAAATTATCTCCCACAGGAAAGTTAGTCCACTCAGCTCCCACACAAGTTGTTAGCGTTCATTTAACCCAAGTCATACTCGGTTCTTGACTGGGGACTAATGCTGTCCCCAATATAATGTTTGATTATAAAGCATGATCTGCACTTACATTTTGTCTTTCGAAGGAAAGTTCAGGCTTGCTTGTTCCTGCTGTTAATTATAATAAATTCTGGCAAGTTTAGGGATCTGAAAATCCTGTCAGATGTTGGCCTTAAGGGCTAGTGTCCCTGAAGTTGGATGTAATTTGCACATAATAAATTGCTTCAATAAGATTTTGTTTCTTAGCTTAATTACCTAAGTCTTTGGGGAGTTAAGCTAATGTGAGATTAAGGGTCATGGGACCACCACAAACCTTTAGAGATTGTGGTAATAGAATCCAGCTGTTTACTCTCAAAAACAACCTCTCAATATATTGTTCTTGTGCACTGGTGTTCTTACGTGATTGCAGTGACATTGTGCATCTAAACCAAAATAAATTTGGATTAGTTGCGTTAAACCCTGACATGAATTGGATAATTGAGGACTAGTCGGATTCCCTGACTGGCTTGATTGCGTGCATTACAGCGTCATCTGCAGATGTCCTGGGTGGCCAGGCTATGGATAAAATGGCTTTGAATCGGTGGGTGGGAATCATGATCCTCTCTAGGGGAGCACCTGCAGTTGCAGATCACACGGCCTTCAAAACTGCGAGGTAGAGTAAGGCTGTGGAGAAGAGCACTGGGATTTACAAAGGTGGGAAATTAAGATGAAGTTTTAGGATCTTCACATATGGGGACTCGATTTAGACTGATTGAAGACCACCAGTGTGGGAAGTAGTAAGAATCAACTTGCATTGGAACTTGGGCATAAGGTAGAAAACCAGTAGCAATGCTTAGATACTTACAGAGGGTTTTTTGCTTTCTGAGTGGATTTGTAGAGTGGCTACATTTCAGCTTTGGTTGGGGAAGGTGGTTCTTTTAGAAATATTTATGTCTTATTCCTGTTTTGTCGACCAGAGCTTATTATTGTACTCTGTTGCTGTATTTAAATGACAAAATATCAGTAATTTTTTAAGCAGCATAACATTAGTTTTAAAAATACTATATAGTTATTAATAATGCTGTCTCTTCTAACTTAGAGTTTTGCTTGGTTTATAATTTTCCTTAATTCATAACTAAGATTATAAATAACATCAAGAAAGAGTTGTTTGTTCCTATACAGAACAATCTATGCGCTATGAAGCAAAAGAAACATACACTATACAATGCACAGAATGTTTCAAATATCTTTCAAAGCTACATCTTCAGCCATAGCTGAATATGCATAGCATAGATGCCTTTTATAGGAGTCTAGTACCAAAAAGTCCATATCATCTGGCTTCCAGGCATTTGTTTTCTAGATGCAGTTTTGCATATTTTTAGAATGTTCCACTTAATAGGTAATGCCACTCAAAAAGAGGCTTTATACATCAGTGAATGTTATAAGCACTTAAGACATGGATAATACATCTGTCATTTTAAAATATTAATAGTATGCTTTTAGGTGCTCATATAGTGACTGACATTCATATAGTGGCCTGGATAGTATCCTCTCAGAAGCAGACCTGGAAAATCCTTTCTTCCCATTAAAAGCAAGAGGAAAAACCTGCTGTCAGTTACATGCACACTGATTTCTTTGTGGTTGGTAAAAGCTTTGTACATAAACCATGCCTGCCATCTAGTAGCTGTAGCTAGGAGATGGTTTTACCAGAAGCATTCTAGCGATGGTTGTGCTTGCAGCTCCATGGCTATGAGGTGGACTTCTTTCTGGTTAGAGCCCTCAGCCATTTCTTCGGTTGATGGTGCGTGGGCCATGTTGCTCCCTTTATGCTACGGTGCGGTTCAGTGAAGGGTTCTTCTCTGCCTGAGGACTGGACAAAACTGCACGCAGCACCTTACAAATTTCTGCATCAAAATGCTGTAAGACTTTACTGATCTCTTTATCTCTTCCCCTTCCCTCCCCCCTACAAGCACTCAAACACATTTGCATGAACAGGCTTTTAAAATTTTTTAAGGCAATTTCTAGTATATGATAAGGATTGCCGTTACAGCAAAGTCCTTAAAAACAAATAATCCTGTAAAGAAGAAAAACAAATAGGGGGATATCTGCTTTGGGAGACAATAATAAAGATGTACATGCAGTGACAATTATTTTGCACAGTCATTCCTTAAGATACCCCTAACGGTTATGGGTCAAAGTTTTCTGTACATCTGCACTGCTGTCCAAAAAATGTCAACAACCTAAAAGGACCACCCAGTCTGTGTTAAATTTGTTGCCTGTCTGTATTGTGGGAAGACACTTCTGGTCCCTTTTCAAAATACAAAGGTTGTTCAGATTCCCAAGGACTTCCATCCTCACCTCATGCATCACTTTGTACAGGGATGCTATGGTTATTGCAGTACTCTTTGCTACTGACAAATGTAAATGATTACTAATATACAAATACTGGTGGGTTTTTCATCCCATATGCAGTACTTTTACCACTTGGTAGTTGTAAGGAGTGCCACAAGGCTATTTGACTAATGGATCTTTGTTTGCAACTGGCTTAATGCTTGCTTGCTAAATTTTTCTAAGGGCAAATTGAGGAAATGGGGGAGGGGGGATTGCAAGAGAGCTGTGTTAAGCTTTGTAATGCTGTATGACAGAAGAAAAATGAAGGGATGCAAAATGGAAAGCAGCATTTTGTTCGGAGTCTTTTGCACTATTACACTGTTTAATTACAGGATATTACTTAAAGCGAAGCCCACTTCCTCCTGGAGATGCTTTGGGAAATCACTGTAATTCAGATTTTGTCATCCAGGAGTTTTTAAAAAGGACAAGCAAAGCAAATTACTAACTAATCAAAACTGCAGGCTGGATAACTTGACGACATCAAAGTTATTGCATCCCATACAGAATGAGTAGATTGCTGCTAAGGTAAATGCACAACATTTTGAAGCATAGCATTTTACAGTTAGCAGGATCCATTTTAGGACAGTGTTTCCACGCTGCATGTGATAATGGGCCACCTTTTCAAAAACATGTAGGCCAGATGGCTTCTAAGTTCAGTGAAGTGCTCAGGATCTGAGCATAAAAAGGGGAGGCTTTTGAAACCTGAAGTTAGGCTTCCAAGGCACTTACAGGTACGAGGTCAGATTTTCAGCATATTTTTAGACAAATAAATGCCCTACAGTGTTTCTGTAACTCCGCCCTGTTGTTTTGCTCTCTTTTTAGAGTTTCTTTGTAAGGAATGCCCAAGAGTTCATATTTTCATCGATCGGCTTGAACTGAAGGACATTCCAGAAGAGCAGATGTACATGAGAAGGTGGCTTCATGAACGTTTTGAAATAAAGGATAAGTGAGTAGCAATGTGTAGAACCTCCTATTTAAAGAAGCTGTCTTCCTTCTTTTGTATGAGCAGATGTACCCAGGATTTCTGTGTTGCCAGCAGTGCAAGCTGTAGGGCTCTCGGAAGAGAGGTGGTGCTGGTACTCCTCTGCGTGTTTTGTGTAATACCCATGTGGTTAAAGCTTTTGCTCAGGAGGTTGGGATCCCTGGGTTTTAGACCCGCCTTAGACTGAAGAGCTGTGAATCCATGTTTCAGGCAAGACTCTTTTTCACCTAAATACTCCCCATTTATCTTCCTGAAGCTGAGTCATACACAACCAGCAATGTGGGATGCCCGAGGTAGGCAAGCAAGCAGAAGGAGTTTGATCGTAGCTTCATAATTAGAGTTAGAAAGGGGCAGGTCTTGATTTAATCTCTTCTGCCAAAATTGTTTATGCATTTTCCATCAGAAAACGACTGGATAAAAACACAAGTAACCCCGAGATCCCTACCTTCGCTGGGGAAATTAGGTGAAGTTGTTTTATCTGTCTATCTTTGAATCATGGCAGAACTAAAGTGCCTGGCTCCCTCCAGCATCTCCAGATAAGGTCACGAGTGAGCGTATGCCAGAGATCCTGGGGGACCTTGTGCCTAAATGTGAGATTTAAGTATTGTTGGAGAGGTGATGGTTTAATTTGCCCTGTCGGAAGTCCAACTAAGGGAGCTAAATCTGTTTACCTTTTAAATCCCTGAATACGTTTTCATGAGTCAGAAATTTCCCTTGTTCTTCAGGTATGTTCTGCTTTAAAATTGTTCTGCGAGTCTCACACTCTGTGGAAGTGAAAAAACAGAGTAATTTGTCCTGTGATCTTTGAATCCATGTAAAAGTTAACATGCCTGTCTGTAAGCATGGCGCTCTTCCTAGTGTCTTAGAAGTTTAGGATCGCAAAGTTATTTTTCTTTTCTTCACTTCTGAGAGGCAAGAAAGTCTGAGTTTCCTTTTACAGACAAGTAACTGTCAGATAAAATACAAGGCTGTCCAGTGGCCCACAAGCAGTCTTCTGCTGAAGACCAGCAAAACTGAACCCTGGTCATTTATGTCTTACTGTAGACTCCTGTTGACTGGAACATCTTTCCTGGGACCAAAGCAGTCTGTCAGGCGTATTTAGAGATACTTAAAACCTGAGAATTTTTGAAGCCATTTATTACTGGTTTTCAAAATTAGGGGAAAAAAATTAGTACTAAACCTATGGTGTAGCATTTTACTCTTGCACATTTATTATTAGTTTATTTCATTAAGATAATTCCCCCCGCCTTCAGTGTTCCGTGATTAACTGTGTGCTATTTTGTCCTACAATATTGCCCAGTACTCTGGGCTTATTTGCTAAATGCTGAATGAAGAGGATTCTTTTCAGCTTTTATATTCGGCATTAGAACTGGTCCCTCCAGAAAATCTGCTTTTGTTGCTCACAAGGGTTCAGGTTGAGTACTCTGACGTCGTGCAACGTTACTCTGAATGCGTCATATTCTTAAGGCGTACTGATTGCTTAAACTTGTCACAGATGAACTGCTACGTATAAGTAGTTTGTTAAATAATGTGTCATTAGAAGCAGTTATCAGGTATAAGTAAGTTGCTTGAAACTTCTTACGCTAATGGCTAGCTTTTGACCATCTCCTTTTGTCTGCTTGTAGGTTACTAATAGAGTTTTATGATGCAAAGGATTCTACAAGAAGAAATAAGTTCCCTGGAAAAAGTGTTCATTCCAAACTAAGCCTCAAGAAAACTTTGCCATCTTTGCTGTTTTTAGGTGGCCTGACTGCTAGTATGCTCCTGACAGAATCTGGAAGGAAGCTTTATGTAAAAACATGGATATATGGGACTTTAATTGGCTGTCTGTGGGTTAGCATTAAACCATAAGCAGATGTTAGTCTCCAGTCAGTGAAATGTGCGGTCTTTTCTTGCACATTGCACCGAACTTTTTCCTTACTTTATAGTAAAAAAAAAAAAAAAGTGTAAATAAAGCCTTATTGATTAAACATTGGAAATAATAGAATTTGTGAGTTAAGCCTCTCTGTGTGGTTGGTCTGGGGAAAATAAATGTAGATTTTTGAATTTGCTACTGATTTTTGCTGGAATAATGACAGATAAACTGAGTCATATGATAAATTGCTTTCCCCATGAACTAACATCCATCTCTGTCTGCAGATTTGCTGAGGTATGAGTTATGCATAAGGGTGTCTTAAGTGGACCTGTGAATGTATTTACAGAGATTAATTTAGGGTATATATTTATTCTTCTGATATTCATGTTGAATTTTTGTTACTCTTTGGGGCATTGCAGCAGCTCAGTTGCATCTATCCCAGCTGTATTGCAACTAAAAACTTTCTTCCTTTTTTATTTTTTTTTAATTTTGCTTTTCAGTTTTAACTAAATACTGTGTTCTTTAAAAGGGACTACGTAAGCTGGCGAATCGTGAGATGTTACCTGAAGCAGAATGAAATATTCCTGAGAACTGCTGTTCATGGGGAAGAAGCTCTGTTTATCTAGTGCATGATTTTTTATTATATTGCAGTATTAGCTGATTATGTTACATATGCAAACCATTACATTTTACTGAGCAAAGAGCTTATTTTGCTCACCCTGTATTTGTGCATAAAAAGAATGTATGCAATATAACGAAATGTGAAGTTTTTGTTTCTGGCCTAACCAGACTGTAGCCTACCTTGTGTCTGCGTTATCCCTAGCGCCTCGAGAGCTTCAGCTGAGCTCGCAGACCTGCCGTGTGTATGTGCCATAAGCAGCAGCGGATGCTCAGAAGTTCTCTGTTACCTCACGATTTTCTGGAAGCAAACTCCGTTGTTTGGGCGATGCACAGAATTACTGTAACTTCAGGAGCGTAAGGGTGTGGTAGTGAGGAACCTTCAGATGTTCCTGCTAAATCCGAAGCATGTGCCTTTTCCTACTAATGTGATTTAGCCTGATGTTTCATAATCTGGCAGTCATCTCCATGCTGTAGTATCATGCTAGATTCTCAAATCATTCTAGGCGACACAGGCTGCAGCTGAAGTTACAGGGTTGATGTACACAGTTCACACAGTAGACTAGTAGTGAGAGATGCATATCCTATCAGTATTTCACCTACCTGAAAATACACTTTAAAAAGCAAACTCAACAAACCCTTACTACCAGAAAGTCTGCAGTTCCCATGGCTGGTATTTTTGTTAGGGAAGCACCATTTCCTGGTATCAAGGGAATAGTCTCTATCTTACAGCAGTGGGGTAGGAAGGAGGATGTACTGTATCTTCTTCCATTAGGGAATTGGACTCCCTGTGTTAAAATGAAAGAACTAGAGAATATTTTTGTATCACACTTGCAAGCTTTAAAATGTGCATCTCTTTTTAGCTTCAGTGCGATTTGTCTTGCATTAGAGTCCCATCGTGAGTTAAATGTCTCCTAAAATTATAACTCAGTTTTTCAGTTTCTACCATTGCCAGTTAATTAAAGATACTGCTTGTACTGTGTGGGTTTTTTTTAGTTGTGTTGTTTTTTTTAACAGAATTTTATAGAGTAATTACAGTTCCACCTTAAAATCATTCGGTACAACTTTCAGGTTGCAATTCTGTGTCCTTCCATAATGGATTTTGTCACTGGAGCTATTTATATCAGTGATTGATTCAGGATATGTTGATGAACCGTTTTAAAAACAATGACTGGGAACAATGTTGAAAAACAGTATTGTTATGAGGCTGTGAAACCAGGAAAAAAAAAAAAAGCCATTTTATGTAACAGCCAAATGTGCTCCCCTGTAGTTCTTCCTATTCTCAGCTGTTTCCAGTGGGTATAATCAGAAAGCAGCGTTTCCTCCGCTAGTGTGATTTTCAATCATGGAATGAAATTTTACTCTGACATGACTAAATTTCTTTGTAACCGCTGAGAGTAACATTTAATTAGACATCAAAAATAAATGCAAACTAACTCATTTGTAGAAAATAACTGCTATTTTGGAGAGCCTAATTACCACGAAATACTGGATCTCTCTGCTATTTAAGTACCAGGAATATAATTGACGCAGTGCAACAAACAAACAGGATGTTTATTTTGAACCTTATTCTTGATGTTAATCTTAATTATTTTTTTTCATGCCATTAATTTATAAAGTTTTGAAACTGTAATTTGCTGATGTATTTGGCGTTGGGAGTATCACATGCTGTTTCTAAATATGCACTGATATTAACTTGAAATATTTCTTCATTAAAATAAGAAGAGCCAATGCTCATTCAACTTTTCTGTCCTGTCTACTTGTTCAGTTTTTTCTGCACTTTTATGTCTGTAACTTGGTTAATAGGGCCTGGTTACTAAAAGGCAACAAGTGTGGTTTTGAGCCCTTGATGGAAGGATTTGCGTGAGGAACAGTCAGTGCAAAGGAAACAATTTGTCTTTTTATTTCTATGCAGCTAAAATGCCGTAGAACTGATCTGTGCTTGTTCCAGTGCTCTGTGCCACCAGGTCAGTTGGACGGCAGGAGCTTGTCACCCACGAACGCCTGCACCGCTTGCTGCTTGTTAATGATGCTCGTTAACGCGCAGCACCCTGGCTCTGGCCGGAAGTCGGGCTCTGCCGCACGACAGGTCTTGTGCAGACAGCACCGGCACCGCCTGGGCAGACCCGGGGGGTGGGAAGGGAGATTGCAGCCGGAGGCGTGAGGTATCTCTCGGCGGCAAATGCCACCAAAGTTTTAGTGACATGTTAAATCTTGAGAGGGACCTGTACGCTCAAAAACTTATTTTTTCAGCTGCATCCGTGCACGTGATAAAAGCGATTTCCCTCCACGCTGCCCTGTTCATATGCCTAAATTGTATGTAAACCTTTGGTAGCTGGCAACACCACCACTATGTGCTAGTTCCACAGCATTGTTACCATGTTTGCTTTTGTGGAAGGAATGGGCCTACTAAGGAAACGTTACCTTCAATAATGGCGAACCCAAAAAGGGAAGCGAGACAGCACTAAAGCACCGACTGATGCTGCAGTGAAGAAACGACTAAGGAGGACACGGGAGGGGCTCCAGCCTGCTGCAGTCTTGCACCTAACCCCTCTGAAGCATTTTCTCAGTGTGATACTTGGGTTTTCTCCCTTCAGTAGAATGTAGCATAGCTGTAAAACTGGTTTTTAATACTTAAAAATTGGCCCTGATTATTTTGACATTTTGGCATGCATAGAGTATATATACTCACTCTGGGGGAGGGAGAGGTAACTATTTTGGGATTGGATAACGAAGGGGACCAGGAGCAGGTTTGGGACTTTTGGCTTAGTGTTAAAAATGATGTAAGAGACTTGTCCCCCCACCACCTCCAAAGCAAAGACACTTTTAATGGCAGAAATTTCAACCCAGCCCAGAAGGGCAATGGAAGATTGGTTAATAGGTTCAAGATCTTGTGACCTGCTTTACAAAGGCTTTTTCTTTATAAATATGGAAACCAGGGTTTGGGCCTAACCTGCAATTCTAGATCACTTTTTAGCAGACTGCTCTGATGACAGGGATGGATGTGGCTTCCCTTGCCCTCATTTTCACTTCTTGCCCGTCTCATCAGTTTGGAGCTCCGTGGTCCCAGTGAAGGATGTTGCACAATTTGCTAAGCATGAGACAAAAAAAAAAAAACAACACAACACATGAAGTTTTATAATGGCAAAAGTCACGCAACTAAAACAAAACACAGAGCAAGTCCAGAGAAGGAAAAGCAGCAATAATCTAATACAAAAGAAGATTAGAAACATCAGCTTCAGTCAGGCATGGCCGCATGTGATTGATTCCAGGAAAGATTTTTTTTTTTTTTTTTTTTTTTTTTTTTTTTACATGGGGACCAATTTCGCAGTCAGCGTGGGGAGCGTTTCTCCTGCCTGTCCTCATCCAGTCCCAGATGTGCATCCCTGCTCTGGACTGACTGATCTGTTATTCTCCTGAAGAGGAGTCCCTCAGCACTTTCCAGACACTGATGTGAATCTCGGCTTTCCTCCATTCTTCTCCCGGGCCCAAAAACGATTTCCCTGTTCCTGTTCAGCCAGATAAACCGCTGCTGGACAGACCACTGCCAGACAGACCGCTGCCGCCCACCTCCTTCAAGCTGCGTTCTCTTGAGGACTGGATGTGGTGGGCAAATGCCAGTGGAGAGGCTGGGGTCTGCTGCTGGTGGGCGGGAAGGAGACGTCGCTGTTGGGAGAGGAGGTGTTGGTACGGCTGCGTTGGCCATCGGAGACCAGTCTCCCTCCCGCCCGCCTCGGCCGGAGCGTGCTCTTCTGCTGCTGGGCAGTTTGCACGGCCGTGAGTACACGCGAAGAATAGACACTGCCCTGGATGATAATGACTTGTTCCTGGGTTGCATTTGTCACATGAAAACTTCAGGAGTTATGCTTGTACAAACTATTTCACACCCGTCTGTCTCCCTCTCATAGAATCATGCAATCATACAATCATAGAATGGTTTGGGCTGGAAGGGACCTTAAAGATCATCTGGTTCCAACCCCCCTGCCATGGGCAGGGACACCTTCCACTTGTGTGGGAACTCAGTTTTCGAACGACGTTTTGCTGCCTCGTGTTTGCGTTCTCTGCGTGACTAATTCGAACCAGAACCGCTTCAACCTGTCTGGCCGATTAGCCCAAAGATACTACGGAGGACGCAGATGTTCAAGGGCAGAAGTTGCTGTTGGTCACCTGGCCATGTGGTGGTGGCCGGAGCTGCTGATCTGAGCCACCAGGCTCCCCACAAAGCCTCTGTGGTAAACAGGCCCCTCAAATCTCAGTCCCACCACCATAGACTGAGATGGGAATCACCCAGCGCTGCCAGTACAAAGGGTTTTGGAGAGTGGTAGGTCCTAAAGCCCCCTTGGCTTCTTTGCAAAGTGTCCAGGACCTGGTGTTCTCTCCAGAGGGTCCCTCTGAAAGGTGGGCTGGGACTCATTTGGGCTTTGAAGCATGGAGGGGCGAAGAGTTGGAGAATGGTCCCTACTACAGGGCATCAAAGCCCAGTTACTGGAACAGGGAGTGGGGAGATAACGGTCTCAGCACCTCCTGGCCTGAGAAAGACCAGAGCCACAGTACTTCCCCCACCACCCCACATCCTCAGGGAGGTGTGCCAGTGCCGCTTTTCATCTCTTCTGGGTGCTCTGGCAAAGGTCGGAACAGATTTTGAGATTTGTAGCGCCAGCATGACTGTAACCAGTGAGTAAGGCATTGGCTGGGTACGTGGATCTCTGTCTTCAGCCCTGGGGCATTTCTGCACCCAAAAAGCAACTGCCCTAGGGACGAGGTGGAACCAGAGATCACCCTGCATGCTCACGCCAGCGTGCCTGCGGTTGTAGCCTCCAGGCTGTGGTTGCAGCATGAGGAAAAGGAGAAGGGTTCTGCTCTAAAAGTGCCGTATTTTTGAAGTGCCTTTTCTTGTTAGGAATGAATGAGCCTGGGACACCACAGGCGCCCACAGACCTTGTCGCCGCTATGCCTGTTGTGGTCTCACCTTCTCTGCATCAAGACCCTCCTTCCCCATCTTCTTCAGAGACACCCATGAAGGCTGAAACTGCCAAAGCGATTCTGAATTTCTAGATGCAGCCAGCCCCTGGCCTTGCTCAGCTGTGCAACTATTTCATCCAGCTGGGACCACAGGGGAAACTGAGCTGGAGAGAATTTAATTCGCAGTTGGCCAAGATGGGAGAGTTAACACTGTAACGATCCCAAAAAGTATCAAATGCTGTATGTACAGCATTTGTTAGGCACCAATAAAACAATATGCAGAGTTCTCAAGGCTGAAACCTGAGCTGGAGCTGTTAAGTTAAATTACTTTTCATGCTGTATGGATAACAGTCCCTGCTTAAGGTTTTCACTCATGATTAAGCAGGCATTTCCATCTCCTATGGTCTAATGTCGCACTTTTAGCAGAAACATCCAGAAAATTACACTGTCTTTATGCTAGCTTGCACCTGAGTCTTTTAAAGTCTTATGTGATAAAGAGAATATAAAAAATTACCTCTCATCTATATAATCTGCAAGCATTTTTTGGCTTCTATAAACTAAGAAGTCTTCACTTCTTGTCACATGAGGTATAAAAAATAGTTGGTTTGACGTCAAGGTGCTTTATTAAATTCTGTTGACCACAAGGAATTGCATTAGTGTGGTCACATTGACAAAAGTTGAAAAGCTTTTTTTTAAAAAAACACAGTTTTTTATAGCCAGGGAGGATAAATTAAAATACAGCATTGCTTGTTTCTGGAACCACACACTTGGAGATACGATTCAGTTGCAGTCAAAGGCCCACCTGCTTTTCTAACAAGAGAGAAATATATATAGGTGAGTAACATAATCCACACTGCTGTTTAAGAAGACAGAAAAGTAGAATTTGCTGAAGAAACTGTATTTTTATTGTCCAGAAAAGGAAAGGTATTACAAACAGCTATTTTGCACAGCAAACAGTACTCCTGCAGTACAGGACATGGTGCTGTTTTCTACGTTTAAACAGTAACAAGAGACTGTGTGTACTATTGTAGTCCTGTTCTGTGACGAGACGAGAGATTCCAGCAGCTGCCATACCTCAAACACATCTCCTTTTGCACCTCAGGGCTGGGAGAGCCGAGTGGCTGCTGTCGCTATCTTGTCCTCCCCGTCCCTTTGACAAGCCGGCTGATGCTCTCGGAGCCGGTTTAAAACTAACAATTCTTCTTGGCAGCGCAACGCGTATGAAGGCAAAGGAGTAAGCAGGGCCACGTCCTGTTACTGAGAATGCTGGCCACAGTGATTAAAAACTAAGCAACCCTTCAATAAGCCCTGCAGAAGGTGGGAATGGGAACTCAAGCCAAGCAGTGGGGCCACAGTCACGGTGAGATGACAAAGTCCCGGTTTGGACAGGGAATCTCAGAGCAAGCCATGGGCACTGCTTTAGAAGACAGACACTCTCCAAATTTTATGACATCCTGGAAAGGAAGGAGTGCTCTTGAACCCTCAAAGTTTGGAGTAACTTCCATATCGAATGATACCATAGAATAATTGGAAAAGGGTCTGCCAGGCTCCAGGTTCTCACCTCTCCCTTCCTTCTTCCTCATCTCAGGCCAAATTCTTCTGCATGCAGTTACGAGTTTTGCATCCCTTATTCCTTAGGTGCCTGGCTTAAATTAAGCCGAGTTTGCAGAAGAATTTAGGATTTGCATCTGCTGTAGAAGGCAACAGGAACATATAAAGTACATCCACACACCGCTATACAGCAGTCTTCTGGTAGAGCAAACATACTTCTTGGATTGAATAATCAGGAAATACTTCTAGGCTCTGGGGCTTTTTGTTTGTAATATGATGATAATGCTTTTCCTTGCATTTTGGGGATGTTCAACAAGCGTTTCATTTCATTTTGTGAAGTTTTGGACCTTTTTTTAGAACATTCACCACGATGGTATCAGGAGGAAAAGTGTAATTCTGTCTTCATAAACCAGCTTTATTGAACGTACGGTCAGTAAGGTATGGGAAGGCTTTCTCAGTGAGCTCAAGTGTTCCTCAGTGAGCTCAGAATAATGTGCAAAGAGAGGCTGAAATGAAACCACTCACATCTTTTCCCTGCGTGCCGTTTCCCAGCTGCCTTGCCAGACTCTGCACTTTGCCATGCCTCAGTCTCCTCTCTGTCCTTCGATTTCCACCCCCCCCCACCTCGGGTCCCTCCAGCTCTCAGCCAGGGCTCATTTTGTCTGCTCCAAATCTACTTTTCCAGACTATCTCCGCCTCTTGCACATCTCTCCTCCTTTGAATTCAGTTCAGCTGAGGACCTTCATGTAGCCTGGAAACAAACAGATGAAAAAAAAAAATAAAAATCTGTGCTTTCAACTCCAAGTATCTGGATTTAGAGCTGCTTTGGCCTGAAGCAGTTAGGAACTGCAATTGCTAGGAAAGTCCTGCCCTGGGTTCTGGAGCATGTCCCATGCTCACGAACTCACCAGAGAATGAAGCCTGCGAGCTCTAGGTGGCCTCTGGCAAGCACGTGTGAACGACAGCTGGCTTGGGTTTTTTCCCAAAGCCTTATGAATTGACCAAATTGGGACAGACTTTTCACTGAGATTACATAAAGTCCATCTCAGCAGTAAAGGGTTTTTTTTTTTCCAGTTCCACGTCCCTCTTCCAATAAAACAAGCACCGCAGCTTTTTGAAGAAGATCACCAGAGTATTGGGATGAGGATGTGGGCTTTTGTTTTGTCTTAAACTTGGCCGTGCTGAAGTTAAGGGCAAAGGATGCTCTCAGAAATGTGGAATTGTTTTGGCTGAAAACTTTGAAGAAAACCCAGCCTTTGACACACACCTGGCAAGGAAACCTTTGGCATAAATATATGCTCATTGGGCAAAGGTATACTCAAATGAGCCCAGGATTGAGATGGCAAGACGCATTGGGCAGTCCTACCCACAGGCTGCCCTACCAGCCACCTAGCTTGCATCTTCATCCTCAACCTTGAACTCTGAGAAAATTTGGACTCACTCATCGATGTGGGATCCATTGTGGTTTGGACCGGATTTGCCCCAGTCTTTATTTTTAACTGGGTCTCTTCAGTGAATCCATTTTATGGCTGCACATATCTCCAGTGCTGCTTTCTGTGTAATGAAGTCTGGCTCCTTGAGCCAAACCCCGGCAGTATGCCAAGACAGCTTGGCTGTGCACATGAGGTTGTAAAGGTTTAACTAAACCAAAGGGCTGAAGCAGAGATCAGCTAAGTCATGTACAGAATGTCTAAGAGTTTTGCTTCCTCACATCGGTAAACAATGTATTTTTTCCACTGAGTATTAATTTCTAACAGCTGTTTGTGAGTATACCTTCATGCTCCAACGCCGATGTGTCTCTGAAGTGCTCAGAATTGCTCCTGCCACCCAGGTGAGATCCGTGTTTCTATACCCAGCCTGGCTGGCTGATACTACTAACTTCTGCCTGGAAGAAGTTTGATAGTTTGATTATAAAACGCATTAGAAACATGAGACTTAAGGCAGGGGGGAAGAATGCAGCCCTTAATTAAGAATTCTGTCATCAAGCGGTCCCTGCAGCACACAGTTCCTCAGTCACACAGTATGCCAGTACGATGCATTCAGCAACAGCCACGTAGCTCCTATGTTCAGGCTCACGGGGCTCCTTTTTGGGGTTCCAGCACCCTCCATAGCCCCTACGAGCAGCGGCTGGCCTGCCAGGGCAGCCGGAGTTTGCATCTCTGTGCTGCACAGGTCAGTCATGAGAGGCGGGGCTGTCAGACTCCAGCGCTCTGCCAAGTCTGATGTCTGCCTCTTCTCTGGATCAAAGAGGTCCTCTTGCACCGCCTGCCATCGAAGTGACTCTGTTGAGTTTGCACAGGAGCGGAGCCAAGGAGCAGCTCCACGCAAACAGCGGAGATCTGGGTGAGGAGGCAGCAAGTTCGAGCCGAGAGGTTTGTCCAGTGTTTGTTAGGACCTAATTTGTTCACAGCAGCAGTGGCTCAGCCAGCATCTTGGATTAAATCCCGGGATTTGGGCCCAGCTGACACGTGTGGTGTGGATGTTGTCTCACAGGTTGCCTGGCACGAGCCTCCCCTTGCTCATACCCACTCCCGAGGCTCTCGGCTCGCTCAGTCCTTTCCTCTGCCGTGGGAAAGCTGCCTTTGTGTCATCTCTGACGCCATCACAGACCAGGCGGCAGCCATGAGCACTGGGGTCCCAGCTACTTTTCCCTGTGCAAATGAACTCAAATTTGCCCGTCCTTTCGGCAAGCCACCCACAGTCCCCGGTGGGTGACACGCCACCCTGCCGGCTCAGCCTCCTCCGGAGGCTGGATGTCTGGTCCTGCTCTCCGTTCCCTGCGCCCCCGCAGCGATCTCAGCTTATGGGGATTTTTTTTAAACATTCCACACCCAACGCTTACGTGAGTGAAGCTCCTGCGCTGAGCTACGCAGAAGGGCTGGACAAGATCTTGGGGTTCACAAGCCAAGGGGTCAGAGGGGTAAGGGGTTTTCTTCTAAGCTTCCATGATTTTCAACGCTAAACTGCAAATGCAGAACGGACATACTGGTTTCTGCCGTGGTGAAAATGTCAACCCTGGATCTTTCTGTGCAGTTTATAACGAAGCTTCAAACCCAAGCTGTCTTGCCTGTCCAGCTTTTGTAACGTGCTGGCTACTCTGAGCTCGAAAATTCCTGTTAAGAAGGCGCCTTCTGTAAGATGTTCCCTACGGAGTCCTGCGCCAGAGCGCTGGGGAGCCAGGGCTGCGAGACTGGAGCCCTTTGCAGATAACCCTGCGTTGCCCCCCGCAAACCCCAGGTGTAACCACCTCTGCGAGCCGCGTCTCCTCGTCCCTTCCCTGCGTGGTGTGAGACAGCGTGGGGGCAACGCGAGGCCAGAGGGGTCTCTGCGACGTGAGACTGGAGGGATCTCTGTGAAGGGAGGCTGGAGGAGATCTCTGCGACGTGAGACTGGAGGGATCTCTGTGAAGGGAGGCCGGAGGGGATTGCTGCAGGGAACCCCTGACCCTGGCAGCAGGGAGAACAGCGGTGTTGGCAACAAGGGGTAAACAGGGAGGGTGAGGCTGAACGCCCAGCGTCGGGACTGTGATGGGAAAAGGTGAAGGAGCTGGAAGGAGAGAAAATCGGGCTCTGATGAAAACAGGGTGCGTTGCCAGCGTTTGTGGGTGCCCAGCGGAACCCGGGCCGGTTCTGCTGGGGGAGGGAAGGTGAAGCCGCCCAGCGCTAGCGTTTACCACCATCTCGTGGTGAACCAGCAGATACCAGCTCTGCGCTGTCTCCACTCGCCCATCCCCAGCCAGGGATGCTGACCCTCGGGTTCCACAGCCAGTGCTGCCTCTGAGCACCCCGGCACAGGGGAGGCGCCGGGACCCCACGGGACGGGACCGACCGAGGGCGAGGGAAGCGTCAGCAGGTTCATTCGCTGGCGATGACGGCGACGAGCAGTGTGTGCCCAGCCCAGGACACGCTCGGGAAAGCATCCGACAGACCTGCGCTCATTCTACGCCCACCAGGCTCACAGCACTTCAGTGAAGAGCCCTGCCTCCCATGGAGCCCTCCGTGCCAAGGGGATGTGATGCTTCTCCTCCAACACCGGCAGGAAGGCTCTACGTTTGGAGGGAGAGGGGAAAAACCAACCACCCTGATCCTTTCCTTGCAGGATGGTAAAATACGGGAAACCAGCAGCAGTAGCAAGTCAGGGTCACAGTGAAAGAAATGATGGAAGTCAGTTTAGAAAACAGAATTTCATGGGAGGGCAGAGGAGAATGAGGGCTGCCAAAACAACAGGGAAGATTTATGATTTCCTACTGAAAATATGTGAAGCAGTTTTGAGCTTCATTTTTAGCTGCTTTCAGAAACCAGTGACAGAGTAACAAGCCTTAATGCACCTTGCTTTATGCAAGCAACTCGCTTAAAGCACAGCGGACCAATTTCTACATCTGAGATTCTCCCCAGCCTGATAATAAATCAGGAAAGGTCTCGGGTGGGTGTGTGCTGTGGGGGGTTTGCGAGCTGCTGTCTGAACCGGATGGAAGCTGAGGATTAAGGCAACGCAAACCCAGGGATGCTTACGGAGCGCCTTCGGAAAACAATGTCAGTATCTAAACAAATGCTCATCTCACGAGCTGGGTGTTTCACATCTGGTTTACCCACACAGAGCCTAGTCAGCTGGACCTCAGGTTCAATGTATGAACTAGCCTGTGGCCCATAAGAATGAACTACATTTTTTCCCCCCTCCATCACCTACTTTGCAGCAAAACCAGGGAGAGGAATAGAGATCCCCGTGCTCTGACTTTCATCTCCACCAGAAAAAAAACTAGACTTTCTCCTCCCATTTTTGAGGGATCCCTAGTGTGGACAGTTTTGCCTGTGGATCCCGTGCCGAGCTCCCTGCATTCCTTCGCTCGCTTCTTGGCTGTCCCGGATAGAAATAGCGTGTCTGATTTAAATTTGTGGCTGCTGATCCGTGGGCCTGTGAGCTGTAGCTGAGCAGACAAAGCATTTGACATCACGCTCGTCTCAGTTAACTTGAGGCACCCACAATCTGCACAACTACAGCTGATCTGGACTCCCTTACAGGAGACAGAGGAGCCCAGACCTTTTCACTTCTCCATACCGTCACTCAGGAGATAAATGCACATCCAGCGTTTTCTCCATCCCAACAATTTTAGACATTGATTCCAGAGTGAGAAGAAGTGGAGCCTAGCTTGATTCCTTATGTTGACTATGTGTCTGCTGGCTATGAGGACAGCAGAGCTTGAGCAGCCCCGGCGCAGACATCTGTGCCAGCGTTGAGCCGGGTGGACGCTGTCCCCTGCCTCTCAGCCTCCAGCGGGACACAGGAGACGTCCCAGCGCCTGCAGTCCAGGGACAAGAGCAGGGGGGTTCACCTCCCACCGTCCTGGGGCGCAGAGGCCAGCGTGGGGATGCCACGCTCCTGAGGGCTGTTAAAAATGATGAGCTGAGCTGCCAGAGCACCGCACCCAAGCACCTGCGATGCGCGTGTGGTTTGGCTTCTGAGTCCTGACACCCTCACGCAGGGCACCCTACCTCCTTTTGGGGATGGGACGGGTAGAGATCTCCCCTCTCATAAGGTCAGCTTTCTCTGCCTCTTTGTTTTCATGAAATGCAGCTGATATTGAGCTACTCATGTTGTACTGTGGAGAACAACAGAAGCTGAGTTCTATTTAGCAATGTTCCCATAAAAAAGATCGGTATTGTTAGGCAATGTTTGATGTACTTCATCTAGTGAAGTACACAGCTAAATGCCATGCTCTGTTCCAGAAATTTCTATTGCCCAAGCAAACAGGAAGCCCAGAAAGTGTAATTATGTCCCTAATTTTAGAAGGAAAAATCTAAATCATGGTTAGGGCTATTTCTACCTTAGTCTGGATGCCTCAGTGCAGTCAGTGATGCACTTGGGAGATGACCAAGAAAAAAACCCCAAAGCCTACCACCATTACCCAAGCGGAAAGCTCTGCAGAGTGAGACAGCTGAGGCCACAGACTCTGCCCAGTGTTCAGCTATGGCACGTCCTTCCCACTGGCTTCAGAGTAGATTGCTCCTATCCAGTTCTCAACAAACTCGCATTAAACCTTCAAGTCCCTGGACTGTTGTAAGTTTTATTTCTTCTCTCAGGCAAGATCACCTTCTCTGTGGCGTTAATGATCTCCTAAGCATTCCTCTTGTTTAACTTTCCATGCCGAGTGATGCATGATGAGAGCGGAGCTGTATTACATTACATTATAATAGTGCTTCTCAAACTGATATAATGAAATACCTGCAGCAGAGCCAGAATGTCCGAGGCATCCTGGTGTGTATTCAACAGCAAACCACACGCAGATGTGCACAGTTCGATCTGTGCAGCCCACGGTCAAAGAAAACCGAAGAGCAGAAAATAGAATCATTTGTCTGGTCTCACATCGGAGGACTGGGCGCTACGACAGAGCCGGGTTTATTCGTACAGCATCTTGGGGCCTGTCTTCTCAGCTGAACTGCGGAAGGACAGACAAACTGGAATCTCCTCCCTGGAAACAGGCAATCGTTGTCACTTCTGTCCTTGCTAATACGCTGACTGCAACCTACAACCTCCCTCACCTCCACACCTTATTGTCAGGATCTAACGCGTGCTTGCACCGCTCACAGAGAACATAACGTCTATGGCCAACAGCTCGGTTTATATTTAGTCATTATTAAAATCTGGGGGAAGCAAATGAAAGACACCATTGGCTCTGAGAAGCTCTCTGCACTGCAGGCAGTCAGACGAGATGACCTTGAGAGCTCCTCCATTGCTGGCTGCTGCGGTAATCACTGCTGCTGAGAAAATGAGCTTCGACAGAGTGAATTCAGTACACGATTTCATTACATTTTTCTGCACTTGGGGTTTTTTTTTTTATGGAAAAGCCTCCCACACTCTCAGCTTTCAACTTTGTTTCTCTGTTGTTCAGTTGTCCTAAAGGTTTCTAGCCTCCTCGCTTCATGCTGACATCCCTCTTCTTCTTCCTTTCCTTATTGTTTCTAGATCGCTGTTCTCTTAGCCAGACACGCTGTCTATTTATTTGTGTGCCGTTTTCTTGTATCCTCGCTACTTCTGTTACTCTCTCTTGCCCCTTCCCTCTATCTTCTACCTCTCTCCACTTTGGGGTATTTTTTTTCCCCATCTGTTTTTGCCTTGTGCTTTTTTGTATCCTGGCTTACAAACTGTTATTTGCTCTGGTTATTTATTTTCGCATGTAAAACCCAGTGCATTTCTCTAGTACGGTCTCACCATCACTTACACTACATTGACTTCCTTGATTCCAGGGGCACCGGAAAGGATAAGGGGATAATCCAGTTTGGAAGACCTCAGCACCCAGAGAGCACAAAGCGGCAACATGAGGAAGAGAGAGCCTACAGTAATCCTCCAGCGAGATGCTCCTGTGTCATGAAGGGAAAACTCCGCCAGGGCTGTGCTAGGTCCGGGAGCAGCAGGAGACCTGCTGGCACGACTGCGACGCGCGGGCTGGGCACGCCGTAAACTCGCTTGAGCTTTCCAGAGCCAAGCAACAAGGGGTCAGCTCACCTGCATGACTTGCCAGCACCCTTACGGAAAAACAACGTATTCCTCCACTAGCCACAGTCTCACATTGGGTACTAGGAGTGAACCGGGGACACAGATCTCTGGGGAAATTTGTGTTACACGACCTGTATTCATATTCCCTTTTTCCCCTGTGGCCAATGATGGAGAGCTCTTCTTTTTCCTATGTTATCTGTCTCTGGGCTATGAAACACAACAAACATCAGTCTCCTTGTTTAAAGAATCTGCTGATGCAATTTGTTAAACACAGAGAAGTGTTGGGATTAGAGAGGTGGTTTCTATTTATGAAAACAGCACTATCAGTCCAGTCCCTAGCGTGAGGCAGTTACACAGCACAGCAGCACCTTGCATTGGCTGAGTTGATTCCCTGGCTTGTACTTGTGTGAGCAGGACAACGGCTTCATTGCCAGACTGCGCAAAAGAAAATATGAGACCAGAATTAAAGGACCAGACCTAACAACGATGAGTATCTGAGCCAGGCTGCCAGTTATTTCAGTCACCTTCCTGATGACTGAGCTCACAGGGCTGGTAATTCTGCTGGCAGCCTGACTGCAAACAGGGGAAGGCTTCCTAAGAGCAGTTTATTAGTATGCATTCATAAATTGCATCTAATCCATCCTTATTTAGTCACAGTGATTTAATATCTGAAACACGCTCATCCAATGTAATTCCCATTAGCTATGTCCAAAAGTCCTTACGTCATCCAAAGCCCTTTCAAAGTCCCCAGGCCACCAGGATAAACGTATCCCCTCACGGTTCCTGCAGTGTAAGGCTGTTCTTTTTTGGCTCCAGCTGAAGAACAATTTTCAAGTGTTGAAATGCTCTCTCCCGCACAGTGATTTACAAAGCAAAAGAAAACAAAATGCAAAAGAACAACATAAACCAGGCAAGCTCTGTAAGGCTGACTTTGCAAAGCCAACCTGCTGAATGGCCTTTGGTGCCCCAGCTCAGCCCAAGGGTTGCTGGCCATGCCTTGGGTCTCCACCAGCCTCTGAACACCGCAAATGCAGAGCACAGCCCTCCCCAGCGGCGACCAGAACCAGCGGGGATCGCACGCGGCATTTCACATGGCTACTAACACACAATCATCACAACTGCTGGTGACGTTGAAACTGCTGTAAAGCTGGACTCTGTGGCTGGCTAAAGAACTTGAGGAAGTGGATACAATCTAGAAGTGTATTAAATCAAGTCTTTTTAAATTGCCTGGTATTACAAATTTCTCAAAATAACTGCACTGAAAGTTGTCTTGATAACACTCCCAGTGAAAATGCAGTAATTTTCTCTATTTTACCTAGAGCAAATTATAATGGGGATATGAATCTACCATCCCTTAAATAGAAGTGCCAGCTCTTTTACTGAACTCAATTGCTCCTTTACACTTTCCAATGGATATATTTTTCATAGCAGGAATGTTTAGGAGTTCCTTTTCCCAATGAATGCAGACAGTAGCATGGCTTTCCCACGCTGCCCTGGAGACACAGTATTGACTTACATTTTGTTGTCCAGAGCTGTCAGGATTGTACGTGCCGGCTGAACTGGAATTTTGCTTCCAGCTTTTCACCTGTCCCCTTGCATGTCCTTGCCATTCCCCACCCCTCCATCGGTTCACGCAACTTCTCTCACCCCAGCCGGCAGTGCCCCTGCATTTCGCCCCTGCTGCCCAACAGCCCAGGTCACTGGGGGCTGTCCCTGGCCAAGTGTCTCAGGGGAGGTAGTATTTTCTGCTCTCTGCCTTTTCTCAGAGGAAAAATATACCAAAGTTTGCACAGAGCTTAGGCAGCAAACATGTGGTTAAAAAGCAGGCCTGGCCTCAACAGTACTCGTTGATGTACTTCAAACTCCACCTTCATGACTCTGAACAGGGCAGGCGGTTGGTTTCGTTTCCCTCCTCTTGCCTCTTGCATCATGGAGCTCAGTGCTTCCATACTCACAGAAAGGTTGAGGTGGGAAGGGACCTCAGGTGATCATCTAGTCCAAGCCCAGGGTCACCTAGCAGGGTCACCTGCAGCAGGTTTCCCAGGACCCTGTCTGGTCAGGTTTTTCATGTCTCAAGGCTGGTTCATAGGATGCTAGGATTTAGTGGTATCCCTTTGGTGGTAACTCCAGCATTGAGTTGCTGAGTTGCCTGGCGAGCCCCTGCATGCAGGCCAACAGTTGACAGACCCCTGTTCTTCACCCTGCTCCTATGGTCGGAGGCTACTGATGTCGGGCTGCACCTTGGGTCTGTCTGGCTGCAGGAGAAGGTACAAGGCAGAAAAAGTAGGAAACATGGACTGATGTGGGACAAATTAGATTGGAGAGAGGTGAGATAAGGGATCCCAGCTGCTGAAGCAAGGGAGGGAGGTTGTTAGGGATCCCAGAGGCAGGAGAGTGGGATCCTGGACTGAGAGGGGGGTATTAATAGCAGAGGGGTACACGGGGCTGATGTACTAGCGTAGCAGGATAAGACTATATTAACGAAAAAGGGGGGTTGGAAGTGCGTCTTCTTTAGTGCTTGTGTACAGCCCATCCAAGGCATATTTGGAGAACAGCTATTTTCTCTCCTGCCCTTGGTCTTCCTCTGAAGCCTGCACAGGCCACAACGACAGGGTCCCGACTCAGGACTCTTTTTGTTCTGCCTCTCTTTTCCTCCCTGGGATCTGTTTCTTTCCGAGTTCTGTGCTCTTGGATGTTCCAGCTTTGGCAGTTTTTATCAGGCTGGCACCAGGCAGGAAGCCCGCCGGTGCGTCGGCCTTTCCACCGCCGGCTGTTTGATCAGGTGCACAGAGGCAGCAGCGGGAATTCAAATAACTCTCTGTCTACACAGTGGCTATTGTTTCCTCTATCTCCCAACTCCAGAGCTAGAAAAGAAAGGTGTTGTTTCCCATCTTTGCTTCTAAAAGCCAGGGTTTTCAAACAGCCCTTTGATCTGACTCTGGCTGACTGTCGAGGCAAGCAGTTCCTGCCCTGCATACAAAGGGCGCTCGCTCTCCCTCGCCCGCGCAGGTCATTAAACCTCAGGGCCTGATTCGCCCCTGTTGTGCATTTCCAGTTGGGAAACTACTGCTGCCAGGTAGGTTTATTACACTACTGTGCCATTTTTGTAAAGTTTCATTTCCGCTTTCCAAAGCAACGTGTAAATCCATAGAGAGCTGTGCCTCCAAGTGTTAATTTCCTAATCAATGAATTGCACCAAGAAAACCATCTCTCAATCATTCCAACGTGACAGAAAGTACATCTCAAGAAAACTAAAGCATCGGTCATGAGAGCAACAGACAATGAGAAAGAGTGGCCCGATAAATGCTGTGGCCTTGATGATTTTAAAGCTGCATGAATCTGGGAAGTCTGTGTCTGATTACTTTCAAGAAATCCATTCCTCTCATCTTCTCGCTCCTTTGCTTGGCCTATGGCAAGGGAGAAAATTCATCCCTGCTGTAAGCCAACTGAAGTCATTCTGATCTCGCTGTTTTTAGTGCTTACTGCTGTGCTTTTTGTATTTATATGAAGAAACGGCATAAAGAAAGAAAAGAGAGAGAAAAATTAGGTAAAGTTACAATAACAAGGGAGATACCAAGCAAAGATTAAGGCAGGAAACAAAAAGTTACAGCTCAGCGTGGGGTCAAACACACAGAAAACCAGCATTTTCTCTTTAACTCTCCTCTTCCCTCTTTGTCTATACATTGTCTTGTTGGACTGTCATCAGCCTGCCACCTCACATAGGCCCGATCTATTTTACATCTTAAAAACTGAAAACGGCAGAAGGATGAAACTTTGCTTTTATATAAGGTGGATATATTTCACACAGATTACTTGAATTCCAACTAACCTTAATGTGTTTGTGTAAAATACAGAGGGATTTTCTCAAGGAAAAAGCAGCTATTTCTCTTTGCTGCAAGATGCTCACTCCACGGCAGGGAAAGCGGAGATTCCACACTGGAGTAATTTTCAGAATTGTAGCTTCACATAGACACGTCTAGATTTTGTCTATATCTTCTTATTTGTCTTGGCCAGAATCTCTATGCCTTAGTATCCAAGGTATTTATTTTATATGGTAGTACCGTTTTGGGATAAAGCCTGAGATAAAAGTGAATTTTTCTCTTGTCCTCCTGACCCTCTCTTTTCAGGGTAGAATAAAATTAAAAGGTTAACTGGCAATGGAAAATCTTAGACAATGGACAACGGAAAACTGCGGTGTTTCAGGGACTCATTCTGTTAATGAGTAGCAAGAAATGTATCTTTTGTTTTCCCATCCAGTTATTTTGGATAGGCCAGCACTGCCGTATACTCTTCCATCTGCAAAGCAGTCTCACTACCGTTGCACAACGCCCACCCTGGCCAGCAGTAAGGGCATGCTGCACGTACACCTGGGGATTCCTGCTGTACGGATTGCAGTGTAATACAGAGGTATCTGTGTAGACCTGGGGTTTAGACATGACCAGGCATGATAACTCTGTGTACTGAGGTTGCAAAACTCATGTAACAAGCCAGAAAAACAAGCAGCGCCGCGCTCATGGATGGGTACCATTGCAATGGCTAGTCGGGGTGCTGGCAGTGCAGACCTGCTCTGCACAAGCACAGAGCAGCAGTCAGGGACAGGTGTAAACCAAGGAGTCCACAGCTGGAGACCTGCCACCGACACACCAAAGACCTCTGTTTTCTGGTTACAGCTGTGTTTGTGAGCTCAGCCAAGGGCATCTGCCCAGATAAATGCATCAAAGCCGCACAAAGACAAAGCTCCAAACACGGAAGCTGTTGACAATACATAGATAGTGAAAGCAGCTCTGTGCCCAGCACGCTGGAGAGAAAGATATGGTTGTATAAACATGGCACTTGTCTTTCAACATAAGGTGGCCATCTAGACGTCTAATATACTTGCTTAGGAGTATTCTGCCCTGCAGAGACATTTTAAAGAAGACACTGGTGGGTGGCAGCTGTGGTTTCACCCACCTGTACCTCAGGAAGCATCCAAATTCAGTGCAAGAGAAACCTCATAAAAGAGTAGGTTACACAGAGCCCTGCAATACTGGTCATGTCACAAAACATGCCTAAAAACTCCCTTTAAATAGAGAGTGGCTCCCCTTCTTTCTCAGGCACATTGTTGAACCTCCAGGCAGGTTCAATGATTTAATATGAATAGTCCTAACATTTTAATTATATTTACTAACATTGCTGTTTCACAGAATCACAGTGTTTGAGGTTCGAAGGGACCTCTGGAAGTCATCTGGTCCAACCCGCCTGCTCAAGCAGGGTGACCTAGAGCTGGTTTCCCAGGAGCATGTCCAGCTGGCTTTTGAATATCTGCAAGGACAAAGAGTTCCCAGCCTCTCTGCGAAGCCTGTGCCAGTGTCAGTCACCTTCACAGCGAAGAAAGTGTTTCCTTATGTTCAGATGGCACCTCCTGCATTTCACGTTTCACAGAATCACAGAATCACAGAATGTTCGGGGTTGGAAGGGACGTCTGTGGATCATCTAGTCCAACGCCCCTGCTGAAGCAGGGTCACCTGGAGCAGGTTGCACAGGATCTTGTCGAGGGAGGTTTCCAATATCTCCAGAGAAGGAGAACTCACAACATTTCTGGGCAGCCTGCGCTTTACTAATTATTTTAATGCTAATAACTGCCAAAGAAGATTCAAAAAGACAAATGTTATAGACTGGGATAATGTGGCACAAAGAGATAAAAAATTAATTGCTAGCCTGGGGCTATCTAGCAGCCCCAAGTCAGTAACAAGTGGGGTCTCCTAATTCCCTGCCTTTTTCTCACATGGCTTCCTTTTCCTTCAGAACTTATGGTGTCTCTTCCTTTACCTGCCCATTTCATCCACCCTCATCAAAGAGCAGGAGCAGGCTATGGTCGCTGCTGGTGAGGTAGTAATAAGAACTGTCAGACTGCCCAACGTCCGTCCAGCACAGGACTCTCCTCTACAGTGGACAGCAGCAGATGCACAGAGGCACAATCAAGGCCATACACAGGCTGAACTCTCTACTGACATGTCCTCTTGGCTTCCAGCAAACAGCCATTTAGGAACTTCCTGAGGTGACAGTTTCATCCAAATCCCTGTGCACCAATAGATATATTTTCCATGAACTCATCTAATCACTTCTTGAATCTACTTGTACTTTTGGCCTCCACAAAGTCTTTCACAATGTTATTATATACTAATGAACAAGTCTTGTTTGTTTCTAAACTTGCTGCCTGGTCATTCTTTTGAGTGCTCTCTACTCGTTGTATTCCAAGAAACAGTGACTAATCATTCCTGTTTTAGCATCTCCTCAGTAATCATCGCTTCCTAGGCCTGTAGTGCCCCTAGACCCAGCCTCTCTCTTCAAGTTGCAGAATCAGGCCTATTTAGTCTTTCCTCATAGTGCTCTTTTCTATATCTTTTCATGGTTCTCCTACATCTATTCTGTAGTGTGGTGAGTGGAACTAAGCAGAGCATTCAGTAACCCAGGTACAACGTAGATTAGGAAAGTGATGTAATGCTGTGTGCAGTTTTGTTCTCAGCTCCTCTCCTTACAACATCTGACATATTGTTGGCCTTGATGAGAAGAACGGCCATGAAGGAGAAGTTAGAGTGCATGGTCAGCTGAGAGTCACAGACTTGTTCAGGTGGGAAGGGACCCCAGCAGGCCTTTAGCCCAAACTTGTCCTCAAAGCAGGGTCACCTATGGGGTCAGACCAGGTTGCTCAGGCAGTTGTTGAAAATCTCCAAGGATGGCAACTGCACAACCTCTCTGGCCAATCTGTTCCACTGCTGGGCTGTCCTTGTAGGGAAAATGTTCTACTCATACTCAGTGTGAACTTATTTCAAAAGACAACATTGTCCTTCATCCTCCCACCATGCACCACTGTGAAGAGCCTAGCTCCGTCTCCTTGACACCGGCCCTGTAGGCACTGGGTGCTGTTGTTAGGTCCTTCTGAAGCCATCTCTTCCGCAGACTGAACAAAACCAGCTCACTCAGCCTCCTCTCAATGGGCACGTGTTCCAGCCCTAACCATCTTGGAAGACTCCTCTGAAGTTGCTCCAGTTTATCTATGTGTTGCAAGAGGAGGACTGGAGGCAAAATTGAACACCCTAATCTAGATGAGGTCTAATGAGTATGATGTAAAGGGGAATAAGCATTAGCCCAAATCAACTGACCATGCTTCTATTATTACAAGCCCAGATGCTTTTGGCCATACCAGCTGTCAGGGCTCACTGCTGGCTCAGGCTCAGCTCACTGCCCACCAGGACCCCCAGGGCCTCCTCAGCAGAGCTGCCCCCCAGGCAGTCAGGCCTCGGCCTGAATCACTGACAGGGTTTTTTCACAGAATCACAAAATGGATGAGGTTTAAAGGCACCTCTGGAGGTCACCTGGTCCAGTGTCTCTGCTCAAGCAGGGTCACTTAAATCAGGTTGCCCAGGGCCATGTTGAGATGGCTTTTGAGTATCTCCAAAGATGGAGATTCCACAGCCTCTCTGGGTAACCTGTGTCAGTAATGGGCCACCCTCACAGTGAAAAAGTGTTTCCTGATGTTCATCTGAAGCCTCCTGTGTTTCAGTTTGTGCCCATTGCCTCTTGTCTTATCACTGGGCACCACTGAAAAGAGCCTGGCTCCATCTTCTCTATACCCTCTCTTCAATTATTTATACACATTGATGTGCTCCCCCTGAGCCGTCTCTTCTCTAGGCTGAACAGTCCCAGGTCTCTTAGCTTTTCCTCATAGGAGAGATGCTCCAGTCCCTTCATCACCTTTGTGGCCCTTCATTGGACTTGCTCTGGTATGTCCATGTCTCTCTCGTAATGGTGAGCCCAGAACTGGATGTGGCACTCTAGTGTGGCCTTTCCAGTGTTGAGTGTTGAGTAGAGGGGGAGGATCTCTTCCCTTGACCTGCTGGCAACACTCCTCCACATGCAGCCCAGGATATCATTAGCCTTCTTTGACGGAAGAGCATGTTGCTGGCTCATGTTTGCCATCCCAGCTGCACAGCTTTGCATTTGTTCTTGTTGAATCTCATATTGTTCCTGTTGGCCCATTTCTCCAGCCTGTCTAGGTCTTTCTGAATGGCGGTCCTGCCCTAAAGTGTACCAGCTGGTCATTCCCCTAACTCCACTTTGTTGTCATCTGCAAATCCGATGAGACTGCTCTGCCTCCCTCACCTCCTCCAGGTTGCTGATGAAGATGTTAAACAGGACAGGTCCCAGGACAGACCTCAGCAGTACCCCACGCGTTACTGACCTCCAGGAAGAGTACAAACTATCAGCCACTCCCTGCTGAGCCTGACCACCCAACCAGTTCCTGGAATGAAGAGTGCTTAAAATTTGCATCTGAAGGTTTAGGAAAACCTTATGAGCAGAGGTTGGCCAATGTGCTTCCGAGACTGATCAAGACTGGTTTATGAAGACCTGCAGTTTCAGTTACTCTAGTTTTGATCACTACCACCAGTGGAGGAATTGGCTGGAGGAATTTTTGCCCTCGGCTTCCCTTATAGTCAGTAGAGAGATAGAGCCTTATCAAAGGATAACCCATCCTATCCACTCCAATATAGACTTCGAAGACAGATGGGATAAATCACTGAGGGCTATCTGTCTCCACTAAGGAAGGAGCTTAAGCAATTAGTTCAGTATTAAATAACTAACTTGCATGTGGCACTCATGAGGTCAGTGAGATGAGCTATACACTTGCCATCTTTGTATTTTAATTCCCTATCTGTAAAACGAGGATGATAATGCTTTCTTGTTCCTCACATCTATTTGAACTGTATGTAACTACCAAGTTAGGCTGAAAGCTGTTTTGCCTTGTGCCTAGAATAACGACACCTGACATCTTTTTAAGCCTCTCTTATTGGCTTCACGCTATCACTATTAATGATGAGGGAATGGAAGATGGAGCTTCTAGAGCAAATAAATTTAGAGCATCTGCACACAACCTAAAAAACTTACATGGAAGAGGCATGAAGGGAAAAACAAGGTGGTGAATTTCCCCAGTTTCTCATTCTCTCAACCTTGTGAACTGCTGCCAACTTCAAATCTAAACTGGCATATTTCTTATTTTGCTGTTTTTAACACGAGATAATTATAGCTCATTGTTCCACAGCTTACTGTGTAAATTGCTGAGCAGTACTTCTGTCTATTCTTCTTAGCTCTGAAAACTTTAACTGCTTTTGATTCTTGTGTCCCAGATAACCATTATTTAGCAGTTAAAAGTTCATTAAAAATGAGGCCAAACATAGATGAAAATGCCAACAAAAACATGTCTGAGAAGACAGATGAATAACATGGCAGTGCCAATAGAAACACATTTTCTCACACTATATTTTTAAACTTATCTAATGAACATTTTATAAACTTTAAATATACTTGATGAAATGGGCTTTCTACAAAGTAATTGTCCTAAGGACATTTTAAAAATTCCTAAGAAATTTAGAAATGTAAATGATACTCTGAAGCAGCACCCAATGAGGACACTTTCTGCAAATATCCATGTGTATTTCTTTCATGACCTCGAGTTCAAGTTTCTCTACTGTTTTGCACACTATGGAAAGAAGTTTAAACTATAACGCACAATTAAAATGAAGAAGGAAAAAGCATGTTTAAGTTGTACTCCTGCACTTTTCCACAATTAGGAAGGCAACAGTTCCCTTGGGTTTTCCTTCTTTGGCTGTGAAGGGAAATGGCTGGTTAGTATTTCCAAAACACTTCTGTGCTATTCTGCGACATCAATTAGCTCATCAAAAGGAGGTTCCTTCTCCCATTCTTTTAATTCAAACTCCAGTTAAAAAACACATCATTAGAAAACATTCTTTTAGAGGTTCCTCGATTTTTCTTTTTTCATTTGAAGTTTTCCACATTGCAAGAACACTCAGATCATCCCCTCTCTCAGCTTGAACTCTGTTAATGAGAAGGTCCTCAGCTTTTTTCCTTCTCTGAGGACGGGTAGGGAAAAAACAGTGCTTTTCTTGCTAGCAGAAAAAGCGGGTGAGCCGGGCACCAGAATCTTAGATTAGGACAGAGATTCATCACTGACAGACAGGACAAAGGTCAAATAATTTCTTACTAGAAAATATCTGTACCGTGAGGAACACTTGGAAGCACAAGTTGCAACCAGAACTGCTGGCCAGGTCACAGCAATAAAATCTGCTTTCCTACATTAAAACTAACTCTAAAATACCAAACAATTATTAGTAAGCTTTGTGTTTTGCACCACCGGTTGAAGCAGCCTAAGCAGCTGGTAGAGTCAGGGCTGGCAAACAGGCAGCAACGCAGGGTAACAACCGGAACAGGGCAATAAAAGCATGCCTCTGTCGGCAGGCACACTACACAGGCCAGATGTTTGTGGAAACACACATTCACCAGAGCCTGAAATAATTGTTCAGAGGACAAAGTAGGGCAGTTCTAGTAGAGATACGGGCTCAGCAGGCACCACCTCTGCTAGGGCACTGGCTGGCAGGAAGAGGATACAGATAACCGGCAATATGAATATCTGCTACGAGGGGAACAATTTTTTGTTTGCCAGAGGCAGTAAATACCCCCATGAAAACTGTTGTTCAGCCATTCCTAGCAGTTTACGGCATTGTTTGCAATGTACTCCAATGAGAACCTGATGGTCATTCAGAGATACAAAATGAGCCTCTTTGTTCATGTTATGCTACAAGCTGATAAAAGGAGACAAACATAAAGTTCATGTTAAAGAATAAAAGAAAACCAGAATGTTTTCATTAACCCACCAGAGGCCTGACACTGTACCAAAGACCACTGACTAAATTTGTATTTGTTTTATAGGAACTTGTTTTGGTGAGAAAAATATGTGGATTTACATTGATTGGTCCTTGTTTATGTTAAGAAAATTTTATGTAATAGGAATGGTTAAGCACTGCACAGAGAACCAAGCAGGGTATGACGCAAATCTTTAAGGAGGTGGAAATTCACTCATATGGTAACTATTTATTATGGAGATGTTCAAAAGCCTGCAACTTCCACTAAAACGGCCAGGAGTTGAGTTCATCAGTTCCTGTACCTTCAAAGCTTTTTCTCTTCTAGTGTCATAGAAAGTAAAATTGTTTCGATATTATCTTCCTAACTGCTACAGAACTTGAGGAATAATGATTCAACTCCAAAATGCTGATATGGTTTGATATAAATAATGAGGTGAGATATAAAAAATTAGTCCAGAAATTGTATCTGGCTACGTGGTCACCTTGATAACTTCCACAAAAAACCTTTCCAGACAGTTTTTGAGCCACCTTAGTGCTTTTCTCTTATTAAAGATCTTCAATGATTTGTAGTCCTGTTTGCATGCTATTTCCTTCTATTTTAATCTTCACAGGATCAGTGAAATGTTAGCTCAGGGATACTTTCTCTCTGAAGCAGAAGAGGCTTAGTCAACCTGTTCTGCATAAACATCTGAAAATACATAGATTAATGGATTTACCAAAGGCAGTATCTAACTTGCCCATTCCTTCCTGTCCTGAGATAGTAAAGATTAGAGACACGAGACACATTTATTGTTTTCCCTATGCTTGAACAATTGTCAGAAAAATGCAGTTCTGCTAAGTCTGTAGACTAAGAACCAAGGACACTCTGGTTCCCTGTGCTTTGCCATCACAACAGGACTTTAAGGTATGAAAGCTGATCAGGTAAGCAGTCAAATCCCACTGGGTTTTCTTCATCCCATTTCTGAAGGACAGTCAGGTAGATGTGTAGCGTGGGACTGACATAAAAGGGATGGCTCCAAATTTGGTACAGTGAGCCAGATCTGTTCCTTTTTTAGGGCCTGAAATATACAGAAATAGGATAGGTTGCTCTTCTTGATACTTCTGTATGGCATCTTCCATCCAAGAGAATATCGGGGACAGGTGAATGATTTCACACACTGCCGAGAGCCTGAAGCTCCCCAGGTGGAGCTCTGGGGCCACGATCTGAGACAGCCATAAGGACTAACACATGGAGATGGAGCTGCAGGAAGCTGCAGCAGAAGCAGGCTGCTTTTAACTAGATCAGAGCTAGATGACAACCAAAGATCTACCCTTGGCTTTAAACCAGGCCTCTGACAGTTTAAACAACCACAGTTTGTCAGGACGATGGCCAAGCTAGCATTTCCAGCGCCACATAGAAATCTGATGCGCTTCATGTACCGATTAAAGAACAGTCTTTGGGCTTCCAAACTGTGCAGCCCTGATAGTCTCCCAGCTCCACCTGGTCGGGCAAACTGCACCAGGAGCACAGCCAATTTGAACCCACCATTCAAAATGTGTGTCTTCATCCTGTTTGTGCCTGGTCTCCCTGACACCATGACCAACAAATTTGATCACTCACAGGTGAATCAGACTGAGCAAAAGACTGACCTCCATCTGACAGTTTTAAAAGCTCTTGTTCAAGGAAGAATACAAGTCAACATTGATTTGAGCTTCTCTGGAGTAACTGAAAGAGAATCTTCTGTCTTCCCATGGTGTCTATTCCAAAGCCGAGGAAAAAAACTGCAGAGCATGAACATAACTGAAACAGGCACATCTTTATCTCTGCCTGAATACTACACCAAGCCCCTATTTTTACCCACTGCTATAGCTAAGATGGCTGAATTACAAGGTCACGTATTTTGCTGAAGGCCGTATCATGAGTCATTTGATTAAAATTCTGCCCTTCCTGGCTCTCAGTCCTTTGCTCTACTCATTAGTACACACAATGTAATGACATGTTGGAATATCCCCAGAAGGGAGTCTTGCTTCGACCACTTCCTCTGTAGTTCACTACCACAGACCTCAGTTCCTGGCTTGGGCAGCTTTCCAGCTGAACTACATGATGCAAAATAACATTTTAAGTTAAATTTCAAGTGGGATAATGAGCAGCTACAGAACTTCAACATTGTTCTAAATTTAAACAAAACAGCAAGAGGAATTTTAGAGAGTATTCAAGAGAGTAAACAGAATAGAGGCTAAGCAAATACATAGCGGACACTATTCGCCCTTCCTATTATCCATCTCCACAAGCGTTCTTTGATGCATTTTGTAACTCATGACCTCCACTCTCTTGCCTTTTTTTCAATTTTTAGCAAAAACCCTTTACCCAACTCTCTAACCCAGGATAACTGAAAACTGAAAAGCTGGTAAAATTAACCAGTTGCACTGACTGATGAGAAAGCTTTCATAACATTAGATACTTTATTAAAGTTGCATTAGAACTCTTTTATTTAACAACACAGTTTAAGTTATTTAATAACACTCATTTTATAAACTCATAGGGTGTTGGAATGAAAGATGTGATAGTTCCCATGTAACCTCATAAATTCTCTTGCTACTCAGTCTCAAGTCTATGAGCTCTAATAAAATTCTCATGAGAACACAGTATCCGTCCATAAAAACTACTGAACCCCCCATGGGAATCAGCTGGTTTAGAAGGGTTCAGAGGTTCAAGCCTGTGGTTTATTTATTAAAATTTTCTCAGTAAATATATTATGGTATAACAGATAACCACCACACTGTTCTGTGCTAGTAACATCCGTCTTCTGTAAAGTACATGAACAGTAAGCTTCAAAAATAGGAGGAAGAACCTTGAGTTACATTTAAATGTGGGTGCACTAAACCTTTTCTCAAAAAGAGGGTGATATTATAAACAAGATCCTTATTTTTCCCTTCACAAAACCACTGTCATCAGTAAAATATCATTCTATGCAAAGCTGTAAAAAGGGAATTCAGATCACCTGAGGTTTTAATAGACTGGCCTGAGGTTAGACACTTACGGTCCCAGAAGGCGATGGTGATTTAGAGATAACACAGCTGTAATATCAGAAGTGGGAATCTGATCAGGAACAGCATGTCCGTGTGGAAATACAAGCATTTTGTATAGTCTGTGGTTGAAGGCTCTGAACCAATTTTACCTCCTCCCTCTACAAAGCCTCCAAACCAACCCTAAAAGGAAAAGTGCAAACTCCTTTCCCTGGAGCCAGCGAACAGCAGTAGGAATATGACAGACAGCGGTAGCTTCTCTGAGGCAATATTGTACCCAAGAATTGCTCAGATACTCTAGTGATGAGTTTGATAGCTAGCTGGTGTCAGACTAATTATTCTAACACAGGATCCACATGGTCATTTCTACCATAAAAGGCTCCTTAGGGAGGAAAAGTATCACTAAAATCCAGATCTTTTTTTTTTTTCTTCCCTTGGAAAGCAAAACCAGTTGGTCTAAATCCTGGGCCCCTGGTGGTGGTGTCTTCAAGAACTCTTCCACCCTAAGAGTAAGTCTTTCACAGATGTTTTACGGCAGGTCATTTCAGGCCTTTAGAGGCAGGCTCTCGGGGCAGCAGGAACAGGGAGGTGACAAAGCCACCTTCCCCCCAGCACTACTGGCCATCTGCCAGCTCCCAGCTCTGAAAACGAACAGGCAGGTGGTCACAGCTCTCCTTGGTCCAGAAGACAAAGCTTCATGCAGGTGTGCAGAGCATCGCAGCCCCAGGGCTGCCAAAACCACTGTTACCCTAAGGCGCCAGGGCTCAGCATGCCATAGGCAGGCTCCACTTGCTCTGCTCAGCAACTCCCACACCCTCCACTCTTCTCCTGGTACTTCTGTATTAAGAGAAAATGGGAGGGAGGATGCTGTGTGGAAAGGGTGGAATACCCTTGCGTATTCCCTGCCTTGCCTCCCTGGGACACAAATGCACAGCTTTCATCCTCAGCTGCTCTTCCCTCTTCATCCTCAGCTGCTCTGTGCTCCACATTGCATCCCACACTCACCTCCCCATTCCCTAACGCCAAGGCGGTGTTCACCTACGAAGAGCACGAGGCTGCGCAGCAAATGAGCCATTAGTCTCATCTCTCTGCAGTCTGCGCGCGTGCAGAACCCGCTCAGAAAAATGGACTCAGTGCTGATGTCTGCCAACCACCTGCTGAAATGTAAATGTGTTTTACTTTTTATTCTCAAACACCTCCAAGCAATTTCACAGGCTTCCTTCGCTTACCATAACAACACCTTGAATACGTTCAGAAAATTTGCTTAGCTTGGATAATAAAGTTCTGGCTCTGTATTTCAAAGCAGTGTAAACAAAAACCTGCTGGGACTGCATTTTTATTGAAAAGTTTCTGTATCTTTCCTTTCTCTCCATGTGAGCTCAGTACATGCACAGTATTTGAATGCCTGGATTAGAAAGATAATTAACAAAAATATTCAAACAACCTTTTTTTTTTCTGGAAGAAGCCAAACTGTGTGTGCATGCTCATGCATGTGACAGAGCTGGTTTCCTCCACACTGACACACCCTGGAAATGTTTAAATAGGAATGTGTATGTAAAATTCAACTGTTCAACATGTAAAGTAACCATTAAAAATCTTTCTTAATTTCCTAATGGAAAAAAAGAGTTTGATCCTACAGATAGTGTACACTGGTATTAACTGTTAAGTAGCTATAGCTGTGCACACACAGGAAGTCCGCAGGCACAGTACCTTTACACATCTATACATCTTTTCTCTGGAATAGAGCTGGCATTGGCATTTGCCAAATGATTTACACCATACGGATCAGAGAAAGCAAGGGAATATAGCATTCATTGACTTTTACAAAGTAGAAGCTCGATCTGAATTCCATTTTAGCCCACTCAAAATGCCAAGGCTTCAAGGAAAGCTTCTGCTTGCATTGTAGCTCCAGTCATAACAGTGACTTGTACCTTACACAGCACTTCTTTCAAAAAATCTCCAACTTACAGAGATTTACAGGGGTCATTTCAGCCAACAGTGAACCACAGAGATTGGGGGAAAATAAGTTTGTGACATAAAGAGATAGGCCACAGAAGTGAAAGACAAAAGACCAAGAATACTGTATTCCCTGGAAAAATGTAGAGGCTAATAGGTAGACACACCACAAATCATAACATTGGATTATCCTTCAGCTTGTGAAAAACGTCAGGAGACCTTAAATACCTACAGATGGTCAGTGCCTCCATTTTCAATTACCTTTGACAGATGGCCCTTCCCTGTGGCCCAGCGCTGATATGCCAAGAACAGCGGTTAGAGATCGACTCAGAGGCAAGAGCGGTGCCATACTCTGCAGCTGTATTCATAGCCAGACCCAGAGTTTTCCTTGTGTATCTACCTGCAATTCAAAAACACCGCCTGAAGACACACTGAAACAATAGCCGTCACATAGCTCTATCCCCTTGCCCTGAGAGAAAAGGCTACTCATCAGTTACATCAAGGCCCCAGAACTTCTCTGTATCCTTTCTAGATGCTAACAGCTCTGCGTACACTCAATGCATTAAATTATCGATGCAACTCTCTTCCACTCACAAAAGCAGAGGATTCTGTTACAGATCAAATCATCAGTTAAACTGTTGGCCAGTAATCACAAAACCTGAGCCAGCTGCTGACAAACCAAATCCATAACTGGCATTTATACTAAATTAATCATGTAACACGAGGCATTTGTTAGCGCTTTACCACATTGTACAGAGTCTGGTTATTTCCTGACTCCAGTTCCAGTTTCAATCACGGCTCTTCACTTTATGTAAAACACCCAGAAAATAAAATGATCCAAATGTCTTTATCACCTCGGAAAATGTAAACTGTGGGAGTGTGAAACATAAATTCTTCACCATCCAGTAAAGCACCAGGCCCAGATGGCCTCTCTGCGGAGTTTCTCCAGTGATCCAATTTGCTGCTTCCATCCCATTTATGATCCTTTTATTGAGAATCATAGTAGGTGTTCAAAAGACATTTAACAAAGCAACTGTTAATTTTATCTTTGGATTTTGGAGCCTGAAGAGAGTCTGGGAATAGGTTTACTTGCCCGCTTATCATTACCTCCAACTGCGTGGGATGCATCCAGAACACCACAACTCTCTCTGGTTTGAGCAGTGTCAGCCACGCGGCTGCAGGCAGCTGCTTGGCCGTGGCCCTTGCTCTCTCCGCTCCTGCAGCCCACGTGCCTCTCAAGGATGGACCTGGCGAGGATGCACAGCTAAGAAGAGCCTTAGTTAAAACGGTGTAGATAATGTCACCTGCGAAGATAAAGATGCGTCCATAGTGTGTATGTGTGTGTCCCCCGTGTCTGTGGATCAAACACACCAAACTGCACGTTACAGAAGATGACCCTCAGCCAGACCAAACAGTTACAGGGAATTACAGGGAATTACAAAGAGACCTGACACCAAGCAGGAGTCAGACTGAAAAGAAGTATAAGAAACGCATGAAAACTCCTAACAGGAGGGAGAGACCTTGGAGGGGAAATGGCTTTCTCAAGGGTGCGTGGCTCAGCCAGCGACTTGTAGGGAGCTGCAGGGCTCTGCACACAGGTGGAGGACCCACATCTCCCGCAGCAGGCACGCGCAAACAGGAGGACTTGCACTTTTTTTTTGGGGGGGGTGTTCTTGTAACCCGCATCGCTTGTGGGTGAGGGGGTGCACACAACTCTGCGCGTGCCCACGTCCCTGTGTCCCTCTCTCTGTGTCTGTGTACGCTAAGGCGGCTCTGGGATTAGTTACAGGAGACTGCTTAGAAATTTCTAGTATGGTTTGCCTGTTGTATTACTGATCTTGTATGATTAATTTGCTGATTGCTGCTTAATTGCATACTGTTAATAAAGCAATAAACTGCTTTGATCCGTATTTATTTTAAACCACGTGAACTCAGCAGTTTCTCCCTGCAACGCCTAACAACTTGCTGAAGCAACTAGAGATCTCTGTAGCACAAGAATTTTGTGTTTTCTTCCAGAGCATTGACACTGAATAAATTCATGTAAAGAATAAACTCCTGCTTAGTGAATCACATCTAAATACAGGTGAAATCCCTTAAGTGCATGCAGTATTTGTCTCATAATAATTATTTTGAAGTAAGACATTACAAGTATGGTTGTTTCAGTCCTGTTTCCATGGAGTTTATATGCAGATGTTACTTGGTCAGCATTTGTAATTAAACATGCTGTTATACTTCAGTGTGGTGATCAGCACTCACTGTTTGCACCATATTTTCCCTCTGAGTTGCCTGTGAAAAGAACAAACTGGGCTGGATTTGGATTTCGGTTACCACAATGCGACAGAGCAGAGTGTTAGCTAAGCCCCACTAAAGAACCAGAATCGTAACTGTACCGGTCCTTTTTGCATGTTGCAGAGTTTCACTAATCCTGTAGCTTTTGGAGGGGTTTTTGTAACATCAACTCAGAACTTCCTTTTTCTGTAAGACAGACAAAACTTTCCAGTTTTACCCATTTAGCTGGCCTGGCCAATTCTCCCTCCTTCCATAGCTATAACCACACACTCCAGTATTCCCCAACCACATTTCGCTGTGCATGCCTGGCTCTGCTAGTCAGTGCTAATTGACTATAACCCTGCTGCCCGGACTTTCCCAGACCGCACCAACAGAAACGTGGGCAGCTTGGTCCAAAGCGTGGACTTTGTGACAGCCTGACAGCCCTGACTATTGCCCAGCCTTGATGCACTGCCAGTGACAGCAAACTCGCCGTACGGAGACGGCATAAGCAGGCAATCAGTCAGGAAGGCTCCAACACTCACCGAACAATGGACTTCGAACAACTTGGTAAAGGAAACCAGCAAAAAAATAATATCTATTTCTGGGCTGAGATTGTAGCTGGATATCCCAGCCAAAGATAATTATGTTTCACAAAATTGCAAATCTCACATTGAGGGTTTATAGTGGAAAAACACTGGCAGGCCATTGTCTGCAGCACTGTATTCACAATGCTGTTATTACAGCTCTACCGTAACGAGCGTAACTCTGCGGTCAGAAAGATGGCAAGAATATGATATTTTCCATGGAATACTTCTTCCTTCAAGATGTTTGGCTTGAAATCTGGAGTTTAAGTTGCAGTGTTGCTGGCGTTATTTTTCTCACATTTTCATTTTCGGGGCTGATCTATGTAAGTGCTTTAACTTGGCTTCTCCTTTTAGGTGTACAAATAAAAATTACTTCATTTTTTCCAAGCTTGATTAATTGCGTGTAAAAGGAGACGTGTAAACACTTTCTATCATTTGATGCTTATAATCTTCCCTTTGCACTCACAGTGCAAATACTCCTTTGGGTATTATCAGCCACAAAAAAATGAAGACAGCTTTTCTTTTTTTTTTCAAATTAGGTCACTGCTGTTATTAGGCAAGATCCCTGAGGTCTCGTTGAGCTGTGCTCCTCCAGGCTGGCTTGGCAGCAGAGAGATCCTAACCCACGCTGCCTGATGACAACCACCATGAAATACCAGCCTTACACCCACCGGGGGCTCCTTCACCACATGGTTGTGGAAGGTTTCTGGCTCACCTGCACTGGAGGAGCAGCAAAAAAATCCTCATCAGAGACCGAAGAGCTGGCTGCACAATCAACCAAGCATGAAATGTAGTACCATGAAATACACCCTCGTGTATCTAAGTGTGCGATGAACTTTGGAAAGGGAAGGAAAACAATGTCTGAACTGTTAAAACTGTTACTTCTGATAGGTCTAGAAGAGGGGTTGGTAATCATGACTGGAGGCTGATGAGTAGTGGGTGGTCCTCCTTACTGAATGTCCCAACTCTAATGAGCTCTGAAGAGGAAACAAGGTCAGAATCTTACTGGGAAAGTGCTGGAACAAGAACGTTGCTTTGAAGGCCCAAGCCTGTTCACTGCTTTTTCTCAGTAGTACTTGTGTAAGCAATAACTCCTGATGTTGATGTGATTATCTAAAGGCAGATGGAATACTCATACAAATAAGGGTTGGGATTCATGCCTAGTAATCTGTCTAATCTAGCACTCTCTTTCAGCTGCACTAGATGTTTTCCAGCAGAAGACTCTCAAACAACATATCTAAACTACACCGATATCCTGGGGGAAAATTCTATGACAGCTTACAAAATCTTTCCTGGGACACGATTATCCATCAAGTTCTGTGCAGACAGTGCAGAAGGATCCCAGGAGAAAAGTGCAGTATCAGGAGGGCTATAGTTTAGTCTAAGGGCTCCTTTCTAAGTGCTAAAACTATGGGGATTGTCCTAGAACTGTATGTTTCCTCAGCAGGGTACAACGCAGTGTTAGGGATCCAAGCATCAGGTTTCGCCGAGACAGGAGAACCCTGAGAGATCACCTTCAAAAAATAAAATATGAACTCCTACCAAGATCAGATGTTTCCTCACGTACCTGTGGACACAAAACCAGGGCCCTGAAAAGAACACAAGGGATGCCCTGGTGGGTCAGACCAACAACCAGCTGTCCCAGTATCCTTTCCCTAATAATAAGAGAGGCTATTTAAAGAGAACAGGCAAGCCGGGCTACTTTATGCATTTCCTCCAGCATCTACAATCACTGTATTAGGGATGTTATGAAGCACATCATTACTCGCTCCTTTTAGTATCTCTTTATGACCCTGCAGTCCATTTGTTTAGTGTCCTTTCCAGTCTGCTGACCTATCTGCTTCCAAAACCTTTGCTGGCAGCAAATTGCACAAGTTCACTGCATCTGCTACTTAAAAAAGTATTCCCTTTTATCTTTTCTAAAACAATCTCTTATCAGTTTCAATGAGTCGCCCCTAGTTCTAGTACTGCAGGACTTACAGAACAACAGTCTGCATTCGCTCTACCCACTGCCTTGATTTTGCATATCCTGATCACAACCACTGTCTCCAAATTGAAGCTCACGCTGCGGACAGCCTCCCTCCTTTCTATATGCCCCCTGAGAGTACGGCACATGAGTTTGAGCAGGACTGTCCCTCCGCCTTTCACTCCCCTCTGCAATAAATGAGCAAGGATCCCAGGGATGGTCAGCTCTCTGAGACTGCAGTTCCAGAGCAGAAATGTCACCAGTAAGCTAATTTATTTTTCAGTTTTCTGATGATTTATCATCATGGTTTGGCACAGAGTTCACTGAATGCCAGAGGAGGTTCAAGGAAGGGACCAAGAATGGGGAAGCCGGCAGTTGAAATAAGTTGTTACTGCAAAATCACAGCTTAAGCCATTCTCTGTGCACCCCATAAAAGCTAGGATTTCACAGACCTCTTCCTTCTGCGAGGGAGGTTGTGTTTTACTTTCCTTTCTTTTTTGGTGCAAGAATGATCCAAAGGATGTTTATGATTTGGATACTCCTATCCACAAGCTTGTCAATACTGGACCTGACCAAAGGTCCAACCAGCTCATGCTCCTGTGTCAGTTAAAGGCCTTGGGCAGGAGCCAAACAGCAAGAACAGCGCCCATGAACTGATACCTAGGAAAGAGCAAGGACGTGGCATGCATATATGAACTTTCATCCTAAAACTTTCTTAGCTTCAACCTATTTTGCAGCTCAAGGAAGCTGCCTTGAGGCATACACAGGTTTTAGGTATGCCTCAGTGTACCTGTTAGAACTTGGTGAGGGCAAGCGATCGTGTGCCTCGGTCCTTCGGTGAGCTGTTGTCTGGAAAACTCTTGTCTCTCAGCGTGTGCAGCTGAAAAGAGACGCCTCTCTACCAAGCACAGAGCAGTGAGAGGTATCAGAGATCTGATGTCTATCACAGGACTGCAAACACGGGGAAAAGGGTCTGAAAATACATACACCGACACACACAAATCCTTCCTCCCTCCCAAGAAACTTTCATCTTCATGAGTTTTCCGTCAGCTGAAAACATCAATGACAAAGAAGTCACTTCAAATGTCTCTGAAATCCCTTGGGGTTTCACTTGGACTTCCTGAACCATTTACTTACCCATACTTATTAAGAAAGCAGGGCAATTTGGGATATCTCAGAAGCAGAGCACAGCTAGTGGTCCTAATCTGGATTTTTTTAGACCAAGGATTCCTGAGATACTGAAAAGAAACACCTCCATTTCTTCAGGAGACGGAGTCTATCAGCTTTTGAGAACTCAGCTAGGAAAACCAAATCACTACACTGATCAGAACCCAAGGCAGTTTAATCTCTCGAAGTCACTCTTAACAGACACTTTAGTCCTTTGATCACGCCTGGTGGGGAGAAACAGTTTTACACATGCTCTCCCAAATCACTGCATACCACAACCACATCCTTGCATCTAATTCCTGTTAATCTCTCCAATATTAAATGTAGCTAGAACTTCATTTCACTGGAGCCCTGACGGTAAAATCCTGTTGGATATTGTTAGCTCCCAGAGCCCACAGGTAGGTTTCCATGGGCAGGTACCTTATTCAGGTGTTTGCTAGCTTCCAGAAATACTAGTTTGTTGGACTCAGCATCTGGGAAGATGCCTGAGATACCACTGACCAACCATAATTCTGAGTGGCATTTCACTGAATTTACCAAGAATTTAACTTGGTGCCATAGCAAACCGCTTTCTCACAGACACAGTTCCCTGAACAGCCAGAGGAAACGCGCAGCTTTGGGTTACCTCGCTCCTTCTCGCTGACGCCTGCAGAGGCTCCCCCCAGCCTCCCACCCAGCCATGCAGGCCCAGCTCTTCCTTTGTGCCCTGATGCTCGCTGGACCCTCCTTACTGAGCTAACGGAAACAAATGACTGACTGATCTGGTTTCGTAGAAAACTACGTATTTTTCTGCCTGGTTATGTTTCTGCTGGGCTACTGAGTTGACTCAGCCATTGAGGATTGGGAGAGAAGGAGCAAGACCCATCGATTACTGCACAAAATAGAATCATAGAATGGTTTGAGTTGGAAGGGACCATAAGATCATCTGGTTCCAACCCCCCTGCCGTGAGCAGGGACATCTTCCAGTAGATCAGGCTGCTCAAAGCCCCATCCAACCTGGTCTTGAACACTTTCAGGGAGGAGCCAGCCACAGCTTCTCTGGACAACCTGTTCCAGTGTTTCACCACCCTCATAGTAAAGAATTTCTTCCTAATATCTAATTGGAAATGAAGAGGCCCTTTTGGCAGCAGTGAGCTGTTCAATTTGAGCACCACCTCCTGTGAAATCACTGCTCAAGAACCCATGTCTTTTCCCTTCACATGCTTTAGTCCATGTTCAGATTTGTTTGGTTCCTGGAAAGGGCCTTAGTTTGTGTGGCTATGTTGTGGTTTAACCTGGCAGCTGGCAGCAAAGCACTAGGCAGCTGCTCGCCCACTCCTCCCCTTCCCCCCAGTGGGATGGGGAGGAGAAAATGGGAAAAAGGGGAAACTCACGGGTTGAGATACAGACAGTTTAATAAGACAACAAAGGAACTACTAACACTAAAAACAATAGTAATAATTAATATGCAAAACAAACTACGTACAATACAATTTTCTCACCACCAGATGACCAAGTTGCAGTCAGTCCACGAGCAGTGATCATGGAACCTGGACTCACAGATTTTGCAAATTTTGAAAAACTCCAAAAAAAGACCGAACACGTGGAAAAGTTCAAACTCCCAAGCAAGAGAGGATTTGAACCCACATAAAAGAGATCCTCCCCCCCCCCCCCCCCCCCCCCCCGCCAATCCCCATTTATAAACTGAGCATGACATTTATGACGTGGAATATTTCCACTGGCCAGCTTGGGCTGGCTGCCTGGCTGTGCTCCCTCCCAGCTCCTGCACACCTGCTCATTAGCTGAATATGAGAAACTTGGAAAAGTCCTTGATTTCTCAGCAACAGGTAAAAACATCAGTGTTATCAACATTCTTCTTGTACTAAATCCAAAACACAGCAGCTACTGGGAGGAAAATCAACTCTATCCCAGCCGAAGCCAGGACAGGCTGTTCATCAACGTGCGTGTTCTGCCAGATTACTTCATGGTTATTATAAAGACTATCTCTGCTTTTTACCATCTGATTGAATTGCCAGGGATGATTCTGACTCTAAGCTTTCATACCACGTTTTCTAGGAAGTGATACCTCAGCACTGAAGGACAATAGCCCATAAAGGCAGCCCAATGAGGCTGTAGATCACTCTCCTCAGTCTTTTAAAACAACCTAACACCACTGTCCTTCTCACTGCCTATACATATATGTGTGTGTGCTTTGTATATATACGTACACAAAAGCTTACGAAATTTATTTCTAAGTCACCTTTTTGTACTGGAACATGGTAACTGTAACTGACTTCTTTCATATTTAACTACAGATTGTTAAACCTGAAGCCTCTAAATCTGCATTTTAAAAACTCTGTTTCACTCCTCTTCCTTTTCCTTAGTCCCACCTGAGGAAGAGGACAATCTTTTGCACAAAAATCTTCCAGAATTGCCCACTCAAGACCTCTTCCTCCATCTCTGGTATATTGGAGGCATTCCTCCACTTCTACAGATCCCTTCCAGTATCACATTATGTTCTGGGATAACAGCATTAAATCTTACTTGGACTTTACAACTATGAGTAGTCTTTAGTGTTAACACAGTAATACCAACAAAAACTGTAAGCAGCTTACAGCAGGAGACAGGTCTTTTATGTGGTTCACTCTGCCACGACCCTCGCTACAACAGGTGAAAATTTTCAAGGGAGAGAGATGGGCTGCGTCACATTTCAGCCCGAGCCCCTTAAAGGCTTCCTGGTTTACCCAGAGTACAAGCAAAGCAAGGCACAAGCTCAGCCTGTCTCCAGAGAGAGTGCACGCATTCAGCTGTGAATGCAGATGGGCCTAAAACAGGTTACACGTGATCAACACGGGTGGAACTTTCTGGGGACTGGGCTGTAAAATTTTAAGAAGCCTCCATGCAACATTTTTAACCCCTTTTCTCTACAAGTCACATTTTCAAGAAGATGAAAAACTATATCCCTGAAACTAAAGCAATTCACTTGCCAAATTTGAAAGCTGTTTCTCCAAACCAGAGAGACGCTAGAGGCTGTTCAGTGAAATGGTTATGTTTATAATGGACAAAACCGTATATTCTCCCCTAAATTCACCCTAGCAGTTGGCTAGATTGTTGTAAACGCAACTTTCCAAAAACAAAGCAAACAAATCATAATACAAAATAAAACAATGAAAGCAAGCTAAAACAAAACAGCTGGAAGCAGACACCCAACAGGGGAAATTTCAGCTCAGACTGGCAGTTATGAACAACTGAAAACTAGAATAGAAAGCCCTTAGCAGCATTAACACTAGCTTTGCTGCGAGCTCCCTAGAGGTGCCAAAAGACACTGTGCTTGTTCCACTTTGGAGCCCCGTCAAATAGAATGGCATGGTTTTGCTCTGCTTAATCCCCTGTTTATTTTACTCTGCTTTTCAAGACCCGCAAGTTGCAGAATACTTCATAAAGAAATCCAAGATTTCTGAATTTCAGCTTATGAATCTGCTTTTGGTTTGCATTTTGGAGCCGTCCTGCCCTCAAGTGTCCTATGTTTGTTTTCCAGAGCTGCTGTACCTTCAGTCTTCCTTCCCACAGACACTGGTGAGATAAGGAGAGCGGTTCTGTTTTCCACCGAGCAGACAGACTTGGACAGCTCACAAGGAGTGGGATTGTGTCACGGCAGTTAAACACTAACAGAAAAAACAAATGGAACGCTAGGAGTGGAAATTAAATACATTAACCCCGATGAGAATACTGACTCGCTTTCCAGCAAGTTCTTTGGAGCGGAAAACTCCCACACCTTTAAGCAAAGGAATCTGAAGGAAACACGAGATTTTGGCAGGGAGTTTGAGATGACCCCTAAAGCAGGCAGGTATCCAAGTCCCACCACGTGGCACTGCACGGCCCTCCTTGCTGTGGCCATGTTTACGCTCAGCCTGCTTGTGGTAACAGGGGAAGCGCGGGGAACATCAGAGGCAGGCACCCCCAAATCACTGCTGCAGTACAGGTCCCGCGCCGGCCGAGCACGGCTCGCTGGAGACGAAGCTAAAGAAACACTGCAGAGGGTGTCAAAATACGGACCAGAACAGCTTGTGGTGGCACAGCTCCAGTGAACAGGGCCAGCAGACAAGAAGCCAAGGCGTTAAAATAACCACGTCAAGCACTTCATGCAGGCAGCCCTCGAAGTTTCAAAGGTGCAGGGGGAGAGGAGGAGGAGGAGGAGGAAGAGGAGGCGGCGGCAGAAGCTGCCCAGGGCGCAGGGCAGCGGGGTGCCCAGCATGGTGCCCGGGCCTGCCTCCGGGTGGGTGCAGGCAGCAAGCAGGCCCCCGCCCCAGCCCCGCCCGGCTCTCGGCGGGCCGCACGCCGGCCCTTTCAGGCGTGGAAGACTAAAACAAGCCACGGCTCCTTCCGCGGCCGGCGGCCAAGCCGCCTCACGAGGCGGGAGCCGCTATCCCCGCGGCTGGGCCCTGCGGCAGCGCCGCCATGACGGCGGCAGCGCCCTCCTCCCCTTTCGCCGGGCAGCGGGGCGGTGAGGCGGGGCCGAGGGAGGGCAGCGGGGCGGGCGCGGCGGGACGAGGTACGGCGGGGGGCGAGGGGGCCGGGGGGGGGAGGGGGGCGGCGGGAGTCCCCTCCGCAGCCGCTGCCTTCGGGCTGGGGAGGCGAGCGCGGCGCTGCGGCGGGCGGAGGCGGGGGAAGCGCGGCGAGGGGCGGGAAGCGGGAGCGCTCAGGCGGCCTCGGCCCGCCTGCCTGGGCCGCGGCCCCTGCCCCCGCAGGCCGCGGTAGCGGGGGTGCTGCGGCCCCCTGAACCCCGCTGCCTTCCTGAGGGGGTTACGGCTGAGGGAAGGAGCTTGCTGTGAGGTGAGGAAAGCTCGGCACGAAGCCACGAGTGTGTGCTCTTCCCTGCCGCCCGTTTAGGGCTGTGATCAAGGACGCACCCACCCGGGTAGAAAGAAGGATGCGTTTAATTAAGCGTACGCTTCATTAGGGAGGGTGAAGGTGTGTCCCACCGGGTGGCGGGGAAAGGCCGTGGTGTTGCCAACCACTGCTCGCACCTGTGCAGAGCGCAGCCGGGGCCACTGGGACCAGTGCGGCAGCAGCAACGTCAGTGGTTTTTGGGGGGCAGAAGCCGACCGTCAGACGACGTGTCCAGACCTGCAGGCGAAGCGAAAGGCATGTGGGCAGGCATGGGGCAGAGCTCCCGTACGTGTGGTGTCGGGAAGGTGGCCTGGGCTGCTCTGAGAGTGCCTGGCGTGGCAGGGCCCGTGACGGCCCGCTGAAGCACGGCCGGTGCAGCCGGGCCGGAGGGCACCATGCTGTGCGCTCGGAAGAGCTGTACGCGTCCGTCGCGTCTGCCTGGAGCGGCCGTATGGCACCAGTGCAGCAAAACTGATGCTTTGGGTGGTGTCAAGCTTTTTTGCTTGCACATACGTGTTTTTGACTGGGAAAAACACACGCCACCTGCTTCCCAGAAATACCAGTTTCCCCCAATGGAAATACCTGGATACCGAGGTGTGAGGAAGGGCAGCGGTTAGTGGAAAGGTGATACAATAGCCAACAGACACACCTTCACCTTTTGAATGTTTTGACACAGTAGTCAAATACAACTTAGGAGAGTGTAGTATTATTTTTAACGTGTAGTATTTCTTTTTTCACCAGCAGGGAGGAACTTGTTTGTCTTCAGTTGCACTGTGTTTTCTTCTGCAGAGGTGGGACCATGGCGATCGACTGGGTTGGTTTTGCATATGCTGCGTTGCTGGCTGTTGGAGGTGTTGTAGGATACACGCGCAAAGGTACATACTGGGACAGCGGGGTTTGGAAACGAAGCATTTTGGTTTCTTCTCTGCTACGCTTCGTAAAAAAGATTCAATGCAAGACGTGAAAACTTTGCTATAATGAACACGACCGCATCTGAAATCCATCCTGCTCTGCTATGAATGAGCTGAGTCTCATGGGATTTACTTGGGACAACTTAAGCCTTGAAGTGGTCACTTTTTTATGTTAATCTAACTGATGAGTTTGTTTTCAGGGCAAAAAGGGGCTGTCATCTTATCTTTGACCTTCAGTGTACTTTGGTCCTTCTCATTTCCTTTAATCATTCCTGTGTTGGGCACAGGAGATGATCTTTGATTAAAGATTATTTTTTACAGAGGCATCCGGGCTTCATTCTGAGATTTCCAGATGCACACTGGAAAGAAAACCCCGTACTTGCATATTCTGATCTGGTGGTTAATTACCCCTCAGATACTAACTCCAAGACAATCAGCTTTTAGGTTATAGTGTACTATGAAGCACGTTTTCCTTATTTGAGTCACTTTTGCGTGGCATCCAGGCAGAGGTTGCAGCCGAAGCGAGGACGGGCAGGTGGAATCTCCAGGCTGGGCCCCCTTGGCTCTCCCACAGGGTGCGCGTCCTGGCAGCGCGTCAGTCTTCTCCGCCATGGCCGCTACCCATCGCGATTCTTGTGATGCAGGGTCACTGTTCGCCTGCGCAGCGTGCACATGCTTTGCTCTTAGCGATACGGCTTTCTAGCTGGCTTTCTGAAAACACGTGCTGTGTTTCATTGTTTGTATGCAGCTGTGCTCACTGACCATCCCATTTGCTTGTTCTTTTCACTCTTCAATAGTTGGTCAGTCCTTGGGGCAAATCTAGGTTATTTTTATGGGTAATTATTTCTGTTTTCTTGCAAATTCTTGATTAAAAATATTCAGTATAACAGGACTGGGAGCTAAATGACATCTGGGGATCTGGATTCTTTATTTATAAAGATTTTGGTATCAGCTTAAGCCAAGTAGTGTCTGCTGTGCTGACTCTATGCTTTTACCATACAGTACCGAGTCAAGTGCCTATTCAGACACCTGGGTATATTACTGAAACTCTGGGTTTTATGAACCACTTTTATAATAGCACTGAATGAAGATGTCGAGTTATTTTTAAAAGCCATATTTTCATCTTCATTTTCATCTAATTGTTTTAACTCTTTTTTAATGCTTTATTAATTAAATGTGATGTTGGTGATGCCACTTCTTTGTCCAGGACTGATGTCAGACTGAAAGGCTTATGACTGCATGTGTTGTCCTGTTTACCCTTATATATATATAGACACATTTCGACTATTTTTGGAGACTCCCAAGTGCTGTAAGGTATAGTTAAAATATACATATTAAATATAAAACATATATAAATAGAAAACATATATATAAAATATACAAATATATATAATTAGACAGTCCAGAGAAGTTACAAAAAATGCTTCTAAAGGTATGTATGTTAGAGAAAATAGCCAAGTTTAGGTTTGTGCTTCAAAAATTATTTTTCCCAAATTGCATTATTAGATTCTCTTCGTCTCCCTGTAATTTAGTCAACTCTGTCCCTAATGCCATGCAAGAGAATGACTTAGTTACAGAAATATTACCTTTCTATTCACATTGGGTGAGCTAACTGCACTGTGGCAAAACTGGTTCTATTTTTAAAATATTACTGTGTAGAGAGAGAACTACTGTGTAAAGAATGAGCCTTAAGACGTTGTATTGAGAAATAACACATGAATGGTTTCTTGCAGGTAGTAAAATCTCTTTAGCTGCTGGTCTCACCTTTGGTTCTGTGGCTGGTTACGGAGCTTACTGCGTAACACTTGATCCAAGAAATGTGAAGATATCATTGTGTAAGTGTTTTACTATAGTAAACAAAATAACCATCAACAACAAAACAAAGCAGTTTCCAGGATTGCATGTAAAAATCTCTCTTATATCAAATTTTGAGCATTGCTTTGGTTTAAATGTTGTTTTTTTTAAAATGGAGTTAGACACTTCAACTTAGCTTGCAGAATTCAAGAGCTTAATGTGGAACTGTTTGCAAGATAAGGCAGATCATTCACACAAAGCGAGCAGGTATGTGTTACCACCTGGCAGCGCCTCCTTTTATTAGATGGTTACCTAACATTGCAAATATTGTGAAATCCAGCTGAGAGACATGAGAAAATCATTAGAGCTACAGATTAGAGTGTAATATGAGAAGTAAAGTAGGTGAGGGATCCAGTCTTGCATAATGTAACGTATCCTCAGCTCCCAGTGAAACAAACAGTATGACTTAGTGTTTTTCCTTTGCTGTTAAGAAGGAGAGGCTACAAACTAGGCAATAACTGTCACGTTAGCTAGTGTGCCATGAAACCCCCATAGAGGCAGGAAACTACAGTCTATAAGGAGCACAGAGTTAACCTCGCACAGTTGATTTGCAGTAAGAGCTATTGGCAGCTTGTCTCACTCACGGTTTTAGCAAGGTGGCTTAGGCTGTGGTTTCACGTGCAGAAACGCATTTAAAATACATTTAATCCAGATTGTGTGAGTACACAATCTCTTCTTCTGAATTTAGTTAGAATTTGTGGTATACTGTTTGTGCTGGCTTTGTGCTTTACACCGGCCACAGTTGTAAAAATTACCATTTCAAAAAAATGTTGAATAGCATTGTTAGCAAAGTGTGTTCCCACCAACCGAGTTCTTTAGTGGTGGTGGTAATGGTATACCTGATCTGCTCCTAGATGGCCTAAAATTGGATATTCCGGTTTTGCCACTGTGACCTTGCTCAGATTAAGTTATCCCATTGTTAAAAATCCCCACCTTTTCTGGAATGAAGACATAGCCTTAATTATATGTAAATTTGTAGACATTCTGTGTGAGGTGATTTTAAGTAGCCTACAGTCTTGTACTTTTATGGGTCAATTAAATCACTAATTTGGATAGAGTTTCTGGAAGAGAAGACCAATTAAAACTTACTAAATGTTGCCTGTTTCCCAATTCGCTGGTCTTGAAAGGACTAATACAAAATTTCTACTAATCTGCTTGTGAACGTCAGATACACTAGAATATTGTCAGTGTTGTGCCTTTCATGTAGCTGTAGGCATGTGAGGACTTTCAGATGGAGAAATGTATATTACTAATTTAATAGAAATTATAGCAATACAGATGAGAGAGAGTGCACTACACCTGCTTTAGAAAGTTCTTATTATGTAGAGTAAAAGGAACAAAGACTTTTTAAAGCAGTCTAAGTTCAGAATGTTTACAAAGTAATGTTGTCATTGCTTAAAATCTAAACATATATTGAACCTTGGCTGTGAAAGGGTGGCCTCTTCAAGATCTACCTCTGCGGAATGAAACAAATAAGGTGGTCTGAACTAACTGGTAATTTTTGCCTGAAGTGAGTTAGGAAGTTTGCATACAAAGTGCTCTGCCAGAGCCAGCCATTCAGGCTGGTTTTCATCTCTTCCAGGCTGATGTATCTCAGTCTGGAAGAAGGCTTCTTCTGGCTTCTGTATACACAGAAAGCTCAAATGAGTGAAGAACTCAGTAGGAAGACTTCAGAGGAAGGGACAGTTAGAGACAGTCAGAAACATCTACAGGTCCACACCCTAAAAACCTTTGGTGGCTACTGTATTTGCTACTTTCAGAATAATAAGGGGCTTTTGTAATAAATGTGTATTGCTTTTGCAGAAAACGAGAATGTTTTCAGTTATGCCTTAGCTGCTGAAGTGCCAAAAGCAGCTAGAGTACAAATGAACGAAGGAAATAAAGTGCATGGAAGAAAGTGACCACTCTGAACTTAGACACCAGTAAATTGCAACGTAAAATAAACCAAACTTTTAAAAGGGGGGGGGGGAACCCCCTCCAAATACGTAATTGTCTATTTATCTCCTGCAATAATGTAGGTAATGTTTTAGTACAAGACCTTGATAGTAGGGTTCTTGTAACTTGTCGTACATACAAAAAGTATGTATCATACAGATACCCCAGGCAAATTTCCTTATTTGTTTTATAAAGTATTCTTTCAGGCTTTTTCCGACTCCCCATTAAATTAACTCTGTGCTTCCTTGAATATTTTAATTCAATTTTATGTGTTTGGAGTAGGTGTAGAAATTCAGACTTCAGTATGCAACAGTTAGTCCTATTCAGAGAGCAAGTTGATGCACCCAATTTATCGAATTTCTGATCTGAATCTGATTTACTGAATTGAATTTGGCTTGATTTATTGAATTTCTTTGATTTAAGGTGAAACAGTGAATACCTAGCACTTTTGAAAATCAGATCTAAAAGCTGAATGTCTTAAACTCACTGGCATGTGTGAAAAGCCAGATACTAGTAACTGGAAAAAAGACATTACAGAGTGAACGGGCTTCGTGGCTTGTAATTAACTGTAAATATACTCCAGGCTCTGGCAGGACGCATACTGTGGAATAGTCCACTCCTCAGACATTCCTGAGAGGATCAAGGCTATGGGACCAGAAAATAAGAGCAATGGATAATGGAGCATGACAAGGTTTTTTTGCAGCGTATCTTTAATGCGTGCACATGCATAGCTGGTAGAGTTTTTGCAAGATGCTTGTAACTGTCAGAGGTTGTTTTGTAACGCTGGAGTAAGTTTAAAGCTAATTCTTGACACCTCTGAGCACAGGAGTAGACAGTGGAGTTTGAAGAGAATTATCCAGCTGGTTTAACTGCTCCGTAAAAACGGGAAGAGATTTGTGTAACTGCCGTTGCTTTGTCTGCAAGAGTGATAAAGCCATTCTGCCCGTGAGAAGTCCTGCCTCTCTCCCCACCTCTAGGAAGCATTTCAGGTGACAGCTAGCTGTCTTTGCAGTTTTATGTCTTCTCATTAATCTTCTCATTTATGTAGTGCTCTGTAGCCACAGTTCGGTATGAAATCTCCATCCCCGAACAGTTCATTGCTGCCTCCATTTTTAGGTAAAACTGCTGCAGGAAGAAAATGCAGTTCCTTTCATGATGTTTGTTCTCTGCTGCTTGCACTGCATTTGTTGCCCTCTGGGGCTGCCTACATCTTGTCACAGACAAGGATGTTTCCCTTGTAGCAAAAGGAAACTTGTGGTCATGATGAAGGAGGTGTTGATAGCCACATTCTGTAGCGAAAACAAGTGGCAAACCTTCCAATCTAGTTTTTAACGCTCAGCAAATAGCGAGCTAGCATTCTAAAAAGAAAAGAGAGAAAGTTGGATGCTCAGGCTCCTTGAATAGTTAAGAAAATGGCTGCAATGATCTAGGATTCCGGGATTTATCAGAAACTATTCCTGTAATTGAGCGTATGTGTTACTGTTCTGATGAAGATTCTTCCTACTTGATTTGTATCCCCATGAATGTAGATATGGGGGAGCAGAATTCAGTGCCTGACAAACTTAGTATCTGTGGAATAGGATTTAGCATTCTGCTGCACCTGGGAACCTTATCTGCGGCGGAAAGAAGTCATGGCAGTGTATTTTGGAAGAGCAAGAATGTTTTTTTAGACCCTATCTATGATTTAATGCTTTATTAAATTGCAGTTCATAGCAAAACATAGCAACCACCTTTGATAACTCTCCGTGTTCCCGAATGGTCCCCTGGGAGAAGTGGAAACATAAATACATTGAATTGTCTTTTACAGTTTCAGCTTTTCTTTTGACCATTGTAATGGGAATGAGGTTCAAGAGGTCCAAGAAATTAATGCCAGCCGGACTAGTAGCATGCCTGAGGTAAACATATATATATAAAGATTTCACTGATTTTCAAACAGTGGCCATTTGACATCTGATTCAAGCCAGTACCAGTGGAAGTTACCATCATCCAGCAACTGCGCGGTTTAAGGGAAGTTAGTCTGGAGGCGACAGTCCCGTTCCCAGGGAACAGCTTTTTCATCTCACTAGGCGGATACACCTGATACGGACTGACTTTCTCAGCACAGAAAGGAGAGATCTGCCACTAAGTATTAATGCATACTGATAAGGCTCTTGGAAGAACCTGAGGTAAGCCTCAGTGTTTTCAGACACATATGCATAAAATTAGCCATCTAATTTCGTACAACACAGCTATCTTAATAAAGACCAACACTTTGGTTTGGAAGTGCTGCATTCAAAACCATTGGAAGCGCAGCATCTTTGAAAACTAGGAGATTTTTGACCTAAGAACTTTGATTAGTATTACTGCAAATTATGATGTTTCTAACCATTCTGACTGCTTTACTGCTGCTGTTTATTTTGGCATTCTGGAAAACATCATTTTCTGTACTTACTCGTAATTTAATTCTAAAATAGTAAGTCGAAACTTTTTTTTCCCCGGTGAGCCTGTAACTGAGAACATTTTTCAACTGAAAGTCAGAATCTCCGTCTTCTGAAGGAATAGTAACTGTTGCTTCGTTGTTACCAGATTTAATATAACACCACTAACTGTTTTACTACAATTACATACAAGGAGGGGAAAAAAATCAGATGCAGATTATCAAGATGCAAAATTAAAGAATCAGGACTTAAACTGGAAAATGTTATTTTCCGTTGTGGATGGCTTTTCAAGCCCAGGTGGACTGTGTGTTTCAACAGACACAGAGGCTGTAGCTTTAGACATTTAGAGATTGCTTCCTGGCTGCTCTAGTGTCAGGTATTTATGAATGTGCTGTCATATAATGACGACTTTCATTGGTTTTGTTCATGGGCAACCTTATTTATGGTTTTTGTTCTGGGTTTTCTTGCAGCCTTTTGATGATTTTGAGGCTCGTTTTTATGCTGCTGTAGAGAATTTAGCAACCTAAGACCTGAAGCATGACTGCCACGCCCACCGAACAAACAGGCAAGCTCTCCGTACTTGAAAGACAAGTTTGAACACAAGTCTTACGTTGCATTTATCTTTTCTGTAAAAGATGTGCACCTGTAATTTGTTTATTGACATCTGGTGATATTTTGCAAGTTTTTTTAAAAAACTAAAACAAATGTTGAGGATATACTTTGATCTACTTCTGTCTAAGCAGTGTGTTAGCGCAAGGGACCTTTCTCTGTAAGTCTGATCTCTATCAGGGGTGCTGAGCGCCCCAAGAAACTGAGTTAGTCTTGCACTGTATCTCTGAGAGGAGAATATACATAAATACACATTTATGCTAAAGAGGTATATTTTATTGAACCGTAATTTTGTAGCTTCTGAGATTAAGTAATTGATCCTAATCATATTGTCAGTTACTAATCAATAGAGGTATATGCCTGTACTGTGTGTCACTAGAAAACCTTTCTTTCAGACACACAGATGCTGTTCCACTGGTTCTAAATGTAAAAACTACTATCAGTGTTCAAATAAAACACAAAATGCTCAAAGCTTCTCATTTGTTTATGCAGACTGGCGAGCCGTTGTGTCAATGGAAGAGTCTGGTGATCTCTGTACTCACTAACCGCTCTCAAATGTGTACCATGCTGTGAATGTGTGAACCACAGCTGAGGACGGGTCACCATCTTGCACAAATAGGTTCTAAACTCTCAGTCTCCATACGTATTAACAGGTTTGCCGCTGTGGTCCTACATGGATCATCTTGCTGAAGCCCTCCCTGTAAGCAAGGAGAGTGTTCTAGACATAAACTATGCAGGGAGTGAAGTTGCTTTGGTTTGCATCGAAAATAATTAAATATTCCCTGGGTCTGAAAGTGTGGCTAAGACCACCTTGTGGTGCACAGGAATGTGCAGCCAAACCATTGGCAAATTGAATATGGGAGAGTGCACTTTTGAAGACAGAGAAATTTTACTTCTTTTCATTTTTTTCACACAGAGCTTGCTTCTAAAGGCTACCATATATCAGATCTCCGTGCTGTGGAAAGCCATCAGTGGAATGCCAAGCTTGTTACTCTTGGCAGGGGCTCAGGTGGTGACAAGGTGCTGTGAGCAGCTCAGAGGTCTAAGGCACAACTGACCGAAACAAAAACCCAACAAAAGGCAAACACACACCCTCCCACCCCTCCCAACCCCATACCACAGCCTCCAGCTCTGGAATCTTTTGCTAACAAGTGTTGGTATCAGTCATCTCCAGGTCTCGCCAGGCTTATAGGTGACTGAGCTGGTATGTTGTGGGTTTCAGACCAGGGTGGCAGCTGGATGCGTAAAATGGAGTTCTTTTCATCCTGAAGTAGAATTTCCAGGCAGGTCAGAGGAATTGAACTGCCACGTACCCTACAAAAGCCAATTTGGATATTTGTACCATAGACAAGGTGAATCCTTGTGAAAAGGATCCAGTGAAAAGTTTTGGCAACCTAGTGCTGAAATGCAGAATCACAGAATAGTAGGGGTTGGAAGGGACCTCTGTGGGTCATCTAGTCCAACCCTCCTGCCGAAGCAGGGTCACCTACAGCAGGCTGCACAGGACCTTGTCCAGGCCATCCTGCAGTTGCTGCTGCCCCAGATCCTAAATGGAGCAAGATTGTCTATTTTTGAGCATGTCCAGCGTTGAGCCTTCTGTCCATTCTCTGAATTCCCCCCTAGGGGAAGGGGGCCTCTAAGCCCAGCTGTAACCTAGGTGCTTCTGCTGGAACTCCTGAGCAGCCCAAACAGGCAGCGTGCTCAGCAAGTCCAGCATATCCCTGTGGGACTGAGGACTTGCCCAACACGAAGGTGATGTCCTGCACCCATCTCTGATGGTTCAGCAGTCCTAGCGCTTGTTTGGAACAGCTCAGTGAAACCTGAGCACTGTGGTGGGCATGGCAAACTACTGCTCCCAGCTACCTCGGTAATCTGAATGCCAAACTCTGAGAAGCTCCTCTGGGCACTACCTAGGTGATCGGGGTGTTTCTGGTTCGTACCTCTCAGGCGCATGATGTGGCTTTTCCTAGGCACAAGTTGGAAAAGGAGTTAACTTTGCTGGGCAGCAGTTCTGTGCGTACGCTGGGCGGCTGTCTTCTCTGCCTCATCAGTTCGAGTCCTACCAAGAAAAACAACTAACTGCAAGGAAGAATAGTTTATGTCACTGTTCTTAAAGGGGGCAGGGATGGTTCCCACCACATTAGGGTAAACAATCTGAAATAACAGTGAATGCTTTAAGCACTGCAGAGATAATACCAGCTCTTCTACTGGAAAGGTGAGCAGTCAGTGCAGTTCTCTTTACAACTACTTGGGAAGTGCCTGGAGAAGGTAAAACCTTAAGAAAAAACAGTTAAGAGGCATTTTCCTCACTGTGACCACCTAGCCAAGCAGCAAAAAAAAAAGCAAGGGAATAGGTGCTTTCAGTAGATGAAAACCACATCGGGCTAATTAAACACAAGTACTTTGATCTCTCAGTGAACAAAATTGCTTCAAGAAGATTCATATGGGGATTAAGCAAGCTCCTAACTTTGGCCCATAAACTTACAAGTATCAAGAATTTTAATTTTATTTGTTTATTTTGAACTGCAGCTCTGAAAGTACAGAGACAGCGGTGAAATACAGCAGGGGGACGGGGAACTTTGATCTAGGAGACCACCTAGAGAGCAAAACTAACAGATTCGAGGCCTGACTTTAAATGACTTTCCTGCTTTTATGAAGTGGCTCTTCTCTCCTGCAGTTTATTAAGAAGAGGGGAGGAGGCTTTCTACAGTGCTCTGAAAGCTACAGCTGAAACATTTCACCCTACCAAGCCTGCACTGTCATTAAGCAAACACAAAGTATCAGCATATTTTATGTCATGTCACTGCTCCATGGAATAGCATTTTCTGGACTCAACGGGTCCAAATTAGCCTTTTGCTCTAATGTAAAAGCGTATTCTGTTTCGTGGATTATCATAGCTATAGATGCAGGCTACAGACTACATCTGTGCAGTTCACACCTAGAAGGCACAGCTCTGGTAAGGCATTACAGCTGTGTTATCTTCAGCAGCCACATGATTAGATATCGAATATTTTCTTCACAGCAGCAATAAACTTCTCATCTGCTGGTGGCTTCCTCTGGCTGCCAGGCTGCAAGAATTTTTTGATTGTTGGAATGTTGCTTGTTCTTCCTTTAAAAGCCTGCAAGAAGCAGCAGTAAAGCCAATGAGAGTAAGGAAATTGTAATCCCATCCTTTATAGTTTAAAAATCAGGTGACTTGGATTTTTACTTCTCAGACACACTAAACAGAGAAAGGCAGTAGCTCTTTATAGCCAGCTCCGCACTCAGCATTTTCCATTTAAAAAAAAAACAAATGCAAACCCACACCTACAACATATTAGTCTTTTTGGAAAATCCAGGTGTGAATATTCTCACCTGCAATGCTGGCACTATAAAGTTTACCAGATGGGGAGGGGAGAAATTCATATTCATGAGTTAAGACTCATCTGGTAAAAGTGGAAGAAAAAAAGAAAGAAAAAAAGAAAATGCAAAAACCACAGTTTGAATCTAAATCCCATAGATATATTTGGGCAAAAAAAGAGGCAAGGACAGGAATATCTCAGTGCAAAGCACCGTGGAAGACAAGACGTAAGAAACTTCACAGCTCTTGTACATGAGTTCTTCAAAATAACGATTTTGCTAGTAAAAACAGAAGGGCAGGAACTGCAGACACAGCAGGCCACAGCCTTCCCCCCCCCCCGATGCTCCTTGCTGTGTTTGAAGACATGAAGGCAGCAGTTACAGGACCAAACCTGTAGAGTCAGTAAGCGAATTCCTGCCAGCTGAGAACAGCTGGGAACAGCAGAGCTGGATAAAAGGTGAGCGCCAGCAGCGACGGGGGCAAGGCAGTGCGTGCGTGGTCAGGCTGTTGTAGTCAACAGAAGTAGACCAGAGAACTGTCCTATGGTTCAAAAGACTTCAACATCAATCAGGTTTTAACTCTGGGCAGTGACATTTGTACGCTACGTTCCATACTGAGATCAGATGATAACCAACCTGCAGCAGAGGGAATGCAGACAGGATATCGGGCTTACATTCTTCTACCATTAAAATGGCTTCCAGCAGCTGGATGTCTGCCCAGCTTAATTTGTTGCCGACAAGATAATCATGCCCATGGTCTTTTAAGGCCTACAAAACAGGAGCGAAAAAAAAGTCATATAGGATGTAACAATTTTATCTAGATATTTAATTACAGACGGATTGCTCCAAAAATACACAGCGGAGCTAATCCATGCAAGAATCTAGAACCTCAGAAAGTTACAGGTATTCTCACAACAAAAAATTAGATCAGAACTCATGTTTCAGTGTGCGTGCACCTATCGCTCGCTCTAACCTACTGCACCAGGTAGCTGAAGGTGAAAAGGGGCACCCATCGGCACCTGGGAGCCGCCTGATGCAAAGGTACTCCAGTCCTCGCGGTTGACGTCTCGGTTGGCATGCGCGCGACTCCTAGAATGGGGTGTGAACACTCGGGCAGCGGCTTCTCCCTTAACAGCCGATACCTTCACGTAGTTATTCCCTGTACTGCTCCAACGAGGTCCACCACAGCCGTACGGAAACTCCCAAACAGAGCATCGGAACCAGACTGCCTGCAGTGCTTTACATTACCTTGTGCCTCTATCTGCCTGCCGAGTGTTTAAAGCGAACACTCACAGCCAGGGATATTTTCTGTCAGGATTGCGTAGCACGTGGACTGCAAACCCTGCAAGGCTGAATCAATGGATGACTTAAACAGCTGGTACAGAAGGAAAATTATTCATCATTCTAACAAAAATTAACTAGGCTAAAAATCATGGAAAAGCTTAGCTGTGTCTTTGCCATAAGTGAACAAGGATTATTTTAAAGACTTTCCTCCAGTGAGCATACACACTAAAACATATTATAGCAGTAGTTTATGCCACCTAGGCACAGGTTCACAGAATACTGGTGTCTAAATTTGCTTTTTTATTTTTTAATAACTTAAATATTGACGTTATCAGACTTCAAATCTTTGATAGATGGATGTGTGCAATCAATCTCTCTCAGCACAGCCTTCCACTGGTATGGCAGTGAATCTGTATGAACTCTGGTTACAGGAGCGCTGGTTTATGTCATTTATGGGCATTCTCTTTTTCACAGGGCAGCCTCTCTGGGTTTCACTTTTGCGATTTAAGGTTCTGGTAAAGAGGCACATGAAATTGTATCAAGTCCTGTATTTTCTGCATGGACTTCAGCTGCCTGTGAACTAAGGATTCAAGCTAGAAGCCTGGCTCAGCTCTGAAACAACACAGCTTTGTACCCCTGGCACAGACCTCGCGGAGACGGCTACGCTCTGGAAAAGCGCTGTCAGAAAGTCTGTACAGTACGGTCATACAAGGTACAAAAGGTAAAGTTACAAACAGAAGTAGGATAGTGAGATGACGATCACAGCTGGCTCAATTCAAACAGGAAAATATTAACAGCAAAAAAAATGAAAATGTCCTAAAGGGAAAACCAAACCAACATAACAGGAAAACCAGCAAGTTGGTAGAAAATGGCAACTCAGTAACATTCAGGCTATGTTCCAGGGAGAAGCAGAGAACAACCCGTCCCCTGCTGAACAACTCTTGCCTAGCCAAGCAAGACTCTTGAAGCGCTCTCTGGGGGTGGCAAGCATCCCAGTGCTTTCCTTCATCGCTCATTAAAGGCTAACTCTTCAGTGCATACTAGCCAGTAAATAATTGCTTTATTTTTTCAAGCTAGATACATTCTGTTTGCAGAGCCTCTTTGTGCACACCTAAGGACGCCCAAATAGCGATTCCGAAAAAGACAGTAATACTCTGCTAAGTATAAATATATTTAAGCAGCGAGTTTGAGAAAGATCACAGAATTAGGTCCTTAATTATAAAGCACAATTATATTTAAATTTGAACAGCAAGAGTATATTACGTTTTCAGGCAATAATACTGAAAGCTGGCACAGGTATTTCAATGGTGCACTTCTGCAAAATGCTAGGAGCTATCAGCCACTAAGCTAGGTGTAAAAAGTAGGATTTGCTCTTTGAGGAGTCTTAAAGTAAGACAGCAAAGATATACAGTACTGGAACCAGCCAAATATTATTTTGTGGCCCTCTTTTCACACTGCTGAATACTGCCTCCGCCATGCAGCTCCAGAGTTCTACTGTCCCTTGCCCTCTGGAGAGTAGGTGTGCGGGCCCTGGGGAGTAGGGTGGAGGGGAACCTGCGCCCCACTTTACTGTCTTTGTGGACGACTGGTGATTTATCACTTACCTTTTCATAAACAGGAAAGTACCTGGTTGCAGCTCGTTCAATGATTAAGGCAAGATTTTTTTCTTTTGTGTCAGCTGGTTGAAAAGGGAGATACATAATCATTCCCATCAGGTCTGTTGTTCCTTCCACGTACATATCAATCCTGAAACAAGTATTTTTATTTCACTTTTACAATTTAAACATTCTGTTTTGGTTATTTTCCTGAAATACAATGCTGAAGGCAGCACTGAGTAAAATGCTCATTAGTGAAAGTAACATAAGACACAAGTCTGTTTCCTTGTTCTTCCACTTTGATTCCAGGTCACTGTTTTCAAAGCAGAGATCTTTATAAACAGGCTCACAGTGTCTGCAACAAGGTATGTAAACAAGAGTCTGCAGCTAATGTATTTAAAATTGAGTTCACACGGTTTTCCACTGATAATCTATTCATCTATGCTGGGGAACAAAAGACCACAGACACAAACCACCCTAGAATAGTTTTGAGGTCTAATCATGAAAGGATCCTGGCAACAAATGGCTGCCAATTGCCAGTCCATAATAATCCCCACAACCTCTGGAGTTGCCCCTTCATTATCACAGGACAAAACCTTTACAGTAAGTGGTAGTCAGTTAGGTTAAGGACTTCATTCAAATTTTGCCTGACCTTTTTTTTTTTTAAGGAAAAAGTAAATAAGGATTCTTGCTTTTGCATTAGCCCTTTAGTTACGACAATGGAAAGTATCCACAGCTTACCTAGTAAGGTATTATTAGCAAAGTACTGGTTTAGCTTTCAGTAGCACTAAGGTACCGAACATGTCTTTTTTTAAATCAGCTGTGAAAGACTCTTTACGTTTTGAAGAAAGGAAAATAGAACACTTCAAGACACTTCATTTTTGCAGGCAGCTGTAGTTTTTACTACTGTTTTCCCATCTAAAGAGGAAAAAAAAAAAGGCATACTTAGCCTTTATCATTGTATTAAGGTCCTGCTGTTGCCCAGGAACTTCATGCAATTCTGGTCTCCGGGAAATTAAAAGAGCCTGAAGGTGGCCATAACATTCTCACTATGTTGACAATCAACAATCATTTATCAATTACAAAGTCCATTTGCCCAGTCCCTGGATCCAAGGAGACAAAGCACTAGCAGATGTACATGCACCTTTACATGCAGATATTTCACAGTAATATTCTTCTCACGGATATTAAATATCATGGAATAGTATAGTAGGGATGGTATGCACTGTTACCGTACCAGGCTCTCTCCTTCAGGTCTTTTCCATACAGGTTGTACTTTCCTGCAATGTAGCTGAGGATGGCTCTGGTCTGCACCATCTTCATCCCATCGATCTCCACCATGGGCACTTGCTGGAACAGCAGGACTCCATCTAGGGAACAACAACAAGCAAACTACTCAGACTGCTGCAGTACTACACTGAATCTGAGAGAGAGACACCTGGTAACACATCACGACATCTCCAGTTCTGAGGGATGAAAGCATTTGCAAGCACGCAGGTCTCTCGAATCTTCTCTTTGCAGGCCACACTGCACTGGAGGTCCTACAAAAATCTCACCTTTGTTATATTGGTGTGAATTTATGTTCAGAGCACACTTTACAGACTCACCATTGCGTAACTTTTCTAGGTCTTCCTTCGTTTCTATGAATTCTTCCTCAAACTGAAAAGCAAAGATAGAAACCACCGCTGTGCCACCTGAAAGGCAATGGGGAAGTAGAGTCTGGAAGTTAGACTCCACCTCTCCACACTATTCCCATACTTCTCACGATTGTGTTGATCCCCTACTCCTACTCTTCCATCCCTGCTCCAGCACATAACCCATCCCTACAGTGTCCCCAACCCCACACTAATGTACAATGCTTTACACTTCCGAAACAGCTTCCTTCATTACAAAGACCAGTCTATGTGCCTGCACAATTACCAGACACCAAATCATTCACTTAAAAGCACTTGATGCCACATGAGATATTCAGAGATTTTTAATGTTAAATGTTAAAAAGCATTTATCCCCCTCTTTCCCCCTGCTGGCAATTTTTTTTAAATGAGGAGATTTGAATGAGGGCAAGATCTTTTTTTTCCTCAGCACTCGTGCTCTCCAGCTCCTCTGTCAGCAACATTCACAAGTAAGCACCATTAAAACAGGCTTTTATTTCCAATGCTATTCAAAAACTATTCAAATAGTTTCTCAGAAAACAGTTTCAAAGTACTGTATTCAAGCAAAAATTGCATGTAGAAATTAAGATGCCCTAGGGCAGTTTTCATCTGATGTGAATCGAGATATCTCCCCCTCCGCCTTCCGGGTAGCTTTGCTGATTTATCCTACTCAGATCCTGACCCAAAGAACAAAAAGCACTTCGTTTGGAGATAACGTTCTAAAGTTTTTCATGTGGTACATGTGGTCTTCCAGTGGAGAACAATCATGAGACACAGAGAAGTCACGAGCATTCAGAAAAAGCCAACGATACTAAGTTTTGGTCTGTAGCAACAATTTAAGACCTCATCATCCTGAAGTATGTTTCAAAAACGGCACTTAACAATTCTCTTTGTATGTCAAAGTCCTTTTACTGGGCAACTGTTGCTCAAGGAACACGTTAAATAAATAAAACATAACAGAGTGCCTCGCTGAATCTAAGTGTTCTGCATCACAAGGTGAGATGTTGTGCATGTCTCTAAGCTCAGGTGTAATTGGCAAACCTTTCCAAAGACTACTTATTTTAATCACAGGTTAATCTCATCATTTTATTAAAAAAAAAAAAAAAGATACAGACCTCAACCCCAGCTGCTGCTAACAGCCAGCGGATTGACTCCATCTTCCCCCTTCCCTTGCTATAGTGCAGCTTGGGTTTCCCGGCCATGATTTCAGAGTTCTTGTTTCCTGATAAATTCAAGAAGATGATCTCACCGAAAGCATGTTTTAAATTGGCATTTAAAATGTTCCACTCCAAACTATGAACTACAGTTGGATGAACGTGAAGCAGAAGGGCAATCAAGACCTAGATACCTGGGCTTGATGCAACCACATTTCCTCTGGAGCAGAGAAAATAAAGAAGTGGTACGCACTACCAGAAGAATATGCAGCAATTCAAGAAAGAATCACGAGAGAATGTAGTAAGCATCTACTAAATCATATACGTATCACTAAAACTATTAGAGCTCATGAGTTTTACAACCAAAACAGAATTGCAGGGTATTTCTGAATAAATACATTTTTAACCTAGTAGCAATGAAATCTCTTCAGCGGGTGCTGGATTTTGTGACAGCATCCGTGCCATACCAGGCTTGAAAATGTACTACGCCAAATCAGTTGCTCCTCAAGACCAACGCAGAGACACCAGCATTGTCTTCACCTCTCTTACTACGACATTTCAGAGCCCCATGCTGCTGTGCCTTTACAAATACGAGCTTATAACGGCAATACATATTCCAGCATATATTTCCCCAGGCCTGCTGACTTCTATTAGCCAAATCACAATATATCCATTATGGAGAATGCGAACCGACTTCAAGACCCATTCCCATTTTATGAACGACAGTTAAACTGTAACAGGGATTTATAGCCTCTTGGCTCTGAAAAATTAACTTTAAAATCAAAACCAAGCAAACGAGACCATGACCTCTGTTGAGCAGATAAGGCCTGGTCAGTGCCCCCAGCAGCAGGGGGTTGAAGTCAGCCCACCGAGTGATGGCACTGGGATGAAACACTTCACCCTTTCAGATTTCACTGGCAAGTGCAGTCACACGCCATAGTACGAACTTGGCAGCTGATGTGAGCTTGCCTGGGGCTGGAAACAGAGCTAACGCTGTACTCTTATCACTAATGGGTCCCAGAAGAATGAAGCAGTTTTAATAAGCAAAGCCACAGACCTAAAAGAGCGCTTCAACGTTAAGCCAAGGTTTTCTGTGTTTACAGGCAGGCTTATTTATTTTTGCATAGACTTCACAGTACGTAATTCAGCCTGTCGTGGTTTAACCTGGCAGCTGGCAACAAAGCACCAGACAGCCGCTCGCTCACTCCCCTCTTTCCCCCCACAGTGGGGTGGGAAGGAGAAATGGACAAAAGCTAAAACTTGTGGGCTGAGATGAAGACAGCTTAATAAGACAACAAAGGAAGGAATAATAGTAAGAAGAAAGACTATGCAAAACAAGCGACACACAGCACAGTTTCTCTCACCGCCCAACAACCGGTTGCGCAGACAGTCCCCAAGCAGCGACTGCAGAACTCGCAGATGTCACGGAGCTCGCAGAACTCACAGAAAAGTCAAACTCCTAGAAAAAGATCCCGCCCCCCAGCCAGCCCCTGTTTATATGCTGAGCATGACATCTGTGGTACGGAGTATTTCCACTGGCCAGCCTGGGCTGGCTGCCTGGCTGTGCTCCCTCCCAGCTCCTGCACACCTGCTCTTTAGCCAAACATGGGAAACTGAAAAAAGGTCCTTGATTTCTTAGCCACAGCTAAAGCCATCAGTGTATTACCAACATTCTTCTCATACTAAATCCAAAACACACCAGCCAAAACCAGGATAGAGCCACAAAGTGGAAACACTGGTCATGATCCCAAAGGCATCAGTGCAGGGGCACAAACAAATAGTCCAATAGTGAGAGGAGAGACCACACCCCTGGCCTTCTCCACTGAAGCCCTTTGTCTTGGGTGGTATCTTCAAGAGACCCTCTAGCAAAGAGCCATTGCTCTACTGGGGGCTGGACTCGCATGAGAAATGTGGTGCCCCAGTCCAAAATACAGGTCTTCAAAACTACTGCTCAGCTTCCACCTACCGCTGGCAACGCCTGTGTCCCCAGACACCTCGATCTCTTGCAACAAAGTTCTCCTGACACATAAATACGTACCTGATAATAAAGACCTTACTATGTCTTGACGGTTTAGAGTTGGCCTCTAGTGCAGAGCTGCTGGATGCCGAGCTAGATTCCTAATACCTGAACAGCAACAGGGCGCATAAACAAGGCATTTGGAGAAATGACTTATCACAGCGACCTTACCAGGCCCTACACACACAAGACCATGACCTAGACCCCATTTCTAGCTCCCATAAGTTTTTGAGTTTCACTACACCAAGAGCTCTCAACCTTCCACACTTCAAGAATACTTCAGTCCCTGGCACTCAGGAAGAAGACGATGGTCTCGACTCCACTCCATCAGAGAGGAGAACTGCACTTGGGCTCTCACAGACTGGACAAGCCCTCTAACCTCCAACATGTGGGATCAAGGCTGGGAAATGCACTACGAGGAGAGGCTAGTGTAATCAGAAAGAGGAAGCGTCCCTGACCTCTCCCCACAGCAGAGGCAGAGCTGATAAAAAATGAGCTCTGCCCGAGCCCTGCATGCCAGCGTCAGCTCCGTGCTCCACTCCAAACAGCTGGGAAAGTTGAAGAGCAGAGCAACCGTTGGTGGAAAAAAGGCCAGGTATCTACACAACCTCTACTTGTTCATCACAGTTCCTTGTGGGGGCTGGCCAAGGGCTGAGGCTTTTTGTGCGGGTAACAAAAAGCTTCATTTTTTCTGGCACCGCACCACTCAAGGACTGACTGTGGGATTTAGGCTGAACACTCACACAGGGCTGCAAAGTACTTTGATGACTGCTACTGGTCTGCAATGAATAGCCCTTGGTAGAGTCATGACAGAGTAGCAAAGTCGCTAAATTTCCTCTCTGAATAGCAATAACGGCCTGGAAAAGAAATCACACATTTTCTTGATGTTCTAACGCATTGGACCTTCCTTGGACCTCAGCCAGGCGGCTGTCAGAGTAACAGCTACCGCCGTGATCACTGTATGAAAGAAACCACGCTATTCCGTCCAAAACCAATTCCGGCACCGGCCTTCCAGTGCGAAACACGTGAAGCGAACCGAGCAGCCGCCTCACGGCCCGCCGCAGCATCCGGAGCTGCCTCCCTGCGTGGGTGCGGGCCCCAAAGCCGCTCCCCGCCAGCGCTCCGTGCCGGGAGCACGGCTCCCGCGGGGCTGCTCACGCAGCGGGACCTCCCAGCACGGCCCTGCACCGCACCCAGCCCGGCTGGGGCTCCGGACCCTCCCCGCACCGCAACGGCTCACCAGCGCGGAGCTTCCACCGGGGCGCCGGCCAAGCCTGGATTCCGCCGGCGTCCCCCTCGCCGCCCCAGCTGCCAGCAGAGCCCGTAGAGCCCAAAGGCGAAGCACCCCGCCTCGTCACTCGCGGCAGCGATTCCTCCGCCGCTCCGCCGGCGACCCCGCCCGAAGCCAGGCGCCAACTCCCCGCCGCCGGGCAGCCCGCGGGGGGTAACCCCGGGCCGAGGCCCGCCGAGCAGCCAGCGGGACACGCTCCCGCCGCACAGACCGGGCTGCACGCACCGCCCGGCCCGGCCTCCGCACCGAGCCCGGGCCCCGCCGCCGGGCCCCGCGCCCCGCCGCTACACACCGGGACCGCCGACCCCCGCAGCGGCCCCCAGCCCGCCGCGCCCGTACCCTCCGCGCAGGCCGCGCCGCAGATCGCTGCCCCGGCCCAGGCCGCGCCTCCACCGCCCGGCCCGCCCCCCGGCCCGCCGAGCGGCGGCCGCTCCTCCCCTCCGTGGGCCCGGCTGGGCCGCCCGGCCCCGGCCCGCCCCGGCTCTCGCTCAGGCCTGGCGGCGGCAGCGTCATTACCGGGGCCGTTAGAAATCTGTTCGAATGGCTGCTGAGGAAACGGGTGCTGCCCGGTGCTCCAGTGAGGCGGGAGGGGAGCAGCTCCTGCAACCGCTCCGATACCAGCTCCGCTGCAGGAAAACAGTGGGGTTTTGCCCTTTCTTGAGGCTGCAAACTGGTTGCAGCCGCACGGCATTTCGTATAAAGAATCTGCTGGTGTTGGCGAGAGTTTTATCACCCCGAGTGCCCAGCTGAAGACTGCCGGCACCGGAGCATCAGCTGGTTTTAGGGCACTGGCTGTTGCATTTGCGTACTTGGTTGATCTGGTGTTTCAATAACCTAAATATTTATGTGTTCAGCTGTCTGGCTAGCCTCTGCGTCGCAGAGCTTGATTTAAGAGATTACAATGTACAACTTCCATAAAACTTGTATTTTACTGGGTTTAATATGAAGTGATGTAAGTCGACACAAAGTCCTACACACCAAGGTCTGGCGAGCACCTGGCTCCAGCCTGACCCCTCCTTCCTCAAGCAAGAAGTTTTCAGTGTTACAGCTGGCCACAATCCTCGGTCTCTCAGCTGAGTCTGCACAGGGCTTTTAGCTGCTGCAGCAGACCTTCTGCTAATGGAAATCTTGGTGACGCTACAGTACACGAGTTCAGATGACAGGGGACAAAACAGGGCTGCAGCAGGGCCTCTGATCCCAGCGTGCTCTGAGCCGAGGAAAGTGAAGTTCAGAGGAAAGCTGAATCCAAACCTGTCATCCCCATCAAACCAGAATCTGCAGGCTTTGCCCAGAGCAGATACATCACCCACGGTTTGGGCTAAGCTCTCCTCATTTTCCAGCAACTCTTGGGAATGCCAGAAAGACAGAACGAGAGAGCCCTTAGGTATGTAAGCAGCAGCAAGAAGGCATTGAACAAACAGGTTTGGGGTGTCAGTAGTAAGACTTTATTGCAGGTATTCTCTTAGGTAATTTAAGACATCCGATGTCGTCCCGTGCACCCCCTAATTCAGTAAACTATTTCATTTGCTGGTACGCTCACGTAGATTTGCTCTGGAAATGTTTGCAGTAGGCTAAAACCAGTCCTGTAGCTAAGGAAAGAGAGTTCAAAAACCTTTTCACTGTTTTCATTAGTTTCACTTTGCCACTATCAGGAAACACAAAGACAATGGAACAGAGTTTCTGTGGGTTTGGGTTGCTGCTCAGTGGAAAATTTTAATCACTTTTGGTACATCTTTTTCTTGTGTTGGTGGTTTCCTCTGGCTGCCAGGCTGCAGGAATTTTTTTATGGTGGGGATATTGCTTATTCTTGCTTTAAAACTCTACAAAACAAAACCAAAACAGCACTGTGCTTAATAACCACGGTAGTTGTCAGCCGTTTAGATGCTATCCATGCTCGAAAAGTAACATTATGAGTTGATCCTGCAGAAGAATCGATATGCTTCATCCTATTAAGCTTTTTTGGCCATGGTGATAGAAGGTGGCAATGGCCATCAATATTTGAGGTGGGCTATAAATACTTAGGATATTTGATTTTGGTTTTCACTTTTTTCCTCGCCCTCCCACTCCCCCCTACTCCTGGGAATGGTTCCCTTGTAGCAAAAGGAAACTTGTGGTCATGATGAAGGAGGTGTTGATAGCCACATTCTGTAGCGAAAACAAGTGGCAAACCTTCCAATCTAGTTTTTAACGCTCAGCAAATAGCGAGCTAGCATTCTAAAAAGAAAAGAGAGAAAGTTGGATGCTCAGGCTCCTTGAATAGTTAAGAAAATGGCTGCAATGATCTAGGATTCCGGGATTTATCAGAAACTATTCCTGTAATTGAGCGTATGTGTTACTGTTCTGATGAAGATTCTTCCTACTTGATTTGTATCCCCATGAATGTAGATATGGGGGAGCAGAATTCAGTGCCTGACAAACTTAGTATCTGTGGAATAGGATTTAGCATTCTGCTGCACCTGGGAACCTTATCTGCGGCGGAAAGAAGTCATGGCAGTGTATTTTGGAAGAGCAAGAATGTTTTTTTAGACCCTATCTATGATTTAATGCTTTATTAAATTGCAGTTCATAGCAAAACATAGCAACTACCTTTGATAACTCTCCGTGTTCCCGAATGGTCCCCTGGGAGAAGTGGAAACATAAATACATTGAATTGTCTTTTACAGTTTCAGCTTTTCTTTTGACCATTGTAATGGGAATGAGGTTCAAGAGGTCCAAGAAATTAATGCCAGCCGGACTAGTAGCATGCCTGAGGTAAACATATATATATAAAGATTTCACTGATTTTCAAACAGTGGCCATTTGACATCTGATTCAAGCCAGTACCAGTGGAAGTTACCATCATCCAGCAACTGCGCGGTTTAAGGGAAGTTAGTCTGGAGGCGACAGTCCCGTTCCCAGGGAACAGCTTTTTCATCTCACTAGGCGGATACACCTGATACGGACTGACTTTCTCAGCACAGAAAGGAGAGATCTGCCACTAAGTATTAATGCATACTGATAAGGCTCTTGGAAGAACCTGAGGTAAGCCTCAGTGTTTTCAGACACATATGCATAAAATTAGCCATCTAATTTCGTACAACACAGCTATCTTAATAAAGACCAACACTTTGGTTTGGAAGTGCTGCATTCAAAACCATTGGAAGCGCAGCATCTTTGAAAACTAGGAGATTTTTGACCTAAGAACTTTGATTAGTATTACTGCAAATTATGATGTTTCTAACCATTCTGACTGCTTTACTGCTGCTGTTTATTTTGGCATTCTGGAAAACATCATTTTCTGTACTTACTCGTAATTTAATTCTAAAATAGTAAGTCGAAACTTTTTTTTCCCCGGTGAGCCTGTAACTGAGAACATTTTTCAACTGAAAGTCAGAATCTCCGTCTTCTGAAGGAATAGTAACTGTTGCTTCGTCGTTACCAGATTTAATATAACACCACTAACTGTTTTACTACAATTACATACAAGGAGGGGAAAAAAATCAGATGCAGATTATCAAGATGCAAAATTAAAGAATCAGGACTTAAACTGGAAAATGTTATTTTCCGTTGTGGATGGCTTTTCAAGCCCAGGTGGACTGTGTGTTTCAACAGACACAGAGGCTGTAGCTTTAGACATTTAGAGATTGCTTCCTAGCTGCTCTAGTGTCAGGTATTTATGAATGTGCTGTCATATAATGACGACTTTCATTGGTTTTGTTCATGGGCAACCTTATTTATGATTTTTGTTCTGGGTTTTCTTGCAGCCTTTTGATGATTTTGAGGCTCGTTTTTATGCTGATGTAGGTGAATTTAGCAACCTAGTGCTGAAATGACGAAGCCATCCTGCAGTTGCTGCTACACCAGATCCTAAATGGAGCAAGATTGTCTATTTTTGAGCATGTCCAGCGTTGAGCCTTCTGTCCATTCTCTGAATTCCCCCCTAGGGGAAGGGGGCCTCTAAGCCCAGCTGTAACCTAGGTGCTTCTGCTGGAACTCCTGAGCAGCCCAAACAAGCAGTGTGCTCAGCAAGTCCAGCATATCCCTGTGGGACTGAGGACTTGCCCAACACGAAGGTGATGTCCTGCACCCATCTCTGATGGTTCAGCAGTCCTAGCGCTTGTTTGGAACAGCTCAGTGAAACCTGAGCACTGTGGTGGGCATGGCAAACTACTGCTCCCAGCTACCTCGGTAATCTGAATGCCAAACTCTGAGAAGCTCCTCTGGGCACTACCTAGGTGATCGGGGTGTTTCTGGTTCGTACCTCTCAGGCGCATGATGTGGCTTTTCCTAGGCACAAGTTGGAAAAGGAGTTAACTTTGCTGGGCAGCAGTTCTGTGCGTACGCTGGGCGGCTGTCTTCTCTGCCTCATCAGTTCGAGTCCTACCAAGAAAAACAACTAACTGCAAGGAAGAATAGTTTATGTCACTGTTCTTAAAGGGGGCAGGGATGGTTCCCACCACATTAGGGTAAACAATCTGAAATAACAGTGAATGCTTTAAGCACTGCAGAGATAATACCAGCTCTTCTACTGGAAAGGTGAGCAGTCAGTGCAGTTCTCTTTACAACTACTTGGGAAGTGCCTGGAGAAGGTAAAACCTTAAGAAAAAACAGTTAAGAGGCATTTTCCTCACTGTGACCACCTAGCCAAGCAGCAAAAAAAAAAGCAAGGGAATAGGTGCTTTCAGTAGATGAAAACCACATCGGGCTAATTAAACACAAGTACTTTGATCTCTCAGTGAACAAAATTGCTTCAAGAAGATTCATATGGGGATTAAGCAAGCTCCTAACTTTGGCCCATAAACTTACAAGTATCAAGAATTTTAATTTTATTTGTTTATTTTGAACTGCAGCTCTGAAAGTACAGAGACAGCGGTGAAATACAGCAGGGGGACGGGGAACTTTGATCTAGGAGACCACCTAGAGAGCAAAACCAACAGATTCGAGGCCTGACTTTAAATGACTTCCCTGCTTTTATGAAGTGGCTCTTCTCTCCTGCAGTTTATTAAGAAGAGGGGGGGAGACTTTCTACAGTGCTCTGAAAGCTACAGCTGAAACATTTCACCCTACCAAGCCTGCACTGTCATTAAGCAAACACAAAGTATCAGCATATTTTATGTCATGTCACTGCTCCATGGAATAGCATTTTCTGGACTCAACGGGTCCAAATTAGCCTTTTGCTCTAATGTAAAAGCGTATTCTGTTTCGTGGATTATCATAGCTATAGATGCAGGCTACAGACTACATCTGTGCAGTTCACACCTAGAAGGCACAGCTCTGGTAAGGCATTACAGCTGTGTTATCTTCAGCAGCCACATGATTAGATATCGAATATTTTCTTCACAGCAGCAATACACTTCTCATCTTCTGGTGGACTCCTCTGGCTGCCAGGCTGCAAGAATTTTTTGATTGTTGGAATGTTGCTTATTCTTCCTTTAAAAGCCTGCAAGAAGCAGCAGTAAAGCCAATGAGAGTAAGGAAATTGTAATCCCATCCTTTATAGCTTAAAAATCAGGTGACTTGGATTTTTACTTCTCAGACACACTAAACAGAGAAAGGCAGTAGCTCTTTATAGCCAGCTCCGCACTCAGCATTTTCCATTTAAAAAAAAAACAAATGCAAACCCACACCTACAACATATTAGTCTTTTTGGAAAATCCAGGTGTGAATATTCTCACCTGCAATGCTGGCACTATAAAGTTTACCAGATGGGGAGGGGAGAAATTCATATTCATGAGTTAAGACTCATCTGGTAAAAGTGGAAGAAAAAAAGAAAGAAAAAAAGAAAATGCAAAAACCACAGTTTGAATCTAAATCCCATAGATATATTTGGGCAAAAAAAGAGGCAAGGACAGGAATATCTCAGTGCAAAGCACCGTGGAAGACAAGACGTAAGAAACTTCACAGCTCTTGTACATGAGTTCTTCAAAATAACGATTTTGCTAGTAAAAACAGAAGGGCAGGAACTGCAGACACAGCAGGCCACAGCCTTCCCCCCCCCCCCGATGCTCCTTGCTGTGTTTGAAGACATGAAGGCAGCAGTTACAGGACCAAACCTGTAGAGTCAGTAAGCGAATTCCTGCCAGCTGAGAACAGCTGGGAACAGCAGAGCTGGATAAAAGGTGAGCGCCAGCAGCGACGGGGGCAAGGCAGTGCGTGCGTGGTCAGGCTGTTGTAGTCAACAGAAGTAGACCAGAGAACTGTCCTATGGTTCAAAAGACTTCAACATCAATCAGGTTTTAACTCTGGGCAGTGACATTTGTACGCTACGTTCCATACTGAGATCAGATGATAACCAACCTGCAGCAGAGGGAATGCAGACAGGATATCGGGCTTACATTCTTCTACCATTAAAATGGCTTCCAGCAGCTGGATGTCTGCCCAGCTTAATTTGTTGCCGACAAGATAATCATGCCCATGGTCTTTTAAGGCCTACAAAACAGGAGCGAAAAAAAAGTCATATAGGATGTAACAATTTTATCTAGATATTTAATTACAGACGGATTGCTCCAAAAATACACAGCGGAGCTAATCCATGCAAGAATCTAGAACCTCAGAAAGTTACAGGTATTCTCACAACAAAAAATTAGATCAGAACTCATGTTTCAGTGTGTGTGGACCTATCGCTCGCTCTAACCTACTGCACCAGGTAGCTGTAGCAAGCCCAGTTCCAAAAGAAAGACAAATTGTAGAAAAGAAACAGGGCAAAAGTAACTGTAAGAGGTAGTCAGGACCGTTTACCTATAGTGTACTCTGATTAAAAAAAGAAAAAGTGAATTCCCAGAAGTTTCAGCAAAAATTTGAGACTGCTGATCATAGTTTGAAACAGGTCAGGAATGAAGGAACACAGCCTTTCCACCCTTCATCCTGTATGGAAGGCTTCTTTCACGGCAAACTGCTGATGCAAGAACCATAGCCCATCAACAGTGCGAACAGCTGTAACAGACAAGCTGTGGTCAATGTTGCAGCACAGCTTCGGAGCAGCCACCAGCTCTCCAGCCTACCTGCTTCCCGAAGACTATCACCCTTGTAGCAGAAGCAGGAGAAGCAAACCTGTCAGTGCCTAATGCACTCCAGTGCTACACTTTAACAACTAACAAATGCGCATTAGGACCAGGACATCAGCCTCTGACTTTGGAAGTGGATTCCTTCTCCAGTCCCATTCCCCAATTTTACTATAAAACAGGCAGTAACCTGTGACAGGGACAAGGCTGATGTTACCAAAAAAATCAGTTGAAACATAAGAAGGGTTGCTGTTCTGTGTTCTGGGACACTACTCACATACATATATACATATATTTGTATAAGTAACTTGCTTGGCATTAGTGGGTAACTTCCCTGAAGCCTTAGGCTGCCCGCTGCAAATCTGCCACCTGGATACAGGGAACTGTCACTGACCCTTGGCAAGCTCAGTGCTGGAGGGCCCCAAGGACTCAACTGCAGCTAGAAACTCTGACAGCAGCACGGCCTCTTCAAAGAGAAGGCAAGAATCTCCAGCCTGCCCCGAGACAATGAATGGGCCCAATGAGGGACAAAAGGTCCCAGATCCAAACAGCACCACTGGATCAGATGCCACTTGGCCACCACGTGGAGAACTTGTGCAGGGTGGGAACTTGGACTGTAAGGCCATGATGGCCCAGGGATTTCTTTGTTCGGGGTCCCTTTCCAGAGGCACCCAGCCCAAGCTGTTTTGCACTGCTGTACCACTCAATAATTCATCTGGTGTACGTCGTGTTGGAGGCTCTGCTTTGGGAAACCGAGGGTTGAGCCTGAGGGATAAGGAAGCACCCAGGAGCAGGAACATGGCAGGAGGGGAAGTTGAAAAAGGGCACCCATCAGCACCCCCAAGCTGCCTGCTGCGAAGGGACTGAGGTGGACTGAGAACTGGCTGAATGGCAGAACTCAGAGGGTTGTCATCAGCGGCGCTGAGTCTAGTTGGAGGCCGGTGACTAGTGGTGTCCCCCAGGGGTCAGTACTGGGCCCAGTTTTGTTTAACTTCTTCATCAATGACCTGAAGAGTTAGAATGCACCCTCAGCAAGTTTGCTGATGACACAAAACTGTGAGGAGTGGTGAATACACCAGAAGGCTGTGCTGCCATTCAGCGTGACCTGGACAGGCTGGAGAGCTGAGCGCAGAGGAACCTGATGAAGTTCAACAAGGGCAAGTGCAGGGTCCTGCACCTGGGGAGGAACAACCCCATGCACCAGCACAGCCTTAGGGCAGACCTGCTGGAGAGCAGCTCTGTGGAGAGGGACCTGGGAGTGCTGGTGGACGACAGGTTAACCATGAGCCAGCAGTGTGCCCTGGCTGCCAAGAAGGCCAACGGGATCCTGGGATGCATCAAGAGGAGTGTGGCCTAGTGAGGCCCCATCTGGAGTACTCTGTCCAGTTCTGGGCTCCACATTTCAAGAAAGATGAGGAGCTACTGGAGAGAGTCCAGCGGAGGGCTACGAGGATGATGAGGGGACTGGAGCATCTCTCCTACGAGGAGAGGCTGAGGGAGCTGGGCTTATTCAGCCTTAAGAAGAGAAGGCTGAGAGGGGACCTAATATATGCTTATAAATATCTGAAGGGTGGGTGTCAGGAGGATGGGGCCAAGCTCTTTTCAGTGGTGCCCAGTGACAGGACAAGGGGCAATGGGCACAAACTGAAGCACAGGAAGTTCCGTCTGAACATGAGGAAGAACTTCTTCACTCTGAAGGTGATGGAGCACTGGAACAGGCTGCCCAGGGAGGCTGTGGAATCTCCTTCTCTGGAGATATTCAAGACCGGCCTGGACAAGGTCCTGTGCAGCCTGCTGTAGGTGACCCTGCTTCGGCAGGTGGATTGGACCGGATGACCCACAGAGGTCCCTTCCAATCTCTAACATTCTGTGATTCTGTGATTCTGTGACTCCAGTCCTCGCGGTTGACGTCTCAGGTGGCGTGCGCGCAACTCCTAGAATGGGGTGTGAACGCTCCGGCAGCGGCTTCTCCCTTAACAGCCGATACCTTCACGTAGTTATTCCCTGTACTGCTCCAACGAGGTCCACCACAGCCGTACGGAAACTCCCAAACAGAGCATCGGAACCAGACTGCCTGCAGTGCTTTACATTACCTTGTGCCTCTATCTGCCTGCCGAGTGTTTAAAGCGAACACTCACAGCCAGGGATATTTTCTGTCAGGATTGCGTAGCACGTGGACTGCAAACCCTGCAAGGCTGAATCAATGGATGACTTAAACAGCTGGTAGAGAAGGAAAATTATTCATCATTCTAACAAAAATTAACTAGGCTAAAAATCATGGAAAAGCTTAGCTGTGTCTTTGCCATAAGTGAACAAGGATTATTTTAAAGACTTTCCTCCAGTGAGCATACACACTAAAACATATTATAGCAGTAGTTTATGCCACCTAGGCACAGGTTCACAGAATACTGGTGTCTAAATTTGCTTTTTTATTTTTTAATAACTTAAATATTGACGTTATCAGACTTCAAATCTTTGATAGATGGATGTGTGCAATCAATCTCTCTCAGCACAGCCTTCCACTGGTATGGCAGTGAATCTGTATGAACTCTGGTTACAGGAGCGCTGGTTTATGTCATTTATGGGCATTCTCTTTTTCACAGGGCAGCCTCTCTGGGTTTCACTTTTGCGATTTAAGGTTCTGGTAAAGAGGCACATGAAATTGTATCAAGTCCTGTATTTTCTGCATGGACTTCAGCTGCCTGTGAACTAAGGATTCAAGCTAGAAGCCTGGCTCAGCTCTGAAACAACACAGCTTTGTACCCCTGGCACAGACCTCGCGGAGACGGCTACGCTCTGGAAAAGCGCTGTCAGAAAGTCTGTACAGTACGGTCATACAAGGTACAAAAGGTAAAGTTACAAACAGAAGTAGGATAGTGAGATGACGATCACAGCTGGCTCAATTCAAACAGGAAAATATTAACAGCAAAAAAAATGAAAATGTCCTAAAGGGAAAACCAAACCAACATAACAGGAAAACCAGCAAGTTGGTAGAAAATGGCAACTCAGTAACATTCAGGCTATGTTCCAGGGAGAAGCAGAGAACAACCCGTCCCCTGCTGAACAACTCTTGCCTAGCCAAGCAAGACTCTTGAAGCGCTCTCTGGGGGTGGCAAGCATCCCAGTGCTTTCCTTCATCGCTCATTAAAGGCTAACTCTTCAGTGCATACTAGCCAGTAAATAATTGCTTTATTTTTTCAAGCTAGATACATTCTGTTTGCAGAGCCTCTTTGTGCACACCTAAGGACGCCCAAATAGCGATTCCGAAAAAGACAGTAATACTCTGCTAAGTATAAATATATTTAAGCAGCGAGTTTGAGAAAGATCACAGAATTAGGTCCTTAATTATAAAGCACAATTATATTTAAATTTGAACAGCAAGAGTATATTACGTTTTCAGGCAATAATACTGAAAGCTGGCACAGGTATTTCAATGGTGCACTTCTGCAAAATGCTAGGAGCTATCAGCCACTAAGCTAGGTGTAAAAAGTAGGATTTGCTCTTTGAGGAGTCTTAAAGAAGACAGCAAAGATATACAGTACTGGAACCAGCCAAATATTATTTTGTGGCCCTCTTTTCACACTGCTGAATACTGCCTCCGCCATGCAGCTCCAGAGTTCTACTGTCCCTTGCCCTCTGGAGAGTAGGTGTGCGGGCCCTGGGGAGTAGGGTGGAGGGGAACCTGCGCCCCACTTTACTGTCTTTGTGGACGACTGGTGATTTATCACTTACCTTTTCATAAACAGGAAAGTACCTGGTTGCAGCTCGTTCAATGATTAAGGCAAGATTTTTTTCTTTTGTGTCAGCTGGTTGAAAAGGGAGATGCATGATCACTCCCATCAGGTCTGTTGTTCCTTCCACGTACATATCAATCCTGAAACAAGTATTTTTATTTCACTTTTACAATTTAAACATTCTGTTTTGGTTATTTTCCTGAAATACAATGCTGAAGGCAGCACTGAGTAAAATGCTCATTAGTGAAAGTAACATAAGACACAAGTCTGTTTCCTTGTTCTTCCACTTTGATTCCAGGTCACTGTTTTCAAAGCAGAGATCTTTATAAACAGGCTCACAGTGTCTGCAACAAGGTATGTAAACAAGAGTCTGCAGCTAATGTATTTAAAATTGAGTTCACACGGTTTTCCACTGATAATCTATTCATCTATGCTGGGGAACAAAAGACCACAGACACAAACCACCCTAGAATAGTTTTGAGGTCTAATCATGAAAGGATCCTGGCAACAAATGGCTGCCAATTGCCAGTCCATAATAATCCCCACAACCTCTGGAGTTGCCCCTTCATTATCACAGGACAAAACCTTTACAGTAAGTGGTAGTCAGTTAGGTTAAGGACTTCATTCAAATTTTGCCTGACCTTTTTTTTTTTTAAGGAAAAAGTAAATAAGGATTCTTGCTTTTGCATTAGCCCTTTAGTTACGACAATGGAAAGTATCCACAGCTTACCTAGTAAGGTATTATTAGCAAAGTACTGGTTTAGCTTTCAGTAGCACTAAGGTACCGAACATGTCTTTTTTTAAATCAGCTGTGAAAGACTCTTTACGTTTTGAAGAAAGGAAAATAGAACACTTCAAGACACTTCATTTTTGCAGGCAGCTGTAGTTTTTACTACTGTTTTCCCATCTAAAGAGGAAAAAAAAAAAGGCATACTTAGCCTTTATCATTGTATTAAGGTCCTGCTGTTGCCCAGGAACTTCATGCAATTCTGGTCTCCGGGAAATTAAAAGAGCCTGAAGGTGGCCATAACATTCTCACTATGTTGACAATCAACAATCATTTATCAATTACAAAGTCCATTTGCCCAGTCCCTGGATCCAAGGAGACAAAGCACTAGCAGATGTACATGCACCTTTACATGCAGATATTTCACAGTAATATTCTTCTCACGGATATTAAATATCATGGAATAGTATAGTAGGGATGGTATGCACTGTTACCGTACCAGGCTCTCTCCTTCAGGTCTTTTCCATACAGGTTGTACTTTCCTGCAATGTAGCTGAGGATGGCTCTGGTCTGCACCATCTTCATCCCATCGATCTCCACCATGGGCACTTGCTGGAACAGCAGGACTCCATCTAGGGAACAACAACAAGCAAACTACTCAGACTGCTGCAGTACTACACTGAATCTGAGAGAGAGACACCTGGTAACACATCACGACATCTCCAGTTCTGAGGGATGAAAGCATTTGCAAGCACGCAGGTCTCTCGAATCTTCTCTTTGCAGGCCACATTGCACTGGAGGTCCTACAAAAATCTCACCTTTGTTATATTGGTGTGAATTTATGTTCAGAGCACACTTTACAGACTCACCATTGCGTAACTTTTCTAGGTCTTCCTTCGTTTCTATGAATTCTTCCTCAAACTGAAAAGCAAAGATAGAAACCACCGCTGTGCCACCTGAAAGGCAATGGGGAAGTAGAGTCTGGAAGTTAGACTCCACCTCTCCACACTATTCCCATACTTCTCACGATTGTGTTGATCCCCTACTCCTACTCTTCCATCCCTGCTCCAGCACATAACCCATCCCTACAGTGTCCCCAACCCCACACTAATGTACAATGCTTTACACTTCCGAAACAGCTTCCTTCATTACAAAGACCAGTCTATGTGCCTGCACAATTACCAGACACCAAATCATTCACTTAAAAGCACTTGATGCCACATGAGATATTCAGAGATTTTTAATGTTAAATGTTAAAAAGCATTTATCCCCCTCTTTCCCCCTGCTGGCAATTTTTTTTAAATGAGGAGATTTGAATGAGGCCAAGATCTTTTTTTTCCTCAGCACTCGTGCTCTCCAGCTTCTCTGTCAGCAACATTCACAAGTAAGCACCATTAAAACAGGCTTTTATTTCCAATGCTATTCAAAAACTATTCAAATAGTTTCTCAGAAAACAGTTTCAAAGTACTGTATTCAAGCAAAAATTGCATGTAGAAATTAAGATGCCCTAGGGCAGTTTTCATCTGATGTGAATCGAGATATCTCCCCCTCCGCCTTCCGGGTAGCTTTGCTGATTTATCCTACTCAGATCCTGACCCAAAGAACAAAAAGCACTTCGTTTGGAGATAACGTTCAAGTTTTTCATGTGGTACATGTGGTCTTCCAGTGGAGAACAATCATGAGACACAGAGAAGTCACGAGCATTCAGAAAAAGCCAACGATACTAAGTTTTGGTCTGTAGCAACAATTTAAGACCTCATCATCCTGAAGTATGTTTCAAAAACGGCACTTAACAATTCTCTTTGTATGTCAAAGTCCTTTTACTGGGCAACTGTTGCTCAAGGAACACGTTAAATAAATAAAACATAACAGAGTGCCTCGCTGAATCTAAGTGTTCTGCATCACAAGGTGAGATGTTGTGCATGTCTCTAAGCTCAGGTGTAATTGGCAAACCTTTCCAAAGACTACTTATTTTAATCACAGGTTAATCTCATCATTTTATTAAAAAAAAAAAAAAAAGATACAGACCTCAACCCCAGCTGCTGCTAACAGCCAGCGGATTGATTCCATCCTTCCCCTTCCCTTGCTATAGTGCAGCTTGGGTTTCCCGGCCATGATTTCAGAGTTCTTGTTTCCTGATAAATTCAAGAAGATGATCTCACAGAAAGCATGTTTTAAATTGGCATTTAAAATGTTCCACTCCAAACTACGAACTACAGTTGGATGAACGTGAAGCAGAAGGGCAATCAAGACCTAGATACCTGGGCTTGATGCAACCACATTTCCTCTGGAGCAGAGAAAATAAAGAAGTGGTACGCGCTACCAGAAGAATATGCAGCAATTCAAGAAAGAATCACGAGAGAATGTAGTAAGCATCTACTAAATCATATACGTATCACTAAAACTATTAGAGCTCATGAGTTTTACAACCAAAACAGAATTGCAGGGTATTTCTGAATAAATACATTTTTAACCTAGTAGCAATGAAATCTCTTCAGCGGGTGCTGGATTTTGTGACAGCATCCGTGCCATACCAGGCTTGAAAATGTACTACGCCAAATCAGTTGCTCCTCAAGACCAACGCAGAGACACCAGCATTGTCTTCACCTCTCTTACTACGACATTTCAGAGCCCCATGCTGCTGTGCCTTTACAAATACGAGCTTATAACGGCAATACATATTCCAGCATATATTTCCCCAGGCCTGCTGACTTCTATTAGCCAAATCACAATATATCCATTATGGAGAATGCGAACCGACTTCAAGACCCATTCCCATTTTATGAACGACAGTTAAACTGTAACAGGGATTTATAGCCTCTTGGCTCTGAAAAATTAACTTTAAAATCAAAACCAAGCAAACGAGACCATGACCTCTGTTGAGCAGATAAGGCCTGGTCAGTGCCCCCAGCAGCAGGGGGTTGAAGTCAGCCCACCGAGTGATGGCACTGGGATGAAACACTTCACCCTTTCAGATTTCACTGGCAAGTGCAGTCACACGCCATAGTACGAACTTGGCAGCTGATGTGAGCTTGCCTGGGGCTGGAAACAGAGCTAACGCTGTACTCTTATCACTAATGGGTCCCAGAAGAATGAAGCAGTTTTAATAAGCAAAGCCACAGACCTAAAAGAGCGCTTCAACGTTAAGCCAAGGTTTTCTGTGTTTACAGGCAGGCTTATTTATTTTTGCATAGACTTCACAGTACGTAATTCAGCCTGTCGTGGTTTAACCTGGCAGCTGGCAACAAAGCACCAGACAGCCGCTCGCTCACTCCCCTCTTTCCCCCCACAGTGGGGTGGGAAGGAGAAATGGACAAAAGCTAAAACTTGTGGGCTGAGATGAAGACAGCTTAATAAGACAACAAAGGAAGGAATAATAGTAAGAAGAAAGACTATGCAAAACAAGCGACACACAGCACAGTTTCTCTCACCGCCCAACAACCGGTTGCGCAGACAGTCCCCAAGCAGCGACTGCAGAACTCGCAGATGTCACGGAGCTCGCAGAACTCACAGAAAAGTCAAACTCCTAGAAAAAGATCCCGCCCCCCAGCCAGCCCCTGTTTATATGCTGAGCATGACATCTGTGGTACGGAGTATTTCCACTGGCCAGCCTGGGCTGGCTGCCTGGCTGTGCTCCCTCCCAGCTCCTGCACACCTGCTCTTTAGCCAAACATGGGAAACTGAAAAAAGGTCCTTGATTTCTTAGCCACAGCTAAAGCCATCAGTGTATTACCAACATTCTTCTCATACTAAATCCAAAACACACCAGCCAAAACCAGGATAGAGCCACAAAGTGGAAACACTGGTCATGATCCCAAAGGCATCAGTGCAGGGGCACAAACAAATAGTCCAATAGTGAGAGGAGAGACCACACCCCTGGCCTTCTCCACTGAAGCCCTTTGTCTTGGGTGGTATCTTCAAGAGACCCTCTAGCAAAGAGCCATTGCTCTACTGGGGGCTGGACTCGCATGAGAAATGTGGTGCCCCAGTCCAAAATACAGGTCTTCAAAACTACTGCTCAGCTTCCACCTACCGCTGGCAACGCCTGTGTCCCCAGACACCTCGATCTCTTGCAACAAAGTTCTCCTGACACATAAATACGTACCTGATAATAAAGACCTTACTATGTCTTGACGGTTTAGAGTTGGCCTCTAGTGCAGAGCTGCTGGATGCCGAGCTAGATTCCTAATACCTGAACAGCAACAGGGCGCATAAACAAGGCATTTGGAGAAATGACTTATCACAGCGACCTTACCAGGCCCTACACACACAAGACCATGACCTAGACCCCATTTCTAGCTCCCATAAGTTTTTGAGTTTCACTGCACCAAGAGCTCTCAACCTTCCACACTTCAAGAATACTTCAGTCCCTGGCACTCAGGAAGAAGACGATGGTCTCGACTCCACTCCATCAGAGAGGAGAACTGCACTTGGGCTCTCACAGACTGGACAAGCCCTCTAACCTCCAACATGTGGGATCAAGGCTGGGAAATGCACTACGAGGAGAGGCTAGTGTAACCAGAAAGAGGAAGCGTCCCTGACCTCTCCCCACAGCAGAGGCAGAGCTGATAAAAAATGAGCTCTGCCCGAGCCCTGCATGCCAGCGTCAGCTCCGTGCTCCACTCCAAACAGCTGGGAAAGTTGAAGAGCAGAGCAACCGTTGGTGGAAAAAAGGCCAGGTATCTACACAACCTCTACTTGTTCATCACAGTTCCTTGTGGGGGCTGGCCAAGGGCTGAGGCTTTTTGTGCGGGTAACAAAAAGCTTCATTTTTTCTGGCACCGCACCACTCAAGGACTGACTGTGGGATTTAGGCTGAACACTCACACAGGGCTGCAAAGTACTTTGATGACTGCTACTGGTCTGCAATGAATAGCCCTTGGTAGAGTCATGACAGAGTAGCAAAGTCGCTAAATTTCCTCTCTGAATAGCAATAACGGCCTGGAAAAGAAATCACACATTTTCTTGATGTTCTAACGCATTGGACCTTCCTTGGACCTCAGCCAGGCGGCTGTCAGAGTAACAGCTACCGCCGTGATCACTGTATGAAAGAAACCACGCTATTCCGTCCAAAACCAATTCCGGCACCGGCCTTCCAGTGCGAAACACGTGAAGCGAACCGAGCAGCCGCCTCACGGCCCGCCGCAGCATCCGGAGCTGCCTCCCTGCGTGGGTGCGGGCCCCAAAGCCGCTCCCCGCCAGCGCTCCGTGCCGGGAGCACGGCTCCCGCGGGGCTGCTCACGCAGCGGGACCTCCCAGCACGGCCCTGCACCGCACCCAGCCCGGCTGGGGCTCCGGACCCTCCCCGCACCGCAACGGCTCACCAGCGCGGAGCTTCCACCGGGGCGCCGGCCAAGCCTGGATTCCGCCGGCGTCCCCCTCGCCGCCCCAGCTGCCAGCAGAGCCCGTAGAGCCCAAAGGCGAAGCACCCCGCCTCGTCACTCGCGGCAGCGATTCCTCCGCCGCTCCGCCGGCGACCCCGCCCGAAGCCAGGCGCCAACTCCCCGCCGCCGGGCAGCCCGCGGGGGGTAACCCCGGGCCGAGGCCCGCCGAGCAGCCAGCGGGACACGCTCCCGCCGCACAGACCGGGCTGCACGCACCGCCCGGCCCGGCCTCCGCACCGAGCCCGGGCCCCGCCGCCGGGCCCCGCGCCCCGCCGCTACACACCGGGACCGCCGACCCCCGCAGCGGCCCCCAGCCCGCCGCGCCCGTACCCTCCGCGCAGGCCGCGCCGCAGATCGCTGCCCCGGCCCAGGCCGCGCCTCCACCGCCCGGCCCGCCCCCCGGCCCGCCGAGCGGCGGCCGCTCCTCCCCTCCGTGGGCCCGGCTGGGCCGCCCGGCCCCGGCCCGCCCCGGCTCTCGCTCAGGCCTGGCGGCGGCAGCGTCATTACCGGGGCCGTTAGAAATCTGTTCGAATGGCTGCTGAGGAAACGGGTGCTGCCCGGTGCTCCAGTGAGGCGGGAGGGGAGCAGCTCCTGCAACCGCTCCGATACCAGCTCCGCTGCAGGAAAACAGTGGGGTTTTGCCCTTTCTTGAGGCTGCAAACTGGTTGCAGCCGCACGGCATTTCGTATAAAGAATCTGCTGGTGTTGGCGAGAGTTTTATCACCCCGAGTGCCCAGCTGAAGACTGCCGGCACCGGAGCATCAGCTGGTTTTAGGGCACTGGCTGTTGCATTTGCGTACTTGGTTGATCTGGTGTTTCAATAACCTAAATATTTATGTGTTCAGCTGTCTGGCTAGCCTCTGCGTCGCAGAGCTTGATTTAAGAGATTACAATGTACAACTTCCATAAAACTTGTATTTTACTGGGTTTAATATGAAGTGATGTAAGTCGACACAAAGTCCTACACACCAAGGTCTGGCGAGCACCTGGCTCCAGCCTGACCCCTCCTTCCTCAAGCAAGAAGTTTTCAGTGTTACAGCTGGCCACAATCCTCGGTCTCTCAGCTGAGTCTGCACAGGGCTTTTAGCTGCTGCAGCAGACCTTCTGCTAATGGAAATCTTGGTGACGCTACAGTACACGAGTTCAGATGACAGGGGACAAAACAGGGCTGCAGCAGGGCCTCTGATCCCAGCGTGCTCTGAGCCGAGGAAAGTGAAGTTCAGAGGAAAGCTGAATCCAAACCTGTCATCCCCATCAAACCAGAATCTGCAGGCTTTGCCCAGAGCAGATACATCACCCACGGTTTGGGCTAAGCTCTCCTCATTTTCCAGCAACTCTTGGGAATGCCAGAAAGACAGAACGAGAGAGCCCTTAGGTATGTAAGCAGCAGCAAGAAGGCATTGAACAAACAGGTTTGGGGTGTCAGTAGTAAGACTTTATTGCAGGTATTCTCTTAGGTAATTTAAGACATCCGATGTCGTCCCGTGCACCCCCTAATTCAGTAAACTATTTCATTTGCTGGTACGCTCACGTAGATTTGCTCTGGAAATGTTTGCAGTAGGCTAAAACCAGTCCTGTAGCTAAGGAAAGAGAGTTCAAAAACCTTTTCACTGTTTTCATTAGTTTCACTTTGCCACTATCAGGAAACACAAAGACAATGGAACAGAGTTTCTGTGGGTTTGGGTTGCTGCTCAGTGGAAAATTTTAATCACTTTTGGTACATCTTTTTCTTGTGTTGGTGGTTTCCTCTGGCTGCCAGGCTGCAGGAATTTTTTTATGGTGGGGATATTGCTTATTCTTGCTTTAAAACTCTACAAAACAAAACCAAAACAGCACTGTGCTTAATAACCACGGTAGTTTTCAGCCGTTTAGATGCTATCCATGCTCGAAAAGTAACATTACGGGTTGATTCTGCAGAAGAATCGATATGCTTCATCCTATTAAGCTTTTTTGGCTATGGTGATAGAAGGTGGCAATGGCCATCAATATTTGAGGTGGGCTATAAATACTTAGGATATTTGATTTTGGTTTTCACTTTTTTCCTCACCCTCCCACTCCCCCGTACTCCTCAGCCAGTTTAAATTGGTGGTCCTGCTTTGATTCATTGACCATTAAAACTGTCCATTCAATTACCTGCAAGAGAGGAAATTTGGCAAGTATATCAGGCTTGCATTCTTCTGCCATTAAAAGGGTTTCAAGTAGTAGCACATCCCCCTTGCTAAGCTGTTTGCCAACAAGGAAGTCTTGTCCATGGTCTCTCAAAACCTGAAAACAGAGAACAAGAAGCAGATGTGATTTTTTTTTTTCTCTTGTGGCTTAATATGATACCTTAAAAGAAAGGTCATACACTGCACGGAGTTGTCTGCGAAAACAAGGAAATGCAGTAAGAACATCTGCAGTACAAACAAATGATCAAACCACGCTGCCATCCTAGGCAGAATTTATCAGTCCTTTCTCTTCTGCATTTTTTCCTGACAGCTCTGTTGTAGCCCTCTTGCCTTCGCTTTTGCAGCTCGTGTAATCAGTGCTGCTGCATTGAAGGCTGAGCTTCATGGAATACAGTCATCACTGCAAACGCCTATACAAAATTTGCAAGAGGGGGTTCTGTACTTTAGGAGGAAAATTCACATAAAAGCTGATGTTACAGTGGCTTTTGCCTGAAACAACATGCAAACTGGAACATGGACATTTGGAGATCTCCGTATGTCCTGGGCTTTTGCAGCTCTGCGTCTCTCCCAGAGTGGTAGCACCTTCTGTCCCCCCTGTAGTGCTCTATCTCCATTCTCATCCCAGCCTCACCAAAATCATAGTTTTTATACTTAAGTGATAATTTTTCTTCTTTGTTTTCCTCAATAAAAATTGTTTGTGTAGATCCAGGATGGAGTTTCAGGAAAACACTATTAATTAAGCCACCACATCTATGTCACGTACCTTCTCATAGACTGGGAAGTATCTGTTTGTGGCCTTGTCCACAATAGTAGCTAAATGTTGCTCCTTTTTATCCGCTGGTTGGAAATTATGGGTCATGAGTAACTCATACAGATCCAATAGCCCTTCCACATACATATCAATTCTGAAAAGAATAGATCCAGTTGGTCAAGTCAAACACAGTAGGTCGGAATAGCACGATAGCTACTGGCATAAAACTCTCCGCATTCGTGGATTGGAGCAGTTCCACCCGGAGTGCAGTAGCTTCTGGGGGTGCAGAGGGAGAGTGGGTGAAAGATGAGTGCAAAGTGCCAAACCAAAAACTGAAAGACGGTACCCCTTCCGTTTTTCACTAGAAATTATACGTCTCTGTATTAAGTTTTTCTGAACCCGAGTACAAAATTGGTATGTGTGTCACCCAAACTTGTGTGAAAATTCCAGTCAGACACGGCAAGTTAAACAGCGGGTCTATGCGATTCCTATCAAATATCTTGACATGTATTTACATGTGCTAATGAACTTGAAGCTTGTAAAAGTACTTCAGGTCAAACCATGTGCCCTAAGAGATCTGTCCTTTAATAACCAGTTCCTGGTTATAGAAGAAGTTTTTTGTTTCCATCGAGGACATTTCCCTGAATTTGATGTGGTGAAAATGCCTGCTGCTGACAACTGCAGGGGACAATTAAAAGCAGCATCAGTCAGACAAACAGCCCTCTGCGCTCCTGACTGCTTTCTTCTGATAGCTCTGTTGACCTTTGATCTTCATGAACTCGCTTGCACCATCCTGCCTCACTAATCTAGCTGGTTATTACTGTGTGGACATCACCTGTGGTCACAGTCAACACGTGCTGCGTGAAAAGCTGCTGTGTCACCCTGAACCTAACTGTGAGCTAGGATATTCTGGTGTTACACAGAGAGGTAGCGTGAACTGCTGTCTAACAAACAAAGGTGGTACTGTTACAGTACAGGGCTCTCTCCTTCAGGTCTTTCCCGTAGAGGTTGTACTTCGTTGCTATGTAGTTGCTAATGGCTCTGGTCTGCACCATCTTCATCCCATCAATCTCCACCATTGGCACTTGCTGAAACAGCAGGGATCCACCTAGGGAAAAGGGGACAGGACAGGGAGACATTCAGTCTCTGAGTGAGAACCATTTGTGGGTGTAAAGTAACCACAAGTATTATTTTTTAATTAGAATCACAGAATTACCTAGGTTGGAAAAGACCTTAAGATCATCGAGTCCAAACATAAACCTAACACTGCCAAGTCCGCCACTAAACCATATCCCTAAGCACCACCTCTTCACATCTTTTAAATACCTCCAGGGATGGTGACTCCACCACTTCCCCGGGCAGCCTTTTCCAGTGCTTGATAATTCTTTTGGTGGCAGTCTTCTGCATTCTCATAACATGGTATGGAAAACACTTGCCATGAAACCAAGAGCCATTTCTTAGAGACATGTTAATAGCTCAGTATTATAGCAATCAGCTTCTTGAAGTTTTTTCAAACCTGAGGAAGTACCCAAATGCAGAACTTTCAGCAGTCATACACTGAAAAAGAAAAGTCCCTGCCTGCATGGCCCCAGCTCAGATGATTTTCATGGAGATTAATACAGATGAGAAGGACTGAAGGATCTGACCCATAATGAGCCAGTTTCTGTCATGCTTTGGTAAGTATTATGGAAATCTGGACTGCTTAAGGGCTTGACAACATACAATGTGAATATAAATGCATGTAATATTATCTTTGTGACTACTATATTGACTTCATACAATGACATACATCTGTACAGGTGTGAAGCAGGGAATAATAGGGGGGTTTCATGCGATTCCTGCAAGAGCCAAATATCACTTGGTGTGAGACTGTAGCCATGTAAATCCCTTACTAGTCTGCAGAAGCCTTACTCTAGCAAGCAAGAAGTCAAAACACCTGCAGGAACCGATCAGAGAAGTGAGTCAGAGTATTTGCTTTATGGAATCATATTTTGTGACTCAAATGGCTGATCAGCTATGTCCGTCTTTGTACCACTGTAAGGGAAGCACGCAGAGAAACTGCCTGCTATTAAGGGCACATTTTCATTTATGCTTGTGTCTCAAAATACTTTTTGAAAGCCAGCAGGTGGCAGGGGGATCAAGTCATTGATCCTAAAGGACAGCAGGACTACAAATGCCAACCCTAGCTCAGACTTCTTTGAAAAGCCAAGTGATCTGCAAGCGCACAGACATGTAATTTGGTTTGGAGGAAATGTGAATGTCATGTCCACAAAGATGGAAGCTGAAGATAGCAAGGTGAGTAGTTCCCTTGGGAAACAGGAACGCGTCAGAGGTAGGGGTTAAATGCTGAAATCTGGAACTCTGGTTTCATACAGATTATAAAGCAACAACTTTGTAGGGAACCTAAAATCCTAATTACTTTCAAGATGATCTGATGAGAAAAACCTGCATTGTCGTAGGACAGGAGGCAACGGGCACAAACTGAAACGCGGGGGAGTCGATCATCTGAACTCAAGGAAAGGCTTTTTTATGGTGAGAGTGACTAAACACTGGCGTGGGTTTCCCAGAGAGGCTGTGGAGTCTCCATTGTTGGAGATACTCAAAACCCAACTGGACACTATCTCGTGCGTAAATGGCTCTAGGTGGCCTTGCTTGAAGAGGGGGGTTAGAGCAGATGATCTCAAGAGGTCCCTTCCGTGATCCACTGAAGACTGAAACAGCTGTGTGGATGATACCATCTGACAAGCTGCAGTGTGCCTCTGTGATACCTCATGTACAATCCAGTCCAGATTTTCTTTTTAAGAGATGCAAGATTTCTTAGGTGTTCTAAGACAATCAATTCTACTTATTGTTACTATTATTATTATTATCTAATTATTAAAAAGTGAAGGAAACTTACCCTTCTGTAACTTTATCAGATCATCCTTTGTTTCCAGAAAACATTCTTCAAACTGCAGGAAATACAGAAGAAAAGTTGTGTTGTCACTGCATGTTTCAGCTTCTGCTTTGTGTGAGATGATTGTTAAAACAGAGAGAGCTGTGTTTTGGGGAATTTCATTTTGAAAAGAAAATAAATCGGATTTGGAAGCAATATCTTTAAGAACTTATTTTGCCTCTGCCACATCCTCTCCTCTTCTCTCTCACATGTGATCCATATTTTTGTGCAGATAAGATTTTGGCTGAAGCTTAGGTGACTGAAAGGCATGAAACCCCGTCTGCTGAGCAAACGAGGACCACGCCACTTCTGCTGTCAGTGCTGGCAACAGATGGTGCAGGCAGAGGAGGGGACAGGTGAATTCACGCAGCAGAACTGTGTCATATTCCCTTTGCCCCAGGCTGGCGAGAGGACAGATGAAGAGAAGAGTTCATGTGCCCCATACATCTTTCTGGCACGTTACCCATCACCACAACAGAAACTCACAGCTCTTAAAACACATAGATCCCCACGCTCCCTCTCCAGTTTAATGTCAGAAACTGTTAGAGGTAAAAACAATTACTCCGTGTTTTATACCAGACAATACATTCAGGGGTAAGCGACATTGTAATAGGCATAATAATTTTTTTGCTATTTTGGACATTGTCATTTAACTGAAATTCTTCAGATTTGAAAGTGCTCAACCCCTGTGATCAGAAGATAAGAAGCCAGGTCCTGCTGCTGTGGTTTTGAGCTGTTTCTTTCACTAGCTACAGGGGAGAGGCATTTCTGGTGCCACCGGTGGGCTTGGCACGTGATGCCTGGGAGTGAAATGGGAACTTGCCCCACTGCTTAGGGTAAGCTAGTGGTCATTGTTGGCTTCAGCAGCAGTGCACTAAGTGCAGAGCTTGACACTGCTGATCAGTCACATTTTTTATAAGGAACAGTAAAAATATACATTTGTCACATGCTCTTAGTATACGAAACAGAGGCAAACCTCAACCCCGGCGGCTGCTAGTAGCCACCGTATTGGTTCCATTCGGCCTCGCCCATTGAAGTAGTGCAGCTTGGGTTTCCCAGACATGTTTCTATGTGCCTGATGTCCTACTATCTGGAATAAAGAAGTAAGTTTTGCAAAATAAAGATTCAGAATGCTGGTTTTGAGTCTCTAACTGGTTCTCAAGCATTGTTCAAAGCTGTCTTGTTTGAAAGCAATAATTTATGGTCCAAGACTCTCATCAAATTAGTAGAGGAGGTAAAAGACTACACTGAGAGACTGCATTGTATCGTTTTGCCTTAAGATGTCTTTTATATGTGCAGTTTAGTTAAGCAGAACGCTGTACCAAGAGCAATTGGCCCATGTCAGAGAACAAGCAAATTAAAAACCCTTTTGCATCCCAAAGTGTTCTGCTCTGACTGAAAAGCAGGGTGTGCAAGATACACTGCCCTGTTTACTTTGGCATTATCTCAGGATAGTTTACTGTTTAATCAGATACACGATACAAACTCAGCAATTGCTGTACTTTCTCCAGCAGCCATTATGCTCCATTATAAAGTGACAGGAAGGATCTTTTCCCCCATTGTAAGCATTCAATATCTCATTTACAATGCTCCCTGCTCCTCTCACTTCTTTGGGCAAGCACTTGAAGTCGTGGAATTTATGTCTCTGGTAGCATTAGATTTGCCTTTACCGCAGATGGAGCCGAAGTGCAACAACTGCTCAGTTCAATTCCAACTCTTTGCTGGAATTTAAAGCAACAACAATTTCTAAACAGACTGCCACCCCCCCTGTTCAGAACCAGTACATGCACATCAGCAGCAAACATGTAGACAGTGCCTAGTTTGTACTAGCTTCACAGTTATTAACACCGTGTCAACAATAAAGATGAAGCATTGACAGCAGCAAAAGCAAATGGCTAAAAATCCCCATATTCCCCTTGTAAATAACATGTCATGTTCCCTGCAATAGGAAGAAGGGGATGAGAGGAAGCACTCCACACTTCTGAGATCTGAATTTCTTTTTCTTAAATCTGTACACCTAGAAAGCAGTTGATTAATAATTAAAGATTTGATGCACACAACCGTGTTAGTAAAGAAAATACATAGAAGTCCATAAAACCCATTCACTGACTTAGTTTCAAGTACAGTAATTCCCTGTGCATGTCCAAAATCCAAAAAGCTTACCTTGTATGCAGTATAACTCACTCTAAGCTCTCAGTAGCTTTGCCTTGAGATTATATAGCTCTGTAGCCCCTCCTACAATGACTGCAGACAGTTCTCTGCCAATGGAAAACTCCTAATAAAAACAATATTAGGTCTGTTTAGTTACTTCTCACCTACAGAAGATAAATTCCCGACTAATACTGACTATGCAAAAATGTAAGATTCACGAGAGTTCATGATCATTGGGAACATCTGTGTCAGCAGAAAATTGTATGCTTCCTATTTTCATTGTCTGGCAACCTGCTAGTTAAAAATAATCAGAACAGCTGAAAATCCCCAACAATTTTAAAAAATACTGTGATAGCAATCAAAATTTTATTTTATTTTAATATTTTATGTTTTTTTCACTTCCACCAGATTGCCACTCTACGTAAGTCACATCAACTAAATCAGCGTGAATCCATCACAAGCTTCCTTCCCTTCCTTAGTGATGGGAAAATTATTTCAGGACATTTTTTCTTCTGAATTTCGTTCTTGGATGTAGAAGGCTTTTTTCTGTTTCCATCAAAAATGTTTCCTTGAATTTGACCTGGTGAAAACGCACGCCAGAGACAACAGTAGGAGAAGGTGAAAGAAGAGCGGCATCAGAAGACAAACTGCCCTCTGCACTCTGCTTTCTTCTGATAACTCTGTTGACTTCAGAGAATCAATAGAGCATAAACTCCCGTGCACCATCCTGCCCGTCTAATCTAGCTGGTTAAACATTGTTGTACACATCATGTGCCAGCAAGGTAACGTGCTACATAAAAATCTGCTGAATCACCCTGAATGGAACTGGGAGGCGAGATATTTTTCTCGTATTACACAGGGAGGTTGTACAAATAGTAGTCTATCAAACAAAAGAGATGAGTTATTACAGCACAGGGGCCTCTCTCCTTCAGATCCTTCTTGTCCAATGTCTGTGGACATTGTGCTTTGCTGCTATGTAGCTGAAAACGTTCCTCATCCCATCAGTCTCCACCACTGGTGCCTGTTAGACCAATGTGTTCCATGCTTGACATTAAAATAAGCGGAATTATTTATTTAGAGCTAGAACCACAGGAGAACGAGGCATCAAAATGGTCACTGCTGCAGTGTCTTGTCTTTCAGGAGGTGCCTAATCCCCAGATGGAGCACTCCGTAAGCTCCATGGCCGGTGAGGAGAATCAGCCTTCACAGAAGGGGACTCCTCGCTGACAGCACATCCTATGGACTCTGCCTTCTAATTCAGGCTCTTTGCCTTTCTTATTTTCCTTTGTCCCCTTCCTACATTTGGGGAAGTTCTTCTCTCCAGACTCTGAAAGCCTGCAGCAGGGCTCAGTCACCTTTGCAGAGCGTGGCTCTGTGCTGTGCAGCACAGCACGATGGCCAGCCCTGCAGGGCTGTCAAAGGGGAGCCGCAGGCCTCTGGGCTAAATGCAGCAGAAGCCCACCCTTGGTATTGCTGTAGAAGCACAGGCTGCCCACATTTTGTTTTCTGTTAGCATCCAGTCTGAAATAATTTGTTCGTATTTTATAATGAAACAGAACTCTGCATAAGAATGTGTTATTTGCTTGCTTGAGAAGTGGCTTCTCTCCCCTCTAGCCTTCTGGGCATGCTGACATTTGCTGTTAGCACAGGGCTTTTTAAGAGTAAAAGGTCAAACTACACTGCTGGAAACAGTGTGTCGGCATTGTTGGACAGACACGACTTATGATCCAGAATCTAGGATAATGTGGGAGATTGAAGGTTTCCCTGCGTAGACATGTGCACCAAGGTGTGCCTGATGGTGTTGCACAAATCCAAACGCACTCATAGGTGGCTTGGCTGGATTAATGATTTGTAGGCCTGGCCGTGATAAACTCTAGGAGATAACACAGAAGGTCTAGTGACTGCTCCTACAAGGAGTTGACATCCACTGTGTCAGGGGACTGCAGGGTAGCGATACATGAGTTCGAGCATGAAACTTAATCACAGTGTAGACAACTTGAGAAAACTCATCTCCCCGAACTTTGTAGCCACCTGTGTATAGTCTAGCTGTCAAAGTCTCCTTGAAACAGGTGTAAATTCAAGCAGGCAGAGTCCCTCCCCATACACTTGAGCTACAGCTGATACCCAAACCAAAGCCAGCAGTATGTACTCAAAAGGTGGATGGATGCTGTCTCAGCTGAGGCAGTTAAAAGTTTAGATGAAGCCAGTCCTTTCAACCTTTCCTCATGGGTAGGGGAGAGGAGTTTTCAAGGGGTGATTTATCCTGATACTGACATTTCTTACCCTATGAGAGGTATCCACCAAGATTTCAGAGAAGTCCTCTTCAGCATAGTTACAAGCCTAAATAAAAGTGAAAAATGCAATACAGTCTGTCTCCCAATTTAGCAGGACTTCTGGAAATGTCACTTCACTGAGCTTGTAAAGTATTTTGGAAAATGCTATAGAAGCGCCATTTTTACCTTGCATGCCTGAAGGCACTTGATCTCTTAAGTACTTATAGGTTCAAATTGACCATCCAGGAGTTAAAACCAGGGGAAATGTCAAAGATACCCTGATAATTTAGGAGCTAATATTCACGCCAGCTGCTGCTGTTGCCCACCAGCTTGTTTCTGTTAGCCTCTTCCTTTAAAACAATAAGATATCATTTTTTTTTAATTTTATTTTTCAGACATGGTACTAATTTCTTGATAAAGCATTAGAAAATGTTTTGTGTCATCAGGCTTTGTGAACTTTCCTCTCTACATAAAACATATCAGAATTAAGTTAATTTGGGTTGGAGCTGTGTTCAAAATTATGAGCCAATATTTAAAATGTGCTTGCAAGGGAAACAGGTGCACACACAAACTGTTGTGCCTTATTGCATTAGCAGGGGGAATAGGGACTGTAGAGAAGGGAAACTCATCTGTGCCTAACGAGACCTGCTGGGACATGCCCAGCCCTGCCTTGCTGCAGAAAGAAAGTGCAGCTCCAGTGTCTCATATCATTTAAAACAAAGGTCCCACTTGTTGTTTTTCCAAACTGGCGCTGCCTATGTTCAGCATGCTTGAAAAGTGCGGCTCACACAGCAAGTCACATGAAACATTTCTCCACACTGAATTACGGCCTCTGAGCCCGGCAGGGTAAGCGTGCAGTGTAACCATCTCATAAACCCATGAATATGTTTACAAAAGAGAGCTCTGCATAGAGAAGAGAGAAAGAGAGAAAATGTCCTTATCTCCAGTGATCCTCATGCTGCCTTAATGCTTGGCTTCAGGTGTGTGAAGGGCATTAGGTGGTTTCCCAACCATCTTGAAGAGCAAGTGAGTTACCTAGAAACGAGCAGGTGTTCTCAGTGCTACTGAGCTTGAATTATTTTTACTATTATGTATTTTTGCCAGCAGTTCCTCCCATGACAGTCTGAATACCAAACACAAGACCTTGCCTAAGCAAAACCAAAACAACACTTTGATATTCAGTGAAAATTAGTGACCATCTTTCTTTGGCTAACATCAGCAGCTCCTGCCATCTCCATGTGAGGCCCACAAAGTGAAGGTTGTGAATGGAGTGTTACCTGCTCACCGTGGCTTTTAGAGCTCTCTCCCCACATAACAGTATGTTAAGCTTTCAGATTTCCTTCTAGTTCCCTCTAGCTGGCTCCCTTTCTCTGTCTCTCTCTCTCCTGCTTGGTTTTGTGTCTTCCTGGCAAATTCCGAACTGTCTCACTTACCTGTGGTTATTCCCTATTTTCCACTCCAGACTTCAAGCCTCTGGACCTTTCTCCTTTCTGGATCTGATTCTGTCCTCGTAGAGACAGTCCATACGTAAGAATAGAATGTAGCATACCAATGATGGACAGGCAATATCAGGATTTCCAGAGCATTTCATACCTGAAAACCTTCTCTTCAGCATCTTTCTTCTTCTTCTCTCAGCTTTCTTTCAGCTAGCACAGAAAGGATCCTCATATTTGCAGAACTTCAAGCATTTCTTAGATCACTACTAGTACTGATTTCAGACTCCTCCTCTCCGAACCCAGGGTTAAAGGATTAACTTCCTTTGCAAGTATCCCTCCAAGCCCACTCCAGCAGTAACACGGTACAAACCTGCACGACTCCACTCTAAGGTCACTTATGGCCCAAAGCAAAGGTGCATTGACCGTTTTGACATCTGACCTGCAGGTCCTCACCACCCTAGAGAGAGGGGTGCCACCCACTTAACCCTGCTGTGAGCTCTTCCTCCAGCAGAATTTGAGAGCAGAAAACCGATGGGAAAAGTGACCTCTGTTTTGAAACCCAAGTTGGGTGTGGAAAGGAAGACTGACGTACCAGGTACCAGAAGCCTACATTTATCTGCCTTCTCCCGACAGTAACCTCCAGCCCTCTTGCTCCGTGGAGCCTGAGCATGCCATATGGCTCCTTGAACTGCTTGTGCTCTCTGCCCCTACAGTTTAAGCCAATATATGTCCTATACCAGTGGTGGGAAATGCAATTGGGCTCAAGTTTTTTGTAACTCTTGCAGGGCTAAGCTGCAAATAGGGTACGCTAGCATTTTTCCAGCAACCTTATTTTGAGAAGAGTTACTCTCTTGTTTAGCTTGCTTGAAAGCTTGACAACACTAAGGAACATGCTTTTTTTTTTTTAAATCCTGGTTGCAAAAGTAAAATTTTACAGGAGTGCCTTACCTTACACACGTGTATCACATCAGTATATTTTCTACTTCAGTTCTATTTATGCTTAAAGCATAAAGGTGCACTTGAGTACACAGTTCACTAGCACTCACCGAGTTCTGTGTGTAAGAACACACTTGCCCTCAGATGAGCAAAGATGAGTGTTTGCAGGTCATAGCCAAAAGCCTGCAAAACAATATCAGACACAGAAAAAGAACAACTTGCCTCTGACAAAATGCAGAGAATATTCAGTTAAAAAACCCACCTCATCTAGTTGCATCCTAACAGAAATCAATAATTAGTTGTCCTTCTGCAGTCTGCTGCATGGGAGAGGCGTGGGGGAATGCTGGAGAGTGGGCAATCTGAAAAGGAAGTTCATTCTGCTGTTTTCTTCCTACCAGCTTCATTTTCCAATATTTTTTTTCCCTTTTTCTACACTTTTATTGTGGCAATATTAAGCATCAGATTTGGTTACTGACATCTGCTGAAATAAAGTTTTCCTTCTGTGCAGATGCTGCTCTGACACATCAGGACCCGTCACTAGGAAGTTTTTGTCTGCTGTAAATGTATATTTTGTTGTGAAATCAATAGAAGCTGAACCTCTGTTGCTCTGTGTTCTGTCCTACAGCTGTAGAAATAAACCACCTCTGCCTTACCTGAGCCTGCAAAATAGATTGTGTATTTCTTCCGTGATGCCTCGCTCTCAAGGGATAACATATTTGTAACCTGCTTGTGAAATGCTGGTAAGATCATAAACAAGGTTTGAAATAATTGACATATGAAGAAAAATAATCAATTTTTCAAGGAACTTTGCAGAGAGATCTTAAAAAATCCAATTTAACCACAGGCCTTAATTTAAAGATAGTAACATTGACTACATTTTGACCTTCTACAGGTGTGTAAGCAAGTGATGTACCAACCAGCTCACAGTAATTCTACTTTCATGTCCAAAGCCTATCCTGTTGCTCAGTGTGGAGAGGTAGAAGCTGCATGAATTGCATGGAGATGTACATCGCTGCAGTGGCATCTACCATGGAGATGGCATCCCTGCACCAGCAGGCACGCAGTCGCTTTCTTCTTGGGTCAGCCCAGAGGTGCCTGGTGACACAAGGTGGCAGGGTGCACACAGCACCGAAGCCACACAGGCATTCGCCTATGTCATTGCCAACTGCTGACAGATAAATCCAGGTACTTTTCCTATAAAATCCAGCCTTCTGGATTTTACAGGAAAAGCAGCTTCTTCCAGGAACTGCCTGAGACCTGCTGCTTTCACTCCCTAGGGAACCAGGAGGAGACAAAGCACCGGCGGTGGCGGTGGCAAAAGGAGGCTGGTAGCACAAAGCCGAGCACTTGGGTGGCCTGGGGAATCGTGGCTCAGAGTGCCTGGTGAGGATGAGGCACACTGGGTACATGAGGAGCCACCTCGAGATGAGATCTTTCCAAGACCTCCTGTGACTCCCAGAGGATTAGGTAGTCCCGACCAAGTAGGATTGCCAGTCTTGAGGAATAAGGCGGCAATGCCAGCCACAACGCCTGCCACTGTGGTGCCCAATGGCCCAGTGTTTGGAGCAGAGATCTGGGGTGAGGGCAATGCAGGTCCATTCCTCCCTCCAACCTGAGCGACCCTGACATCAGACCTGGGAAACTTTTGGGTGGCACATTCTTCATTGCTCACCTTGGAGCAGAGCCACTTTCCAGGAAATATTAAATTGTTTTTAAGTTAGAGATAATGAGCACAACTCACTAAATGGTTAGTGAACGTACCTGCAAGAGGAGAAATTGATAGTAAGGGAAACTTCAGCAACCTTTTTCCACCTTTAATACATCTGAGCTGTCTTAACCATAAAACCTGTGCTGCTCTGTGACCCCACTCCTCCCTTCCCCATTGCCACCTATGAGCTGTCTCCACCATTGCAGACAGGCCTCGCTGGAAGGACCTGTGACCACCTTGGTGTCACTGGTCCCACCACATTGCCACAAGGGCAATGCCAGACCAGCAGCACCTCCAGGCTACCCACATTTCATTCTGTGCAAAGTAGCAGCTCAGGCTCAGATTTTGCCCTCTGGAGTTCTCCAAATATCACGAGGCAGTGCCTGGGCACTGGAAGATGCCATCTGTGTTACTGAATTGACAGCGGGTTGTTGGTCTGAACCTGCAGCTCTCACCCAGATGGCTCCCAGCCATGGTCAGTCCACTCCAGGGCCCAGACGCAACAGGCTGTTGGGATGTAGCTACACAGCTCTGGGTAATAGGAGAGTTTAGAAGTGTGTCTATGGCCTCGTAGCCAGGGAATGGAGCCTGGTGCTTCTTGTTTTACTAGGACAAAGATGTAGCTGGCCATTGGTGTCCAGAACTGGGGCTAGGAGGCAGCTGAGAGTCTCCCAAAATGACAGATGAATGCACAGAAAGCAGCATGAACAAATATTGAACCTGAGCGATCGTCTGCTTGAAGATGCAGCTCTGCCCTCCGCATACTTTGAAGAGGTTCATCACGTGAAGAGGTGCACAGACTCCAGCGTGTGGCGGACAACGAACTAAGGTGCCTGGAAGATTCACATTAAAGAGGCAGAGGAAGAAAATAATGGAACATCGTAAGAGCTGGTTCCTGGACAAGACCTGGGAAGCGTGAGAAACCAAAGAGATTTGTGAAACTAATACTAAATTAGAAGTTTCACTCACACAACACTGTAGAAATAATGCCATATAAGTACTTACCAAAACTGAAACAAATCTACTTCTTTAAAAGGATAACTGATTCAGTGAGCCACCTTCTCTTTCTTTTCTTCCATAGCTCTTATTCCAAAGCCTATTTTCATCCAGAAAATATCTTTTTCAACTAGTCACATTTTGACAGTACTAACCCAGCATCGATCTTTTTCCAAATGAATAAATTTCCTACTCTACAAATAGTTCTTTGCCTCCATAGTCCTTTATTATCATGTTTTGCCAAGTATTTTGTATCAATAAAGACAAATCTGCTGTCACATTGCCAGAGTAATCAGAATGCTTTATTTTGGTTTTGGAGGGGTTTTTTTACCATTGGTTTTAACTACAACAATACTAATTTACTGAGCTTCCTAATTCCTTTGGTTTGGGGCTTCCCCCCCCCCCCCCCAGTATTTTGGGTCTCACTGAAGGTAGGAAGGCATTCATTACTTAAAAATCTTCAAAACAGTTTCTATATAATGTTCATCTGGTGGGGGTTTCCTTGGGCTGCCGGGCTGCAGGAACTTCTTAATTGTAGGCATATTACTCATTCTTACTTTAAAAGCCTAAAAAATAAAAAACAGAGTAAGGGAGAAATTCCTGCTACTCCAGTAGCAAACAGTGCTCCTTGCACCGAACAACTGCTTCCCCCTGCTGCCAGAAGAGATCTCAGTATTCATTCAGATCTTGTGCCATCCCCAGTCTCCTTCCGCGCAACAGAAGGACCCCGCTGCTGCAAAAACCCTGTTCTTACAGAAGAAGGCAGTACTGGAACAGACAATATCTACATCTCCACTGACTGAAAGAAACTGAAGGCAGAAATTCAACATCTGGGAGCACCAGGGAATAGTTTTGAAGGTACAAATACCCAGCTCATGACCTTCTTCTCATTGCTGGTTCCGATGGTGCAAACTACCACATGGGCAAACCACTATATGTATTAAAATGATTTCCATTTTTATTACATTATGGAAGGATCTGATCTCTGTTTACATCTAGCATGGCCACTGTTGTCCCACTGTTCCAGCACCTCCAGGATTGCATAGGTGAAGGTGAAATGTCCGGGGGCATCCTTGGCTCAACTCAGTTGTCCAGTAGAGGCTTCTAGTACCATGTTGTAGTCCAGGATAGCCAAAATATCTGCATAGGGCTGGCAGATATAACAGCCCCTCAGGGAGACCTTTTACCTTCTGGAGCAGTGGCTGGAGGCCAGGACTAGGATTAGGAAAGAGCTGGGCATCTCAGGTGGCAACAGATGCCTGCATTAAGGCAACCGACTCAAGGATCGTGAGACATCTCATCATACAGACAGTCAGAGAGGACTCGCTGATGCAGACTGCAAATAGCTGGAAACCCCACAGTTAGCTGAGCAATCTAGGTTAAACCTTTTCTAACAATGGGACTAAGGGGAGAGAGGAGCTTCACAAATGCTGGCAGACATATGAACATAATTTCCTCTTCCTTACAGACACTGGAAGGATAAGGGGAAAATACAAGAAGCAATAAAAGAGAAAACTGTGAAATAAGTAACCAATAATCTTAGAAACTTCTTCCCTTCTGGCAGTGAAGGAATCTTCAAGACATGGCTTCAGCAGAATTGTGCCCATGCCTAGTGGCTACGATGTCTTGCTAGAAGATGGGAGCTAGAGGCAAGAATTACCTGAGGCTGCAAAACTGTATGGCATAAAATCAGACACACATTACTAGCCAATTTGTGGCTGAAGTGCCTCATTCTGTCACAGTAAATTCAGGTTTAAACTGTTGGGGTTTAAGAGATTTTAAAGTGTTGAGAGTTAAAAATTAAAAAAAAAAAAAAAAAAAAATCAAAGATCTTTTCGTCATCAATTCCAAGCAGAAAACTTAACTGTGGTAGTCTGCTGCTGAACAGCTTCTTTTATTAATGGGAATAAAGCCAAAGTCTCCGAGTGCACTCCTCAAATAAACAGTTGTAAACACAAAGAAGCATGGCCTCAAGCCTTGCATCCTCAGCCCAAATTTGCATTTTCTACACTGCTTTATTACCAGGATTACAGGCACATGGGAGGACTACTGAACACTACTGGCTTTTTTTCAGGCACAGTCTACTTGGGTCCACTGTATCTCAACATGACTCCTGCAGGTCGTGCCCCAGGCTTGCCCACGCTCTGTGCTCTACAGCATGCTGCGTGACTGGAGGCTTCTGATTTCTGGTCAAGTCTCACCGCAGAAGTGCCTCACTTCTGCTTGGTTTCAGACTTTGTACATGGCACAAAGGCAGAGAATTCATCCTCGATTGTATCGAGTTCATTATTGAAAGACATCCGTGGCTCAACGCTAAGGCTTGAGTCTCTAGTCATACTGTAGCAGGCAGCAGTGAAGTGAGGCTACCGGGATCCCAAAACTGTAATAGCAGCCAGTACAAAAAATGGGACACTGTACCTTTATCTAACACGTCAACCTGTATCACAAATTTAATTTGTTATTTGGTATTAGATAGCATCTGCTGGCAGGAAGCAGGAAAATGAAAACAGGGAAGCTTAGATCAGTGAATCCCTTGGGATGACATTAATTTATTTCTGTTGAGGAGGCATATAGCACTCAAACAGGGACAGGCATACCTGAACAAGCTTAGTCAGGAGCACAGTGTCTTACCACAAACCAACTAAATCAGTTCTCTCTTGTGCTTAATGTTAAGCAAACATATGACAGTGACAGTTCCTCAAAGAGACCACACTCCTGATTTACGTAGCATGGAGAGACGATAACTTTGGAATTGCCCTCCAGCTCCCGAATACAGGAATACAGCCATGCTCAATAACAACATTACCTGCAACTGAGGAAACCCCGATAGCACAGCAGGTATTTTCTCCTCCACTGCTAAAATAGCTTCCATTAGCTGAACATCTGCCCAGCTGAATTTGTTGCCCACGAGAAAGTCTTGGCCATGTTGTTTCAAAACCTGTAGAATACAAGAGAATGTGGGCTGCAGATGAGAACTAGACATATGATGCCTGGCAGCTAAGCCTCACAGCACAGCTATAGAGCTGAAAAGAGATTATAGCTGAAATTTCAGGATGGAGTTTTCAGCTGGAACCTGTGAGCCTAAATCAGTTCATTGCTGCTGGGGATAAAAGCTGAATTCTTGTATCACACAGACTACGAACTTTGGTCACTCGGTAATGATGAATGATGCTAGGCACTGGGAACAGGACAAGGGGTAATGGTTTTAAACTAAAACAGGGTAGGTTTAGGCTGGATATAAAGAAGAAATTCTTTACAATGAGGGTGGTGAAACACTGGAACGAGTTGCCCAGAGAGGTAGTGGAGGCCCCATCCCTGAAAACATTCAAGACCAGGTTGGACAGGGCTCTGAGCAACCTGATCTAGTTAGCGGTGTCCCTGCTCGCTGCGGGGGGTTGGACTAGATGACCTCTAGGGGTCCCTTCCAACCCAAAACTTTCTATGATTCTATGAACAGGGACAAAACCCCGCACTTAAGTAGACTGGTAACAGTCATAGAATTAGAAACAGGGATAATGGAGGGACTAAAGAGTAACTTGGAGAATTTATAAAATTGCCATTTAGATATTTCATTTAAAGTTATGTCCAATGCTGATGGAAGCAAACTTAGGAACTTTCGTGGTGGAAGCAAACTTAGGAACGCAGGATTAGAACAGCTAACCAAAGAAAATCCCTGCCTTTGGGAATAATTTATCATTAGTCATAAGAACTTCTACGTTGTTCAGCCTTTATTATTGTTTTCCATCAAAACTAGATGAATGTTACAAAAGTGAGAAATGTTGCCAGATGCCTAAGTCATATGGGTTTGGTTCTTTGTTTTTAAAAAGTGGGATGTGCAGAAATCTATGACTATTGTTTCACTAAATACTCCTAATCTTTTTGCCTGATGAATATGTTCCAACTGAAATTACATGTAGAAGAGAGATGTGCTCCAAACAAATGTAAGTGTGGAACTATCCTCTCCAGGAAAGAAAAAAAATCATACGTGCTTGCTTTTACTTTAGTGAGAAGCTTTGCTGTATAGCCGAGAACATACTGCTTTGTTTCATTTGTAGATGTTCAAATACCAGAGTCCTGACAATACAAGCCAACAATGAGAGAACACGTGTTGCTGTATTTTCGCTTCTTTGAGAGAGCCAAGAAAGCTGAGGATTTGGAACTGACCTGCACTACAAAGATGTTCTTATTTGGGGGAAACTTTCTGATGATTTTAAATACAAGTTTTAGACATATCCTCACTGTCACTTACCTTTTCAAAGACAGGGAAGTACCTGTTAGTTGCCCTCTCCTTAATTGAGTCAAGATTTTTCTCCTTTGCCTCAGGTGGAGAGAAAGGAAACATCAAAATCATTTGCATCAGATCTGCTATTCCTTCTACATACATGTCAATCCTATTGGTGGGGTAAAGACAGTAGAAAAGAGCACAGGAGTTATTTAATCTGTTTTCCAATTAACTAAGGAAAACTTCTAGCAATTTTACATCACCACCATAGTGCCAATTTTCATAGCCAAAACTAAACATAAACTAAAGTTAAATATTTTTTTAAACAGACTAAAAGCCTGTGTCTGCTCAGCAGCGTTTCAGAAGCAGTGGTTAAAACCTAAGCAAAGGCTAGCGTCCTTGCTTTTTATTGTGTTAGCCTTTCTCATGCCTTTCTACTGGGTTTACAGGATTAAATTTGTTACATATAACGCAGCTATCAAATAAGAGATTAGTCATTAAGTGAAAGGAGGTGTTACAGTACAGGGCTCTCTCCTTCAAGTCTTTCCCATAGAGATTGTATTTCCCTGCTATGTAGCTGAGGATGGCTCTGGTCTGCACCATCTTCATCCCATCGATCTCAACCAGGGGCACTTGCTGGAACAGCAGGACTCCATCTAGGGTGGAAAGTTGAGAGAAAGCTTGTTAATTCCTCCTAGAGTGCTAGCTTTACAGGAGAGCACGAGGATGAGCACAGTTCTTTTGCAGTGTCGGAGATCATTGATGTCTTGCCCAAACTGTAAAACTCCATGCAGTAAACTAACATTGTGGGAAAGATCAAATATTAACTAGCCTGCATCATGCTTTTGTAGCTAGGTCATCGCAGTGCAGCTGGGCCCCTTGCTCCACAGCTTTGCCAGAGCTTCACTGGCTGACGGAGCTGGCACTGCCTGCTCCTCTGCACTGCTGGACCCTGCCTCATGCTGGCAGGAAAAGCCTGAACCAGCACTTTCAACCCAAGGGATCAAAGGAGAATAAAGATATGTGTTAAATCTGAACTTCAAAAAAAAATCCAATTATTTTGAATGCAGATCGGTTCCCTGTCAGGGACATACAGATGAGTAGAAAGAACGAAAGGGGTAGTACCACAGCAAGACTGAGCTACTGGGATAAAGGAAGAGGTCAGGCCGCTTTAAATATCATGAAGCTACAGAGTTAGAGACAGGGACTGTGGCAGCAGCTGCTGTTTAAATAAGTTTTATGCAGTCACTCAAGGGACAAAAGTTTGAGAGTCCCCATAGGTCTTCATTACGGGCCTACACTCAGTGTCATCCCACAACAATTTAAGCCTACTCAGATACATCTTTGTAGCCCCATTTTCTCCCAGTGCTGGAAGCAGCATTTGTCTGAGCCTTCAGTGAGGCAGCTCCGAGAGCTAAGCTGACAAAGATTCAGCTTAGCAAAGTCAGTCTTCTCCAGACCAGTTTTCTGCTGGACTAATTCACTATCTTTGGAGATACTCCCTCTTCTATTTACCCATTAAGGGCATCCAGAGAACAATCGCACTGTTATTTCACTGCCCTGTTAAAATCACAGCAAAATTCCAAATCCAACTAGGCAGCTGCCACTTCGCATTGCTCAAAGTTAATAATTTATTTTAATTGCTCAACTTTAATCTGTTCAGTGCATCCTTCTTTCAGGTATCAGGGTTCATTCTAACAGGCATGACTGTTTGCTTTTTTTTTCTCCACAGAGCTATTAAAATACTTTGGTAGTCTAGAATTAATAAACATTCTTCACTCATTCTGTATTATTAATTTAGTTTAAATTCAAAGAGTAGTTCTCTCTGCAGCAACAAATAGCCTGTGTTTGTTTCTTGCAGACATTCACAGGAAGATTGTGTGTCTTCATGCCTTTCCAGAACACACCTCTGCAGCTTAAGGAAGAAACATTACTTGGTATCTATCTAGCAGAAACACAATATAATGGGAAAACTAACAGCTCTGCAAGGATATTTTTCAGCAGAAAGATGTGAAGTGAAAAATAAAATGTGACTTTGTAGCCCTTGACAAAAAGTGACGCAGCACATCAATGAACTGAATGCATGGTTTGTTTTCTTTATCTACAGCAAAGAGGGATTTCTCTGTCATGACCACCAGTGGACTGCTTCTCCTCACTTTGCATCAAGAACCACTTCACATAACCACTGCATACAATATATATATGCAGAATTAAAAGCGGTTTGCCACTTGTTTTGTGGATTGGACTGTGCTGGTGGAAGGTGGTCTGTGGAGCATGCATTGAAAAACCATCATCTGTTTGTCACTGACCAGCAGAGCTTGTTGATACCCAGGTAGCAACTTGGGCAACCTGTGGCTGCACAGACTGAGCCAGGCTAGTCTCTCACAGGCCAACAGGTACAGGTCTGGCCAGGCCGATGCTATTTAACTCTCTCAGCCTCCAAAACTGCTGTCTACCTGCACGCTGCCTGCTGGGAACAGCCCCTGGCCCAGGCGTCATCCTGGACACTGCTGGGGCATTGCTTAGAAGATTGTCAGCTGGCATGGGCTAAAGTCATGCCCGGGCCATTCTAACAATGCAGTGGTGTCTAAACACAGGATATCCTGGCAAAAAAACATGTTGGTAGTGAGAACAAAAAATTAGAGGGAGAGGTAATGTGAGATTATTCATGTTCAGTCCTGCCCCACACAACTGGCACCGTTCCAGAGGTCCTTTTCTCACGATGACTAACTGATTTGTCTTTCTTCAACATATCATATCAAACCCCACCTTTTGCTTTGTGTTCTCACTCTTTTAAGCTTAATACATATACGTTAAAGCCCTTGCTCTTCTTTATAAAACTTCCCTATTCTTTTCATCACTATTTAATTCTTCTCTCTGGCTATGCATAGGCCTGGACACTGGATCCAGGATTGTACCACACAGTCTGGATTGATCAGCTCTGTGGAGCAAATTCAGATTTGGGCTCTCAGTATCTGAGCTATCTTGTTTAGAGCTGTAACTGGTGTCTTTACACTGCACTGCCCTCCCACGTTGTCAGATTCCCAGCCAGCTGGACCTACAACTTTAATTCCTACCTTCTCAACACCACTGCTTTTTAAATTTTTGTTCATTTTAATTTCCCTGTCAGAATTTCTTTAAACACAGCTTTCCCTTTCCAAGCAAGCAGCCAGAATACAGGCAAGTCCTCTTCCAAGTCTCCCAGTATGTTTTGGCAAGCCTAGCCTGCTGTGAGGCTTCTCTTACATGTCTTGGGCAGCAGGTAAACTGCAGGGCAGGTGCACTCTGTAGCGCTCCTCAGTGCCAACTCCTTCCCCACCCCAGGAGCAAGGTCTTCTCCTTCCAGGGCAACTGCTGGGTTTCCTCTGGCCTACAACCAAGGCCAGTGGCTGGGGGTATGCACTGGTGTTTGGGAACTGGTCTCACCCCCAGGGCTGACATGAAGCCTGTGTGGCTTGCTGGTTTGACCATGTCAGGCATTCCACTGACTCCCTGTTTAATTGTGGAAAGCTTCATGGCTCAGGCTTATCCTGCTTAGGACTGTCACTAGTGTGTTCGCACAGAGCCTAGCACAAAGGAAAACTGGCTGTCCTGGGGATTTTGGTGCCGTGCCAGCCTTTCATTTAGAGACTTATCCCACTGAAGTTCAGAACCAACACACCATACCAGTCAACAACAGCTGGCACAGACCAGCCACATTGACTCTGTTCAGCTGTCTCTGCCGACAGAGCACGGTGGTCACATCTAAATGGCATCTTGGAAGTGGCCCCAGCCTTGGATAACACCCAAATGATGCCTGGGAATTGCTTTGGGGAGTGCTATTCACCCTGGGCCAAACTGTGCCAGGAACTACACTAACAGCTCAACAGCAGAGAAGTGGCTCAAATAGGAATGTTTGCTACCCCTGTTTAACATATTATGGTAAACACAGTCACAGCAGCTGTGGCATTTAGCTTATAGGAGTTGTTCGGCACCAGAAAGGACAGGTTACTCAAAACTAGTATTTCAGTATTCTAGGAGCACACCTAGATGTTTGCACTGGTTTAAATAAACTAATGTTAAACCACAAATTTAGCTAAATTGGAGCAATTTTTTGAAGGACTAAACCTCAAATGTCAAATTCTTACCATTGATTAACTTCTGATACTGCTCTTTTGTTTCCAAAAAAATTTCTTCAAACTGGAAAAGGAGAGAGAGTGTTACACCACTGTATTTCAACCTTTTTCTTCATAAGTGACAGCACATAACCACACACAGAACAACCCAACCGAGCAAAAGATGATGAGCCAGCTCTTCAGCTGCTCTGCTTGGCCGCACATGTCCTGGGGATCCCCCACCCAGCCTCAGAGCTGGAGAGGAGCAGAAGGGTTGGTGCCCTGAGGCAGAAGCAGCCAGGGTCAGAGATAACCTTAGTGTGGGTAGAAACAGACTTCTACAGAAGGTTGCAGCCAGTGCCAAGGGAAGCACAAGGCAAATCAACTATTTCTAACCCCACCCCTGGGCATGCACATCAACAATACACTTATTTATACATATTGTAACCACAAACTCAGTAAGACTGAGGTGGTTTGGCACAGCTGGAAAACTCAGATTTCTTAAGTGCCTTTAAATAAATCCGCATTTTGACCCATTATGATTAATTACTTCAGGGGACTGATACCAGCTCTATAAAACTCCAAGCTCCACCGAGTTTGCACCCCAAATATCACCCACTGAACAGGGTAGTTACAAACACGCAGTGTCACTGGCCAAATGAATTCAGCCAGCCCCTTGCAGCCGTTTATCCTCCATGTACACGTTAAATTGTTCCTTACTGAGGCCAGCTGAAGACAGTCGGTACAGCATCCCAGACTGGTGTTAACTAACCTCCACGCCGGCTGCAGCCAGCAGCCATCGCACGGGCTCCATTCGCCCCCTCCCATTACAGTAGGTAAGCCTGGGCTTCCCCGACATGCCTCTGAGCTCCTGGTGCCCTGGAAAACATTAAGCAGAAAACAGCGTCTCAAAACTGGTGTAAGTACCATTAATTGGAGGGAAGACAAAGGCTTTTATTCTCACTACGTCTGTTGAAGTTTGAACTTCATCTGGTTTAAAACACAAAGTGAGAGATGGACAAGTGACACCACACAGCCTGTGCTAGGAAAGGAAAGATGTGCAGATCCGTAAAGCCTTCCCCAGTGCTACTAGGGAGGTTTGTTATGATTAAAAGCAAACACAGACATGTTTAAACAAGTGGTATGAGTCCCAAGCTACAGGGGGAGGGAACCTTGTTGCATTTTAAGACAATTTTACAAAGCCACCAAAAATCCTACCCCAGCCTCAGGGAAGTTCCTCACCCTCGTTGCCATCATCCTCATTGAAAAGGTGAAGAAAAGGAAAAACATAACATACTGGTAGGCTAAAATTTGCTTAGCTTTTTTTGCATCTTCAACTGCCATCACTTCTTTCCTCATATAGGGGCAAATGAATTGTTAATCTTCCCTGTATTCCGTGAGACAGGCTGAGCTTCCTTAGCAGTCCTATTGAACAGCTTCAGCCTGTTTCCTTGCTGCCTATGGCAACCTCAAGATGTCCCTCGAATCCAGATCTGGAACCTGGCTGCACTGGCCCCAGCTGCCCCCGAAGGTAGCCCTCGTGGCACCAGGACCACTGTGCCCAGGGGACCGGCACTTCAGAGGCTGAAGCTCACCGTAACAGCACCTCTCTGCACCATGAGCAGAGTGTGCGGCAGAGAGAGCACACCCACGTTGAGATGTTCCATACGCAGGGACAGCCAAAAGGACTGGCTGTGCTGACACTCAACTACAAGTGCTTCCAAACCCAGGCCTTAATTTCTCTGTGCTTCATTGCCCTAATTCCTAAAAAAATTGGACTAGTGCTCCCCCTTCACGAAGATGTTAGTATCATACACTGATGACTGGGAGAAAAAAAGAGGTTAAAAATGGGTATCCTAATTGTGTCCTACTGGCTCAGAAACCAGAGTAGAGTGCCTGATTTAAAAAAATAATTTTAAAGACAACCCCAGTTTTCTCAGAGCTATATGCCAAAGCTGCAACATTACGTCTGTCACACTTTCCATCCACATGACATTTCCCATTCGAGTCAGGTTCCATACACTCTTGTGATGTGTTTTCTTCAAGTCACAGCCCTTTGCAAGTGTACTTAAAATAAAGTACATTTGGAACATATTTTGCCAAAACTTTTAAAGAACAGTCATATTGAGAGTTCTCCCTTGAACAATTCTGGTAAGAGCCAAGTCACAGTACTACAATAAATAGGGATATTTTAGGTAATTAAAATTATATAATCCAAATACACATAAAGGAGAAAATGATTACCTCCAATTTTAACGGGCAAATAGCTGTTGCCAATTACAATGTTTTGCCTCTACGTGGTTTTATCAGTTTCTGCCCGTTCTGTGACTAGCTTTCACTGCACGGCAGTGCAGCTTATCTGTGCCATTCACAACAGCTAACTAGTGCCTCTTTCATTATCATACTTCTCAGATACATTGCGTCCATACCATTTCAACACATATTGCCCCAACTGCTAACGTGCAGACACTTGAAACAAATAAGACTTTTCCTTTAACTAAAAAAGCCAAAGACTGCAATACAAGGAATAAGAAACTTAATCTTCTTGGAAACTTTATCTATTGTTTGCAGAACAAGAGCAGAGGGAATGAAAAGTCTTAGGTGTCATTTTATCATTCTGCATGAATAAGACATTGTATATAGCGTATAGAATAACAAATGAAGAATAAAAACCTGTCATCAGCTGCCTTTTTTTTAAAATTAAGAATAACTCTGTCAGCCATAAGTGGATTTTAATTGTCTTCAGCTTCTGACACAGAAAAAACCCCTTGGTATTTGGTGAAGTGGCCTCAATCTTTAGATCCACTGAATGTGTCTCCATTGACTATACAGGGGCCTGACACACAGTAGCTCACGTACAGACACCTACATTTCAGTGCCAGGGTCTGCAGCTGAGTCTTGTCCCAAGGGCTCAGCTGAGCTGCCCACTCCTTCATGGCTGCTGACACCTGAGATTCCCTAAAGGTGGGCAGATTAAGATAAATCCAACCCTGGATTTATTGGGGACAGGGGCAAATTTTTCTACCGTAAACCAGCATACCTATTCATCCAGACACTCAATGCCTTTTTGCATTTGTTTGGGGAAAGGTACAGCTAACATAGGCAAAGCTCCCTCAGGACTTTACTCAGTCCTCCACCATTTACCTAAAATTTCAGTAAAAGATTTACACGATGTTGTGATGAAAAAAAAAAAAAGAAAAGATCAATTTTTGATACAACATGTTCACAGAATCACAGAATGGTAGGGGTTGGAAGGGAACTCTGTGGGTCATCTAGTCCAACCCTCCTGCTGAAGCAGGGTCACCTACAGTAGGCTCCACAGGACCGCGTCCAGGTGGAATATCTCCAGAGAAGGAGACTCCACAACCTCCCTGGGCAGCCTGTTCCAGGGCTCCATTACCCTCAGAGGGAAGAAGTTCTTCCTCATGTTCAGATGGAACTTGCTGTGCTTCAGTTTGTGCCCATTGCCCCTTGTCCTGTCACTGGGCACCACTGAAAAGAGTCTGGCCCCATCCTCCTGACACCCACCCTTCAGATATTTATAAGCATATATTAGGTCCCCTCTCAGCCTTCTCTTCTTCAGGCTGAACAAGCCCAGCTCCCTCAGCCTCTCCTCGTAGGAGAGATGCTCCAGTCCCCTCACCATCCTCATAGCCCTCCACTGGACTCTCTCCAGTAGCTCTTCATCTTTCTTGAAGTGGGGAGCCCAGAACTGGACACAGTACTCCAGATGGGGCCTCACCAGGGCAGCATAGGGGGGAAGGAGATCCTCCCTTGACCTGCTGGCCACACTCCTCTTGATGCATCCCAGAATCCCGTTGGCTTTCTTGGCAGCCAGGGCACACTGCTGGCTCATGGTCAACTTGTTGTCCACCAGGACTCCCAGGTCTCTCTCCACAGAGCTGCTCTCCAGCAGGTCCGCCTCGAGCCTGTACTGGTGCATGGGGTTGTTCCTCTCCAGGTGCAGGACCCTGCACTTGCCCTTGTTGAACCTCATCAGGTTCCTCTGCGCCCAACTTTCCAGCCTGTCCAGGTCACGCTGAATGGCAGCACAGCCTTCTGGTGTATCTACCACTCCTCACAGTTTGGTGTCATCAGCAAACTTGCTGAGGGTACATTCTAACTCTTCATCCAGGTCATTGATGAAAAAGTTAAACAAAACTGGGCCCAGTACTGACCCTTGGGGGACACCACTAGTCACCGGCCTCCAACTAGACTCAGCGCCGCTGATGACAACCCTCTGAGTTCTGCCATTCAGCCAGTTCTCATGTTGATGACTTACTAGTAGCCAAGGAATCTTGTATAGCTGACACCTGTTCCTTACTGTTTGCCTCAGCTGAAAAGGGCCATTGGGCCTCTCCGCATAAGTTAAATTTTTGTAAGAGTAGTGTAGAATATCTGGGTTACATTCTCCAACAAGAGGAGTGGCATTTATCTGAAAACTGCAATAAAACCATTCAAAATCTTCCCCGACCAGTTACTAAAAGCAAACGTGAGCCTTTTTAGGAGCTGTAGGATTCTGCCACCCCTGGATAGCTGCTTCTGAGGAAATGGCAAAACCCCCGATATAGATTATTGCTCAGGATGCTGGAGAATCCATTCACTGGACAACAGACAAGGTAAACACATTCAAGCTTTTGTAGCAAGCTGCACCTGCCCTGGGATTGCCAGACTACAATAAACCTTTTACCTTGTCTGTACAAGAAGGGCAAGGGATAGCCTCTGGGATGTTATCTAACATGCTGAACCCTGCTCAAAGAAGTAAGAACTTCTTCCCTCTGAGGGTGATGGAGCACTGGGACAGGCTGCCCAGAGAGCTTGTGGAGTCTCCTTCTCTGGAGATACTCAAAACCCGCCTGGACAAGGTCCTGTGCAGCCTGCTCTAGATGACCCTGCTTCAACAGGGGGGTTGGACTGGATGACCCACAGAGTTCCCTTCCAACCCCAAACATTCTGTGATTCTGCTACTCTACTCACTTCAGCTGAGGAAGGAATTCCATATCATGGATGTGTAGTAACAACCCATGAAGATGAAGAAACTTGAGAAGATGTCACAGACATGCTGTTTCTAAATCCCAATCTCAAACTATTTGTGGGCAGGTCCTCTTATCTGAACAGCAACCAGGTTAACAGGTTATTCAATAATTACTGTGAATGAAGTAGTGGAGGCTTCACCACTCAGTCCAAAGCTGAGTGCACAAGCAGCTGAATTAATTGCACTAACTAAGGTCTATAAGCTGACCAAAGAAAGGACGGCAAATATTTATGTTGATTCTCTATATGCATTTGGACTATGCCACGCTACTGGGCAGTTACGGAAGCTGTGTGAGTTTATAACTTCTAGTGGAAGTAGAATATCAAGTGCTCTGAAAATTATTGAGCTGTTAAGAGCTATACAGTTGTCAGCAAAACTTGGTATCATTCGTCAGCCCGCCCATGCCAGCAGAAGGACAAACTAAGAGATAAGAAACAGTCTAACTGATATAGCTGTAAAGGTGCGGCATGATAGCCATGCAAACTGCCAGGCTTTCAAGCAGTCCAAAGGTTCAACCTGGTGTTACTTGCTTCTGAAAAGATATGTTTGACTGTTCCTGCTGAAGAAACTGACTCTTGCAAAAGGTATGAACTGATCAAAGACTCCCAGGGAATACGGAGCAAATATGGAAAACCTTCCTATTTGACCTAAGCAGCACCTGATTCCCATAGCAAAAATGCATCACCATCCAGGGCATTTTGAAATCAGTGCACTAGCCCAGAAACTGCTGAAGAACTGGTTCATGCCAGGAATTTATGTTACAGCCAAATAAGTAATCACATCTTACATGCACTACCTTTAGCCTTAAGTAATATTTAGCAAAGACCTCAAAAACAAAAACTATCTCTATAAAAATGTTTTTACTGCTATTGTCTAAACTCTGTATTTCCATCCTATTTCCTAATGAGCCTTAACAATATGCCCATACTGAATTTCTCAGAGAATGCTTCTCAGCAATGTAAAAATCATTTAAGAGAGGATGGTCTTGCAGAAACAGCATTATCCACATACAGTGGGAAGTACCCTTTAGCCCCAGAGCTGGGAGCAGAGCCCAGAGTACCAAATGCAGCAGCTTTCCCACTCAAACCCAGAAGAAACTGCCACAGCACTGGGGGCTTGTGTCACGTTCTCCCACCCACCTTTGCTTTCCCTCTCAGCAGTTTCACAGCTGCCTTGCTCAGCTCTGAACCGCACCACGGGATTCATTTCCTGGTTAAAAAACAGCTTTCTCTTGCTTTCTCTCTCCTGCAGCTTCCAGCTGGTGATCAGTACCAAGCCATACTTAGTCTACCTGGCATATGAACTAAAGAGAGCAGATAATTTACATTACACCAGCAGAAGCCCTAACATACTTGGAGGTAGCATCACTATAAAAAGTCACTCAAAACCTTTAAGAAAAAGGAATTCATAAGCTAGCACTTACCTCCTGACCTTAACTCAGCCTCCACTCAGTACAGGCATCTTCCTCGGGGTGTTTAAACTCTGGAGCTCTGGTGGGAGTTTCGAGCCATATCCAATTAGAGAGCCAATCTCCCACTGCTGTTAAGCTGGCACCACCCACCTTAAAGACGTACCTCTGTGAGAACCACCACCCAAGGCAGAGACTGTCTTTCCTTTTCAGTTCGCTGGTTTGACTAGCCCATGTGGGCAGCCTCACTGGTTTTATTGTAGCTATCTATCCGAGTTGCTTTCTTGAAATTGCTGGGGCATTTTACCCAAATACAAGGATGAGACACTTTAACACATTGAGAAAATTATAGATTTTTCTGGGTCATATTTCGGTAATAGTAACTATTTAAAGACTAACCACCGAAGTTTCTGGGCTTATTTCACTATTTAACAGTAACCTAAGTTTTTCTTTTCGGTACTGTATGACACAGAAAACACACTCATCGTATGGTATAGCAATGCCCAATTATTTTGAACTACAGTTTGCCGGTATCAGACTTGCTTAGTGATAACTTGGTCTAAAAAATAGATAAGCAGTTCACGTCACAACTGAACCCATGTCTTAGGGCAATAACATTAATTTTGGAAATTGAGTGTACGTGGCTAATACGCAGTTAGAGCTGAAGCAAACTATGATTTTCCTACCCTGTTTCCATGAAATCATAGAATCATAGAATCATTTAGGTTGGAAAAGACCTCTAAGATCATCAAGTCCAACCATCCACCCAACACCACTGTGCCTGCTAAACCATATCCCAAAGTGCCACATCTACATGTTTTTTTAACACCCCCAGGGATGGTGACTCCACCACTTCACTGGGCAGCCTGTTCCAATGCCTGACCACTCTTTCAGTAAAGAAATTTTTCCTAGTAGCTAATCTAAACCTCCTCTGACCCAACTTGAGGCCATTGCCTCTCGTCCTATCGCTAGTTACCTGGGAGAAGAGACCAACACCCTCCTCACTACAACCTCCTTTCAGGTAGTTGTAGAGAGCAATAAGGTCTCTGCTCAGCCTCCTCTTCTCCAGGCTAAACAGCCCCAGTTCCCTCAGCTCCATAATCTTGCTCAGCACCGAGGTCAGGCTGACAGGCCTGTAGTTCCCAGGATCCTCCTCCTGGAAATGAAAATGTTTCAGACTTGCTACCTACATTTCAGGTGAAATTGCCAAAACTGAAAGTGGATGTGAACAGACACAAGGATGGCATAGCAGATGGAAAATGGGATCTGAACACCAGAGATCAGATTCTCACCTCTAGTATAGATCCACCTGTGACGTCGGGCATCACTTTGCACCCCTGCAGCAGATGTTAGCACAGCTAATCTGAATATCTGTTCACAGAACCCATGGTGTTAACAAAATCATGTTTATCAGTCTAAAGCCACGGCTGTACTAAGACAGCACCTCAAGATGGGGAATCTCAGGACAAAAATCTCTAGGGAACTATCCTGAGGAAATCCCCCCAAAGCTGCTACTTTCTTTTTTCCCCACAGTTGGAGTTTTGTTATAGTTTCTCTGCCTGACAATTGCTGGCAGCCTCTTCTAGAGGGTGCAGTTCCACTAGAGGCTTCTTGCAGATTTGTAATGAATGTGCTTCAAAGGCTGATGATGTCAGAAAAAAAAAAAAATTGTATGGTTTTTCTTTACACCCTGCCTAATTCTAACTCTCTCTCAGGTTCATCATTTAGTGAATAAAGGACAGCATTAAATAAATACTTGTCTATTGTTTCTATGTCAAACCTGGTGGTTTTCTTTATCTGGTTCAGGAACAGTGACCACGGAAGAGTATGCACGTAAGTATTGATTCCTTGTCTTTTCTGCAGTCTTGCATGCTGCCAATGGCAGCAATAGGATGATGGCAAAGAAGAAGGGGAAGAAGAGATCTCTGATTCGAGGCTCAGGGATGAGTGGCCAAGCAAAGCTTTCTGATGCTTTTTTGGATTTGCTGAACATGGCTATGTCCAGCTTGGGCTGTTCCCCTTCCACACATTCCTGTTTACCAGAAAGACTTTCCTCTTTGCTCTCTTGTTATTTTGTTTCCAGGACAGGCTTTCGTAATGCAATTATAAAGCTCCTTTGACATCTAAAGGTATTGCATCAATGAGATTACTGTCATCTATAACTCGAATAGCTGTTCCGTAAACCTCTAGAGTAGAAAAGAAAATAAGTTTCTTTTATAAATAATTTGTTAAGCCATGCCTGTGAGAATTCAGGCAGCTGGCATGGAGCCCAGGTACCACTTAATTGATCTTGGGCTGGGCATAGGCAGATTTTAAATAGTGCATATGCCATGCCCTGGTGTGTCAAGTTCCCATGGTGGTCTGTGGACACACTTCATGGTGCTCTAGCTTAGACATGTCCAAAGTCTTCTTGAAATGTACCTGCCTGCAACCCTCACAAACCACTGAGCAACTGGCTTGGGGGACCATACGCGATACCAGCTTCCAGCAGCATCCTCTTAGAGGTGGGGACAGGGTATATAGCCAATTGCCACTAGAGAATTCAACAAGGGGTGTTAGGAGGATTCTCCCCATGCTGCTTATCGAGCTCCTAAACCGGAGCACACCACTACTGTGATAAAAAAGTAGAGTCCGCATGAATAGCTAGACCAAGTCATGCATCACTCCAGCCTAGACTTGCTGCAAACCTTCAGCAACTGCTCTGATTCTGTCCTGGAAGCTTTACTGATCGCCCAAGGACAAGGTTAACCAAGCCTGTATTCACCCTCACACAGATTTCTGTAAGCTGTTTGGCATCCAACAGGAGCACCGGCACAGAGCAGTCTGAAAACTGAAACCTAATTCTGATTTACACCCATTGTGCTGCTGGCAAGGAGGGCTTAAATGAAGAGCCAGTTTACAGAATGTTGTTGTTTGGATCCTTTAGTCTTTATTGATGTGCGTATCTCAGCATGGTCAAAAGGCTGATTTATGTAGGCACAAGTTAGGGGTGATCAAGGCTTCAAAGCCAACTGAAAAACAACCTCAGTACAAATTTCATTGTGAAATATTCATCTTCAATAACTCATATATTATAATGACTTCATATTTTGATAGAAACTTGTGTGTGTTTCCTCTATTTGGTCTCTGGTGTGTGCTGTGAAACTTTCTAAGCCTCTCAGTTTACATGCATTGTTACGACTAAAATTAATAATCTAAGCTTAGGTTTACAGGATCTTTGTATTTTCAAAAGAGGGTGTAAAGAAGTAAAGCAGAGATTTCAATCCTATTTTTATCTGATGTTGAGCAATTATAAAGCTGGACAAAAATTCGGAGTTTTTCCCTAATAAAAATGAGGTTTTTGCAATAAGGAAAGATAAAAATCAATCACTTCAAAAATATTAAAATCAGCTTTCATCCTATAAAATATTTTTTGTTTGTAGTGGTCCTTTTTTCAATAAAACCAGATTTATTTATAGGTCTCAGACAAGGAGAAACAAGTTTTATTGACCACAAGTCTATTTCTTCCCTTATAAAATGTTGCGGCGGCATCAAGGACTCGACCAATGTGATCCATAACAGTCAACTTCATTAGTAAAGAATCTAGATTATATGGGCAGCACTTAATTGTGATTAGTCACTATACATAAACACTCAATGCAACACTCAGCTATGATTGGTCAGTATTCATAGAACGACTGTTTACCTGCAGCTGGCCTGAGAATGATAGTCTTTCCCACAGCCAGCCTGAGAAAGATTTGTTTTCCCACAGCCGGCCTGAGAAAGGCCTTGAGGCCTGTGCTGCTTGAAGCCTGCACTACTACAAACCGATTGAGTCCATATTCAGAGTGTCTGGGTTGCTCAAAATATGTCCTGTTCTTCCAGAAACCCCACAAATCCCCCTTTTTGTTTTTGAGCAACCCAGATACCATTAAACATCTTCTTAACCACCATTATGGCACAACTTATCAAGCATCTAAAAATGCATAGCATGATCAGAATCATAACCAACATCGCTATTCCCTGTTTGACCAGATGCAACACCCACTGATGCCCAGGTGACTGAGCCAGTCTCTCAGTCTTGACTCTACCTCTATAGTGTTCAAATTTTTGCGTAGCTCACTCAGTTGTTGATGTATCAATTTTGAGTGGTCACACAAACTCATACAACACATTTCTTCAAAATCTTCACACTCATGTCCTTGTGCTGAAAGCAAAAATAAATTGCCACACAATTTTGTAAAGTTGCGTGTTTAACCAAATCAACATCTAAAAACAAACTACTTAAGGCCCAAGAAGTCACATTAGTCTTCTTGGTTAACTCATATGCCAATTTCACTGGGGCAGCTAGAGCCTGAAATGCTGCAATCTTGGGGGCTAAAAATGATGCAGTGATTATTTCACCGTTATTCCAAAATTTGATATTGTGTTTGTAATCTGAGGTAAAAGCATGAATCGTGGGTTTTTTGTTTTGTTTTGTTTTGTTTTCCCTCAGTATAGTGTATTTTGGTGGCCAATTATCACGATCTGATTTGGTGTTAAAAGCGTTTATTTCTCTAGACTACAGGGACCTTCCTTTATATGGGATGGGATGCACGGCTAAGCATGGTCCCTACAAATGATAAATACTCTATGGGGTAAAGCAAGTGGTTGATTAATTGATTTAGATATGCTGAATGTATTAACGCTCCATGCATGTGTTTTATTCCTCCTTGCATAGCTAAAAAACAAAACAAAAATCCTTTGGTATGGAGTCAAGCCATTCTACCTCTTGAGGCTCTAACTGGGCCAAAGGTGGTTGAACAGTCCATAGGTCCCACATATCAGTGACTGTGCTGTTGTTTGGGGGGACCACACTGGTCAGTGCCGATGGTATGGGCCATACATCTAAAGGGACACCGACAAGGCATGTGGGAAAGGGGGTTCCCTGGAGATGCTATGGACAGGCAAATTGAATCTGGTCTTGTCAGGTCTGCTAGTGTGAACCACACACTTATTTTGGTTGTGGTGGCACCCATACTACTTGTATACACCCAATCAAGCTTAAGAGGATCGTTATCATTTCCATCTTATATACTGGTCTGTGTTACAGCAAAACAGCGGATTGAATAGATCTTACTTACGGTATCGATTCTTTTACAGCGAATGCACAAGGGTGTTAAGGTACGATTCAGATAAATCTACTACCATTAAAATTTAACTACCATTAAAATAAATCAAACACCTTTTGCAAAATATACAGTGTGTGATAATATATCCATAACAGCGCTTACAGACTAAAAGTATAGACACCTGCGGCCTAGTAAGGCCTGATACGCCACTCTTTACAGTCTCAAACGAATCACTTGCCATCAAACAGTGTGTTATCACTCAAAATGTCTTCTGACGGTTCAGCAGGCGCTTTAGAGTCTTTTGTTGTTGTCTGTTGCTTGTCTAGCACCGGCTTAATGCACTTCGCTGGGAATCATTTAGGTCCTACATCTGTGGAAACACAAGCATACCCGTGCCCCCATATTAATAGTTCCCATGGCACTGTCCAAGCTCCCGATTGTAAATCCCGTGCCAGCACCTTTGCCTGAGGTTGTATATCAGCATTCTGTAATGACAGAAAATGACTTAGGATAGGAGGCAATTCTCGAGATGCCGGAAGCGTGAGGTGGTTCCAGCTGAACACGGTTTCGTGCAGACGATCATGTACTTGGACATTAGTTCCTGGGAACTTTGTCTTCCAATCAGGCAGCTATTTGCACGAGGGTCTCTGTTTTACTTTTGTCCAATCCATAGCCAACTTACATGCCAGGTCAGCTGATGAGGTTGCTGCTGATGACGAGAGCTGACATAATTTTTGCCTTCAGCTTGCTACCACTTTTTCAGAGGCCCACACAAACTACAATACTAAAAACAGACATAAGAACACAAATGCCAATTGAAGACATAGAGATGTGAAGTACATACCATAACCTGCTGGGTATATAAAAAAAAATCAAATTAACCTGAGAATGGTACATACTGATGGTAAATCTGTTACCTAGCATATGGGTGTAGATTGATTTACTTGCATCCAGTTTTCTTCCTGTGTAGATGGTTGGACCGAAGCACCACCTGACCATAACATATCATTACTGTCAGTTGGAGGGGATACATCTCACCACGTCAGGCGTCGAAATAATAGTGTACCAATAATATGAGTTCAGTAAATTTGTACTTGGGTTATAGGTATACTTATCACACATACAAACATCCCTAACATTCAGTATTGACTAACCGTATTAATCACCTAGCGACTCATTAACTTCGTATAACTAAAATTAATGTACATAAAAGCACAAAGCTGCAAACGTCAGCACATCTAACTAACCCTGTTGCATCAAATGCTTGCATTCCTGCTAAATCAGAGTCAAAACACAAGAATCTAAAGCCAAAAAAAGGAAAACCAGAAAATAATCAATACCTGCAGAATTTACCAAACCGGAAGACACAAAACTTGTTACTGAGTCCAGACAAATCCATTAGATCACAGAAACCACATAAATCCATCAGATCACAGAAATACAAACACTGTAACATAAAATCACACGTTCATGGTCGCGACCACACACACACACACAGGCACACCAAGTTTTCAGCATAAATCCAAATATCGCAAAGACAGGACTTACAATAATATTCAACATTTAAAAGACAAATTCCCAAGCTTCAGTTAAAGGAAGAGTACTTTCCTTTTAATTCTGTTTCAGGAAGGGCATTTTCCCTTCTACTCAGGGATATAACCTGATGTTGAAGCTTTCACTACGACTAACAAGCAGGCAATAAGAAACAATACTGGAAGAATGCCTTTGCCTTATTAATGGTTCCTGCTCAGAACTTTCTGGTCCAGGGATCAGAGGTTCTCCCCGAGAATCCCTCGGTGCCGGCTGGAGGTCCTGCGATCCCTCGGACCATTGATGTTCAAGAGCAAGGCCCTACCTACCTGGGTACCCAAAATCCACTACCAGAAAACAGCAAAATAATTAACTTTCCAAAACTTAATTTTGGAGTTCTAGAAAGCAGGCATTCTTTACTGCAGTACTGAACGCACAGGGAATAGTTCTACCCAAATGTGTGTACCAAAAAGACACTCTTACTAGATATTTATGCCATGCTAACATACATAATCATTACATTTCTGAGAAGTGGTTAATATTTTCGTGGCCATATGATATTAAAAGATCCATTCCAGAGTCTTCAACTCCTGCGCATCAGCACATCACCGACCTAAAAGAGGATAAGGCTGGAAAACAAAAAACCTTATAAATTATATACAAATTTGCTGGTAAATTGACATTAATTCTGGAGGTAAAAGCAATTGCAATTCTATCTGAAACCTTTTGTAAAACAGTTTTTGCTTTTGGTATTGATCTTTGGGAAAATAATAAATCTGAGTCCTTTTTAACAGAGTAAATAGAGGGGACAACTCTTCAGTCGTAATGTCAATATTTTCACCTTTCAACAGAGTGAACAACATCATCTAGATAGACCATCTGCAGTAATTGAATTATGCACAGTTTTTCCCAACCAAGGCGTTGAATGTCAGAAAGATGGTTCCAGCCGTGCTGCTTGTGAGTTAGGCTGGGCCAGGCCGGCGCGCTAGGATCGGGGTGGGGGGGTGGGGGGGCACGGACCGCGCCGCTGGTTGCCTGGGGGGGGCCATGTGCCCCACCAGGTATAAGGTTTGCTGACCCGTCTGATGCGGTGGCTGCTGGCGCGGCAGCTGTACAGCGTCTGAGGGACTGTGGAGTTTTATGTTGGAATTCACCTCGTTTTGATCTCAGGTCGGGTACGCCAATTGCTGCAGAGGGACCCTGTTGTACACTTTCGGGATGCCGGATTTTGCACCCCACTTCTCATTTCTCTGGATTTAAAGGATCGTCGAGTTCTGGCGGATTTACCTCCCGCATTTCTCGTGTTGGGTTAGGAATTTTGTTGTATGTAAGGTTAAATTTCAACAGACTGCTGCTCTGTCCTTGCTTTTGATATAAGGCGGAGGAGTAGCAGCCGCTTGCAAGATAGTTTCTACGGGCTTAAAGGCATTTAAAGCTGTATGCACTAATTTCAAAGTAACAATTTCCTCAGGGATTTTAAACTGCAAGACTTTGTTCTTTCAAAATTCACTGTAATTTTAATTTTTTTTTTTTTTTTTTTTTTTTTGATGAAGCTTTCGCTCCTTTCTAGGTGACTGTCCCATCCTCCAGCGAGCCGGGGGCGGGAGGGGCGGGGGGGGGACGGGGACGACGACAGACCCGATTCCTGTTCAGGGCCTGTTGGACCCAGCCCCTGCTCACGGCTTTCTTCAGGTGGTACATTTGTAACAAAAGGACTTTTTCTGAATGACGCTGGCCACTTTTTTCTCTGCTCACACATCTTTTAACGCTTCATAAACCAAACGCCAAGTTGTTAATACTTGACTCGCATTCACATGACCCCTTGAAGTATGTTTAAAAGGTAATTCTCCTGACACCTTCCAAGTTAAAATACCAAAAACACGGGGTGATTCCGCGGGCACTCCATTACTTTTGAGTCAGGCTAACAACAGCTCGAAAAACAGGAGCTAATTATCGCTCCTCTTTGTTGCCGACCTGCATGCACAGAGTTCACGATTCTCTGCCACACATCCAAGTCGAACAACTGATCTGTTTCCCGATTTTCTGCACTCGCTGCTATTGTGGTTATCCCGCTTACAGTTCACACCCCACTTTAGCTATCCCTCTCCACCGTACCCCCGACCCTCCCCCGCTTCCCAGCCCCCCATCCCACGGCACGGCGCAAGGTGGGGCTGGAAGAGAAAACGGGTTATATGGGTTAGGGGCTGGTGGCTCCGGCAGCAAAGTGTCTGCAACCTTCTCATCTGTGCAACGAGTCACTGGAGTCCTGGGAGACGGCGGCGCAGGCGGAGGAAGTGGAGGAGACCGCGGTACAGGATTCGGGGACGTGGGACGATCGGAAGGGGCAGCGGCGGAGCCTCAGCGCACCCCTCTGCGCGGCGCGGTGGCGGTGGCAGCGATTCTGGCGGTGGGGGTGGAAACCCCTGCGCCAGCGGGTCGCGCCGCGCGCGCTCCTTCTCCTGGACCGCAGGTTCCCCTGCCTCCACGGGCTGCCGACTCGGACCCCCTCCTGCTTTCACAGGCGGCAGAGGGATACTAGGACCCTGAAACAGCAAATTGGTCGCCGAGCAGGTCCCTCCCTCGGGTGTTAACGCAGCGAAAGCAGAAGCAACGGCTTCCCTCTCAGCTATCATAGTTTTCATAGTGTCATGTATTACCCTCCACAACGTGGAGAATTTGCTCGCTTCCTTGGATCCCGTACTAATTTCTTCCCACAGTTTCATTCCTATATCCGCCCAAGTCTGAACTTCAAAGGCAGCATTAACTGAGGGGATTAAGTCCTTTCTCTGTGCCGCAGCAACAGAGACTTCAAGGTAGCCGAGTCACACTGTAACCCTCTCACGGAGAGGATGTGTTCGAGGAGCTTAACCACTGCTGACTCTTCCTTTGTCAGTGCGGACCCCACCTCCTCCCCGGCTGCCTGCTTGATCAGGGCAGGATTTCCCGGATTTCTTTTCCCGACTTTGTGCTAGCGACTCCCGAGTGCCGGGGCAGCACTCGCCTTCGACCGGGTTCCGCTCCCTCAGGGTTCGGCCTTCCTGGAAAAATCACCCAGAATCACAGAATCACAGAATAGTAGGGGTTGGAAGGGACCTCTGTGGGTCATCCAGTCCAACCCCCCTGCCGAAGCAGGGTCACCTACAGCAGGCTGCACAGGATCTTGTCCAGGCGGGTCTTGAATATCTCCAGAGAAGGAGACTCCACAACCTCCCTGGGCAGCCTGTTCCAGTGCTCCGTCACCCTCAGAGGGAAGAAGTTCCTCCTCATGTTCAGACGGAACTTCCTGTGCCTCAGTTTGTGCCCATTGCCCCTTGTCCTGTCACTGGGCACCACTGAAAAGAGCTTGGCCCCATCCTCCTGACACCCACCCTTCAGATATTTGTAGGCATTTATAAGGTCCCCTCGCAGCCTTCTCTTCTTCAGGCTGAACAAGCCCAGTTCCCTCAACCTCTCCTCGTAGTGGACATGCTCCAGTCCCCTCACCATCCTTGTAGCCCTCCGCTGGACTCTCTCCAGTAGCTCTTCATCCTTCTTGAACTGGGGAGCCCAGAACTGGACACAGTACTCTAGATGAGGCCTCACCAGGGCAGTGTAGAGGGGAAGGAGAACCTCCCTTGTCCTGCTGGCCACACTCTTCTTGATGCACCCCAGGATCCCATTGGCTTTCTTGGCAGCCAGGGCACACTGCTGGCTCATGGTTAACCTGTCGTCCACCAGGACACCCAGGTCCCTCTCCGCAGGGCTGCTCTCCAGCAGGTCCACCCCAAGCCTGTACTGGTGCATGAGGTTGTTCCTCCCCAGGTGCAGGACCCTGCACTTGCCCTTGTTGAACCTCATCAGGTTCCTCTCTGCCCAGCTTTCCAGCCTATCCAGGTCACGCTGAATGGCAGCACAGCCTTCTGGTGTATCTACCACACCTCCCAGTTTGGTGTCATCAGCAAACTTGCTGAGGGTACATTCTAACTCTTCATCCAGGTCGTTGATGAAGAAGTTAAACAAGACTGGGCCCAGTACTGACCCCTGAGGGACACCACTTGTCACCAGCCTCCAACTAGACTCAGCGCCGCTGATGACAACCCTCTGAGTTCTGCCATTCAGCCAGTTCTCTATCCACTTCACCGACCACTCATCCAGCCCACACTTCCTCAGCTTCCCCAGGAGGATATCATGGGAGACTGTGTCGAAAGCCTTGCTGAAGTCAAGGTAGATAACATCCACGGCTCTCCCTTCGTCTACCCAGCCAGTCATGTCATCGTAAAAAGCTATCAGATTGGTCAGGCATGATTTCCCCTTGGTGAATCCATGCTGACTACTCCTGATAACCTTCTTTTCTTCCACTTGCTTGATGATGGCCTCCAGGATAAGCTGCTCCATCACCTTTCCCGGAATGGAGGTGAGGCTGACCGGCCTGTAGTTCCCTGGGTCCTCCTTCTTGCCCTTTTTGAAGATTGGAGTGACATTGGCCTTTCTCCAGTCCTCGGGCACCTCTCCTGTCCTCCAGGACCTCTCAAAGATGATGGAGAGTGGCTCAGCAATGACATCCGCCAGCTCCCTCAGCACTCGTGGGTGCATTCTATCGGGGCCCATGGATTTGTGGACATCCAGATCACTTAAGCGATCCCTCACACAGTCCTCCTCGACCAAGGGAAAGTCGTTCTCTTTGTAGGCTTCATCTCTTCCCTCCGGGGCCTGGGATTCCTGAGGGCCAGTCTTAGCACTGAAGACTGAAGCAAAGAAGGCATTCATTAGCTCTGCCTTCTCCGCATCCTCCGTCACCAGGACACCCTCCTCATTCAGCAGCGGCCCCACGTTGTCCCTAGCCTTCCTTTTGCTGCTGATGTAGTTGAAGAAGCCCTTCTTGTTGTTTTTGACATCCCTTGCCAGCTTCAATTCCAGGTGAGCCTTGGCCTTCCTCGTCGCATCCCTGCATGCTCTCACTACGTTTCTGTACTCTTCCCAAGTGGCCTGTCCCTCTTTCCACATTCTATGCACCTTTCTCTTCTGCCTGATCTCCGCTAGAAGCTCCTTGTTTAACCATGCAGGTCTCCTGCCTCCTTTGCTAAATTTCTTTCTCAGGGGGATGCATTGCTCCTGTGCATGGAAGAAGTGTTGTTTAAAAAGCGACCAGCACTCATGGACCCCCCTGCCTTCGAGAGCCCTGGCCCACGGGATTCCTCCCAGTAGCTCCTTGAAGAGGGCAAAGTCAGCCCTCCTGAGGTCCAGGGTTTTGATCCTGCTTATCGCCCTGCTTCCTCCCCGCAGGATCCTGAACTCGACCATTTCATGGTCACTGCAGCCGAGTCTACCTCCGACCTTCACATCCTCCACCAGTCCCTCCTTGTTTGTTAACACGAGGTCCAGCAGCGCGCCTTTCCTTGTTGGTTCCTCCACCACTTGCATCAGAAAGTTATCATCGATGCTCTGTAGGAACCTCCTGGATTGCGCCTGCCTAGCTGTATGGTCTTCCCAGCTGATGTCAGGGTGGTTGAAGTCCCCCATGAGAACCAGGGCCTGTGACTGTGAGGCTGCTTGCAGCTGCCTGTAGAAGGCCTCATCAACCTCCTCCTCCTGGTCAGGTGGCCTATAGTATACTCCCACCGTAATGTCACCCTTATGAGCCTGTCCCTTAATTCTAACCCACAAGCTTTCAACTCCTTCTTCACTTGCCCCCAGGCCAAGCTCAATGCATTCCAGTTGCTCCCTCACATATAGAGCAACTCCCCCACCTCTCCTTGTTGGTCTGTCTTTCCTAAAGAGTCTGTAGCCATCTATGACAGCATGCCAGTCATGCGAGTTGTCCCACCACGTTTCTGTGATGGCGACCAAGTCGTAGCCGTCCTGCTGTAGCATCCCGTAGATGCTAGTGCCGATCTGAGGGTCCCTGTTTGGGCGCCATTTGTTGCGGCGGCATCAAGGACTCGACCAATGTGATCCATAACAGTCAACTTTATTAGTAAATAATCTAGATCATATAGACAGCACTTAATTGAGATTAGTCACTATACATAAACACTCGGTGCAACACTCAGCTATGATTGGTCAGTATTCATAGAACGACCGTTTACCTGAGGCCTGTGCTGCTTGAAGCCTGCACTACTACCAACCGACTGAGTCCATATTCAGAGTGTCTGGGTTGCTCAAAATATGTCCCTGTTCTTCCAGAAACCCCACAATAAAACAGTTTTGTTTTCATTGAAGCTTGTGTTTCCCTGGAGTGCACCAGAATTTTCGTAAGACACTGTAACCCTAATACAGATTTCAGCATTAACTTAACTTCAAAGTCAAGTATTCACTCCTCCCTTAAGCCTTCTTACACAGATCTGTCAGCATAAAAAGATTCAATGAAACAAGATCAGTGACATGTTATTTATACAAACTAGAACCATCCCACATTTGAAATAGTCTAATCACTGTTTGGTAGTATGTTGAAAATTATAAAATGTGTGGGTTTTAATGATATTTATGAGTAATGTTTTAGCTCTGCATTTACCTTTTTTGCAGATAACACAAAACAGCTTGTGAAATGTAACTAATCATGTTTTCAGCATGAGATTCATTTGTTCATGTTGCATGTGCAAGATTGTACAAATCTAGAAGAACAAAAATCAAGGTTCAAGTAGGAAAAGGGGCTGAAAACTGCAAGCAGATGGAACCTGGCTTCATTTCTTGGTTAAAAAAAAAAAGCTATTTCTTAATGCTACAGCTTCTTCATCTGGTGGTGACTTTATTGGTCACTAGGCTGGAGGAACTTCTTAATTGTGGCAATGTTGCTTACTCTTGTTTTAAAACCCTAAAATTGAAAACAACGCAACTTCTAAGAGCAGGGGTGGGAAAAGTTCTGATGAAAAGCCTGTGAAATCACCTTCATCAGATGGTGGCTCAGGGCTGATGACGAGAGAAGAGGAAGTTTCCTTGGAGCAGATTGTACAACCCCAGAGAAAAGTAGGTGCAAGTCAGATGGTACAAGTCTACAAGGCAAGGCATTAAACTATGCAACAATCAGTAGTGGGATAATCTGCTTTCACTGTTTAATCTTTTGGCATTAGAGAGATGCTTAGCCCCTGAAAGTTCAATACCTTTCAAGATTTCACAGCATTAACTATTATACCGTTGATATCACTTTAATGCTTTTAAATTCCTGGCCTCAATGACATCCTCTAACAATGATTTCCACAGCCCTAGTGTGAAAAATTTGCCTTTCATTGCTTGTATTTTGCTGCTTTTAATTTCATTGAGTGTCTTATTCCACTTCTGTTATAAGATAGGTGAGATGACTGGGACCACATGCATAAAAAATAATTTATCCAATAATATTTTAAACAAATTGGACTGTAATTCACTTCTCCTGTGCATTTCTCAGCTCTGCTCTTTCATTTTCTATTCTTTGCATTTTACTTTGTTGGCTGTATTTCCTGATCCTCACTTGATTAGTTCTGCATTCTGTAAGAGTGCAAGAAACCGCTAAGCATTTTAACCTGTCTTCCTCAAAACTTCGAATCAATATGGCTGTATTGCTACTTAATTACCTGCAGAAAAAGGAAACTTGGAGACAATGGAGTGCACTTTCTCTTCTACCATCAGGATAGCTTCAGTCAGCTGCTGACTTCTGCCCACAGAAGTTTGATAGGTACAAAAGATTGTAACTAGCTTGATTCAAGAAGAAAAAGGTTTGCAGGAATCAAAAAACTAATGATGTCTCTCAGTTTTGCTCCAGTGCAAAGCTGATGGAGATATTCATGACCTAAACCTCAATTTCAGATTTATTTCTGCACCCCTGGACAGTTTTATAAAATGCACGTGTACAACAGTTGCTACATTTCCATCTACATTTCCAAAACTATAAATAAAGAATGATCAGAAGAAACTGTAATTATGGTATACAAGATAAAAAATGAGGGGAAAGACAGGTGGTTAGTCATATGTGCAGTGGGTCAGATACCAACTCCCCATTGCTTTTTTTCCCTTGTTCTCAAGGAAAGGTTTTCAATGCAAGTTTGATAATGGAATCAGAATCTGGCTCATCTCACCCAGCGAGTTAGCAGCGCTGTAGACCTCAGTGGTGACTTCACAAAGGCAACGTCTCGTCTCACACATACATCAGCCTGCGCAGAGGGAGGTTAAATTGAAAGTATGCATACATAGCACTGAACTTTGTCATAGCAGGAACATTGAAAGCAGGCTTTGGTGTGCTTGAGAACCATGTTGAAACTGTGTATGGTCTTTATGTACAAGGCAATAAAGTTGTAATAAGTAAAATACCGTAAATATACTCATGTTAGAAAAGTGTTGATGGGGTTATGTTTCACTGCTGATAGTAGAGCTTCCTAATCTTCTACCATAGGAAAGAGCAGAAAAGAGATCAACTTTCAGGGCTCAAACCTATAGACCTGTGTTCAGTAGTCTGGCTTGAACAGGCATCCCTCCTCCTTCAGGGAGAACTGGGACACTATCCAACTAGTGAAGTCTTACTCTGTCCCTTTTGAAGGGTAAAAATGACCCCTGGATCCTGGAGATGTACGTTCTCCAGCCTCAAGCCTGCACCGCTTCATATTAGCACCTGTTACTATTAGCAAGAAAGTACCATGGCACTAGAAAAATAAACAGTGTACTTATTTAATTAAGGCTAACATACACACACTCCTGTTACACCTTTGTTTTGTTGTGTGGGCATATTTTGTTTGTGAGAACTTAAACAATGAAATTCTCTGCAAGGACTGAGAGTTACTCTGTTCATTTCAAAGCTGTCTCTGTGCAACCCCTTCTTAGCGAAACTTTCTCAGAAATAATTGTTCAAAGCAGGTTTTCAAAGGAATCCAGAACAAACAGTTCTCTCCCAGCTCATCCCTTGAGTAAAGTTCTCCTACAGCAAAACTGCCTGCTGAATAATAGCAAGAGTTAAATAAAGCAGTTACTTGAGAAAGCGAGTGGAGGGATGATCTGTGCTTGAACTACTGTGTGAGTAGGCTGGCACAGCTGGGGTCATAATCATTACCTTAAGGTAACAAAATCTGGCAGAAGTCATTCAAGATTGCCAAACATCTTACCTTGCAGTAACTTCCTAGACTGGTCCCTGCTTTCCAGAAATTCTGCTTTGAACTGGAAGGGTAACAAGGTAAGTGAGTCGGGAAAGATGACCTCAGGCTGCAGCCACCTTTCCCATGGCCCTAAACACTGGGCTAGAGATATAGCATGCTGTTAAACGTGGGCCAGGAACAAAGACATTTTGATGTTGAAAGGCGATTGTTATGGAGGTAAAACCAAAAAATTCTTACTTTAAAACATATGTTTTCTACCTTATGCATTTCTGTGCCCGAGTACAGCAATAGTGATAACTGCATTGCATAGGAAGCACAGTGATGATCCTTTCAGAGATCAGGAGAGTGATTCACTCGCAAAAGTTTGTGAAAATCACATACAAATAGCTGTTACTCCACGTAGCATCGCTGGCATGATGCGTAGAGGGGACCCTCTCTTTGAACATCCAGCCCAGGACCGGCAATCGTGGTGCTAGGAGGAGCTGTGCTTCAGTGCCGACCACTTCTGAAGCAGCTCGAACACCTTCATATGCTGCCAGAATCTCTTTTTCAGTGGGAGTATAGCGGGCGTCGGATCCTTTGTATCCCCGGCTCCAAAACCCCAGGGGTCGACCTCGAGTCTCCCCTGGTGCTTTCTGCCAGAGACTCCAGGTGGGGCCATTCTCCCCGGCTGCGGTGTAGAGCACGTTTTTAACATCTTGCCCTGACCGGACTGGACCAAGGGCTACGGCATGAACTATCTCCCGTTTAATCTGTTCAAATGCCTGTCGTTGCTCAGGGCCCCATTCAAAATCATTCTTCTTCCGGGTCACGTGGTACAGAGGACTTACAATCTGGCTGTAATTTGGGATGTGCATCCTCCAAAAACCCAAAACACCCAGGAAGGTCTGTGCTTCCTTTTTGCTGGTTGGTGGAGACATAGCTGCTCTTTTGTTGATGACATCCATTGGGATTTGACGGCACCCATCCTGCCATTTTATCCCCAAAAACTGGATCTCTTGCGCAGGTCCCTTGACTTTACTTCGCTTAATGGCGAAACCGGCTTTCAGAAGGATCTGAACTATTTTCTCCCCTTTCTCAAAAACTTCCTCTGCTATGTCACCCCATACAATGATGTCATCGATGTACTGCAGATATTCTGGAGCTTCACCCTTTTCCAGTGCAGTCTGGATTAGTCCATGGCAAATGGTGGGACTGTTTTTCCACCCCTGGGGCAGTCGATTCCAGGTGTACTGGACGCCCCTCCAGGTGAAAGCAAACTGTGGCCTGCACTCTGCTGCCAAAGGGATGGAGAAGAATGCATTAGCAATGTCAATTGTAGCGTACCACTTGGCTGCCTTTGACTCCAGCTGATACTGAAGTAGCAGTAGGGGATCAGCTTGAAGATTTGGGACTAACGCCTTCATTACAAAACTTGCCTCCTCCACTTCTGTCTTTACTATCTGGAACAGATAGTAGCAGTGAGGAGGAAGGAGCAACAAATAGATTTACTCCGATTACCGCACGGACTCAGAGTAAGACTCAGAAATCTCCACAGCTTCTGGCCCCATTGCGGGGGGAAATGGGGGTGGGAGGCCCAGCTAGAGTAAAGGTTCCCTTTCCCACTGCTGATCTAGATGCTTGGAAAGAGATAGCTAAGGGATACCGAGACGACCACTCTCGAGTGGCAAAACTATTTGAATTAATAGTAAAAAAACAGGATCCTGATTGGGCAGATGTAGATTTGATTCTTGGGGAAATGACTGAGACAGAAAAGTAGTTGGTATTAAAAACTGCACGAACTTGTGTACAAGCCAAAATTACTGGAGGAGCCTTACAAGGGAATGTGGATGATTACCTTCCCCTGAAAGACCCACATTGGACCCCAATGATGAGCAGGATTGTAGAATATTAAGAAGAAACCAAGATTGGATAAAACTGGGGTTAGAGAATGTGATTCCAAAAGGTGTAAACTGGTCAGCATTATACGATATCAAACAAGGGCAGAGGCAGACCCCTACCAAGCTCTTGGATCGGTTGAGAAATGATATGAGAAAACACACAACCCTAGATCCCTCCTTGGATGTGGGACAGCAACAGCTCATCTTTCTGTTTTTGAGACAATTGTCTACAGACAGAAGAAAGGAGTTACAGAAACTAAAAGAACTGGAAATAAGAAATGTAGAAAAATTGCTGGAGGAGGCATGGAGAGTTTTTAGAAATCAGGAGGATGTGGATAGAGGAAAATTAACCAAAGTAATGGCAACAGCAACGATGGCAGCTTTAGAACAGACAGGAATGATAGATAGAAAAGGATTTAGAGGACGAGGAAGGGGAAGACCCTTGGGAAATAGAGGGGGACTGGGAAATGTAGTGGGAAGGAATCAGTGTGTGTATTGTCGAGAGAAGGGACATTGGAAGAATGAATGCCCAAAACTTAATAGAGCCCCACAAACCTTGACAGCTGAAGCAGAGTTTAACTGATGGGGACCTGGGGAATCTACCCTAGTGGATCCACTGGTTAAGATGAGGCTAGGAAGACAGGAGAAAGAAGTAGAATTTTTAATAGACATGGGTGTCTCTTCCTCTGTCTTAAATCAAGAATTGATACCTATAAGTAGTGACTTTGTGACTGTAGTGGGAGCTACTGGCCAACGGGAAAAGGCTTTCTTTCTAAGACCCCTCAATTTTAAATTAGGAAAACAGGTTGATATACATCAATTTTTATACTTACCAAAATCCCCAAAACCATCGTTAAATAGAGACCTATTAGAATGATTGGAAGCAGAAATAAGTTTTAAACAAGGAATCATGGAATATAAGGTGAATGAAAAATCAATTAATTGAAATTTTAAGTTTAGCCCTACCTAATAGACCCTGAAAGTTCTGTCACATCTACACTAGAAAAGGAAGAAATTACTAATCAGGTATACCCAGGAGTATGGGCTACAGGAATCCCCGGCTGAGCAGAGCATATAATCCCCGTAACAGTAGAACTTCAGGGAGGGGCAAAACCAACATGACAAAAGCAATACCCCTTGAAATTAGAGGACTGAAAAGGAATAGAAGGACCAATTAATAACTTTTTACAGTATGGACTAGTGGAATGTGAGTCAGAATACAATACTCCTACATTACCAGTGGAAAACAGATGGAATTTACTGGGTAGTACAGGATTTAAGAGAAGTGAGTAAGATTGTTAAGGACATACAACCTGCGGTAGCTAATCCCTATACTTTACTTACTAAAATATGACATAATCAAGTATGGTTTACGGTATTGGATTTAAAAGATGCATTCTTCTGTCTGCCTTTAGACAAAGAGCATCAGAATTTATTTTCATTTAAATGGAAAAATCCTACCACAGGTAGAAAAACCTAGCTTACCTGGACAGTGTTATCCCAAGGTTTTAAGAATAGCCCAGCGATCTTTGGAAATCAATTAGCATGAGAACTTGAAGCATGGAACCCTCCCTCCAGAGATGGAAACCTTTTACAGTATGTAGATGATTTATTAATAGCAACTGAAACTAAACCTGGCTGTATACAGTGGACTATCAGTTTGTTAAACTTTTAGGGACTAAATGGGTATCGAGTCTCTCAACAGAAAGCTCAGATGGTGTGCCAACAGGTACCCTACATTGGATACGAGCTGTCTGGAGGACAGAGAGAACTAGGAACAGAACGGAAGAGGCCATCTGCAGGACTCCCCTCCCTCAGACGGTAAAAGAGCTCAGGACCTTTCTGGGAACCACAGGTTGGTGGCCGTTATGGATTTATAATTACAGAATAATAGTGAGACCCTTGTATGAACTTTTGAAAAGTAATTCCACCTGACTGACCTGGTCCAAAGAAGCTCAAAATGCATTGAAGACAACTAAGAAAGAACTGATGAAGGCCCTGGCTCTGGGCCTGCCTGACGTTACTAAACCCTTCTGGCTGTTTTCTTATGAAAGACAAGGCATAGCTCTGGGGGTCCTAGCTCAACGGCTGGGACCCTACAAAAGAGCTGTGGCCTATTTTTCTAAACAGCTGGATGAAGTAAGCAAAGGATGGCCAGGATGTCTGCAAGCTGTGGAGGCCATCGTCTTGAATATTCAGGAAGCCTGAAACTTTACCTTGGGCCAAAAGATCACAGTCCTGGTCTCACACACAGTGTCAGCTGTACTGGAACAAAAAGGGAACCACTGGCTTTCCCCATCCCGATTTCTACAATACCAGGCCATTCTGATTGAGTCAGATGATATTAATATTGAAGTAATTAATGTTATCAACCCAGCTTCTTTTCTCAGTGGGTCAATCTCTGAACCACTGGCACATGATTGCTTAGAAACCATAGAGACTGTGTACTCCAGCAGGCCAGATTTGAAAGAGGAACCCCTGGAAGATGCACAGGATTCCTCGTTCACGGATGGAAGCAGCTTTGTCCGACAAGGTATTCGAAAGGCTGGGTATGCAGTGACAACAATAAATGAAGTACTTGAGTCTCAGTCACTACCTGCTGGAACATCAGCTCAAAAGGCTGAAATTATTGCCCTAACTAGGGCTCTGGAGTTAGAAAAAGGAAAAAGGATAAATAGATGGACAGATTCCAAATATGCTTTTGGAGTTGTCCACGCTCATGAGGCAATTTGGAAGGAGAGAGGACTACTAACTGCACGAGGGAAGCAGGATAAATACGCTGAGGAAATGCTTTGCCTATTAGAAGCCGTCCAACTGCCAACAAAAGTTGTCACCATGCACTGCTGAGGACTTCTGAAGAGTAACACTGACCAGGAAAGAGGCAACAGATTGGCTGACTATGAAGCTAAACAGGCAGCGGAAAGAACGCAAAAGATTTTGGCCTTAATTCCAGATAACAGAAGTCAAAACCTAAATAACCAAGAAAATATTGAGTATTCTAAAGCTGATAAAGAATTAATAGAGAGATTAGGAGGACAGGTTCCATCCCGAAGATGGGCCTATTCAAGTGATGGCAGAATTATAATCCCTGCTAAACAGATATGTGGGGTGGTTAGAGAAGAACACAATAGGACACTCTGGGGAGCAGTCTCTCTGTATAAATTTTAAAATCAGAAATTAATAGGGAAAAATTTGTATACTACAGTCTGACAAGTAACCCAACAATGTGAAACATGTTTAAAAAATAACCCCAATACAGGTAACTGGGTACAATTACGAAGTATTGGGAAGGGGGGTGTACCGGGAGACCACTGGCAAATTGATTTCTCTGAACTTCCAAGAAAAGGAGGGTACAGGTACTTATTAGTACTTACTGACACCTTTTCAAGTTGGCCGGAAGCATTCCCTTGTAGAACAAACAAAGCAAGGGAAGGAACTCAGGTATTACTAAATGAAATAATACCTCGATTTGGGGTGCCGACAATTATCTCCTCAGATGGGGGGACACATTTTTGTGCAGAAGTAGTGCAACAGGTCGGCAAACTATCAGGAATCGATTGGCAGCTACATACGCCCTACAGACCACAAGCCAGTGGGCAAGTAGAAAAAATGAACCACATGATTAAATAAAAGATAGCAAAAATGTGCCAAGAAGTGAATCTATATTGGTACCAAGCATTACCTATTGCACTACTTTGGCTATGTGTAAAACCTAGGACCAAAGAAAATTTGAGCTTTTTTGAGATACTATCAGGCTAAATATCAAGGGGAAGATTTGAACCAGTTGGGAAATCAGTGTCTACAGACTTATGTTATATCCTTAGGAAAACAATTAGAAAAAGTTAGTAAAATGTTTTGGGTACCAGGGCTAAAGGCTTAGATCACCCAATCCATCCTTTTAGCCCTGGAGATTGGGTTTATGTTAAGAATTTTTCAGGTGATCCACTGAGAGAGAAGTGGAATGGACCTTACCAGGTATTGCTGACCACTTTCACCACAATCAAGATTTGAAAACAACCAACCTGGATCCATCATTCTCGAGTGAAGAAGGCTCCTAAACCAGGATGGATCATCAAAAAGGCTGGCAGTTTGAAACTACAATTAGAGTGGTAACTTTGTTAAACCTAGGCTTATCACTGAACATTTGGAGTGAGAACTTATAATGCAATTCAGATGATAGCGAACACCACGGGAGCTAAGGATTGTTGGATTTGTACTGCCTTACCAAAAGGTAACATGAGACTCCCTTTGTATGGGGTAGGATCCACTCATTGGAATTGTGACAATAATACTTGGCCCGAGTTTTGGAAAAGACACGACAGAGGATCCTGTGATTACAACAACTCAAGCTAGGTGACTGGGCCAAAATTTGACCTACAGATATTAAACAATGACACCCAGATATTGGTTAGCAACAATAGTTGCCTATGGAAAGGAAGATCCAACACTTGTTCGTGCCGACCCCCCTTCTACACACACAAAAATTGTACTTGCAGGGATTGGTGGAATGATTATTGGATCAACAAAACTACAGTAGAGGCAGGAACTTGGGATTTGAAAAGGACAGGTGTGACATATATGTATTTTTGTAATAGAACTCAATTAAAAACCTATAGCCTCTCAAACTGGGATTATTTTAGGAATGTATCAATTGGCTGAGTAAACCACAGAACATTTTATGGAGCTAATCTCACAGCCACTGACGGGCCCTGTAAATTACCCGATGGGTATTGGTGGCTATGCGGCGATGGTATTAGAAGAAAGCGACTCCCTGTGGGTTGGAAGGGAATGTGTACCATAGGTCACCTAGTTAGTCAGGACGGAATATACAACCAGTCCCAAATACCTAAAGGTACATTAAGAACATCATGGAGACAAGCCAAACGGGAAGACAACCCACTTGTAAGTAGGGGAATAAAATTTCATAGTTTTGTCAGATGGTTCTTGCCGTGGCTATGAGTCAGTGAGCTAGAGAAAGCCATAATAAACATTTCCATGGTTTTAGAGAATATGGAAAATCTAACAATAAATACTATGGAAAATTTACAGATGGAAGTATCATCCCTTAGTAAAGTTGTGCTACAGAATCAAATGTCAATAGATTTATTGACCACCAAAGAAGGGGGAGTATGTATGATCATTAATACCAGATGCTGTGCATATATCAATGAAGACAGACAGATAGAAGCAGATTTGAATGCGCTCTGGGAGAAAACATGAGTATTCCATGAAGTTTCTTTGGATAATACTTCCTTGGGGTTTTGAGATTTATGGGATAAAGTGACCTCTCGGCTCCCTAATTTAGAATGGTTAAAACAATTGTTCATGGGATTAATCACTCTGATGGTTTTAGGAATACTTGTTTGCATATCTCTCAAATGTTTCCTTTGGAGTTGTCAGGATTCAGCTCAGACACACAGTGATTGGAAAAGGAACAAGGTTAGACACCATATAGAAACCGGAAAATACTTTTCCTGGACCCTTAGAATGAAAGGCTGAAGAAATTTGAAAATAATACCTACAATACACAATAGTGAGGATTCGTAACTTTCTAGCTACAAATCCACAAAAGGAGGGATTTACATATGTAAATGTAAAATTCCACTTACTAGAGTGATTGTAATTAAACTAAAGTAGAACCTTGCTGTTTTGAGAAGACAGGAAAGTTCTAAGATAAAGAGGCTCCTAAATAACACTACTTAGATGAGCTTGACTTGCTGCTTTGGGGGGGGTGGGGGGGGACAGGAAAGCTCTAAGATAGAGAGACTCCTAAATAATGTTATTTGGACAGCACAACCTTGGAAGAAGCAGATGTGCGGAACCATAATGATGAAGGAATGACAAAACAAACACTAAACCAGAACAGACTACCCTTGACGGAACTGAGCATGCGCAAGAGCGGAGGTCAATCAGCACACACTGTGAGGAAGAGTATATCCTTCATCCAGAGACCCCCGACGACCACCTGGGGGCATAAACCAGCATGCATGAAGGAACATTAGCATATGATAATGAGTTACTGGAAAAATAATGAACATGTAACTCTTTTCTCGGGACTCTGATGAATATGTATATAAAACTTGTATATAAGCTATGCATTTAACCTGAACAGACACACACAATTGGAGGAGAAATCCCCTGTGTCTCCAGCACTGCAATAAAGAAGACCTACTTAATAGTCTTCTGACTATTGAGTCTTCAACTCCGGCTTTTCACGGCATTAACCCATCAGCTGGGCCAGCTCTGGAGCATTACAGGGTGTGTCTATATTAGTGGTCTGGAACAGGAGCATGTTTTTAAAACTGATTTCTTAACTGTGCTTTGGCTCCCATCACAGTGTGACGGAGCATACAAACCAGACTCTTTCTGGATTAAACTGAAAGATGTGCTCCAAGAGTGCACCAAATACAGCTCGAACATCATTCAGCCCACACAACCACTCTTGAGCTAGGCTGAAGTAACCCCATCCTCAAACACACACAGTGTTGATGACAAGGTTTCAGTACCAACTGTTCTTCTGCTCACATTCACTGCTACTGTGCCACCCTATTCACTAAAAGGCACGACCATCAGCTTTTAGGCTTATCGCCAACAGATACCAGCAGACGGTCACCTCCTATATCTTCTGCATCTTTGCTTGTGGAACATCTGTTTGAATGGCATTACACCACAATTTTCCTCATATTCTGGAGAAAAAGTTCACTTAGCAAAGGAATTAAGATCAACAGCTACAGGGTCTTCCAAACTTTCACATTAAACCAGTCTGAGATTAAACCAAGGACTAAACTGTAATTGCAACTAACATTAGCAAGGCAGGTGATAGATAAGCCAGTGTAGGTCAATATAAACCTTGTATTCCTGGCAATGACGGAGAAGTATTCACTGAGAACTTCAGTCTCACTGAAGCTGGAGAGATTGATGACCTCTCAAGTGGGCAACTCATTCATCAAATATCAGACAAGCATATTTACTGCATTCCAAGGTCAAGCAGCGTCTTATTTGTCAACCCATAGCCAACACTGGAATTAAACAATGCCATTAGGGATTGAGCACAAGTCTTTTCTTGTAAACTGTATCATTAACATAGAACTATAAATAACAGATATGAAACCCCAAGATAACATCCTACAGAGCAGCTTTTCAAAGAATAAGTGCCATTTATCAAAGTGATTAAAAATATCTGAAATTCCTTTGTCAAGTCATCTGCTGAAACCATAAATTAAAAAAAAAAAAAAAGAAAAAGAAATAGCATTTTGAGTTTAGCAGGTATTAGACCTTAGATAGGAGCTGTACTAGGTTCGTGTGATGGTTTACTACCTCCCCTTCACATCTCGCTCCTCTGGTTTACAAAGGCAAATGAAATGCCTTTTCATGAGGCATGAGGATCCCCTTTGTATAAAGTATAAAGAATTTATCCTCCACGAAAAGTAAAAATGAAGTTTGCAAGCCCAAACTTTCATTCATGAACCAACATGACAACATGACCATTATAACAATAAAAAGTTTATTTGATTAGAACAGATCTTCTAGATACAGCACTTACACAAAGATGCCATTTGTCAGTCCGTAAGTTTCCTAATTCAGTAATTAATAAAGGCACAATGCTGACATTTCAGACAAGTCACTAATTTCCAATAGAACTGGCAAGAGAAACACCTCCCTCCCTCCTACTTTCTTTAAAAGCCACCTGTTTCATTTGCCTACAGTGATATTAAAAGCAGTAAAGGCCTGCATCGGAAGCAATCATCATACAAAAAATCTGATCTGGACCTCAGAAGAAAGTCCTCAGAAGTAGCAGAAGCTGAAGCTGTCAGTCAGCAGCTCACACTTCTTTCTTTTCTTTTGCTTTCCCCTCTTCCAAAAATTCTCCAGGAAGATAGCATGCTTGCTGCCATTGCACTTGCTTAAAATTACCAGAAAAATATCAAGAAGAATGGAGGAAAACATATACTAGTAGTAAAGCGTTATAAAAGATACCTGGCCTACCGTATTTTTTATGAGAGAACATGAGATACTGCCCATTGAAAGTGCTTTCGAGTACCCCTTCACCTTCTCTCTGCAGTTTAATTGTACACGTGCAAGTTGATGGTTCTCTCAAACCGAGCACAGCTGTTGTTTTAGCCAGGCACACTAATTCGCTTTTATGTCATAATACATACGGAGAACTCTCCTCACAGTCTCCACATATTTATCATCAGGAACAGGTTTTCTCTGGCTTCCCGGCTCCAGAAATTTCTTGATTGTGGGGATGCTGCTTATTCTTGCTTTAAATGCCTAAAAGGTAAACAGTAAGTACATGGTATTTAAAGAACAGAAAGTAACACAAGAAAAAACAAACAATCTTACTGATTTGTGTAACATCCTTTAACAAGTTGTGTATGGAGGCAAGACAGAAAATACAGTTTTAGCCATGGCTGAGTTTTAGTCGCCCTCACTCCAACCTTGTTATTTTAAACAGTAATAAAACAGTCCCCTGTCTTGTATCACTATGGAATGAAGTGGAAACAGTTATCTGTGGTTTCAGATGTGTACTTTACTCAAATCACTTCTTGTGATCCAGAAAATATCTTCTGCTTAAAGGTATCACAGAACTGGTGAGGGGAGGGCAAAACAAAGGGATGGTGGATTTCTTCGGATCTGTACAGGGATTACTCCAGCAAATAATAGATTCCCTAGACGAAACATATTATGAGGTTCTTCCTAAAGCAAGAAGGGCAAGATTACAACAGAAAAGGAGTGATAAATGCTCGTTTTGTGGAATTATCTACATACAACAGACTTTGAAACACCATTTATCACATTTCCAGCCATATGAGTGTATTGTTCGTGTAAGGTACCTGTAACTGAGGAAAGCCTGAGAGCACGTCCGACTTCTTCTCTTCTACCATTAAAATGGCTTCAAGAAGATGAACATCTGCCCAGCTAAAATTGTTGCCAACAAGAAAGTCCTGCCCATGGTCTTTCAAAACCTATAAGTGTCATAAATGAAAATGTTCAAATGTGGATATCCAGCTGGGCTTCATGTTTTCAAAATGCACAGGAACGCTTTCTTTGACAATGCTTACTGCCTCCTCTTCACCTTTCTCTCTCATGCAACTAGGGATACTACCTACTGCTAGTCTGGGGGATGTGGGCCCAGTGCCTGCAGTCACTGATCATTTTACGGGATATCTATGAGCAGTCCTCACAGCGGCAATCTAGAATCTAGAATCCCAGGGTTTCTTACCCATCCTTCGCTCCTATAGCCCCAGGTAACCCCTAAGTACTAGACTACAGAGTCAGAGACCTCCTTGGTATTCACTGCTTTCCAGCCTAATAAACCTTGAATATTTCTGTATGTAGTTACAGCTTCAGTGGGAAAATAGAGAATGTAAACAAGAGGTGATCAGCCTAAAGCATTGGGGCTAGGATGCAACAAGTGGAATCTAGGGCAGAATGAACTCTGGTAGGCATCTACAGGAGCGTTGGTATCTAAGTGGGAAACTTCCCTTTAGTCTTTGCAACAGAAAAGCAGTTATTTTTGCCAGATCACCCTGTCTATGTATATTAATTTCCATTGAGAGCACCTCTTGGGTCCTATCTCTCCAAGGATAAGTTAGAAAAACACCAGTATGGCTTAAGCAGCAGACCACTTGGACTAGAAGACAGCAGTGATAGCTGTGTATTACCATCGTTAAACAAAAAATGTGTAAATGTATTTGAAATGTTAAAAAAAGCTGACAGTTAGCTATTCTAAAATGGCATTGCCTTTGCAATGCAAGTTACACAGTTTCATTTCTCCTAACAACAGGAAGTTGCTGGTTCAACCGTACATCGCTATCTTTACACATTCATTGGATCGTAACAGTTTTAAGCCAAAGGGGACACTTGGACTCTTCAGTCTGAACTTTGATGCTGCTCAGACCATGAAATCTCACTTCAGAATTTCTGCACTTAACCCACCCCAACCTGTTCTCATACTGCTCTGACCTCCCTCTCATCTTTCCAGTCTGCAGGCAGCATGGTGTCCTGGTTTAAACTACTGTGCTGACACCTTCCTATTTCTTCTGCTTTTGGTAAAATACCCAGTGTTCCCATTGTTATCCTCCCAGAACAATGGTAGGAAATGATCCTCCTGCATACCTTTTCATATGCTGGGAAATACCTGCTTGTCGCCTTTTGAACTATAACAGCGCGTTGTTTCTCTTTATCCTCAGCCGATAAGAATGGGAACATCAAAATGAAGCCCATAAGGTCATCAGTTCCTCCAACATACATATCAATCCTTAAAACCAAAGTAAACAAAAACCTTAAATAAGAAGGCACTTTCATAATCAAAGTATTCTTAGATTTGTGTTGTGATCATAAAAGTTGAAATTCCCACCCCCCTCATGAAAATTATTTTTGCAGTTAAAAAACCAAATACGTCACAGTCTGAGTCTCACTCATAATTGTAGTGTTGTTGGCACTATACTTGCCTCATTGTGCAGGATTAAACAGGATTGTACGAAAGTTAAAAAAGTTTAACTTTGGTGTTACAGATCACTTCAGAATCACCAGAGGGACACACAGCACCACCAGACGAGTCATCCCAAACTGGCTTAATCATCTGGATGTATCCCACCTTTAGGGTTTCATCCAAAGTCCAAGTGGTGCCAAACAGGTTAATAACGGGATTGGAAACCTGAAGTGTACCAGGTTCCGCATCTAGCTAAATAATTAGTACAGCAGTTCTTCAGATCATCCCTTTTATCCATTTTTCCAGAGCTCTGACCACAGGCTTTGACTGTAGACAAGACTCAAATTTAAATTAAGTCCTCATGAATATGAATAAATATATGGTAAACTAGGCTAGCAAAGTCTTCTAACCATCCTATGTCACAAGAGATTTGAGCTCCTGCTGTGTAACAAGACTAACTGCAGTTTTTGTCTTCAGGCAACAGCCACTTCAAAAAGCCTCTGCAAGGATTAAACATGTTATGTGCAATAAGAAGCTATCAGATATTCCTGCGAGCCTTAACATACTCCAGCTTCTTGCCTGCATCTATCTGGTCTTCCAAAACTGCACTCCCACACTGTACAAGACCCGCCACCCACAGTACTTAAAGCCGGAGCTAACCTTCCTCCAAACACTGATGGTTCCTTCCCCCTGCCCTAGCACAAATCAACAGATACACTTCATTTGTATTTGCTGGTAAGACAGCAGGAACAGGCTCCAAGCTAAATCTGAAACTCCACCGAGGAGAATTCTGTTTGAAGGAAGAGGTATGCAAGGCATGCAAGCTACAGGAAATGGTGGCTTATTAACAACACAGAGAAGCTGATAAGCTATGACTGAGGCTCCTGCCTGAATATTCATTCGTTTTGCTACTTCTCTGAACCGGCTTCAGCCAATTCTTCCAACCACTTGCACCATTTAATGGCAGTTTATTGTAAAGTACCTATTAAAGTTAGATGCTTTACTAGACCTTCAGTTTTCCTTCTCTTAAAAAACAATAAGAAATGCACATTTAAAGGCTACATGTTGAGATAGCCCAATCACATTTTTTTCCGTCACGCAGACAGAACATCAAGACCCGGATTTAATTCCACGTGAAACCAGAATTTTTTCCAACAGCTTTTAGCTTTTCTTTCCCCAACTCCTAAAAACCTAAACCATGCACTTTCTACAATGCTGTGGAACATCATGCAATCGTTGATAACATCAATGACCGACCTTGTTTTGCAGCCAAAAGTTAAAAACTAACTATTGCTTTCCAAAAATTCTCTGTTTACAAAAGAGCGTCACCTCTCAAATACCTATGTCAAGTTGTATTAATCTTTTACTAAAGCACAATAAACATAAACTCCTGCCTCATATATTTTTCTGTAAAAATAATCGACTTGGAACAAATCAGTTGGCTTGCATCTACCTGTGGCCTGCCAGGCTCACTGCAAGTTGTGTGACACTGAGGCTCACAGGTACCTAAAGGTAAACCCCTTCTCTGCATGTGCAAGTATGCAATTAATTCTAGATGTATCTAAGCCGCTGTAATAAATTCAAGAAGAGTAGTACTGTTACAGTACAGGGCTCTCTCCTTCAGGTCCTTCCCGTAGAGGTTGTGCTTTGCTGCTATGTAGCTGAGGATGGCTCTGGTCTGCACCATCTTCATCCCATCGATCTCCACCATGGGCACTTGCTGGAAAAGCAAGGATCCACCTAAAGGGAAAGCCACACATTGTTCTGCTGGATCTAGTAACTCCATGTCTGAAGTCTTGCTGTCTTCAGAAGATCACTGCTTTTATGGTGAGCTTGCTGTGGGTAGTCATTACATTACACTAGGGTTCTTCCACACAAACAATAAATTACAGTGGTGAAGACAAATTAAACTGCAGAACAAAATTATTGTGCATTAACATCCTTGCTTTAAAAAAGTTTCACTCAAGTTGCAGTCAGGACTGATTACAGCAGCTTTTATGCTGAAATGGAAATACAGTGGAGACAATCGTACTAAGCATATCAACTGAGTAAAAAGTGTCTAATTGTAAATACATTTTTAAAATTCTGTTCCATTATTTAAAACACAGTTGGAGCCAGTGTCAGTTTCCCAAATTTCTCTCTTCTAACCAGTATCTTCAGCTAAATCTGGACATTCAATGAAGTTTTAGGATATGTGTTTTTCAAGTTACTGAAGTGCTCTGGGTAAGTCTGTGGGACCAGGTGGGACACGTAGACAAATGGAGAACAGAATAACCCAGAGGGAGGCCTAGGAAAATCTCCAGGTTAGAAAGACATTCAATTTTCAATTGCATCTGTCCACATATGGGAAAAAAAAACAGCCTCTGCAGCTGTTCACAGCTCTCGGTTTTACTTCCCTCTCTGCTGTGTGGAAAGAAAGTCCCACACAGTCTTCAGAGTCTTCACTTCACACATCTTCTCTCAGACCAAGCAAACTCTGGTCACACTTTTCTTGAGGTTTCACGTGGACTCACCTTTCAGGAGCTTCTCATACTGCTCTCGGGTTTCCAAAAACTCTTCTTCAAACTGACAAAAGAGAATGAGGAAGAACAGGAAATGAGTGTTTTTTCACATTTCTAGAAAAACTTTTTAAGCACTGTAAAAGGAAGAGAACACACATCATCATTCCTTCCGTTCCAGATACAGCTCTAAGGGAGAAAATAACCAAGGGCAGTAGCACTGGCAAAACCTCTTGGACTGCCATATTTGGCAAATGCTGCTGAAGGCAACCATAGCAGAAAAACAGGCAATAAGAACTGGAGTGAGGATGGTTTGTTTGGCATTGAACAAGCAATTTGATGCGAGACAGTCAACAATACAGACTAGGCTGCCCTTAAAATGCTTCCTGGTACCTGGAAAAAAGCTCTGCTGTGGGATATTTTGATTTGGGACCTAGATAGGAACAAATTCTTAGAAAGTTAAAACAAAAAATTTACAAAATAATGTAGAAGTATTATGCCCAGCAGGAAGTTTAGTACAGAAGCATGTTTAGGACACCTAAAGATTAATTATTCACTAGATGAGAAAAACAAAAAGATACAGACTTGTCTGTGTTCAGAACGATGTAGCTATATTCAGTGTGGTTGAGGAAGCCTGGTCCAATCAGTGCTACTTATGGTGAAATTCAGTTCAAGATTAAGACACCGAAGTTAGATGTCTACATGCACGTGTTTGCATGTGGCATACATGTCTTTAGTCAACGTAGACCACGGAGACTAGAAAATGATTAGGCTTATCAACCCCTAGATGTCTAGACATGGGTTCCCAAGGATCCTTCCTCAGTCAACCTCTCTCAGAACATCTGTGCAACTGATGTTAATAATTAAGACTTGCTATACGTAGGGACACCTCAGAAGAGCAGCCATACTAACACAGTGCCAATATTCGACCATAGTAAGTGTGATCACAGAGTCTAAAATTCAGAACCCATGTTTCTGCTGATGAAAAGCTGGAAGACTATCCCAAGGAAAAAATATAATTGGTACCTGTCAACAGGGTTTTTTTTTTAATTAAAAAAAAAAGAAAGAAAAGAGAGAGGGAATTAAAACAAGGAACAAACGATGCAGGGAAGCAGCCAGTTGTGTCCTCTGTAAGGCCTTCAAACAAAGACTGGTGGTCTTTTTGAAAAATTTGTATTCCTCAGTAGAGGGGTAACTGTACGAAGTTTAACAGCATACTACATAAAAGAAGAGACTCGGAGCAACTCCCAGTCCCTTCTGTCCTCAGACTGAATTATCAGTTTATCGCCAAGCTAGATAGCAGATAAGTAAGTACATTATAACCCACTAAAAAAAAAAAATTTAAAGCTTCTCTGAGTTACCCAAATATTTTCTTCCTGCTCTGAGACTTCTAATTTTGCTACACATGTGGGTCAGTTTGCTCACTTCACCCTGTTTAAGCTGCATCTAAACAATGCAAGCTAGACAAAATATATTTCGTGCTACAGCTTACTGTGGAGGATGCAGCCAGTGGAGTGAAAAATAAAATAAAAATCTGTGTGTGAGCATCCAACTGAAAATAGAAAGACTAGAGAAAGTAAATTCACTGCTGTTTTACTTGGCCCAGGTAATACTCTTTATGCGAGGAACACATCTATTATTCCACTCAACAGCTCTGGGCCAGTAAGCAAATGCTTAATTAAACATTACGCATTCTTGCATTAAGCAAGAAACTGGTTTACAGCTCATTGCTCAGAAGACATGTAACCTGAAGCCATACTTTTGTGTGCCTAAAGAGTGTTTAATTATACTGAACAGCCAATGCTCATTTACTATTGCGCCTTGGGATGTCTTTTCTTTTTTGGTTAATAACCTGTGATCTGCCTCAAAGACGAGCTGACGAGCGTGCAGCTTAAAATTAAAACCACTGGAACAAACCTCAACCCCAGCTGCAGCCAACAACCAGCGAATTGACTCCATCTTGCCTCTTCCATCAAAGTAGTAAAGTTTCGGTTTTCCAGCCATGACTTCAAACTTCCCGCTACCTAAAACAGTTATAAAAGATTAGAAGTTAACAATGATACAAAAATCTGTTGGCAGCTGGAATAACGGTTCACAGGTCACTCACACGACAAAAATTTAAGTTACTTTTTGACAAAACATTTCAGTGAAGTTTCAGCCTAAACTGGTATAGTTTTACTGCTGCGCAGTCAAGTCACAGTATTTCATAGTCAGGAAAAGTAAGCATCAAGTTACTAAGTAGGAGAAAAAAACCAAAACAGTTACCACTAAGGAAATCCTTAAAACTTCCAGAAAATGTAAGTTTTAGCACTAGAGTTACTCAATCACCACTGAAAGCCAAGTTTCAATCAAAAAGGAGAAGAGGCAGTAGGCAGGTTTTTCAAATCTGGCAGTCCTTATACCAAAGAATGCCAAAAGTATCTAAACATTAATTCTACACATACTTAGGTGGAGTATGGGAACGTGTTTTCAAAGCCCCTTGCTTTCTGGCTGTGGTGATCCAGGGTAAGTACGTGTTCCAGAATCAGTAGAAACTTCAAAAGAACAACCAGTTTCTTCTGTAATAATCCAGATTAAAATACAAAGATTCAGACTGTTGCACTACTTAGTCTTCTGCTGGTCACATTTCTTTCTATTAATAAACCCTGTTGCTAAGCAAAACTTTTATAGACTTTTCAGTTGATCAAACATACCATGCTTTGCAAGCAGCATTTTGGTTCTTGAATGGCTTCATAAATGAGGCTATTAATTGTGGTTTTTTTGCATAGACTAGTGTTTAGGTCTCAGCAGGAATTGGATTCCACTGCAGAGCCATAAGCCAAGGAAGCATCAAATGTCATCATACTGGCATTTCATATGCAGAACTCAGTAACAGCAACTCCTTGCTGCAACTGAGAGCTGTTTTCCCTCCGTAGGGAGATTTCTGGTCACTCCAGTCCACAGTTCAAATAACCCTTGAAAACAAGCTGTTGGCACGCAAACAACAACCTCCAGTTCCCAATATTGCAAGAGCTCCTTCATTGGCGGAGGGAACAAGCGACCTTTGAAAGACCTTGAGCACACCAGAGGCAAGCAATCCGCTTGTTAGCCAACAGGCGAGAAAACAGAACACAAAATACGAGACTGCATCTGACCACGGGAATCCAAGTGAGCCAGGCTATTCGGCCCCTCGCGCCTGCTCAGGGGCCTCCATTTCCTCTCAGGTAAGTCGCTGGGAAGTAAAACATTGCCGAGTAGTATCTACATGGCTAATAAAATTAACAGTGCATGAGAAATAAAGACTAAAGCATCAGTGAGAACACCATGAACAAACAGAATGAAACAGGAGCTGATGTAATACAGCTAAACTCACGGAACTAAAAAAAGCCAAAGGTGATTTTTAACTTGACGTTTAAAAAATTAAAGAAACAGCAGAGTCACTTTTCTTCAGCGCGCCGTCCCAAGACGTGCTCCTAGCAGGCCGAAGGACGTGTCACAGGTGATCAGTCACCGTTGCGAAGCTCACATCAATGCAGCAAAGGCAACCAGAAGGCAAAGAGACAGCGGATGCCTGTCTTGTAAACACAGCGGGATCAACAAGCTTTGAAGCAAGCTGTAGAGTTCTGGTTCCTGCGAGTGAGCCTGCCATGCAACACTAGCAGAGAAAGTCCAACCTGTGAAATGAAATCTGACGGAAGGCGAGCGCCCTGGGGATGGGCAAAGAGGTTCCCCCTTCCCGGCTCTTCTCACCAGCCGTGAAGGAGGGAAAACGGCCACGCGCAGCCAGGAGCCGCAATCGCAGGCAGGTTGCTGGCCATTCCCCTCAGCCTAACATCTCAGCAGCAGTAGGGACTTTGGGAAAGGAGGATCTGAATCTACCCCCTTGTCGTGATTTACGACAGCCACCTGGGATAACAGGGGGAAGGAGGGAACGTAAGCATCTGCGCAAGAAGTCATCGCTCCCATGCTGGCCACACCGAGCCGGAGAACATCGGTGAAGGGGGCTGGAAGACCAGGTGCGCCTGGCATGTCCTGCAGCCCCAGGACGCCAGGACCTGGCGTTCACTGCTGTCGTCCAGCCCAGCAGTTGCTGACCTCCTCTGCCGCGCCTGGTGTCACACCAGCCTGGGGGGAAGGCCCCTACTCGGCATAGGACAGGCAGCAGCCTCCCTGGCCACCAACTCCAGCGCCTGCCATTCGTGACAAGTTCTCTGCAGGCACGAGATGAAGCACAATTGATGTCGTTAACTGGGGAGCCACAACGCTGGCAAGAACAGGGCAAGCTCTCATCATGTACACCATGAGGAACGCCGGAGCACGCACTGCTCCCGCCAACACTCCTCCGGCCAGGGCGAGCAGACTGTGACCGGGGAGGCTGTCTCCTGACCGGACACCCCACTGCCAGCCCGCACCCACCACACCACTGCAGCCGAGCCAGCCAGAGGGCCCTGGGGCCTTGGCGGCGGGAGAAGGGAAACCACAAAACCCCACACTATCCGCACGGAGAATTAAGAAAAAAATAAGAAAAACAAGCGAACAAACACGGCTTCTAACCAGCGAGGCACCGCTGCTACCCGCCCCCCGCCCCGAGCCGAGCCGAGCCGAGCCGAGCCGAGCCGAGCCGAGCACCCACCTTCCCCACCAGCAGCCGCCACCGCCGCCCCGCTCCCAGGCTCGGCGCTAAGAGGCGGTGACAAGCGGGACGGCCGCCAATAGGAACCCACTGCTCTGCATATTTCGCGGAGGCTTATGGGAGGAAAACGCAACCGAGAAAAAAGTTAAAAATTTTCGAAGTGCTTCAGCGGAGACAATTGTGTCGCTGCAGAGACATGATTTCGAGGCGCGCATCGCCAGATCGTCAGGCTCGCCGCGTCGCCATGACTGTGAGATAAGTACCCTTTATGACCTTTATATACCGTCACGGCCCCCATTTCACTCTGGATGTGAGGGCGATCTGGCTGCGACATCTGTCACCCCATTGATCGCCAGGGTTGATTCGGCTGATCTGGCTGGCTAGGCGGGTGTCCCCTTCCTCCCTCACCGCTCCATGTGCGTCCCTCCCGAAGCTGCGCGCTCGGTCGAAGAGGACGACCTTCCCCGATAGAGGCGTACCGTTCATCGGTCCAAGGGTATACGGTAGCTGCGCTCCCCTGCTAGAACCTCCAAACAAGCTCAAGGTCCATTTGTAGGAGAACGTAGGGTAGTCAAGCTTCCAAGACTGCAGACACATCCAAGTGAGGCACTGCATGGGGCAGTCTGCCATTATTTTGCACCACTCACAAACTCACCTTTTAAAATGACCCACGGCCTCAATTTTCATGACACTGGGTGCAATCGAATTTCCAATTCTATTTTGATTTCCATCCCCATGCTCAGCTCATCACTTCTCCCACTACCAATCCCCCAGTCATCCACGAATCCTCATAAAGGGATTTTTCACTCAGGCCAGCGCCTGTGCAATTCATTTTAAGCCCACCTGTACAGCCAGCAGAAGGGCTGGCTTTGTAAGTTATCAGCTGTCTTCAGCTTCTGCTGCCCTGAAAGCAGGCAGAGAAGGCTGAGGTGACACGAGACACCAACAACAACCATGGAACAGGAGTATCTCAGCTGGAAGGGACCCCCAGCAATCACCTAGTGCAGCTGCCTGTTCTCCTCCCGAGGTGTCACGCATCTTCTGTTTCAATTCAGCGTGGCAGCCCGGTTCAGAGGAGCTGACAAGGGCCACACTACCAGCTTCACACCAAGCTCACAGGGCACAGCAGAAATTACATCTTTCGGCTCAAATCACGCGGCTGATGAACACACAGAAAGAGCCCAGCTGCCGGGAGGCAGCACACCTCCACGAAGGCACCAAAGGGAAGGCTTATTTACAAAAAAACAAAACACAACTAAACAAACAAACAAACGCCAAACTAAAGTGCCCTTATTAAAATCTGAATAAAAGATCGAGACTCTTGTCAATGTTTCAATAGTAACTTTATTCTGGGTAGAAGACTTGACATAGGAGGAATGAAACAAACATTTATAACATTTTTGAACAAAACCACTGAGTAAACAAGAACCATTATTTCTTCAAGATCTCACTCTGACAATCCCGCCCTCTCCTTCCATTAAGTTCAAAAACGTTCTTTCAACATCTGTTTTCCTCCTCACGTTACGGAATGCCCTCTTCACATCAACAGCCTTGTCAGGTATGGAATACCATGAAGTGGGTTTTCTGGGCTGGAGGATTTTTGGCTAACATCACGGCACTTACACAAGACTTCTGAAAATCTGGAGGTGAATGAGGTGAACGAGTCCACTGTCAGGCTCCTTTATTTCCAACAGTCATTACCACACAGTATGCATAAGCCTGAGAATATGTAAACAATACGATTCTAAAAACATTTTGCATAAAAATGCTGCTAAATATTAAAACACAAAGTAGTAGGTTACGTATGAGAAAGTCTCAGATACGTTGCTTGTCCAGACTGCAGTATAATAAAGACAGACTTACATCTTTTCTGTATCTGTATTGCACACCGAGACAGCACAGTAAAATACACAGCTCAGTCAACTCAGTCCTTACTCAGAAAGAACTTTTTCCAGCTTCAGTAGGAATTTGGTTGAGTAAAGGCTACAAGATTGCTGCCATTACACTTCTACTTAGCAAATTCTCTGACCCACTAAGTTAAACTAGAAGAGGTGATTCTGAATATCAAGATTATTAGCTTTCTTCCCAAAATAAAGGCTTTAACCTGGGAAAGGATGAGATACGCCAAAGAAAGTACTTCTTTTTCTGACCTTGTTGCTGGACTGACCAAAACTTGAATGCTACAGTCAAGAAAATCGTTGCAGGGCTGAGAACGGCTCAGAGATGACAGGCCAGGTCCAGGTTCATCCTGTGTTAAACTCATGGAGTGTCCCCCCATCCTTAGCAGGTGTCTCCAGAGGGCTACTAATTTCTCAGCTGAGCCAAATTTCTCTTGAGACGATTCTCACTCACCACAAAGGAGCTCACGCTTCGGTGCCTGCGGTTAGGAAGGATGAATCCGAGCCTCAGCAGCCCGTTCTTGTGACTTTTCATCTCCTGCTTTCACCAGTAGGAATTAAGTGTACGGCACATGCTAGTGAAATTGCCTACTTAGGTCTAGGGATACTTCGGATAGGTTCAGGGTGTTCTCTCTTGAGACCAATTATTCAGTGATAAAATACATTAAATGATACGTCGACATAAATACAGATATTTATTTCCACCAAAAGAAACAACTATCTTTCCAGTTCTAACACAAATATACATATTTCCCTCTCCACTTACCCAAAGCCACCATCAGTGTGTGCTTTAGAAATCGGATGGCTGCTTTATTTTACCGCTACACATTGGCATCACCGCTTCGAAAGCAGTTAGGTGTGGTTTGGAGTTAGTACTTGCTATGAACAAATAACGGAGCAGCTGGACACACAACATGGCACGTGTAAGTCTTACTTATACAAGTACTTGTGTGCAACGCACAGCCCCTTCTGCTCCCTGTTTGTCTCTACCGCCTCACCGTGTCCATCAGAGCAGTGACAAGCGCTGCTGACGGTCCCTCCTGCGGCACCGAGCTGGCAGCCTGCTCTCGGGCACGGCTTCCTCAACGTCCCACACCTTCTGTGCGGGGAGCACTGGAAGGGCAGCGTGTGGTACCAGTCCCCAGCCCACAGCAGCTGCCCCTTGTCGGTGCCGGCAGATCCCAGAGCGGATCTCGCCGCCAGACGAGCCATCCAGCTCCTTCGAAACGGCCGGGTGCCGAGAGCCACGCCTGCTCTGACCACGTCGACTGGGTTAAGGCCCGTAAGTATATCATTTGCCTGATCTGCTCATAAAATGAGCTCAGAAAGGTGAGCATTTCTGTACGCTTCTGCAGAAAGATGCGTTTTCACAGCACACTTCAGCTTTGGTGGTGCTGCTCCAAAATGCAGCTACCAAAGATGCTCTCCCGCAGCACTGTGCTGTATCACCTTCCTTCTGCGGAAGGGGGTGCAGGAGCAGCCAAATGCTGGCTGTCATCTACATCAATCTTTTGCTGATGGCTGGACTCTGGCACTCCTTTCCAGTGCAGAATTAAACCAGACTATGGGGCTATTTTCTTTTCTCTGTAACCTGATAATTCATCTTCTCTTATAAACAGAGTTAAACCGCTTTTCAAAGAGCTGCATCAGTTTCTGTGAAATCAGCCACAATTCCAGGACGTTTTAGCAGAACCAGGTGAGGACCCATTTTTTCCCAGTAGAATCTGGGGGCCTAATTTATGGAAGCTGATGTGTCCCTGCCCATGGCAGGGGGGTTGGAACTAGATCATCTATAAGGTCCCTTCCAACCCAAACCATTCTATGATTCTTCACATTATAAGTGAGGATATATTGAAGAACTGCAATAAGCTTAAACGGACTCATTTCCTCTGGACTTTTTTCTCCGAAAGTGATTTAAAACAGTTGCAAAAATTGAGTCAGCTGCATAGATACTACTTCCTTAAACTCTGCTGCTGGTGTATCACTAATACTTTGTTACTCCGAAAACAGCTCTAAAATTGTTAATACTGTCTTAAATATATCTTCAGATCTTACATTCCCAACAACAACAAAAAAAAGAAGACACAGAATCTGATTTTTCTCCTCAGAAATCATTAGGACATTTAAATGAATTTAACAAAGGTAGGTCCACTTTCTATTTCATAGTGAACAATGCCAAGAAGCAGCTTTGAAGCAGGACAAAAGATCGCCGTGGCAGAGAACATCAGAAAACAGATCTACCGAATGGTATTCACCCTTCACCAAACAAGATCCCTCAAATTTGCCAAAAGCAAAAGAATGGAGCTGCAAAGCTGCACAACAAAAACCTTTTAAAGGCAAAATAAGTTTTTGAAAAAAAGGCCTCCTGCTGACTTTCAGCAGTTTCTCAGTGACTGCAGAGGAGAGTTCGGACTGCGAGTCACTCACTCCTTTGATGTCAGTACAAAGCAAATGAGTCCAGGACAACAGAAGCGTGGCATCAAGACGTGGCACCACTGAAATTACACAGCCTCATTTAGCACATAAACTTCAGAGAACGTCTAATGAACGCCTCTTCCTCAGTACTTCTCTCCCACCGCAATATTGCACCACTTCACTATTTTAAATCCACTTTTATAAAAAAGTTGAATCTTATAAAGGAAAAGTTAAATTTAAAAAAAATTCATTATAAAAATTTATTGTATAAAAATGCCAAACCCCCTAAGCCATATATACAAAATGTATCAGATTTATGAAAATAACTGGATCCAATTATATAACAAAACAATTTTATACAAAAAGGTACAAGATTGCATTCAAATTAATACACGTAAAAAAACCCTTCAAAATGTCCCGTTCCTAGAAGATCTGTTTCTCTTAAATTTACAGGTGTATATAAAATAGTATCAAATTATCTCACGTTGGCCACCATTTCATGGGAAACATGCACTGGTTCAGAGAGTATTTCCACAGGTCACCGGTGAGCACCATACTTTGCCGACCAGTCAACACGCCCGTGGATCGGCTGAGCCGGTGGTGGGAGAGGCATTAGCCTGGGTGTGCTTTTTGTAGGCGAACTGAATGATGGCTGTCCAAGATGGGGTCTTACTGACTTCAGAGAAGCATAACCTAGTGGACAAAGGAAAATGCCATGAGATAAAGGTTCAGTGAGTGGCTGTCCACATTGAAGAGCAACCGCACACAAGTCCAGATCCTTATTTCTCCAGGAAATACGCCTCTCTTTTTAACAGAATTTGCTGATGTGAACAACAGTGGATCCAATCCCTAAAACCCTACCAGACAAGGAGTATTTGTATCATTGATTTGAGAAGTGTGAATTCTGTGCCAGCTCTCACACCAACCTCTGAGTCCCACTGAAATAGGTTGCGGGTAAAACCACATGATTCCTAAACAAATTAAAAATAAACCACATCGTTCTCCATATGAAGTTCTGTAAGCTTACAAACTGTAGTTCCAGCCAGTCAAATATTTACAAATGAAGATATGTAGTTCAGTGCTGCATATACACAGCATTACCAGAGTAACGAGCCAAGGACCAACTTTGATACCATACTTACTAGAAGATGGATCCACAACTGGTGCTAACTGAACCCTCTGCCCAGCAGAGCCTACTTCCTTCTTCAGAAATGAAGGGATATAACCACTGGCTAGACCGCTTGATCCTATGGGCCCTGAAAGAAATGGCAAGGAACACTTCAGCTCAACGTAACGCATTTCCCACCCTATCAACAGTGGGAAAAGGTGCACACTGATGGGTTATATTTGAGATCAAGCCTGATCATGGACTGACGGAAACACGAACTTCATTGAAGATACTAGAAATCCACGGATCCTGTATATACCTGCATTCAGGAGACCGTCAGCATCAGACTGCATTAAAGACAAATGGAGAACAGGTACAACCTGTACACTTGAAAGGGCAATTTCTGCTTCTCCCTGACATCTCAAGCCTTTTCAAGGTTTCTCAAAACCTAACATTTCAGTTGGAATTATTTTGTTTGACTTTCAGCAACTGAGTCCTATGAATATACTTGCTCTTGACTACTATGCAGAGAGTCTGGGGGTTTGGTGCTATACAAAGCTCTTACAGAAGCCAGTAAGAGTGCAACTTAATAAACTGGGGGAGATTCATGTCCCAAATTTGGAAAGTCAGCTACAGAACTTGTCCCCAAGATGAGCAGGAACAGATCTGACTGACCTGTAGGATAAGCCACAGAAACCGGAACAAAACCAGTTATAAATGAAACAGTCCAGAGCCATAGTGCAGATGGACACTAAAGAAGTTAGCACGCACAGACCAGGTCCATCGCACATATGCCTATAATGTACTAGAGCAGCAGAGCAGCGGCAAAGCATATTGTGGGAAGTGATGGTAATAAGTAAAAAAGGGGAAAAAAATCTAATGATATCCTATGCAGCTATAAAAGAAGCAAAAACTTGTAGAACAGCCAGGAAGGAGACATGTGTGACGTATATAAAGGTTCTCATGTAGTTTAGCCATTTACAACATCCTCTCATCTTGAATCCAGTTTTCTGATAAAATTATATCCAAAATTTTAAGTTTTTTTACTTTTTAAACCGGAGTTTCTAAAGGCCCAAAATGTTTATGTGGGCCAAAATTCAACAGAAACTTTCTCAATTAAGTATTTTCATAACAACATATACAAAACAAGTACCGGACTGCAGAATCGTAACATCACATGAAAACCTGAAGCGAAGAAATATTTAGAAAGGGAATACATAGATACAATCTAGAAACATCATGTTTATTTAGTAAAATCTAATATAAAAATCTACAAATTAATTACTTCAAATCAAATAACAGGGATTAAATACCTGAAATACCAAATGACCCAAAAACCTGAAGAAGAAAAATTGAAGAGTTTTGCTTTTTGTCTGAATTTTTTAAAGCTACAAAAATTTCACTATTTTAAACAGCATCAGTTAAGAGACATGATAGATGATAGAATTTATCTGCTTTATTCACCTAACAAGAGTGGTGTGTACGGCCAGTTCGATTTAGACCAGCATCCTCCTCGCTGACAGTCATTTATGCACCAGCTGGGCTAAAACAATTCAAAAACCTGAAAATACAACTTACAGAAACTGACGAGGGAAACTGAAGGCAAGCTGAAGTATTTCAGGTTGAACAGACATAAGCTGTCCAACCTTCTATGCATGTGGTACTTCAAACCAGACTTTTTGGGATTCGTTAGAAGAAATTACCATGATTCAGTCTAAGGTAGTCTCCAAATCCAAGGAACAGTGCTCATTAACTGATTTTGACAGAAAGAACAGACACGGTAGCAAGTATCTTTGGAGCTGACAATGTATTAGAAATGGGTGACCCCGAAATAAATCTGTCTGGAATTGCAGAGACATCACCTTTTACCTTTTCTCGGAGTGTTAAGCACAGCTTCTTACCTGAATTCATCCTGTTAACACTTCCTCCCAAACCGGAAGCTTTCCCAGGCAAACCAGAATTGGGCCAGGGATTAGACGGAACAGACTCTTTGTTTGAAGTGGAGACTATGCTATTCCTTGTGCTTATTCCTATTGCAAAAATGGAAAAATTACCACGCTGAAATCTCTGTTGTTACACAGGGTTACATTCATTCCACGTGATGCACAATCTTAGAGCAGATGTCCAGTTCAGTGAACTTAACCAAAACCTTTTCACTTAACAGCGCCTCTGCGTTACTTCCCAGCCTCTCATATAGGAATGCTATCAGTAGTCATAGGCCCCAATCCTGCAAAAATAATAGTGTAAGTAGTTCCACTAGCATCAATGGCTCCTTATGTCAAGGGACAGGATGCTTACATCAAGGCCACGAATACTCTCAAGTCACAGAAGGTGAACCTTGCTATGCAAATGAAATCTATGCTTCGCATCAAACACAGCATTTTACAGCTTTTAGCCAAACAGTGACAAGATAACCTGAGAGTAAATTAGATTACATTTCTCATAGTACTGTACTCCTCTTTGGTGGATCTACCGAAATCACAGATTTTGCAGTTCGCAGTAGAGTTCATATGTCACATGTTATATATAATATGCATCCCATATTTAAGCAGGGTACCTAACACGTAACGATGAGCTCACCATTTATGGTAGAGGAAAAGCAGGCTTGGGATCCCTGTGTTTTACAACCTCCTCTAGTAACACAACTTTCAGCTACCAGAACTCTATTTAAGTGCTCCAGTCTGAGAGTCATTGAAATTAACTGTTTCAGGAAAAAAGATTGAGTTTACCACCACGACACCGTCTAGTTTACTCAATTTTGAAGTACTAGTACTACAAGTCAATGCACAACTAACAGTGCCTTTATAAACAGAAAATATGAAAGAGGATACATTTATATTGAACTCATTTTCAATACAGCCAAGCAATGCTGCCCACCTCCTGTACTTCATCCTGCCTCAGTGCTGGTCTCAGTATAGCAGAGGTTAACATGAAGACTGGCAGGCAGTTCCTCTACAGAGACATGGATTTGCATTCTGTTTAACACCAAGCTACAGCAAAGCATATTCCCACTATTAGTTTGCTTCTGTTGTTCACAGAATTATATACTCATAAGCTAAACTTAGGCCACTTTCTCTTCCAGTCTAGAAGACCAGTCTTATCCTTCTTAGGGAAACAAGGAATGTCCTGTCACACTAACAGACATTTTCTAACACAATTCAAAGTATAAAAGAGTATCCAGCAGGAGGACGAAGTACCAGCAATCCTGTCTCATTCTTGTAAGCAAGATTTATCTCAGTTGCTAGACTGCTAAAATGTAGTTTGTATCAGGGCCATCTACATTACCAAAGCTCTTGCTCTCCTCATTTTCTTTAAGCAGCAGCCCCCCTACACAAGCTCAAAGGATAAAGCCTAATGTACCAATGACTATTTCATACTGCTGTTGGAACTACACGAAGAAGAAGAAATAAGTATTTTTTACTAACCAGGTAGATACCTAGAATGTCTCAAGTAGTGTTGCTTTGCTGCAGAAACTCGCAATGTGGGAGTGTCCTGCCGTGGAAAGGTCACATGGGAAGGTGCACTGCTGCCAGAGCCTACAGCGTCTGAAGGCTTCAGGTCCAAAATGCTTTCAAATCTATAACCCAAAAATTGCTACACTTAGTGCAATTCTTATAGCATATGTTTATCCACAGCTGGCCTTCTCATCTCCATCCCATCTCCAGGAATCATTTCCTCATACTGTGCTTGCTACAGCGTAAACACACAGACAACAGGCAGTATTTTCAGTCTGAAGCCATGTAAGTGCCCCCCCAAATCAGATTTGTGCTTCTAGTTCCCTTATATATCACTTTTAAAGTTTTTATAAATCACTCCGTAGGTTTTTCTATACCGTGTATGATCCATGGAAACTGCAGCTTAGAGTCACCCAAAACAGTGTATATATGTGGAATCTGCCAACAAGGTTCACATGTGAAATAGAAAGTATACATTCAAAGTTTGGGAAGACTTAAGCTATGCATCATTTTCAGTGGGGAAACAAGGAACTGTACAGAAGCGTGCTGCACTGTCCATCAAAAAATATGTTGCAATTCAAAGGTCAGCATTCAACAAGCAACCAAGGCAAAGCTGGAGATAGACAAGCTGCACGTCTTTTACTGGCCTGGATATACATTTCTAGATCCACAGAAAGCATGAAGAGCAGCATTATGAAAAAAGAGATGAAGTCTAAGGAAATAGGACCACAGAGCACACGGACATAAAAGAAACCAGCTTACCTACAAAGAGTTTCATCACTCTGCCTCTTCTTGTTTTTCAAGTCCATCCTTGTGACGGAAGGGCTGAAATTAAGGTCTTCCAAGTCATCCCAGTCTTCAGAAGTCTTCACTGTTCTAGCAAGATGTCCCCATCTTCGCCTAGTTTTTGGTTTAAGTTCACCATTTATATTCTCAGTCGCAGCAGATGTTTTCTGTTACAAAGATTGAAAAGAAACAAACCCACACACTTACACCATAGACCAGGTGACAGGAACAAAGAGAACTTTTTCCTGTCTCAAAGAGCAGTAGCGGTACTAGAGCTGTAACAACAAAATCCTAATCTTTCATTAAACATGCTAAGAACACAATCTAGCCTGTAGACACTACTACACATCTTCTGCATTTCTTCTTTTAATAAAGTATCTTGCACTGACAGAGAATAAATATCTTGGGTTTTAATTCCAGTTCTATTTATATTTCACTATATACCTCCCAATCAGCTAAGTTCAATCTTTATTTCTTGACTCATCTTAGGAGTACAAAACTGCACACACGTTCATGCTTCCACAACCCTGTCTCTAGACGCTTACAGAATGCATTTTTCTTGCAGGACAGCATAGGTACAATTTCATGCTCCTTCAGCCATTCAAGCTCATGAGTACATTTCAACCTTGTGCGACTGTGTACATGCGCAGTACAGACCCTACTCAAGACTGATCTCTTACCAGCAGCATTCACAGTCTGCTCTCGTCGTTTCTCTTATGAATCCAGTCTCCTTGTATTATCAACAGAAATTATAGGTTCTTATGCTGAAAGAAGAATCTCTTGTTTTCCACGGCCAGTGTAGAAGTGCAAAAGGACTATTACTTTCAGTCACATAAATTGGATGCCTCAAATGGATGAAGGCAATAGCCCCCCTCCCCCTCGCTCCAATACTATTTAGCCTAATACTTTTCTCTCTAGCATCAATCCCATTAATATTCTGACCACTGTACACCCTTTTAACTCATATGAAATCTCAGTGTCATCCTTTAAGTGGTGCTTCACAACAAAGGGAAGCATTAAGTGGCTTTGAAATGAGAAATCGACTTGTGTTAAAGCAACTGGATTTAGATTTCAACAGTTTCTAGCAGAAAGTTACACCTATTCTTTATTCCCATTTCCTGCCCTTTTAGTAAAGTATAAGAACAAGAAAAAGAAACACAATTAAGGAAAACCCAGGCAGTATATCAAGAAGTGTATCTTATGCTAGATGGACCTTTACCTGCTGAGGAACCTTATTGTGAATTGCAGGCAGAAGAACCTGGTTAGACTTGTCCTCCTTTAAGTAGTTACTCTGCTCAGCCCCCAAGTTGCCTGCTTTATATGGGTACACCAAGCGCTGAGAAGATTGGCTTTGTTGAACAGGCCTCGACGAAATGCGGGCATGAGGTTTCGGAGGGGGTTGTGCTGGAGGGACAGGCTTAATATGCAGAGACGATTTATTATGAAGTTCCTTCTGTTTCCCCAGTTCCTGAATGCCCAGGGCATGCCCAACCTGGAAGTATGGATATCGAAGTGCCTAAAACATAATGAAGATATTAGGATCCAACTTGGGAAAACAAATTTTTTAACCTACCCTAGCCCTATGTGATGGTACAACTTTAATTGCATTTTTTCTGGGGTGGGAAACAGCAGAAGACCCATCTCTCAAAGCTAGATTCTCGTGAGCACAATCCACTTCAGAATAATGCTGAAATAGTAGAAAAGTTTCAACAGATACCAAGTGGTCAGACATTGGAACAGGCTGCCCGGGGAGGTGGCTGAGTCCCCATCCCTGGGGGTGTTCAAAATATGTGTAGATGTGGCACTTCAGGATATGGATTAGCAGGCACGGTGGTGCTAGGTGGATGGTTTCACTTGATGATCTTAGAGGTCTTTTCCAACCTATGGTTCTATGATTATCAAATCCTCTGCAGGCTTGCACAAAAGGAAAACATTCTGCAGAATTAAGATACTTAACCAGCTACACGGCATCTAGAGGCATGTTTCGTTACGTGCTGTCTCTTCACGTGTATGTGTGCATGCACATATGCAAACACACGAACACCTGTCAGCACAGATTCTGCCATCAAGACTTCAATGACCCCAGAGACATCCCATCTCTTCCATTCTCCAAGACTGAATCAAATGAAAGAGCCCTCATGAAAATTAGCCTTTCTTTCTTTTGGAAGACATGTTGGTAAAAATCTCTTTATCCTGCCTCACAAGTAATTAAGGAGTTGACAGTAAAGGCAATTCATCTCTGCCCATCTTGCTCTTTCAAGTATACCCTTCTTCCCTTCCCAAACTCCTCTCACCGCAGGAAGCTTCTAAAAGCTCAGATTCCTCACCATATTTGTACCTTACTGTAAAACATTTGTTAATGCCTTTTAATACCAAGTTACAGTCGGTATTTTTTGCTTTTCATTACCTTTGAGAGTTCTTTATCTATTTTACTTGTTCACTGCTTTAACTAGCTTTAAAGCTTTTTATTACAATTTGTACTGAAGGTCTGATATAATCACAAAAGTTCAGCTATGGTCCTATTGAAGTCAAGTCAGATTTGAACCCAGAATCACACCTGCTTTTCAGAAGGCACCCTGCTCATTTAATTAGCTGGGTACTATGACTACAGTACTGATCTCTGGAATCAGCAGCTACTGTCAACATCAACAGGACCATTCTACGTGCAATACTGATGACTTGCGCTATGCAAGAATGTGCAGAATGCACCCTCAGCACGTTTGCTGATGACACCAAACTGGGAGGAGTGGCCGATACACCAGAGGGTCATGCTGCCATCCAGAGGGACCTCAACAGACTGGAGAAATGGGCTGACAGGAACCTCATCAAGTTCCACAAGGGGAAATACCAAGTCCTGCACCTGAGGAGTAACAACCCCATGCACCAGTACACGCTGGGGTCAACCACCTGCAAAGCAGCTTTGCAGAAAAGTACCTGGCAGACACCAAGTTGAACATAAGCTACCAGTATGTCCTTACTGCAAATAAGGCTAATGGTGTCCTGGGCTGCACGAGCAGGCGTGTTGCCAGCAGCTTGAGAGTAGTGATCCTTCCCCTCTGCTCCACACTGGTGATGCCACACCTGGAGAGCTGTGTCCAGTTTTGGGCTCCCCAGGAGAAGAGAGAGATGGACGTAACAGAGAGTCCAGTGAAGGGCCATGAAGATGACTGAGGGGCCAGATCAGTTCACATATGAGGGAAGACTAAGAGAGCTGGGGCTGTTCAGCCTGGAGGAGAGAAGGTTCAGGGGGATCTTATCAAAGCATGTAAATAAATACCTGAGGGGAAGATGCAAAGAAGATGGAGCAAGGCTCTTTTCAGTGGTGCCCAGTGACAGCACCAGAGGCAATGGGCACAAACTGTAACACAGGAGGTTTCCTCTGAATCTCACAAAACGCTTTTTTACTGTGAGGGTGACTGAGCACTGGCACACGTTTGCCTGGGGCAGGGGCATTGGACCAGATGACCTCCAGAGGCCTCTTCCAACCTCACCATTTTGTGATTCTGTGGTGCCTATCAACAGCAATCAAACAATGGCATCACAGCCTTTAGCCATACATCCTACCTCCACTCTGCTGCTATTCAGAGTGACTGGATTATACTTAATTCAGGTGTAATTCTTCACACTGTAGTCACACATTTGATCACTGAGCACACACCCCATGCAGCTGATCTTGCATGCAAATGACTAATGACTCTTTTTTAATTACTGTCTTTTGTCTTGCAAATCATTCTTGGCTTCTGCTCTTCTCCCTTCTAAGAACTGCACCCCTGAGCAACTGTTAAATGACTATAAAAGGTGTCTCGCAGTGAAAGGAAGCGTCATATGCAGGTGCAAGAAAAAGAAAACAGAACCAAACCTGACTAGCTGTCGGCCGCTTTTTGGGGTCCCACTGCAGCATGTCTCTCATGAGCTGCACCGCTTCACTGCTAGCGTTAGGTATGAGGGTTTTTAGGTTGTTAGGCACACACTGAGGCCAGCGAAAATTCATGGAGGCTGAAAGTTGGTAGCCTTCAGGCCAGTCATTCTGGAAGAATGAGATTTCCAATCACAAAGAAAGTTCAGTTGTAAAATATCACAGTGGCTAAGTACACTAGCATATATTCTCCTATCAGTAACAGACTGCGTCCAGCTTGCTCTAGACTGTTTTAAGAATTTCACTGGAAATTTTCACCTCAAACCTCTGCGAGAGGTAAGTCTTGCTTTACATCCTACCGAGTCAAAGGCATGAATGGAAACAGGAGATCAGAGTCTTACTATGATTCCAGTTTTTAGCCTCTTAAATCACAGGTTTATATGCAATATACAAGAATAAATGAAAATTACGCCTAATGAAATCACAGCCTAATGACTTTGCTGCTCAGGGGTCTACTCCTCCTCCTCTAATTGCCAGGCTTTATAGCATAATTACGTGATGCTTATTTCACAGAAAGTAAGTTTTAATTTAGTTTACTGTATCTGAGATCTATACCATACAACAGCAGTATGCGTAAAAACTGATTACTTTTATGCTTACTGCTACTGTGCCATTCTCTATTGTAGAACACCTCTAGTATTACTGCAGTGTGGAATGTCACTTTAGCTACCTTCTTTGGCGTTCCCAAGACTTGGCAAATCTTGAATATAGTATCAATTTCACTGGCGCCTGGGAAGAGAGGCCGCAGTGTGTAAACTTCTGCCATTATACAACCAACAGCCCAAATGTCTATTGGAGAACTATAGCTGGTGGATCTCAGAAGGACTTCAGGAGCCCTGTACCTGTAAGAGAGGAAAAAAAAGAGAAACATATCCCAACAATGAACACAATTTAAACAGACATATGTAAAATCACTCAGCTTTTCATCCTTTGCTAAGAGCAAACATCCCTTTAGAAGCTCCTTTCCTATACAGAGGACTTCATTTTACTTTTCTAGGATGCAGAATTAAAATGTATATAAGCTCTTGTAAGCTCTCTTATGCCTTTCCGACATGCAGTAATCCCAGCACGTCCCACCAGCCTTATCAGGCTCCCTCTTTGTTCCCGTGCTGCTGCCATTTGTAAACTGTCTTGCACTAACTGAAGCTTTTCAAATTCTGCCAAGCTTAAATAAAAGTCTCATAAAGAGGAGGCATCAAAAGTGGTATTACATTCAGCACAAATTTAACACTTTTTTAAAGGCTCAGCTATATGTTTCACACAATGTAGGTGAATACTAGCACTTACCATCTTGTGGATACATAGTCGGTGTAAGGAGGTCGAGATCGAATTTCTCGGGCTAAGCCAAAGTCTGCTATCTTCACAAGTTCTGGTCCCATGCAAAGGAGGTTTTCAGGTTTCAAGTCTCTGTGAAAGAACCCTAAAATTCAAAGAAATATTGATGTGCATTGCAATGCCAACCCCAGCTGTAGCCTTTATTTTCCACCTGGACTGTTTTGCTTTAGTTCTTATTGCTGAAGAATAGCACAACGCAGAGTTCAACAGAGCTAGTCAATATAACAGTTGTTCAACCAGACTGTGAAGAATAGTATACACAAATGGACTGTCTTACAACAAATCAGAGCTTTAAATCCGGTAGTTCCCTTTCAAGTAACACTTCTTTAACAAAAAAAAAATTATACCATTGTAGTGTTAGTTTCATTCCAATTGTGTTGGAAACTGCAATGAAGGCATCAAAAAATTACTTCAAAAGTTCTTTTAAACAGAATACAAATTAAAACATGAGGTGATTTTTTTGCACTTTGAAACTTCTTTTTAAATCTGAGAACATCACAATCCGCAAGCACTCAGCTACTCGCTGCCCTGTCAGACAGAGGATCTCAGCATATTTCTTCAGTGGTCTCTGCATTCAGCAAAACTTGATCACAAATGAGCATTTGGCAAGAGCTCTCTCAATACAAATGAGAGAAGAGGGCTAGAATATTACTGACTATCATCTCTGAAATTTGTTTCCACCCTTAGTCTGGAAAACTTGTCCTTACGCTTCTTTCTTGCAAGCATCAGCAACCCCTGTTTCCTGTATACAGCTCCCTCTGTAGTCCCTTACTAGAGCTCTATGACCTCCTTTTCAGAGACCTTTCAGCATCCTCAGCTTTTTCCATGGCCTTGAATATGCTCCCACTGAGAACAGAATAAGCATTCATGTAGGATGTATCTACATTGTCCAGTATAACTATATTAACTTCTGTTTGTCAGATTAACGCATGACAGCATTGAAGACACAGTGCTGTAGAGTTCTATCGACCAGCAGATTACCTCCTTCCTAGGGATATTAAATAGATGTTCTGGTGCCAGCTTGAACTACTGTCTCTTTATGGATCTCTGAGACAGAGCAATCAAGGCTGTTTTTAGCATTTAGTACAACCACTTATGTATTTTGCTGCACAGACAAGCAATGCACCAACAGAATGCTTTTGAGGCACCTTATTTCACGGCAAACTTGTAAAAAAAGCAATCAGTTGTGTATTCAAATATGAAAAGATGCTTAAGAGTTTGGATGGACAAAAACCAGAAAAAGTTTACTTGACAAGAATTTCTATGCCATATAGGACCAGAATAGAGAAATAAAGGGAGGGAAAAAAAAGTTCATGCAATTTTTCCAAAACTGTTGCAGACAGAATCTTGGGACACTCAGTCTTACATTGTGAGCCACAGGACCATCAAGACCATCCTGTCAGACTTGCCATGAATTTCCAGATCTTTATAAATACAGATTTGCAACATCTTTGCAGAAGTATCAGTCTAGTGTGTAGCAGGTCAGTGAAAAGAAACTTAGTTTTGACACAAAATTTTTCATTGTTTATACCTATAGCAAATTAAATAGCAGTAAAAGGTATTCTGAAAGGTTGTGATCCATTTGACAATTTATTAAAAAAGCGTGGCTTTGATTTTTGCACATAAATCTTACTATTTTTCTGGTTTTAATAATTTTTTCTCTCACTGGAACAGACTGGAATTTCTAGTTTGGTTTCAGAAGTGTATGCAAGCCCCATTAGAGTAGAGAATAAAGCCATTATCTTGAAAATGTTTTGTGAGACAAAGTTAAACATGTTCTTCAAATCAACTGCAACGCTGGTCCTGCAAGCCTTTTAATTCCAGGACTGTGGCCACTGATACTAGTTCTCTTCTGACAACCCTGAGAGCTGACCAGTCACATACACTACAGTGCATTTAGCAGGCAGAACTGCAGAGGGCAGCAAAACATGGTGAGGAAGTAATTTTTGTTATTATTTAAGTGGGTCTTGCTGCTACTGACTGGTACACCAGCTTTAGCTTTTGCCATTATTGTAAAAATTAGTTGGAAGACCATGCAATGAAAGCTGTTCATCAGTCAGACTTTATTACTTTAAGTGTATCTTACAGAGAATTGTATTTTATTCAGGTATCTCTGTGTACCTTGAGAAAACAGTAATTTTTCCTTTATTCTCAATCTGTCGAGAAATGTGCCCATTAACATCAGATGGGTTTTAGAAAATGGCCAGCTGTCAGTCTGAGAAAGTAGAAATCTACAGAAAAGGAACCGAGCAAACCTCCAGCCTAAAGTGTCAAGCAACTATAAAACATGGATATTTTCAGTAATCTGAATCTCTCACATAGTGCCATTCTTCTGATCGCTCCCTTTACTTGAGTTCGCAATGCAATTGTGAGCATACTCATTAGAAAACTTGCACAGACACTATCTCACTCTAACTCAAAATGTTTACAGCTAAAACATAACCTACCATGCTTATGGATAAACGCAAGCCCCTGCAGGATCTGATACATAATATTCCTAACTGTAGACTCAGGAAACAGTTTGTTTCTGTGGGATAAAAGAAAAGGGAAGAAGTAAATATTAATGATTAAGTTCACATATTAGCTTACGTTACTAATGAACCAAAGATAAAAGGTAACAATGACAATAGAACTGCTATATATATTTTAACTCTCATATAGGTTATTTCTCCTATAAAATTTACACAGTATTTGCCATATTACATTAAGACTATGTGACATCATGTTAAGACTACGTGGGACAGTGAATTACAACAGGGAAAAAAAGAAAATAAAAAAAAAAGAAAATTGGCCAAAGTGAACAAACTTTAACACATATAGGTCATCAAGACAGCAAGGGTTCATCTTAATTTAGTGCTTTGCATGCACTTTCTCTGGCCTCTCTTCTAAAGCACATGTAAGTCATACTTTCGACTTTACCTTGTTATTACCTAACAGCTGATGTGCTACAAGAGGCGATTCCCATAATATTCAGGCAAGAAGATCAGCTATAGCAGGCAGTTTAATGACAGGCTCTCTTACCAAGAGAGGATTCTGATCAAACAGCTCTGTACCAGCTGCTTCTGTGCATGCCAAAACACAGTATAAACAGGTCGGGGTGGAAATCAGTGACAATTTTGTTCAGAAAGAGCCTAACAGTGAATGAAGAAGACCGCCTGGGCCTTATTCAACTTCCCGAGCTTAATTCCTCACAAAAAACCCTGACCATCACATATTTCAGAAGTGAGATCAGCCACTAGAGTCAGCTTTTCATATCTGCTTATTTTTTAAAATTACAACAGAAAGAGTCATATTTCCTCTACAGTCCATTCCAGCAAGACTGCCAATTATAACTATGACTTCAGCAAATAAATCACATTCTTAAAGGTTTGATATATGCAATATACCAGTCCAAGGCCTAGCTAAACCATAGAGAATATGATGTGTAGCACACTTTTACAGACGACACTACCCTTTTTGTTTTCATAAGGAAGTAGGCTATATCAAGCACTTCTAAGAAATTCCTAAAGATAACTGGTTTGTATGTTATGCACTTGAACGATTTTCTCAAGATTCATCATTTCATATAATTAAAAATCAGCATCCATATGTAAATATGCATTTTTAGTTAACATTTTTCTATAACTGTGCATGCATAGCAAGTATTTTTATGCTTAAAACGGTATTTTACGCAGTATTCACAGAGATATACTACAACAATAACCTTTGCTAACTGAAGTAAGATTACTGTCATCTCCCGGGCTGAGTCTATGGTCCATAGAGAGAAAATGGCCTCCTCGGAGAACAATTCAAAGCAAGGAGCTGTTTGGCCCCAAATTATCCTCTGGAAGATGCTATCATTGTCCAAAGGCTAAAATTAAGACTTTATTAATGCTCCAGCAAATATCAAAAAGCTTGATTTTGTTGAAAATGCTGACAAACAGAATATACAGTCTTTGGATATGTCAGTTCATATTGCAAGGAAAAACAAAATTTCCTAGAATCCGTCCAGAATTTGACCCCTCATGATTACTGTTTCAACCACTTTTTATTTATTCATTCGAGGAAGCCAGAACAGAAGAGGTGGTGATACCATCCTCTAATAGAAAAAGCATTGCTGGTTGGAGTACTTACCTAGAACTCCAAAGTTCCAGGTTCGATGCCTCCTCAGCGTGAGGGCTGTTAAAAGCCCACAGTTCCTAACTCCCAAAAGAGCGCCCTACTTAGATGCCAGGTTAATCTGCAAAGAGACACTGGAAACTCTCACTAAACTGCTTTGGTGGCTCAAAGGTAACAGCCACTGCTTCTACCGCAGCTTTAAGCCATAGTGATCTCAGCCTAAACAGATGATCCAACATCCTTTGAAAAGTAAAGGGGTGTTAAAAGCAAATTACACAAGTAATTAATTTGTATCAGAAATCGGTGATGCTGTTACATACCTTTCTTTCATTAACTGATAAAGATTTTCCTTCATGTATTCAAACACAAAATACAGATGATCATTTTCCCTGATAACTTCTTTCAGCTTTACTACATTGGCATGGTTTAATTTCTTCAAAGACTAGAAACAGAAAATACAAATGGGATTTTACAAGGGTCTTACTCTAATGAAAAATCAAAAACTATTTCGCTGATGTAGAAGACTTGGCTTCAAAAATTCTTCAGTATTTTAAATAATCAGACAGTTCTGAGAACAAAGACCAGATGTCTGAGTACTACCAGATACACATACAGACTATGTATCAATATAATGCGCTGATCATTCAAAAGCCAGTTATCTGGCATCGCAGTAGGCACCAAAACAATTGCACGGCAGAATTCACACTCTTCCTGTACTTGCATGGGCAATAGTCAGGTTAGACTCAGGACTAAATAGAACCCTGCAAATTATTCCTTGGTATTGTGGATTAACCCTGGAGGGCAGCTGAGTTTGCTCATCTTCCCCAGTGGGATGGGGGAGAGCATCAGACAGGCAGAAATTGAGAAAACTCGTGAGTTGAGATAAAAGACCATTTAACAGGTAAAGCAAAAGCTGCACGTGCAAGCAAAGCAAAATAAGGAATTCACTCCCAGCTTCCCATTGGCAGGCAGGTGTTCAGACATCTCCAGGAGAGCAGGGCTTTATCACACACAACAGTTACCCGGGAGGACACACACCATCACTCTGAACGTCCCTCCCTTCTTCCTCCTTCCCCCAGCTTTTCCTGGTGAGCACAGTGTTGTAGGCGATTTCCCCTTGGTCAGCTGGGGTCAGCTGTCCTGGCTGCGGCCCCTCCCAGCCTCTTGCCCAGCCTCAGCCTACTCGCTGGCAGGGAAGCGTGAGAAACAGAGAAGGCCTGAGGTTGTGCAAGCACTGCTCAGCAACAACTAAAACATCCCTCTGTTATCAACACTGTTTTGGTCACAAATCCAAAACAGAGATCCGTACCAAGCTGCTATGAAGAATATTAACTCCATCCCAGAAAAAATCAGCATACTTGGGTCTTTATTCTCCCTTCTTTTTAGGTTTTCAGTGTATCCTACATTCATTCTTGCTGTAGCAACACAGTACCAATCTGTGGTACTGTAAGAAAAGTGACGTAGTTTTTCTGCATGTTTGCAACAGTGATAGCAAGGACTCAAAATTAAAGGAGGTCCTTAGAACATACCCCTAAAGCTTTGCCAGTGTCAGAACTTCATGCTAAATGTCTGCCCCCAAAGCAGCTACCCAGAAACAACTACATGTACAAAGTTTACTGCTGAGCAGAGGGGATGTGTTTTTAAGCTCTGAAAAACACACACCAACCAGCTCCAGGTTTTGTGATAGGAAAGCTCTCCTCACTCACCACTTGCTGCAAGGAGGAAGCAGGTCTCTACAACCAAGTGATTTTATGTAAGACTACAGAATTTGAGTAAGAATTTTTATAAGACTGCAGACACTCCGTCCAAATGCAGAGCCAGCAAACAGAACTGTAATGCCATATGCATATCCAATTTGGGGTTGTTCAGCCTGGAGAAGAGAAGGCTGCAGGGAGACCTTTTCACAGCCTTTCAGTACCTGGAAGGAGCTTATAAGAAAGATGGAGACAAACTTTTTAGCAGAGCCTGTTGGGATAGGACAAGGGGTAATGGTTTTAAACTAAAAGAGGGTAGATTTAGACTAGACAGAAGGAAGAAATCTTTTACAATGAGGATGGTGAAACACTGGCACAGGTTGCCCAGAGATGCCCCATCCCTGGAAACATTCAAGGCCAGGCTGGACAGGGCTCTGAGCAACCTGATCTAGTGGCAGATGTCCCTGCTCACTGCAGGGGGTTTGGACAAGATGGACTTAAAGGTCCTTTCCAACCCAAACTATTCCATGCTTCTACGTAACAGCTCATGTTGGGGGAAGTTTTTGATAAAAAGGGTGGGAAGAATTTGATGTTACCCCAAAATGTGACAGGGATTGTCTAAAGACAACCATTGAATGAAACAAATACCTTAACCTCTCGAAGGTTCATGCATTCCTCCCAGGAATAAAACTTTCTCTTCATTCTACAATAGTAGAGTGGAAAGAATGATTAATACATGCTCGACATCAGCTGGTCTTAGACTCGTCTCATCACATCTTCACAGTTCAGTTCTTCCATCAAAATATAAGGTGTTACCTCCTTTGTCAAAAAACTTTACATCTCTAGACAAGCTACACTCTAACGCAAGTTAAAAGCATTACTATTACACAGGATTGCCTTTTTTGTGTATGTCTCTTGCTGCAAAAATTTCAGAGCCTTCACCAAGTCCAGGCATGCTATTTTTCTTTCCAGTATACAATGTGGTGGAGTAAGAAGAACAGGGGTTACAACAGTTATGAACAACTGACTGCTTTGAGACAAATCTAATGAAGACCAAATTAAACCACTTCACTGGGTCTCCAACCTTATTGCATTGTTCTTGCTCCTCTTATCTATATTTTGATTCCTCTGTTATTTCAAAACCTTTCCCCTCTAAGGTGCACTTCTTCAAGTGTTCACTGCTCCCCGTGTTTCCCTCTCGCTTGTGAGCTGCATCTATCACGTCAATTGCTTTTCTAATTCTGCCTTTCCCTTCAAGCTTATCAGCAACTCTGCTCTAACACAAGCAAACTGTGTGGCAGACCTGCTTTCTCCTAAGCCAGAACAGAACTCTGAACATAGTATTTGTGTGTAACGTATCATCCTATTTGTTCATATGCGTTTGGATTGTGACTCAGTTCTGTCACACATAACTCTATGCTTTAGGACCAACGGGACGAAGGCTTACGTGTACACACACACACAGAATAGCACAGATTAAATTTAGAAAAACACCCATCTGCTTCATGTCTGGATTTCGGAAGGAGTTAGGCACCCTTTGAAGATCTGAGCCTTTGTCAATTCAGTATTACTTATTGTTGTAGTCAAGTTCCAGTCTGATATCAGCTCTTATAACTAGAATAATTTAAGAACTACAATCCCTTCATTTCATAAAGCGGTCTGGATTTTTTTTTTTTTTTAAGCAGCGTTTTTACAGTTACTGTCTTCTGTGTTGAGCCACCAGGCCGCTTCTATTCTTGGTAATGGATTGGCATTAACGTGTAAGCTAAGGGAGTACCATCTTCTATTTTTTTCTGAAATTTTCGACTTTCTACCCTGTTGCAAAACAAAAATCGAGGGCGCCTCTGGTAAGGTTCGATGCAGGAAAAATACCCTCAGCACACAGGATTCAGAAAGTTCCTGAAGCCAGCTATTGACCGTTCACACAAAACAGCATTGTACTGAAAGCTCTTCTGACAACTATGTCCCTAGGTCACAGTCGGTATTTCAGGAAAGTGCCTGCAATGCTTTACAGCTGTCTCTTACCACAACTAGGACAAATAAGCTATTTACAAACTGAGGTCACTGCTGAAGCAGCAGAGAAAATCAAGTGAATTTCTCCAGGAATTTTATTAAAATCTTAAGCTGAAAAGACCAAGACATAACAGCGTATAAAGATACAGATAATGGACAATGAGATCCATTGTGTTAATTCTCACTGCAGTATTAACATTACACTGGAAATTAGACCACGAAATGTATGTTCCATGCAAGCAGCGGGGAAGGGGCTGCAGATTCCAAAGCAGCATTGCAGAATACTCTAAACAATACACACAATACATGTTTGACTGCACACAGTAGTAGAGCACTGTTACAATAAGCCTATATGTCTCACACTCTTTGCCTTCTGCTGGGGCTGTGGAGCTGCAAGAAACTTGAGCTATGCACGCTGCCCCAATACAACTCCAGATATAAATGCTGCGCGGAGCGTGAAGTACTCAAACCAGCATGATCAAGTGATGCAGACCATGGAACGGAAAAATCTGGCCATCTGCTGTTAAGTAACAAATGAAAATACTTACTTTTTAATGGCTATTAGCTCTCCAGATTCGATGCTTCTCCCTAGGAGGACAGAGCCGTAGGTCCCATCACCAAGCTGTCTGATGGTTGTGTACCTATTCATGATGAGGATCCTTCAGCTGCAAGCGCATTTCAGTCCGTAGTGTTTCCTGTGTTTCTCCTCCAAGTGTAACCAGTTCTTTCTGTGGCAGCATAAATACAGAGCACTCAGGACAGTGAGAACAGTTGCATGAATCATGTTTTCAAGACTTAGCCTTTGGTCTGAAAGCACAGAACACAATCAGTTTGATTTCTGTACCCTTCCAAGATTGCTTGCTTGCAATTCTCGTCCAAGAGATACTCCTTGTAAGCTGTACACAAACACTTGTCCTACTCTCTCACCAGAAAGGGCCAGCCTGTATCTGGATGTAACTGGGTATGCTCCCCAAACCACTCTTATGCTAAAGCTAGAGGCACTTTACAGCAAGCTTGCAGGCAGCCCTAATGGGAGAAACTATTACTGAAAGCAGAAGATAAAGTCTCATAGCTTGGAGAAAACAGTTTGCTGTCAGAAAAATGAAGCATTGTAGTAAAACAGGAGGGAATCTGTTCTAGCCAAATTATTAGCCATGTAAGCCATCATCTCACAAGTCGTATTCTCATTAGTTAAGACAAACCAATGTCCTGACTTTCCATAAGGTCTTATACTAGGGATACAGGCATACGTATTCCCTTAAACAAAGTCTTCAGAGGAAGAAACTTATGTCAGATAAGACCAAACATATTTCACCACAGTAGCCCTAAGCATGAATCAAGTCTCTAGAAGTAGTGGCTACATCAGATTATCTATCCAACCTTTCGTCCTGACACTGCACGAACAGTAGAATCACAGAATTGTAGACCGGTTTGGGTGGGAAGGTACCTTACAGATCACCTTCCACTACACCAGGTTGCTCAAAGCCCCATCCAACCTGGCCTGGAACACTTCCAGGGAGCAGGCAGACACAACTTCTCTGGGACAACCTGTTCCAGTGTTTCACCACGCTTATGGTAAAAACTTTCTTCCTTCTATCTAGTCTAGATCTACCCTCTTTTAGTTTAAAACCATTGCCCCTTGTCCTATCCCAACAGGCCCTGCTGAAAAGTTTGTCCCCATCTTTCTTATAAGCTCCTTCCAGGTACTGGAAGGCTGCTGTAAGGTCTCCCCAGAGCCTTCTCTTCTCCAGGCTGAACAACCCCAACTGTCTCAGCCTTTCCTCACAGGAGAGGTGTTCCAGCCCTCTGACCATTTTTGTGGCCCTCCTCTGGACCCGCTCCAACAGGTCTATGTGTTTCCCACCCTGAGGGCTCCAGAGCTGGACGCAGGACTCCAGGTGGGGTCTCACCAGAGCAGAGCAGAGGGGCAGAATCCCCTCCCTCAACCTGCTGGCCACGCTGCTTTTGATGCGGCCTAGGGTATGGTTGGCGTTCTGGGTTGTAAGCAAAAAAGTTCTTATTTACTCATTTAAACTAATTGTTGCTAATATTTCCTACACTTCAGTCTAGAACAAATGTGACCTCTTCTATGTACATTAACCATGCATTCGGAATACACCAAAATTTCCCTGCAATGAGGGTTTGGTCCCTGCATTCTGTTTTTCTCCAGCTCTAAGATGACAGCAATATTCACAGCTGGTGATTTTTGCCTGCTGTAACCTGCATTTAACCCACATTTCCACTTTTTTTTTTTTTTTGTAGCAGCCTTAAATCTGTCCTCCATCTTGCCTGATTTCAAAACCAAATTCTGATTTTGAAAATAATGGGATTATGTTGCTTGAACTCTGAGCTGACATCAATGCAGAGCCACAATCCTGTCAACACAAGATGTTGTGGAGATCCTGTTTTCAGTCTTCTAAGCCTTTTAGTCCTACTAATACTGATACAGAAACAAACAAAGAAACAAAAAATAGGAAACGTGATGTTAATACACCTTTTGACAACTGTACACTTCATGTGTGAAAAAGAAACCACATGTCTCTAACGCTATTTGAGACACTGGGTAGTGTCTCAGACAGGCAGAAGGAACTGCCCTCTAGCAGCACCCGTTTCTCTTCACACTACTACAGAGAACCACGACTAAGCACCTTAGAGACCTAATCCCATATTTTGTACTAGTTGCTGAGGAACACAGAGCCTGTCCATAAAACAGCACTTTGGAGTACCAGTTTCTTTTTGGCTGGTTTTCAAGCTGTGCACCTGCATAGCATAAAGCCACGTTTAGGCAATGTTCTGCATCCAGGTCGAAAAGCTTTGGTTACTCCAGCTTCCAGCTGGTCAACGACTGGATGGCAACTCAGAAGCCGTGGCTCCCAGTCCTTTATTCAGATCCTTGGGAGAAAATTACAAACAACAACAAAGCCTGGCATGGTCTCCTAGTCTGAAAATGTGATATTTAGTAGTATCCAAACAGGTAATTTTATACAGTAGCTACAAACTGAAACAGATGGGACTTAGGGATTTCTCAGCACATACTCCCCTAATGACAAAGTTCTGAATTTGTAATCATAACAGATGGGACAGCTTACAACCCACGGACCATCATGCTGTCCCTGGCTTACCATTCACGTAACCCTTTCCAGGGACTGTGACTGCAGAGAGTGGAGGAGCATCTTTGCCTGATGTTTGGTAACCACAGCAAACCAAAAGAAGCAGAATACTGCTAGCACATGACATTGCTGGTAATGATCACCTGCAGCTATCATGGACAGACGGTTTGTCTGATGCCTCTTGAATAGATGAAGTGGTGAACATAGCTGCCTACTCCTCACTGGGGATAATAATGCAAGCCCCTCTCCTTTCCACAGTCACCGATTTTCACTAAACTTGTAAGAAATAATCTTTGCAATTCCAGCTCTGCCACTGAATGTGAGCAAAACAGACAAATTAATTGAAATACTTCTGAGACATAAAGCAGAGGCAAAGATCCTACAGAGGAAAAAACAGACAGAAAATACAGATTTCAGTGAGGAATGCACGTTAAGAAAATATGCCAGGAGGCACAGAAGTTAACACGGCTCCTATGGAAGCACAAATCCACCTGCACGAAAATCTAGATAAACTTTTCCACCTAAATAAAGTTTTCTCTGGTTAGTTAAATCAGTACCATTTCCTGCTGAGCTTAACAGCGAAGCTGTTTTCAAAAATCTATCTCACTGTGCAAGATTTATGTTCCGTCCTTATCACCTGCTGTCTCTCACCTTCGGCTATGGGAATAGACTGAACTGGCCTCCCGGTTCAGTGAAGTCACCCTCACAGGGGGTGACTGTACCACCTAAGTGGAGTCTCAGTGAAACCACTGACAGGAGCACAAGGCAGGCAGTTTGCAGAGCTACACCATGTATCATCTAGCCTAGATTCTAGTCTAGAACTGCAATCTAGGCAAATTCACATCGTCAGAGGATGTAAATACAAACTGCAAAACTGTCTCAGAGTAAAAGAGTGTGTTGACACCACACAGAAAAAAGTAAAAGTTTTATTTTTCACCATATTGTAACACCGTGTTCAGACTCCACCTCACCAATAAACATTTTTTTAATTCTCCCCACGGAAATCAGCCAGCGAACCCCCTTTTGAGACAAGCCTAAGGCACTGCGTCCAGACCGCGTTCTGCCCCCCGGTGTAACTCCGGCTCCTTCGCTCAGGTACGCTTTAGGTAAGCACCCCCTCCGCCCGCGGGGCCGACAACTGGGACTGCCTCGCTCCCCGCCAAGCCTGCCGAACGCCAACAAGTGAGCGCGGAGCAGGCGGCGCCTGGGGCTCCTTCTGCGCGGAGGCAGCCGCCCGGAGGAGTCACCAGCGGGACGCCCGGGGAGCGGCCGGCCCCGACGCTGTCCCAGCAGCCCGCTGCCTGCCCGCCAAGGCCTCGGCGGAGCCCCAGCGGCCGCACGCCAAGCCCCGGGGCAGCGGGGGGGGGGGCAGCCCCGGGCCGTGCGGGAGACGGCGGGAGGGGAGCCGCGGGCCCCGCGCCGCTCCGCCGCCACGGGCCCGGCCGCGGCCCCGCCCGGGCCTCCCGCCGAGGCGCCGACGGGCGCGGGCAGCCCCGCTCCCGCCGCTGCCCGTACCGGGACGCCGCTACTCACGGGTTCTCCCTGCGCCCGCCGGCCGAGCCCCGGGCCCCGAATGGCGGCGCTGGGGCTCCCGCCGCGGCCCTCTGGCTCCGGGCGCCCGCCGAGCCCATGGCGCGGCCCCCGGCCCCGGCCGCTCCCCGCCCGCCGGTGGCGGGGCTCCCCGCGGGGGGATAACGCCCCACGACGGCCGCGGGCCGGGCCGGCCCCCGCGGGCTGGAGGGAGGGAAGAAGGGCGGGCGGCGAGGGCCCGGGCGCCAGGAGGGGCTCAGGGGCCCCCTCAGAAACCGGCGGCTGGCGGGGGGGGGGGGGGGGCAGGAGGAGGCGGCGGAGCAGCTCCGCCACCGCTGCCAGGGAGGGGGGGGCGGCTGAGCTGGGCTTTAACGGAATTAACAACAATAATTAACAATTCCTCTGATGACGGGGCTCTCCCGCATCCCCGAGAGCAGCTTAAATACCAGAACAGGAAGGCAGAGAGCTCTGGATGCCCAGCACACCCCCCCCCTCCCCCAAGAGAGGTTAGTCTCTACATTTCTTAGCCTGAAAAAAGGCCAATAATAAAGAGTTAAATTCCCTCCGAAGGACAGGCACGACTCCCGGCGAAGCCAGCGGGAGCAGCGCACGCTCACTCAGAAGGATTTCTGCTTTAAGCCACCCTTATGACATCTCACGCGCACACACACATCAGCGCCCAGCCCCAGCACCCTGCTGCTCTGTTGCTGGAGGCAGGGCCGCTTCGCTCCCGGAGGCACACGCACACCCAGGCAGCAGAAAAGCCCGGCAGCTTTGACTCCTCCAACCCCAGGTGAGCAGCAGCACTAAAGACAACCAGCTGTGTTCACGATAACCCCAGCCGTGCTGCTGTCGTCTCAACCCCTCACAGAATCATAGAACTCTTTGGGTTGGAAGGGACCTTTAGGGGTCATCTAGCCCAGCCCCCCTGCAGTGAGCAGGGACATCTGCAACCAGACCAGGCTGCTCAGAGCCCTGTCCAACCTGGCCTTGAATGTTTCCAGGGATGAGGCCTCCACTGCTTCTCTGGACAACCTGTGCCAGTGCTTCACCATACTCGGGGTAAAAAATTTCTTGCTTACATCAAGTCTAAATCTACCCTCTCTTAGTTTAAAGCCATTGCTCCTTGTCCTACTGCAACAAGCCCTGCTGAAAATATTTTCCCCATCTTTCCTATAGATCCCCTTCAGGTACTGGAAGGCCGCTGGAAGGTCTCCCTGCAGCCCTCTCTTCTCCAGGCTGAACAGCCCCAACTCTCTCAGCCTGTCCTCATAGGAGAGGTGTTCCACCCCTTGGACCGTTTTTGTGGCCTCCTCTGGACCCGCTCCAACAGCTCCATGTCTTTCCTGTGCTGAGGGCTCCAGAGCTGGATGCAGGACTCCAGGTGGGGTCTCACCAGAGCGGAGCAGAGGGGCAGACTCCCCCCCCCTCGCCCTGCTGCCCATGCTTCTCCTGATGCAGCCCACCGTACGGGTGGCGCAGGGCCCGCCGGCCCCCGGCAGCTTCCCCAGCCCTCCCGCCCGGACCGGCACCCGCTGGGTCTGCCAGCCCGCGCTCTCCCCTCCGCAGCCCTGGCCTGCCCCGGGCTGGAACACCCGGTGAGCACGTAACGGCTGTTCACGGAAGCGGGCGGGCACAGGGCAGGGGACCGCGGGCTCACACGGCTTCGGCAACGTCAGGATCGGTACGAACCCCTCCTCCGGTACCCGGTGCTCAGGTCGGTCCGTAACGAGGCCCCGGCCTGACCGCCGTCACAGCGGCTCCCGCGCCGAGCCCTGCTCCTGCCAACACCGGGCCGAGGGGGCGGGAGGCCGCCCGGGGGGCGCGGACATGGCCGCCTCCCCTCGGCTCCCGCACCGGAGCGGCGGCGGAGCGCAGGGCCGGGCCTCCAGCCCCGGCGGCGGAGAGGCCGGGCCGAGCGGCGGGACTACGCTTCCCGGCAGCCTCTGCGCCGCCGGGCGGGAGCGGCCTGGGAAAGCGCCGCTTCCCCCAGGCGGCGCGGCCGCGGCCCCGGGGACTACGTTTCCCAGCAGGCAGCGCGCAGCGCCGCTGCGGGCCGGAGAGCGGTCGCGGGCCCGCGGTGCGCGCTGGGACGGGTAGTGCGTGCGGCCGGCGCCCGCGCCGGGGAGCGGCCCGTGCGTCAGGCGGCGCTCTGACCCGGCGGGTTTGTCTGGTCCCGTGTCTCCGCTGCTCCCGGCCCGCCGGCCCCTCACTCGCCGGGAAGATGGCTGCCGTACGCCGGGCCCGCAGTTACTCCCGCTGCGTGGTGCGCTTCTCCGACCGAGAACTCTGCTAATTCCCCCCCGCCGCGGGGAGGACACACGGAGCGAGCGGGGGTGGGCAGAGACAACCCCCCCCGGGACGGGACAGCGCCGCCCGCGCGTTGGCAGCATGGTGAGCGGGCCCGGGACGGCCGTGCCCCGCTCCCCGCTGCACTGCGGCTCGGGGCGGGGGGGGGGGGGGGGGGGGGGGATCGGAGCGGCTCGGCCGCCGTGGCGGGGGCGGGGGGAGCGCGGCCGGTCCCGGCCCCGCGGCGGGAGGGGGCTGGGGGGCGGTGGCGGGGGGTGTGCGCCCTGCTCCCGGCCGTGCTCCCGGGCGGGGCTGCCTCCCGCCGAGACCGCTGTCCGCGGAGACGCCTGGGCGAGCCACCCCCTGGTCGCAGAGGAGCGCGCCCTGCCTTGCTGCCCTCCAAAACCCGGTGGCACAGAGTCACCCGGTGAGGTAAGCGGCTCCGTGCGCCAGGCGCTCTCCCTACTCGGGTTTCTGATTCAGCCTGTCAGAAACGTCCGTCGGTTCAGTGGTGCTTTTCTGACGGCACCTCAATATGGGTTCAGGTATCCATGGTGAGAACTCGGTCGTTCAAAGTTAAACCATTTGTATCGCTCAGGAGCTCCTGCAGTGCCTTACCACCGTGATCAAAACTCTTACTTTTGAACACAGCGTTGCTTCTACCCCATTGACAGAAAAATGGAGCGACTTCCGCATTTTCTCATACAACCAAGAAGAGCGTTAGCCATCGGTCACGGTTTTGCCGTGTCGTGCTTGCTTCTCCTTTAGTTCTGCACAGTTCATGTGCAGCCCTGTTCAGCTGGTGACAGTCACCTTTGAACTGTTTCTGATCTTGGCTTTATTTTGCTGAAACAAAGATCTGGACTATTAAAGGCCGTGACATTACAGAGAGTTTAGTAAGTGATTGTTGTGCTCTGAGGAAATCATTGATTGCAAAACAGTTTAAGCTGTGCAAATAGACTAGTTTTGCATTTTGTAAATGATTTCTAAAGCTTTGCGAACAAATCGGAATCAGATCTACTCAAATGACTTGTTACAGGTTGCAGTCTAATTCAGATGTTTACTTTTGACATGTTGACCTTTTGGTGGCTTGACTGGCTGCCACTTTTGCCATGGAAAATTATGTGAGCTGATCAGTACACATTAAGGACGTCTCACGTTCAAGCAGGATAAAGTCAGTGTTCTGTGTGACAGCTGACTTGAAGCCGGAGGGAGGCCAGCAGCGTAAAGATGAACAGGCTAGATTTATCCGCTGAGTAGCCGATACAGTACAGTGTTCTGTGAACTTCATAAACTGTAACTACAAGCAGCCAAGTGTTATAAGTTACAGCCTGCTTTAGGTGTGGTCTCATGAGCTGCGAAGTGAAGATCCTTGCTTCAGCCATACCTGTGTTGACTCATTTGTTCTAGCAAAACCGTAGGCTTTCCATACATCAAATAAATAGTGGAAGGATTGTTAATGGAGATCAGTTTTCCAGTCCAGTTAGCCATGCAGTGGCAATGTGAATGAATTGCTTTAGTGGTAAATGTTGAGGGAGGGTCACTTATGCTGCCGCTGCTGCCGTAAGACAAACCTTTGGTGTGAGAGACTTCAGATCACACATATGCTCAATACAGAGGAGGTAATGACGAAAGTCAGAACTTTGGTTGTAATCAGCTTCATGATGTTTTTTGATGGCTTTTAGGCTATAGACGAGATCTTCATAGTATGGTGTGTTTTTTCTTTGGATTGAGAGCACATTTAAGTTTTAAAGAGTGTTGAATGACATTTTGGAAGTCTTGGACAGTTGGTCCAGAACCATGACTGACTGTGGCTCAGAAGTGAAGAAGTAGGGCAGTTGAACGGAGGTGGGAGGAGGAAAATCAAGACTCTTGAACAGATTGCTAAAACAAAAATTATTTGAACATGAGGTAAATTTCAGCCAACTTCATAATCTTCTATATAATTTTAACTCTTTAATTAGTTTATTTACAGACTTCAGGAGTTAAAGGTTTTAATGGGCGTGCCTTTATGCACAAGAAGATAGTGTGTTGGTTTAGTTCAGAAATTACTGGTTTCTGCATTTTGCAGATAAAACCAGACGTGTTCTGCCCAGACTGAGAGCTGACTGAACAGAATTCAGCTGCAAACCAGAAGTCTTGCACTGTGCGCAGGCAGAGGTAGGCGTTATTTGTGTCAGCCCAGTGCCATAATAGTGCACTTACAGACATCCATTTCAGTGCTAGCTCGTTCCTAGGCTATCTCCATTTGGCCAGCGTAGACGTAATGTCTGGATGCTACAGTGAAGTGGTAGGACTGCTGTAACTCATAGGACACTGACTGCCTGCAATCAAATTCTGGAATCAGAAAACATTACATTTCTAAGTTATTTTCTCCTTGCTCAGCTTTAATGCTGCCAGTGCTTTGGAGCTTTCTGGCTTACCTGTTTGCCCCATTGAGAAATTAAATACGTACAGCATTGAAATCAGTATATAGGAACAGATGCAGGATCTGTTTACTTTAACTAACCAATGTTGTCTGCATTTTCAATTTTGAAAGGTAAATTGACTGAGACATCAGTGAAAACGTGTTTGCAGGTGACAAGCCAGTAGGTTTGTGGTTGTTTGGGAAACCAGAGCACAAGTGCTACAGCTGAACTCCAGTGAGGTGCTTGTCACCAAGACAAAGAGATGAAACGTTGCCTTTCCATCAGGTGTGCCAGTATTCTGTAGTTTGAGCATGAACTTCCAGATGCTATAAAAATTTTATATATTTTCTGAATACAAGAATGCTTTGATTTCTGCACTTTGATTGTGCAGGAGATAGAGCTTTCTTTATGAGAACTTGGAAAAATCTCACTAACAGAATGTCACTTGAAGTCTTTTGAGTGCTATCTACAATAGGAAGGAGTGGGTAACAAAACTTCTGTAAGTAGTTGTGGTAATCTTAATGCCAGGTTTATCTTCTTACAGTCTCACTTTGCATTATGTTCTTGACGAACTATAGATGTGAATTTCAGTGCAGAATGATAGAAAAACCGGGATGCTTCAGCTGCAGGAAGAACTTTAAACAAATGTCACAGTCTTCGCTGAGGTTTTTATTATTTCCTTAGTGGCATCTTGCTGCTGTTGTCCTTGTAGTGGCTTGTCACTGGTGCTCAGAATTAGTTTTCCTTTGTTTCAGTAGAGATTCCATAAATCTCAGTATATTTCACAATGAGAATTTATTTCTGTCTTTTTAAGTTTTGCTCTTGAACTCGCTAACTCCGGTGTAGAGCCCTGTTAAGTTTAGTTAAAGGTCTTGTTAAGCAAATAAGACCTTAAATCTGTCCCATAGCAATATTGTAAATAAAACCAGCTGTCAAGCTCTCATGCTAGCTTTTAATTTTCTTTTACAATATATTTCTTGTTTAGTTTCACATGTAGCTTTTGAGATTGCCCATATTGTCCCATAATTTTCATGAAGTATGTATTGCTACTCAGAGTAGTAGTCTTCTTGTGCCTTTGTAAATGTTAAACAAATCAGAACTACTGGTTATCTTTACAATGAGAAGATAGTGATTAAAGTTTAATTTCTTGTATGAAGCACGCTATTGTTGAGTACTGATGCTTTGGTTCTATGCTTTGACTTCGACACTTAGTGTATTTATTCAGGTATTATGGCAGTGTATTGATGCACGTAAGCCTTCAAGTGATACAGAACTAGCCTGCGTTGGATTGATGTGACTGAAATGCAAAACCCAACTTCACTGGGTTGATAGGAAAGTGCAAACAATACCAGTAATTTTAAGATTAACTTTTATCATCAATGGAGATTGATCTGTGGGGTAGGTGGGCAGGATGGGGAAAAGGGGAGTATGCTTAATTTTTTTTAAATGAGTGTTGGTGACAGTTGTGCTTTATGAATGTGCTGTAAGGATTTATGCAGACTATATAATCACATTTGGCTGCTCTCTACTAGGCAGAAGCTGAAGAAGATTGTCACTCTGATTTGGTAAGAACTGATGACAATGAAAGATCCAGTGAAGCAAATCTTCAGGTATGTCTCTCATGCTACTGTTTTTCTGCAAGCATAGTACTGCTGCGATTTAAGCTGCATTACTTATGCTCATTTAGATACCACAGATTTGTTGATCTGACAAATGCTCATTCTGTCTGCCCCTCCAAAAGTGAAATAGATAAATTTTGCATTGTATTCCAAGTGTCAAATTCAGTTGTCAGTTATCTGTGTAGATGAAGAGAAAGTTTGTGACAGATTTGGAATTTCTTTGAAGAACTGTAGAAATTGGACAGCTGTTTCTGTATGGATCAAATTCCACTTTAAGTTGTCACTCTCTTCTGGAGCAGAAAGTTAATAAAAGCATTCTGATAGAGAAGTGTGTTCTCTTACGATACTAGTTTTCTGTGTAGTTGCTCCCCAGAAGTTGTGATGATTGCAAGAGACGTGTAAAGTCTAACTTCAAAGATGCTGAAAAAAATCCATGGCAAGATTTACAACTTGTCTTGTTTCACAGAGCATGGTACTTTCTTTTTAAAAGAGAAAGAAGTGTAAGGTCTTGTATATTTTATAAATGACAGCTTTGATTGTCATAAAGCTTAGTATGCTTGTCTACAAAAAAAATAGATTTTCTAAATTTTAATTTCAAGAGCTAATTGACTTCTTGCTTAAGGTAACTCTGCATAACAAGAACATGTCTAGAAAGAATACTTTTCCATGGAGAGTTAGGTCATAACTATGGTACTAACAACCACTTCCTGAAAGAGCAGTTTTTCTTCTGAGGTGAACAGTCCAGGCAAAAACACTTATGTTATTGAATGAGATAGAACAAGTACTTGCGCACTTTTTTAAAAATGTACTGTAAAACAATTACTGACTCTATGTCTAAACTCAGTGAAAGACTTGGAAGAGTAAAGCATAATTTTGGAATTCTTTTTTGTGTTTGTACTTTATAATTTTTCTTCAGCAGACGTACTATGTGAATATGTGGTACTAAATCAAAATTAATCGGATTTTTCAGGCAGAGCTCCAGATGTTCAGAGCTCAGTGGATGTTTGAGCTTGCCCCGGGTATGAGTTCTAGTGGGTTGGAACCTGTGCCATGCAGAGCATCTTCAAGAGGACCTGGAGTAAAGTCTGTAGATGCCAGAGGGAAACAGGAGATAGCCAAAGAGGAAAAGGTACAAAAAATAGATTTATAATTTTGGGGGGCGGTTGCATGTGGTAATACTGCAGTATAACTATCCTAAAAGCTAATGTTGAATTAAATCTAGAGAAACAACAGAGGTGATTAACCTGTTGTCTCCATTATCCTACACTGATTTTTCTACGTTTTATGCTTGGCTTTGCCTCACCTTCCCGGTCTGCTTTCTGAAAGACTGTAGATAGGGTGTGAGCAGCAGGAACGTGGATAGTTTGTTGATTGGGAATTTCAGTTATGGCTTGTAGCACATGAATATGTCTTCTCATTCTATTTATGGAATTATTTTATTCCTCTCCTTCATAGGGTACAGTAGGTAAGGTGAAAAATAATTCTAAGTCAAGTGACAATGCGCTTGTATTTGTAAGAAATTTAAGAAGTGTTCTGTGTAATTTATTGTGCAGGCAAAAGAACTTTTCCTGAAGGCAGTAGAAGAAGAACAAAATGGGGCCCTTTACGAAGGTAATATAGAAGTCTACAATGAACACCCTTATTGCAGAGGAATCTAACACTCTGATTTATGTGCAAGGCTGCATGATGCCAGTGAACTTAAACTGCAGGCTAACAGTAATTTGAGAGCTCAATTATTCAGATAAACAAACAGACTTGCTGTAAAAGGAACCATCACATCACAGTTGTAGGGTTGAGGTGAAGCTAAAATGAGATTGAGGAAAGAATTTCTAGCTTTCAGGCAAAACTACAGTATTTTGAAATCTGACAATTTAATGAAGCACTGGATTGCTTCTTCATATAGCATGGTTCATTATGTGACTTTTCTAACAGTAATTAGGAAAGGCAATATACTACGTTTCATGTGCTCACAGTTTTCTTCATTCCACTTTGAACAGAATTGCTTAACCCATGTAATGTTTTGTTGTTTGGTTTTTGTTTTATTGTGTTTGGGTTTTTTTTTATAATTTACACAGCATGCTAAAATAGCTTCTTTAATAATTCCTGAAGTGAATGTTTAAATCTGGTAGTCTTATTTTATGAGGTTTACCATAAATATTTAAGATGTTTAGCTTACTTGCCCTCTTGCTGTCAGCACTAGTGAAAATGGAAATTCAAAGTTTTCTTTCTCGTATTTAGCTTTCAGAATGTATAGATTAAGAAGCCCATCATATCTTGAAGTCCTGTAGGTCAGTAGGGGAGCTAGCAGGTAATAACTGATGACTTCATTATTACACAGAGTTTTCTATTTCTGTCATTGAAAAAAGGTACACAAAACATATGTGCCATCCTGCTCATCCGCTAGAGTTTTTGGCCGCCTTTGTTAAAGTGCAGGTGCAAAATGTGGTAAGATACGCAGAACTAAGAGTAGTCTGAAAGCTCCTGAACTCAGCCATCTGTTGAATACAAAATTTCCTCTCCACCATGGGTGTTTTCCTTCCCTTGAGAGGGATTTCTGGTTGTTGTTCCGGATCTCAAATGAACTGAGAGAAGTACGAGTCCCCGGTAGATAATAAAATTAGATGGTTCAGTTTCTAATTTATTACATGTTTTTACAGGGCAGAATTACTTCAGACTAAGGTATTTTGTGTGTTGTGTATATAATTAAATATGCAGTGAAAAAAGACATCAGAACTGAATCTGATACGTGATCTACCATTTAGGAAATCATGCAGTAGATTGTGAAGGTTCTTGCATATCAACAGTTTCCAAGTAAATAAAAAAAAACCAAGGAGAGCCATCTGTTTAAGCATTGTGTATATAAAGTGAAAGCTATAGCTTCATCTGCTTGAGTGCATCCCTTGTAAAACGCAGCAGCAGAGAAATAGTAACATCTAACAGTTGCACCCGTAAGGGTGTTGTAGGTGTCTGGATGGCCTGAATATGAATCCATTCTTTCTCAGTTGAATTTGATTTGAGACTTAAAGAAACAAACCAAACCTGTCTACGCATACATCCATATGAGACCTCAGAGACATGGTCCTACGCCACACAGAGACATATTACTGAGCACATGTTGGGACATCTGTTTACAGACCACACTTTTATCTGCTGACCTGGCCCAGTGGCATTTCAGGCTGCTTCTGAAATCTGCTGATACCTGCTGGTTGTGAGACAGTTATGTGCAGCAGGGTGTTCATGTTCAAGTACAGTGCAGGCCTTTGCAGGATTAAATGCTAAAGTTGAGGCTGATCTCTGTTTAACTGGCTGCTGGTATTCCTCATCCTCACCAGCCAAGGGGTACTACTTGTCAGTCACCGGCCCTGACGTGAACTCAAGGAAATAGGAACACTTACTTGCCCCAACCTCAGGCTTCTCAGACTCCTTATTGTGTCAAATTCTGAGCTCCAAACTCACTGATGTTCTATTTTGGGTTTTGTTTTGTTTTGATGGGTCCAAACTGAGGGAGAGTTGCCCTCTGGTCTTGGTATCAGCATGTGAGAATACAAAGAGTCATAAATACATATGTGATCTTAATACTGGTATTAAAACAGACTGAATGTACAATAAACCCAGTTAAATTAAGAAGAGGAACAACTCCATTTCCCTGCTCACTGCAGGTGGGTTGGAGTTAGATGACCTTTAAAGGTCCCTTCCAAGCCGAACTGTTCTATGATTCTATGAATCTACAGAGTTAACTCAGAAAAAAGACATTCTGCAGCATAAATAACCGTTCTCTCCTGCAGCGTGGTTTTCCAGGGCCTGTTTCTCTATACAGTGTTTGTAGCATCTTTGGAATGTTAATGGCAGAAGTACATTCTCTGCATGCTGTGAGAAGCCTGATCTGTCAGTTCTTTCTTCACACCCCATAGTCTTGTGCTTGCTACATAGCTTTTTTGGAAAGGCTGCTTTCCTCCAGTCAGGTTCCTCACCCTCAGTGTGTTGAGTGGCTTGCTTCTGTGCCTTCTGTAGTTTCCAGGGGTTTGCCACAGTAAAGTTTTCTTGTTTTGTGTCGATTGTTGATGTTTAAAAAGTACAACAACAGTTTGTTGATCTTTCTCACCTTTTTGATGTTATGTATGTCCCAGTGACTGTCTATACTATACCGGGTACCTGCATCATCTTTCAAATTCGCTTTCACGTTCCTCATGGTGACTTATGAATATAATGCCTAGAATCTTTACAGCTTGTTGAGGAAGCTTTGTAAGTGCTGAGTAACAAACAAAATCAGGATTTTGTAATGTTTTAATGTAAAATTTTGTACTCCATAATTGAATTTGTAGTATTTAAGGTAAATTTGTAAAAGCTGAAACACGTCTGAGAGAACTCTTTATTCTGAAAGAGTACATGAAGTTTTTAGTTTTGAAAACACATGCTGAATGTGCATCTGTTGTATATCTGTGTGCATCTGAAGCCATCGCCATCTCTTTGAAAAGTCTTTGATGAGCTGGTATAGACATCAGGTATGTCTAAATGTTAAACCTCTGTTTTCAGCCATCAAGTTTTATCGTCTAGCCATGCAGCTTGTACCTGACATAGAGTTTAAGATCACCTATACACGGTCCCCAGATGGTGATGGAGTTGGAAAGAGGTGGTAAGTATGAAATTTTACTAATTAAGTGCATAGGAATACTGAAATTTGAAATTCTGTTTCTAAAGCATATGAATGCTCTACTGTGATATGCAATTGTAAGTCTCTTAACATTTGGAAAACTTGTCTGCTTTCATTTGAATAGGCTGCTTCATAGAAAGTCTACAGATGCACTAGTCCAAGGAGAGGACTTTTCTATACTGTGGTTCAAAGAAGGTAGCAGGCACATTTGGAACTAGTTGAATTCAAGTGGAAGTGGTACAAATAGTTATGTTGTTACTTAGAAAAAAGCATCAGTCATTTTATTACTTTGGCTTTCTGATTTTCAGATTTGAGTTACAAATTTAGGATCGTCTTCAAAAGTGTAGATGGCAAGAAGATCAATTGGTAAAAGCTTGGTACCATGGAATAAGCATCGTAATGAAGGAAGGGAATATACTGCTGTTCTTGTGCTGGCTATCACAGCCAAATGGGAGCATTTCCAACAAGTAGAGCAACACATTTAGAAGCTCTTAGATTGTAATCTGAGTAGTCTAGTCTTTCATCATCACAGGCATCGGAATACCCCTAGCCTCAGCACACCAGTTGTGTAGTGGCTAAAGGTTGGCCTAACTTGAGCTCAAGACTTATGTTTGAGGACAGGATTCAGGTTAGGGCCAAGACTTCTGTTATAGCTCAGATAGCATAATGAAGACAAGCTTATGAAACAGAACTTCCCAATTCACTGTTTACTGGTAGCAGCCATAGAGGCTGCTGATACCTATGAGAAATCAAGAGTTTTAAAACTGAGAATAAAAGAGGAAAGTACAGCTATGCCCCTGTGGTATTACTAGCTCAGTCTTGTTGGCCCAGGGCAGTATAGCTTCAGTGCAGTAGTTGACTCAGTATGAAAGAGAGTAAGATGAGCTAAGTGCTTTATTTACATTCGTTACTTTAGTTTCTGAATGGATTGCTAGCATGAAATCTTTGCTGTGCATTTGTGCGTGAGAAAAAATACTGGATAGACTGAGTCATGTAAAAATCTTGTTTTTCTTAGAGTTGTTTTCTTATTTTAGCACCATTTTATCTAATCTCTTCATTAAGCCTCGCTGACACCAAGTTGGGTGGCAGTATCGATCTGCTCAAGGGTAGGAAGGATCTGCAGAGGGATCTGGACAGGCTGGATCAACGGGCCGAGGCCAACTGTAAAAGTTTCAACGAGGCCAAATGCCGGGTACTGCACTTGGGTCACAACAACCCCATGCAACGCTACAGGCTTGGCGAGGAGTGGCTGGAAAGCTGCCTGGCGGAAAAGGACCTGGGGGTGTTGGTCGTCAGCCGGCTGCACGTGAGCCAGCAGTGTGCCCAGGTGGCCAAGAAGGCCAGGGGCATCCTGGCTTGTATCAGGAATAGTGTGGGCAGCAGGAGTAGGGAAGTGATCGTGCCCCTGTACTCGGCACTGGTGAGGCCGCACCTGGAGTGCTGTGTTCAGTTCTGGGCCCCTCACTACAAGTAGGACATGAAGTTGCTGGAGCGTGTCCAGAGAAGGGCAACGAGGCTGGTGAAGGGTCTAGAGCACAAGTCCTGTGAGGCGCAACTGAGGGAGCTGGGGCTGTTTAGTCTGGAGAAGAGGAGGCTGAGGGGGAATCTTATTGCTCTCTACAACTACCTGAAAGGAGGTTGTAATGAGGCGGGTGTTGGTCTCTTCTCCCAAGTAGCAAGTGATAGGATGAGAGGAAACGGCCTCAGGTTGCGCCAGAGGAGGTTTAGGTTGGATATTAGGAAAAATTTCTTTACCGAAAGTGTTATCAAGCACTGGAACAGGCTGCCCAGGAGGGTGGTTGAGTCACCATCCCTGGAGGTATTTACAAGACGTGTAGATGTGGTGCTTAGGGACATGGTTTAGTGGTGGACTTGGTAGTGTTAGGTAATGGTTGGACTTGATGATCATAAAGGTCTTTTTGAATCTAAAGGATTCTATGAATTTTCATTCAGTTTTGTAAATGTTGCTGCACTGTCCCCAGCACTGCATGACAGTGAGGGAAAACCAGCCAGTACTCTTAACTGTTGTTTAAAAGCAGTATTTGTAGAGGTGTGTTTTTTCAGGAGATTCTCATTGTGGTGGTTTTGCTTTCTGAATTACTGATGTAGGTGTTTCATACAATCTTGGTGAGAAAAAATAAATTACGCAATTACATTTGAAAAAACAATTTACAGTGTGGCCTGTAGGTGCTGGGACTGGCCGTCATATTCATCAGAATAAGAGAAGGTATGTTCAGTGCAACACCTTACTATAGTCATAGTTACGGCAGTCTCAAGCATAATTGTCTTCTCTATAATAGTTTAAAACCCATTGGTAGGTCTGCTAGTTGCTTGCTTATATTCTCAGCTCATTCTATTAAGCTTGTTTAAAGTAGAATTGAATAATATTTAAAAGTGACTGGAAGATCTCTTAGCTAGCTTGTATACCAAGTCAGGTGAAAGAAAGTGTTTTGTGATGAGATCAAGGAGAGTTGTGTAGTTTGTGGTGACTTGGTGCAAGCAAGCATGCATCTATTAAAGGATCATATTATGACATAGAACTTAAATTTAGATTTTTCTGTATGTGGTAATGTTCCTTTATCACTTAGTAATCTTTTACGTTTACTGACAAATAGCAAGCATATTGTTTCTATTCTGCTATCTTGTTCTTGCTCTTGAAATTTTTTATGTCTGCCTATTAGCAGAATTGATAAAAAGTAGTTTTCATAAAGGAAAGTTTTCCTTGATTACTGATTAATAAACCCACTGAGGATTGTTCTTCAGTGAATAACGCAAGAGTAAAAAAAAAATTCCTAAATTGTTTTTGATGTCTGACATAGAGACAAGGATTACAAAATACAACTTTTCATCAGTGGTAATTTATTTCCTGCAAACAGCTTGCCTTAGACAAAGTGAAAGATGAGATTTGTCTTTTCACGGGGTCAAGCAATTCTTCAGTGACTTCACTAAAAACACTGAACAGTGAACTCTCAAATCCAAAAAGAAACTGGAATTGTAATTAAATGAAAAAAAAAGTTGTTACTGTCAGATGGATTCCAGCAAAATCAAGATGAACTTCATAAGATTGCAGTAGTTGTTTTATCACATGATGAAAGAAGATTGCTTTAAGAACACACAGGAAACAACTGTATTGAATGAGGGTAAGACAGTGGATTGATGCTAAGATAAGGATATCTGTTGGCATGTTTTGTCCAATATCACAGTGTTGGCATTCCTCCTTTTTTAGTGTTGAGGATAACAAAGAGGATGAAAAAATGGCTGATCTCCTGTCAGATTTCCAGCAGCAGTTGACTCTTCAGGAATCGTCAGTCAAACTTTGTCAGCCTGAGGTTGATGTCAGCCAGACTCATATCTCAGGTATGAATTAAGATACACTGTAAGAGTTCAGAGGCAGAATTTGCAGACATTTTTCACTCTATTGAAACTTTTGTCTCATTCATTCTAGAGCCACCTTCAAGGAAATGTACACAGTATGTCTCTATTTACTTTTATAGTTAGATGTAAAGGAAAAAAAGATCGTCGACTAGCTAAACAGATCTTTTTCTCGTACATGATTTTGCTTTTAATCGCACAAGGTTTTCCATGTAGTACCACTGCTAAGAATTTTTCAGGATCAGAGCCATACTTAAAAGTAGCAACTTCTAGGAACAGAGTTGCTGAAGTAAGTGTATTTGTTTTCCTTCCAATTCATGTCTGAAAAAGTGAAATGTGAGCTTTTTTGGTTTGGTTTGCAAATATTTATTACACTTCTTAAGTGCACATATGAGACAATTGTTCTGTGAAGAATATGCATTTTTCTGTTTCCTGTTTTTATCTGATTCAGATTTTTACAACAAATATGTTTTCAGGTTCATAGTGTATCTGGAAAGGCTTTGGAAGGTTGATGATGTTCAGTGGTTCAGTTCTAGGACAGTCATCCTGAGACTTCTTACAAGATCTAAATTGTAGGAAGTGTACATAAGCTATGAACTCTCCCAAAATCAGATGCGTGTGTTTTGCATCCTGAATTATCAGTTGCTCTTGGAAATCTCGGCCTGATCTCTTCTCTTCTGCTCAAGGGAGGAAAATAAAGTAAATGTAGCAAGCTGTTCAAGTCAAAACATAAAGAAAACAGGATTTTAATTTTTTTTTAAATTTATTTTAACAACTGTGGCATTGTACACTTGAGAAAGCATGTTTTCTTTTTATGCCAATAAAGTCAAGATGTAGACATTACTATAAAATGATCTCAGGAGTTGCCTCTCTTGAGCAGCAATGTTAGTCTCTTTCTAGTTTTATTTTCTGCCTTCCTGCCAATCCTGTGTTACAGTATCTTGTTTACTGACTCTTTCATAGCAGAGTGAAAACAACATGTTAAAATTGTGATGTCTGCTTCAGAAGTTAGTAGGCTGGAAAGGATCCGTCTTGGTCATCACAGTAGTACAATAGTTGCAGACCTCAGCCGCCTGAGGAAAACTGAAACAATGAGAAGCGACAGATTTGGCTAAATTGATTTCCTGTGTTCCGTTTTACGTTTTATTGGCATTCATAATCATAGAATACTGGTTATCCCTTAGTACAGGACAGGATCAGACCTCTGCTGTGTAACTGACATACTGAATAGATTTACTTCCTTTCCCTAGGATATGAGCAATTTTTCATAGTAGTTTGTTTTTTTTTCTTTTACACAAGTATGGCTTAGGACCAAGATAGCGTTCTTCACCAGTGATATTGTAATATTTTTCCTACAGAGTCTGTGCAGTGTTTGAAGTAAAGTGTCTTAACAATCCCTAGTTTACTAGAAACCTAGAAACATGGATGATGAGAGATAATCAAAGGCTTTGACTGACAGGTGACTATTGGAATGGAAGATGTGTACCTGTTAGCACTAGTAGCAGATCTTTAAACCTTTATATCTCCCATTCTCTGAGACACTAAGAGTTCACATAGCAAAGAGCTCCTAAATTGCCAGAGACTGTTTTGTACCTTATAGCAATAAATGCATCTGCACAACTTTTCTTTGTACTGGAAAATTAATTTAATGGTTGCAAATACAGGCAATAGAGCAAATTTATGACTTCTCAATAAAAAGACATAGAATTGAGTCAGATTCATGAAATAATGTGTGTCAAATGAGTACAGAAACCCAATGACACGTATGTACTTTTTATCATGTTAGTGTTCTGAAATATGAAACTGAAGTGTCATCAAATTTTATAGCAAAAACAGCCTCGTTGGGTTTGTGGGAGTGCAGCAACGCAGTTTTTTTAAGCAGCATTTTTTTTTACTAAAAGTCAAAATTCTGTTAAATTGCAGTCTCTGCCGTGGCATTTACAGCGCGTTACTGTTTATTGTACCTTTGTGCTGCTCAGCTATTTTCTCCATTTAATTTCAAAACAGTTGTACAAAGTAAAATGATCAAGTTTTATGTGCATGTGGTGGTACAGTTCAAGCCATAGGCTCTGGAAAGCAGCAGTAGTTGCAAATGAAGGAGGTATAACTCCTGGTGCTGTAGGATTAGTAAACAAGATTATACACAACTGAAACAACAGAGGAAACTTAGGGAGGCAGAAAGTTATTAGAAAGAATTTTGGCTTAATTTCCCGGGGCTTTCTCGATGAACCTTTAATGCTAGGAAAATTATTACATGATCTTGTGCAGCTTTGATGAGGATTCTGTCATTATCTTGTGTTACATTTGAAAAAGTCTTTCAACACAACAGTGCTGTGTGATGCATTTTTCAGTCACTGGATCTGTACCACAAAATACAGAGTGATGTCGTATCAATTTTGTAGTGGATAGATTGTTCTTAGGACCTCCTATCCAATACTGAACTTGACCTGAGCTTATTTAGCTTGTCAGGCAAAAACAGTATGCTTTGAGGTAATGTTATGCACTAGGACAGTTTGAAGAAAATACTGCTTCTCTTGCTCTGTGAGCGTGCAATGTATATGTTGAATTTTGGTAGAACAGTTGTGGATATTTGTAGTCTAAAACTATGTTTTATGCTGTTGTCTTACCATAATGCACTTTCAATCCATGATTTTTGTTCTTTTGTTGTGTGACTATTTTTAATATATACTGACTTTTTAAATTAAAGATTTATTTTTTTTTCCTGGCATCTGGCTGCAATGTGAAAAACTCGGATTTTTTATGGATAGTCAGAACTTCAGTAATGGTCAAATGTGGAATTGTAGGTAAGCTATTGATTTACAGGTTACCATCTAACAAGGATTTCTTTTCTCTTTGCAGCGTTGCCTATGGAAGTACTAATGTACATTTTCCGATGGGTGGTTTCGAGTGACTTGGACCTAAGATCATTAGAGCAATTATCTCTTGTTTGTCGAGGATTTTACATTTGCGCCAGGTATTATACATAAAGAGTGAAGCTTCTCTCTGCTCTAAGGAAGAAAAAAGAGCTTTTTTACTCTCAAGCATATGTAAACAGTATGTAGAGGTGGTCATAAATCCATAGAGCAAAATTGCCTGTGTTGGAAAGGTGGGGTTGGTGGGGTTTTTTTGTTTATTTTTAAGCTGCTAAATCGTACGTGCAGGACTGTGTCCTGCTTTTTCTACCCGTGACAATTTTCATGCTACGCTCCTCACGGTGTGAATCAGCTTTTGAATACACCACTGAATAGTATGTTAGATAGATGACTTCACTGAAATAAAAAATGTTGCTGATCTTACTTGCTTTACCTTGTTTGAAAGTCAGAGTTGGAAGGTCTCCAAAATAATGTCTGGTACGTTGTCATCCTCATACAGCCACCCAGAGAAATGCCAGGCTGCTGCAATGTTGTTGTCCTGTACTTGGCTGAATATTGCACTATGTTCTTGAATTCCACTGGGAGGAGGAAGTGGCTTTCAAACACTCCAGGATTAAGTAAATTAGTGAATGGTTTTAAATTATGAGCTGTTGTTGTTCAAGAAAACTTCTTGCAGTTGCATCCAGACTAAATAATGGAGTGTGTTACATTGATACAAAAAAGCTAAACAAGGTTTGCAGGAAAGTTACAGGGTTTGTTTTTTTCTAATTTTCACTAGAGATCCTGAAATCTGGCATCAGGTCTGTTTGAAAATATGGGGCAGGAGCTGCAATAAACTTGTTCCATATGCCTCTTGGAGGGAAATGTTTTTGGAAAGGCCTCGTGTTCGTTTTGATGGTAAGGTGTACTTTTGGAAATAGTTTTGGGTTTTTTACTGCATGTGACCATAACAGAAGCAATCAGGTTGGTTTGATGTTTATGACATTGTTGTTAGACCTAACCTGAATCTGTTTGGGCTTTCGAATCTGTAGAATATCTGTAAAGAGGAGGCAATGGTGCAAGGGATGAAAATAAAAGCTTTCATGTATTTAACAAAAGTAAACCCAAATGTTGTAGATTATTGGGGTTTTTAATCTGAAATATTTTATGTACTTGATTTTGTTCATCTACTTGTATCTTCCTCTCCTGTAGGTGTATATATCAGCAAGACAAAATACATACGTCAAGGAGAACAATCTCTTGATGGTTTCTATAGAGCGTGGCACCAAGTGGAATATTACAGGTAGAACTGTAGTACAATGAGTGAGTGAAATGTTTCTCTCTCTTAAGTTCTTTAAATCCAGCTCTTGATATCACAAACATTGATATCACAAACATTGATATCACAAACATTGATATCACAAACATTAATCATCCTGTAAAACTCAATGGAACTACTACAGTGTGTCAAGCTGTGTATATTTTTTGAGAATAGGTCTTAAGAAATAGAATTTATTGTGATAATTAGAGGTGGTCTTAGAAACACATTTCATCTTCAGTTATACCATGTCTTGTGTGTAAAACTCGAACAGTAACAACAGTAATACTTGTCCGCAGATTTCTTTCCCCAAATCACTTCTGCTTTTCGTTTCTGATACAGTAATTGTTTTCAGCAAATGGAAAACAAGTGATCATACAAGAACTGTCTTTTAACTTACTTGTAACCAATTGTATATAATCAAGAGGCTGGGCTTTTTCAGCTTGCTGTAAATACCTTGCCATTTGTTTCCTCCACGTGTTTTTCTGCTGTCGCTCTTCCCAGCATTTATTGTTCCTTTCTGCTGTCACTTCTGAGGCTGGAAACTGTTAATAGGAATCATTGAATCTCATGGCTATTTCTATAGTCTCACAAACATCAGCACAGTATCTGAGTACTGTAAAAATTCATCAGATCCCAGAACCTGAAAAATTCCATGTGACATTGTCCATTCTGTACTGATACTGTAGTTAGGATTTTATTGGATTTGTCTCAGTCGATGCTAGGAGAGGAGAACCTTAGCTGAGGTCAGTTTTGATTCCAGGGTAGCCTTCTTCCTTTGATTAGAAGTGACAAAACTCTTGAACTTCTGCCCTCCTTCGTAAGTCTTCATAACTTTGGTCTTTTAATCTTCAGAACTCTCTTTTGATTTCTGATCTGTCTTTTTCTCCTATATCATGTGTGATGAAATGTGTTTTCAAATCCTATTACCTATGAAGTTCTATGTCCTTCTGGGAAACACCCTATGATTTAAAACAAAAAAAAGCGCAACAGAAAAAAGGATGTGTTTTCTAGGTTTGTGTTGTGTAATTATATTTTTGCAGGTATTTGAGATTCTTTCCAGATGGTCAAGTGATGATGCTAACAACTCCTGAAGATCCTCCATCTATAGTTCCTCGCTTACGGACTAAAAATACAAGGTTATTGAAATACAATATTTGGCTCTACAGTTTTCAGCTCACTTTTACCTGGCAGTTTCTATTTACTTCTCTCTCAGATTCTATATCCTGGCTTAGAGTAAAAATACAATTTTATTTATATTGTTACAGATGTTTATGTAGTTCTCTTCTGAGAACTACAAAAAGTTTTGGTCTTTATGCAAAGATATCTTCATTGTAAGGTCCTGATATTGTAATTAGACTTCCTGTGCAGGTACGTGATTTTAAACTTTTAAAGGAAGTAGATGGAAGAACACATGCTATTAGCTTGGTGGTTTTAGAATCCTTTTAAAGATACTATTTTCTTACTGACCACTTTGTCACATTTCCTTAGCGGTTTGAAGGAAAGTGTAGATTTTGGTGGGATATGGCTAAATTACTGCTTGATTTCTTTTTGATGCTTGCAGAAACTTGTTAAAAACATAGAAAAACATTTGCGACCTCAGAACAAGTTTGAGCTGCTCACCAGAAGTCTGAAAATGTTTAGCAGGCGGCTAGGTAGAACTGACAGACTTATCTTTACTGCCCTATGTGGGAAAATCAAAAGCAACCTTCCAAAATGTTTTCATCATTTCGTATCATCAGTGAGCCTGGTAGTTTACTAAATGGAAATAAAAAATAGTTTCCTTGATTATGATATGCAGTCAGTCTTCTTTTTGTTGCTGATATTTGTATTATAAGTACATCACTCTTTTGAGACAGAGAAAATTTTTATGTCCTTCCTTGACACTATCGTCCTCTTCACCTTCCAGAACGGATGCAATCTTGCTTGGCCATTATCGCCTTTCCCAGGAAACAGACAATCAAACCAAAGTATTTGCTGTAATAATGAAGAAAAAGGAAGAGGTAGGCAGCAGAACAGAACAGAGGAAAAATTAGTTTAAGGAGGGCGTTTTTTAGTAAGTGTTATCTGAGACTGAGTATTTTAAGCCACCTGAAGATTTGCATTACACCACAGGATTAAAAAATTAATTCAATTTTTTATATGGTTTAAAAATAAAATAAAAATAAGCATGGTTATTTATCTTACCTTTTTTACCCGAATCTGTAATAATCTTTTTATTAAGACAGATAAATGTCTGGTTCACATTTGACAAGTGGTTCTCCCCCTTAGGCTTAATTGCTGTGTGTGGTGCCATTAGGTCGTTAGTTACTGTTGTTAACAAACGGAAGGGAAGGATGAAGAGGTCATTTTCTGAGATCAGTTTTGACTGTTTGCATAAATAAGCAGCATTCGGTAGTTGAACTCTGAATGACTTGGTCAACTTACATCACAAAGTTTTCTGATGGATGAAGTGTCTGTCAAGAGAAACTTGCGACGAGTTAGGGGTGTTACATTACTTTACAGTGAGTTTGCATAGTTTGGGTGGCATCCTCCACGCTTATCTTACATCAGTTTAGATGTTAATTATGAAAGAAGTTTTCACAGAAAGTATTTTCAAGGAATACCAGTACTTGCTTTTAAATCTGAGAGTTTAACAGTCTGTCCTCACAGTTACTTAGGCCTCAGGATAAACAGTTGCACGATGTGTTCGTTGTAGGTCACGAAACTTCTTTTCTCTTTGTACAGAAACCAATTGACTACCACAAGTACCGGTATTTCCGCCGTGTCCCTGCACAGGAAACAGACCACAGTTTTCATGTCGGACTGCAGCTGTGCTCCAGTGGGCGCCAGACGTTCAACAAACTGGTCTGGATACATCATTCTTGTCACATCACTTACAAGTAAGTAAATGGGGGATAACATCAGAGAAGGATCCCTAACTGTAGAAACGCAGGTGACGCAGGTAACTCGTCCAGTACGAAGTACAGAAGGTGTAAGGATGGAGAGACTTACAGGGCCTTAACAAAATGTCCTGAAAACAGTAACTCGTCCTGATTTGATATGTTGTAATGAACTTTTACCTTAACAAATCCCAAGATTTTAGTAATTTTTTATAATGGTGTGGGAAATATCCTAAGTAGTAGAATAGCAATATTTTAGCCATTTAAAGGATTTATGCACAGTGTTTGCATGATTTCAGAGCTGAATCAGGGTTAAGTGCCTTAGTGCGGTGCTAGTAAAGGGGTGTGGAAAACAGATATTCATTAAGGTGTATTTCTTTTCCTCTGTGGACGTGCAAGCTAGAAATGTCTGCATCCCTCGTGTGAGAACTGTAACGCTTACAGGCTGTGTAATGCAGCAGTGTGAAATATGGGCATGTGACCAGTTGTTCCAATCACGAGCCAAGCAAGAGCCGTGGCCACCGTTCTTGCACCTGACACTCCAAATTACTGGCAGGTTGGCTGTCCAGATGCTTGATGTTGGTATTTAGGGTGGATTTAGGCCTTGTCTTCCAGTCTTCTTAATCTCTATAGTCAAGTGTTTTTATAGGGACATATCTCAGCTATTGAGCTGTAAGTATAGAAAATCCAGGCAGTAAACTACTGGTCCTTGGGAGTACAGGTAAATTCCATAAATAGAAAAATTGCTTTTCTAAAAACAAATATTTTCATACCTAATTTATGAAGAAGTGGTAATATCACAGATGTTCTTTTCAGCATGACTTTTCTGTGCTGCTCAGGTTCTGCTGTACCTGTCAGTATGGTGGTGTCCTATTGAAATTAGAATAAAGATGAGTAGAAAATACCACTAGGAGGATGTGTTCTTTTTGTCACTGGTGTTAAAGTTTTGTAAACTTTCAAGTTTTTCAGTCACTCTGTATTCTAAATTCAGGGTTCTAAGTGAAACAATGAAAGAGGATTTTTTACGTCAATATTAATATGGTGACTTGAGTGACATCCTGCGCTGTGTCAAGTCTTGGAGCTAAATGATAAGAATGGAAGGGGAAATGGGTTTCTTTGGCATTAAAATAGAAGTGTATTCTATACAGTGTGATTTGGCCAACATTCCAATGCTTTCAGAACGAGGCGGTAGGAAAGATGATTACATTCCAGCTGTAGTTTGGTGCACACACTGTACTGTGGAACTGGACTGATTTATTGAGTGACTTAAACAGCAACTTATGTCTGATTTAACTTTTACAATACTCTTTGCAGATCAACTGGTGAGACAGCTGTTACTACTTTCGACATTGACAAAATGTACACCCCTTTGTTCTTTGCACGAGTGAAGAGTTTTACTGCATTCTCAGAAAAGCCGCTCTAGGAAACACCTTTTCCTCTCGCAACTCTTGCATGAATAAAAGGTTGTAGCTAATGAGCACTTAAGTTATAAATGTGTATATATTTGGAACATTTTAAAATTCTGGGTGATTTTTTGAAGGCAGTATGTTCTGTTTGGTTACAGATGGCTGGGGTTTGGTTTTGAGATCAAGCTTATGAGTATTAAACACCTTTACTTTGTGACAAGAATTTGATAACAAAGTTTTGTTGTTTGTTTTGTTGGGTTTTTTTAAAATGGATTTTATAAATCGGTCTGCTTAAAATGTGAGTCTTCATCTGCCTGGACACTGGTTTGTCCAAAAGGAGTTGTTATAGGAAAGTCTCACTGTCCATGGGACAGTGTGTGTGGTGTCTGGCGAAGACATGAAATGTGAAGGGGAGAAAGTTGTCTTGTATCTGTTAAACTGTGTGACTTATTATAAGAACTTCAAATAAATGTTTTCTTTAAACTTACTTTGTTTGCCTTTAAGATCTGGCATTTTGTCAACATCAACCTTAAGAAAAAACAATGAAGGGCAAGCAAGTACGAAGTACGAAATTTAACCGCAGAGGTACATCCCCACCAATGCAGTGATGTCAGTTGGTCATAAATGTCATTTGATCTCGGTAGGCAGTCAGTGGAGCCTGCCTTCTCGGCGGGACGGGCGTGAAGGGGAGACGGATACGGGCAGTGGGTTGTGGTGTAGGATGAGTTTGCAGGGCGCGTGGCTCTGCTTGGGCAGCGTCGCAGTGCAGTGGTGAAACGCTGGTGTGCACCGCTTGTGCGTCGGCCAGGTCTGAATGCACAGGTGAGCAGGGCTCGCTTGGACCTGATTGTAACGTGTTATAACCCCTCGTCCAACCTCGCTGCAGATGCTGTAAACCCTTTGAGCATTTGTTGTGCTAAGATAGTTTTGAGGCTGCTGTAGATGTGCAGGTGCTGTGTACCGCTAATGATGAACTGTACCCTGAGGTTCGGTGCAGGTACTGTACGCTGCTTCTCCTGCTTATATCGCTTGGGGGTGTAGTGCAGACACTGTAATGCTGCTTATTATGTATGTATCTTGGATTCTGAAAGAACTGAAGCTTTTTAGTGTAGTTTTTTAAAGCCATTTTGCATAATTCACCTTTGAACATCTCATTTCAAAATACTGACCTGGACTTGAGGACTAAAATGTGAAAGCTGTGGAAACAACTATACTTGTTCCATAATTTATAAAGTGTATCTTTGCAAGGAGCTACATGATTAAAAATACATCAATAAATCATTATTTTGAACATGCAATCACTTGCAGTTTCTTATTTTGCCAAGAAATCATTATTTCCATACAGTTAAAGATGATTAGTTAGGAGTTACTATACATAAACTACATGCTAGGGAAGACTGACAGGTAGAATTAATCTCTAAATGACATTTTATTATACTGCTTACAGGTTGCCTGACAATACTCAAGAAGCTTTCAGGTGCATGAGTTCTGAATAAGGATGTGTGTATCTGAAACTTTGTGCTTTTTCTAGCTGGTCTAACAAGACTCTGCTACAGCCCTTCCTTGGCCTGTGTCCGTAGACTGCAGTTGCACCGTTACTTCAGACAACAGAACATTTAATGAGGAGTGTATTGTGTTCTCCTTGCCAATGGGAAAAAATGACTGCTTAGAATATCAGCTTCGTGTTTTGAAATACTGCCAAGTTTGTAAACAGGGAAGGATGTTATTTACCTACACGTTTGTTGAGGGTGCAAGATAAAGATCCAATTCTGCCTGCTGAGAAATGTCAGACGTTTTTGTCACAAGAATCAGAAGATGATACTGATTATTTGTTTAGGTGTAGTTTTGTCCAGGAACCAAGCTGGATGTAATAGAAGAGTCTTTCAATTTAAAGCTCTTTTCGTACCAGGACTTACCTTCTTCTTCTGAGCTGTTGTTTTTTCTTGCCTTGGCCATGTGTTTGAAATATGCTCTGGATGTAAAGGAAACGCTAGCTAATATCCAGTTATAAATTGAGATGTTGATTTAACAGAAGTCTCAGGCAATGGTGATATGAAATATTCCTGCACCAAGAAAACTGTGTGAGCCTTCTATCTGTGAGACAGAGCTGTAATTATATTCTTCTTCCTCTGCATTTAGCGGTATGAGAATGTCGAGCTAGTTTTGTCTTTTGGAATGGTTTATCAGCAGATGCTATTACCGTCTGTTGATGTGCAGCTATTAAAATAGTATTTTTCTCAGCAGAGCTGGGTGACTAGTTGCTCTTCCTTCATTCTGTCTAGTGATTTTCAATAGCCGAAGGCTTTAATTGCTAGAGGCTTTATGTTCTTATAATTTAGTTTTATTGTCCTTTTAATTACCACATAAAGACATTAGTATAACTAGTTTACTGCTGGGAAATAGACGTTTATTAATTATATTAGTAACCTGAATAAAAGAATAAGGTATACACCTATGCAGTCCGTTTTCCCCGCGAGTTTCTTGTATGTGTTGAGACAAGTTCACTTACAAAAGTGGAAGAAGGGCTACAAGAAGTGACAGAAACATGGTTCTCGGAGCTGTAGGTCTTTTTTATGCACTGGAGTAAAGACAGCAGAGTGGACAGTTTTGTGGAGAGAAGGTGCTCAGATGATCAGATGTTACCCTGATTTGACTCAGTCTAATTGAGATCAGCACCAGTCAAACCTTTGTGTGCAATGCTGGGCTGTAGGTGAGGGGAGGAAGCAGGGGCGGTGTGATTCAGCGCTCCAAGTGAAGGACCGGCAGCAGACACTTTCCAACTGCTGAATTCAGCTCATGGTTCACTTGGGAACTGTGAGCCAGGCTGGTCAGAATTTCAAAAACATGGTGTTTACACAGGGGTTTTTGTTTAAAGAAAGTAAACAATAGAGTCCGTTTTGAATTTTTTAATCCAAGAAAATTCCCCTGGAAGGTGTGCCAGTGTATTTGGAAACTTTTGTCGACGTGAAAATGGCTGAACTATTGAGGTGCTTTTCTGTTTTGTCTTTTCTACTGTCCGAGGTAAGAAAAATGTAAAATCTTACATACATTTGCAAAACAGTCTAGATTTCAGAAATTAATGTTACATATGTTCTTTAGCATTAAAAGCACCTATAAAGAAATCAAAGACTTCCATTTTGTAGTCACTCAGTCTGGATTCAAGCTTTGTCCTGTATGCTAAAACTAGCAGTTTTCTTATTAAAATGACTTGCGTAATTGTTTGCTTAAAAGAAACAGTTGGTGCTTTGCCTGTACCTCTGTCTTGTCCAGAGTACAGGCAAAGGTTCCTGAGTCCTTAAAATAATTCTTAAAACCACATAGTCCTAGATAACGTTGGCTGAAACAAAGGATGTGGAAGAGACAGAGTCTGTTACTGAATGGAGCTTTTGGGGATGTGTAAAAGTGGCGTTTTCTCTCAGCTAAAACTGCTTTCAGCTCTGGTAGTGTAGCCCATTTGAAAGGGTCCAGGTGCACCACGCTGACGTGTACCTACCATTCAAGGCAGTAAGAGACAGGTGTTAAAATTACAGTATAGTGTGATTTTATGGAACAGATATTCAGAGTATGAATAGAAAAAGGAATCATGAAACATGGCTGCTTCTGAAGACAATATTCCTGCATCTTTTAGGACTGACAGCCTTCCTGCCTTGGCAGCTGGAGGTATTCTGACATCTTTTGAAGAAGTCTGTAGCACATTTATTAATTTAGCCTCAGAATCGTCTGTGAGAAATAAATAGCTGGATGTGGTGCAGAGCTAAAAAAAGTAAGACTAGTAAATCCTGACAAATCAAATTATTCTTTAACGTGGAAAGCCAAAATGAGTAGGCATTTTTGCCACGCATTTTATTTCTGAATGGATGAATTTTCCTTGGAAAAGACACCTGCGAGCACTGTGACCTCTACATGTTTCCATGCTAAATTTACACCCAAAGTAAATTTCTTTTCATTAAATCTACTTTCATAAGGGTAAGAGATGGCTAAGGTTGCTAAAACAGAAGGTCTGCCTGGTTTAGTTTGCAAACTTTGTTTGTTTTGGCAACGGAATTTGCTGGATTGGTTCCCCTCCCCCGTGCCCAAAGTAGCGCTACCCCAACAGGTTGTTGCAGCTTGGTGATGAACAGGAGCTTTGGGATGCGCTTCCTGACGCGCCTTTATGGTACCAGTGCACAACGCTGCTGATCTGCCGTTAGGTGGCACGCCACAGTTTGAAGTTTCTATGGTACTTAATAAACTAAGTGTATGTATTTTTCCCTACAGCCTATTTAAAATTTGAGAACATTCCAGGAAAAATAGAGAAAACGCAACAAGCAGTAGTTTAACATTACATTTGGCCTGCCAAGCCTTCAGCTCCTTAGGTTTCTGCACTAGTAAGATGTCCACGATAACACAACTGAATGGGAATAAACAAACGCTGGTTCTAAAAAGGATTTTAAGATTGGAGCCTTCAGCCCTGAGTTGGCTTCCTAGACCCCAGGAGGACGGCCTCCAAATGGAATCTGAAGCAGCCAATGTGCAAAGCAGGAACATCCTTACGTGACGAAGGATGATCACAGAATCACAGAATGGTCGGGGTTGGAAGGGACCTCTGTGGGTCATCCAGTCCAACCCTCCTGCCGAAGCAGGGTCACCTACAGCAGGCTGCACAGGACCTTGTCCAGGTGGGTCTGGAATATCTCCAGAGAAGGAGACTCCACAACCTCCCTGGGCAGCCTGTTCCAGTTCTCCGTCACCCTCAGAGGGAAGAAGTTCTTGCTCATGTTCAGATGGAACTTCCTGTGCTTCAGTTTGTGCCCATTGCCCCTTGTCCTGTCACTGGGCACCACTGAAAAGAGTCTGGCCCCATCCTCCTGACACCCACCGTTGAGATATTTATAAGCATTTATAAGGTCCCCTCTCAGCCTTCTCTTCTTCAGGCTGAACGAGCCCAGCTCCCTCAGTCTTTCCTTGTAGGAGAGATGCTCCAGTCCCCTCATCATCCATGATGCGCTTTTGGGGTTGCTTTTGGGGGGTTTTGGTCATCCTGTCCTGCAGTGTGTATAACGAGTCTATCTGTTGTAGAACAGCTTTAGTGAGGAAGGCTGAACTGTCCCCAGAAACCCTATAGAACTGGTACACATGGGTGTGAATGGGGTACCTGGGCCAGAGGAGAGAGGTGAACCCTTGAGCTGGAAGTGTGTTTACCTTCTATGCGGATCTCCCCCAGTCTTTGATGTTGCATCACGTGCTATCTTTGGGAAGCAGAAAGGAGCAATCCTGTCTCCTGTGTTTAAGAAGGTGCTGCAGGGATGTCTCGCTGCAGGGGAGTTTAGGAAGCTGCTTCCTATGCTGTTAAGAAATCACATTTTGCTCTAGTACTTTACACTTCGGTGTTTATTAAACTTGGTTGGCCAATTAAGATATGTTTATGGGGATGTTAGTTTTTATCAGCTAGCAGTTGGACATTTGAAGAAAAAAAAGGACAAAATACTGGTCCTTTTCTTCCGCTTTTCCCTAAAGCCCGATGTCCTTGCCTCCTGCCTTGAACCATGGTAATACAAACAGCTGACTTTGCTTTCAAGACAGCTGGGGGAGCAGGCACCTCGGGCTGGTGGGGAATGGGGTTCAGCAGCTTAGCGCAGAGGAAAAGGCACAGATCTCTTCGTAGTATAAAGGAAATTTGATAAACGTGTACGAAAGCAATAATAGGTTACAATCAGTTTTCATTAAGAGTATACGTATCGAGGGTTTTAGGGGTTTTTTTCCTAGCTGATCTATCTTAATGGCTGTGGCATCTTCCCCAGAAGCAGCAGTTCTGGCAGACAGAGCTTAATCTGTTTGCCGCGGTGTCTGACACCATGCGCAGAGCAAAGATGCTCGCTCCTGGGCTACCTGACGTCTGCACCGATGCCCGCAGAGCTGGCTCTGCGCCCGCCGGGCACTGCTGGCCTGCGCTCGGCAACCGGCGCGTGCGGAAAAGGCCAGCTGCATGGGATGCTGCCGAGCGGAAACTGTATTTAAGCTAAATGCAATTGCTCCTTTTCCAGCACAGCCATATCGTTCCCTGCACAGATTAGTAGAGGGATGGGTGGCATCAAGCTGATTGCTCCTCAAAGGCTTTTCCATTCTCTCTTTACAGTAAGCAGTGTTAATTCACAGCTTGTTTCAGCTGAATCCTTCTTCCCACACCTCACTGATTTTTGGGGGGAGTAGGGAGATACCCAAGGAAAAGATTGTTAGATTGTTGCTATTAGACGACCTCCAAGAAGACCTTTGAAATTCAGGGTGCTTTCCAAAACTGTACTTCAGTTTCAGTAAAAATCAATGAAACGTTCTTTAATTTGTTTTGGATAATATGGCATCTGCCTTAAACAACAAATGTGAATATAGTGGGTTGGTTCAGTGCTGCCTGGAAATTTAATCCCACAGAGAAGAAATTATCGAGTACCCTTAAACTCACCTTGCGTACACGTATTAGTAATTGACAGTGTCTAGACAGATGGTGATCTGGAAAGTGAAGTCTGGGAAAAATAAACTTACAGATATTAAAGTCAGCTGCATTTCTCAGTGGTAATAAAGTGGGAAGGCTGGGGGGGTTAACTTTCATAGCAGCCGACAAAACAGTTGCCAGCAGTTTTGTCTGGAACCTGCTCCCTCTTGAAGAAGTGTGTCTTTTTAAACATTTCACATGAAAAACCACCAAAGTCTGTAGAACCTGAAAAACTACCACAAAAGTAATCTGATGATAAGATGAATATTTGTCTGAGTATGTGCAACGCAGTGAATCAAGTTTTTCTTCTTTCTTCTTGAAGGACTCTAATTTAGAGTCTTTTGTGAGACTAAAATCGTACACTGTGTCATCAGCAGGTGGTTACTGTTGTGCACAGGAATAAAACAAAAAGAGGATGGGGCGTGCTGTTGGTCAGCTGGTGATCTCTGAGCCTCAGCACAGCAGCGTTCCTCATCATCTTCTGCTGAAATTGCGTCCGTTCTGCTGCTCCTCAGGCCTGGAAGATGGTTTGCTGTAGAACAATACGAACAGGGAAAAGATTACCGTTACCCTAATTTTACAGTCAAGCTTGAGCAAAAGTTTTCTGCAAGATCAAAGAGAACTAGTCGCTGTGCTCTCCTGCAGTTTAGTGCTCTTCGCCCTGCTGGGGGACTACTAAAAATACAGAGGTATTGGGGTGATAAAAGGTTGAGAATGTGGGTAAAAGCAGGAGCCTGCAAGTTTTTCAGGCGCCCTTGTGTTTCAGAAATGTGTGGAGCATGCCTGCCGGTTTGGGCAGCATCTGTATGGCTAAAAGCAGGGTGGGCAGAAGCCATGAAGGTGCAAACTGCGTCTTTCTATGCTGCTTACCCCGGGAACGGAGCAGCCACCCAGTCGTGAGGACAGCCCTGACAGCGGGGCTCGGTCTCTTGCTGTGCCAGAGTCTGGGATGTGCTCGGGAGGACATTGGCTGGGCCATCTCCCTGGCACTGCCTTCGTGCCGTCGTCGTGAGGCATCTGGGGTTGATGGTGGAGAACGTGGCCAGCGAATCCTGACTGTAGCTATGCCCAAACCACTCGCCTTCTACGTAGAAGTGATCTTGGCCTTCACAAAGACGTGTGTGAGCTTAAGCGTTCTCTCATTTTGCTCTCCTGAAGGCCAGGCCTGGGAGCAGTCTTACCTGAACACGCAAGAGCCAGACAGAGGCTTTTTTTTCTGAATCAGAGGAAGAGTTACGTTGTGGTTACACAGCTAGAGCCGGTCAGGTGTAGGACCGGTGAGCTTGGTGGAAGTAGGTCCAAGTTCCCACAAGTCTCTGCCTACTAAATACACGCAGCCAGCCTCCACGGTTGGGTAAGGTGAAACAGGACTTCTGCTCCCTTGCTGTAAATCAGCATTTCTCAGCAGGACTAGGATGGGATAACAGCTGGTAAAGCTATAGTCATCACAGAGATGAAGAGACTATTTCCATGAAAAAAAGACCATGTTATATATTTCACCTGGATTATCACAACCACCTGCAGCAGCAAATACACCTGTGCTGCCCTCACCCTCCAGTGAACCCGCATCAAAGCCTGCCTGGATTCTAAGCCCTGTGACTCCCTGCACGTCAATTTTTAGCCAGTTCCTAACAAAATGAAGTATTATGCAGTTATCAGGCTGACAGTTTCCACCCATAACTTTTGAACCCAGTGACCAGTTTCCAAATAAATTTGACAGAGGGACCAAAGATTCTGTTATGCCAAGTTCCCACGGGTTTGACGGAAGTAGGCGGTGGGTGGAAAGAGACACTGCTAGTATCTCCGTGGGGAGAAAGCCTGCCACATGATGTCTATTTTCAATTTTTATATAATCACAAATGATGTATATAGTATTTTAATAGTTTTTATACTGTTCCATTATTAGACCCCAAAGAATTCACGAGGGAGAGTGGCAGAGGAAGCCAAGCCCCAGCTTCACAATTTCTGCCATGTAAGACCATGGTTTTAATCAAGTAGGTAGAAGTTCTGAACGAGTCTTTTTAAGAGAAATTAACCTCCAAGAGTAGGTGTGGAAAACCGTGAATCCACTCCGTGCAATGACATGAAGGGGGGTGGAGACTGTCTGGAGTTTGGGACCCCGTATTCCCAGGATGAAGGAGCGATCAGGCTTGGAGGAGGATGGCCAGGTGCTGACTGAGGAGGTGTGAATGGCCAAGAAAATTCCACTGACAGTGTTAAAAGGATCTACTTGGAAAAACTTTAAGCTTCTTGCTGCGTAATGAGGTTTTCTTCTTTTACTGGAATAGGGCTTCTGAGAGACCAACCTTTTAAAATACTGAAGCACTCCCTTGGCGCCCGGGAGGGACCTTTCGAGAAAGCATTAGTTTTACAGGAAAGAGCAAAGCACACGCTTCATCACGGGCTCGGGAGAGAGCAGGGAATGCCGAAGGTCAGCCCGGCGGGGAGGCTGAGTGCTGCCTGTGGACAGCAAGATGCCTCGTCTCCGCTGTATGGAGCGTCTGCGGCCTCACCCCGCAGCCGAACCACCGCAGGCTGGCTGCTGTGTGCCGGGGAGCCGAGCTCCCTCCTTCCCTCCCTCAGCTGGTGCCGGGAGCCATCACTGCGGGTCCTGGACCTCACCACCACGCTGCAGACACGTTGCTGAGCATGCTTCTCCTGCAGATGACAGATATGGAAAACAGTTCCATCTGGCTGAAGACAAACTTTGCTTCCATAGGTTCAGCAGTACTGCTGTGTGTAAAGGAGTTAACAGCGTATGTGGTAGTTTAGCAAAGTCGGGCGAACTTCCTTCCGTCCCAAAAGAAGGGCTCCGCAAGGCACAGGGAGGGAGCAGGATTAAGCTGTACACGAGACAGTATCTTTAAAGGAGCATTTATTCATCTTCTGGAAGTTTGCAAAAGGAGGCGGGTGCGTGGCAAGAGTTTTAGTATCACTGCAACGAAGCACTCGGCGAGTGCTTGGTCTGAGTGCTTGGTGTGAGTGCTTCAGTTAGCTTAGAGCTTGTCGAGTCACACCAGAACTCCCTGTTAAATTAGCTGTACGGCTGTTATTAACTAATGACTCCTGCACCAGCAGGAGATGGAAAGCGAGCATCAGCCCCCTGATGCAGATGCATCCCCCTGCGTGGACGGGGCGGTTGCTTTCCCTAAGCCACCCGCACGAAGAGGAACGGCTTCGGGTTTTCATTTCTCCCAGGCCAGCTCTTGGCAGGGAAGTGGAGGCTCTGGGAAGTTCAGTCCCTCTTGGTGCGGTGATTTAGTGCATAGAAGGGCGCTAAGGTCGGGGCAGGGTTACAGTCTGGCCTCCAGTTTGCTCCTCAGCGCATACAAAAACCAATTAAGGATCAATGACTCCAGTGGAACAGACGGGCAAGACAACATCAATTTACTTTTTATTTTAACTAGCTGTGGCCAGGGTCTGTTTGTTCATCCTGTGTTTCGCCCACCCTGAGGCCAGACACTCATTCTTTTTTCTCCTGCCCTCCTCCTGCCCCGAGGCTTTACCCCCCAAGCGGGGGAGTCAGTGGGTCTCCAGTCGTGCCATTTACACCCGTACCACCCTGTCCTACCATCCCCGGCCTCAGGCAAGGAGGTCCATTCCTCACTGCGGGGAGTCAGGGAAATCCAGAGGCAAAGAACATGAACCAACCCTTCTCCCCCCTGGAATTTATCGCTGCTTTTGCCGTCGGCTTAGAGGGCCCTGCCTCCAGTGACCCTGCTCTGCCCAGGGCCAGTGCTGCCTGGGCTGAAGTCCTCCCTGAGATCATGGTTTCCCCCTGTCTTTGCTGTGACTTGCGAGGAGGTCTGGATGTTTGGCAAACAGCTTTTCACAACACCCAGTGTTTGCAGTGTCCCACAGACATTAGTCTGGTCACAGCTCTTCTCATGGCAGCCATTACTCATTGCTGTAAGTGTCTGAGCACCGTCCAGTGTAGGGCTGGGATGCCACCAGCTCACCTTGCACTCTGGGTCCCGTGGGTGCCAGGGGAGAGGCTGCAGATGTGGGGAGAGCAGCATGTCCTTGCCCCTCCGCTCCTTACCTGGCATCTGGGGCAGGAGGAAGCCCCACCAGCCGGTCCCTGCTGTGTCCTAGCAGGCACACTCTGCTGGGAGCAAAGGGGTGAGGGGCCTGATCCTGCCAGAGGCATTTGCTGTCCCCTCTAGAAGCAAAAAGGGGCTGGATGCCCAGTTGCCGTATGGCTTTGGCCTTTGCTTAACAGTTTCCACCAGGCACAGAAAGCAACGAGCAAAGAGAACACTCTCGTGCTGAGGTTTATATTATTTATGACGATCTGTCTTTAGAAGAGCAAACAGATTGGGCAGCCCTTGGTAACAGAAGACCTAAACCACGTCACTGGTGATACAATTGCCAAATGATGTGAAGTCTGACTCTTGGCATAACTGTTTTGAGAAATGAAAAACACTCATCCGAGGTGAGCCCTCCAAGGCAGTTTTGCTTTCTCAGTTGCTAACTGGAAACAGGAGGAATGAGCTCAGTGTGAAAAGCTGGCCAAAGGCCTTCCTGCCTTGCCCTGTCCTCTGAAGGCGCTATCTGTGCCTCAGGAACCACTTGCCACTCAGGACATCATTTGGTGTTGCTCACAGAAATCAAGTAATCCGACAAAGCAGAGCCAAGGATGCTTGTGGTGTTCAGATTGCTGATGCTGCTGTCGGTAGAGCCACAAAGTCCGTGTCCCGCTGCCCCAGGCTGTTCCTAGTACGCCAGGCTTTTGGGTGACTTTCCGGATGCGCCGCATGCTACACAGGTAATTCAAACAGAAGCAGCTGGAGTCTGCAGCTGTCTGGTATGAGACCAGCTATGGTTGATCCTGAATGTCCCCAGAACCACAGAGTAGCTGAGGTTTCAGTCCGCCTCACTGTCCACTTAGCAAGCCCATACTTCGTCAGCTCGTCTGTGAGGATGTTACAGAAGACAGTGTTGAAAGCCTGTCTAAAGTCAAAATAACAAACATCCACTTCTCTCCCCTCATCCACCAAAGCACTCACCTCATGGTAGAAGGCTATCAGGTTGGCTAAGTGCAATTTTGTCTTCATAAATCCATGCTGACTAATCCCTTTTCAGTCCTTCATATGTTTGCAAACAGTTACCAGGAGGATTTTCTCCATCACCCTTGCAGATTTCCAGGTGGGGCTGGCCAGCCTGTAGTTCCCCAGATCTTCCTTCTCGTTCTCCTTGAAGATGGGAGTGACATTGCTTTCCTCCAGCCTCCAGGAAGCTCTCCCAACCACCACGACCTTTCACAGATCATCGAGGGTGGCCTCGCAATGACACCTGCCAGCTCCCTCAGCACTCGTGGGCGCATCCCATCAGGGCCCACGGGCTTACATATGTCAGGTTTGTTGAAGTGCTCCCTAGCCTGGTTCTCCTGCATCGGTGGCCAGTCCTCCTTGCTCCAGGAGGTGAGCAATGTCGGGGAAGTTTGCCTCATGAAAGACAAAAACCCCACAGTGCCTGGAGGCTGCAGCAGCTCAGGGAGAAAGGGGCATTCTGCTGAATCAGGGCTAGCCTGCATAGCTTGCATGAGAGCCCGGTCCAGACTGCTTCGGGTGTTCAGATGTGCAGCGTTAATATCCTACTCACGCTCTGCTTTGGCTACTGATTGTGTCTATTTTTACTCTGACACCAGCAGACTTCCTACCAGACACACCGATTAGTAAACCTCCCAAAGGCCACGAGGAAGGAAAAGCTTTATACAATTACTCAGAGTGTATCCCCTAAAGCTTCCTCAGCTGGAGCCCTTTCTGCCACCGGCAGTTTAACACACTTGTTTTGTTTAAACATACAGAGAATGCACTTAGGACCATATTTTAGAAAATAATCTATAACCTTGCACTTTATATAAAATAGTTTATAGCCTTGGTCTGCCAAAGGGCAGGGGCTTTGTACCAGTGGGTGAAAATGAAAATAGCTGGTTGTGCTCAGTCTGACCTGCAATTCTTTTCACGCGCAAAGGCAGAGGACCCAGGGGAGAGGAAGGCCAGAAGAAATAGAGCAGGGTATATGCCCAGGGCTGGAGAGATGTGGGTCAAATCACTGTTCTGCCTTCTCATCTCCCCATCCATATGACTGATACAGAAGCATTTCCCTTTCCCACAACGATATTCTGAGGATAAATACACCAAAAAATGGAGGTGTCCAACCATGTATTGATAAGATAGCTCCTTCTGATTATATGCCTAGATTTTATCTTTAAATGCTGCAAGGGTCAAAAAAAACCCCATAGAAGCTGTGTTTCTGTAAGATGCAGCCTGGCTACATGTATAATTCTGAGCAACACAGCTGTGGTGTCTCTGATGGCCTCAGAAGATGCCTTATATATAAAAATATTTGCTCCAGAGCAAACACAGGGATTACTCCCAAAGAATTACCCCTTAAATCTTGAGGCCAGTGCCTTCGGAGCTAAGGCATCAGGAAAGCAGTGAGTGCAGACCATCCATGCCATGTAGGGGTATTTGTGTAGGCTTTGGCAGTCATTACAGCCAGCTGAAACACCGATAAGCCAGAACAAAACATTTTCCCTGTGTAGTCATCCACATCTTGACCTCCTTACATGTCTGCTGCCTTCCTAATATCTTACTGCAGCTGTGCCTCGCTGAAAACCATTTTCTGCAGCAGAGAATAAGGTTACAGAGTTACCTCTGGGTGGATCTTCACCTATGAATTGGTGTATCTTCATGCACCTACCCTGAGTAACCTCTGTGTTCGGTACATTTTCTTCAAATTGCACAGAAAATTGCATCTAGTCCCATCTTTCACCTCTGATTCTTATCGCCGCTCAGTTGGGCACAATGCCTTGGAGCTGGCTAAAAGAGGCTTAAAGCAGCAATGTATATACGTTTCTTTTCCAATATCCCAAATCTGTTGCAAAAAGTCATTTTTGCGAAGGTCAGAGCTGGGATTGGTATCTTCATAATTTGAGCCAAACGGATATAAATTCGGCACTGTACTGACCCACTGTGCTGGTTGTACCAAAAGTGGAGGCAGTCATTGCCAGCACACAAGTCAGTGCAAGAACATGGAAAGGTCAGCCTGACCCTAGCAGCTTGTAAATCTGGCAAGCCCTTCTGCGCTTAACCATAGACAAATCATGAATTCTTAGTCTCTTGCTTTTTAAAAATAACCTGTCCTCCTTGAGCCTGAAACGTGTTCCTCTCGGAAAAGTACTGGGTGCAATGAACACTGCGTGGACGGGGACTTGGGGGTCCCCCCCCGAACTGGGAGGCAGTCCTGGGGCCTGGGCACACAGGGTTAAGAGCACGAGAGCTGCAAGAAGGCATGGCCCTGCGACGGCAGGTAGCTACGGATTGGAGCTGTGCTCGCAGGAATAGGCTTCGTTATGGAAACCTTTTGGTTCAGACTTCAAGGCAAACGAACAAAAAGCTCCCTGCTTCTCAGGCAGGAAGACAGGTTTGGTAGTAATGGTCTTTTAGGAAGGTTTGGTATGAACAGTCTTTTAGGAAGCCTGTGAAACTTTATAACTGGACACTACCCATCTTCAAAGACGTGAAGAAATGGTTGATCTGCAGGAAAGAAAATCAGACATCAGGAAAAAGAATTCTAACCATTGGGATTGCGACAGTGAAGCTGTAATACAGGTTATGGGATTGATTATCCAGTCCCATTTGCTGGAAGGTTTTAAAAATGGAGGAAGGGGTTGGTAGGTGTAAAGGGAATGGATGGTGCTTCGGTGTGGGACCAGCGCCTGAGGAGCCTCCCAGCCGCACATCTGTACGGTACCACTGCTGAAAGGCGATGCTGGCAGCGGTGCAGCAGAGAGGTGAGGAATTCAGAGGAGAAGCGAGACGAGACAGAGCGGCAGCGGGCAGGGTCCATGCCCTGTGCTGTCCCTCCCTGGTGCAACCAGTTTGGCAGTCGGCGAGGAATCTCAGCTATGGGACACCATGCAGCCCCAGGGGACCTGCCTGCCCCTCCTCCTGCCGCTCACCTCCCGAAGCACAAGCGCTTACTGCTCCTGCTGATTTTCTGTCTTGGAGGTGGAGGTTGTTACTACCTTTGATCACAGTCTCCTTCTGTGAGTTACTGATCCGAAGAATCAACATAAAACACACAAAGCTTGGTATTAGTGTGGGAGTAACTCATGGAGTAAATAAAAGTTTGATGAACCGACCTCCACATACAACAGCGGACTGTCATTTTGTGATCTACATTTAGATTTTTTCCACGTAAAACAAATCGGTACACATCCCCTGTTTCACAAATTGCAATAAGCATTTTGAAATACTCTATAAATATAATTTGTTCTTGTCTGATGAATGTCTCTGAACTCCACCCTTCACAATGAGAGTGGTTTCCCTAGTAAATATTATATTCCAAAGTCTTTTAAAACAAGATGAAAGCAAGCAAAAAAAAAAAGATGAATGATAAGACTGAGCCTGTTTGATAGACACAAGATACACCACAGTCTGAGGTATTGTGAAGTTTTTATTGCCACTTGTTTCATAACACTGTCCTCCCAGATCCATCCCAATAAAATATTTATTTTGCCTCGGACCACCGGCGCACGGCTTGCTCAGCAGGCAGGGCAGGGCACGGTTAGGACCACCAGCTGGGCAGCCCATGGAGCCAAGGCTCTTTACCTTCATGCCGGTTAAAGGAACCAGCCATGAAATGTGGCTTCAGACATGATGTCCCTCAGCTTTTCCTCACAGAGGTGGCACGGCAGGGACATGTGTCCGTGCCTCCCTCTGTGGACTGAGGGCCAGCGGCCCCTGAAACCTGGTCCAGAGAGCAGCAGAGGTTCATCATGCAGGAAAGTCATGCAGATATGAGTTATAGGAAAAAGGTAAAGAAATCTTTGCCAAAGATCTCTGAGCTGGCCACTAATTTCAGGCAAGAAAATGAATATTTGGCACCCTACTTTTTAAAAAAGATCTAGGGAACTGGTAGCTCCTGCTGAAATATAGTTTACAGAAGTCATCAGAAAAGGGGGTGACGTATGGAAAGGGTGCTGAAGGATTCACTACAGTCTGCAATGAAAGAAATGAAAAGTGGCTGGAAAAAGCAGCAAGGCACCTTGAATATCTACACATATGAAACTGGGTTCAGCCTTGTAGAGAAGGACTTGGGCGTACTGGTGGATGAAGAATTGGACATGAGCCAGCAGTGTGCACATGCAGCCCAGAAAGTCAATTGAATCATGGGCTGCATCTAAAGCAGCATGGCCAGCAGGTCGAGGGAGGGGATTCTGCCCCTCTGCTCTGCTCTGGTGAGACGGCACCTGGAGTCCTGCGTCCAGCTCTGGAGCCCTCAGCACAAAAGAGACATGGACCTGTTGGAGCGGGTCCAGAGGAGGCCACAAAAATGATCAGAGGAATGGAGCACCTCTCCTGTGAGGAAAGGCTGAGAGAGTTGGGCTTGTTCAGCCTGGAGAAGAGAAGGCTCCGAGGAGAGCTTACAGCAGCCTTCCAGTACCTGAAGCAGGCCTGCAAGAGAGGGACATTTTATAAGGACGTGTAGTGATAGGACAAGGGGTAATGGTTCCAAACTGAAAGAGGGTAGGTTTAAATCAGATGTAAGGAGGAAATTTTTTTAAGAGGCTCGTGAGGCGCTGGCACAGGTTGCCCAGAGATGCTGGGGATGCCCCATCCCTGGCAGTGTCCAAAGCCAGGTTGGGTCTCTGCCCACAACAGGAGAGTTGGATTAGATGATCTTTGAAGGTCCCTTCCAACCCAAACCATTCTGTGATGATTCTGTACAATACATTCACAGGGATGGTGCAGTGGAGGGGCTTGGATCGCTGAGGAAGAAGGTGGAATAGTGCAACCTGTGGTTCTTGAGGTCATCCATCTGCACCTTCCATGGTCCCACAGGCTTGAACAAACTGAGTATCAAGGGGGATTGAAATGCTACCAAACCAGAATGGCAGCGAGGTAGTCTGTAAGAAGAGCTGATACCTTTTGTTAGACCAATAAAATAGTGGGGGAAAAAACAACAGCTGACAAAAAAAAGAAAGAACGGAGACAAGTCTTCAGGCACGAAAGCCCTCCCTCAGGCCTGCAAGAGGAGCCAAGGGGAGCTGGCGTGGCAGCACTCCCACATCCACACTGCAGCAGGGCTGGAGAATCAGGCCGGGCGCCAGAGGTGGGGGGAGAGAGGACATTTGAACCCTGTCACCGCAGCGGGTATAGGTCAAAAAACACGTTGTCACTGCAGTAGCTGAGACCCATGCGGCGCCCTCCCTCGCCCCCCTCTCCTTCGCTCCCCCTCGGAGGAGCCCGGGGCTGGCAGGGGTGCTGTGCCCCGCTCGCCGCAGGGCCGGGGCCGCCCCGAGGCGTGGGGCAGGTCGCCGGAGGGTGGCAGCTGCCGCTGCAGGCCGGCAGCGATTCTGCCTCGTGGGACGCATCCCTTGAAGGGCCAGAGTTAGGCTTGAGGGTGTCATGGCCGCCCTTCGGCGCTGGCGGGATGTGCTGGGGGCCGGGGCGGGCGCAGTGCCGGGGGGAAGAGGCTGCGCAGGGCGGGTCGGCCGCGGGGCCGGCAGGGCGGCCGCAAGGCCTCCCGGAGCTGGGGGTCCTGCCAAGGGCTGGGCTCCCCCTCCAGGCCGGTACCTCTCCAGAGCCCCCATCCTCCCCAGCTGCCCATGGGCATGGCGGCCGCCCGGAGCCCGCGTCCTCCCCAGCTGCCCATGGGCATGGCGGCCGCCTGGAGCCCCTGTCCTCCCCAGCTGCCCATGGGTATGGCGGCCACCCGGAGCAGCTGCCCAGCGTCAGCTCCCGGCAGCTGTTGCCTAAACGTCCGCCAACATTAGCAGGTTGAAGGCAAGCGTCCGTCTTGGAGAGGAGCAAAGGCAAAGCCTCCTGCGTCTGCGTCGCACCTGGTAGAGACTGGGAAAGGTGAGGAGTGGTTTAGTAAAACGAGGTGTAGTCTAGCAGCATGAAATAAAAAACATCCTGTCTGAGACGCTCACAAATACAGGTGATGAAGCAGACGCCGCGGCAGAGCCTCCTCGCAGGGTAGCGGACTTTAGGGGCAGACCAAACAGGGCTCCCAGGCCGCGGGCCTGGCTTGGTTTCACCACGTTTTGCCCAAAGCCAGTTTCAGGCTGAAAGAATTGTTAGACCTTGCCTTCACAGCCCTCAGGGGCCGCTGCCAGCATCTGCTGAAGTAGCACCTGAAAATGAAATTGTGCTAATACATTTGACATCACAGATTTCGTTTTTTTTTTTTCTATGGAGTTTGGAAAAGCTAAGTGTAACTTTTTTTAACTGATTGTTTTGAAGTGAACTTTTCACTACTATAATATAATGTTTCAGCTTTTCAAGAACTTTTACTTCTATTTTAACTGATGAATTTTCCTATCTTTATGTTTTTTTGCCCCACAAACAGAAGCTTCATTCAGGGAGGGAGCAGCACACAGGAATTATTCTTCACAACTTCTCTAACAGCCCTAATTACTGCATTATAATTCTGCAAACTTCAGTTCCTTTCAGATGGTCATTTCTGATGGGTACTTACAGTTCTCTCTTCTTTGTAGTTCTGCTTTTGCATCCCTTTAATTATAGTGCTTTTCTGACTTGCTGACTGCCAGAGTAGCAAAGCTCCTTTCAGCAGTTCTGCACTCACCATGAGAAAAAATTCCAACAGCCTGAAGTGGGACCCAACCCACCTTCAGCTAAAGACCGCTGACACCATAGAGAAAACATCCTCTGTATCACTTGCTCTGTTTTGGGCTCATACATTTTGCTGAAGTTCTCCTCCCTGGTGTCTTGTGAACACGTTAAAATTGAATCTTTTAAGAGGACTTTTTTTGCAGATTCAGTAACACAAACTCTGGGTGTCAAATCAGACTCCTGAGTTTGTTGTATCACCACCAGCCATGGCAAGAACAAGAATATGATGGGTTATTCCCAAGAAAAAAACCTGGCTGAAAGCCATGAACTGGAAAGCCAGCTGAGGGTATATGGTATCCCTCTGACTGTGCAGAGTCAGACCAGTTCAAGAGCGGGCTTTACAATTAGGTATTTATAACATCTTTGGTCCATTCCTACCCCTACACAATTTGAAGTGAAAACACCAGGAAGATGTAGGAAGGAAAAGACAAAGACATGTCTAGAGGGACCTTGACCTCAGTAAGACCAACAGGCTCAGGTATAAAATAAAGACATGTGGCTAAGTAACATTTCCTAGGTGTGGCCTGTTTTAGTGCTTGTGGGGAAAGAATTAAACCAGCGACATGAAAATCCTTGTTTCTGTATTTGTCAGACATTTACACAGTGGTTCAGCTGCTTTTTCTTATACTCATGTTCCCAGGTGCTTGTGTCAAGAGGCCACTGTCAGGCCATCGTGTATTCTCTGACTGTCCCATCCCAAGTCAGTGTGCCTCCATGAGAGTCACGCCTGAGCTCTGGTTTTTAGTGTCCTCCTGAGTATTTCCAGTAGAAACAGCTGCAGTTTCTAAACTCATTTTCCATTCAAATGGGTTTAACTTTCTCTGTTCACTCTTTTAATCTGCTTCCTGGGCTCCTGGATCCCCCTGCTTCCTCATGTCATCCATTTAAGAAGTCTGTCCCCACTAAGCGTAATTATCCCTTTGGTCTGTAGCTGAAATAACGCGGATTACTACCCCGAACACCAGGCTGGGGAGGAAGCACCACCTCCAGCACATCAAAAGACAAACTGCGTGTGAAGACTGGTGGCATACAGGTGTGTGTAACACAGCCTTTGCAAGGAAGGTCACTGGAGACAGCCTCATCTACCCAGTTTCCCTCCATCAGGCATGCGGCAGTACACGGGATCTCTGTAGATGCTTTTGGAAGTGTTTCCACATGCAGCAGGGCTGATGTTTTAACATCAGTGCTTCTGTAAGTCCTTCAGAACACCCTTCTGCCTTCAAAGCCCTCCTGGAGACCCGGGGGAGCAGGCGGGGCACACCATGCAGAGGTGATGCACCTACACCTTATCAACCCTGGCAAAACTCAGGGGGGACGAGCAGAGGTGGAGGGTGCCCTTGCTTTTCTGCGGCACCTGCTCCATGTCAGTGGAGGACCTCAGGACATGTGTGAATGAGGAGAAAACATGACCTCCTGCTGTCTCCCCAGGGATGAGGCTGCCTCCTGCACCTTAGAGTGCCCTCACAGCCCTTGAGGGTCTGCAGGTGGCCGAATCCTGCTCGGGGCAGCTGCCCTGCAGGAGAGCATTTCTGTCCTTGATGGGCATTAAGTCTGTGAATAAAATGATCTAGGCCTACTGCTGAAGTAAAGGTTTGCTTTCCTGAGTAAAGGTTAGGGGACTGGGGGAAAAAGGAGTAAGGATTTCTGGATTTGCCTTGTTAATGACAAGTTTGTTTTGTCAAGATTCCATATGCAGCATATAATAGGCGCAGCATATAATAGGCGCAGCATATAGGTAATGTTATATATTGTATTCTATAGTAAAATAGTCTAGAGAGTGTGTGTGTGTACACACATACACAAATCTTCCTCCTGAGTTCAGTTTTTGCTGAAAGTATCTCCCAGTTTTCAAGAGTTTGTTACAATTCTCTCATGGGGGTGGTGCAATCAATACTATAAGTTAAATCTCATTAAAACCTTCTAATATTCTCCTTCAATGTCAATACTGATTAGACTAAATATCTAATTACTTTATTCCCTGATTTCTTTCTAAGTAATTTAATTTCTGGAGCAGCACTAGCAAAGAACTTGTAGGAAATTATTCTAAAGGCAACTATTGCATTTAAAAAAGGAAAGAATTGGGGCTCTAAAGCTATGTCCATGCTGCTAAATAAAATGAGGCCAAGGCTGTCGTTGGTGATGGGAACCAAAAGGAATGGGCTGGCAGTGTCCACACTGCATCCTGGCCTTGGGCAACCTCTGGACCTGAAGTGAAATGATGCAAGGGCTGGGTTGCAGCCCCTCAAGAGCTATTTTTCACAGCATCAGCTGGAGATTCTTATTGCCTGTGCATGACAGCACTTGGGGCACAGGTAGGTTCAGAGCCATCCATGTACAGTGAAGGGACCCAAATCTGATGCAACCTTGTCCAGAATCCTGCCAGGGGATGGTCCCTGGCACATGCTGTCCTGCTGACCCACGCCAGGGCATTTTGCCTGTGAGCACAAGATAGCGCTGGCCAAATCCATGGCAGGGGTGATGTGAATAGTGACATGACTGAGCCTGCCCTCCGGCCCCGCTTCGTTTACCAGTGCAGATGTAATCCCCTGCTGCCACCAGGCCCAAAGAGACTCCAGATAGGAGGTGCTGGCAGTGGATGACAGTGCTGAGCAAAGCAGGATGCTCAGGACAGCCCTGCTCCTTCTTGGCCTGATCACGGGGAGGCAAAATGCAGAGATATAAAGCCTGCTCCAACCCAGGCCCAAAGCCCAGATAGCCTCCACCGTGCCTTGAACCATGGATCACTGACCCCACAATTTCACTGGTTGGTAATAAGAGTTACCTCAATCTCCCGGATTCTTTTTAACCTTGGAGAAGATGGAGAAAAAGCTGTCTGTGCTTTTTGGATTGATCTTCTTGCTTCTGCTTCTAGTTTTGTTTCTGGACGTGGATGGTCATGAGCTCCTTTGGACTTTAGAAAGGAATTATGATACGTTAAAGTTAGAAACAAGATTGTTATTAATCTTAAGGGAGTGGAATTTGTAGCACAGGCCAAAACCACACATATGGCCTGATTTAATGCTTTGTATTTAGTAAGACTTATTTAATGTGAGCTCACATAAACAACATATCTCAGAAGAAGTGTGATGGGCTAGAAATTCTCTGAGATCATAAAACCAGCGCACAGCATTTATGTGCCAAAGGGACTCCCCGCACTAGAGCCCCAGTTGTAGCCACAAAGCCTTCTGCGGCCTGGCTACAGTGTCCCTGCAGACATTTCCATTCTTCTCACACTTTAGATGTGTTTATCAGAACATTAATTTCCATTACCTTCCACAGAGAATTAATTTTATTTAACCTGCACAGAAGCGAAAGACTGGAAAACAGGAGACAGTTCAGTGGTTATGGTACCACTAGGACTACAGCTTCTAGAAATAGCGCCCATTATTTAAACGCTTGCATAAACTGTTTTCCGGATATGAGCTACATATAATGCACAGATGGCATTTTCCATTGAGAGTCCCTCGGGTACAACCATTTCCTGCTCTAAGATAGCCTCATGCTGACGCATGGTGCCTTGTAGAAGAGGTTGAGATAACATGGCATTTCTGACTTTATGAAGATTTGTTGGTTCCTATGTACCTGAGGCAAAGTGCTTTGAAAAGTGTTTTCATGGAAGCCTAAATGGAAAAAATGATATGCTGTAAAATCATAGTAGCATAGGCTAATTTAGCTTGGAGGGGACCTCTGGAGATCTAGGTCAACCTCTTGCTCAGGCAGGACAAACTTCAGAGTTAGATCAGGTTGCTTAGGCCCTTGCCCACTCATTGTGAACATTTTTCTTCTTACAGTCATTTGACCTTGTCATATGCAATGACCCTTATTTGTTGGAAGAAAAAATGTCCTTAATCAATCTTAAAATACAATCTTTAAAATTAACTTGCATAATGTAAGGTAATTTTATACAAACCTGAAAAAATATGAACTGGCCTTCATGCCTCCAGAAGTTGGTAACTGGGTAACCACCATGGCCTCGGCAGGAAAGGAGCTGCAGAGGTCCATTGCAGTTTGGACAGCATTTCCCTGGAGCAAAGATAGTGGGAAATATTTTCTATATAACACCAATCAGCTGAATCCTGTGTGATGCAGTGGTTCATTGGATTGCCACTTCTGGTTTGGGGCTCAGAAACTAGACTGAGAAAATTACACAAGAACCTTTCAAATGTATGCAAAAATCAATATAAGCAAACTTATCATTGCCTTTTTTCTGTTCCATTATTAAATATAACTGGAAAAAATATTTATATTATAACTTTCTTATCATTTTGTCATTATTTATCATGGTCAGTTTCAGCTGGTTTTAACTGGGCAGTGTCCGGAATGTCATATGTGTTCTTGTCTGATTTTTCTAGAGGACATCATTCTGACCTCAGTGAGTGCTCGAGTGCTATGGGCTAGTTCTACTGAGCAATCAAAAATTGTTTGGAATGGTCTCACTAAAAATGTATATGCACCTTATGTTCTCTATTTGCATTGTCTTGGTCCGGTGACATGACTATGAGGCCGATTTTCCAGTCATCATAGTTTATGAGTAACTTCTTTCCTGCAAGGCTTTCCTGAGTTACTCTTGGGTCCACGCAGTAATGAAGCCAACACTGAGGTTAGCAGGAACAGCACAGCAGGAAGCTGCCTGCGCTGCACAGCTTTCTCAGTAGCCTCACTCATGGGCCTGAGAAGGCTGGGAATCAATCTCTAACCATCAGAAATGGAGATTAAAAAAAGAAAAAAAAAAAGAAAACAAGCAAGTAAACAACTCCTCTGCTAATGGTAAGAAATGTAAAATGCATTGTTCCAAAATCAAGAATTGCATTTGAATGTAAAGAATAGCAGCAGGAAGGTTGTATAATCCAAAGAGTGTCCTCTGCTTTGATTTCTTTTATGTTGTGTTCATTGATGAACTGCCATATAATGAACAGCCTTCTTCATACTCACGCTGTTGTTTTTGCCTAGCTTTATCGCATATGGCTGGTCTTAGGTAGATCTTCCTCCCATCCAAGGTGGAGCAGTCATTGCCGCAGACTACCACCCCAAGGCAGGACTTCTTTAAGATGCGAGAGTTGTGGTTGTTGGTGTTTCTCATTGCCCAGCTGCTGTGGTGCCTCTGAGCATTTTTATCCTCTGAGCTGTAGACGTGTTTTACATAGGAATCTGGCCATTCTTGAAACCAGTCTATCTGTCTTACATCCTGTGGAGAGACCAAAGCAAGACACATTTTAGGCCTGGGAAGAGAAGAGCTTGTGCAAGAGCCCAGCAGACCTGGTCTTTTGCTGGGTGTCCTCTAGCCTGGGTGACTCCAGCACCCTGGAAGGTGATGCTGGTTGGCAGGAGGGACAAGTGGAGACAAGGCAGAAAAAACATAGCTCCCTGCGACTCCCTGTGAGCCCCCAAGCATCAGGAAAGCCTGGCCAGGAGGTTGTTCTCACTCACTCATGGGTCCAGCTTGGTACAAGACCTCCCCGGCAGAAGAAGGTAGGGCTCCTGACGTTAAAAGGGCTAGATGACCTTTAAAGGTCCCTTCCAACCCTATTCTATGATTCTATGAAATGGCACAAAGTTTCCTTGCAGGCAGCAGTCACCGCCTGACTAACTTCTGTTAGCTTTCATGGCAGAGATCCTACTTTGTCTTTAGGTCATTCACAACAGCGTTACACTGAATCATTTGGCTTGATTTGGCTCGACGTGCTGGAAAAAGGGAAAATACTGAATCAGACTGAGACTATGCCCACATTTGTAGGTGTTTAGCTCCAGACTTTGGTTCGTTTTTGCCTAAGTGCCATGAATGACTTCCACGGTGATTTTTCTGAAGTCCAAAACAAATAACATCTTGGTCAGGTGTTTTTTTTCACTTCTAAGGACTAAGCAAAAAAAAAAATCCCAAAGACAAGACTGTAAGGAACAATAATAATAAAATTCCATGAAAGAAAAGATGAAGGACCAACCACACATCACCTCAGTGGGTACAGTCAGCACAGTAAAATGCAGTAAGCTGTACAGCACCTAACATACCCAGTGATGGTTTTGAGAGAAAAGGTCATTGTAGGGGTACAAAAACTTAGCAGCAATTTCGTTGCTATTGCTGAACCCAACCACCCAGAGCCATTACATCAGCAAGAACATCAGCTGAAAAGAGTAAAACTCCTATGGTCCCCCAGGAGCTATTGGGTGGTGTAAGGAAGAGTGTGGAGGAAGTCTCCAGGCTGAAATGCGGGTGAAGGTGACCTTGGGGTGGAGGGCAGGGAAGGGGGCAGGCTGGGACATGGAGTCTTTGAGCGAACAGCAGTGGCCTAGTAGGGAAGAGACTGGCATCAAGTGAGAAGACGGGGTTGGGAGGTGAAAGGCAGGGCTGGATGCTGAAGGACCGCAGCAGGAGGAATCTGGCACAAATATGCTGAGATGAGGGACAGGGAGATGACATTGGCCTGCAGGATGCTGTGGCCTTCAGTGGGGAGCATGGCTGAAACTTTTATATAAAAGGATGAGAAAACGGACTGAGAGAGGGAAAGATCACTATTCTGCCTCTCAGCAAATCTCTGCAAATATGAAGCAAGCTTCTCCTAGGTGCTTACGCAAGGAGTGTTGCCTTCATGCGGAAAGCCAGCCCGCTTGCCTGGAGCCCAATCTGCAGTGAGGCTGAGCACCCAGAGTTCACAGAACCACACACAGAATGGTGGGGGTTGGAAGGGACCTCTGGAGATCATCCAGTCCAACCCCCTGCCGAATCAGGGTCACCTACAGCAGGCTGCACAGGACCTTGTCCAGGTGGGTTTCGAATATCTCCAGAGAAGGAGACTCCACAGCCCCTCTGGCAACAACAGCAGAGTTGCAAGGCAGTCGTGGGTGCTGTGCTAACTTCTCATAAAGCTCTACCCACAGCAAAAAGCAAGTCCTGGCGATCTCTAATTAAGCACCCACAGCAGGAGATAGGTTTTTCCCTGCTTTCTCTGCACCTCATCCACCAGTGGACTAGAATGGCAGCGCATCTGCAGCATTGCTATTTTTTCATGTTTCAGCAGTGCTTTCAATAATATGTTTAAGGAAAAATGCATGGAAACTTCAATATTTGCTCAATATTTTCTAGCTCTTCACTAAAACACTGTCCCATACCTTGAGCTGGCAAAGAGAATAAAGGCACAGATGACTGAGAAAGCATTTAAGATCAGCGGTGAAGTGGAGATGACTGGTCAGAACTGGATTAGTTTCTAAGACACAGACACATACCTGGGGAAGTCTGGTGTCGTTGATATCCCAACTTGTCATCTCTTCATGCTGGGCCACAGAGTCCTCCTGCTCCATAACAACATCATATGCACCTTGCAGCATTTTTTAATTCCTTCCCAAATGCAGCGAGAAAGTTTCTCCTGGCTGCTTTTGAAGTTGACTGGCTGTCAGCGCTCTCAAGCAGTTTACAACAAGGAAGCTCTTTCCTGAAGCTAAATGATAGAGAGGCTGCTCATTAAAGATAAAAATCAGTGTTCTTCTGCCAGAAAAACTTGTTCCATTAAAAGTTTTGCAAGCCGGCAATGCAGTGGGAAATATAGCTTTGAGATAGCCTGAGGTGTTACGAAGGCACAGCTGACAGCAAGCAAATCGTGCCTTTGTCATCTGTTCTGTTTTGCTTGGTCTCCTCTCATATCAAGTTTATGGTCATGTAACTCTGCTCGCAGGCTCTTTGTACATCTGATCTGACTCTGGCTTAGTGTTTTCCAGAGCCAAACCGACTGACCAGCTCAGTGGCTGCCAGGGGCTCTTTGAGTCACCGCTTACCCGTTAGATACTTCACACGCTGCCCGTGACAAAGGTGAACAACGAGAGGGGACTGCCACATCTCTTCAGATGAAATGGCACTCAACATTTCAAACATTGTTGGCATCTCTGAGAGCTTACCAACTGCAGGAGGGAAGGGTAGAAAATGATGTTGGGCTACTTGAGTCTTCCTATCTCAACAGCAGACTGAAGTAAAAAAACCCGCTAAGGTATGTTTGCTAAAACCAACGGCTTTTGCCTGAAATTTTGTAAAGCAGGCATTTGTCCTACTCCAAATGTCAGTACCAGCCAAGCTTAAGACCATATCCTCGGAACCCACGCATTAAAACATTCTGGGGCTTGTTTGCTTTGGCTAAGTGAGAAAAAGCAAATCAGAAAATGAACAGGCCAGTTTTCTCTTTCTGGAAGCTGGGAAAGCTTCAATGGTTTAGGGAAGGTCACTATAATTTATGCCAATTAAGGATTTGTTAAAGACTGCTGAGTAGTGGGAGAAGTAAAATCTACTTGATGCAATTCTATTTCACAGACTTTATCAAACATAATTTATTTTACTGTTATTTCTGGCTCTGCATATGCACGACCCTTGGAAAGCAACTTAGCCCTCATGTCCTTAGTTTATTCATTTATAAAATACCTGTGATCTTAATTTCTCATGTTATATTATCCCCTTTAAAGCAAGAGTTTGTGGATATTTGCAGAGCACTTGAGACATTTGGCTGTGTGGTGCTATGGCGGCATAGTCAGAGCCCCACTGCCCCACTTCGTGGCTCAGGCTGCAGTGGAGGGGGAGAAAGAAAGCTACAGCAGAGCATCCCCCATGGAATAAGACCCCACAGAGGGGTGCCTGGTAGTCAGCACCAGTGCGGTCAGGAATTTGAACTGAGGCTGGTTTTTGGAGGGCAACTAACCCATGACAGGTGCAAATTAGATGCCAGACCAGAGGAGAAGGGAACATCACTGCTCAGAAATACAAACAGCTGTAAGAAACATCAGGTCTGCATATATTTTCATTTTGCACTACAATGAAGATGGAGATAGTAAAATCAGGACAAACAAAATATGAGTTGCATTGGAAAACTGAGTTGAATTTACTAAACAAATGACCCTTGACTATTGTGTGCTCTAAGACATGAAATGATTTGTTATATAATTCAAAATGATAGTGTCATTGCTTTTAGAATTACTTTTCAAAATGAGATGGCTTAGAAATTGATTTTTAATTTCATTCTTATTAGAGAAAATGGAATATTTCTTCTTTTATGTTATACTGATAGAGATAAAGCAATAATTAAATGTTACCTTAAAGATTAACGAAAAACACAGATAATTTCATAATAATATGCACAAAAAAATGAAGTTACAGAGACTCATACATATTTAGCTACTTGCAGGCAAAGGCTGATATAGTAGCAAAAACTTTGAATGATAATTACAGGATGATGTGACATTAAATTACTGATTGTTACTTGTGTAGCTTTAAATACTACTAAAGTGTAGCAGCTTTATAAATTAAGTCTGAAAATTTTTTCTTTCTTTTTTCTCTCTCCTCTCCTCTCCTCTCCTCTCCTCTCCTCTCCTCTCCTCTCCTCTCCTCTCCTCTCCTCTCCTCTCCTCTCCTCTCCTCTCCTCTCCTCTCCTCTCCTCTCCTCTCCTCTCCTCTCCTCTCCTCTCCTCTCCTCTCCTCTCCTCTCCTCTCCTCTCCTCTCCTCTCCTCTCCTCTCCTCTCCCCTCCCCTCCCCTCCCCTCCCCTCCCCTCCCCTCCTCTCCTCTCCTCTCCTCTCCTCTCCTCTCCTCTCCTCTCCTCTCCCTCTCCTGCCGTGCCCAGAACAAAGTGTTCTCTTCTTCTTAGACAAAAAGCAAAAATTTAGATGCCGACACTGAATTATTCTGATTTGGAAGTATACATGTAAGAAAAATGGAAATTATTATATTAAGAAGCAGCAATGTAAGCAGCACCTTTGTTTGGCACTGGAATGCAGTGCAATTCATTGTGCTTGAAAAAAAGTGAAAGTAATCTACTTCTTCTCCTGCCCTTCAGTTTATTTTTGCTTTCTTATTCCTTGTAAATACTCATTGATACAGAAGATAAACAGCAGGGTGTAGCAAGGTTCTGGTTTTGGTCCAATGTATAATGTATCAGTTGATGATCTGGAAGTGAAGAAAACAGAAAGGGAGAAAAAAATGCACAGATTATAAAAAAATATCTGAATTAATCCTTTAGAAGAACTTATGTTTCACCCTGTCAAAATAATTCATGTTTAGAAGAGTAATATTTAAAGTATCTATTTGTCTTACAGAACTGCTCTCAATTAACTCATGGAAGTGACGAGGGATCCATATGGGCAGTTCCACAAACTCAAGGTGTGAGACAAAAAGTGACCAGGCTGTTGGAATACAGAAAGACTGCAATGAAGAGCCACACAATAAACTATGGCGTTACCAATTCACAGACCGCCACTCATCTTTCACTTACGATACTGTGCAAAAATACCGGTCCTTCCCAGAATGATAAAGGGCTCAGGGCATAGGAAATCCATGAAAGCTGGGATTGTTCACTTTAGAAAAGAGACATATGAGGAAGGGTACTATAAAAATGACCTAAAATACAGAAGGGAGCAGAGGGTGCTTCTTGTTGTTTAACTGCCCAAGAGCCCAGAGGCACAGAGTGAAAACAACTGGCAACAAAAGTGAGACAAAGAAATGCATTTTTCTTTCACTATGTAATTAGTATGAGTTGGTCTAATGAAAGTTATTTCCTTTCCCTACAAGCCTTGCCCCAATTATTTCTTTACGTTCTTGTGCTACAGCATTATTACTCATATTGCTGTAGTATGTCATGAAGGTTGAACATAAGGCAAGACCAAAAAAGAGACCAACAATAAGAAATAATATTTGAAGATTGCTGTTTAATACTTATATCTGTGTAACATCCGAAATATGTTATAAAACATTCAGAAAGAGATATTAAGCCTCATATTTTATGGCTTGTGGAAAATTTTAACTAGCAAGGATTAGGAAAGTTTCTTCTGTTTTCCTTAGAAGTACTTGCTGTTGACCACTTCGGAAAAGGATTATGAATTCTTAAAAGAGATTATGTATATTTACCAATTTGAATGAGCCTACAGGTTAAATTAATTCAATATAACCTGCAAGCTCCTATTTGGAAGGACAGTCTTGCAGACCTTAAGTGCAGATGTGTGTCAAGAGTTCTTCAGCAGTCATCTACAAGAGATCAAAGGCTGGAAAAAGCCCTGGAGCCCTGAAAAGCTTCTTGCTTTCAGGCTCACACTCTGGAGAGGGCTGTGCAGCCCTGGCAGGCAGTGCCTAGGGAAAGCAGCCATCTTGCTGCAGAGGTTGCCCACCGCTGTCTTCTGCTGCCAGGCTCTGCTGAAGGACAGCTGGTGGCAGGAGTGCATGGATGTAGGCTATTACAGGGCGGTCACCAGATCAGGCTCCTTTCTTGTATTGTTTTACCACCACACGAAGAAGGTGCTTTTGTCAGTGATCCCATCAGTCTTCCCTTTTCTCTCTTTGGTGTCACCTTTCAGCCATGACAACCTTTAACTGATTTCAGGTGCGGTCAGTGGCTCTTTATATCAGCTGAGGTACCTGTCCTGCCAGCACCACGTGTTTCACTATCTTCCATGGCTGCCTTTGTGCCCTCCCTGACACTGAAAGGTTCTCCCTGCTGACGGGAGCTCTCCTGCCTCTCCTCCACTGCAGGCGTTGGCCTTGGCAGACATCTCAGCCTTCTCTGATCCCCCTTTTATTACTGCAGAGTTTCACAGTGCTGCACCACAAGACCCAAGGAACATGCATGCCTGGATGACAACTCTATTACACCAAGGTGCTACTAATACTGCTTTTGGAATATCTCTCCGGATTGGCCTGACAATTAGTTTTTCTTTCTCAAACACATTCTACAGACTTGAAAATAACAAATTATCTTCCAGTTCAGCCTTGCTGTTTGATCAACTGTGGCAGCAGGATGAAGTAATATGATTAAACTCCCAGACACAAAGCATAAGCTCACTACAAATAGATGTGTCATTTGTAATCAGAAGAGAGTTTTGGCCTGTGCAAAAGTGCACAGGGGGATGCTGCTCATTTTCTGGAGGAAAGCTTTTGTTCCCAGATGGCCCTAATGTATTCTCAAGTTGGCAGCCTCTATATTCAACATAATTTGAAATGCTCATGCTGTCTTCACCGTTTAGTGTCCAAAAGTGAAAGCTTCTCCTCTGTGGTCTGGCTGTTTGAAAGAAAGATGGACGCATTTTGAAATGGAGGTATTTTGAAATCCTTGGTTGGTTTTGTTTGTCCTTTGTTTCTCTTTAGTTCTTTACTTGAAACTAGTCTTGTTAATGCCCTTCATATCAGAAGAGGCTGATGATCCCATATTTTCATTTAATTACCATATTTCTGAACTCCGGGCTGCTCTGAATAAGAAGTCAGTTGTAGGTCGTGTAGTTCTTCTAGCTTTGCTGCTTCAGTCACATTATTTAACTTTTTTTTTTTTAATTTAAAAGTTTAATTTCCCTTCCCTGTCCAGACATCCTCTTTGTAGAGTGCTGTCTGAAATGACATATTCTGCAGGGTTCTCTGATGGTCACATCATATAAAACAGACACGTCTACAGCACAGATTATAAACCAGACAGATTAGCCTGGAATTCACCTCAGAGCTCAAACACTGATGAATGTCTCAGACTATTTTTTGTCAGACTACAAATATGTGGTTTGCATCACTCTTGCCCTCAGTGGGTTAGGTCACTACTGGGTACAGACTCTCAGGGTGGCTTTGTCAGACCGCTTGGGAGGTACCACGTGTTGTGTGCCTTTATTGGTGCCTCTGCTGCACACAACAGAGATGCACACACAGACCATCGTACCACCTTACTACATGGACATTAAAAACCTGCTGATGGGATGGTAATTTCTTCAACTGCTCTAACTCAGCAGCTTACAATCATCTCAGTTTTTCCTCTGTGTTCATTGAATGATACTTCAGTCAGTTGCAGTATTCTCATTTTTCATTTTCTGTTTAATTCCCTGACTCCTTCTAGCAGATGGATGTGGTTGTGGGCATGCCTTGCCAAAGGGTCTGCCATGTGAACTTCACGTCCACACACTTGTATAACATATAGTAAATATCTCTGCCAGCCCTCTCAGTCCCTCTTCTTGAGGAAACTGATATTTGTCCACTAGTGGGTTAGCTCCCAAGCGGCATTCTCAGCTGATAGCCTGGTAGTTGTATGACTTACTACTAAACAGGACAGTATGAATAACTTACTAAGACTTTTTTTTGTCCCTATGGCAATGTTTTAGCATTGAATGCTGGGAATATAGCTTTCTCTGCTGCATGAAGAGCATAGCCCCAGTTAAAAAGTTTGGGGCCTGAGCTCTTTTTACTCATCTGTTTGGGGTGTTTGAGTGTATGCAGACAGATGTTTCACTTTATTTCTCAATAGCTCTTTACTAAAGATGTGACCTCTAAGTCTAGCTTTCTACTCACTTTATTGAGCTTTCTAATTTTTCCTCTTAACATATCGAACACTCTGCAAAGCATGTGATGTTCTAGACATCCTATTCACTTCCTAGGGTAAAACTCATGGCAGCTAGTGCACAAATGCAAAACAGTCATGGTATTATCGTAACAGCATTAATATTGGGATGCTGTGGTGGATTCAGGTCTGGATAAAATTTTGGTTTAACTTGTGCATCTTGCTGACTTATAAACTCTCTTTCCTGGTTTTTTCTTTCCCTAAGATCACAAATTCACATGCTTTAGTTGAAATTACTGGCTTCTATGAGTTACCTAAAATTTTAGTTGGAATGCTTTTTGTGGGTCTTATGCTTAAAAATTGCAATATCCTAGTGGTAGCATTATAATAGAATCTAAAAATGGCTTTAGTTTATGGCCATTCTTCTTTCTTATTTTGCTAGTCTTCATAGCCTAGTGCAGTCACTCATGTCATCTCTTGATCTAACACTCAGTTTCTTGTCTTTGCATCTGGTGCAAATACATTAAATTTTGTTGTTTTGCCTACCATGAACATCACATGCATACAAAACTTCATCTCATGGATTGACACTTGCTATTGAACGTGGTGCTTTTCTCTTCCTTGCAATTCTGTAATCTTCCCTTTCGTGATTTAAAGAATGTCTAATTGCTAAATGAGTTGTCTTTCATGTCCATCTGCTTCAGAACAGGAATTTGGTATGTCGCTATGATTATTGTTTTCCCTGTTCCCTCTCTGTTGTTGCGATATGCATTCTAATTTTCACGTTGTAGGAACTGACTCATTTCTGATATCTTTGAAAGCACTCTCTGCTTTTCTCCAGGGTCAGGTGGAGCGCCATATCTACTGAATCCATCCACAGCTGCAGGTAATTCCAAAACAAATTCCTATCAGTTAATCATCCCCTAGCTTCAGAACAGCCACTGTTTCTGGTGTAATCAGCTTCTGTGGTGATCCTTTATGTACACCATGTTCCATTTTCTACAGACTCAAGCGTTCAGGTAGATTATTAAGCTTTAAATAATTTGGTCTGCTATATATTCAAGAATGAGAGGCACTTTTCCATAGTCTGGGCAACTGAAAGGGGCACCCTGTGGGAGAAGCAGAGTTTCATTCTGGTCACTTGCTTTGCAAAAGGGCATAGCTTGCTTTGCTTCTGAGAAAGCATCGCTACTCTTCCAATCAGGCTGGGGTCAGTATCCAAGGGTTCGGTGGAAATTATAACAGTGACACAAGATCAGGTCTTTTTCAGTTTTGGAAGTGCCAGATTACACCTGATTATCTGTTTGATTCCAGGTCCTATTTCTGTTGCTCTTAGGAGAGAAGAATGACAGCTGTAAGCCTAGGCTTGGCAGTCTGGTGTAGCCTCCCGAGGTGGTGTCTGTCACTCCTTGGAATCCTTCAGCTCCCTCCATGCCATTGGCCTCATCTGATCCAACCCAGCAAAAGCTGCTCCAGTATCCTCTATTCAAACATTTTCTCTTTTACCTTCACAGAAGTCCCCAGCGTCTACTTCTGTAGGTCCCCAGTAAAACTCGCTGAAGACCAGCTGCACTTCTGCCTTATGGGAACTGGAAACAAGCCAGACCCAGACAGGTATGTCCACCCACGTGGGCAGTCCCTGCCTGCACTGATGAGGTGGTAATTATTGCCTCTTTCTTTGTCAAAATTAAGACCAACATGCTCTTTTCTCATTTGATGTCCATCTACCACATTAGTGCATTTCTAAGCTTATCTCTTTCTCACGACTGGCTTGGAAAAAAATCTACCTTGCTATTGTATCTCACACAGGAGCAGGGCACACAGCTGAGTTTCTCAGGTTTCTGAGCTGGTGTCTGACGCCTGCAATATCCCCATGGGCAGAAGGAGACCCACAGGTTTGCTTTCCTCTACAAAAGGTCTGTATACCCTCCCTGTATTTTTTCCTGGTCCTGCCTGTGGTAGCCACTTTGCAGACCTCGTTTCACTGGCAACATGGATTCATATTAGGACACCTATAACTCCAATAAAATAATCCAATGGTGCAAGATAACACCTTGTTCTCTAAAAATCCAATAACTCTACTGCAGCTAAAGTCCTCACATGCTAACAGATGAATTTCCTAAAAGTGGTGACAGCAGCATTGTTCCCCATGTGACATCTCTTGTCCCGCTTTCTTTCTCCACTCACACTCACCTATCCCCCAGCTATCTGGAGTGTGCACAATGCAGTATCTACAATACCTACAGCTTTTCCAAATTGTTTTTCCTTATAGAACAACAGGCAGCAAGACTAGTAGCCCAGGATGGCTGGTTTGTTCTTTAACTCTGGGGCTGACCTCCCCTATTTTGCCTTGATTGAGTCACGTTTGCAGAATGACTGACTCCCTTGTCAAGCACTCATGCAGCCTGGGTATGTCTCTATAAAGCAATCTAGTTGGTTAGGTACTGGAAGCTGTACAGCTGCATTGCTAGGTTGCTCAGTCAAGGTTACTTAGCTCTGCTGGCTGTAATTTTTCTGTCTTGCACTATGCTGTGCCATGGAGCATTTCTTTCTGCCTTTCTGCTCAGTTTGTTGAATATCAGACCAGCCTTGCTACAAAAGTCTGTCTACAGCACGGTATTGCAAGTTGTTCTGAGTCTGCTTTGAACAAACCACTGTCCTCTCAGAAGATGGACCCTGTGTTTGAAACTAAATACAGTACAGTTTTGAACATATCTAATAACATGGTGCAGCAATTTTCTGGTAATCTGACGACACGCTCCAGTGATTGCCTGCACGTCTGCTGTTGTGCGGCAGCACAAACTGCAGTGGGAGTTTAATAATCATCACTGGGTTTCCTTACACCTCGTGCTCCCGTCAGCACAGAAGGACGAGCCTGCCTTTCGTTTTCCCTGCATTTCCCTCATCCATTCGTCCTTCAGTGAAGATGACTCCCAGCAGCTTTTCCTGCACAGGCTGTTGCTGAACTAAAGCCTCGGGACTTGTAGCTGTGACAGCGGCGAGGGAGGGCACCGTCCTGGCCCCACAGATCTAGGGCACTTGCTGCCGGCATTGAAACCCAGAAGCAGAGGCCAAGGACAGAAGGTACGGCGTGGTGTGCACAGAACAAACGCGAGTTGTCGTTGAATGTCCCGAAACCCCAGACCTCGACACTGCTTCCCCTCTGTGGGGCCACCAGCAGCAGGAAGACAACAAATGAGGAGCAGCAGCAGAGCGAGGACCTGTGCGCTTGGGCAGAAGCCTGCAGGGACACCCACAGCCTGTGCTGAGCAGGAACTCCTGCTGACTGCGGGGTATTCTTTGTACATCTCAACCCTATGGAAACAGTGTACCTGTGGTGTTGTACAGCTCATTCCCAAGCGCTCAGAGCAACAATTTTACTGCTGGTTTCTGAATTACCTTTCTTCTAGCTGCATTTTAGCTAGCTGCTTCTTTGGGGATAGTCTGATTTTGTGGCAAAAATGCCTTTTTTATTGCTGTTGATACACAAATGAAAATTGCTTTTAGCCCCCCACCCCGTTCCCGAATAACTGCAAACTTGTTAAGCAGAAGCTCTTGCAAAATGAGAAAGATGGAGAAAGAAGGTTTTTGTCTATTCCTTCCACAATATGCGCATGACCTCTGGCTTTGCCAGTGATGATTTCCAGTCTTAGCTGCTATTTTCTCACCTCATTTTGATGATCCTTCTCCACATTTAAAATGTAAAATACTTACATATCTAGGTTTTAAATAAGTACAAGTAAGAGATGCTCTTATAAATTCCCTTGCACTTAAAGTTGATGTAATCTTGCTGCTACTGTGCTTATTTCGGGCACACAAGTTTTCTAATACATATTATCCCTTAAGGCAGTCGAGTCACTGAAATTAATTTCTAGAAGTTCTTCTACAGAAAAAGAGAAAAGCAACATCAAGGAAAGGGGCAATACTGTCTGCTGGCATTAAGACCTTGTCCTGCAGCTTTTCTGAGGGACATGTGGAAAGTGGTGACTGGGATGGGTTGTCAGGCCTCCATCGCAGAGGTGGAGACTGCTGCTGTCAGGCAACAGCTGAGCTCACTGAGCCTTTTTTTTTTTTAAAGCCATAAACCCCACTTATTTATATATAAAGGAATTACGCAAAGGGACTTTTCAGCCACGACTGTAGCAACCACTGCAACATCTATTAGTCACATAACAGTGAAAAAAAAGGCAGAAACATTAAACTACTTGGAATGCAAAGTTTAAGTGGTTACTCATTCAGGGAGGGCTGCCTCTTTCACTCCCATTCAGCAAACTCTTGAAAAAGAAAAAAAAAAGTTGAATCAGTCATCTTGTTAAGAACAAACATCTTCTTAGGGAAAATAATCAAATAAATGGCTGAATTTGGGATAAACATCTGCTGTTAAGATCATACCCGCCACGTTCTGCATCACGCAGGGAAAACAGGACAAGATGGCAAAGGGCTTCGTGCAGGTGCAGGATGCACAATATGCCCTTACACATTACTCTGGTCCATTTTCTATCACTGTCTTGGACAACCTACAGAGAAAGCTCACAAGGTAAGATGACTTCCAGCCATCTTCAAACTCATCCTTGGCTAAACAGGCCCAGTAAGTGCCTCTGGTTAAAATGCTGTGTGGCAGTCAGCTGCTGGTTTCAGTTTTCCTGCTTTCCTTTCTTCCTTGATACTGGCTCTTTGTTAGTACGTAAACCAGAGCTTTGCTGTAGTCTACAGACAGCAGAAGACTTCGCCTGCTTTTCAGGATATTCAGAAGTCAGCAGTTTCCACAGGGATGGTGCAGAGGGCCCCGCAGAGCTGCAGATGCTCCAGCATAACTTCAGGAATCGCCATGTCACCTGAGTTGTGTGAAGGGCAAATTCCCCTTTGAGCCAGGTGGGACCTGGAAGCAGCAGTTTCTAAGCACAGGTTTGAAAGGGACGTTTATAAGGTGCTCAGGTTGCTCTGGGGGCAGACATTATCTGTTTGTTCTGGGTATTACTAGCTCCCGTTTCATGTAATGTGCCTTCATATTTAGCACAGCTACATGAAATTTAAAAAATGTTCCAGAATTGTAAAAGTTGGGAGTAACACATTTTGAAAGGTCACCTCAACCCACTGCTTGACTGAATTGCTACTTTTTGCGCCAGGCAGTATGCAGTTTGTGCCCAAATGCCAAATTTTTTTCCAGTTTTGCCTTAGGGTGGATTTTTTTTTTTAGGGGAAAGTTCTCTGTGGTGACCTTAATATACAGGGAATGGACCCCTATGTTATGAAAGAACTCAAAAATTACATTGGAAAGTAAACACTGCACCACTAAAATATGCTTTATACTTCTCAGTGCTGAGTACCAACCTTAAAATGATTTGAAATCTCAAGAACAGCTTGCCAGCTATTTTCAGAGAGCTGAAATGAGCTGTGCATGCTGAGATCATCAACAAGACCAAGAAAAGATGTATTCAGTGCCGTTTCCCATCTATTAGGCCTCTCCAGCAATCTCTGGAGAGACCCTCTGGCTGCTTCTTAAGGTCACTGAATCATTACACTACAATAAGTGATCTTGCTAGCTGGAAATGTTGCAGAGGCTCCCCGTGCCTGGGTGTTGATGTATCAGTGAGTCACTTTAATCTCTGCGCTCATGGGTGAGAATGCACCGCACCCAACCTGCCTGCTGCCCTGTCCATTTTGTTTTCTTTGTCCTCCTTCATGTTCTTTTACTTCCTAACAGCATTAAACCAATAGAGATCTGTGTATTTTACACTCTGTGGACAGAATGAGAATAGAGACAAAAAAAAAAAGGAAAACCCCACCAAGCATGGTTCCACCTCCCTGCTCATGGGAGTGGCTTTGCCACTTCTAGGCAATTACACCAGTCATCAATGTTCTCTGATGGATCAGGAGGACAGGGTGTCCTGGGGCAGGAAGAAAGCTTGGAGAGAGCAAGTACTGACAGTCAGGACATCAAAAGGTGTGCCAGTTTAAGCGTAGATGGCACGCATGGTTTGGCACACCCTGTAATCAGCAACAGAAGGAACAGTGGGTCCCATCAGCCACAACTCTGCAACGGAGGGTGGCGGCATCTCGAAGCTGTAATCCAGCAGAGCACGGATGAAGACCAATGTATCTTTGATAAATGTCCCTATTTGCCTCGATAGGAGATAGCAGGCTGTTCCCCTGGTGAAACAAATTCCAAAAGCATCACCTGGGAGCCCTCGGTCACATTTTCTCTGCTTGCCCCCAAGTGTGCAAGCCAATTCTCTTCCAGCTTTGTTTTCTACTTTTTCTTTATAACTTGCTTTTCTTTAAAGCTCAGTTCCCTGTTTGACTGAATCCTTGCAGAACATAGGTGCAAGTAAGCAGCACTCTGTTACTAATAAGGTAGTTTGGTAGCACTGGTTACAAACCAAGCTATTGCCACTTTTTTCTTCTATGCATTATAGCACAGGTGAGCTTTGATGCTGTCCTGGGGAGGCAACGTGTCTTTGAACGGGGAAAACGTTTCCTTATGTGTAGGAAGCAGAGTGCAGAATAAAGAATTAAAGGAGCAAATGGACTAAGTACAATCTGAATCTCTAGTAAAATGTTAAGGTAGCTGAACACAGACAGGACAAAGAATAAAGGACTTATGAAGTGAGGGTGAATTTTTCTAACAACAGATATTAACAAATGTGGAATGTAACATCTCAAAATGAATATCCAGCTGCTTGTCCAAGAAGTTGAGTTTTATTTATTTGTTTACTCACTGTTTAATAAGACAGAAGAAAAAAACAAGTGAATTTAGCAATGACTGTGCAAGAAAAGTGGAAGTCTAAGTGGTGGAGCCTGGCATCATAAAGAAAACATTCAAAATAGATGTGTGCCAAGCATGAGCTATGACCGTCACGTTTTGCTGATAGCATCTTTCCTGAGCTCCAGAGGAAAGGCAAAAGCTATGCTGTGGCTGGTGGGGAAGACCCAGGGTAGAAACCCCAAAACCTACGGAACACCCACTTTGGGTAGTAAAAGTCAAGCTAAGTTTCAGGTATTTTGAAAACTGTAATTTAGCCCTCCTGGACTGTACTTAGCTGAAACGTTCAGGAAGAGAAGACCTAGCCCTGGAGGAGAGTTGGTGGTCCTGGAGCAGGGCAGCCCATGCAGCAGTAACTCTAGAGCAAAGAGGAGCAGGAACCCTTTGGTGCCAGCTGTTGTGTTTCAGCGCTGCTCAGCTGGGGTAGTGTGGGGACAACGAGGACAAGGTTGCGCTGTGTGTCCTATTATTGCAAAGCACTTTTTTAAAAGCTCGGGTTTCAAACTGTTTGCTTTCGGGTGACATTTACTGCCTTCTTTTAGTGACTCTTAGAGTTCATCTATACAAGGAAGTTCATACACTGCAAACTTGTCACCGGGTTTTCACTGCAGCAACTCCTGTGCGGGCATGCTTGGCTTGGGCTGAGGCCAGGGTACTTCACTTTTTCAGAGGAGCAAAGCTGTCGCAGTTGCTTCCCCCTATAAACAAGATCTCAGATGTCTGTCTCCTCTCACTCTCCGCACGGCCACAATCACAGAATAATTTGAGTTAGAGGGACCCTCTGGAGATCACCCAGCTCAAGGCAAGGCTAACTTCAAAGTTCCAGCAGGCTGCTCAGGGCCTGACCAGTTGAAATTTGAACATCTCCAAGGACTGAGATCCCACGGCCTCTCTGGGCAGCCTGTGCCAGTCTTTTACTGCTCTCACTGTGAAGGATTTTTTCCTTATATTTAATCTGAATTTCCCTTGCTGCAATTTATGCCTTTGTCTGTTTGTTGTACCTCTTGATCTTCTGCTATGCCCCTCCAAGAGGAGCCCACTTGTCCTCCTCTGTATCACCCTCCAGGCAGCTGAGGACAGAGATGAGGTGTTCCTGTCTTTACTCTGCAGCTCCCTGAATCTCGATGCTCTCTGGTAGACAGAGGGCCTGGAAACGCAGATGCTTCACCAATAGACACCCTTGAAAAGTGAGGACAACGGAAAGACTTCAGCCATCCTAAGTACAGAAAAACCATTTCAAAATATCTCAGGTTGCCTAAAAGCCCAGTGGAGTCAGGGAGAAAGTCACCCCCACCGAACATTGGTGGGCTGGGTATCTGACCTCACTCAATTAGAAGTTAAACATGGAATGTTGCCTTTACTCGTTCAGTTCTTGTGTTGCTAAAGGCCCAGGTAGGATTTGATCTGGGATCTTCAGTTTCAAAGGACAAAAGAGTCAAGCCAGAATTGTCCTCTAAGTTTGCATCTTGCAGACCTCTTCATTTCCCCACCAGATTACATTATTTTTAGAATGTGTTCAGTCTCCTTACGGCCTGATTTCTTCACATTATACTATAAATGATTAATGTGTAACCTCTCTCTCAGAAGGAACCTGCATCTCATCAGCCAGCAAAGTTCTTATAGTTCTGCAACTCAAGCGCACTTCTGACCAATCATCAAATATATTTGCTATCATTATTTTGAGAGAAAGTTGCTGCACTGAAGCGATTTGATCATTCAGCAGCTGACAGGGCTCGGCTTGCTTTACAGGTGGCTGCTTTAGTATTGCAAACATCAAGCAGGCTCCCGGACACCTAAGACTGTGTGTCGTCTCTCAATTTATGTTTTAGTACTGCTTGTAGGAGAGTGTTTTTGTGCTATGTTTCTCCATAGATCACTTTGACAGAAATGGGGACACTCATTTTTTTCCGCAGGGAAAAACCCCATGGTATTTTTCAACTAAATAACTGAAAAATATCAGCTGAAATAAACAGCAAGGAAATGTTGTCTTAGGACCTCAGTGGCACCTGGTGTTCAGGTAAAGGACAAAGGGCAACGGACACAAACTGAAGAATAGGAAGTTCCATCTGAACATGAGGAAGAACTTCTTCACTCTTGAGGGTGAAGGAGCACTGGAGCAGACTGCCCAGGGAGGTTGTGGAGTCTCCTTCTCTGGAGATATTCAGGACCCGCCTGGACAAGGTCCTCTGCAGCCTGCTGTAGGTGACCCTGCTTCGGCAGGAGGTTTGGACTAGATGACCCACAGAGGTCCCTTCCAACCCCTACCATTCCGTGATTCTGTGATTCTGTATTCCCTGGGGGAGGGTTCCTGGGCATTTACCAAACCACTGCAGTGAGTGCCTTGGAAGGGACAATATTTTGGTGAAGGAGCATCACAGAGGGGAGAGAATGAAAACTCGGCTCCCAGCCGCTGGACATCCTCGCTCCCCCGGGGATGCTCCGGCAGAGCACAGTGCTGAGTATGGGCCCCGGGAGGATGGTGGGACAGGGGAGAGGAGGAAGACCAGCAACCATTTTCCTTCCTCTCCCATTGTCCCCATATTCCACTGTATGCCAGCTTCTCCTCCAGGATGGGTCTCGGCTCATGCTGAGCTTCCCCTGGCCAGGACAGAGACCAGGTGCTGGGAGAGAGGCATTCCCCCACAACCCACAGCTCCATCTGAAAGGGTTAACATGACCACCAAGAGTTGCAGCACTCGTTGCAACATCAGTACTAGGATGCTATTCATGCTACTCTGAATGTCAACCGATTTCTAGCTCTATAGATATTTTAAATGATCCGACTCAGCAAGAGCCATAAAGACTGGAGACAAGAGTTAGAAGACCCAGAAGAGCTTTCAGCAAGCAAAATATTACCAGGTAGTCTGCTCCAGAAGGTGCTACTAGCAAACAGCAACATCAGTGTATGTGGCTGAAGTCCACCATCAGGTTTCCGTACGGACAAGAGCAAGAGGGGCAGCATGATTGCCCCCTGACCTGGTGATCATTTGACCCAGGCTAACACCCCGAGAAGCAAAGTTGTGTCTAGACAGCAAAGACAGCTGTGTGATATCAGGGCAAAGAAAGGAAGGAGTAAAGACAGCGAACATGTGCTTTAGTGCTGCTTGAAGGAAACCTACACTTGCATCAAGCCTGAGCTGCAGCTGCTCTGCAGATAGTAGGGATGGGTTTGGGTGTTCATTAAGCCCCTGCTGCTGAGACAGACAGTAAATGCAGCTGATCAGAATACTGATCTGGTGTCGTGTTCGCACCTGTGCAGAATCTCCTTCGCCTTGCTGAAAATGAGAGCAATTCATATTCTCCAGTTTCTCTTCCTGTCCCTCTTCTCAAAACTGCCACCAGGGTGTCCTTCTTTCTTGCCTGCTAGTCTCTTTCCTCATTAGTTTTTTCTTCTAGCAGTTTATGTGTCTTCTGCTTCCTCCGAATGTTTTCCACTGAGCCGTGTTCCCTCATTTTTCCTAAATAGCCTCCTGCTTTGCTCAACAGAAGGGGCCTGCAGTAGTCTTTCCCCAGTGCTCCAGCTGCCATCTCTGGACAACTGCAGGACCTTGATTACCACTAGTTCTAGTTAACATGACCAAATCCTTCCATCCCTCACTCACCAGCCTGTTTTAGAAGCTTCCTCTTTCTATGCTCCCATAATTCTGTACATTTTCATGTCTGCTCACAGGTTAAGCCAGTCTGACCCTCATACACTGCTGAGGTGTCAGCACAGGGGGGACGCTTTGTTCTGTGATGCACGGGCTTTGCTGTCCTAGAACTGCCCTTCCTGCTCCTCTTCCAAGGCCGGGCATTCTGGGTTTTGCTCACTCAACTTTATCTAGTATAGATCTAGTTATACAGATCTAGTTAGGAATATGTATCTAGTTAGGGTAGGAAGGCACTGCAGAGGGATCGGGACAGACTGGATCGATGGACCAAGGCCAGCTGTATGAGGTTCAACAAGGCCAAATGCCGGGTCCTGCACTTGGGTCACAACAACCCCATGCAACGCTACAGGCTTGGGGAAGAGTGGCTGGAAAGCTGCCCAGAGGAAAAGGACCTGGGGGTGTTGGTCGACAGCCGGGTGAACATGAGCCAGCAGTATGCCCAGGTGGCCAAGAAGGCCAACGGCATCCTGGCTTGGATCAGGAACAGTGTGGCCAGCAGGAGTAGGGAGGTGATCGTGCCCCTGTACTTGGCCCTGGTGAGGCCGCACCTGGAGTGCTGTGTTCAGTTTTGGGCCCCTCTCTACAAGAAGGACATTGAGGGGCTGGAGCGTGTCCAGAGAAGGGCAACGAGGCTGGTGAGGGGTCTGGAGAACAAGTCCTTTGAGAAGCAACTGAGGGAGCTGGGGCTGTTTAGTCTGGAGAAGAGGAGGCTGAGGGGGAATCTTATTGCTCTTTACAACTACCTGAAAGGAGGTTGTAGTGAGGTGGGTGTTGGTCTCTTCTCCCAAGTAGCAAGTGATAGGATGAGAGGAAACGGCCTCAGGTTGCGCCAGAGGAGGTTTAGATTGGATATTAGGAAAAATTTCTTTACTGAAAGAGTGGTCAGACATTGGAACAGGCTGCCCAGCGAAGTGGTGGAGTCCCCATCCCTGGAGGTGTTTAAAAAACATGTAGATGTGGCACTTCAGGACATGGTTTAGCAGGCATGGTGGTGTTGGGTTGACGGTTGGACCTGATGATTTTAGATTTCTGTGATTCTAAAGCATGATAAATACTGAATGCTATCGAATAATTACCAGCCATTTGTATGTGCTGGACAGCTGGTGGTGTGTTATATTAATAACCATTACAGGTTAAGCTGTAATGTAAAAATACATTTCATTTGAGATTTGGGCTGAGTTTAATGAGTTTGTTCTTTTTTTACTTCCCTGCTTAAACACCTCTCTATGAGCACTCATTCACCTCTACCTATAAAATGCTCTGAAACAGGCCTGGGTATCAGGATATACAGATCTGTATTCTAACCATTTTAATCAAAACTGCTCCTGTTTTTCCCCGAAAACCAGTGCTCCCAAGGTTATTTGTGTAATCAAGGTCAGATGCATCATAAAAGCTATTATGTAGGATATGTTTGCTTTTAATCTCCTCTTCCTTTATGACCCCTGTTTCCACACGAGGAAAAGCTCTTGATTACAAAGTCTTTGCAGCAGTGAAATAAAGGGCAACATGCTATTTTATTCTTGTCTCTGTTATGCAAAATTAATTAGACACTGATCAGCCGTACTACTAGGACCTACTGTGCAGATGTTTCCGATGTAGGGTAGGAGCTCTGTTTACCTAGGACCTACCTTTCTGTCCAGTCCTCCTCTTTTACAAAGGGGCTAAACGTGGTCTTTGACGAACATACTACAGTGCAATTGTGAGGAAAAGGTCTGTGGCTGCGAAATCTGTTTTACAATGTAAATATTTACATGCCATCCTCACTTGTGCTAAATTTTGCCATATTTGTCGCTTGTGTCAGCTCCAGTTTTTCACGAAATCCTTCTGGTCGTGCTGCGCTGGCAGGCACCATCCTGTCCCCAGCCGTCACCCCACAGGTGCGGCCGGGAGAGGACATCGGTTCACAGCGCATCCCCTCTGGTGCACGTCCCCGAGTGATCCCTTCCACGGGCTGCGTGACGCTCACCCCACTCATCGGGTCTCACAGCCTCCTGCTCTGCTTGTCCTGCTCAGCCAGCAAGGCTGGCATCAGTCCTGGGGTTAACCAGGACACTTGGCTTCTGGAGAACTTCATTTAAAATCCCAGTGGTTGCTTACATCATCCTCAAACCTCCTTAAAATTGCCGGCGTAAGAGACAAAACCAAGACAGATGCTGCTTAGATCTGCTCTCTCCACTTTTGAGGCCAGAAGGCAAAATTTAACATAGTCATGTTTGGGGGATTTTGTTTGTTCGTTTTGCCAGGGTGGGATGGGTGGGTTTGGGGCGCGAGAGGTTTAGGGGGGCATAATTTGGTGTTGTTTTTTACTTCTACTTCATAAAGTAAAATCTCACATCATTTTTTTCTAAGTGCTCCGGCCAGCTGGAGCCAGATGGTTGCCGCCACGCTTTTGGAGATCTCTGAAAAACTTGTATCTTGCTCCTTTGTGACCAAAAGAGAGTTGGTTGTTAATGATCCTGATTTTCCTGCATTGTAAAGAAACTTTAGGCAAACACTGCGTACTGAAAAAAAGTTGACAAACCGTGCAGAGCATCCATCCCCAAATTGCCTGGTCTGGTTCCCGGAGTTCCCGCTCATTTCAAAATCTACTTGCACAGCTTTACAACAGCGGGAATGGGCAGCAATTCTTCCCACTTACTTAGCGTGGAAACCAGAGTCAGATGTAGAGACGACTTCTTTGCTCTTTAGTTAAACTTCCGAGGACAGAAGGGTCTTTTTCATGACGATTTGCAAAAATCTGAACAAACAATTTAGAAAGGAAACAAAGCTGATAATAGTCAGCCGATAATAGTTATGCCATCTGTATGCACGGGAGGCATTTCCTGGTCTTTTCGGCAAGCTCATCACTATTCCACTGAGCAAAAGTGCATTTGCATCAAAGATGTCTCAAGTCCCTCACAGCTCAGCACACCAAGAGCAGCTCTCGCTCTCTTTCCCAGCCCCGAGCGCTGTGGGAAGCAAAGCAAATAATTGATAAATTAACAGAGGATCTTTCAGAGAGGCAATGCATTCTAAAGGTACAGAAACATGTTAGGAACTTAGGCCCAGAAGGGCCCTGAAGCACCGAGATCCTGCTGATTTTAAAGGAAATAAGGTACTTGGGGAACTGCAGAGGCTACCGCTTTTTTTTATTTTTTTCTTTTCAAAATGCTCCTATTTCTGCTGTGTGGGCTGAGATTCTGCTTTCCTACAACAGCTGGTAAAATTGCATTAGTAGCATTTAGATAACATTTGGCCTCCAGCATCAGATGGAACAGTTCATGAAGACGTGCCTCCCGCTCGCTAAACGGGACGAGACGCCAGACGTCTCACCAGCTGCACAGGCACCACGATGCCTTGCTTCAGCACGCGTGGAAGAAATCTCACTTGGGTCCACTTTAAATGCTGCTGCCAGGTAATTTATCCCCACGCAGCGTCCCCGCTGGCGCTGGCTAGTCCAGGAGGGAATGCTGTGATGACCCACTTAGACAAGTCTAAGGCAGTTCGTAGTGCAGCAGTGCCAGGGGCGTTGTGCATTCCCCATTACAACAGCTCAGGAGCAGCAAGCGCACAGCTGGAGACAACTCCTGCAGGACTGCATCTTTACGTCAACAGATTCAGTTCCCTTCAAGTTTTACCTGTTCCCAAATGAAATGCGACCAGAACAATTTTGCATTTTTCGCTGTCACACAGCTGGACCATCCCTGTTTGAAACGCTGGAGCTCCAACTGCCTCTGAAGCGTGTCAGTGCCTCTCATGAGGAAATTTAGGACCTTCCTGCTGACCATGAGCTCCCTCCCAGACCTGGTGCCACTGTGGTACCTTCCCTCAGCAAGCAGGAGATTCCTCCACTGCCTTTAAAAACTTTCCAATAATGACAGGTCAGATCCCTGGAAAAGATGTTGCCTTAATATGAATTAGACTTGGAAGAAACAAGGTAGATAAAAAAAAAAAGCGACCACTTCACTCCAGGGAGCATTTTTTCCCTGACTACGAGAGCTCCAGCTGTACCACAATGACCAGTTCCCTTTGGGCTGTGCTTTCTGGTGCTGTGGTACGTCACGGGATTTGACAGGTCTTCCTCACAATCGAGGAAGCTGCTTTCTGCCCAAGCTGTTGGATTTGTAAGCAGAAAATGTGCGTGGGTGGGGTGACCTCAGCCAGCTGCCAGACGTCCACCCCACCACTCTCTCCTCCTCCTCAACAGGACTGGGGGGGAAGTAAGATGAAAAGCTTGTGGGTTGAGGTAAAGACAGGGAGATCACTCAACAATAATCGTCACAGGCAAAACAGATTTGAGGAAAAATAATTTCATTTATTACCAGTTAAAATAGAGCTGAATGGTGAGAAACAAAGACAAAAACTAAAACACCTTTCTCCCACTCCCCTTCTTCCCAGGCTCAGCTTCACTCCCAGCTCCTTCATTCCCAACTCCTCTACCTCCTCCCTGCCCCAGGTGGTCTGGGGTGGTCAGACCCTAATAGCTCCTCCCTGCTGCTCCTCCCTCCTCATGCTCCAGCATGGATGGGTCCCTTGGGCTGAACCTGCTCCAGTGCGGGCTCTCCGCAGGCAGCAGCTCCTTCCAAGCACGTCCACTCGTTCCACCGTGTGGTCCTTCACGGGCTGTGGTGTGGATGTCTGCTCTGGTGTGGTCCTCTCCAGGGGCTTCAGGGGAATCTCTGCTCCGGCGCCTGGAGCACCTCCTCCCCTCCTTCTTCTCTGACCTCGGTGGCTGCAGGGTTGTTCCTCACACTCCTCTCTCTGCTGGGCAGTGTTCTGCCTTTTCTTAAATACACTTTCACAGAGGCACCACCAGATGCTTTTTGCCAGAACACAGAGCAGGGCACCACGGAGTTTCATCCCTTGGTCACACAAACGTTAAACATGGTCAGTACCCCATCTTCAAGTAATTCCCCAAACCTCCATGCTACCTTTACGGGAAAAATGCTCCAGAGCTCTATTCCACTAACAAAGACACCCTTCCCATTTCTAGCTTTACTCTTGGCTACCTTATACCGCTTTGTTTTGTGTCAACATAATTACAGTAGGTCATTTTTGTTCATGCTGTCTACTGTCACGATGTCTGTGTAGGCAGCAATTGCATTTCTGCTCAGCCTTGGTCTTACTACACTCCCATTTTGGAAGACTTCTCCATTTCTCTGACCTTCCCAGTAACTCTTCTGCACTGCTGATTTTCTAGAATCAGGTTTCTTGAGAATGGGTGAATGCAGTGAACAGCTGAAATTCTGTTACTGGTCCCCGAAGGGGGACTGACACTAATCTCATCTCTCTTAATCCAGCCATCAAGGTCATCTGGTGGTTGCTGTAGGATATGCAATCCTCCTTGGCACTGATTGCTTTCTGATGTTGTCATTTGCAAACATCACTGCAAATATTCCTACTTGTTACACCAGGGTCATTACTAAAAACATTACGAGCAGGCTCCCATCTTCTCATCAGTTTGACCCTTGCTTGTCCATAGATCTTGTTGCTGGCCACCACACCCTCTAGTTTAGATAACTATTTCTGAGGTTAAAAGCAGTACCTGTTCCCAATGGATGTACGATGTATTTCCTTTGTCTACACAGTATTTTTTTATTAAACAACAATCCTGGTAAGTCAAGTGTGATCACTTCCAGAAAAGCTGTGTTAGATTTTCTCCCATTTTCTGTTTACTTCCTTGTACTCCTTGTGCCATTCTTTTCACTTACTCTGAAGCCTTGCATCATACTGAAATCAGACTATCATCAAGCCTACCAGTTACCAAGTACCATTTTTTATATTCTTCCTATAGAAAATACAGTGTCTACATTATATATCCTTAAAACACAAGACACATAATTCTTTTTGCTCCTTCTGCACATCCCAGCTTGACTGACTTAAAACACTTTTTTTTTTTTCTTTTTTTAACTGGACTTTTGAAGTCATTTTCCTCCTTTCTGTCTGAGACTATGTTAGCACCTCTGACTTAAAATGTAACGCATCTGCTGCTGTCAGGTCATGGAAGCCCCTGGGGACTCCAGCTTCTCCTGCTCATCCAGATTTGCTCTACTGAAATCGAGAAACATGCAGATCTTGTTTTGTTATCTGTCTGTTTAAATTAAATGGATTGAAAGCTCAAAATTGAATTCAGGTTTGCTTTTTAAACCAGTTCTTGCAACATCCTGATGATTACAACTAATCACCTTTGTTGGCTCAGTAATTCTTGGCAAGAGGATGACAGTGACAATGTAATCTGTACCGATGCAATTCTCAGCAGCATTTATCTAACGAGAGATCTCTTTCCATATTTTAATCATCCCCTTCACTGCTTCTAGCGGATTCCCAGCAGATCACACACTGTCAAAGTAATTTGCCCTGTAATTTACACTTTTCTTCAGCTTCTAGCTTATTTTTACATCTCTCTTTTGAATAATGCATACCTTGTAACAACACATACTCCCGTCACATATAACATACATCCATTTCTACCAACTTACGCCTCAAGACAGCTGCTAAATATCAAAGGTAGAGGCAACCCCCAGAACAGCTCTCCATTGGGTTTGGGGCTCTGGGGGTTTCTCGGCCCCCGTTTTGGTGGCATAAGTCCTATCAGAAGCTCCAGCGCTGACTTAATATCTGCCTTGCATTAAGTAAAATACACAACCAACCACAAAAGCTTGCTGGATTTCCAGAATAGTTCTCTGCTTTTCCGCTCCCCTCTGCTAACTTGAGAATCCCATTGCCTGAGTGACTCCAGCCCCGGGGGTGGCTTGCACATCCATGACACAGCACTCGCGGTCTTCGCACCAGGACCACCGTAAGGAAAGCTACGCTCTGGGCACTTGAGCTCACCTATCCCATGCACATCTTAACGAAAGTATTCACCTCCCTCTCCATCACTTGGGCTGTAGGTCCCGAGTACGGGAAAGGATTTGGTCAGCTCACGAGCTGCACGAGATCTTAACACAACAGCTTGGAGCTTGGTCATTCACTCTTTGAAAACAGGTGCTGAAGTGTTTCATGCTTCTCAGCTGACTTTACATGAAAGCTCTCCTTCCTGTTGGCAGCAGCTGGTCTTTTTTTCATCTCCTCAGCCTTCACAGCTCGCAAAGTCCTTTTGGAGGACTCCTATAATCCCAGGAACCAGTAACACTTGTTCCTATGAGGAAAACTGCAGCTTACCAGGGAACTGAGGCAATCCAAAGGCTGTCACTTGCCCCAGGTCAGGTAACGCATTGGAAGCTGAGCCAGGTAGGCAGACCCAAGGCTCCTGCCTCGGTCCGTCAGTCTGGTTGACAGTTACGGCCATGAGATGTCTGACCCAACCCCTACAGCTCTCAGACACTTATCAGTCGCTGCTGAGACTGCAGAAGAGTATCCAGGAGCCACAACCTTCTACCTGCAGGTGTGAACGCCACTGACTCTATACATGTTCCCCAAGACCACATCTCCTGCCAGTTCTGGACAAAGTCACCGGGTCTACGTGGTGGCAAACAATGATAAAGCCATCACATTTTGTCACCGTGCGCCACTGACCTTGAACGCTAGGTTTGGGGCGCAGCAGCCCAATCTCCGCTGGCTCACCAGGGAAGGCTGCAGCTAATGCCTTCTAGGTACTGCCTGTAGATTCGGCTTATCATCCAAAGAACTGCACCTTATTGAGCCCCACTTTGAAAAACACTCAATTTCAAAGGTGAATTTGCCTGTGCAGTAGAAAAAAAACTTTCTTAGCAACCATCTGAGGCATTTGGAGCTCCCTCCCAGAAGAGACCAGCATAGCATGACACCTCTGAGCCTTTCACGGAAAGTGCAAACCCCATTGTGCTGGTCCAGGTTTCTTGTTTAAAGAGCCTGCAACCGAGAAGACAGACAGCTACGTAAGTAGTTCTGTTTTCACTAAGTCCATCACCAAGCTATCCGGGCTTGTTCCAACACACTGATTAAACACTCAAATCAGAGAGGGCTCAGAAATGGGCACTTAAGGGCAAGGGGAACTGTTAGGAAATTACAAAAATACTCTCATTCTGGAGAGAGTTATTACTCCCATTGTATAGACAGGATAGCTGAGGCAGACAGTCCCTCTCGGCCATGTTAAGCTTCGCTCCTGGCACTCGTCGTCTCGGAGGCACGTGGGCTGCTCTGCATTCGCTGAGACAGCAGTCCCCGCGGGAGGTTTAATCCATCACACGGGCAAGTATTTCTACAGCCAGGGAGGGGAACAGTGTTTGGTAACAGCCAAAGGCTTCTGTAAGGAATCTGTTACCAAGTCGCCAGAGCGCTGAATTTCTCTGAACATCCGCAGCTGTCCTTCCATCACGACAGCTCCTCCTTGGCCTGGCACGGGATGGGGCAGCACACTGAATCTGTACAAACCCACCAGAATTCAGGCAGAGATCATCAAAAGTGTTTTAATGATTAAACCGTGTCAAACATTAACAATGTAGGTATATTCAGATGAGGCAAGGGTTTATTTCTAGCACATTTAGACAGCCTATTTTGAACATTATAGCTGCTGTACTGAGCTATGTAAAGACTCTGCAAACCAGTACCTAGAAATGAAGACACACTCATAAGCTTTGATAATGTAAACATAACAGACACTGTCTCCTTCAAAACAAGGAATGAAAACCCACCAGGCTAGTAGGAGAACTTATTAATTCCCTAAGAGATGTGCAAAAATTTTTAAAAAGATTTAATTAAAAAAAAAAAATTAAACACGTTAAAACTGGCATTTCTATAAATATCAAAAAACAAACCATTAAACTCGACCAATAACCAGCAGAATGTCTTGCACAATTCAATTTTTCAGAGCTTAATGAATAAAACATTCATAGGCCAAACTCCACCACAGCAGATACCAGAATACCAGCAACAGATACTGGCTTTGCAACTGACTCCTCATCTGTGCACGGCAAGATTTTACAAGAAGGAGTAACTTTAACACGCACTCAAATCAAATCCTCAGATAACAAGCCAAAACATACCGGTGATATACACAACTCACGTTACAGAAACAGACATTTCCAGCACATTTCAGTAACATTTAAAAAACATTAGGTATGACTTGGACTGTTTAATTTTGCTTGTTTGGGAAAACACACACATTTGTGTTAGGCACATTTTAAAAATGAACATATGCTTCATGAAGAACAGTACAGATACTAACTTAAATACAGAAAATTTCATCAGAAAAACATCCTTCTGTCTTCGTTTTTAAATACTCTTTTGGATATGTCACAGACTTAAACAGTAGCTCCTAAAATGTGGATATGGCTATGGTAATAACACTTGAAATTCTGCCAGTTTCCATATTAAAAACCACTCTTCATTTAGCATTCAAGAATTCTCAGAAATAAGGAAAAAAAAAAAGAGAAGAGAAAAGATGGGTCCACCCTGTATATACTCTAAACCTTAGAGACAATATTGAAGTCTTACTGGACTGTGTAAGCGCCAATTAATTTTACATTAGTGACATACTTCAAATAAAAAAATAAGATCTATTAAAAAGGTAAAATAACTTTTCTATCTGGTTCGTGACTGTTTAGTCAGTTAAAGCCAAATATACAAAACTAAATGTGCCATTTCCAATTTCACTGTATCGCGTAAGAGATACGTAACATCGTGTATCACACACAGAACAGTAAAACGATCAATGGATTCTTCTAAATGACTTTTTAATAAAAAGTCGGTCAACTGAAAAGTTGAAACATACCCTAATTTTTAAACCAGTAATAAGCTTTGGGCCCTGCTTGTTAATTTAAGGCATGTGTGTTTATCTACTGAAACCAGCATCGTACAAATTACCTCTACAATCACATGCATGATCTACAGTAAAAAAAATGGAGGTTTAGATTACAGTGTTTTCAAATTGTGAACCATAATTCAGCACCTATCATATTGACTAGTAAGGCAACAGCAGTGTCGGATACTACGATAATACTCCCCTTCCACAGTCTATAGTGGGGTGAGTGACAGCCCAGAATTATTTTTAAACTTTTAACCTACTTTTATGTTTCTGTATACAGTTTCTAGGGTGTTTGCACTGGTTAAGTCCTACATAAACCACACTATTCTAGGCAGGAATAGTTACAGTAGCTGTTAGAGTATTAGTGCACAACTCTTATTGTGCTTACAATCAGATGATTTTGTTGTTGGGGTTATCAAAATGGTTTTTCAGTTTGGTCTTCAATCCTTCCTTTGTTTCCTTTGTTTCACATTGTTCTCAAGGGAAGAAAAGCTGTTTGTGTACCCGTTCACAGTGGCCGTGGAGCCGTTCTGATACTCTTTCCTCCTCGAGGATGCCTTCTTGTTGTAAGTCTAGAATATACGGAAAGACACATGGTTTTGCTTAAATAGATATAAATAACCGCTTCCTCACAGTAGTTCAGGAAACTCAGAAGTCAACTTGCATCCGCCATTTTTTGAAGACCTTGTGCCAGTGGCAGGGCCTAAGAAGCTTTACCATTTTTTGTGTATGAGGCTATACTATGCCTTTCATTCATCACAGCAAGACAATTAGTGCACTGGAAAAGGAAAAGGCTTGGTAGTACGATGGTAGCATTGGTAGTGTTACGCTAACAGTAAATTAGAAACACGGGAAGAGATTTTCTGAGCAGCCTACGGCAGAAGCATATACTCAAAATGACAAGTGAGGAAGGAGGTTTGATGCGCTGCAGGTGACTGTCTCAAACAAAGCCAGAAGTGGGTAATTAGACTTTGTCACAGGAGCTCAGTCACCTGCAAAGAGTGTGCTTCCCATAATATTTGTGTGTGAAAGCAAGCTAAATGGTTAAACTGATGAAGAAAGTCAAGTAATACCTGTGATATACTACCATGTTTCATTCGCACGTTCATACGCAGCAAGTGATGTGAACCACGGGACTGATTTTAAGAAGTACCAGAAGGTCAGATAGGGAAGCCTGCCGCGTTTCCCTCCATGAATCACTCTTGCCAGACCCAAAAAGCTCACATCTTTCCAGAGACGTTTAAAATACGCCACAGGGTTTGCTTGTTTGGGGGCAGTAGGTTGTGCTGGTTTGATTTTCTGATGATGGGTATATCCTTGCACAGAGTCTGACGATGAACTGCTCAAGTCTGGATTTTGTTCAGACATGAAATCAATTTTGGAGAAACACAACTCAAACGCTAATTTTCCATATTGAAATACAAAGAAATGGCCGTAAAGGTGAGCCAAAACCAGATTTCTGCATGTTGGGAGTTTGGTAAGTTTTCTTGGGTGTAAAACAAGCATCTCCCCTTGTCAGAGCAGTAGTGCACAATTCCCTTGGGTGCTTCACAGGTTCACAGGCTGCTGTTTTGTTTCAGACTGGAAAGCTGTGTCTTATGTAAAGCTCCTCCTCTCCCTTATCTGCAGTTAAAATTGCATTAGTAAAGTGCCTTTTTGTGCCACTCCGCTTACTGAAATTACTAATCATTCTGAATTACGGATACAAAACACCAGAAGCTCCCAAATCTGCGGGCAGACCAAGAAGTACAGTACTTTCAGAGCCTATGCATGTTACCGGAAGATAGCATGTTGGGGTCGATGTAGTTTGAGAGTTAGCATGACTAGGCCACTTAAGCGAAACAGTTAGCATAGCTGGACAGGCCGCTGGAAAGGGCAGCTAAGAATAAACATGATGTGGGTTAGCAAAAACAAGATGTGTTCAAGGACATGGAGGCGGTCTGTTGCTATTGGTGTTAGTGCATAGTTACCAATCATAAGGGAATATGGGGTGCGTGAACAGCGCGTGATTTATGTCTGTAGAATAAGCGTGATCGTGTGTGCAGATATGGAAAATGTATATAACCACGCAAGCAAACCAATAAATCAGGAATCGGCTGTGCATTGTATCAATGTGTGAGAGCCATTCCTGTCCCTGCATGGATGCTGAAACTCGGCAATAGCACAAGGCTATTTCAAGTTTATCTTTCTGTAAAGCAGTTTTCCAATGACATACAGCCAGCAGAATGCTACAGAGTCGAGAAATATTAGTCTTACCTGAATGTAGAAATTTGTGAAGAGGATAATCAAAGAAATCATATAAGAAATCTGGAAATACAGCCACCCCTGAGGAAATGCACATGGCCAAACAACACCACAGCTCGTCTGGAAGATTGTCAGGACAAACTGAGTCTGGGGAAAGAGAAAAAAAGAGAAACGGAGCACATCGATGCGAGGAGGAAAAAAGCCATTAGTGACCAAAATCTCATTAGTTATGTCCAAACCAAGTCAAAAATATGTAATACTGTCTGCTTGACAAGTTTATCTTCTCTCTCTTATGAACAGTGTAAATCTGAGTTAGCAGGCATTCAGACTGTGATATTCTGTTGTTTAAGTAGTTTTATTTGACTAATATTGTTCCATTTTAGAGCACTGGAATAGCTTCCGTAGAACTGATTTATAAATATACTGAGGGACAAAGACCACCTTTCCCCTAGAGAGAGACTGTCAGGGTTTGACTCTGCCAGCCCAACAGAGCAGATCTGTGTCTTGCTGCTTCAGTTGCAAACCATGTGGGGTTGCCGGGTCTAGACGCAGATCCCGCGATGTTCTCCCACAGACAGGGACTGCCCTCCACGTTTGTCCAGTGGAAGAATTTTTGGGGTAAAGGCTGCAGGAAGGCTGAGGAGGAGGACTGGGGTTTAATTGTCTTCAGTTATCTCTTTTGCAAAAACAGAGTTCGGGCTTAAGTGCTGCAGAGGGCCTTGGGCAAAATTCATCTTTACATGAAGGCTACCAGATTAGGGAATGTTTATTTAAAAAGGGAAAGACCATTCTGTTCTGCTGTCTTCCTGCCCTAACAGCTATGCATGCAGAGCACGCAGGGAAGCGAAAGCAGCTATGACAATCACCAGGGGAGCAACCCAAGCACCCAGACATTCTCACTCTGTGGCACTCCAACAATCAGGTTGAAGAATAGAGCCTAAATCTGGAAGAGAAAAAAAAAAAAAGCAAAACTCCCCCTCCCCAAACTATGATCCCCACTGCTACAATACTTCGCCATTCTTGAGGAAGGAAGAGTGCTAAGAAAAAACAGATTTTGCGAATCAACTCTCTGAACTGCCAGCAGCAAATGTTGTTAATCATCACCCGCAAATGTTATTAAACCTATTCACAGCTCTGAGCGAGTGGGGGGAGGAAGGAGGAAGGATAATAAAAGCTCTCTATCTCTAGGCTTCAGTTTCCCCACCCACAAAATGGGGAAGACAAAACACCCACGCACGTCTCCTTGTGGTGTTCTGACATGTTACACACATGGAAACCCGGTCCTTGTGCAGTATCACTACGGCGTGTGCCATACTGCTTAATTTTGTCGCTCTTTTTACCTCCAGTACGCAGCATTCAGGCTTCATCACTGTACGCACAGGAAACAATACAAATGGATGCAAGGAGTCCACACAGAATTACAAGAGGGAAAAAATCTGCCCATTTAAAGTGCAGAAAGAGACCAGAAATATTGAACAGTTTTTAATAAACCATTTGCAACTGCATGCAGAAGCGGGACAAAAAAGCCATTGTCCCACAGGACTAGAATGAAGGGCCTTGTTAGCTGTGGACTGCATTGCACTTGGTATCTGGTTTGTCATCTCGCTATCAGCCTGAGCAACCAAGCACGGGGAAGAGCATGCTAGCTTAAGAGGGCTTGGAAGAAAAGCTTCTCCCTCTTCTCTGGCTAGTGAGTCCCAGAAAACCCAGCGCTGCAACTCCCAGACAAGCCACGCAACGCGGGGAGGTGGAGGAAGATCCCACGGATCTCAGCACTGATGCGTGTACACCATCAGTCTCCAGCTCCCCATCCTCCTGAAAACAGAGCAAACGGAGGAGCAGAAGCTGGATTTCTGGGGTGATTTAGGCACTTAAAGACATAAAAGGTACTAGCCTTCATTCTCCCTTCCTCTACCTCCTGCCAAAATTTTCTAACTCAGTAAAGGCAAGAGGACCCCATCACGAATACAAGAGCCTGCTGAAGCACTGAAGAGCTGATCACTCACCAGCTGCCCCTGAGTGATGTACTTTTTCCACCACAGATAAGGACGCATTGCTGGAACAGCAGACAATCCGTAGTAGGAGTACATGAGGACGTGGATAAAGCTGTTCAGCGTGGCACCAAAGTAAGCTGAAAAGGGCAAAGGAAAAAGAAAGTACACTGCATTACCAGGAACACGCCTTTTCATGGAACCTACAGACATAACAAGTTGAAAATGTTACTACTTAAAATATGATTTCTCTTTGAAGAAAGGCAACCCCTCCCCACCCCACCCTGTTTTTCTTCTGCTCACCCAACGGAGTGGCTGAGCTGCTTTGCAGCTGTGCACTTCATACCAGCCTTCTGGTTTTGTTTCCTCGATTTGTTCTTTTTCACATCTACATTACGGCTTCTCAAGGGAACTGAGAAAGCTGATAAAAAGGAGGTATGTAAACACACCCAACAACTGATAGCTTCACCCATCTAATTTTAGGCTTATTCCACTTTCTTCCAGGCAGGAGTGTATTTTGTCATTTATAACCAAAAGCAACGGGTATCTTCAGAACCTGCAAGCTAGCCATTTTATTCGTCCTTGTTTACAGCACCTTTAGTGATTAAAGAAACTTTTAGCTTAGCACCAAATTGCACAGAACCGTGACAACCAAGCAGAACATAAAGCTTGGAAAGGAAGAAGAAAACCACATCACTAGAAATAGCCCAGAAGTATTCTCAAGACCACACAAACACAAGACAGGCTCCAAGCATCTGCGCTTTTGACTGTTGTATAAACAGGGATCGACTTCCCTGGAGAAGAATGTGGTTCCAGTTGCACACTTTTTATAAGTTCAGCATTACTCACTGTTGTGCTGACAACATGAAACAAATACGAGTTTCTATGTTGTTTGGCTCAGACAGCAGACTCCTGAGCACCCCAGCCTCTCGGTCTGCACTGCCGGTACCTCACATCCACTGGATTTGACAAGGTTTCTCTCGGATGAGGGTTCAACAAAAGCCAGTATCTATAAGCTGCCCATCTGAACCGCATCTAAGCCACGCTAATGCAGTTAGGAAACTAAATGACAGCTAAAAGTAATGAAATCAAAGAATCAAAGAAAGATTGCTAGAGGTTAGCAGGATTTAGACAGGAGAGACATGGAAATCTTCCACTTAAGATGCATTCGGTCAAGTTCACTAGCGCTCAGGGGACAAGTTTTTAATTCATAGAATCATACAATCATAGGTTGGGAAAGACCTCTAAAGATAATCAAGTCCAACCATCAACCCAACACCACCATGCCTACTAAACCATATCCTGAAGTGCCACATCTACACGTATTTTGAACACCTCGAGGGATGGTGACTTCACCACCTCCCTGGGCAGCCTGTTCCAATGTCTGACCACTCTTTCAGTAAAGAAATTTTTGCTCATATCTAATCTAAACCTCCCTTGATGCAACTTGAGGCCATTGCCTCTTGTCCTATTGCTAGTTACCTGGGAAAAGAGACCAACACCCACCTCACTACAACCTCCTTTCAGGTAGTTGTAGAGAGCAATAAGGTCCCCCCTCAGCCTCCTCTTCTCCACACTAAACAGCCCCAGTTCCCTCAGCCGCTCCTCAAAGGACTTGTTCTCCAGACCCCTCACCAGCCTCATTGCCCTTCCCTGGACACGCTCCAGCCCCTCAATGTCCTTCTTGTAGAGAGGGGCCCAAAACTGAACACAGCACTCCAGGTGCGGCCTCACCAGGGCCAAGTACAGGGGCACGATCACTTCCCTACTCCTGCTGGCCACACTATTCCTGACACAAGCCAGGATGCCGTTGGCCTTCTTGGCCACCTGGGCACACTGCTGCCTCATGTTCACCCGGCTGTTGACCAACACCCCCAGGTCCTTTTCCGCCGGGCAGCTTTCCAGCCACTCCTCTCCAAGCCTGTAGCGTTGCATGGGGTTGTTGTGACCCAAGTGCAGGACCCAGCATTTGGCCTTGTTGCACCTCATACAGTTGGCCTCGGCCCATCGATCCAGTCTGTCCAGATCCCTCTGTAGAGCCTTCCTACACTCAAGCAGATCCACATTCCCGTCCTTTGGTGTCATCTGCAGACTTACTGAGGGAGCACTCAATCCCCTCATCCAGATCATTGATAAAGATGTTAAACAAGACCCAAAACTGAGCCCTGGGGGACTCCACTCTTGACCGGCCTTCAGCTGGATTTAACTCCACTCACTCCATTAAAATAATTTGTTATGGCTAGTGGTATAATGAGATTAAATTAAGAAAGTAACATCTCAAGTTACTCGACAGCTAGAAGGACAAGAGTCACTATTAGCCAGCTTGCGGCTGAAACAAGCTTCTGGACCTGCCTTGGAAAAGAGCATTGTTTCATTAGAGGGTCTGCAACCACGGCAAAAAGGAGAAAGGAAGGCTGACAGGTGTCAGACCTGGACTACTGCAGCTGATAAATGTCACACTGTCACACAAATCCTTCAAACTACAGAGGCATGCCTTTTCTAGAGGCTCTGCAGGCAGCTTAATATCTGTAACTATCTGCAATAGGTGCAATTCAGCAAAGCAGCCTAACATGGGACAGAACAAACCCTGTAGCTGAAGCTACCAGAGATGTTTGGTTGTACCAAAAGTAAATCAAAACAAGGCCCTTCTTGCAAGCGTTCCCCACCATAACCCAGTACTTACAGTGACCACAAGGCACCCAGTTCATAACAAACCACCAAATGTTCAGCATCGTTGCGTGGTGGTAGACATGCAGAACAGTGATCTGATGATTATTTTTCCGCAAAATGAAAAAGAAGGTATCCATGAACTCAATGAGTTTGGAGAAATAGTACCACCAGAGGACGCGTATGATCTGTAAAGGAGGAAACAAGTTTTACAAGCGTTGCACATTGTGGGGGCTTTCAACCCTTTTGCTATCTAAGTAATTAAAATATCCAGATTCTGTCCTGCACTACTTTGATTGAAGACACTGCTGAGATCTTCTATAATGCTTTGGCCTCAGGTCTCTCCGTAGGAGATCAAGGTACAAACCCATAGCTACAGTTGAAAACAGGATGACAAAGACTGCTTTATGAGGCTATTGCTGTGCACCTGGGGTGTCCTGGGAGAAACTAGAAAAATATTTAACCAGAGTTGGTCCCACAGTGCTCTCTGTAAAGGAGAGTTCTGGATGGTGACCAGAGGAAATCATCACCACATCTCAGAAAGAGAAGGGGAGTCACGACACACAGTGGTTGGATACAGTCTGGAGACCCAAGTTTTTTGAGCTGGGAACACTTGAAAATTTACAGGTAATTACTCGTCAAAATTGTAAATACCAACCACAAATACATTGTGGATCAGCTATTGACTACGCATTGTCCATTGTATCGTAAAAGGAAAAAAAAAAACCACAGTTTGAACAAAATCTGCATAATCAATACTGTTCTGCTCTCCACTTACACACAAGCAGACAATTTTAAACGTCATTAGCTATAGGTCTCGATTACGTTACCTTCATATCAGCTTCTCCTCCACTGTGTGTATCCTGACAGAAGAAATTGTATCCTCCTTCCCATACTCCCGTCACCAGCTGAGAAGATCAAAGAACAAAGCGTCATTTGGGGAGAAGGCTGCACCCCACAGCACGTGCAAACCTTGACAGCGGCTCTGCCGAGACATCTGGTGTCAAGGCATCCACAGGCACCCGAGTGTGGCATTAGGTCGGATTCAAGCTCCAAGCGGTGACTGAATCATAGCAGAGGCTGAATTAACAAATTCTTCCAACTGGGGTATACCAGAATAAAAACAGGAGGTAGCATCTTATCCCCACTTGTCCCACACAGCACGTGTGTTTTGCACAGTCATATTCCAGACAGATTCTTAAGAAACATCTTTCCTTCTTGGCTGATGATCTCATTGTTGGAGAAAGTGAATGGCCACAGAAAAGTAAATATATTTTTCTTCTCGTTATTTTTGGAATGAAAAAGCTGTATTTTTAAGAAGTTTTATACACAGAGATCTGACTACAACTTTTTCAACTGTGTAGCACAGCAGATCTTCAGCTTTGCTGTCCTTCACAGCTAGCAACTGATGTTTTACTGTATTTCAATTCTTCAAGATCTTTTTACATAATTCACTCATCCTGAGTGCATGACACTCTTCCCAGTACACCCTTCCTCCGCAGGATACGCCGTTGCCTGCCCAACTTCCTGGCATAACAAATAGCACCTCAAATGTGATGGAATTACTTCTAAAAGTAATGACCAGCTATTAGTCACAAGAGGATAAGGGGGAGCCTGTTGCTGAGACAGAAGCCAGAAGCAAGCTGGGTGTCCGTGTCCCTCCCTTTCACGGGTAGGAGACGGAAGGGCAGGCTGAGGGTGGGACGGAGGAGGGAGTGGGCGCAAGGACAGGCACGAGTACCCTGTTAACATCGCGACAGAAGGGATCGCTGGATGCTGTTTATAATGACATTTTTCTTCTCAGGAACAGCATGAGAAGAGGAGTAACAAATTTAGACAATTCCCAAGTGAAAAGAAGAATTGTCAGGTATCCCAAAAACCATTTTAAAGGCAGAGACAGATTTCCTGCACGAGCAAGTTGTCCATTTTTGGCCTTATCTATGCTTGTGAAGGATGGAAAAAAAAGCTTTGCAAAGCCACAGTGGAAAACTCTTTGTACCATAAGTCATTTAAAATGATCACTTGATTGAAAGACTGCAATAACTGGTACGATTAAATGCTGCTCAGAACTGTGAATGGGAAGCTAATTCTAAAAGGTACAATAAAGATTATCACTTCAATGATCTACCTGTTCCTAATGCTACTTCTTTCATGGCTCATTTTCCCCTTAAATTAGCTTTCAAAATACCCAGTCAGCATTTTTGACCTTCTGAGATAGAATTATTGCCACTATTTAGAAAAAGGAAAAAAACATAAGACCTGGAATTATCTTGTATACTAGAGATAAATCAATACCACCCCGCCACGGCGAGAGCAGGGCAGCCGTGAACATCGAGACCCAAGCAATTTCTCTACCCAAGCAGCCAAGGGAACGCAGCCACAGGAGGAATCCTCTCCCGGCCATAAGAAGACGCCGCTGTGCAAACACACCAGTCTGAAAGCAGTGCCCTGATCAAGCACCAGCTACGCCCCGGAGCAAGCCTTGCACGAACCGCTCTCAGGGCCGTGTGGCTTCACGAGTGCCTGCCAGTCCCTCAGACAGAAGACCACATTGTGCTGTGCTCATGTTGTTAAGAGCCTACAGATGTTTTCATACAGTTCTCATAGTTCAAGGAAGTGTTAGGAATAGAGGCGTAATCACAATGTTTATATTGTCATTAATCCAAACAGCCTCCATCACTAACCCTGCGGTCCGCAAACTTCTCTCAAGGAAAGGCCAGCATAGTGAAACCCAACGAGCTTTCCCTGCAGGTGACACAGGTTCACTACCCAAAGCGTAACGCAGCCAAAAATGTCTGGATGGATCCCACCTCTGGGAAGGGCAAAGGCACCAGCGTGGCTACAGGCAGCCTCAGCTAAACCCGAGTACTCCCTCGCTTCCACACGAGCACGTAACGACGTGCCAGGAGTTCTAACACTCTCACAGCCACGGCGGCTTCAACGACAGAAGCAAAGCAACATTTGTACGAAATGGTAACATCTTTTACCGTATAAATAGTACAGCTACAAGAATAATTTAATCCCTCCCTTTCCAGAAGGAGCTAAATGGTGAAAAGCTGCTACAGCTGCCCACGAAGCGCTGCTGGTGCCCACAAACCTTGCCTGGTGCAACATACAACATACACAGATCACCCTCTTTCCGAGTCCGCCAGCTGCTCCTTTGCCCGACACCACCACTCCTTGCACCCACAGCACTTTCAACACGTGCCGGAAGGCTTCAGAAAACGAAACCGACTGACCACCCTGAGACCTGACCCTGAACGGTTCCCACATGGCTCTGCTACGCACGGGGCTGGGCGCGCGGCATCGGGGAGCTGCTCACGTGTCACCTCAAAAGCAGTAAGCGGGGGTGTCATAAATTGTCAGCTAGCACACTGAAGTCATTGTTCATGCTTGTTGTGGTCCGCTTCCAGAATGGCCAGAGCTTCCAGCCCCTCCTCACAGCTACTGCACAGCAGGCTGCAGCGTGCCCAGCAACGGGCTGGTGGCTCCTCAGCCACCCCAGGCTGGAGACCACCTTTCCCCGCCCGCTGTCCCTACGGGGCCCTTCACCGTCCGGCTGGCAGGAGCCCAGGCTTGCTAATGGCTTTGCTGATGCACAGCCACAGGCATATCTTCTCTCCAGAAATTAACCTGTCTCAAAAAGGCTGACTATGATAATTTTCATCAGAGTACGCGATTTTTAAATGACACAAAAAGAGACAGCTCCTCCATAACCCAATTAAAATGGTACTCAAAGTCAATGTTAAGTCCCTCGGCTCAGGGCAAAACCCTGCAGTTCGAAGCTGCCTTTCTGCTCAAGCAACTCATACTTCCTTCCCCTGCAGTGAAATTTTCTTTTTTTATATCGCTTTGATTTTGTAATTCCATTGCCGAATTCTTTCAAATGCCATGGCATGTGTTTTTTTTTAATCAACTCTGCTACCAAAATAAACCAGCATACTAACACCAGTCGGACTGGGCTTTAGGAGAGGTGTTGCTGGGGAGGATTTTGCCTTCTCCTGATACAACCAAGGTCTGAGACTCGCTGGCGAGCGGCAGATAAGGGACCCAGCACTGCATCACGCTGTCAAGGCGTCTCTCAAACGGAGACAGATTAGAGTGAGAAGAAACAGAAGTTCACCGTGTCTGATCAAAGCAAGCAAATGCCTGCAGAGATAGGAAACTTTATCTTTACGTGAGCGCAGTCACCTCAGCACAGAGATAAGGGCTTCAGGACCGGAGAGGAAGAACGGGTGGAGGCGAGAGCAGCCCGGCAGCAAGCTGCCACCCGTGGCACCCCGTCACCGAGCCCCGTCCTTCCTCAAACAGAAGGAACAGCTCTTGGGGTGCTTTTCCTACAGCGTATACCCCACCTCCCTCATCAGGAAAACCCCTGACTTTCTTCAGGCAGATTCGGTTGGGAATTAATTTTTCAGATGGAGAAAAAAAAGACAGCAAAGAGCTCACTTAAGAAAGTGAGCCTTCACCACTGACCAGTTTCCTCAAACGTAAGTCCAGGTGGTCCAGATCCCTTGGCTCATTTTGCTAACAAACACCCCCGAAATAAAATAGGTCTGCATGCCGTACGACTGGGCACCTGTCATTCACGTTGCTTTGCCGAAAGACGCAGCTGGGACTCGCACAGCGAGGCTCCCAGCGTCCCAGGACAAGCCGGCTCCCGGCCGCGGCGCGGGGCAGCGACACGGGTGGAAGCGGTGCTGCTGCTCCCACGGCTCTGAGATACAGCGACCACCCCACACCTCCTGCCCCTCCGCCAGCCGCCCCGCTACGCGCCCTCCCCACCACACAGGAGGCCACCCCGTGCTGCCCCTGCCCCAGACAGCCGTGTTATTTCCCCTCGAAGTCCAGGCACTGTAGATTTATACAGGATAAAACGTGGCTGTTTGCCCCTACTGAGCATCCCCTTGTCCTGAAGCACGGGAGTGACAGGTCAGCCTGGAGAAACCTCTCCCACTCCTCTAGGTCTGCCTTGCCTTTTCCATCGTCTGGGACAAGAACAGTCCACCACTCTGTTCTGCCAGCACCAGAACCCAGCCCAGCCATTAAATGCCCAAATAAATAATTTATAGCAAGCACACACAGAAACGGCTATCTTAGGAATTCCAAATAAGAGGTATAAGATTTCTAGTGACTTTAAAATAAGGTTATATTATATTACCTCAGTGAACCAAATGGTGCAAGTACACAATAACTAGAATTATACAAATCCTACAATGCAAATTTTTTTCCCCCACGTTATTGCATATGAACATTCAGATTTAAAGGTCAGAAAACCAAGTAGGTCATCTTTCTCATCCTGGTTGGGAGGATGCCTCAGTGTAACATCTTGGTTTGGTCATACAACATTTAAACTGAGCTGTCATGCCATGAATCATGACCTGAACCACCACAGCTATAACTTGGGAAAAACTCCAAAGCAGGGTTTCAGGTGTGTTGTACATAAGCTATTAAGGCAGCTTATTTTCAGACAGGCTGCTGAACAAGTTCATAAGTGGTGATGTTTTATGCCTCTCCTCAAACTAGGACTGAGAAAAGATTAATCCAGATGAAGCTCAAAGCGACAACAAGGAAGAGAACACGTTGCATCTCTTTTTTTGAATGCTGCTCTTCACCACTTTATCTCAAAGGTGAGTACACGTACTATAAATTGCTACTGACGTACGGCTGATCCTTAAACGCCAAATTTCCATGACTGATGCGACCCAAGTGAGCGTATCGCCTGCTGTGCGCTGACACAGGTAACTGCGGAGGGACTACAGCTTGTGAGCGTACCTGGAGGCGCAGGAAGCTGATTTTTTTTCCCCTATCACCCGGCCCTTCGGCTCTCTCCCTGCAAACACCAAGCAGCACGGCGTTAAGCCAGCACGGCTCCCTGCTTGGCAGCATTTTTATGGCATCAGTCCCGTGTTGCAGAACACCGCTTGCCCCCATGTCTAGCACCTAAGTGCTGTCAAACGCATTTCGTTGCAGCTATCACGAGTTCAATAGCCTCCACGACACTGTAGCTTCGTGTATTCCCATTTATAAAGAGAAGGTTACTATTTACAACAATACCAATGAACACTTCCACACAGCTAACGTTACATTAAGAACAATATTAATGTTGATGTGAAGTATTTCACTATGCAGGAAGGACAAGTCTCAATATTCACTGTATTTCAGTTGTCTCATTCCTTCACAATGTAACACCTATTCAGCTGGTTACAAGTACGACGACTTCTTCAGCATACAACAAATAGTCCTTTCTTGGTAACCAGTTCATTGTCAACAAGAAAAAGGCATTTAGAAGATCAACAGTTCAGATCTTTTGTACTGTTTAAATTTATCAGCAGTTTTTGTAACATGCCTGAACGTTACAGTTATTTTCATTTGGAAACTACTGAGTATTATTCCAAGTATTCAAGCAAAAAAGATTGGCAGTCCTGAGAGTTTTATCCACACTTCGTGCAACTGAAGAAAAGTGTGCACTTGTAAACCCTCAGTAACATAACTGCAGGTTAAAACAATAGATTATTATATCATTACAAATAGTATCGGCATAAAATAATGCAGATGGTGTACATGAAGTCCACAGAAACACTACTTTAGACAAATTAAACAGATGAACATAAATTTTTCTGGATTATAACATCCTGACAGGGAGGTTAGAAATGTAAGCACATCAGGGATGCAAGTTGTCCCAAGCACCTACTGAATCCAGAACAGCTCCCCCTGAAGAATTAAGTATCAAAGTTCTTAATAACCCAGCTCAGTAATTTTTGACTAGGCAATTCATTACACAAGAGAAAGAACTTTAAATTTGAATCACTTCCTATCTAAATACTCACCTTGCAAAACAGTATAGAATTAACTACAAACTTAAAGGAGAATTACAGCTTGCATACACTTCTAAGCAAATGCCAAAAAAAAACAAAGAAAAAAAAAAGAGATTAGTAGTTTTAGCAGTAGCTTGTAATTGCATGTTGAGAATGAAATCTCTCCTTGCAGAAAGGAGGAACAGTTTTGATTAAAAGCAAGCCAGACACCCAGTCATTTTCTGACCACATTTGTATTTACACTGCCACAGTTCTTAATTTTCACTTCAACAACAAACATACAATTCTGAGTAAAAGCAGCTAAAGTGCTCTCCGGGAAGTGGAAAACTTTATCCCGCCTAAATCTTTGTTTTGTTAGGAAAAGAAAGTCAGTCCACAGAAAGTTCAACTCAGTGTAAAATCCATTTGTGTGTTCAGATTTCAACTTCCAAGAAACAGATGAATCACAATGGCGTTGATGCGATTGTTTCAGCAAAACTAAGAGGACACAAAAGAAGCTATTGCAAGCTTACAGAAATAGATGCAAAGAGTGTGTGCATGACTAAAGACATTTAAATAAAACACTTCTTGCACTCCAAACCAAGCCGTAGTTTTCCTACAAAGTACTCTGTACAATCCACCAGCACGATCTCGTTGAGCGTGACTTCTAGGCAAGGAGGAGTTACTGAAGGAGTAGCCAGGTTCACGCTGAAAGACCAGGCCTTCACGTGCGCTGCGCGAGAGAAGCGCATTTGAAACGTTGCTAACAGAGGTCAGCATAGACGTTTAAGCCTTTAAGGTTTGTGTCATACCATCCTTACAGGTAACGCTACAACTATGGTTTTCTCCCCTAAGAAGTGACATTGAAGAACGATTGCAACATTTCTGCAGATGTTTCCCCAGGTTTAGGAGGACCGTCCTCAGGGATCATTTTCAACACAAGCCAATATAACAGACACTGCAAAACAACCCCGACCCAGCCCCTTTTCTCCTACCTCGTAGAACATATACAGCGAAAGCAGTGTAAGTCCAAGGTTGTAGACCACTAGAACACCCCTGCACGAGAACGGTTGCTTATTCCGCATGTACTTTGGTCCTAGCCATACGATTAGTAAGTACAAGACTGAGAAGATAAAGGTAGGTGTATAGTTCTCCAGAAGAAGCCATCCTTTTACTCTGGGGTCTGAAACAAACAAACACAAACACACCAACACTTAGACTTTGTAAGGGGAAGAGTTTAGTGCATCCAGAAAAAGCTGTACTCAAAATGTTTCTAGTGCCAGAATACTGGAGAAAGACGAAGGAAGAGCAGCAAGCCCCTTCATTAAGGGCCACATGGCTAATTACAAACAACCTTCGCATACAATAAGATTTTAGTTGTGCAATTGTTAATGAAAGCAGATATAATTCTATTCCTAAGGCAAAAACATTTTTAAATTATAACCGCTATTATTTTTAAATACTCATTACCATTCAGAATCGTCGTCCATCTTGAATACCACAGATGAGCTTAAATTCTAAAGAAAAGCTTCCACAACCCTCTCCCCCTTATTCTCTCAAACCAACCTTTCCCGATAGTACACACCTCATTTCCTCACAGAGCCTGCAAAGCCATGGATGAAGCAGACACCTTTGTGTTTATCGGTAGATGATCCCGATAATTATTTTTGGATCGATACTAACCCAATTAGTACTATGTGCTACTTAAAAGGATTAAATTTTGGAGTCCTTGCATGAGCGATGACACACAGAGCAGCCAGCCCTGTCGGCAACATGTCAGCCGCTTGGGAACAGCACATAAACTACCCCAAATGAGAGGATTTCAGGGGAACACTTGGGACAAGTGCTTGAGCCTCTGAACCACAGCTGTGTTATCCGTACCCGGCAACAGCATGGCGGTATTTCAATCCTCTCACTGAAGTCGACCCAAAGGATTGAAACCAAGTTTACCAACCCATAAATGAACAATTCAAGTACTGCTGGCATTCACAGCCCTGATTTAATTTTAAAGGAGTCATACGTGGATCCTGAACGTAAGAAGTGAGGCCTTAAACCGTAGGTTGGGAAGCAGTTAAGAAAGCCGAGGAATTGTTTAGATTTACCACCTTTATGGTTCATTATTTTTAAGTCACAGCAAATATAGACCATATGCCAGCACACGCCCTAAGCTGTGCTGGAACATCCAGACTAATTTAAATGGGCTTAGTATGAAGAGAGGGACAACACGGTCACCAAGCCACTAAAAGCAAACAGAAAACACACTTTGACAGATCAGAGGCTTGTTCCACTCCTGTGGACTTTGTTCTGTGAGGAAGCGGCACCACCACTGGAGTTGCACTGGGACAAATAAAGTGGTGGGGAAGATGCTGCTGAAGCCATCAGAGGAAGAAAGCTGATGCCACTGAGCAGCATTGCTATGCGCACTCGTATGGGATGCTGGCATTTAGTCTTCTCTGGTCAGGAGCAGGAGGAACAGGGCCATCCCTACCCTTGCTGGAAGCCCTCATCACGAGGCCACCACTGGTCCCACTGCCTCTCCCTTCCTCGCGCTGACCAGGATTGCTGTTCTTCGCCTGTAGAGTTTTTCCCAGTGGAAAGCCTACCAAAGCCATTGTTTCTTTAAAAATGAATGGTTTCAAAGAAGCAATGCTTTCCAAAAACTACAGACTTTTTCAGTGAAGAATTCCTTAGCAGCTCTAGTTATGAGGGCAAGAGTATTCTTATGTTATCAAATTGCCAAATGCACATTAAAAAAAGATTTTTTTAAATAAAAGCTATTACTAAATTCTAAAAACCAAAAGGTGGTGAAGATCTGAGTGAGATTAAGACTAAACAACACAATCTCAACTGACAGTAAGAAGAGTAGCACCCATGATTGTCACAGCTGAAAAATTAGCAGCACTTCAGGTAAAAAGAGCAGAAGCATTGAACAGACTTTTTTACTCATTACAGAATCACACATTTTGATGCTTTGCAGATACTGAAGAAAGTAGTCACCTGTCAATGTCAGAATGTTAGAAGGAAGCTGTCTCTTATGCTCGAGTACCTGCATTTTAATACCTGTTTTATTTACGTATTTAAGTTTTGACAAATCTTACCTCTGGGTCCAAGCCAAACATCAAGGTAGCTGTTGATTGTTTTATCCAGAAGTTCCATTCTACAACCTACCGAAACGGAAAGAAGAGGAGAAAGTTAGTTCTTCAGCTCACGAAAATAGTTTAACCATCTGAATACCATCTGTTAGAGTTAAAGAAAATACTAATATGCAAAAATTGCAGCAGACATACTGGACATTACCAGCATATATAAAGCACATCAAGCCTGTTCTAGTCTCAGACAGCCACTGGTGGAAGAGCAGTATTTAATCACGGATCTAGATACACAGAAGCTTAAAATAATGAGTTTGGATTACCCTGAAGTTCCTCTTAATTCTGTATTTTGTAAGTGCAAATACAGGATGACATCTTGCACGCTTCCTCTGCAAGGAGGAGGAGAAGGGTTGGACCTGGAGAACACCAGCAACACTGAAATGCTCAAACAAATACGACCAAGGTCTCTTCACGAAGAGACTCGAACAGCTGGCAACGCTAGCTGGCGAGGAGGAAGGAAGGAAGGAAAAAAAAAGCGAAAACTGGCTCTGCTATCACTTTTGTGGATAGGTGACTGATTACAGCTCTGATTAACAGCCCATAAAACTGAGAGATCAACAGCCACCGAACGACAGAGAGGGCTGAAGAGGAAAGGGAGAAAACATTGCTGTTTGTGGCAGGAGCACCTCCATTTCCAGAAACTGCTCACTGGTAAGACGTTACCAGATAAAACTCGACCAACGTCAGTACTGTAGAGTGATTCAAACGTCCTCTGTCAGCTCCTCACACGGCCAGTATGTACTAGTAGCCCCTGCTATATACACTGGGGTACGCCAGCTGCTGTACCTCCCCAGGCTGAAAGCAGGGAAGCAGCAGTAACACTTCCCAGCAGCAGGGATAACGGTACGCGAAGCTCTTCTGAAGAGAAGAGGAACTCATTTCCTCTTTATTAAGGAAAAAAATAACCAAAAGAAAAAAGGAAAAAACCCTTCCAATTTCCTCTTTTCTATCCACATCCATACCAAACTTTCACTGACATTATTTTATCCATTTTTAACAGGATAGTTTTCACTTCTCGGTGTTTCTCCCCCCTGAAGTACTAACCTTAACAGGAATTTTTAGTTACGGGGAAATAACGTAAGGAGCACATAAGCTGTCAACGTAACCACAGCATAAACTGGAACAACTATGTGAGCTTACATGTAGTTGCTAACAACAAAAAAGTTCATCTCTATTTATTTTTTCAGTCCCAGCTAGAGAAACATCTCTCTGGCACCTGTGAAAACCCTGCCTCCAGGGCATTTCTGATTTCTGCCAGTAAAACAAATACTAGGTCCTCTGGTTTCAGTCAGCTGGGACTGACACCTCCACTTCTTCCGAGCCCAGCACAAAAAGCCAAGCAGGGCACAAACGATGCCCTGTCCCTGGTCCAAAGTGGACCAGGAGCCGCTTAGCCCCTCAGGGGCTTCAACTCACCCTGGGACCATGAAAATAGACTTGGACACGGGCGCTCACACAGCGGGGGCACCTCTGTGAGCCCGCACCCTGTGACGGCAGGGTCGCGGGCAGGAGCCTGGCGCCGCGAGCCTACTGCAGCCCTGATTCACACCGGCTTTATCGTCTGGCCGAAGAAGCCCAGCCCATATAAATCCACGCTTCACGAGAAGGTGCATTTTTGGGATTATGTCACCTCGCCGGCTACGACACTCAAATGGCGAGCGCTCGTGTGAACGGCCACGAGAAGTCTATGCTGTGCCACCAGCAGCACAAACGTCAGGAAGACTGTGAGAAGTATATCATTTCCAAGGAGAAGAAAGTAAGTTATCTAGAGCAAGCTCTTCTTTTTTGTGTCCCCCCCCACCTCTCTTTTTTTTTTTTTTTTAATCGGTCAGCTATTAAATATCGCCAGGAAAAGCACTCCCCGGCGGATAATTAATTTTGTCGCTTGAAATCCCCACTTACTCAATTTGTCGGTCGCTCCTTTGATCCAGCACCGATTGATTTAGTTACACAGCGCTGCATCATCCAACAACCCAGCATCTGCGCCTGGCTTCCACTCCCCTTTTTGCAGAGGAAGACTCCAGGTGGGAGAGTTTGTTTCAAAAACAGAGGTTCATTATACAAAAATATACAAAAAAGTTTAACCCAGAACTGACTTGCTGTATACGGTTGTTTGCTGGACACTGAAAATGCAGATAAGTAAATGAAACAACAAAGAAAGCAGCAACAAGCTCCACCCAGCTAGAGCAAAGACAGCAAGAAATGAAATTCAACCATCAGCCCTTCCGTAGCACTGGAAGAAAAACTCATTCCCCAAGAAGCGGAGGTGTTCTGGAGAGCTCTCGGCTTTTTTGGGCTGCCACCCCAAAGCAGCTTTTTGTGCCAGCATTATCAGACAGCAGATTGTAAAAGGCACAGCGAAGGGAGAACTACTCCCGGTGTGGATTTCCAGAATTTGCCGAAAAAGAAACTGTTTTGAAAGGAACTCATCTGCGTAACAGCAAAACAGAGGGAAACAATCTGCTTTTGTTCAGCGGGGGTCATGTGAAAAGGCATCAAGTCTCCCGCCAACAGCCACACAACATTAAACGCTGCTCCAACGGCAGCGACTACAAGGGTTCTTTTTTAATTCGAATAGTTTTCCCGATTCAGAGGAACATCGACTTCCACAAAAATCAAACCAGTTGCCATTTGAAACACTGTAATGGGCACATTTCCTCATGCTGAAAGTCAGCGAATTCTGCAGCCGACCACACGCACGAGCAGATCATCAGCAATGCTCCTTTACCTAGCAGCCATCCCACAGCCAAGCACACTATTCAGTACCCACAGTCAGAAAAAGGCAAATAAAAAAAGGACCCAGTCATGCCACACGCTGCTTTCTAGAACAGGTACCTCTATACACACTATTTTTCCCTAACCTGCCTTTCTACAGGGGACAGGAAGGCAACCATCCTCTCTGCTACCAAATTTCACCAGCGCAGGAAGAGCCCTGAACACCAGGGCAAGATGGATCAGTGTCTGGAAGTGCCCAGGCTTACAGCCCGAGAGAGGCTGTGCTCCTTCAAGTCCACATATTTAACCCAGGAAAACACACATCTGGTGTTTTAAACCCAGCCCAGCCCAGCTGATTTTTACAGATACTAGAGAATCTTCCATAGAGGTACATGGAGGACGTCTCAGAGTTTCCAGATATTCACGTTAATGGACATAAACCAGACCTCCAACACAGTTTGAAAAATGCATTGTGCTTTTCGTGCTCTTCTGGTACACATAAACATCACGGTAGTCCATCCAAATAAGCCACATCATGGTCAAAAGGACTGCATTCTTCTCATTAACAGAAGGTAAGAAAGGATCCATCCTACATACTTAACTTTGCTAATTACGTTCAGTAGCATAAAACCAGCTCTCACTTTCTCTTCCCCTATAATTCTTAGGATGATAAGCAAGTAGGGTTTGGAAATCCAACAAAAAAGGCACAAAGGCTACTAACAAAATAAAGTTCACAACGTGTCCACTCACAAAGCCAAGTGCTGAGCTGTAGTCGAGCCAACTGCATGAATGCGAGTTCAGCAGTCCACCCGTTGACAGGTGACCACCCACCCTACCAAAGGTCACGGTTCAGGGAACCATGAAAACTTGACCTGGAGCTGACAGCATCAGACGGAAGCCACCGGCACACAAGAAGGCTGTGATACACCAATCTGTGTTTGGACACAAAAATCCAGGAGAAGCCCAGAGGAAGCTGCTAATCGCAAGCTGGGGGAGATGGAAGGGTAAAGGTCTCCTCAGGCTGGAGAAAGCAGCTACATGCTTGTAGGATGGAGGAAAAAATTTCCTACCTGTCAAAATAATAAACACCATTCCACCTCCAGAAAAAAACCCATACACATTGCTAATTTGTTCTTACTGAGCAGAGATGTGTCATTATATCAGATTTATATTTTAACACTATCAGCTTCCTTGGTTTATATGCAACTTCTTCATCTATGACTTGCAAGCTATAGGTAGAGACATAGATAGCACCGTTAGGCTGCAAGCACCCATTACGGATGACAGGTTACAAGAACAGTTCACAAAGCAATCAAACACCCAGATGAGCATTAATTTCTCGAAGTGAGATGCAATTCAAGGACTCGAGCAAGGGGCTGGCTGCAGCATTGGTGGCTGCAGCTACTCACACAGCATCCCCTGCCATGGGGGTAATGGCGCCGGGCTGGGGCAAGCACTAAGAGGTCTGGGGTCAGCACATCAAGATGAAGGTTCTGGGGGATGAAAGGTTTGGAGAGCAGACACCGAAAACACTTTTTTTTTTTTTCCAGAGATTGTTTCCTTTGACACTGACCTCCTGAGGTCTGGTGCTCCATCATACAGAAGAGGGAAAATTCTCGCTGCCTGTGTGGTAGTAGCATGGACACATCCAGGTTGTTCAGATGATACAGCTCGAGGGAAGAAAAAAACCTTCATTTTTGAATTGGAGCAGGAGGTAGTGCACAAAGCCACTCCTAGGAGGACTGCAGATATTAACAGGAAACACAGAGCAGGGATGACTTTAACCAGGCCTTTGTCTTCACCTAGTATGAAGCACTACTCCAAAGAAGTAACAAACGCATCGAGAGATCATATCATTGGCTCTCTTCATATTTTTAAAGCTATTAAGCATCTCCAAGCAGCACTGATTTTCACAGAAATATTGCAAGATCCTTTTAATTACTGCACTTCCAATTCTGCAACACAAACATGACGAAGGCTGAAGCCTCGCCTTGCTCCAACAAGATCGACCCCATCATTAAAATATTACTTTTTCCAAAATCCTCTTGACTTAGATAAGGGTTTTTTTTGACGTCCACAGAACCTTTTACATCCTTGGTCCACTTCTGGGGCTATGAACCAGGACATGCACTACGCCCCGGCAGCACCCACATGTTCAGGAGATGCGAGCGCTGCCTTGCCTCTTCGTCTGGGCATGGATGGCCCTGGCCACGCAACCGAAAACACGGGCCAAAGGCTACACAGAGATGTGCTTTTCCCGTAGTAAATTTTTTTTCTTTAAATTTATTTACAACAGCTTTTCATACAGGCTACCAGCAGTGGCAACCTGCTCTTCTAATGCACATCACTACTCTCTGAGGAAAGGGCTACTAAGTGCTGAAGTCTTTTACCAGCTCCTTCCCCTCAAAGGAAATTCTCTCCTACACGTTCCACAGAAAACATTCTGGAGGGTTTATGCCAAAAAGTGTTTTAAGAATTCTCGGTCGCATTTTAATGTTGTTTCTTGAGTTTCTTCTTGGATTAACTTCAGTTTCCGAGTACAAAGACTAGGCATGAACATCTAAAGGTTTGCCCCCTCCCATCCCATGCCACTCTTTTGAAGTAAACCAAATAGCAGCAACAAAACATTTTGTGCTGAAAGCTCAAAGCACTGGGAGCCTGCTCCCTTCCAGCAGGATCCTCCAGCTCCCACCCTGCTGCTCGAGAACGCCCTGCAACAACAGATCCCAGTTTTCACATTTAAGTGCCTGAACTGGAGTTCCAAAAAAATCCCCAAAATAGGCATCTGAATAACTGCGTTGGCTTCCGAGAGCAACGCGCCATCAGGCCTGGCTGCTCAGCCTTCTTGGAAACCGGCCACTTGCTCCGTTCTTAAATTAGGCCTCCGAAGCCTAATTTTAGGCACTTGATTTTGGAAATCTTGAATTGTGTTTTCTCATTAAAGTGATGTTTCCCAGTCCCTGCCACTGCAGAGGTGACTCGTTTCCCTCCTCCAAAAGCACAACAATCACGCTGCTGTTTGCTCTCGTACATGTCCTGGAATTGAAAACACTCAGCTGCCCGAGAACTGGAAGACAGCACCGATAATCAAAGCTGTCAATCATTAACTGTCCATTTTCCAAAGCTGCCCAACTCCTCCTTTCCGCTCCCAAAGCCTTAACTGCCCCTTGCATGCATTCCCTTTGCCTCTCAACTCGCCGCCAACCCCAGATTCCCCTTATTTGCCCTTTCTGAATACCATCTTAGGTCCCAAGCATGCGTAATATTAGCAATAAAAAGGAGTTTAGAATAAATCAGTCCATATTGATCTGAAAGTGCAAGTACATTTATTCTATGGGAAACCAGTTGAAGCAGGAATGCTGTGGATTCTGCACTTCAGTTTTGTTAAAATGCAAGAAACTATTTTTAAACTTTATCTTGCCACTGTATCTCTAGCAAAGCGATGCAGATTTTTGGTCCACCTTGCAGCAGCAGCAAATCCTCCAAGCCTGCTGCTGACTCATCAGGACCCCCAGCGCCGAGCTTTCACGCTCACTAGCAGCACCAGCGTAAGGACATTTAGAAATAAATGATTTCTATAAAACTCAGGGAACAGTGAGAAACGCAGGACAAAGGAGAGAGGCTAGTCTCCAACGGTTTAACCTCAACGAGATTTGCAAACATTCAAAACTGCAGGGGTTTAAGGAAGACTTTGGCCAGTTAACTAGGGGGATGATTTCCTGCCATTACTTTTCCCATCATCCTACCCCCTCAAACCCTTCAGTAATGACTGCCTTCATACATAAACACAATTGTGGCAATTGAAGTATTTTACGGAACAAATACAAGAAAGGATGCTGCAAAATGGAATAACTAATTGTGCTCAATACCCAACACCTCATTAAACCACCTTCAGATAGGTGATTTAAGACAAATCACAGGTCCGTGCAGTTTTATTCATATTTTCAGCAGATCTAAACTAGCCCAAATCAAGATCTGAACGTCCTAGGATTAGGAGCTTAACATGCATTTCATCCCCTTGAGGTCAGTCAACAGCTCTTGCTGCACCGGGGGACAACTTCAGCCAGAGGGAGAACGCGCAGGACCACAGTCAAGGGGGAAGACCGAGTTGGAAGCAACCACACAAACGCATCCACAGAAGCGCTGAGAATGGGTGGAAAAGGGTACACCGCTGCCTCTCCATCCCAGAAGGACACATCCTGCTAGATATAAGGGTCTTGTGCTGCAAAGCCCCCTTTAGCAACAGCAGACCCGGCATCCCCCAGCACTACACTGAAATGCGTTTTGCGCCAGTGTGCATTTTCCCAGAATAAAACATTCGAGGGGGTACCTGGTGCCCGGCCACTGCGCCCTTACCCTGGCACCACGACGCTGGAAACTTCCTAGCCGCTGCCAGCTTATAGCACGGTGCTGTTAAGAGTCATAAAGTGCAGATTGCAAAAGTATTTACAGAAATGAAATGGGGAGGAAGAAAAGGCAAAGCACGCAGGTTTATTCAACTGCTGTGTTTGCAATAGCGCGCAACTATAAAATGTGCAAGGACACTGCACAGACAACTCCCAGCTGGGGGTTAAAGAACTGTTTGTTTTTTAATATGGGAAAGAAACCGAGAAGAGGATCTGTAGCAAGCTAGGTTAGATGGAAACAAGGAAAATATGTACATGGCACAAGAGCTCCAGGTTGACTTTTCTGGAAGGAAAGCCAAAGCACACCATTCGCTATACAGCTTTGCTGCAAAGCCTTCCTCCCCCAAGCAGTATGTGAGTGTTCATTAATAGCTACTGTTTTAATTTGAAGCTCCCTCTTTTTTCAAAAGCAGTGCTGGTACTGCAATAGGAAAAATGTTTCTAGCTGTAGTTCACAACAGCAAATTAGCCAGAGGAAGCCTAGGAAGCTAAAGAGAGCAAGCTGAGAAGATGCAGGAGTCAAAAGCTAAGCCCAGAGGGCCATAAGGACTTCAGCTTTCATTTTGGGTCTCCTTTCTCTTATTCAAGTGCCACCTGCAAAAAGGTCTGAAAAACTCCTCCTCTTTAATAAAGGGGGTCCTCTAATCTCCATTTGTGCACTTCACTCCATTGAACTTTTTACTTCCACAAGAGAAAAATAAAGGTCCAGTCCCCAAAGCCTATTTTAATGAGCCTCCTTCTTCAAGACTCTCTATTTTCTAACAACAGAGCCGATGAGATCACGGCCAACAGGTCCAAAGGATGCAGGAGCCCAGCCTTGCACGACCATTACAAGCAGCAGAGTTCAAGAGTACTGCGCAGCTTCAAGACAGTAAGCTTCAATTTACTTTTTTTTTTTTTAAATAAAATGCCCACATCTCATAATTGCATACTAAAATTTAAAAAAAAAAAAAAAAAAAAAAAAGAGCTGCAACGGGGGGCTGTCCTGCCATGTGAACCCTCGTTTCCTCTAACACCCGGCAGCAGTGGCACCGAGCCCGAGCACCGAGCCAGCGCCTGCCACCAGCCTGCCCCTTCTGTCAGTGAAAACGCTGCTGCACCGAGGCCTGAACCCAGGGGACATCTCAAGAAGAAAACTGAAATGATACGACAGGTCTATAGTTCTTGATTATCCTCTCGGCATTTCTTAGCTTGACATATGAAAGCTCGCCATCTGATCCATCAAAGCACCTGCAGTTCTCCTGCGCAGGTGGAACACCGTACGTACAAAGCAAGAGATGGCCGCGTGCAGTTCTCCAGTAAACAGGCTGTAGCTATCACAAGGTTATCTGGGGTTCACATGCTGACTAGAAACAGCGATCCAATAAAAAGCTGATGAATTATAGGAAGCCTATGAAAGCTGAGGATGACAGTCATGAAAGTAATGCTGCACCATGCAAATCTGGCTGATGCAGGGATAACAGCGCCCAGAAAACCCGGACTGAAATGCCCTGCTAAGAGGTGAAGCTACAATTCCTGTGTTCAGATGGGTGAACGATACCTTCTGGAGGACCGCTCGAGTTTGGGAAATAGATCACACTGCAAAAGCACACAAACAAGTCACCCTTAGGCCAGTTACACAGTATGTAAAGTAGTTATTTGTGTCCTTACTTTTATTTCCAGTGAGAACGGGGTAGTACCTGGAATGCTACAGGAGGGCTGAAATTCCCTGGTGGGCCATAACACACTAAACAATCCCAAACATGGTATCTATTGAATTAGTTACATTCCCCAATAAACATGAATTTCCACGCTTTTACCTAAAGGAAGATGAGACACTCACTGACACTGTAAATGCACACCACAGCGGGCCTTTCTGCTGTTTCTTCGTACGGCCAGGCACCCTACCAGAAGTCAATCTTCAAACTTTTCTATTTTCCTGCAGTATCCCCACGAGGCATGAGTTAATCCTGTCAGGCTGCAGCTGTATCAGTACGTGGTGCCTTCATTTTAAGATGCCAGACATCGTGCCAGACAGTACTGTTCACATTGTACAGTTGTACTATCAAAAAAAGTCAGGAACGTAAAAAATGGCTGGTAGCTTTAAATAGAAGAAAGTACCAGAAATGTTACTTTTCCCACCATTCAGAGAACTAAGAGAAATAAAGGATAAAAAAAAATTACTCGTAGTACAACTGTTACGCCTTGGCATTGTGCTGCTCAGAGCAAAACCCTGCTGCTGGGTGCTCTGTTAAACCCCCTGCCTTCAAAACAGTACAAAAATAATAGGCTCATCATTCAGAAAAACAACTGCCTTTGAAGATCTAATCTCCCTTCCAAAGGATAAAGGGGTTAACACTCTGTAATGTGAGACGCTGACCTTGTTTTCTTCCTGCCCAGCACTGACAAACAGTACTGAGAGTGAATCACACAATGGTAGCGGTTGGAAGGGACCTCTGTGGGTCATCCAGTCCAACTCCCCTGCCAAAGCAGGGTCACCTACAGCAGGCTGCACAGGACTTCATCCAGGCGGGCTTTGAATATCTCCAGAGAAGGAGACTCCGCAGCCTCCCTGGGCAGCCTGTTCCAGTGCTCCGTCACCCTCAGAGGAAGAAGTTCTTCCTCATGTTCAGACGGAATTTGCTGTGCTTCAGAAGATTGGGGGACTGGAGCATCTCTCCTGCGAGGAAGGACTGAGGAAGCTGGGCTTGTTCAGCCTGAAGAAGAGAAGGCTGAGAGGGGACCTAATATATACTTACAAATATCTGAAGGGTGGGTGTCAGGAGGATGGAGCCAAGCTCTTTTCAGTAGTGGCCAGCGACAGGACAAGGGACAACGGGCACAAACTGAAGCACAGCAAGTTCCGTCAGACATCATAGGGGCTTCCACTGTAGGAACTCTGGTTTTAGCTCAGAGGCGAGTGCCCACCATCATGGCAGGGACCTGGAGTACGTCCCTGGGGCTGTGGGCCTACAGGCAGGTTGCAAGGTTGCAAGCCCCCAGCCGCCTCAGTCAAGCGCCCAGCCACGAGACTTACTGTCACATCTGCTGCGTTCCTCGACAACTACATGTCCTCATGAAGGGGCAGAAGATGATGAGACAGGAATTTTTTTTACAGATGCATCAGTTGGATCACATCCCCTTCTAGCAAAACACGGACACTTAGCACATCCGTAAATGAAGTATTGCCAGAACTATGCAGCCAGCTGATAGCACTTCTGTTACAGAAGCTCAGAGCTAAAAAGCCTGATGAGTCCTGAAGAGCTGAACATCCTGACCTGCACCAGACCTGTGCCAAACCAACCCCTGCCAAGAATCAGCAAGTTTCTGGGTACCAAATCATCCCTGTAACAAGGGCCACTGAAAAAGATGGCTGACTCCTGGAGTAGTTAGAAGAGAAAGCATTTCTACCTGTACATTTCCTTGGTTTGATGTTGGCAGCACTTTCCTAACCATTACTTCATCAGAAGGTCCTGCTCCAGGATGAAAGTACTGCAATTTCTTGTATTTTACTCTTTTCTTAAGGGAAGAAAGACCAACCTCCCAATTAAAAGGAAATATTGTAGTGGTAAAGCTTAGTGTGATCTTATCATCCACTCTTTCTACGAACTTTAAGTAGACTATCAGAGGAAAAAAAAAACCCACACTGTCCACACATCTGGCAGCTGCCAAGCTGTTTTCTACAAGTTGTAATAGAAAAAAATCAGGCACCTGCAGAATTCATGTAGGGAATTCCAGCAAAATAAGCCCATTCCCTCCAAAATTTAGCCACTCTTTTAGTACCAGATCAAAGGCAGGGCGAGTACTTTAATTCACTATATCTGCTTTAAATACAGACACACACCAACACCCAGACAAGCAGCAGGCAAGGAGTTCTCTCCCTGACCCTGCAGCTCTTCCGCCCTCCGCATAGCAGCAGTCCCCTGGAGCAGGGGTACCAGATACGCCGCCTCTGCCTCAACGCTTCTGCAAAGTCTCTCTCTAACAATGTCTTCGGCAACTTACTTGTTCCTAAAGATGAGAAGCTCCCCTCCATACAGGCATTTTTCCTGCTCACACCTGCTACGGTGCTGGCTCGTGACCACCAGTAACCCTTGGGCTGACAGCCACCGCATCGCCTTACCCTCACTTCAACTTCTCCATTCAACCAGGTGACAGCTATAAAACCACACCCAGGGCATGTGGGGTGGCCAGGAGCAATCAAGAACAGCTTTTGATGCTGCTGCAAGGGGTGCTTTCACTCGTCCCCTACACTCCACCCTGCCCGGGTGGAAGAAAGCAGGAGGAAATTGAGGTAGCCCCAAAAAAAACAACCAAGCAAGAAGACCAGCTTTCAGCTGGGTCCATCCCACCACCTGATTTACTGCAGGAGAAGTACCAGCACAAGGCAGGCATGTGGGTGACAAACACATCTGACCTGACTGAAGCTCAGCAAAGCCATCGCATTGCACCCGGCAAGAAACCAAGACCGTAGCAGAAAGGTAAATAAAGCAGACAGATAAAAAGAAAGATGCAGAACCTTTAAAGTAGAATTCTAAAATGCTCTAAAGAGCAGTCGAAAACAAAATGCATTGCACACACATCATTTTACATACAGGAACGGTTCTAGTGAAAATTGCAAGAACTGCAGAAAAAAAGAAAATGTGAAATAACAAAAGGTGATACAGGATATGTTAATGTCATGCAGAGCTACCTTGCAGAGACTTCTTAAATATAATCCTAACAGCACAAACGGACAGATTACTGCACTCTAAAAAGCAAATACCCATTCCTCTGAAACGTTCAAAATATGAAGGAGACAGATTTTAAGACACATTACTACATTTCTGTCTTGAAAACCGCAGTACTAAGGGTGGTCTCAAAGCAGGTCAGCTGTGAGAGGGCAGGACTCGCAGGCAAGGGGGAGAACACGAACCATCGAGAAACCCAACAGACAGAGACCAACCACAGATTTCTTCCAAAAAAAGGCAACTTCAGTGTTTTACTCCATCTAAACTCCTGGATATAAGGAAGAAATTCTTTACAATGAGGGTGGTGAAACACTGGAACGGGTTGCCCAGAGAGGTAGTGGAGGCCCCATCCCTGGAAACATTCAAGACCAGGTTGGACAGGGCTCTGAGCAACCTGATCTAGTTAGTGGTGTCCCTGCTCGCTGCGGGGGGTTGGACTAGATGACCTCTAGGGGTCCCTTCCGACCCAAAACTTTCTATGATTCTAAACACAGCAAAACTATTCCAGTAGAAACAGAACTTATGAAAAAGAAATACACAGAAAAAGACTGAAATAAAAACCTAAACAGATGGTGAACGTGACTGAAAACTCTTACTACACACTTGTCAGCCTGCAGCTGAGGATCCTGCAACAACCTTAGCAGTGATTTGAGACACAACTTGAGTGCAGCAGCCTAAGACTAAATTTCAGTGAGAAGTTTGATCTTCTGATAATACCAAACATTTTTTACTCAATGCCAGAGCTCAAAATTAAATTAGTTATATGAGAAAAACACATCGCTAGATAATTAGAAAGTGATTAATAGATGGAAAATAAAACTTTTCTTTACTACACTGCTCGCAGCAAAGTGAAAACCTAACTTGCATTGTATCTCCTAAGTGCTCATATTCTGCCAGGAATGAGAGACAGGAAAGAATTAATTTGAGTTTCATTAGCCACACTTGTAAAGCAACTCTTTAAACTCTGGGCAAAAGACAGGCTCTTTAGCCTCTACAGTAAAACTGGCATCTAGGATATGGATGGCAATACATTAAAAATTGCTCAGCAGGCAAGACCAAACCTGTACATTCTGAATGCACCTATTTCATGTATGTTTTGTACAGACTGTGTAGGATACAGAATGAAGCATGAGGCAACGAAATTGCTTATTCATGTTGGCAGCTCTCTGAAAGTTTCCCCCTCCAGAATCTCGCCACCACCACGGCTCTATTTTTACTGCATGCTAAAAGCAAAACATGCTTTTTTGCAAAAACAAAACTCTTTCGTGAAACAATATTTCAAATCTCAAAAGACAATTTCAGTGGTTGAAGGCTATTTTTCCACAATGTTTTTATCTCCCTGGAATGCAAGTCCTCCACACAGATGTGTCATCTCTAAGACAAACAGCAGTGAAGGGAGGCTTCATTTAAATAAACCTGTTATTCTAGACCAGGGAAGCTAAACGCTCGAGTTCACGGCCTCATGCAGGAGCTGGTATGTTGCAGATGAACAGAGGAAGGGAAAAAAATTAATACACCAGATTTGGTTAATATTCTGCTCGCACCTTAATGACTGACAGCTTAGGTGGGAACTTGGTAGGGGTCTCAGCAGAGTGATGCTGCTGTAGGGAGGGACGTGTCAGAGCCGACTACAGCCGATTAGGGATCCTTCATCATCCCCAAACCCAGCCCTGCTCCTCTGCTCTGCAAAACAACCTCCCAGGGCGCCGGGTGAACAAGCTTTTAAAAGGGAAAGCCTGAAAAATAGATACGGAGAGGAATACGAAAGCGAGAAAAGGAGCAGCAAGGAAAAGTGAAGGGGGGGGAGAGGGGTGGAAAACCGCGAAACTTCATTGCTAAGCTTCTTCACGCGTTCAGCTGGCAATTCACTTGCAGCCCCCATCACCGCAGGTCCAAAGCCAGTCATCTCCCCCCAAGGCCACACATCTCTCCTTTGGAGGCAACACAGCACCGAGGGATGCAAAGCACTCGCTGCGGGACGATCGTTCTTCATACCCTGCAAACGCTGGCTAAAACCTGGTGACACCCCCGGGTTCTCACCGAGTGTGTCCTCAAATCTGTGTTTTAACAGCTTCCTAAATGTGTATTTTAAGACACAAAGTCAGTTTCCACAAATGCTTAGAAAACTGAACTGTGCTACCTGCAACTGATACTGGTGCTGGGGCAGCATTTGATCCTGAAGGTGTTTTGTGAAACCGAGAAGTATTCAGTCTGCACAACTGGAAATTCATGATAGCTCGGCAAATTGCTCAACTGGAGTTTAGCTTTGAATACCTTATCTAAATGAGCTCTCTACTGAATTTAGAAGGAATGAGGCAATTAAGTAGTGGACTTCAAGAAATGAGAGAAAAACCATTGAGAACAACATTAGCAGTCCCTCCCTGTACCTTAATGCAACCACTTAGTGGTGACAGAACAAGAAATCAATACAAAGAAGTACCAAAGAATGTTATTTTTGTTTTGCAAGGCACGGTCAGACTCGCAGCCTGCTTTTGCTTGCTTGAAGGGCAGATGATGATGATTTTGAAAGGGCAGAAGAATGGATAGGGAAGTCAGAGGTTCTGGGAATCTGTCAAGTAAAAGTGCAGGATCGAGTACGGCCTCTGAAGAATTACTCGGGAACCTGACGAAGGCTGCAAAACCAGAGGACAGAGCTACAACCATTCAAACTCTCATGACAAGTGGTCTGACACCATCACTGGCTCTAAAAATGGCTTATGCCCACGGACAATCTTTACCTATAAGCAGCGGCAGCAGCTCATGCATTAGCAGGGCAATGATTTACACTGGAACACCACGACCTTTCTGTGCAGACCTGTATTATTATTATTTTTTCTCCTCGTTTTTAACCAAACAGACAAGGCTTGCCAAATGCAGTACTCCTTACTGACTTGCTTAGTGCCATCCCTCTCCATCCCTACCTAACGGGTCTGCCACCCTACATACTGCTGGTCTTCCCCCACGCTTGCGTTTTCCTCTGGCCCTTACACTGCACTTAAACCTCTTGCAGAAGGTGATGGGGACACCCACCCAAAGTTTCCCAGCCCACGGTTGAGTCCGGGGGCCAGGGCTGGGAAAGCTCAGCCACCTCTGCTGTAGCCAGAGCAAACGAGAGGCTGCAGAGGTGACCATGGTGTGAGCTGCGCCTTCTGGGTGGCACACAAGTCAGAATTCAATAAAATACAAAAAATCTGCTCAAATCTTTTGTGACAGGCTTTTCTACTTAGGCCTGTTGAGGAGGCAAAGAAAAAGTCCTAAGTAACCACGGCTGCTGGGCTAGCAGCGTATTTTCTGTCATTGTATCACATATGTTAATAAAAAAAGAAAATTCTGAACTGTGTCACAAGCGTAGCTATTTTCCCCATTAATGAGGCCTCATGCATGCAATAAGTCAAGCTCACTAAACTAATGCAAAGCTTAACAACACACCAAAAGGCCACTGTACATGAGTGAACTGAGGGACAAATATATGACGCAAGTGATAAATGCATGACCCTAACTTAGGACAAAAGGCTGAGAGCTTGCGTCAGTTCACCAGGTCCGTGGTCAGCTACGAGCAACCTCTCCATGCCAGTCCTGCAAAGGAGAAATGAACCACCGAACCAGAATCAGGCATTCACCATAAGCATCTGCCACCCTGCAATCCACATCAGCATGCAGATAAAAATGCAAGCACAGCAAACTGTCACTGTGTCCTTCAAAGCCAACTCCAGATTCCTCTGCCTCTACCAACATTGTCCTGCAGCCACCACGTGAGGTCTTGCTCAAAAGCCTGCGAGCCGCCACGTGCACGAACTGAACACGCAGATGCTTTTCAGCAAGCACACGTGCCATGCACCCAAACTAGCATGCTGTTTGAACTTCAGCACGCAAAAAGGTTTCTCAAGTTTCTTTTTCCAAAGGGCAGGGCGACGTTAAACATTGGAGAATGTCATCCTCCTAACTGGTTAAAGGTTTAATTATTGTTATTTAAGTCAAAGGTTCTCCCTACTGTTTGGCCAGGAGACGATTCTCAGAATGATGATTCGAAAAATCAGCATTTTTAAAAGCCAGCTGGGAGCAGGAGATAATCCTTTAGGAAAAGGTTAACAGAAGCTTTCTGATTAAATTATCTGCATAGAAATAGAATATTTAAGGGAAAGCCTATAAAGATTAAGGCATAAAGGTCTACAGTTTCCCAAGTTGTTATCATCTCGAGAGAAACCAAACCTGAGGACACGAGTCCAGATCGGACCCCTATGTTCGGATCCCTATATTGACACTTGATGAAGTAGTGGCAAACATACAAGCAGATTTCTTTTGCTCACTTCTAAGAGCTTCAAGACATAATTCGAGCTTCAAGACCTCTATCTGAATACAGATGCCATGGCTTTAACTCAGCAGAGGAGCTCCTCCACCACGCTGCGGTCTGCTCCAAACCCGCAACCATACGGCACCTAAGGGAAGAAGGCATTTTCCCGTAACTAGCACTTGCTAGGGCCTCCTTAGCCAACAAATGCACAGCAGAAACACTCCCTTAATCCAAAATGCTTCCCAGTGAGTTTGTAACAGCATAAAGTAAAGGGAGGGGGGAGAAAAAAAAGAAAAAAAAGAGCAAAACAGGCACCAATACAAACTCGCATGCCTATGAATTAATTAGCTAAACATATGGCCTAAAACAATAAAATACTTTCAGGTGTATTTCATTTAATACGCTAAACCAACTTATTCTGTAAATAAATACCTGTTAGTTTTTGTCTAACACTGGTAACATCCTTAGGAACTGTGTCACCAACAGAAACGTCCATCAGCATACACACACCTGAAAAGCTGGAGTGTTACTTGAAATCAAGACCACATGCTTTTGAAATCAAGTCTACATTTTACAGCAGAGAGCTGAACTTGTGCATAGGAAAAAAATAATTACCCTCCAGCCACAGCAAAGACAGCCAGCAAGATGAGAAACAGTTTTCTCAAGGTCACAGAGGGAGAGGAGTGCTTCCAAGCGATAAGAGGAGCGGAACAACAAGTTTTTCAATGACACCAAGCTGTGTGGTGCGGTCGACATGCAGGAGGGAGGGGATGCCACCCAGAGGGACCTGGACAGGCTTCAGAGGTGGGCCTGTGCGAACCTCACAAAGTCCAACAGGGCCAAATGCAAGGTCCTGAACATAGGTCAGAGCAATCCCAAGCACAAATACAGGCTGGGCGGAGAGCAGCTCGAGAGCAGCCCTGACGAGAAGGACTTGGGGGTGCTGGTTGATGAGAAGCTAAACATGACCCGTAAGTGTGTGCTTGCAGCCCAGAAGGCCAACCGTATCCTGGGCTTCATCAAGAGAAGCACAGCCAGCAGGTTGAGGGAGGGGATTCTGCCTCTCTGCTCTACTCTGGTGAGACCCCACCTGGAGTCCTGCGTCCAGCTCTGGAGCCCTCAGCACTAGACAGACATGGACCTGTTGGAATACGTCTAGAAGAGGGCCACACAAATGATCAGAGGGATGGAATAGCTCTCCTATGAGGAACAGCTGAGAGAGTTGGGGCTGTTCAGCCTGGAGAAGTGAAGGCTGTGGGAAGACCTTACAGCAGCCTTTGAGTACCTGAAGGGGTCTACAAGAAAGCTGGAAAGGGACTTTTTACAAAAACATGTAGTGACAGGACAAGGGGTAATGGCTTTTAACTCAAAGAGGGTAGATTTAGATTAGATACAAGAAAGAAATTTTTCACCATGAGGGTGGTGAGGCACTGGAACAGGTTGCCCAGAGAAGTCATGGCTGCCCCCTCCCTGGCAGTGTTCGAGGCCAGGCTGGATGGGGCTTTGGGCAACCTGCTCTAGTGGAAGGTGTCCCTGCCCATGGCAAGGGGGTTGGAACTAGGTGATCTTTTAGGTCCCTTCCAACCCAAGCCAGTCTACGATTCTACAAAGAGTTACTCTGTTCAAACTGCTGACCCAGTGTCTCAAAGGGTAGGATCTAGTAAGGATCAAAAAGCAGGGCAGAATTTGAAAATGCCAGTGAAAGGGTTTATTCCACATTCACTGTTAGCTTTGCACAAGCAAGTTATATCTTCTGAAGTTATATCTTCCGTACACTGAGTGCAACTCAGTGTATTTAGTCATCGCCCAAAGCATCTCACTTGGCACACAAATGTTCAGTATGAAGCTTTGACATGGAGGTCAATTAAATCCAGACAACTTCAGCACAAATACAAGTTCATGGAGGGCTTTTATATTTCTACCTGCTTTGTATCCCGTTTGTCACCAACAAAGCTATCATTAATGAAGCACAACCTCTACAGCTAATAATGCTTTAATAAGGGCATGCAAAATACCCAGATGCAATGGGATGCTGAGACCAACTCTTGATTCGCAGCGCTGCATTCAGCATAAGCAGCATGATTCATTTGTTCTTGGAGAAGTGACAACTACATTTAGCAGCAAGCATCCGTAAAATCTCTTCACCTGGTAAGGGAACTTATTAGACTGCTATTGTGCTTTCTAAATGCTTGACGCTTTGTGTTTTATATGAGTCAACCATTTCAACGAGGAAATTAAATAATTCTCCAACACATCAAACCCAGCAGGAAAGCGTTTACCGACCACATACTTTGGACAAGTTTGCTCTTGTGCACTTATTTACCCTGTAAGATAAAGTGTCCTAAATGCCAAAACAAGAACAGAGAGACCAACGCAATAAATTTTAGGAGATTAATCTCATTAAACAGATCTAGGGAGAGCGACTGCATTCACACTCCACAGCAACTCTACGAGTTATCTCCGTAGTAGGATTGGAGGCAGCATTTGTTTGATTTGTCAATCAAAAAGTCAATCCAGGTCACTGTTGGCAAGACCTTTATCAAACAGAGATATAACTGCTGTTCTGTCAGCAGGGAACACGCTTCGGTGCCCTCGGGAACCCAGATATTAACCGCTTTTACCAATCAGCACTTGGGATCTCCAGGGATGTCAGCCTCAGCAATGCCCTCTTAACCATATTGCTGCAACACCAAATTTAAACAGCCTTAGGAAAGGCCGTAGCAAAGCAATCTGAACTGGAAATCAGTTTCTAAACAGATTAACTTCTACATAATACACTGACTATCCTTTTAACTTGTCCTTGCGTGTGATCTTCCATTTAAGGGAAAAAGTGCTTCCAATGCTAGCGGGCGTAAATCGTTTGGATCGCAGGAATCTTCTGCATTTCTAACACATTTAAGAATCACAAAACGAGTTAGTGACTATACTGCACACGACAAAACAGCTACAGATTACAGGGATTATTGTCAGTTTTGCGAAGCGTTTGGATGCACACAGAGAAGCATGCTCTCACTGCCATCCAGTAAGCATCAATTTCTTCAGTCTGTTACATAGTCAAACAGCTTTCAAAAGCATATGTTCCATCCTGGAAGAACATCATTTTGTACACTGTAAAAGCAGGAAAACAAAAGCATTACTGGAAAGAGCTGAGGCGAACAGTCCCAGAAGTATTCCTATGTTTAAACAGATCTTGCCCCTATACCACTAATCTCAGACATGGCAACCAAAGAAGGTAACAAAAGAGGACTGAGATTAAGAGAACAAAATGAGCAAGTTGTTCAGTTACCTAGGGGAGGTTATAGCAAACAGCACCATCACCCCCATACATGCCTTCACGACCTGTATGAAGAGCTGCCAAATCTAAGTGGAGCTTCAGTAGCTTTGAACAGGCAACAGAGCTTGCTTCTGACCCATCTCCAGACAGCACGCCACTCATGGGAGTCAAAAAAAAGCCAAGAAGTAACAGGTGGAGGTATTTGTGGCTCTGCTCCTCAGCAGTGAAAGAGCATCCCTGCCTCTGTTTGCTCAGAGAACAAACCCTCAATGCCCGGAATAAAAAAAAACAACACACAACGTGCCACCAAGAGCCCGTTTGCCCCAAAAGGCCTTCCCAGTCCAAAGGGACCTCTCTGGCACGACCCATCCAGAAGGCGTGGGAGCTCTGGCTTCTTGCCGCCGTGGCAGGAACCCCTGGCCAGGCAGCAAGTCGAGCGCTGCCGAAGCCATCTCCTGTGCTGGTGGCAAGGTGACAGCCAGAATGGAATGCCGCCAAGCCCAACCGCCTGCTGCCCCGCACCACCCCACCCCTCCTGCCCAGCCCGTGGGGCGGCAGCAAGGGTGAGAGCCTATCGGTGGCATCCTTTCAGCTCCAAGAAGGACAGAGGGGACAACAGGACACAGAGGCACGGCGCTGTTTTAACATGGAGACCGTACGCAATCGCTGCCTCTCTCCCCGGGATCTGTCTCAGCCGGGACGTGTTCATTGGGAGACTCACCTTGTCCACCACAGAGCGAGGGCTACTGACGCCACTAGAAGACAAGGCAGAAGACGAGTCTTTTAACCTTGTAAGCACCACCACCTCGCTCCGTACGCGTGGGGTTTTTTTCTGAGCTCAGCAGAATCAGCAGCTTTTGATGTTGCAATGTTTGCTGCCCCAGAAATGAGGAAGGTAAAGGAACGAGGTCAGCTCAGTACTTGACAGCGTTTAACCGATTACCGACTGAATGTCAGTTACAAGGAATACGCTTCCCAAGGGGCAGCTCTGGATCGCTCTCAGTGCCGGGCTTTCCACCTGTGGCTGACGGACCTCACCACCAGGTCAGTCCAAAATCCTAAAATACTGTTAGTTCCACCAACGTTCCAAAATATCTCAATCTTCAAACATATTTCCACAAATCTGTTCCTAGCAAGTTGCAAAAGAATGAGCCATTAAAGGTGTTACCCAGAGGCCTGATGGATTTATGGTACTATATCCAATTTATATTTTTTTTGTTCCATTAACAGTATCTTCTCTAAGCTAATTCCTCTTGTAAACAAAACAAAATGAAGGTCAGCAGGGAAAGAAGATATTAGACCAGAGAATTCAAAATATTTTACTTCAACTCTGGCAGTACTAAAGGCAAGGAATGCAACAAGAGGAATCCTTGCTGAGGAATGTAAAGACAACATCAACTTACTAAAAATACTGCAAGAAGTACACCCAGAGACTAGTCAGACAGCACATAAACTAAGTATCCTCAATGATGCTATATATACGTACCAAATATGAATGAGTTCCAGTCAAAAATACTTCATCTGATCAGTTTCTGGTATGTAAAAGTCACCAAACCACACAAACTGCAATTGCTTTTTAAAAAGCACAGTGAGGCAAACAGACCAACAAGCAGACCCTTCCCCAGCTCCTGAGACAAAGCCCCACGGCATATTAACTTCACTGCTACACTCTCTGGTTGCATTTGAACGCTGAAATACAGGGGACTTAAGTTAGATCACTTATGATAAATTCACTTAGCTAATCACGGATAAAAACCACAAAGAAGTCCCTAAGGGCTTCCAGCACACATTACATACGTAACACGCACCTTGTCATAAATTCAGTAAAAATCCAGCAAAATTCTGGCATGCCTTTTAGCCCCCTTGACCTGTGTCAGCTGGCAACAGCATCTTCGAGAGCAAACCCAGCCTTAACTCCAGCAAACTCACAGCACAGCAGCCCCTTTCCTCTGCCCCTCAGTTCGTGTGAAGCTGGAGAAGGATCTCCACCCGGCTGATCCCAGCCACCTCCAGGCTCCGTAAGTTTTCAAGGGGAATCCTCGCCCTACGCGTGGAAGCCCAGCTGCCCCCAGGCAGGGCGCGTGCCTCGGCTGCTCGCTGCTCTGCAAACAGATTACGCCTAGCGCACCTCAAATATGTGAATACTTTTGTAAGAAGCTCCAGCTTTCACTGCCAAACAGCACCAGATGATCAGGCATGCCACAGGCTTACGCTCCCCGACGCAGCCTCGACTCCCGTCACCAGCGGTGAGGATACACCAGTATTTAGCGCTGGAGTTTGCCAACAACAGAGAAACATCTCGGGCTGCGACTGCACCAAAGGAACGAGGAGGGCTGAGAGTGAATTACCAAAGTTACATCACAGAACTTCAGCGTCATTCACAAGTTCGTATTAAAAACAGATAAATCCCCTCCCTCTACGCCAGCAGCTTAACACCGATGCAGCAACACCGTTCACCCGCATCCACAAAGGCTCCACAGCTGCAAACCCCCCCATCCAGCCAGGGCCACCGGTGACAATTTAAGCCCAGGGCTTCCGGCAGGCCCGCAGCTGCCGGGCACTGACACAGAGCTGCTCTCGCAGAGATAACCTCGCCCTGGAAGCAACCTGGCCCCAAACCCCGGCGAAGGGCCGGAGGTGCCTGCACGCCTGCCCTCTGGTCTCAGCCGCAGGGCGTGTTTGTGTTTCCACCGGCACGGAGCAGCTTCGGAGCCCTCCCCATCGGAAGCGTCCCAGCTGCGGTGCCTTGTTTTCCCTCACCATCGCCAGCAGCCGGCTGAGCTCTTCGCTCGCGTTCTCCGCCGCGGCCCCACCGAAGCTCACCCACCGCACATGGAACACTGCTTAGGGGCACGGGCAGCGCCGTTCCACCGCGGCTGGGACACCGAGCAGGCAGTGCGGTACCCGGCTGGCAGGGGCAGAAACCCCCCTCGCCATCTGCCAGGAGCCCTTCTCGCGGAGCAAGCCAAGGTGTCGCCATCCCCGCCCGGGGTCTGCCAAACCGGCCTTCCGCCTGCGGGTTCGGACGGGTGCGGGGAAGCTCTCCGGAGTCGGGTCCTCCGCTGCTGCGCCCGCGGGAAGCGGGTGAGGGCGGGAAAGCAGAAAACGCTTCCAGTCGCCCCAGACGATAACCCCTAACGCCGCGGATGCTTCCAGGAGGCGGTGGAAGAGATAAAAGCCAAGTCACAAAGTTTTTGAGCAAGCCCGTGCCTGGCACGCTTCTACCGCGCGCCCTTCCTTCGGCACTCCTTTCCCAACGCTTGCACTCGATAAATCTTGAGATTTTGCCCTGCCCCGCACGCCAACCCGGCAATCACCGGGCCGGAGAGCGGGGTAACGGCATCGGGGACGACGAGGACGAGGAGGAGGAGGAAACAGCCGCCGCCTCCCCTCCGAGGCCGCCCGCAGCTCCCGGCCCCGGCGGCCCCACCGCTGCGGGGCAAACAGCGGGCCCGGGTTTTTCTCGCCTGGAGCCTCGGGGAGGCAGCGCCCGGCCGTGGGCCGCTCCCTCGCCGTTCAAGGCAGCCGGTTCTCCCCCCCACCCCGTCCCCGCCCGGGTTATTTCTGGCGACTCCGTGCCCCGCCACGGCGGAAGGAGCCGCCGCCGCCGCCCCGGGATGCGGTAGCCATGGCAATGCGGGATTGCATCATGCTCTTGACTAACTGCAGGGGGGAAAGGAGCTCCCGTCGCAAGCCCCGGCCCCTCCGCCGCCCCGCTCCCCTCCCTCCTGCCCCGCTGCCGGCCGCGGCCCCGCCGCTCGCCGCCAGCCCGCCTTCCGCCCCGCCGCCACACTTGTTGCGCGCCCCGCGGAGCGGCGACCCCCGCCCGCCGCGGCCCCCGTCCGGTACCGGCCCTCCCTCCTCCTCCTCCTCCTCCTCCTCCTCCGGGCCCGGCGCTGCCCTTCCTCCCGCCCGGGGACGCGGCCCTACCTGGCGGCGGCGGCGGCGCTGGGGGCGGCGGGCGGGCACCGGCCGGCTCTGTCACGCTGCGGCGCCGCGGGGGCGGGGCCGGGGCCGGGGCGGGCGCGAGGCCGGGGGGCCCCGCCCAGCGGCCGGCCGTGGGCTGACCGGCACGTCAGAATGGTGCGGGGCTCGCGAGCGGCGGCGGGGGGGGGGCGGGGAGGGGGGAGTGATGTGACGTCACTCGAAGCACCGCCCCGGGCGCTTCGAGGCGTCGGCGGGTTGCGGCTCCGCCAAAGCGGGGTCGCCCGGAGCAGGCGGCACGGGAGCGTGTTTGAGCAGAGGAGAATCCACAGCCCCCCGGGCAACCAGCAGGGCGAGGGAGGGGGTTCTGCCCCTCTGCTCTGCTCTGGTGAGACCCCCCCTGGAGTCCTGCGTCCATCTCTGGAGCCCTCAGCACGGGACGGACGTGGATGTGTTGGAGCGGGGCCAGAGGAGGGCCGGGGTGACCTTACAGCAGCCTTCCAGTACCTGAAGGGGGCCTACAGGAAGGGTGGAGAGGGGCTTTTCACAAGGGTGTGTAGTGATAGGACAAGGGGAAATGGCTCTAAACTAAAAGAGCGCAGATTTAGATTAGAGATTAGGAAGAAATTCTTCACCATGAGGGTGGTGAGGCACTGGAACAGGTTGCCCAGAGAAGCTGTGGCTGCCCCCTCCCTGGCAGTGTTCAAGGCCAGGTTGGATGGAGCTCTGAGCAACCTGGTCTAGTGGAAGTTGTCCCTGCCCATGGCAGGGGGGCTTGGAACAAGATGATTTTCAAGGTCCCTTCCAACCCAAACCATTCTATGACTCTATGATTCTATACCCTGTTCCAGTGCTCCATCACCCTCAGAGTGAAGATCTTCTTCGTGTTCAGACGGAACGTCCTACGCTTCAGTTTGTGCCCGTTGCCCCTTGTCCTGTCACTGGGCACCACTGAAAAGAGTCTGGCCCCATCCTCCTGACACCCACCCTTGAGATATTTATAAGCATTTATTAGGTCCCCTCTCAGCCTTCTCTTCTCCAGGCTGAACAAGCCCAGCTCCCTCAGCCTTTCCTCGCAGCAGAGATGCTCCAGGCCCCTCATCATCTTCGTAGCCCTCCACCGTCTTTTTCCCAAGCCCGTGTTTTGGGTGTCTCCGAGGCACCCCTTCTCGTTTGAGGGGGACGGAGCAATCTTGCTCCTAGCAAAATTAACGGAATAAGGCACAAGTCCCGTTTGTTCTCACTTGGGCTAAAATGTCCTGAGCTCCTTGAAGCGGGACCGGCGTTAGGTCTTCTCACATCTGCAAATCTGAGCATGACTTTTGAACGTGCTTTAAATAAAGTTGCTTTCCAACGGGCACACACATTTGTTTCCGTGGTTTATTGATGAGAGCGCGCTGCGCTGAGCGTTACTCTCACAGCCAGAACAGCTGTCTAAATCTGGAAGACGCTTAAATAATTAAGACCCAATCTGGCGGTTCAGAAATAAAAAGTAAGAACCATTGGCGACCTGAGACGCGGGAAGGGGTGGAGCGGGGCGTCAGGGCTGAGAGGCGGTCGGCGGCTGGGAAGCGAGCGGTGCCGGCTGCGGGAGCGGGATGCGCGGCTGCCCCGTACCCGTGCTGCGTCCCACGGTGCTGGCGGGCAGGGGAGCGTGCCCTGAGCCCGCCGGAGGCTGTCGTGCACCCGCTCCTGCTCCGCGGCTGGCGCTCCCCACTTGTTTTAATGAGTATTTAATGAAGGTCAGTACGGCCGGGGTGTCGATCAGCTGGCGCTGGGGGGACGCAGCTGCTGGTGGGGTGAAGCTGGAGGGGTCTCCGGGGTGAGACTTGCTGCCTGCCGCTGAGCTGCTGCTCCTTCCCTCTCCCGGCCTCTCCGAAGCGCTCGTGCTGTGATCAGAGAACAGCAGCAGGGTCACGACCTGGGAGACGTCATTTTGGAATTATCCGTTCGGGAGAGCGAAGCAAACCGCGCCAAATGCTTTGGCACTGAGCGTCCGGCATTTAACGAGGGTGGGGGGCCGGCCGGCGGCGTTCTGGGTTGCAGATGTACGGAGTCCCAGCACGGTACCTGTCCTCCTGCAGCATCTGCAAGTTTGGCATGGGTGAAGGCATTGCTGTGGACCTCTCCGCAGAGCACTGATGAAACTGCTGCCGGGATATTTGCTCAGGATGGGCTTCAGAGACTTCGTTACTGGAGTGGGGTCAGTGAGGCTGGAGTTCAGAGAAGGGCCAATTAAACATTGTTAGGGATTTAGACAGAAAGATTTCTAGGACAGGTTTAAAAGAAGTTATACCTTGCATTTGATTTTTACCTGTCTCTCATGACTATTGTAATCCTGCTTTTTAAGAGAGAAGAGGCAGGACCTGAGCACTACAGAAAGCTGAGTCCGAAGTGACCCAGCCTAGGCAGCAGCAGCAGAGGTGACCAGAGGCCTCAGCAGATGTGGTTGTCCTCACTAAGCCCATGGTAAGCAAAAGGGAAGAGGGCAAATCGATGCTGGCGTTTGAGAGCACAGGTAGGAGGAGAACAGCTCTGCGGAGAGGGACCTGGGTGTCCTGGTGGATGACAGGTTAACCATGAGCCAGCAGTGTGCCCTGGCTGCCAAGAAGGCCAATGGCATCCTGGGGTGCATCAAGAGGGGTATGGCCAGCAGGACGAGGGAGGATCTCCTCCCCCTCTACTCTGCCCTGGTGAGGCCTTATCTGGAGTACTGTGTCCAGTTCTGGGCTTCCCACTTCAAGAAAGATGAGGAGCTGCTGGAGAGAGTCCAGCAGAGGGCTACGAGGATGATGAGGGGACTGAAGCATCTCTCCTACGAGGAAAGGCTGAGGGAACTGGTCTTGTTCAGCCTGAAGAAGAGAAGGCTGAGAGGGGACCTAATAAATGCTTATAAATATCTGAAGGGTGGGTGTCAGGAAGATGGGGCCAGATTCTTTTCAGTGGTGCCCAGCGACAGGACAAGGGGCAATGGGCACAAACTGAAGCACAAGAAGTTCTGTCTGAACATGAGGAAGAATTTCTTCACTCTTGAGGGTGACGGAGTCCTGGAACAGGCTGCCCAGGGAGGTTGTGGAGTCTCCTTCTCTGGAGATATTCAAAGCCCACCTGGATGAAGTCCTGTGAAGCCTGCTGTAGGCGACCCTGCTTCAAGTGGGGTGTTGAGCTGGGTGATCCACAGAGGTCCCTTCCAACCCCAAACACTCTGTGATTCTGCAATAGCTGGGACAACTGAATGTAGGGTGAGGAGTCGGCAGGGGCTGCAGCACAGGGGAGACGGAAGAGTTTGGAGTAGAAGGTCCATCAATGCGGGGTTTGAAATTAGCCTGGATAAAGTGATGGCAGTGTGCGTTGCAGGGAGATGAGCCTGAATGATCTTCTTTTGGGGGGGTCAGCTACTAAACCCGTCTTTTTAAAAAATCTATTAGAAATCCCACCTATGCCTGTTTCGTAATGGTTCATCATACACACTGGTCCCTGTTTTGATTAGAAACAAATTAGTCCTTTTTTTTCCCCAGAAATAAGTTAACATGTTGATTAGAACAAATAACCATCGTTTGCCACTCAGTCGTCTTAATGGGAATTTTCAGGTCTGCCCGGGTTTGCCTTGGCTTCCCTCCAGGCTGACTGCGGTAGCTCCGTGTTCTTTTATCAGCAAGATAAGTAGGATGCGATTACTCTTCTCTTTAAATCAAATGCTGGACTGAAGTGTCGGGCGTGAAATTTCAGCATCTGCCTTGTCTGAATACGATGTTTTCTTCTGTTGTGCAAACCACAAACGCTTCATGCTGTTTGTACGACTATGTCTAACGTTTAAGTACTTGGTCTTCGTGGGAAAAGCTTCCAACCGAGGTTTTTCTTCCCAGTTTTGTACTTGGCAGGTCTCGTAAGCAAGTGGCTGGATGAAGCTGCAGTTTTGAGATTCCAACACAAATCTGGTGTGAACACACTAACTCTCTGTTCTGAGGTACGATCGCGTTGCAAACTGTCACTACCTTTTGAGGGTGCTTTTCGCTCTCTGCCATCGAGGGCAAAATTCTCACACGCTAGAGTGGAGGCAGGTTTTTGGCCCTGACTACGCTTCTGATCCAATTTCACACGTTTTACATGAACAGCAGTTACTTTCCTGCAGTTCCTCTCCTCACATCTCCCTGCAGCGTGCGGTGTTGTAGGCACATGGTCACTTTCTAAGGCTGAAGACCTGCACTGACCCACCAAACTTGGAGTGTATTTTGAGAGCCAGGTTTACCCCAGAGGCAGAGCAGATGGCGTCCCACAACAGCAAAATACTTTGTTTCTTGCCAAATAGAATCCAGCTGAAATAATTAGGAATTTTTCTCCGCCATTGGCGTTAGTCTGTTTTTCTCTCTCACAGTGCCGCTCATGATCTCAGAGAGGCAATTGCTGTCAGCTCTTGTCAACGCTGCTCACCTTAGTTACTTGGGATACGTGCATTTTTATTTGATGTCGTCAGTTGGCTGCTGAAGCTTTGATTGCCCTGAGCTGAGAAAACAACAAGCCCCAGGAGCGTTGCCACTACATACGAGCTGGTTTGTCCCCATGGCACTGCCAGACAGCTGTCACTGGCAGCTGCCGGGGCTGCTAACCGGAGACGCGCGGAGAATGAAAAGGTGTTTCTGATGAGCCAGTAGTAAGGGAGCAGGGAGTTTCAGAACAGGCACGAAGAAAGCGGTCGCTTAACCCAGAGGCACAGATGCTGAGCCAACCCACGGGTCCTCCTCAGCCCGTCTCCTCTTTGCCAGCGTCTGAAGTAGAAGTACCAATCGGGAGCGTCTCGTTTAGAAGCCTGTGCTCAAATCGTAGCTCTCTCTCCGGGGCAGACCCAGTCTCTGGTAAAGCACGACTCACCTCAGCCCGTACGGGGGTTTTGCTGCTGGTTGCAGGGTGCAAGGGAGGGAGCAGGACGTAAGGATCGGCTCACCTGGAGGCAAGGACCTTGGCTGGATCTCACCCTGGTACTCCTCATCCCACCGGCTCTGGTGCGACCCCAGAGAGCCCCGGGAGCCCGTCCCCGCTCTCTTTCCCTGCCTGCTTTTGGGCATTCCCCTCATGATTTGGACGCGTCTGCAGCTAAGATTAGAAGCTCTTCAAGGGGATAAGTGTATTGTCACTTCATCTAGCAAGCAGCTTCTGCTTCCGTAGAGGGATTTTATAAGAGCTAATGGTAATCACGGCAGGGTGAATAAAGTATAAACTGTATTATTTTGCGTTAGAAATTGGATGCCTGCTTCTCGCCTGTTCCTTTTGTGGTTCCTTTTTGTTGACTTACTCTATGGATTACAACTTCTAATCCTTCAAAACAACGCTCAGTCTTCCAAGACAACATCATAAACCCATCATTGTGCACTGCAGCCTGACACAAATTTTCTGCTGTATCTCGAAACAAAAGGGGCCGGGATTCAGACCTGTCACATTACTCGGTTTAGTGGAGCTGGTAAGAGTACAACGCTGTGTTTCCATTAAGACTGTTAGATGTTCTGCTTTGGAGGAGCAGTTAAGGGCAACATCCCCCTCTATTCTGCCCTAGTGAGGCCCCATCTGGAGTACTCTGTCCAGTTCTGGGCTCCCCAGTTCAAGAAAGATGAGGAGCTACTGGAGAGAGTCCAGCAGAGGGCTACGAGGATGATGAGGGGACTGGAGCATCTCTCCTATGAGAAAAGGCTGAGGGAGCTGGGCTTATTCAGCCTGAAGAAGAGAAGGCTGAGAGGGGACCTTTATAAATGCCTATAAATATCTGAAGGGTGGGTGTCAGGAGGATGGGGCCAGACTCTTTTCAGTGGTGCCCAGCGACAGGACAAGGGGCAACAGGCACAAACTGAAGCATAGGAAGTTCCATCTGAACATGAGGAAGAACTTCTTCCCTCTGAGGGTGGCGGAGTCCTGGAACAGGCTGCCCAGGGAGGTTGTGGAGTCTCTTTCTCTGGAGATATTCAGAGCCCACCTGGATGAAGTCCTGTGCAGCCTGCTGTAGGTGACCCTGCTTCGGCAGGGGGGTTGGACTGGATGACCCACAGAGGTCCCTTCCAACTCCGAACATTCTGTGATTCTGTGATTTGCGATCCCTCTTCATGTGCCATGCTCCCTATCCATTTCTCTTTAATCACAGTCAGCGTGAACTGTTTGAGATAATCCTGTTGTTGAGAGAAAACGTCCTCTCACTGCTTAAAGCAAGCAGTAAATCATGCTGTCTTAATGCAAAATTAGAGATGGGGGAAAGTATTTTTGTAAATGCTCTGATTTTTCTGAAAACATGTACGTGAAGCTGAATGACTGTCATTCCTTGTTGGAATTTTTCAAGTATTAAATACATTCAGATTGCCTTGTTGCTGAACTTTGTGGCACCAACTCTTGACTGAATAGTCAGTACAGTTATTAAGTCATTACCGCAGTCACATTTCTGAGGAGGCTGTTTCCCTACAGAGCACTTGGATCCTGCTATAGCTCCTTTCCTCTTCCAGTCTTTAGTGTTCACAGAAGACCTTTTCTGTATTTTGAGAAAACCATTATACGTGGACATTTGTGCTGAGTTGCATACAATGCAAGAGTAACCTTTTTGCCTGATACAAACACTCCGAGGAGTGTTCCAGCTCTCACCTGGGAAGGCAGAACCTGCCTTTGCCCTGTGGACCCCTGCTCGCATGGCCTGCGAAGAGGGAAGGCTGGGAATGTGTTGTATTGCCAACTGGAAAAAAATGCCAAGTTAAAGATTAAACGTTCAAAATAACCAGTGGTTTCGAGTTTTCCACCTTCTCACTGACCATCTCCAGAGGGCCTTCTGAAGAAGTGCAGCTGAAAAGTGAGCCACCCAAACCAGTGGCTGCTGTTGATGCTTCCAGCCCTGCTGCTGACCTCAGGAGAACTGTGAGGGGACCCTGGGCATGTTCCCTGGCTGCAAGCTACCAGCAGCACCCTGCCGGCTATTGGGAATAATCTCTGGTGAGGGATATAGCCACCAGTCCAGATCGGTTTTTGTGTAGGGGGTATTTTAGCATAAGCTTGCTTCTTGTTAGGTGAAATGTAATTTGGTTTTCCCTGGGAAGGAGGGGTAGTTTGGCTTTTGTTCTCCTAGGATTGCTATTTTTTTCCCAGCTGTGGTATAGGCAGACACTGAGATAAACAGTGGTGGATATTAATCTCTTTCTCCCTCACGCTTTGCTTATTTTGACCACTTACATTGTAAACTCCTCAGGGCAGGGACACTTTCCTACTACGTGTGTGCTGAGTGGACCACAAATATTTAGGATATAAGAGAAGGGTATAGAAATGTTGCACCCCACTGGAGTCACTTTGATAATGACCCAAGGAGCTCTAAGGGAAGACTGGGTACAGTGCTGGTAGCTCTCCAAAGACGCCTCACAAGCTCATCATGAGTTTATAAGTAAGCAAAGGTCTTAAAGGCGATCGAATCCATTCTCTCACTCTTAGGCACAGTGAGATTTTCCCGAGCATAGCTGAAGACACTAAACTGATCCTGGTGTGCAAGGTGAGCAGCCAAAACGAACATCCCTGGCCGCATTGATCACAGTGCCCCAAGCGCATAGGTTGAGATTGCGACTGTCACCCGAGGCCTTGCGCTGAAGTCCACAGGAGGTCATGGTGGGGTCCTGGGAAAGAAGAAGATCTCTCGCTTCAAGCGGAGGCTGCTGTCTCTGGGGGCACAGTGCTGCTGTGGCTCAAATAAACATGCCTGATGTATACTAATGAAAATAAACTGTATAAAAAACAATGCCCTGGTCAGTCTCATTAGTTGCTTCTTCAACCCACTGCTTCCCTCAGAAGTCTTTTAACCAAAGAAATACGAATAATAACAACAACTAAAAATAACAAGTGACTACTTACGACTTCACCGTGAAAGTAGTGTTTTAATGTACTTGGTTTTGCTTCCAAAAGCATTTTTTTCATGCTGCTGAGGTGACATTTTTCCAAAGACTCTTCTTTTATGAACAAATGCATTTGAGTTTACAGTCCTGTCTTCTAGTTTTATGTTTTTTCATTAAGCCTTACACCTATTTTGATGACACCTAACATTTCTCCTGTGCCTCAGTTACAGAATTTGGTCTATAATCTTAATTCCATCTTCCTGCTCACACAGTTTTTTGTATTTGTAACATTTCCAAGCTGCTAAAACCTGTTCATTTTCCTGCTGCACTCTTAGTTCCCAGTCCTTTGCCATAAATTTTCACTTTAGTTCTTGCACAGTCTCACCAACAATTATTAGGATTTCTTGCATGTGTTGGTCTATTTAAAAGGCTGTAGGAGGATGGCATGATTATGCTGTTATCAGAAACTATGTACTAGCTTCTCACATCGGTATCCATCCTACTTAGCTGCAGCGGGCTCATGGCATGATGTGCGTTGTGTCGACCGCTTCCCAGAGTAGAAGGCTAGTACAGCTACACCTGTGAGTAGCCACTTTTGTGAAAATATCAGAAGTATGAGATCCAGTCCTTGTTTTTTTGTCTGCCCTTATTTCTCTCTTCTAACTCCATTTTAAATAAGGCAAGTTCCTCTTTTTGAGTACCTTCACTGTTTTGTCTCTTGCATTTAAGGCGATCTTTTCAGTGTTTTCTGTGATACAAGATTCTGTCTCTGAACTCGATCTCATTTTCTGGTTTGGCTGTATCCATGCCTACTAGCTGTATCATTATTATTTGATAATTTAAACACCAGGTTTTTATTTAATCAAATTTAGAGGAATTTTGTATTCTTGTAATAGTCTTTTTCTCATTTAAAAGGAAGAGCTTCAGCATGGTTGGACTAGTAGCTTTTTTTATTTTATTGCTGGAGTAATTTATACACTGAATTTTTCCAAAATTGAAAGCAGTTGCAACATATATCCAACCTCAGATTTTTTTTGTCTTTTCAAACAGAAACCAGAAGTGGTTGTTTTGTGCTCTGAAAAATTAACAGAAGAACCCGAAATATATCAAAATTGGCAATTTATTTGAATTTTGCAGTAGTGCAAGGCAAATAGCTTGTATTGAGTGTCATTGTCTCCTACAATGTGACAAAGGTGAAGACTTGCAGGAGTTTCTTTCTTTCATGTTTCAGGCTGCCTATTAAAATAAGAAGGATATTAAGTGTCTTAAGGTCTACTTGACTTCAGCTGGGTGATTCCCGACTTTCTGAACCTTCAGCTCATGTCAGCCTGGAAAGTTCCTGCCCTAAAGCCCCCTTGGCATCACATATTTCATTAAAACATGGTAAGAACCAAAAACTTCTGAGCAGTCGCTGTGGTTCATTCACTGCTGCCTCCAGCCTTGGCGTGGGAACGGCTGCTGTGGGATGTCCCTGGACCCTTTCATCTCCCGGATGGCTTCTCTGTGACGGGATGAAACAGCTGGAACTCAGAAGTGCCAAGCTGCTTCTGTTTAATGAGTTACCACATCGCTTCAACCACAGAAATAAGTTGTTTGTGCTCTTGTTTCCTGTTGGAAGTGAGAAATGAAGTACATCGGCCTAAATCTTTGCAGATCGAAGCTAGCTCGCTTTGCTTCTGCTGGGGACCGAGAGCTTTTAACTACTGCTCCTGCACAGAGACTTGTTCAGCTGCAGGGACCGCTTAGGTGTCTGAGCCCTTACATATACTCTAACAAGAACTAAATTAGCTCAGTATATACCAGGGACACTTATCATTGCTAACAGCTCTGCTTGGCACCAGAAGCTCTTCTAGGCATATATATGAGAGTGCCTCTGTTCTCATAATTATAGTATCGCTACCAACATGCTATAATTAGACAAGTTAAAAATTGTCTGAGCTCCTGCTTGTTGCTGAAATGCGCCAAATTCCGGATGCAGTTGTCAGTGAGAAAAGCCGCTTTGAAGCCTGAGCTCCAGCATGGGCGGTATCCTCATACCCTCCTCACCTTTCACTTCAACAGAGCCTTTTGCGTGGACTTAACATGCATGAATGGTCCTTGTAAACAGCTCTTCTTGTCTTTTTATTCTATACCAGGAGAAGCATTAGAGGCTCAATGGAGTGTATTTTTAAAAATAATTCCTTTACAGCACCTGCCAGCCTTAAGTGTTAGGATTTTGTTATTTTATTGCAGCGGTTTCTCACTGAATATGTTTATATTTCCTGCATTGGGGGCTGCGTAGGGCATCCTCTGAACTCAGGAAGAATAATCAGTTCACTCTTTTATTCTGTGCGAGGCGCCTGTGGTCCTCATCCCTTACCTCTTGCAGATAGCAGGTGTGAGCTCTGCACAGCGTGGACAAGAGGTTCTAGCTTTGAACTGCTGCCAAATTCAATAAACTGTCATCTTCGATGTGTCTTGGTTTCCTCAACCTACTTTTATGATGGAAAAAAAAAGCACTGCCGAGGCCTATTTGCTTTTTGTTATAATCCCTCCTCCTGATGTCATTTTGACAAGTTAGTTGCCTTGTTACTTCCCTTGTATGGATCACTGATCACTTTTTATAACCATCGCATTTTTGCTCCAGCCCTGCAGTGAGAGCGCTGACGGCAGAGGAAAGGCAGCTCGAGAGCTGAGACTTCTGGCCCCGTTCTGACGAGCACAGTAGCAGGGGATTCATCATCAGAGGCTCTCATCAGAAATCCCCATTCTTCACATAGCTTCTTACTTGTCTCCTAGATCTTGGCAGGCTTTTTACTTCCACCCACATGGTAAAGGCTTGTCTAATAATGGCAATGGTGTGAAGCCCATTAAGATCAGAGTCTCAGACTAACTGAGCCCAGCTCCCCCTTTGACAGTGGAGAGTAGTCTTCTTTAAAAGAAAGCAGGAAAGCGGGTTTCAGTTAATAACAGCTGGCTGGTTTCTGACATTGGAGCCGCAGTGCGTGTTGGCCCTGCGTGTGCCTGCGTCTCTTCCTTAGCCGCGTTTGCCCCGTGCCTGCTGTGGTGAGGTCCTGCCCCACCAGTGAGGAGCTCCTGTGGGCTGTGACCTGGGCGCAGGATTATTCGCTGCCCCTCCTGCTTCTGACAGGCAGCTTTATGAGGCTTGGATCCTCCGTTCTATTTCAAGATATGGTGCTTGCTCTTCCCTTGCCCTTTCCTCAACCCTAGCCTCCTCCAGCCCCACTCAAATGCCGCAGTCATCGGACTTGATCTGGAGCATCACTCTGCTGAGGAGGCTTAGCATTCCCAGCATCCAGACTTTAAAAGATGGCTGTCCCCAGGGGTGGTAGGACGGGCCACACAGGCACTGAAAGGATTTGAACTCTGCTCTGTGTGTATTAGCACCATGGGCTTGTTCCCGTCTTTAATACATACAGTAATCAGTGTTTCTTACTGCACCGTTATACTCTGCAATACGTAGTGTGTATTTTGTCAGGAGTCAGCAGGGGAAGCTTATGCTCCCCAAATGAATTCCGTGCATAATGTTAGCTTTATAAAATATCCATCCCTAGTTCACGATTGCCGCACAGCACCCCGCACCTCGTAGCACGCATGCAGAACTGTGCCAGCAACCTGCCCGGGTAGGGCACTGTAAAGGCGTTTGTCTGTGGTCCAGATCCCATTTTAGCTTAAACAGTGGGTAAAGGCTTCTAGGAAAATGAAGTTTGGCCATTTAAACTCAGTGTTCGCCTGATGGACTGTATGTGTACAATTTTCATTCCTGATAGACCCCAGAAGGTATCAAGCAGACAACAGGTCAGTAAGATGGACCCCTTCCCCTGAAAACTTACGTGGACACTCTGGTAAAAGAGAATCGGTTCTGTTTTAATCAAAACCAGGGCACTGAAAGACTAAGGAGGGGCTGGAATAAGCGACTGTAGGCTTACAGACGTGGAGTAGCTCCCTGCAACATCTTGGCCTATCTGACATTCCTGACATTTCTCTTTCACTTTCCACCGAGCCCTTTCTCCCCAAGAAGATGGGGACTTCTTTGGAGAGCCTTGCACTTACTCCCCTCAACAGTGCCGGTGACATCTTTTTCCAGGCTGTGGTGCCACGGTCAGCTTAGTCTGGATGCCGTCAAAGGCCTGGTGCCCGGCTTCACCCATCACTTTCTGCAACCGTTTGTTCCAGGTGTCCCTTGTTGCCATTCACCTGATCTTGGGGCTGAAGCCTGAATGGAATCTAACCCAGCACAAGCAAGGAAGATTTGCAGAAAGCTACACCAACATGAGGGAATCGATCTTGTCCCAGGCTGTTCTCTGGCTCTGAGGATGCCTGTGCCCACACCGCCAGACTCACTGTACAGGGACCACCCGCAGCAGGGTGTCCACACGTAGACTCTCAGTTGAGAGTGATGCCTCCTTGTGCTAACCTCTGGATCATGCCTGGGAACTCGGGAACTGGGAGATGGCCAGAAGGCTTTGCTCTTCTTATTTAGGCATGGATGCCTGAGCTCCGGTGCCTGGCCACGTTTCCTGGCATGCTTAATTAAATGAGTAGGTGTGGTCCATACGGCTGTGTGACCAATCAATCAACAAACCCTTGCTCTGGAAAAAGGCTCAGAGGAGGTAGGCAAGGATGGTGTGGTCACGAAGCTCAGGAAAGAATGTAGGAAGTAAGCACAGGTGTTGTAAAGGAAGCTGAACTTCTCTCAACACCAAGGGGAGGGTGACCTTTGTTGTAGACAGACTACTGTATCGGCTGAGTTCATCAACTGGTTGTGTAATTGGCCTGCCTTAAAATAATTGGTAGAAATCATCTTCCTGAGCCAGCCATGCCAGCATGGGGGAAGTGTATGCATGTCTGAGCCCAACATGGAATACAAAAATTGAAGAACCAGCAAAATAACTGTGATGAGGACAATGGCCTTGAGCTGGCTTCAACCCACCTGTTTCTTCCTAGCGACCAGAGATGCCCAGCATTGTGATGGTGAGTGCGCAGAGAATAGCAATGGGATTTGTTTGCGTTGTGATTCACCTGTGTATTGCAATTGCTATATTATGCTTGTGTTGTGATTTCAGTATATTGCTGTATCAGTCTGCTAAATCAAAGCCCTGTGTAATGTCAGATATCTTCAAATAAGTAATTTAGTATTAAAACATTAAACCCTGCTGATGCAGGATATCAGAAAGAACCCGTTCAGAGGGTATTAGGCTCTGGCAGATGGCATGAGCATTGGTGTGTGTGCAAGTGAGAGGATGGGAATGAGAGGTGGGAGCAGGGGGAGGACAGGGCCACCCCTTCCTGCCTGAGTGAACGCTCGTGCTGGATTAAGGGATCGTGGAGCTGCGGTGTTGGTCGTCACTGCAGACATGGGTGTGGGTGCTATGTGCTTATTGCAATTTGCTTCTGCTAATGGTCTCCTTTTCCAGAAGGTCCCTAGGATGAGACCTCTCTTTTCCACTTCTTGTTTCAAGCAGACTTTTGAAAACATTGACTTCTTTTTCTGTTTAATTGCTTGCAATCTCTGGAAAACAGACACTTATTACATTTTCTGGTTTTATTATTTTTTTCCTATTTTCCCCAAAGGTTTATTTCCCTACATTAGCTGCTCTTTCCCTGGCTGAATTAACAAGGTGGAAGAAAACCATGCTGTCAGATCTCGTACAACTAGAACCGAAAGAAAGCAGCTCTACAGTAGCATGTATTGACTAGACCTCTCTCAGTTCAATCATTTTTTCTATTTGTCAGTGAAGCCTTAGAGCAAATTAGTGGCACGACTGGCCCCTGCAAATTGCAGCAAGTCCACAGGTGGTGGGAGCGATGGCTCAGGATTTGAGCCCATTCCCAGGGTCTCAGGAATGTCCCTGAGGCTTGGTAGGAAGCGCAAGGTAAAAGCCCCTGAAGTCACACAGCTACGAAAAGCCATCACCTACATGAAAGCTGTCCAGTGTTATGTGCTTTGTGACATTCACACGCGGTTGCTGAAATGCCACCGATCCAGCTCCATGGGTAATACGATATAAAGGAAATATTTCAGCCAAAAGAGTGAAGTATTTTTTGAAACCTCTTTAGAAACATACATTTAGAAGAGAAGGAAACTTAACATGGTGTAGGTTTGCTGAGTCTCTTTTGGAAAAAAAAGCAGGGCCAAGAGGGAAAGGTCTGGTTTTATATTCTCACAGAACCAGGGCCCAGCTTCTGCTTAAAATTCAAATTCAATTGCCATTGATTTTAACAGCAGAAGGAATGAGCCTGATATTGATTTAGACAACAACTAAAAATTGGATTTCACGTGGCAAACTGTTCTTGGACCACGGCTAGTAACATCACTTTGGGTAAAAGCTATAAAAAACCAGGTACTTACCATGGTCCCCCTTTAAATGCCATTTCAGCTGAAAAACATCTCTTGCAAAGGGAAGAAAACAAATTCTCTATTCGGCTGAGCTTTACCTGCTGGATGACACTTCTGCATGCTGCAAAATGAGTGACACTCATTCTGTAAAGTGAGGAGTGAAACTGCAGGTACCAGAAATGACGGCTGGAGAGCAGGGTCGCCCTGGCTCTGCCGGCCATTGCTCGCCAGCTGAATGGCAACGCAGGGACCGTCACTCCCATCGCGGTGCCTGCACGCAGGGTGGCTGCCCCATCCAGGTGTGGGCGTTCAGCCCAGCCCTTGCCAGGAAGCTCGTGTTTCAGTTTCCATGGCCTTCGTCGGCGCTGCCTCTTGGCCTCTTGCCTTGGGATGTGCCGTTGCGGGACACTCCCTGAGGTACTTCCTCAGGATGGTTTTTGCTGGCAAGGCCAAGAGCTTTTGGTTAAATCCAGAGACAAGTCAGGCTTGGCTTGGTTCAAGCTCCCTCCTCTCATGGAAGCACCTGGGGGGGTGCCTGGGTGGCAGCTGGAGCTGCTGATAATGTCCCAGGTGGAGTTACAGCAGGTCTGCAGGGACTAGTCATGTGTGTCATGCCCTCTACACGTTGCTTTAGCCTTAGCTGGGGTGGAAACCTGCCTTGCCCTGCCTCGGGGCAAGTGGTACCAGGCCACAGCAAGCATCTCTCTGGGGTGCACGGTGGAGGTGGGAAGGCAGCGCAGGGATCCCAGAACAAACAGAAGGGGTGAGGTCTTGAACATGTTTGTGAAAAGGAAAATAAGGACTGGAAAGGAGGTATCTTGTGAGGCTGCTTCTGCAAACCACGGACCTTAAGGCAGGAAATCAACTGGCATTATTTGGGCCCCCCACCTTTCCTGAGCACGGTATTTGTACAGTAGGTATCACTAGCAGAAGCTTTGTTTGGTGAGAGAGCTACAAGTCTCTGTTGTGTTTAAAAGATCCAGATTTTTATTAAAAATGAAATTTAATTGGTTTAATTCTAGCAGGCAGTGCTAGATGTGGCTGTCCTGATGCCACACCTGGCACTACATCGCAGCCTGCATCGTTACGGAGACTTGCTCTTACCTGTCAGAAAGGGTGCTGGGCTGGGGCTGAATGGGCATCAGTAAAACAGCAGTTTGGGGCCCAAATTGCCTCTGTCCTTGACGAGTATTTGATCTGTTGGTCTCGCCCGTTTGCAGGGCAGTTTTGTGTTAGTAACATGAACCTCTGCTCGGGATTTTCTATCCCCACCAACTGTTCCACTGACTAATGTCTCTTCCAGATTGTCAGTCTGCACTCTTTTAACCACGGCTGTTGAGTGCAACCTTACAGCCCAGCACGGGCGTGTTCTGGGCCTCGTTTACCAGAGGAACACAAAAGTCTCTTTCTTCGTATTAAATTTGTGTGGTCGTATTGTCATCTTAAATTAAGAACAGACTGATACCTGTGGTCAGGACCAAAGTTCCTCCGTCAGGCCAGGATTCATCCCTCAGACAAATCCAGATCATAAAACCATTCACCCATTGCATATGCAATTTTTTCGACACCGTTACCAGCATTGCTGGCCTCTCTCTGAAGGTTCTTTCAGAACATCCTCTTTTTCTTCTAAAAATATGTACTTCCTTCCTGTGCCTCCCTTCATTTTACATTACATAGTATCACTAAAATCACAAATGTTTATGGTGTTGGGTCTTCATTTTAGTTAGCTGAGAAAAAGAATCAAAAAGAAGCTCAGAAAGTAAAACTGAAAGGTGGTGGAACTGATGCAGAACACTGGAAAGAAAAAAGGGTAGTTGTCATAAGGACAAAGCTGAGGAGCAGAAAGAAATCAGATAAGGTTTGACGAGATGTTAACAAGGAAATGCTGCCTGGAAAAGAAGATGACATTTTGAACAGGCTAAATAAACTGTAAAACTGTAAAGAATACAGCCATTCATGTCAAATCTATTTTAATGTTCTCTTTTTGAAACACCAGTGGCAAAACTCAGAACCATAAATATTTTAAAACAGGAACACAAGCTGTAAGCTTCGCTTTCTGGGAAACATTTGCTAGAGCCAGCAGTCCAGCTAGCTGAAGGCAAACAGTCTCCCTGGCCTCACCGAGCACCCGAATCATAGAATCACAGAATCATAGAATCATAGAGCGGCTTGGTTTGGAGGGGACCTTACAGATCGTCTAGTTCCAACACGCTGCCATGGGCAGGGACACCTTCCACTAGACCAGGTTGCTCAGAGCCCCATCCAGCCTGGCCTTGAACACTGCCAGGGAGGGGGCAGCCACAGCTTCTCTGGGCAACCTGTCCCAGTGCCTCATCACCCTAACAGGAAAGAATTTCTTGCTTATATCCAACCTAAACTTATCCTCTTTCAGTTTAAAACTGCTGTCCCTTGTTCTGTCTCTACAGACCTTGGTAAAAAGTATCTCTCCGTCTTTCTTATAAGCTCCCTTTCAGTATCGAATGGCTGCAATAGGGTGTCCTCAAAGCCTTCTCTTCTCCTGGCCAAACAACCCCAACTCTCTCAACGCAAAGAAAGGCAAAAGACCAGAAGGAAAAGATGCCGGGGACTGACACTGTTTCTGCTCAGCTCTCCGGCTAGTCACGGTGCAAAGGGCAGATGGTGGGAGAGCTGCTGAGCGTGGTGGGGAACGCAGCGCACTGCACTCGGAGCTCACTGGCAGCTAATCAAATAGGCCTCATCGTGATCACCGGTGACTTTTTTGCAGGGTGCTAATCAGCATCTTGGCTGTTTTCCAGCCCACTTGATTGCATACTCTCTGCTGAAATTTCCTTCAGCGGTTTGAACCAAATTTGGTATCTTTGTGCATGTTCTAGGTGCTCACAGTGGTGGGGAGATGTGCTTGTGCCGTGTCACGACTGCAGCTCCCGACGGACGGGGTGTGGGTGATGCCCTCCTCACTCTGCCTCAGTCATTTCTTTCATGTCTTAGAGCAAGACAGTCAATAATTTTGCGATGGTTTCAGGTCACACAACCGGAAATTGCTCTTGAGGTCCAAGACGTAGCCTCAGCCTTATTAGGGGCTGCGTGCTTCCAGTTGGAAGAGACCCCTGTGTACAAGTGCCCCCTAGCATTTAAGGAAGTATGTATTGGACATCAGTGCCTTGACAGCTTCCCAGGTGACAGCTGGCCTCCATTACCTGGCGGTTTGCTGTCAGCCCATGGGATGATCGTGTAAAATCCTGGCACCGGCCCGCCCCGCTCCCACTGTGTTCTTCCACCTCTTCCCAGGACCATAAGCAGAGTGGCTGCACACTTGAACTTTGCTCACGCTGCTGAGAAACCTGGAGCCGGCTGTCACACACCCAGTCACCGCACTTCAGCTGACGAACAGAAACTCGTTAATCACGGTAATTCACTCTCAGCATACCACTGCAAGCAGCAAATGGATCAAATTCTTCTCCCAGCTCTGTTGGGGCAGTCGCACAACTTCCAGGAGCTTTTGTGAGGGGAGGATCTGGCCCCAAATCTCCCAGGGGAGTCACAGTTGCTGCTCGGAGCTCCTTCTCCCAAATCTGCTGAGCTCTCAGGCAGTTTTCCTGTTGAAAATTGCCCTGAAAGTACAAAAAAAAAAAAAAAAAAAAAAAAAGAGATCTGTTGAGGCAAGCTTGGCTGAATGTTTCATTGTTCCTTTGATTCTACACACGTGGAAGCTGATTTACTTCTGCCGCCGTCCAGTTAGAGAGGAACAATTGCTTTAAAAAAACAACCAACTCTGGAAACACCAGGGAAAACAATTGGGGTTTGAACATGAATGGCCACAAGCCCAAAGAGAGCCATGTCTGACAAAGAAGAAAAAAATAAATAGATTTATTCCTGCTATGTATAAAGAAAACTGTACGTTTTTAAACCCGTAAGAACAAATACCCTTTGTTTTCCATGCACGTTCGAAAATGGTGTCATCAATAGCAGGGAGAAACAGCTTCAATGCCTTGCTGGGGGAAAATGGCATCAGCACTTCCCCTCTTTGTCTGCGAAGCGTTCCCCAGCCTCGGCAAACAGCTGGGCCCCTCCACTGCGCGGCCGAAAGCCGTGCTTCCCCCTTTGCCCTCCCAGCTGGAGAGTTCAGGGTTTGCTCCAAGGTCACCGAATAAGCCTGTTAGACAAGCACAAAGTATTATTAACATTGAATTATTCCTAAGCTGATCTTGTGATTTTTTTACAATGCTACCAAGGATATGCTAGCGCAGCATTTCTTGTCAGGCAGCAACTGCAGAGGCCAAACCTATGATGACAGCTACACACGTATTTTCGTGGTCCACGGAGAGCTTTACTGGAAGTACAAGACTGAGCTCTAATGTCTGCATGCTCCTTTGCTTGATTTCTTACTCTTTCTTCCAGGATCCACAAGAAATTTAGCTTACAGCAAGAGGTGATTTTGGGTTTGCTATAAAAACAGCACAAATGAATAGTTTTCACCTCAAAATCTTAAATTGTTCGCTAATCTTAACTACCAAAAGATGAAAATAATTGAAGAGAAACCACTTAAAGCACTTTGCAACCTAATCGCACTTTTGTGTCCTCTGGCAGTGGGAAAAGGCTATTTTACCTTGCCAGAAAGATGTATGTAAGTATGTGTGTAAGTAGTGCAATAACCACTGTCTTTTGTTGCAGTAATTTGGAATTATGTGCCATTCTCTTACACCTTGTGCAAAAGGAACAATTGAGGACAAGGTCTAAATGCAGCAAGATCACCTACCGTACCTTCTGGGTTTTGTAAAGGATGAAGGTTTTATCAAAGTTAAGATTTTTGTGACTTTAGTGTTACTTTCCCTGTTCCTGTAAAATGCGCAGTTCAAATGCAATGCTCAAAATCTCCTCAGAAACAGCTTTCTCTGTGTATCCATTTGATGCCAATATTCGCTGTAATGGAAAGGACTGGGCAGCACGCAAGCTGTACTCCTGGTCTGCCTTCCTCTTCTAAAAATGTTCAGCAAAACTTTTCCCAAAATAAATTCAGTGTATTTGCAAAGGACTTTATGGCTATTGCCTTTCTATGTTTAAACAAACCCAGAGTGCAGGTGTAGGTTATACAGAATTACCAATGAACGAGTAAGCAGATCAGAACAACTAAAGATAATCGGTTTACCCGTTCCGATGGCAGAACCCTCCTGCTGGGTGTCTTTCTGCTGTCACTTGCTGTTGGTGTAGTGCTGAGGTAACTGCAGTGCTGTAACCCCCATCTGTAGCAACACAGGTGAGAAAACCAAAATTTGGCTGCCTACCTCATTTAGATGTAAAATGCTCCAGATATCTGTTACCGTCAGGCCATGGTTTGCATGGCTCTGCACAAGCTTCACCGGGAACATGTCTCTGCTCCGAGGTGCCCTCTTTTTTAGGCAAATGCCGTACCAATGGTAGAAGTTGTGGGTGCCCCCTTCCTGTGTGTTCAAGGGCAGGTTGGATGGAGCTCTGAGCAACCTGGTCTAGTGGAAGATGTCCCTGCTCATGGCAAGGGTGTTGGAAACAGATGACCTTTAAGGTCCCTTCCAAGCCAAACCATCCTATAATTCTATGATTCTAGGTTGAGGAGCGAACCATGAATTCTGTAGCATTGGAAATGTGCCTTGCACTGGAAATCCGTGTGAACGATGAGAGCTTGAAGGGAGAGGAGACATGTGTTTGTGCTTAAAAGATCAGGAAGGTGTCTCCAAGCACAGAAAATGGTCTAGGGAAAGGGCACCAAGTTGAAATTCGAAAGCAATCATCAGTGGGAGTATTTGAGAGGGAGGCTATGAGGGCATCATTCATCAGAAGGTGTGCGTATAAGGACACATGCTCTGTTCTGAAGCAACTAAAACCTGATTGTTGACGTGACTACCCATCTGTTATCTGACACAGGTAAAGGTCCTGCAAAACATTCGTGGATACAGTCAGGTTCATTGGTACGAATTTGAAGAAGTATGAGAACTATTAAAACTCCTTTGTCTTCTGTTCTTTCTTCTCCCCTCTGCACTTCTCCCTCTCTCTCTGTTCCTTCTTTCCACTGCCCTTTCCATCTCAGGCCTTCAGAGGAAGGAAGATCTGCTTTTCTGCTGCCAACTGCAGCCTTACCCCTGGCTGCAGGTTGGTACCAGAGGTAGAAGGTGTGAACTGCTTGCAGCCCTGCAGCTTTCCAAGGTTGCTGGGTTTCTGCATGGGTCCTGGGTACGCCCAGAAACAGAGGAGCAGTGAGACAGGGAGGGCACACCCACGGTATACCCCTTCTGAGCACAGGGCCATGCTCCTTACGACCTGTCCTGCAGTATTTAGGCCCCAACAAAACTTTCTCTTGGAGCAGATCCCTTACTGCATTGCCTTAAAACATTTCAGTCTGAGATATTCAGAGCAGAGCTATGATGCTCCATCATACACAGCAGTGTGCTGGCTGCCTAAGCTCAAAAAGTGGCATCACCCTCTGCACCACCCATGAGACATGATTTTCTGCTCTTTTCCTCCCTCTGTTTGCGTGTGTCTCTGCCACAACTCAGTCATTGACCATTGGACTAGACTGGAAACGCACATCAAGCTGAATGATCATTCGTTTTGTACTAGAGGATAGACCAGCATGGGTTACGTTGTTGTGGGCATCTTGTACAGATCATTGGATCGGGAAGAAGTAGTAGATGAGGTCTTCTTCAGATAACTGGAAGGAGCCTCATGTGATCAAAGTTATTTGGAATAGTCAGCATGGATTTATGAAGGTGAAATTGTGCTTAACGAACCTGATAGCCTTCTGTGATGGGATGAGTGGCTGGGTGGTTGAGAGGATTTTTTTTTTCTTAATATTAGCTAGGCTTTCAGCACTGTCTCCCATAACATCCTCACAGACAAGCAGAGAAGTGTGGGCTTGATAAGTAGACAGTGAGGTGCACTGAAAACTGCCTGAATATTCCCAAGTTCAAAGGGTTGGGACTGGTGGCACAAAGTCCATCTGGAGGCCTGTCACTAAGGGTGTACCCAGGGGTTGACACTAAAGCCAATATTACTTAACAGCTTCATGAATAACTTGGATGATGGGGCAGAGTGCTTGCTCAGCAAGTTTGCAGATGACACAAAACCGGGAGGAGTGGCTGATGCACCGGATGGACATACTGCCATTCAGAGACACCTGGACAGGCTAGAGAAATGGGCAGAGAGGAAGTTCATGGAACTCAGTACAGAAAAATACAAAGTCCTGTGCCTGGGGAGGAATAACCCCATGCTCCAGTCCAGGCTGGGGGCCAAACAGCTAGACAGCAGCTTTGTAGAAGGTGGCCCTGGGTGTCCTGGTGGACCAGCTGACCATAAGAAGCCAGCAATGCTCCCTCATGGCAAAGAAGACTAAAGGTATCCTGGGCTGCATTAGGCAAAGCGTTGCCAGCAGGTTGAGGGAGAGTGCTGTGTCCAGTGCTGGGCTCCCCTGTACAAGAAATGTATGAGCTTACCAGAGGGGGTCCCATGACCTGCCTGAGATATTATTAAGGGACTGGAGCCACTATCATATGAGGAGAGGCTGGGAGAGCTGGGGCTGTTCAGAGTGGAGAAGAGAAGACTGAGGGAGCATCTTGCCGGTGTGTGTAGATACCTAAAAGGAGGGTAAGAAGAAGGCAGAGCCTCTTCTCAGTGGTGCCCCTGACAGGACAAGAGGCAATGGGCACAATCTGAAACAAGAAAATTCCATCTGAAATAAGAACACACTTTTTTGCTGTGAGGGTGGTCAAACACTGGCACAGGTTGTCTGGAGAGATTGCGGAGTCTTCATCTTTGGATATATCCAACAGCCATCTGGACACAGTCCTGGGTTGCCTGTTCTAGCTGACCCTGCCTTGAGAAGGGGGTTGGACTAAATGATCTCCAGAGGTTCCTTCCGACCTCAACTGTTACGTGCTTCTGTTCTGCAATTTGTAAATTGCTGTGCGTTTGAACTGCACTTTCTTTTATCAGGAAAACAAATTGGTTCCTGCTCACACTGCAGGCAATAGACAGTGATATTAGACCCTGTCCATGCATAAGAACATCTGTTTGCTATTTCAGACACAAAGAATGGATGTAGCATTTCAGATGTTTTACAAAAAGTTGGACTTGAAAACAGTGTGTAAATTGTTATATGAGACTCAGATTGTTGCTTGATTTTCACAAGGTTGAATCATAGGTTTCTGAGGCTTTTCCCTTGCCTGGAGCTGCAGTACTTGACCAGCCTGCTCATCTGTGAAGGGCTCCTTGGGTCCTGTATAGTACGTGATGTGCCATCAAGTACTGCTGGATATAACCACAGAGACACAACAATCCTCGAGATCTGTAGAGAGTCTGGTCGCAAAGCCAGGAAAAGATTTGGGTGCATGAATGTTAGATTTCATTATGCCTAATTTATAGATGTAGCCTGTTCTCACCAGTGGGAGTTGGTGGGAGATACACACGCTGCATCTGTAGTAGTAAATGACTCATCTTGAGGCCAGCACAACTCGTGTCCATACAGCTGAGCTCTCTGCACGCTGAGCAGCGTGGCCGCATCCTGATGCCCACGGAACCCTTGAGCCGTGCCTGCAGAGTGTGGGTCAGCTCGGGCTAGGACCACACGCAGAATAAGGTAACCACATGTTTTCTACGCGTTTGTATGGCCAGCCAGAACTGTTTGCTTTCCTAGGACTGTGTATGAGCCCCAAACTCTTTTTTCACCTCACGGGTAGGGTTAGGTGTCTCCATGGCTCAAAGCAACCAGTACTTCCATCAAAGGGGCTAGTTAATGTTAACGGGCTGTTAGAGCAGTGTTGCCAAAGATGTGGGCTGTACCCATTAATGAGGTTATAAGACCTGATTGGAAGGTGGTTGGGGCATGAGAAAGAGCAGCTACAGGCAGATTAATGCATTACTTGAGTAGTTAGGGATAAGGGTATGAACAACTGCGTTGAGGTGCATGGAGCAAAACAGTTGAAAATTCTGCTGCATAGCAAAGTCAATAGGAAACACTGAGGTTTTCCTTACTAAGCAGGTGCTTTGTCACGGTGGTTAGAGAGGTAGCCCCACGAGAGCCCTGAGTCCCTACAGGAGACGAAGCACCTACCTGCTCTGCGTGACTGCTGGGAGGGATGGGCATGCTTCACCCCTCTGTCAAAGAACATGGCAACGTGCCTGCAGCTGATCTAGTTGTCTTCTGTGCAATGCTATTGTGTTTGGAGGGCTCACCCAGATAGCTGACAACTTCAGTTCAGTTGCATGCTCAGCCACATCCAACCACGCCACAGGAGGAGACACTGGGCATGGCTAAGGCTCCCGCCAGAGGAAGGCACATGGAGGCCTGGTGGCTGGGAGTCTTCCTGCTAGGGGAGACATCTGAGTGGTCCTCATTCTCTTTTTCTGTACTCTGCTAGTAACTGCATGAACACTGAACCAGCTCCCAAAGCCCAGGACTGCTAACCCAACGCCTGCCTGCTGGGCTGCAGTCCTTTCTTTCTCCTATGCTCTCTTGTCAATTAACATCGCATTGTGTAAGAACGCAACTCCATCAGGCCAGAGAGCCAATGTTTTCCCCCTGCCATGTGGATGCTTAGGGAAGGACCATGAGAAACAGCCAGTAAAAAATGATGCTTCCCTGACGTATTTTCTACGTTTCAGCAGCCTGTGGCTTGGGGATTTCCTCGGACAGAGATCGCACCCAGACCATGGCAACCAAAACGCTGGGTGTTAAACCAGACCATAAGAATCATAATAATGACAATGATGATGTTGCCACTGTCTAGCTACTTTAGCTACATCTTTTCCATTAATTTGGCTAATCACCTGCTGAACCCTCACATATTTTGGCCCCCATAACATCTTGCACAGATTAGTTCCACAATTTACTTAGCTGATTTAATTTTATGTACCCCTATCACATTCCCCCCCATCCCAGATGCCTATTTTCCAAGAGAAGAACTTCTAACTTACTTTGTCTCCCTTGTTATGAAAGACCTTCTATTTTTCTGAAAATCTTCTTTGGCCTTGGCCGTCTTTCGCTCCGTTTTATGATTCTTGAGATAAGGCAGGAAGAACATTGCACAGTAATGAAGATGTCAGCACACTGCAGATTTATAAAGAGGTTTAAAAATATCTTCTGTTTTGTTCCCTGTGGTAGCAAAGTCCAATCAGGAGGATGGAGAATTTCCATCCTTCCAGAGATCCCTTAAAAAATATGTTAAGGAATTGGTTTAGATATTCTGTGCGGAGATTATGTCTATTTGAACCCTCTGAGGCAGCAGAGCATCTGACCTTCCACTTTCTGAGAAATGCCCCGACCACAAGGGTCTCATAGGAGCTCTGATATTTTTCTGCTAAGCCCTTCTTGAAAAAAAATTAATTGGCCACCATTGCAATTTGTAGATTGCCATTGGCTATTGCTTACCTTCCAAACTGAGTCCCTCTGGGACTTGGGCATTGCTGGGTTGGGCAGTGACTGGACCTACACCGGTATCTTGGTGCTCCCCTCTGTCTGGAGGGGTGTGTGCTGAGACGCCTGGGAAACTTGGAGGTCAAATGTGAGGAAAGTCTGGAGCTCAGACCCTTATAGAAGACAACAAATGAGCAAGGGTCTGATGCCTGAACCCATCTTGGAAAAAATTGTTGACTTTTATCACCCCTGATCTAGATAAAAAATAGATAAGATAACTGTAAGCCTGCAAAAGCCAAAGTTTGTGTTAGGATCGCCACCATGAGTGACGTTAATCTTCGTCCATCGTCCCACGGCACCGTGCTCCATTCCTTTTCAGTTTTTATCTGCCACACAGAAAGAAGCAGAGGGAGGATGGAAACCGCGGCTTTGCTCAAGAAGAAGGAATTGCTAGGATTTCTGGAAAGGAGTTGCCAGTTGCATGTCCGAAACCAGTTCCACAGTAGCCAGATGCAGAGGAGTTCCTGCCTGCCTCGCCGCGTGCCAGAGCTGACGAGGTAAGAATGTGAAAGCATTCCTTGGCAAGCATTTCAGGATGTCTAAGTTGCAAGGAGCGGCTCAAAATCAGAGGAGCTTTTCTTTCTTTCTTTCTTTTTTATCAAATTTTTTTTTAAAGACAAAATTTTGCAAACAAAAAGGCCTTCCACCCCAAGTTATACGCCAGCCCTATCTCTCTCGCACCATCAGGCTCCACAGACATTGCTGAACTCTCCCAGCTGTCTAATCTTCCCGGGCTTTCTCCTGTTCTGCCCACTCTTGTGTTCCCTCCTGACTATCTCCTCGCTTTATCAGGTTGCCTTTGGTGCGGTCTCCTGTCTTCTCACCTCTCTTACATGGCCTGTGGGTCTCCATTTCTGCTGTTCATTCTCCTGTCTCTGGAGAAAAGAAGAATTTCATTTGCCTGCCTCCTTGCAGACACTTTGCAGCTCACTCTCTGTGCCAGACCTGCTGCTTTCTGCCCCCACTGAAATCTCATCTTGTTTCTTCAAGCTTAGCTGCCAGATGAGCTGAGCTTGGCCAAACTGCAGCTCTGCAGCATCTCCCTCTTTTGCTTCTTCCTTTCTTTTTTTGGGTTAACCATGAACAAAAAAGCCACACACAGGCTTGTGGCCTGGGCACTCGGTCCCAATGTCCAGGCTGCCTAAGCCTTGCTGTGCCTTCCTTCGTAATGACAAGAAGTGAGGCATTTTCAGAGGGCTGCTGGGTGGCTCATGCCTGTGTCTGGCTGCACAGGTTCCTCTGTCTCTTCGACCACTTGGGCAGTGGGAAGCAGAGGCACAGCCTCCCAGTTTGCATCCTTAGGGTGTGGGGTTGCTGGCGTGCAGCTGCACGGGGGCAGGCAGCTGCCTTCCTCCCAGGCAGGCAGGGTAAAATGAGGAGGCAGAGGTTACACAGGAGCAAAAGAAGCAGTTGGACAGGAGACTCAACCATGGAGATGTCCCATGGAGAGGGAGATGGGGGGAGGTGTGTGTCCTGAAGGAGAAGGTAAGGGTGGCAAAGAAGGAAATAATGGTGAAACTAGCCTTTTCCCCTGAACACCATCTTTGCAGTTCTTCTTCACTAGGTTTAGCTTTGCTTCTTGGAGCGAGCAGAGCTCCTGGGAGCACTAGGACAGAGCAGCTAGGATTTGCTGGGTACATGTGAATTCAGACTTTTTTCCCCATTCCTATCCCCACAGAAATCGTCAGGCAGGTCACAATACAGGGAACTTTATGTTACGTCAGTGTTTCCTACCCCATCAAAAGAGCTTTTGAAAGTATCGGCTTCATCATCAGCTCCTGCTGTAGGGCCTGTCGTAGCAGCTGATCTCCAGCTGCAGGTACGCCATGAAGACACAGCACTGGTATTCAGCGATTTCAGCACGGTCTGTGACGTCCCCTGGCAGGCACACGGCGCCTGCGGTGTCCCAGGGCACAGCCTCCAGATGTCTTCTCACGGCAGGTATCAGGCAAACACAAATCTGGCTGATTTCGAGTCCTTACTGCCAGCGGGCTCCACCAGTAAAAGTTGTTTACAAGGAAGTTGCTCGTACAGACCAGATTTATACATGCTCTGTGTTTGTTCACGATACAGGAGAGGAAATGGGTGTGCGAGGCTGTCACGGCGTCATCTCTCTCAAACCCTGGGCGCGGCCGAGGAAACGCTGCAGAGACAGCGCGGTCTGATGATAAAATCGATCACGGCGCTTTTCACTTTAATTGTGATGCGAGCATCAGGCTCGCCCCGCCACGCCATCCTGCGGGCTCTCCTAGGCCAGCGTCGTGCCCCCGGTTGCCGCACAGCAGCAGGAGGATCTAACTGTGCGGGGTGGGAGCGTGGCAGTGCAACAGCAAACGTGTTTGGCACCAGAGTTTTCACACTGCAGAACTCTGTTGGCTGCATTCAGACAAAAAGAGAGATAAAACCTCCCTTTCAGGATGAAAGCAGAGCTGGAAACAGAAACCAGCTCCGCTGATGTCCTGAGCGGTGATGCCCCTGGCAGATCATCCCCTCTGGACAGCGTGGACCTGGAGGAAGCGCTCCCCTCCCCAGAGAACAGCTCGCCCTGGTATATCTTCAAAACCACTACAGAACTTTGTACAAACATACGAGCGTGGAAGGCGGCGGCGGGAAACACGGCAGCCTGCAGAGCTTTTGCCCAGATGCTCTTTTTGTACAGTCTGAACCTTTCAAGTTTCCTTTCTGCTGCGTGGGTTTTGCTTTCCCAAGGTAGGCTGAGACATAATGCCTTGTCCTAGCACTGGGTCTGGATTTGGGGCAAGCGCCACATTTTGTCAGCTCGCGGCAAGGCCAGACACGCGGTGTCGCTGGAAGCCGGGGACACAGCCCCAGGGAGCGCAGCGGGCTGCGGGACTGCCCGCTCCCCTCCTCGCCACGACACGTCCTCCAGCCCTCGCCGTCTGCCTTGCAACGGGCAGAGATCAACGACACCGCGGGTGCTGGGTGGCTGGAAAGTGGGGAGCTGGAGTGAGCTTCCAGGGACGCGTGGATGCTCCCTTCTGCAGCTCTGCTCTCCGCACGCGCCTCTGGAAGCAGCCCTGTCTCTCACCCAGCAGCAGCAGTGGGATTGGGCCAGTCTGGCTGCGCTGTAAGCAAACGGGAGAAGACAAAAATCTGAAGTATGTTGTTCTGTGCCATTCTCTGAGGAGGCCCAGAGAGTTTTTTTTAAAACAGCGAGTGAAACTTGTTGTCTAAAAGTGACTACTTGAAGAGCAAGACCCAACTCCATGTGAAAGGGGACTTCTCCTGTCCACCTCAGATGGCTGTTCAGGTTGCGTCGTGCCCAGAAACGCTTGGAAGTTGGATGTTTTATTTCAGACAGTGGTGATTTTGCTCTCAGCATCCAATGGTGCAGCTGAACTGGATGCCTGCAAGGGGCAGGCTGGCGTGTTCTCCAGGCTCTGCTACGGCGTACCCTTCAAAAACACGCACCGGGCCCTGAGACGTTTACACAGCACGTCTGCCCGGAGGGCTCCTGGCCAGGGCATCCCCCAGGCAGCCCCACCGCCGGCCTCAGCTCCCCTCTGCCCTGTCCCCGGGGGAAGGCACCAACCCAGGGCTGCAGAGTGGCTGTAGCTGCTCTATGAGCCACCCCACCGGGACACCGGGACGCAGAAAGTCTTGCACCGGTCGCATGGGCTAAGCCCACGAGCGGACACTCGGGCCAAAATCCACAGAGGATTTGGACCTGAAATAGCATTGCGGCTCTGGCTCCTCTTCCTCTCCATTCCCCAGAGAACAGCTATTTTCTCTCCCCAGCTCACTGCATCGCCTCTTAACTTAGGAGGCCATCTAGGGCTGTTCCTGGGCTCAGCAATGAGCTTTTCCCAGCCTCATCCCTGCCTGCGCCATGAGCACACCCCGGCCACGGCCCTGGCTGGTTTTCCACCCCTGTGCCAGGGTCGCTTTGCTTTGCTGGCCACGTTAACGCCGTCGTAGCTCGGGGATCACACCAGAGTGTGTGCTGCGTGGCTCCGGTTCACCCCGCCGGGGTGAGAAATCGCAGAGCCAGGCGCCATTCGTGCTCAGTTAGTCCGGTTCGTGTCTGAGGTGGAGCACTACGCAGCCGCCTCTCCTGCTCCCCAAAACCAGGGGGGCTCTGGAGAGCTGGCTGCTGGCACGGCCTCCCGCCCGGCGATGCCCCGTCCTGCTGCTCTTTATAAACCAGCCGTGCCGTAGCTGGTGCCAGAGGGATGAGTAAGGCATGGGAACGCTGCAGGGTGGGGTGGAGGGGATGGAACGTGGGTGATGCCGAGCCTTGCTTCCCCTCGGTGGAGAGGAGTTTCTTTTCTGGGAGGCTTTCCTGTTTTTCATTAGGCAGCCGTGTGACGGGCTCTGGGCAAGGAGTCCCTGGCCCTCACGCCGCCAAGAAAAATACTGCAAGTTCTTGGCCTCTGAATGCCCGCGTTGTGAGTAAGCTGGCAGGGATTAGATGTCCAGCGCTGCTTGTGCGTGCGCGGGCGGGAACGAAGCGGAAAGCGTGTAGTCCAACCGAGCAGATGGTTTAAGGGAAAGAATCAACCTCACTGAAAAATGCCGGGGGGCTTGAGGTCATCTTGGCACCGTTGCTTCCCCAGCGCAAATCAAAGAGTGGGGAGAAAGTGGGACGTTGGAGAGACGTGATGTTAGCAGGCTTCTCTCCTTTAAGCTTTCTTCCCCGCTGGCCCCAGCCTCTCCTTCTGCACGTGACCCCCCAGAGCAACACGCACAAAGTGACTCCTCGCTTCCACACGGACCGGCTGTAGGCAGTACCAAGGCACTCTTCAAGACGCCTTCACCAAAATCTGTACCGTCTTCCTCATAAAAACCTGCTTTCTTTTGCTCTAATTGCGTTTAATGAGAGCTTGGACTTTCTCCAGAGTAAGAACAGTTGTTGTTGCTTAAATATTTTGCAAACTCGCATTTTTCCAGCCAGAACACAGACTCTCAGAAGTCAATGGCAAGGAGTCATCACACACCAACACTTTCATTTGTGATTTTTGAGCACAAGATGTCTCTGGGTATTACCCTCACTTTGCTTCACTGGGGTCATTTTTACCTTCTCCCTGCCAGCGTCATTACAGCTTTCCCTTTCGGTCATGTAACAGGGGTAGGTTTCAGAACAGCTTTGAGATACCTAACTAAATTCAAGGGCTAAATTAACAGTTAGGCTGCTAAGACTGTTTTCTAAGTTAGACCTAGAAAAGACTATGTAGCCATTTCTTGCTTCATGTAAGCCACAGGATTTAACCCAGTTGTTCAATTTGTAGCCGGCATTTATGGCCACTTACACTTTTCTTCTGGGAAGATATTCTGTTGTTCAAAAGTTTTGGGGCAGGAGATGCTGTCGCTCCCGTCTCCAAGCCCTTGCAGCGGTGCCGGCAGCAGGAATCCCCCCCAGCCGTGGGGTGCTCAGCGGGGCTGCGGCCAACGCTTGTAACCCACCAACGGCTCCGGCAAAGTACGGTGCTAGTGGATGCCACGTTATTTCTGCCCAGGACAGAATCACAGAATAACAGAATGGTAGGGATTGGAAGGGACCTCTGTGGTGGTGGACGGTGGTGTCCCAGTGAGGATGACCCAGAAACACCCAGAAGTCGAGTGTAGCTCAGCCACGCTGCCTGCAGCAAGAACCATCTTTAGGGCTACCCACCTTACAGCCTTTACACTCCCCTAGCTGATTTGAGAGGGTGTAAATAAAATAAACCAGGGACATTTTCACAAAACAATTTCCATTAAAATTTGCCAATATGATAAAGTCCTGCGAGAAACCAGGTGGGCTTCTGCCTGGAAATGTGCTCATCGACGGGGCGCTCGTGCCTGATGCACTGCAGATGCTTTTTTAATTTGGGCTGCAGGGAAAGCGGTGGGAGCAGAGCATGTCTCGGACCTGCAGCTAGGCAGGCTGCAGAAACTTGCATTTATCATTGCTTTACAGAGTGAAGCCTCCTGCGTGAGGGGGGACGGGCAGAGCGCCCCGAAGCCTGCAAAGCCTTCCTGACTTCACCTTTCTAGGAGAATCTTACAAGAAGGAGATTCTCCTTTCTAGGAGAACCTTATTCCGGGGAACAGGTATTATATCTGCTGTTCGCAGTTTAAATACTGGCTTCAAATGTCTTTTTCACTGGGCTCCACGGGGTGCTGCTAGCTACAAGATTGCAGGTTGAGGGGATCATTGGCTTCCCAGTAGCTGCAGAAGTTTGTTAGAGCTCTACTGGCATACCTGCTGCTGTTCTCACGCTCAGAAGGACCCCAAGGACAAACACTAAATGTAGCGGCCACCTTAAAGAAACCAAGAAGTTGCCCCTGAGACGAGAGGAAAGAATTTCACTAAGGCACAGCAGTGCAAACGCTGCATTGCATGCAAATACATGTAGCAGCAAAGGAGGAAATTGCAGCAGCTTCAGTAGATTTTCTGATAAATGATATGAACAAATTGCAGGCTTCTGAATGAAACGTGTTTTCCCCCGTGCAATTTCAATGTCTGTTTTCAGGGAAACCAAGCTGGAAGGCAGCTCTCTGGAGCTGGCTGGGAAACGCTGCTAACTGCGCTTGGAAAAGCCGGGCTGTGCCGCTGCCAGACCGCGGGGACATCTGGAAAAGGAGCCGTGTTTGCACAGCACAGGGAGCTGCGTCCCAGCCGTGGCTGGTGGCACCGCGGCCCTGACCGGGCCACAGCCAAAATGGCGCGCGGGATCCGCGGAGGACAGACGAGGGGAGGCTGGGACGGCCTCCCCGCGCCTCGCAGCGCTGATGACCCGGTGGGGCTGCGGCCGAGCGGTGATGCCGCGGCATCCCGGCCGTCGCCGTTTCCCAGCAAGCAGGCTGGGGGTGGGCGAGGGGTCGGGAGGGGACGCAGCCGGGACAGCTGACCCCAGGGGTGCCCCGTACCATATGGCGTGGTGCTCCGCTGTGGAACTGGGACAGCAGCAGAAGGCGGGCGGTCTGTCTTCCAGGGCGGCTGTTGCTCGGAGATGGGCTGGGCATCGGGCTGCTTGTGGGTGCTGAGTGGCTGCCTTTGTATCGCCTGTTCTTTTCCTCTTTCCTTCCCTTATTAAACTGTCCTTATCCCAACCCACAAATTTTCTTGCTTTTACTCTCGCCTGTCGCACTGGGAGTGCGGGTGCTGTGGGCGTTCAGCTGCTGGCCGGGGTTAACCCAGCACACAGAGAAATAGAGGAGTCAAACCTAGTTTACTAATCCCTTCACATCTTCCTTTTTTTTTTTTGACCAGTATGTGAAATGGGGGCCCTGACGCCTTTCGGTGTTAGTGGTTCAGAGGTGCAGGTGAGAGACACTGCGGGTCAGCTCTGCTTTAAGGTAGATCTTGCTCCTGTAACACACTCGCGATGGCATCGGGGTGTCCTTTGGTCCAGAGGCGCAACGGAGAGGTTACAGCAAGTCTGTGCGGACAGGCCTGCCGTAGCTCACCCGGTGGGAATCACAGAACTTGCTGCTCCACCACCTGCCCACCGCAGGAGCCACAGGACCCCCTCCTCCAGCACGGTACAGGCACGCTCATCGCAGAGCTCACACATTTCTGTTTCTCCCCAAAGCGGCTTCAAGAGAAGTCCAACGAAGCGTCAGGTCTTTCAAACCTTGAGAGACCTAGGGCTTCTGCTATAATGCTCAAATCTCACATTCTTGCTTCTGTTCTCTTGTAAATCACAGGTTCTCGCGCTGCTCAGCATGACAGGCATCTTCTGACACCCACTGCAGGAAGGGAAATATTACATTTCTGTCCCCTCATCTGCTCTCCTGGAGTAGAAAACCTCCTTACCAGCATGTTTTCGCACACCCGTGTGCTGCTGTTTCTCCTTCAGAAGCAGCTGGAAGGGTGGGCCTGGCTCTTGGGCAGGGATTGCAGAAACCCTTTCCTGCTGAAACCCAGCTCACGCCACCCCGACAGCTCTGCCGAGGTGACCTCGGCTGTCACTGCTCCTGGAACCGGCTTCCCACCTAGCAGGGAGGCTCTCTCAAATTTGTTGCAAAACCCTGTCAGCACACCAAATCTCACCCGCTTCAAAGCATTAAACGAAATGACTGCAAACAAAAGATGAGGTCATTTTTCAAGGAACCTCGGTGCAGCTCCGACCAGCTGCGCGATGCTCGTTTGGCAGGGGCCGGGTTGCTTTCAGAGGACCAAAGCATTGCACGAAGCTCTCGGAGCACCACTCCCAGAAAGGCGAACGGCTTGCAGAGCTCTGCGCACACACAAAAGGAGCCACATTTTGAAGATTTAGGCCATGATAAAAGCACAGCTAAAATAATCCAGAAATAAAGACACTTGTACTTGAGTAGTTTGACTCTCCAGGGAAAACCAGGCATCAGTACTGTTTAGCATTGAAATCTCTAGAAATCACAGCAAGTGCCTTGACTGACCCATTATTAAGGTCCTTGGGCAAGGAATCCATCACATTTCACCTCAGGAGCTTGGTGCCTCTTGCCTCCCTTTGCTCAGGTGGCTGTTGGGAAGGTCATTATTGCCACGAAACCACTTCGTGACTGCAGGACCAAAAATCCCGTGTTCATCGCCCGAGGGAGTTTCTCATGGTCTCTGCAAAAGGTCAGTCAGAGCTGGAGGCTTGGCCTAGGGCTTGCTTCTCCACCTTGGAGCAGGTGCAGCTACCACACAGCCACCTCTACAGTACCTCCAAAGCTAGTGGCAAAGCTTGTCCCCCCTCCAGCAGCTCCGGTTTCCCCGTGAGAGCCTGCACCAGGCCACACCATGGAGGACAGGCTGGAGCACATACCTTAGCCCTTCACAGAGGGAATGTAAGCTGCTCAGATACCGCAACCATGGACACCTCGACAAACAAGCAGCAGCTTTCTGTTTAGTCTTTCTCAGCCATTCTGAAACCATGCATACGGGAACACACGAGAGAAACTTCCAGCCACAGCTTTTAGGCATCATGACAAAACTCGCTCTCACTTACAGGACAGGAGCCACCTACTAAGCCAGAAGGGTGATTTAATGTCAACTGCAAGGGAAAAGGGAAGTGTGTTGACCCAGTACCAGCAGGAAAGCATTCCAACCTTTTTTTAGGCGTCTTCCAAGCATAACACCTGATGCTGTGCAGTCAGACAGAAGCCACCATGACAATGGCAAGGACTTCACTGTTGCAGGAGACCACTTGCCATCAGTCCTAAGAAGCTTCACTGTGAACAAAGTGACTGTGGATAGGAGAAGCTGTACTGGCCAGGTACACAACTCCTTTCTTGAATCTGAAAACGTGGGTTCAAGTCATGCAAGTGACCAACACATATTGCAAATTTTATTTTTATTTCCTTATTACAGAAACTAAATTAGCATATGCCTACACCTTGATTAAAACAAATTCACCACCGCAGGAAAGAAGCATTCTTTTTATTCTCTAAAGCACACCTGTGGACACAGAACAAAGTCTAATGTCAGTACATAAAAGCTGCTTCTTAGTGCACCTCTTCATTGCAGTTTCTCCATTAGTTCTTAAGAAATCATTACACCTCAGGTATTTATATACGTTTGCATCAAGATTTGCATAACCTACCCATAATGCAATTCACTGCTACAAATCAGTTAAGAAGCTAAATCAGAAAGGCCCCTTAAGTTTGTTTTATTTACAGTTGCAGTGGCTAAACTTTAAATACTTTACAGTCACTCCCAGCACTGGCTCCCATTTCAAAGGATTAGTGCATTTCATGATTTCTTTATAACCATTCTCTAGAGGGGATTAAGTTGTCCATACCTACAGCTATGTAGGTACCTCAGCTATCGACACAAAGTACCTTCCAGGAAATAAACATGCTGACAAAAATATTTGTAGTAACAAATGACAAATGAGAAACTCAACCTTCAGGAAGAAGGGGCAGGTCCTTGGTTTTGTGCTGCGGTCTCTGTCGGCTGTGGGAACAGCAGCAACGTGGGAGAAAGAGCAGTTAGGGAGTGCTGTAGTCCAGAGTGGGTCTCTCTGGTTCCTTTGTAAAGAGAGCTTCACGCTCAGCTCTCATCTCCTCCTCCCTTTCACCACGCCTCCCCAGGGACTGCTTTTTTGTTAAATCATCGGGCATATTTCTGAACTGCAGTAGCGTACAAATTTACTTCAGAGGGGAAAAAAAAAAAACCCCAACGATGCACTTGCAGACAGGCAGACTTGTGTTATCTGAAGAAAGACAGATCTGCTCCTCCGAGCTCTACGGTTTATGAGTGGATGCAGGTCTTGTGGCAACTGAGAAACTGCTGTAAAGATTAACAACTGGGATGCACATGCATTTATCTGTTCTTAGATACTTTCAGAACCCAAATGGAAGGAAGAAGTATCTGTGATTCAGGTAGGTCCAGAAGATTTTTTTTTTTTTTTTTTTTTTTCTTTCTTACACGATAAGGTAGATTACTTAGCACATTCCAGGTTAAAAAAATTACAGTAAACATTCAGTAACTGGAATGCATATAATATACAAGTACCGTTACATTTACAAAGCTGTTCAGGACGACCTTTTTTCCTAGAATAAGCATAAAAAAGTTACAAGCTAATTCACAATACCTTTAGATACAATGTTATTAAAATACATTGATGTTAATCATAAAAATATTTTACTATTTACATGTACATTGTATAAACCTTAACAATAAGAATATGCCCATTTTAGGATGCCTTAAACAAGTATTTAGGCAGATTGGCCCATTTTATAGTGCAGTATCCCTGTTTTGGTCTTCACACCATGAAGCTGTACCAGATTCACAGTATCTTTGCTAGTGCTTTGCTAAAAGGCTTAAACTTTCTATTACTTAAGAATCATTCATTCATACAAAGAGCCAGTTTTGTTTCCATTTTGTTTCTTATTAAACCCTACCCCCAGCAGCTCAGGACACTCTGCCTGGCCTTGTGCGATTTGGTTGCATTTCCAGATAAGGCTATAATTCATTTCATCAGTTATCACGCTGTCTTGCTTGTAGTCTGGATGCTGCGCGATAAATTCCCTCATCCATCGAGCAACTGTCATTAGTTCTCCTGTGGGCAAGGGGAAGTCAAATTTCACAGTTTATACATCTAATTTAGCAGTACGACACCTAGAGTTCTATGCATTACATACACAATTAACGAACAGTCCGTGCTTTCATGAGAAACGCACTCCTACACATACTTGTATTTTTTTAAAATATGGCTAAACTGCAAGCATAAATAATCAAGCTGACATATGGCTGATAGTCTAAAACCCACTCGTCTGGTGCGACCTTCAAGCTTTCAAATGTTGTAACGAGACAGTGCAGAGAGAAGTTCTCCCTCTGGCAGCTCCCCTAGCAAAAAATAGGCAGATTCCCGAAAATACCTCACTCCTGGTTTGTACCCACTGCCTCTGCTTCGCTACGCAGCCTGCGGGGCAGCCGGGAGGTGCCTAAGGGTCCCCGACACTTCTGTACAGGGTTCAGCAAACGGCACCCACCACTCACCGGAGACCCGCGTCCCTGTGCAGCAGCAGCTGGGGGCCAGCCAGACACCAGTGTTCAGGCTGCTGAATCTTGCTCCTGAATGCAGCATATGCAAGCAAACCTTAACTCGTGTAAGTCTGAGGTAACTCTGACAGTAAGACATTAAGGTAGGCTGATGGGATGCTCAAAGAGCCTAGCAAAACTTTCAGTGCTAGCCACCGGAACCTCAGCTTCCTCCCTTCCTTAGAGTGGAAAGAGTCCAGGGCTTCCATGACAGAAATCTTTGGGTTAAGAATATTATAAAAAACAAGAGGAATCAAGTTAGGGAAAGCAGCGAGGAACACACAAATAAAAAGTAAAAAGCACCCGAGACTGTTTAAAGATATCCTGTCAGTGGTTTTGAACAGAGGTACACATACATGAATCGGAAAAACTGTGGAAAGTATAGGAAAGAAAAGCAGAATAAAAAAGGTTATTAGAAATAAAAGTGTCCCTCAAAAAACAGAAGTTATATTTTAAAGAAATGAGGCCAGAGTTTACACTTCTATATAAAAAGAGGGCAGGAAAAAAATACCCAAGAAGCATTATCTGTTGAAGGCACTAAAAACTCACATGAAAACTTCCTCAAACCAAGGCGAAGCAGGGGGCCTGCAAGAAAACCGGTGGGGCCAGGAGATGAGCGGAGCATAACCAGAGCCAGAGTTTTGGGCTAAAAGCCACTGCAGGCCGCCAGTGCGGGCAGAGACGGGAGAGCAGCCCAGCTTGCACCAACACAGACATCTAGTGGTCAGGCAGCCCAGCCACTCCCCATCCTTCACACCGGTGTACACCCAGCACCTTCACCGCGAGCACGGCGTGCAGCTCCCGGAGAACACACAGGTATCGGGAAAAGGAAAGGCACCACAGACTGACAAGAGGTGCAAGATGACTTCCGAGCGAGGAGAGACAAGACAAAGGGAACTGCAAGTTCGGAAGCAACAACAATGCTTGAGAAGTTTGCGAAGTCCTGAATGTTGATTAGAAGTGAGTAGAGAAACATTATCCTACAATGCAGGGTCTGGAAGGCCTAACATGAAATAACTGGGAAGAGCATTTAAACAGGCAGGAATTGCATTTTTCAAAGAGCATGTAATAAAGTTGTGACATTTCTTATTGTACAACTTTATGGGGAGCGAAAGCGTAATGGCCTCTAGAAGGGTAAGGCAGCAACCATGGAAACCACATTCATGAACGGTCATTAAGCACCGTGATTACTGGATCACCTTCGGCCACGGAAGCTCCTACACGTGAGAACGCGCACCAGGACAAGGACCACTGGGTACTGCTACCTTAACGCTGCTTTCATCAATACCTGGTGGAGGTCAGCAGCTGCTGCCTGCCTAGCAAACCTGTGGCAGTCACACACCAGCTAGCCGGAGAGCAGGAGGGCAACACCTCGCTGTGCTACAAGAACAGACGCAGCCGAAACACAGCGGAACTATGTCAGGGCAAGGCTAAAGCCACAGCAGCTAAGGTGCCAGTGTTTAACTTGCACGAGTGCCCTGTGTTCACCATTCGAGGAGAGAAATTTGAAGCAGGGCCGCTCTTTGTGGACATGGCTCATGCTAGACAGGCTGCAGTTCAGGAAGATTTGGTTTAAGATTGAGAGTAAACTGGAATAATCCAAAACTCACAACTGAGAAACACCATGGCACAGTAACACAACACCTAATGCTTTTTACTCTGTGAATGCTGGTTTTTAAGAAGCATCATTTAAAAATCATTTCAGTTCGTCAGAGTTAAGATATAAACCCTAGACTATCTCCCTCACTCTCACACCTTTTAGGTCTGTGTAAACACACGAGCTTCCTTTGCAATGCCTGCAACTTCACACCAGGTAGCAAAGTTGTTCTTTGGGACACCTGCCACAGAGGGTCCAGCCTAGGTCATTAGATCTTGAGGAAGAAACCTCTATAAGAATTATTATGCCTTCCTTGTTTCTTCAACAGCATTTTTCTGAAGGCAAAAAAACCCCGAAACAAACAAAGGAATATTTTGAAAGCATTGCTATTTTGAGGGCTGAAGTGCCTCAGATATTTTCTTCCTGCCAGTTTCTCTTCCCTCCCTCAGTTAATCCAAGCAGCAAATCCCTGTCTATATTAACTGAGAGACAGACGCCTCCTACAAACCAGCAGCCTTTGGAAAGAACATCTACAGTGAAAACTGTAATTAATTAAAACCTATTAGCATTTCAAAATACTGCTGAGGTACTGAATTACCAGGCAAAAGTCCCAATTTCCACCTCAGCTTTAAAAAGGTGTTTACCTAGAAGCTTCTACAGCAATTCTCAAGAATTAAAAAGGAATGCAAACTTTTGTTCAAAATTGGGGAGAAAAAAAACCCCAAAGATGCCTTGACTTACGAGACTAAAATTAAGTGCCTACCTAAATTTACAGCAAGGCAGGCATACAAGGGATTTGCACATAGAAAGGTATACAGCTGCTGCAGACTGTGCTACATACCCAGCTCTGAATTAAAATTTAGCCTGCATCTTTTGCTCATTATACTGCTGCATTTGAAAAAGGAGCACAAAAAGTCATCGTAACACCTGTCTTCAAAAACTCTCCAACATGGGGAAGACAGGGGAAAAGCCTGGTTTGCTCTGCCTTGATGGAGTTTTGCTACTTACAGAAGGGCTTTCTTATCAGGGAGCTAAAGACTAGGTCCCATGCTCTAGCACAACACAATTTAGACTCATGGATGCTTTGCAGCAACAGGCTTTGGAGTCCTACCACAAATCCAGGCTATCAGGCTGAGCCTCACATATTTTTACAACACTTCAGTGGCAGGCAAAAGCAATTAGTGCAAACTACTACAAAGTGGACAACACACTGGCAAAAGCAGCAGTAAGTGGTGCTGAAAAGAGAAATCTTGTATTGGAGATACAATACCCTCTAAGCTGTAATTGTAACTGTATCAATTACTCCTAATTCAAGTTTTAAAATAGATCATGAAACTTTTATAATCAGAATTAGATAGGACCAGATTTAAGCCAGAGAACACAGCCCAGCCCTTTGCTCCTATGATTCAACACTAACCAGACAGCTACAGCTGCCACTGGTTTTCCCCGGCTGAAAAGCAGAGAACAGCCCAATCACTGTCTAAGTAGAACACTGGCAGGAAAATCAATGTCCAAAAGTGTCAAACGTACCAGATGCTCTCTTTTTTATTAGCTTCAGGTAGTTCAGGATGGTGCACCTTGTGTCCACATCCACTTCCATGTTTTCAAGATAGGAATTCAAAACTGGGATCAAACCAGGAAAGACTCCTTCCTGTGTAAGAGAAAAGAGTCAGCATAAAGCACGCTCGATCTGGATTCTGGGAGGGCGGAACGGAGGGGAAAGCTGTGTGTTCCAGGCAGTAGAGGCTATGACCTTCCCATTGATAATTGTGTCAATGCTCATCAAGGTGTACTCTTCTGCGTCGGTGCCTGTCCCATTCTGTGCAGAGCCGCATCCATCCACAACAGCATTCCCACCTTCACGGGTGACAAAGGGAAAGGAAGAAACGGTTAGGAGGCAAGAGATGCACTAAACGTCCACAACAGTGTTAACCAGATTGCTTGTTGCGATACCTTTGCAAATATCTTTTCTGAAGTAAAACATTCCCTGCCGGACAGCATCTCTTCTCTGGGCCATCTTCATGTTTTCATCCACCTGGCAAAAGCAGTATTTGAGAGATTTGTGAGATTTCAGAAAAACAGAATTCTCCCAAACCCACACATTTCGGTCTCTTTAGTAGAAAGATCTACTATGTTTCTTACTATTTTGACACACAAGGCCAAGCTGTGGAGACAAAATTTATTTCATTCTTCAGTGGTCCTGGGCAAAACCACAAAGAGATGATGGTCTATGAAATGAGGTCTCCAGAAGAAAAGGTAATGGTATTATGTTAGAACATGCTAGGGTAATCTTTTTAAGTTTGGATGAAAACACAGGAACAGCTGTGATTAACAGGTTGCATCCCATCTGGCAGACTTCTTTGCCTATTTAGATGCAATTTAAATGAGCACAGAAGAAAATTGCCATTTCCCTAGCCACAGTTTGCTGCTTTTCTTAACAAAATCACTGAAGTCTTTAGAAGAGTTATCACTGTATTAAACAAACTTTCATAAACAGAATTCCAGTAGCTTTGTACAGGGATCTGTTAGATAAACTTCGAGTGCTAGTAAAGAAGTTCTAAATTGCAGGCTTCTCAAAAAGCCTACAAACCACACAGCACTGCTCATACGCTCTGCAAACGACATAGGCATTGCTCTGTCTTTCTGGACGGAAGATTTTGCCCAAGTCCTTTGCTCGGTATGTTCTCAGGGAATTAACATCGCACAGCTTTCAGGCATTGGCTCCACTGCACTGCCTTCAGAAGAAGGGACGAGATTTGCCAAATTCTTTGTCTGACCTTTAATTAAGGGCAATGCAAAAATCTTCACTCACTTCTTACCTTTCCAAGCTTTGTTTTCAAAAGTCTGTTTTTTTTCTCATTTTCTATTATGAAACCTATTTACACAACAGGCTGTTTTGAAAGTTTGAAAGCACTCCAGTCCTAGCTGACAGGAGTACAACCGCACTCGGACAAAGATTACTGAGAGATTAGCCCCATAAACCCGTATTATTTTACTTGAAAGAGGCAGGCTTACCAATGGTTGAGCAATTCTGTGTTGCGTTACCTGCCAAATTGCTTGGCAAGCTCAAGCAGTTTTATGCCCCTCCAGCCCCCCGACTCTGTCCAGGTTTTTTCAGCATCCGATCTCTTTTTCGGTCTGAACTGGTATTCATTAGTTGAAAATTTTGCGCTTTTGAGACATTCCAAATAACGATGCAATTACACGCTGGAAGTGCTCAATTGCTGCATTGTTTATGAAGTCTGAACTCCCTGACACCAGCAAGAAAATTTCTCCTTTTAGAAATCATACCAACTGCATGGTATGATTACTGTTAATTTACGACTTCAGTATTTTTCTCCATTTTAATTAAAACCACTGAGAAAAGCCGCAGGATACTACTGCTGTGCTGTAGCCAGCGCTGCCAGTATTTTCTTGCATACAGCCTGTCAAAAGCCTTCTGTGCTGCAAGTCCTTTTTTAAAGTTACCTATAACACTGCAGGACTATCCATTTACAAAGACTTTTTCCGGTCAGGTGCCTCAGAAAGAAGGTGTGCCAGGACAGTTTCACCCAAAACAGTTCAATGACTGTGAGGACAAGATTAAGGAAAAAGCACATTCTACATTGCTGGGCTGTCCAAACACAAATCACAGCTGCGACCAGGATCAGCAGTATTTGTTTTCACTGAAATACTCTGCAACACTAAGCATGCTGAACAACTCCTTTTCCTCTCCACCAGATACAAACAAAACAGAGAAGAACAGGAGACACAGGCAACACACATGTTAAAATAAGTATCTCAAGTTTTTATTTTGACCTCCACCGGGTATTTTCCCCACATGTAAAATGGTGGAAATGCGCCCTTTCCCAGTCCCAAAACAGTCTTGTGACGATGGTACTTCTCAACATTTCTGCAGTAGTCAGACACTGTTAGGCACCACAAATTCCCACAGTATTTGTCTATCAGCTTAATTCCATGAGGCAGCAGTAAAACATTTGTTTAATACTGCAGTGTTGAAATGGATTCAAAGTACTGGTACAGATGAAAGCTGACCGAAGATAAAAATGACCATTCTCTATGTGCACAAATGTTAGTTCCTAGCTTGCAGAGGATAAAAATCAGACTCGACGCAAAAACGCTGCATTTAGCTCTAACAGATCTGATCATTCACACCTACCTTGGACAAAGGAATGAGAAAATCCAGTTTATATGACAGAATCACTCTGGTTAGCAGTACCACGAACACAACATATGCAGAGTTTTCAAAGTCTGTTAACTGGACCTAGACACGAAAGGATTAGAGATTAACTTACTTTAGTGGCAACACACTCATGGAAGTAGATAAATATCTAGGAGAGTTTAAAACAGTTTGACTCAAACATTCATGTTGGTACTTGTATTTACACGTGCTCTACTAGCAGAGATGGGTGATGCTCGAGCTGGAATCATCAGCAGTGACTTCAAATGCACAATGCATGCACACACTTCAGACTCAGCCCTTTAATCCAACGCCAAAACACACCTGTGTTTCAAAAGACTAATAACCTGCACCTTCAGGCTCTCGTGTAATTACAATGTATAATAGCTTTTAAACTTCCACTTAAAAGGGCTTAAATTCAGAGAGCTCAGAAACAGACAGCTATAAAATAAAAGTACTTGTGAAAAACAAAAGAATGACAGTGGGATTGTTCAGTACCAGGAAACATCCTGGAGAAACACAGTTCCTAGAAGCTAAATGGGGCTTTGTTTACTGTTGCTTTAATACGAGCCTAATTCCTTTCCCCATCACCCCAAATCCATTAGCCTGCTTTACTGTGCTGCAGTGGATTCTCCTGTCAGTTACATTCCCACAGCCCTTGTCTGATTAAACGCTGCTGTCCACTTCACTTGCGTCTAGCGATTCAGAGGGGAGAAAACAGCACGAGTACGCAGGGTTTGATACAGGATGGCAGAATGCCTGGTACTTTTCCACTTAAAAGGAAATGTGCTTTTGTGCACGCTGGTGCCTTCCTTACCTCCATAGGTCTGAATTCCACCCTCCATCCAATATCCGAATTTGGCGGAGGTGGCTTAAACCTCATCGTCTGCCAGTTTGTAGACTGAATATTCTGCAGAGCACATGGAATAATCCGTCACAGTCCAGATATGCCTCATTCTATAATATAACTGAAATAACCAGATAACTAGAGTCCTAATGTTTCCTCTAGAATAGCCCATCAGGTTAGAGAAATGCTTCCAAACTAAGTGGCACGATTTCCTAAAAAACATAGTACAATTACCCATCCTAAGAGCAAATATATCACACTTTCTCATGCTATTTTGATTGAGGATTACATATAAGATACTGGTCGGCTGAGATTTAACTGACTGAATTTTTTTATGAGGGGCTAATGCATCACAAACTAAAATTACCTAATATTACCACAGCTATTATTTCATAAAGCTGTATAGGAGAGACATTTATACGTAAATGTCATGCAACACAGTTTTTAGAAAGCCATAAAAATATACAGTCCCCCACAACATTTAAATAGAAAGCTACAGTTTGGGCTTTTTATATTTTATTGGGTTTCAAGCACCCACCACTTTCTAAATAAATGATAAAACAGAGAAATAAATGTGCTTACAACTGCCAAGTCATATGCTAAAGAACTTGTCAACATGAAAAAAAATCAGGAAAAGAAGATTCTTAGCCAATATAGCCATCCTCCAGTTAAGAAGTACTATAAAGAATCAGCAATTTTATGTATATACTTATGAATTTCCTCTAAATCAGACACAACCTCAAAATGGTCGGATTCATTGGCATCATCTAGATGTATTTTCTCCTCAAACAAAGTCAATGGGTCTCGAATGAACAAGTGTGCAATATGCTGTGCCAAAAGGTGGTCAATACCTACAAAATGAGAATTCAAACAAACAATTCACACATAGCAAAGCAGGCTCTAGGAAACGATTTGTTTTACAAGACTGAAAACATCCAACTCTGCAATGCTACCTCAACCCACCACATCCTGTTAGAGCTTAAACGATGACTTCGGGAAGGAAGGAAATGATTAAAGACAGAAAAAAAGAAAAAAAGAACAGGTTCTTGTTTGGAAATGGCAGCTGAATATTGGCGTGGCTGCCATTCTTCCTGTTTTCTCATACACCTCTGTGACATGTTTCCTACAGCAGTTCTGCCCTCTCCACAAAGAAAAAAAAACATTAATGTGTCAAACACTGAGCTTCTCAAGCTGGAATTAGGGACAGTTTCCATTACAAATGAATACTTCTTAAGAACTCTCCAGATCACGCTACAGAGATACTTCCTGAGTAGGACTCACTCTGAGGGGTGCACCGTGATTGAAACAAACAAGAACGAAAATGTAAAATATCCCCACACACTGCAAGCATAATTCTTAACCTGCTCATAATGAAGCAAACACTTACCTTCCTTTATTAGGTGCTCGTAGATATCTTTGTCTATTGTCAAATCAATGTCATTGTATTTCTCACCACATTCAGATAGATAACTGTCTATGGAATCATATCTGGATTTACTGATTCTATAATGGTTGTTCTTCAGTGGCTATATAATTTAAGAATACAATATTTTAACAGCTTGTTAACAATGTTACCTAAGTTTTGCTTACTAATGATACTTATGTGAGAATTATCATCCTGTTTAAAAAACCCTACAGCCTCAATTAAAGTTATTCAAAGTATGAATCTTAAATAGGCTTAATAGAAAGCGATCCTGGAATTATGACTATTTCATCTGTAGATGTATGTATCTGAGCGAAAAAACAGTTATCACACATTGACTAGAATTCTCTAAAGGTGGAAACGTTTTCCTGATGTAATATACCATTACCCCAAGTACCTGGAAAGCATTATTATACCTATCGCAACACATACCAACACAGTCTCACTCTGCACACATTGTTAAGAGATGCTTTTAAAATGGGTAGTTCAAGAAATATTTCAGGAACTTTTTTTTTAAATTATTTTTTTACTTTCTGTAATTTTGTAAGTGCCTTGAATGCCAATTCTTGCTTAAAGAAACTCCTTAAGTTCAAGCAACTGGCCCTTTTCACATAGTTCTAGTTTATACTACTGGATTACTCAGCAGCACCTACTATTTAATCCAAAGCAACTTTTGCTGTTTGGGCTCAAGCACCGGCTGGGAAGTTTCATCACAGTGGGACCTTTTCAGCAAGCTGTGGAGGAGTGACTGGAGTTCTACCAGGATTCCATACTTTACTAAAAATATATATATGGACTGTACAACCAAGGCAAATGTTTACACCACCTCTCCTATATTTACCACAAAGACTGCCACGTTCTCTTGTTAAGAATTCTGATGAGCACGAGCAGAATTTGATACTAAAGGAGATTTAACTTTTTTGCCTGGAAAAAATCAGACACCTACTACCTAACATTACTTACCTCTAGCCCCCTCTCTTCTCGCGTTCGATCATCTACAGATGCAGAGATTACTCCCCAGCGACAGTCAATATCCGACACGTAGCCTCTGTAGAATGGAGACGCAGCACTCAACGCCATCTAAAATAAAACAGCCTGAAATGAAAACAAAGGACAAGGCAAGGGACCAAAAGCAGAAATACAACCCCACTGGACAGGGAAACTTGCTGGTCCAGAAGTAACTGAAGCATACACTTCAGTCTGACATACAGCCAAAGCCCATACAGCCACAAATCTCTCAGCTGCTGTCTCCAGAAAATGCCTAGATGAACGGTTAGCCTTACTCAAGTGGCATCTGCCACTCTCCAAATTTATTATTATTCTGCAGATCGACATTTAAGGAACACAAAGATGATACAGGCAGAAGCACTTCCGTAAAAGATCAGTTAGTATGCTGCCTGCTGTCGTGGTTCAACCCCGCAGCTGACAACAAAGCACCAGACAGCCGCTCGCTCACCACTCCTCTTACCCCCGCATCGGGGGTGTATCTTTGAGATAAAGACAGCTTAATAAGACAACACAGGAAATAATAATTACTAATAACAGTAATGAATATGCAAGCCAAGTGATACACAATACAATTTTTTCTTACCGCCCAACAATCAACTGCACAGTCAGTCCCCAAGCAACGATTGCAGAACTTGCAGATTTTGTGGAGTTCACCAAACTTGCGGAAAAATTTTTCCTACCCCTCCGGCCAACCCCCATTTATAAACTGAGCATGATATCTGTGGTGTGGAATATTTCCACTGGCCAGCCTGGGCTGGCTGCCTGGCTGTGCTCCCTCCCAGCTCCTGCACACCTGCTCTTTAGCCAAACATGGGAAACTGAAAAAAGGTCCTTGATTTCTTAGCCACAGCTAAAGCCATCAGTGTATTACCAACATTCTTCTCATACTAAACCCAAAACACATCAGCCACTGGGAAGAAAATTAACTCTATCCCAGCCGAAATGAGGACACAAACACACTTCCAAACTCCAAAAGGTCACCAGGCAATCGTTTTATTTTGTTTATTTTAATTTGGCCAAGCACCATAGCAACACAGCTGGAACACACCTCACTCGGAGCAGAATCTGCTCACCACCTAGACTAGACCAGACCAATAACTTTTTTGTAACACCTGTTACAAACACCTGCTTACGACCACATGCTTACAAAAGGGACAGATATAAACAACTGAAGCTGAAATCCTCTCAACACCAGATCAGAGTCAAAAAATTAAAAATCGTTTTAAGGAATGAGCTTGTCTTGTTTTCACTAAAAACTGCCCCAAATGTCTTTCTAGAACTGTTCAACATGAGTCTTGTGCAAGTGGGAAGGAGGGCAGAGGAGTAGAAACCAATATCATCTGTTTTGTGGTGTCATTTGGACATTAAATAAGTCATACTGCTCATCTGACAACCTAGCAAGAGACCAACATTTCTCCCAGAGTATCAGATCTGTGAGTAGCTTTCAAGCTTTTTTTAATTTAGATTTTAATTTTTTTTTTTTTTTTTTTTTTTTTACACATAGTGGCTTTCGCACAACAAAGAGCTGATGTGATAGAAGTCCATTACTTACCACAATGGGACAGATTGTGGCTAGCTGATCATAGAGATACCTGGCTTCAGAAATGCTGCAAGCCTGGAATGTTACCTGTTGGAAGAAGTATAATTGCTATCACAATTTCTATAATCATAGTGCAAACATAGTCTTCCTAGATTTAGAATCAATGATGTAATAAAACAATGTAAATACTAAGAATTTTATGGGGTTTTTTGTTTGGTTGGTTTTGGGTGTGGTTTTTTGTGTAGTTTCCCCCCCTACCCCTTGGACAAACTTTTGCCCTATCTGTCAGCAGCATTTATATCAAAAGCTTCTTTCCACACCATTTCCATGTTGATTAAGAGATTTCAAGACCACAACGCTTCGGGCTGTGAGGCTAAATATACAAATGCTTGCCAAAACCAAAGCAAACTGAGTTAACACCTACAGTACACATGGGCTGGCAATGCACTTTCAGGAACTAAGCCAGGAACCTACCTACTTAGAACAACAGTCAGAAACTACTGTAGATGTAACATTTGTTTTATGTGACAGCTAATCCTGTTTTAAGGAACATTTCAAGATGCCTGTGTTTGATCCTGCGAAACTGTGAAAAATAAATATCTTCCTGTCTACTGTAACTTTTATTAAAAAAAAAAAAAAAAGAGTCCAGTTTTGCCGGTATTGGAGGCAAGGACACAGCAAAAGATGCAGAAGAAACGTTCTTTGCCAAAGCCATTAATGATGTGGAAGCCCTACCACGCACACGCCACTGGAAAATACAACTTCTTTGCAACTTTTAGTGAAATTTGCTCAGAACAGCATCAAAAACAAGATGCATTTCTGATAGCAGACTTCACACTCCAAACTTCCCAAAATGACACTTAATGTATTTTAAAAATGCAGAAGGGGATCGAGCACCTCAAAACTGTTAAAAGACACTAAACGGACTAAAAGCTTCTCTCTCCTTCTTTGCACTTTAGGTATTTGTAGATCAGAGGATGACTTAGATGGGAGTGTACCCCCGTACCACTATCACAACATTGTACAACAGGCTTCAGCTCTAAACCACCATCGCTGTTTGCTGTCCTGAAGAATGCCAGCCAAACACAGATCTTCCTCTTCCACAGATTACAATTAGAGACTCCCACAAAACACACAGGTTCTTCTCAGTCTGCCACTGGAGCCCAATCTAACCCCAAATAAGCCTTAAAAAAAACTCAACCAACCAACACCTCCAAAACTCCTGAGTTCACTGGTGGGCTCAGTGGTGGCTTTTTTTTTGGGGGGGGGTGGGGGGGTGGGGGGACAGGGATAGGAGGAATATAGCATTTGTTTGTGTTTGTCTTTTTAAATCTCCAGCCAACATTCATTAAAACATCCCAAGTTACAAAAAGGGTGTGTGGTAGAGAAAAATCTTTCTTCTGTGCCTATCCGTCAAGTGGCTACCAGAAAACAAAACGCACTTTGAAAAGACAAGACTATTTAACTCTCTTGCAAAGAAGCAGCTAAGTATGATTTCTCATCACTAATTCTGGACTTCCAGCGCTAGGGAGCCTGCCTTGGGGTGAGGGAGACAACAGACCACTCTTTCCCCTGACACAGTGATATCCGTCTCCCCTTCCCTTTCATGTTTATTCCAAATCATGTTATATCTGGGGTTTGACCTGGTTTCTAGTCAAACACCCCACTGCAGAGGAAAAGGGCACGGCGGCCTTCTCCAGAGGAGGGCTGCAGGCGCTGCAAGCACTGTGGAGAGCAGCAGCCATGAGCGCAAGGCTCAGCAGAAACAGGGATGCGAAGCCTCAGAAGGGGCAGGAGCACAACAGTTTGCCTTGCTGTGTCGCTGCGGGCTGTCTCACTCATCAGAACACGGTTTGATACCTTTCCAAGGTTAAAAATAAAGTTGTAGCTCCATACATAGTGAGGAAAAAAACAACGAAAGGCAGTAGGCATACTGCAAACTACCTTACAGAAAACGGCTGGAAAATACATGTTTCCTTCTCGTCGGTTATGAGGAATTATCAGTTGATACACAAGCAGCTACTTATAGCACCTGCCAGCCTTGTTTTCATTCTCCCTTTGATGGTAACAAGTCTACAAGAATGGGGAACAGTAAAATGGTATTCCATAAAAAGGAATTCAATGTATTTTTAAACAAGTTTATGCAATGATTGGATGGTAAAGGCTGTATTTATTTTACTGGTCTGATATAAGAAAGAGACTATACAATGTAGACCCTATCAAACTTTACACCTTGCAAAAACACACAGCATTATATACACTTTAGTACTTCATCAGATTCTCCCTAGTTTACCCTTAGTGACAAGAAATCATACTTAGCTGTTGTTAGGAACTTTTATTTATTCAGCTTTTGTAGTTTCTCAAAGGGAAATGCTTTGAATTGGGTTATTTCTGCCAGCACTGTGAAACAAGAATTTCCTTTAATCCCCTAGAGACTTAACACTAGCCTATTCCTCGCTCTGCTTCCAAGACGGCAGTGGCAACAGGCAGATTTGATCAACAGTCAAACACATTGCTACTACCCAAGCCATCAGCCCCTAGCATCAGGTTACTATGACAGAGAAACATTCAAAACAAACAAATATTGAAAGAATTAAAGCACTCCCAAGATACAGCACCTGGATTTAAACAGAGGATACTGTAAAATAGTAGTAACTCGGGCAAGTGAATGAAAACCGTAAAAAGTGGGCAGGCATTAATGCTAGAACCAGAACGAAAAACATCTCCCAGCACGCAGTAACAGAAGACAGCTACCCATGTGGATATGGTAGGTTCATGGGACAAGCAGGAAGAAGACTACTTCTTAGCAGATTGCTAAAAATATTTACGAACAAGAAATTTTATGAAGGAGTTCATGCTGTTTGTAAATAAAAAATAAAATTACACAGAAGGAGAAAGCTACTTAGTGTAAAGACATTCCAATGACTTCTTGTCACTCCTTGCTTTTGCTGTTCTAAGAACGGGGAAGAGGGAAAAAGTCCAAAATGAATAACCAAAAAACCCCACACATTTCTACAAGACAGTTTCCATTCCCACAGTGTCCTTTGGTCATGTCTGAAAGAAGACCACAGTGGAAGATGATCTTTCACACTTGAAAAGTGCTGGAGTTCCAGGAGAAGATGCTTGATCAAATGGAGTTTGACCAGTTCAAGTAACCCCTTCAGCAAGGCATCCAATTACTTTTGAGTATTAGCAGAAAATAAACATAATACAAGCAAACAAACCTGGATTTTAAGACTACGCTACCATGTATAAGATTAAATTTGTTGTTTTATTCCCCCTTCTGCTGTTCTGAAAGTGTGCCAGTTTATTTAAGGTAGAGAAATTCGACATAAGGCGAGTCTGAAGAAGGGAACCGTTTATGGAAGACAACATTCAGTAGCATCTTGAAAGCAGATCCATTTTACCTGAAGACAGCAGTTTCCCATTCCAAAACCCATAGCATCCATGTATATATAGTCTGGCTTCGCTGCTTTTGCTGCTTCTCCATCATCATTAGGAAACGTTTCGATAAATGGTGATGGCGTGTTCTTATCTTTAAATACTGTGTGGAAAACACAGCCACTCAGTAACCCAGAGCATTAGCTTAAACAACTATTTCGACAAAGAAAAAAGATAATTGAATTTACTCACTTGGTACATTTATCACAACCTTTTCTCCTCTTCGGTGCCGAATGTTTCTGGTCAGTGTACTACAACAAAAAAAAAAAGTTTGCTGAAATATCTGAAAGTTTCTCTTTATGCAAATGTTTTTGCAGTTAGTTTCTCAGCAATTCTCAGGGTTTCAGAATGTCAACTTTCTATTTATTTTGAGCATCTTCATTCCGGATACTTCTTTTCCTAGTTTAAGATAGACTAATGCAACACCAAATTTTTCTCCTGTAAAATCAGTCTTATTTTGATGGACTTCACAGCACTATGCTGATTGAATTGGCAGAAGTAAAAGCCTACTGACCTGAAGAATACAAGGGCAAGTGAAAAGGCATGCTTAGTCCGTAAATAGAATGATTTTCATTCTTCTAAGTCTCACCTTACAATGAAAACCCCTCTCAGACTGTACAAGCAGTCCTGACACCATGCTCCATTTCAGAGTAACTAGGGCAAGTTACTGAGTACATTGAGAAGTTGCCGTGACGTACCTGAGCTGGATTAACTGTGATGAAGTGGTTAGCCATCAGATTTCAAATTTGAAACCATTTTGCAGCAGCATAATCGACACCTTTTGCCCCACAGTGGTGTGAACTACTGTATAAAGTTACTTGAACTTAACAGTTTAAGTCACTTTGACCCATAAAATAACGTTGTCACCGCCATCTCTGTCCAAGCCCTTGTGCTATCTGCAGCAACTGGCCACATAGCTCTCTGTTCCAGCAATGTAAAGAAGTTGCAGGTATGCCTATATTTAGCCACAGAAAAATATTCAGTTTCTCATTCACATGCTCCAAATACTCTTACCTAAATCTAGGATGTTTATTGATGGCTTCATCTGGAAAAAAGAGGGATTTTGAAGCTCCTCCTTCTACTGGCGTTGGCTCATATTCCGGCAGCGTAAACCCAGGACACCCTAACCTGTGTAATACAACAATGAGATCTGAGCTGTAATGAAAACAGGCTGTGATTTTAAAATGGTCAGATGATCAGAGATTAGGATTCTAGCAGACAAAAGGAATAAAAAGAGATTTTTTTAAAAAAAAACACCTTGCATGTACAATAAGTATTTCTGAAGCCCTTTTCAAGACTGCTGCCTACGAAATGCCAGAAGGAGGTCTTAAAACAGTTGCTGTTAACAAGTCAGCGTTTGCCAACAACCAGCTTCTGTGGTGGTTAAAACAGACCCTGCCTTTTTTTTTTTTAAATAAAAAATACAAACAACAAACCCACCACTACTGTATCACTGGACAGTAAACATGGGCCTTTTCAGTGGCTGAAGCAGGAAGCTTCACAGTATTATGCAGAGCAAACATACATTTTAGTGTGTTAGCACCTGCTATTAATATGCATACAGCTGCATTCTGTGCCTTAAGCAGTTTCTCTAGAGGGTACAGGTTAACGCTGATTGCTGAAGTAATTTATCCAGCTCTGCTCCCAACAATCTATCACTGTTACAAAGATGTACCTAACCAACTCTGAAAGAATTAGAGGTAGTTTTAAGGGATACACACATCCCAAGTCTCACAGCGGTTTGTGATTTTGGACCTCTGAAAATCCCCATAAATGAGAAAAATGTAACAGGCAAAGAAAAATTACAGCTATTAGGTATAAAATGCTGCGAGACACGCAAGTAAATGCAACCCTCCCCTTTGGAAACTCCATTGTAAGTTTGAGAGTCATCTGAAACAAGAATAAGTAGGTTTTCAGTACAAGTGAGACAAAAGAGCATTTGAGAAGTTGGAGGTAAAGTTGCAGAAGATTAACTTCGCCATGCTGCAGAGTATGAAGGACAAATATTGTGCTTTCTTGAGAGGCTATAGTATTTGGAAAGGGTTAGCTGATAAAACTACAAGCAAACTCTTCAAAATACCAGGAAACGCATCTCTGGAAATAGTACCTATGCTCAATATGTATTTCACCATTGGTTTCTTCTTCCTGATTTAAAGTATACAAGTTGTCCTACAACATCTAAGCCCAACTTCATCACTTGCATAAGTGCAACGTCGTAAATAGCATCACTCCAGTCCTCAAGCAAGAAAACAGCTTTCTAGTCCAGTAGCAAGGGTTTACAAATTTAAGAACTATGGATACTCCTTTAGCTTCTAAGCTAGTATTTTTTAATATTTAAGCATTTTCAGGTTTGTTCATTTTTAACCGAGTAATTTTAATTTGAATAAGCCTAGTTCTTCTCTTCTGTCAGCACTCTAAAAGTTTTTTTGTCTCTTTAGATGCACAGATTTTTTTTTTTATTATACACATAGATGCACTCAGGTATATGTACATGTTACTGTAGAGAGAATGTAGCAAAAAACCTCGGAAATATATGTTAGCAAGAGTCCAGTTAAACCAAGAGGGACTTGAATGGCAAGGCAACAAAGGACAGAAATAAGACACTAAATAGCCTAGGGAGAGCACCCTCTGAAGGATGAAATTATGTTTGAATGATCCATAAGTAATAAAAAAGTGACATTTTATTATCTACTGGCTTTTCACTGAAATCCAATGTACTGCTCCTATGGTGATGTAAAAGGTATTAATCTATATCCACAAAGTGACGAAGATCTCCTCTCTCTTTATTCCTTGCAAGACTGGGTTTGAAGTGTTTGTATACAAAATTTATTAAATGACGTAATTATTTGTAAGGTTGCAGGGAAAAAAATCCCCTCAATTTTGTAACACACTGAGAACTACTTAACCACTGGACTTCAAATAAGCTCTTACTACTTTAAAGATATCTAGTATAGCTCCGATGAAGAGGAAGCATATTTTGTCAACACAGCGTTCTTAAAATAGCCTTCAAGAGGCCTAACATGGGCATTTTGGTACCTGAGCTTCACTGCTAAGTCACATTTCACACCGTTCCTGCTCTCAGCAAGAATTTAGGGCCACTGCATTCTGTACTATAGAAGAAACTAGCCAGTAAGGCCAGCTGCTTCTCTCCTGCTGCAGAGCAATTATTTCACTCTTAAGCATAACTATTTTCATTCATTTGCCTGACCAGGCTAACTAGAATGAATGTAACAAATCCCTGCCTATAATTATGTTTGAAAGGAAGGTCACAATGTACAGTTTCTCCTAGGGAATGAAGTTCACTTCATCTTGATTTCATTTCTTCAGGAGTCTCTTTACAACAACAAAACGGAGGAAATCTACCCTTCGTAAGGGTGTTACAAACACAGGAGAGGTGCAGTCCTTTCTAGATTCAGTAAGTCAAGCATTATAGAAGTTTTAGGTCTTCATTTTGTAAGGATAATCACGTTCCTGTTCTACTGTGTGCTCCAAGCCACCGAAAGAAGTTTGCATGTGCTTTAGCAGAAAAAGCAATGTTAAAATATAGATCAGGTTAGCCATGTTTACAAAACTGCTATTCATAAAGATCAAAGCTAGCAAAATAGGAAAAAATAAACCTTTTATGTATGATTTGCCAGATCAGTTCAAGATTGCAGACTACTCTACATACAATACTTTGTTATGAATGTTCAGGTATTCTCTTCTAACACAAAATCATCGCAGCTTAGAAGTGACCTAAGAATACAAAAGATGCTTCTTCGTTTGTCTCACCGCAATAAAAATTTTAGTAAACACAACCAGAACGTTCAAAGTACTCCGATTTAATCATACTTTGCTCTGTTTCTTTGTACAGTTTAGCTATACGCAATCAGGAAAAAGTCGTGTGAGGAGAACAGGAAACACAGCATCACACCTCAACAACCATCTCACCTTGGAAACGACGTCACAGTGCAAACAGCCTCGTTTTCTTTGAGCACAGAAGCTGCCTCTTGCCGTCTTTTCCTCATGTTGTCTTGCACAGTGTTGAATTCGGACATGGTTCCCCCATACGGCTGCCCAGGTGTCCCTTCAATCATATAGCTTCCATATTCTGGTCGCCAGAGTGTTGGGTGGCTATAAAAAAATAACAGCCTCGTTTAAATAGTTCTACAACTTAAAAAGAGAGATGGATTATTTGTGAGAATTTCAGTAATGAACACAACCTGCAAGAAAAATCTCCTAAAGCTGATCATTCGACAGAGTAGCACAATGTACCTCCCAACGTACCTCACTGCCAGGAGGCAGCGAAAAGAAATTAAGGCACAGTTTGGCAGTAGGAAGCGTTGCCTTACAGTGCAATAAGTAGGAATTGCCGATGTCCGACTGCGATCACCTTTAGTATCTGTCTCAAGCTTTGTTTCTTGGGGTTTTAACTGAAACTGCAATATATTGAAGATTCAACTGCTTCCACAGTGCAAGGCAAGGCAAGTTATGCTCGTTTTCTTCTATTTACTGCCTGTAAATACCTGGTCCAGTTTCATAAATGTGTTAGGTTAAGAAGTGAAATGAAGTCTGAGTGCACCTAGTCACCCTGAAACGCAACACCTTCCCCCCCCTCATGAAGCCATGCCATCTCTATGGAGCATGCACCACCAGAGGCAGAGCCACACCTCCACCACCATTCTTCCGCCAGAAGCAGTTTTGAGTCTAAAAGCAAAGGGGTTCCTTCTCAAAGGCTTTCAACAGCCCCCCTACTGAGGAAGACAGACAGAGAAGATGAGGTTAAGGTACTTGGAATGAAGCACAGGCCCAGGGCACAAAAGCCTGTCATCGCTACAGCAGAGTTTCTCTACCCTCCTGTAAGCTGTGACCTGCTTTTGGCTCTCTTCAGCCAAAACACTTTGCCGTCTCTGGTCTCGTTTCTCTGCTGCCATCAGTTAAAGAGGTAATTCACAGTTCTCTGGCTAGCTGAAATAGGGGTATAATCTAATTATTCCTGAAAACTCCATGGGAGAGTATGGGGAAGAACTGCCCTGCCGTCCTTACATCTACCTTCCTCATTTTGCCAAAAACGGGAGCGTGCGCCTACAGACAACAGGCTTCCCCACACAGCCCTCACTGCCTCCTGTAGCCAGGGGGGCAAGGGCGAGTGCACGCACCCACGCCTTACGGGGCAGGGAAGGTCTAGTATGTGATTACTGTGTACACACAGACACAAAATCAGAGCAAGACAAAACAAATACCCACACTGCAGCTCCTGCGGGCTCACTGTTACATCCTCCTTTTTCACAAGGTGTGATGCAGAAGGTGCACGACCGCCTGCAAGCATGCTCAAAATCTTTCACTTCCTGCACCCCAGCTTTATCTGAAAACATCAGTATCTGTGGCTTACAGTTCTACCAACAGCACACTTGAAAGTTAAGCCAGGTCTACAAAATTCTGTACAGTATCATAACAGGAGCAAAAAAGGAAAAAAAAAAAAAAGGAAACAGGAAACAGATACTCACTTGGGGTTTACCTTCTCCCCCTTGTCTTGCAGCGTTTGAAGAACTTCTTCCCCGCAGAGCACCAAGCGCACTTTCTTGTTCTCATGGTCAAATTTTACCAACATATATTCCACCTTGTAAATAATAAAAACAAAATAAACAATTAAAAGGTAAGATTTTGTTCACACAAAAACACATTGGCACACAATTTTAAGCACCAAGTAGGGGGTGGGGTGGAGGAGAAGGATGTCAGACTGAGCTTTATCTTTACAGAAGCTTAAAAACCATCACTATGAATATGATAAACAATACCAGAGAAGATGACTGCATGCTTATTTAATCTTGAATAAAGAACTGAAATTCCTTGAAATCGACCTTGACATTTTTTTCCCTCCATTTCTAATTGTGGATATTTTGCAAAATAATTCCTGAATCTGTATTTGCCTCTACATTATTTTTCAGACCAAAAAACCCACCCCACGCAAGCTATGGTCCACAAACATGCCTCTGTCATCCCATGAGTTACAGTCTCTGCTGCTGACAAAAACAACACAAACAAAAAGTCATTCTACAGTCAGGACATCCATTCACACCCATCGCTTGTTGGAGCTACCTAAGACTAGCACGACAGAGCCTCATCTACGCCACGGAAAGCCCACGGTTGTTTCGGGCAGCATCGGTCCTGCTGTTAATGCCCTCCAGCTCTTGGCAGTGCGTGGGAACAGTGGGGGTTTCCACCTCCTCTTGATTCAGCTTTGCTGACACCTTTTCTTCCCCTCCTGCCCAGCGGTGTACCTTGCCCCAGTACCTCTTCTGTCTCCTCACCCCAGGACCTCCTCCTTGCCCCTGTCCCAGGCCGCGAGCCACAGCCGCTGCTGGTGACACGCCAGTGGAGCACTCAGTCCAAGGAGCCATTAATGACAGCAGTGCCAACACTGTGTCCCAGCACTGAAGAATATTGTTTCCCTAAGAGTTTATCTGCAAGCAGCCAAACCTGCAACACCCTCATGTCAAACGTTCTGATCTCCACACACGCTTGCTATCAAAGCTCCTGTGAAGACTCTCAGAGTGCTGCCCAGCACAGCGACCTGGACCTTGCAGCCCTTCCACGCTTACTGATACAATCTATTCCCCGACACCTACGGGGCAGGGGATGCTTTGTGCTGTTCTGGCAAGCACGGAAGACAAAACAGCCCCCCGTGTGTGGTGTGTTACGTACCATCTAAAAGCAGAAGTCGTACATGGAAATGCATGACAAGGGTGGCGGCTCTGAAAACCCCCGGCCAGACCAGCGGCGATATGCAGTGCCTTCTGCCGGAGGCCCTCAAACCGCCGCCTCCAACTTTCACAACTCGTCTGATACAGACACCAACCCACAGTTAAAAATTCAGGCTGCGGTTCCACAGCTAGAACTCGGAGGTTTTGCACCTCGCTCCTCAGTTCTGTTTTCTGACACTGCCTAAAACGGCTCCCGCTGTACGTACCAAGCACCACTGCTCCAGCCCCAGGAGCTCAGAGTCACACACGACACTGACGTTAAGGGCACAGCATACCAACTCACAGCAACTTCCAATTCACGCAGAAGTCCGATGCACATAGGAAAACAGCTTGCCAAAACACCGGGAACTTGGGCAGTGTTTCTCAGCACACTGTAAGTGGATTTGTGGGCTTCATGTTCTTTCCTTGGTTCAGTACCCATGGAAGAGTTATTGCTACCTACTGTGACAACAAATATAATCCTCTGCTGGGATTTGCAATTAAATCACAAGCAGCATTATCCAAGAGTGTCTGTAATTCTGCAGAATCTGATCAGACACAAACTCTGGAGGGACTCCTTCAGCAATTATACGTTCTCTGTGTTTTTCAAGATCACATTTTAATCCCCCAAAGAAAAATAATGATTTCTAGTTTCTGTGCAAGACAGCATTTCTTTCTGTGGAGTATTTTGTGATTTGTGTGTATTATGCCACAACAATCTACTTGAGACAACTACAGACTACAGTCAACCAGAACGCACTCCACCACTGATTTCGTTATTTCCTAGTATCAGTCTCTCCAGTGACACCTGACCCATGATTACTGGCAATAACAAGGGACTTCTCTCATACCTTCCAGTTTTCTACCACGATCAACACCACATCCTCCTGCTTTGGAAAAGCATCATCCTCACTTGGACCCAGCCTAAACTAGAGGAGGTACGCAAGCGCCCAGTTCTCTGAGTCATGCAGATGGATGCGTGGACGGGCGTCAAGCCCACCGCACGCCTGGCCTCCCACCGCACTGCCTGCATGGGCTGGTAGCAGGAGGGAGGGCAAAGGAACTGTGGCTGCCTTCGAGAGACCCCAAAGCTGAACATTTGTCCACTGTTACATAAACATGTCACTGCAATAAGCCTTCTGCCTCAAAAATGCCTCTCCAAATGTAAACGCAATGAGCTGCTGGTGTGAACGGTGTACTCCTCTATAAACCGTATGACAAGTTTCACAACAGAAAATAAGCCAAAAGTGTAAAGAAACATTAAGCCAAGAAGGCAAACCCAAAGAAATCAAAATGTTTCATAACCCAAGTGCAGTAGTGAATTTATTGCGTTTATGCATCTAGCTTTAGAAACAACTACTACTCTTGCCTCCAGAAACACTGACTAAATCTTCAAAGCTGTCTTAACACACAGAAGATCTGCCATTAATTTTAATGAGAAAAGAAAAAAAAACTTCAGACAGCTGCCAACAATTCCAAGTAACCCACAGAGTATCTTGCCAACCAAGGGACCGACTGAATGGACATCCTTAAAGAGTTTAATTTAAGCTCATCAAAAGATTTAGCCTACAGCTAGAAAGAGAGAAACAAATTCAGAGTTCACACATTTTCACATTGAAGTTCAGCTCGCTGTTCACAGAATTCTCACATGTTTTCTATCCACAACAAAGTTCAGAGAACTGTAGCCAAGCTGAAATCATCAGCACACCTGGCAGAGCTTCCAGAGCCTGAAAGTCAAATATGCAGGGTTTCACCCAACATTCATAATTCATCATTTTGCCTTGCTCTTTAGAGGTCACTTTTCTCCCTAACTGTAACTAGTCTCCCTAGCAAGCAGCGAAATGCACGTCAGGTCAAATTACCCACGCCGGTGGCTGACAAGCAGCCCTGCGAAGAGCCAGCTAGGAACGAGCACCCTGCTACAGCAAGGAAGGCGGCCACTTGGGACCCACGCGCCCAGCTGGTGCTCTCACCCCACAGCAAACCCTGCACATCTCTACCTATATATTCCACGATTCTATGATTTTGTCCCCTGGCCAGCATGTGCTGCAAGGCTGATGGGCACGAAAGGCAGCCAGCCAGCTTCTCCCTCCAGACAGGCACACGCAGCACTGCCTCAGCAGACGAACCTCTCCGACCAGCCCAGGTCTGCACGGCTTGCAGAAGTGCCGTGGCACCTCACCACGGGAAGGAACAACGGCTGGGCCAGCAAGGTTGCAAAGCTGTAAATACACACATAGAGCAAGCCTAAAAAAAAACAAAACACCAAAGTTAAACACATTAAGAAAGCAAATAAATTCTCAGTTAAAGCAAATAAGCTGAGTATAACAGATCTACCCATGAGCCAGCACAAAGAAAAACTATTCTTTACAGGCTTCCTTCCTCTCAGCTACCGACTTGCAATGCACTGCATCTACGGGGTACTTCCACGCCAGCTCTGCTCCACCGCCGTCTCTTCTAGGGGTAGGCATGCACCATGAGCTTGCCAGCAGGACAGCACCCAAAACAGCGTCACTTCACTTGTGATGATTATTTCTCACCGTCAGCTACCAAGGAGATTTCAGGCTTTTGAAAATTCGTTGACGATGCCTCTGTAAATGCAACCGTAACTGAGACCTTGAAGCCCCCTCAGTTGGGGAGGAGCCAAACCACTCTCCATGCATCAAGCCAAAGAGTTGTGCTGGACTTGCCTGCTGGCAAAGCAAAAGATGATTGCTAGCTGGGTAAGCACATCTGAAACTGTATTTGAATGCCCGAGTTATTTGACCATAATTACATCTATTTTTTCTGCATAAAGCACACTTCTTATAAACAAATATCAGTCAAGTGATTCTTCAGTACCAATTCTGATGAACAAGGAGAACTGAAGCTGACACACGTCCCACAGATGATCACCATCCAAATACTTGTCTCAGCTGTGGCCTGCTGTCCAGTATCAAACCCAGTCCTCGCACACTCAGTTTAACACCATCATGCTAAGTACACGGGGAACAGAACCTGTCTAACATTTGAGCATAAAGCCTCTACTCCAGAGTTAATGTTAAAATCCTCTTAACATTCGAAGTACTTGCCACAAGGTCTTTCTGCATGTGAAAACACAGGTAAGCATACAGTCTGGACTCTGGCAAGCTCAGAGGTAAGGTGCTGAGAAGATGATACGACAGAGCAAAATAGCTTAAGAATTATTATCTGAAGATAAGCTTTTTTGAGAGAAAAGCAATGCAAGTCTGTACACTCTCTACCTGTGAAAAACAGTTCCCTACGTTCGCCTTTTACCACACTCCTGTTCATCCATTTCAGCTGTGGCTGCTGCCTCCCTGGCAGTGCTCCAGGCCAGGCTGGATGGGGCTTTGAACAACCTGGTCTGGTGGAAGGTGTCCCTGCCCATGGCAGGGGGGTTGGAACCAGACGGTCTTTAAGGTCTCTTCCAACCCAAACCATTCTGTGATTCTAAAAAAACCTGATCACAGGTGACCTCTGCTGTTCCTCAAGGACAACCTTATTGATGGTTTCTTTCTCCCTCCACTTGCCACGTGTACTTGGAGCCACTGTTAGTGGTCTCCTCATATGTACCTTTTCTCAGGCCTGGAGCTTTAAGAGAAATTGGAATTTTTTCCTAAACGCCCAGTGAGGTCTCTTGGCTTTTTTTTACTATTACCAAAAGCCATTACAACACTTAATATAAACATTTTCATGCAGTATGCCTCATACACTTATGTATGCAGTAGAAAATAAGAGGTAAACTTTCTTCTCAAGAGCATCAAAGAAACAAACCCCACTTCACTAGTTAATTAAGCTCCATTACAGAAAAAAAAAAAAGAAAAAAAGAATAGTTCCCCCATACATGTATTGGTCAGTTAATGCATCATTAAATTACCACACATGAGTTAAACGACAGTCTACAGGAGAACAAAGTTTTAATAATCTTAACTGTTCATTAAAGAACCTCTGACACAAGTTTTCAATACTAAGATGGAAAAAGCAGATTTTCCTGTAGGTACACATACTTCTGATGGATGTAGACCATAATACTGAAGAAATTTTTTTAATGCAGTTATTTTCTCACCACTGCTGTGATAAAACATGGAGCCACAGTAATAACCAGCTGGTAACGCACCTTTAATGAAAGGTTTACTGGCCCACACAGGCAAGTCTAAGCCCTGAGGTAGCAGATTTCAGAGGAAAGCAAGTCTGGAAGGGCCACAGAGGCTGGCTACTCTGTTTCTAGACAGCAAGCCCCCAGACAGCACACTGGCACCAGGCAGAGCATTCGTGAGATTACCACGGGTGTTCTCTGCCACAGAAACAATTTCAAAAATATGCCATGAACAGCAAAATCAAGATAAAAATGTATTTCCCAAAATGCTTAATTCTGATCAAGCAGATTGGAAGTGGTGAATCCAACGAATAAAGCACTGTCTTCAGCTCTATACAAAACCGACTCACAGAAATCATTCTCTAAAACCAAAACACAACTGATGTTTTATATTGTATTGCCAATAAGCAAAAAAAGAACTGCTATGCCACATTAAAGATGACCATAGACAAAGAAAATGAAGAGGATGCAGGGGCACCCACCTCAACCAACACAGCCAGCCCCAGCTAAGTGCTCCTGCCTGTTCCCCCTCCCACTTGCTGACACCAGGGCTGCACATTTTCTTGTTCTGCACGTGACATGACGTGACTAGAGGATGTCCTGTGCTGCACATATCACAAACCAGGAAGCTGGGTTATTGAAAACTGAAATCTAGAGGTTATAAACATTCGCATGCTTCTGAAGAACAAGATGTGGCGCATTAGAGAACAAAGTTATCTCTCTGACTGCTGTATTATGTAACACCTGAAGTAATATAATAAAAAGACGACTAGGATAATGTTAATTTTAGATTTCTGTAGCAAAGGTGACTTTAAGACACTTTTTTCTGAATTCTTAGATTTAAAGCAGAAAAGAACAAGTGGTTTTGGCTCAACTATATTTTCTATTCCCCATAGGCAAGGATGTTTTTATGGACCATTTATTCAACTGTGAAACAAGATTCTGCAAGCTTCTAAGTTGCCTCTTGCATCAAAAAGCAAGAAGGGGAAAAAAGAAACAAAAAGCAAAAAAACCCATGAAGAGACATCAACAACAATATGTTTCCTGTAGACATCCTTCGTACTCACCCTTTCTCATGTTGTGAAGTAAAATAACACGTCTGCACTGCTAGGAGAGGAGGAAGTCCCATAGCAAAAGAGGAATTACGTTCAAGCAATAGACAACAATCCCATGACAAGACCGTAGCCCCTCCACACTGGTTTCCACGAACTGCAAACTTAGCTTTTGCAAAAGCATCTTACTATAACTACAGCGAGTCCTGCAATGCTACACACACAGCACATCCAGCGGCAAAGCCCACAGGCAGGTCAGGGGTGCTGCACTACAACCCACGGGTACCGCACCACCCAGCCACGGAAGAACTAAGGGGAGGAAGGCAAAGCAAAACAATCAGTTGTTGGGGAGGTTAACATATTCTGCACATTCTGAGAGCTAGAGTGTTTAGATGTAATTCAGTTTAGGCTTTCCCTGACACAAGGATTAAAGTACAGTGGAAAAAGTAGTTTCATGGCGGTCAGCAAAAGCATCCAGGATAGGAATAAACACGGAGACTCATCAAGAGCACCTGTCTTGTCCAAGTCAAGATTTAAGGAGTTGTATTTGAATGTATTAGCGTACTCATTTAAGAGGTGGCATATATACGCTCAAGGCTGTCAAGCAGCATGAGCTGATGCATTAACATCATACCTTCAGACCCTGCCCCAGAAACGCCACTGTGATAAATAGCAGGTGCAGCTACAAAACACATCAAAGCAGCACTAAATCTTTTTATAAACAAGTAAGACCATTGTCCCTTTATTTAGCCAAATAAAGCTCAGAGAGAAGGGATGAACGAGCAGACACGTGACAGATAACCAAATCATTCACGAGTGCTGCTTCCCCCCACGCTGGAAGCGGGCGAGTACATCAATTAAGACAGCTCCCATTCAGACGCATCCACACATGCTGTGTTTGGCAGGGGGCCATCGTGAGGAATTTCTGCATGAAAGAAATTCAAAACCACATTCTGCCCAGGGAATTTTGCTGGGGGAGGGGGAGGCTAAAAGCAATTGCCTTAAAATGGCAAGGGCTCAAATGTAAAAACAATTTTGTAAGACTTCAGGCTATGTTATCTTTCTTGTCAGCTAAGATTCCCAGGAAAAGCTTTAAAACAAAGCAATTTCTGCACACCAGTACATTGCAGCAGTTTGTACAAAGTGAGAATGTGAGATCATCATAATATTGATGGTGAGTCTGGATAATGACTTAGCTGAAGTTTTTTTAAGGAAAATCTATTATTGGCAGCCAGGAAGATACAACTATTTTTTATGATTCTGTTTTTTTAATAACATACACAGTAAAAAGCTAGCTTGAAAGTTTCAGATGAACATTAAAGAAACCCCATGAGTCACTCAACAACTAAGCTGTTTGGATAGAGGGACATGCATCTTGCAGAATGTGGAGTTAAAAGAAACCATAATAAACTGTCTATTCTTCTCATCCACATAAGTGTCAAAGCCATCGTGTGGCATCTTTTTCCATAGGACATCTAGGCTTTGTAAAGTAATTAATTATCTTAAAAGGATATCTGCTGCTTTTCTGTTCCATTAGGTTAGCCAAATTTTTTTTCTGAGAAAAGACCACCACCTTTCCCGTGCACCGCGATGCTCTCTGAACCTACCGCTTCTTTTATCAGTCACAGTTCTTTCTTATCTCTACTCGAACATTTCTGCGCACATGCCTGTGTCTCTCTCACAAAGACTCACCGCTGTCTTTTAGAGAACAGATGACCAAAACTTCATCTGTGTATTTTAAAGATAGAAGATGTACATCTTTCATGCAGCTGGTGAGCTAGATTCACTGTTGTTAAAAAAATGCCCCAGGCTTTGTTCGTGGTTTTAAATGAGCGACATTTAAAATGCTGATAGGACCCTCAAACTGTGCACCTGAACCCAAATCCATTTCCTTAAGGTGCAGCAATTATTTTACCAGTCTGAAGTTCTGCAGACCTTAATGCAATGTCACTGATCATATTTACATATTGCTGCTGCCCTGAAAAAAAAAAAACCAAAAACGTACGGGCTGTAAACTGCAGCAAGACATTAATGCAATAGCTAGGTCCCTGGGAAGAATCATTCAAAAGCAAAAGAAGCTCTTTTCACAGCCCAGCCTTTCATTAGGAAAAAGGAGAAAGCTTTAGAGTTATGCACCTTCTAATGAGAAGCAACACCTTTGGGACGTTCTGGTAAGAAACCTCTGGCCTCTCTTCTCGCAGCATCTGAGAAGGGCCGCTTCACTTCTTGCACCAGGAACCACTGAGCAGCAAATGTTCATTTTAGTTCTCATTTAGCTTCTTTAAGAGGTATAATTAAAAAACCTAATGGATAAGGAGAGGAATGAATCAAAAGTACAGAAGACAGACCAAAAGAAGGTTAAAAAAGACTGAGAAAGAAATAACATGCTGGAAAAAAAAATAAACCAGACCAAAACAACAACAAAAACAACAGAATTAAATCAGGAAGACCAGCTTGGAAGCAGTGTGGTGGCACATTTTTCGTGCTGTCTCATACAATTCACTACCAAACCTTTTTAAAGGCCTCCAAATTTCACTTCAAGTCTCCATGAAGAAAACAGCTTTCTAAAAGCTGAAGATGCATATTGTGTGCTATGTCCCAACACTGACAGGAACAAGACTCACATGCAACAAAAAGGTCATTATGTCCAATTTCACTAAACAAGGCTGGTCAAGTCCAATTGCCATTTCATTCACTTTTAATTGAAAATATATCTGTTATGTTTTGTCCATGCTTGCTTTCTACAGCCCTCCGTCTGAGTGGATCTCCCTCCAGCATGTCTTTCTCAATATTTTCATATTCTGAAGCAGCTCCTCCTTACTCACTACTGTTCCTCTGTCACAATCAATTTTCCTTTTCCAACTCTTCTTGCTTCTTATTTCTTCCCAGTCCAGATAGGTGTTCAGCCTGAAGAACCACCAACCTGTCCCATTCAGCAGCAAAACAGACCACAGAAAAACCTGACCAAGTATTACATGTAAGTATGCATGTATGAATACACGTGTATATGTAGTTACGCGCAAAGTGCCGCGATTCGTACACTGGCATGCACGCTCAGTGCAAAGCAACGGCAGCGAGCCTAGCCAAGGGCCAGCCATTCCACTTGTCTGATCCGAGCGTCTGCATCGAGCTGCAAAGTGAAATTTAAGCAACATCTGCCAGCTAGAGGAATGCAATCAGCAGACGAGAGCCACTGAACAGCACAGGAGATTGGTAATGCGCTGGCACAGAAGAGAGCTTTTGGGGACAAAAGCTGGGACGCAGCAGAATAGGCTTTGCCTGACTCTCAAAACCCCTTTAAACTCTTTTGGTACCGCTAACATCTGCCAAGCTGCACAAACAAATTGTCTCACATAGTACCTACTAACTCCACTGGAATTTTAAAACACAGTACTGAAAAGTTGCAGATTTTTGTATCTGCTGCACACACAAAAAAGCCCCAAAACAACTTAATGACGACTACTCTGCAAACCCAGAGATAAGCACGCGTTGTTGGATGGGAGAGGAAGATGAAAACACAAGGCGACCACGGGACTGTACCAGTCAGCATGATGGGGTCTCCTCAGCAGATCTAATTGTCACCCAATGTTTGTGGACATTAAGGCAAGGATAATGAGGAGGGGTTTGATGAGGGATAATGAGATAGTTCAGTGTTTCGTATTTTCCATGGTCAGGAGAAGCCAAGCATGAACAGGGAGGCAAACTGTCAGTTTTAAATGAGGCAGAAAGATGATGAAGAGGCAGAGGACCTCTACCTGCAGATGTTGATTCAAAGAGACCGTTAGATTTTTTTTTTTTTAGCAAGTCTTATTCTCTGTTACACTTTGATTTTTAGGCTTTGAGATTTTTTTTTTTTTTTTTTTTACCATTGCAAAGACTTCATGGTTGTGGAAAACAGAAGAAAAAAGAACTGTCCCCAAAAGAGACAACAGATGTTTTGGTAAACCCCTTGGTTCTACTAACCCTGCAGGCAAGCAAAAAGATAGCTGACTTTTCAGGAGGTAGAAGAACCAGTGTTCTGACCTTTCCAGCTCCTTCCTCAGGAGAGGATGGGAGCACCAGGGAAGGTGCTACCCTGCAATGCAAGTTGTGATGCTTCCTTCAAAACAAATGTCACCACCCTGCTCTGTCAGCACTCAGCCTCTACACTACTGTCTGGCACCCAAGAAACAGGGAGCATATGATGACTGCCCACAGCTTCGCTCCCTGGGACGACAGGGAATGGAGCCCCTGTGAGGTTACAAGCATGCCAAAGGACCACCACAGCATAACGAGTCTTACAACACACTCTGTGAAGTGGAATCCTGTTGAAAACAGAACCAAAGCAAAGGCTGGTTTTCACAAGCAAACACAGGATTTCATTTTCACACTGGCATCAGCTAGAGCGGGACAATCTTCAAAGTATTCACATCTGCTCTGAAAGACAAGCTTGGTATGTCCTAAGAAATGTTTTTTCCTCATAAGCATTCCTTAAAAATAAAGTAAAAAAAAAAAAAAAATCATTCTCCAAACAATCTCAGAAACATCTCTCGAACACAAAGGCAATTTTGTTTATTCTGATTTAATCTCTACCGTTATGTGAGGGCTGTCATCTTCATTCTTGATTTCTATCTTCAAGAGGGTTTTAAGACAATAAAACATCCTCAGGCTATGACTTTATACTTGAAGGTCAAAGTGCACAAAAGGCTTTTTATTAAAATTGCCCAGCTAGTCAGTTGATTCATCTAACCTGCGTGCAAATGTGGCGCCACTTTCTAATAACTAGGTATTTGAGAGGAAAAATGGAAAAGAAATTCATTGCCTTTCCCACCAGCCTACCCACAGCACAGCTGAAGCAAGTTATGGAGACAGGTGTGTTCTTGTGTTTGCACAAGAGCAGACTGGCAACAAGTAGCTGGTGCATTAACATGCTCCTAAACACGGAGTTACATAAAAACAAAATATTGCATAATACAGTAGAATAAAGATCAGTTGCCACACCTGAGTTTATTACCATTTGCTAAAATCAGAGGCAGATGATGAACCTGGTTACCTGACCTCTGAATGTTCACAGGCATTTCAAATGCAACTCTTGCTCCCTGTCAGAAACATGGCAGTAATCAGACTGCTCTTGAAATTCCGCCTTTTGCCACACTGGGCATGATAAAAGAAAACTGTGAATGTCCTTTAACATAATGCACTACCCTTTACCAAGCATAAATACTTTCTTTCGGACGGTCCCCGTGCCAAAGGAAGAACAAGGCTCCCAGGGTGCAGCCTCAGCGTACAGCTCAGCTGAGCAAGTGACCAGCTGCGGGTGCCGCAGGGGCCAGTTCTGCTCGCCCCTCTCCTCTGCACGTGCCCGCTACTTTCCTCGCACTAAGGAGAACTTGTTGGATCTCGCCATGAAAACAGCAGGAGCTCCGCTGAGAAAACAAACCACCCTAGAACACTGAATGGGAGAAGTGGTTTCTGATGATTTTACTTCTTGAACTCGCGTAGCCAGTAACAACGCAAGGAACGCAGAAGAAACACAAGCCTGGAGCGAGGGGAGGGAAGCTGAACCAGCTCGCTAGCAGGTCAACTTTAGCTATCTTGTGAAGTCTCACCCCGAGAAAGCAAGGTTAACTAAAATGTAACACCCATCGAAAAATGAGCACCCCACCTTAAAGATTAACAAGAAAGCCCTCAAGCTATGTCTCAGAGCAACATGGAGACTCTGCTCTGCCTATATTGCTGAACCTATGGCTGTTTGTGAAGCTCTTCTGTCAGCATCACTGCAGTCATACAAGAGATGTAGGACACAGGGACGTCTGACAGAGATAGATATGAGTATATTTAAATTTCCTGAGTCCACACCACTCTGGCTGCAAAACCCTGTGGTGCAGACTAGACATGCTGGCAGCATCGTTCCCTTCACTGGACAGATTTTAGCAGCCAAGCCCCCACTCCCTCCTCTTGAAAGCAGCTCCCATGCTCCAAAAGCCTGCCTTGCTCAGTTAACGTGAAGTAGGACAGCAATTCCTTGAAAGAAGAAGAGACTTTAAGAGACAAGGTCTCTCAAGGGGAACAGCTACTGTTACCACCTGGACAAAGTTTTCTCACAAGTACCTCAGAAAGGAAACGAAGCAGGAGACGGAGATGCGACAGCCGAGCCCCCACATCGCTCACTTCCTACTCCGCTCTTCCACTTCCTGGCAGTCACATCAGACACCTCCAAGGGACGAATGCTGCACCACACCAACGCTGCGGTCAAGGACGGATTCCAGCGCAGCAGACGCAAAGCTGTTCCCGGTCTCCAGGGAAAGCCGGGACCCTGAGGACATCCTACCGATCAATGCAGGAGAGAGGCACTGCTCCTCGCAGAGCGCTGTCAGGCTGGGACGCAATTCAGCACGGGTTTGCACGGCAACACACCTACAACCTGCGGATAAAGTCACGGTCCTCGGGCACAAAGTACAGAATGGTAGGGGTTGGAAGGGACCTCTGTGGGTCATCCAGTCCAACCCCCCTGCCGAATCAGGGTCACCTACAGCAGGCTGCACAGGACCTCGTCCAGGCGGGTTTTGAGCATCTCCAGGGAAGGAGAATCCACAACCTCCCTGGGCAGCCTGTTCCAGTGCTCTTCGGTGGTACAGTCACAAAGCACCCATGGCAAAGTCCAAGCGACGACGCAAGCGACCATCGTTGCCCTTGCTCATTGGAACGGCTGGCTCGTGGCAGACCCCGCGGGTGGGGGAAGCAAGGCTCGGCGAGCCCCTTTCCCCCGACAAGCCAGGGCCACGGAGGGACCCGGTGCGCGGGTGACAGGGCCACCGCTGCGAGCCCACCCGCTCCCCCCCCAGGGAGCAGCCGGCTCCAGCTCGGGGCTGGGACGCGCACACGCTTTCACCAGACCTCACCGCAGAGGAAAACAAACCAGCTCCCGGCAACGCGCCTCCCGAGGGGCCGCTCCGGCCGCTCCGCAGCCGGAATAAAGTTGGTTCGGCGTTTAAAAATCACACGGCAACGCACCGGGGCAACCGCGCTGCGCAACCGGAGGCGGTGAGGGAGGACGGGGAGGGGGGGGAGAAGGGAACAAAGCCCCGCCAGGCAGCCTGAACCTTCCCCCCTCGTCGAGCAACCGCGGCCGGCCGGGCCCAGGCCTCAGCGGAGCGGCCCAGCGCCCACCCCGCCGCCGCCGCACCTGCGCCCGGGCCGCGGAGGAGGCCGCGGCGGGGCCGGGCCGGGCCGGCGGGGGTATGGGGGGTGGGTGTGGGGGTATGGGGGGGGTCCCTCACCTCGTCGCCCCACTTGAGGACGTCCTTGTGGCGGTCGCGCAGGGCGCGGTAGATGTGGAGGAACTGGAGGATGCCGTGCCGCCGCACGTGCTCGGCGTGCCGCCGCGTCTCCTCCCAGCTCAGCGGCGAGCCCTGCGACAGCAGCCCCATGCCGGAGCCCGGCCGGGAAACCGGGGAGGGCAGCGGAGCGGGGCCTGCGCGGGCTGCGGGGTGCGCTCTGCGCCGCGGCGGCGGCGGCGGCGGGAGCCGAGCCCGGCGCCGCGCGTGACGGCGGCGTGGCGTCAGGCCGTGACTCAGCACTTTCCGCCCGTAGGCCCCGCCCCGCCGGGGGTGGCTGCGGCGGGATGAGGCGCTGCCTGGCGGCGGGCGGCCCCGGCGGGCGGCGGCTGCCCTCGCACCCCCCCCTTTCCCTCAGCGCTCGGCGGCCGCCCCGCGCCCCGGGAGCGGCTCTGGGAGAGCAAACGCCGGAGGAGCCGCTTCCCGCGTCCCCTTCCCGCGGGAGGGCTGATGAAATGGCGGCGGGCAAGCGTCCTCCTCGGTGCCGGGGTGTGGGAGCAGAGAATCATGGAATCATAGGTTGGAAAAGACCTCTGAGATCAAGTCCAACCATCCACCCAACGCCACCATGCCTGCTAAACCATGTCCTGAAGTGCCACATCTACATGTTTTTTGAACACCTCCAGGGATGGGGACTCCACACCTCCCTGGGCAGCCAGTTCCAATGTCTGACCACCCTTTAAGTAAAGAAATTTTTTGCAATATCCAATCTAAACCTCCCCTGGAGCAACTTGAGGCCATTGCCTCTTGTCCTTTCACTGGTTACTTGGGAGCAGAGACCAACACCCGCCTCACTACAACCTCCTTTCAGGTAGCTGTAGAGAGCAATAAGGTCTCCCCTCAGCCTCCTCCAGACTGAACAGCCCCAGTTCTCTCAGCCGGCCTGGCCAGGCCAGCGCTCCCGGTGAAAAGGGACCCTGGTGGGACAGGGTGTGAGGATGAGGGTCTGAACGAGGACCCTGATGGAGGGGTTCTGAAACGCAGACAGTGGGCTAAAAGCTGTCGTGTGTGCATACCAACTGTATGAGGTTCATCAAGGCCAAACACCAGGTCCTGCACTTGGGTCACAACAACCCCATGCAATGCTACAGGCTTGGCGAGGAGTGGCTGGCGAGCTGCCCAGAGGAAAAGGACGTGGGGGTGTTGGTCGACAGCCGGCTGCACATGAGCCAGCAGTGTGCCCAGGTGGCCAAGAAGGCCAACGGCATCCTGGCTTGGATCAGGAATAGTGTGGGCAGCAGGAGTAGGGAGGTGATCGTGCCCCTGTACTCGGCACTGGTGAGGCTGCACCTGGAGTACTGTGTTCAGTTTTGGGCCCCTCACTCCAAGAAGGACATAGAGGAGCTGGAGAGTGTCCAGAGAAGGGCAACAAGGCTGGTGAGGGGTCTGGAGAACAAGTCTTCTGAGGAGCGTCTGAGGGAGCTGGGGCGGTTTAGTCTGGAGGAGTCTGAGTGGGGACCTTATCACTCTCTACAGCTACCTGAAAGGAGGTTGTAGTGAGGTGGGTGTTGGTCTCTGCTCCCAAGTAACAAGTGATAGGATGAGAGGCAATGGCCTCAAGTTGCATCAGGGGAGGTTTAGATTGGATATTAGGAAAAATTTCTTTACTGAAAGAGTGGTCAGACATTGGCCCAGCCTGGACAGGCTGCCCAGGGAGGTGGTTGAGTCCCCATCCCTGGAGGTGTTTAAAAAACGTGTAGATGTGGCACTTCAGGACATGGTTTAGCAGGCATGGTGGTGTTGGGTGGATGGTTGGACTTGATGATCTTAGAGGTCCTTTCCAACCTATTATGCTATGATTGATTCTATGATTCTGTGTGTTTTATCATAGACCAGAGCACGCGTCTCAAAAAAATGAGGTGCCCGGGGTTGGTGTAGGGGGGGGCAGCGGGACTCCAGAGACCGCCATGTCTCCCTGAGTCACATCCGTGTGGGCTGCGGAGTCTGCACGCTGCTGTGCCAGGACAAGGCCCTGCTAATGGAGATGTAAAAAATGAGCGCGTTCCCTGGGAATTGCCCTGGAGGGAGTTGGAACAGCATTCGTCTGCGGAAGGAGGAAGCAGGGACATGTCATGGCGTGTATGTTGTATTTGACGTAAAATAGAAGAAATTCCTGACAGTGCTACTTAAAGTGTTTTCTGAGGAGAAAAATAAGGAACTGAACATTAATGTGAGGGGAAAGGCTCTGACTTCTGAGAAGACTGTCCTTTAAGTATACCTTTATGTACCATTGGTATATACCCTGATGTACCAAGGGATATAAGCAACTTTGCAAAGCTGACAACAAGGGCTCGGAAGCTAAAATTGCTGATGCCAGAACCCTCGCTTTCACCACATTCACAGAGCTCTTTCTTCATAGGCCTCGGGGACAGGCACAGCTGGCATGCGGTAGGATTGTGTAGCTGAGGGCTTGAGAATTAGCAGGGTATTTAAATTGTGGTATAGCCCACTAATGGGTGAGCTGTATTATTAGATATTTCATTAACTGAATGACTATACTGACAAGAACTGCCTAATTGTCCTTCTCCCAGGATATGAGGTGCCTCAAGGACAGGACAAGCTCCCGCGCATTAGAATAATAAATCTAAAATGCATTAGTCATTAGTGGAAAATATCAAATATGAAAGTAAAACCACTCAAAAGTAAAAAGTTTTATATCTTGGTTATTTTTTTAATGATTGAAGTTTGTACACAAAGGGCAGCACTGACAGAATGAGAACAAGCTGTGACCGTGAAAATTAAAATTACAAATATTTCATTTATAATGTGCTCTTTTTAGGGGCTCGTGACTTTTTTACAACTCATGTTCTTGGCTGAAATTGTAATGGCTGATCTAACGGAAAGCCATGCTGTTGTTGGTGCTGTTGTAGACACAGAATCATAGAATCACAGAATCACAGAATGGTAGGGGTTGGAAGGGACCTCTGTGGGTCATCCAGTCCAACCCCCCTGCCGAAGCAGGGTCACCTACAGCAGGCTGCACAGGACCTTGTCCAGGCGGGTCTTGAACATCTCCAGAGAAGGAGAATCCACAGCCTCCCTGGGCAGCCTGTTCCAGTGCTCCGTCACCCTCAGAGGGAAGAAGTTCTTCCTCATGTTCAGATGGAACTTCCTGTGCTTCAGTTTGTGCCCATTGCCCCTTGTGCTGTCGCTGGGCACCACTGAAAAGAGTCTGGCCACATCCTCCTGACACCCACCCTTGAGATATTTATAAACATTTATAAGGTTCCCTCGCAGCCTTCTCTTCTTCAGGCTGAACGAGCCCAGCTCCCTCAGCCTCTCCTCGTAGGGGAGATGCTCCAGTCCCCTCATCACCCTCGTAGACGCCCACTGGACTCTCTCCAGTAGCTCCTCATCTTTCTTGAAGTGGGGGGACCACAACTGGACACAGTACTCCAGATGGGGCCTCACTAGGGCAGAGTAGAGGGGAAGGAGAACCTCCCTTGACCTGCTGGGCACACCTGTAGAAGTCCTGTTGGGTTAGTTTGAGGGAGAAGAAAACAATCTTCTCTTTTAGTTAAAAAAATCCCATAACCTTTTTCGTTTTTGGAAAATCAGGTGGTCAAAAGATCTTGCTTGTCGACAGGAATCTGATGAGGTGTATCCCTCACCAGTTGTTTCAGATCTGAGAGGACAAAGAGATTTCGTGCACCGGCCTGCATATCTGGGGACAGTTGCACCAAAAGATCAAGATTCAGCTTGGTGCCACCACGCTGCCACCCAGCCTCAGGTTTTACACAGCTTTAAGTTTGAGCTGGAGCACCTGAGGAGCCCAAGCAGTGCTCAGTGTGGCCAAGTAGCGCCTAATGGCTTTTCTGCCATCTGCGTTGGCCCCTTTCCTTCCCGTGGGGCAGTCGAGCCTGGTTTTGGAGCAAACGTTATCAGAGCAAATTTAACATTGTCATCTTACAAACCCGGGCAAACCTGTCCGAGTTATTTAGGATCTGTGCTCCCAGTTCACTTGGCTGATAGAGCACTGTGTTGCTGAGAGACATTTTTGAAAGAATTAGATGTGAGACCCCCGCTGTTTTGAGGGTGCTGCTGTGTATAACAGACTGTAAACATTTCCAGCAACATACACAAAATTTCCAAACTGAGATCAGCGTTATTATAATGCAGGCTGCTACTCCACAGCCCGTACTCTGCATCTGAGCACTAACGCTACTCTTTGACCTGAAATTCAAGAGCACATTTTCACTGTCTGTCTTTCTCCACGTTTAAACACAGCTCATTTTTGTGTTATTTCAGTACCATTATCTGCTCTGTTTCCAGTCCTGTGTGCTTAGTCTTATCAACTATAGCGCTAGTACATTGTTTGTAACAGAAATCCAAGATATTTTCCTTCTGCACCAGTCAAGCTGATAAAAATGTAAACCCTGTTTTCTCACGTCGTAATCTTTAGCATAACAGCGTGACAAGTCAGCTCTGTTTACGAGGTGTTTACTGTCTTCAGCTGAAGCCTTTTCCCCTTCAGTTCTGATGTATGTGTTCTGGCAGTGCAGGGCTATCTGTAGTCTTTTTCCTTCGCAGGGGACTGTGGCATGGAGGAGGAATGTAAGCTGTGCTGAGGCTGGCAGCATCACATGCAGAAGCATTCATTTGCGCATCACATAGAATATGACTTCAAGACAAACCACCATTGTGTAATATCTGCCTACATGCATAATGTTGTATAATTATTTCCAGTACACTTAATATCACATGTAATTACCTCCAGCGCACTTAATGTGAAAGAAAGCTCCTCTAAACATACAGGCAGTACTTTGGATGATGTTATTAGCTTAGCTCTGTACCCATATCTCCAGCACCAAGACTTGACTAGTTTCTCTGGGCAGTCCAAAAGAAAATCTTCTGGATTGAACTTAGGAAAAAAAAAGTGTTTGCTAGAAAAGCATTTTGTGGAGAAGAAATATCTCCTCCTTGAAAACATCCTTTGCCTAAACTTAGGAACATGGAACTTTTGCAAGAGTAGACTCAGCCCAAATTCCCCTTAAACGCTCGCTTGGCTCCAGCGAGATCTGTTTTATAACTAGGCCACTTGATTTCCTTATCTCTTGAGTGGCCGCTTTTCAGTCCCGGGTAGGGACTACTCCCCATTCCTGAAGCAGTATCCACTGATCACAGGGCAGATTACCATTTACTTGGGAAATGTGACCAGTGACTTTAGTACATTTTTCAATCTATTTTTTTTTGTTTGTTTTGTGTTCAGTTGAATCAATTAGAGTAATTGCTCTAATTAAATTGTATGTCCAGTTACCCAAATACCAGCTTTTCTTTTCTGTTCTCCTCACTGCTCTGTTTTAGAACACAAACTTAACAGAGAAGCCTTGCCTTGTGTGAAAAGGAACACAAATTCTCTGCATCAAGTTGTAGAAAAGAAACAACATTTATTTTTTCCAGAGATGGAAAAATCGTTTCCAGGTGAGATTCAACTGTTTGTTTATGGTAGTGTTGATGCAGCATGTCAACACCCAGAAATGTCTCTGCTGGGAAACAAAAATATTTTAAGAAACAAAGATGTACTGAAGTTACAAAATCATAGGAGATCCCACTCATCCTTGCCTTGAAAACCATTAGAAAACCATCAGCTGTTGGAATTTAGATGAAGATCAGTAGAGATCTGGAAATGCTTTACAGTTGGAATAGTCGAGGGAAAAGACCCATATACTTCTAAGTTGGAGACAGTATGCTGGTGGGAGGAGAATACATGACATGGTACCTGCAACCGTGAGGAGCTGCCCTTAAGGTTCACATGTTCCTATCTTCCTAGAAATTCCAGAGGACAATCCACTTTGTCTTTTGTGTATCTGCAAAGTTGTTCAAATCAGCTGCCACTAAATCTAAATAGAGTAGCTTGGCACTTCGAGAACATGCCTGCTGGGAGAGATGAAAGATGTGTAGACTCTTGGGTGAGACCACTCCTACAGAATCCTTTCTTTCACTGGCTGTCATTAGAAGTAATAAGTAAAAAGTGGATGTCTTGTGATGAGGCTGTGATTACAGGGAAGAAAGAAAGGTTTGTTTTTCTTTATGAATCATCTGCAAAAATTTTTAAAGCAGCATTGTTCGAGGTGATTGTCAAGTTGACATTGCTGAATATTGTATTATTCTCTGAATAAAATGAAAAGACTTCAGATGGAACAATCTACTTTCAAAGTTTTGGAATGGTATGTTTGGTAGGAAAAAAGATCATTGTCCTTTTTTTGATCAAATTTTTGTGCTTCCAGGTCAGTAATTTATGATGTGTGCCTGTGTCCAGTATAATTGACTCGGGTGAGCAGCAGATGTGTAACTTCCTCCCTTTGAGCGAGGAGGCCTCTAGGCATTTCCTCAGGCACTGGAGAGATCTGTGCTCAGGCAATGATTTCTTGATGCAGAAAGTCTTGCCAACTAGTAACTTGGATTTAATAATCTATTTGGGGGGAGAAGGGAGTCACAGAACTGAAAAGATTCAAGTGAAGGATCGTCTGAAGGATCTTCAAGTGAAGGTCCTCCTGCTCTGCAGCGAGGAAGATGACTAACAGACTTACTCCAGTCAAAGTTATAATGCTGATTCCTCTCCAAGGTAACTTCTCAATTAGTGTATGAAAGACGCTGTTGTGACTTCTCAGTGTTGCTTTAAAGCTTCTTTTTCTCGCTCTCACCTGATGCGTGGAAACAACTGCAGTAGGACTGAATTCTGTCACGAGACTGAGTGGTGAGCTTCTAGGGTTTTTCGTGGGATTTCTCATTCATACAATTGGTTTTGAGGGTTTGAGTTTTTTGTTTCAAGATTGAATTGTGCATTTCAGTCTATAAAGTTTCATACGTTTATGTCAGAAGTGAAAATCACATTTTTTCATCACTTTGGTCTGTATCAGCATATTCCTTTTGCAAAGAACCTGAGTTATTCTGTGTGCAAAATGCTGAGCTGCTGCCTCTCAGAGCAGCCAAGCGTGGTGACTGACACCCATTGCATCTTCACCTTTTCCCTTGGAGTTGCCCTCTCCTACCACCTCCTCACCTAGCTGTCTCGGTGTCCTAATCTCTTGAAGGAGGCTCTTCTTTTGTGGTGCCTGCAAGATATAAAGCACCTTTAAAGAAAGTAAGAGCTTCCAAATTATTTCCCAGTTTATCTTCTTTCCAGCATCTTCTAAGCTGGAGAGTCTATACTGGAGAACTGTCTTCATACTGTTTTCCACAGGCTGACCTCATTGTTTTTTTCTTAGTAAATAATAACTGTGTAAGATAAAAGAATGCCAGCTGCTCAATAACAAAGCAGAAGACTGACTATCTTCTCATCCTCTCTGCATGCCAAGTTGTTTTCTTTAACATGTTGTTTAATTCATCATCAATATCATAAACAGCAAAATTTCTTTTTAGGCGTAATATAGGAGAAACAATAGAGGCACGACCTGAAACAGGGGCTGTGTGCAACCTCCTTCCAAAGGCTTTGTTGACAACTAAGCTTTACAAAAGGCTGAATTTGGTCATGTGTCAGTGTATCAGAGACTGAATTCCTGGATTATCTGGATTCCCACCCCAGGCAGGAGTGTAGGTCTGTGCACTTTTTTTACATGGAAAGAGGATACACCAAGAAGTCCTAACTTCATGATTAACTTCTCCTGAAAACAGTGCACAAACCCCCGAATATTAGTTGAATATTAGTTGGAATATTCACAAGTTAGTTGAAAAGTAGAATAAATACATCATATTTTTCTCTCTAGCAATGGCCTTGTCTTTCCTGCCGTACTCACACTGTAGCATATTTATTTTATACAGAGAAGTTTAGCAGCTAAGACTAAAATACTGATCCGTAGTGTAAAAAAGCAGAATTCCTAAGTAAGATGCATTAGTAGCAGCATTTACCTTGGTTTTAATACCGGTTTTCATCCTTAAGTGTTTTCCAGGCTGGGAAATAAAAGCAGAGCCTGTGAACTCCCGTGCCAGGTACACCCAGGCCACCGAGGGGCAAAGTGGCAAAGTGGCCGTAGCACCGTGCTGCTCTCCTGCCTTGGGCTGGGCCATGGCAGAACACCTGGGCAGAATGGTCCCCCCTGGAGGCACGTTCCTCTGCCAGGCAGCAACCTGGAGCCACAGGCTTTTCCCATCCTGGGAGCAGTTTGATGTGTCCTCACGTAGTGAAGCCTCCCTGCCAGAGACAGTAGACATCTGGTATGTATGTGAATGCCTAACACAGATCTCCGGTTCTTCTGCACCCACATGCATTCAGCTCAGGTCCAGCTCAGGTACTGAACCACCACAGTATTCGATCTGCAAAGCTGGAAATACCACAGATTTCCCAAGACAGAATCTGTTTTTTCTGCCCTTTGTGTATTTTTTCGTTGCCTGGCAGCTTTTTGTGTGTTGCAGTTCTGTCTCCTTTCATCATTCAGTATTGTTATTGTGGTGTAAGTTATGGTGGATTGATTCCTGGTGGGAGTCGTCGGTATTTACAAGATCGCTCATGCTGTAGGCTTTTGGTCATGTAACAATGAACCAAATGGGAATAATCCTCTTGCATTTTAAATGGCCGTACATACAGGTGTTCATACCTTAGATAAAGACAGGAACAGGAAACAACCTAACCTTCAAGAAGAAAATGAGATAGCAGTGTAGGATTTGACAAGACAAGAATTTTTTGAAAACTATAGTGAAAGCTTTCCAAGCCCCTAAGTAAGTCCACAGTCTCAAGAAATTATCTGATTTGAACACTTAATCTGTTTGTCAATTTGAAGCAGGGCTGGTCACAAAAAGATTACACATAAATTTTCTTCTATTGATTTTTGTCCAAAGTGCTAAGAACTGCATCTAGTTAGAAAGACTGAGGCAGTCAGCAAATATCCTTTGGTATTTTTCTAATAACTAGGACATCGATTGCCTTGAAGACTAACCCACTCTTCACATGGCAAGAAAAATAATAGCTTACAGGCTTTTACATAATAGTGCTACTTAGCTATGGCCATTAGAAAACTCTGGAAAAGTTTCTAAACTCTCAAATTTCTGTTGAGTGCCATACCTTAGTTCCTCTGGCTGTTGATAGCTAGTGGGGACTGATCTATTTTCAGATATAATATTATACCTAAGTTGGTTATTTTTCTCAGGAATATAGTGGAAAAACAGGATACGTTAAGTAGCAGGAGTGGAGAAAATAGCCCACTAGTAATCACACACTGAATAGTGTCCAGAGATCAATTACACCCTCCTCAGTTGCCAGTTTATCTCCAAATCTTTAATTACAAAGTATTTTCATCTCATCTACTTCATATTGTGTATTGTGTCTAATCTACTTTGTATGGAGTATAAAGTTCTACTGAAAAGCTAAAAATATTGGAAATGCATTCTCCATGTCTCTTTGATGAGATTTGTTGTTTAGTGATTTTCTAAGGGTTTTAGACAGAGATCAGTGCAAAATCAAAACAGCAAGAAGAAACCTTGAAAAAGGGGAACACTGAGAGAGAAACTCAGTATTTGTTATAGCACAGTCTTTGTAGGTAACTTGTCACCATTCATCCTTCCAGGGTGTTTCCACCGGACAAGTACCTCTCGGCATCTCTCTTCCAGAGGGACGTTAGTTTTGAAGACCCCATTTCAAAGAGCAGTTGAACAGAAGATACTGAAAATGCCTTTTGTGAAATTTCTCCAAGGGGACTAATTGATACAATTTTAAAAGCTGGCCTAGTGCTTAGAGTTATGGCACTTCCTAATGCGTTGGTGTTATTTGTAGCACCTCTGAGGAACTGGCAAGTGGTCTAGCGTACAGATAGACAAGCTGAGGAGCGGGGACGGCGAGCCGCTTTGGGTGGGATCCAGGGTGCTTAATTTAAGTACTTAGTGTAATTATTGCTTACCTTAACTGTAGGTCCCCATCTCCAGGGGTCGATCCAGCTGTCTCGGAGTAAGAGACTCAGTTTTTCGCAAAATTACTGTGCAGCAGAGAGCAGCAACAGCGCGCAGCAGCCGCTGGCGTCGGCGGGTGACAAGCCTGCCGGCGAGGAGAGGCTGCCCACGGGACGCAGGGCTCTCGGAGGCAGGGCACGCCGCTTCCCTCCCTGCTGGGACACCCTTCCAGCAGGGACCCCCCGGCAGTGAACTGGGTGGCGGTTCGGCAGACGTGGTTCCTCGTCCTGTCCCCTCTGCTTGCATCGGCATAGCTAGCAGGAGCCAGGAGCTGGTTAGTGACATCCCTGCCCTATGCCAGCCTTGAAGCGCTCATGAAACTGTGTCCTTGGTGGGCTGTAACTGAGAAAGGAGTTTAAGACAGACACACCAGTGACTGGGAAGTGCAGAGGAGAGCACTGGGTCAAAGAGGACTGTTGAAAAGGTCCAGGCTACCGAGGGACCCATTGCTCAAAGCTGTGCATTCGCTGGCAAACCCCTGACGTGGGACTCGGAGAGGGCTGGTGACCTACTGATCTCTCTGTGCAGAAGGTTGGAGGAGCGCGTAGATGAAGCATGTACTGTGTGCTCGCCCCTCCTCAGACTGGTTGCCTTGGCAAGGCTGACAAACCGTATTCTTCTGGCCACTGAACAGCTAAAACTAAGGCCATGATCATAAAATAATGAAGATATGCAAAAAGCTTTTAAAACAGTCCCACACCTTTATATAATCTGTGTTTATAACCTTGCGTTGGGCAAGGTACACATTTCAGTTTTTTATATGCCCCGTTTCAGCTCAGGCTCTGTAATACGTAAATGGATTTTGTGTGGCGTTCAGCAAGATATTTACCTCAAGTCTGAAGAAATAGTTAAAGCTGAGCAGGTGAGGTAACAGTTGGAACTCAAACCGTGCTTTGCATTACTAAATCCCCCAAGGCTCCACGGTTCCAGTGTTTGAGGTTTATAGAAAATATCTGCCTGGTTTCTCTCCTATGCCTGTAAATTATTATATGCCTTGCCTCACATTTCTAACCCTTGCTAATGCTGCCAGTAACAGTAATACAGCCTCCATGTGGCAACCCTGTTGTTCACATCCGTATCTTCTTTAATCTTTGTCCAAATCCCCATTTCTGCCAAAGAATGCACCAGGCACCAAGATAAGACTAGGGGAAATGTAACCCTTGCCCCAGATAACCTGTAAAGTACTGTAATGTTTTATCACAAGAACTGTACTTTGCACCGTTGTTTAAATAAGCAACTGTCCACCTGCCAGACCCGCAGCGCTCCCACGCTCCGCGGTGCTGACACCAGGATTCCCGGGTTTTGCCCGTGGGATTAGCTGCTGCCAGCCAGTTCTTTTCAAAGCTAGGACGGTAGAGTAGCAGTGCCAAGGCAGCATTGCTGGCGGGGTTCGTGCCCCACACGGGTCCATGCGCGGAGCAAAGGGGCAGAGAGAGAGGGTTGGCTCAGCACAGGCTGTTCCAGACGTGTAGCAGCAGAGCTAGAAGGAAGAACAGCAGATACAGCCAAAAAGACCCCATGCTCAAAATAATTCAGTCTAATACTAGCTATTTCCTTCTTGGGCTTTGGTATGGGAGTTAAGGTACCTTACAGCCTCTTAGCGTGTGCAGGTTTTGGTCATATGGATCATCCCGTGAGAACCTTTGTTCTTCTCAAATTTCTCATGACTCCAGTTCTACCAGTCTGCTCTAATCTTCCTTTTCATAAGAGCTCTATAATTTTGTGGCACTCCACCAAGGAAAAGGCTTTAACTAAATCCTGAAATAGTTGTTCAAAATCCCAAGTAGAAACCTGTTTATTACTGTATGTAACAGAAGATTAAATTTGTTAATAAGCCTAAGCATGTTCCAGGCATCTCAACAGCAGAACATGCTCTTAGCTAGCTCAGCAAATACGAATGAAGCCGAAATGCCTATTTGCAAATAGAGCAACTAGATCAAAAAAAGGAAACGTTGGCCTTCCATTGAGTGGTTCAGGTATTCAAATAATTTTAGGTCCTGCTTGTATCTTTCTTTGGCAGCTTGTATTCCTGGATAGATCCTCAGGTCCTGAAAAATGGGTGGCATAAGGGGTCAATAGCTCTGCTTTCTCCCTGTGAGAAACCATGTTGTATGAGGGAACAGCTCTGCTGGCTGCTGTCTCATTACCGCTCCCACACACTCTAAACACCACTGTTAGAAGAAGTAGCCACTGGACCATGGGCTGCAGGGTGTTTGGTGTTGTTACCATACGTGTTTCTCAGAATATGTTGTAGAAAGGAAGACATGGTCCTAAATGGCCAAGGAGGTTGTGTGAAGGTGAGGGCCAGGTCCTCGAAGACAAAGACGCTGCAACTAGAAAGACGTGCACAGCTCTCAAGGAATAGCTAAATGCTTTGGAAACACCTCAGTAGATGCTACTCTATGTTTTAGGCCTCTAAACACATTTAATATCTGGTCTCCAAGACAGTTTTCTCTTGGAGTTCTTTATGTTTACCCTATATCACATTATTGCTCAATCATTTGAGCCACGGTATATAATTACTGACAGGCTGCAGATGGCTGTTAAGACAAGTCTACAGGGCACATAACAAAGAATTAAAGTGTCTGCAGCAAAGCTGCCACGAGTGAAATTACACGTTTGGGCTTGAGATGGTCTAACAGCCCATTTCCACGTAAAGGAAGATGCTCTGTGCCCTTTTCCCTGCTCTCCTCCTGCCTTGGCCCTCCTCCCCTCACATGCACTGGCTTGTGTTTTCTGACCCTGCACTGAGCCAATTCACTTTACTGAAATCAACAAGAATATTAAACCAGGAAAAAAAGTGAATCGTTTTGTGGTGGCATATGCAGTTGACTCAAACTGTGAACAAGACTGAAGTGCACCAAAGCTGATGCAAAGGATGGGATAGGTTTTTGTGACTGGGTGTGGGTCTAGGGAAAGGAAGAGGATGAAAAGGAAACAAGATCTTCAAAGTACTGTCAGGCTGGTAAATCTACTGTGTGGTAATGTGCCACTATCTCTGAATAACAAAAAATCAAGTTCTGTTCATGCACAGTCCACCTTCAGCACCATCCTGCATATACATGTTATTTTTATTTGCCATTATGGATTTGTCTTTCACAGAGTAAGTATATGTGGATAAAGCTGATGGTGACAGATTATCCACAGAGACAGCAGCAACAAGGCTTTGCTCTAAGGGAAGATGGTCAGCAAGATCTGCATATTTTGTAAGCTCATTTTAGTAGGCATGGTGGTGATGGGTTGATGGTTGGACTTGATGATCTTAGAGGTCTTTTCCAACCTTAATGATTCTATCCTTCTATGATTCTCATTTCTCATCTCCCTCCAATTTCTCTTGCCTTCTCCGTAGGACATAAGTAGGCTTTCTTTCTCCATTTTTTGTTTGTTTGTTTGTTTAGCAGTTTTTTTTTCTGTCATAGATTCTGGAAACAGATCAACTTTTCGTCTTTCTTTCAAAAATCTGTAGAGAAACTACAATGCTGGACAGCAAATAAATAAATGATAATGAAATGTCCTGCCCATTGTCCTGGTTTTGGGTAGGATAGAGTTAATTTTCTTTCTGGTAGCTGGTGTAGTGCTGTGTTTTGGATTTGGGATGAAAATAATGTTGATAATATACTCATGTTTTTAGTGTTGCTAGGCAGTGAAGGATTTTTCAGCTTCTCACACTGGCCTGGCCTGCAAGGTGCACAGGAAGCTGGAAGGGGACGCAGCTGGGACAGCTGACCCAAACTGGCCAAAGGGATATTCCATACCATATGATACCATATACCATATGCTCAGTATATCAGCTGGGGGAGTTGGCTGGGCGGCAGCGCTCGGTCCTCAGGGAGGGACTGGGTATCGGTCATCAGGTGGTGAGCAACTGCATTTGTGCGTGACTTGTTTGGTATATATATTATTGTTGCTATTATTGTTATCACTTCCTTTGCTTTCCTGTTAAACTGCCTTTATCTCAACCCACGAGTTTTTACTTTTTCCCATTCTTCTCCCCATCCCATGTTGGGAGAGTGGGGGAGTGAGTGAGCAGCTGTCTGGTGCTTAGTTGCTGGTTGGGGTTAAACCATGACACCCATGAAAGATTGGACATGATTGAATTGGAGCAAAAGGAGGAAAGCTTGGAGCAGCTAGTAATCACTCCAGCGTTCAAAGTTTTTGCAGATTAACTTAGACATTTTCTGTTTCTGTTGAAGTCAAAGACAATATTTCCATTGGCTGCAGTTGGAGCAGTTTTAATCTTGTAAGTTTTGAACAGTCCTGTTTTTCAATCTAAAAGAATAACATACGATATTATTTCAAAACTGGATCAGTTATCTGATGTGTGGATTCATCATTCATTTTAACACTTACCTGACTGTTTCCTCATTCTTCTGCTGAGGTTAGTTTAAAAGAAAAGGCACCTCCCAAGCTGTCTTCCCTTGCAAGGTAATCTAAGGCTTTCTTTTTCACTTTCTAAGCTCTGTGGGAAGTATCACTTCAGCCCCATCAAAACAAAACACAGCAAGAACAACCTGTGTTCCTCACGCAACAGCGTCTTGGGGTAAACACGGTAATGAGTCACTGTTGCCTTTGGCACCCTGCTTTGGACAGGCAGGTGCAGTTGGCAGGTATGTGGGAGCATCGGGTGTATGGCAGCGCATGGGCTACGCGTGCCAAAACACTGACAACCTCAGTGAAATGTTTGATGGGGTGCAAGGCAGATGCCTGGGCATAAGCTACTAAGGGTAGCCAAGACATCCACACAGTGCTGCGGATGCAACATAGGACCTATTGGACGCCCCTGCCCTCTGCATTGGTGGCCGGAGGCTGGGTGGGATATCCTAGAGAACTGAGGAGGGCATCTACAAATGGAAACCTTCACCCTTCTTGAAGATCCCCTAGAGCTGGTATGTTAAGAAGTCATGGATGAAAGACTACCCCACACAGAGAGCACACTTGCTGGTTTTCCTGGACAGATTCTGCTCTGAACCCTTTAAATGGGTTGCGGGTTTCCACTTAAGCCCCTTTTCAGAAACAGGGTATCTGTGTTGCTTTGTACTTTGCCGTAGTGTATTGGACCTCTCAGCAGTCTGAAGAAGGAGGCTTCCATATTGCAGCTGCCACTGCCTTACAGGCAGCTCTCAGCCTAGCGCTCCTGGTGCCACAACTGCAGCCCTCACACTGTCTCCTGGGAAGCAGGAGGAATGGATGCTTTGCCTTATGCTGTGAGTTCTGGTCAGTCGGTCCACCTTCAGGATCCTTCCAAGAGAGGAGGCCATTCTTCTGTGTGCATGCATGTAGGCATTGGATATGGTGGTCAATTCTGGGACAGAACAGAGGGAATTTCAGGTTTTCAACTTTACATTTCCCTGTGACACCTTCAGGTATTTTTCTGTACTGTGCAAACATGTCCTACAGTCAGTGAGTCAGAAAAGCGGCAGCCTGAGCACACTGGTATAACTGTGCCCAGCGAGAGGAAAAGATGGATGTTTTCTGGGGTTGGGCTGAAACGTGCTGTTCCCCAAAAAGATCTCTGCTGTGTTTGCTGCAGAACGTGGAAGGCTTTTAGGGCCTTTGAGTGGGGAACTTGAAAGGAGAGCAGGACCAGCGAATGCAGCTGGACATGGCTGTGTCACACAGCCCGGGGGAGGCAAGACCTGATCTCGCAGCTTCCTTAGTCTTCATTTTTTAGTTTCCTATCTGGGACTACTGAGCTTAGCACTCAGCTGAAGCGGAGCTGAACTTTCAGAATAATGACATAAATACTACATTTTTAGTATTTTATTCAGAGCTGTAGTGGGAATGAGTTCAGTAAATAAAACGGGGCAGAAGGACAGTGCTAATAAATAATCCTGCCTGGATTCTCATTAAGAAATTTCTGCTGTTTCTGTGTACTGAATCTGTGTACAGGGATCTATTGAAAGGAACGTAATGCAGTGGTATCATTGAAAAGCTGTTATCATAATATATACAACAGGGTGCCACATTAAAGGCAAGCTTAATTCTGGCATTTCATGACAGAAGAGGGACTGACTTTGCATTGATAATTTCCTTTCAGTGCAGGTCGATGTTTTCTGGGTGTGCATGTGTGAATAACCTCCGAGGTTTACAGGAGCGAAGGTGAAAATGCAGACCTCCTATGTGTGCACCACGCATGCGGATGCTTACGCATTCATCAGCAAGTCAGACATTTTCAATTCACAGCACTGAGCTCTGCCAATTGAACTTGTGCACTAAGAGACAGGCTGTCCACCCCAGGGAGTCAGTCCCAAAAGGACGCTGAGACGCTTGTGTTCCCACTGCCTTTCACACATCATAGGCTGGTGAAAGAAACCTGTTTATTCCCGGCTGCAGAAGAAGTTGAGATGATCTGAACACAGAACTGCCCATCTATTTTTTCATCATTGAAATGTCCTTTTTCTTTAAGGCATATCACTTCATTTTCCCCACTGTAAAATAAAGATAACAGCTGCTATTCAATAGCATATTATACTTGTTTTTGTGAAGAGAGCAAGTTTCTGTGTCTCCGATTTCTGCATTTGATAACTTGTCCCACTTGCACACCGACCTCTCCAAGACCCACAGAGCCGATCAGTAGCAGAATCCAAACTAGAATTAAACCTGAGAGAGGAATCAGAAGACAGCAGCTGTCCTAGATGACAGGGAGTTGTTTGCTTGACCGTGCTAAGGATGTGGTCTATTTTAAATATTCTCGTCCTTTTGAAATACTAAGAGACCTACAGGTAGCAGCTGCAACTTTGAAATCAAACATTGTTATTTGTGGGGATAGGACTAAAAGTAATTGTAATTGCCAAAAATCCACAGAAATATTTAGTTATTTTCCACCAAGCACTGACCAAATAAAGCAGCTCTCCTAGATCAAGCTGTGCTTTAATTACTCACCCACCAGCAGGACCTTGCTTCTGAAAGTTTAACACCACTATTTCATAGCCATCCCATAAGCTGCTGTCTTTTTACTGACCATGTTCCCCGTTACTTCCAGCAACCTGACTAATTCCATCCGAACCAAATAGCTGTTCTTGTGCTCCCCTAAAATCTCAGCTTTCTGCTTCCATTTCAGACTGCTTGGACTTGAAAACAATTAAAATTTGTGGAGGCGTTTCTTTGTAGTTGCTGTTTGGACATACTATGGTCATTTATAATCAATATGGCGTGTTTATCATGGTAAGCTACATCACTACGTGGCAGCAGTGCTATGAAAATCGGGTCTCCAGTTCCTTGGTAGCCAGAGGCCCAATATGATGCTACTTGGAATCATCTAAAAGGATCAAAAATTCTTTAAGAAAACAAATGAGCAGATGCTTTTTATCAGTTCATTTTGTTTTCCTGCTGACATATCACTAAATGAAGCCGGAAAGATACGGACTTTTTCGGGGAGGAAATGTTATTTTTCTGAGCTAATAAAAAAGATCAGTGACTCAGCATCTGTAGCTTGTCATTCAATATCAGATGATAAGTTTGGACAGCATGCCAACATTTCATCCTAATGTTAATGTATTATCTTCAGGAGAGTCCAAAGGGCAATCTTCTGGAACAGGAGTAAATTAATACCTTTAGCCTTAACTATTTTTAACCTCTTTGTTTTCCACATGGCACCTCTTCTTCCTAAACGACTTTAATTCCTCATTTGGATCGGTAGATCAAATTTGCCAGCAGCATTGCCACTTTTCTACAAAGAGTGGTAGGAAACAGTCTAAAACAGAAAAAGGGATAATTATGACAACCGATATTTTCTCTTCTGGCTAGTGAGTTGGTTTATTTTAATCCTCTGCACAGTAAATTATTTCAAAAAACTTCAAGTGGAAAATGCAGATGTAAACAGGATTTTGGAACTTCCAGGGAGCACGGCTTGCACAATAGTTTCAGGACAAAAACAGTTTCAGGGGTTAAACTCAGGTGACTTTCTTTTCAGAGTGCATTTTGGTTTGTGGGGAGAAGGGAGTGTACAGGCAGAGGAGGCAGCAGCCTCCAAAGTACTCACAGGGAGGTCCCAGTGTACCAGCATCATTACCCCTGAGTTCGCCAGCCAGGGCCAGGCTGCCCTGGGAACCCTCTTGGGGAGAGATCGGCTTGTCCGGGTCTCTCGTGCCCACGTCAACGAGCAGCGCACATGGAGGTGCCTTTTAGGCGCGTCGTGGTCTGATACAGCCCAAATCTACTAATTCATTTCGCAGAGCGGGGAATGAGAATTTGTCAAGTTGCTTAGTCACTCCCAACTTGAAGCAGAATTAAAGGAACAGCCTAAAGAGCAAAAAGCTCTATATACTGTTATTTGTGTAATAACAGCCCTCTCCTCTCCTAAAATAAAAATTCAGGGTGAATTTCATTTAAATTTGAACACATACTTTGTAACGTGATTCTAGATTTGCTGACTGTCCTTGGTCTCAGACTCTGGTGCGGCTTGCATGCCACCTGCCCTTCTATAATGTGAAAGGTCCCTGTAATTTCTGTCCAGTCATCCTCTGCTGGCCCTGTTTCACATGAGCAAACTTGCTAGCAAACCAATAACTTCATATTTGCACATTATACTGAGCATGAAATACCTAGAGCCAGGTGGCGCTGGGACAGACTGTCATTGCACAACTCTGCCGTGCCACCAGCAGAAGAAAGCTGACATTCTTTCACCAGGCTAATAAGAAATGGTACCAAAGACATGGGAGAAAGTCTTCATTTTATTAAACTCTATGTCTTTCTAACACAATATAAGGAATGCACTCATGTTTACTATTTCTTTTTTGTTTAAACTTCGTGAAAGCCTTAATAGTCCAATCTTAACTGCCACAACATGAGAGTTTTCTGCGACTCTCAGTGGACCCAGCAACCTGAACTGGATTTCTGTGGGCCAGTTCCCTGGGATTTGGAAGACGCTCCTTCGGCATTGTGGCCCTCTGGTGCTGCAGAATCACTGAAGGTTTCCCTCTCCCATTCACCCCTCTGTCAGGGGTGAGCTGGGCCAGGGCTCTGGGGAAACGGGTGCCAGGGAAATTTGCTGGGAGGTTGATCTTTTGCGGGAAACTGCAGATTCATTGGAAGCGGCATTTCATAGGCACGCAGGTTCTGACCAGTGCTTCAGACCAGGGAAGGCAGCAGGTCGCCTGGCTGCTGGCTGGGGCGGTGGGCAGGACGCAGCCTTGCTGCGCTGGCTGCCCGTGAACTGGCAGCTCGGGCTTTCTGCAGCAGGGCTGGAAGGGCGGAAAGTGCGAGAACCCTGGCTTTGTGAGAAGCTTGGATCCGGAGGAGCAGCCCGCCAGCCCAGCTGCTTCGGCTCTCCGTCTGCCTGCCAGCCCCACCAGAGAACAGCCCGTGTGTCCCGTGGGATGCCGGGAGGGGTCCCACACAATGTGGGCAGCTGACTGCTTCGTTTGGCTTTTCAAAAGCCTGGTGACTTTTCTGAAGTGAATACTTCCAGAGTCACCTCTCCTGGCATTTTCAGTTTGCATTCCAGCTGAAAACAACCGCTGCTATTTGCAAACTGTATGACGCACGTGACCTGGTTACAGCAGCAGTCGTGTGCCCTCCGCATTTGAAGAAAAAGCTGAAAAGGACGGCTCTGCTAGGGCTGAGAAGTTGGTTTAAGGGTAGGAATCACGTGTTTGACCTGACAATAGCCAGAATCAGTGCTAAAAGATGTAGCGCTGCCTCCCTCATGTGCCCATTCCTACCCTCTCCCTTGAGTTTGCACAAGCCTGGTCTGAACGAGAGAGGACTTGGGAACTGATCCGGCTGAAATCTCAGCCAACAGGGAAAAAAAAAAACCAAGCTGCAATCTCACGCAGGATTGCGATGTGGTTTTCCACCCAGCTGTGTGGACACGTGTGCCCGCGGGAGGCAGAGCTGGAGGGGATGGAGAGAGCTGCCTCGGCGGGGGACTGGGCAGGAGGGTGCAAGGTGGTCTCTTCTGCTGGCGCTGGGGGCTGGTGCTTCCTCACGGCGTGAGGTTACATGAGATGGCCCAGCCTGGAGGGGGCTGGGACCTCCCAACTCCATCAGGAATTTGGCAGTCTGGGTGAAATCTTCCTGATCCTCACTTCCCCCGTGCAGGGACGGTGCACGCACGAGCACTGAGCGGTCGCCGAAATTGCGGAGATGGGCATGCGGTGATCCGGGCTGCGTACAAGGAGCAGTGTGTAGGAGACACTGCGAGATGCCCCCACCCCAGCTGTCCTGGGATTTGACTTGCAAGGTAAGTGGTGAGCATTTATGGTAAAACTGTGTGTTTCAGGGCACCTTTTTGCAATGAAGTTGCACAAAAGAAACTTGTTTTTTGTGTTGAGAAACCAATTCAGAGCTGTGCAGCACTTGTGCATCTGCACGGTAGCCCTGAGGGGGAAATTTGCAGGCTAGCTCCAGGCTTGGAGAAAGAGAGGCATGTGGAAGCTCCAGCTGTCCTCAGAAGGGGGCACACAGGAGAAAGTTTCAAGGTCCTTTACAAGTTTATGGCTGTTCTTTCTGTTTTCCAGCATGGAACAACTAAATATTCTCACCTTGTTGGAACCCATATGTCTTGTGTGGCTTCTCTTTCATCTTCTCTCTTTCACCACCTTCTTTCTTTACCTATGACTGGAAAAATATATGTTAATTCCTGGAAAAGCTGACAAAAGACAAAAAGGTAAGTGAACTAACTTCACCTGTGTAGAACAAGTCAGCTTGTTGGTACTTGCTGTCAAACAATGTGCAGTGGTTTTAACTGCTGGGAAGATGGTGGTGACACCAGCACTGGGGTGCCTTGCTCTAACCACTCACGTGCACACAGGGGCTGTTGAGCAGATGGAGAGAGCTCAAAAAGTGGCAGAAAATGGCTTGAAGACTGAAAAATCTGCTGTATAGAAGCTGAAGTTTTTTTAAGCTATTAAAGGGCTAAGTGTAATTTTCTGAATTTGTTTTTTTAAAGAAAAAAATTTGTCTTGATTTGAGATTTGCTATATTTTTCCATATATTCTCTGCTTTAATGAGCAGCTGTGAATTTTATGCAGGAACTATTGGGTGCAGCTTTATGCAGTTTCTTAGGTGGGAGATCAGACCTTACATATTTAAATCTGATGTACAAGTGTGGAATTGAGAACAGACTGCGTGACAAGGAATGATTTACTCATTGAACGTAGCATCTCCCTCTGTGGAAACATCCACAAATATATTTTTATTTTCTCACTCTCCCCCAGTACTTTCTGATTTTTCAGCCTAGCATCCAGATGAAGGAAGGCTTCGGTGATCACGATGTCCATCCACTGTCCCACTCCAATAACTTTTAAACCAACTGTCACACTTGAATATCGGGCAGCAGTGTGGCACACAGCTCAAAGGCATTACAGTAGGATGCAGTTCACCTAAGTTTAGACTCTTTTAGTATCAATGTCTTCATCTGAGACAGTCACCTTAGGTTGTCCTTACAGTTAGTGGAGCCCAGTTGGCACTTTTAACCATGATTCAAGTGACCTGATTTAGATGTCTATTTTAGGATAGGATGAATCATGGCCTAAGAGCGCCTTTCTCTCTTTACTGCATAGTTAGGATGATCAGCTGAGATGAAAAATCATGAAATAGTGGAATTTTCTGCGTGACTTCCGAAGACCAGCTCTACATAAGAAAGGAAATTTAGTGAGACAAAAGCTGAATTGTGCGCTCACCAGCAGTGGCAGGGCCAGTGGCCATGGGTATCAGGCTGCCAGCCTGAGCAGAGCGAGCTCACCCTGCCCTTCACCTAGCTGGTATTCGGAGGACGTGAGAAGGAGATGAGTGTGCTGCTGAGGTGAGGAGATAGTCATGCACAGCTTCAGTGTCAGGAAAGCTGTCAGGATTATTGTGTTGGGTGGGTAAGAAAATAAGACACTAGTTCAAAATAAACAAGGCTTCACCAGATTTACCACTCACAGAATTAATTGCTTATTCCCATGAACTCACCACTACTCTGCATGCTGTGACTGCTCAGATAAAACAACTTCTAAAGTAACCCTTTCAGCATTTAGAGGTCAAACCCCGTCTCTGATCAGCTTATGATGCAAATTTCCATTTCCAACCTGACAATTTTCAAACACGCACTTTTGGTGTTTTTCCCCACAGCCACTCTCTTCTCTGAAAAAAAGTTGTTGTGAACACCTCAAAGCCACCTCATTCTTTTCTCTGAAAGTCCTCAGGCCTGCTGAAGTCCTGACGATGGCTGAGCGGTTGCTTTGCTGAGTCTGCTGCCTCGGGTTGACTGCCTCTGTTTCCCGTTGCTTTCCACCTGATGGCTCCCAGCCCAAGTTCTTCGGGTCAGAGCATTTCTTTGTTGTGCACAGTAAAAGTTGTTGTCAACAAACCCAAGTCTGTAAAATTTATGGTAGTGCAAGTAAATAAATGAGAACATATTACCATGCTGGTTCTGTCCTGAATGTGTGAATGTTGGTGGTATTGCTTCTGACATGAAGGGCTTTGGGAGTTGTTATGAAAATGTCTCTAAAATCTACTCCCCACTAAGAAGCTGCCTGGTTAAGTTGAGTCACTTGGTTGTTTGTGGAAGGAGGTGGAGAAGCAGGATCGAGCCGAGCTGTACCTGCAGGAGGGGCAGCCACGGACAACAACAGCAGGAGGAAACAAAAACCCAGAAAGGGCCACATCTTCTGCCAATCCCTGCAGAATCACTGAAGGCAAGAGTCACCACCACCTTAATAACCGTGGTAACCATTTGTGCTTTGTCACAGTGACTCTCAGCGTTTCATAAGGCAGGGCATTGTTCAGGACTGGCCTTAGTGAAAATGCCGTTGCTCCCACAAGCGTGTTCTCATCTTAGGATCACTTGTTAATGCGTATTTATTTAGAAATTTACCTTCTGGCAACAATTCCATTCATGTTCGCTTTTCCATTATCAGCAAGATGTAACTCATGACCCTGTTTTTCAGCAGGCACAACTGAGCAAGCGAGCGAGCCAGTTGCCCGCTCAAAGCCATGGAGCGGGCCAGTGACTCAGCAGCAGAGCCGTTCCGATGGCAGGCAAGTTTTGTTGGTGTTTCATTCCAGGAAAAACAAAACAAGTAATGCAGGCTGGGAGAAAAGCTTCCAAACAAACGAACCGGAACAATCACTCCCAAGCTGATGCTGTCCAAAATTTGGGTTGGGGTTGTATGCTGAATGACAAACAGTGAGTCCCAGGGCCTCATTTCACCCTCAAAAGCTTCACTCTCCGCGAATCTCCAGCAAGGCTGCTATCTGTTGCCCATGTTTCCTCTTTTTGGGTATCTTCATCTTCCTGGTGGGACACCACAAGGAAACATGGCACATGTGACATCCTTGTTGCCACGCTCTTGCCGAGGAAGCCCAGACCTTCAGGTCACGATGTAAATTAACAACTCATCCCCAGCATTTTCCATTCTCACTGCTGCCAGTTATGTCCTCGGTTATCCGTGCTGACCATTGTTTGTCCTCACTTTACTGATTTCTCTGGTCCTCTCACAGACTTTCATTCCTGCTTCACCTGTAACTACCCAGCTATTTCTTGTCTCTGTACTGTGAAGCAGGGCCATAGGCAGCCTTCCAGGGACTTTGTTGCAAAACACAGTTAAGCTGGAATTAGGAAGGTTCAAAAGCGGCCTCTAAATGCTGAGCTACCTGCGTGCACATGTGTTTGTTCTGCAGCAGCCTGTTAAGGCTGAAGGAGGTGAACTGTTGCTGAACATTTCAGGTGAATGAAACAAAGCATGTGAGCTTCTGCAGTTAAAACTCAGCCTCAAAGCAAAGCTTCAAGCTGAAATCTCCAAGTACAGAGGAAGATGTGCAGTATCGAGAGTGGAATTCAGTCCAAGGCAGGGGCCCTTAAATGAATGTGTCTTCACGTAGATACGTATAAAAATATGCTTGCTGTCTGTGTTCTGACTATGGGGATCAATGGTTCAGTGCAGACCAGTGGCTCGATTCAGTTGCCTAAACGTTGGTGCCATTTCAAGTATTTCAGAAGCCTGAGACATGTGGCTGGCACTTACAACACAGGGGAAACCCACGTCCTTTGGGATGGCGGGAGGCCAGACAGAGCACCCTCCCAGAGCTCAGCCTGTGCTGGACATTGATGTGTGAGTCTTGTCTCTAGCCAGTACAGTCAGGAAAGCCGAAAGAGCAACTCAGTTCATCCTGAAGTAGGACCTTGCGGGTGACTGATTTAATCACTTTATATGCCTTTGTTGGCTGACATTTCACCTTTGGCTGTAACTGAAGGTTTAACATCCAGTGCATGTGTAGATACCTAAATTTATGGTTCCTGACCTTGAATTGCCCTTGGTTTTCAAAGGAGCAGTGGCAGACATGAAAACACTCAGGTTACCCAGTGTCTAATGCCTGCAACTGCTCAATGGCATGACTTGCGTGAATGATCTGGCCTTTTTTAAGTGGCCTGCCCTTCCAAAGAGATATGATCATATGGGAATTCTTTGAACACTTATTTCTCGTATGAATGGATCAGCTTCTGGTAGTGTGACCCAAACTGACGTATCTTCTGGCTCTGCTTCTGCTGGCTGAACCAGTCTTTTTTCTGTGACTCCCTGCAACAATGTCAGTCCAGGAGACAGGCATATCTTTTGTTTCAAATAGTGGTTTAATAAAGAAGTATTCAAGCGGCTCCTAACAGCTTAGGGTGTTATTTATCACTCACATAACACCACAAGAGAGCTCTGCATTGAGTTTTAATACATGATTTATGATCTCCACTTTCTTTTTTTTTCAGCTTTTGCTAAGATTCCTTTGGAGTCTAAGTGCTTTGCTGTTCACCTGGCCCGACGCATCTGTTTCTCCTTCCGAAGAGCTGATCTGTTACTTCTGACAATGTGACCAAGGTGTCCTTTGGCCAGAGCTTGTTCGACACCAGCAATGAAGCAAAGAGACCCTGAAATGTCACTGACAGCCGCATTGGCTGCTTCAGTGCATTTGCTATTGTTCCAGCAAGTCTGATCTAATGGAAAGCAGAACATTCTTATTATAGCAAGCTATAATTCACTGGCTGAACTCTCCAGTGTATGCAGCGACCAGAGTAACAGCTTCAGAGCAGCAGCTGGGCCGGGAAGCCGCTGGCTGCACCATTCTCCCAGCAATATGGGAAAGAACTGTTTTTCCCATCTGCCAAACTTCAATAATTTCAAAAATGCATCCATGCTGCACTGGGATGAAAGAAAAAATTGTTCTTGCAAGAACTGGTCCTGAGCTGAGATACCAGCATTTAGGGCGCTGGGGGGGGCAGAAAACGAATCTATTCACCCTCCGTCTCCAAGGGTGGTAAATATTACATTATTTTTTCAAACTGGAACAGCTCTGACAGAGGAGACTGAGAAAGAGAAACTTTCAAATAGGTTGTTGGTGAGATCATGTATCTGGAACATACAAACAGAGTTCCTGGTGAGAGCTGAGAAGACAAAAGACATACGTCCTCCCCCGTTGAGGCCAAGCATCCTTTTCACTGCGACTGCGGGGATGACGCTCTCTCCTGGTGACCAGAAATTCACCCTGGGCCTGAGAAGCCGCGTCCTGATAAAAATGTTGTCAGTCCTCAGGCGCTGTTGTGCACTTTGATTTTGGCGAATGGGAATTTTGCAGGTCATCCTCGCTGAACTACACCCTGCATTTCTCAGGTTATTGTACCAGCCTGTTACAGTCTCCTCTCCCGAAACGTCTGTGGACAGCAGGTGGACGTGAGGCGAAGGAAAGGGGTCAGGCCACTGTTGAAATATACTTTTTTACATGATGTGACTACTGCCTTTGATGTTCTTCCTCTCCTTTCCCCCCTTCCCCTCGGCCACCAGCACTGCTGGCTGAAAGAAGAGGTTTATGGCTTTCCCTCCGGATTCCCACTCGCTGCCGTGAGCTTTCCACTGGGACATGCTTCTCCAGGGCAGCAGCGTGGCACCGTGTCCTTGCTGAGGGAGACCCTTACCCTCTTCCTCCGGCTGTCCTCGCCAAGTGAGACCCTCCTTCACCTCCGGCTGCCCACTTGGGGGGCTCCCAGCTCCGTCCTTCTGGTGCCCTCCAGCGTCTCCTTCCCAAAACAGCTCAGCAGAGCAGAGCCCTGCCGAGAAGATCCTGCCCAAGGGATGCTCCGCTGGGAACGTGGGAGGATCAGGCGCCCAGTTTAAGTCTGAATTCGATTTACTGGGTAAGCAGTGTATCTTTGACTAAAGGCAAGACATTTAAGCGCCCAGCTGACAGTAACCTAGGCTGAGAAAGACAAACTTTGCTGTGTCGAGGAAAGCAGCAGAGCATTCGTGGTTGTCTGAGTAGCTCTGTGGAGCACTCCCTTATCCAAGATGTTCCCAATACAAGCACGTGCACCGTTGTTAAAAGATGGCATCGTTGAACACAAATGAGAAGTCGTGGTTTGTTCTGTGGCCGGTTTATTTGACAAGAACACAAGTTGCAGACTGCAAGACTTTTATTCTGAATGTCTCTCTGTGTTTAAATAAGTAACTTCCAACAAATTCCTTGTTTGGCTCAGAATCACCCCATACCTAAATAACACAAAATAAAAGCAGTCTGTTCGATTTGGCTGTTTCTAATTGACTTCAGCATGGTTCTGACCCTACTGATCTTAACAGCCATTCTCGTGTCGCTACATGGGGGTTCCACTGAAGGAATACATGGTGTCCTTCAAATGAAAAAAGAACGCATTGCCGTAGGCTTGGGTAACATTTACCTTTTAAGTATTTCACAAAAAGAAGAAACACACCAATTTACAGGCCTCTACATACTGGGTTTAAGTGGGCATGATGGACATCCTAAATCTGTGCAAGACCTACAGCTAACTTACGGATAATTTAGGGAAAACCGGTTTTTGCTTTGTGAATATTTCACTCATGTTATTTAACTGTTTTTAAGGAAAGTGATGACATAATAAGCTCTGAAATGCATCTGCAATACAGAAAAATAAGTTTTCTCACACTTTTAAGTAACAAGGCAAATATTACAAGAAGTAAAATATCCAGTTAATTTTTACTTTAATCTATGCTTTTTACTGTAATGATGCTGGCAAATAATGCATTTGTCAAGATTGCTTAAAATCTTTTTTTTTTTTTAATAGCATAGTCTAGTTGTAAGTTCTGTCTTTTTCACAGTTTTTGCCACACAGATTTGTGTCTTGACTCTTCAAAATCATCTCTGAATTTTGAAGCAAAATCAACCCTTTTGCTTCCTCAAAATCATCCCTGAATTTTTTATTTGCTCTCCTTTATCTCCCAGCAACAGCCTTTTTGTGGCAAGGCCATAGCAATCCCACATCGGCTTTACTCCCTCTGTGAAGTCAGGACTCATGTGCTACTAGCCTTGGCAGGAGACCAAAGGAGAGGCTTGCTCTGCCCTTTCTGCACGACAAGAGCAGGTTGCAATCCCTCTCATACTGCTGTGGTCTTGGCTGTTTCCTTACAAATCGTAAAACTTTGGTCAGAGTAAGTGAAAAACATATTTTCAGCTAAGTCTCTTTCTACAGTTTATGCCTCCATACAAAGAAATCTCTTTATGCCAAGCAAAGCAACGCTGTCCTTTTTTCTAGCAACAGCATTATTCCCATGAAAGGAGACATCTGAGACAATTAAAGATTCAAGTCCAGAGTATGAGGATTGTTGGGAAATGATTGCTGATATATCTCAACACTTCATGCTTGCTGGGCAGAAGTTCTGCACCTACGTTGTCTAAATCTTTTGATTTCTGAGTCCCACCTCTAACCGGGTGAAATATAGGCTGCAGGCTCTAGAGATACGTTTGTTCCCCAAGAACGGTTTTCACCACTGTCTTTACACTGGTAAGTTACCAACCAGCTATCACAGAATCACAGATTGGTTGAGTACGGAAGGGACATCTGGAAGTCATCTGGTCCAAACCCCTTTCTCAAACAGGGCCACCTAGAGCCGGCTGCCCAGGACCATGTCCTGGCTTTTGAATATCTCCAAGGATGGAGACTCCACAACCACCCTGGGCAACCTGTACTAGTGCTCAGGCACCGTCACAGTGAAAAAGGGTTTCCTGATGTTCAGAGAGAACCTTTGGTGTTTTGGTTTCTGGCCATTGCCACTGGTCCCGTCACTGGGCACCACTGAGAAGAGCCTGGCTCTGTCCTCTTTGCACCCTCCCTTCAGGTGTTTATACAGACTGATGAGATTCTCCCGAGTCTTCTCTTCTCCAGGCTGAACAGTGCCAGCTCTCCTAGCCTTTCCTCACATAGAGATGCTCCAGGCCCTTTACCATCTGCATGGCCGTTCTATTGGACTCTCTCCAGTAGCTTTGTATCTATCTTGTACTGGGCAGCCCAGAAATGGACACCGTAGTCAGCAGGTGGTAACAACACTCGATCCTACCGTCCTGGACCAGATTCAGACATCATCACTTTGAATTAGATTTGTCCCTGATGAAAATTATGCTTATGTTTAGCATCTGAGTAGCTTTCTACCAGCATTTAAGAAGGAAGGCGGGAACAGCAATGTAAATTTTGGTAAAAATTTGCTTATATAGGGTATTTACAGTAAGTTATAATCACACAGTGATTTTACATTTAGCAGACCTTCTTGGACAATGGCATCAGTGCATTTTGGACCTGTAGGTGCCTGAGGCAGCCAGAACTAGTGGACATACTACCATACCAACAGGACAGCCGAGAACTTCTGGACTGCCAGACAGAGTCTAGAGGGGCAAATAAATCCCCTCCTCCAGGCTTGTCTTGGTGGCCCAAAGATTGACACCCAGTGCCATCTGAGATGCCCGGTAGTACCTGGGGCATCTGCGCATGTAGACAACTGAGTCCTGACCTCCAGCCTTGAAGCATAGGTGAGCAAGCCCATAGGCATGTAGCAGCTTTTGAGGGACCCCACAGAGCCCAACTGCTGTTCTGGATGTGCGTGGGTCTGGATTCATGGCCAGCAGGATCACCCGGCTGCCTTGGCTCACCTGGCTGTCAGCAGCCATAAAGGCAGCCTGGTTAGAAGGGGAAAATTACCAAACAGAAGACATCATCTGCTGAAACATACTGACAAAGGCCTGCCAGCCTTGGACCATGAGCCTGCTTCATTAACGATAGGTATATTTGCTAGTGGTGATTTTTGTGTTTGTTTCCTTGCTAGTGGTGATTTTTATGGTATTTGTGGTAATCAGTAACAAAAGGAGAGAAGTTCAGAGGACAGTTCAGTAACAAAGTAGAGAAGTTCAGCCTCCGTGTCCTTGTGTGTTACAGAATCCTAGGAACTCACGGTCGTGATCTCTGCACACCGACAGGCTGGGTGACCCTTCAGGTCGTGACACCTGCTGAACGCCAAATCATGCTTTGAACCAAGCCCTTGGTGTCAAAACACGGGGAACGCTTTTTGGCACTTCAGAACCTCTCATCCGCGGCACAATGTAGTTGGTCTTCAGCATTCGGACTAATGTTTTTCCCTTGAAATTTAGATGTGTTTATTTACGATAATGTTACTCACACAATCCAAATGAAAACATGTTCAGTTGCTAATCAGACATCTGATCTATGATCGTTTCTTGTCAGGCATTTTGATTACGACAAATTGCTGTGAAATTCATTGTTAAAAAGCAAGCTGTTGTCCTTGTAATAAAATGAAAAAGATAAAAGTGGCTCCAGTGTCACACTGCGTACCTCCTTGTGCGGGTGGTTTGACAGCCCGGGTGTAACAAACATTTCCGTTAGCTGATATGAAAGCAAGGATCAGCCCGGGGCTCAGAAAACAAAGCATATTTCAACTGCAACCAGGCGTTTGTCAGAAAGAGTCTCGTGGTTTCCAACTGATTTTCCAATACGAATAATTTGTTTGCGCTTGTGTCGACAGCTTTATTTAAAGCATACAATGAAAAATACCAACATGCTGTTATTCCTCTTAAAGACAACTGCTGCACTACAAATTTTAATTTTTAAGTAGTAACATTCGCACATTACACTACAGATTTTTTCTGTTGAAATATGTTCCCTTGTGTTATCACAGTCTATCCTTAAAGTGTATAATTAGAAAACCTATCTGTATAAGCAGTATGTCTAACACTTACAAGCCAGGGAAACGCTTTACACAAATAAGTTGTATTTTTAACTTTTCTTGTTGACAACAAAACTGCCAAGGCAGCAACCAGAGTAACATCCAGTGCATCTAAATATGTGTGTTCCCATTCTTACCAACAGCAATCAGCTATGTATTCCTCATAGGTTTACTAATTGCCTATATTTTTACTGAAAATTTAATTTTATTTGAGACAACAATGAATTCATACTAGCCTTTTGCATGGCAAAACTCATCTGATATTAACATAATCTCTCACACAAGCTATATAGAATTGCATGTATTTTCCTTTATTCTTTAGGGAACTCCTGGGAGCAAAGCTCTGAGCAGTGCCACACTTGCAAATGAGCACCAGCAACTAATTTTTTACCCATTTTATTCCAACAGGCATTGCAGAATGTGTCCTTTTCTTTATTGTGGCCACCAGTGATGAGACTTTTTGGATTAGATTCACAGATGAGCTTTTCTGTACTGTTTGCATCGTGCATCTTCTTTGGTGCCCCGTGAGTCACTCAGTTATGGACAAGAAAAGAGAAAATAAAAGGGACAAGAGATCCTCCTCTTGCATGGAGGAGTCAAAGTACAAATCTGTGCATTATAATGTTTTTGATTACTTTTACAAAGTAGGTCTTTAACAAAAGGATGAGAAGATTCATTGCACAAGGTTTGGGAGACTTTAGTAAGACTATTGGCTTCCACTGCCTCCTCCAAGCAGGTAGGTTCAGAATTTGAAAAAGATCTCCCAGCTTGGATAAACCAGGTTTAAATGTATTGAAAATTCAGTTCAACGGAGAATTCAATTTACAGGCAATTGAAACATGAGCCTTGCTTTTCGTAACAAAGGTTGGGCCACCTCAGTTAGGTAACATAGAGAAAGGCTGCTTATTGAAAGGTATGTGTTGAAGGGGTACTTCCTTCCAGCACTTATTTCGCAAACATCATTGAGAAATGTGAACAAAATCTTCGTCTCCTGGCTGTCCTAAGGGGCTCCATCTTCCCCTTTCCACTGTATGGAGCCACTTGCATCTCCCATCCTGTGTGTTGCAGAAAACCCCTTGGAGCATACAGAGGACTTCACTGAGCAGCCATCCCAAAGGAAAGAATCCTTAGACGGAAATCTAGACTATAAAAAATGTCATGTGCCTGCCTGGTAAGTGGGTCGCTGAATGGTGCTACTGAGGAACAGCCTAATACCTCCCTGTTGGCTTTCATTGGACATTACCCATGAATTTAGTTCTTGTCTTTTTATTTTCCAGACAGAAGCACATAACTGTATATGGGAGAAGTCCCACTGAATTCAAGAAGGAACACACACTCATTCAATTATTTGTCTGACTTTTGGGTTTGCAACTAGAATTACCAAACCCAGCTGTTACCAGTGACAAACTCCTCCTAAACCCAGCATGGATTTGGAAAGAGTTAACACTGTAGGATCAACTAATCTAGGTTTCAGGACAATATAAAGCATGGTCTTATTCACTCATTTCATTCATCCTTTACTGCCTCTTGCAAGAACTGCCATTTCAAAGTCTCAGCACAAACTTTTCAACACCTCACAGCTTTGGTTGATGCTAATTTTCTCTGCTTCCCTCTCTGACCAGCTAGAAGCTGGCACTCAAGCTCACTGAACTCTTGACCGATCCACAGATGATCTCGTGGGTTAACTTCAGGAAGAGATTAAATGATTGTGATCTCATCTTGGTTAAGAACCAAGCACAGAAAATTTCCTTTCAGCATAATTTTCCAACAGCAAGTTCCTCCTTCACAACCTTGTAACACACTCTCCCATGCACCTACACCATGAATAAACAAGAAAACAAAACATTATTAAGCTGTTTCACTGAAGAAAGCTTATTTTCAGATTTGAATTCCTTGGAAGCACAGATGCTGTCGACTATAAAATGCATGGGCATAAGGAATTTGAAGACAACAGATAACAGGTGGGTTTTTTTTTTTTACTACCAGTATATATCATTAAATAAGATCCCTGTAGTGTGTTAACAATCTGCATCTCATACAGTTGGAAACCCTCTGCTCTACTTAATATCACCATATACAGTACTTTCTAAACTGCATTTTAAAATTTCTTTTTGTAATATACAATATTTCAAGTTCAACTGAGATATTGTTATTAAACATCTGGAGACTGAAAATAAGGTACCGGCCAATGAAAGAACACCATCCCATAAAACACAACATTCAAACCATTTTTCACAGTTCTAACAAAACAAGATCATACATAAAAATGCCACAAATAGCTCAGTACATTGGTATGATCAAAACAATATGAAGTCCAGCTGATACTATCACATAGCGAGGACCAAATCCTGGCTCAATGTGCAGCTGAAGCCTAAACAGATGTGTAGAGAAAAGAATATAAAGCCACACTGAAGTGCTATGCTGATAACAGTACCGTTTGTTAATATACATAAGATTTTTGGCCTGAAGTACATACCTAATTTGTGCTATGGAAGGACCACGTGGCCAGTGCTGCTTGGATCCTGTCCTCGGACACATCGTTACGGACTTGTCGTGGCCAAGGGCAGTGGAGGAGCAGTCGTCCTTCTGGGTATGACAGTTTTGGCAGGCATCTATGTCTACCGCTCTGCCAGAATTTGGCCAAGAGTTCAAAATCCTGTACATCTTATTCAGCAGTCCCAGTGAAGTCAATGGAACTTTTTTGTGAGTAAGATGAAAAGGATTTGGCCCCCAAAATTTTTAACCCTTTAAGTAGTAAGAGAGTAGTTTCATTGCACTTAGCCCATCATTCACAAATACGTTTCTACTCGAAAACAGAAGATGGTTGCTGGTGTATAAAAGTGTTGGCTCACAAAAGAGGAAAGTGTGCAGCAACACCTGACTACTTACATCATTTGGGAACTCTTTTCCTAAAGGGGAAAAGAGACACTTGTATATGACGGAATTTCAGCCAATGTCTGTCTGAGGCCAAAATGATTGCTTCTTCAATTCTTAAATGCCACCTTATGGGTACCTTAGAAACCCTAAATAACTGGAAAATGTATACAGTTATAATTGGATATGTGTATGTGTATCTTCTTTGGACTGGATGGATAAGCAACTTTAATAGTATTAAAATTTCACAAAAAAAATATTGGAGCGGATGGATTTTTTGAACAGCTTCCAAAATACTTTTGTATGGAACACATGGTCATGAGCTTGGGGAAAGAGAAATTTTGCTCTCATCTACAAGAAGCTTCTGGTGACTGGATTGGGCAAGAACAGCATTTTCGTATTTAAAACAAAGTAATCTTACTCTGTTACACAATTCCATGGTTTGTTCTGTGACTCTGGATTTGAATTATTCATCTGCATTAAAAAGGATTAAGGATAACTGTACGCTAATTAAATTAATCAAAACTATATGACAGTGCTACTCTGACCAAAAGTCATTGCAATTCAGTATATTCTAATAACACGCAGCACTCAAAAATAGAATTTGAGAATTTAAACTCTGTTGTCAGGATGCAGACATGAACTCTAAGTTAGAACTGGAAAACAGGACCAAGCATCATGGAGTTTAACCCCGACTGGCAGAGCAAATCACTTCATCTTTAATACTGTGTCACGTTCATGCTGATGCTCAATATGTAGCTGCAACAAAGCTACAAAGAGAAGAGTATGAGTCCTTAAAATGCTTGCTTCAACAATATCTGCACTTGCAGACAATTTTATAGTGTTCCCCTTTTGCAAATGAGATTAAAATTTGGCTGCCTTGTAAATATTGCTAAGAGGATGCCTTCTCCTTGGCACTGGAGCCTGAAGGTGTCAATGCTAATCTGAGGAAACTGCATGTGAAGCCTCTATGCATGCATTAAGGCAGTGAACTTCTATCCTCTTGGTTATATTAAATCATTTTAGTTCTTTGTATCGCTTCTTTCCTTCTCCAACAGAAGCATGTGGACATTCTGTGCTGAGAGCAGGCCTTTGGTATCAAATTCTCAGGGGACATTACAGACTGCATAACCCTTTGGCTAAAGGAATGTGATCAGGTTTTGTGCTTAATTCCCCCACTGCATCCTGAAATTAGGAAGAAAAGTTCTTGGAAGGTAATCTGAGTTGAGCAAAGACTTCACTCTACTCACTGGGAAAACTTCACAGCATTAGTCTAGCCTTTGGAAAAACGTGAATAAAAGCTCCTCAAAAAATAAATAGGGCAGTAACGAAGGCTTCAAAAGGAGTCACATAATGGTATGCCCAGTAAAAGGTTAGTCTGGGTGATGCTGTGCCTACACTTGGTAAGAAAGGTGTTAAGGTATCTCTTTGTTACTATTAAGGAAAGTCTCTTCGATTTCATCCAGTTTTCCCATCATTCACTATTTTCCACAGATACACCCTACTCTTAAAGGCAGATCTTGCAGTCTTTATTCTGTCTTTGTTCCTCACTCCACTGGGAATTTGTCAGAATAATACTGAGTAGGAGGGACACTCTGCATATCTTCACTACTCTTGGACACCATTAGCCATCGGTGCCTCCTGGCATGAACTCACTCTCCAGGTTTTGCCCCTGTTAGCTCCTTGCACTGGTGAAGACCTTCTCGGATGAGAAGATAACCTGGAGGCACATTCCTACACAGATTGGAAGAGTAGGAACAAGAGGAGACACACTGACGGGCATTCATGCCTCCCACTTGGAGTGACAGGAGAGTCTCCCTGCTGTGAGGAGGAGGACGGGGCGGTGGTTTGCTCCTTGGTGTACACATGTAGCTCAGGAGACCAAGCTGGTACCCAAGGTAGCCCCTAGGGCTGGCCCACAATGCTTACAGGAACTAAGGTATTTTGTGGATTCAGGTCTTGAAAGCCATGTCACAGCATTAGATATGAGAATCAAAAGGCTTCATGACAGAAGATAGCTATCTCTTTCTAACTTCTGAAGGAGAAAATGTTTTGAGAAATTTTCTGCAAATACCACTGCCCCAAAAGGAAAGTATGCACATGCTATATGTCATATTTCTTGGTTTTGTTTTTTTTTTTTATTTGTCAAAATAAAAAATGCTTAGCAAAGAACAAAACTGAGCAATTTTATGATGACATGGCACATTTCTGATATATGTTGAGATTTATTACTAGAAATAATTGACTTTCATTTAGGGTTCTGAAAGTATTTAAAACTCAGTATTAAAAAAGCCTCACAACAATCTTCTGAAGCAAGTTTATCTATTTTACAGGTAAGGAAACCAAGGCACAAAGAAATTAAATGATTTGCCACAGATAGTACAGTAAGTCAGTGGCAAAGTCAGGAAAAGAATGAAATTCTGCAGTCATGGGTTAACTCTTTCTTCCTGCTAAGAAAATTCATCTTATCCCTAATATGCTGTTTCACGCCGGCTGTATTAAAGATCATGAAAACTGGCCAGTTTGCAGTGTTAGAACTATTGCAAAGCCAGTGATTTTTTTTTTCCATATAAGTACAAAAATGCTACTTAAAGGGTTAATTATACTGCTGTGCTGGTAAACATTTTTCATTCTTGCTGATTAGCCCTGTATTTAAATACTGACTGGGACAGAAGAGACTGAGCTGGCCCTGGACTCCCTCGTCTTGGTGTTGGGCATGGATATGGTACAGCAGGATACGCCCACAGTGGCCTCAGGCAGCTCGTCTTCCTCTGCCCATTCATTGAGATCCGGGTTATAGCACTGAATGCACTTCTTGTATTTTTTCTCTATTTCATTCCAGCCACCCACTAAGTAAATTTTCCCGTTAAGGGTGGAGGCGCCAGCCGTGCTGACCCCGGTTTGAAGGGGCGCGACGTAACTCCATTGCCCCGTGTAAGGACTGTAACACTCCACGGGGAGAACGTCGACCCTCTCCGCTCTCCCCCCCAGCTGAGACCCCCCCATGACGTAGACCCTCTCCAGAAGGGACACCGCGCAGTGCCACCCCCTCGGGGTGCTGAGGCTGGACTTATCCTGCCAGCTATCTTTGCTGGGGTCGTACATGCACACCGAGCGAGAGTAAGCGTTATTAATGTAACCTCCCGTGACCAGGATCCGGCCGTCCACCACCGCGCTGGCGTGGCAGCACCTGGGCACCTCCAAGGACGCCTTCATCTGCCACTGATTAGTGGCAGGCACGTAGCACTCCACCGAGGAGAGGCAACCCTCAGGGTTCCGACCGCCCACGGCGAAGAGGAGCCCGTTGAACACATTCAGGCTGAAGTGGGTGCGCCGCTGATTCATGTTTGCCAGGTGAATCCAGGTGTTGAAACGAGGGTCGTATCTGAAAGCATTAAAAACAGAGGGTGACTGTCTCACACGCTGCTCTGCTAAATTCTGCAGTCCTGGCTCTGTCCCACTACTGCTGCACCTGCGGAGCTGCTAAAATTTTAGTTATTTATTTAGCCCATTAGAAGTCAGCGGAATGAAACCGTATTCCTGGTTAAATTTCCAAAGAAATTTCGTTTTTGATTCAAGAAAAAAAGTCTTTGAATCATTCAAACCTGGTATTATTTCAATAAAGTAAATCTGACTCTTTTCTGTAATTTGATTTTGTATAATCACCTCATCAGAATATTGGAAAGAGATACTTTCAACATGCAATAGAAATTTTAGAAGATTTTTTGCAATTTAGATGTCAAAATTTACTCAAAGGGTTTTAAAAAATGTTAGGCGGTGATTTATACTTCCATCCTTTTAGTACTTTCTAAATGATTAGTCTTCTTTCCCTGCCACTCATATAGAGTAAGAATTACGTGGAAAGAACATCTTTGCTTCCTAACACCATAATCATCTGAAATAACATTCTCTGTCCTTGCCACTTCAATGAGCAATTTTGAAATATGAAATAGCAAATTATGACTCCTGAAGGAGGTGAGTGAAGTACATTAGTGGGCCCACACATTTCTCCTGTTGCACGCTGAGGTGAGTAGAGAATCGCACAAGGAAAAAGACAATGGGAAAGTAAATAATGAGTGTTAGCTGTCACACTGCATTGTCGCCTGCAGCTCTGAAAGCAAGTCCACAGACATACTGCTGTGACTTGCCATGCTCGAGGTTAATGGCAGAACGGGGAGCAGAACCCATTCAGCCGTGGACCACGAGGGTTCCCCCACCTCCTCCGCACCACCAAGGTGCGCACCGAGCACCCAGCTCCTTGTGAGAACATGAGGCACAGGTTAAAAGCAGAAGGTCAGGAGAGGAACAGCATAATCTCCTTTATGTGAGAGTTTTTTCTGACAAAGTACATTACACAATAAAAATGATCTAGAGGAGGTTCCTTATTCATTAACTCTGCATATTGGTTGGTGTCTTCAGGAGAAGTTACCTGAATTTTCCTCCTGGGAGCAGGAAAGGAAGCACTGGTAGGACTGTGGCTGTGTATTGCCATTGCACATCCACAGTCTGTTAGCAGATACAAAGCTGAGTTGTCTTACCTCCAGCCTTTGCTTCAAGCTGTTGTGTGCTGTCAGCTTTCAGGCTGAACTATTTAAAAACCAAGTACCACCCATTTGACTGCGGCATGTTAGCCTTCTGACTTGGCTATCACCAGTGCAGTCCTTGGATGACTATAGGTAGGAACTGTAATATTTCAGAAGTGAGGTATGATTTGGAGAGTACATTGCAGAAGAGAAACATCGCCTTCAAAAGATGGCGACACTGTTTCAAAATACTCGATAAACAAAAAAGCTAAAGGATATGAAATGAAGTATAAAAGCTGCTGAAAATCAGGTGGATGGTGCACAGAAAGTCAAGATTATAATACCTAAAAGGTGTTTTTCAGAACTGTCTGTGAGGCATCAGTAGCTCTTGAAACTTAAAAAGTCTCACCTTGTCTGATTCGGTGCATTTTAACGGTACCTTAGAACATCCCAGGACTTCCTATTTATGTTCCTATTTATTTCCTCAACTTGGAGCAAGTTTTCTTGGTTTTCCTCACTTCTCACTGCGCATGTGTAACCATGGTGAAGTTTTTGTGTAACTTCAGCTGCATATTTCAGTCCATTCAAACTTTAATATACAATAGCATCCACACCTCTCCAACCCTGTCCCCCTTCTATTTATCTGAGTGGTTCACACTGCACATCACAAACCAACTTGGTCTATCTACCTGCAGCGCATGGAATCAATCTCTCCATCCCTTCGAAATAAATAACCAGTTACCTGCAGAAATTGCTGACTGCATGCTTGGCTTGGTTCCTGGCATCATTCTGGTCTTCCCCACCGGCCACATAGAGAAATCCATCCATCACCGTCACACACTGATTAAAGCTTTTAGCAGGCATTTCACTCAGCTTCTTCCATCCGTTTTCAGGATCTCTGTATAAGATGTCTCTGCTAAGGGACTTTTCTGTTAGAGCAGGCCGTCCCCCTATAGTGACTAAGACTCTGAAGCCTCCACGGATCCTCGTTCTTCTGGACTGCAGTGTGTTCTGGTGGTAGGGAAGCAAGTGATAGTTCATGGCGTCTACCAGGAGCTTATGGCAGTCTGCATCTTGCATCATTCTCGGCACAGTTTGAACATAATTGACAAGGTCTTGAGCTGAGATTGTACCGAAACGGATGTTACCTAAGAGATCAGCAGCAAACTTTACTCTTTTTTGGTCAAATTCCAGCCATTTTATTGCAATCTGGAATGCGACAATTTCAGAAGGCAACTGCAAGTCATCATCTGCAAGAAGTTCATTAATCTGATCAAAAGTAAGTTTTAAGAACTGATCTGTTTCTGAAAATTCAATGAAGTTGTCTCTAATAAACTTGTGTGCTGCTTCCTTGGTTGTTTTCAGTCCATACGTTTCTGCAATATTGGCAATGTACATACAATTCTCAACACTGATTTCTTGGATTAGAAAATCACAGCACATCTTTACAAGGGTGTGAATCTGTAGATAAATTGCTGTGGAAATAATACTACCTATTGTGTAAAGTGAGAGAGTAAGTTTTCCAGTGTAAGCATAAGTGATAACAGTAGCTAGACCCAATGGGGATACGTCATTGAGGTCTACTCTTTGAGTTGATGGATCTTTCTTTAAGATGTTGTGGAAGTAGTCACTGCTTGAAGCCATTACCACCTTATGAACACTGAAGGATTTGGTTTTGGTACTGACAGTCAAGTCACAAAGAAAATTTTCTTGTCTCATTTTGCTTAGACCTTCCAAGAGATTTGGGCTATATGATGGGTCGGAAACTTCAGATGAAATGCAGCTGAAACCATTTCCTCCTTCCAAGAGTCCATTCAAGCCATTTAGTTTACTGAGGGGACCATCTTCCACGATGATAGTCATTTCATTGATATCTGCTTTGTTCTTCTTCACATTCTTCTTCTTAGGGGCCATGACAGCAATGAAATATTACAGCCAAGAGCTTGCTAAAAATAAAATTACAGCATTTAGAGCTACACTGCAGTTGTGAAATTTAAGAGCAGAGTGCTTATGCAACAAATCTAATCTTTGTTAATACATATAAATACCACAAAAGCAAAATAGACAGGATAATCTATCTTCCTAAAAATGATTACACTGTCCTAGATTGTAGTGTGGCTTGTTATTAATAACAATGGATACTCAAATTGTAAAGAAGTAGTAGAGGTAATTCCTTTTTTTTTAGTAACAAGATCATAAAAATAACATTCCCCTGTTGTCACCACATTCAAAGAGCTAAATTACATTCCTAAATAGTAAATGAGTTAGCTAGAGTGTAAAATTTTATAAATATACATTTAAATTAGCCAGGCTTTAGAATAGTAAATGAGTTAGCTAGAGTGTAAAATTTTATAAATATACATTTAAATTAGCCAGGCTTTAGATCTGAATTCATAAATCTGAAGCATAGGAAAGATATGGGCCCCCAAATTTGTTCATCATTACTCCAGGGCTAGCACAGACTGACAGTTGGGTTCAGAATTTGAGCAGGAAATACTAAGAGTAGGAGAAATTCTTAAAGAAAAAAAGCAAAATATGACATAAAGAGAAGTGAATTTTAGTATGACGTCATGTTGATTTTAGATTTAAGAGCTGCTCCAAATTGCTTCCAGGTTGTTGTAACTTTTGATTTTCTAAACTGACAATATTCTATCTACCACATCAGATTCACACAAACCTTCTACTCGTAGCACACTGTACTTGCATTTCAGTATCAGTAATTTGAAACTCAGAAACCAACTTAGAAACCTACTTATAGGATTTTGCGGATATTTAGGGAGAAGATAAGATGTCTAAATTTTATTTGAAAAAAAAAGTCCTGCAACTCTAGCAGGACGTGTTATTTTAAAGAAGTTCTTGATGTGTGAAGGTAATCATTACTCCCATACAGCTATGCTAGAACAGATGTAGGAATTGTACCTATCAGCTCTAGGTAAGTTCCAGCTCTTGCTGAAAGGAAGAGCCAAGTTTTGTCAAATGCAATCTGAGACAGCCCCTAAGCAATTTTCTAAGGAACTATTTCAAATAAATATATATATATGCAAATACACTTTGAAGGAAAGCAGTGATTTGCAATAACGCACTTAAAAGAGAAGTGCTGAAATCAGCATTCAGACAGAGCATTTATCTTCAATATATCCATTGATTTCAAAAAAATTGACACTGGCTAATTTTCTTTGCCATCCTTGCGCTCATTCATGAAGAAATGCTACCTAACGATAAAACAAATGAGTGGATTATTTTAGGTAATTTAATAAAGAACTCGAGCAGTATTTCAACCTAAAATCTCGGCACACCAGCTTTGCTTTAAGCACGCAGCATGTAACAAAGCAGTCCTTTAATTATAGAAAGGAATGGTTGCTGCCTGCGAGCACCAGGATTCTTTCTGCTGCTGCGGTGGGGTGACGACCGTGTGCTGAGCAGGCGAGGGGAGAAGGCCATGTGTGCCCCAAGCGTCAGTGTCAGCCCGCGCTGACGCGAGCTGCCATCCCCGAAATGTCAGTGTGCCAGCGCGGGGGTCAGCTGCCGCCCGGCTCCCCCGCTCCGGCTGCATTCCAGCAGCCGCATCTGTTGGGACCTATCAGAGTCACCTCCCAAAATAGCAACCTCCCAGCAGCTTGCCATTTTAAGACAGGTTCAGTCGAAGGTATAGCTGGTGTGTTAGTGTGCTTGGTTGTTTAACACAACTTTTGTTGCAGAAGAACTGTGATGCTGCAAACGCTGTGTGTATGAGCTGGCATAAAGTAAACGCAAAACAAAACTTTTGGGTGGCTTTGTGTGCTACCCACATAGTTCTAGCTTTGCATATTAAGAGCCACAACTTCGAAGCTGGCAAGGGCATATTCTTTTGGCAGTCATATTTGTAGTTCCAAATATTTTCAGAGACCCGTAACTTAAAAATTTTAATACACGCAGCACTTCATGTTTATTGCCTCGCTGCATCATTGCAGAGCTCATTTAAACATGTGACATTTTAAGGCCTCTGTTAAAAAATGTTCACTCTCCAAGTTTTTTCCTGAAAAACACTTTTTCATCAGCAGAAATGTCCCCACCTAGTTTAGTGTATAAGCACATAAGTGACAGGACATGCAAAACCAGCAAAATAAATCAAACATTTCTATAGTAAAGCCAAGTGACTGAACATTGAAAACCCTGGATGATTTGGTTTTCTGTAGCTGTTTGCTTTCACCTAATTTCTTTTAGCTTAAGAACAACTCATGGCAAAGGACACTCGGGGTCCCCGAACAATGCATTCAACCCACCAGCCTCCCCCCACAGCTTAAAATCTTCTCTTCTAAACACTATCAAAGTGAGGAGTTAAAAGCCCCTTACCCTCCTCAGAAAAATGGTGTCCCAGAGCCGTCCAAGAAGCTGTCAGTGAAAATGCCTCCTCCTTGGAAAATGAGAAGATAAAAAGAAAGGGAGAAAGATTGGAGGCCACTTGTTAAGTCCCAGCTTGTGGTTTCCAGTGTGACACTTCGCTGTTACAGCGAGCAAAAGAGACCGGAGCCTGCGCTCGGGTGCTCTTTAAAATGACCCCTCCTCTCCGTGCCTCGCTCCCTGCCTCTGCCCAGCCACGGGAGCTCAGCTTCCCCGGGCCGTCAGGCCTCTGGAAACCGGGGGGACAAACCTGGATCCTGCAAATGCACAGCCACAAGGGAGGAAAGGGAGGGGAAGGGGAAGACGGTAGTTCCGCAACAGGTAATCATTGTCCCAGGTAAGTGTAGGGTGGGCCACTGGGTTTGCCACCTCAAAGTCCTGTGCCTGGTCAAAAGCCAGTATGCTTGGGGAGGGGGATAGGTTTAGACTGAACAGAAGGAAGATTTTTTTTATGATAAGCGTGGTGAGGCACTGGGACAGGTTGCCCAGAGAAGCTGTGGCTGCCCCCTCCCTGGAAATGTTCAAAGCCAGGTTGGACAAGGCTTCGAGTAACCTGCTCTAGTGGAAGGTGTCCCATGGAAGGGGGTTGGGCTAGATGATTTTTGAAGGTTCCTTCCAACCCAAAGCATTCTATGATTATATCATTCCATGATCTAAAGTAACAAGCAGAAAACACCAAGGAAAAGCTGGCACTTTAGTTCCACTTTCTTAGGATTTTGGTGCCTGACTTTGGACAGAAGGAAGGAGACCAGCCGATGGGGATCCACAGCCATGTTCTATTTCTTGGAGTTAGGTCACTGCTTCTGTAAAGACTTGCTTCAGCTTTCAAGGATGATGCTTCATATCCCCCGATACATTTGCAGAAAAATGTGGACTTTGATCTTATATGTCACAAGAAGGTATCCTAACTTGTGGGTTATACCACACACTGCAATAGTTCACCTCTTACCAGTCAACCTCAGGAAGAGCATCAAACCAAACCTCCACATCTCAAGAGAATTTCATCCCATGGAAGAGACAAGAGGCGTGAGTGACTGCATGGGAAGGGAAGGGTATTGGGGGAAGTGGACATCAGTGAAAGGGAAGATTTTTCTCTTGGCTGTACTCTGTGTAATGCTAATCTGGCAGATGCATTTGATTGCCTCCAGGGCTATTACAACAACTGCTGCAAAATAACACTTGCCATTTTGAACAAAAGGGCATCACTGTACTAGCAAAGTTACAGCAAGATACAAGATAAAAATAAAAAAAAAAGAATAGGGAACGAGAGGCAATGAAACATATGAAATGAGGGTGAAGGAGAGGGCCATAAAGCCAAGCCCTCCCAATAGCAAGAAGGGAACCAGCTTTCCTTATGTGAAAAATAGGGCCACAGCTGTGAAAAATTAAGGATGAAGCCTTATTTTAAGACATGTTTTAGGAACTTCTACTTACTACACCATTTATTTTTTCCTCATGTGTGGATTCCTACTGCTTCAAATATACAACTTGGTATAACATCAATTTAATATGTAGGGTGACATTTATCATCATCTTAATACATCTCAATATATTTTACTTTACCTGTTCAATCTAATTATAAAATTCCTTACATGGAGAATTATCTTCTCACTAACTTTTTTTGAAGCTCCGCCTTAACAGGATCATCTGTAATGATTTTTACACAAAGAATATGTTCCCCACTGTGCTTCATGAGTTTTAAACTCTTGTAAAAACTATTTTTTGTAGATAGAATGGACATATTTCTAAAACAAGACTCCCAAGCATACACATACTACTGAACCTGAGTACTCAGTGTTCCCTTTTCTAACAGCTCATACCCAGACTTTTATCAATTTTTATGATTTTAAGAACTCCTAAAGTGCAAATATTTTTCCAGAGAAAGAATAATTTTTTTCTTTTGTTATTTTTCATGTAGGGATTTTTTTTTTGGATGAAGGGGACATTTCTTCTCCAGAATGAATACACTGTCATGATCTGTAGAAAACAAAAGATTATCCTGATTCTAATGCCGTATCTTTAAAATCTGCTAGCACATCGCAGAATAAACTTAAGTCTTATTCAGCCTCTAAAAATGTGTTTCTAACATCCTTATATGATTCACTGTTGAAAAAAACCCACACAAACTACAGTGAGGAAATATCCCCGCTGAAAATACAAACCCAATTTCTAATTTCTGGAAAACGCTGAACATGTTTTGAGCTGTGCAGTATATATAACCATAGATAACCATCTTGTGGGGCGTGATTCAGCATCTCAATGTATTAACGCTGACACAGCCAAACACATCCCATAGCTCTGAAACTCTGGTTGCACATCGGGGTAAATCCCCGAAACTTTTAGTTACTTGGTCTTCCAGATCAGAGAACAACTGACAGCATACTTGGCTACTATGTGACACAATAACCAGTCTTGGAACTAGTCATTCTCATTTTCCATTAATTTGCACACAACGAAGTCTTTTGAAAAATAAACAGTACCACGATTAGCTGCAAACCATGATACTTTTTTTAAAATCAAACTTTGATTTAACATGCTTTTTATTTTTCAGATATTCTTAACATTGTTTCTGTTATATCTTAAAAAGAACCAGTTGTCTTTCTGATTATTTCCTTTCCAATGGCATAGCAATTAATTACTATAAAATGTCCTGATATTGACTGAAGTCCTTGCAATCAAGTTATGAATTATCTTCTCAGTTAAAAGAGGGGGTGCTACATTTTTTGGCAATATCTTAAGCCTGTCCAGATGCATCCTTTTAGGTATGCGTGAATCTTGGGGAAAAAATATTTAATTTGCTCCATAATCAAATGGTCTATGTGAGTGACTAAGGACGATACTATCAATCCATGCAGCAGTAGCAGGTCACCTAGCAATGTTCTAACATTTTTAGGGGGGAAAAAAGTGCAAAAATTTCATGAGATTTCTTCTTAGCACAGTAAGCAAAAGTTATTGTTATTATTTGCTCCACATGCCTGAGCCAGAATCAGCAATACAGAAAGTTCTTCTATCAGCAAAGATAGGCCTTAAGGCAGTTATAACCATCTTTTCTAATCCCTGCACAACCATTACTGTACTCTTTCTGGAAAATGGAAACTCTTTTCTTGGAATTCAGCATGCTTTGGTTTGTTAGTGGAATGCAAGCATCACAGCCGTGGCCACATGGAGATCTACCTTGATCAACTAAGGATGTTACGAAACTCAGCTTTAGATTGTGATTGCTTTGTTTGTTCTGAGCTCTTTATGTATACTCAGCCAAGTCACAGAATCATAGAATCACAGAATGGTTTGGGTTGGAAGAGATCTTAAAGATCACCTAGTTCCAATCCCCCTGCCATGGGCAGGGACACCTTCCACTAGACCAGGTTGCTTGAAGCCCCATCCAGCCTGGCCTTGAACACTGCCAGGGAGGGGGCAGCCACAGCTTCTCTGGGCAACCTGTTCCAGTGCCTCACCACCCTCATAGGGAAGAATTTCTGTCTTGTATCTAACCTAAATCTACCCTCTTTGAGTTAAAAGCCATCACCCCTTGTCCTATCACTACATACCCCTGTAAAAAGTCCCTCTCCAGCTTCCCTATAGGCCCCCTTTAAGTACTGAAAGGCTGCTATAAGGTCTCCCTGGAGCCTTCTCCTCTGCAGGCTGGGCAACCCCAACTCTCTCAGCCTTTCCTCACCTGTTCATCCCTCATATCATTTTTGTGGCCCTCCCCTGGACCCACTCCAACAGGTCCATGTCTGTCCTGTGCCGAGGGCTCCAGAGCTGGACGCAGGACTCCAGGCGGGGTCTCAAATATTACGCACCCCCAAAGCCCATATTTAGTTCACTATGATAAATAGTTACAAAAAAAATCTTTAAATGCATTAGTCTGAATGTATTGAGTAATCACATCAGTCATGCTTTTAGGAAGCCTGAAGCTCCTTATGCATATTGGAGATAACTGAAAGCACATTGAATTTCCGTGGGAACAGCAGTGTTGTCAGTAAAAAGATGGAAAAGAAACGTCTTTTCTTTTTCATCTGCTGAATAAATGTACAAACCACTACTGCTTAGGATCAAATACACAGGCCTTGATTTCACAGAAGGTGGCTTTGGGGAACCATGTTCAGCAAGACACCCAGCCCCAGGTGGGCCACTCAGACCTCGCCCTCAAGGCAGACCTCCCCCAGTACGCGATCTCTCGCACCCATTACCTAATTTTGCCCAGCCAAGCCTCTCACATCAATCCATACTCTGAAACTCTCACCTAGCTCTTCTCCTTAGCTCATACAAAGCCCATTTCTCTTTCTGGTTTCACTTTTTGCTCGGAAACTCACCAAGCACTGGCAGTGGGGCATGGAAAGGACCCTACAGAAGAAATGAGACTTTGCAAGCCTTGGAGTGGAGCTGATGGCGCAACGCAGCTCTTTGAGCACGTAGTGACAGCACAAGTATTTGAGCTATATTTTTGTGTGTGGTAACCCCACTTCTTCCTAACAGGAGCCCTGCATCGATGCCAGACAAACAAATCCTCGTAATAATCAGCATTGCCTGGCAGTTTTGAAGGATCATGTAAACTTGGGATTCTTTCCTCTGCCAAAGTTACGACAGGCGATACGAGAAATGCTGCAGTTAGATCTGGGATAGAAACATTTTTCTTGTTCTAGGAAAGTTTTGTGATTTTAAATGTTTTCTTCTTCTTCACTGGCATGAAATCATGATCTTTCAGAATAATTGGGCAGAAGTGCAGCAAGGAGATTTTGCTTATCCCAGAAAACCCAGTAACTTGATAATTAAGGGTTTCAAACAACATATGGGAAACCCAGCTTCAATTGCATAATATATATGACAATCTGAGCCTCAACTTCCCCGCTCAAAGATGACTTTCACCATAATGGTGGTGTGGGCTGAATCTCTTTCAAGATTTCTTCTGCGTAAGTACCATTTTGTATAAGTAATTTCATATTAAGGCCAGAAAAATAAAGAAAGAGTAAGTAGTTGCAGATGGCCGATTTTAAGGTGTGGTTGATGAAGTCTGTACACACTGTGAAGATGAGTTTCCTATTTCTGTAAAATAAAAGATGAGCATGGGAATGAGAGAGCCAGTCTGCAACAACCTGGCTTTGTTTTTTTCCATATATAACCTGAGTGCTGTACCTACTGTATTGCACTACTGGCTATTTTGGTTTCTCTACTGAAAAGCCTGCTATACGCTGTGCCAAGCTGTAATCAGATCTATTTTGCAAGAGTAGTAACCCTAACGTGCAAACACCAGGTTTTTGCCTACTTAAAATTCCCCTGTAATTCAGACTGGATACCCTCCTTTTAACACTTTCCCCCGTTAAATAATGAAAGGTGGTCTATATAACTATTTTATCTACATTAACTTCCAAGAAAATATGGCAAACCTATAGACTTCTTTAGGAGGGACTAATTCAGCTTCAAGTCTTTCAAGCACGCGCTCAGCCCCAGCAAACCCCACGGCGGAGATCCTGTTTCAGCTATGCAGTTCATGCAGCGCCAAAGACGGATTCCCCACCCTACGTTTTCTGTGACCTTAGGTAAACCCCAGAGGAGCCATGCTGAAAACTGCAGGGCCCAGAAAAGCGTTCGCTATCGGGCTGTGCAGAAAGCAGGACAAAGAAAAGGGACGCCCGTGTCAGCCTGAGCGTTACCTTCTCCTGCAAGTTAGGACTGCAGGAGCGTGCCTGTGGGCACCAGTCAGGTCTTTGTGGTGATGCCGTGAAAAACCAGAGTTGAAGACTCAATAGTCAGCAGGCTATTAAGCAGGCATTCTTTATTACAGCGCTGGGCACACGGGGGATCTCTCCTCCAAACATGCACGCCAAACACCCTGTCATTTCAGGTTAATCACAATATACATATTCATCATATTTCCAAGAAATGCTTAGCATATTCATGACTTTTCCAAGAACTAATTAGCATACGTTCATATGTTTCACGCATGTCTGTTAGCGTCCTCGGGTGGTCTTTGGGGGTCTCAAGATGAAGGCTTGTACTCCTCATCACAGTGTCCGCTGGTTGACCTTTGTTTCTGCGCAGACTCAGTTCTAAGATCACCTATAGCGTGTCCTTCCAGCTTGTTTTGCTCTGGTCTTGTTGCTCTCTTGGTGCCTCTTTATCTCTGTAGCTTGGTGCACCTGCCCTCCCAAGGCCGAGCTGTCCAAATAACATTAGCTCTAAGCTCTACCTTAGAGCTTTCCTATCCCCCCCCAAAACAGCAAGTCAAGCTTGTCTAAGTAGCGTTATTTAGGAGCCTCTTTATCTTTGAGCTTTCCTGTCTTCTCAAAACAGCAAGGATCTAGTTTAGTTTAATTACAGTCACTCTGGTAAGTGGAAATTTTACATTTACGGGTATCAGTGGGCTCGGCCCCGTTACCCCTACGCAAGCTGTTGTGCTTGAGGGCTGCTGAGCGGCCTCAGAGCCAGGCGCGGACACCAGCCACACTGCAGGCCTCGGGCGAAGACCTCTCACTGCATCTCTCACGGCTGGCACGGCCGTACGGACGGACCCGCACCTCTGCTGTTCCCCCCACCCTGGCTCCCCTCCACAGGCTGACTCTAACCATAGCCACGCTTGGTCGGTACCACACTGTGCATTTAAATAAAGCTGAAAGAGCGTGGACAAACAAAAGCGCGTAGTCTGCGTTATGGCTGATGGCCCGGCACCAACCGACCGGGCCACCCGCAGCTAGCGGCAGGGGAGAGGCTCTTCGGCGGGCTGCGCCTGCCTTTGGGGGGCGGCGGAAGGCAGCTCGGGCCCGCGGCTGCCTGCACCGCCCGGCAGCGAGGCCCCGGCCATCAGCCCCCGACATCCCCGGGGAAAGCCCGGGGCCAGGCCGAGGCGAGCCGGGCCCGGCCGCAGCGCCGCCTATGGCGCGGCGAGCGCCGCTACAAGAGGGGCGGGCGGCGGCTGAGCGGCCCGGACCGGTGAGCGGGGCTGCCGGGACCTGCTGCCATGGCGGAGGGGCGGAGCGCGGCGCGGAGGGTGCTGGAGCTGAAGCAGCGGCTGGGCAGCGCGCAGGCGCCCGCGGAGGTACTGGCCCTGCGGCCGCGGCGGGTGTCGAACCCGGGGTCCTCGGGAGGCTGCCGCGGTCTCTCGACGTGCGCTGTGTGTGCCCGCGTGTGCGTGTGCGTGTGTAACGCGGCGGCGCTGCCAGCGGCCCTGGGTGTGAGCCCGCCGGCCCGCGCCGCGCTGAGGAGATGGGGACCGCGGCGCCGCCTCACGCTGCCCGTCCCGCGGCGCCGGCCCTGCCGAGCGGGGAGGCCGAGCGGAGCGCAGCCGGCGGGGCCGCCGCGGGGAACTGCGGCCCTGCGTCTCCATTTTGTGTCCCTCCCTTGTGACCGGGGAGGGGAAGGGCTGCTGGCGGAGGGCCGGGCAGCGGTCGGGTCACGCGTGATGGTTTCTCCGGGTGGGTACGGGCTGGAGCTTTCTGCGGGTGGGCGAGAGGTGCCGAGGGGCAGGCGGGGAGGTGGGCGCGGGCTCCCGGGCCGGGGGGGCAGGCGAGGGAACCCGCGGCTCTCTGAAGGGGACCGAAGCAAGGCGGTGCGTGATGGCTTGGCCTCGGTGTTCTGCAGATGGCATTGGGCTGGGGAAGGTGCGTGCTTCCAACCCTCACCGCTCTGTGATCCAGAAGGGTGGGGGTTTTATTATTTTCTCGAGGGTTGAATTCGGTTTGAAGCCACGGAACGCGTTTGCTGTGGTAGATTTCAAAGACGTTGAAGCTTCGTCCAAGTTTGTGCGAGTGTTTGGAGGCAGAGGGCAGCAGTGGAATTTAATCTGCGCTGTATTTAGTAGTTAATGGACTTGAAGAGCTTAGTCACTGATGATACCTACTCTGTGCTTTCAAAGCGTGTGTGCATGTGTATAAAATGCTGACTTTCTTAGCCCGTAGTGGTCCATCTTCCTAGATATAGCCAGTGCTGTCGGCTGTACCTGTCTAAAATGCAAGTATTTCGGCAGGTGCTTCTTCAGAGGCTTTAATTTGCAGTTCAGCGAACCTGAAATTTCTTCCTGTGCTACAGAAGTCATCAGAAATTCCAGTCTTTGAATTTTCGGGGTGAGTGTCCATACGTGATTCTCACCAAGAGATTGAAAGGGAAAAGGAAGAAACAATTCTAGAGGTAATTAATTGTTAAGCGATCCCGAAACAAAAAGTTTCAAAACACATTCAACGCCGGTGAAAAATGAGAACAGCCCTGGCAGATTTGGCTCTGTTAAGGGAGGAGATGCACAGTTGTGTGGCGTGACTGGAAGCAGGTGCTGCACAAAATGGGACTACTGGTGGTGCTGCAGCGCTGCTGCTGTCCCCGGCAGAGCTGTGTCTGGTGAAACAGACATGTTTACGGATAGCAGGGGCTGAGGAGCGGTAGGAGAAGTGAGAAACTGGTAGCCGTAAGTTGGCAGTCATACAATGCACTGCTATTAAAAGGTAAATCTTGTAGTAGGAAATACGCCCTTATCATGTTTAAAGGCAAAGAGGAAAGTTTTAGGTATGTGTGGAAAGAATAATAAATCAATATTACAATGTGTATGTAGGTAAGTGGTGTTGTCAAATATTTCCATTCCATATTTGAGAATAATATTTGTCTTGGCACTTTATAATAATTGCTAAATACTTTTTGATCTGATAGTAAGCAGGGAAGATGCAGAACACTGATTATTCATGTCAAAACCTTCTTAATGTGCGAGGTTTGATCGCTACCCCAATGAGTTTTCAGAGAATTGAGCAAAGAATGAACAGTACTAACAATTTAGGTACTGAATGATGCTCAAGGCACTAGGGAAGTTCAGCAGGACAGGGGAAAAAGTGCGGTGCTGTTGTTTACACGGGTAAATGAAATGGTCTTCATTGACACTGATCATGAAGGAATGTGGTGAGCAGCTGCATGATGTTGCATGTGAGATGTAACTGATGTAGCGCTAAAAGGAAGGTGCCATGATCCATGCCACTCGATGAGCCTTTATGTAGAAGTGTACTGCCAAATTTATCTCAAATTATATTCAGCTTACTCTTAACTGTCATAAATATATGCAGGTCTCTCTAGGCATTGACTTGCTACTGTAATCAGCATCATGCAGAAGCGATGTTATGGACCTGATGTGATACATAAAAAGGTTGTGAGTTGCACTCACTGAAAAGAACTGCCAGACCTCATCACAAAACAATATTGATTTGTCACTTTGGTTGTGGGTTTGTGGTGGGGTTTTTTTGGGTGGTGAGTGATTATGCATTTGTTCTTGACATGATGTTACTCAGATCTTTTTTTAATTTAGAAGACCGCAAGCATTGTAGGGAAATGCTGCAAATACTGAAGTAATTTATGTCAAATGAAGAGAGACTCTGCTAGAAACCAACTCTGGTCATGTGCTAGGCTGCATTCATTTGAGCAACACGCATTTTAACATGGCTCAGTGGAAAGTCACATCTAGGAGCTATGAATATAGGTCATGCAGGATAGGAGCCTGTATTTTGGAAAGCATTGACTCAGAAAATGATTTGGGGCTCTGATGCATTACCAGTTGAGCATGAAATTGCAGTACAGTGCAGTGGCTTATGGAATAAATACTATCTTTGGGTAGCTTAGCAGGGTTATGTTATTATTGCTATATAGTATTAGAGGAACAACTACAGGAATATTATGTCCTGTTCTGGGAACTGTTTTTAAAAACAATGCTGCCAAGCTGGAAGGATAATAAGATGGCCAGAGAATGACTGTGGCTCTGGCTAGTATAACTTACTGAAACTAAAGAACCAAGGTGAAGTGTGTGATTACTCTTTACGTTTCTGTGTCATGTAAGATGTTTGAAAGAAGACCCCTTTAATTATATTTATTTTTTTTTTTACTGAGGATGTAGGAATGACTTGGGAGTGTGTTGAGTTTTTTTTAATGTGTTGTCTTTGAAGTCTTGATGGTCTTTCAGATGAGGTGTCTAGCTCAGCTAGAAGTTACTGACTTGGTGAAATTTCATGGTCTATATTATGGAAGATATAGAAGAGAATGAGCTAAATAATCATACAGATCCCTTTGAGAGCGATGCAGCTAGTGAGTGAGAAGGAGAGAGAGCAGGAAAGAGTTACTGTGGTGAAATGTTGAGTCAGTCCCTTGGCCACAGATGGCCCGGGGACCTGTTAATGGGTCCCATCCTTCCTGAAGGTCCCAGCTCAGCTAGAAAAAATGAGGAGACTGTATGACACTTGCAGAAGGGAGCAATGCTGGTGCAGTGGGAAGGGACTCGGTGCACTGGGGATCTGTTGTTATTGTCACTTTGCTGTCAGTTTTGACTGGAAAGTTCTATTTGCTTGCATGCTTCTTACCTGTTGCTCGTTACCATTGCCACCTGCTTTCCAAATGCCTGCCTACTTTTCCTCCTCCCCTTCCTCTTAGCTTGCTCTTGCTCCTGTTGTCACCTTTGCCTTTGTCTCACACCACTGTGTGTGGCAGCTCGCAGTTTGTGCATGAGGCTCTGCTTCTGTTGTCTGTTTACGTCATATGAAGATCTGTGTCCTGGGCTTGCTTGGAATGTCATGTATTGAAAAAATAACAGTCTTGAAGGCTTTGGATTGTTCTTTAGAAATTAGTATTTGGGAATTATGTAGAATAGCTCAGGAATTACAGCGGTAACTTTTATGTTCTTCATAATTTTTCTGTGAGGTTTACCATCTCTTTTAAAGTCAATAGAGTTTTTCCATGAGGGCGTAGCTGATAGTGGTATGCAGGGTAATATAGTCTGAAAGCCAGTGGGGGATTAGATATACACAAAATGCATATGGAAGGACTTGGGGGTGGGGGGTGGGGTGATTACTGGGTACAGTCCAGTGGGAAAAGAAGAGGCAGATGGGCTGCAAATGCTGTGGTAAAAGATATGGTTAGAGCAAGGCACCTCAACAATCAATCTTCATTATGTTTTTGAAGACTTGCTCAGAACAGACTTCAGATAAATTACTTTCTGTCTTTGCCTTATTTTATGTGATAATTGTAACGGTGCACCATATAAATAGCATGACACCAAAGTTCACGTTTCTAACAAGCTTTAGTTTCAGTGACAGGCTTTGCTGTGTCTGACATTTCACAGCATACTTTTCTGTGGCCTTCACCAAAGTCTGATACGTGTTGGAGCTTGGTATTTGTGCTTTAAAAAGCAAGCAGCTCCTCCTAGTCTTTGGTAGGGAAATCAGAACTCTAGCCAACAGAGTAAGTACAAGGTTTCTCTGCTGTACTGATGCTTGCCACCAATGAAATTTGCTTGTTTCCCGGTTGTGTCTGTAAGTTTGGTTCTAAATGCCAAGGGCCTGGAGATGGGTGATTCCTCCTGGCAGGCTGGGTGCTGCCCTGTACATTGCCCAGTTACAGTACCAGGCAAATGGAGCTCGCTCTCCTTTGTTAGTCCAGTACATGCATAGCTGCCGATCTCGCTGCAGCCTGAGCTGTTCCCTGCTTTTGGGAGATCAGGACGGCTTCTCCTAAAAGGCTGGTCAGAGTGCTTGATCAGTGCTTTCTGTTTTCTTTTTAATGAAACCCTCTTATTTTGTCTGAATTTGCCAAATGTGGTAATACATTTCAAGAAAGCAAAATGAAGAGTGTGGTCTTTGGTTTAGAAAACTTTGAAAGTTTTGTCTTTCATTAAAATGTGTTGACTGCTTTTGGACAAGCTTGTCATCTCAGTACTTTTGTAATTTAGCCTGTGGGTTTGAAATCATATGAATAGTAATTGCCTGCTTCCTGGATCTGTTCTTCCGAAATGAATTCGGCTTTATAAATTAACTGAGTCCAAAACCCATGAAGACGAAACACTCAAAACCCCCATTCTTTTTGTAGCTTGATGAAAGCATCTTTTAATATTCTTCCATGTATAGTTTTGTCTCTGGCCTGTGGGATTTATTCCCAGTAGTTTGCACTGCTTAAGCATCTAGTCATCCCATATAGCACAATATAACCTGTCAGCAATGGGCTACTGCCTTTTTTTATTGCAAAATAAATTCAGTGAATGGGGATATATATTTTTAATCAATTAAATAAATGAACTAACCTGACACTGATCGTGTAACTTCTAATCCTTGTGATTAACAGTGTGAGCAATTGCTCTTTTTTTTCTACTTAAGCATCTTTGCAGTGCGTTTCTTGCCTGATGGGATTATTTAGAAAAAGTCTTCAGCTCATGAAATTGGTAGCCTATATCTGTGAAGCGTCTGGGAAAAGTTAAATGTTAGGCTTGTATTGTTCTTGGAAGGAAGAATAGTTCTCTTGAGATGCAAAATTGTTTTTAACTTCACTGCATATATTCTCAACACAACTTGCTGGCTTGGAGTGTCTTAGTCTTAAATGGGCGATAAGCAGAACTTCACATGGCTTTCGTACTGGCTCTGAAGTTTTGGTCTGGAAGCTTTTTTGTAGGTACATTTTGTAGCTAGCTGACCTTGCTGAGAGAGACTTCATTTGTTACCTCTGGTCCTAGGTGTATGTCTTACTGTTACAGCCTTTCCTCTGTTTTTTTCCCAGGCTGTGAAGTGTTTGTCCTATACTTCTAGAAACACTGTTGCAGGGTGGATGATTTACAGGAAGAACAGAACCCACTGTACACAGTGAAATCTGGTGTCAAGCGTGGGATTCCACTACTAAAGCATTATAGGAGCAAACTTAGAACAACTGTAGAGAAAAATATCCCCCCCCCAGTGCAGTTTGTACACTGCTGCTTCGTTTGCTACTCACTTGTTTTAGTACCTATTCCACTTCCTGCAACACCGTTTCAGAAGCAATATTTAATATCATGAATGACAGTTCATCAGTTGCTTAAGTTAGCATAGCTGTTAGAAAGTTTCTGGGTAGTCTGTTCTGCATTCCTGCAGGTTCCTGCCTTGCATTTAGAAGTGGCAATGATCTGAAACACTTGACTAGTATTCCAGGCTTTGTGAAAGCCCTATGAAATGCTGTTACTTCAGTTGCACGTTAATTCTGTCATCTACATAATGTAGGTTCATTGAATTTTGTGAAAGATAAGGCAAATTGCTTGTGTTAGTCAACTGCGAGACTGTGGGATGCTGTATGCCCATCGCCAAAGAAATTGTATTGTATTGACAAAGAAATTTATACTCTGCTTATAAATGAGACTTGTATTATTAGAACACTTATAAGAAGATGAGCATTTTATATTTGAAAAATTCATTCGTGCTTTGATAGAAATGTTGAGTTTTGTAACAGGTGCACACTTAGTCGGTGTGAAACAGAACAGCTGTTGTTGCTTAAGCTCATTTTGTTAATGTACAAATTGCAGTTTTCAAAGCCTTATTTTTTGCAAACTGGGCTCCCACCTGCTCTGTTGTCCTTTCTTGGCCTGGGCTGATGAAGGAGTGGTGCTGCTGACTGGGAGACCTGCTGGGAGACTTCTGAGTTTCATATGGTGGTTCTGCGTAATGCAGCTTTTCTTAGTTGTATGGCAAATGAGGGTCACCGCTACACAAGGAGCGTGGGCATGTATATGTGGCCTGTGCTACTGTATTAATGATCTTTAATGTAATATCTGTAGTGGTAAATTCCTACCTACTGGATTTTCTGGTGTTACTGAAATTGGGGGGTTGGCAGAGCTGCACAGGTTCACAGCACACTTCAAGCACAGCCCTGATGTGCAGTAAAGGAGTGCTTACACTTTCCTGCAGTTACTAGATATTCCTCTTAGAGTATTTTTGGATTAAACGTGTGAATGAGGATGAGAAAAACAGAATAAAATTTAGGAATATTTGTTTAAAAAAAATCTAATGTTTCCTTCCAGATTATAAAAACACTTAAAGCACTACAGGATTTGGATATATCACTGGATATTCTAGTGGTAAGTGACCAATAATACATTAAACTCTTCCATAGTGAATTACTATGTAAATGTCAGGTGTCTTCAATCATAGAAGCAATGAACATGTTGCATTTTGTAATTTTGACTCTTAATCATGATTTGTTTAGAGCTATGTACAAGGAACCATGGCGCCTTTTCCAAAAGCCAGCTGGTAGCTGGGCATGCAACTTGGCAAATGCGATGTTACGCCAACAGTGATAGTACTGAGCAGGAATCTGAGCATATAGAGAACACTTTGCTACTCAGGGTTGGTTTCTTCTTATTGTAAAATTGCTTTCAAGTCAGTTTTGCTTCAGACAAAACAAATATGGGTGAACAATTCTTTAGGTCAGTTGTCTAAATCTTCTTTTATTAGCAGCCCAAGGTTAGTTTCTTGCATTTAAAGAGCAGGCATCCAAAGTAAGGATACTTGTGACTTGCATGCTTATCCAAGCTGCATCCTATCAAAATTTATACTAGAAATTCTCACTCTGGTCTATGAAGCCTCTAGTTAAGAGCAATGTGTCTGTGTTTTGAAAAGAAGAAAAATGTGGATTTTTGTGAGAGCTCTTTGAAGAGTAAGAGGAAAATATGGTAATTAAGATATTTGGCCTATTCAGGCAAAGGCATTTGCCTGCCTAAACACAGGTAGAATTCTACTGGAATACAGCAATATTTTTGTGTTTTTATTGGAAGACAAAATAATCTCATACTGCAGTTAATTGTTTAAAATGACAAACAGCTTCTGTAGACAACTTGCGTTCCCAGCAAACCTGCATGTTTTATAATGTGACAGACTTTGATGGAAGCCTTCAATTCAAATACAGGAAAGAGATCTCTTGCAGCTGAGGAGTCCACATATTTTTAACACATTTGAAGAACATAAATACATGCAAGAAATTTGGTATGATTATTTCCTAAAGCTATTTGCAATACACTGATCTACCAAATCAGTGTTGTTCAAATTATGTAGAAGCTGTATATCCTTAAAGTGAATTTAAGGAAGTCCTTTCTAAGGTGTGAGCTGATTATGTGGGCGTATCGTGTGTATAGCTCTTGCTCAGACTTCACAGGAGTATCATTTCAGTAGTGAAAGCATTAACAGGTTGCTGTGCACCTAGTGAATTCCAGGTTTTGTAAGCATCTTAAAAGTGAGAGTTTGTGAATCATATACTTCCTGATAATACAGGGTTTAAAAAAATTACCTGTGATTCTATAGACACTCAAAGTCTGCAAGATATCTGTGCTTAAACAAGATAAAACTCATTATAGCAAGACTTGAAGGCACAATGGTAATGTGAAAATAATTGTATGGGGGGAAAACAGAAAATGGCAGGTTTTAAATGTCAAGTTTTATTTTTTTTGTTTGTTTTTGTGGATGAGACTGAGTTTAGTCATATGAACTCTGCTCTTCTGACCCCTCTACCCCATGCTACTCCTGGTTGAGATGCATTTTTAAATTACAATATGTCCATCATATGTACTCTCTAACATGTTCAAATGTACCTGCATAAGCCTAAAGGGAATTTGAATTGATTAATCTAATTCACTGAAGCAGCATGCATTTTGTGGGCATAAGCATTCGAGCCAAGTGAAATTCCTGAAATACGTACATTTAATGGAGGAAAATGACTTCTTTTAGTTTTATGAATTAAGACTGCATTTTATTCCGCATATTTGATTATAAATATCTACCTTTCCTTCAGTTCTGTTTGCAGTATAAAGAGTGCATTTATTTCTTTAGCTGTCATTAAGACTGCTCTGACTACTGGGCTAATAGTGTTTGTAGCAGGTTTGGAAAAGGGTTTATTTGGGATGTTAGTCATGGCTTATTCTGCCCATCTTTCTTGCACTGTCTTCAACAGGAAACTGGCATAGGCAAAACAGTTAATAGTCTTAGGAAACATGCCGCTGCGGGGAATGTAGCTAAAGCCCTGGTAAAACAATGGAAAAAACTTATTCCACCAGAAAATAAAAGGTAGGTGTGAACTAACTTCTTTCTAAAGTTAATTATTCTGTAGTGTAACTTTACAAAATACAGCTTGGCAAGCTTAGGAAAGCGTTTGGAGTGACAGATATGCGTTAGGACAGATGCATAAATTGAGTTGAAGAAATGAGTTTTTCCTGCTATAATATCAGAAAACAAATCAGAGCGACTGGTATTGGTCAATTAGCCAGCCCACACTCAGACTTCAACTGCCTTTTTTTACTGGCACAAGTTCTTAGGTCCCGGCTGACACAAGCAGGACTAGGCCAATGATGGGCACTGCTCTGCACTTCTTCAGGGAAGTGGGAAGCTTGCGCTTTCTTCCCAGAGGCGGTGGTTAAATGAGGCAGCTCTCCAGTGATCTGGCTGTACAGAGGGCTTTCCTATAATGGTCTTGTGGGCTGAGAGGGGCTTCCAGTTGGGGCAGTCACACTGAAGAGATGCAATTTCTTCTCGGAATGAAACAACCACCAGTGCCATGGCCAGGCTGACTGTGCTTTAGATGTTTTGCGGACCTCTGATGATTTGGGGCAGTTGAGCTGAGAAAGCCAAAGGTTTGGATTGACTAAATAATGCATTTTATCTGAAGTCGCTCAAATGACAAGAAAGCAAAATAACAGAACCTGTGATAAGCACAGCGTAAAGGCTGACCTGTTGTAATCTGTATCACCTACAGAGCATATCATAAATTCTCTATCTCCTAGTTATTTGAAGTACCATGTCTGTGTTATAAGGCATGCAGGGAAGCTTGTGTAAAAAGTGGTGTCCAACATTTTATAAGCAAATAGTAGTTAGGCATGTTTTCCTACTGGTGGTTATGTCCTGACTCCCCACTTGTCTTGCTGTCGACTCTTGTTGCAGTGTTTAGCGGTGCTGGACCCAAGAGCTGCCTCTCTGGGGTTCTGTACTGATAATTGAAGAATAAGAGCACAGCAGCAGAGCATGGTTCTGAGTCTTTTAAAATTATGACATATGGTGTGAATTAATGCTTTTAGTTTTACTAATACAGGTTAAAAGATTGATTATTCAAGAATTTAGCATCAGATGTAGCATTGGATGTGATTTTTTTTTTTTTTTTTTTTAATGCTGCAGTGGTCACAGAGGAAGAAAAAGTACTGAAAAAGGTGAGACAAAATCTTCCGCTTCCAAGGAGATTAAGCCTCCAGAGAAGTCCAAAGCATCTGTACTGGCCTCCAGAAGTTCCAATAGCTCTCCTGTTTCTAAAAAGTTGAATAAGCAACATGCTTGCAGTGAAAAGACACACCAAAGTCAAGATTCTGAGGCTCAAAAAGAATGTAATAATAAAGAATGTAGCAGCAGTGGTTCGAAGCGTGCTTCCCAGAATACCAATCCTCAAGCTAAAAAAAGTGACTTCAGAGAGAGAACTTCCAGAGACAGCAAGAAAGTTCCAGAAAAGCAAGGTTCCTCTGTAGCCAGTAAAGAGCTATCACCCCTGAAGGAAAAGTGTAGTAAGGATGCTTCCAAACAGAGAAATCCTAAGCACATGAAGAAATCGAAACAAGAATTTGTCATAAAAAGCAAAGCTGTATTATCTAGTGATGAGGAATTTGAGCCCCCTACTATGTCTTTTGAATCTTATCTTAATTATGATCAGGTTACCAAAAAAAGAAAGAGGAAGGCTTGTTCTACAGGTGAACGGCCAAAGAAGTGCAGTGAACAGAAGAACAGCTTATCACCACAGAAGACTTCAAAATTTTCTCATGCAAAAGAGGGAGAGGAAGATGGAAAGAAACATGAGGGTGATCAATCAGAGGCTCCCAAGAAAAAGGTAAAGCACTGTATGGCTGATATAATAGCACATAAACTGCAGATGAAGAAGTGCTGTGGACTCTTTATTTTCAGTGGAAGTCAGCTGTGTTTATTTTAAGCAACAGATTGCATGGCTCTGACATATCAGCTGCATTGCAAATGCCAATAATTGCAATAATTGGGGCAAAAAATGATTGTTTATTACATACTGGCTGTTTACAATTGTCTTGTATTTTTAGGATGATTTCCAATGTGGCGATAGCCTTTGATCCATATCAGCTAATCTGCCTTTTACCTGCAAAGTATAAGTACTTACATTTGGAAAGATGCCCCCTAGTTCCATTCTTCACCAGCCTGCTTTATGACTGCAGCGGCTGTTTGCGTATAGCCCAGTTGTTTTGTCAGGTGCTAAGGTTATTTAACAGTGAATGTTAAGGTCTGCAGTGGAAGTAAACTTCCTTCTTGCATGCGTTGAAGTAAACCAAAATATTGCATACAAAAAAAGCTTATACGTGTTTGAAATGTGAACCATCCTAGTCCCTTGAAGTGGAAGAAGCTTAAGTAGCTCCTCTGAGCCAAGGTAAACGTGTATTAATTAGACCTTTTAAATGAAGCCCTTTTGTGCACCGGGAATTAGAGTTCTCTTCAGTCTTTTATCTTTACTGTGATGTGAAAGCTCCAGACTTCGTTTATTGAGGAAGATCTGCAATCTGAATGTGGTGTCTTCTGTCCCAAATGGAGACATACTAATGTAGAGGCTTGTGTATGATTCTCTAGCATAAACTGTTTGAGAAAAAATCTTGGATGTTTCAACAGTTGTGAAAAGCTGTTAAAGATACTGAAATGAAGTTCAGGGAGATGCAAGTTTTGGGCTATAAATGCCTGACTTACGATTGGAGGACGCCTAAGACCCAATTTAGATGTTGCATATAATGCTGAGCATTTGTAGGGACCTGTACTTACCAGACTTCTGCATATTTAAATCCCCTTTTAAGGGGTTAGCTGTGAAAATTGTAGGCTAAATGGCTTATCCACCACAATACAGAAGACTTGGTAGGGCCAGGTATAAAGCTGTTTCTTGTCTTTCAGTGGCATTTAGTTTGCCTTTAAACATTTAACTGTGGTTTTCTTGTCTTGCCGTTTAGTGTCATTCACTACATGCCTCTAACCTCAATAGGAATTTATCTGAAAGCCTGTTAGCCGAACACAACTACTCTGTTCTTTAATCTCTTTTTATGCACTGATTGCAGATATCCCACTAAGTTCCTTTTGTGATGTAGTCTTGGTAAGCAGAGTATGAAAGGGTATGCTGAAAAGTAATCCAGTGAGTAAATTTTAGTGCAGAAAAGCAGTAATTCTCGTTATATTAGTTAATATAACTTAAGAGGTATTTTTTGTAGTTTATTTTAAGCCTCAGTAATGCCAGATTTGTAATGTTGAAGCAATGTTTCCTTGACTGTGCACAGGCCAAGGTGGCATCCCTCCAAGATCTGCTTAATACTCCACTGCCTAAATTTCTCACGGGCATCTCAATCTCATCTCCCCCATATGCTGCAGACTTTAAAGGTAAGTAGTATGTAAGGCTGATAAATGTGAAATAGTGCGTTTGTTTTCTCTATGTAGAGCCATCTTTATCCCCTTTCCTAATAAACTATACTAGCTTATCTGTCCATGACATAGAAATGTCTTACCTTCACTTTCTCATCTGTAGAAATCTGTTGGCGCTGATGGGAGTTACAAAGGCTTCCCTCTTGACTTGCTGAATGAAGACATACTGTGGAAGGCTACCACAGGTGTAGAAAAGGCATAGATCAGGTGGTAGTTCTACAGACTCAATTTATATCTTTACTCCCGTCTATACCTTATAGCAGGCAAAGCCTTAGCAGAAACTATCTTGGGTAAAACAAATATAGGAAGCAGTAGGTCTAGCTTTGGCATAGCATCTTTGTAGGCAGGTGACACAAAGTGCCAGCGGCTCTCCTAGCAGCTCTTGGGAGGTTTCAGAGGCTTAATATCACTCTGGTCTTGAAACATCACTGCTGTTGCAGCTTCTGGCTTCACCAGGGTAACTCAGGACTATCAATAATGTGCTGTAGACTGGTATCAGAGTAGTTTAGATGTGAACACAGCTCATGAGACCTGAGCTAAATAATGTGAGGCTGGTTTGAGTTGGTGCAGCTCACTTGCAACATACGTGCTGTCTTGGTCTTAGATGATGATGAATGGACTTCTGTAACACATAATACTTGTCAGGGCCTCAGACTGTAATGCAGTAACTTTGTATGTCAAGAAAAATGAATATACATGTGTCCTACCAGCTGTGTTTCTCTCAAAGCTGAATGTTTAAAGTACTGTAAAATGTCAGGAGGTAAAGGAAACCCTGCCTGATGTTTTGTTTGCAGCTTCCGTAGCACCGGTTGTGGAAGCACCCCAGCAAGTCAGTGAGACGGTTCAATTCACGGGACGGAGACTGAACTCTAAAATGCAAGTTTACTCCGGCGCTAAAACAGTCTGTCTATCAAAGATGCTTACACTGTATGAACAGTGCATCCGTGTGCTGCAAAATAATATTGATTGTGAGTACTTTGAGGTATTTGTAGCAGGCCGTGCCTGAAAGTGTATCAGATTGCCTTTTTTTTTTTTTTTCTTCTCTCCATGCCACTAACTGGCCTACTAAAAAATATTGCCCCTCCCTACAAATGGTGCCTCAGAGCAGGTTGAAAGGCACTTAAAAAAATGAATTTATGGCCATGCTAAAATATGGTTTTGTTTTGAAAGCTTCCCTTTTTTAAAGTTCCAATTTTAGTTAAAATATAATGTCCTATAATTTATTAGCCAAAAAGCCTGTTGAATTTTTTTTTCCTCTCCAAGATGTTTGTTTACATAAATTGGAATGAGTGATCAAGAAATTGCTTATTCCCTTGTGTAGGCAGAGAGGGGAGTGATGAACGTCGGTAAAGATGGGGCAACAGCTATTCAAAGATGCTTTCTCTATTCTCAAAAACTGCCAGTCAATGTGGAACGACTGATTTTATAAATATTTTCACAGCCTGACTTTAAGACATGTGTTCTGTTAGCGCTTGCTAAAATTAACTGGCATTTTTGTTTTCAAACTGTTTGAGCGGTGTTACCCACTGAGTAAAATAAATGAGATACTGAAAGTACTGTCCTCTTTTGTAGCGCTACATGAAGTAGGAGGTGTGCCCTTTGAAATTCTTGAGCCTGTGCTAACACGTTGCACACCAGAGCAGTTGTTTCGAATAGAGGAGTGTAATCCGGTAAATTCTGCCTTGTTAAATTCAGGGAATCACGGAGGACATGAGGCGTCTGGTTCTGCCTTCCTTGCACCCTTTTTGATAAAAATTCTCCATGGGTTAACACTGGTTTTCTGTCTTTGCAAACTTATTTCTTTGAATTCAGCTGTCATTATCAAGCCTCTGTTTCTTTAGTGGCAGGATTTGAAGCATTTGGGAGAGTTATTGCTGATGACTAAGTGAAAGCCAGTGTGGGTAAAAAAGTATTTCTGTGTCTAAAAATAAGAAAAAGAAAAGACCACAGTATTTACCACTGAAATAGCTGGGAAAGTCATAACAGAACCAACTGTTTTTGAGTTGCAAACTGCTAAGGCTGCAAAGCGTGCTGATCGGGAAGTATCTGGGGTGAGATTTCATGTGTGTGGTAGACTTATCTACACTGTTAGGACTTCAGCTCCATGGTACATTTGGACATGGAGGTTCTGAGTGTGTAGCACTTTGTAGTGCGAGTTGGCCATTTCTCTGCATGCTTGTAGTTGAGAGCTGGTGTGGCCGGAGGCTGTGCTGGAAAAACAAGTCTAGCCTGTAAGCATGGCTCACTGACTCAACTTTAGAGCTCTGCTATTTGAAGCTATCTGATTTCTAGACTCAAGTCAGTATCTCTGCACGGTATTGCCATGTTCCATGTATGGGGTACCTGGGACAGCACATGTGGTGGATTTGTTCTGCACCTTTCTCTAGGGGATTTGGCTTTGTCTACAGGCTCAGCTAACAGGTACTCTTGAAAATTTTAAGTCTTTGATTGAAGATATCTTGTGTTCAAATTAGACGTTTACGGAAGAGTCTGACCACTTGTGGAAGAAACACTGCCAGAGAGATTTTAAAAATGAGAGCCTTCTGGAATATGAGTCTTGGCGTGAAATGTACTTGAGACTATTTAATCAGAGAGAGGAAAAACTGAAGACACTTACAAAAAATATTCTTTCAGCTCAATCTGAGAAACCAAAAGGTAAAATCTGTGGTTAGCTTTTCCACTTACAAGACCCAGTATCTTCTGCTATTCTTGACACTTAATGTGTAGGGTTCGGTGATTTGTTTGTGCTGAACACTAATGATGTACCTCTAGGAGAAGTCACCAAGAAAGAACACTGTTCCATTTAGTTTACAAGTTGCTCAAAAAAACCCACCATGTATTAATACAATATAGTGATGCATAATACTTGCAGCATATGGTAGACAAATCTTACCTTACTGGTTAGACTGAGGCTTCTAAGCAACAATCCAAAGAGTATGAATGTAATTACAAACACCAAAGTGTATATATATGAAGAAATACTGTATGCAGCCTGTATATGATTTGCTATGGTTTAGTTACTGCTTTGCTACCAGATTTTCTGAATTATTTTTTCCCCATTTAAACCTAGAAATTACCACACAACCATATTATCAACTGAGCTTTGAACATAAAGAGCACAAAAAGTCACATATCCTCTGTTCCTTGCTTCTGTATTAGGCAGGCAAGTAAAAATGGCTTACGTGACCAGTGCAGCAAAACCACCCAGGAACATTCGCCGACAGCAAGAAATCCATGGGACAGCAGGGCCTGTCACCCAACTTCATCCCATAGAGAAATGCAAGTAAGTGTTCTGTACTATGCTTTTAACTTGCATTTAGGTGTCTTTGTCAGTACAAATTTTCTTTGTGACATCTTTAGTTCAGAGTAACAGCCATGAGAACCAAAGCTGAGACGTGACTTTTGTCATACTGTCCCTGCCAGCCTAAGGAGCTCTCTTGTATCCAAGAGGATGGCTGCAGCAGGGAGATAAACCAGCTCTAGCACCAGCTTTTACCTCCTCTTCCCTTCTCAACTACGTGGAGACAGACTGCTGTTTTTTACTATTTGAATATGTGGTCTTGTCTGAAAGAAAAATCAGCAGCTTGATTCAGAAACACCCCGTGGGTTGATAAGTCCATGTGCCAGCAGTTGGACCGTAAAAACCATGGAGAGTATTCGTACTGCCTGAATGTGGGTATCTTAAGCTGCAGTCGCTCACTGTGCTGTGGCTGCTGGTGAGCATGGTGCCCTCCCTTGTCCCCATTGCCTGTGGTTGTTCCCGTGTTGGCATAACTGCTTTTCAACTAGCTCTCTCAAAATTATCCCTGTGGGGGAGCAGCAGGTGGAACATTTTTCATTAACCTGAATTAGGGAGCAGTTGTGCAGGTTGACAAATAAGTGAGTGGATAGTGACAGAGAGCTGGAAACAGGGAGGATAAAACTTAAGCTGTTGCAAATGCGATGCAAGGCTTACAGCATAGCTGAACATGTCAGGGGAGTAATTTTGAGTTGGTTGTTATGATGCTGCAGTGCCTGCAGCTGTGCTGAGTAATTGTTTGGTCTTAGGCACATGAGCTAGATTGCTGAACTGACCTGGGTTTATTGAGGTGAAAAAAACCCGTACAAAACCATGGGAAAATGTGTTTTCTGTGAATTTCAGGAGCTTGACTTAGTCAAGCAGCCTTGACTTACTGCTCAAGATGGTGGTGTATTGGGGCAGGAATGACAGCCTGGATGTAGCAACTCCTTACAATAGCTTTTACACCAGATATGATACTTTTATAGCTGCACCTTTAGTTGATGAGATTCTGAAGCTTCTTTCCACACTGTTCTTTTCAATGAAAATATAGCCCCCCGCCAAGGCTGTAGCGGAAGGCACTTGGAGTTAAGCTTTTGCTTTCAGTTGCCCTGTGGGAGGCTGTATCTGTGTTGTGACAAACCAGCCTTCCAGTTCAGGTGCTTCAAGGGTAAATGTCCTTTCTGCTCCAGTAATCTCTGGACCGGCAGCTGAGTGATGTACTCAAAGCCCTGCACGTGTTTGTGTTTTTTTTTTTTTCTCGGGCATGATAAATTAGGAAGAACTGCTGTTGTGTGAAAGAAGCTGTAAGAGGGTCGTTGCTTTGCTTTCTTGAGAAACAAGAGTTTGTTTAGGCACGATGAGTTTAACTTCATTGCTTTGACCATGTCCTGCGAAAACCTATCTGTTATGCAAGCTGTAGAATTTGTACAGCTGACATCCTCGCTTAAGAAGCTGGTCTAGCAGGAGCTAGAAGGGTCCTGTGGCAGACATGCAGATCCCTAGCAGGCTCCTGTTTGCAGTCCAGCATGCAGTGGTACATGACAACGGGCAGCAGACGTCAGCGACTGGCTCGGAGGCGTACGAGGCTGCACAGATTGATAACATCATGCTGACACTTCAATGCTGTGTCGGTTTAACTGTCTTTAGCAGTAGGCATCAGCTCTGTATCTGCATCTGCCTCAGTCCTTGTCCTGTTGATTGAGGATTCCAACCTAGTATTTAGGGTTACTTACTGTGCCCTTTTCTAGACATTCCTACTTTTAAAAAAAATATGCAAGCTTGTGTAAATTTGCTCTCATTTTCTCAGAGAGCTAGTTAGCAGCTCAGCTGTGTTCAAAGAGGAAAACAATCACTAAAAGCAAACTAGAGCACAGGGCATTGTGAATCATAATGGTATTGCTGAATGTTTTGATCTGTCACAAATTTTGATCATTTAATTTTAAAAACAGATAAGATGCATCAAATCTGGAAAATGTGTGCAAGAATGGAAACGGACTAGGTGACTACCTAAGATCCCTTTTAATCTGAATTATCCTATAATTTTTAAATGTATAAAGTCTTTGTTTGTGATCACTTTTGTTTTTTTCCAGAATGAGACAGACCAAATAGTAGCTTGATATCAAGCGCTAACTTTTTTCTCATTTCCTTCTTTTAAAAGAACAAGGATTCCAGAAAGCAGAGACATAAATAACACATCATCAAACCTGATCCCTGCTAGCCACAGTGGGAGCTGTAGCTCAAGCATAATGACTCAAGATGGAAAGAAGCCTATCAAAAGTAAATTAATTTCCTAAGATTATCGAGAGAAAATGGTATTAGCATAATATTAAGCATATATTAATAGACAAGCAGTTAAAATAGTTAAGTCATAGCTGTAATCCTAACTGGTCTTTTTTTGTTTTGTTACTGAAGAAATTGCACCAATCATGAGGAAAACTTTGAAAGCAATGAAGAATAGAGCCGGACGACGATAAAATGAGGCTGCATATTTGAAGCTTATGTGACTATTTGTATATCATGCTACAGCTAATGAGAGTAATGTTAATGTAAACATTCTTCAGTTTGCCTTCGTTGAAATAGTTATGAAATATTGCAGGAGCAAATGATTTGCAATAAAAATTGAAACATCTGAGTCCTTTCGTACTGCTGCTTTCTTATTCGTGAATGAGGAAAACTGAATTGAAATAAGGTCAGTACATATAATGACAAATCAGTTTATATGGACTTTTATAGATGCTGATTTTATCAGTTTATGTGCACATTTGCATAAGCTTTTCATGGAAGCATTTAAGGTCTGGGTATATTTTGCCAAGGTTAAAGTTGCCTCGTAGCAATGGCCACAAGGTGTACATGGATGCAATTGCAAAGAGCTCCTTTGTACTTCTGTAGGGTTTGGCATCTTAGAACTCTTCCTGAAGCACAAAGTAAGATCGTCATGGAACCAGTTGCTGTCTCTTACTCAGGATGCCTCGTTTGCATTTCCTCGCAATCCTATAAATTTTCAGGTATATTACAAAAATACTGCTACTAAAAATGGCTTTTACAGTTGGGTCACATAGTAACCCACACATAACAGCTTGTGCAAACCCTCTGTTTATAGAGGGACTGTAAGTCAGCAGGTGTGCAGCTGTGTGGTGGCTTTTCTCCATGCAGTACAGGTGCACTAAAAAGAATAGAGGGTGAAGACAGGTGTGTTGACCTGGAAGCTGTGGGGAGCTTTCTCTGTCCCTGGGATCAAAACAAGCATTGACTAGTAGGAGAGAGAGTGCGATGTCTGTCATACGCATCTGCAAAGAATGCTTCTGGGAGGAGCCATTCAGGGCTTCAACCTGGCTGAATGGCCAGTGTACCCCCCTTTGTCCATCAAACAGCTCTGGTCATCATATAGTTGCTAATTGGTGGCGGAAGTTTAATTCAACTGGAGGGAGGTTTGCATGATGTGGTGTGAATTGTTCAAGAATTCTTTTTTTTGCTAAATCACTTTTATTTGCTGTAGTTGTTGATGGTATCCTTTTATGTAAGAAAAGACAAAGCCATTGGGCAGGGGGGTTGGACTAGATGACCCACAGAGGTCCCTTCCAACCCCAAACATTCTGTGATTCTGTGATAACTAAGCCTTCTGTTGGACTCTGGTGTTAGAGAAGACAGCTGTAACCGTTCAGAGCAGCTGCTGATGACGAGAGTGTCCCCTTGGGAGACTGAAGGATAAATTGTTGTTTTAACTAGTAGACTTGCATTGTTAATTGAAGTAGGAGGTACCTCTTTTCCTATCCTTGACACTGATGGCAGAGCTGTGTGGAGGGCGAATTTGACTTCAAGATTGAGTGGCTTTCATTTCCTCTTCTTGCTTTCTCTCATTTCAAAGGCTGTAGATGTGTCTCTGGTATGAGATATGCAGAGGGTACCCGTGGGATGAGATTGGTTTTCTGACAATTTCTACATTACAAAATACTGTAGACAAGCAATTCTCTTTGCAATAAAGTAGTTGGTGCCATACACGCTTTAGGGTAGGGTTTTTCTTTTGCTTCAGATGTGCTGTGGTCTGTTCTGCAGACTGAATGCCCACTTGAGGCTGCAGTGTGTCGGGGTGCTCTGGGACTGCATTTCCTAGCTCACTGGTCCTCCTGTTTTCGTGGTTTGACACTGCTTCACAACACGATTCAAAGGTCAGGCATTGCAACAGGCTGCCCAGGGAAGTGGTGGAGTCACCATCCCTGGAGGTGTTTGAAAAAATGTGTAGATGTGGCACTTCGGGGTGTGGTTTAGCAGGCATGGTGGTGTTGGGTTGATGGTTGGACTTGATGATCTTAAAGGTCTTTTCCAACCTATGATATGTGGAGGTAACTTCAAAGCTTACTTCAAAAGCATATCCTTTTAACCTGAATGAGAACACTAATGTTGATGCTTCTGCAGTCTCCTGCCTTCCATCCCTGTCTGCAGTTACTCCAGTAAAGAGGAGTTCCTGCTAGCTCTGTGTTCTTGCCATCTGTCATACCTACCAATACGTGATACTGGAGTATATTGCCCTGAGGCAGATCACTTTCCTTCTGGTGGATGCATGGAGAGACTTTCGGTTGGTTTCATTACGTAATTCCCCAGGCTGGCTGCCACATCCCCCTTCCTGATAAATCCTGTATTCCGCAATTGTGTGTTTGGCTGGTTTTGTGTTCTATCCGACTGGCTCTGAGAGCTGAACCTGACTCGGGCAGCTTAGAGGGGCGGACCTGTGGTCCTTCTCAGGTAAGTGTCTGTGTGCACAGGACTAAGCGTCATGAGTGCGCTATGGCCTTCTCTTCCTTAGAAATGTATTGCAGCTCCTCGTCCTGCTGCAGTGTCTCTGGAACCTGTCATCCCAGCAGCACAACGCGCTTCCCTCCAGGTGATGAGCAAGTTCCATGTTCATTTCTGGCAAATTAGGTAAGTAATGGGAGAGAAACATGGTCACGAAAGGAAAACCCTGGTGTTGTGGAAAAGCCCACAAGTGGGAGAATATTTATTTTTTTTTTTCTTGAACTGTCCATTCCATGCATAGAAACCACTTCCCGCTTCCTGCCAATGTTTGTTTCATAGCATGCAGGAACATTTTCCATCCTGTTAGTGGCTGAGCCCAAGAAGAAAGCTCGGCCTGACTGCTGTTCCACTTAAAAGAGGATGTATGATCTTGCCCTTTAAACAGGCCCTGTGGCAGGAGCAGCAAACACAGTTTTGAGGTGAAGCATCCGTTCTCATGAGGCCCTGCTCAGAAGGCATGTGAAGTTCCCGGAGCTGAGCTCTCCTCAGGGACCACGTAGGCGTTCAAATACTAGGTTAAGTCCTGGGCCAAAGCCAGGAACGGGCTTAGGGTTTGGCATGATCCTTCTGGAAGAATTTGGCGACCTCGCTGAACTGCCGTGTGCATACTGTTGTCAGTGGTGGCTGTTCAATTGGTTTTTGAGCTGCTGCCAACGCAAGGCACAGCTGGGGTCCCTGTCAGCAGGGAGGATGGACATTGCAGCTCTGAGCATGGTGCCCTTGGCTGGCTGGTACCTGGGGACTTCTGAGGGTTTCTGGTAGTCATAGGATAATCTCAGCAGAGGGAAAAGAAACCCCCTCACACAGTGTCAAGCTCAGACTTGCCATCTGAAAGCTCAGGAAAATGTCCGTGCCACGTTTAGTGTGGTGAAAAATGTTGATGGGTTGTTGAGTAAGACGACATTCCTATATATACTGCTTTTGGGGGGGAAAAAAACCCAGACAAAACACCACCTGACAAGAACCCAGAACAACCTGAGAGGGTTGCCTGATTCTTTTATTTGTAGCATTTTTCTTCTCTGACCTTCCTGCAAAGACAGGAGAGGTCTTTGAGTGGGTGATTGAAGGCTGTAGTTCGATAGCCTGCTGTCTCCGCTTGCAGCCACCCCCACCACTGCGCAAGGGTTTCCCTCCTCCCACAGAGCTGCCAAAGCCAATGATGTCCACAGCAGAATGTATCAACATGTTTTTCCTGGAGTTGTAACTGGCTATTGCCTCCGAAGGAACAAGTCTAGTTCTCTCCAGTTTTGTAATGTCTGCTTGTGGCAAGCTTAATCCTACCAGGCAAGGGAGGAAGGAGGAGCAGCTTGAAGCAGTCAGTAGCTTGCTTAGCTGGTTCCCCATCTGTGGCAGAAGTGTTCTTTTTCCTCTTTATAGGCCAGACATACTGTGGATTTTTTTTTTTTTTGCTTTGTCAGTAATTTCCATATGAGCGATTCTTCCCTCCAGCCCCCAAAGCATTTCCCTTCTGCTCTGCTGAATTGATTGGCAACACAGGATGGTGATGTGTCCTCACGATCGATCAGATTTGATCCGCTGTAGGGCCTGGGTTCAGCGCTTCTTGGTGCGATCACTTGTCTGTGGTTTTCAGTGGGTCTCTGCTTTGGGTGCCGTTGTTTAGCACTGAAACCCTTTGGGAAGGTGGTGGAATCACTCTGCAGTTGATGGGAATAAATCATTCTTCCTCCTGCTTAACGGGAGTGATGTGCAGTGTACAAAGGTGTGTTAGCCTCCTCTCTTACAGTTTCTAGTAAACATTTTTTTAATCTGCTTTTTTTAATCTTCTGTTTTGTGTGCTTGCGAGTTGCAATTTTACACAACTTTTGTATCTTCTCCCTCTCAACATCTTCATAGAGCTGAACTATGTTTTATTCTGTGGTACAGTCGCTTCCTTTGGTTACATGTCTTGGGTTGTTTCTAAAGCCTCAGTCTTCAGCAGAAAGGGGCCTCTAACTACACACATTTTAGAGGCAGAATTGCAGGCTTTTCAGAAAATAAATATAATTTGTGGAGAGTTGGGATCCAAAACAACGAAGCAGCAGATGAAAACCAAGCATTTCCAAATGTGCAAAGGAACGTGCTGATCCCAGAAGACTCGAGAAGACTGTACAGATGGACATACAAGGTCCAAGTCTCTCCTGGCCTAGAACTATAAAGATCAGGAGAAGCTGAGTTCTCCAAGATGGAACATCTGGAATCTAAGGTCCAATAGTCCTGTGCATTTAACTCTCTTCAACTTGCTCACCAGTGTGGCCCTGGTCAAAAAATAAAGGAAAAATTGAGCTTGGAACTGCCAGGATTGTAGAATGAAATGTATGATGAGGCTGTCATAGTGTTTCAGAAATGAAGCATCAAATATTCAGGAAACTACCAAATATTTTAAAGCATAGAAATCTAGTTTCAAAACCCAAGCATTTCAAATTCAGGAGAAGAAACTGTTCAGGTCAAGATAGTACAGAAGACTGGACGGGGGGTTTGTTTGGTTTTTTCCCCCTCAAATTGCAACACTTTAAAATCCGTGCTTTAAATGTGAAACTACAAAGTCACCGATGTCATCTTTGTAGCTGAGGCCCTAAATGGTGTGCTCACTGTGGGAGGCGCCGGTGGAAGCCTTCAGCAGCGCACGCTTTGTGAACTCTGTTTACAGAGAAGTTGCCTCGTCTTATGCCTGGTGACAGACCTAAAAATGGCACTTGCTCAGGGAGAGGGCTGAACAACTCTGGGAAATCTTACGTAGCTGTCCTCCTACAGAACTGCAAGTGTGTATCCAAGCAGCAGACAAAGCTCTTTACCCCTTCTCCAGGCCATGTCCCTTAGTGTTTATGGAATTGTTGAGGCTGCAGAAGGAGGGATGCTGCTTGCTGAAGCCTGCAGAAGCAGGAAAAGAAGATGCTCGGGCAAACACTGAGAGGAGCGAGCTGCTGCTTGCCTCTGGAAGAAGGAAGGAGTCTACCCTGAAAGAGGGGAGAAAGCTGCCGAGGCCTGACTGGGAAGCAATATTCCCTCTTCTCAGGATGCTGACCTCTCTGGGGGGGGAGAGGGGGGGAAGTTGAAGCCCTTTTCCTCCTGCTGCCTTGCTCTGTGTATTTGTTACATTGCTTTCACCTGACAAGGCACTTTCCCTACTTGCAGTCCTTCACAAGGCTCAGGGAGTTCTCAGCTTTTCTCTCCCATGGATGTGCTGTAGCCAGCTCTCTGCAAAACACATTTCCCCAGAGTTACCTGTGATGTGCTTTCTAATGCTTTCAGACCTCTCAGCCTAAAAGTTAGATAATTATTCTGTCTGAAATGTAGATAAACACTGAAGTGGCGCATTCAGGTGTGACTTTTCGGAGCACTGGTATCATGCTGGAGCGGTGCTGATGGCTGAGTTCTGGGCTTAGGCATTTCCAAAAGCACAGAGAGAATGAAACATTGTAGAGAAGTCCCAGCAGAGGCTTATACACAAAGCAGCTTCTCCAGGCTGCCAGAAAGCCTGAGACCCTAGTCTGCTTCTGCAGCTGAGGGATGAACACCACAGGTACAGCGCTCTCTACGTATTAGGGAAGGAGGAAAAATACTTCATGTGGCGCAAAATCAATGTATCGGGGACCCCATTATAACAAGGAGCTCTTTGCCCTGTGCCACAAGGTTTTCTTGTGATCTGGATGTTGCTTACTGGCCAATGAATCATCTGGCATCGTTTCAGGTTCCTCTCTTTAGTAAGGGGCATTTGCATCATCAGGAGGCTCACAACCTCCCTGACCTTTATTATCACAGCAAAAATGATTCAGTGCTTTAAGGAGGGGGGAAACACATGTGGAAATAAGGCTTGTATTGCCCCTTGGACTTCTCTGTCTACTTTTCTCTTTGGGCCTAATGAACCAGGGAAGTGTGTATTTTCTGAAACCTATTTTCCCAGTGACTGTTTAAAGAAGAAATACTTTTAGAATGGGCAGAAACTGGAAATGTCTAGACATTGCTTTATTCTAAGTCCTACTAGGTTCTTAATGGTCCTTTGAAGTTGTTAAAATTTAATGTTCTCAGACAGGTACCGGTCCCTAAGAAGGGAAATGTCCCCAGTCTCTACTAAACGCCTTTACCAGAAGTCTCCCGATCTGGAGAGCTGCACTAAGCTGTACCTGTGTTTCCTCTGCTGTTTGGTACAGCAACACGCTTTTCATTGCTGAGGGCTCAAATCTCTTTGGTCTGCCTAACAAGAGAGGTTTAGGGAAGAGTTTCCTCAAGAAAACCTTGGAGTGGGTCTACTATGAAGTCATTTAATCATTCAGTGTTATCAAAACTTTCAACACTAAGATGACACCGTGTCTAGATTGTCTATAATCTGTATCAAGAGCTTTGTGGAAGAACTCATGCATAATATGTGAAGCATTTGTCTCGGTTGTTTGAGTAAGACTGAGCTATATTTTGCATGTAAGTCAGCGTTAAACATTGAAAACACAGTATAATTTTCTCAAAATTATGGCATTTACAGCACAGAAAGGATTTTTCTGAAGATTTTGGGGAAAAAACAAGGATGTGACTGACTGATTTTGGTGCTGCTCTGACTAGTATAGTGATTTACATGTTTCTTAGTTCTTGGTAGTTAACCCACAGAGATCTCGAGCTTGTAAGGGACGAGACAACCTTTCTTCCTACCAGTCTTTTTCTCCTTGCTCTGGAACAGGAAGCTCTATCTCTTCTCCATCATTTATAACAGTCTGTTGAATTATATTAAAAAATAATGCTTTTCTTCTGGGGATGAATTGCTGTGATTCTCAGAGTGACAATTTCCCATGGCACTACTGTTTCCATAGGAGGGAAGACACTCTGCCTTGGGTGCTGACCCTTCTCCTGGACACCCATCCGTTATTTCCTGGCTCCCACCTCGCTGTAGCTACCAGCGTGCCGCTGCCGGGGAAGCTCTTGCCTGCAGGGAGACAGCAGTGGGCTGCCCTTTCCTTCCTATGCTCTCAGGTCCTGCTTACCTAGGTTTAAAGTTTGAAGTTATTCGGCTTTGTTGAGGTTATGCTGTGGTTTCCAGGCAATGGAATTTGGCAAGAATTTTGATGGCAGAAAGACAGCAGTGCCAGCGTGAGAGCGCGGTCCTGAGGATGGCAAGGAGTGGGGCAGGTGCCGTGCATCCCACCTCCTGCCCTGCTTGAAGTATGGCTCCTGTCCCTGCTCACCCGCCCTTCCCAGCGGCTGCCCCGCGGCCCAGGAGGGGTTGTTACAGAGGGGCTCAAGTGCTGCAAGAAGCAGCTGTGTGAACGAGGTCCCGGTTGGACTCAGTAACTCCCTCGGGCAATTATGAAAATTATGGTCTGGGTCATTTCCTCTTAACCTCTTTCTGAGCATGCTGGCATACAGCTTAGAGATGTTTGTTTGTTTGTTTGTTTGTTTGTTTTCTCCAGATAAATGCCAAATCACAGGCGTGGGCAACCTTAAAAATCAGAGACGTCAGGCTCATCTCCAACTGAGATTAAAAATAATACGCTGTCTTTTTTCAGTCTGTCATCCAAAAAGCTAATGTAGCTGTCTGCCTTGCCAGCTCTCCCCGTAATGTCAAGTCAGGCAATCTTGGATCTACCTCTTTTCTGCCCAAGGCCCAGTGGTGTTTCCAGCCTCTCATCAGAAGCGAAAGGCTCGTTAACCCGCGCTGTGTCCTTCCCCCCGGCTCCGGCACCTCCTCTCTCAGCCCAGCCCTTGCAGTCTGTCTGTCTGTCCCTTTTATCCCAGTCCTTCCTCCTCCAGCTCCTGATGCGACACGGCAATGCAACACCGCGTGAAGGGACACCTCTGCCAGGTGCCCCAGTGTATATTGTGCCTTCTTTTGTGTTGCACTCACGTCCTTTTCTTTTCTCTCACTTTCAGGGGTGTCACCTTAGTTCCCATGTTGAAACCATTCCCCATCATGGGTAATTTTATAAATGTATTTCCAGTGGTACTCCTACGGGAAGTTAAAGTTTCCTAGTTTCAGACACGCAGCTGTTCCCTGCTAACATATCCCAAAATAATCAGGATGCTCTCAACGTGCTCAGAAATGAGGATGTGTTTGCTGTCTTCAAGTGTTTGTTCATACTTTTTGGTCTGCTAAATTCTCTTCACACTTTTGACTTGCTGATTTGTCGTTAAGTATGAAATAGGTGCTTGTGATCCTGGACGCAGATGCTTCAAACTCAAGTTTAGAAAGTCCAATTTTGATGCCTGCATTTGAAAATGGGACTTTAAAAAAAAAAAAAAAAAAAAATGGAGCTTTGTCTGTACCTGAAACCTGACTTGCTCTCGGGTATTGCTCATCCGCAGCTCCGCTTGCAGCCTCGCATGGCGAGTGGGCTGTGCCCGCTTTGAAGCAAGTAGATAAACACGCTGCCCTCTGCTCACCTCACTCTGGTTCTGATGCCTTTCAGCAGCTTTTTTAAAAGACTGTTGGGTTTTTTTTTTTTCCTTTTCACAGAGGAAAAACTGTGCTATTTTATCTAGTGGAGACAAGAGACTTTGGAGCAGCAGTAGCTGTGATCTCCATACAAGACTATGCATGGCTCAGGTATTTGGAGGTCTGGTGGCCTCAGTGCAGCAGCCTACAAAGACCAGAGATCACCATCTGAGCCCGCATCTTTAATCAGATGTCACTTCTTGTCCTGATTAAATAAGAGGAAGATTTGCTGGAGGGAAGACTTCCACTAGTACCTTCCAAGAGCTCCATCGTTTTATATCTGGGCTATGTAAAATACGTGCCCTTGTCACGTCGGCCCCTGCAGCACAGCCCAGTGGCTGGCAGCGCGGCCGCGAACCTCCAGATTTCATTCGGGGTGAGTGAGCAATTCGCATGAGCGTGCTGCTAATGGCTTGATGCTTCCCGCTATGAAGAATTAACCACAAAAGTTGGAGTGATGCTGCTTTTGAGATACGCTGCAGCATGTTTGTGTACAGACCACGAGGCTCGCTGCTTCTCTTCATGGGGAGCCCCATCAGCTCTTTATACTCATCCTCTTTTTACCTGCTCTAAATAGCAAACATTGTCTGAAAATCTCTTGTTTGTGGGAGGCAATGCTTATGGCAAAATAGGTGTTTCGGAAAGTTAGAGCAACCCGATGCTGCCAGGACAGAGAGTTGGTAACACTTCTTTTATGGGAGCGTTAATAGGAGTCATCTACTGAAATCTCCTGGACTTTGGAGAATAAATCTGAGCGGGGATGTTGACTCGTAACATTGCAGTGGGTGGGTGGGGGAGGGCATGCCGGATTGCACTCAGAAAAACTAATTTCCCATTGGTTGGATAATCCCTTCAAAATCTGTTTTCTGAGCATCAGGGCGTGATCCTATCTCCTTACTAATGCCTGCGTAGCGCCTGTGTTCAAGCAGAAGGGTATCAGCGGACAAGTAGCCATGGCAAAGGCAAAGGCCGTTTCCGTACCTGGTCAGCGGTCGATAGCTGCAAAGCTGAACTGTTTAAATCTGCGCTAATATTCAGCACTTGGGGTTCATTCTAGAAAATTTAAGCTGGAATTTGAGAAATACAGGAATGGCTGGATTCAGGAGGACTTCAAAACCACAAGCCACTCTGGTGGAAGTGTAGATAAATCGCTTCAAAATACAGTATATGTCGCCTCTATTTTCACACCTCAGTGGGAAACAGTGAGAAATTCTCTGCGTTGCATTTTCTGTCTTATTACAGGCAGCTGGGTTTGATCCAAATCACTGGCTCAGGGTGACACAGAGAAAATGATGATGTTGTAGCATCTAGTTTGTTGAAAAGGGGAGAATATGGATTTTTTTTTTTTTTTTGTAATCTGTGGAGGATGAGGCATGGGTACTACGTAACTTTTTGAAGGTTTTTAACTGAAAATAACAGTTTTGATGTCTGCCAGAGCAGAAGGAGAGGGAGTATTTAGTCACTTCCACAAATGTCTGAGTTTGAGTCTACTGTCAATAATGGCTATGTAAATTTTGTAGTTTTAGAACAATCAAAATGTGTTTGCTGTTGGTTTTTTACTTGCAGTACTTACGCACACAATTTTTTTCCTCTTACGCTTGAAGTAGAAAGAAGGAGAATATTTTTGCCCTTATGCCTCACAGCAGAAAACAGGCATTTGAAAGCAAATTAGACACATGAGAGGGGACTAATGTGGTTGTTATGTTGCTTTCAGCCTGCGTACAGTGGGGCTTCTGTCTGTGATAGAATGCTGAAAGGAACGGAAGGATAAATTGCTTGTCACCATATTATCTGTCAATGAAGAATTTGTCAACGTATAATCTGAGGCAGCCTCTGGAGAAATAAGTACATGCTTCATAGTTGCATTCATAATGAATTCAATGAAGATACCTTGTGTAAAGCTGGGGCAATCTAGCCATGAGATTAAGCTAATTGAAAAGATCTCTCTAATTTCAGGATGAAGTTTTTGCAAGCTGCTGGGAGCTCTACGTCAAAAACTTACCCCTGTGCTGAGAAGAGCCCCGAAGCTCCCGGTATTGATGATACTTGGTTGCTTTGCCAATTCTCTTGCCTTACAGCCCGGGTTCCAACACCTCTCGGAGCTCCAAGCCACTTTCCCCACCTGTCCCTGTCTGCTGTCTGTAATTTAGCTGCTCTGTGATTTATGTAATTAAAATTGCCTTTGCAGAGGAACAAAGAGGGAAGTCAGGCAATTCAGTCTGACTGGGAAACTTGACTCAATTTTGCGACCTTGCGCTGGTTTAAGGATCTGTTCCCAAAAGAATGAAACTTTTACCAATAAGTAAAATCAAATAAGTAGCTGGATACGACACTAACGGTCCAGAAAAAAAGATATTAGAAAGTCAGAATGGGGAGAAAATAACCTGAATTTCTCACTCATGCTCTTTGCTTCCACATGTGAAAGATGGCAGGAGTTTACATGCTGTTGGCCAGCAGGCATGGCCACCCCAAAGACAGCCTATCATACAGGAACTTTTAATCTAAGTGTGCAGACATCCACGATGGGCTTCCCATTCTGCTTTTCATAAGCCCTAAGCCAGAGAAGAAGAATTTGCTGTAAATCCGGAAGAGTCAGTCCTGAAAACTACAGCTCTTCTTCAAAGAGACTAAGTTCCTGGGAATGCCCAGCATGCTCTTTGCTCTCCAGTTGATTTTTTTTTTTTTTATCAGCTTTAAATATAGCTCCCAAATGATAAAGAATTTACAGCTTTAAGTATGAAATATCACGTGAGCTGCTTTCACTGGCATTGCCACAGTCTCTCTCTCCTCTCTTGGCGTAGATTCCTGGCCCTTTCTTTGCACCAAGTTGGGTGTTTTTCTGATGTAGCCAAATCGGTAAAAGTAGACTCCTAAACTGCTGACCAAACATTTCCACCTCCCTTCTTGATTCAGATCTAGTGTTCATGTAGTCTGCGGTATGTTGATTCAGCATTCAAAGCCAAAGAAATAAAAAAATGTATTTATGTAAAAAAAAAAAAGTATTATGTAATCAAATTGTATTATGTAAAAATACATTAAAATATGTGATGTAAAAAAAAAAAAAAAAGTATTCAAAGCCAATGCAATTAAAAAAAAAAAAGTCTTCTTGTCTTTTTCGTACTGGTTGGGTTTCCCGCCGGATCAGTAAGCTTAATCTTACCCCACTGCTGCGACTGAGGCACAGGAAAGCTTGGGGAAGGGGAGATGAAGGAGAAGAGTAATTATTTAATCCAAAAAGGACTGATGGGAGACGGGAGAAGGTCTGAAGTGCTCTTATTCCGTCTGTTTGCAGCACTTGGCTTTGCTGGTTCAGAGCAATGAGTTGTGTGAAAGGCTACCTGACAAATCTTCAAGGGGGTACTCCGGGGTGTTTCGATACAGTCCTAAGCAGCATTAGTTGAAATCAATTTTTGAGGAAGGTTGGGGTTTTTCTACTGACCGGCCTTACCCAGCTCATCTTGGAAACTGCAGTTCAGCACAGTTCTGCGATTCTCAGCTGCTGAATTAGGTGCCTAACGGTGGGTGAGATGTTACTTATTGCAGACTGTGGTATTGTATGGCTGTTCCCCAGGGGAAATCAAGGCCTGTAAATGTCCAAAAGCTCCGGGGGCCCATTTCATCTAGATGTAACCTTGATTTTTATTCTATTTCTGTTATGGTTCATACAAGGCACAATATTCTTGTCCTGGTATGTTATATTTTTGAGTTATCAGTCACTGCAGTTTCATGGCAGGAAAGCATGAATTTGATCTATTAATATTTCAGTTGTTCTCCTACAATATGTGTTTGGAAATCTGATTAATTACTACAATTGGTCTTTAAATATTATAGTGATAAAGGAGCTAGGTGTAAATATTCAAACCGGTGTATCTAAAACCAAATTACTAAATGTCTGGCATGTAATGCTTGCTGTACTGATTGGTTCCAGAAGGACTGGTTAGGTACTGAGGGTTTCTGAAACCCACACCCGTGTTTGCTCTCTGTGACTAAATAAGAGACTTAGAGACCACACTAGAAACATGATGGGATTTGAAAGCTTTTTAAAAAATGCATAATACAAATAAAAGCACGAGTCTGTGATCCCAGGGAAGCTGAGAAGGAAAGGTGAAGCAATATTCTTGACTAGGTATTACTGGGTGATACTGAGCCTGCCTCAAACAGTTTGTTACAGTCATGAGCCTTTGGTTAAGTGGAATTTACCCCAGCACAGAGGGGTTCTGTAAAAGCCTTTACTCCACACACGACCTACTTTAGGTCTCTGTGAAGGGCAGAAATTTGGCATAACTGATGAGGTTCTGGCCCGGACAGAAATCCTTGATGGAAATCCCAGTTATAACGTTCAGCCACTGGATGTCCTCATTTTCAAAGGTCTGCAAAGGTTGATCTGCTGGAAAGCCTCGGGTTGTTGACAGTTTGCAGAGCATTGCATAAAGATATTCTGTGTGTATTGGGTATTGCCAAACTCCAAGCTTACCACCCATGAAGCAATGGAATCGGTTTCACTTCTCAAGGTAATTACACCCCTACTGCATGCAGAATATATATTTAATCTGCTCCTTTCTCTATCTTTCTCTTTCTGACAACTGAACTGCTATTTATGCAAAAGCTTGCTTTGCAGGACTCTTGCATGCTGAAACGCCAAGAAGTTCCCTGCATTTCTTTCTTTATGCAGAGCTATCTTCACTGGAGTTTATTGCAGGTTTTACTGCAGATTCTGACTGCAGCTTGATTTTTCCAAGTTTCTATGAATTCCCAAGGGTGCGTCCCTCCGCTCGCAGGAGTCCTGCTCCGATCCCACGAAGACTTCATCAGCGATAGGTGATCGCATCGTGCACGTAGCGGGGACCACTCCTGCCACACCTGCCCAGGGAGCTGGGCTTTGCTTTTTTCTCAGAAGGCCTGCATTCTCCTGCGGCTCATGAGCCGTCACCACCCACCTTTCCTTTGCTGAGAGGCTCCCCTGCCTGCACCTTCACGGAAGGTGTTTCTCAGCCTGAGCTTCCCCTGCAGCTAGAGCTCTCATCCAGCCTCCTCGTTCTTGCAGCTCTAATGGCATCATCCTCATTGCCAAACATTCCTGGCTTCTGATTATGATTTGACATTGCTTGTCAAGCACTCTCCAACAACTTATAAAAATCTGAGCTGGCAGAAAGATTGGCAAAGAGCTGTCTGTAGCTGCACGTGGATTTCATGTTTGTTCATGAAATGTGGAAAAGATGTTAATGAAAACTACATTGTCTGTTTTCTTCGGTCTGAAATTTCAACAAAAAAATATAATCTACTTCTCCTAGCTTTCTGCCTTTTAATATCTCTAATTTAAGCTGCTGTTAAACCACTTTGTCTTTCCTACAAGGGGGCAGCTTGTATGGTAATTGGTTTAGCATATGTAAATGGTTTAGCATATGTATATGGTTTAGCAGGCATAGCGGTGTTGGGTTGATGGTTGGACTTGATGATCTTAGAGGTCTTTTCCAACCTTAATGATTCTATGATTCTGTGACTCTATGATTCCATGAGAGGTTCAGAAGATGCAGCCCAGAGAGAAAAGCCACCATGGCAGATCTAGATGACAGGACGCTTGTCGCGAGGTTGATACCTTGACCCCAAATGCACGCGATGTTTCTGTAGCAGGGAAAGTAGCGCAGCGTGGTAGGAGCAGGCTGCTTTGTGGACACAGTGAGGAGGTAAGAGCAGCCTCAGATGAGGGTGTGCATGGCAGGAGTCCTGCTGTCCCAGAGGCAGACTGGAAATGAGCTCTCTCCGCTCTTGGTGTGGGACTAACTGGGCTGGGGGAGCAAACTAAATATCCCATCCCTGCCCCAGAAATTTGCTCGCCTTAGGCTAATGGCATTGACAGTGCATCTAAACTATTGGCTCTCAGAAAATTTGGCTTCTAAAAGGCTTAGAAACTGCTGACAGCCTGCGGCATGCTCAGCCTTCACCCTCTTGGGTGAGAGGACTTACTGATCCTTTCACAGAATCACAGAATGGTCGGGGTTGGAAGGGACCTCTGTGGGTCATCTAGTCCAACGCCTCCTACCGAAGCAGGGTCACCTACAGCAGGCTGCACAGGACCTTGTCCAGGCAGGTCTTGAATATCTCCACAGAAGGAGACTCCACAACCTCCCTGGGCAGCCTGTTCCAGTGCTCCGTCACCCTCAGAGGGAAGAAGTTCTTCCTCATGTTCAGACGGAACTTCCTGTGCCTCAGTTTGTGCCCATTGCCCCTTGTCCTGTCACTGGGCACCACTGAAAAGAGCTGTTGTTCTGAGAGGCTGTTTGGGCCACGCTAATGGTGGTGAATACGGATGAAGAAGAAATGGGATTGGAGCCCAACGTCTCTGTTCCAAGGTTGGACACTGCCACATTTCCCTCTGGCGCTCATGGTCATTCTGGAAGAGCTGAAGCCCACTGTGATTTTGGGGGATCTGCATATGCTTTCTTCTTGCAGCTTTTGAAGAGTTCTTTGGAAAATGTGGGATGCTGCTTTCAGTCATTGCAAAACTGGAGATTTGGTTTGGAGCGCTGAAAAGAGATTAAAGGTTTTGCAAGCAGCAGACCCTAGATTTACAGCAAACAAGGAGGATTTTTCTTCCTCAGTACAAAAACCCAGATGCAGCTCAAATTAAAATCAATAATTAATCTACATCTGTTTACATATACATCTACATTCACGCGGACTGGGAAACCTTATCCCTCTGCGCACATTGTCCTTTTAAGCAGCTTGCCTGCAAATATATTTGCTCACCAAGCAGGCAACAGTTGGTCCCTTCTAGGAATAAGCTGGGGCCATTTTTTTTTTTTCTGCTGGATGCCAAGAGGCCTGACAAGACAGATGGAAGCTGCTGAACTGTTACACAGCTCATTAGAGAAGCGCAGAGCCCTCTAAAGCTCAGGGTGCAGCCAGGATTTACCTCTCAAGAAATGGCAGCGGTCCCCAAAGTAAGTAGCTTGCACGGGCAACAAATCTGCCTCAAAATAAGCAGTGTGGATGCAGCCTGTAAGGCTGCACTCAAAATAAACCTTTTTTTTTTTTTTTTTCTGGTTGAGATGATATAATATGGGACAAGGCTGAGCGAACATATTGTGACTCTCCCCTGTTTGGTGCTCCGTGTCCTAGATCACTGACTGTGCTGCCATGCCAGGCTACGGGTCACGGGCTTTTGTTCCCTATATAGAGAAAAACTGCTGCTATGTTAACAGCAGATCTGCGAGGAATTCAATTTTCGCTTCAGCTGGTTAATGAACCGGTGTCTTGCTGTGGCTGGTGCTTGCAGGAAGCACACTGCAAGGGCTCCTCTGCTCCCAGCACTGGGCTGGTGAGACATCTCCAGCAGCGGAGGGTTTCCAGTGAGCTGGGGCACGCCCCGGCTGCAGGATCCTGCTGGGACCCTGCTGCAGGGAAGGGGCCTGGGATGTGCCCGAGGACATCACTTGCTGCTGGAAACCTGGTTCTGGGGGGCAACAGCCCCCGTGGCCACCAGCAGAGCCAGGTTGTCCCCTTCCTTGGGACGGAATTGCTGGTGTCCACCTTGGGGTCCAGCTCGTGAGGGCACTTTGGAGTCTATGGCTCTGGGGACTGCCAATCCCCCTTTTCCTGCCCCCCTCCTTTTCAGTCCTCTGCTCCCCACAACCCCTGAACCCCCATCCCTCGTGTCCCCCCACATCGTGCCCAGCCCTCGGTGGAGGCAGCCCCCTTCTCCCTTTGCCCCAGCATGGACAGGCAGGTCCCCAGGCCCCCCCAGCCCTCCCACTGCTCTCGGGGGGCACGTGGGCAGCCCGGGCAGCGTGACGCAGAGCTGATCGAGTCCACAGCGGATTTGGGGGATTCTTAGCTGCTAAATATTAGGCTTGTTAAGCGCACATGCTGCTGAGCCTATGTGAACTGATTTTGATTTTTTTCGGAGGAATCTTGGACAAGTTTCACAACTGTGGCAGCAAATGGCACACCCCTGATAGGAGGCCGATCTCTCTGCTCAGTGACTCCTTCTGCTAAAAGGACTCTATTTTTCCAAAGAAAATGATCACGGCAGCAAAATTACTGTGCATCTTTCCAAGGTGCAGCATCGTGTATTTTCTGGTGAGTGTGTTCTTAGAACCAGCAGATTGTTTTAGCTGAAACTTTCTGTGAAATACCAGAATGTGCATCACACTCATAAGGTAGAAAAGATTATCCTGACTGTAGGAGTCTGGGGAAGTTGCGAGCAAGTAGAAACTAGATCTTACAAAAGGAAGTACGGGGCCAGCTAACGATGGAGATTATCAGCTCTTCCCGTCGCTCCTGATGACAGCAGGAGAAAAGGTGCCCTTCTGCTTCCTAGGGAGGTTTCCAAAGGTAAAGAAAGGGGCTTTGTTTTCAGCTGGGGCACAGGGAATCTGGGCTGAGGAAGCTTAGCAGGGCAGCAGACAAAGATGGGAAACCTGCAGCAGCAGCCAGGCATTGTGCACAAGAGGAGAAGCTGCCTGTTTGGTGTTTACAGTGTGTCTCCAGGAGCTAGAAAGGGCAAGATGCTTTTATTTTTGGCTTCATTTATAGCTGTTGTGTCCTCTCACTGTTCCCTCTTTTCAGCTTGCAGCCCTGAGATTAATTCAGACTGTAGCACTGAGCTTCCCAGCATCCAGAATATAAATGTCATGCTCTCACGTGAGTCCTGTAGGAGACGGACAGGGAGGAAGAGGGAGACGAAGGAATCAAGGGAAAACGGTACCATCCAGCCTGATCTGTATTAGGCCCCACATCTGTATCCTGGGATCAGATTTCTGCTGAGATGTCACGGGAGGGCAACTTGTCCTTCCTGCTGAGAAGGGACCATTTGCCACGGGATGAGTGTGGCCAACTTAGAAAAGTTGGGGGGAAAGCGATATATAGGAAAGGGGGCCCTGGGTGACCCCCACGTCCCAGCAGCATTTCCACCCAGGGACAACCCCACCTGTATGGCTCCTAAACCTGAAAACACTGACGTATCTGAACGCCCTAAACCAAGCGAGCCTGTGACAAGCAGTGGGATTTCAGGTGGACGAGAAGTCAAACCCGTGCCAAGAGAGCCCGGCGCCGTGCGCAGCAAGGCAGTATGGATGTGTAGGCTGCAAAATTACAAGCTGCTTCTTGCCAACTGCGTGGCTGCACCGAGCGCACCGAAGCAGCCCAGGTTTCCCTTTCACCCTTGCCTGGCCTTCTGTTGGCCCACGCCTCTGTGGGGTGTCTGGATGAAACATGAAAAATTTGAATAAAATGTCCAGGCGCAAGATCTGTGTTTGCATGCTGGCTGAAGAAATAGTGGGCATTTCGTAATGAAAGCCGAGCGGTATCCACGGCGGGTGATGGAGCTTCCATGCACCATTGCCACCAATGGGCAAGATCAGATATATATGGTATATATTCCACTGGTATCAGCTGGAAGAAATCTGTTTTTCAGGTTTGTGCCCAACAGGATCACCAGATTCTTTTCTGGCCCACACATTTTCAAGTGTTTGCAGTCATCTCAGTTGTTCACATAATCAAATTAATTCCCATACTTTCTTCAAATACAAAACAGTCTTAACTGAGCACGCTGGTTGGTACCTGGCAAAACATTTTCTCTCACAAAAAGACCAAAGATAGGGTAGGGTAGGGTAAGACAGGACAGGACAGGACAGGACAGGACAGGACAGGACAGGACAGGATAGTTCAGTTGGAAGGGACCTACGGTGATCATCTAGTCCAACTGCTGGGCTGGTAGACGTTCCTCGCAGTTGGGAGTTTGCTAAAAGTGTGCCGGGGTCACACTCCAGCCCATTTTGCTTTCCATTTACTCCTTCTGTTGGCTTACAGAGCTTCTGAGGTGCCTGCACGGACTTCTAGTTCACCACAGCATGTCTGCTTGCCAAGCGTTTACTTGACCTAAATTCTTTTGAAAACCATGATTTGTGACAACTGTAGTGTAGGCTTTACAGAACTGGGTAGCTGATTAATAAATGCTGTGACCTGGATACACAAGCTCTGCCATTTTGTTATCAACAGTACAGGCAGTTATTTTTCTATTTTATTTTTTAATCTTAGCTGTTTTCTTAAACTATATTTTTTCCTAACTAGAAGATTGAGCTGTTGCATACACGTCCTAAATTGCTAGCTTACCTTCCAGTGCTCAGCATAACATGTCTTCAGAGAAGTGTTTAGTTCTGAAGACCATTGTGCTCCTCACTAAATGGTTACCTCATACCTGGTAGCTCACTGGATTGAGACATCTGCTTTTAATGCCAGTTATTACTGTGACACAATTAAAGGCAGAGAAAATATTTGACCTGGTGCAGCTGCTTACTGCAATTTTTCCATTCAGCTTTCCAAATAAATTCCAGTTATATTTCCTTTATCCTGGGTCTGATTCCCCAAATAAGTAACTTTCACAATTTATTGGTGTTTCTTGCTCTAAGGAGAAATGTCAGAAATGTCTTCATTTTTTTTCCTGAAGATCAGTAACACTTTTCTACCATGGTATTTTATAATTTGAAGAAAGAAATCTTCTATGGTAAAACTAATTGAAGTACATCTATCTAATTAACGTGCATTATATGAGCTAAATATCTGTTATAGGTAATTAGTGAAGAGTAGACTCAACATTAAACTTCCCTTTATGAATACCAAATGTGGAATTGTACGTGTGTGTAATTGTAGATAAGACCCCGTTTGATTACTCTAAAGGCATTAAGCTTCCCTTCCAGCTAAGATGAGAGGAAGAAGGAAATCAGGAACCATATGCCAAAATAAAAAAGAAATATCTAAAGTTTTGAAAAAATGATGAGCCAGTCAAAATATTTTTCACTGTTGTCAATTGTACGTTAGCTCTGGTGCTAGCTGCTTCTGCCTCCTCCCATCACTTGGTAAATGTTCTCCAGCTCCATCGCTCAGTACTTGAAATGATGATCCTCAAGCGTGCTGCTGATATGAGTTCCTGACACACCGAGTGATGCTCCTCATTGCCACCCTCACACTGGTGCGACCCTGCCCCAGGCCAGCTCCCCCCCAGAGACGGTGTCTCCTCCTGACCCTCGCGACGCTGAATGCAACCCGGCTCAGAGCCCACTGGAAGCTGGGGGTCTCTCATCATTCAGAGGATAAATATCATGAAATAGTAAGAAAGGAAGGCGCGGCTTAACACCTACCAAAATCCCCAGGCTGGGCTGATAGGCAGGGTGACCTACCTTGTGCTGGTGTCTGCCTTTTCATTTCATGCCAAATCCAGCAGCGTGAGATTGTCTCTGTTGGCCATGGGAAACAGAGCACCAAACTACGCACAGCCAAGCAGTATTTAGCTACATCATGATGTTGATTTGAAAAAATAAACACAGACCTGAATTTATGTCTCTACTCGTTCTCTTCAGGGTGGCTGGAGAAGCAAAATTTGCTGTGAGAGGTTGAATCTGGTTGCATTGGTCCAGCTGAAAATTGCAAAAACCTGAAAAAATGGCTGGGGATCAGAATATGTCCATCAGCTGTGATAGCCAGTCCATCAATTGGGAGGGACAACAAATGAAAGAGGGGAAAGAACCCATTCCAGCCACCAGAATACCTCTTCTCCTTACTTGTCAGAACCCATCATTTTGTTCATCTGGCCAAAGAAGATAATGAGTGTCAGCCCTGGAAAGCTGGTGTGAAATAAGAAACCATAGGACACAATGCAGCCACATATTACTGGCCACTCCTTACAAACCAAACTGAAGCAAATAGGATTAAATCAGAGTAATACCTCATGTGATTACAGGTCATTGTGTTCAAATAAAAGCTGACGTTATCGCGAGCGATTTGTTTGGGGGTGGGGGTGGAGAGGAGAGATCCTGCGGCTTTTGCTCGCAGTGGCTGCTGCTTATAACGCTGTGAAACCACCCTGAATGCGTTAAATGTACTGCCAGAAGCACGTGCTGCTTAAGCTCGGTGTTATGGCTATAACAACTCATTGCAACTCCTAGATGTGCCTTTATACTAATAACACATTAGTATTATTCTATATCAGTTATTTCAGACATTAAAAAACTTTGTAGATGTGGCACTTGTGATGATGTAACCATGGTTTGTGACTGTACTTGTAGCTCTGTAACCAACATGGGGACACTTTATAGTCACACCTACCTGCTGCTTTTACAACCCACTTCAAAGAATTTAAATAAAAACTGAAGAGTAAACGCGACCGGAATCCTCAGCCAGCAAAACTGAGAAAAGAGAAGTATGTCAGCGCTAATTAAGCCCAGCACCCTGCCAGGCCTGGCTCTCGGCAGCTCAGCAGGTTGTAGGACGGTTACTGCGGGTTCAGTGGCGCTCCAATTTAACTTGGTCAGAGGCAGTTGGGTAACTACCCTTCCAGCAGCAATCGAGTGATGGTTAAATTATTGTCCCACAAACTGGTCCTATTGCCTGGAGTACTTGGGTCTTTCTCCCTTCTTCACACTCTTTTTGTTTCGTCCTGACTTCTCTGTGCTCTGGAATTGCATCTCTTTCTCGCTAATGAGACTTGGGAAATCCAGTTGGGGGAGGGAAGAAGTCCTGAACGAAGAAAAGGCTTCAAGAGCTTGGCCTGCCTTATTTTTATTTTTATTTTTATTTTCATTTATTATATTTTTCCTAGTGTTAATTTAAGTGAGTTTTGAACTACTAGGTTTATAAACTGCTCAAACTCTGCTGATGTTTAAGCAGACCTGGACAGGCTGGAGAGTTGGGCGCAGAGGAACCTGATGAAGTTCAACAAAGGCAAGTGCAGGGTCCTGCACCTGGGGAGGAATAATCCCATGCACCAGTACAGGCTTGGGGCAGACCTGCTGGAGAGCTTGTGGAGAGCGACCTGGGAGTGCTGGTGGATGACAGGTTAACCATGAGCCTGCAGTGTGCCCTCTTGTCAAGAAGGCCAATGGGATCCTGGGGTGCATGAAGAAGAGTGTGGCCAGCAGGACGAGGGAGGTTCTCCTTCCCCTCTACTATGCCCTAGTGGGGCCCCATCTGGAGTACTGCTTCCAGTTCTGGGCTCCCCAGTTCAAGAGAGATGAGGAGCTACTGGAGAGAGTCCAGCGGACGGCTACGAGGATGATGAGGAGACTTTCCTAAGAGGAAAGGCTGAGGGAGCTGGGCTTGTTCAGCCTGAAGAATAGAAGGCTGCGAGGGGACCTAATAAATGCTTATAAATATCTGAAGGGTGGGTGTCAGGAGGATGGGGCCAGACTCTTTTCAGTGGTGCCCAGCGACAGGACAAGGGGCAATGGGCACAAAATGAAGCACAGGAAGTTCCGTCTGAACATGAGGAAGAACTTCTTCCCTCTGAGGGTGACGGAGCACTGGAACAGGCTGCCCAGAGGGACTGTGGAGTCTCCTTCTGTGGAGATATTCAAGACCCGCCTGGACAAGGTCCTGTGCAGCCTGCTCTGGGTGACCCTGCTTGGGCAGGGGGGTTGGACTGGATGACCCACAGAGGTCCCTTCCAACCCCTACCATTCTGTGATTCTGTGATTATGTTAAAAAATATTTCCACCCATTCTCTTTTTTTTTCTCTCTAACCCACAATGTACTTGACTGTCAAGGTCTGATTCTGAATATTACTCCTTTATTTGTAGCAGTGCTAACCTCCTCCGCACTCACCCAAACCCATGGATGTCCTTGCTTTAGGCTCTCTGTAAGAATCTCAACTTAAAACTTGGTGGTGGTTGCTTGAATTGCCTTTTGACAAGCCAGAAAACACTTCTGTGCCAGCTGTGCTGAGGAGGGAGAGCTGCAGCGTGACCTTGCTCTCGCTCCTTTCAAACAATAACTTCCAGGAATACTCCTGAGGTCAGCCCAGCCTTATCTATATTTTACATTTCATTGTCTGTATTCCTGAAAAGTCACATAAAACTAATTTTTTGTTCAGGAGCACACAGGATGATGGTATCTAGAAACAGAAATAGAGATTTTCAGCACTGAAGGTCGTGCTACGTACCCAGACCTGCCTGGCGGTGCCTGAAGGATGGTTGTTTGTTCGGTAGCCCAGAAGACATTAATTTTTCGGTCATGACCTGTATCCCAAATTTCAACTGCAATGTGTCTGTGTGTGTAACTGGTGCCCCTGCTGTCATTCCCAACAGAGAGCCCTGGGCGATCCCTCACACGCAACACATCCCCGCTGGCAATCCCGTGCAGGGGAGCTTCCTCTCTCCCTGCTGTGTACGTGCTGCAAATAGCTGGGGGTGCAACTAGCTCTTAACAGTAAATCCTCCTTAGGAGAGGAATGTCTTTGGTAATGAATTCTCCTTTGTTTATGTGCATCTTAACGCTGTTTAACAGGGCAACAGTGATGGCCACAAAGCCTGATGTGGGTTGCCCGATCACAGTGCTAAGGGTGGAAGGAAATCACAGAATCACAGAATCACAGAATGGTAGGGGTTGGAAGGGACCTCTGTGGGTCATCCAGTCCAACCCCCCTGCCGAAGCAGGGTCACCCAGAGCAGGCTGCACAGGACCTTGTCCAGGCGGGTCTTGAATATCTCCACAGAAGGAGACTCCACAACCTCCCTGGGCAGCCTGTTCCAGGTCTCCGTCACCCTCAGAGTGAAGAAGTTCTTCCTCATGTTCAGACGGAACTTCCTGTGCTTCATTTTGTGCCCATTGCCCCTTGTCCTGTCACTGGGCACCACTGAAAAGAGCTTGGCCCCATCCTCCTGACACCCACCCTTCAGATATTTATAAGCATTTATTAGGTCCCCTCGCAGCCTTCTATTCTTCAGGCTGAACAAGCGCAGCTCCCTCAGCCTCTCCTCGCAGGGGAGATGTTCCGGTCCCCTCACCATCCTTGTAGCCCTCCGCTGGACTCTCTCCAGTAGCTCTTCATCTTTCTTGAATTGGGGAGCCCACAACTGGACACAGTACTCCAGATGAGGCCTCACCAGGGCAGTGTAGAGGGGAAGGAGAACCTCCCTCGTCCTGCTGGCCACACTCTTCTTGATGCACCCCAGGATGCCATTGGCCTTCTTGGCAGCCAGGGCACACTGCTGGCTCATGGTTAACCTGTCGTCCACCAGGACACCCAGGTCCCTCTAGACAGAGCTGCTCTCCAGCAGGTCCACCCCAAGCCTGTACTGGTGCATGGGGTTGTTCCTCCCCAGGTGCAGGACCCTGCATTTGCCTTTGTTGAACCTCATCAGGTTCCTCTCTGCCCAGCTTTCCAGCCTTTCCAGGTCACACTGAATGGCAGCACAGCCTTCTGGTGTGTCTACCACACCTCCCAGTTTGGTGTCATCAGCAAACTTGCTGAGGGTACATTCTAACTCTTCATCCAGGTCGTTGATGAAGAAGTTAAACAAGACTGGGCCCAGTACTGACCCCTGGGGGACTCCACTTGTTACCAGCCTCCAACTAGACTCAGCGCCGCTGATGACAACCCTCTGAGTGCAGCCATTCAGCCAGTTCTCAATCCACTTCACCGACCACTCATCCAGCCCACACTTCCTCAGCTTCCCTAGGAGGATATCATGGGAGACTGTGTCGAAAGCCTTGCTGAAGTCAAGGTAGACAACATCCATGGCTCTCCCTTCGTCTACCCAGCCAGTCATGTCATCGTAGAAAGCTATCAGATTGGTCAGGCATGATTTCCCCTTGGTGAATCCATGCTGACTACTCCTGATAACCTTCTTTTCTTCCACTTGCTTGATGATGGCCTCCAGGATAAGCTGCTCCATCACCTTTCCCGGGATGGAGGTGAGGCTGACCGGCCTGTAGTTCCCTGGGTCCTCCTTCTTGCCCTTTTTGAAGATTGGAGTGACATTGGCCTTTCTCCAGTCCTCGGGCACCTCTCCTGTCCTCCAGGACCTCTCAAAGATGATGGAGAGTGGCTCAGCAATGACATCCGCCAGCTCTCTCAGCACTCGTGGGTGCATTCCATCGGGGCCCATGGATTTGTGGACGTCCAGATCGCTTAAGCGATCCCTCACACAGTCCTCCTCGACCAAGGGAAAGTCGTCCTCTTTGTAGGCTTCTTCTCTTACCTCCGGGGCCTGGGATTCCTGAGGGCCAGTCTTAGCACTGAAGACTGAAGCAAAGAAGGCATTCCGTAGCTCTGCCTTCTCCGCATCCTCCGTCACCAGGACACCCGCCTCATTCAGCAGTGGCCCCACGTTGTCCCTAGCCTTCCTTTTGCTGCTGATGTAGTTGAAGAAGCCCTTCTTGTTGTTTTTGACATCCCTTGCCAGCTTCAATTCCAGGTGGGCGTTGGCCTTCCTCGTCGCATCCCTGCATGCTCTCACCACGTTTCTGTACTCTTCCCAAGTGGCCTGCCCCTCTTTCCACATTCCATGGACCTTTCTCTTCTGCCTGATCTCTGCTGGAAGCTCCTTGCTTAACCATGCAGGTCTCCTGCCTCCTTTGCTAGATTTCTTTCTCAGGGGGATGCATTGCTCCTGTGCATGGAAGAAGTGTTGTTTAAAGAGCGACCAGCACTCATGGACCCCCCTGCCTTCGAGAGCCCTGTCCCACGGGATTCCTCCCAGTAGCTCCTTGAAGAGGGCAAAGTCAGCCCTCCTGAGGTCCAGGGTTTTGATCCTGCTTATCGCCCTGCTTCCTCCATGCAGGATCCTGAACTTGACAATTTCATGGTCACTGCAGCCGAGTCTACCTCCGACCTTCACATCCTCCACCAGTCCCTCCTTGTTTGTTAACACAAGGTCCAGCAGCGCGCCTTTCCTTGTTGGTTCCTCCACCACTTGCATCAGAAAGTTATCATCGATGCTCTGTAGGAACCTCCTGGATTGCGCCTGCCTAGCTGTATGGTCTTCCCAGCTGATGTCAGGGTGGTTGAAGTCCCCCATGAGAACCAGGGCCTGTGACTGTGAGGCTGCTTGCAGCTGCCTGTAGAAGGCCTCATCAACCTCCTCCTCCTGGTCAGGTGGCCTGTAGTACACACCGACTGTAATGTCACCCTTATGAACCTGTCCCTTAATTCTAACCCGCAAGCTTTCAACTTGTTCCTCATTTGCCCCCAGGCCAAATATGAGTGGTGGTATCATGGCGAAAGCAGACGTCATCTGTTCCCCTCCAAACCAGAGCTGGTAGAAGCCCGGCCTTGTCCACCCGAGGCTGAAGCAAGCAGCCTGCCAGGAAAGAAGCATGAAGCTGCTCCCAGAACACATTCATTGCTCTACCAAAAGAGGTGGTGGCATTACCTCTCTTCCAGATTTCATACAGTTCAAAGGCTTCTGGCATTGCTGTGAGAGTCTTAAAATTAAGCTGTCCCAAGTAACTAAAATTCAGCGAACCAATATATAAAAGTACTACAGTACTTTTAGAAGTCCTAGAAAGAAAAAAAAAAGAGAAATGGAAAGATTTAAATAACAAAGCTCAAAGGAAAAAAAAAAGAAGCTAAGGCAGACCAAATGGTTATCAAATGGCAGTTCGGAGCCAGGTAATCCCCTGCAGAACTGGGAGAGCAGCAGACCTTATTTCCTTGTGCATGCAAGCCACACCTTGGTTTGCCATGGCAATGCGTAACGCAGCAGGGCTGCTGCTATCGGAGAGGGCGATACCTCCCCTACCCCTGGGGGACACAACTGCCCCAAGTAAGAAGGTTGTCAGATATGTGTTAGGACGAGTCCTGGCAATTTGCTGTCCTCTGCTTGCTCGCAGCTTCTCCTGCATGCCCGGTTACAGCTTCTAGTTACTCTACCGTACCACAATTCTCTTTTGCCACCCCTTTTCAAAGATGTCTGCCACCAAAACTTGTTCCACCATGAAGTCACTCTTCTTCTGGCCACACAGGATACAGAATTGGTCTCTTCTTGGTTTAGGGAAGGGTTTTTTATTGCTGCTATTTCTTAGTGCATCAGAACAATAGAGACTAGTAACTCATTACACCGACCAAAGCTGAACAGGTTTATTTGCTCAGGATGATGCTTTTAGCTGTGAGAATGCTATTTCCTCAACAAAGGCCCTGGTTTGCCTCTTGGCCTCCTTGATGCCTATTTCCGTACCGTAGCCTCAGGCTATGTCTTCAGGCGTGCAGTGGACCAGGGCCACTGATTTGATGTCCTAAGCTCCCAAGGGTTTTGCCAAAGACCCTGTGACAGTAGCTGCCCATCTCAGAGAGGGGCAGGAGGCTCTTTATCCTCACGTCAAGTGTAAGCTGGTGAAGGCCGATCTCATAAATAAGTATTAAGCTCTCTTGACGTCACTCTGTCCCCTGGACTCCCTGACACTTGTGACAAGCATGCAAATATTTTGCCTCATCCTTCATTAAAGTACGCAGAGTCACCCGATAGTCACTGTCACCCCCCTGTTACTGTCTAGACTGGTCACAGTGAGACCTAGTCACGAGACCCGTGACAGCATCTGCAGAAGTGACGCCTCAGGCCACACTTCGTGCCCGTGTCATGCAAGAAAGGCTCAAACTGTTTACAAGCTTCTGAGACAGCTCAGTGTGCTGGCATCCGAAGCCCTCGCTGTCCGGAGGGTGTGTTGGGTATTCCTCCCACATGGCACAGAAGACGGTGGAATGGAGAAGACCACAAGCTGGCACGAAATCCCTCCCACAGAGGAGCTCTTGTGTCAGGCTCTGCTGCGGGATGGTGTGGATGCTTCCAGTGGAGCAGAAGATGCCCCGAAGTGCTGCTCACAAGCCTGTTGTTAAGAGCTAGAGCTCAGGAGTCAACCTGTTCATCCTTTGGTTTGGCAATTAAGCAAGACACATTGTTGTCCTCCCTGGAAGTGTTCAAGGCCAGGCTGGATGGAGCTCTGAGCAACCTGATCTAGTGGAAGATGTCCCTGCTCATGGCAGGGGGGTTGGAACCAGGTGATCTTTAAGGTCCTTTCCAACCCTTACCATTCAATGATTCTGTGATTCTGTCCCTATGATGCAGTCCCGTACAGGATTGTGTGTCCTACACATACCAGGGGCAGCCGGACACAGCCCTCCCTTGTTCACCTGCCATGCCGTACGGCTTCCCTGCAGTCCTGCTTCTCCATAGCGTTCTCTGGGAAGAAAGGCACCGAGGAGCTGTAACGGCCGCTGAATTTAGGTAAGACAATCTCGGCAGCAGATCTCGGCTGGTCTCTGCTGAAAGCACCATGTTCCCTGCATCCGGTTCAGGGCCTCCCGTGTCAGAGCTCAGGCCAGAGCTGCCATGAGAAGGTTGATTTTGTGGACTTGGCCTCTCTGCTTGCCCTCGGGGAGGAGCAGCCTTGCCAGCAGCTGGAAGAAGTGTGCTGGCAGCGCTCAGCTGGCCACCAGCTGGGGCCCACCGACTGTGGTGGATACGGTCCTCCTCATCTCCGCTGCTCAAATCTGCTGGCCAGCCTTCAGCACCCCCGCCTTCGCCAAGCTCTGTGCCGGCGCGCAACACAGTTTGTTTGATTTTCTCTTGTCTTGTGGTTATCTAACCTCCTGCCCAGGGGCTGGGAAGGCCGGAGAGCGCTGGTGTGTGCGTGCCCGCCCTGTTTCCACGCACCCATGAGCACATTGATGAATTAATCCTTCCAGTATCTGAAGGGGCCTACAGGGACTTTTCACAAGGGTCTGTAGCGATAGGACAAGGGGGAATGGCTCTAAACTAAATGGAGGCAGATTTAGATTAGAGATTAGGAAGAAATTCTTCACCATGAGGGTGGTGAGACACTGGAACAGGTTGCCCAGAGAAGCTGTGGCTGCCCCCTCCCTGGAAGCGTTCAAGGCCAGGTTGGATGGAGCTCTGAGCAACCTGGTCTAGTGGAAGATGTCCCTGCTCATGGCAGGGGGTTTGGAACCAGATGATCTGTAAGGTCCCTTCCAACCCAAACCATTCTGTGATTCTACGATTCTATGAATGCCTCCTCCATGGGTACCGCAGAGGCCGAGGAAGCCTTCGCCTCCAAGTATTGTAGATACACTGAGAACACTAATCTCCAAGCCCTGCTCAGCATAACCCCAGGTAACGATCTTTGTTTTGAGTGTGGGATGAAAAAGATCAGTCACAGCTTTCTTTTTGCGCATGCTATAAACAGTTTGTGCACTTGTAGTGGATGAAAACTATGTTGGAAACTCAGTTATGGTCCTTTGAGGTGAAACGCCGACACTTTCTTTCCAACACACATTTTTTAATCACTGCATGGTCAGAAGTCAGATTGTTTCCCGTGGCTTTCCGAAAAACCACTTCAGTTGTTATCAAGTCAGCAATATTTACAGTTCTTTCCTCGCGGGCTAGCAGATTTTTCTACATACTCTATTAATCTATTTTGGGAGGTTCCACGTGTTTTTTTGTAGTTATTGGACATATTGATTGAAGAAAGAAACTGATTTTTTTAAGGTATTTATAAGAAAATGGTAACGTTCTTAAAGTTTCTTATTTTGTAAATCAGCAAAGAGTAACAGCACACAAGCTCCTACAACGTCCTGCTTAGAACCAAGGAACAGGCAGATCGCTGCAATGCCCACAGAAATTAAACGAGTGTAGCTGGCAAGATTGATCAGCTGATTTAAGAAAAAGCAACAACACACACATCGCAACTTTGTAAGATTCAGCGTTGTCAGCGCCGCGCAGGGACTGGAGAACAGAGACGGCCGCAGCAAACCTGCCCCTCCACCCTGCTCCTGTACCAAACTCGGCTGTCACTGTGGAAGGGGCTGGCGGTGTTTCAGGAGGAGCTCGGGCGTTGCGTGCCCGTTTTCGAACGCGTTCTGTGTCACCGTGCGGATGGCGGCACTGCCGTTGTGCGACCGGAGAGCAGAGCCCCTGGGGAGGCCGGGGTCTGCGGCGGGAGCCCAGCGCATCGCCCCGCTCGCGGGGGTACGGGGCCCGGGGCTGCTGGGGCCCGGGGCCGGCCGCCGTGTTTCCCTTCGCTGACCCTGCTGACCTTGCTATCAGCTCTTTCCAAAGTGGATTTAAAAAACCTTCTTCCCGACAGCCTTGAGAGTAGATATTGATTTGTTTTTAATGCCACAGCAACGTAGTCGGAGAGGAGAAACACCGGCAGCGGCCACGGTGCCCGAACAGCGTTCCTCACGTTTTACTGCGCTGCTTTCCAGGCAGCGTTGCGTTCCAACAACTGAAAACACAGCCGCTAGCGCGGCCTGCGCCCCTGCCCGTCCTGCCGCTGGCCGGCATCCCCGGCGAGGGACGGGGTCCGAACGGAGCCGAAGCCCGCGGCCCGGACCGGCTCCCGCCCGACCCAGCGCGGGCCCCGCACCGCCGCCAACCGACCCAGCCCGGCCCCCTGCCCCCGGGCAGGGCTTCACACTCCCGGCCGGTGCCAGCGCGGCCCCCCCCGCGGCACAAAGTTGTGCGGGCGGGCGCCCGCCCGACCCCGGGCTACGCGGCCGCGGCGTGGTGGGGGGGTGCGGGCGGGCCGGGGCGGGGCGGCGGGGCCCGGCCCCGCTGATGTCAGCCGGGACGGGGGAGGGAGGGGGAGCGGCCGGCCGTGTTCCGGGTCAGGCGCGGGAATGCGCGGCGGCCGACAGCAGCAGCAGCGGCGGCGGCGGGAGGAGCGGCGCTGCGCCCGGCGCCCCGCCATGCCCCTGCGGGGAGGGCAGCGGCCCGCCGAGGAGCAGTAGCGCGGCCCCCCCCGCCCCGCCCCGCTCGGCTCCGGCTCCCGCCCATTGTTCTCCCGGGGCCGCCGCGCTCGCCCGGGGCCGCTTCCCGCCGCCGGCGCGCTGGATGCGGGCTGCCGCCGCCGGCTCGCCGGGACCGGCGCTGCGCGGCGGCGGAGGGGGCGGCGGAGGAGGAGGAGGAGGAGGCGGCGGCGGTGAGCGGCGAGCCCCGGCGGCGGGGCGATGTTCCACTGCATCCCCCTGTGGCGGTGCAACCGCCATGTGGAGTCCATCGACAAGCGGCACTGCTCGCTGGCCGCCGTGCCCGAGGAGATCTACCGCTACAGCCGCAGCCTGGAGGAGCTGCTGCTGGACGCCAACCAGCTCCGCGAACTGCCCAAGGTGAGCGCCGGCACCCCCCGGCAGGTGCCCGCCGCGCTGCCGAGCTCCGGAGGCCTCGGGGGTGACCCCGGGAGTTAACGGAGGCGACGGAGTCCCGGGTCGGCGTTGGGCGGGCAGGGAGCCTTCGCGGGGGGGAAAAACCTGGAGGTCCGCGACTTTGGGGGGGGGGGGAAGGTCCTGCTGGGATGGCCGGAGTCACGGGACGTGGATGTATGTCGCGATTAACATTCACGTCATCGGAATTACGAGACCTTGGAGGGTGCTGAACCCTCCCCTCCCCCCTCTTCCAGTAGATGCCCTCCGCTCTGGCCGTGGGGCAAACCCAAAACCCTCTGGCAGGTAACGGCGTTCCTGGCTCTGCCCTCCTTCCGCTCCTGGAAACTTCGTTGCGCCAGCGGCGGAACAGGCTTTTCCTTCTTCTCGGTGTAGGTCCCGCACGGCTGTCAGCGTGCTGCTGCTTGGGTGAAACACGTAGCCGGGTCTCTGTAACACTTTTTTGGTGGTATCGTCGAAGGCGAATTCGCTCTCGATTCGGCGTTGGCTTCGAGACGCCAGGGTCGCACCCGCCAGCGTGACTGCGGCTGGCGCTTGGCGGTTTTGCGGGAGAACCTCCATCGGCGTCGTTCCAGCCTGGCACTTGGCGACGTCGCTGGAGAAACTCCCGCCAGCGTCACGCCGGCGAGGCACGGTTCGGCTCCGCGGGCGCAGGGCGCGTGGGAGGCGTGATCGGCTCCCGGCTTGATGAACCGAGGGCGTTTGTCAGTGTCTCCTCGTTAAACTTCGGACGGCTGAGTGGCGTTCGTGAGCTGTGGTCGGCAGGGTCTGGCACTGGAGGGGAAGCGTTGTCGGGGAGCTGCGCCTCAGAAGTGTGTCGGCTCTTACCAACCTGGAACCCAAGAAACTGAACTCGCTAGGCAGGGAAGTTTTCAAAAGCACTTTTGTTTCTACCTGAATCAAAGTTGGCCTGTTCATACCAAAACTTAAACAGCCTTCCTTTTTTTTTTTTTTTTTTTTTTAAAGCCGGTTCTCTCACCTAAATTGTTTTTTTCACTCTAGGCAGTAAGAGTAATCATGGTGGAGAAGTTTTCCTGCAGACAGTAGCGAAGACGTTCGGTCGAGACAATGTGTTAAATTTGGCTTTTTCCTTTGAAAGTCCCAGGCGCAGGTTTGCATCCTCTTGTGACTGGGCTCTTTATCCTTCTGAAGTAGAGCAAAACTGGTTTACGTAGCCTCCGTGTGGGTGCTGGTTTGACTTCCAGCAGTCTCTGCTGGCTTTGTGCGCAGGCTGGGCTCAGGAGTCTCTTTGTACCAGGCTTTTCTTCTTAGTGTTGGCTTTCAGGCTTGTACACTTCTTGCTGCGGAGGTACGGAGTGTGCTGGTGGCTGAAATCCCATTGAGGCCTACGGCTCTCCGTTTGTTTTTTTTCCTTAAAATAATGAATCTCCCGCAGACTGGTTGCGGTATACAAATGTAAATGATGATGTCTGGTTTTCATGGTATTATTGTATGGTATTTATTTCTGTGGAGTGCAACTATTAATTGTTTCTCCTCTTCGTTGAGTTGTAATATATGAAATAGCCTTTTGTCCTGTGATGGCTAAAAAGACCGCTTCTTCCTCTTACTTACACGTGAGTACATAGTAAGTCCCACACACGTAAAAAATAGCTGAGGGTGTAAAAAAAACCACCAGCCCAGGCTCCTTGGCGTTGCAGTGGAATCAAGCAAAAGTTGAAGTTAGAAAGATTTTTTTTTTTTTATGGGCACGGATCAGATTACAGTAGTGCCTAAATATACTGTAAGAATACATTTGTGGGTTTTTAGCTGGACTAGGAGGAACACGATGAAATACAACTGCAGAGATGTATTTGTAGTATCTGTGCTGAGTACTTTGTGCCCTGTCAGCTGCGCAGGAAGGCATTTTTATTACAGCTTCCTGCATGGACCTATGAATTTTCCTTGTTGGTTCCTTATTAATGTTTTCTGGTAAAAGGAATATAGTGTCATCGTCTCAGATAAGTGTTGGCTCTGTAGGAGTTTGGGGTACAAAAATGCGGCTGCAGTCCTGGATGTGAAACTGATCTGTTGAAGCTGGAAACGGACGGGAAGAGCCCCATTTAACATTTCTACCAGCAAATAGTTTTGCGAGTTCTACTGTAGAAATCCGGTGCAGGAGAATAGTGGAAGATCTCTCTGTAGAAGTTAGCTACAGGGTACATTTAAATCAAAGAGGTACTGTCGATGCAAAGTACGGATACGGAATTGGAAATAAGTGCAAAAAACAGGGGTACACCATACCCCTTGCAGAGAAAACACAAGGGAAATCATTAGGGCATGTAATTAACGAACTGTTAGGTCAGCATAGATCTTAGTGGTTGTTACACCCTTAATCTGGTGTAATGCATCATATTCATCTTACCTCAGTGAAGTTTCCTCTCCGTATGCATAAAGGCAGTAACAGAAAATCAAATTGGTTTTGGGTCAGTTCAGGCCTAAGCAAGTCAGGAGGCTTGTTTAACTCTCCACAGCCCACGAGTTAGGTGTTTTCCCATACTTGATGAAGGCCTGAAGCTCACAGTGATCCGTGTTGATTCCTGGTGAATCATCTGTGGGCTGTGCTGATGCCGTCATGTGTCCCGTAACACTGACATGGTGTTCGCGTCACTGGGATGGTGGCAATCCTCCTTGGGAAATCACTGCTGTGGAGGCTGACCTTGAAACCGGTGAAGAAGAGTTGCCCTGTAGACTCCGTGACGTGCAGTAGAAGTCGCAGTAGTTGGATGGACAAGCAAAACCCCAGCTCTGCTGCCCTGTTTTTCATTCTACGCGCTGGTAGTTCAGACCTGGTCTTCCCAATGTCGGCAGGTATGGTACGAAACGGCTGCTAATGCAGGCAGGAGGTCTTGCAATACTTCTCTTGAAACCAGGTAGATACTGGTGAGCTCTTTTCTCAGCTTTGCCATTTGGCAAGTCTGAGATGGTGATGATGGCTTTATCTCCAGACATCTGCTTTCGTTCTGCTTGCACGATTTTTTTTTGTCCCTTCAAAAGTGAAGCTTTCTGAGACGGATGAATAGCAGCAAGTGGCATGTTGGAATACATGGACTTGCTGCGTTTCTCTTGAGTCGATGGGGCACCTTGTGTTGGATGCCTACGCTTCCCCCCTGCTCCCCTCTTCCTCCCTGCCCCGCTTCTGTTAAGTTGCAATGCAAGGTGTTCTTTGGTTGGTTTGCTCCGATACAGCAGTAGGAGAATATACTCTAATACACCCTAAAACCTCAATTTTGAGGGACAGAAGTAGTCTTAGGCTTTGTTTAATCTGCAGTCTTTCCTAGCATGCTTAAAAGCTCTATTGTTCTAGAGGACAGTAGAGTATGGCGTATGTTAGGTTGTTACCGAAAAAAAATCCCCTCAAAAGACAGAAGGCAACTTAAAGAGTTACTGTAGCGTCTCAATGGGAAAGGTCTAGCAGAAAGACCCAGCAATAGTGCTGCACTGTAAGTTGTGAGAGTCATCTGAAATATCCCAAGGAGAGGAGAAACAAGAAATACACTTGAATTATTTTGAAACAATTAGTAATTTTGTTGGTTTTACTTTTGTTGAGTTGGCTGACCAAAATGTATGGTAGAATTCTTCACCTCTTTCTAAAGAGAGAGGAGAAGGAGGAAGGGTTCATCTGGAAAACATCTGAAAAGAAACGTCCCCGAAGCAGGGGGAGATGTCTTTGCCCCCATTATTTCCACTCCTCGCCTTGTTTGCTCTGCTGTGCATTAGTGTGTGTGTGGACCAGGAAAAGATCTCAGTTTCTCTGACCCCCTTTTCCTTACAAATAAGGTTTTTTCCTAAGCTATACCTGTCAGCCTCTCAGGAATACAAGTAAATAATTTATATTTGTACAGTAACTTACAAATTTTTTATATTATCTTGCTACTGCCCAGGGATCCTCTTCGTTTCCTGGGTCTTTCCGCAGGTCTCCTTAACTACTCTGCTGGATTCCCGGGTCCCTTCTTCCCTCCCTTCCCCAGTTATATGACGGAGAGAGAACTTGTGTTGACAGTGACCTTTCTCTGCCGTTACCCCTGGTGTCTCAGGCTCCTTGCCCTGTGTGTTCATGCTTTTCCATCCTCCCGTGGCCTTGACGTCCCGGGATCTTGCTTCCTCCGACCTGAACAGCTCGGTCTGCCTCTTGTTTCGGGTTCTTTGCTTCCCCTCCTGCCCTTTCTGCACCAGATTCTCGACTGCCCTTGCAAACAATTTTTTTTTCTTTTCTTTACACTCTGCTCTTTCCCCTTCCTTTCTGCCACCTCCCAGGTTCCCGCTTCTGCTCTCGCCCTTCCTGCGGGATGAGCCAGCCTGGTGGGATGTGTTGGAGGAGCAGGCTGTGTACTAGTAAGCTGCTGGTGGTTTTCCACGATGCTGAGGTGCCTTTCTTGGCAGACGCGGCCGTTTTCCCACCGAACAGCAATTTCTAGTTGTCAGCGTGCTCCTTGCCGCTTTTGCTTTACGAGACAAATTAAAGAGCTGCGCCCTTCAGTCTCAAAAGGAAGGGCTTTGTACAGGGCCGCTGGTAGAGCGTGGCTCTTAACTTGCTTAAATAATTCCTTCTCCTGTGCTGGATCCTAAGTGCCTTCTGTTGAATATTTAGCGTATCGGATTTGACGGGAAAAAAAGCATAGCATGTGGTCACCAGTGTGCATAGAGCGACTTAAAAGATGTAGTTCCTGTGTTTTGTTTTTTTTTTTCCTAAACCTGGACCATTTTTATTTTCCTGAGACGTGAAAACTCGAAGGCTTTTTCGACTCAAGCTGTAATGTGTAGTATATCATTTGCTACACGTCAAAAACTATACTTCACTGAAGAGTAGGCTTTCTGGCAAATTGCTTTGATAGAAGAAAATAACACATTCTGCACGATGCATTTCAATAGCTTCTCTAATGAAAAGCATCAGATAAAAATAAAATGCTTTCAATGCTATAGATCAGTTTGTAGTTGATGAAATGTTGTTCCCGACTCCTCCTGTACATTAGGATTTAAGGGCCAGTATATCCTGTCAACTTAATTTCTTTGTGCGTGAATTGGCAGTACAAAACTGGATCTGTATTTTTTTTTTCCACTGTTTTATAGAAAAAAATTTTTAGAATTTTTTAGTGAACCTTTGAATACAGTATTGTATTTTGGCTTTTATATTAAATCGCTAGCATTCTTTGCATTGGCGAGTGGTGGAAACAGCTTATAACTCTTGTTTTGCTTCTGTTGTTGTGCTGCTGCTCAGTTGCTCTACTCAAAGGATAAAGACCACTTTCGCATGAGACTTTGCAGATGTTGTTCATGTGAAAACTCCAATGGAAAAAGAAAAATATTCAAAATTTTATGTATGCAATTAATTAGCTTAAGAGTCTGCTGAATTCTTTCTACTTGTTGGGGATTATTTTTATGTGGTGTTTGTAAACCTAATCTGATGCAACTCTGAATCATTTCACTTCTCTGAGCTTACAGATTGTATCTGTCACCTGTGATTTTTCTTCTTGGTGTTATATGCTAATACTTCTCTGTAGAGTTATTTGATTGATGCGAGACCCCTTCCCCAAGATACCTGGTTAAACCCTGGCCTCTTCCCAAGCCCCAGTTTCTGTCCGAGAAAACCCGACGGTGTGCTGCTGCTTGGCGTTTGGCTTAGGCAGCGTCTGTATCTCTTCATTATGTGTGGTGTTGAAATCCAGGGTGCTGTTATCGTACCAAGATCTTGTGAAAGCTCCTTAAGAAAAAGTCCCTCTGCTCTTCCCATACCGCACCTCTTTCTCAGGAATAAACCCTTTTAGACTAAATTTCACTGTTCTGCCGTAGTTTCTCCCATTATGCAACCATAAGCCTGAAAGACGCTTGGTCAGTGGCCAGTAATCTGCTGTGGAAAGAGATGATATCGTGCTATAGCTGTCTTTAAATTTGTACTTATGGGTTGTAACCATCCCTTTCTAAGCTGTAAACATCTAGAAGCTTTACTTCCTTTTTTCAAATGTGTAGATTTCATTGGGATCACAGAGGCGTGGTGGGATATCTCACATGGCTGCAGTGCTACCATGGATGAATACAGGCTTGTTAAGAAGGACAGGCCAGGATGGGGAGTTGCCCTTCATGTGAGAGAGCGGCAGGGATATGTGGAGCTTTGCCTTGGGATGGGTGATGGGCCAGCTGAGAGCAGTTTGGGATTAGAGGGTGATGTTGTTTTGGGCGTCTGCTGTAGACTGCCTGACCAGGAAGAAGTAGTAGATGGTGTCTTCTTCAGATAACTGGAAGAAGCCTCATGTTTGCAGGCCTAGGTCCTCACGTGGGTCTTGAACCACCCTGGCGTCTGCTGGAACCACAACAGAGCAGGACATAAGCAATCCAGGAGTTTTCTGGGGTGCATTGATGACTTCCTAAAACAAATGATCAAGGAGTTTATGGACAGAGGTGCTCTGTTGGACCTGATACTTACAAACAAGAAAAGACAGATTGAGATGTGAAGGTCAGGGCTGCAGAGGCTGTAGTGACCACGATCACCTTGGCTGTAGTGACCATGAGATGGTGGAGCTCAGGATCCTGAGGGAAGGGAACAGGGAAAAAAGCAGCGTCACAACCGTGGACTTCAGGAAACAGACTTTGGCACGTTCAGGGATCTGCTCGGAGGTGGTTGGTAAGAAAGATGTTTGTGCTGCCATTCAGAGCGACATTGAGAGGCTGGAGAAATGGGCAGGGAGGAACCTCATTAAGTAAAGAGATGTACAAAGCCCTGCATGCACGTGAGGAGGAGTAACCCCATTCTCCAGTACATGCTGGGGGCCAACCATCTGGAAAGCAGCTTTTCCAAAAAAGGCCCTGGGTGACCTAGTGGACAAGTTGACCGTGAGCCAGCAATGGTCCATCATGGCAAAGAAGGCCAGCAGTATCCTGGGCTGTGTTAGGAAAAGCGTTGCCAGCAGGTGATCCTTCCGCTCTGGGCAGCGTTGGGGGAAACGCACCTCGAGTGCTGCGTCAGTGCTGTGCTAACCGAAGAAAAGCCACGGGCATACCGGACCAGGTCCTGCAAGGGCCCACAAAGACTGTTAAGGGCTTGGAGCATCTGTCATGAGGACAGGCTGAAAGCTGGGATGGTTTAGCCTTGATTAGAAGAGGGCTCACAGTGACCTGCTCTAGGTGATCCATGCTTTGAGCAGGGGGTTTGGATAGACTAGATGATCTCCAAGAGGTCCCTTCCAACCTCAGTTGTTCTGTGATTCTGTAGAGGGCATAGCAAGGATTTTACCTGTCTTTAGCTTTGATATTTTTAATGATGCAAATAGAGTCGTCATGTTTTTCAGTGTTTATTCACCCTCAAATGTTTAATTGCTTTTTACGTTTAACATTGATAGTGTCATGGTGTTTTCGCGTATCTTGCTGTAAATCCTCGAAGAAATACCGCTGTACCATTTGGACAAGTGTGTGCTTCCAGTTAATATCAGAGGAAGAACTATGACGCTGTGTGAAACTGAAGTAGACTTTATGCAGTAAAGATAATTTTACTGCAAGTTTAAGAATTTTTTTTTTGTATGACAAATGCTATGTAAAATACTTTCTAAGAACACCTGCAACTTCAGTGTCTTGAGAATAATTAACTTTTGTAAAAACCTTTTGTGAGCCTGGTCAGTTAGTACTAGCGTGCAACGCATGCTTGAATTACTAAAATAAATGATAGTTTGTAGAGAAGAAACATTGGATCCTTGTATTAACATCCCTCTAAACATAGAAGACTGTGTTGAGGGCTCCAGATAAGTTCATTACCAGATAAATATATCTAGTTTTTCTGCTAGCTTCCAGATTGTTCTGTTGTATTGCTTAAGACTCGAAATAAAATACTGTGCCTTTTGACATCAAATTTGAAAGACCGTAGTTTGATGGCAACAGAGGGAGAACTTAGACTGGTGTCCCCTATGAAGTCTGACTTCCCTGTTAATGTCCCTGAGAGTGTTCAGAAGATTTTGAAGTCTTCTTGGTTTGAAATATTTTCTAACAGCAGGTTTTTTGTAGTAACAGCTGAGTTCTGCTGATTTTTTGACCTTGGTTGGAAGAAAGCAGTTAGGTGGTTATGTTTCAATACTTTCAACTTTTTCTTTTCTGTAAGGGTTGTATTGTTGTAGCAGATTGGTAGCATCCCCTTCTCTCTGTGATGTACACAGATAAGACAAGGTTTGTGGGCAGAGATTGTACATCTGTAGCTCTAAAATAAATTTTGTGATTATACATAGAGTTATTTTTCTAATTATATCAGTTGGTCTAGAAAAAGATGTTACCTCCTGCCAATAATCTTGTATACTGGAAAAATGCATGCTACAAGTTCATTAATGAGATAGATGTGGGGCTTTTTTGTTTCTTCAAATGGCAAGTGCATTTAACTGCAGTGAATCCATATTTTGTTGTAGCAGATGTTTTCTGGCCTCTCTTTAGGGCAGAGATATTCCCTCCCACCACTGTACTCTGAACAGCTGTGGCGTCAAGTGCTTTTTAACCTTTGTTGCCTCTGCTTAATCGACATAAAAGAAAGTAAATCCCTGCCTGCCAGGAGACAGTGTGAGGCAGCCTGTTCAGTGCGTCGCTCGGTAGAGGAGCGTTTTGATATGGTGCTGCAGTGTATTGATTTTTGAGAGTGAGTAGTCCCTTGTTTGGTTTTCTTTGTTGTGTTTTTGTTTTTTTTTTTTTTTTTTTTTTTTAAATGGATGGTAACAACCGAAACCAGGACGTGCAACTGGCTCATCACTGACTGTAGTGCAGGAAATGGCGGTTGTTTTGAAAACAGGGGTTGGAAACGGAGCGGGTGTGTGTCAAATGCTGGCTTCAGTGAGGTTATCACTTTTGCTCTGTCTCCCATAGACCCTTCCTCCAGAACCCTTCTGCATGGCTGTGCCTTCCTATTAGGCTTTACAGCTTCCATTGGAGGGGGAGGACAGCAGTTGCAACATCTGATTCTGTTTAGGATACATGCCCATGAACTGTGATCTTTCATTAATACTTTGTCTTGTTGTGAGATCTAGTAATTTCATTAATGGTTTGGATGGATTTCTGCTTGAATGTCTACCCCTTTGCCATCTTATATTAACATTAATGATGACGAATTTGGTGCTAGGATGCTGCAAGACCAAAGTACAGCTTCAGCTTGTTCTACAAACGTGGTTTGGGCAAGTGGAACCGTCTTTCACTGTGCCAAAAATCTGCAGTGGTTCTGGTTTTGCCATAAAACATGTGAAGGCAGCATTAGAGACCTCAGCTGCCTGGAGCAGTTGTCCATCTGCCGGTTTCTCACCTAGCAAGCAGGCAGAGGTCTGCTGCTGCATCTCCTCATGGCTTGAGAGGAAATCCAGTGGTTGCTTCCAGTAACACGTTGATCCAGAGTCATCACCTGCACGATGACAGTGCTGTGCTGCACTGGAGATTAGTACTCAGAAGTCATTTCGGTATCTCACTTAGTACTTTATTTGAAAATTAAAGTGTGTTTGGCCCAAAGGATCACATGGGTTCTGTATTTCTGAAACCCTGTTGCTCTCACCAGCTGTCGCTGCTCACAGGTGAAAGCAGGTGGAGTGACTTGAGGGATCTTGACATTGATAGCAGGCTGGTGGGAGATGCCAAACTGATAATGCCCATGCTAGACTTCACTGGAGTCTACTGGGACCTTGCTATATACTTTGTGGTTCCGGAGCAGGACCCAGCTTCCTCGGTGTTTTGTTGTGCAGCTTGTTGGGGTGCGCTTCTTGTGGAAGGTGTCTGCTTCCAGTGCTCTTGCTGGTTTTCCTCTGTGCTCCTGCTTGTGTTGCTGGCGAGTGTCTCTGGGACGGATTTCAAGACGGCGGTACACAGGATGGCATCCTAGAGATTTTTTTGCTCACGAATTGGTGGTGGTTCTCAACTGGGGGTGTCCTGTGGCTTGGGGGGAGGGCAGGGAGCGTTGCAGCTCGCTGTGGCTGTAAGCGTGGCCGTGGCTCTCGTCGATGCCAGGCCGGTACGTCCAGAGGCTGACATCGGAGTGGAAGCAATGTCTGAAATCCGAACAGTTGATAAGCATGGGGCGTCGAGTACCCTGTCCTTGTGGAATCCTTACCACTGAGTGTCCCCTGTGGATGGTCTTTCAAGAAATTGACTATTGAGGACTTCTACAAAAGAGAGGTGGGGGAGGAATGAGGAGAAGCTTGCCCTTCACTCTTCTCTGCTGTCCTTCTGATGGACAGGGGGAGCATGTTTGTGTGTCTGCATGCCTGTACCAGAGCCTGGTTGTTAAACCCATCCCCAGGAAGCAGAACGCTTGAATTCAGGGCGGGTTCTGCCTGACGCGATTTAATCCTTGCTCTTCTCATGGTGTCCTGACAACCAAGTGGCTTGGTGGCCTAAGGAAGGGTTGGGCTGCCCCCACCCTCTTGCTGAAGCCATGCAATGGTGCAGGGAAAAAAAAAAAACTTCTAGGGGCCAAAAGCAAGTGGTTGGGGACCTCGCTGTGGAGCCGGAGAGCGCGGTGTCAGCCGTACCACCATGTTATGTCACGGGTTTGATGCCTTATCTTGTTCAGTGCTTTGCTTACCAAAAGCAAATTGCAGCTTCTGCGTGTGTTTGCCTGCAGACAGACCTTTTCCCGAGGTCTTTATGAGGCAGGATAAAAAGGGTGGGGAAGGATTGATTGCAGTTTCCCTTATCCAGCGACTGAAGGGGGACAGGCAGCTGGTGAATGGAAGTGAACAAACAAAGCAAAGGCTTCCCCTCATTGATTTTTGGTTACAACATAGGAGAAGAAAATGGAGCCTGAAGAAAGATTTGAAGCAGGAATGCAGTTGGGAGTTAAACTATGGTTAAATGACTACGTGTTGCTTTTTAATTCTGAAGCACAGAGATCCTTTAGCTGGTCAGTTACAAGTTTGGAAAATGGATAAAATAAATACAGATGGTGTTTAAGAAACACGACCTAGTAATATACTGTGTCTTGGCAGTTTACTTAATTCCCGTTTGAATATAACACCGCAATTTCCCGAAGAAGGCTTAAAAGTGGAGGCAGCATGTGGATGTTGAAAATCTCTATTGGTGTCTGAGGGAAACCTAACATAAGAGCAAGTACTCACAGATTTTTAAGCTTGTCAGCAACAGCTCAATTGCCTGAACCCCCCCCCCCCAAAAAAAAAGGCAAACACTTTCTAGCCTGCGTGAATATAACCCTGAAACTGGAGTTAATTTGCGTTTTTCTTCCTCCTATCCCTCCTGTTCTAATTTCTGCTGTTCGTGCTGGCCCAGCTCGAAAATTAGACAGTGGATTTCATAAAGGTTCTAATTTTAATTCTCTTTGCTGCTGGAAGTAGCCTTTTTATGGAAACATTTTGCTTAACACAGTAAGCGTTTAGTTATGTTACCTATGCCAGAAGGGTTTGGAGCGTGACATGTCTCCAGCCCTGGAAAGGCTCTAGCAGTGAGATGTTGCTCCTCCCCTAAACAGCGGTAGCTGCAAGTAGGTCTTTGTGCCCTCCGCTGGTTTTTATTTCGATTGCCTATTTTTTTCATCTATTTTCTCCTTTTTTTTTTTTTTAAATTTTCCTCCATCAGGAAAGGTGCTGAAGCATTCAGGCGAGATTCTCGGGCGTGAATGGTTTTTGTTGCAGGAGTGAACCATTGAAAGAAAGCCAGCAGCATGTGGTGTTTTGGCCACTTTCGCAGGGGAAAATCTTGCATTTTACCAATCCTACTAGTTTGACTTAATTCTGTGATCTTTTATTTCTAGAAATGAGTGCCAGTTGTAGTGGTATTCTTTAGAAAAAAAAAAAGTGTAAAAAATGGGGATGGTGGGATCACACTGTTTATACTTTTCAGTGCATCACACACTTAACTCTTCCCGAGCCCCCTCTTCTGTTGGCTGCCATGACCCAATTTTGTCAGAATAAAGTTTTTTTAAAAAATATGTGATGGGGTGGAGGAGAGAGACTTGGTTAGTTTTCCAGCGCGACAAGGGCTCTATTCAAGATGTGTTCTTAGAAAATTCATATAAGAGAAACCTCTATAAATTCTTTGATAGCAGGAAGAGCTTCGGTTGAAGGCTGGGAATTGCTACGACATAGAAAGTTGTAGGCTTCATTGGTGCTGATGCTCATGGAATTGTTTGTCTCATTGAAGTGCTATTAATTAGGCTGGCTAAACTGAGCAGCATTAGAAGTGTTGCCAAGATACTCGCAGAGACGTTGGGTCTGCAATCAAAACCTGCTCTTACAGCATGCTGGGTGGATGTGCTGCTCTGGCCAACAGCCCTGTTGCACTTAGGTTGGTGTTAGAGCTTTTCAAATAGGGGCTGAACTGTGTCTGATATATCGAATTAGGAACATGTTTCTGGTTGGCATATATTTAAGAAATACAGATGTTTATACACATATGCATTATTTGCATTTATTGAACTCTATTGCAATAAGCTCTTAATTCTCTTTCTTCTTTCTTCTCTGTGGTCTTTTGGACAGGTAAAACAAATAAGGCAAAAAGGAGGTGCTTGCCTCTCCAGTAGTACTTTGGAGCACTAATGATGTGCCTTGGATAAAGGAAGAATAGTTACTGAAATGGGAGTAGGATGTACTAAACATGCATGAGTGATTGAGTTCCGTAGTTTAAAGCAAAGAAAACAAGCAAGAAGTTCAAAGAAATGCCATTCACATAACTGCAGTTTCTGATTTTATCTAGGAAATAGTGTCATTCATTAAAAATTGTTATGCAAACTAGAAATAAAGCTCTCGGTTCATTTTTCCTTTAGTCAGTTAAAGAGACAGGAATGCCTTTAACTATTGTGTAATTTTGTTTGTTGCACACATGTGCTCTGCAGCTTTAGTAAGTACACACAACACTGACCCATGGTGCGGTGAGGGCTTTCAAACCTGCCTAGGGATGCCCAGCTCTTAATAGCTTTTTTGATGACCATTCTGTCTTTTAACCATGTTCCTCCTGCCTTTTCTCACTTGCCATTGTAGAGTGGCCTCTGGCAAGGACAGCTGTGGCTTTTGAGAAGATTTGCAGTATAACATCAATATTTATAACTGTCATATAGTTTAGCAGCTACACACTGGCTGAGGAACACTATTTGGCAAGTATTTATTTGGGACAGTGTTAGGACAGATTGGGATCTCTTCTGTGGAGTGTATTCCTGCTGTGTTTCACAAAAGTATCTTTAAGTGCTTTTCTAGGTTTCTGATGGATTCTTGATTTAGTCATACTAGTAAATATTTAGCAAAAGGGATGCATTTGTTTTAGATGACAAAAAAATTGTTAATGATATGAAAATGCAGTTATGAATCTTGTGAGGACAAAGAAGGATTAAAAAAACATTTGTGGCTATCTTAATTGTAATATATGTTTTCAGGGAGCTAGAAATACGGAATTGTAAAGTGTTTTTTTTTTTAATCTTCCTTGTACATTTTCAGCTCTGTTATGAAAGGCCTTTAATACTTGGTTGGCAAGGAGTGCCAGTCTTACTCAAAAAATGCCTTTGAATTTTTGCACTCAGAGCTGCTGCATCTTTTAACTGCTGAGTGTGTATAAACTTTGGAAAGCTCTGTTCTTTTTATTCCATAAGAGGAACCTGTGTTTTTGAGGGAAAATGCATTAATTTCAGTTGCGTTTTATTTTTCTGTGACTAGGAGCAACAATGTTTATTGAAAGATTAGTACTGAGGTTGCAAAACCTTGCACTTAATAAGGTTTCCCCTCAGACTCCTCCAGACTAAACAGCCCCAGTTCCCTCAGTCACTCCTCATAAGACTTGTTTTCTAGATGTTCCCTCACCAGCCTCGTTGCCCTTCCCTGGACACGCTCCAGCACCTCAATGTCCTTCTTGTAGTGAGGGGCCCAAAACTGAACACAGTACTTGAGGTGTGGCCTCACCAGTGCCGAGTGCAGGGGCACGATCACTTCTGCATTAAATGTAAGGAGATATCTAAACCTTGCCAGCATCTTCCTGTTGCTCTGGGAGGCAGAGCCCGTGAGGGCACAGGCATGTACCCATGCCATGAGCAGGTGAGATGTGCAGGTGCTGATTCTTTGCTGGGCAAAAACGTCTGTGCAGTCCGGGGGCACAAAACTCTGGAAAACTGAGGAGTCTGGTCAGTTACGGTCGAGGTGACTAGGTTATAAAGTCATTTAATACTGCGCAAGTCCTCACCACTTGCATTCGCTTTCGTTCAAAGGCTTGTCTGGAAGAGAGGAAAGCTGTGATGAGATAAGGGCTCTCCAGCTTTCCTAGGGATGCCTACATCTTACTAGGTTTTTTCATAACCATTTTGTCCTTTGATCACCAGCTGCTCCCCGTGCCTGGAGTTGACGTGACTGGGCCTCTCTCCTTTGGTGGTTGGTTTGTCTTGGGGGCTGCAAGACCCCTCTGAGCCCATAGCTGGGGGTCAGGGCACGCTTGCGTGCAGCCTGCATTGCATGCTCATGTCCCCACCGCAGGGACGGGGCTGGGCTGGGCTCCTCTCCGAGCTGGGAAGACCCAGAGTCATGTGCATCCCGCCCAACTTTCATTAGTCCTTCTGAAAGTGGGCCGCGGAGCCCGGGGGGTGTGAGGCTGGAGAGAGAGTCCTCCCGAGGGAGGCCGGCCCTGTAACCTACTTGGTGATGGCGCTCGCCGGGGGAGAAGACCTGGGCAGCCCCTCTCTGTGGGTTTGCTGGGTTGTCCTTTAGAAGTGTCTCTGCATTTACTTCCTAATGAGCCCTCGTATGCTATTAGGATGCTTTTAATTACCCTGCTGGGTAACCTCACCCCATTAATGATTTTGAAGCAAGTGCTCTGGATTTCGCTAGTGTTGGTCTGCTGTGATCTTTAATAGCGAGCTTGACAGATCCTTTTTTTTTCTTCTTAAATTTTCATTTTAGGTAAAACACAGATTATAGTCTGTTTACGTGTGAAAATGAGAATGAAATGGTCATTGTGATGCAGGTCTGATAGAGGTCTGTATAACAGATTTAGAGTAATAACTTTAACTAGCTTAAACTTTGAAAGCGGCTTCCCAGTATTGCGTATCATTTATCATGCTTATATGCGAGTTATGTGGATATTTTCTGACATGGAACTCTTTCTTTCAGCCTTTCTTCCAACTTGTGAAGTTACGGAAACTTGGACTTAGTGATAATGAAATCCAGCGGCTCCCTCCAGAAATAGCGAATTTCATGCAGCTGGTGGAGCTTGATTTGTCTCGAAATGGTAAGCTCAAATATTAATTCGTTTGATTCTATACCGTCCTATGGCATGGTCTATAAAACTGGGTTCAGAGGGTTTTTCTGTCTCTGAAGTTGCTATCTATGTCCTGCAGAACGCTTCTCCGTGTAATTCGTGGGCTTGCCTGTAGTTCTAGATACGGAGGAGGGAAAGAGCAGTGGTGGAAATACAGTGGTAAAATAATGCTTGACTGTAGTTCTGCCTTTCTGAGAGCCTGCTTTATTTTCCGATTAAAGAATGCTTTACATCATATTTTTGTCTGTTGATTTCTTTCCCCAAGCTTTCTGAAATGCCTAGAATTTAAGAAGAAAAAAAAAAGAGATGTTGAAAGAAAAAAGCCCCTTTCTGTCCAGAAAAAGGCTGCCTGTGGGTTAGAAGTCCAATTCTTTATCTCTGCTCTCCTCTTTACCTGTGATTAGCAAGAGGCAGAGGGCTGGTACTTCTGGTTGTACTTCTGGAAGAAGAATCAGTCTGTTTGTCACCTGCAGAGATAAATTCAGAAGAGGATGCTGGGAGAAACTGTCTTTTAAAATGCGTTGCTGGCAACCACATGGGTTTATCATGTGGTTGTAATGTTTGCTGCTTATATGGTCCTGAGCTGTGATGGAGTGAAAATATTTTTTTTTTTTTTTTTTTTTGGTGGCCTGGTGAACTTACCAGTTCTGCAAGAAGTTCAGGGGCTGGTGGGTCACCTTTAAGCAGCCTTGTGACCCAGTGATCTAGAAACAGTGAATCCGTGTTACCGAATTAGAACAACTGTCAGCTATTTTTGCCTCCTTATGTGCAGTGGATATGCACAAAGTGCTCTCTGAGGTGTGATGGATGGGGTGGAGAGAGCAAGGTTGTGTAACCTTGTAAATAAGCGTGGGATGTAACTGAATATTCAAGAGGAGAAATAGTGTAACGGGGAGCCTTTTTTGCTTTACAGTTTAACTTCATATTAACCCTTTGCCATTGAAGGATGGCCGCTTCACTTTCCTGTAACTACCCAAAATTTGCATCATGCCTTTATTAGTCTGGTTCTTTTAATGCCGTCTTTATCTGATACTATAATTGATGAAGTGTCATGAGTCTCCAGGCAGTTGCTGAAAAATTTCTGAGACCCATATAATTTTATCCATGTTTGCAAGACCTTGTCAGAGAAGAAAACTGGAAAAAAAAAACATGGGAGACAAGAAACACATTAGTTAAAACATTTTTAGAAATATGCGAGCATTAATTGATGCTGTATTTTGGCCACTGGGTTTGGCTGAGTTGGGTGGTGTCTGTGACAGACCTTACACAAAAGGAAACACGCTGTTGGCTTCGTAAATTCTCTTTGCAAATGAATAACTAGCTGCAAAAGAACTGGTGGATCAGAGCCACGTGAACTCTTGTCAGCCTGACTTGGAAGCTGGGTTGAGAGCTCAACTGTGACGAGAACAGGTGGTGTGAACATTTATGGTTGAGTAGATGCGTGCGTGTCATTAGAAGTTACTGCAAGGGGAAGTGTTTTCGCAAGTGATGGGTTGGACTAACGCAGGTGGCAGGGAGCAGTTGCTTTCCTGTATCCAAGGTTCAGTGTTAATCGCCCGTTTTATTGCCTTACTTTCTCTTCTCTGTGGTTCATTGCAGAAGGTGACTGATACTGCTTCCCTCAGCTTAATCATGCCACAGTTATTGCCCAGCTTGACTCTCCAAATGAAAAAGGCACCGTGCGAGGTGATGCAGGGGGGCCATGGCAGATGACGACTAATGTTACTTTCCACTGGTCACGTTATGGTTGTCTTGCAGCTCTTCAAATTAAAAGGCAAAACACACGCCATCTGGGATGCTGCAGGGCAAATTCTCACATAAGATTTTGGAGATTTACAGTATTTTCGTTCCTTAGCTTTTTGTTTTGGACCCACCTTCCAATATGTCAGATTCTCAACCTGCCAAAGGTTTCTCCTGTTTGGAAGTTTGCACTCCATCAGTTTTTGTTTTAGTACTTAGAAAAAAAATTAGGAACTCTTTGTATTCTTTTCAGGCAGAGAAAAACAACCCAGCTTTTGAAAACGCAGTATGCTGCATGAATAGGGAAGTGTGATGGTGACATCTGAACTTGGGAAATAAGAGATCATTGTTCTGTGTTTTTTTGTTGTTTTAGCTGTCTGGTTCAGTGCACTAATTGCTTTCAGTTCTGGCCATTCTGTTTCCTCAAGAGCTTAAAAATACAAATATAAAAATCTAATGTTCTGTGTTCAGGAGTAGCCCTTTATATTTTAACCTCTCATACCAGGAGGAGGAAGAAAAGGTTTTGAATAAACAACGTACTTGTGTTTCCCTCATAATAAAATGGTAAAATGTCTACCTTTCTCGTACTTTCTAATCCTTTGGTCAGCGTATGGTCTTTGAAGCTCCATGAGATGGTGGGTGTCTCATGTGGCTGGACTTGGCTGCGCTTCCAGGCTGCAGTGGCCAGCTGCATTTTGTGCAGCGGTGAGGTCTTGTGTTGGGAGGTGGGACTGATTCCCGCAGACAGGGTCCCTCCGGCTCTTCGGAGGTAGTGCTGGATGCCTTTGGGATGCGGGCAGGGTCTCTCCGGCTCTTCGGAGGTAGCGCTGGATGCCTGTGGCATGCGGTGTTATGCACTGTGTAAGTCGTGCTGGTTCATAGGCACCTAGGAACGGTGATCAGAAAAACACTGAAGTCTGGCTTTTGTAAATTCCCAAGTGTTTTAAAATGCTCGAGACATGCTAGTGTATGTTAAAAATATGCTACAGAATTAATCCTTTAAGCAGTTTTTGGTTAATAAGTGAAACTGGAACTACAATAATCCTTCTAAGTAAAACTCAGAAATCTTCAGCAGATGTAAACTTGAGGCTCCTGTGATCTTGGGTGTACGTGAGAGAAGTCTGGGGAGGGTATGGCGAGAGCCTGAGTGGTGCAGGAGAAGGATTTGGGGAAGGCTAGGAGCAATATAGTCTTAAACTTCCCCTGTATTATTTGCATGTTGATGCTATTTCTTATTACTCTGCAAGGCCGTGTGTTCATGCAGATTTCCTAGGAAACATCCCCACCGTGCTTTTCTAGTCTGTCTGAGGCTGTTATTTGAGCAAAGGCTGAATCCGTGAATCAAGGATGGGAGTATCGAAGGGCAGGGAGGCTGCGCGAGGAAAACAGCATAGCGATGGGGAGCGCTTTGAAGGTTATTTGGCATTGCAGTTTATCTCTGCCCCTTGGTCTTAGGTTGTTCAAAAAGCTGATGTACTAGTTCTGGGGCTAAAGAAAACAGACTCATAGGATTTCAGCAGTGGATGCGTGAGCTTTTGAGTTGCTGGCAAAGCGTGTCTGAGACTCGAAGTATTCCCCATAGCATCTTCTGAGATAGCTGCTCAACTGCTGTGTGTGTGAAACTGCTGCTGGTTCCCTCAGTCTCCCCAAGTTTGAGTAGATCTTTTCGTGGATTCTCACATCTCTGGTGAATTCTGCAAGGACGCTGGGTCGCTGATGCGTCCTTGCTTGACGTCCTTGAAGTTTGGGTAGGGCTCCCGTGCTTTGCATTGGGTTTCAGCGCGAGTCTTTGCTCTCCGTGGTAGAGGAGCGATTCTGCTCTAGGCGCAATCAGAAGCGCCTATGGGCTCTTTGTTTTCCCCCAGCACTTGGGCACCCTCCTGGACAAGTCTCAGAAGACCCTGTGATTTAGAAAAGAAGTGCCGTCTCCAGAGGGAGACAGACGTGCTCAGACTTCTGCTGTCTTTTTCCTTGCGCCTCGGCTGGCGCTTTGTTACGCTTCCCTCTCTCCCAAAGTGTGTGCGGCTTGTTGGAGATCCCTGGGAATTGTAGCAGGCTGCTACCCATGCTGCTCATCCCGCAGGGGTTTCCCCCAGTGACTCCCCCGCCCTTCTTCTGCGCAAGCCCTGGAGGCTGAATTCTTAGAGCTTAGGGCCCTGCCATCCCAGACCCATTAAAATGTTAATGGCTTCTTCCAGACAGGAGGGGTAACGCATAAAGTTTCTGTAGTTAATGCATGCTGATATTTGGGATTATGTATGCTATGTATGTCTGCCGTGTTCGTGCAGATGTGTTGCATTCCTTTTCAGTATCCCTTCTCTCCAAGAAGAGGGTTTTTTGTTTGCTTTTGACAAGTATTAAATCCTCCAGATTCCATTGATATGTTTTTTTCACGATATTGCATGCTCCTTAAAATGCCCTGAAGGTGTTAATTTAATGGTAATATTTTTATTTGAAGAAATTGCTACCCCACACATACCTTCTCTTGACAGCTGTGGTGTGGAAGTCTGGATTATTTTTTTTTTTATATGCCTTGTACCTTTTCCAACCTTTGACAGATTGTCAGCAACTTGTTTTATTCAGCTTTTTCAGGATAAGAAAATCACTTTGAACTTTCACACTGGACAGTAGCTGCTGGGTGTTTGGCACTGGGGTGGCTTTCCTACCCTTCCCAGCTGCAGAAGTGCCATTTGAACCATCCTGCTGCCCACCCACTCCTCGGAGCAAGGCTAACCCCCTTGCTTATGGGGGAGATGAGCCTCTTGCACTGCTGCGTCTGCCTGCATGTGCCTGTCTCTCTGTGACAAAAGCCTGGCAGGCTTCTCTGCTGCTACTCTTCTTGCTTCCACTGAACATGCCTACTGAGGACTCGGGCCGCGCCAGCCTGTAAAATCGATGGAGTTGCTGCGTACGGGGAGATTTGCACCAAATGTCTGTAGTGGCTCTCTAGCTGGCAGCAGGCAAGGGGATTCAGGTTAGCTGTTCCTCCGTGGAAGTGCTCTGGAACCTTGCGATATGGTCTAGTGTCAAAACCCCAAGTCTCAAAACAGCAGAAAAGATGCAAGTGTGTGTGCAGTGGGAGATTTGAATGGATTTTGCTAACCTTCACAGATGGGTTATGCTGGTTCTGTTGCTGACTTCGCTATCAGTGGAGCTGAGATTTGTTACGTTGTGAACTGAGGAGCGATGGGTTTGCTGCAGTATCTACTGAGGAAATCTGTGTGTGGGCAGACCTTGTTAAGCCATATTTGACTCTGCATGATGCTTGATGCCAAAATCTCAACGTGGCTCTTTACCTTGATATCCAGGAAGAATAATACTGTTTGTTTAATGTATACAGTTTCGTACCTACCATAGAGATGGATTCTGGCTACATGATGTATTAGTTGCTACCCATTTCTCTAGTTGCTGGTTAAACTGAGCTTATGACTGTATTGATAGTGCAGCTGTTCTAGATGCAAGTCTCGTGACATCGTTCCAAAATCCTCTCTCAATATAGTTGCCGTGGTATGGCAAATATGCTGTCATTTATGTGAAAATAATTACAGATTAAAATAATTACAGATTTCACAAAAGATAAATATGCTACTTCAGGATCACTCTAACAGTAGAGATGGTTCCTCAGAAGCATCTCAATAGTTTCAACACTGTTGTGTAAGGAGAGAGCTGCTGCTGCTGTGCAAGACTGATGGCATCAGTCGTGTCCAAGATTTCGGAGGTCAGTCTTTGGCAGCTGTAGGCCAGTGTCCCAGATGCTCCATGAGCATTATTTTTATGTTTTCCTTGCTTCCAAAATGGATTGTAGTTGCAGATTTAGAAACTCTTGTTTTGTCGTCAGTTATCAGGGTACTTTCAGAAACCAACAGCAATGGTATTTAACTGTTATACTTTCATTTGCAGGTGGTTTAATACTACTGGTTTATATTTTAAGTGTTTATTCTTTTTAGCTGCTTTCGAACTTAATTAAAAGTCTGTTTAGAATTGTAGAATCATACACTCATAGGTTGGAAAAGACCTCTAAGATCATCGAGTCCAACCATCCACCCAACACTACCATGCCTGCTAAACCATATCCCATCGTGCCACATCTACACTTCTTTTGAACACCTCCAGGGATGGTGACTCCACCACTTCCCTGGGCAGCCTGTTCCAATGTCTGACCACTCTTTCAGTAAAGAAATTTTTCTTAATATCTAATCTAAACCTCCCCTGACACAACTTGAGGCCATTGCCTCTCGTCCTATCGCTAGTTACCTGGGAGAAGAGACCAACACTTGCCTCACTACAACTCCTTTCAGGTAGCTGTGAAGAGCAATAAGGTCTCCCCTCAGCGTCCTCTTCTCCAGACTAAACAGCCCCAGTTCCCTCAGCCGCTCCTCATGAGACTTGTTCTCTAGACCCCTCACCAGCCTCGTTGCCCTTCTCTGGACACGCTCCGGCACCTCAATGTCCTTCTTGTAGAGAGGGGCCCAAAACTGAACACAGTGCTCAAGGTGCAGCCTCACCAGTGCCAAGTACAGGAGCACAATCACCTCCCTACTCCTGCTGGCCACACTATTCCTGATACAAGCCAGGACGACTGGCTTTAAAGATCTTAGTCATCCTCAGGACACCCCATTCATTCTATATTGCATGACAGGTACACTTTATTCAACAAGTCATTTAAAGCTTCCTTGGAAGGCCGGGTGAGCACGCGGTGGCTGACCTGCAGAGCATCAGTCCATGCCACTGAAGTGCGGTGTGTGTCTTTGCTTCGCTCTCTGGGGTTTCAGCTCACTTGTTTGTATCAGTGCCTGCACACCAATGCTTTGCCTTTTTAACTCTGCTATCTGCTCTCGAAGGCATAGCTGTCATCTGTACTGTAGGATTACCTCCCTTCTGCCCACAAAGTGGCTAAGTGTCCCCATTCAGTGCACAAGGAAAAAAGAAAGAAGCCAGCAAGCTGTGCTGTGAGGCAGTATAGTTGGCGAATGGATCTTTTTTGTTTACATATGCAACTGCTGGATGTTGCTTGTTTGCCTTCTGAACTGATTTGTGTCCATGGACAAGTAAGAATTGCTCTCCTGGTCCTGCGTGGACATGTCTTACCTGGTACAAGAAAGCATCCTGGGAACGCACTCACTGCAGCCCTGGTTGTGAAGATCTGAAAGCCGTGGGACATCCAACTGGAGACTATTGTGGTTTGTATGGTGGTAGAGCACTACTGCAGATGATCTTAAGCTTTGGCCTGGGCCAGGCCAATGACAGTTTCTTGGTTTTGTGGGGTGTTTCTTTTTTTTTTTTTTTTGGTGCTGATGAAAACAAAGCTCACTTGTTGCAGACTTGGAGAGAGCAGAATTTTTCACTCTCTTAGACGGCTGCTTTCTAGAAGTTTTGTTGGGTTGTTCGATTTTTTTTTTTTTGTTTGCTTGTTTTTTGACGCATCTAATCTCTAGTGACATGTATTTTCTCTGTATTATCTCCCATCCCTCCCTTGAGATTAGTTTAAAACCTGTGCTTAGAAAACATTACCATTTTCATTTCTTACACATGAAGCTTGGGGATCGATGTACAAAGCAGAGTAATGGGGAAGAAAGAAACATGTACTGCAAATTGTGTTTAGATTCTGGAGCACTGCAGAATCCCACAGACACATAGAAAGTCTTGCTTGCTTTGAAGAGGTGATGTAAAAGTTGGAATTTGTGAATCTGTGTCACTAAAATGGGTTTGATGTTGGTAATTTGGAGGAGGAGGTGAGCTTTATACCCAGCTGGAGAAGTAAGGTGAGAGAGAAAAGACCGGACCTCATCCCTGAGCAAGGCTCATCGAAGGAAGGAGAAGCCAGTGCTGTCTGTTATTGGGAAAGAGAAGATAAGTGAAATCTCATGATGGAATAATCTAATTAGAGAAGTTTAGAAGGTGTTATTTTTTAAATGGATTACAGGAAAGTGGATTTTTCCATCATGATATATTGTGCCAGATTTAACTGTTTTTTCTAAGGAGACTTTGCTAATGTACTTGCATGCGCATCTAGCAACCATGTCTGGCTTCATCCAAATTCAAGAGAAGGCTGTGGATTTTGAGGGGCTTTTGTGTCTGGGTTTTTCTGGGGGATTTTGTTTGTTGGTTGTGTTTTTTGGGGGTTTGATGTGGGTGGTGTGGTGTTTTTTTTTTTTTTTTTTTGAAAGCAGCAGAACAAGTTGGAGACAGAAACCTTTGGCCTGCTGAACTATCAGCTTAAATGTTAAACATTGGGCAGTGCATATGGGAGTGACATAAAATAAATACTTAATTTTCTGAATAGTCTAGATTAGAGATCATAAAATGGCAAACTGCAAACAGGTGTTGTTAGTTCTTGTATCCACAGAGTTGCTTGCGTTTTAGTTTCTTTTTTGTTAAGAAGGTTAGATGCTATGACTGTGAAGTTACTGAAGAATTAATCCAATAAATTTGTAACTTTGCTGTTAAAACACTGAATACACTTTCTGTCATCCACAGCTTTGTAGGTAGAATACTGTTTTTTTACTTTTTTCTTTTTTTTTTCTTACTTCTCAGACTAAAAATATTTAATTCCCGCTAGCCTTGAGGTCCAAGGTGGAAATCCTTATAAAAATGTCTCCTAGCCTTGTTTAACTCTTCATTGGCATGTATCAATAAAAAGGTAGAAGACCTGAATTCCTTGCCAAACTCAGGCTCTTCCACTTAATTCACATGGAACTATTGTTTCCTTATGATCTGATCTTTGAGCTCCCCCACCCTCTTTTTCCTCCTGTTCCAAGTTACAGCTCCTGGTGCTTTGCTGCTGCTTCTTCCTGCAGCTGAGATGGACAATCTGTTCATTTACCACATGCTATCTGTTCAAAAGCCAGCTTGTTTGTATGTCCCCACACAGTTTCCTTTCAAGTAAATTGCCTAATAACTATGTATCCATGAAATGCAGTTTTGTAAGGATTTTTTTTTTCTCCTGCTTCTCTTCTCCCTTGGAAAAGGGATGTATCCAGAAGCAATGAGGAGGAGAAACAAGATGAGTACCTCGCTTCAGTTCTTTGTTAATTGTACAGTAAGGGATTTAGTTAAGAAAACCCAACCTGAACCTGTTTTGTGAATTTTCCTTAAAGTTGTAAAGACGGGTCTTAAAAGAGCAGTATCTCTTGTATTTTGTATATCCTCAGCCTCGGAGCTTGAAGAGGAAAATGTCACAACCTGTACAAGAGACCCTTAATTTCACTAGACTTTGCAAGAACCGGGTGACTGCTGTCACATTGCGCCCCAGAAATTGTGACATTGACCTGAGGGGGTTGATTACCACAGCCTCAGGGTTAGCAGCAAAACCTTCCAGTTTCTAGAAAAAAAGCAGACTGTCAGATCATTGTGTATGTCATGATTTTAATGTGGAAATGGAGGGGGAGGATGGGTGATCTTCCACCATCCCTTCCACCCATGGAGACAAAACCTCTGGGAGCTGCAGTTGGCTGCTTTGGGAAGGGTGGAGAGATGCGGTGGTGGCGTCTACAAGACAAGAGCCTACTCAGCTGGGCTTCGCTGCCAAAGAGCCCTTCGTAAAGACAAACTATTTGCACCATAAATTCCTTCTTGCAAGGTATTTGACTATGTGGGCAGTTTCCCCTTCCCATGCTGGGAAGGTGGAGGAGGTGGAGAGCAGGGTGGGAGAGCTTTCCTGCGGGCAGGCGTCTTGGAGACCCCTCTGCCGTGGGTGGCACAGAGGAACCTCCGTGGGAGTGGGAGGAGAATCTCTAGACTCCTAAATCACTTGAGCACCGCAGTCCTTAGTGCTTTATTGGACCTTTGGTGTGTATGTGTGCTATCCTATAGTAGACATAGTATGTGAGAAGAGGCAGGGGAAAAATTTTGTGAGTTGATTTGGATGGATGAGATCTGTTTTGCCTCTGGTTACCTCTCACCTGAGGGATGATGCTGCATGAATTCACAGGCTTTGAGTTTGGAATGGGGTTCCTGGGTATATATTTGGTATAAACTAATCAACTGCTTAATGCATTAATGAGTTACTGATCACTAAGTGGCTAAGGTGTTTTGTCTGTGTTGTACAGACCTGGTGGTGGGCCTTGCACTCTGACTGCCCAGGTCAAGACTATTCGGCTGACTTGTGCTGGGGTGTATGGGGTGTGCTGGCTCCAGCCCTCCTAAGCACAGTGCTCTGTGTCACCTTCAGAGCTGGAAAATACAACAGCGTCCAGTAGTTGCTTCCCAAAAGACTCTTGAACATTGTAAATGCTCCCTCAGGAACGTGGCACATTTGAGACTGCAGTGAAGTTCTTATAAAAACACTTTTTACTTTGGGCTAGAGTCCACTGTTTGAGTAGCTGTGATCTGGTGGCCCTATCGCAGGCTAGGACCTTCCCGGCCGTTGCTGTCTTAGTATTGATTAGATATTGGAAATTATGTTCACGGTTGTAGAATGTGCAGAGGGTGCTGGCCACGTAGCCTTTGGGTAGACAAAATTACTGTCGGTTTTTGAAATTCAATATACAATGCTGTAAAAATGTGCCATACAAAAGATTTTCTCAGTTTAAAATGAAGGCTGTGTTCCCCTCCACCCTCCCAGGCGTCGGTAGTAGTAAGGTGGGGGAACAGGGATTGAGAGATGTGGCTGTTGTAAAAATCTTCAACAAAAAATAGATTAGCACCAGACAAAAGGATTTTTAGAAGTAATTTTCTCATTCACGCAGTACGGAATTCCCTAGTGTCAAACTTACCTCTTAAGTCACTTGTACAGGACGTGCTGTCTCGGTGGGAAATTCTTCTGCAAACTAGAACGATAAACTTCTGAAGAGGTGTTTTGAAGGGGGGGGGAGAGGGGAACGGGAAAGATGCCCTCTTATGTACATGACTGCCAAGCTTGATTTTCATCCACTTCTGCTGGCACGACTTCTTTTTGCTGCCAGTGTATTTGTATTCTCACACGTCACAGGGCTTATGCTTGGTTTAAGGCTTTATTATTAGCAGTGCTGCACAGTCTGTACGCCAGAACATCTGGGGCATCGTGTAAGTGTAGAGCATTCGTCAGTGCGTAGCATCAGAAGAATCCTAGATATTTAAGTAGGATTTGAGCTGGTTATCCAGCAGTGGCAAGAAAAGCATTCAACCTTACTGCTGCTGATATTGGCAGGGATGTACATGTTAATGTCTGTAATGAAATCGAGTAGGCAACAGTTATGGTGAAAGCTGCTTAATCCATCAAGAGACAGAAGGACTTCTTTATGTATTTTAATATCCTCTGCTGCGTTTCAGTGGAGTATGTCAATGCTTCTATTATGGACCATCATCTTCTGGGCTGTAGTAATCACTCCAAGTTTTCTTTGTCATATACTAAAATGCTGCTTGCCTTTTCTCTTCTGAGTTCATTTATTCAGTGCAATGTCTTCATGTGTAGTGATAAAGTATCTCCTCATAACTTGGTTGTGTTTTGCCTGAGAAATCTTTTTAAGATGCCTTGCAGTTAAAATGAGTTATATTTCAACCTTATTGAACGTGCTAAATGTATAATGATCCTCAGTACAAAGAGTTGCAGTGAATTTTTGTCTGTCCCTTGTCCAGTTAGCTGGAGGACAGAAACGAATCCGATACAGAAAAAGTATCAATGTGGGGAGGAAAATGCACTTTACATGCAAAAAAAAGCTTAACATGGAAATGGAATTTCTCTTCTATAAGCAGTGCCTACACTGTGTTATTTCAAGTAGTATCTTACATTGGAGTAATTTTTACTTAGCTCAGATACTTGTTGGCTGTTACGGATAATACCCAAGACTAAACAACAGAAAAGGCTTATCAAAATAGTTTTGCTGCGAAGGCGCATTTTTTGGTTTTCGTAGTCCATCATACAGCAGTGGAAGAGAAAGTATCTGCAGTATGGCGATGAAGCTGTGCACTGGTGGAGGAAATCAATAGCATGACTAGTTTCAGAAACTTTGTCATTGAGGATTTAAATGTATCTTCTGCTTGGTATGTTACGTTTTTATGTGTGTGTATATATATATATATTTTAATTTTTTTTTCCAAACAAGTTAGGATGTTACTTCTACTTGAGCTTGGAGTTTTGTGGGGCTCTTTGTTTTTTATTTGGGAGAGTGATTCACGCACAGAGGAAGTGTGTATCTGTATGTGAAAGGGGTGTTTGTGTACAAATATGCATGTATAAAAGTTGTAGACACTGGCTAGGTCGCAAAGCAGCGAGTTATTCTGAGCCCTCAGAAGCTGTGAAATAGTGGTGACCCTCTCAGTGCTTTTCCAGCTAGTTGTCCAGGGAAGGATGGTTTGAGGGTGGATGACACACTTCTTGCTGCTGCTCAGCAGAGCTCGGTATCAGTGTTTGTCATTGCTGCAATGCAAGGCAGAAATAACAGCCTCTGAGTGCATGTAGGACCTCTGTCTTCAGTAATCCTGCAGCACAAATTCAGTCTTCTACAGGCGTCACTCAGTCATAGAGGACTGGAATGGGTAAAGCCATCGGCTTTACTGTCTGTAAATGCAGGTTTGATTTTGTTTTGATTTTATGTATGTTTCTATGTAGGGAAAGGGAAGGTTTCAGTTTCTGTGTATTGTTTGTATTTCTTAGAACACCTTTTCAAAAGTGAATGCTTCTATATGAATGTTTAATAAAGAAAAAAGAAAAGAAAGAGTAGTAGTTTATTTGCCATCTGTTTTGCAGTATCCCTGTAATGAAGTCCATGCTTTTACTTTCTGGAGCGTTAGTGACAGGCAAATGCTTTGAAGTACTTAGTGTTGTGAGAATTTATCACTTCAAGGTCATAATTTAATCAGAAAATCTTAATGACACTTTTTTTTTTAAGTTACTCAAATGCCACTATTCAGACCTGTTTGTCCCTACCATGTGAGAGGAAAAAAGTGCGAGGTTTTGATTCCTGCAGCAAGGTCAGCCGAGACACTTGTGAATGTGACACTCTGAAACAGGCTGGTTGTTTAGCTGGCCCCCGTTTAAATCCAGGACCTCTGTGGCTCCTGCAGTAGCTCCATGGCTGCTTCTGAGGTTCTTCGTGGAGGATCTGCTTGTTGGCTGTGTCACTGGCACGTGTTGTGCTGGGTTTGGGCTTGTGACCGAGTTGACACCCGTGAAGAGGTTTGAAGAGCCTGACAGAGAGGCTTGGTTGCTCTCCGGCCCGACATCCCACCAGGCTGATGTCCTGCCATGTGGTCTGGTCTTTCTGTGAGGCAAGCTGCCGCAGGGGAGTGAGCTCTCTTAGTCCTGGTCTGGGGACTCAGGGTGACCTGTCCCTTCTCCCCTCAAAGGCCTCGCCTGACATTTCACTCTGAATTTATCTCTTTGCTGTTGGTTTTCTAGAAAAATCGACTGTTTCACCTCAAATACCAAAGCTGTTACGAAGGAGTGGGTGGGTAGGAACATATGAAACATCTCTGATGGGACTTAATCTCTAAAGTCACATATTCCATTTTCTGGGACAACTTCTGCTGTTGATAGACCTTAGGGTTTGTGTAGGTTTAAAAGTAGTTTATTTTGCTTCACCAGGTGTGCTGAGGGAACTCTCTATGCTGTGCACACTGCTCTGTGCAAACCTCACCCCGGGTGGCTTTGTTTGGCGTTGTGGAAGCACAGCTTGGTTGGTTGATGCCTTGCACTGTGGATATTCACCCCCATCATTCATTATTCTGGTATTTAGTAAAAGTGAATATATTTTCTGAATATGCAGTGTATGGGGTTAGTGATTAGACTACTTCAGAGCTACTGGTAGCACTAGGAACTGTTTGTCTGCCCTGGCTGTTCTCAAAGCTGTGCCTGGTGAGTGTACTGGGAGCACTGGGGTTCATGAGGGAGGAGTGATTTCCTTCCATTCCAAGAGGAAACACCTCTTGGGATGGAGTGAAACCCATCTGGGGATGCTGATCTCCCTCCTTCCCTCCAGCGCTTCCCATTCATGTAGGAAACAGAAGAAGCTTCCCAGGAGATGCTCCTCTACTGCCCTTGTGTTGATCGTTTGCAACAATCACGACCTGTGAGTTCACAAGATGTTCTTCCTCACTCTGGGTTCAGTTCTGAGCAGGGAATCATTCAAAACAGATGCATGTGCTGGGATTACCTGGCAAGAGAGGAGCCTGATGAGCAGGTACTCTCCTCCCTGCATTGCGCCGCTTTTGGGGAGAAGAGCCGAATGAAATACATAGGTAGTCAATTCCGAGTTACTCAACTAGGTGGGAAGCTATCTAATTTCCAAATATTTTTCAGCATATTTATATCACTGATGGCTGCTGAGGTCGGTGCTGTCACTTGCATGAGGAAATCTGTGAAGGCATTTCACAAGGCATTCTTTGTGATGAGAACAGGAGGAAGAGGAGAGGGAGTCGCTGTAATGCTCTGTAGAGAAAATGGAAATAGGAAAAAACTTGGAAGCAGAAGTCTGACTTTTACTTTAAGACTTGCCTTTTTTCTTTTTGAATTCTTTTCAAAATGAATCATAAAAATCTGAATTGTTAAACAAGGAAACCAAACATGTTTGTTTCATTTTTGCTGGATCTCAATGACAGTAAACAAGGACTTGCCCGGAGGACCCACAGCCAGTGCCCAGAAGACAATTTTATTTTTAAGATATCATGCCTGGATTCGGTAGGTAAACGTGTTATGTTGAAGATACTTGGAAAAAAAAAAATACCGATTTTCACATGCAACTACCTCTGATTACTTTCTGGCAGTCTGAAATAGCGTACTAGCACTTACACGGGACCTGTCAATTTGAATAATATTTTTAAATTACCATCCTTTAATGCGAGGGAGGCTGGTTGTGCTCCCATGGGTGTATGTTACAGGTGGAGAGACTTGCACATTCTCTTCTCCCTTCCCTTGTTTTCCCTCCCCACCTACTTTCTGCTGGCACAGGCTGTGGGTGTGTGTTGATCAAATTACAAGAGGTTCAGATTTTAATTGTTTTTTTAGGACAGTCCTAGGACATAGAGTCTGTTTTATTTGATGGGCAGAGGCTGATAAAGATTAGTCCAAGGACAGGTGAGTAGTCTAGGATCAGGAAGACAAGCGTGGATCAGGAGGGGGAAATGGGATGTGAAAAAGCACAAAATGGCTCTGCCGCAATAGCTGTGTATTTGGACGTGAAACCGTCTTGCATGTTGAAATGTCTTGAAAGATACCGAGATAACTCCTTGCAGTAGCAAGTTTCTGAATGTAATGAGGCAATAATTTCAGTGTAGAAGAAGTACAGTTGTTGACAATTTTTTTCCTTTTTTTTTTTCTCCTTCTGCAGATATTCCTGAAATACCAGAAAGCATCTCATTCTGCAGAGCACTACAGGTAGCAGATTTCAGTGGGAATCCACTGACTAGGTAACTTCCACCATCTTCTTAGTACTTGCCATACTAGAATTACAATCTTGCTGTTACAATCACAATTTTAAATAAGCCCTTAAAAATTGTGATCTAGGATCTCTATGAAATCTTGCCAACAGTGTCTGTCTCTGGCAGGGACTGCAGCAAAAGTTCAGATTTAAAAAGTGATGCACATCTTTCCTGGGAGGGGATGAAATTTGTTAGCCAACCAGGAAGAATGTAAATCTGGTTGTCTCTCAAGTAATTTTCATTCCTCTTCTTAAATGCATAGGAAAACCATGCTCATACTTGGGAGAGAGAAGGCGGTGGTTAGCACAAATGCATGCATTGGCAGAAACCCAGGTGCCTGACGATTTGTAGCAGGCTTTACATCAGCTGCTGCAGATAATGGCTTTTACTAACGATTAAAGCTTGGACTAGTGCTTCATGTACCCTCCCATCAATTGGGACACAGTGACATGCAGTAACATGTGGCAAAAACGCACTGCGTCTGTCGGCGGCTGCTGCCAGTCTGGGTTCTGAAGAGCTGGAGTTTGGGGATTACGCACACTTTTAGCACAGAAGAGCAGTTCTGTTTACATTTCTCTGTGCCATTTGCTGAAGAATTCGGAATTTATCTAGTGAAATGAGGCTGGAGATAGCAAGGAAGAGGTGATCTGCTAGTTAAGGCCTTTGAAAATTATTTTGAGAACTGTTTTCTAAACCAGCCCGTGCCACAGCGCTGCTTTGTGATGCTGAGCAAGTAACATAAGCCAGAGTATTTGCAGTGGTCGCTCACCAGCCTGCTTTGCTTTGCACTGAGATGAACGAGGAATACTTGCACGATTAGCTGGCTGGCTGGGGTGCAGGAGTGCTGACAAACAAGAGGGTGTCTGTAATATCTTAAGCCACTCCAGCGGTTTTGCAAGGCGGCTTCTCCCACGTGTGCAGCTGAGGTTCTTCAGAAGTGCGCTTTGAATATTTCCCATAGTGCGTCCTAAGTTCGCTGGAAAGTCACGTCCCTGAGCATTAAAGGGACACTTGTGATCTTAATGCCTGTGCCTCTGTAGCCCATTTATGTAGCGAGGATAATAATACCACAAAAATCCCGCAAAGCAAACTGAGGCTGAACTGATGATGAGACACGCAAGTGGTGAGGGTCACCGAACAGCTTTTTCCTAGGCATTTAGTGTGCAGTATGTAAAGCTCAGAGCTGCACCTCATGGTCTTGACATCAAAATTGTCTGTGGTAGCGTGCTAGTTATCCTTCTCTATTTTGTGTGCTGAACAAGGCCTGTGGCCCAAGCAATGCGTGTCCTCAAACAGTAGTTGTAATGCACAGCTACAGCGGAGTGGAATTAACAAAGGAGTTGAAAGGCCTTTTGGTGGGGTTGAAATAGATCTCATAACTCTTTGTTGACAGGTCAAGGGAATTTTAAAAATTCTTGATAAAGTAGCTGCAGAGTGTATGCGTGTCCTGGAAAGCATCACTCCAAGCAGATTACCAAGTTAAAAAACACAGATACCAGAAGCTGTTTACACACAGATGCCAGGTATTTTCTGTGATGAGATCCAGAATTTCAGTCAGTTTTGCCTCTATAACAGCATGTACGTTTTGGCACTAATTTGCCCAGGCGAAGTAGGAAAGTCTACTATGATTTGCTTGTCTGTGTGGTGTCCTGGAACTTTTTTTTAGCCATTGATTCTTGTCCTTACTTCCTCTAAGCTTAAAAGCCAGTCGGAGATCTTCCTAATCGATGTCCTACCAGTAATACAGTATGTTGCGTCAATGTCAATAATAGACGAACCTGCAGCATTATAAGTGGCTGGGAGACCATTTTTCTGTTTTTCAGATGATTTCAGGTTCATATTAATAAAAAGCAGGTTCATCTACTGTAGATTAGACTGGAAGTCCACTATATGCTCTAGATAGATTAGTTCTGGTTGGAAGGGACCTACAACATCATCTAGTCCAACTACGTGTACGCTTCAGGGCTGACCAAAAGATAATCAAACCATTGAACTCCAGTCTTAAACCTGTTAGAGCTGAAACGGTATTGAGTAGTTACAGTGGAGCTCACATTTTGGAGATACTGAGCATGTTCTGTTAATAAGGTCTGGAAAACGAGAAGCAGTGGAGTATGAGCACATGAAAACTCTCCCCTGCCCCCCACTGTAATTTGTCTTTTTTTCCCCTTCCGCATCCTGCATGGTTGTATTTGCCTGTAGGGTGTGCATCTCCTTTTGGCTGGTTGCCTGCAGGTCATAGCATGTGCCTTGAGCTGGGTGATGGGGACAGCAGGAGCCAAAGCAAATGCTACAGCTTGAGCTTAGGTTGCATGCTCTGGGGATCAAGTAGAAGCTGGATGGCTGGACCAGGGGCTTCTCCTCCTCTGCCTCATTGCCTCTCTTACCCCAGCCTGTCTCCTGTGCAACTGCAGACGGAGCTGCTTGGTGCAAGCTGGCTGCCAGCGAGCGGGGGTGAGGAAATCCGTCCACTTAAGGGGAGGGGAAGCTGAGCCTTGTGGTAGACCAGCCTGGTGATGGACCTCAAGGCTTTGGGAACTTCAGGAGCGTTTTGCATATGGCTGCATTTTGTAGTGTAAGAAGGGAGTGATTATATGGTGCTGTGTTGTGAACCAGTAAATGTGAAATGCTGTAACAGCGGAACGTTACTTTCATAGTGAACAGACTGTTTCTTCATAAAGCAGCAGTTGAAAAGCAGCCTAATAGCTCATATGAAATGGCCGTGCTGTGAACATGTATGTAACTGAAGTCTGAATAAAAGTAATTTGTTTAATTATTTTACCATCTAGCTGATACAGGAAAATAATAGTTAAAAAGCTTTTTTTTAATAGGTGTGATTTTTTAAAAAAAAGTTGTTAAAATGCTTAAAATGTTTTCAGGCCCTATAGCTTTATAGAGTTGCAAATTGGGGTGAGGGAAGGGAGGGGCTAGGAGACAGGGATATTACCTGTTCTTTGACACAGAAGGAACTTTAAAGTCTCTTAAGTCATGGTTTGGTGGTTGGTTGTTGTTTTTTTTTTTCCCTTAGTATGGTCTTTAGAATTTTCTGAGTCATGCTGGAGTCTGAACATGCCTCCCTCTGTGTGTATTTGCTAAGTAGACTCTTGTTTTCCACTACATGTTCTCTTTTCCAGCATGTATTATATGAATGTGAATACTTCTGCTGGAAGTCCTTGATCTGAATTAATATCTCCACAGGTTGCCCGAAAGCTTTCCTGAATTACAGAATCTAACGTGTCTTTCGGTAAATGACATCTCTCTGCAAGCACTACCTGAAAACATTGGGAAGTAAGTTTTTTGTACTTTATTACTATCTTAATTTATTTTCTCTTTATTGTTACAGCTATTACATAAATGACTTGCATAACTGTGTGTAACATACCTATGAAGTTATTTACAGGTCTGCACTTTTTTTTTTGAATTCTTTCCAGTCTGAGGGTTCTGATTAGGAAAAATCCCTTTGCGTTTTCACTTGACATTAGCAGGCTAACACAGAATCTAAAGCATGCGTATGTATGTTTTGACTCTGCTCTCCGGGATTTGGAGTACCTTGGAATTCTAGGTCAAAATTGAATAGGTGTTTTGTGGTGCAGATCTGACCTTTTGCTTTGCTTCATTGTAGGAGACCATTGATCCGTTATTGTGAACATGTCAGGTGGCTTGCAGCTTAGCTAAGAACCAGACAATTGTTGGCACAAGAACAGATAGGTAAAAGCTGGCTGTGATCAGGATGGAAATTAGAAGGTTCCTAATTACAGGACCATTGTGTTTCTGAATAAAACTCGAGTAGGTGCTGTGGAGATGAAAACTCACGGAACAGCTCTGAAGATGAAATTTGATAAGCTTCTAAGATGTATTTGTTAACTCTGGAAAGTAGAGCAGGATTGCAAGGACAGACTTCCAAAGTGGAGACACTTGGAAAGTAAACTGAACGTTGTTTATCTGTCTTGTTTTGACTGAAATGGACCTCCACACTAGCGGAAAGGAAATCTCTGTCCTTGTCATGGAGAGAGGAGTGTCTCTTCCAGTGAAGGAGAAGAGGTAATTCCATGTCTCCTCACTTGAATATGGGAGAGTGGCTGTGCTGGTTCACATCAAAGGTTCACCTAGCCCAGTTTCCTTCTACAGTTGCAGTAAGTAGCTGCCTAGTGAGGATTAAGAAGAAAAGCTTGTGTTTGATTACTCTTCTTTCCGTCCCCTGACGCTTTCTGGTTCAGAGGATTTCCTGAGGTTTGGACTTTGGTTTGTCTAGTTGGTAGCCCATAATGAATCTCTCTTGCAGATACTTGTGCAGTTTTTCCTTGAGCTTATGTAGACGTCTTTAGTATTCTACTGTGGCAAGCAGCTGCACAGGTCTATTGCCCATTGCATTGAGTTGTTGCTGAGTTTCTTGAGCCTGGCTCTACCTAGCTTGCCTGTGATCCCTAGTATTGGAAGAGGCAGCGAGCAGCTGATCCCTGTGCAGTTGATCTGCCATTGATGCCTTTGTTGTTTTCTACCATATCCCCAGGTGATTTTTTTTCCAGGCTGATGAGTCTAACTTGCTATTCCAGCTTCAGGAATAGCCTTCACAGAACTTAAGGTATCTGTGCTTTAACTCAGAAAAGTTAAAGCACCTGATTGTTCCCTATTCCCCTCCCCGCCTACTTTTTTATTTTTTTAATCTGCACCTGAATTTATGGCTACCTTGCCCATATTGTTGTTCTAAGTTGCTGTGTACTGAACCACTTCCATCTTTCTTCAGAAAGCTACCGTAACTCAGATGTTGAGTCATGAGTATCAGTAGAGGCTTATTAATCTCGGACGTCCTTTCACAAAGTGGAGTATTTCTGACATGGATTCTTTGGGGAGTCAGCATAGTCCCTAACAGTAAAACCCAACTGTTTCTAAACAGAGGAGTCCTCCAGAAGGGATCTTGTTATTAAGAGCTCCTGCATTGTAGTCAAGTTCAGACCGGCTTTGCTTTAGCCACTTCCCGTGGGTATGAAAGCTGTCAGCTGGCACCACTCCAGCAGCAACAGAAGTGGAAAATGTCTTTTGAAACCTTCCGCAAGCACTAACAGGTACAGCGAATGTGCACCCGGTGACTATGGCAAAGCCTTACCCGAAAATTGCATGGGCCGGGGCTTTAGTGACATTCTTCCTTTTCTGTAAAAGTTCACGAAACGTCTCATGCAGCTTTTCGCAGCACTGGCAGTGAAGAACAGGCTTATTCAGACTTTGCAGCTACTGAAAACCGAGGCCAAAAATTTGGGATCCTGCCTGAATCTGAAAATGAATACAAGCAGCATGACAAGCTGCAACGATTCCCAAAGCGTGAGGTGGACTGCTGCTTCCCAGACGGTAGCTGGAGGAAGGTTGCTGGCTTCCCTGAGAGGTTGCTGGCTGGCTGCGGTGGCTCTGGCTTCTTGCTTGTCCTGCCTGTCCTTCGATAGGGGGAGTGGTGATAGCTTCTGCTTTGGAGCAAGCAACTAGGAACAGCTTTGGTTAAAATGGGGTTACCAGGCTCTGTAGAGATGTCAATATGTGGAGCTTTGCAAGAATGAGGGTAAAAAATTGCCTATTACTGATCCTAATCAGTCCAGGGAAATGCTGGGATACTGTTTCAGCCCTATGTGAGCTGCTGCAGAACAGAGCAGCGTAACCCGTCCTCCCTCAAAGTCTGTATCCGATTCCCAGTACGGAAGCTAAAAACCAGGGGTCCTCGCTTGCTTCAGGAGGAGCCGTATGCTTGTCCTGGTGGTCTTGGTGAGTTCTCTTGGAGGGCTAGACTTGAATAAAAGTCTGACAGGCCTGCTTTGATCTGGGAAGTGCTGCCAGGTTAGCTGTCTAGAATATGAATATTGTATTTTTACAAAAACACTTTAATTTTATTAATAGGAATTTCTGCTATCAGATTTATGCTTCAAGAAGGAGACACAAATGTGTGGGGCTGTTGTCTTTGGCTCAGCAGGTCTTCATGATAGGTGGGAATATGGCAGCTGAGAATCACAGAATGTTCGAGGTTGGAAGGGACCTCTGTGGGTCATCCAGTCCAACCCCCCTGCCAAAGCAGGGTCACCTACAGCAGGCTGCACAGGACCTTGTCCAGGCGGGTCTTGAATATCTCCAGAGAAGGAGACTCCACAACCTCTCTGGGCAACCTGTTCCAGAAGTCGACGGTAAGCTTGGGCTGAAGATGCTTTCCAACTCAGGACAGTATTAACATAACATGAAGGAAACTCACGGGGTGTCCACCCAGAATGTAACTGTTCTGAAGTCTATAGGGGAATGTCTTGGTGACAGAGAAAGGGATTGTCTGGTTCCAGTTGGAAATTATTGGGAGGTCTTGTTTGTAGCCAGTTAGAACTGCAACCTGAAGTCCTTATGGGTCACTTACCTCTGAGAGTGAATTTTATCAAGTTTTTGGCATTAGATCTGTAAGTAATAGATTTATTGTTTTCTATCTGGCTACCAACAAGCGCAGCTTTCCACTTTTAGTTCCCCAAATTTTCATCATTCATTGCAAGTGAATTTGATGGTGCAGCTGACCGCCTTGGGTTTGGTAAAAGCAGTGAAACACTCTGTGGCTTCTGCAAAGGTGGCCTCTTTGTTCCCTTCTTTGTTCTTTTTCCTCTGCACGTGCTGGGACCCAAAAAATGCTAGGAATTAAAAAGAAAGTAATGCTAATTGTATCTTTCTGGCTGAAGAGAGCAAGCAAGGCTTAGAGGTTGTTTGGATATGTTTGCAAATGCCTTACTGGAGATGCTGTGTGCTTCGGATAATTATGGTGTTATTTGATGGAATAGGCTGGACCTATGTGCTCTGTATGAGATGTGTCAAATAGTGAGCAAACAAATATACACTGGTGATTTATTCTACTTCACTTGGGCTTGTTTTGGGAAAAACTTGAAGTCCCTGTGCTTGCTGACAGTCCTCTGGCCACTAAAGTATGTGCAAACATAGGGAAATGCATCCTAAATTCTTACGGTCTTATACTCTTCTTGCCTGGGAAACTGCCTCATACACCCAGTGAAACCTCTAACTCGTCTTTGGATAGTACAGTGATCAGTGTGTACTTACTGTCTCTTTCTTTTTTTTTTTAAGCTACCTACTTTAAATCTTGTGTCACTGTGAATTTGCCCTAATGTGTCTTAAATGGGGAAAGCAACAAAAGTAATGGCAAATATTTTCCAAACAGCAATACTTTGAAGGTTAGCTAGGAAGTTCTTCCTAATGGCAGATAATAGACTTGAACTGCCTTGCGGTGAACCGTTAGTGGAAGTGTGTCTTTCTTACGAATTCGGATATCCAGTCCGTTTTTGACGTGCTCTGATGTGTAAGATGAATGCCAGTGTTCAGCTTCACTGTCCAGGCCAGTGTCTGAACTTGTTCAAGCCGTTGATACATAGAGTTGCTGTTAATATTTTTACTGTGCCGTTAAGAATTCTTCTGCATGGACCTTTTCTATTTATATTTGTGTTGCCGAAAGGAGTATTTTTAAGCATCCCAACTGAACATTTGAAGAACGTAGGCAAGGCCTCCCTTGAACCTTTCGTCTTTCCTCTTGCTTGTGCATAGCCATGGTCAGCGTATGTCAATTTTTCTCCTGCTGCTGGTATGTGCGCTGAAAGTTTTCCCTTGTCAGATAAAGCGTTCTGCTTTTAAGCTCATGCATTCTTTTAGGGCATACTGGAAAGCCATGTGACACAGTGCTTTAGGACTCGATAACAGACTAGACGTCTTAATATTACCAGTGCCTTTTTTTGTGTTTCTCTGTGGTTTGTGTTCTCTTAACTTGTGGTGTGGTTGCTATCTGGAGTAAAACAGTGAATGCTAATGCTCATGAGATAGTTTAGCTAATGATTAGGTGGGTGCAGCTTGGAGCAGCAGTTGTCCTGTTGGCTAGTTGAACCATTTGGAGAAACAAGGTACACAATTTAAGCTGTGAATGGGAGTGTCTTTTACAGCATTTCTCAGTCTAATGAGAACAGGTCTAATTTCCTTGCTTATTCTGCAGGACCGTGTGTGTCTGTAGAGCTGCCCAGCAAGCAAGCATAACCTGTTCTTCCCAGCGTGGGTAGCATTTAGGAATTTCCCCTTGCTTCCAGGATTTTTCTTCAATACTTCCTTGTTTGTGTAACACCCAAAACGCAGGGCATGACTTCTTCCTGAAATAAAAAATCAGAGTATTTGTATGTAAGGGTATTTGGGTGAATCAGGGTGTTTGTCTGTAAGGCTTCCTAGGGCTTACCTTATAATAGCATGAACAATCTAACGTCTGTCTCTCCCCAGCACCTTCTCTGTCTGTATGTGTTCATTCTGTAGTGCTGGCTTCAGGGTTAGCTCCCCGCCACCACCAGCTCACTGTGGTGTTGGGTTTTTACCAGCAAAGATTTGGGAACTTAGAGATCCATACAGTGCTCTCATGGCTCAATGTCTAGAAAGAGAAGAGAGATTGTGTCAGCTTTGTATGTTTGTTTGTTTGTTTGTGGTCTTAGGTTTGAATGAAGGCCAGGTACCTTCTTTGGAAAGCCTTTTATGTGTGTTTCTGTTTAATCTAGCATCGGACTCTCAGATGGGTGCTTCACAGGGAATCGGCCCTAGCCCAAAAACCAGTCCTTCCAGCATGAAATGCGTGTTTGAAAAAGACAGTTATCTGTCAGACTGTGGGGACAACAAGATCAACAAGTATAACGGCTGAAGAAAAGTGCAGGGCTTCACTACTGTGCTTGAAATTACGATTGAAGGCCTGCTGCCCGTCAGCACAGCGGACATCTAGCTCATGTCCAGTTTTTTGGATGCTAAGGTTTAAAGTGTGAGGTTATTACTGACTGGCAGGTGGAGTGTTTTGGAAGTTCCCTGCCTGAACTCTAGCATGGCAGATAAAAGAACTTTCCTCTGCCATATGCAATCTTTACTTTTCTCCCCCCACTCTGAAGTGTACAGATGGTCTCCTACTTGGACACGATCTCCAAATCCTGAGGATTCAACAAAAGATCACAGTAGTATGATGATTCACACTGTCCCCATCATTCACTGCCTCCCTCCCCCTTTTCTTCAGAGAACTGCACAGCCTGTGATGCAAGAAAGTAGAATAGCTTCATTTTAGCTTTAGAAACTTTTCATATGGGGAGGGGTGAATTTCTTTAGATGGGAAGGATATTCTTCTGATGACAGTGACTGATGAGTCTGGTTTACCCCCAAGCTGCAAGCAGGCTGAATGGATCTGTGGACCTTACTACTGAAAGGGAATTACCAGGTAAGCAGAGAAATTTTCCTCTTAATGTCTGCAGCTAGGAGGTGGAATGCTGAAATAGGCATTTCACTGTGATAGTGAACATAATGAAAAGAATAGAGGAAATGTTACTGCGCTTAGGAGCATTGTTTTGCGGAAAGATCTGTTATAGGCATGGTTTTAAAGAGTCGTGGAACCACAAATATCCAGAAATTTTGTGTTAGAGAAACAAAGTCGCTGAGTGTGGTGGTTTTTTATGTAAATGTGTGTTTAATTCTAGAGGTTTTGAAGTTTTCAGCAACTTCTGAACTCAGAATCTTTCATGTTGATCTGAATAGGAGTAGCTGGAGACTAAAATGTCTTCAAAGGCCAGGGTGATGCGCTCAATGGAGAGGAGCCAGAAGCAGGTCAGAGTGGTGTGCTTATTCTGATAATGAATTCTTGAGCCAGGCCTTGACGGTGTTTTCTTAGCATATGCTAGGCTGTCTCAAGTGTAGATTACACATCTGGTAGCATCGCACAGAAAGGAAAACCCTCTTAAAATTGTGTGGAACAAGACAATGCAATTCTGTTTTAAGGTTTAGCATAACAATGTCCAATTATAACATGGTCTTACATGATACAACAAAAGGGATGAGGAGGCTTATCTTGCAAATACATAGAAGGACTGTTTGTAGGTGGTCTGGCTAGGCTTATATAAATAGTATTAAAAGCTCTCACTCTGGCTTATCGTAATTTAGCGTGACAAGTAATATTTACAGAGTTTGAGTAGGTAGAGCATTCAGTGTTAATCACAGCTATTTGCTAAATGGCAAAACTGAATGTTAAGAAACTCAAAAGTTTATTTCAGGAACACTGTTTAATAATGGAATAGTCAATGCAGTGCCACCTGGCCTTTAAATAAGAGATGTGGCATCTTGTATGTTAAATAAGGAAGAAATATGTTAACATATATTTTTTTGAAATAAAGTAACTCCATTTTTTCTTTAAGTCATTGAAGGTAGCTGTTGCATGAATGGAATGGAAGGTATTTTGAAAATGAAATCTTGTTGAGATAGTGAATTGGCTTGGCTTCCCCAACCTGTTTCAGTAATCTTGATAAGCAAATTGGAGAATGTTCAGTTAAAGCATTCAAAAGTGAACAGGCTGAGCTGTAATGCCAAACCTCTTAATGATGCCTTTTGAAGGTCATAGGGAGTTCAGTGTTCCTGTCCATTTTCTGGACCGTGATTGTTGCTGTATGTGAGGGAGAGAGAGTAGAACCGATCTTAATAACTTGAAAACCAAGCTTATGTAGAAAACTGGGCTTAATTCGCAGCTTAGACTAATTCTGTCGCATATTTAGGGAATACCTTGGCCATGAACTGTAGAACTTTCCTCTATTTTAAAATTTGGGTGTGACTTGTACTGCTGGCCATCTGTTTGGTCTTTCCTCCAGTTAGTGGCAGATAAGATACTAATGTTTTATTATCGTTCTGTTTTTCACTTGTGGAAGATCTGTAGCTTTTTAGAAGTCAATTAATGGTTTTGACAATTCAATTCAAGTAACTGACTATGCAAATGCTCTTCCTCTGGCTTTCAGTGTCTTTGCTATTTAAGTCTAGGATGACAAAATTATCAACTTTACTTTCTCTTGTGCCTGTTTAAAATCAGTCTTCCAAGGAAAGAGTATTTTTCCCTCATAATTTGTGTCCACATCTCCCAGCTCTGTAAAAAAATGTCAAGTGTTAGGAACATAATCCTGACTTTCAGATTTTCTTACTAGAATTGTTCTCACTAGAGCAGCATCACACTTGTTAAACTCCAAAAGTGGACTGCTAAGCAAAGCCTTGCGTGCCTTTCCCCTTGCGCAGTGTACACCTAAACTTGAGAATAAAGAATAGTGTTTAACTTAGATGCAAGTTACTTCAAGTTGCTTTGCCTCCAAAAAGGAGGAGGGGGAATGCTCTCAAAAGATGGCTGCTGGAAGAGTGGTCTTCAGCCATACTGGTGAGACATAATAACAGCGTCATCAAAACTGCATCTAGCCACCTTGCTTTGCGGTTGTTTTTACAGCATCTCTTACATTCCGAGGTAGAACCATAGGACTTTGTGTGTGTGAAGATAATTTGCTTTGAAATGGATAAGTGCCCTCATTGAAGAAATTAATCCTTCCTGTAATTTCTGGCTCACATAAGAATTTCTGGGATTCAGTAGCTAAGAATTTGCAAAAATTGCTCTCCCCTGTTGCATGGTGTGGATGTAAGGTCTCTCTTTAAATTCTATTGGATTAATCTTACAAAAATTCATGAGTGCTGTTCTTTATCATTCACACTGTAAAGCAGGTTTCCATAACCAAAGGGTAACCAAACAAAGAGGCAGGAGGCTGGTTAAAGCTGACATTTGAAAAAAATACCCCCCCCCCCCAGCTTTAAGCTTAAGCTATATTTTTTTGAGAAATAATCTTCTTGAGAAAAGGAACCTAGCTGCACTTCTGTACTATTTGTAGGTTACTGTATAGTGGCTATGAATTTTAAGGTTCTTTCATGATAACTTTGTCTAATTATATGCCAGTGTTAAGCAGTAGTTGGAAGCAAAATAAGGATGTAGTGTTGAACCTTTGAAAAAGGAGGGCAAAATGCATACTGGGAGTGTATAGACCACGAACTACATGGTTATATATTAACAGAATAATAGGAAATTCAGGAAGCGTAGTCCTTCCCTAGAAGGCTAATATTGCTTTTGTGGCATTGGAAATGTCATTACACCAAAAATCCGCGTGGAGCTAGTTCTTCAGACACCGATGAAGGATGTGGTGCTGGCAGGTGTAGTAACTGTGTGTGGGTGAGATAAGGCAGACTCAGGGAAGAACTGAAGTGGTAGTTAATTCTGGAAGGGGATGCATGCTCCAGAAGCTCTTGAAACTACCCAAGTGTAAACACCTAATTTCATAGAATCATAGAACGGTTTGGCCTGGAGTAGATGATTCAAAGATCATCTAATCCAACCCTCCTGTTGTGGGCAGAGACATTTTTCATTAGATCCAGTTTCTCAAAGCCCCATCCAACCTGGCCTTGGACACTTCCAGGGAGGGGGCAGCCAAAACTTCTCTGGGCAACTTGTTCCAGTGCCTCACCAGCCTCATAGTAAGAAATTTATTCCTTATATCCAGTCTAAATCTACCCTCTTTTAGTTTAAAACCATCACCCCTTGTCCTGTCCCTATATGCCCTTGTAAAAGGTCCCTCTCCAGCTTTCTGGCAGGCCCCCTTCAGATACTGGAAGGCTGCTATAAGGTGTCCTCGGAACCTTCTCTTCTCCAGGCTGAACAACCCCAACTGTCTCAGCCTTTCCTCACAGGAGAGGTGCTCCAGCCCTCTGACCATTTTTGTGGCCCTCCTCTGGACCCGTTCCAATAGGTACATGTCTTTCCTGTGCTGAGGACTCCAGAGCTGGATGCAGGACTCCAGGTGGGGTCTCACCAGAGCAGAGGGGCAGAATCTCCTCCCTTGACCTGCTGGCCACGCTGCTTTTGGTGCAGCCCAGGATACGGTTGGTGTAGAAGCTGGAGTGGAGACTGGTCTTTTCAGGCTCGCTCTACAGCAAGTGATACAGTCAATGAAGAGAGGGTGAGAGAAGCAGGCTTCTTTTGGGAGTGACTTGGAACAGGAGCCTATCCCAAAGGTATATGCTGTATCTTCAAATACTTGTGGTCTGAGTAAGTGGCATTTTGAGAGCTGGCTAGTGACTTACTAATGCTGTCATTTCATTGGGGGGGAAAAAAGCTGCTAAACGTCAGGTTCTCAATGAATTGTTCTGCAGCTAGAAGCCTTGTGGGCTGGGAGTAGCTTAATAGGATCCTGTCAGATGGGTGACTCGTCACCTAACTGGTGTGTCCTGGGGCAGGGTCATACATGTTACTGGTAGCTTTATTTGGGCAGTGGGGATGAGCTGTAATATATTTAAATGTGGCTAGTTTTGAGCATTTTATATGCTGTTGTCAAGTACCACAATTACCTTCTCATCCCTTGGAAGACCTTGATAGACAGAAAAGCTGGGATGTTCGTTTTCTGCACAAAAAAGAAAATGAGTGGCCTAGCTTAAACTCCCTTCCCAGTCGGGTGTCATGATGAGTGTTTCAAAGTGTACATGCTGTGTAGAGATGCAGGAGCAGGCATTATGAAAGTACCAGTAACCTTCAGATGCTGGCCCAGCGAACTGAAGTCCTTTGGAACTGGTGGTTGTAGCTACAATGTGGACTTCGTATCTCATTTCTGTCGCTGCTGCTGCATAAAAAATGCGATACCAGGCCGAACTCAGAGTCTGTACTGTGTTCTCACTTTAGCCATCCTTACTGTGTAGGACCTTCCCTTGCTCTGTATACATATGGGGACAATGCCCATTATCCTGTCTTTCCCTTCTTTTTGCAGTCTTACAAATGTAAGGAAAAACTACACTTGGGATTTTACATTCCCCTAACCAGCTGAAACGGGTGCAGATGGGGCCGTGTATTTCTGCAGGTGCTTTAGATCTTCATCTCTTCCATCTTTGCTGCTTTGTTTCCCAAAGCCTGATGACTTGTCTTGCATGCTCAGCTATGTGGTGCTCTTGACACAAGGTCAAAATGTGTGGCTCTTACTACTCAGATAAGAGAAGGCTGTTGTCCATTTTTTTATTGGCTAACCCTATTTAGCTCTTCTGTTAGTCCTTTTATCATCTATCTGCGTTTTCTCCTAGCTTTTTCCACGTTTCTCTTTCCACCTTTCTATTTTTAAACTTCATTTTCACAAGAAAATAGCCTATGCCTTAACTGTGCTTCACAATGCTTTCCTGAGAAGCCTTTGCTAGTGTACCTCAAGGACTTGGGTGCTCCCAGTCCTATTGCAGGGACTGGGATAAAAATGGGACTGGGATAAAAATGGGATATATAGTGTTGTCTGTTGTCACTCTGAAGGCTGACTTTTTGTCCCTTAGAATGAATGGTGCAACTGTCCCTGATAAAGTTATAGCACTAGGATAACTCATCTCAGTTTCGTGTTTTATACCTTTACAAGACAGAGTATATTTAATGTATGTGGTACATTGAAAATGTAATTTTATCATTCCATCCAAGGTAACTAGGGAACATGTCTCTCTGTCTGTCTCTTCTTTGTAATTAATCCAAACAAAACCTGACTTGCTTTGGAAGAAGAAGAAGGTGCTTGGATTCTGATCTTAGTGTCTCGTTCTAGTCGCGCCTTTATTTTGGAGGCGACCACTGCGGTTGACACGAAGGAGTATTTGCAGTGCTCCCTGCCTGCGGACTGTGTTGGATAGCCAGTTTCTCTCTCAAATCCTGGCAGGAGTGCTGGAATGAGGAAAGACAGTTCCAGCATTTATGGACTACTTTGTTGCTATAAGTTTTTTTCTTAATTATTGATTTCACAGTCTTCTTTTCATTTCTCTAGCTGACATGATGAATACCAATATCTACAGTTACATCTATCTAGTGTTGCACCTAAAGTATCTGGTTTCTACTGAAAATGACATTTTTAGCTGTGTTGTGCTTTTAAATGTGACTTGGTTCCACCCTTACACCAGAAATCAGCTGAAAAGCAGAGATGGACAACTTTGTAGTTATTTCAGTTACTGCATCCTCCACCTGGTTTGGTTGTTGGCTTGTGCTAAGTAATTTCACACACATGCTTGGTGTTCAACGTGTGTGTGGTAGCTTTTGCAGTGAGATTTATTAAGATATTAATGCTTTTTACAACAAGCTTCTGTGAAATACCTTCTTACAGTAGTAGTCTTGGAAAAGTACTTAGGTTTTGGGGGTTTTTTTTCTTGGTTTTTTTTTTTCTTTCTCCTTTAGAATACAGATGAGATTTTGCTTGTACGTTTTCTGTTGGGTTTTTTGGGGGAGCAAAGGCTGTTTGTGTTGGAGAGCAGCCTGCAATGCTCTGTGGTGCATTTGTGTTTCTAAATGCAGTTGGTGAACAGCTGCTGATGGAACTGTGTCTCTTTGTGTTTTATGGATCGAAACAAGTAAGCCTGGGGGCCCAATGGCTGATTTTTTCTCCTAGATAAAGATTAGGGTTAGGGAAAGACTCTGGAATTGTTAAAGTATGTCTTCCTTTAGTTCCTTTCAGAGACTTCAGAAAGACTCTTGACTAACAGTGCACCCATAAAATGTAGGGCAGAGGGAAAAGAAGAAATGATTTCATTTAGTATATTGTGAAAAATCTCTATTTTTGATTGAGAAGAGGAAGAATTACACTTTCTGGAGACACTGTGTTATTAAATCAGAAAATGTATTTGAAAAATAGCAAGAAATATAGGATTATTCTTGTAAATGACTAAAAATCCTGTTTCTTAACATACCTTAAAGACAGAAAAACGTTAGTGAACATACAATGTGTTAAGAACCTGCTGGTGAATTTAGGGAAGAGCTGTACCTCTGCTCTGTAATGTGTTGAAGTTTGGTGCTTCAGTACATCAGCATGCCTTTCGTAAGATGCTATTTTATATGATAACTGTCACATTTTCCCATTTTAAATTGCAGCACATAGGTTTGCTGGGAGCCGCTTCTGTAACTGGTTGAAATTTAAGAGTGATGAGTCAAAAATATGTTCTCGTTTTCTGGCCTGTCTTTCAGATGGATGCATCTTAAGAATAGTACTTCAGCCTAATTGGACAGCTTTGCTGGTATAAACTTCATAGACTGAGTGTTTCTTTTACGTTACTTGGTGGGAAGCTTCATTTTGCCTGTTGGACACTGCTTACATTGGATTTGGACTCAAGATCTTGGAAAAAGTAGAAAGAATAGATTGAAGGGGTGGAGGGCAGTGTCTTTGTTTTGTTGCAGGCTAGAGTTATAGTTGTGAGCATGCTGTGGGTGAGACTAGCTGTAGAATAAAGCGTTTCTCCTCTAGAAGCTGTGTTATTAGAGATGAAAGTGTAATCCTGTAGGTAGCTGACTCCCATAGTAAGAGAACCTGGCCTGGGACTGCAGTCAGCCACAGTCAGTCTCCGACATGCATGGTGCATGGTTGGATGCCAGGACAGCTGTTGGTGGGTATCCACAAGGGCATAGCTTCACTGTGAGGGCGGTGAGGCACTGGAACACATTGCCCAGAGAAGTTGTGGATGTCCCATCACTTGAAGTGTTCAGGGCCAGGCTTGATGGGCCTTTGAGCAACCTGGTCCAGTGGAAGGTGTCCCTGCCCATGACAGGGGGTTGGAACTAGATGATCCATAAAGTCCCTTCCAACCCAAACCATTCTATGATTCTGTGATTTGACCCAGTGAGTCCTGATAGCGCTGCTGGCTTGGGCAGTTCATATGCCTGCCTTGCACTTTCTTGGCAGTTGTACTGGCCCAGGTGTTTAAGGGGATTTATTCTGTGTTGGATTAGGGATCTGTGTTACTCTTTTTGCTGGGTTATTTTTAAGCAAGATCAGTTTCCTGAGCTGGTTTACTGGCCTGCCCCAGTTTAATGATACGATGAGGCTGGTTAAGATGGTGATTCCCAAGTTCTTGCTGTTGAACGTGGTTTTGCTGACAAAGATTTCTGTTTAACCACAGCCAAACTGGTGTCTGATGTAAGAAGAGAAATTAAGAGATTGCACCATTTTACTCATTGACACTTCAACATGATGGGGAGGAAGATAAGTAGATGTGGGGTGATCTGTAAACACAAGATTACCAGGCAGCTTGGCGATGTGCACATCCTTTTTGTATTCTTTTGATAAAAGTGAATCATGGGCCTTGCCTAATAAGAGCTCAAAGAGAAAGTGCGAAATTCAAAGGAAGATTGGAATAGGTTTCTAGAAAACCTGTAAACAAAAATGTAATGGCAGTCTGTGGGTGGCAAAGTGAGTAAGAGCAGACCCATGTTCCTCTCGGAGAGAGACGGTTCTCCGTCACCCCTTCCTTCTCATCCTCCACCGGTTTGTTTTCCGTGAGGATGTCGGATACCGTGTCCCATCTTGACTTGTGTTTTATAATGTTGAAATTTTTATGTGAGAGTTTCCTTTGTGTCGTTGGAACGATGGCTTCCTTATTACCTTGTTTCTGTCAAATGATTTTGAGTGGCAGTAGCTGAGTTATTCTCACTGATCTTTTAATTGAATTTGTAATAGGCTTCTACTAAAATATATTTGTGTGTATGCCGAGTTTTAACTGTATTTCTTCTGGAGGAATACAGAACCCATTGAGTAAAATGTGCCTATTTTAAAAGCTGGAGAGAACTGCTGAGACTGTAATCAAAGCCCCTGTGAGATTTCGTTCACTCTTTTCTGAATGCAGTACAGAAGAGGTACTTGAAATAAGGTTGTATTTTTCAGACACAGTCCAAAGTCAATCCATGAAAAAGTCTCCCCTTTAATTCATTACATCAGGTATATTGCTTTTCCTGCTTGGATAGCTGTATTGGAGTCGCAATAGGAAGGTTTTTATTTTTATAAACTAGTTATTGAGGTTATCAGCTGCTTTTTTTACTGGGGCTAACCAAAGATCCTGTAATTCAGTATGTTGGTATTGTTTGAGGTGAAAACAAATAAATTTTATGTTGTCTGCATACATGGGCTTGTTTATTGTTTTTCTTTTTTCCTAAGGTCTACAAACAAAAGTATTTGGGGTTTAGATTTAACATGTGTTTCAAATTCAGTGGAATCCCTTTTTTAATCTAGATTTTATTTAAAGCCTAGCACACTGTTCCCTTTCACTGCACACCAGGACAGAACATACTCTGTTGGAGGAAACTACTTATTTGCAGTCACCGTATCTCATTTTTATTTTTCCCTGTGACGCTGGAGGATTAGAGCAGATTATAGTGTTGGGATAATGTCTGACTCCTTGTGTTCCATTTAGTCATAAATAAACCCCTGAAAAATCTCAATGTTGCTATGGTGATGTTAGTAAAAGCCTCGGATATGGAGTAAGTGAGCCGCTTAGAAGCATAATGTCACTTACAGTAATGAGCACGCTGTCATTAAAGCAGTGATGGGTTTACCTGATGCTCTGTAACTTTAGTAGCCCATGCCAGATTCTGACAGCAAGTAAGTAAATGTAATTCATATGAATACGCTCTGTTCAGTAACTTGCAAGTACTGACCTTTTAACAAATGGAAATTTGTGTTTTGTCTGTTTACTTTCTAGCCTTAATATGTTGAAGTATCACAGAGAAACAAGCAAAAACTTCAGTCTTTTTATGCTGCCTTTCACATGATGGGCTGGTTGAATTAATGCAACAAAAAATGAGTTCACAACAATTTTGTTTTAAGATGTGTAAAAAACACACTTTTATTCTGAAAATGTGGAATATAAAAAATAAGATTGCATTAAAATGTGGTATTTTTTTTTTTCTTAGTCTTTATAACCTGGCTTCACTGGAACTTAGAGAAAATTTGCTGACATATTTACCTGAGTAAGTGACATTTCTTGTGTTTGAGTGTATTAACATAAAGTGTTCTTGTTCTTAAAACCTGACATATGAAACTGAACGACAGCTAGAAAAAAATACTCAGTGCCAGTTGACAACGTGTAGGAGATACAGCTTTGTTTTAGCAACACATAGTTGCATCTATTACTTCTAGTTGTACTTGGTAAGTAGCAGGAGCCTGCAGTCTGTGTTGACTGGTTTTGCTCTGTAAAAATATTCTGTATAAAATACAGCAGCACGAAACATTTCTTCCTGCACAAATTGAACGAGGTCATCAGCAGTGGGAGTAGTGGTTTGGGTTTTTTGCATGGTGAAATTTCGTAACTGTGAAAGTAGGGTAATAGGATCTCGGAGATTTCCACTCTAGACCTCCACAGCATTTAAATAAGCATTCACGTTCAGGGCTAGTAACCAAAAGCTTCCAAAAGCTTCCAAAATTTGGAGATCAAAGCAGTGGTGACAAACTAGGCCTATTGATGTCTGAAGTCTGACTCCACCCACTGTGATTTTGGGGGTAAAAATATATCTAGATGTCCCTGTGCTGTCTGTGTTGTGGCAGAGGGAATTGGTGGCCTTTTGTAAGATTAATTGGGTACCTCACATTTTGGGGATCCTTTTTGGCTGCCTGGAAGAAACCTCTTCTTTCTCTAGTAACGGAGTTTCCTTCCTTCACTACCTGACTGCTTCTTGCAAGAGTTTTAGTGACTCCTCTTCTGCTTGTTTAGATAATCTAATAGATACTGTAATAGATTCAACCTGTTTTCATCGGAAGCTCTTCCCCAGTCACTTTTGGGTCCTTTTTTTCCTGTCAGTCTACCCAATACCTCGGTTGCGGCTGTTTATAGCCGTGAGCCACAAGGCACTTTAAATGTCAGTGGTCAGAAGAAATGAGTTGCTAGCTGGGTTTTGCCATGCGGTGTCAGAATGAAGCTATCACAAATGTTGACAATTTTATTGCTCCTGGAAAATTCTGACTGTCAGTAACATAGCTGGCCAGTCTTGCTGACTTTCGTGCTACTACGGCTTTGGGGAAGGTGAGTAAGAGCTCTACAACAGGCTGCCTTCGAACAGGAACAGACACAGAGGACCGTCCTTCTACTTCAAAAAGCTTCTTTTGCATCCTTTTGGGCTTCCCTCTGTTTGCATCCTCAAATCCAATCTGAAATGGATAGATCATGTTGAGAAGATAAATGGTGGACTTAACTAAGTCTTGAGTCACACTGTTACATGTGATCACTGCAAATAATCTATGCCCAGTAAAATAACTGTCTGTCTACAACACGTTGTAATTTGAAATACGAGTTTCAGTAAAATGAGCTCATTCAAATACATGGGGTTTCTGTTGGTTTAATCTGATGTGGTTTTGGTTTGACTTATCTCACAGATCTCTTGCCCAGCTGCAGCGACTAGAAGAACTTGATTTAGGAAACAATGAACTTTATCACTTGGTAAGAGAACATGCCACTGAAAGTGCACGTTGGTCTTGTTTTGCACATCATTTAGGTTAAATAGGTCATAGGATGTCCAGAACTGAAGAAAGAAAAATGTGTGGAGGGAGAGTCTTATTCAAAGTACAGATGAATTTTCGCAGTGAGTTGGTGCTTTCCATGTCTGCCTAGTCTTGTTCAGTACACATTACTCCAAAAACTGCAGCTGATCTCTAGAAAGTGAGAGCACTACACAGACTTTTTCTATGGAAAGAAAAAGGAGTGGAAGGGCACAAACTCTTGTCTGCACTTGCAGTTATGATGAACGTATGGGCTTCTGCAGGGAGCTGGATGGGCTGAGCACAGATGAAAGCTCAGCTGTTTCCAGGGTGGGAGTAGGAATCTCTGGGAAAAGGCTGAGGCAAACTGTTGAGGGTGCAGTGTCCGTGGCAGATAGATCTACCAAAAGGTGTCTGTCATCTCCCTTAAACTGACTCCATTAAATGTTGAGTTTGCAGTAGATGAAGAGCATGCATGCAATTTGTTAGTGCATGTTGGGTTAAGTGTGGTGGCTTCTTAAGCTGTAATAATTGGTTTGTGCGATGGAGTTCCCAAATGCTTACCGTCACTCTTGCTACATTTAACTGTGGGACATCTGAATAGTGCTTGGAATAAGGATTGGTTTCCTCAGCCTGTAATTACTGGGTGGCTGTTTGGTTTATCCTTGAAGCTCCTATGCTGCTTAACATTATTACTTTTTATGTTATAGCCAGAAACAATTGGTGCACTTTTCAATCTTAAAGACCTCTGGTTGGATGGAAACCAATTAGCTGAAATACCTCAGGTAAAGATGAGCTCTGCTAATACTGTTTTGAGGATGCTTTTAAAAGAAATTTTTTTCATTCATGCCTAAAGGGAAGTGATTTAGGATCAAATAGTTTTCTTAGTTCACTGTGCGTGGGTTTGGTTTTGCACGTGTAAGGGTTTTCTCTTAATAAGGTCCTCTGCAAGAAATTGTACATAGTATCGTATGTTGTCAGACATTTCCTTTTAAACATTTTGACAAAGGAATTGTTTTGTAATAGGTACGTTGTTCAATTTGTAGGATGACACATCCTCCGTTTACAGTCCTAGCCCAATGATCGGGAGGCCACCAGTTGGCTGAGCATACCCACACCTTTTGTATCTATATAAATTGCAGTTTTCACAGTTTTGAGGATGAATTGTTGTGTTTTTGCATTTTCTTCCATTCGAATGCAGTGTTTGGGAGAAGTACAATAACAGAACTGTTGCCATAAATAGAAATTTTGATTTATGCAGGCAAATCCCCTATCTGACATCAGTCAAGGGATGAGGGGTCTTAGCATTTAAATCTTACAGCACTCTAAATTCCGTTGCTTAAGAACTGTGATAACATGTGAGATGGTTTCTTTTCCCTCTTTTTTCCTTAAAGCTGTGTCAAAACCTGTTTTTTCCGGTTCCTCATGCAGTTTGCAGTTATTTGCTGTATTGATCTCATTGTCAACAGTGTAACTTGGAAATCAGTTACAGTTTAGTGAGCTTTGTTGACTTTGTTGTTGTTGGCTTGGCCTAATAATTTTTATGTAGATGTAGTTAAACACTGATAACTATTCATAAAAGGTCAAATGTGACTTCAGCTGCTGTTTTTATTGAAGCTGGCTGTTATTGTGTCTAATGTCCAAAAGATGAACTTGTAGGATAAAGGGGGGGTGTGTGTGTTTAACAGAAGCTCCTCTTGCTAGGCAAACATTTCCAAAATCAGAGGACTGATCTTGTGAGTTAGGATCAAGGCTGTCACTGCATGAAAAGTTCAAATATATATAAAAGCAAAGGACACTTCTGCCCCAGACGTTCTGTTCTCTGAAAAATGATTTGGATGACTAAAATGAGAACTATTAGAGAGTATGTATATGGGTGTCTGTATAAATGGGGAATGGAAGGATGCTCTGGTGGCTAATAGGGACAAAGGTATTTCTCTGTCAGACTTCTAAGCTAATTGGTGGATTAACATTGTAAAAAATTAAGTAATCATTAATAATTGTAGATGATGGCAGTGTAACTTGGCAGTTCAAATATGCTTGCTAGAGCAACACTCTCAATTCCTATTTCTACATGTGTTGCGTTTGGGAGATGTGAAGATATGAAATCCCTAGATGTCATGGCATGTTGCTGTATCAGCCAGAAGAGACTAATCCTGATTTGCCTAGGGTTAATTGGGAGGGGCAGACTTTAATTACGTGGAGGCTGATAATCTGTAGTTTTGAAAAAACAACTTTGCAGTCCTTACTTGAGGAAAACTCCAGGTTTGGCTGGTGCTTGCCTGGGTGTGCTTAGCATACCTTGTCTGACTACTGAAGCCAGTCTGAATAGAATAAGAAACTGTGACTGAATCACTTAGTTGTTTTATCATATGTAAAATGTAATTATTTACTTTTTTCTGTGTTTAGAGGTCATACAAAGAATGGCCAATTTAGAGGTCATGCAGAGAATTGTTTTTCTTTCTGGAATTTCATTGCGATGGTATGTTTTTCAAATTGCTTGGTTACGTGTTTGGGCATGACTTAAATTTTTCGTCTTGTATCGCAGGAAGTAGGAAACCTGAAAAACCTGCTCTGTCTGGATGTTTCTGAAAATAAATTGGAATGCCTTCCTGAAGAAATTAGTGGTCTGATTTCTTTAACAGACTTGCTTGTTTCTCAGAATTTACTTCAGATCTTACCTGATGGCATTGGTAAGTACAAAGTGAATACTGTCACACAGAACCATTTAATCCACCGTAAATTGGAAGTCATTTGTTTTCAAGTCTTTTGAAGTCTTTTTAGGCGAGAGATGAGCTTGTCTCAGCTTTTTTTTTTTTTTTTGCTTAGTATGAAATGCATAGCTCTATTAATTTCACATTTTAATTGTCTGCATAATGACTACCTCATAATCCTTTCTTGGTCTTCACTTGATACCTACCCACACAAAAGGAAAGTTAGTATGTCCTCTCTGTTCCTACTGTGTCTATGTCACCATCATAACTCTTTCACATTGTAAAATTCTAGCTTGTAACATGCTGTAGGTCACTTGATAAGACTGTGTCACTACAAAAAATACATCCTTTTTGGTGGGGATATGTAGTTATCTTCAGCTGGATGGTGTGATTAATCTTATACTGAACCCAGTGGAAGGCTGTTGTAGCTTCAACCCATTACTCCTCGCCCTTGAGGATCCAAACTACAACCTTTCTGTGTCTGACCCCTTAAAACAGGCTGAAGAACTGCAGAAAGTTTTCTGAAGCATTACCAGTGCCTTGAAGGTAGATGTTTTTACCTCTGCAGTAGTTGTGACAAGTAGTCGGAGAGGCATTGCTTCTCTACTACTCATCAGCTGTTTTTCTGGAGAGTTTCACATTGCAGGAGTGTGCCTTCTCCTTGCCAGGTTTTCGTTTTTTCTTTTTTTTTTTCAAAAATAAAGGTGTAGGGGAAGGAGGACTTGGGAATGTGGTTTAACTGGAATGTGGCAAAGAATGGACAGACCTTCCTCCTCCCTCCGTGTGCTGTATCAGCCTAAGAAAAGAGAAAAGTTTTTCTAGCAGTTAAACTTGGGGGAGTGGGGTGACTAGTGCAGGTCCTGCAGCTGGCCTGAGTGTGTTTGGTGGAGAGCTGTAGCAGCCCTCTCTGGTGGCCTGAGCTGGCCTGTATGGTTGTACGTCAGAAATGGAGCTGTATCTTCTGAAAGGCTCCAGCCTGTGCAGCTGGCTGGAGGGGAGCTCGGCTGTAACACCAGCCAGTGAGCGAGAGGAGCTTCTTCTGTTTGGAAAATTGTGTAGGGCTACAGTACGTACTCCTTTTGTGTAATATTGGAACTGACTGTCCACACTGCAGAGAATCTGGTACTGTGGTTGAAGTGAACCTTGCTGGTCTCTGTGGATGCTCCTGGGAGGAGCTCAGCTGATCACCGAGTTGCTGGGTGGACCAGTGAATCTGCAGAGCTCTCGCAGCAGGGCTCTCACCAGCACCAGTGGGTCAGGTCAGCGGTGGTCCTGTCTCACCAAGTCTCTAAAGCCACTAACGGAGGCAACTCCAGCACCCCCGGGCAGCCGGTGTCGGTGCTGCACCACCTCCCAGTGAGGAAGCTGCTTCTGATGCCCAGCTGGGACCTCCCAGGCTTCCTTTTGTGGCCATTGCGGTCTCGCCTGCCACTGCGGAGGATAGTTTGGCTCTGTCATCTCTGTAACTGCCCTTCAAGTAGTTGCGGGCTGTTCCCAGATACATCCTTGGCTACTGCTATGCTGGACTCAACAAAGCCAGCTCTCTCAGCCTCAACTCATGTGTGCTGTGGTCATCTTGATAGCTTTGTGTTGGACCCCCATCAGTGTCTCACTTGAACTGGAGAGTCAGGGGCAGGGGGGAAGACAGGACAGGATATGAAATTCAGCATGTGATTTTACAGATGTGGCCTCGCTGGTGCTAAGTAGATGGGATATAGAATCATAGAATCATAGAAAGTTTTGGGTTGGAAGGGACCCCTAGAGGTCATCTAGTCCAATCCTCCGCAGCGAGCAGGGACACCACTAACTAGATCAGGTTGCTCAGAGCCCTGTCCGACCTGGCCTTGAATGTTTCCAGGGATGGGGCCTCCACTACCTCTCTGGGCAACCCATTCCAGTGTTTCACAACCCTCATTGTAAAGAATTTCTTCCTTATATCTAGCCTAAACCTACCCTGTTTTAGTTTAAAACCATTACCCCTCGTCCTGTCACTGCTGTCTCTACTAAAAAGATTGTCCCCATCTTTCCTATAGGCTCCCTTTAAGTACTGAAATGCTGCAATCAGGTCTCCCCGCAGCCTTCTCTTCTCCAGGCTGAACAAGCCCAACTCTCTCAGCCTGTCCTCATAGGAGAGGTGCTCCAGCCCTCGGATCATTTTTGTAGCCCTCCTTTGGACCCGCTCCAACAGTTTCATGTCCTTCTTGTGCTGTGAGGGCTCCAGAGCTGAACGCAGTACTCCAGGTGAGGTCTCACCACAGCAGAGTAGAGGGGCAGAATCACCTCTCTCGACCTGCTGGCCACGCTTCTCCTGATGCAGCCCAGGACACAGTTGGCCCTCTGGGCTGCCAGCGCACATTGCCGGCTCATGTCCAGCCTTTCGTCTATCAGTACCCCCAAGTTCCTCTCAGCAGGGCTGCTCTCGATCCTTTCATCCCCCAGCCTGTATTGATACCGGGGATTACCCTGACCCAGGTGTAGGACCTTGCACTTGGCCTTGTTGAACCTCATGAGGTTCACACAGGCCCACCTCTCCAGCTTGTCCAGGTCCCTCTGGATGGCATCCCGTCCTTCTGGTGTCTCGACCGTACCACTCAGCTTGGTGTCATCTGCAAACTTGCTGAGGGTACACTCGATGTCGCTGTCCATGTCATTGATAAATATATTGAACAGCACCGGTCCCAGTACGGACCCCTGAGGGACTCCACTCGTCACTGGTCTCCATCTGGACATTGAGCCGTTGACCACTACCCTTTGGCTGTGACCATCCAACCAATTCCTTATCCACCGAACGGTCCACCCATCAAATCCATGGCTCTCCAATTTAGAGAGAAGGATGTTGTGGGGGACCGTGTTAAAGGCTTTACAAAAATCCAGATAGATGACATCCATAGGTTTTCCCTTGTCCACCATATAGTAACTTCCATTGATCTGCTGGCTTTAACTCTCCTAATGTAGTTCAGCCAGCGTTTATTTTGTTTCTGGTAAGAGCTCACTGCTCATTCATACTCAGCCTGGTGCCCACCATAGCCCCCAGGTCCTTTCCAGCAAGGCTCCTGTCGCTTCCTAGCCTGTACCGGTGCACATGTTTATTCTGCCCAGGTGCAGAGCTCTGCACTTCTCCTTGCTGAACCTTGGGTTTCTGTTTAGGTCGCTGTCTTTCTGGGTATCAGCTGTCTCTTCATGATTTAGCATCATCGGCAAATTTGATGTGCCAGTCTATTATAGCTATTTTGGACCTTATGGGGATGGGCAGGGAGGTGTCAGCCTCTAGTGATGTCTCTGGAATTCCCTGGCTTGGGCTCTGTCTGGGTCAGTTCTGCTTTGCACCAAAGACCGTGCTGGTACAAAGGAGCAGAACAAGGTGAGCTTTCTGCTCTGAAATAATGTTTTGTCTTTTCTGGGGAGAAGGCCTTCAAAGATGTTTGGTTTCTATGCTAAAAAATAAACTTGGGTTTCATGTCTGACTAACTGGGTTCTATATTAGGACAAAGAGACCTTGATCCTGTTTGGGTTTGGGCTGTCACTTCAGTGCAAGCCTTCCTTACTGTGGCCAAGTAGGCACAGGTGATCTTCTGAACACTTCCTTATTAATACACATTGTATAATTGAGGAAAAAATAAATCATCTTCTCCTGTTCATAGGCGTTTGGGTAGACATGTCCTTGAAATTTACATGAGGTAACATTCACTTTGCATCTTTAATACAATTTAATGCGCTTAAATCTTGGATGTGAATATTTCCATTGAATATAAATTCAGTGATGTTATAAACTTGCAAAAGTAGCTCAAGTGCCAAGTGAAGCAGTGGTTGAATTCTTCTTTTACCGGAAAAAAAGAAATTCATTGTGTTGGAGGATTTCTAAAAGTTTTTCAGCAGTAAAATTTTCTGTGATTACAGCAGGTATCAGAGGATACCAAGCTGAACGAACACATTGTTCTTTCTGTCCAGGAAAATTGAGGAAGCTCTCCATTTTGAAGGTTGATCAGAACAAACTTATTCAACTAACAGATTCAATTGGAGACTGTGAAAGCCTTACTGAACTAGTTCTAACAGAAAACCAACTGCAGGTAAGCATGGTCATGGCTGCTCAAATGGCTGGCGGTAGTAAGACCTGCTGCTAAGTGCTGAATCACTTAGCTTGTAAGGTTACTCACCCTTGCTACTGCTAAGTAGCGAGTTTCGTTTAAATGCATCTTATTTCTTACCTGGTAAATGAATGCTGAAGAACAAGTTATGTGTAGTAACAATCCACCCTTCCAAAGGCTTAAGCAATTACATATTCACTCTTGAATCTTTCATGACTGGTAAGGGAATCGGAGCATGTGGAGTGCAGGTATCACTTTCTTTGTTGTGTTTTTGATGTGGAGTTTGTGCCATGTTGCATTATTGCCACTATTTGTTGTGTGTTATCTGGATCAGACTTACTGGAACTGAATAGAAGCCGCGAGCGCTGCAGAGCTGGTGTTGTACTGGTCCTTGCTCTGCTGATCTGCTCCAGCCAGGTATTAAATATGACATGTGGTCAATTAAAATAAAATCTCAGACTTCTTTCTATTAGGTGTTTCCTTCCGTTATTTTGAAACTGCCTTCACACGACACTGACACTTGGAGAGTAGAAGTCTTTATAAAAAGAAGTCTTTATAAAAATCTAAGTTAGGTTGGTGCTTGGTTAAGAGCTTAAGCCTGTTGGAAAGGTGCCTCTCCAGAGGTCAATTCATAGCACCTAAGGTGGAAGCATGCCTCTCCGTTAGCTATTTAGGGAGCCTGAAGTTAGATAATATGGAGATTCTGCATACATGTTTCTGCACACAGCTGTTGTGCATCTGTCATCTTTGTGCAGAGATAACTCATGAGTGAATTTGTACTGGAAACTGATGTTTGTGGATGTTTCTTCAGTAAGATAAAACCTTGAGTCTCCTTTGGAAGGCTTGGTAGTAACTAGGGTTAACTACAGTTTGATTTTGAAAATGGATCAGTCTATTAAATAATCTATTAAATCTATAAATAAGCCTATAAAGTCTATTAAAATTAATGAATTTTAAAGTGAGATAAGTTTTGTTCTGACTCTGTGAATTTACAGATTCTGTTTATATATTACTTTGTTTCTGTTGGCACAGTCATTGCCGAAGAGCATCGGAAAACTAAAGAAGCTGAACAATTTGAATGCCGATAGAAACAAATTAACATCTTTGCCCAAAGAGGTAAGTTTTGTGCAATTAACTCTCACAGATGCGATTATACAAACAGAAAACTGTTGATTTCAAATGCCTGCAAGAAGTAGCAGGCAGCTTTGATCCACTGGGTATTCTTCCCAGACCAATCACAACCAGAAGCTTATACATTAGATCTGAACAGCATAGATCTGAACAGCAGCTGTGGTGATTTCGTGGCTTGGAAGTGCGAAATGTCTTTGCAGTTGAACAGGAAGGCTTGGACCTAATTAGCCTGTAACTAGTAATTCCTGGTGTGGGTGTCAGATCCAGCACTGTTTGAAGACTCGGGGTTCTGTTAGAGTGAATGCATTTAGACATCAGTGTACCTCTTCTGCATGTAGAGTAAAAATACTGCCAGGGTCTTCCTTGCCTCACTCTTGTAAGCAATAGCGAAAGGAGGGCTTCATATTTACAAAAAAAAAAAAAAAGATTCAGAGACTGTTTTGACAGCCTTTTTGGTTTCCGAGATCTCGGGACTACTTTTGCCTTCAGATATGATGACCTGACATGACCAAGATCACTGATACCTCAAATGTTACAGCTATGATCACTAGGACTTCTTGTCTATCGCAACAACATATGGAATGCAGTGAGGCTGGAATTTCTGTTGTGAAACCAAATACGACGAACGCCTTATAAGTTTAGGTCAGCAGTAAATTCTGGAAAGGGATCAAGGGAAGTTGGCATCCTGTGATTGGAGCACGGGACTGTGAGTTGGTTCTGTTTACGCTACTGTTTCTCTGTGATTTTTGTCCAAGTAGTTGTCCCCCTTAATTTTCCTATCTGTTTCTAACCTGTGACGCTGAGGTCGTAGCTGTCGTTCACCGCTTTCAGTTGTTTCAGGAGCAGGTGGCAGCTGAGGGGTGGGAACTGAAAGGAGTATCAGCACTTGCTAGTCAGTGCACACTTTTGCTCAAGCCTACTTACCGATGGAGCTTGGACAGTGTGAGTAGGTGTAAGGAGGAAGCAGAGTGGCTGGGAACCGGGAGGTGGGGGAGAGTCAAAAGTCGGAAGAGGAGGATCGAGCAGGGGCAGAGGATGCTGCTGTGGCACTGGCAGCAACGATTCCAGTGGCCCAGGTCTGAGCTAATGGTCACCTAATTGTGGCACCACGATAGTCCTCACTGCTTCTTTACAGATTGACTTGCAAGTGTGTGTTTGACCAGGGAGGAAGATAAGGGAGAGAAGAGAAGATGCGAGTACTGCAGCTGCTCTAGCAGGACAGTGTCTCCTCTGCAGAGGTGCTGCTGGTTCTGAACATAGAATTGCAGAGGGCATACCCATATGGATTGCATAAACACCAGCAAGAGGCACAACCTTGGGAAAACCATGTTTCTGGGTTGGGATGTAATGGCAATTTTGATCTTGTGCTGATTCAGCGGCAAACTTTCCACATCTTTACGAAGAACTTAATGTGTTACACAGGTGACCTAAACTATCTATACTTGAGACTTGTACAATTCTGTGTCTAGTCCACCCTTAGGCAGAATTTCTCTGAGTTTGCTATAGCATGTAAGGTTTTACTGATACACTTTATTTCCATATTGGCCATTAATAGCTTATGTAGTGTATAAGCATTTTTCTTGGTTAATGAAGTTCATGGCACTGGAGACAGTGCATGCAGGTAAGCAGCATGGTTTGGAAGGAGCAGGGACAGGAGCAGGTGAGAGGAGGAGGCTCAGCTTCAGAAGCAGGTAAAGCAGGGTGAATGGAGTGTGTCTGTTTGGGGGGAATAACAGGGCCAAGGGTTCGGTGCAGAGCAATAAAGGGATTGATGCTGAACAAGAAACGAAAGACTTAGAGACAGAAATGCATTTCTGAGGTGGAAAGTGTTGCCCAGTTGGTGAAGGAGCTGGGGATATTGAAGTGTGAAGTGAAGAACAAGAACATGTGTGGAGAACATTAGTGCACATGAGAGAGAGGGGAGGGGACACCTGCACAAGGGGTGGGATAAAGTCAGAGGTGGTTCTGTGTTTGGAGAAGGTGGGTGATGAGGAAATGGAAGGCGGTACCTGGAATGAGGTGAGGTGGGGAGTTGTAGAAAGTCCAGGAAATAAAGATCGGAGAGGGTGATTCCCAGGGAGCTTGGCAGAGTAACAGGGGAAACAGAGCTTCTTTTCATCCACTTCTGTGACACAGATTTTTTTTTTTGGGGGGGGTGTGGTGTGTGGAGAGTGGAGGGTTCTGTAAACATCTCCACACCTAAGTATCTTTCTCATTAGAGCAAATTCTTTGAAATTAGATTTAGCGCAAGTTTTCCAGAATGTTTCATTAAAGTATGTTTTGCTCTTTGGATTTTAAAAATTTTTTATTTTGTGCTTTTAAATGAAGACAGTCCTTCTCCAACTGCAGGGTCATATCCACCCTCTAGATCAGTGGATTTGAATTCCAGGCTGGTAATGGTAACAAATGTAAAGCATAAATAACTGATACAATGGTTTGTCTCAAATATACTGCTAATATGCATGTATTGCAGAGCCCAGTGTCTAGCTAATGAGACTTTTCAGTTTCAGTTTTTCAAGTTTCAGTTTCAATTCCTTGTGCTTAGGCTGTGCAGTAAAACACTTTTTTCCTTCAAAAGTTGTTTAGATTGCCTTCTAACAGTACTGAAATGCTAGTTTTGAAAACAGAAAGAAATCTACTGCTCCCTGCTCATGTTTCGTCTGTTCCTGGAGCTGCATTTTCTTTGGGTAGTATTTTTCTTAACCAGTAGCTTTCTGCTTTAAATCAAAAGTGAACATTTCTTTAGTACAAGTTTTCTGGTTAAAATTCAGAGGAATTTAGTGAAGAGTCACATTTCATAGCTCCAAAGGAAGAAAGTTGTGCATAAACAGAGTGCACAGGTAGAAGGAGTACTGTTTGCTGTAACGCAAAGCATCCACAGGAGCAGCTTCAGGAGTGCTGGTAATGGCAAAGATCCCAATTTGGAGTTTCCCGTTGGATGGCATGGAGGAACAATTTGGTGTCTGGGTGAAATGTTCAATTTCCAGTTTCCTTCTCATCATTACTGACTTGGAAAAAATGTTGCAAACTGCATTGGTAGAGCACTTAAGGAAAACAGAAAAAACTGTCACCCTTTTTATGTCTGTTGGAAGGTTCTGCTTGACAGTGAGAAGGCTTACCATCTTTTCCATTTATTTTTCTTCTCAAATGGACTAATTAATACTTAAAGCCAGGCACGAGCTTCTGATAGCAGTCATTTTTAACACCTCTGCCTGCTGTGTGTTGCTCAAGTGTCTCCTGAGACAGTATGGCGAAGACTGGGGCCTCGGACCTTTGCACGCCAGTCAGTGTTGGTACCTGCACGCTGGTTCTCCCTGCGCAGAGGTGGAGTCAGATGCAGAAGCAGAGTATGCACTGCAGATATTCTTGCTCTTTTTCTTCCCATGTTCTTTCGTTCTTTCTCTGCCTTGCAGAGTGTTAGAACAGCTGTACATTTGTGGTCTTCATCCTTATAAGAAATGGGAGTGGGACAGGCCTTTACTGGTTTCTGTTAGAGGGGGACAAAGATACAGAGTCTGGTCACATGCATATAGAAAAAATGGAACTCTACTAGGGAGAAGAATACATGTAATAAATATCATGTCTGCCTGCTGGTGTCTCTGTCCTTGCCTCCAGAATTATTCCTGGAGCAAAGAGAACTTTTGTAGACAGGATGGCAGAAATTAAGTGCCTGCTCTAATATAACTGGTGAGAGAATCTGAGTGCTAGCTTTTTTGTGGTGTCGTGGTTTTTGTTTTGTGTTTTTTTTTTTTTTTGTGGGTTGGTTTTTTTTTTTCTGTTTTTTTTTTAGCAGTTTACTAGGGTTGGATTTTGGGTCAACCTGTCAAACCGTTACATTGCCAGGTTGTTTCAATGCACACTTGTAAAACCAGTCTCTACCTTTTGGTGTAAGATTTGTTGACTTGGGATTATTGAGGAGTTTGTTTGCAGACACCCCTTCAAAGTTTCCTGGTTCAAAGGTGCTTCTGTGTCTGGTGCTGATATATAAGGTGAAATGTGAAACAGCTGAGTGTATGACCAAGACTTGAGTCACTGACAGATTTCATCTTCAGTATCTCATCTTGCAGCTTGGTCCCTCCCTCACTGAACTGAGTGGTGAAACAGACTTCAGCGAGAACCGAGAATGTCTAAACCTGTTCAGAGTCACAAATGTTTTTCCCCTTAAACTTGCAAGACCTGCCTGGTGACTCTTTGGTATTGAAATCCCACCCTGGCACTGGAACGCTGGTGAAACTGGTGTGTTGATTTTGGCACTTGCATAAATAACCTCCTTGGAATGTTTTCCAGTTCATGTGCTTTTGTTAATGAGTCTCTATAACCTGCAGAGATCTGGTGGTGTGTCCTTCCTGTCTCTGAGGGATATTGTGAGGATTATTACTGCAAAATTTTTTTTTTTTTTAAAACAAGTTGGAGCCACTTTGTTTCTGCTTTTAACTTCCATTGTCCCATTCCCTCCTTCGTTTGTGTAAAAGTATGTCTTTGTGTGTCTCAAAGAGAAAAAAGGCACCAAGGAAAAATGCAGGAAAACTTGTCTTGAGTCAGAGGGCAGAGAAGCTCTCTTGCTGTGCTCCTCCCGTACTACTCACCAGTGGTGCAGGGGGTGTTGAAGTGAGTTTGCCAAAGATTTTCCTACCCAATTTAAAGTTAGTAATAGCTGAATAATAGCTAGTAATGGTGGACTGGACAGTTTCTTCCACCTCTAAATGTATTCTGTGCTTGCAATTAAAGAATTAATCTATTTTATCTGGGGCCAAGGAAAATTCTGACTTTATTTACTTGGAATCCAATCAAAATTTTGGTTATGACACCCTGGAAAAGATTTTTACAACACAACAGGAATTGTGTTTAAATTCCCAATATATTTATCAGAGTTGTGTAAACCTACTGAGAGTTCTTGATGCTGACAGCTGTACTGAGAGTTGAATAAAAGAGGTGTGTCACTAGACTTTTGTGACATGCTTCTTTTTTTTTTCTTCTTTTTTTCTTTTTTCTTTTTTTTTCTTTTTTTCTTTTTTTTTTTTTGCATTGCTTATACTTGTGTGAAAGATGTTAACTGGTAAAGGACAGAAGAATTGATTCATAGCTTTTGAACAGTTAACAGATGCTGGGATCAAAAGATGTAATTCAACTAATGTAACTTGAAGGTCTTCTATGTTTTCCACCTTTCCACCTTTGATTTCTGTTCTGGCTTTAGAGCACCAGCAGTGTGAGGATGTGTGAAATTTGGTCTGTGGTGACGAATGACTGTAACTGATGGCTGGGGTGAGGAGAGGGAGCAAATGGGATTTTTTGGGAGGGATCTGAGTGCGAAGAGAGGGATGAATCTGCACATTCTTCTTGGGTTTACCTCCAGAAAGCTGCAAAGGTGTCGTCAGCAAGAAAAATGGAATGGCAACTGTCACGTTATTGTAACAAGAAAAATCGAATGGCAACTGCCAGGTTATTGTAACAGAGAAGTGCAGTAAAAGTCAGGTGATCAAAAATCTGCAGCTGATGCAGGTGTCAAAACAACTGTCTGCATTGCAGTAGAGCAGAGGAGTTATCAGAAACATCAGCAGAGGAATGATGTTAGAAGTCTTGCAGGTATGGAGGGCTGTTTAGGATGGGCTGGCAGTGGGGATGCGGATGTCAAAAAAGCAGGAGACTGAAGTGGTGAACGCTGGTCAGGATGAGAACGTGGAGGGGAGTTTTAGCAGCAAAGCTGACATCCTCTCTGTTTATGCCCAAGTCTTGCTACATTTCCAGAGCAAGCAGGCTGTTAGACAGATGAGTCTCAGACTGAGAGAGAAGAGAGCAAACCTAAGAGGAAGAGTTTTGTGTGGAACCCAGAGGGGTCCTGCTGGCGCTTATCCTGTGAAGCAAGTTCCACCTGAATGCAAATAAGCAGTTTTGTTCAGCCTTTACAGTACTGTGAAATCAGTGATCTCAAAATTAGCTCTTCATAGTAAGGATCATTTTCCACCTGACTGATGTGTGGGTTGTGTTTTTGTGGTTTTGTTTTTTATCTAGGCTGAATATTCTTTGGAGATGGTGTGATAAAGCAAGTGAATAACCCTTAAATTAAAGTTGCTAGAATGAAATAAATCTCAGGAGTATGGCTCAGACATGCTCAACTCATTTGAGACGTCTTCCTGATGTCTAGCTTGATGCAGAAGAATGTGAGGACTTCTTCAAACCTCCAGTCTTTGGAACAGTTACTCGTGTGCCTAGAACTAAGCATATGCTTGTCCCCGTTAATTGAAGTCTGTGCTCGAAAACTGTGTGCTTGACTGTTAAATGGGCTTGTGGTCTCAACTGCTGTGTACTTGGTGCCTGGGCGGTGGTTTGGCAAAGTCTGTTGTAAGCATGTGATCAAACCCTCGGAAAGCATGGCTCTTTGTCAGTTAATGACTCTCAGCCAAACCAGCGGTGTTCTGATACCGTATTACTTCATGGTGGTCACAATGACGTTTTCCTTTCAGCATGCCATTTAGTGTGTGCAGTTGGCCTCAGTGGTACCACTTTCTATTTAGGTCTTCAGACGTTGGACCTGATGTCTTTCTGTACTGCTGGATGGGTGCTATCTTTTTTTTGAAATGACAAAGATTTTAGTTTTTCTTTAACTGTCAGCTTGTCTTTTTTCTCTGTGATATCTCACCCGATGCTGCTTATTAGATGCTGCCTGCATTTTCTAAAACGAGTTTCATAAAAAAGATTCAGTATCTGTCTGTTATCTCCCCTCACTAACCTGTTAAAAGAAAAAGGTCTTCGCTGCCTCTGAATGAAACAAAACCTTTGAACAATTGCCTATCGACTGATAGAGCAAAGTTAAAATAGCTCAAGTTAAAATAACTTAGGAGTTCTAACCCTCTTTGGCAGTAGAGGAATGTATGTTCTGTCTCCAATTGTTGGCATGCTCTTGTCCAGTATGGATAAAGAAAAATAAATTGAACATCTCTTGTATTTTCTTAATTGTTAGCCGCTTGGAAAATTATGGGTCAGGTAAATTGATAACCCTGTAAGTATTATTCAGTCCACAATTCTGCTGTTACCTTTCATTAAACTGCTTTAAATGCATGATGACTTGGGCCGGCCAGTTCCACTGCTCCATTTTTCCATTGTCAAAGGTGTAGAAGTTTTGGTCTCATCAGGGCTGCATGGCTTTACTTTGTTTGGTTGGCTAAACTGTTTGGATCTCCATGCTCCAAGACTGAGTAACGCAAACGTCATTCACGGAAAAGTGAACACTTTGTGTACAGTTAGGGCATCACTTGCCAGCTCATCAGCATTCACTGATTCTGTCTCTTGCTTTTCACAGCTCCTCATGTTAGATACACCAATTAGACACTCGGTGTGTGTGTGTGTATATATATGTATTTTTTTTTTCTCTGTGGCACTGTATTCTGTGAAAGTGTCAAGGCACATTGTTTAAGAATCTATACATGCTTTAAAGAGAATAGGGGAATTATTGCACTAAGAAATATTTGCTCATGATTTGAGTGCTGGTTTCTTAGGGCTTTGATTCACAAGCTAAAATGGCTAACAAGGTTGCTGCTCCTAGCACACACACAGCGCCAGCAAAGCCGATACACTTATGAAACAGCTGCATCGTAGAGGGCAGTGATTTAAGGAAAACCATCTCAGATTTTGTTTCGTCAAGAGAATGTTGTGCTGTAACTTTGCACTGTAAATAGCTTGTGACTCAGAAGCCTTGAGCAGCTGATCGCTGCTTTCTTCCATTAAAATGTATTCATGATAAAAAGAAAGGTGAGTGGGGTATAAATGCTCCGTATGTTTGATTTTCTAAGTCAGTTTCATCCTTTAAAACATGGCTTTTTCCTTGGTAAATAGTGTAGGTTAAATCAATGTAAATTTTTGACTAGTGGAAAATCTTTTGTGGTGTTTGTAATCTCAAGCTTGGGTTTGGACTGAATTGTGGATTCTGCAAAGACAGAACTGACAGAACTTAGAACGCATAAATATTTTAACTCAGATATAGGGACTCCTGACCAAGGTGTAGTGACGTGTTGGCTGGATTGTGACAGAAGAACCTTGTTATGTGTGTGTGACAATAGATGTCCTCCAGTTTTTTGAACGAAGGTCTTTCAGTAGGTTTGCTGTCTATAGTTAGGTTCTAAGTCTGCTCAACTTGAAAGCTTCAAAAGGCATTGGGATATTTTGCCTCGAATACTTGGAGTAAGGGAAGAAACTTCCCCCCCCTCCCCCCCTCATGATGAGTTTTGGAGCTGGCAAACAGCCAGCAGTGCTTTTTGAAGCTCCGTATGATAAGTGAGCAAAGGTAAGTTTCCTTTGTGGATAGGAACAAAGAGTTACTTGAAGAAGCTTTCAGGTTGCTAAAACTAATAATTTTGGTGTTTATAGGAGTAGTAATTGCTATCTGGAACAAAAAGGTGGAATGTGTGGAGTGTTTTTTTAATCAAATGTAGAAGCTTTATTTTTTTGAAAACATGTATCTTTGATGCAAAATACAGATATTTTATGGGTAAAACTGAAAAACCCTATTTTTTGCACCCCAAAATGAGCTTAGTATGCAGATGCTTACATTTGGATGAATTGGTAGAGACAGAAGATATTAGATTAAATTGGCCAGTGCATATGGGAATCATCTTGAAATTAGATGCTTCTAATAAAACAGGGCATCAAAGATGATACTCATAAGGTCTGTCACGTTTTGTGAACTCTTCACTACTCTTTGCGGACTCAGTAAACGTTGGGAGTGGATTGGTGTATTTAGCATTTTGCCTTGCCTAAAGCCCTGTTGGACTTCTTGTATCTAAAGTTACCATGAGGAAAGAAAGAAAGAATGAATATGTGAAACATAGAGCTAGAAAAAGTTCAAAGTTAAATCTAGTATTTTTTGTGAGGGTTGTCTGCAAAGTGACATCCATGTGGTTACTGATCTCTTCCTGGCTTGGAAGGCTCTAAGGGGTAGGTAGAACCTGACCTGTCTGTAAAGTTATACATTAGTCACAGGTAAAGCTGTTCAAGAAACTCCTGCAACAGACTCGCTCAGGTCAGGCTTCTCTTAAGCTAACACTTCTTTGCAGTCTGTACCTCTGGGTGAAGTATCTGGCAGGCATCGTAGCCTGAATGTGCTGTGACAGATTACGTGACCCGTACTGCATGCCTTTGTTCATACTGTCATGCTGCAACAAAACCAGGACTTTTTTTTTTCCCCTTCTCTTCTCTAATATAGATTGGGGGGTGCTGTGGTCTTAACGTCTTTTCTGTACGTGACAACAGATTATCTCGAATTCCTTCTGAAATTTCACAAGCCACTGAACTTCATGTCTTGGATGTTGCTGGAAACAGGTAAGAGATTTCTGTATTGTCACGTTCTTTTGCTAGATTTACTTAATTCTTTCTAACAACAAAAAATATTACGTCTAAGAATGAAGTAACGTAAAACAATTATGACTTTTGTGTTAGCATTACTATTGAAATTGTAAAAGTAGTCTTCACCCTTGGCCCAAAGTAGCATAACTTCTGTGTTGTCAGGAGTATGTTTTCTGGATTGCTTTGACCCTTAGGAAAAGATAGGATTTAGAAAAAAAGTCTGGATTTGTATATTTCTGAATTAAAACTGAGAATCTAGGCAATTCAATAGAGCTTCAGCTGAAACTACCAGCCTCAAGTAACACTGTATCGAGTGTCTTATCTTAGAGATATACAGTGCAAGTAACAAATAATGCCACTTTGACCTCGTGGCTTCTCATGAATCTTAGTTGATATGCTTCAGACATCAAAATGCAAAAAGGAGTGGATTGAAGCATAAACTAGCAAATTAGTTCAGTTGCTTAGGAGGAAGTTAAATGGGAAAAAAAAGGGGTGGAGGGGAGTAAATGGCATCTCATCTATGTGGTATAATTGTCTCATAGGCACTTATGTATTTGTTCTGTCAGTTGTGTACACGTAAGGCTCCGGAGCAGGAGCAGCTGTCTACCTTCCAGGACATTTTACTGCAGTAGAAAAAGTTCAGGATAGTTCTACCTGTTATTCACAGCTACAGATAATTATGGTATAAAGTTAAGTTGGAGATTCTTTTTAAGAGAATGGAGTAGTTGGAGTTGATGGCTACTGCAGTGGCTTTTATTAGAGGCGTTAATCTCAATCCTGTTTATTCCGACTCAGGGATATATACTTAAGAGTTGACTTATGACATGTCCAGTTGACATGACCATGTATTAAATCTCCTAGAGATTGCCCTGACTTCTCTACTTTTCTTTTTTGAACTAGGCTGACGTATCTTCCCCTCTCGCTGACTACCTTAAAGCTGAAGGCTCTGTGGTTGTCTGATAACCAATCCCAACCTTTGCTGACGTTTCAGACTGACACAGACCCTGAAACAGGAGAAAAGATTTTAACATGTGTATTACTTCCTCAAATGCCTTCTGAGCCTGGTTGCCAAGGTGAGTGCCTAGAGTCAGTTTTTCATTACGTATAGAAATACTTCTTTGTTTACTGTGTTGTCTCTTCCATAAAGGTTTGTAAAACATATATAAGCTCTAATGAGCAAAATAGCAAAGTTCTGGTTGAATTTTCACTTTTAAACTTTTTTTTTTTCCGTAATCGTACTAGTTTTCAGAAGACTTGAAAAACATGGCTGTGAGTGTTACTGAAAATACATTGACGCCAACTACGATAAATAAAATACAGACCTGAAAGAAGAAGACGGAATATATCACTATTCTGAGGCTTGCCAGTGGGCCAAGTAGTGGTGTCCATATTTGTGTACACTGGTTATACATCTTAAAAACATATATAAGCAGTGAAAATTGGTGGCTTTCCAACTACTGTCTCTTTACCAGAAAAATAATTGCATAGCTAGTAATAATCAGTAGACATTTTACTTTCTAGCAAGCTAATTTTCTTTCAGGCAAAGATGCTGTACAGTAACTTTATTATAGTCTTCAACAAGTGTATAATTGCAGTATAGGTTGCTTTTGCCTTTTGTGCTGAAGCTTGCCTCTGGGTCAGGTGGAATCTTAAACTCTTTTTCACTGTTGGCTGGGTTGCTGCTCCAGTCACTTCTGGATGTTTTTTTTCCTCAAGCTTTTATAGCGATGTCTGAATATTCAAAGGGAGTCATCTGAGCTAATATTTAAACTTTTGCTGTAATCACTGGAGAGTGGCTCTGGAAGAAGAGGAGGCTCCAGGGAGACCTTATTGCAGCCTTCCAGTACCTGAAGGGGCCTGCAAGAAAGCTGGAGAGGGACTTTCTACAAGGGCATGTAGGGATAGGACAACGGGTAATGGCTTTTAACTAAAAGAGGGTAGATTTAGATTAGATATAAGGAAGAAATTCTTTACTATGAGGGTGGTGAGGCACTGGGACAGGTTGTCCCAGAGAAGTTGTGGCTGCCCCCTCTCTGGCAGTGTTCAAGGCCAGGTTGGATGGAGCTCTGAGCAACCTGCTCTAGTGGAAGGTGTCTCTGCTCGTGGCGGGGGGTTGTGGAACAAGGTGATCTTTAAGGTCGGTTCCAAACCAAAGTGTTGTGTCATTGCATGAGAGTAAATTATTCCATCCAAGAATAGACTTTTGAAGAAATCGTGTGTATTCTTCTCCACTAAGTACAAAGGGAGCCTGAGGGGAAAAGCTCCGCTGTAGATATCGATATTGTAGGTACTCAAACTTACCTAGATTAATTCCACTCTTTCAATACTATGCAGCTGGAACAAATAGAAACCCCTAAAGCAGTAGAAGTGTAGAAATGGCTCTGTTTTGTGTCAGCTTCTGGATTTTAAGAATACAAATTGTGTTAAGAATTAAAATAAGTGGATTAACCCTTTTAGATTTAGAGAAGATTAAGCTAGCTCAAGAAGAATAACTGAGGTAGACTGACTTTCTCTGAAGGCCTCACTACTAGAAATCAGATTTCCTCCTCTCCAAGTGAATCTCAGGGCTTCAGAGGTAGAAGGCTTGGAATCGGATGTGTGTGCCTAGCAATACTGAAAGGATGAGGTCAGTGAAAGCAGTGATCCTGTGTTACGGAATGCCATTTAGGGAACTGGCTAATGTCTGATGGCAGCTATGATCCAGAAGAAAAGCATGTAAAGTGGCAAGAATATTAAATTCTATAATCAGTACTCTAAAACTGCCACAAACCTGAAAGAGTTGAAGTACAGAAATTTCTCATTTATACAGAAACTATTTGTTGTGTGTACTTGAAAACAGAAAATTAAGACACGTTGTGTTTTCTATCAAAAAAATAGAAATAACCAGTTGTTAATCTCGGATGAGTGATTGGTTGGGTATGGCAGTTATTGACAATATAGCTTGTTGATGTTTTAGACTTGCTGTGAATCTTTAGTTACGTTTTGCTGGTCTAACAGATAACCTACCACGATGTGGCGCACTGGAGAGCTTGGTAAATGAAATGTCGGATGAAACATGGAATGAGCGGGCAGTGAATAGAGTCAGTGCAATTCGCTTCTTAGAAGATGAAAAAGATGAAGAGGATAACGAAATGGTATGTTTTCCAAGCCTTTGGATACCTGCAGACACTGTGACGTAAATGCAAAAGTGTAAAAAGTATCTGAGCTCCCTTGCTGTCATTATTTCAGCTGTGACTGCACACTTTTTCTGTAAGTCTGTAGCAGAAACTTCATGTTGACTGCTGAATCTTTTTGTATTGACGTAAAATGCCTTTTTATTTTTTTTTTTTTCTGCTTTGAATATAATTTTTATGTTCTGATGCAGGACAGTCTTTGTTTTGCTTTGTTTTCCTTTCTCTGTTCAGGATGATTTCTTTCCAGAAGCAAGATATTATCTTTGTATCTGTGAAGCTTTACTGCTTGAAAGTATACAGAGCCTAATTTATGATTCCAGTGCTCTGGCATGTGTCTCCGTTAAGTTTGCCGTTGTTTGTCTGATTTCTGTTTCCAATCTCTTGCTTTCTCTCTCTCTATTTCTTTTTTTTTTCCCCTCCACCATTTGCATTGAAACAACCACAGTGTCCATAAACAGCAAGAATGTTGCTCATTAGTTTCCCAGTTAAACAAAGGATGTGGGAACATCTGTCACTGTACTTATAAGACCTCTCCGTTAAGTTGGGCTGTGCATGTCCTGAAGATCAAAATGCAGTGTGATCTTTGGCTTTACTGACTTTCATTAACAATTAAAACTCTTTGTAAAGATTAAGACTGCTTCAGTCAGATTTTTAGTGTGCTTCTCTGATGCTCTAAAAACTTGCTGGTGGTCCTCATTAGAGCTCCGCTTGAGATACTTCAGGGCACTGTCTGGATTGTAGCTCACTAGAAACGTGGTCTTACTTTAAAAAGTGACCATAAAAATTCTTAGTAGGGAAATAAAGTTTTCAAGTAAGGTGATTGCTTAATCCAAAGCAGCAGAAACTAGATGTCTCTGACAAGCATGGTTCATAGACTGACCGATAAGGGAGTTCAGAATGATGCTTCTTAACGACTGTGCCAGCTGGAGAATGTCCATACAATAACGAGGGCTCAGGTGTTAATGATCACTGCTTTGAGTCGTGTTATTATAGCCTGACTTGAGGCAAGAACCTTTTTAGGGAAAGAAGAAGTTTATAATCCTACTGAGGAGGTGGAAGGGCAGATTTCCAAAGCAATCTTGACGAATGCACCCATTTATGGGTCATTAGTTCTGCTGTAATCTGCATGGTTTACATGTATACCACTGAAAAGTAGTTGCATGTGTATATGTATTATGCTGATACATACTTGTGACAAGTTATTCTAGGTGTTCTGTTGGTCTCTAATCTGGATGCTAACTGGCGTTTTCGTAAATTTTGTTTGCCTTGTAAAGGTTTCAGCACAGTGATGTTAGACCTTCTTGTGTCTAAGATGGGAGAGAAATGCTCCCTCTTCTTCCTTTCAAGATACTTGTTCTCAGTTGACAAGAGAACCAAACTGTGTGGTGGGGCTGGAAGGCAGACAGAGCTCCACAGAAATGTGGATTTGACACTGTAAAGAGATCTCGTGGGATTCTTTCAAAACCAGCTGAATGTTTTTTTGTTTGAAATGTGATCTGAAATCACTTGGATGGTTTTTTGGGGAAAAAAAAATAATCCCCAACTGTATTTATGAAAGAATTTTCACTTCATAACTTGTAATTGTACTTCGCTTGAGTGGCTTTCAGATTAGTAGGTCAAGAGAGGAAAAAATCTGCTCCTAGACAGTTCTTAAAACCTCTTTCACTGTCTTCATAAATATGCAGCTCTGAAAATAATGTTCAGTGTAGAGCATCGTAGTTTGAAAAAGGTGGAAAAAAAAGAAAAAATCGATACCTAATATTTGGTGTGTGAATGCTAAAGCCGTGAAAGCATGTGTTGTTTTTCAAAGAGACGAAGGCAAAACCACTTATTGCGCTGTTTATTTTTAGAGAACACTTCTAAGGCGAGCCACTCCACACCCTGGAGAATTAAAGAACATGAAAAAGACAGTGGAGAATTTACGGAATGATATGAATGCTGCTAAAGGACTGGATTCAAACAAAAACGAGGTCAATAATGCCATTGACAGAGTGACCACTTCTGTGTAGAGTTTCATCTCCGGGTTTTACCTCCTGTGTCTTCCCCTGCTGTTGAAATGTTCCTGTCATCTTCTGGGACCTCACTGAGCCCCTTTTTGTTTTTAACCAGAACCTGGTTCATCGTCTCCGTATATGTGAAAAGTGCTGCCCACTGGAAGAAAGTGCCTTATTTCATCCAGGCAGTGAACCAATAATTTCCAAATCAATAGTGTAATTTTAATAGTGCTAGGCTTTTTAAAGTATAATACACTACTGTATGCAGAATACAATATTTTTGTCTTAAACGCAGGGGAAATAATGCTTTTCTTTTCCAGAGTATTGGGATATTGGTTTCCCAGTGGCTGGACGTGCTGGTGAGAAATATAGTTTTGTGGAAAATTGATACACTTTTTTATTTTTTTTGGCAGCTCAGATGGTGTAAATTTTAAATTTTTGTATAGGACTTTCATAACAAAATGATGTATTTCATTTTTAAGAGAAAATTTATCTTGAGCGGTACATATTTTAGTATTTGTGGAAGAGAAGAAGTTTCATGGACAACTGTATTCATTGGTTTGTACCACCCTTTGTGCCTTATTGTGTCTTGTATGTCATACTAGTCTTAAATACAGCAATTATTGAGGAAAGTGAGTAGGTTTAAATTTGGTCTCCTCTTTTAGATACGTTTTTCTTCTTTCCAGACAGTAATTTGTTGGGATTTTTACAGCAGAGAACTGATGTTTATATCATGGGATTTTAGCTCGTGAAGCACAAATGTTAGTTTTGTTGTAAACAGAATTAAGATTAAAATGACCAAACTGCTATTGTTTATTACATAATGCACTCACACTTTAACTTAGTTGTAATGAAACATCTTGTTTTGGATGCTGTGTTGCATTGCAGTCACTAGAAATTCATGCTTCCATTGTTGGGGTTTTTTTTTGGTTTTTTTTTTTTTTTTCAAATGTGCCATCTGTAAAATAACTTGAAAAACAGCACGGTAGAATTTCAGAAGCACAGTATGAAACAAGTTTTATGTATTACACAAGAAAGCATGATTCTTTAAAGTGCATTCGTGGTTTTATATACTCATATAAAACCATAATAAAAAATCTTTAAAAGCTTCAGTAGATTTATTGTATCATTAAAATACCAATTAAAGTATGTATGAGTTAATACCAGAATTTACTATCATTGTTACTGTGTTGCACTTCCAATGGTCCAATGCTGATTTCAAGGTCTAATTAAATCAATGGGTTCTGGTTTGTTTACAAAGGTAAGTATTAACCGAGTTGAAGTCCGTAAAGAACAATTTTGCTAAAGGCTGATAAAGATTGCTTTTGGTGTCTCTGGTTTCTGTATGTGCCGTGAGCTAGCAAAGACCGCTGACCTGCTCAGTGCAGGAAATTGAGCAGTCTGAGTTCAGAGCAATGGTTTGACATATTTAGTGTGAGCTAATGCAATGAACCCAAATTTCAAGAAAATGAAAGACCCTACACTGCCTGTATGGCTAACCACATCCCTTCTTCTGCTGAACATTTCTTCCACCAAGTGTTGGTTGTATGAGGGTTTCTGGGAGAAGATGGGAAAGGAGAATCCGGGAATTCGTAATAACTTCTGTGTTAAAATTAATAACTGCAATATTTGATAATTTTTGTAATGTAACTGTATAAATTTTGATTTGAAGCTTTTAGAAAAGGCACTGCTTTCTTTTTGACACTGAACAAGTAGGTATTGCAAGCCATCTGCAAATATTCAAATCTAACTTGGCAAAATACATCAATTTTTATGATTCCTTCCCATCCCAAAGATTCCTCATTTAAGCTTCAAGGCATGGTCTCTTTGCAGGAGGTGCTGCAGGCTGATAGGTGTTAGATCAGTTCAGGGGTAGTCCAATTTCATTCTTCCCAAGGCAGAGTTCTCCCAGCTGTTCTTGGTAAGCTACTGTTGAAATAAAACCAGAAAGAAAATGAGGTTGTGATACAGCTGACTCCAACCTTGGGTAGAATTTTCTTTTTAAAGTATTTACTGGGATTGGCACAATGAAAGTTTAAAAATGTAGGAAACTCTGTACCCAGCGTCCAAGTAAACCTCAGCAGACCCATTTGAGATGAAAATGAGTTCCTAAAAAAGACAGACCGAAGCCAAAGGCAGCAGGGCTCTGTGCTCTGTGGTGACAGTTTCTCCTTTGGAGGCCGTGGTTTGTTCTGTTTTGTGTCTGCTCCAGATACAGACGGGAGAGCTCCGTCAGCAAGATGAAGGGGATGTGTAAAGCCTGGATTCGGGCCTTGCCTAACAAATGAAAATAGTTAACTGCCCATGTGCACCTCCTCCCTCCCGCTGAAGTCAGAAGAAGACATAAATCTTTGTATAGCTGTGCAATAGGTGCTTTCTGCAGTGGCTTTGACGTGGAGTAACTGGTCAGCAGTCAATTCTTAAGTTTTTTGTTGGGTTTTTTTTTTTCAGTAGTGGAAGGAATATTTGTTTTCGTTTCTCTGGCTACAGAGAAATGGGTGATCGAGGCTTGTTGCCTTCACTGGGGACAGTTTCAAGTTCCTGCACCCTAAGGTGTGTGGTATCGTCTCATTGTGGTCATCTCAGCCAAAGACAGGTAGTATGAATTGCTTATTGAAGGTGTTTGCCTCCATTCATTCGTAAAAGAAAATAAATTGAGCTTGGAATAGAATCCAAGAGTTGCTTGAGGAGCGGTTAGAGGAGCTGAAGTCCATCATCAGACCATGCTGCTGCTGTCCCCAAAGGAGTGGTGGTGTTCCTTGCTTTTCACTGCAATCTGTCTTCACTTTGTGAATCTGTGTAGGGCAAGTCTGGATTTTCGGGATGTTCTTTCAGTGAATATCTGGGGAGATCTGGAAGCGGAGGTGTGTTTTTTCAGTCTTCTACACTAACGTCGTGTAGCGCTGCATCTCATGAATATCTTTTGTTTATGCTCTTTGGGTGAGGCAATTTGAGCTTCTGCTCTGCCGTGGGTGGCTCAGCAGTATACACAGTTGGGTGTAGGTGTTTGAATCTGTAAGTGCATTTTGCCAGGCTGGTAAAAACTTGAAGTAGGATAACAGCTGCTGGTGGTGTGGAAGAACAGCAGTTTAGGTGTTCTTTGTTTTCAGGGCTGAAAAGGTGCTTGGATACTTCTTATGCAAATGGTGACGAGTGGCTGCCCTCTCTCCCGCCCAGATCCTAAATGTCTGGTTCACAGCAGCTTTATCATGGAAGAGTGACTTGTGTGTCATTCCACCCCGTCAAACTTCCAGTAGCCTAGACCCCCGGTAGCCCCTCCGGTTTCTTGACGGTCGGCGAGCGTGCCGTTTCATAAAGTGGTTTAGGTACACGTGTCCTCCCAACAGTCTCGATAAAAGTCCCAGGCAGTTTTAACTGGATTGTTTAGCCAGAGAAAGCTGCTGATGCTTGTTATGCTGGAGCAGTGTGCGTCCTTTAAAGCATGAGCCCTCCCGTCCAAGTCCCCGGCTCTTTTCTCTTGCTGATGCTTTGAGGAGCCTGAGCAGTGAATATAACTTTGTGGACATAACTTATGGCTTTTTTCCCCTCCTTAATCTTTTTCTACTTTTTCGGTTGCTTTGTAAGTCTTTTGAGGGGTGAGCCTAATGCAAGGAAAGAAACACGACAAAATTTGCACGCTGGCTTGTTAGCTAAACAGGTAACCAGGCAAAAGCAATTGACCGTAGTGGTGGAGTGGATTTAATATTAACCTGTCAGTTACTGCATGCGAGCTCTCTTTAGTGAAAGTCAAAATTCCATCGTCTTACAAGAGTAGGAAAAAAAGCACTCTCCTGCTACCACTGTTAGTGTAGTTACTGTAGCAACAGATTTTTCCATCCCCTGTGTGTTGCTCCAGGCTTTTTCCACAGCTTCCATATAATTTAAGTGTTGAGATTATTTTTCTGGTTTACATTCCATAATTTTGATAACCAGCATATTGTGTGAAAGTGAGTGCTGGAAACTTGCACACCACTGTGCTTTCCAGCAAATGACTTGTTTGTGTCCAGGACAAGTTGATCAGCCTGCTTCTATTAATTAAAGCACTAATATTAGTGCTTTACTAGTGCTGGGTGAGCTGTTTTTAGCTGATTAGCTACTGAACAGGTTTTGCTACTTGCTACTTGCGAATTCAGCTTTTGAGAGGAGAGTAGTGACACCAGGAATTTAGTTTTTTTAAAAAAATATACTTTTAGTATATCAGCTGATCCTGTCCTGGTTCACTGTAAATGTCTACCTCCCACTGAGACTGAAGCATACTGTTTATCAGAAATGTCTAGACCTGTTGTTAATGGAGAATTGACTGCCTGTCTTTGCCTTGACTCTGGAAAATAAAATTATTTTTTCGATTGACTGGTACGAGTGTTTCCCATCTTCAATTTCCATCAAACAGACAAATCTGCTGCCATGCTCAGATTGCTATCGGGGGAGATGACAAAATCAGACTGGTCTTGGCTATCAGTAAATGTTTTTGCTGTTCCCTTCCTCCTGAACCAACTGTGAAATTTTCAGAGGGACAGCACCTTCCTCGTCCATTCTGAAGTCAGGAATATAATCAGTGTTCAGTCAGCTTTATGAAAAAGGTGAGATTTTTTCCTAGTGGAAAAGCAGATACCTGGTTTGAAGACAGCTTTGTGAGCTGCTTTGCAGGAGCCACCTAATCTCCTCTTCTGGTGGATGTTGGAGAGACTATGCATTTTATCGCCTTTTGTACGGTTCTTGGGGCAACAGGATGGCCAGTTGTGGGTTCTGCCAGAGCAGAGGGCTTGGAGGAGCTCGGTGCGTGTGGCTGGACTGTACCTGGTACCAACTTCAGGGGCAAGGGTGCATGGCAGTCTGGTTTTGAATCTGTAAGTTGTTCGGGGTGTGCCTCTTCACACTGGTGCTGTTAGTCTATTAACACTGACATCTTGAGTAGCTTATCCTTATACAGGAAAAGTCCTCTCCTGAAAAGTACAGCATCACTATTGTCCATGGGAAGAACTCTGTGGCTCCTCAGCGGTGTTTCGGAGAAGGGATTTAGCAAATTTCCCTTGGCGTTAATACCGGGAAGTGGACATCCGATGTCCAGTAGCCTTTGACACTTCTCCTGCGCATCTGTTGCTGGAGAATGTTGTCTTGGCCGAAATCTCTGGATGTGCAGCTGGAGCCATGGTGACAGCTGTACCCAAAGCATCAGCAGCGCTTACCGCAGTAGACAAGTACTGGCTGTGGTAACTCCTCGAAATCCATGGGTGCACGCACAGCTTGTGAGTACCACCGAAGCGTCAGCAGCTTCAATTGCAGTTGAAGCATCCCCAGAATAATGCGGAGACAGGACTTCACTCTTCAAAGTCAGCTTTGTGTCAGACTAAAACTACCATCTTTTGGTGCCGAGGCAAACTCGATCAAATTATGGGACTGTGCGAGGGATGTAAGCAGTTTGATTCCCTGATCTCTCGCAGTAACTTCCCAGTTTTACCCAAACCAGAAATCAATGTGCTTTGTTAAACCGTTTTGAAGTAGCTCATAGGCTATGTGATCATCTTGTATTTCTGGAAGATTAAACAGGGCACTACGTGATTATAAACATGAGTGAATTTCTCTATAGTTTGTTGACGACATCGTGGACGTCCACTAAGCAACTTAAAACTGACACAAAATCTAAACTAACTAACAAAAAGAGTGATTGTTTGAATATTGCTGATGATTTTTTTTCCCCTGCAGAAAGGGACAAAGCTGCAAGTCTGAAGAGCATTTGCATAGTGAATGTTTTTAGAGTAAACTACAGCAATTTTTTTTTTTTTTTTAAATGGTGTCTTCAGGAAATTCAAAAATCTCATCTGGCTAGTTAGTACCTGGACTTCTAGGTTGAAAATTGCCATGCATTTACTGCTAGCAATTTTTTCCTGTGGAAGGCTTGCTTCAGTAATCTGTTCAGGCAGCTTTTATGTTGGCTCTGCTGCAGTGAAAGCAGGTTCAAGGATGCCTTTGTTTCGGCAGCTTTTTGTTTAGCTTTCGTTCTTATTTCATGCGAATCACACAAAGCTCTTTCAGAGACAGCCTTTTGTACTTTAAAAAGGGAGCGAGTCTGAAATAGTTTTCAATTAGTAGAAGATGTTATGTTTAGTTGTTCCTAAAAGGAAAAGGGTGTTGATGTTCTAGGAAATGCATCTTTGAAGACATTTTCTTTCCCATATTTACTAATTAAGCTGTTTAAGCACATCTTTTTTAAAAGAGTAGGTGAAAGTGTGTGTTTGGGGTTTTGAGTGGAATTATAGCAGCAGGTGTATTGCCATCGAAATACTCGAGGTAACTGAAAGCCCTGGCTCCTACGTGCTGATGGTGACCAAGTTGTCGCTGTAAGCAGGGTGTTCCGTTGTCACTGGAAGGTTTCAATACGGTATTTCAGAAATGTGGGTGGTTTTCATGTCTTGGTTTTTGTTGTTAGGGTGTTTTGGATTCTTTTTCATTTGCCAGAATGATTTAGGGTGATATGCAGCGTTTGAACACCTTTGTTGCCTGCGGGAAATTCATTCTCTAGAGGATTTATTAGTGAGATCTTATCGGGATAGACACCTTGTGCTGTATGAGAACAATTTGTCCTCTTAACATACAGGGGTGTGATGCAGAGGAGTATTTATGTTCTGAAGAGGCTGCCTTTGCGAACATGCAAAACATGTTGAAAGGAGGTAAAAAGGGAAAATGCCTGGTTGCTGGTGAAATATTGAAGGAAAATGATCTGTTACCAATCTGTTAGGATCATTACTAGTGAATGGAGATGAAAAATGTATTTCCATGGAACATAACAACTGCTGAGGCAGATAAATAGTTTTTCCCTCCACGCACTTCTGCATTTACAAAACGTCAGTGTTACGCAGTCCAAATACCCATGAAACTTAAACACTGAATTTGCCTTCTTCCTTTGTTTTATTCCAAATACTTTTAAGAGAATGTAAATCTATGTGCCTCATGGTGTGTTTGCTACTGATGACTTCAAAAATTGACCTTTTAAATCTTCTTGGGTCTCAGCTTCCTCATGTATAAAACACAAGAAGAAACATCCTACCTTAACTGGGTAGTAAGAAGGCCGATTATCATCTGCAAAATTCTGTAAGGAGAACTGATTTTTCTCTCGTAATACTAGGATATTTGCCAGTAGCCTCTTTTGTCTCAAAACATGGTCCTATAGTATTTAATATAATGAGAATGAGCTAATAAATTACTGGAGGTTATTTAAGATAGCTTTATTTTTGGAGTACAGATCTACTGGTAGCTGAACTGTAATGATTTCCACCTTGAGGGGTGATGGAAGCTTATTGCCCATCTAATGCAGTTTCATTAATACATCAGAGTAAGGAGTTGGTTTTGTTTTTTGTGAGGGAAAACAAAATCCAGTAAAAACATCAGACTGAGTGGTTGCTTTGCATCAAAGCATAGCAAACAGAGCTGTACCTTCCATCTTTTCCTTGTAGCAAACTCTGCGTGTGACTGGCCTCGCTAAGAACTCGCAGCATTGAGTAGCACCTTGGCTACTCTCGGCTTTGTCCAAAAGGATGCGAAGAGCTGGGCAGGGTAACAGCCTGGCAGTAAGTGGGCCCACCAACAGCATCCCTGGCATTCTCTGTTCCTCACCTTATATTGCTACTGTATTCTGAATTAAAAGTCCACTACCGTCTCATTTTCACTGCCTCCCTCTTCTCTTTCACCAAAGAGGATCGAAGTGTAAAAAATTATGGAGGATTAAGATTTGTTTTCAAAGTAACATTAGCCTACGCTCACAGCAGCAGCATTCATTGTTTCTCCATTTTATTTCATGAAAACACAATCCATGGAATGTTTTGCTTCCAATAGGTACGTGCAAATGTAGGCCAAAAGCACTTCTGGTTGTTCCATTCAATCTTTTGCCGCTGATATAACCAAACTGTGAAACTGCTCTCATAAAGATAATGCCATCCACAGTATTGTACAGACCTAGAGAAATGTGAACAGCTCTTACACAGAATTGTCATTTGGTTTCTGTTTTACTCTGAAGTACTGTAGAGCAAGAATATTGAAGACTAAAATCTCTTGGGTTACAGAAGGTGTGCGTTGTGGAACAGGCACTGATTTTCCTTTGTAGCTGTATGTCAGCACGAGGAAGAGCGTCCTGCCGCGGGAGAAGACGGGCAGGGAGCAGGAATGCCCTGTGGCTCTGCCTCCCCAGCTTGGCTGCGAGGGGCACAGGGATGTAGAATCTGCCGAAGGACATAAGCTTGCTCCTTGTGCTTACGGGAGGCTATCAGAACAGCTGAATGTGTGCCTGAGATGGTGAAGTGACTGTCAGCGTGAGCTTAATTTGAAGTCTGTATCTGTTACCTTGAGAGAATAGGCTTTTACTGGTCTTACAGAATTTGGCAGGCTGGGTTTGAGAAGCTGTTGTTTAGGATTAGGGATCAGGGTCAAACAAGGATGAGACATTCCCTCGGAAGAAGTTAAATGCTTCACTGTACCTGTGTGTATTTTTGGAATGAAATTGCTGTATGACTTCCTAATGAGCTTAAAAGTTGACGAGGATTTAAACTGTCTGTGGAAGTACCCTGAACGTATTGAGGAGTCACATTAGCTATTCTGAAATAAAACAGACCAGAACAATAGCAAACAACTTCAGCTAGCACACCGTTTTCCAAGCTGATTAGAATGTCTGTCCACCTCGTTAATATTCATAGGAAACAGAGCTTCTATTTAAGGGTACCCTATGTTTTCTTGTTCAAGGCAAGCATAAAGAAATGTCAGGGAATATCCTGCATTGTATTTTGAATTGTCAGGAGGAATGGGAGCCATTACTGTGTCGTGATTGTTTGTGCTGCTGTTGCGTTCAATTTACTGATGAACTAGATCGAACATCAGCTTGAGTGTCCTGAGTGATGCAGTTCAGAATAACCAGAAATCCTGGCTATTTGTCAATGAACAGTGGTATCACTGAGTGTCAGTGCTGTTCAAAATGTGATTTAACAGCATATTTCTTACAGAGGCCAGTCTATCCAATCTATATGTACAATGCAAATAATCCTTTGTTTGGGCTATGGGCTTTTCAAGACTCACAGAAAGGTCTGTAATCTTTTCCAGTGAGACTCTGAGATATTGTCCATTTCCTAGTCTTTTCAGCCATCCTAAAACCAAAAGCGAATGAAGAATCCCAGGGGGAGCTCCTTCGGCAGCTGAAGATGAGTCAGTATGTCCGGCATGGACAACCGTGTCCTGTCTGCTTTTCTTTCTGAGCATTAGATCTAATAGAGGTCGTGACATGTGGGGTGCTGCTAACAGCAAGAAATCTGTGTGTGAACATCGCCATTTTTGCATTAAAAAGGGAAAAACAGAAGCTTAAAGAATTGTTAAATCTGAATCAAGTATCTGTTCAAATAATGTGAAAATCACTGTGTGCTGCTGATTGCCCCACTGGAATCTTGGTGGTATTTTTTTTTCGTTAGTTTGTGTTCTCCATCTCTTTGCCTTGTTGGAGCGTGTGTGTTAACGATCTATTGATACGGTGTCAGGCTGCTTTCTGCCATTCGATTTATATCACTTTAATGAAATTTAAAGGCAAGTTTAAGATAAAGCTTGAAAGGAAGATAAAGATTACTGTGAAAAATAACTTCACTGAAATTAAGGTGTATAGGCAACCTTGACACAACTTGTATGTGAAGGAGAGGTGCAGTTTTTGGATGTAAAAAAAGTAATGGGCTTTTTTGGAAAACTGGAATGTAATTAGTTCGAAATTCATCAAACCTGAAAATATCAATGTAGTGTTGTACCTTCTATTGCCACTATTCAATAAACAGAACATTTTATTTAATAAATAGTGAAAAAGAGGGAGGTGATGTGATAGGTTTTGTAGCTCAGGACATGAAATGAAACAGTCACGAAAGGACTAAGTGCTCTTGTTTGTTTTCTTAATAGTACAGAATGTAACATTATTGAAGACTGTTCTTGATCATTTAATTCTTCTTTACAATGCTGAAGGTGGGCTTGTTTCCATGCTCATGTAATTCCCTGAAGGCTTCCACAATTTGCAGCAACCTTTGCTTGCTCTTTGTATCACCAGTATTGCCCATTAACTGGCAAAGTGTCTCTGGGACTAAAGGTACCTCTCAAGGTAAAAGGGAAAACCCAGTATTTACGAGATACTAAAATGCCTTGCAGAACTTGCCAAGCAATTTCTGCATGTACATACTTCTATCACTTTCTTAAAATCGATTCATTGCCTATTTGTTTTTTTCTATTTTCTTCCTCTCAGGACTCTATTAAGTGGCTTCCCAAGTCTCCTAAATGGTACAGTGGCCATAACTGGAGCTCCCAGGGCTCTCGCTGGGCCTCGCTGAAGGGAAAGGAAGGTTTTCACGGTGGTAGCCTGTACAAATTCAGCTCTTCTAATGGAAAATGGAGGGAAGGAAGGATCAGTCCTGAGCAAGAAGCGGAGGAACTGGAGGATCCTGATGAGGATGTAGGTAGTTTCCTTGGAGTCAGGGAGGGACAATGTTGTGTGTCTGGCAAGAAGCTACAACCTGCTCGCAGTGCTGTGCTGCTGAGCACTTTGGGTGAGCGGGAGGCTGCACTGCCTGTGCTTTCGCATCCTTCCTTCTGCAGAGGGTTCAGAATCACATTCAGTGTTTTATTCCTTTACTTTGCTTGTAATTAAGCAATCTGTCCAACCCCTAACTTGCAGGTTAAGATGAGTAACCTGAACAATGATGAGGTACATACGGTTTTGATTTTGCTCCCACTGATACCCCTTGTTACCAACACCCCTCCATCTCTTTCAGGTAAGTGGTTTGTTGGCAGCGCTTGAAGCTCAATGTCTCCCCAGGACTGGATGGTAGAAAATGAGGTTGCAGTGCTACTCCTCTGCGTGTTCAATTTTTGGTAGTGCTCTTCCAGGGTGCTGACATCTGGGAAGCCCTGGAAGCTGCGGTTTCTGTAGCCTTCGCCCACCTGGCATCTGTCTCCTGGGCGGCAGCTTGGCTGGCTTCTCGGTCAAAGCCTGGGAAGAGGATCTGGTGGTTGCACTCTCGCAGCCTTTCCTGCTCAGAGCACTGTTCACCAGCCTTTTCTCCAGATGGTTGCTGGGAGTTGCCAGAGGAATTTGGGCTCCTGCTCCTCTGCCAGGACCTCCGCTCCCTTCCTAGCCCCCGACTGCTGCCGGTTTGCTCCCTCCGCTGGCCCCCGCTCCCAGCCCTTGCTCCTGGCCTTTCTCCCTGGCACCCACGGCTCTGCAGCACTGCTGGTGGGTCTGGGCTAGTCAGTGCGGCGCCGTTAAACAGGAATCTCCCACAGCAGAGAAAAAGATAATGAAAGTTTTATGTGAGTTAAAGCTAAACAATTTCCCTTTTAATTTTAAGTGAAAATAGGGAACAATCATGCCTTGCTTGCTCTCCCCGGGGTTGGCAATGCTTCTTTATCTCCTGACTGAAAAGAGATTGTGGGAAAGCTCTGATATAGACTGAAAAATAAAGTATCCAGTGGGGTTTCTGCACAGCTGTTTATGGTTCATGGCCTTTTATTTCTGGTATTAAACTTCCAAGATTAGGAAGACATTTGTGGGGTTTATTTTCAAAGGTGTTGACCTTTGTTTGCTGCATCATTTTACTGCCAACAGAAGATACAAGGATTATGGTAATATGAAGATCTGATTCAACCTTACCCATCAAATTAAGGAGGAAAAAGCAGCTAAATATAAATAAAGCGTCCATAAAATGTGAACAGAATTCGGAGATCTTGGCTGAATTTGTTTTAACCACCTTGCTGAGCAAAATTGATAATTGGAGAATTTAGTTGTGTTTTGCAGTCAAACTTGTCTGAAGCTTTAGTTGTTTGGTGGATGTATTTTGATTGTGTATTTCTCTTTTCAAGCCCTTGTGGTTTGGCTAAGGACAGGGTGACATTGTCAGTTCCTTGCTACATCTCGGGATGGCTACAGCCTAGAGCCAGACGTCAAGGCATGCTTTGGGGTGCCTCACTTCTGAGACTCCACTTCCAGTGGACCCCTAAATCACTGAATTGTTACTAAGTTTGCAAATCCCCACTCACTGCTGTTTGCAGCTAAATAATGTCAATCCAATTACTTTTTTCACTAAGACATTTAAACAAAATCTTCTCTTTGAGCTGCAGATGCAAGGCAGGGGCTTGCCTGCCCTCTCACACCTGTGCTCCCAAATATAGAAGGTGAGCAGGAGGCCCCCCAAAATAGTCTCGTTCCCATGCTCCGTCCTTTCCATAGAGCATCGCAGGATTTAGTTGGGTGTATGTGGATTATATGTGCTTGTGTGGGCCGAGGGATGTAGGGAAAGGCTGTATGAAACCCCGTCCTCTCCCTGTTGCTGTAATTCCCACCCCCTTACTGAAGGAACACCAATGCAGAGAGATAATGGTAAAAGAAGGATAACTTCTGTACATTTGCTTTAAAGTTGCAGTTTTGTCTTCAGTGAAACAGATTCTAACGTACAGCGGTGTGATAGAGAGAAACAAACCCAATTTACCATGGATAGTGTCTGGGTATCAGATAGGTGTTCTCCTTGCCGTCACCGTGTTTACCTTTTTTATCTTTAACCCCCAGGAACCTATTTCCAAGTTTTCCGGCAGCCTTTTTGATACCAGCAGCAGCATAAGAGATCAAAGAAGTACCAGAACAGCTCTTCAAGAAAAGCACAAGTCGGCAGTGAAAGGGAAGACTCTTCCAGGGACGAGCACTAAGGTGCAGCCACCGGTCTCGGCAGCGGGCAGCTTCCCTGGCGAGAGCGTCCAGTTCCTGGAGGAATCGAGAGCGGCGGAGGCACCGCAGCCCCCGCTGAAGGTAGTGAACAGCTGTGTGGGCTGGACTCACTGGGGGGGGGGGTCCGCGTGTCCATGGGGAAGTCTGCGTCATGTGCGAGGCAGTTTATAAAAGATGCGAAGAAAAGGGAACGTTGCATGGTAGATGTCGTGAGACTTACAGGTCAGGGTGTGGGCTGAGTTTTGTTCTTGCTCCCACTGGCTTATATGGAAGAAGAGTTTTCGTTAAAAAAAAACAACTTTCTTTGTAGCCATTCAATACTAACTCATTTTATATATCCAGCTTTGGAGTGTTGTAAGGTCAAGCCAGGGGTGTGTGCAGGTAGGCACTCAGCTAAGTCATTGCTTAGCCCATGGTTTAGGAGCAGTGGCATGGCCTTACCCTCACGCCGTGAGAAAGCCTCTGTCCCGTGAAAAGGGATGGGAACATTCAGGTGGAAATTTACTAGTGAGAACTGCAAGATGTGGGCTGAGGTTTATGGAGAAAGCTGTTCTCTGAGCTCAATGGATACATACCGACTTGGCATGCTTTGGAGCACATGAGGAGGAAATGTGCCTTATGGGTTGGCTCCCAGGGATGACCAAGTACAGATCACACCTCTGCTGACTGCTGGTGGGGTGTGAGGGGAGGGCTTTGGGGGAAACAGCCGTGGCTCATCAGCCGTGCTCTGGCAGTAGCGGAGACGCAGAGCTGCGCCGCATCCCCAGGGTTGTGGGGTGCAGTGCCGGGAAAGGCAGCTCGCCCCGTATGGCTCCCGTGCTGGGACCTGTCACCAAAGCCCTGCCGGCAGTCATGGGCTCGTGAAGTCTCCAGCGTGTGGGTAATGCTAAGTCTAAGCTGCATTTGGCAAAGGGGTTTCCATTTGGCTGGTAGGGTCTTTTCATGCCTTTTTAGGAATTACGAATTTCAGAGGAGTGTGTTATATGTGCAAGAGTAACTGCGTACATTTGTTAAATTTCGTAATGTAGCTGTGTTGGAATATTCTTAATTACAAAATACAACAGGTTATTCGGGACTGAATAGTCTTAGAGATAGGAAGCAAATCAATGAAAATAAAAGCATTTTGCTAATGTGATAAGGTGAAATGCAATTTGCATTCAGATTGAACTACACTCTGGCAAGGTGTTCCTTAAATTTGATATGATTGTTGTTTTAGCAATTAGCAAATTGTTATTTACTGCCAAGCATGTTATATACTAAAGAAAAAGAACCCAACAACAGGGGGAGATAATGGTTAAATGCAGGCTGTCTTTGGAGCTTGAAACTAATTTTATTTGGCCTTTGTTGTGAATTACATAAATCCAGAAAGTTATCTAAGATACTGAGCAGTTGTACTATATTTTTGCCAGTAGCAGCAGGAGGAGAATAGACTAGATAGATAGATTACAATTTATGCTGCTTTTTTAAAAGTTTCTTGATACTTTTAATGTGAAGTCAATGGTAGTACTGTCAAATGTTTTGGCAGAGTAACACATACACACAGAAAGCCTGTTTAAAGAAAATAAAATGACGGTAATAGTGCTCAAATTCAGTTACCTGTTCTTGAAAGAGCAGAGAGTAAGCAAATCAGACTGTAGATGAGGTTCCAAAGCAAAGGTTTTTCATAAACTTGTCAAAAAATACTTCCTTTTCTCTCCTCCTGTGTACTGGTGTTGTTGCCATCATGAATGCTCCGTAAAGTGATGGGCTTTATGAAACAGCTGTTTTGGTCAGCAGCCTTAGGAACAGCCTTATATGGTTTTGGCATGACTCTGAATGCTGGAGAAATAATTCATTCTTGGTGTTATGGAAGAGTAAAGACTAGTCTTGCATGTACCAGTGTTGAAGTGTAGCAATGTTTTAATCTGGGCTGAGCTCTGTAGGGGCAAATCTGCTGGTGTTCAGAGTGGGAGGTAGATTTTCATTGCTAATGTAATTAATGGGCAATGTTTTTGATTAATCAGGCCACTTATCCATTATAATTCTCTTCCAGATAACCATTACTGTGTGCAGTCAAATGGGGAGTCTTGGTATTAGCATTGCTGGTGGAAAGGGCTCATCTCCATGTAAAGACAATGATGAGGTGCATTTCATTACTCAAAATTTATCTAGTAATCGTTAGAAAGAGACCAATGAGCAGATCTTTGAAGCTGTTGCATTTTGTTGTTTTCTTTCTGAGATTCTCCTCAGCGTGACATCACTGTCTTTGTAATAAATCTAACAAGGGGAAACATGGGTAACTTACATCCCAAGGTCAAAGCCGGCAGTAGATTCTGACAGGGAAGCTCCCAGAGGGGTGATTTTGGAGAGAAAACCCGATGTAAACCGATGATTTTCCAAAGATAGCCAGATGGCTGAAACACTGTTGGCTAGTTTCCACTTTCTGCCTCAGTTTGGGATCCCTCCCTTGGCAATCCATGTCCCTCTCCCATCCCAGTTGCTAACCTGATTTGAGAGAAGTGTTTCTCACATCTTCTCACCTAATTATCATTTAAATAAATCTTTGTTTTCCAGTCTGTCCCCCATGGCTCAGTGTAAACAGTTAATGACTTTTGTTCATTGTTTTATGTGTCAGTCGTGGAGGCTTTTATTTTCTTGCTAATGTGCTAAGACACTTAGTTTTTGTTTTAATAGAGGCAGCAGAACAACAAGTCTTGAAAATTAATTACTTCCTGATTGCTTTTTACATCTAAGAACAATGGAATAAACTGTGTCAGGTCTGAAACCTGTCTTTTTTGCTACCAGGGGATTGTGTTTGCACGGCTGCCGAAAGATGGTCCAGCAGACTTGGCCGGGGTACAAGCAGGAGACAGAGTGGCAGAGGTAGATGGGTTGTTTGTCGATGTAGAGCATGTTGTCTTGTTGGTATCTTTAAATCGAATCACTTGGAGTTGGGGAATTTGAGATCTAGATCTAGGCTTCCCTTAGCATTTCAGACGCTTCCCAAACTACATTATAAAGAAATTATAATGACATTAAATTGTTGTATTCCTTCTCATTATATGTTGGGTTTCAGATCTTTATGTTCAAAGTGCTTAACAACATATTATTCACTTAAATGGCTGATTCGCAAAGGAAAATAATGGTCTTAGTAAGCAGTTATGTAAGCACAAATGGAGTTGTACTTGGTCCAAGAAGCTTTCTTATGACATTGTATTAGATTTACTAGAGGGGTTCATTACAGTCCTTAACAGAGCAATATAAACTAGATGAGCTTGTTTCTCCAAGTTAATTTTTGGTTGGGAGAGAACAACTCGGAGTAACTCCCCTGATGGAGGCTTGCAGTGCCGAGTGCCAAGGGATAAATGTGTCTCTCAGGCTGCTCCACCTCAAGCCTTGTCTTTCCTAGCGGAAGCCATTCTGCTGAGCTTCAGAGGTTCCCAAGAGCAGTGGTGATCACGTACAGTTTTGCAATACATAATTTTGGCCTACTGGTTGGGTTCCACCTGCTGAGAAAGGCAGAGTGAGAGGCAAGCCTCCACAAAATTACTTAGAGGTGAAACTGGTCCACCATTTTTTTTCAACTCTTGTACTCTTAAACTGTCAGTTATACTTGCTTGAATTAATAGCTTTTACTTCAGCATATTCCTTGTTGAATTAAGGTTGGATAGAGCAAGCAATATTGTATGTCTATTAAATTGCCAGGAATAAGGATACAACATATATTAGCCAAAGACAAATTAATGATAAATTAATCTATGAATTTTGTAAAACTGTGCTCTAGACTTTATTAAGAAAGGATTGCATTCCACAATCTGCATATGGAAGTTAGTTTAACTTTTTTAAAATTTTAATTACGGATAAAGCTCTGTATAATTTTACCTTTTTTCCTTTTATGAAAGGATTATACTTCTCTAATTTTTGTGTTTTAATAGGTGTGAGAGAAGGTAAATAATTCTTTACATATTTCACACTATCAGATCATCAGGGAAAAAAAAATCAGAATTTTTGAATGCTGTACCTTTAAGTTCTGAGCAGAGTTTCTGGTAAAGTCAGTATCTTAAAAATCAACCACTTTGCTCAGGTTCCTCCATGAGGCTATAGTTTGTTCTTTTTTGGGAGGCTATTTGAAATACACTACCTACTAATGTCTGTTCATTTAATGAACAGTGAAACAAGTAAAAAAAGAAAAGAAATTTCAGTTCCATAGCGTTCTGTCTTGCTGCTGTTATCCTACAAATAGTTATGTTTTCTGTCTCCCACAAGATGGCAGAATCATTCATCTGTTTAAATACAGAAAAGAAAAATCTCTGCTTTTTGTATGTGTGGGAGAAGGAATTAATGCATTCAGGTGTGCTCTAGAAGTCCTAATGTTTTGACCACAGGACTAATCTGTGTAAAAATAACCAGCATTTTTCTCTTGACACTATGTGTTACAACTTCTTATTCTTCTACTGACCATTTCAACAGTTCAAATATACAGTTTTTTCATCAGAAATTGGGAACTACAATTTTATTTGCTTTCTTTGTGCAATCACATATAAACAGAGGGCCAGGCATTCCTACGCTAACCTGAGAGGGAGGGAATTGCTCTTCTTAAACAGCGTTCAGAATAAAAATATGCATTTCTGCTGCTTTGTTTTTAAAGGCATCCCTTGTTTCAGAACCTGATGCCCTTGATGCTGGTCCTACTGAAGCTTCATCCAAGGGCAGCCCCTTCCCGACAGTAAACCACGTCATAACAGTAAGTAAGATAGTAAAGACTGGCACAAAACGTGTGAGTGTCTGTGTAAAAGGAGAACACGTACCAAGGATCAGCAACCCCACCATGTGTTTACTTGGTTGTCACTTGCAGCCAGGCCATGGCTTCTGGTGGAGCTCAGCTCCTGGTTAAGCATCAGCGTAGCAGACCAGAGCCCTTGAAGCACTCTGATTTGGGGACTTTCAGGGCAGCATCCATTTCCTCCATCCTTTTTTTGTTTTGTTTTGTTTTCTGGACTCCCTCTCTAGCTAATGGAAGGAACAGCATCTCCAGGGTGCCTCTTTTAGGAGGGAGAGGTTGAGATGCTACCTGGAGGTGACAGTTTTTATCTTTTGACTGGAGGGGGATCTTGCGTGACAGGCTAAGACTGCATGCCTGTATTTTAGGTGACTGATGTCAGACAAGATTAAGCCTACCACACATGTTGCACAAGGAAATGGAGGAACCCGCAGGGTGGCATTTGGAAATCTGATCCACTTTTGTGAACTTCTGTAACAGAATTCAACTTTCTGAAGACCTACCTCAATGATGGCTATCTGCCTGCACACCTGAAATTATGGCTTTACTAGGAAGATACAATAAGATCAAGGTATCTGACTGATTAAGGTCAAAAAGCCTCCTACTTGTATTGAGCCTGAAGTACCAGGAAGCAACAAATGTTTCTCCTACAGCAAATGCACAGAGGAATGCTTTGTTTGATTCCTCTTCTTCCAGCCTTTTTTATCCTTTTCCAGGAATACCACTCACCACCCAGTTAATGGCAAAAAATGAAAGTTCATCTATTATATAAAAGACTATAATCAAAGTCCACATTCAGGTTTTATTAAAACCATTCACATTTCTTTTTAATAATGTGATTTGTTAGCTGGCTGAAAAATGAGCAAATAGACCTTGCAAACCTGGTTTTCTCTGGTTTCCTAGGTGGATTACTATTTAAAAAGGATTGAGCTTAAGCTGCAGCTTTTGTCCAGGAGATGGACTAAGAAAGGTTTTCTCTGCTATTCAGTTGCTTAAAGAAATTTATTTTGAGGCCTCTGGTCTCTAACATAATCTTGTGGAACAGTTAGACCAGTTTTATTTTCCAGGTGAAAATGCTTCCATCAGGTTTTTTTTTTTGTCGTTCATCTCTGCTTGGTAGCTATTTCCTACGGTCTCAACCCACGTTGCGGGAAGCACAAGGCTTCCTGTTGGAGGAACCACTGTTGGAAGGGTTGATTGACACATTCCTAGTGGCCTGGATCTGTTGCAGTAGTATCTGACTCAGCGTTTCCAGCCAAAAGAGGAAATGACCATTTTTTACGTTGTATACCTCTTGGAAATTAATGCCTCCCTGTAATGTTCTTCAGTTGCAGGGGGGAAGAGGAGGCAGATTAGACCAAGCTACTTACCTTAGAGCGCAGTCCATAGAGGGAGTCAAATGGCTGAAGATATTCCAAGTGTCAAAAGTAGCTGATGTGCCAGTTCTTCCATGGAGACACATTTGTATTTCTGTTTTGGAATTTCTGGGGTGTTGTTTTTAATCAAAATCTTTGTGCTGTAGCAAGTTGTGTATGTTATTGCCTTTAACCTAGATCAGCATTCATCAGTCTTGGGGATTATGAAATTTTGAGGAGTATCCTGCTGACTCAGGGACAGGTCACTATCTCATCTGCTCTCGCTCTGGGTTTACTCTGATGAAGTTCCTCTTACTCCTCAGTAACTGTCTTATCTGAAAAACATTTATAGCCTGGCTTCTTATGGAGGACACACTTTGCATGTTCAGATAAGCAGATGGCAGTAGGACCTTAATGCAGAATCTTTTTTGTTAGGAATCTAGGAAGCTTTGGTTCCTTCATATTTCTAACTGGGTTTCCAGAGAAGGTGGGTGCATCTGTATCAAGCGAGGGAAGGGGAGAAGCATCATGGCAAAGAAGCCAAAGGCTCCTATTATTCTTCCTGCAAAAACTGAATTATGTGCTGGATGCTGCCCATCTTCCTTTTCTCTTTCTTCCATGTCATCACTGCTTCCTGCCCTCCAGCAGAGACTCTGTCTTAATCTATTTATTTTTACTGAATTTTGATAAATATCCTCCTTGCATATGCTATCTGTGGTAGTATTTGTCTCTTGCTTGCTAGCCATCGACCTCTGGCCATCTGTTGCCATCGCCCATCCCGTCTCCGAGCCTGGTGCTCTGACATTACAAAGGGCAATGCTGTTGCCAGATTCACATTTCCTCTCTGTTCTCCATGGGCCTGGTTGCTCTAATGTCTTCTAAAAGGCTCATCTGCATTGTTAACTCATCCAGCCAAACCGAATTCCAAACCCTTTGTGCCAGCTTTAAGATTTCATGTCAGTGTGAATGATCAGTAATTAATTGGACAAACAATGAAAAGTTCATTCAGTCTGAGTCAAAGTTTTGCAAAGGAAAATTGAGAATTGCCTTTGGTTTTAAGTATGATTATTTAATTGAAATCTAGAGGCCCCAGAACTTTAATTACAATTAGATTTTTTTTACATACCATATTTTATAGACTTGTCTCAGTTATGCTAATCACACCTCAGAAATAGGGAATCTGTTTCTTTTACTTTGTTTAATACATATTTAATTGAACTTAAACCAAGTCTTTGGATTTTAAACTGGTAGTCTTAAAATAAGAGTATCTACGTAAAGACGTGCATCAAAATACAACAGATTAAAACCAGAATTGATATGGCTGTCTTCATGCAGACTGTAAGATATTGCATGTCTATCTACAGAGGGGGAAAAAAAATCAGTAGTACAAACGTTACCAATAGTGCCCCGTGCTGACTTTAACAGAAGGAACTTTAACTCAGTTTCTGAAGTCTTTATTTCCAGTTCTCTATTTTTCTGTCTTCTGCCCTCTGCTTCTCGTTTTGTGCTCATCCTCTCAAACACAGAACCAACTCTGCGCAATATTTTTCCATCAAAAGTATTTTCGTTCAAGCTCTGACTGAAGTTCCCAATGGTTTTGTCTGACTGAATGGAGAGTCTTGACAGGTTTCAGCATCTCCTATCACTTCGTGACGTGCATCAGCAGTGCCTTCTGCTGTGATCCATTTTTGGGGCTATCAGCGTTGTAAGGATATTAGATACTTTGTAATTAATATCACTCTATTAAATATTTTAATCTAGTATTTCACTTCAATTCTTACTATATTATTTTATTTAATTTTATGCCTTTGCCCTGGGAACTTCCTCAGTTAAATTTTTTCATACAGTTTACCAGGTGTACAAATGTCGCTTACGTCGAGGATTTTCAAGGAAGTTTTAAATAAGAATTGTCAGTGAAAACTGATTGTGTGAAAGAAACCTACAGTATTGGAAGGATCTGAAGAACTTATTCAAGCTAAAAAAGCCAAATGTTTGGTTGCTCTGTTAAAAACACAGAGATATCAAATGTTCCTAAATATGGTAAGAAAACAGACAACTTTGGTGTGCGGGAACCTGTAATGTGTGTCAAAGTGAGCTGCTCCTGTGCCTGCAGAAAGCACATAAGCAGATAGTGTGCTCCCAGAATACGCTGGTTGATGGTTTTCTGCCTTTCTGCCACATGGTTTAGATGCAAGTCAAGAGAAACCTTACGTGGATGAGAGTCACAGATCTATCATCTTCATTTCCAGGTGATACAGACTTGTCAAGAAAAGTCTTGATACACTTACACCAGTTAAAAATCTTCAGAAATCTAAGTATCAAACCCTTTGTTTATTCATCTGAGCAGGTTAGTTCTAGCCATATCCGAAAATGGTAGTCATACAACTGAAACATAATAAAACTTCTTGCTCTTTTCTTTAGTCATTGTCTTACTTTTTTCAATTTTAAAAGCAAAACCAGTAGAATACTCAGGTCAGAGAAGCACTATAAAAGAAGACAACTACAAGTGGGATTCAGAATGTCCCTATCACCATCAAAGACAGATTTCTTCTGAAACTCAGTTCAAACAATAAAGACCTTGCTCACAGGCAGTGTTTGGTTGACCTGTTCCCATAACACCGTACGACCTAATATTTCAGTCTTCAAGTTTTTTATGAAGAACTGCTTTATCTCTTCTCCAAAACATTCTCACGACTTTTAATCTTGTTAGGTAAGGGTGTTGGTATTTTTATGTTGTTGTTTTTTTATTCTGACAGGGTCAGTTAGTTTTAGAAGTCGGAGTCTGTCTCCTCACTGCCTTGCGTCTCATGCAGGTTTACACACGCGAAGAAGCCGATGCGCAGCCTTGTTGGCTTCGCTAACCCTGCACTCGTCGTTTGGGCTGCAGTGGAGTGTAAGCACCCATCTGCCTCTGCCTCTGCATCTGTCTGACCTCCCTCTCCATTTCATCTGGGGGTTAGATTCTGCTTTCATATAAGTAACTGAGTGTTTCTGAGTCAGGATGAAAGGTAAAAAGTGTGTGGTGTAGGCACTGTGTTTACCTCTGTAGTGTAGTGCTTAGGGAGTTGTTTTGTTAATTTGGGATGAAGTTCGTGCTCCAAACTAACGCTTCTGTTTGTACAGCGTATCTTTTTTCCTCTCTTCCTTTTAAGTAATTTTCTCATAGGAGTCAGTCAGAATTGACTCAGTTCGAACTTCAAATTCTTGAATTTTCAGTGCTTGTAATTCACAATGCTAAATAGGAAAAAACTTTAAAAAAGAAAAGTCATTAATTGACCTTTTCAAGATACCATGTTCAAATACCTCAATGTTAAAGGAAAAAAATCTACAAAATAAACCCATCATATGGTAGACAATGTAAGTACTGCGGACAAGATAAGCAAAAATACATACAAGAGGCAAGTAGACTCAAGCAGAGCACCCAGAATCTTGCTGCAGGACGTAGCATACTATCGGAGAGCAGAGAAGGATAAATATTTGAGCAACCACATTGACACAAGCGATCAGCACCTTCTCCCCTTGTGAAAGGCGTCCTCGTGGACTCTGTGGGAATTCTGCGGGAGAGGAGGCCGTAGCTGGATGCCTGCAGACATCCAGGTACAACTGCTGCCTTTCACAGGGGCAAGGAGCTTTCTTCAAAATCAAAGGATGGGTAACTTGGGCCGTGGGTATCACTTCTTATGGCGACACTACCTTTTAAGTCTCCCGATGTGATCAAAGCAATGCATTTTCTTAAATGTTTTTAAAGCATAAATGATTACACAGAAAGCACTTAAATGAAAATCTAAGTATCAGGTTCCAGTGTCAGGAAAGTCAGTATCCAGTGGTACATTAGAAGATGAAAGAAATGGAGCAGGGACAATTTTCATAAGCAGTTTGAGTCATATAAAAGCCTTTTGTGTCCCAGGGCATTGCAGATATGACACGATGGACATTGATCTTTCATTTCTGTCTGCTACGAAATGCGATGGTGAGTTTGATTGAAGTCCACCTTCCTTGCCTTGTGCAATATACTGCACACTGGGAGGCAGATAGAATGTTCGAGGCGTTCTTTGGCTGTCCCAATAAGCAGTGGAGAAAATACCTGCAAGACTGCGCAAGTCTGTTCGGCAGTGCTCGAGAGCAGCGTGGCTGCTCCAAGCATGAGGAGGAACTGGACTGTGTGCTGCCCTCTCCCAGCCCCGAGCATCCATAGGGGCTGTCACACGCCGGCTGCTCCCCGAGCACAGCAGCACGGGCCACCCCGCTTTTCTTGCACAGAGGTCTTCTGCTGCCCGGCGTAGCAAGGCGCTTCCTCCGTGCCTCACCACAGACTTCCCTTCCCCAGGGTGCGGGAGAGGTTTGTACCTCTCTCTCCATCTGACCTCACAATTTCTGGAGTTTGGCCACAGGCCTTGGGAGTGGTGAAATAGCACTGTAACGCGCCGGGGAAAACGATGCAGCCGCAGACAGCCGAGACCAGGAGCGTTGAGGATGCACCATAAGCACATGCCAGTTAAAATGTTCCTGATAATATGCTATAAAATGGAAATTGTGTTGAGTGCCTAGACGGGGTTTGCAAATTCATGTGGGTTCGTAGACGCGGCTGCACGTTAGGTGGGTTTTGTCGTGCCCCCTGCCCCAGCTGCCTTCCCCGCTGCACCCTGCCTGCCTTGCCCGCTTTGCCGGGTGGTGAGATTGCTTGTGGGCAGTAAGTTCTCAAGGAATCTGTTATTTCTCTTTCTCCCTCTTTAACTTCTACTTCCTGTACGTTTTCTGTTGGGGAGAATGCTGCTTTTATCTGTTGTCTCTGTCTTTGGGAGCGGAGCATTGTTTCTCTTTAATTAAAAAAGCCAACAGATGCCAATTTCGTCTGAACAGTTGATCAACCTGTTCTCTGCTGTTCTTGTTGGATACATTTTGGCATCTTCTTTTTAAAACTATTATTTAAAAATCCAGCTGTGTAAGAGTTTTTTTTTTAGGCATGACTAAATGCCCTTCTTCACTAAGTCCAAGGAAGGAAATTTGATTTAGACAGTTTCTTTTATGAATACAGTCATTATCAAATGCAGCCTTCTGCGTTTAGCAAAGGCATGTTTTCATTGTTTAGTGAGAAGTCTGGATTTCCTATTGTGCAAGCCTAAAATACAGTTGCCATCATCAGTGATGACAAAAAGGTAAAATTAAATATGAAATCATAACATTATTCACGAGGCTTATGCAAACCCCTACAAATGCTCTCAATGGGAGAGATTATTTTTTTCTCGCTGTTTCCACCAGCTGAAGGGTACTAGCCTTAGTCAGTGAAGGTCAGCTGTTAAGTCAAAGTTCAAAAATATGTACTATTTAGATATATGGAGTTGAACTAGGCAGGTTTCCTTACTAGAGGTAGTTTCTAACTAGGGAATATTTTCTTTAGAAAGTGATCTGTTTGGACTAGTATTAGAAGTATGTCTGATTTTCTTCCAAAAGGCCATTCCAAACCCTTTTCCACTGCCCCTGTCCTTTCAAACTTAGGCCTGTCATGTGTTTGATTGCTTTCCGATTCACAGCCTCTCTCCCCTGCGACTGGCCTTGCTCTCGGCCTTGGTCTCCGGCGAGCTTTGCCCTGTCGCTGCTGGTGACGCCTTTCATGTGAAGCCTGGGCTTTAACCGTGACCCTTGCCTTGAGAGCTTTCTTCTTCTACTAAGATTGGGGTGCGGACCTGTGAGGGGGGAGGTCAGGGGAAAGGGGAGGCTTATAAAAGAGAAAAAAGATGATGTGATTTGTTCTGTTTGGCTTTGGTTTTGAAAAGGCCATAAAAAGACACAATGAACCATCCTTTATAGACTGCTCTGCAACCTTTCGGACAAACGTTTTGATCAGAAGTGGAAAAGGAGACCATATGTGTACAACTGGAAGTTAACATTTATCGGATGTTAACCTGCTGACAGGACATCTTACTCATCATGCTTTAAGAAGATACTTTCAGCTGAAGCATCACGCCTAGTTGTGGGTTTGTTCCTACCCTGTTTTCAAAATGAAAGAGTTTTTGCAGCCAGCGCTGCAGCTGCGGCTTGGAGGGTGGGTGGCTTGGAGGGCTTTGTTGTACTGCTTGTTGTAGGGGGCTGGGAGTGCACCCCCTGCCTGGGCTTCAGCTGAAGGGCTCCAGCGTACAATGGAGGGTGGCAATTCTGATAAATGAGAGTGTCTGAAATAATTTGATTCTTAGCTGTGCCTGACTGAAACAAAAATGAAAATTTTTACTGCATCTTTTTAATGTCCAAAATCTTAGTGCTTATTTTGAGAAAAAATGTAAGAAAGATGCAAACAAACAAGGTGGTGAAAGAAATTCCCATAGTGAACACATTGGCTTTGGTACAGGACATGTCCTTTGTGAAGTTTACTTTTTAGACACTGAACAGATATTTTCTGGGGAGAAAGGAAAATAGTAACCCATTTCAAATGATTAATTATACATTTTTCGGGGAAAAGATATTTTACATATTTTGAGGATTTTGGATTGACTGGTACTTCGGGTATTATTTTAATAATGAGTGCACGATGATGGAAAGTGAGTAGGAGGATTTAGCGATTTCAACAGAAATATTTTAAACAAGTTCAGACACTATTCAGTAAAACAATGGAAAAACGCAGGATCCTGGATAATGTGTCCTCCTACACCTGAATCAGCTTCTTCTGAAGAGTTACTGGTAGAAGATGGAAATTCCACACCTTCCCACACGCCTTAGGCAAGCGACTCTCGAGCTCAGCTGCCTGCGCTGGGAAGGCTTTCCTTGTTTCCGCTCTACATGTCCCTGTCTTGCCCTGCCTGTGATGGGCAGTGCTTCCTCTTTGCTGTGACATTTTTTTGGCACATGAAATCTGTTCTCCTGTCTTCCCTCAGTCGTAATGCACCATGAAATGTACATTCAAATGTGAATTTTAAAGAAAAGCTCCAAGAGCAAAGCTTGCCTATTTAATAGGGTGAAGCTTCAGTCAGTGAAGGTAAGCATGGAAATCTGAGAGTAAGGGTAAAATTCCCCCTGGGATTCTGGGAAGGGAAGCATTGGGTTTGAGAAAAGGATTTGAAAGGATTGAACAGAAGATAATGCAAGCTTAGAGTTGCTGAGTTTTGTTACTTTGTTTTGTTTTTTAAAAAACAAAACCGTAAGAGAAAGGAAGCTGCTAAAGCTTAAATTGTGATTTTCCTGGAGGCAGGGGGAATGCGAAGGCATTGATGGAGAGTGCTGTGTTTCTGGAGGATAGTCAGGTGAAGATGGAAAGGCCGCTGTGGTTAGAACCATGACATGTATTTCTGACACCCGTTTTGTGTTGGTTTTTTTTCAGGAGATTAACTGAGAACTTTTGATGCTAGGAGGGAGGAAGCAGAAGCCTGAGTCTCTTTTCACTAGATTAGGTCATGGACAAATGCATACTCTATTGCTTAATTGGGTTTGCTCTCAGTTTGCAGATGTGTAGGTGGCACAATCCACAACCGAGGGTTGCTTTGTCGTTGGTACCTGTGATTCAGCTGTGAGGAAATGGGGGCTCCTCCACATCCCCCTGGGGAGGCGGGCACGGAGCAGGACGGTTGGCCGCAGAGGAGGGAGCCACGGTGGGTTTGGGGACAGCCATGGTGTGGGTTCACGTGAGGTTTCGGAGCAGGGCAGGGAGGTGGGGAGCGGGCAGCGAGCTGGCAGAAAGCAGAGGGACGGGGGACATGACTGAGCTTGGACCAGAAAATTTGGTTTGTGAGAGAAGTTCAGCAGTGTGTCTCCTCATCAGCATGAGTGGGTGTCCGTGGGAGGTTTCATATGCCTGGAGAGGATGCAGAGGGACAGCTGGAGATCAGAGGTGAGCCTGCTCTCCTCTTGGGAGTGTAGGCTTCCAGCCTTTGCAGCTCTTCTGGGCTCAGACACTCTTTACCCTCCGCTGTAGGAAGTTCATCGGTTGTTTGGTGCCCGTTCCTTTGTATCTCCAGCACCATGAAAGAACAGGTGAAAGACCTGGCACCACTTATTTCGTGGAAGCGGTTGATAGAGTTGCCATAGAAATGTTGGGCAAGCGTGAACTGGTGGGCAGGCGGTGGTCCAAGGGGGAGCCTGATCGGAGGTAGGAGGGTTGTGCTGCTGGCGGGGAGGAGATGTTCTCCAGAGGCTGTGCTGCACCTCAGGCACTAGGGGTGCGCAGGCTTTCAGACCGTGGGTGTAGGAGAGAGTGTGTCATCAAGGAAATGAGATGAGTTTTCGGGAAAGTTGTGAAAGCCGAACTGCAGCTTGCAGTGTATTGAACGCAAGGAGAAATGCGAAACAGTATTCGTGCCAGAACTGAGCATCTGGTGGGATTCATTACTCTACAAATATTGTTACAATCTCAGATTTATGTTTCTTTAGGGTGTAGATAATGAATTAAAAAAGAAAAAAAAGGACTCTTTTTTTGTGATAAATAAAATGAAAAATAATCTCTAAAGTAAGGAGTATTTCAGAATGCGTAAAAAAAAAAAGTTTCCAAAGGGCCTTTGCGCCAAATCAAAACTCTGAGTATGTATGTTTGGGTGTGGTGGAATAAGCTACAAGAACTTCATGTTATTAGTTTAAATTTCTAGAGTTATGCCTCACCAACAGCTAGAATTTTTTTTTTTTCCATTTCATCAGTTAAATTCACTTTGTGATTGTAAGACCTAGTCCCATTGTAATATTTGAAAGATAGTATGCAAGAATCAGGCTCTGGAAGTCATGAAATGTTTGAAGAAAAATTATTTTAGATAATTGGATTTGATTCCTTGCAAGTGGGATTGCTGGGGAGTAGAAACCATGCTGATAATGATTATTTCAATAACTGATATTCAAAATGGCTAAGGGCTATTCTTCAAAAGGATAAAGAAGTACCAGCCTCTCTTCCTTCATACTTACTAATGCAATGCATGCCTGGTCTTGGGGAAATGTGCACATATCTATTTTTGAGTGGCACAGTAAGCAAAGAAAGGTCTTCCCTGAGCTTTGAACAGACAGTGCAATGAAATGCAAAGCCTGGTCCTGGATATTTCTGCAGGTAGCTTCAGATAAGGTGTACACCTCCGCACTAGTCTTTTGAGGTGGCAGAATTTCAATATATGATCTAGTATTCTACCTCTACATATAGGGTGTGTGCATTTGCTGTAGCACAAAGCAGCTGGCTGTCATTAAGAAACATCTTTCAGCAATGACCAGAGCCAAGAGAAACATCCAGTGAGTGGATAGCTTATAAATGTTGTCAGGTGTGCATGAGAGAAGCAAATCTTCCCAGCATTTGTTGGCTTGGCCGATACTTAAGATCCGTGTAGGTTATTTAAAGCTTCCAGAAATGTGTCCTTCTTAGTCTGAGCAAAAGGAAAAAAAAAAAAAAAAAGAGATATAGTTGGGCATTCAATACACCAGGGAATATAACTACATTTCTACATTTATAGCTGGTTTTATACTTAGTTTACGGCTATCATGGGTGAGGTTCAACTCTGTACTAACACCTGCAATTTGGTATCTGCATGTAGTGTGCCTGCCCGTGAGCTGGGAGGGTTCCAGGCCCCCCAGCAGTCAGCAGAGTCGGAGCTGATGCGGTCGGTGGAGCCTGGGGAAAAATTCACAGAATCACAGAATGGTAGGGGTTGGAAGGGACCTCTGTGGGTCATCTAGTCCAACCCCCCTGCCGAAGCAGGGTCACCTACAGCAGGCTGCAGAGGACCTTGTCCAGGAGGGTCTTGAATATCTGCAGAGAAGGAGACTCCACAACCTCCCTGGGCAGCCTGTTTCAGGGCTCTGTCACCCTCAGCGTGAAGAAGTTCTTCCTCATGTTCAGACAGAACTTCCTGTGCTTCAGTTTGTGCCTGTTGCCCCTTGTCCTGTCGCTGGGCACCACTGAAAAGAGTCTGGCCCCATCCTCCTGACACCCACCCTTGAGATATTTATAAACATTTATTAGGTCCCCTCTCAGCCTTCTCTTCTTCAGGCTGAACAAGCCCAGCTCCCTCAGCCCTTCCTCGCAGGAGAGATGCTCCAGTCCCCTCACCATCCTTGTAGCCCTCTGCTGGACTCTCTCCAACATCTTCAGTTTGGTATCTGCATGTAGTGTGCCTGCGCATGAGCCAGGAGGGTTCCAGGCCCCCCAACAGTCAGCAGAGTCGGAGCTGATGCGGTCGGTGGAGCCTGGGGAATAATTCATTTTACTTCAGTGCAGCAGCCCACCGGCTGGCTACCTGAACAGCCATGAAGCATCTGTGTACTTGTGTCATTTCCGAAGTCAAAGAATGTACTGTGAGGAAATAATAGATAAACGATTGAATTGTGTGGTGACAACATTAAACATTTTTATAAGGCATAAAGAAATGCAACAAGTAGGTGATAAATAGGAAATACTACCTTTCCTGAAAAATTTCAGACTACTGGTCAGATGGACATTTTACTTATTATGCATTATTTTATTACCTGCTCGTTAGATATCGACTCACTGTTATATCTGTTTTCATTGCCTGTTAAAATTTTTGAAAATTAGTAAAAAGTAGGATGACTTTGTGCATCAGAGTTAAATTTGTAGTAACCCATGTGTTGATACAAACGATTACTGATACATTATTTGGCTATATGTAAAGAACCTGACATTCTTCTCTTTTCTCAGTTACAGCATTTAAATTAATTTTAAAACATTACAATATAGGTCTCAAAGAACACAAAGTTCTTGGCCAAAAAACTGATATGAATCAAATCCTCATATGCGTATTTATTAACTAATGAATTTACACATTGGTATTTTGTCTTAATGTTTCACTTAAATGTCTTTTGTCAGTAAAAAAACCCAAAATATGCAATTTTTTGAAGATCAATAATTTATGTGCTTGATGGTCCTTAATTAATCCTTTATTGCTTTCAGGTTCATGAATTTAATGAATAATGAAGCTGAATACAAGTAGATGTGTATTTCTCATATTTACTTTTCTTCATTTTTTAAATTAAAAAATAATATTTTTAATCTTTTAATTTTCTTTTTTCCTATGGAAGCTTTTTTAAAAAAATAGCTAATGAGAGGAAAAGGCAATTTATCTCAGTTTTGCTGTAATTATCGATGCAATGTTTGGCATAGAACAGTTCACCTGTCAGGAAGCCCTGCGGTGTTACATCTCTTGCATGTTTTTCTCATCACCTGCTTCTCCTGCACCTTTAAAATATCCCCTTTAAACACTTCCCTGCCCTTGATCTGACTCTTTTCTCTGCAATCTTCTGTGTCTTGCTGAAGATACCTCGGATAATCCTCACGCGCCCTTCCACTTCCGATGAAGATACTGACCAGTTGCCCCCAGACCCGGATGACTTTGAGCCCGAGGAGCCCGGCAGCGCAGAAGGCCATGCCTATTCGGACTGTCTGAACAGTGCTTTTTATTCTCCCTGATAAAAAAGTACTTTTCTGGAAAGAGTTCACTGGTGGTTTTCTTTCCCGTTGTTCAATTACATTTAATGTCGTACTTGAACCGCTATGCCTTACTTGTAGGGAAAACCATTACACGGAGGATGGATTTGAGCTGGGGGAGCGGAACCCCTGTTTGTACTTCTTTGCCTTGAACTTTCCTCTGGCCAGAATGTGAAATAAAATGCGCTGGGTGGGGTTATGTGAATGTCACCATGTCTTTCAACAGCCAGTTGTAAAGGCATCCTACAGCACCTAAATGCGATGGTGAAAGAGCAGGTGATTTTTATTCAAAACGTTCTTTGCCCATTTGGAAACACACTGAAAACAATTGTATAACTGTTTTTTTTTTTAAATGTTGTGTCTGTTTTGTCTGTATAGCTCACCCTTTTGGCTACCCCCAGTTTCATTTGAATTGTCCCTTTTAATGTTGTTTTCTATGGGAATAAAAATCCTTTTCTGTCTTTTAAGTAGTGCTGTTTTTTTTCCCCGCAGAGAAATATTATTTCGATTGGAATTCTGTATCTCATTCTAGCATAATAAAGAATAGTTTCTCCATGTATATTGGGAATGCAAGCTTAAATCAGATTTGAACAGGACCTGTAAGTTACATTTGATTAAGTGCAGGAGGCAGTTGATGCAACTATGCACCTGAGAGTGAACTGAGAAGCAATTTCTTACACCTGAGGAACTGTCTGAGACTCTTATTTCTAGTCCTGAGTTTCATATAAGCAGAGCACCTGAAATTCGCCTTACTGAGATATACCAGTATTGCATCTACATATATGTGTATGTGTGTGTCTATATATATATATGAGGTAAGCATTTGAGAGCACGTGTTCTTGTACAACAGTGTTCAGTCCTTTAATTCTCTTCACTGCTCTTCAGGTTTCTAGTGCATTTTGAGGTGCTTAAGAACCACCTTTTGGGTCTGATCTTTATTTGGTGTTCCACGGTGCTGCCTTAACTCAGGTCTGACCCTGCTAGACTGGGATGTCATGACTTTTTTTTTTCATGTGCGTGAAACGCACATTGATGGTTTTGATGGTGTGTATGCAGTTTCTTTTCCTATAAATATAATACAACACAAGTCAGTGACCTGCTAGATCTTCATCTTTCTTTCACATTCTGAAAGATTTCTGAGGTGATCACTCATATATGACCTGAAGAAATGCTGGTAGCTGGCTTTTCAGGAATTAGGAAGTTCCCAGGAGAGTATGGCTGTCACAGGGTTAGAACAGTATCTCCTACTGATGAGAGGGTTATTTTATTTTGAAAAAATAGGTTTGCAGTAGCAGTATGATATCAAGATATCTGTTGACTCTCAACTGCATCCACTGTGGTTTTTTCGTTATCTTGTACATCAGCATTTTAATTGAAGGTAATTTATCAGCAATAGGAATACTAAACTGATTTTCATTCGCCTCCAAAATGAACATTACTTTAGAATCTGCTATGGCGTTAGTAATAAAGACTGTATTATGTGCATAAACATTCCAATTTGAAATAGCTTAAATGATGCTGAGAAGTGAAATTATATTTAAAAATATTTGCTTCCCATCCCTTTTCTTCCTCCAAAATAATCAGGGTTCTTCCACCGTGACTTAATGTTTAATCAATGCATATTGCAAAAATGTCATCAAGCACAGAACGCATAAGCGGTTTGGCAATCCAGCTAGAAACATGTGGTTTATTATATGGCTTTATTATGTCTCACTAGACTGCAGAAAAAGTAAACTCATTCTGGTGTTAGAAAGAGCCCTGAGCTGCAGAATATGTTGTAGTTGAGAGTTAGTGAAATAAAGTGGGAGTTCTGTGGAGAACTCTATTTTCATTCTTTTTCCTGCTCGTGGACAGGTGTGTGTTTAATATTCTGCATTAGGTCTTGGAAATCAAAATGTTTGCTGTCAAAATTACATGCTCTTAACCAAATGCTGTCAGCATTCAGGTAACTTTGAAACACTTGGATCTTTATCTGTGCTTTTCTACTGAATTTGTTTTCAAGGCAACTATCACATTGCAGAGTAGAGAATTTTGCTGTGGGTGTAAATGTACAGTGGTAACGCTCTATGAGAAAAATTGAACACACATTGACAAATGACCCCAAATAGTTACATAAGTGGATAAGCAGCTCTACAAAATACATCCATCAAAGCCTCTGCCACACATTTATTCAGGCTTCCCTTAAGCAAAAAAAATGCTGGGGCTGGTGATTACGTTTCACTTTTCTTCTGCAAAAGAGAGGCAGAGGTAGAGGTCAGCTGCTGGTGTGCTTATCAGCGCTGAGTAATGTTGCTTGTGAGGTTTGGTGTTTGATAAGAGTGGGCAGAGACAGAAGGTGGAAAAGGCGTGATGGGAGTTGGTCCATTAAAGGCAGCCCATACCCTGCGCTCCCGCTTCCTGCTGGCCTGGGACGTGCCTGGCTATGGAGCAGGCGCTCGCTTTGCTCGGGGAACTTCTTCCTCCCAGCTGCCACATCAGTTAAAAGGTAGCTAAGAAAGTATTTAATGCTTTCCCAATGTATTTTGTTGGCCACATCTCCTCACTGCCACATCCATCATTGTGGAGGAAGGCAAGGCGAACAGTGCCACTGAATGTGGGAAGTGAGATTTTTTTTTTGTGATGCATCTATTGAAATAAATTTTACAGCCTGGAATGATTTGGTTTGTTGGGATATAGCAGTAATACTCAGCAGCATTGTGTGTATATAGGTGAAATGATGGATATCCAACAATAAAGAGCTCACCTGTTCCACTGCTGTCTGTGTTCCTGGAGGACAGCAGATGTAGGACCTTGCCAGCACAAGGATAGCCCACTTTAACACAATTGACTTAAAAGACTCATGAAGAGAAAAAAGAACTTACAGCTTCCGCGGACTGTGGTGTCAATTTTATTGTGATGTTGAAATAACCTCCCTTGTTTTTATCCTCAGACATATTCAAACTTGCCTCATTGGAGAAAATTTGTCAAGGAGTCTCGGGCTCCCCGTACGTGACACACAGGGCTCTGCTTCCTCCCATGCAAAGCAGAGGCTCGCGGTGCCTGTGATCTTCCACTCTTTTTCCACGCCTGCAGCCTCCTGCTCCCGGGTGTTTGCAGAGCCGGCGGGGTGGACCGGGGAGCGACAGCGGCAGCTGCTGGGTGCCGCAGCAGGAATGCGGACCCACCTCTCCTAAGGATCAGCTTCCCGCCCTCGGCTCCCTCAGCTTGGAAGGTAAGCCTGCTCCGTAGGCAGCTCCGGCAGGCTTTTCGTTTCTGCGAGGAGCGCGCTGTGAAAGAGCAGCTAGAAAGGCTGCCGAGGTCCCGGCGTTTCCAGGCATGTGCGTGTGACCTCGGGTGGACGTGCTGGAGGAAGGCGGGGATGCCTGCCGGCGTGGCGTGCCAGGGCTGAGAGAAGGGCGGCCACCAGAAGTAACCTGGAGAGCTCGACTGGTGGCTACGAGTTGCGAGGGAGCCTACCGAGTTTTGTGTGTGTTTGCTGCTTGTGACTTTTTAACTTTTTGTTTTATGCGTGTGACGGAAACTGCCCCTCCAAATCAGACCTCTAGAAATCCCTACGGATGTGAATTCTGTATTAGTCTTAGCTTTTTTGACTGGTTTATGTGGCTGAAGTAGGTGGCTTTCAGCTGACTGTAGTAGGATTAAGCACATCAGGGTCAGAATTAATACTTCTGACTGTTGAATGCTTATGGTGTGTTTGATGCTAGCAAATAGAAGCTAATGACTTAAGAAAGAAGCAGTGCAGATATATCACATGTGATACAGTCGTTGGCTGGCAGCCCTGGGCTACAACCCTCTCAGACTGAAAATGAAAATGTGCAAAGTAAGAGAACCACAGGAGCCACGTGAGTGAAAACGCAGCTGAGAGCGACACACAAACACCATGACAGTCACTTGCTTGCTTGTCCAAGAAAAGCAGATAAAGTGAGCACGGAAAATAAGTCTGCTTAAATGGTTTATTTACACAGTACTACTATTTTGGATATGCAGCACTTGCTTCTTACCAAACCTTCCCCCCCCCGCCACCTCCCTCTTCGTCTCTTGGTCTCTTGTTAGGTTCTGCTCTGAGAAGAAAAACAGGTGTCGGGAGACCAGTGGCTGTGATACAAAGAAGTAATTGAAAATAGCACAGTAATTTTGGCAATGTCTATAACACACTTTTTACTTAGCAACTGTTTACTATGTTTTCTCTTGCAAAGTGAAACAGGAAATATACAGTTACTAACAGTGTTTTAGAAAGTCATTGGAGTAAAATAACCATTATTTCTATGTAGGAGTAAGAAATGTACTCCTATAATTATATAAAACCAAGTTCTCATATGGTTAGGGTCATGGTCGTTCATCAGGTTTAGTGCTGAAATGTCATGCTGAGCAAGCTGTGGTAGATAACAAGGTGATGTCAGCCTTTCTATTCTGTCCCCAGGGTCCTTGTATGTTAACATCCAGGCTACAGAAAAGCCCTGCATCCGATGTTTCTTCTGCTCCTTGATTTCAATGCAATGGCATGAAGTTTGGTGTCATGTTCTGTTGCTTGCTTAGCTTTTTGCTCCCGTTCCCATCTCCAGTGCAGTCTGCTCCAGCTCCCTAGCACTTGGACACTCAGCAGCATGATGCATCCAGAGTACAAATTTGCATTCACGAGAAATGGAGCAATTGGTTTTTTTTGCTGTCCTGGTATAGTCCAGTGTTCAGGCTGTAGCAGCCACACAGTGAAAAGGGAAGGTGTTAATTTTATTTTGTGAGTGCTATTAGACACCTTTACAAGAATGTTCATGGAAAACCCGCTTGTAAAACTGTGTATTCTCATCAGCACCTTTTGTTGAAATTATTATGAGTGAAGTCAATTCATGGTCACTTCATTGGGTCTTACTGTAGTGATCACCTTTGACATTCACATGGGTGAGCTGATACGTGAAAACAGGTTAACACTGGAAGTGGAGAGCATGAAAGTGATTGAATATTGAGTGTTGGGGTAGTTAGTAGTTACACACAACATAAACTCCAGATAAAATCCAGCAATGCTGTCTGGACTGTATATAAGACATATACAGTGTATAGAATTAGAGACTGTATATATACAGCCTGTATGGACTTATATATGTCTTGAGTCCTGCGTTGCTGGTTTGCTGCAGCCTGCTCTTTTACCGACACGGGTATCTGTCCCCCAGTACGAGGAAGGAGCGGCTCCCCTGGGAGCTGCCATCCGGGAGCCTGCTGATGGCCGGGGAGCCCAGCCACTGGTGGGATGGGGCTGGGGAGCGCACCGAGCACACGCAGATGGACGTGCCCAGCGGAGACGCTATGGTCCTTGCCTGTGATTTTAAACTGGTGCAGATGGACGGGTTAAAGGGAGTGGAGGCGCTTCAGGTTTTTTACCTGTGCTGCAGGAATGGTCGGTAATGTAAGCAGCAGCATCATGTTTGCTGCTGTTTGAATCCCACTGAAGACCTCCTTTGAGGACATGAAGTGGTACAAAGGCATTATGCAAGTCCCTTGACACAGGGACAAGTTTCAGCCTCACAGAAAAGGTTTTGGAGGTACGAAATTCTCAGTATTGTTTGCCTTCCTGCTGAAGAGCAGGGAAGAACCACAGCTTTCCTCTGGGTGTGATGTTGCTTACTCTAGTTCCTTTTGTCCCAGCATTTCCAGGAGATGCAGTGGGGTGTATTTTTACCCTTGTGAAATCAAGCTCATATTTATTCCCTCTGCTATGGCAGCCCTTGTAGATTTGGCTGCTTCTTTGTGTTTGCTTTGCCACACTCACTCATCTGCTGGCTGCTTTATGCTTCTGAAAAGCAACGTAAAACACTAAAGAAATATAATTGTTACTGGAGTAACTTTTTCTTTGTTCTGAACGATGTTTCAGAACAGGTGCACTCTAAGATTTTTTTTTTTTTTTGGTCAGCTTTTCATATGTAAACTGGATAGAAGACTGCTGTGTGACGGCTGCTTTAACTGCCTTGTCTTCCTATCCGAGGCTCTAAAAATCACATTGAGTACAGCATCTATCAAGAAGCAAGCAGAGTAGAAAGGATTGTGCCTAGTTTTGGCTGTCATTTCCAAAAAGACAGTTGTAAAATGATAGATAAAAAAGGTTTTTATAGTCATCTATCTATCTATCTATCTATCTATCTATCTATCTATCTATCTATCTGTTTATTAATTTAAGAAGAGTCTTCTCTTCAATGTGTTGAGAGGGAGAGAGGGAAAGGAAGTGTGTTTTCTTTACTAGGGATTTGGTGACATGCTTAAACTGCCACCTTCTCAAAGGGCTGTGCTTTCCTTAACGAACCACAGATTGACCAGAGAGGATATTCTCATAGCAACCATTTTCTGTTTGATTCTGTGACGCTGTGCTTTCCCTTCCCTTGCTGGTACGTGCAGAACCAGCCTTGCATGTGAATTGCCCCTGAGACAACATGAGCCCAGTTCATGTGGTAACCAGAGGGTGTGTTATAAAGCTTGGCATCCACAGCAGAGCCACCGAGAGGTTCCCCCTGCGCTGCAGTTTCTAATATTGGCCTCCTGACTTTATTGTAGTGAGCTAGAGCCAGGTCATTCTTCTACAGTCAACTAACAGACTCCACAACCACTGTCTGTATGGGTATTGACTCCATTTTAGATGCTCCCTGGTAACTATTTGTTTTTTAGGGGTGCTCATAGTGTCCACTGAAAATTTTGCAATTCTGTCCGCATTTTGAAAATCCAAGATGTCATCATATCCTGATATTGGAAAAGGAGAGTGCACTCTGCCTGAGCACGTATTAGGACAGCTCAGTCCCAAACACTCATCAGGGAAAGATCAACAGCTGCACTAAAGCACCATTTTAAAATATTGTTCTGTGCACTGTCCGTCTCTGTGTAACAACACCTGGTGCCAGCTAATCGTAGTTGTCAGTTTACTTGCTCGATAATCTCTGTGAACACAAGTTAGTGCTACGGAAACATAGCTATTCATTTTCATGGACTTCTTCAGTATGAGCTTTTGGGGTAGAGGGGCTGAGGAGGGAGTGAATGGGGCAGGTAACAAAAATCCCTCTTGAACAATTTACTCTGATGCCAAACCAACGTTTGTTGTTATCGGAGGCAGCTGCCTGCCCTCTCTCCATGCTGCTATTTGTGGATTTTCGACGGCTATAAATGGAAACATGCGCTGACCAGAAATCACCACCAGTGCTGCCTGATACTTCTCTCTCCTGACTCCAAAAATACAGGGGTATCTAACATGTAGTCAGGTTAAATCACTTCTGCTCAGGATATTAGGGTGGGTTTGGTTTTTTTTCCCCTGGGAGATGGAGTTAGGAAAACATGAAAGAAAAGTCTTGGGAAGAGGAGCCCTAGAGGAAAAGCAAACGGTAAGACATGTTGAGAAATGTTGATGATCCTTTTTTTTAATTTGATGGCAAGAAGGAAAGGCAAATCAGCTGTTGTGCTTCATAGGAGTATTTCCCAACTTCCTCTAACCACTGACCTTGAGGATTAAAACTCCATTCATGTATGTTAAACTAATTATGGTGATACGTGTCTGTGGAAATTACGGAAATTTGTGAATGCATTTGTGTGTATGTGAAGTGCAAAACCTGAAATCCAGTTCAACGCCGATTTGTTATTGTAACCCAGATTGAAAGCTAATAGTCAGTGGTGTACTTGGGTTTTTCTTGAAGGACTATTTCACGTGTTTGCACATTATTTTTCCATAACTTCAGTTTAGTAAATGGCAGAGAAAATTGTTTGCCTGTGTCTGGAGCTTACTGAAAAGAGGTGTGACCAAAACAAATTATTAAGAGAAAGTGAGAACAGTCAAAACACAGCTTATTCCTAATTAGTGTAGGCTTGATATGCAGTTTATAATTTGCCTTGCATTAACAATATCATTTTCTTGATATCATAAAAGGGCAATTTATTCTTAGCTTTGCAAAGCTGTGAAGGAAGGTGGCCATCACGTTTCTTAAGAAACAAATTAGCACTGAATTTTTTAGCACTTAGCTTAAATAGTGGTGGTGTTATGTTGGTTTGGTTTCGTGGTGGGCCAGCGTTTACCCTTCTTTAATCACTAGCCTCAGTTAAGTGAGACTTGGCAAGCTTGTGTGTTAGTCAATAGTTTTAAGTATGACTTCACCAAGGCACGCTGCGTTGGGTAGGAAATACAGGAAGTGCTGAAACAAAGTAAGAGCTGGCCTTAAAGTACATGTTCTTTTTTTATGAAAAGAAGTGTTTATCTAAAGACTAATATCCAAAAGAGCATTGCTGGAGCTTCAGCATGAGGTTATAATATGAATATTATCTAATGTTTTGCTTGTTCATTTTCTGATTCATGAATTAATACTTTAGACGGTGATCTCATTTTGAATTTTCAGTTGATACATAAAATATAAGGAAGGTTCTTCAAAATTGACAGCAATTGTAAAATCCACAAAAGCTTCAGGAAAGCTTTCAAAGGAAACCTTTGAAGCTTTGTTCTAGCTAATGTGTGGGGAAAATACATAGCAATGTAATCAGACAGTATGATTATCTAATTGCGGATTGCATCCTGATGCATAGAGAATCGAGCAGGCACCCTTAAGTGAGGCTTTTCCAAAATTCAGAGCGCTTCATTTGAAACCCTAATGATCCGATGACTTTCTCTGTGTGCATCATTTACTAATTTTAAGAATGGCAAACCGGAGCAAACAGGGACCCCACTGATGGGAGCCACGTTAATTCCTGTGCCAGGTCACCCGCTGTGCTGCTGTTTCAAAACAGAATCCTCCTAACATGTCGAGCTGAGAGAGCCCCTGCTAGCAGCGGCAGGTCACATCCCTGCGGGTGCTCGGCGAGGGGGACGGAGGAGGCCCTGGCTCAGCGGGTTTCACGTCGCTCTGCTGACAGCAGAGGAATGCCCTGGCCCCGCGCCAGTCCTCCCACGCCTCTCCCCATCCCCATCCAGCCGAGCCCTAGCCTTCTCTCCGTCCCACCTCTCTCTCTCTTTGCCTGCTTAGTCTTAATGCCGTTCTTTCTGACTAATAGATAGATTTCACTTTGCCCCCACATTTTTTCTCTGGTTTTGTACCTCCTGGGCTTTTATTGATTCTGCCCTTTTCTCTTTGTTACATGCAGGTCAGGTCAATATTTAAACACTGCATGAGAGCAATGTCAATCTGTAGTACAGATACTATTTGTACATGTTATTGTTGATGTCTTTTCACATATTTAACTTCAGTATAGCAAATTCATAAGCTATTTCATATTGTATGTGCCATGAGGCGTCCATTTTCCATATTATGTCCTATAAACTGGATGATACTTAATATATGTATAACTGGATGATAATTTATTTTTTAAGTATATTTCATAGGAGTATAGGATAACTTGGGTACGAAGGGAGCTCAAGATGTCTCTAGCCCAACCTCCTGCTTAAAGCGACTATGGGGTCAGACCAGGCTTCTCAGAACTTTATCCAGTTGGGTCATGACAGCCTCCAAGGATGGAGACTGCACAGCCTCTGGGCAATCTCCTTCACTGCTGGGTTGTCCTCATGGAGAAAAAGGTTTCTCCTCTTATTGAGTCAAAAGTCACTCTTGCTTCAGTTTTTGCCCATTTCTCTTTCCTCCTGCCATGCACTGTTTTAAAAAGCCTTGGCTCCAACTCCTCGATAACCTCCCACAGGGACTGGGGCTGCTATTAGGTCCCCCTAGACCCATCTCTCCTCGAGGCTGAACAAGACCAGCTCCCTCAGCCTCTCCTCACAGAGCAAGTGCTCCAGCCCTGACCATCTTGGTAGTCTCCACTGAACTCGCTTCAATCTTTCAAAGTCTTCTACTGGAGGTCACAAAAATGAATGCCACATTCTAGATGTGATCTAGTGAGTGCTGAGTAGAGGAGGAGAATTCGTTTCCTTGCTCTACTGGATGTGCTCCTGTTAGCACAGCTGAGGATGCTGTCCTCCTTGCCAGGGCTCAGTGCTTGGCTCAGGCTCTACTTGCTGCCCACCAGCACTCCCAGGTCTCCTCAGCAGAGCTGCCCCCCAGGCAGTCAGGCCCCAGACTGGATCACTGACAGGGGCCCTCCCTTCCCAGGTCCATAATGCTTCTGTAGGCCCATTCCTCCAACCTGCCACGGCCCCTCTGAATGGCAGCCCTTCCCTCAGGCAGAACTCTTCCCACCGGTTGGTGTGTCACCTCCTCTGGGTCACTGATGAAGATGTTAAACAGGACATAGCCCTGCAGCACTCCACTTGTTACTGTGGTCCAAGAACAATAAAAAGCATTAACCATGAATGTCTGAGCCCGATTGTCCTACCAGCTTTTTAGCTGTCTACTTGTCCACCATCCAGGCTGTCACGTCCTAATGTGGATATGAGAATATTGTGGGAGACAGTGTTGGAGGCAGGTCAGGGTAAAGGATATCCACTGCTCGCCCCTTGTTCACAAATCCAGTCACTTTATTGTGGAAGGCAATCGGATTGGTCAGGTATGATTTCCCCTTGGTAACTCCATGTGTTGCTCCCAACCACCTTCTTCCCCCAGACAGGTATGGGTTGCGTTATCTCAAGTCATCCGTGCTTTGATCCTCATCCAGTGCTGGTTGCTCTCATCCTCTTTGACCCCTGCTGCTAAGCACAGAGGTCTGGGAGACCTTGTGTGTGAAGGCTGAGGCAAAGACATCACTGAGTCATCCCAGCCTTATCCACATCTGCTTCTACCTCCTGTGCTGCCTTTTTGCACTGCAGCTCAGTTACAGACTCCCTCTTTAGTCGTCCTGGTGTCCTGATAAATCTGCTTGTCCTCCTGAGTACCATCATGAAAAGTCTTGCATGTGGAAGAGCTTGTTTTCACAGACACGATAACCTTTTCTGAGCTCCTTGAGTTTCAAAGCTGCCTTCCATGGGATCCCTCTTACCAGCTCCTGGATAAGGCAAAGTCGGCTCTCCTGAAGCCCAGGGTCTGTACTCTGGTACTCGCCTTCCTCATTCTCCGCAGAATCTTCAGCTTCACTATTTCACAGTTGCTACAGCTCAGCCTGCCACCGAGTACCACATCTCCAGCCACTTCTTCTTTTTGTCTGAATAACAGATCCAGCAGTGCGTGATGCTGGTTGGCCTGTATCAAGAAGTTGTTCAGTGCCTGTATCAGGTTGTCCCTGACACCCTCCAGAAATCCCCCGGACTGCTTGTGTCCTGCTGTTTTGTCCTCTAGCATGTGTCAGGGAGGTTAAATTCTGCTGTAAAAAACAGAATCTGTGATCCAGATACTTGCTGGAGTTGTTTAAAGAAGTTGTTGTGAGGACCAATGCTCACTTCCTCACCCCAGTCGTGCTGTCTGAAGCACAGCCCCACGGCAATGTGAGACTCACTGACCTCTCCTCTGATCCTGACCTACAAGCTCTCACCCAGCCCTGTTGCCCAACGTGCACAAGAGCTCCACGCATCCGAGCTGCTGCTTCACACAGATATCCTCTCCTTCTTATCTTCCCTGGCTGTCTTTCTGAAGAGCGTCTGTCCATCCGTTGCAGCGCTATAGCTGTGTGAGCTATCCCACCATATCTCAGTTATTTCTACAGTGTCATAGTTCTGTGACCTATATATGTGCGTAAGACAAATCTTGGTTTTGTAGACATTGTTACAAATATTTCTACCTATTTTCGAAAGAACGAAGTCTCTGTCGTCCTGAAAAAATTCTAATTGCAGTGTGTCAATAAAATAGAGACCAGTTCATGCTCAAAGTATAACCTCCATAGAGAACAACCTCACAGTTTATTAAGTGGTATTGTACCTTTGCATTCACTGCTTACTGTGGTTGAGATAAATAATATAAAATTCTCTACAACTTCAGGCTATTTTACTGCATATTTGTGAAATTTATTGTTAAAGAATTCTTGTCCTCGCTTCCTGGAAGAAGACTCCCCCGCGGCCAGAATCCTGAAGAGAGCCTTTGTGTGGAGCTGGCTGTGGAAATGGAAGATAATGGAGGGCCCATTTTGTGATGGGAAATTAGAATGACTCACTATAAAATAGATTGGACTAAGCAGATGGACTCAATTTTCCTTTTCACAGTTTTGATTTTAGCATAGCTCAGAAGGACAGAGTAATTCGAGAGTCTCCCTATTGAAATGGTGGCTCAGCTCAAAATAGTCTGTTTACATTCTGAAGTCCTCCTCCGTTAATGCATATTGGCTTTGTTATTTGAAATTATTTTAATTATATTTCACACTTGTCTGTTTCCTATTTGAGCTCTTCTCTCCCCATGAAAATACAACACATGAAGTATTGCATTTAAAACAGTGTTTACACTGGTATGTTTAACAGGGAATATTCCATCTTCATACTTTAGTTTGCATTGGAATGTTTTTTTCTTTTTTTACTTTCTTGTTACAAAAAGTAGTGATAAAGAAAAGAACAGCCATATAGAGAAAATAAATTAAACCAAATGAATATCTGGAGCAGAAAGAATGCCACGCACTGCTTGAAGTGGCATGAAGTTTAGTTTCTGGATGACAGGATGTACTCTGTAAGAAAGGGCTGCAGGGCTTCGTTCAGAGAATTCGTGTTTGCTGTGGGTACAGCTTATCCAGAGCGAGGCACTCCAGATCAATCCCACCCGAGTGAAACAGCGATTAACCTTTCTGCACTGGCAGCAACAGAGAGTCCTGTCTAGATCAGGTCCTCTCTGTGGGAATTGCTGTGGTAAAGATGCCTCGGAGAAGACAGCCCCCTCCCTGAAGTTTGCCACCCAAGGGAACCCAAACAGGGTGGAGGGTGGTGACTAGTATGGTGATGGCTGGTGCTGCTTGCAGATTTAGCTGTTGATTTGACTACATGTAAACCAGGAAGAAGCAAGTATGGGTCGGGAAGGGTTGTTTGAAGAGCAGAAGGAGAGAGAGCTGGGTGGGATTGGGCATGGCAGAGGGCACCAGGTACAATCATCTCCCCCATGGGGACCTCTTCTGCCAGGTCACCCTCCCTCTTGTGCTGATGAGGACTGGTGCCAGGGAGGCAGGGACAGCAGCACAGCCTCCAGGCTCAGGCCGTCCCTGCTTTGCCAGGAGCAGGACCCCGCGGCCAGTGCTCTGTCACGCTGCCTCTGGGTATGCCCGGGGCTCTTGGGGCAGGTACTGCTGGCTGTCCGGTACCGGCTGCAGGACCCGGAGTGGGCAGCTGTGTGCGCAGGGGTGGCTGCAGTACTGCTCAAAGAGGCACGGTAAAAGCTCTTAGTGCCAAGCAGCAGGGAAGGAAGAGGAGCCGAGGGAAGAGCAAGGGCTGCTTTGTGCAGATACAGGGCATCAAATGCCTGGACAACAGGAGTGTCTTTGGCTACAGCAAAAATCTCTATGGCTGAGTCACAACAGAAAAACCACTTCTCCCATGGCATTGAAGAACTGTGCTTATGCCTGTATGACACACCAGCCCGTGAGCCTCTCCTCCTGGTGTCCACAAGCTAATGCCCCTCCAGATTCACTGCAGTGGGTGGGGGAAGTGAGCCTGGAAAGGTCGAGATGGGAGGGACACTCTTGCCACTCAAGGGAAGTGACTTGCACTGGGGTCTGTGAGAGGGGCAGGTCCATGGGTTCGTCACGCAGCAGGTATCTCGCATCCGTGCACGGCTCGGGGTCTGCATGCTCGTACACATCTAGCCAGGACAGCGGCGCAGGATCGCAGAACAGCACTGCTGAGGTCAGCCGGGCATCTTGTTTTTCTTTGGAGAGAGGATGTGATAATCGCTGTGGGTGAGGGTGGCAGAGGTGAAATACAGTGATACTGCCCGGAGTGCAGAACGTATAGATGCTTCGGCAGGTCATGCTCTGTGAGAAATCCAGTGGCACGTAGACAGAGGAGTGCCAGATACAAACCTCTCATCCTCTTTGCCTCTAACAGAGGCCAGGCTGGTGGCTGCTAGGCTGCCAATCTACATGGTTCAGAGAAGAGGGTAAAGGTGAGAGCTAAAATTAGATTTATTTGTTTAAATCCTCTTTCTTAACTGGTTTAATTTACACCTTGACTTCTCTACTTCTGTCTCCTCTAAGAACACACCTACCCAGAAAAGAAACTCCTGAAAATATGTTGCCTGCCTGAATCCATTCCTAAGTTTGATAATTCCATACTGGAGTATGAGCATCTTGCTCACATCCAGCACTGCATATGAAACTAAGTAAGCACGCATACTTACTATATATTCAGAGAAGGTTTTATGCGTGTGTACATTTAAATGATTCCTGTTTATTGAAGAGGAAAGCTTTATTTCTTGCTCTGGAGGTTGTTTGTGACCTCCTCTGGGAGATTTTGTTACACAGCTGAGTCCAACTGGGTGAGTTGTCACACTTCAGGCATTTTGTGCTACCTTGTCCCAAATTACACCAGCCTCAGCTAAAAGGATTGGTCATGGGAGACACTTTCAAATAACCCTGAGCTTTGAAGATTAGGACTGAGGCTTCATAGTGTCTATCGTGAGAAACTGGTAAGATCCTAGCATGGAGGCAATCCCATCTCTCTGTGCAGGTGGGAGAAGATGGCCGAGACAGCACCCCAGCTAGAGGATCAGTATTGCCTCTTGCGTAGCGAGAGATGAGGTGCTCCTGCCCGACTGTGTGGAGGCATGGATTACCCCAGCAAGTGGGGTATAAAAGAAAGAATAAACTTGGAGGCTGAAAGTAGCAGCATATTTTTAGCACTGTTGATGCGACATTAAACATGACCAAAGCAGGCAGGAAGCACTAAATCCTGGTCTGCCCTTCTTTCTATTCCTGTCGCTTAGCTCTCACCTTACTCGAGCCCGTGCTACCTTTTCTTTAACCTAACACCAGTCATACAGAGGCGCTGCTGGAACGCTTGAGGTAGGCTTTGGTTGCATCAGTGGGAAAAAAGCTATCTTGGAGAGATGTCATCAGTGCATTTTTGGCTGGAAGTTACGTGAAACATTACCATGCATCCTCACGCAGGGATTCAGAAGGGGAGGGCAGCAGATTCCTGTAGATACTTGAGTGTGATGGTAAAAGAGGCTTTATAGAAACAAGTAGCAATTGCATATTTCAGCTTTTTGGCATGAGGAAGAATAAGAGCCCCTGTAATAGCTGGATCAACTGCTGCACGAAAGTCATGCAGGACAATTAAAATAATTTCATTTTGGGAGAGGCAGCAAAGAAAGGAGTATTAGCATGGAAAGACTGACCCTGCAGATTAATTAAAATAGTTCTGGGAAATGTTTCTAGGTGCTAGAACTCTCTTGAATTCAGTTAAATCAAGAGATTAATCTGTGGTGTGATATTGGTTTGGTACTTCGCTGAATGATATCTATGTGTAGCTTGTGAGTTAGAATGGGCCAGAGACCATTTCCTGAAATAAGTTTGGATATAGAGACCATTGTTGAAAAAAATCCTGAGGAATGTGGCAGTGAATTATGAGTGACACTTGGAAAGTTGTTCACTGTCCGTGGCTTCTGCTAACACCGAAATGTGGGATGGACACTAGGAAAAGCTCCTTTATGAGAAGTGTAGGGCAGCACTGGCACAACCGGAGAATTTGTGGGCTATCCACCCTGGTAAGTTTTCAGGACTCAATAATACAAAGCCATGGCTGACTTGACCTTGCTTTGGCAGTAGTCTTTGAGGCGGATGCTGGAGTGGATGACCTCTGGAGGTCCCTGTCAAACAACATTTATTTCATTCTTGGATTCTGAAGCTGCACAACTGCATTTATCAAGAAATATGCCAACAGCTTTTTCCATCTGCAAGAGACCTTTGACACATTTAACATGGATACAGAATGAGACTGTGCTTATCATTAAGACCTCCACATTCTTGCATTATACACCTAGTGCTTTCAATTCACTGTCCTTTGAATTCTGAAAGCACTCAATAATACAGCAGTGGCATTAAATCTGTTACTTTGATATGTATTCTTGGAAATTGAGCTACTTGACAATGAACAGAATAAAAGGAAAAAAGTGATTAATGAAAGGGAGAAAGAAGGTGGACCTGAACTGAGCTAGACTTTCAGGGCAACAGGTGGACAACAATAACATACTTCCATGTTTTCTTTGTATCAACTATGAAATGCATAACATTGTGGTATGTTTTGCCAAGATGGCCCTTCCTGGATACACCATTAGATTCTCTTAAAATGCTGGTAATTAGTGATTGCTTCTCAGAATATTTTTCCTAAATGCATCAATATTGAGTCTAAACACCTTAAGCACAAACTTACCCATAAAAAACAAAGCCTTCCAAAGGAAAGGGATTGAAATATCAGGGCATCTGTTCTTCTGATTGTTTTTGAAATAGTACTGGTTTTGTGGCAGCAATAATGCAATAAATTCATTGATATTTCTTCAAAAAGTGAATGAATTAACTTTATCACAGCATTTTTTTCAAAAGTCTTTCCCAGGGAAGGCAGTGGTTACTTTTTCTCTCTCTTTTTATACAAAGTATTGTCAGACCATGTACTGACACCTATTAAGGAACTCTAAATAATGCATTTAGTCTCTGTCAAGTGAAGTTTGTTTTTTATCTCTTCTTGAGGAGAATATTCCATTGGATGAGGAAAAGTGGGAGTAGGGTGTCTTATATTTCACTTTTTAAATACATAGTCTGCTGCACTGATGTTAGCAAACGCAGGCTGAAGAAATCAAACCTGTGTGTGGAACGAGTTTGTACTATAGACAAATGACGAGGTGCCGGTCAGTACCTACCACTTCCTAACAGTATGGAAAATGGAGCAATGCCTGGTGATTCTTGGTTTCTAGGACCATCCAAAACCTTTGATTCCTATTGTTTCTCCTTTAGAGGTGAGCACTACCCTAGTTGCCCAAATTCTGTTCTATCAAGGGAGCAGAGCTACAACTGTCTCCTGAGTTGTCTTCTGGATGTCTGATTTAGGGGACATCATCATGAAACCTTTTTCTTGGGCTAAAACTCAAAGGAAGTCAGAGGGGTGCTCTTATGCTTTTGTGGTCAACCTTCAGCTGAATTACAGTCCATTTTGAGATGACATTTTTGTCATTAGAAAGCCATTATGTCATTATCAATGGATCTAAGCATTAAAGCTGGGTGAACAGGTACAGAACAACCATCATCATTCTCCTTGTATGATTTTATCAACATCTAGCATTGTTAGGATGGTCTTCCAGAGACCACACATAGCTGGAGTGCTCTTAGATCTGTGATCCTTTAACACATCTGTCTGTTATTGTATTACAAGTCCTTGAGTCAGTTAATAGTACAAGGATCTCAGCTTTCATTTTAAAATATATCAATGGTCTTACCATCGTGGTTGCAAAGAAAGGGTTCAGACTGAGACCTGAAAGTAAGTATTACAGCAAAATGACCTATAACTGCAGCGCAGTTGGCACAATGGCTCTGAAAGGTCTGGTATGTCAGTGCAGTGAGAAGTCAGGCTCTGGAGAAGATGACAATTTCATTTTAGAACAGTTTTCAAGATTTCAGAAACTTCTTTTAAGCTTTCTTGAAAATGGAATTGTGTCTGCAAATCTCTTTCCCTTAAAATCCGGAGTGTGTTGAAGTAGAATCATAGAATCATAGAATCATAGAAAGTTTTGGGTTGGAAGGGACCCCTAGAGGTCATCTAGTCCAACCCCCCCGCAGCGAGCAGGGACACCACTAACTAGATCAGGTTGCTCAGAGCCCTGTCCAACCTGGTCTTGAATGTTTCCAGGGATGGGGCCTCCACTACCTCTCTGGGCAACCTGTTCCAGTATGACGCTGCAGGTGGGGGATAGCCAAGGTAGTGGTTTGGGATGTGCCCAAAGATCTGAAGGGCTCTTCTCTTCGGATCATCATTGATTCAAGCAGAACAGGGAACCGGACCTGGATATATTCTCTCTGATAGACTGCTTTCTGTGAAAAATGAGAGAGAGTAGACCTCCCCTTTTCTTCTCATGAAGCTTGTGTATAAATCCTCATGAGTTCCTGCAACATAGCAGATTCAGATGAACATTAATTTTTTCCATGCATATTTGGAAGACACCCATTTTTCAGCTTGCCTTACACTGGCGCAAAGGCCTTTGACCATGATATCTGACCAGAAGACTCTCTATAGCAGGAAAAAGAAGTGTGTTAGCTTGTCAACCTGCTGCATCGCATGCCAAATGCTGTAGCAATCACTCTGCAGCCTTCCCTGCCTTTCTAAGGGTCAAATGCTGTGCCAGTCCAAGTGGAGAGAGACCAGGGAGCATATTTTGGTGTGTCAAGCCAGATGAGTTACTGTAATGCAGTGCTGTGAATGCCATCACAGCATACCCAATACTGCACAGCCAAATCTTCAGGCCAACGTCTGTTCAGAAGTGGAAGGCCTTCCATGATGGTTCTGCATTTTCACATATAGTTTTTGTTAACCTCTGATTTTTTAATGTTTATTATGAAATAGATAGCTGAACTATCAGATGGCTTGTCCAATAGCAAAACCTGTGTCTTACGTTTTGGCAGTGGTCATCCTGTCATCCGATCTGTTTGACAATGTTGTTTTAAGAGAAGATTGATCTTGATTGAATGGGATAGTCATACAGAAAACCTTTCTGCATTAAATACCTAATTGTTGAGAGTTAACTGGTAGCTTTTCCCAAAGGACTGATGTGACATGTGTAAATGAAGATCCATTCTTGAGGAAAAGGGACAAAAGCAGATTTGCTGAATTTAGGTGAAAAATTAAAAAGCAGATTTGCTAAATTTTGGTGAAAAATTAATTTTGCTTAATAGCTTTTAGTTTGTTCAGGGTTCTGAAAAGTGGAAAGCAGCAGGCCAAAGCTTTTAATATCTTGAGTTGTTCACAAATGAATGTTTTCATGTTTTGGAATGGACGTATTTACAGAAATCCAGAAAACAATTTCACATTTGTCTCTATGAGACAGAAATTGAATCATTACCATTCTGTCTTTGCTGTTTCATGTTTCTTATCTTGATCATGAAGAAAATTTGGAAATCAAACCTGGGAAAATCATAGGGATTTTAAATGCTATGTTTTTAAATTATGTGAAATACATCAATTAGATTCCGTTGAACCTCTTAAAATGGAAGATTCTGGAAAGAGCCATCAAAACTTTTTTACCTGTTAAATAGATTTAAAATTGTTTTCATAGTAATTCCATACATCTCATAAAAACTTACTGACAGCATGTTTATCACCATTTTACTGCTTCTTACAAATATAGCTGTTGGTGATGATTTTATATGACAAACATGCTAGAAAAAATCATTAGATTTTTCAGTCTCCAGCAATAACCAAGTAATTTAATATCCTTCTTTAGTAAATGCACCTTGAAATATATCCAGATCAAAAGCCAGGCATCAGCTGAACTAAGTGATAACCAAATAGAGAGGTAGTAATTCTTAGAAAGCTTCCTGAGCCAAGACTGTGCTCTCCATGTCAGTCTAAGACAGCAACAGAAAAATGCGAAGTATTTGTATTTGAAATCCTAGCAGAGAAAAGGACGTGATTTGTCTTTCTCTTTCTGTTTTTCTTCAGTGGATAATGTTTTCACTAATGACATGAAACTGATCTCAGCTGAAAACACAGCAGCTTTAATTATAGTTATGTTATCTACAGTCTATTAGGTGAACTGACACTGATATTTGCATATAAAAAAAACCTCCCAAGAAACTGTTGGTGGTTTATTTGTCAGGAGAGGAGAAGCTAAATCTAACAAGAATGATTTTGTTTGTTTGTTTTTCATATTAAGGTGTCCTAGTTTGTAATGTCTTTTTTCTGTGAAAGAAAGCTTATGTGCTGAAGGATTACAATGATAAATTTTTCCTGTAATGAAGTCAAACTTCAGTTCCCCTCCAGTTTCTCAGGAGCAGAAGTCATGTCCGCGGGGCTCCAAGGTTGCCAAACTTGCCAATGACTTGTGGTGATGCAGTGCTGCATCGTGTGATGGATTGCCTGGGCTTTTCAGGGGCCTCAGTATTTATGGCTTCTAAGAATCTACACCTGAAAAAATGCATTTTAAAGTTTGGAAATTAGGATTATCTGAGCAAATTTAATTTTCCCTTTGTTTTATTTGTGTTATGACATAATGTCAATAACAGGATTATGGGCTATTTCTTTCTTCTCCAAGAGGTGATTGTGCTTAGGAATCACCGCCACCAGCTACATCAGGGTATGATGTGACCAGAACAAAAAAGCCGTTTCCTCAGTGATCTTATAAGTAAAATATGGTAAAATAAAACCTAATATATCATCCATAAGTGGAAGAAAAGAAGGTTATCAGGAGTAGTCAGCATGGATTCACCAAGGGGAAATCATGCCTGACCAATCTGATAGCTTTCTACGATGACATGACTGGCTGGGTAGACGAAGGGAGAGCTGTGGATGTTATCTACCTTGACTTCAGCAAGGCTTTCGACACAGTCTCCCATGATATCCTCCTGGGGAAGCTGAGGAAGTGTGGGCTGGATGAGTGGTCAGTGAAGTGGATAGAGAACTGGCTGAATGGCAGAACTCAGAGGGTTGTCATCAGCGGCGCTGAGTCTAGTTGGAGGCTGGTGACAAGTGGTGTCCCTCAGGGGTCAGTACTGGGCCCAGTCTTGTTTAACTTCTTCATCAACGACCTGGATGAAGAGTTAGAATGTACCCTCAGCAAGTTTGCTGACGACACCAAACTGGGAGGTGTGGTAGATACACCAGAAGGCTATGCTGCCATTCAGCGTGACCTGGATAGGCTGGAGAGCTGGGCAGAGAGGAACCTGATGAGGTTCAACAAGGGCAAGTGCAGGGTCCTGCACCTGGGGAGGAACAACCCCATGCACCAGTACAGGCTTGGGGTGGACCTGCTGGAGAGCAGCTCTGCGGAGAGGGACCTGGGTGTCCTGGTGGACGACAGGTTAACTATGAGCCAGCAGTGTGCCCTGGCTGCCAAGAAGGCCAATGGGATCCTGGGGTGCATCAAGAAGAGTGTGGCCAGCAGGACAAGGGAGGTTCTCCTTCCCCTCTACACTGCCCTGGTGAGGCCTCATCTGGAGTACTGTGTCCAGTTCTGGGCTCCCCAGTTCAAGAAGGATGAAGAGCTACTGGAGAGAGTCCAGCGGAGGGCTACAAGGATGGTGAGGGGACTGGAGCATCTCCCCTACGAGGAGAGGTTGAGGGAACTGGGCTTGTTCAGCCTGAAGAAGAGAAGGCTGCGAGGGGACCTTATAAATGCCTACAAATATCTGAAGGGTGGGTGTCAGGAGGATGGGGCCAAGCTCTTTTCAGTGGTGCCCAGTGACAGGACAAGGGGCAATGGGCACAAACTGAGGCACAGGAAGTTCCGTCTGAACATGAGGAGGAACTTCTTCCCTCTGAGGGTGACGGAGCACTGGAACAGGCTGCCCAGGGAGGTTGTGGAGTCTCCTTCTCTGGAGATATTCAAGACCCGCCTGGACAAGGTCCTGTGCAGCCTGCTGTAGGTGACCCTGCTTCGGCGGGGGGGTTGGACTAGATGACCCACAGAGGTCCCTTCCAACCCCTACTATTCTGTGATTCTGTGATTCTGTGATCCTTCTGTTTCCAGTTGAATGTTTTTGCCTTTTTCTGAACATCTGCTCCCTGACATATGCAGAAAATGTAAGTCAAATGGTTGAGATGTCCAAAGAAAAGGGAACTTGGCGATTTCACCCTCCCACACAATGGTGGTCAAAGGGATGAGTTCAGAAAATGGTTCTGCACACTGCAAATTGCTCTCGGAAATTGCCCACTGGCAGGAGGGGGCATGGGTGGCACTCTTAAAATTACTAGGAACAAGTTAAGGCTGTTCTTAAAAGCAGCAAAACTTGTGGACATTAGTAATTTTTTTAGAAGTAGAAATGATCAGACCACTTGACTTCGTAAGAACACTGTATCACTGTCTCTGTGAAGTGCTCGAGTACTGCAGATGTGAGTGTCATGAAAAAGCCTAGAAATAAATTTTGTGGTGGTCTCTGCAGTGTAAGGCTTGGGAGGGGTGTGAGACCAGGCACTGCACTATCAGGGTGTGCTTTGACACATGCTGACGCTGATTTTCAGAATATACTATTGTGTAACAACTAATATTACATACTCCTTAAAATTCAGAACTTAATCTCAGTTGAAATGTTGCTCCTAGTATTCTGAAAGCATCTTTTTTCTGGTTTTATGCGTAACTTGCTGGATAAGAAATTCTCTAAAGAACAGAATATAGTCTTATTTTTGCTGTGTATTGTAGATACCTTGTTAAATGTTATTTGTCTATGAAATTGTATATTATAATGTTGCAATTAATGTTCTTGAGTTCTGTTTTTATTACTATTTCTCATACAAATTCTTACAGATTTAGATGTTCCTTCATTACAGATGCAGGAGAAGGTTTCAAGATTCTAGTTGTCGTCTTTCAGACTTCCTGAACAAGAACAATTTGTTCCAGTAGTATAATTATCTTTGAAATAATGGCTTTTGCATAAAACGTAAATAGCTACAAATAGTTCTCTCACTGAGCTATCTCAGGGTAGCAGTAATTCTGTTTGTTAGTTATTTGTCTTTCTTTGTAAATGCAGAGATATATCATAGTCTTATATTGTAACTACCTTATATTTAATGTCTGTGAGAGGGTACCATTTCTAAACAGATATCCAGCAGCGTACACATGTAGTCCAAGAATTCATCAAATATTCATTATATGTAAATGATTTGAGGGTTAGTCAATGACGCCCAAAATATTGAAGTCCCTTCAAAAGCAGATAATCCATTTCAATCAATGTCTGAGTGAGCAGATGATAATTTTCCAGTAAATCTGTTGTTATTTACATCTGTATGTCTTCTTGCATATAGACTGTATGATGTAAAGTGATGATCTGTGTGGCATGTCTGAAATACTGCCTTACATCAGAACAGATGCCAAACCATGAAGAACAGTATTTTTGTATTTGGCTATGCAGGTATGGGACAGCATTTGCTGCAGAAAATGTGAAGGGAGCTGATAAGCTTTCAGTTTTGAAGCAGAACCCAGAGGTATTTTGAAGCATTATTAGGTGTTTCTGAGTTCAGTGAAGCAGCTTTTGCTCTCAAAAGTAAGAGACCAAGACTTGTTGGAGTGTGGCTATGCCTACTTCTGAAAGAACCTGGCCATTCTGGGATGTGTCCCAGCCATATTTTCTTTTTTTTGTCTAGGAGGTGGTGGAAATTTAGAGAGAGATTTTTAGTGCTCCAGCTCATTGAAAGTAGAGTAAAATGAGTCAGATAATACTGAGATTTCAAAATCCTTGTTCTGGAAATCAATGGAGACTCTAAATTATTGCATAAGTATTAATAATTTTTGTGTCATCATTAGCATTGCCAATACTGTAATTTTATATGATGTATGTTGCAATTTCACCCATGAATCATCTACATCAGGGCCACTTAGCTCAAGGCTAAGAGCAAATATATAACCAATGAGTACTCTTGTCTCCAGAACACACTGCATGTGCTGTTGTACACTAAATTTTATTCTATTCTATATGAATTCTTTGTAAATGTCTTTGAAGTCAAGTTCTGATGTTTATTTTGAGCTCCTATTGAATATATGGAAAAAGCACTATTTCATGTGATCTTGAAACAGTCTTCAGAAGACTGTAAACAGCTCATTTTTTCCCCTCTAATTCATGACTAAACATCCCAACATTTGGTATAGTCTTGAATTCAATATATAGTTCTCTAATTAAAAATGTGTGATTTTAGATATGTAGATTTCATAAACAGAAAGTTATTGCCATAAATTGGAATTTCTGTGTGGTTTTGTGCTGGAAAATGAGGTATGTTTTAAAGCAGTTTTAATGAAATTTTAAAGTGTAATTATAAGTTGAAGATGTTTTCTTTGCTGCTGCTTTCGTTTCAGAGGAATGAACTTATCTGACAGAGAAAAATCATCAGAAAGTACATTTCCGTCTGTTAGATGTGTGTTGAAATCAGTTATTTAGAAAATGACTGAAATGACTAGCAAGGTGGTATGTGGCATGGTGAGTACTTGGGGAGTTTGGAACTATTAACCCACAAAGAAATTGCAGGCTACTTTTTGACATTTAAAAATAGACTCAGTAGAGCCATTTATTTCTCAGTGAAGGTGATTTGCAAGAGGCTGTTACTTTTCAAATGTATTTCATCATACAGTCACCTGTTAATTTTACATTTTTGGGTCATTAGCGCCATGTTTCATCACGCTCTGCCTTCCTCCAGCTAAACAGCAATGCCGCACTGTCGGGAAAGCCGCACGCGCCTGGGTGTGCTCTGCAGTGCCTGGTTTCGCAGTGCGGCATCTCTGCTTCTCCTGAGCATTGCGTGCTGCCTGTCAGGAGGTGTGGGTCTGTGGTACCCGACTGATAAACCACAGACTGTCTCGGAGTGTGAGATGAGCACCTTGGTGTTGAGCTGAGCCGAGGCAGTAGCACCTTTGGACAAGCGATAGTGGTAGCATAGGTACCTAAGGACATTTTGGTCCCCAAATTTAGGCACATGCGGGTTTGCAGGTGCTGAAAAAGGGCTGGACATTGAAAGGAGGAGGAGTAGGAAATGAAAAGTTGAACCTAGGAGCACTTTTGATGGATAAGTGCTGTTTTGAATTGCTAAATTGGTTTCGGTGAGAGATCAGCACTTGGTTGTTTCCTGAATCAATGGGACTTTGCTAAATCATTTTACTCCTTCCCTGCATAGGCCAGGGAACTCAGTGCTGTGGGGAAAAGTACTGGTGAAGTAAAAAGTGGTGTGTCTGGGAGGTGCCTTTGCACTCAGGAGTGCTGCAGCGAAACGTGAAAATTGCAGTGTTAATAGCTGAATTAATCTGGTTGGAGTCCTGAGCAATGTGGTGTACACCACAAACTTTTTTAGTACTGCACTGCAGGTTACAGATGTAGTTGTAATGACGCATTAGACGAGGCTCGGGAAGAAAGCTGATAGTAAGACAGGAGAGGCAGGGAGTCCGAAAACGTGTTATGAGAAGGTGGAGAAAAAAGTAGTAGGAGTCAGAAATGGGGCTAATGAAAGAAAAAGAAAAAAAGAGAACTACCATTGAAAAAAGAAGTAAAAACTCTAAAAGATGATGGGAGTGAGGATTAAATAGAGAAGTGTGAATAAAAAAAGTGCAAGAAACAGGGGAATAGAGAAAGAGAACAAATAAGTAAAAAAAAATAGAGGACATGATGGGCTGGGTATTCTGCAGCCTTATCCTCTTAATAACTGACATGTGTGAAGTGAATAGCTCCATTTTATTAATCGATCTAATACTTCATCATTTGCACCTAATATTAAGTTTCCTCACGCTTTTGGTAAACAATTGTGTAGAATTCACAGATTACTTGCCAGAACCCCTGTAAGTAGCTTGTAAGTATGTCTTAATAGGAGAAACTCCTTCTGCTAATGTGTTTATAACAACCTTTTGCATTGATGAAGTGATTCTCCCAACATCTGTTAGTTCCCCACTAGACACTTGTAAGCCTCCTCCAAGAAAAAGTTTGGCTGTGCTTTTTCACATATTGCAGGGTAAGGGATTTCAGTAAGGAGACCAAAACCTTCCTGCTGTTGCATTTTCTTGCTGGCTTCATCAGCACAGCTTTCCACGTGGGTTGATACTGATACTAGGGACATGTCTTTTTCTTTCTGTACAAACAAGTTTTGCCATTGACTCCCATACCTGAGCCTAGCTGAGCTGTAAACAAGATTTCCCTCCTTTCCCTCTGGCACTTTTATATAAAGCACTTGACTGCACTTCGTACTCAGTCTTACCCGAATGATTTTATGTTGATCTATATAAATAGATATAGACAGGTAAAAAGAAGACTTATATCCCAGGATGACTGTATAACTAGAAGATACATTTCTACTCAGGAAACCAGGAGGGATACTTTCCATCATATCTTCAAGTGAGAATGCTTCAGATCTTTGTTTGATTTATTTTGCTGTTATTATTTCCATGGTTAATATTTCTCCAGCATCCACAGACAATCCTCCTTTGCTGCGGTTCCTTCAGTGCCAAGGCTGCCTTCTCACTCATCAGCACTAGGCAATATGTCAAATTTTTGGTCGACCTCTTGTTCTCCTGTGTCTTCTGAAGTGTTTACAGGATTTGTGTCACTCCAGCTCGCTGCATGCCAGGCACGAGAGGCAGCCGCTGTGCTCAAGCCTGACAGGAGCTTTGAGCATAAGAGCATGAATTGTCCTTTCACAGCTTTGCAGAGCTCTTCAGTCCCGTGGTTGGTTCTTTATTTGAGTCTAGAGATAACCTTCCTTTCTTTCAGCATTAAGAAGCCTGGAGTAATTTCAGATAATGTGAATTAGATTGTGTGGTTGCCCTGCTCGTTTTTGGGATCTCACAAGGTTATGTTTCGGTTCTTTTCCTTTCGGTCCTTTCTGTCACTTACAGTAACAACAGTCTGACTGGTATTAGTCTTTCATTGCTGACATATTTTTTATTTTTTTGGCATCTGGTTGATATCCTGATTCCTGTCTGATAAATACTTGGGGCTATGACTTTGTGCGGATCTATGCACACACTTCATTAGAAGAACTCCGCTGATTTTGTTTGGATGGCTTCTGTGATTTAATCTCCGTAGGGATCAGAGTTTGTGGTTGAAAATTTGATAACTCCATGGCAATGATTGTTGTAGGTACTGCGTGATTGGCTGCTAATATAGAGATGAATGTGAGCACTGACTGTATTTGCCATTAGAAAAAGCACTCACACTGTTACTTGCTAGTGCTCCGCTTCATGTGGCTCCCCTTCTGCAAATGCAGACGGTTTTGATTACATACCATCCTGTTTTGATTAAAAAAATGCAACAACAAAACTCAAACCACTGAAACTTCAAGTGTTTTCCTAAAGCTTACCACTACTGAACACAGGTATACCCTAGCCAGCCCGCTTGTGTGTTGAAATAGTCCCTGCCCCTGGTGTGGTCGGTCTGTTCTCAGGGGCTCTCTGTGCAGGCTTGGCTGCAGCAAACACCGAGGGAGGGGGAGAGGGGAAAACAGGTAACTCTGGGTTTTTTTTCTGAAGGATTTTCTTTTAAACTGCTGTAATTATTTCCTGCTTTTAGCAGCATTTGAACATTCCTGTTTGGGAGGGGCCTATTTCTAACCAGTTTTGAAATTATTAATTTATGCTGATTGTGCTAGAAGATAACAGTAATTCATTGCTTTCTGGATTAGTATGGGGCAAATGGCATGGTAGCTCCTTAGTGCAAAATATGTATAGGATTCTTGTGCTTATTTGGATTTTTCACCTTTTTTTCTGTAGAGCTGATTTAAAGGGACTCAAAAGAAACTGTCTTAGCTTAATATGACAAATTTTCTTCCCTAACATACTTCTCTCAGTCACTTAGGAGAAGTACTTAATGTGAACAGTATGTGTCCATTTCAGTCTGTCGTAAGAGTTCAGATTTGGTAATGAATAGCAACAGTAATTACTGAAACAGAGGAGTTAACCTATTGTTAATTTAAAATAAAAGAATGAGGGGAGGTTGGGAAGGAAAGAAGAATAAAAAGAATATGCCATATGTGAAATATTTTTTATCAGAAACAGGTCAGAGCTTATGTGCTATTTTGTGTTGCAATGATAGCTCACCACTGAGCTCCAGATTATTATTGGGAAATCCCCATGTGTCTGATTCTTTGGAAAAATATTTGCGGGGGTTTTAGGAGAGGGTTTTGTGTGATGATTTCATATTTCAGTGCCTTAAAATGAAGAGACGGGGACAGTGCAGTAGAAAGAAGCAGCCTTAGCTCCTACTGTTTGTGTTCTCCCCTAACAAGATGAAGGTAAAAATTCAATTAGCAGCATTGGTCACAGTCTAAGGTTTGAGTTCCTCAGAAAAACACTCTGCAATCAAGTTCTGCTGCTATTCTTAGCAATTTTTCAACCTTGCCCAAAAGGATGGAAGATGAGACTACCGCTGATGAGTCATATTGATGATAAACAGAATGGATACTCTCAAGTAGGTGTTTGGCGCCTACACCAACTGTCCTCACCAGTAAGTATCTGTACTGAAATAATATATCAGGAATAGAGAATTAGACCAAGCACAAATGTTTTGAAGTAGGATCATAAAAGCAGGTGGGGTGATGGCTTGCATTTTGTATTTATGCTTTGGGTGTGTTTCCTGGTGTAAAGCTGAGGCTTAAGCTGCATTCAGTAATCCTAGGAAAAATGGTATGTGTGAGGCAGGGTTATAATATTCCTCCCTTGGCTCCCTGCCACAAGAAAAGTGTTGGCAGTATTAGGTCAGAAAATAAGAATGGACGTACTGACTGAAGTGGAGGTCCATATAGCCCAGTGCCCTGTCCCTGACTATTGCCTGCAGTTCACGCTTAAGGCAAAAAGGCCTGAGGAAAAAGATGGGTATTCCTACGCCCTCCTATTCCTCCTGGCCGTAGTGTAAATGAGTGGATCTAGTCACCGTGGATGTATTTTCCTGTTTTTTTAACTGTTTTTCATTTTGACATGTGGAACTTCCTGAGGAAGTGAGTTTCATGAGTTTCATAATGGGATTACGTGTTATATGAAACCCTACCAGTTTTGATTGTGTGATAAATTCATGTGGTGCCTCATGGCAATTTCAGTCTTACACCAAGAATCCATGATGTTGTAGTGTAAACTGACCTTTCGACATACCTGCTTTTCTGCACAATATTGGAGTAGGCATAGTCTTGCCCTAGGTACAACTGGCTCATGTTTACAGGGAATCTTGTGCATGAATGGTCCAATTAATGTTGCTTAGACAGGATTCATATCCTCTTTTTTAGATGTTTGTAATGTACATGTGAATGAGAAACTCATCTGAGTTTCTTTTACAGTCAATTAAAAAAAACAAGCACAGGAATCATAAAGCATGATTAATCTGATCCATATGAGATATTTACCTTTGAGTAGGATAAGCTGCATCTCAAAAGTGCCGATTTCTCTCTATTCCTTATAAAGGAAAGCATGACTCAGATGTAGGTTTCTATTCTGGACACCTTTGCATTTGGTCAGATGAATATCACTCTTAGTGAGCTAATTTGCTAGGAAAAAGGAATATACAAAATCCTCGGAAACCACTGTGCTTTAGGAAATAATTCACCAGGTAATAGACTGGAAAAGTATATTTTACTTGCTGTCCTTTCTTGGAAAGCTTTTGAGCAGGAGGTAGGTAGACCCTCTAGGCACTAGCTGAGGTGCTTCTGCAGTAGAGAAAGAAATGGCAAGGAAATACTTAAATTCTTAAAACTTTTTTTTTCTTAATGCCCAACATCATGGTGTGCCCACACTTTTTTTGTGAAATTGTCTATAACCTCAAGAAAGCCCATTCCTGGGATGATGTAAGTGTTTCATTTGGACTGTAAAGAGGGTTCCCAGCACACTGTCTCTTAAAAGGTCACCCAGAACATTTTGATTAATGCTATCTTGTTTATGTTTGGCAGCTAGCGAAAGGGAGGAAAAGAGAACACGAGAAAAGGACAGCAAGGTGAAAAACCCACTTTGCTCCTGTAAAACAAGGCGACAGGTAAATGTTATTCACACCAGCACATGGTACACAGTGGGTTGGAGAATAAGAGATGATCCCAGGGCCGGGGAAAGAGGAGAGCTTGTCCCTGCGCCCGGGAGATAGTGAGCCTCAGCTTGCAAATGCCTTGGTGGTGTGCCTTTAGCTGAAAGCTTGCCATCTCAAATCCATGCCAAAAATTTGATCTCCCTGACGGCTGAGGAATCTGTTGCTGCCATACCACACTTTGGCATAAACATACTGCCTGGCGATTGATGTTGCCCTTTTGATGTCATGTCTTTCCTTATCCTGATGCCAAATCCATAGTGTTTTATTCCACTAGGTAATTGGAAATGATATTTTGATTTTAACTATTTGCCAGTCAAAAGATAGGAAAGGACAACTGATCCAAAGACGTAAACCATGCTAGGGTGAGCCAATTAAGCATTCAAGGACCTCTGGTATTTGACTTACCCTGGTTTTGCAGTTTCTGTAACTAACAGCAAATGACATTTAGTTTCTAGTAGTGCTTTCTGGCATTCTTGTGCTATGCTTTCTTCAAAACAAACAAAAAAGACATTCATGCCAGTTTCTTGCTTGCTCTGGCATTTCAGCATTCCTTCCCACAGAAATTTCAGGTGCCAGTGTGAGATTCCAATACAGAAATTGTAAAAAAACTATCAGAGTAGTATTTTAAGTTTGTTTAAGGTCTCTGCTATGAACTTTGGATGTGGAAGTCAAGCTCTAGGTGTTTGAAACCTACAGGAGATTTAACATTATACTTGCTAGTCTTCAGGAAGAATAAAAGAGATGAGAATGGGTAGACCCCAAGTTACAATGCTTTTTCTTCTACTAATTTAGAGTCTGATCTTGCTTTAGTTACCTGCTCTTTAGAAATTCTCATTTTAGTTAGCATGGCTAGTCAATAGGTTGTGATTCATCTCTCCTGAGTTTAGAAAGCACCATTTGTATCTGAACAGGTTGTCTAGACTCCTGTTGTAGTGAGTGGATGGAAACAGGGATTTCTCAGGCATTGTTCTCTGAGGTGGTTTAGATGCCTATCTTCTGGTGAAATGAATTGTTTACTGTAAGTGTCTATTCTCTCTTCTTTGACCATAATGAAGCCTTGAACAAGCTCAAATGTAGATGTGGTAATTTTTGCACTTCCCTAACTATATGTCAGGAAACTGCAATTTAAGTCTTTCAGAATGCATTCAAACAGCATTTTCAGATGTTATTTTATTGCCTCTCAAATTATTTCATTCATCACTTGGAGTTATCTTTGGTGTGGAACAGAAGTATCAGCTGACACACCAAAATTTTAGATGGGAAGTTCAAGATATACAGAAATGGAAATGCAGAGAAAATGTAGAGTGAAATCCAGGCAAAGACCCAAGAAATAGCCAGTGACATTCCTACTCCTGTGAAAATTGCTAGACTATTTTAAGATCCACTCTTTTTGATTGATAGCACAGGGGATTTCAGTCTGAAAGAGGACTTTCATCATGTTAAATATGTCAGTGACATTTATTATCTTACACACTTCTGTCTTTCTTTTGTGTTTTCTGCAGTCATTCTTTCACAGAACCTGGTTAAATATGCTACTACGTCCTGAATATTCTTTCTGGTACATTTGGCAAGCTAACAAGGCTCTGCTCACGTCTCTCACTCGACCAATTAAAGAGAAAATAATTAAGAAAGCATTCAATTTGTACTGTTAATTATGCAAATTTTAAGTACTGCAGTTTCCAAGTTGTAATAACCATAACCCCCTCCTAGTAGGTAACATTAACATTTAGCAATCACTACTGCAGTGAGATTGACCCACGGTTTTTATATTTCTTTGTTGTCTTATCAAAGAGAATAGTCCTGGAAGGTTACTCTCTTTTCTGTGTTTGTGAATTCAGGATGGTCTTTATGATTTAGAAGTTACTAGTCAGGAAAAAAAAAATATGAGGGTGCATGACATGTCCTGAGAGAGGGCAAGTACACATTCAGAAAAAAAGTTGGCTGTGTGATCAAAGGAACTGTTTTTTTTTCTCCTTGGAAACTATTCTGTTTTGGGAAAACAGAATTAAGAAATATGGAGAAAAGTTCTTTATACTGATGGGATGAATTACATATATGTAATAAATGCTTTTCTCTTAGAAGTAATTTGTCAGAAGGAAATTCAAGGTACTTAACTAGTGTGTATTCACAGCTTGAACCAGTCAGTGCATCTTCCTTCAAAAAATCAAGAAAAGATTCATGTGGGCTGCAGAGAACTTTTCTACTCCTTTTTTATTAGAGGGACAGAAATATGTGGAAGTGTCCCACTCTCATTGCTTGAATTTTGCTAAACTCCACAGTGTGGAGTGAGTATGAATTGAAGCAGTAAAATTATGCAGGAACTCTTCATAATTTCTTGTAAGAATTTACTGGAGTTACAGTAACAGAGGACCCAGTTCATAGTTTTCATTTAGTTTTCTATTTCTGTTAGAAAATCATAATGCAGAACATTTCAGTTCTAGAAAAAAGTGCCGTGCAACATAAAATCTTTACAGAAAGACCAGCTTTTCCCATTTAAACAAAAATATCTTCACAAAGGACATTCTGCCTACAAATAAAGAAGACATTCCTTTCTAGGAAGGGAGAGGGACTGAGTTGCATCTCACCTGATAGACCTTATTAATGCATGTAGCCATGCTGTGCTGCATCACCAGGAATGATGTACTCTACAACCCTGAAGCCTCTCCAACACGAAAAAATCAAACATGTTGTATGCAAGGGTAAGCTGAAGTGTGACTTGCCGAAGGCCACATAGAGACAGGAATTATATCCATGAGATTTTTCAAAGATACCGACCATGGTACCCATAGCAGGTGAGCCCATTTAGTAGCTGTGCAACTTAACCAGATACTCTGCCTCATTGCACCTGTGTCCGGTTCTGGGCTCCCCAGTTCAAGAAAGATGAGGAGCTACTGGAGAGAGTCCAGCGGAGGGTGAGGGGACTGGAGCATCTCTCCTGCGAGGAAGGGCTGAGGGAGCTGGGCTTGTTCAGCCTGAAGAAGAGAAGGCTGAGAGGGGACCTAATAAATGCTTATAAATATCTCAAGGGTGGGTGTCAGGAGGATGGGGCCAAACTCTTTTCAGTGGTTCCCAGCGACAGGACAAGGGGCAATGGGCACAAATTGAAGCACAGGAAGTTCTGTCTGAACATGAGGAAGAACTTCTTCACTCTAAGGGTGACGGAGCACTGGGACAGGCTGCCCAGGGAGGTTGTGGACTCTCCCTCTCTGGAGATATTCAAGACCCGCCTGGACAAGGTCCTCTGCAGCCTGCTGTAGATGACCCTGCTTCGGCAGGGGGGTTGGACTAGATGACCCACAGAGGTCCCTTCCAACCCCTACCATTCTGTGATTCTGTGATTGCACCTGGCCTAAGATTCATCTAATTTTCTTTATGATTTATACTTATGGGGATGAAATCAGGAGTCATTGGCAGTACTTCTTTTCCGTAGTCTGCTTTGTGCAGAGGAAACAATACTTCAGGGGAAAAATCTGCATTACTCAAGGAAAGGCAAAAAGCTGGACAGTTGCTCTGAGGAGACAAACCGCATCACCTGCTGACAAGGAGTCAGGCCAGAGGAGACCTGTGCCTGCAGGCACAGTGAGAAGGGCAGGGGGGGTTTGGGAAGGGAGCTGCTGCTTCTCTTGGTCACATTGCTTACAGGCTCTGCAAATCAAACTGGATCAACTGAACAACGGCCTGAAGTTAGGTAGTATGAAGTGAAAATATGTATATATAAAACTCTTAGCCTCATTTTGCCTTGGTCAGAACTTATAAAAAAAAAAAAATCAGTTTTACTGAAAGTTGATGTGGACTTATTCCAGGCTCTCTAAAAATTCTGTACCTCCATTTGACCCCAAACATGCATGAGACCCTGAAGCTGGCTGCCTTATCCTCCCTGTGCACCCCTACCCCACCTTTGTAAAAATATATCCACGTTTATTTAATTCACAGACCTCATGGGAAGTCTTCATTTTCCTTCCCAACTTGATCCTTCTGCACACGATGGCTCAGCATGATGCATGCTACTGGTAAACAGTAGGGACAGTTGGGGAAAGAGTCCCAAAGCTTTGCTGATGTTAGTGGAAAGCAACCATGTGCCCGCAGGGCTGTTGGAGGCGTTGGTCAGGAACGTGACTTCACGGAGTGCTGAAGGGCTTCCTAGCACGGTCTTTCCCAAGCAGAGCCTGCCCATTCAAATCCTTGCCTTTGGTGATTAAATTCAATTCAACATCACAGGAGTGGACACAATAGCCATGTAAGGAGAAACAAATATTTAAGAAAGGAGAGGGTACAAATCACAGCAATAAATCCACAGCCATATCAGTTTTGACAGTTAAAGCCAAGCTCTAAGTGAATAAGCGTTCACACAGCAGCTACTCATATGGTCCTTGGTGGCTGTGTTCGAGAATCACTCCTTCAGACAGACGCATAGATTAATGCAATTGGCCATGGTCTTTTGAGAGGAGATTCGTAGGCACGCGAAATCTCCTGGCAATGCTTTCAGAGATAGAGAAGATGAAAACGACACCGAGTGCTACTGAACAGCCTAGGCTGGCTGAATAGCCTTTCTGCTACTTGGTACCACTGCCCGCCCTCTGCACAGTGCGTAGAGAAAAGCTGGGTTAGGGTAGGGACGCACAAGGATTTATCTCAAGTTTTCTAATTGACAAGAGGTACTGAGCATCTCCAGGGCCCACAGTACACCAGTGGGCAGAAGCACTTGGTACTGTCATCTCGGATCATATGTTCATTGACTGGCTTGCTGTCAGGATCGGGTTGCTCTTCTCCCCCACCCCAAAAACTCTGTTCTGAAGATTCTGTGAACTTTAGGATAATGTATCAGCAATATATTTAAAAGCACTGCTTGTAATGTTATGTCATGTAGATTATTTTTTGTCTATTTAGTCTAAACAACATATGGTCTCTTCCTATTTATTTTGCAGATTTATACCACAATTCTTTAACTAGAGATGGCAAAAGACAATAAAATTGAATGGTTCTTACTGACCATAGTTGCAAACTAGCTTACTGCAGTGCAAGGCAAGGAACAGTCTCCTACTCTGGGACCTGAGCTGAAGAGCCTTTTGCATCCAGAGTAAGATTCAGACAAAATTTAAATATCTGTCAAAATTCTTAAAAAGCTCATTTTTAGTTGCCTTCAAGTCATGGGAAACTATTAACACAAGGGCATTCAAGGCTTTTTCATATTAAAATTTCCCAAGCACATCAATTTCAGCTTCAATGACTTTGTTTTACAGTATACTCTGAGCATTTTGGTGCCTGTCTGCAACTGTAGCCCCATCGTGAATGCAGGAAGCAGGAGTTATTTTGACAAGTCCTCTGATCCTGTGCGTTTGATCTAAGCCCACCCCTCAGAACAGAAATGTATGGGGTGGCCATTTCTGTTTAATACAAAGTGAAGAGTCATTGGCCCCTTTTAGAAGACATCCTACTGGGGTGGGGGGCCTTCAGCATCCTGGAGACACAGTTATTGAATAATTTGTTTAAACCAACCTTGAGATGCATCCCAAAATGCATATCTCACCCTGTATTAAGAATGTGTCCTAATTCTTAGCAGACAAAAAACAATCATAAATGCTGAATATTTTCTGAATATAAAGCTGCTGTAATAGAAGAGGGGGTGAGTATTGCCTCTTGCAAGAAAGCCTCTTGCCTGGTGGTTGGGGACTACAAGGGTTTAAGTTTATTCAGGCAGACTTTGTTCAGAAAGCTTGTTTTGAAAGGAAAGGCAACTACCTTTATTATATACTTGCCTTAATGTTTAGTGCTATAACCATCTCTATGTTTCCAGCCTTGTCCCTGGTGTACTAGGAAGTATACTTCAGCATTGCAAATACTTGTTGAATCAAACAAGTTATAAATAGCTTATGGAGGTTATAATTGGATGCTAAATGAGATTTAGGAAGATATTTAGAAAGGGGGCATATGCCAAAGGAAAACATCGTAAGAAATAAATAATAGTACTTACTATAGATTCGTGAATATTTGAGATAGGAAATACCTTTATGAACCTTACCTATTTTCCTGTGTTACTAAAAACCTGATCTCTGAAGTGTGGCACAGAATTTACGTTACTGTCCTGGAGGATTTTTTCATAGGCTGATAGATGGCACTGGGAAATGTTTCCTGATACCCGTCAGAACTATTTTCTCCTTTGTTATTTTTGCACTGATTCTGTGGTGTGGACCAGTGAAGCCACAGGGAGCTACAAGGAGTAGTGCCAGTTCACACCAGCTGAAGAAGCAGCCCACGGTCCATTAATCCTCCTTCAGATGAATTTTACTTCTTTCTTGAATACCTCCTCAGATACTTCAGATTTTTGTGCCTTCCTGAAGCCATGGGAATCATTGTGTCCAACTGTACAATTTTAGCTCTTTATAAACTTTGCTCGATCATTTTTTCAATGTTTCCTCCTAGGAAAAGTGGTGTCAGATTTTTTTATTATTATTTTTTTGCTTACTACTGCCCATATGTCTAGACATCTTTAAAAAGAAGGGTTTTGTAATGTTTGATAGGATCCTAAATTACTGCTCTGCAGCAGAGCATCCTACAGGAATGGTGCAATATGGTACGTAGTGTTTTCTATGGGACTATATATCAACACGTAGCATAGGTGAAAAAACGCTGAAGTTGACCACGAACTGATCACTAGCTTAATCCAGACCTCATCAGATATTCTCAGTGATTTGTGCTAATGAACAAAGTTTTTATTTTCTTTGGTGATTATTCATCCCACAGAAGTTAATATTATGGTCATTTTGTGGTTAGAAAGTCATTTGCTGCTTTCTTTTTGTATCATGTTTGATGTATAGTTTAGGATTTGCCTACAAATCATGGGGACTGAATCAAAGAGTACAGTATCATTAGTCCTTCCTTTGCTCAGTGTCATATTTCACAGAATCATAGAATGGTTTGGGTTGGAAGGGACCTTAAAGATCATCCGGTTCCAACTCCCCTGCCATAAGGAGGGACATCTTCTGCTAGACCAGGTTGCTCAGAGCCCCATCCAACCTGGCCTTGAACACTGCCAGGGAGGGGGCAGCCACAGCTTCTCTGGGCAACCTCTTCCAGTGCCTCACCATCCTCATGGTGAAGAATTTCTTCCTAATCTCTAATCTAAATCTGCCCCCTTTTAGTTTAGAGCTGTTCCCCCTTGTCCTATTGGGGCTGTTTGGTTTAATTTAAAGTTTTTTTTCATTATGACACTTATGGCATGGATGAAGCATGTTTTCTGGAAATGCTTTTAGAGAATTAGGGGTTCAATGAGGTGCAGTAATATTTATACATATTTACATTATATAAACATGACATTTATTCTGTCTGGAGATAATGGATAGACAGATCCCTGAGGCTATTGCCTTTATGTCATTGGTATTCTGTATCACTAGGAATGAACTTGGCTGGCTGTCATCAAAAAACTTCACTTCTATAACAGGCAGAGAAATGTAATTGCTTTTGCAGTATTGCATGCAGTAGGCTCAAGGGCTCTCAGTGTATTTTATTACAGTTGCAGTTGACTGATAGAGATTAACCTTATGCTAATCACTGTCAATGTAAAACCTGGTATTAGATGGTACTTAGTACAAAGACTACTGATGTAATTTATTCATACAAACTTAGTAAGTAGTTTTTTTTTTAGTGGCGAAGTATCCATTTTAGAATCTGACAAATTAATATGTTAGTTTTGACCATTTGTAATATTTGTGGTGCACTTCCAGTCACCACAAGATATCCTGCTCCTGATTTTGGCCAGCACAGAGAAAATATCTTGCAAGTTGACTGCATTCAAACTCTTTAAAGCATCAACTTATTGAATTAATAATATTTTTAACACCTTTATCAGTGATTCATCAAATCTTTTAGTACTTGTCAACTGCCTTAGTTAAGTAGATGGATATTCATGCCAAAAATAATAACAAAAGAATAGGTTGTTCTGAAGGCTCATGTAAAAAAGTAAGCTAAAATGTAAATTTTTACTTTTAGTTCTGAATATTGCACATTAATCATGTCTAGTCTTATTTACAATGTAGTCTTCTGTCTCATGATTTGGGAGGATCTTACCCAGGATTTGACTAGGTTTCCATTAAAAGATCCCACTACAATATTTTCACAGTTACAGGAAAATTAGTATGTAAGTAGAGAGAAATCATATGACAGAACAACAACAGATCTCCATTTGACCTTGCATAACAACAACAGATCTCCATTTGACCTTGCATAAACATTTTCATTAACGTACTTTGGACAAACTTTGAGGACAGATTCTTTCTTCTCTGAAATCAACAGAGAATATCTCAGATGCACCTCTGGTCCCAGCATTTCCATCCCACCTCTCAACACCTCAGAACTCATTCACTGATTTGGGCAGGTACATCGCTATGTCAGTACACCTTCTGTCTGAGGGACACACGAACACGCTGGTTAGTGATCATGAAAAAAGAATCTGCTACCACCACTGGCAAAGTCCACTGGAGCTCATTTAAGTAGAGATGAGATACCAAGGACTACTTTCAACCTGTTAAAGATTTAGAGACTAGTCTTTCCTGAAGGTGATACTTGGGCACAGAAAAGCTGCTGTCATTCATATAAGTTTCTTTAAGGTTATTTTTATTTTATGAAGGCTGTCACAGCTGGAAAACAGTAGTTCGGCTAAAATGATGATACAAAACGTATTTTTTTGTCTCCTTTATTGACAATGAAAAATGCAACATGTCTCTTGCATACTTCTGCTGGGATTCTTTAACTCTTATAAAATCTTTACTGGGAGTACATCTGTAAAATGATTTCAAGATCTTGTGGAGACAATAAAATGTTTCTATTATAATGCCATTATCATATTGATAGGTGCTATATGTGGTACTACAAAGCTGAGGTATTTTCCTAATATAAAAATAATTTTAATGTCCAGCTGCAATCATTGTCAGTCTTTTATAGTATTTTAGAGTATTTTTAGTTTTAGGTTTAGTTTTTTAGTTTTAGAGTATTCTTAGTTTGCTCATAATACTTGAAGGTCTATTATTTATTCATCAGTTTCTTAAGCTGGATAGCCTCGGTATCTCAGCTTTCTGTAGCAAGGCATGTTGATTAGTGTTTTCTGGAAAGATATGACCTAAGTTAGGCTGGCGTTGGCAGAGAGGTAGGTAGCATATGTAGTGCGTTATCACTACACATTTTAGCTGTTGACAGTGACAGAAGCAAGTTGACATTAATGCATCTTGATAAGCAATACTGCTATTACCAGTGTCACTTTTATCATCAACTATGCAGAACATTGACCTAGGACTCTGATTTGATGTTATAATAAATTTGGCATGCATCAATATACATATCACATTGACTTATTCAGGATATATTCCTTGACATTATGATTATTACATATTGCTTCAGTTAACTTGTTAGCAGTGCCTTTAACGTCTCCTTCAGAAGGCAATAATCTGTTTGTGTGCATTTTATTTTTAATAATAGAAATAGCATTTATTGGTTTGGATATGAAATGCTTATAGGTAACATTTTCTTATGAGAGGCTGTCATAAAATTACTTTCATTGCCAGCAATTCAAGATGTTGTGAACAGATTTGACGTCATTCAAGGGTTTTTGCTCTTTCAAAGCGTACAAACCCATTCTGAATGTTTCCATCAAAATCAGATGTCTGGAAAAACATACATTCTCTGTTGAAAATGGAATTGTCGTATTTCTTATGTAATGACTGATGTATCTTTAAAATGGGAAAATTATTTTATTGCAATTTATAATTATTTAGAAGTAAATTCTGAATGTGAATGGCCAGTATCAAAATAGTAGGCTGATTTAACAGGAGTGTTCTGGAAAAAACACACTGCAAACTGTATGACCCTCCAAAGTACCGGAATTTCAGAAGAATATAACTGGCATGGACTCTGAATGGATGGTTGAATCTGAGCTGTGAGGGTTTAACTTAGAATCTTAGAATCACTACAGTTGGAAAAGACCTGTAAGATCATCAAGCCCAATCATCAACCCAACAGCAGCATGCCTGCTAAACCATGCCCTGAAGTGCCACATGTACACATTTTTTGAACACTCCAGGGATGGTGACTCCACCACTTCCCTGGGCAGCCCGTTCCAATGTCAGACCACACTTTCAGTAAAGAAATTTTTCCTAATATCCAATCTAAACCTTCCCTGACACAACTTGAGGCCATTTCCTCTTGTCCTATTGCTAGTCACTTGTGAGAAGAGACCAACACCTGTCTCACTACAACCTCCTTTCAGGTAGTTGTAGGGAGCGATAAGGTCTCCCCTCAGCCTCCTCTTCTCTAGACTAAACAACCCCTGTTCCCTCAGCCGATCCTCATGAGACTTGTTCTCTAGACCCCTCACCAGCCTCATTGCCCTTCTCTGCACACGCTCCAGCACCAAAATTTCCTTCTTGTAGTGAGGGACTTGCACAAGTTCATGATGACTTACCCCTCTAAATCTCACTGGAATTCATTTGGCCGTAGATTTTGATCTTATTTCCACCACATGGGTACTATGGAAGGATAAAGTAAGTGTGGGATTTTTCTCTGGAACATAAACAGTCCAGGAGTGCAAGAAATTTGAACAGAAAAGATCTTTTGTGAGAACTGAGAAGTGCTTGCTGGGTCATTTGGGGTGGAACCACAATGGCCTTTAGTCCAGCACTGCCTTTGCAGCATTCAACTTCTGGTGCTTTGGGGTCTCTTGCAATCCCCGGGCAGCGCTGCATGCATGTTCCCTCTACAGCTTGTGGGGCCATGGTTAAAGGAAACGATGCAAGCGCCTCCCACCACGCTTCACACCATCTGGGTGGGAGCCTCTTTGGTGTGGAGCATGAGTCATTCGGTTGGTACAGAGCTGCGCTGTACTTATTAAATGAAGTGAGGTGTTACACTATGAGCTGGAGCTTTGTACAGCTGCTGGCCTGGGCTGGCTCAAGTCTTCTGAGCTCAGGAGCTTAAGCAGGGGTCACTCAGATCTATCTGCAGTAATCATGCAAGAAAGTTATCGCCCCAAAGTCGAGATAGGGAGCTGTCTCAGTGAGCCACTGGGAAAAGGCAGCCATAGAAAAGAGCCTAAACCCTGGCCCTTAAAAGCGGTAAGCGTCTGACACTGGGCCACAGGGAAGCAGCATTCTCAGCTGTGACTCTTTCCAAATTTAGGCTTCTCGACTAGATATCAGTTTCTTTCTAGAATGAGACCATAAAATCTGCCATGCTGGATCAACCAGAGTCCCGCTCAGGCTGTGGCTGATAGCGGACACCTAGAGAAAAGTCTGAGCAAGGGACAAGTATCACAGATTGAACTCGGATCTCTGCATTTGCAGGAGAATTACAATACCTTATCAGTAGGCACAGAGTATGTGAGTGAATTTCACCTAATGAAAGTCTTTCATGTTGTTCAGCTACCTGAACATTCACTGCACCAGAGTGAGGGACCTAAATTGTCCTTTTCTTTCTCATGTTCTGACAACTTAGTTGCTTCTGCATTGTCCTAAATATTAATTATTTATGTGGGTGTTTTTGTAGAATTTCTAAGTGTTTTTAAATTAATCCACCTATGCTACATCATACTAAATTAGTTTTTGTTCGTATTTTAACTTTTTGTTTTATTTTGTTCTTATTTTGGGCTTTTTTTTTCCTTGAATGATCAAATTTTCCTCAGAAATTTTTAAGAACCTTTTAATGGTTCTCAAAATATTCTTTATTCTGAACAGAATTTAGTTGAGTGTTTGAAAATATTTTGCATTTGATGGCAAGAACTGACAGCAAATTAACATTTGGTGGCTTTTTTGTGCACCCTCTTTTGCTGCTATGTGAGTAAACTGCATTCTTTGCATATTCTTCAAAAATATTGTGCGTTTATTTTATTTTATTTTAGATTTCATTTTTCAATAATGATATTGTTGTTTTATAATGGAAAAAAGTGTGCATTGAACCAGCACTGATTAGGCTTCCAGAAGGTGTGTGTTTGATAACTTGGTTAGTAGATGTTGTGTGGGTGCTGCAAAAGTGTGAGCTCAATCTGAATAGAGAAGAAACATGAAGCCTCACCACAGGGTTTATCTTGCTAATCAGTTGCTATGAGGGATACAGTGCATAAAAATTCTTACCCAGAATATACTTTCTAAGTATGTATTTGTATACTAGTTGTTTTGAAGTGGTGACAAACAGCCTAGAAAATCTGAATATATTAGAAGTGATGCAGAATTCAATGATGCTCACTAAGAAATCCTGCACAAGAGTTTTTTTGTGATGTTCCAAGCTTGTTTTACCAGATATGAGAGGTCACATGACTGCAAGTGCTTGATTTACACATTCAAATGAGTTATCCCTTGTTAGCGGAGACACAATTTCCCGCTCTCCAGGGAAGAAGTAGTGGTAGGCTACGTAAATAAACTCATTTGCTTCAAGGTCTTTTTTCTATTTTGCAGTTGCAGATGTCCAATAGCCCACAGATGGTTGGTTCACTATCTGGACCTCCTCTGACAGATCATTACCTTTTTTCATGTGCACATGCTCCAAGCTGAGTTTGGATGAGAAAAGCAACTTCTGAAGAGTGCCACTTAGATGAGGAGAGTTGAAACAAGCTGTTCATTTATAATTTGATCTTTTGATGTGATGCAGCACAATTCTTGTGGGACCGTGCCTTTAATTAGTCTTCATGGAATGAAGTATATTTTTAAGTAGGCAGGTGCAAACATATCACAGCACATTTTATTTTTGTTTTCACATGATCTCAAAAACTTCATAAAAACTGGATCAAAATCTAAATTTTTCCCAGGCAACCATTACAAACTCTAGAGTTTCATCTGAGAATGGCCTAATTTGTTTTAATAGGACAAGTATATAGTCTGCTGACATAGCCATTTGAACAACCAAATCCCAAATTCTTGACACTTCACCTCCACCCACATAGCATTCTCCTGTCTTCCATTTTACAAACACACAGACACAGACACACACTTTCTACAGAAAGCATGCCAAAAGCCTCTTAATCCTGAATGCTCTAATGAATGTTTAAGGTTCTACTAAACCAGAAGGAAAGTGTAATAAATAATAAATAGTTTGTGCTCTATGTAGCAGACAAGAAGCTCTGAAGCAGATCCGATTTTAGTTTGGTAGCAGAAATGCTCTGTATCAGCCTTTTCTGCTGTTGAATTCTGCCAGAACAGCTATGGGCTACTGCAGCCTTAAATCTTGTGTTTATCATCAGCAAGAAGCCAAACAAAAATGCCTGGCATTTACTTCACATCTATTTGTGACCATGTGCATTCCTCAAACACTTTCCTGTGGAAGAAGAATGAAGGCTGAGGACAACCCTTCAGTCCAGACCCTTCAGTCCAGACCCTGCAGCCTTCTGGCTTGTTTGCGAACTTCAGGTGCTGCAGTGGGTCTCAGCTGCTCGCTGGTGAAAGGCAGATGCCAGCGAGTGCTGCAGAACAAAACGTGCCCTCTCAAGTTGCCTATAGCTCCTTGCTCGCTCCTCAAATCCTTCACCCAAGGCCTTATCTTCACGATTTTTGTGCTGACTGCTCCCCCGAACCTGGGAGGTCACATCACCATTTTGATGTTCAATGGCCAGATTTGACGTTTCTGACTAGGAAAAAACTTTATCTGAAGGAAAATTTCAACCTTTGGCAATTTCTTTTCTGATGCTAATGGAGGAAGACATCTTTCAAAGCTTATGCTTAAAAGCACATCTGAGAAAGAGACATCTGAAAATAGCCTGATAGCTGGGGCATTCATCAGCACTGTAGGAAACCTGGAGTTCCATCTGTCCCTCAAAGAGAGGCATATTCAAAAGCGGTTCTGTCTCTCCGTCCTGGTGTTTCCATTAGTCAGCCCATCCTGGATTCAAGGAACCTTCCAGGTGAAAAGTGACTGAAAGCAAATATGTTCTGTTAAAAAATTTTGTTCAAGCAAACTGACTTTTTTTATGCGAAAGAAAATACTGAAATGAAAAATTCTTGGTGCACTTCAGAACTGCAAAGAAGAGGAGATTTCCTATGTAAAATAGCAATACAGAGTCAGCCAAGGCAATACGACATGCAACAAACACAGTTTTTGACAACTTCTACTGAAGTTAAAGGCAACCTTTTAAACGAATGAAGTTTTACCAGCTATTAGTATATTCAGTAATTTCCTACAAGGATCTTTTCTGGGAAGAAGAGGAAAAATAAGCACTTGGTACAAGAGGGCTTCTGAGTCATCTCCAAAAATAACTTGTTTCATTTTCTTAACTTTCAAAGTTTTTTCTCCATGCCAATTTCTGGCCAGTTAACAAACAAGACCTAGTAGGCAGGGCAGTTGCAAAATCAGAGACTGGAGCTGTGAGACATGTACCTCATGAGGTAACTGTTTTTTTTGGTAAAACACAAGTCATCTATGACGCTTCCTTTGAAAGTCAGAGAATGGGCATTTCAGAGAAGAGGAGTGATCCTGCGGGCACATCTGCCTTGTACTTTTCTTGGGTGGCTGAGCTCTCCCATTGACCTGTAGTCTCTGCTGTAATCCAAACCTCAGCTGGATAATGCTGGCAAGTCTGAGCTCCTGATCAGTTTTTTTCCTGAAGAAACAGCCATAGTCAGTAGGAACATAAAATCTAACACCATGAAAAAGAAAAAAAATTGACAGAAATAGTACAGCAATGTCCTTTTCTTAAGACAACTTTAAAATAACCTGAAGCTTTAGTATGAAGTGTGCATAAATACAATTACATTGGATTGCCAACACATTGTTGTTAAGATGTTTTTAATGCATGACTTACAGTTTTAGGTGTTTTAAATTTTTAAAATTTTCTTCTTTTTTATTTTGAAGCTAGATATGCTTCTGTATTATGTAAACCTGTGAAGCTGTTCAGAAGACATTGATTATGAAGCTTTCAGATTGCATGATGTCTTGTGCGTACAGATTTGAGAGCTTTATTCAAAACGCTTGAGATTTCTTAATATCGTTCACAGGACTTATATAATCTCTGGGATAAAGAATCCTTGCAAGAGTTATTTGCCGAAATGTAAAAAGGACTTTTATTAAGTCCAAATCTGTATATTATCTGTAAACCTTCCAACTTCTCGAAACTTTGGGTGAAAAAGTAACACATGAGTTACAGGGTCTTTCCTATTGAATTTAAATGAAGGATGTATATTTGATGTCTGGTTTAATGATCCCTGCTCCTGGAAATTACAACTGACTAATATGTCAAACAACAAACTGATAACTGAAACACCTAAAGTTTTTTAACCTTTATATTAACCTCCTAATTTACATTATTTGAATTGCAATCTTCATTTCCACCTAAAACACATTTTTCAGGAGACAGATGAAAAATAAAAAGAAATCTCTATTGGTAGCAAAATGTGCATATATAACATTATTTTCCAGAGCTTTAAAGCTGACTCTAACTTAGAGCTGAATCTTTTTGATGTGACATATGTTGCTAGAATTGGGAGCATGATAAGTGGTACTGCTCTATTACTAGTAATGACAGAAATAATGTTTAATTGACATCCAAGATATGTTTCTTCCATTTTAAAAGGTAAGACCAAGTTCAGAAATTGCATCCATTTTCACTCAGTCCTCAGGTAAAATTTGACTTATTTCTGGTAACTCTCAGCAAAGAATGGTCCAAAGTAATAAAAAAATCATCATTTCTTCTGAAGTCTTGCAGTACTCTCCTCAGTCCCGACATTTTAGAACATTGCAGTAAGCAAGCAACGTTCTCCTTGAATATGGCAGCTCTGCTCTTAGGAGACTGCAGGGTCATCTGCTGGTAAGGCAAAAGGAACAAAAGTCTCTTTGAAGGGCTACAGAGTTCTGGCATCTAAAACTTATAGTTTGAAGTAGAGGGTGTGTGTCTTTAGCTAATAAAAAACATAGCACAGGATAACCTTGACTTAAGAACACTCTTACTATAATCAAAATGCTAAACTGCTAGACAGGAGGAGAGAAAGAATACATCCCTGTGGCATGTGTTAGTTATGTCACAATGCACAACTTGAGGGTTACCAGTTCTCCCTGGTGATAAAGGTAGTTTGAGGAAATATATGGAATATACTAGAATTACTGTCAGCATCAACCTTGATTGTACTGAGTTTATTTTGGGATATTATAGGAAATACAAGCTTGGAAATAATTTAAAGTGATAAAAATATTTATAAAGTCTCTGAAATTGTTGTTCTAGCAATAAACTAACTCAATTGCTTCTTTAATCTAAAGCTACGATTATTACGTCTATGCCTTCCTCCAATTGCTTAGAATGAAGATGCAACGTGAAAGTCCAAATACGTAGGAATTGAGTACTGAATCTACATTTTTTGTTACTACATGCAAAAATGTTTTCCGTTGCGTTGTCACCTGTATTCTTATACTGGGAACTTCTGAAGAAAATCTTGGTAGGAAGTAAATGACAATGTGCAGGTTTTTGCTTCTGAAATTAAGTCACATGCCCTTTTTACAATACTGTGATCCTCTTGGTTAGTTCATAGTATCTATAGAGGTAGTGTTATTTACACATTTTCAGCTGAAAGGCTGAAGTATTATTTGTAACATTGACAGTGTTTTGCTTAAATTTGGAAGACTCTTCTTTAGAAATCTGACATTAGTACATACCTGGTCATGAAGCCAAACCTAAATACACTGTGTTTTCTCACTTTTCTAGAAGTTTTAAAACTCTGCCATAACTTAAAGGTAGATTGCAAACTGGAAATGGAGAGGAGAATGACCAAGAGAAAATTAGGTGGTGAGAGATTAGTAAAGTCAACATGAAAAGAGGAAGGAAGGAATCACTGGTCAGTAGATGTGCTAATTGACACTGATGTATGAGATGGCCATCTGAATGGGATAGTCCTCGTTATGAAGAGCTGCTTGGCTGGACTCAAATGGGAGCTTTGATAGGTGCCATATTTCATCCCTAGGTACAGAAACTGGAGAGGTGAAAGTAGTCCAAATTTAAAGCTGGCACATGCTAACTACGCATGTTACCTTCACCAAAGCTAATCAAATAGTGCCATGTGGATGTAGGATATCTGAGAGTATATGCAAAGAAGTTTCAGTTACCCATGGACTGTCAGAATATTTTACTATAGACAATGTCATAGGCAGTTACGGCTACACAGAAAGTCTGAGGCAAACTATAGATTTCAGTTTGCAGTCTGCCCAAATTTGCTGGCTAAAGAAATTATGCTTGTTCTTGGTACAAAATGTACAATCTGTTGTGGAAAATCTACTCCTATTCTTTCTCCTACACTCTAAAATATCTGAGGAATGGTACATGACTGTATTTAGCTGAATGATTATGCCAGAGTGCAAAACTAAAAATAATTTTTTATTACGAGACAAAGTCAGGTTTGTAAAATGACAATTCTTCATACAAATATTTTTGTTGCAAAAAATAAAAATATAATGACAATTGAAACAAGTGACTATTCTTCCAGATAAAGTCATATGAAAACGACCCTGCCACTGTTAAATATGGAGTATTCTTGACATCTAGGAAAACTCAAGTTAAATGTTTAAAGACAGCTGCTTTTTAGTGATTAGTACAGAGAAGAAAACGAGATCCTAAGTTTATCATCCTGCCCTCCTCTGAACATGCAGACGAAGCCAACAGCCGTTCAGCTTTACCTTCTTGTTTGTTAGTAGCTGAGTGCCAGAACAATTACTCTTTGTAGCCAACATTCTTCTGGGCCCACACAGACCTACTCAGAAAATAGCTCATTAAAATGACTTCTGAAAATTCTTGCTGAGAAGGGTAAAATATGACCTCTTCTTCAGTTTTATCACACAGTCTTTTCACTGCTTTTTATGTTCATTTTTTATTTATCACCCAACTGTGCTCTACGTACTACAGACAGCAGCCTGGGGAAAGAAGCATCTGAATTATCAGCCCACTGAGTTTTATTAGCTGAGGACAGGTAAGAATGCTTGTAGACGTGCTCATATTGATTATTCATTAAATGTCTTGCACGGATGACTGTAAAGGGTGGTGTGGCTTCTGATGGGAAGCCTGTTGCTGATTAAACAGGATGAAAGAATCAATCTCTTAATGATTAAAATACCAACTGTCTCCTCCTATGGTTGGTTAAAAAGCTGAAAATTTAGTGTCTGATATTTCCAAAACAGTCTGTGTGTCCCTAATGTACCATTGATGAGAACTCCGTTCTCTTCATCATGGAAAGGGACTGAGGGATCTGGGCTAGCTAGTGTTATAAGACCTTCACTGCTGTCTGCTGGAATGGCAGCAGAAAAAAAAAATGACAGCAGATAAACTAGAAGTCCTCAGTCTGCTCATATAAGAGTGGATAAAGACTAAGGTTTTAATTTGCACTTCATGATATCTATGAGAGCAACACCTTTTTTTTCAATGTCTTTTTCTGATTGATCAATAACCTGATAAATCCAGATGCCAGATGGCTTTTTAGATCTTGAAAATCATCTCTGAGAGTACGCCACGACCAATTAGTGAGATAACACTAAAACATAAAAGATGTGTTGTTATCTGCCATTGATATGTGAATGTCAGCTGCATAGCCTTTGGAAATTTAAGCCACACAACTCTATGTGTTTCTTTTTATGCTTTGGATCCCTGCTCCAAAAATACAGCTCCTTAGCAAAACAAATGACCAGATGCAAGATGTAGCAGTTTGGAAAAGGAGGTATCTATTGAAAATGTCATGCTACAGAGACTTAAAAGAAATAAATCCAAAAGTTTTATAATAATAATGGAAGAGTCCAAACACAGGAGACCACTTGATGGAATCTGTGCTGCCAAGAGCAAATCACATCAACCTTTTCTTTCCCCTGTCAGATCAATTATTTTTAAATGATAAGTTACTTTCCAATTAAACCAAACTCGTCCAAAATGTTTTATCACTCAAAACCGCTTACTTTTTACAGTTCTAAAAATGAAAGCATTTTTTAAAGGCTAACCTGAAAAAGCTATCAAAAAATTAAATGTACTTTTAACATTACTTAGCCGAGAGCAGACAGAAGTAATAAAAGAGTGAAATGAGAGGAAAAGGAAACTTCTAGGCAACCAGGAACAGTCAAAACGAATGAGGGGACAGCTGCCTGTGCGGAGCGTATGCATCTGGTACCTTCAGGATGTGCGTGAGTAACAGCATCACTCTGCTTTTTGGTGTTTTGGTGAGGGCAGGTGGAGCTGGTTGGTTGTATCTGAGGGCAGCAGGTAAGGAGAGGAGCTGTGAACCTGGGGCAGAGAGAATGGGCACATTCAAGACTGAAGTCTCTGGGTGGTGAGACAGCTCCCCTCTTTGACTTGTATCCTTTCCTGGAAAGAGGGGATGTTCTTTGCTGGAAGTGCTGCAAGTGAGAATGAATTTGAGCCTGAACCTGTAGTTCTTCAGGTCTGCGGAGAATTTTTTTAGAGTTAAGTGCTACAATACCAGGTGACCCTGGTGTAAAGGGCCATGGTTGTTCATTTCTTGGTGTCAGACTTGGATGACAGGGGTGTTCACACTCGGTGTTGAAGTGTTTTGGATAGAGTCTTACCTGGGGAAGCACAGAGAGACTGCCAGTGTGGTCGCACACGCTGAAATACTGCTAAAATACTCTTGGCTAGGAGCAGGTTTGCAGCGAAGCCCTGAGAGCACATCCTCATCAGAGTCCATGAGGGATTTCACACACAACTGTTAACGTGGAGCTGTTTAAAGCATAACTCAGCTGCGAAAGTGAGGTTGTACCTGTCCTCCTTCAGTTGTATGTAAACAGAGCAGGAAGGCCGATCTTAAAAAATGAGCAGAAACATTGCACACGTGGGAAATGCTCAACCTCATCTGCTGTGTCCAAATCACTACCGAGCCTCAAGGGTGTGGTGAAAGACCAGATACCTTGTGCAACTTACACAAGCTAGAAAAATGCACAGAGAGATGCAAAAATTTTTGGTTAATCTAAGTGAAGTATCAGCAGTCTAAGACCAGACTTATAATGTTGTTAGTTCCCTTTTCCCTGACAGGGGGTCAAGTTGGAGGAGGCACTCATCACAGCCAGTCTATTATTATTAATAGAGTGAGGCTGTTCTTATTAACAGCAGATAACTATTCACACGGTGCATTTACTTACTCATGCAGGTCTTTCATACACTCCTGCACTGACTCACAGCTACCCAGCTGGAGCCACAGCTGGGAGGGCAACCCTTTGTGCAGAAGCAGAAGGTTCTACTGCTATGCCTTTGGCTTCTAGGTGGCTGGTCAGAAAGTTATGTTATGGGCCTCTTGTTTGGTCCAACTGTTGCATCTCTTTCTCAATAACTGGGCAGTTAAAACTGTCCTAGGAAAAACTTTCTTATTTTTACCACTTCTTTTTTTCTATGCGTTGTTATGGAAGCTGCCAACATCTCCAGTTGCTTGCAGGGAGGTTTATGATGTTGATGGTGGGGCTTACTTTCCCTGCACTTTTAGCCCACTTGAAGTTATTTTCTATGTTTGCTAACAGTTCACTTGTTCTTTCTTCAATGGCCAACAAATTCCGTGTTATATCCAAATTCTATGGTGTTTGGTATTTTACATATGCTGGATACTGCTTCTTTGCTTCCTTGTTCATCCTTAATACCAGCACAAAAGCTTGCATTCCTGTAGTGAGTAGTAACTGATCGTTAATGATTTATGCGTGTAGCCCTATGGCCCCTATCCTGTACTCACACTTCCAAGGCTTCTGCTATTATCTTGTGCTTGTACTTTTGGAGACGTCTATTAAAATCCCCTCATTTTCTTCAACAGCCTTTGAGATATGATTTCCTGATAACATGGCATGTGTTTTATTAGCACTTATATATCCTTTTTCTGGAGTCACTCAATAGTTCACTGTACAAAAATAATGGTCTGTTAGAAGACACATGCAGGGATACCTACAGACACAGATGTGATGCTGGGCAAGGCTGCTCGCAAAATGTATTCCTTGCACAATATCACTGGTGTGTTACCAAATTTGCTTTGCAAGGCGTCTTTGAAAGCAGGGCTGCTGAGGTGCTGGTCTGTGGTGGCAGCACCACATGGGCTTGATCCTCCTGCGGTGGGGAGGGCAGGGTTGGGCGTGCTCAGTGGTGTGGTGGTGGAACCTCACCACACGTGAGCCTCAGCTCCGCTGGGAGGGATCTGGTCTGGCTGAAATCTCACTGGCCCTCAACCACTCAGGCATCTCGAGAAACCAAAGGGCAAATGGCTGATAAGTGCTACTGTAAAACTGAAGTTCCTATTAGCATCATCCCACAAGTCTGATCTCTCAGCTCTGACAGATGTAAGTAGGGATTTATTTCTATTCCCAGTGCTTGATTTGAAAATTACACCTGCTTACTGATAGGTGCAGCTTTTGGGAAAAGAAAATGAGGGGAATTATGTCATACACGTTAATGAGACTGTGCTCCAAGACTGCTGTGAGGATGACAGCACCATTCTGGGACTCTCTTGCAGGGCTGAAATTGCAAGAAACTTTAACTGGAAAAAGAATAAATTCAGGTTAATTTTCAAGTTCTCACTGAATATTTGAGATGGAGTTGTTCAAAAAAGGACTGGAAAACTGGGATCTGTTGTGCCTCTCTGCTGTTTTACTAATGTGACTAAGCAGTCTGCAGCCTTTTTGTTGGGCAGAAGTACCATGGCATTGTATAAGCATACGTTATGTATGTCAGTGTGTGTGAGTGCCTCTGTGTACACACTAGTATGGATACTCTGCAGATGAACTTGCAAGTCCTATGAGCCTGTCAGGACCTAAGTTTAGGTGCAGATATTTTTATGCATCTACGGGCACTGGACTCTGTCTGAAGTCTCCCATTTCCCAGGAAGTCTTCTGACCGCTAACATATTTAATAAGCGGTCCATAAGCATGCTAGACACCACTGGGGTTATTTTTTTTCATTTTCTTTTGCAATCAGCCTTCAAACTTTTTCAGTGTACTTTTGCCAGTCTTTGATTGCCTTCTATGGAAGGCCAGATGGCAAGCCTGGCCAAACTACAAAGAAACCTGTGCAAAACCAGCAGCAATATTTCTGGGTCATTTCTGATTGATCCACACAGTAAAATGAATGCAGGACAGACAGAAGAAAATGGTGATTACCTGCTGAGCGAGTAGCTGGAGCCAGTCTGGGTGTGGGACTGGAGGTTTGTGCATGGGTAATGGAGTAGAACAGCTGGGGGTGTTACAGCAGAGGAGTTTTTAGCTTGTAAGACGTTGGTTCCTAGGACGTTTAGGAGACTGGAGCAAATAAGGGCCTCAGGGGTATCAGTGATCCTAAAATGCAATTTTAGAGACCCAGATCACCTTAAGGTCTAACGTTTTATGATCATTTAGTCAAACTGCATTTAATTAAATCAGTTAAACATAACAGGCAAGGTATTTTACTCCCACTTTGCAAAGAAGGAAATTAAACTTTATCTTTACTTACTTTTCTCCATGCTTAACTGCATATGTGTAGACCAGTATGAAAGAGCAATTACAGTTGCATAAAGTCTGCTGGGCTGAAGAGCTAATTAAAATTATTGTTGAAAAGAAACACTTCAGCTTAATGAGCTCTTGCATTTTGAATAATAGATTACAATTTTATACTGTTACTCATTTGCTCTTTCTGGTGCTTTACACACGTTAATTTTCAAAAGATATTTGTCTGCGTGTGTGTTTTAGTGTGTGCTACTGTATTGAAAGAAGCAAAAGTAATTTGCTAAAGGTGATACAATGGGCACCTCACAGGGCTTGGGAAGTTCCTGGACCACAGCTGTCGGTGGGAATTTTGGCACAAGCTTCAGCTGGACTGTAATTTCATCCAGGACTTTTGGAGTGGATTTAGCTTTTCCCCTGAAGTTTCACAGCTATAAAGCTGGTGTTCAGATGATCATCTGCTGCTGTTTGTAAAAAGGTTTATTGATAAGCCAGAGCTCATATTACACAATAATCAGTTAATACATATTAGGTTACTGTGATAGCTATAATGAGTCAGGATATGAAGATGTACTGAAGATTCCTACATCTCATTAGCTGATCATTTCATCCGTAGTAGACTAGCCTTGTTCTCTGTCTCCAGGAGGAGACAATGTCTCCTCTGTGGTTTGAGTTTAGTCTGAATACAGGAAAGAGTTTAAGGAAATGTTACACAACCCAGGCTGTGTTTTCGGATGGCCCCTCTCCCTGGCTGTGCGAGCGGCTGTGGCTGTGCTCTCGCTCTGTGTGTTAGAGCTATATTTATCACGGAGGAATTGTGGTATGTGAATCTGAGCTATGACCAGAACTGTGCATCAGGCAGCGTGTTTCTATAGTATGATGACACACTTGTTATTTTGCTGTTATTTATGCATATATTTCCTTTTCTGTCCTTTAAACAAGTCAATACACAGCCTCAAAAGGAAGTACTTGACATTTCAAGAATGAGGTTTTCTCAGGGTGTCGTTTTATTAATGAAATGACTTACATTAGCAAATCAGTGGAAGAAGTAGTAATGTGAACCAGCATATTAAATTTCACTTTAGCAATCTGTATTCCAGAAGGAAATCCTGGGAAACAATCACTGACAATGGTACCTCAATTTAAATTACAAAATAGGCAGTATGCTGAATGCATATACAGCATGCAAGAGATTAAACAGAAGTGTTCATTTGTCTTCATAAGGTAACCGAGACAATAAAAATGTGCTCGACAAGTAAGGACTGTAGAAGCTGTGGTAATGAAAACAATAATTAATATAGTTTAAGTTACTATCCCCAAGGCAGTTGTAAATTGATGGTATTAAATATGAAACAAACCTGTTTGTAAATTGATGACATAGGAAGTCATGGAAGTCATCTAGAATAATTTTCTCCTTTTGAATATATTTGGCAATGTATTATGCAGCAGCCTATGGCCCCAGTGGATAGTCAAAGGTTATTTATATTAAACCCTATCAGTTGTACTCCTCAAAGAATGAAGTAACATGAAAGGATGCAATTAAAAACAATCAATTATTTCATTGTGCAAAAAGTTGATTGTATAATATAAACCACAATTCATTAATATTAACTTGAATAAATGTCACATATGGTATTTTTCTTCTACGGTAACTCTGTTGATTACAGCAGCAGGGAATGTATGGAATTGAATTCCTTCTGCTGTTACTATTGGGCCTAGAGAAAGGATGATAATCTGCAAGAAAGTTTCACATACATATTTATAGATATTTGAATTTTAAGGTTATCTCACTGTTATTTACCTCTGTGTGCCAGAGTGGTTTTTAACAGATGTAATTAAATGCTGAAATCCCACCCTATTCATTTCTTTCAGTTCTTCTTTATGAGAGAAACACCATCCAGAGAGATATAGTAAATGAGATGAGCATATGGACCATATGTAATGGTTCCTTCTGCTTCACATTTTCCAATTAAAAATTAAATTTTAAAACATCAAAGTATATTTACTTGTTTTTGAAATCTGTAAAATGAAAACAGCCTCCTAAAAGATGTTTGTAAATAGGGTTTTTTTCTCTTTTGTTTTCCCCAGTAGAAACATTTGGGTTTTCTGACCACTCTTACGATATTTGCTCACTCTCTAGGTTTCTGTGATGCAGCCTATATTGCACGACTGGTTTTACCCGCTAGAAGTTGCTGTTTCCCACTCGCTATGAGTGAACCTGAGTGGAAGGCATCTCTCCACACTGCCTCATACAGTATCTGACAATTTAAAGCTTTCTGAAATTCAGTAATTCTGTTTTCTGGTTTCTACTTTATAAACTCCAGGAAAAATTAAATACACTAGGGGAATACAAGTAAGACCATGCTTTAATGGCATCTTCCACCTGAAAAATTATTCTTGCTTGCACATCTTTATGTGCCTTTTCCAGCCTTAGTTTTAGCTTGCAAGCAATTTTGATGGAGATTTCCACAATGTATTTAGGCCAAATACAGCAAGCTTTTCGTCATGTATTCTTTTATTTTTCTACCAAAGCAATAAAATTGGAAGCACGGGGTAAGACGCAGTGCACAAGCAGGTGCTGACAAGCTCTCCCCAATACTATGCAATGATCTGGAGCCTCATAACTTGCCTTTTTGTTTGTATTTCCTCATTACAAATACACAGATAAAGTATTGAGAGTTTAGCAATGCTAGCACATTTGATTGGAATTTTCTGTTAATCTGCTTGTGTGGGGGCCTACTGTTTGCACACTATTTCTTTCTCTCTTCCCATTTCTTTTGTAAGGAATATTTTATGCTCTGACACAAGAATATTCACTGATACAAACCAGCTGGTGTCAAATGTCGAACAAGAGCATGACAAAAGCGTGAGGTAGAGGGGGAGAGATGACCAAGGTAGCCAGAGTCACTAACCACATTTCCTAGTTAGAAAGAGAAGAAGAAGGCACAGCCACAGACCTGCAGGAAAGCAAAGGCCATCTCCACCTGATTTCAGTGGAGACCCAGGTGCTGTGTAAGACTGTAACGGGCAGTGTCAGTTGTACAGAAATCACTAATGCCAATGTGATGGGTACTTCTGCCTTTGTGCAGGTAATTTTGTTTCTTGAGGAGCACCTTTGGGTTCAGCAAGTGCTCAGGTGGAGGCTGTGGCCCTGGCTGCATTGTAGGGACTGATGTCTGCTCACAGCGAGTACATCCTTGAGTAGTGATGTTACTCTGCTGACTTGTGTCAGGAGCAAGAACTAAGTGTTAATGTGCCAGCTATTAATATCTTAAAATGTGTTGCTGCTTTACGAAAAACAATGATCAGACTCAGGTATCTTGGCTACTGAGAGAAGGACAGAGCTATGCTGTTTCTCCCTCACACAAAACAACATCCAGAGCTCCCAGTGTGGTGGAGCGGTTAGCAGCCACCCTTTTGCTACTGATTCAGCCCATGCATAGTGTGCTCTGGTGCTTGACCACTTGTGTGAAGTGGAGGTGGGAAAGTAGGGGACCACCTTGTCCCTGCACCCTTGTTACCTCTAGGTAGCAAGCCTGCAGTGCAATGTAATCTGCTCATGTGAGTTTGTGAATAAAAAGGTCTGATTTCAGAACGGAGATGTCTGCCATTTATTCAGATTTTTCACTTTCAAACATCAAAACACCTTACTTTTTCAGAATTAAAGGTGGACACATGAAAATTTATTCTGGGTGTCTCTGACAGAGCAGAATTCTCCTAAATTACAGAGAAAAGAGCAGTTGGCTGTGTTTGTATAAACAACCTGCCTCTGTTTTGCTCAAGCTCTCCAGGAGACAGCTGTAGGTGGAAGTAACTGAGATTTTCTTATACGTTATAAAAATTGGTAATCTGTGTCTATTGTTTTTAATGTTCCAGCCACGAGAAGACCGAGTCATGTGAATGTATTCCATAATCCCATTCTGTTCCGTAATTGCTATTTACTTATGAACCCAAATTACAAAGAAGCATAATGAGAGCCACAGCTCTCCAATTTGTTTCACTTTAAACAAGTAAGCCAAAAACAAGGGTCAAAGCAATGGTCCTTTTTTTCTCTAGGATTCAATACAGTTCAGGGTTCTGCATATTAGAATTCATTGAAAACACAATTAACTGCAATAAGCTTTAAATCAGATCATAAAACAAGGGAAAATCTATACATTCCATAGTTTTGAATCAGAAAGAAGGATTTTCTACACCAACAAGTAGTGGGAAAGTCAGCATTTCGGGTTCAGTGGTTTGGGATGTGGTTCCCTCTACTTAACTTGCTAAGGCCTTTGCAGTTCCTCTCCCTGATGTCTGGCAAAGCAACAGAGAGTTTTGCCATAGTTTGGACTTCTTTTTCCTGTCCAGTGTCTCCTGTGAAGAAGATGGAAGTGATGGGAGAGCACAGTCATAAAATTGAATGTTTAGGTGAAATTGCCTTCTCCTAGTCTCGCTTCAGTGCATTCAAGCCTTACGTGCATGGTCCTAGAGTGAATGCAACTGGGGAGGGAGAAATGAGAAGACAGATACAGAATTAGTTGGTGTGTGTGGCTGAATGGTCCAAAGAAAATGGGAGAAAATCCTTTCCTTGGATCAGAATTCATCCAAGATGCTGTTCAGAATTGGCTGCATTTGCATTAGAAAATGTAAACATGTTTTGCTTTCTTTTTGCAGAGCAAAGGTTCTTCCAATTTGTTCTGAGTTTTTAAGCAAATACTCTAGGGTCTATATTATGTCCAGATACAGTGGCATAATCACATTGTTGTTCTACTAAAGTGGAGTTAAGCAAAGAGAAAAGCAGCCTTGAAATGAAATGAATATGGTTTTCTGTTTCTGGTATGGAAAATGAAAAGAATAGCAAATTATTGAACAAATTTTCTCCTCTCTGCTGTGCAACACCATTAGAATACATAGGATGATGATGGGTATAATCAAGGCAGTATTCGGTCTGTTAAAGAAGAGCTTAATATACAATGACCTGTTAAAAAAAAAAAAAGACCAGTATGGTTAATAATAGACTCATAAGTAATGTAGATGAAGCAATTAATGTTATTTCAACTCTAACAACAATAATTTTTATTTGGACAAAGAAGTTGAACTAATTGTGTTTTTTGTAGGTCATTTTTCAAGAATCTGAAACCAAACCATTGACCTTCACATTCGTGCCATCCATTGGAAGACTTCCAACTCATTTTGAGGTTGTAGATGTCTCTAAGTTCCTTGTCACAATTCCAGATGAGCCAAAGGATCTGAGCAATCAAGAAACTACAAATAAGGTAGATTTTTTTTTGTGCTAATTTTTCTACCCTTTCAGAAGATACAGAAAATTTTGTCAGCTTTGCTAAACATCACTGAACTGAAAGTCTTTCCCTTGAACTCTTTCTTGGCTTGTGCTTCTTTTTAATACCCAAGCCTACAAGAGATGCAGAATTGTTGCACAAGAGAAGGCTGCTATCTGCTCAACAGCCCCTTTGGTCTTTGGCAGAGTTTATACTGGAAGGAAACCCTTGCCCACCTCAATACTGTCCTCTGTCACTCATGCAAGGGATATATTCTTGGCAGATGAGGGGGGATTCCTTCCTGATCTTCGGGGGAGAAAGGGTGCTGTGTGAGGTGTGTTATCACATGGGAACTGACCAAGAGTTGGTGACTGGATTCTGGTGTCCACAAATGCCAGCGCTTCGGCTTCCAGCAAAGGTGCCAAATGCTTTCATAGCTACGTAGTAACGCATCAAAGTGAAAGCTTGCTTTCTGTTTTTGAAAGCTAGTCCCCGCGATTTCCCGTGGTGGTGAAGCCAGCAGCAAAACATACCTGCTTCTCCTGCCTTTAGCCAGCCCATACTGTTTGTTATTCCTTTCCTGCCTCACAACACTTAACAGCCTCTTATTTTATTCCGTGCTGCTTGAGAGCAAACTTGGAACCCTCAGATTAATATTAATGCTCATGGTGGTTCTGCACTTGTGTAACAGCTCCTTCCTTGGGACATTACCAGGGCTGCAGTTCGCGGAGCTAAAAAACTTTTCACAGGAGTTCACAGTCCTCTGACCTGAACATGCTCCAGCAGTTTCAGTGGCCTATCTGACTAAAAAAGGGGTTAGTCTGGGCAGAGAATGGACATCTCTTCAGAGATATGCACTGGAACATTATCTTCAGGATGCTTAACTCATGAGTTACATTTCTAGTCACTCACTGTTGGTTTTGCTGTAAGTAGTGCCCCAAGTAAAGCAGAATCAGCTATTCCTGACCTCTTCCTCCCTACGTTTCTCTGTAGGCAGAGAAAACTTTCCTGGCCAGTGATGCAGTACTGAGGCTTTCATAGCATTGATTACTCCCTTTTCTAAAATGTCTAGAACCTGAACGATATTTAAAAAACCCCAAGCAACATCAGATAATGAAAATTGCACCTCCAAGTATTATCATACTGGTGATATCCCCCTTTTCGGTTCAATATTTTTTTAAATAGCTGAGCTCCGGCAACTTGTGAAACCGCCATTGTCATTCCTGTATTCCTCAGGCAGGATTCAAATATGAGCCTCATCTACAGACTTTCTCTTGCAGTACACAGGATTTCTGTTCTTTTACCTGATTTCTCCTTCAGGAGAAATATCATTTACCATACCTGTTTTGATATTGAATGATTTGGTGATGTATGTGTCTTATGCCCAGCTTGGACTACTCCTGCTCTCATCCAAAGCGTACTGGAGGAGTTACATACTGGAAGTGGAAACTGCAGAAAATACGAAGAACTATTGTGGTCTGTGCTGAGAAGCTTGAAGATACAGTAAAGCTCTCTGACCTCAGATTCTTTGTCTGCTCTCTTCAGAGATTGCCCTGGCATAAAGGCCTTTGTTTCTTCATTAATATGTATAGGCTTTGTCCCAGATTTGTCTGTCAGGCTCCTCTAAGGAGCATTGTCTTCTCCCGTGGATCCTGCCATCGGGATGCCTTCCCATCGTGTCTGGTGTAGTCTGGTCTGACAGCTCATCTGGCTTGACTGCACTCTCCTTTTCGGTTCCCGCGCCAGCCCTGGCTCAGGCCGTCGTTGTGCTCAGAATCCCCTGTTGCTCTGCGAGTCGCCGGGAAGGCAGCCCCCGTAGCATAGGCTGGGACGCTGGAAGTGGGGGGCTTCCCAGGGAGCTGGTTTCTGCTGGGTGCTCGTACCCAAATTCTTCATTTGCCCTCTGCACTTTTGGTACTGCAGTGCCAGCCACTGCTACAAGCCAAAGCTACTTTGCGTTTTGGAGAATGCAAATAAAATGCAGCTGATTGGGATCTTTTTCCTTGTACCTTTTGCAGCCTGACGCAGTCTCTGATGAGCTGGCCTTAAAGAGCGGGGCCAGACAAGGCTGTGAGTCCGCCGTCCATACAGACAACACCCAAGCAGCTTTCCGGTCCCTGGGGTGTAACTCAAGCAACGCAGAAATGCAGGAGAATGACCTTTTTAAGGCTGAGTTTATCCTGATTACGGACTCCGGTGATGAAGATGAAGTAGCCGCTGCCTCGAACAATGTTCATCGGCCTTCCAATGGCTACGGTCCCATCAGCGCTCAGCTGCTGGCCACCTCCCACGTTTCCCCTGGCACCGGGGCAGGGGAACCTCCTGGCGATGGGCACGTTCCAGGTGCTGTGCTTTCCCACAGCACTGCTGATCCGCAAAAGCATCAGGTAACCTGCACTCTAAACTCTGGAGGTAACCTTTCCTTTCTAAAGCTTTCAGGACGTGGACACTGAGTCAGCCTGTAAAGCAGCTTGGCCAATTTAGGCTTTAATGAGCATTTTTGTTGGCCATCCCTGTAACATTTGGAGTCTAAGGAGTTGTTCCAACCCTTCTGACTTATTGCCTCTCCCTATGGCTCTGGTGTATAAATGGAGCAGGTAATGCAGATCTATTGTTCTTTCTTTCAAGAGCAGGTCATCACAACAGCAAGTTAATCAGGAGGTGTTAGATTGCTAGCTAGTCTAAATTGGCTAAGGTTGTTGAAATCAACGGAGCCTGTAGATCATTTGAATTATTAGCATCACACTTCCCCAGCCTGTTTTTTTCTCAGCACCCGCTGCAGCCCTTTAGGGTAGAGAAAGAAGCTGTAAAAATCCTATTATTCTGATTATTAGTTAGCACTGACTTTGCACAGGTGCAATAAACTAATGGAGTTGAAAAGTCCATTTAATGTTCAGATTTATAGGGTATTTTTATTGATTTGCTAAAATTTTAAATTGCCAATGGAAGAATTTGAAAAAGGGTATTTGAAATGTTTCATTTTCTAAATGCATCAATCCTGTTTACTGTATGATAAGTTAATATCTCTCATCTTGGCAAGAGCGCTGACAGTTTTCAAGGATGTATATGCAGTGGAAAACTCTACCTTTAGTAAAACAGCAACATCCTTCTCACATGGAATAAATTCGGACATTTCCTTTGACCTCAGCAAAGTTTCCTTTGGTTGCAAATGCCATTTTTCATTGGTAATTTAAAAAAAAAGTTGAACATGGCTACTTTTTCTCTGAAAATGAATAGGACTTTCTATCTTGTGTTGAAATACTGTGCTACTCAATTTTTCATCAAATTCAGTGTCAATTTTTGGTTGAGGAAATTGTGAAAAAGAAATCCACTCTGGTTTGGGATTTACACAATCTTGAAATATTCAGTTCTGGAGAGAAACTCACAGTGAAGTCAATGAGAATTTTACCTGAGGAAAGTGTAAAGGCATAGATAAACCTGTGTAGAGGAAGTAGCTTGTAACAGAATAATTGTCCTAGGGAAATACAAATTTACTTCAGCAAAGCTCACTATGCAGATTCTGTCGTACTTCTTCGGGTGGTTTCTTTAAAAGCTCTTACACAAATTAGGTGGATTTCTTGTAAGACTATGCAGAAAAATTCATATGGTCTAGCTTTCCTAAGCTTTTGATGACTTGGCAAGTAAACAGAGATTTGCCTGGTAAAGTAACAGAAATGCAGATTGCACAGAACAAGGAATTAAAGCCTAACTTTACCAGCTGTTCACTTGAATGTGAGGAGAGATGGTATGTAGTATGGGTAATGCATATCTCATCATTATTCTCAAGTCACACTTTTTCAAGACTGTAAGTATTTCCTCAGTCTTCCATTTCTAAATATCTCTAGCTGTCTCTACCTCGTCATAAGAAGGTGTTTTTTACAAAGCTGCTTTTCACTGGTGTTCTGATTCTTTGGCGTTTCCTTGTGCACCACTCTTTCTCGCTTACTATCTAATGAAGTATCATCAGTTCAGAAAAGAAAATTATGAAATTATTAAATAGCTGCATTCTTTATCTGTTGGTAGATTTCCTGTCTACAAAGTTTTCCATACAGGGGCTACCTTGTCAGTTCTAGGATTATAGTGACAGTATCATGTCCCACTTAAGAGTTATTGCATATAGTATTATGTTCCTTTACAAGCATAATTAGACTAAGGATATCCTGTCAGATGAGGAAAACAAGAACCAGCACTGGGGGCTATCGTGTTGTACAGAGGATCACTCTAACTGAAGCAAAGGCCTCCTACAGCTTGACTTGTACCTGACTTTGTTTAAATGAAGGAAAAAAATAGAAAAGCATTGAAAAAATGGAAGCTTCGGTTGTTCTTTGAGGCATAAAGGTCCTGACTGATGATGGGAAATGCTATGCCATATTCATATTGGAACTTTTTGGTAATACTTTACTGTGTACATCTTGTGCTTTTTTTGTAATGTTAAAGAGAGTCTGGTTACGTGCGAGAGAGGCAGACTGACTCCTGCCCTTGGGAGTGCACCCTTTCACCCTTTGGAGTGAGGACAATGTGTCTGCTCCTTTGAATGCCAGGACATTCACTCAGCTTGCAGAAAATTCTTGACTCACTGTGGTGGATCAATAGGCAGAAGACTTTTTTATCTAGTCAAAGGCACTTGGCATTCTGCTGTCCAGTGCGGGTTATCTGGTTTGGCTTTTCCAGACATATCAGTTGAGCCCTTGCCGGGTCTCAGCATCCGTGAAAGGACGGGAACGACTCTCACACGCATTGGTAAGATACACAGCTGGATAATTTTATTCCCCCGCTTCTGCCGTTATATACATTTGCCATATCTGTACACACGATTACGCTTATATCGGACAGGCTACAGACATAAATCACACGCTGTTCAGACGCCCCACATTTCCTTATGATTGGTAACTATGCACTAATGCCGATAGCAACAGACTGCCTCCACGTCCTTGAACACATCTTGTTTTGCTAACCCACACCACATGCACTTTCAGAACTTTCTCAATGGCTATTCTTGGCTGTCTTTTACCAGCAGCCTCCTAGTCGTGCTAATTCTCAACCTGCATCGACCCCAACAAGCCCTGACAAACTCCTGCCATTGCCAGGAAGAATGCACCTTCCCTGATGGGAGAAACCTGACTGTTCTGAATGGCATCTATATTAATCGAGTCTCAGCTCTCAGGCTGATCTACTGTGCTGTTTCCAGAGATTTTACAAAGTTTTCCACAGTGTCCAGTGCTTCTTTCTGGCTTTATGGATTTCAGGTTGCAGGCTGTGCTAGGGAATTTAATTTATTTTTTCGTATCTGTAAACAAATTCTACTGAGATCAAAGCATGGTTAACTGGCTCCAAGACCAGGTCTACATCAAGCCACATCCTGTCTCAGATATGATTTTTTCCATTTGGGCTCTTCACTTGCCACACTCTTTCCCTTTTTCCATTTGACCAGCATGTAACTCAGGTCCTTGTTGCAGAAGTGACAACATTTTTTGTGCCCTTCCAAAACAATGTGATCTCACCAGAGAGATTACTCGCCCTGTGTCCAGCTTAGCTCTGACTTTCCAAACATGCTGAAGATCTCCTGGGCAAGGCTCATTACTAAGATTATGACCTCTTTGATATTTCTGGGATCATCATCTATAAAGCAACAAGATCTTTTTCAAGTTCCTTGATCCCTTTGTGCTAAGGTAACCTTGCCACCTATTTCAACTTTCTTTATACGCTGTTGAGAATTTGGGAAATGTGTATCTGAGGTACTCCTGAGAAGAAAAAAAGGCTTGCAGTTGAATCATAGAGCAAAGGGACACAAATCTACTTCTGTCACTCACTTCCTCTGCGCTAATCCAGTACAAGTACAGAAGTGTTTTAAACCAGCAGAGAAACTGAACAGAAAAAAAGGCAAAACAAATTCCATTGATCGATGGAAGTTGTTCTATCTCATATACTGGCACTGGTGAGGCTCCACCTGTAAAACCACGCTCAGTTTGGTGCCCCCTCACCCCCAAATTCAAGAGAGATGTGAAGAAGGGAATGGGGGACCAGCACACAGCTATAAAGGTGGCTAGGGCACACGTGAGCTGAGGCTTAGGAAGCTGGCTTTGTTGACTCCCACTAAGAGACAGCTGAGGAGGTATCTAGGAACAGCCCACAAGTACTTGAAGGGCAGTTACAGAGATGACAGAGCCAAACTCTTCTCTTCAGTGGCAGGCGAGACAGCAATGGCCACAAATTGAAGCCTGGGAGGTCCCAGCTGGGCATCAGAAGCAGCTTCCTCACTGGGAGGTGGTGCAGCACTGACACAGTCTGTTAGGGGCTTTAGAGACTTGAGGAGACATGGGCACAGCTGACCTGACCTGCTGGTGATGGTGAGAGCTCTGCTCTGAGTAGGAGGCTGGACTAGATAACCTTGAGAAGTCACTTCCAACCAACTTTAATATGATTCTCTGATCCTGTAAATATGAGGGTGATAACTGATGTATGTAGTTAACACTGTAATACAATCTTTTCAGAAGACTTGGGTAGTGTCTCAGTTAGCTCAGCAAATAAATATTCAGTGGTGTTAAAACTGGAAGAAGCCTACGGCAAAATGTCTTTATCATACTTGCAGAAGCCTATTTAGCATCTGCTACCATGAACATTTTCCTAGCTGCTTATTAATCTTTCTTATTAAGTTTTAACTAATTAGAAGCCATCGCACATCCTGCTGTTTCGTTATGGAGTTTCAGATTCCTTCCTCATTTTCTATTAATCTGTTGTCTTTGTAAGGGAAATTTATCTATTCTGTTCTGAAATATAGAGATTTCATTCCCCAGTTTTGTTTTGGTAGTTGATCAACTTCCAGAATTCATTATTAAATTCATCAGACTGCTTCAAATTATCAGATGTATTAACATGCTGCTTTTTAGATTGTTGAATAATTTTCTGTTTCATGGCATATTTAATAACAATTTTTCATAGTGCTTAAATATTGGTAAATTAGTCTCAATTTCCAGTATTTTATCTTATTCTTAATTAGCTTTTTCAACGAGAGTCATAATTTCTTAATCCAATAGAATACATGGTACAATGGTATCATGGACATTCATTTTTATATTCTAATATTTGGACTGCATATATCCATAGGTTTTCCACTTCAAAATGGAACACCTTAACACACATATAAAATAAGGGGAAGTTTGTGCAGTTGTAAAGGCATTCTGATTGTTGGTGTTTATTTCTATAAAGCAGAAAGGTATTTTCTAAATCAGATGGTATCTTATACGGAAAGTATATTCAGTTCACAAGGCTTGCTATTTGGTGTCGTTTAGCAGGAAGAGTTCATTTGTTTTAAGTTATATAGTCTAATAGGGTTCTGCTGTGCATATTTAGCTCATGTTTAACATTTTAGGTATAGTTTAGCCTTTTAAATCCTGTAAGTCTTGCTCTTCTGTCACAGCTTCTTCCAGCATGTGCTGTCACTTGATAATTATGTTTTGTACTTATTATTGTTTTGTGATGTTTCAATACTATATGATATAATAATAATTCCTTTTTCTTGTGGGGAAGATATTTGTATTAAAAAATAGAATTCATAAGCTGAGCCAAAGCCATGTGCAAGTCATGTATGTAGAAACTGGATATTACGATTGTCTTTTATAGAATTGCATAATATTTTCAGGGAATCAGACAATGGATAAACAGGTGTTCTTATACGTATATGAAGTTGTAGGAAATAGAGTCAATTTCCCTGCCTCAAATTACTCAGTCAAAAGTTAGGTGATAATTTGTAGCCTTTTGGTTTTACAATTGACTTAGCTCACTATTTCACACTGATTTGTTTTATTTACATTGTGGATACCCCAGTTTTTAATTTCAGCATTATAATAACTTGGAAGATTTTGAGATAATTTCTTTCTTTAGAAGTATAAAACTGTATAAAAAAGATTGATGATATACTTGTATGCTCTAATTAGTTTTGACAAATACTAATTAGAATAGAACTAAGGAAAAAGGCACTCATGAAAGAGCTCATTACTGTTTTATTAGCGTATTGTAGAACTGTGGAGAAGGGGATAAGGACTCTTACACGCCTGCAAACTGTCAAACGCACTGCTCTGTGAATGACGAGAAAAGTGAGAAACAAACTGGATGTCGGATTTAAGTAGTTCTGAGCAAATTTCTTGTCCTGATATCACAGTGCTACAGGAAGCATTGTTTACTGAATGAGAAAATGGGTACTAGACTTGAATCTCATTTACAGAAAGGCTACTTTCCACCGAACTGGTAAAGTGAGACAGGACAATATTGTAATTTTCTCACTTCCTCTTGTGTTTGCACAATGCAAATGACATCACATGATTCTGGATACTGATGGCACAGATGTCCTGGGTTTTACCTAAAATGAAAAATACAGTAGCCTTCAACCTCATTTATGTCAACAAAACTGAGGTCTCATAAAAATAAAGTAGCACATAACTTGCCTGCACTTAGTCACCTCCCCTGAGAGCTGCATCCATCAGGCCGTATCCCCGAGTTTTAGACAGCCTCGTGTAGAACAGTACTAATGGCAACACTATATGCATGACCACAGGACTGAAATGTGGGTTGCTTAACAGTTCCACAGGTTCCACCTATATTAACATTTCTGTTTTTGTTTTTTCTCCAGTTAATTTCTACTCTTTCCACCTCTGATCATCTTTCCTCTAAACCGCCTGCTGTCCACTTAATTTCTCCAACTAATCAGAAAGTAGTGTGTGGTGCCATGGTTAACCTGAATCAAGCCTCTTCGCTGGAAGACTCTCGTAACAACTCGCAGTCAGCAACTGTGTTTTCTAAGCAAGATTCATCTCTCTACTTTCAGTCTGCTTCCCATAGTTCACACCCCTCCATGTCTAAAATCTCCTCTTCTGCATCAAATAGTTGTTACTCCACTCCTCGATTGTATGATAACCTACAAACAACAAGTCTCTATACCCCTGGCTGTGTCTGCAAAATTGGAGACTTTACCACACCCTCTGTTCTAGCAAAAAGGCCAAGTCTTTCCCCCAATCCTCCATGTTCAGCTGGAATTCAAGGATCTTCAGCTCAGGCTTCATCCCCCAGTACTTTGAAAAGATTGAATGCTTTATCTCCTGTCCCTGTACATATAATAACACATTCATTATCTCCTAGCCCTAAACCTTTGTCTCCACCCTCTATTTATGGCTCCTCTTCGACCATATGTAACATTAATGAGCCTTGCACACAAATGTCATCTAGAGGAAATTTAGTAAAGTCAGGAGTCAGATCCCCTCTGCCAACCAGACTGACCTTCTTAACTGCTATTTTGAGATCAGGTTCTTCTCAGCGGAGACCACTTTCCCCTGCTTCTTGTCCCACATTTTCTCCTAGTTCCCTTGGGTCCCCAACATTCACAACAGATCAAAAGTCCGAAACAACTCCCCCAACCCCCAAGAAATCTGTTTCAAGCCCTCCTATAAGGCCAGATTCTCCCACCAGAGAGGAATGTTGGCTTTCAGGATGGCCTCAGCATCTGCCTTTACCCTTCAAGCCTCATCCCACCTCTAGGGTGAGGTCCCTTTCTCCTAAAAAGCACCTTCCAGTCAGAACACTTTCTCCAGACTTCCGAAGTCCTCCATCATCCCCCGTCTCCTCTCATAGAAAATCAGTTGCCTCTCCAGGTTGGCAGTCTAGACTGCCTCCTCCTTGTGCCCCAGCACCTTCTTTCCTTGCACATCCTACCTCTCCTTCTCCAGAAGGGCTGCGGTGTGCTGCCTCCAGGTCACAGGCACCTCAGAAATCTCAGCGAGTACACACTTACTCACCCATCTTTACCTGCCGGTCATATCCTTTGCTTTCTTCTACCTCTCTTAGTGACGTATTCTCCCCCACCCTAGAAAAACACTCATCTCCTTCCCCAAGTCTTTTGCATTCAGATTTTAGATCTAAATCAGAGTCATCCCAAATGTCTGTTCAGGAGATAAGTGCCTTCTCTCCTACCCCTTCAAGTATCTCAAAGCAGTGGTCTCTCTCACAGCCTCATTCTACTCCACTGGTTCCACAAACTGGTAATATTAATTCCCATTCACTGCAGCTTAATTCTTCATTGGTGCATAGAAATTATCAGTCTAATTCCTCCTCTCCAAGACCTGAGCAATCTGCCACCTCACCGGTGTTAGAGTGCAGATCTCCTGCCTCAGACAAGTCACCAGGCACACTGCCGTCAAGACCCAGAGAGCTGACTTCACCACAATCTTTTTCCCTGCCTCCTGACCATGAAAACATCAAACCCAAGGTACTCTTGGTGCATGCTTATTTTCTAATAGTTCTTTGTCCCTGCAGGAAAAAACACATCTGTGTTGCACAATGCTAGTCAAATAAGTAAGCTGTGAAAAAAATGTTTAAAAAGGAACTGGTTTTGTGTTGATAGCAAAGATAACAAAGACTAAAACCTACCATATCAAATTGCTAGCGATGTGTTCTGCATTATGAGAGAAGATGCTGTAGGAATTCTTTAGCATAAAAATAAAATACTTTATTTATGAGTGGGAGGGGATACTACTGAAGATGGTTTTGTGTCCAGTGGGTCTGATATACATTTGGTGCACTTATTTTTGAAGCTCACTTAAAACATTGATGTGTCAAAATAAACCATAAAACAAGTTCTATACTCCCCGTGCTAATGTAAATCCATGTGTATCCCCACTGAAAGTAACAGAAGTATGGTGACCTTAGGTGCAGGGCTGAGCTAGGGACAGTTTAATCTGATTGATATGAACTGATTGTTCCAGTGACAGCTGACTCCCAAGCACCTCGTCCTGCCTGCTGTCCCCGCTCCCTAGGAGGCTGTACTTCCGCCAGCCATTCTGCACCTCTCTGGGACCAGCCCAGAGGCACGGCTGAGCTCATCCTGGGCAGGGACATTGGGGACAAAAGCCAGAGAGGGAAGACAAGGACAGTCTCCTGATTCTCCCCTTTCTTTGGTACTTCTCTTATCTTGTTGTGCTAGACAGAGGATGAAGGGGAAAAAAAAAAGCTTCCTACAGTATGAGCTACTGCAAATATGAAAGTCTCACACCCGACGGATCAGCCACGCTCCCGCTGTTTGTCATCCACCTAAGGCGGAGAGTCCCAGCAGAGTGAAAATAAGCAATGATGGCAATTGCTGCAGGAGGGCTTGGGAACCAGTCACACTTTAAACCTAAACGTAAATCTCAAGAATGGGAAGGGGAAGGAAAGGAAAGCTGATCAAAAAACATGCAGTAGGTAGGTGAAAACAACAGGAACCATTAAGCAAAAAGGAAGAGCTGGTGGCAGAAGACCTCAGGACCAGAGAAAGCTTTCCAGCCTCTTTCTTCTTATCTTTGCAGTCCATGCTTCCTTTGTGCCTCCTCTTGCTGGTATCCGAGCTCTGCCCATCACAGAAAGGCTGTCATAGTTTATTGATTTATTTGTTCACAGCACAAAATTACAGCCTGGTCTGCCAGATCAAGTTGTGTCAGATGTGTTCCTAACAGCTTGGTCATGGCAGGGGTGACTTGAACTGCTTGGAAAATGTTAATTGAAAATGAGAGGTTTAAATCAGCACGCAGTTGCAATTGTAATGAATGGTTTGTTTAAAAACCAAACAACCCAAGAGAAACCATTGTGCCAAGCACATCTGTACAGTGTTGCTACACCCTGTCAGTAGTACTTAATGAAACAAAAAGAGAAATGAAATTGTAGAAATTCCAGAAAAAGAGCCCCTGAGACAAAACTGGAAGGCATGACTGAGCCTGCAGATTGCAAAGCAGTTGTGGTTTCTGCTAGTTAGTGCAATGAGCACTGTGAGAGTCTCTGGCTGGAAGGAAATTCTCTGCTTGTGACACAGAGCTATTGCCTGGGTTTATATTTGCAGATGTTATGACACCCTTTCTGTCCTCCCTGCTGTGCCTTTTCCTGCTAATTCTGCTTTACCGTGCAACATGGTGGCACTTTTGAAACTACCCTACCACCCCACGGAGACTGGGAGGGTGTCCATCGGCTTAACAGACTTGGACCATTAGTCTGGTGCAATTTTTAATCATGCAGACAAAGCTGGCTCCACTGGGGATGTGGAAGATCTGAAATCTCTAGATCAAGTGCAGCTGGGTGTTCAGTGCAGGAAAGGTCTCTTGTGGCTTTAAAATGTGAGGCTGAGACTTCATTTACAGGTAATAATAGTGTGCATTCAATACCCCCTTCCCTCCTGCTCTCATTTATTTTCATATCTAGTTTATGGCATAGCTCAACGAACTTTGCAGATGCGTTCATGGTACCAGGCTCTCTGATCACACTCCAGCCTCAAATCTCAGTATATTTCCAGAGAAAAAAGGAAAAGTTTGAAGAGAGACAAAATTAACATCCTAGGCAGAATTTAGGTCTCTTTAGTACCAATCAGCTGACCTTTGGAACTAGACAAAAAGCAGGTGTCTCTGAGACAGTCAGCAGCCATCCGATGACTGTTGATGCATGGAAACATTTCTGCATGTGTGAATGTGCTAAGTGAATATGAAGGGAAAAGCACAGCATGTAGAATTGCTTGACTTTGACGTGTAATTCTGTAACCTTAATGTTTCTTCGACAGTGGTTGAAACAATGATGAGACACAAATGAAACCAACACCTATTAAACCAGAATTTTGACATTAGATGTGCTTTTCAGTATTCACATCAAATTGTTTCATTAGCATGATATCAAAGCAATTACGCAAAAAGGATTCTGTAATGGAGAGCTTTTATATGTCTACACAATGCAATTCATGCAAATCAGAGTAACCTATGAACTTATTTAACTGTTTGTATCTAGAAATGTGTGTGCTTTCCCATGCTTTACATATTGACCTTTATGTTTGCCAACAATTTAAAAATATGATTGTTCTGTAAAATGACTATAAACATAAATCCACAGATCAGTGTGAAGTGTGAACTGTGGGTGACCACAGGAAATAAAAATCCTTTCCCTGGACTTTGTAGACACTTCAGTAGTGTCCTCATGGACCTAATACAGCAAAATGAACAGTAGGATGGAGTGAAGACAGATACAATTACTGATTCTACAGGAACGGATAGGAGTAAAAACTTCTGGCGGTTTGAAAACTCCTGCAGTGGTTTCGTGGGGTATCATACCTACATATTCTTTGATTTTTCCTATGTGAATATAGCACAGGAATGCATGTAGATCTGCCCAAAACAGCTGGAGAACAAACTCACTGTAGCAACATGGGGCTCAGCACAGCTGCAAAACCTACCACAAAGCAGGCAAGACTACTCATGAGAAGCTCTACACTCTCATGGTTAGTCGCTGATTTTAAGCCTTTATAGATATGTGTCTAGCACATTTTGCAATGCCCTGTGGGTGCCCAAGGTGATCAATGGAGCAAGAAAAGTAGGACATTTTCCCCCAAACTCCCCAGGCTGATATTTGCCCAAGCTTTGATACTGGAGTTGGTTTGCTTCTGAGTGGACAGTGGTGAAGGCCAGCAGACCTAGCTGTCTGTGGCTGTTTAAAAATATTGCTAGATTCCTTTGAAACAGATTATTAAATGCATTTAGACATTGAAGAATAATTTTAAGTGATGTGAACTAATGTGTCAAGCAAAATATTCATGTAGATGGGAAACTGAATTAAAGACTTTCCACTCATCTGAGACACTGTGACAGCAGCACATTGCTCACAGGTTCTGCAGTATCTGGAAGTGATAAAGCATGTTCAGGCAGTACAGAAATGTCTATGTTTTAGCAGTCCGATATGTCTTTGTTCTGTTCATATAACAGTACAACTAACTTTGAAATGGTCACAATATTCTCATCATATATGATGCTCATCTCATCACATATAAAAGCCAATGGGCTACTGAACATGTTACATTTAATTTACATGTTCAATTATATAATTTTCTTGCTTGCATATCAGTTATAAGCAAACAAGGATACATTTTGTGGAAATGTCAGTTTCAGTATTTGGAATTTTGGTCCTCCATCTTACTTCAGTGTGCAGTATTTTATGTTTTATCTGCATATAGATTTTGTATATACATAAATATATATATGAACCTATACAGGTTTATAGCAGAGTGTTGCTGTCTAAATGTTCGAAGGGTGGGATTCAACTCACATGACTTTTGACATCTGAAAGTTAGATATCCAAGCCCAACTTGGGAAATTCTATCATAGCTAATGAAAATAATATGGTGTATTTACAGGATGATTTTATTTTACCTTTCTAGGTGCCTATTTTGGGACGAGATGAATTATCTTGTAGAAATGCCTATGACTATAAAAGGCATTAGCTTTTACTGGAGCACCTAAATGGGAGATATCAAAGTCAGAATCACTAAATTTCATATAAATTAGTAACAGCCCCCCCCAAAAAAAAGAAAAAAAGTGCATTTCCAGCATTTGCATTCATTTGCTTTCTCAAACTGTTCATTCAACATGATTATCGTGATTTTTGACTTCTTCAATGTCTGTCAGATTCCAGCTTCTGACCAAGAAATATGAGTAAAGTCAAAAGCTATTATATGTAGAAAAAATTAGAAGTCTTACCTGAATGAAAATTTTGCCCCCCTCTGCTGTCATCAAGACTTTTATTAGACATAAAGAAAAAAAGTGACAAAAGAATGACCTAAAATTCAGCATGCTGCTCAGCCTGTTATCTCATAATCACCAATATTCACTGTTGCAGACAGCAGTACATTAAAAAACCTGAACTGATTAATAAGTAACTTTATTTCTGGGTGTCTATCGCAGAAATAATCAATGAATAACTTAAAACTCTATTATCTTGTGAATTTATGATTTTTTGTTAGAATGTTGCTGAAAAGGAAACTATGTAGTGAATCCCTAACTAGTTGTTAAAAAAAAAAATCCAGCAGTCATGTGATTAAGAATTCTACCTCTTGAACTCATGTAAGTATAAAGAATCTCATAAATCATTTAAAAATTACTGAATTCAACCTCCATAACTGCAAAGAAGATGTAGAAAGTATGGTTTCTAAAGAGTTAAAAATAACTGAGAAAACTAATATATTCTAAAATATAAATTGTTTAAAAAGAATAATTTTTAAGTCTGATCTTAGAATTTTTATACCCCAAATCTGTCCATTTTATATGGTTTAGGTTGTCAGTTCTGTATGCTTGGTTAGAGTGTGAAAGTTCCTATACTTGTTTTGAAATTTTTGGCTGGTAGAGTTACTTATTCAGGAGATGAAAAGCTGTGACATGGCTTAAATGATCTATCCACTCATGCAAGTAATTCAGCATTTAACGATCCTAATCAGTCTCATTAAAGCCAATCACAGAAATCCCTCTAACTTAGTGGTCCCGGATCACATGACATAGCAGCAGCTGTTGAGGTGTATGTGCTGGCAGAAGTAGCTGTGCATCATCGTGTCAAATCAAGCAAACTTGGAAATACTCACAGCCTCTCCTGATATTCATTTAAGGATAGCAGTCAACAGAAAATGATCAAAATCACTTTAGAATTTAGAAGCTGGTACAGGTTATTCACTTCATCCTGCTTTGTTCCTAAAAGCAAATGATGTACATTACAGTCCTTTAATATCTTAACAGAAACACTAGATTTTCTTTACAAAATAGCTTTCCTAGGTAATACATAAGCATTGTATTGTTGCAAGACAATTGGAATCGTCTTTCATTCTGTCGTACCTTTCCCCTCTCTTCCCTCTCTCTCTCTCTCCCTCATCTACTCTGTTTTACTTCTCTTCCCGCTTTCTGGTTTACCCTTTTGGCAGTACAAGATCAAGACAAGCTACAAGGCATTTGCAGCAATCCCTACAAACACATTACTTATGGAACAGAAGGTTAGTGTTTGCTCAAAGGCATGGGAATTTATGTTGTGTATTTGAGACCATTTGACTTTATGCACATATTCTGACATTTCTGTGGGGAATATTGCAGAATGTAAGCTCTGGGAGCTAACTGCTCAGGATTATAATTCCAACCATTTTTCAGGGTCAATCACTTTCCACTGAAGACCAAATCCTTCACTAATCTGAATTTCTGAAAATAAATTTACTGTAAAAAAACCCGTGTCCTAAAGGAATTTCCATTTATGGCAACATCTCAAAGTCTGTTTTGTTATTAGAAAGTGTCTGGACCACTGTTATTCTTGGACCTACCAATCAGTAGATCTTGGTCAGTTAATGATTATTCAATCGCTAGGTTTATAGCAGTAAATTTAACATCCCAAGATACTCAATTTCTACCAGCTCTATTGCTAAACTGTGGGAACGGTCCTGACCATTACACTGGTCTCTGTTAACTATCATTCTCGTAAACAAATTCCCTGCACGATTCAACAGTTAGCACAGGCCAGGGGTCTGTTCCCAGTGCATTGTCTGGGATAACAACCCTTTTCTGTGGGGTAGGATGAAGATCCAAAGAAGAGCCTTTAGTGCATTTATTTACTACTAAAGACACTGCCAACAAAGGCTGGGTTGTACAGTACTTCTTTAGATAATGCCTTTTTGGAAGTCAATTGAAAATTAAAATTTTGTGTGAAGGGTTCAAAGTACCCACCAATATATATTTTAATAAAATATTTCCCAAATTAGTTTTGCACAAAATAATAGCCCACTAAGTTTAACAAAAATTTTCTATGATGAGCAATGAGCTAAGTGTCTTATATATTCAAAGACATGCTTAATCTTTCTGACATCCAGTTTCTAGCTTTATCAGAAAAATCTTTCTGTGGACCTAGTTCAAGAATTCAGCCTCTGATTAATTTCTTTAAGGTTAAGCATACCTACCTACATATTTAAATATGTATTTACATACACAGCTTGGTTGATTTCACTAGGAATTTGCAGGGCCTAAAGACATTGGAAAGGGTAAAATTTACTGTGTTATAATTTTGAAGATGACAATTTTGTCCTGGAAATATTACTGACTGTGGTCTAGTAGTTATCAGTTAACTGCTATAAATAATATATTTTTTTTTTCCCAAAAAGGGACATTCCTTTTTTTTCCAATGTTCTTTTAATTATTTGCATAAAATCTGATCCTTCCCTTCCTTAAAGCTTGAGTGCAATAACGAAGGCTATGTATATGATAGCATTCAGTGTGGTCCAATAGAAATGATTCTGTAGAGGAAAATAGCTGATGCAGGGGATCCTACACCCCTACGGAATGTATTTTGGGAGGGTTTTGTTTTGGCAGAGTGCCTGTTAGTGACTGGAAGCATTTGGTGGACTCCTGAGGTGCTATTTCAGGGTTGACTTAATCTAAAAGGCATTCAGTTTGTGCACTCTAAGACTGCACTACTCCACAAAACAAGTCAAGTAGGTGACTTTGAGCAGGATATTCATTTTGAGAGCACAATCCAGATGTAAACTAGTGGGTTAATGTTGCCGTCGGACAGCACTTTTTCAGAAGAAAGGGGATTCCTTTGTCTGGTCTCGCTGAAGCTCTCTGCGGCATTGACTCATTGATAAGTAGCTATGTGCTACTTATCCCCAGTACATAAAACTGAATTGTACAATCTAATGCCAGTATCTGTAGAAAATGTAATAACTCAAAAGATATCTGTGTTTAGACAGAGACTTCTGGTTATCCATAGCTTTATTGAAAATGCTGGCTTTGGTGTATCCTTCAGTATTTAAATCAAAGTCATGTAAAACTAATAAGAAATCAATTTTCTGCTACAGGATTTGCCTTCAGGAGAGGGTCTTGACAAATTTACTTCGTAAACTGTATATTTCAGCATGGCCTGACTACATGCTTTCTCTTATCTTGGGAATTAAGAACAATAATCTCCTATTGATCCATGCCAGCAGCTAATTATAGTGCTCCTAAACTAGTCCTCTTGAGTTAGCTGACATGCATTTGGAGTATGGCTCTTACAGAAGAATGAAGGAGTCACATGGCACACAGAGGCCCCATTTTACCAAGCCCTACTACCCAACTAATCTCCTCAAAGATAGTGGGGAGGTAAGAGGGAAGGAACTTCTATCACACTGTAGCCCAATGACAATAATTGTGTTGCTCCCATTTTATGTAATGCATTTTATGTGCTGGATTAAGAAGAAAGAGATTCAAGACAATAAGATTTTAACTACACAAGTGATGTTTTATTAACATTAAGATAATGGTTATGTGGAGAAGTTGTTTTTGAGTGGCTTTTTTTTTTTTACCAAGAAAGGAAGGTATGTAATATCTGCAAGGCACAGATATTACTGAGCTGAATGCATGAATACATCATCTGCCTAAAGTGCTAAAAAAGTGTTTTGCTGTGCGATTGAACTGGAAATGCACATTCCAAAAGTAATTTTTTTCCACTGTGTGAATAATTATATTACTTAATTTGAGTGGTCATGAAACAGATGATTAGTCAGAACTGTGATGTGGGTGATCCTAGTGACAACTCATGCAACATTAATTAGATCCCATGACAGAAAACTGCCATTGATATGTCATGTACGTTCAATGCTTTGTCTACATTTAAATTGTCTCCTTGTGTCTAACTTTCTTTCTCAAGTCATTTTTCTCTTTTATGTATATGTAGATGCTTTAATTTCAGCCAAAATTTTTCAGCTTTTTCTTATGAATCCATTTGACTAGCATCATAGAATCATAGAATCGTAGAAAGTTTTGGGTCGGAAGGGACCCCTAGAGGTCATCTAGTCCAACCCCCCCGCAGTGAGCAGGGACACCACTAACTAGATCAGGTTGCTCAGAGCCCTGTCCAACCTGGTCTTGAATGTTTCCAGGCATGGGGCCTCGACTACCTCTCTGGGCAACCCGTTCCAGTGTTTCACAACCCTCATTGTAAAGAATTTCTTCTTTATATCCAGCCTAAACCTACCCTGTTTTAGTTTAAAACCATTACCCCCTCGTCCTGTCACTGCTGTCTCTACTAAAAAGATTGTGCCCATCTTTCCTATAGGCTCCCTTTAAGTACTGAAAGGCTGCAATCAGGTCTCCCCACAGCCTTCTCTTCCCCAGGCTGAAGAAGTCCAACTCTCCCAGCCTGTCCTCATAGGAGAGGTGCTCCAGCCCTCGGATCATTTTTGTAGCCCTCCTTTGGATCATCTTAGTGGTTTTTCTAGAACATGTTCTTATCCTCCAGTACTCTTACTCGAAGTGAGTTGTTCAAACCTGTGCTCATTAGCAGAGAAGAAAAGGCTCATTGACTATATATATGTATACTTTGACAATATTTAATAAGTAATGCATGTATTATTTAGAGACTGTATTTATCGAATGTTTACAAAAACAGCATTCAGTCAAAATAGATAGTGATGAAGAGTTTATTTCAGGGAGCTAGAGAAAATGCTTAGGTAGAAGATCTCTTAAACCAGATTCTACTTAATCTTCACAATTATGTCGAATTTGAGATGTAACTCCAAAATGCTGGACGCCTTGGAATTGCAAACCAAAAAAGTATTCTCTTAACAATTCAGCAGTCTTTGGTCTACAGCACTGTCTATGCAGAGGAATTTGTGTTTACTGTGTTTGTCCAGATACACAGCCCCTCTGCATGCTGATTGGGGTGAACTTCCCTTATCTGTGCATCATTTTGATGGGAAGGAAACCTGGGCATATAGACTTGAGGGGGGGAGAGGCACAGCAAATCTTCAGCTCAGACTTCACCCAGTCTGAACAGAGGTGAAACCAGGATGATGGGGTGTGCCATGAAGCACACCTGCTTCATAGTCGAGGCTTATCCCACACTTACCAAGTCTTCTGAAAAGCATTGGTTATAACTGGCTGTGCAGATTGAAGAGTTGCAAATGACAGCAGTGTTGACTTATCTGGCTTGTATTAACTAATTACAAGTAGAAAACTATAATTTAAATTTTAAATAAATGTAGAAAAAATCTTCTGTCTTAAAGAATAAGTATTCTAGGTAATTGATGTCTGTTTATGGCGGTTCTTCACGTTTTCTCTTGTCACAATTCAATTTGACTAACTCAAGAGAATCTAAAACAGTCATTACAGATGATGTTATACTTCTAGAAAAACTCCAGAGACGTAATAATTGCGTTTTGTCACCTACACAGCAGACTGCCAGCAGTGCAGCATGTTCTCTTTGTGGAGGAAAAGAAGAAGGGAAAAAAAAAGTTATCTTTCTCCTCATGCAGAAGGAAAATGAGAATGGTTTTTCTTTTCACGAAAATAAAGAAATGCAGTTTAGCAAATATGGCAATGACCTGCTACATTGGAGGCCCAGCTTTAAGTTCTTGCCTTGAGGGAACTCTTATTTATTGTACTGTTAAACATCCTGCGGTGTAGGGACTGATCATGGCAAACACAGATTCAAGTCGTTCCTTGAAATCATCCAGCAGCAAATTGGAGGCCAGTGTTTCCCAGTCTCAGATGGTAGATCTAACTGCTGGACAATTGGCTGTTATGAAGCCTATCAGTATATTTCTGGACCTGGAAAACATTTCTGACAACAATTTGTTGAGAATATTTTGATTAAAAAAGGTTGTATTTTTCCCCAAGTACTTCTGGTGTGTACTTACTAGGTGAATTTTTTGCATCCAGTTATGTGTTCATGTCAAAATGCTTCTCAAGGTTAGACATCAATACCTAGTGGTAAGAAAGAAAGGAAATAATTTGTGCCATCATAGAGTGATGAAGGACCTAGTTCATCTGTAATAATAACCAGACATGCCAAAGTAAGAGCAGGCTATGAGTTCCCTCTTTCATTCAAAGACCTTGCAGCTTTTAATACCAATTATTTTATAAGAGGAAAAGTAGTCAGGTCTTTTCAGAATAATCTCCCAGGCTCTTTAAGGAAGAAGTTAAATGAACTCATGGTATATGAAGTTCCACTACACAGAGGGGCATTTTTTGCATGTGCTGAGGGCTTAGAAAAAGATATGGATGGGCAAAATATGAAAGAGAAATACAAGAAGAGGAAACTTCTTGGGTTTTGCTCAGTCTACGGTTTTCACAATACAGTAAAGGAAGCTGTGTCAGATCCAGGTTACAATATTTGGTTTTTTTCCTACTATTTATGTGGTTCATTGGTGGATGAAACCATGTTCTATATTTTTTATATGTTGCCAAGAGCTTTTGTTCTTCTAACAAAATATTGGAGATCCTGTTTGGATCATTTACCAGTACCCTTTCAGCTCTGATACAGCTTTAGCAATCAAATAGCTTGGGGAAAAGAGGAGGGGAGGATTGCAGTCATCACTGATGTCAATGGAATATATGCAGCACATCCTCAATGCTGCCTTTTGCAAGAAGTTTGTGTTTTGTTCTGGAGAGATTGCGTACCTGCTTAGACCATCCGTGTTTTAGTGTGGTACCACATACATATAGCACATATTTTGTTTTAGAAGTTTCTGATTTCAGGCTAAAATCCAAAAATGTCAAGCACTGTTTTTCTTGCAAGGTGGAATCCTCTGTAAAGGATGCACTTATTTAAGAAAATGTCTACTGGAGGAAAAGCAATGGCCCCCTGTGTGCTTGGGCCCCTTCCGTCTGCCTACAGCCAGGTGCTGTTGTCCGATGGCGTGTGGCAGGCAGCCCCCGAGCCCTCTGTGGCACACGGCGTACATTCACCGCGTTACACTTACTGTGAAGGGACGGGGCATTGTCAAAGGAGAGGGCAATTTAAATTGGTAGTTTCTGTTCCATAAAAGTAGAGAAGATTCACCTAGCTACAGTACTGTCTGTCCCTCTGTGCAATCCCCCTCACTAGCTCAGAATCAAAAGCTGATAACCTCAAGAACCTTACTAGGCCTGTAATTTCTTCTTTTTCCATCTTTCTATGGTGAAACAAAAAGTACCACATGTGGAAACACAGTATTGCAAGAACTGTATGTTTGCTTAATTTTAAAAATTTTGAACCCAGTCTCACCCCAAAATCTTTTGAATTGCAGGCATTGGAAGAGCCAGCCAAGACTGCTAGTGTGACTGAAGGCACTGCTTTGGACACTCATTCAGAGGTAGTGCTGTTATATGTCTTTTAAATTTCTGTTTGAAAATAAAAAACAAAGGTTAACTGAGTGATGTGCCCTCCTTTTTCAGATGTGCTCCCCTGCCCAGCTCAGACAACAAACAGAAGAGCTGTGTGCTGTCATTGATCAAGTCCTGCAGGACCCGTTGACTATGGTAACCCATCTGTATGTGTGATTGATTTTTCTCTTCCTTTCCTTTCATCTTGTCGTTAATAAGTCTGTTCTCTGTTGAAAATCATTTTCCAGCGCCGATGCGAATCTTCTCCAAGTTTCCTGCATATGAGCACGGAGTCGGATGTTGGCAAGGTAGGTGAATAAGCCCAAAAGTTCTTTCTGGGTAGACATAAAGCAAACAAAGACACAACAGTAAAGCCTATGGCAATAGAAAGGTTTGGTTAAGGGAGGCAACATCAGTAGAATTGTCTGGTGATTGAAAGAAACGGAAGCACAGAACTGTAGCCCTGGAGTTAGTGCAGTCTTTGTTGCAGGAATCTTTCCTGAAGTCAAAAGGAGTTGTTATGAAAGAAAAGTTGTTTATTAAGGTTTCAGAGGCTAGAAACCACAAGAAAGAAATCCTTCATACCTTACATTCCATATTTCAAAGTCTCTGCCATTCTCCCAGATTTCACCCCATCTATGGGTCCTTACTAGAGAGGAGCCAATGTTTCTAGCTTCAGCAATTGGAAACATCTTTCAGAATAAATTGTGTTTTCATATTCATTATTGGTTTTCAAATAATGGGATAGTTAAATGAATATATAGACTTGCTCTAAAGTGCTGATTTAAATGAATATATAGACTTGCTCTAAAGTGCTGATTTCCTTTCAGCTCTGGCCCCTCACAGGAAGGAGATGTCTTCTACCTATGTTTACCCTGGAGAATTCAGAAACTGGTAGTGAGAGGCAGGAATAACTTTCTATACTGATGTTAAAGTTCTGGTTTCACTACATTATATTGGTGTGCCTTCTGGGTTCAGAAAGATGAATAACCAAGGGAGGAAAGTCCTGTATTCAATTTGCCCCAGGTAAATTTAAGTTGGTATTAGTAGCTATAGAAAAGTGAAAGTGGCAGAAATCCAACTGGAAGCAAGAGGAAAGAGATTTTTGGCAGGGGAACGCATCAAAAAGATAATGCATTCAAAATATCCTACACAATGTCCAGTCCAGCATGCAAAAATAGGGCACAGAGCCAGCATTCCTGAGTGGGTATATTCAATATACACTTCAGATTTAATTTTCATTTTTGAAATTACTTCTCTCAACCTGCACACAGTGGTGAATCAGGCTTCAGGCAGCTGAAAGTCAGAAACAGGATAGTAACCAAAAAAGCAGGCAGAGATTGTTATTGAGGAAATTTTTTCCAACGCCTGCACTGAATCCAAAGTGGTTAAAATGCTACTGTTAAGTTGGTCTTTTGAGGTAAAGCATCCAAAACCTACTTCCTTGGGCAACTGAGAATTGAACCTTGACCAAATGGAAGGCATGAGTTAGCAGTCATGGAACCAAATAAAGGGACAAAAGGTGAATTTAACAGGATGCAGCATAGGGACCCAGCTAAAGGTTGTAAGGACCTCAGAATGAGAGAGCAAACTGCTTAAACTGAAGGTAAAAGAGAGTCATAGACAGGAAGGAAAAAAAAGTGTATGTTCTAAGTAAATTCCTTAGAAATACTGGTCAGAAGAAAGCAAGTTCTTGCATATGAGAACATGGAAAGAGGACATTTCAGGTTATTTTGTGAGCAAATCTAAGTTAAATTTCATGGGGCAACCACACCTGTGGCTGTCTACTATAAGCATTTTGTTAGGACAGTTCTCAGAGATAATTTAAAGGCCAGCTTTGATAGAGTGTGATCAAAGTTTTTAAGCAGTAAAAATGAAATCGTATTTTCTACAATAAATTTATCAAGAAAAACTTTAATATACCTTATTGTCATGTGCCTCATGAATCTTTCTGGAAACTAATATTTTCTTCGATTTGAGCAATTAACAACTTGTCACAATGATGATAATATCTTCCCTTTGCTCTCAATATATCTATTTATTTCCTACAAGGTGTCAACAACACTGCAGAGAGCAGCTGGGCGTGAAACAAGATATGTAAGTACTTTTATAACTAGTCTACATTTTACATGCAGAAATGTCTAATTTGTTTACTCTTGCTGCAGTACTGGGTGAGTCTGCACGTAGCAGACACAGGCATCTACTCATGACATGAGGTGTTGACTCTAGTACAGAGAAGCGAGTATGTTAGAGCACTGGCAACTAAGACTTGAGATGTCTTCTCACTGCTGTAAGTCCATCAGGGCTGGAATCTCTTCAGTGCGGTGTCTACTGATAATTTTACCTGTGTGATAAGAAGTTAAAAATAATTTATTCACATGCTTCTTTATTTTGGTTGGTTTGAGCATGGGGCAAGACCTCAGCTCTTTGGCAAATGGACTGTTATAGGTGCTGAAGGATGTATTTGTTTGGACTCAACCTGCACTGTAGGGGACTTGCAGGTTCTTCTGTATCCATCAGGATTTGGGGTTGACTTTTCCTTCCAAGGTACAGAGCTGGCTGCAAACCCCCAGTTTAGCCTTAGATGAACAGAAGCTGTTTTGTCACATATAAACGTGTTCCCACATATAAAGAAAACCTCTGTGTTGAGTCATCTGTTTAATTATTCAAACATTAAACAAATTTAACATTTTAATTTTCACTAGCGCACACAGTTATCACAGGTTCCATATTTTACTTACGACTCATCTAGTCATATGGTGAGAAACCTCTGCCTTCATCATTCAGCATTTCTATTGAACTCAAATAAAAGCAGTGCTGGCAAAGCAACAGAGGCTTTCCAGTTTTATGTCAGCACAATGCTTGACTGATCAAGAAGCAAATTTGCTTCTTGAATGTGGTGGCATGCATATTTTATTGCATACTGTGATTTTTACTTGACAGATTGTGCTGGCTCACACTAATTAGAAACGATATTGGAAGAGAGCTTTTTAATGACATAAAAGAGTGTGTTTCAGAGGCAGTCTGTGAGAATGGACTATGTTTAATACCACTTTAGTGCAGATCTCCAGCTCCCAAAACTGTGGCTGATGTATACCATAAATTCAGGCATCCAACTTGTATGCCTGGGGATACAGTTAGGTTTTCTTTGCTGGCATAGAAAACCACACTAACGAATTTCCTGCCCATTCTCCTCTAGAACTTTCTGGATAAATGAAACAAATCAATGTATAAAAAGATGTTTGGGAGTAGTGCAGAAGATTACCAGTATGCTAACTTTTTCTATAAATTGTACATGCATGCTGAATTTTTTTTGTGTGTCAGAAAACAGATAAGACAGACATGTTAACAGGTCATGGTCTCCATCTGCGCTGTGGTGGCTGAGGGTGTTAGTTGAAAGAAAAGCTTTCACTTTTTATGACTTATGGATAGGAAAATCTGTCATGTGAAAGAATGTATACATACATGATAATATTACTAATTATTTCAATAGGTTTTGTGCAGTAGTGGACTACAGAAATATGTTGAAATATCCTGCCATTTAACAATTAAAATGTCATAGTTTTGTCTTGGCTTTAATTACTCTTTGTCTTGGGCACTACAGAACCTTTTCAGGATGTAAATTACTGCACAAATAGTAAAGGAGTGTATGAAAAGTACTGAAAAAGGTCTGAGTTCAATTAAATTACAGCAGTTTGCATCAGCTAAGTACTACAGTTGTCATTTAGCAGCTTTTTAAACTGTATGGCCCTTTATATAATCCCATTCACCATTTTATGTTGGCTCTAGGCATGATAGTGCTGCTTTATAGTAATATAGACATAATAATTATCTAAATAAATTACTTTGGTGGGTATTGAGTGCCCTAATATATTTACTTGGTTGTCGTGTTTCCACAGAAGTACTGTCACCAAAGAAAGGTTTCTCAACTTTAATTTCAAGTTCTAGAAAATTTATAATTTTGTCAATTGGCCCCACTTACAAATGCTTTAAAAATAATTTCTCAAGATTCATTGGAATAATTACTTTACATATTATTGACATTTTTGTCCTTCTTGACAGTTCTACAACAATTCTTTTTCAAGTGCTATAAACATGAAACTAAGAAGTGAAAAAGCGAGGGAATGTGGAGCAGCTAAAAATGCACACAGACATGCAGAAATAAGTAGCTCCTGTCTTCATCTGCAGTCTGCTGTGCTTATATATATCTCAGGTAACCCCTTTGAAATGAGATTTACAATTAATTTGCACCACTGAAGTGCAGAATCTAATTCCAGCCACTTGTATCTGTAGATTGTTGTGAAGTGCTTTGATGTCTTTAAGCTCACAATGAGATTGGTTGTCACACTTAGTTAATGGTATGAAAGAGAGTCCCTACTGTGTGACTAACCACTACCAATAACTCTAGTTTACTCTGTTAAGGGCAGAAGATGTACTTCTTGTAGATTTAGTGCTAAATCACAGCTGTCCTTGTGTGGGTGATGTTTCCCCCACCAGAGGCTGTGTTCAGAGATGTAAGTTCTCTTGGTGGGGAGTAGACCCAGCAGGTCCAGAAAGTGATTAAACATCTATCTTTAGCACTTGGGAGACCACATCTGGAATTCTGTGGCCAAATATCTGCAAGGTCTTTGTCATGGGGGAACAAAGGAAGAACACATTCTTCCCTCTCCAAACGTGCTGGAATTGCTTTTCTGCTTGAAACTGTGAAAAGATATAGTTGAGACAACAAAAATCCAACTGTAGTGGTCTTTCTACAGAGGGTGCAGGCTTTAGTGGCACTGGCTTGTCTTGTACTATAGCTATAACATCTGTTCGTTGTATCTAGTACTTTTTTTACCACTATACTGAAGAATATTCACATTTTAGAGTCTCAAGGCCTGAAAGTCATGCCTACATCAAGGAAGGGCATGTTATCTGTATGGAAACATTGTGTTATCCAGAGGAACTCCTACAGAGTTTGAAGGAACTGATCACCAGAAATCCTGAATCTTGCCACAGTGCAGGCAAATAAGTGTGTGGCATGTGACTATTTCGCATACAAACACAAATACTTTGTATTTAGCACACTTACCCTTGATCTTGAAAACAGGGCTTCTGCTGTTCATTGTATACTCAGAAAAGAAATGTAATGCTCCAATAACGTCGTTCTGGTTTTCATAATGTAAAGTCAGGAGAATGAGAAGGTTGGACCAAGCTCCCCATACAATTGATAGTGTTAATAATATTGATGCTACAAATTAACAAACAAAGGCAGATTCAGAAATATCAGAATTTACTTTTCAAGATGAAAAAGTGAAATCTCGTTGCACTTAGAAAAAAGTATCCCTAAAATTTTAGCAACAGGCATTTAGAATTGATTATACTTAGTGTTAAAATGGAAATGACAATATTTCAACTTCTCTTACCAATTGCATCAGTGGTAAAAGCTTCTGTACCCAAGCATGATGCTGTCCATGTATTTTTCCTCCTCCTAAAACAGGCCTCAGAAAAATACAAGTAAAATGACAAATGTAAATGCATTACTTTGTCAGTCAGGAGCCATTAACAGTGAAACAGTGAATCATCATGAGTGAAAAAATTTATCCTTTTGGATTTTTGTTCCCATCATTGCTATTGTAACTATGATATTGTGTGTAATATTGTATATATTTACCTTTTTTGCAGGCCAGCCTTTACAAATCGGCACCTATGATGACAGAGAGTCAGTTGGTACGTAATGCATAGCTGTGCTATGCTGTTTTTCAGTATTTGCACAAGCATAAAGTCTAAAGTAATTAATATCTACTTTCTTAGACTTTGAAAGAAGCTAGAATCAATACCCTCCTACAAAGCTGCATTGCTTCTACAGAGCTGCATTGCTTTTTTCTGTACTGAATATACACTTGTTTTAAGTAACTGTAAACTCTGACACGACTTGTAAATCCATGGATCAAATGACAAACTAGAGTCTTGCTGAATCTTCAGGTGTATGACAGCTATAGAGTCCACTGCTGTTTCTGGGGCTCTTTTAATATTCCACTGCTACAACTTTATTTGTATATGCAACAATGTTCTGGCGTCTGTTTTCTTCTTACACAGTGTTTAAATCAAAGCTGGCTTAATTAGTGTAAAGCAAGGGTAAAATGAAATAAAGAAAGGGAGATTATGGATCAGATATTCATTTTATCTATGATCATGATTTAGTGCTGTTGGAGTCAAACTTTCTGAAGAAGAGTCAGAAGAGAGGTCATGGAGCCTGTCCAAGTGACAGTGACAACTAATGAATTCTTTGGGAAAAAATGAGAAGTGGATGAGAGATTTTCACCGTTGTATTTCAGCTAATGGAACTTTAGGGACTTCCTGAATCAATTTCTTCAGTTTAATAATCTTTGGTCATTTCTTCTTTCATGATTTTTTCCAGTTACTTTTTGAATCTTGTTATGCTTTGGTTTCTACAACATTTGTGGAAATAAGGTTTAATTTTTAGTTATGTGTGAAACTACTTCATTTCTTTGTTTTAAACCTACTGCTTGACTTCAGTTCCTGTGCTGAAACAGCAAATAATTGTTCTTTCTTCACTTTCCAAATCATATTAATGATTTTCTAGATATTAACCATAATACCCTATCAGTCACCTCTTTTCCATACAAAGAATGTCAAAATTGCTTGATCACTCTTTGAGAAGTACGGATACTGTCCCGTATTATTGATGATCCTTGTTGCACTTTTCTGTATCTTTTTCAGGTTTCTGTTTTTGAGACTGGGAGACTAAACCCATAAACTGATCTTTTCTAGCTCTGAACACAGCACTTCCTATTTGCATGATAACATGATAAGGTTCTTTACTGTTATCTCTATTCCTTTCTTAACAATTTCTAGTCATTTACTTAGGTTTTCTTACTTGTATTGAGCAGTAAGCCGATGTTTGCACAGAACTGTGTACAGTAAACCAAAGATACATTTTCTGAGTAGTAAGAGCTAGCTTCTGAGCTAACTAGTTCATTACTGGATTTGTAAATTTAGGATGTAGTTTAGTTTTTCCCTGTGAAAAGTGTCAATGTTGAATTCAATTGTTTCACCTGTTTTTTTATCATTCACTCACTCAATATCGTAAGATCTATCTGCAATTCTTTGCACTGATATTTTGATTTCACTCCTCTGAATGATTCAGTATTACTAGCAAACTTTGTCACCTTCTAGCCACTCTTTTCTAGCTGATGTACATCCATTTTTCAAAGCCCAGATTCCAGAACATGTTTCTGAGGAACTCTGTGACTTCCCTCCACTGTGAAATTTAAGCACTTGTTCCAACCTTTTGCTTCCTATCTTTTAGCTGGTCCACAGGAAATACTCTCTTTTACTTTGTAGCGGTTTCATTTCCTTAGTGAACCCTGCTGAAAGACCTTCACCTAAGCCTTTGGAAATCCATATGCAGCATTTTGTTATCCCTGGTCATACATTTAGGGACCTGGTGGGAAAAAAACACGAACACTGAGCCTCACGTATGATGGTCTGTGGATTCCCACTTGGTTTTATCTAATGTGTGCTCCTAGATGCCCAAAGATGCTCGTATTGCGAGTTTTAAACATAACCTGCATCTGCTGTATCAGCCAGTTTTCTTGCATCACTGACTCTTTAAAATAAACGTGGAAGATTTATCAGGCATAAGTGCCCTTTCAAAGGCCAGTCCCTATCGTTTGTCCATATGCATACTAATTCCGTTCTTTAGTATAGTTTGCTCCTACTGCTTTGCACAGCTTGACATGTCACACACAATGATTTGTGATTTCTGGTCCTCTTCAGGATTCTGTAGTAAGACCTGCCCTATAGATGCCACTTCTCATTCTTCTGGTGCTGATTATGTGTGAAGTTAAATAACAGAATTCAAAATGTGTCAATTTCATGCTGGAATTTTTTTACAACTTTGTTTGTTCCTTGCACTTTATTTTTTCATGTTATTGATTTATTCTCAAATCTCTCTTATTGACACTGTACTTGAGACAGTTCCTCCAAATTGTTTCTGTGGCAGTGAGAACTTCACTAGGTCTTCTTGTGAGAAAAGCTGAAGTGAGGACTTAAATTGCAGCCTTGGTCTCCTTTGTGCATTTTTTTAATGTCTTGATTATATCTACCAGCCCCGTAGACTTTTAGTTGTAAGGAAATTTAGCAAGTTTTTTTCTCAAAGTCATACTTGGGCTAATCTACGACATTTTTATACAATGGTATAAATTTTCTTTCTTTTTTTTCCCATTTTTTTTCTTCTTGATTGATTTTGAACACATATTTCTGTCTTTGAAGCCTTTTCCTCCATATTCCTTTTTTCAGTTTTTTGCACTGCACTGTGAACATCCCAGACTTTACTGACCTCTTAAACTCTTCTTCTAAGCTGATGCACACCTTCTCTGAAATGTTGCTGTCTTAAGCAGTATTCTGGTCAGTTCTAAAAATTTCATCCTTTTGGCAGCTCCTTTCATTTATTTTTTAAGATTTTTTTTATAGCTCTTGTAAGTATTTAATTATCTATTTTATCTTCCCTGTTTTAAACTGCAATCACTACAGTGTTTTTTGTTCAGACAGCAATGCTGTCTCTGAGCAGATTGTGATCTCTTTTCATAAATAAGGATTCTTCAACAGTAACATTTTTACTTAGAAATTTTGCATCATTTATCATTTGGTGAACTACTTCTCTTCTGGAGTCTCTGATGAGCTCTACCAGGGACAGATTATTTATGGTGATCAGAAATGTTGTATCTGTACCTCTCAACTACGTGACTTTTATCCAATAGATAGGTGAAACATTAGGCTTGCCACCATGACTCTCCTCAACAGATTTTCTACTCTTTTAAAAGATAACTATGAATGACTCATGACAACAAAGTGCAAAGCCATGTCCAGCACACCAACACGACACACAATAGTGCCATTATCATTAACAATAACTTTTTATTTATATATCGTGCAAATAAGGCAAAATTCACACGGGGCCAGTCCTGCATGCCTTGATATCATTGTTCTAGGTCTTTTTGGTTTAGACATTTTAAGGCTGTATTAGTCATCCATGGGTTTTGAGTATGCAATGGAAGGATTTATAAAAAAATATTTATATAATTTATAATTTATTTATATAAAAAATTGTAGAAGAGGAGTCACAGAATCACAGAATGACAGAATCACAGAATAGTAGGGGTTGGAAGGGACCTCTGTGGGTCATCTAGTCCAACCCTCCTGCCGAAGCAGGGTCACCTACAGCAAGCTGCACAGGACCTTGTCCAGGCGGGTCTTGAATATCTCCAGAGAAGGAGACTCCACAACCTCCCTGGGCAGCCTGTTCCAGTGCTCCATCACCCTCAGAGGGAAGAAGTTCTTCCTCATGTTCAGATGGAACTTCCTGTGCCTCAGTTTGTGCCCATTGCCCCTTGTCCTGTCACTGGGCACCACTGAAAAGAGCTTGTCCCCATCCTCCTGACACCCACCCTGAAGATATTTATAAGCATTTATAAGGTCCCCTCGCAGCCTTCTCTTCTTCAGGCTGAACAAGACCAGTTCCCTCGGCCTCTCCTCGTAGGGGAGATGTTCCAGTCCCCTCATCATCCTCGTAGCCCTCCGCTGGACTCTCTCCAGTAGCTCTTCATCTTTCTTGAACTGGGGAGCCCAGAACTGGACACAGTACTCCAGATGAGGCCTCACTAGGGCAGTGTAGAGGGGAAGGAGAACCTCCCTCGTCCTGCTGGCCACACTCTTCTTGATGCACCCCAGGATGCCATTGGCTTTCTTGGCAGCCAGGGCACGCTGCTGGCTCATGGTTAACCTGTCGTCCACCAGGACACCCAGGTTTAGATGATAGTAACAGAAGGAACACAGTGCAGTTTCTTGCATGAAGAGGATTGTGGACAGTAATTGTAGGGACTTGAGGATGGACAGAGGGTGAGTTCAAGCATCTGAAAGGAAGAAAAACACAGAACAATTCTCATGGTCTGGTCCAGGGGCTAAACTGGAGTGTTTCAGTTAAGCTATAGAAATATGTGTAGATATTATTTTGTTCTGTAGTATTTTAGATGTGACTTGGGAGCTTGAAGTATTTTTTCTTTAATTAATTCATTTTGGAGCACAGGCATTGCTGAGGTTCCTGTATTTCCTACGTTTAAAGCTACTGAGCTCAAAGTTCCATGAAATGAATTAAACTATGGTTGAGAATATGACACCTCAAGAATTTTGACGTGTTTACTTCAAAGTAAAATAGTACTAAATTCAGCATCTTTTAAGATCCCCTTCAGGTCAGAATTACATCAAATATAGCATAGCTGTCAGGTCCAGCATATCAGGGTCATGGGTACATCTGTCCACCTAAAATGATTTCCTGGCCTTTGAGCACTGATAAATGACTGCTGGAAGGCAATATTTGCCATGGGTCTACATTTGTACTTTGTCAAGCACCAAAGTGCAGGCACTGCTGAAGTGAAATGTGTCGGTTATACTGATGAGTGGTCCACCACACAGAAAAGTAGGAAATCAAAGAGATTCCTGGTGTACCAAATTAAAATGTGGGTGAAGGGAACTTAAATGTGCTAAAATAGTTTCCTGTAGAAAAGGAAGGAAGCAGAGAGGGAAGTGGAGAGCAGCGTCAGCACTAAGGGCTTGCCCTTAGCCCCCTCCTTGCCACCAGCCTGGGCAGTGAGCAGGGCCTGGGCAAACTCTCTCCCTTTTCCAGTCCCTTTTGCCCAGAAGAGCAGCAGAGGTGAGCCTCTCCTTCACACTGCTTTTATGGTGGGTCTGTCCATTTTCTCCAGCTGTTGAGAAAAAGACTCATCCCTGTACTGATTTTAGCTTTGGTTTAGTTTAGCACAGAGTGGAAAGCATGATACAGTATAGTATCAGACATCTTGTTGAAAATTCAACTTTTTCTTCAAATGCGAATATTTCAGCATGAACAAAATAAAGACAACCTGAATTTCAAACAGGTGACTCTCCTTCTTCTCTATGCTCTAGTGTGAGACCTGCTGCTGCTCCAGCATGGAGGTGGAGAAAGTCATTATCCTTCCTTCCTCTGCTTTTCAAGAGAAAATCCATTTAACCACAATTATATCCCTTAACACCTTCAAATGTACTAAAGGAGCACTTCGTTGTAGACTGAGACACTGCCTGGAGTGTTTTATTGCATTATTGCAAGTGTAAGGCCTCTACAAGGGAAAATAAACTAATATGTTCAATAACGTATTTCCCTTCGTGAAGACTAATTTGTGGCAGAAAAGAAATAGAAGCGGAATATTTTAAGGTGATTCACAGTTCAACTAGACAAAGCATCTATGTTTGCATTGTTAGGGCAAGAAATATCTTTGCTGACAGTGGAAACTGCAGTGCTCCTTCATGAAAAAAGACCCGGTTCCTCACTATTTGAAATCAGGTGCTTTCAACGGCTGAGGTGACTCTGGCTTCTCAGTGCTGACAGGAGGAGACTGCATTGGCTGAGGCATGCTGCACTGCATACTTGCCCCATCTGCCTCAGGGTCCCTTTCTCCACAACTAATGAGTTTGTTGGAAAGGACTGGGAACGATTCTTCTCCATGAGGGAATGCTTTGGTTATCCAATTTGGAGCACAAGGCTTCAAAGACTGCAAGAGACTATTTGTGAAGAAAAGTTGGACATCAAGGCTATGCAGGCAAATGGATAGACTTGGTGCTTGCTATTTGTCAAGCGAGGTCTGATGGACTCAGAGCAGAAAGGAAAGAAAGAGGGCAGCTAACTCTTTTATCCCAAGCCTAGCTCTCCTGTTTTGTTATATATTTTAATCTGATCATGTTATATTTTTGTTAATAATTTGCCTGGTTGTCACAGAGGCAGGCTGCTTCAAAACAGCACTGCATTGAAAACACATTAAAAAACCAATTCCTTGTTAATCATTAAGAGGCAACCTTCCTGTTTACAGGAAAGCTGTTCAGGTATCAGCAATGACTTAATGTCTGTGTAGTGACACAGAGCTCCACAAACAGTGACTGCAGTCATTGCTAGCTATTGAAGAAGGGTCTGGCCTTGCACAGTTTGGGGATCTTTGAACGCTCTGGATAAGGGGAAGTGGCAGGGACGCGGGTAGGAGCAACGTGAGACTCGGAGGCTTTTAGGCCTCTGCTGAGAGGAACGGGGTTGCAACTGGGACTTTACTCATGAGTGTCAGCATGATCTTAGGGAAAACCAGTGTGATAATAACAGAAAAAAATTAGAGGTAAATGCACCCAGGCACCCTCTGACGAGAAGTTCAGTCTTTTGACTTTTGAAGCAAATATCATTCAAGGTGATTGTCATAGAGCCAAAATATCCTCTGTCCCTGAAGAAGGGTGGCCGTGTCCATACTACCTATCGAGACACATCCTGGCCCAGCCTATCCTCCTATTGCTGGCTGTGTGCCTGCTAACCTGGGCCAAAACTGTACCAGGGAGTACCCTGGCACCAAATCAGTACGACTGATTATGGGTCTTGTGTTTCGGCCCTGCATAGTGTGCTATAAGGCTGCAGCCATATGATGGCAGCTCATTGCTACCATAACAGCCTTTACCATTTTTGAGTGCTGTTGTAGGAAGACCAACACTTTCCTCGGCAAAACTAAGTTTTAGCTTGTTTCTCAGCAGTGTCGGTTGTGTCACCTGCTATCAAAGAAAGAGTTCAAGTTTTTAGTTTTGGATCAAAGATTTTATATAGTTTGTCAGGGAGCTAATAAAGTATTTCAAATTCTGGTTGCTGGCTGACATATGCCACTTTGTTAGCAGAGTCAGACATAAACATATGACTCAGTCTGCACTTGAGTGCGTGATGTTGTTTAGAAAATGCTTCCTTAAAAGCATTTCTATGGTGTGCTTTTGGAAGAGGTTTCCTGTATAAAGAGAGTAGCTTGTCCTTGATGATTTCAGGTACTTCAATGGCCTTTTAACTGTGTGGTTACATGGTGTGGAGGAGTGCTAGAAGGCCACAGGTCCTTTGTCTGTGTAATGATGACTTGATAACAACTGTAGCTTTCTTTTTACTTTTTGTATTTACCTTTCTGTTGAAAGCTGGGAGTCTTCCACTTTTACAAACTCTCCTCAGAAATCTTGGAGAGGAAAATAAGTGTTTTATGGTGAATCCTACAAAGAATTAGTCATGACCTACGGACTAGAAATTCATTAAATGAGCACCGCATCTTTCACTAAGTTGACCTTCTTAATGAAAAAGTTTTTAATACAACTTGGCAATTATTAGTCTTTTAAAAAAATTAATATCACCTCATGGCTGATTTTTTGCTTTCAGTCGAACATGTTTCTTCCTATTGGAGGAGGCAGATGAAAAGGCCCTCACCTGTGGAAAGGAGGGAGGGGATAAAACACAAAGTTAACAAAAGATAACTGGGCCTTGCTCTTCCCAGGCATGTTGTGCTCCTCCCCACCTCTGCTGCCTTCAACGCAGCCCCTGGGCACTGTTCTGTCCTTTCCTAGGAAGCACAAGGCTTGGGGACACCTCCCACCTCCTGCACCTTACCCTGTGATGGGCACTCCTCTTGCCCTGTCCTTGCTGGATGCCTGCAGATCTTATTTCAGAGTGGTCGGCAACTCAGTTTACATGATGCATCCAGCAATCTCAGCTGCATCATTTTAAGCTTACTTTCACAGTAAGCTTCTCTTTTTTGCAGACAGACTTCTGAGGTATATTGGTCTTGTAAATAGGCAGCATGGTGTTATTAAGTGTACGTAGTCTAAATCTTACAAAGAAATCTAATAGTGAGTTGAGTTTCTTTGTATTTTTAGATCCTGTTGGGTACTGAGGATGAGGGGCTGTGAGAAAGTAGCTATTTCTCAGTCCCGGCTGGGCAAGCTGCCCCTCTGGGCTCAACGGCACAAGTTGCTCAGCAGCAGTCCTTTTGTTATCTATAGCAGCTGCGACAAAGACCACCCATTTTCTATGGGGTAGCCCTAACAGAGAAGAATATAATTGACTTACTTAAAAGTTTGAATTCAATCACAGGCCCCTCCAGGACTTCAGTACTTACCAAATTCCAGTGACAATGTACACTTTTTTCTTCCTTTTCTTTGCTTACTGAGCAAGTTTTCTATTTTAAAATTATCCCCTAGCCTCTGTTTAGAGTTTATGCCACAATGCATCATGTCAGACTTTACTGTAAGAATTCTGAAAATCACAGATGCACTAAATTGACAAGTTAATAGCCAATTTTTTGGTTGGCTGGTAGCTAACCAAGCAATTTTTTCTTGATTAAATAATCCGATTTGTCTGAAATGAGGGGTATCACATACCCATGCTGATTAAATTCTCTAAAATTGTACTTTTCCAAGTGAACTCTCAAAGATACTATCAAAATCCAGCATGCAATCACTGGTACTATTCCCCAGAAAGGCTTTCCTGCAATGAGTTGCTGCCTGGCTGTAAGTTAACAGCATCACATGTTGCCCTTCCTTGTTTCATAGTTACTGTTTTGAGGAGCCTGAAAAGAAGTTTTGCAACATGGAAGCAGACGTGTGGCTGTGCGTGAAGTGTGACTTGATGAACTTATCAAGATGCAGCTGAACAGCTAGCAAAAAACAGCCAGCAAAACCCACAAACTGTAGTCTGACAGCCCAGCATCTATTTTTGTGTTGGTAACAAACAGATGTCAGTGATGAGGTTCTGTGCATGAAAACAGCTTTTGCCATTTTTGTCTACAATTTTTGTCAACAGTAGGGCAGGCAGCATGACACCTGAATAATTTTGGTGGTGAAATATGTTATTAATAAAATTTTCAAAAATCTAGTCACTACAGCCCCACTGGAATTGACTTGTCTAACAAATATTCTGTAAATTGTAAAGTATTTTATTTTGTTTTTTTCCATCTCTCTTCTTCTGTGTGTGCTGTGGGTCAAGACAAAACCTGGTGTCATTCGTCCCGTACTGGTGAAAGGAAAGAGTGCACAGCAAAAGGAGGAGCCCTATCAACCCAATCCTTTTAAAAAATACCTTGAAGAAATCAGTGATCAAGACACTGAGCAGGTGAGTAACTCTCGTTCTGAAGGATTTTGTAGCCTTAGCTAGTTTTCTTAAAGGTCATGGAATAATCTTAGATCCTTATTTTGCTCTGGTCTCTTCTTTTTTTTGCAAAGTTAGATGATTTCCTGATGGGCACCTGGCTCCTGGAGGAGATTCTCCAGGCTGGAGATGGGCAGTTGGGCTTTCTACAGGGATTTTTTTTTTTGGTGATCTACATACCTTTGTGTTGAGGAGAGGATGTTCTTATGATGTCCGTAGGAAACACTGTACAAAAGAAAGTGGAAATCTTGCACTTCCCTGTCACGCAGGTGTCTGGATCAGATCTACTAGAAAGTGCTTCCTCCATTTGGGGTCCAGACCTGAATCCTCTCTAAAGAGAAATAAGGACACCAAGGACTGGGCAAGGTTCACTTCTGCCTCTCCAAGGGAGGCTGCAGAGGAGCCCCAGTGAGCTTCTGTGTCACTCCCCAGCACATGGCTTCCCCAGGTCTATATTTACATCCCTCCACAGCTTGAGGGATCTGCTCTTCTACGACACACAAAGAGCATGAACGGGCAGTCCATGGGGAAGAAAAAATGCTGTCCTCTCCCACAGACCTCTGCATAAAGCCATAGGATCACTTTGCAAAAACACATCTTGAACTTTGCTGACCTGTGTGAGGCACTATCTCAGAGAAATCCCTGACAAATGATTCTGTCGGCATTTTCTTGTGCATTTGTGTTTGTGTGCATTACTGTGAACTAAACCTTAACTGCAATACATAATCTGAATGTCCCTGTAGGAGCTTATTGTTAACCTGTCCAGTATATTCTGAATCTTGCATCTGGAGGGTTGGAAAATGAAGCCAGTAGTTCTCTTGCCAGACATGATATGAGTAAAATACTTTACTAATTGAATTTCTCTTACTTGTATGCCTCTCTAGTCACATTAGAGAGACACTTCAGCAGTGACAGTCCTCTCTTCTTCCTTTTATAATTGATTTTTTTTAAGATTTTCATTTTAGTTCTTTCCATTTCTCCTCATAGCTCTGATGTGCTGACGTTCCCAGCATTTCTCAAGAGTACTGCAGCATTACAAACAAAGAAAGATTTATTTGTTGTATCAGTGGGTTCCAGAAACACATATGGCTGGAGTCAGAAGGTTTCTTATTTTATTGGTTTCCATAAAATGTAGAGTTTCTGCATAATATAAGAAAAAATGAATACAAATTATTATTTAAAATTTGTGTCTGAACCTCTGAGGTTGACAGTGAATATTTGACTTCAGAGACTATGTGTGAGTTCATACAGGGTTTTTCAACTTACTGAAAGCCGCCTGATGCCCAGGCACTGTGCTGCCATTTGACTGGGATGAAAGCGGCGGAGAGCTCATTGGGAGCTGCTACTAGAGAACTTCTGGTCTAGGCCACCTCAGCAGGACCTCACTGCAAAGGCAAGGGGCAGCTCATACCTCCCTTTCATCAGGGCTGGGCATTGATTCTGCTGGATATAGTTTTTCTCATGAAAAAATGATGCAGTCACCAAACTTTATATCTTCAGGCAAATACAAACCTGGGTTTAGTGCCATACTCAGAAGCTTTCTGACATTTGAAGCTAATTGTGAAAACAAATCAACTTACAAATTATCAATTTCTTAGTGAAAGTAATTACTGAAGTACTGAGGGTGTAATAAGTCCATGAATAAATGTGGTTGTTATGACAAAAGCCAATTCTTTAAATATAAAATCTATGTACTAAAATTAACTAAAAAAATAGTGACTGACTTTGATATGTGGAAAAGTTAATGTCACAATTAATATGTTCAGTTTGGCTTGCTTTATTTAAAAGAACAACGTCATATGCTTTGAAGTACTGATAAATTGGTATTTTTATCCTAACCCAAGAAATACCACAGGTTGCTGTAAACCACTTGTTATTTTGGGAGATCTCTGTTAAGACATCTTTATTCTGAAAAAGCAGGTACTTAGACCTGTATTCAGATGGATGCACTGACTTAGCAGAAACTGGTTTTGTTTGTATGAGACATGACTATATGATTCTAGTGGTGGTCTAACACAAGGATTAATAGTATAATAATAGCCAGATCTGGGGAGAACGCTGAAGTGCTGAACATGACAGCACATGCTTCTGATTTTGCTCTTGCCTCTCAGAGTAGGTTTATGGTGCTGATATAAGTCCCTCATGAGTAGAGGAGACTTGAGTGCCCGCATGAGGATGTTCACAACTTTACAGCATCAGTGAAACTCTCCTGAGGTGCCTGTAAGAGGGATATAGCACTGCCTGTGGAAATGGGCTCTGTGCCCAGACAACAGCTTGAAAATTGCAGTGGTTTTCTCTACCCACAGGGCTGTTAGCCTATAAGGACACTCATTCTCTCTCTTCATCTGCTCTCAGCAGTTAGCATTTTTGGCTGCGCAGTGGCTGACTTCCAATGAGTGGGAGGTGTTCCTACCAATATTACCCCAAAATCAGGTAAAATGACTGCTTTCATGGAACGTGAGAGCTGTGGATTAGAACTAGGAGGCTAGCAGCTAGGCTTTCTGCTTTCTGTGGAATAGCTAGTGCTGGTCCACTTGTCCTCAAAGAAGACCTTAGCAGGCATCTACTGTGACTGAGGGCAGAAGTGCTCATACTGTTACTGATTTTCCCTGGCTTTCTTTGGAGATTTTCCCATTTCTGCTGGGAGATTCAACTCCTAAGTTTCTGTTCTCTCCCTCTCTCTGCGTTTTCTTTTACTTTCTTTCTAATACCATTGCCAACAACATCCTCCTTGGCTGATGTTGCTGCCTCTCCTTCACCCAGTCTATCCTGAAAGGACATACCCTTTTGGGCTCCATCTTCGTAGATGGTACAGACTAGATGATGTTCCAGATGGCATCAGCTTTATTAACTTCCCTTTTCTGATTTTTCTTAGACCTCCGCAGTACCTCCCCTCCATGCCACACAGTGTGACAGTGAGCACTGGTGACTATGTGGGTGACATTGAGTCTGAGACATAATGATGCAGCCAGACGTAACTGTTGACCTTCAGCTTCATGTTCCCATGTTGAACACACTTTTTTTGCACAACAGAGAGTAGCTTGTTTGCTTTTCACTTCATTAAGAAATGTCCCCATGTGGAAAAGCCCATTTCCCTTGAAAAAAAAGAGTAATTTTTGCTTTAACAGGCAGCTGTTCTCATGCAGATAATCCAAAGTGATGGATGGAGATAAAAAGAGATTTCTAAACTAGTGAAGATCATCTGGAAAGGATGTAGCCCAGCTCACAGATAGCTTTTTTTATCTGTGTTCTGGGTACGCTGTATGTAGATTGAAACTGGTGTGCCAATAAAATTTATAAACCAGGGAAAAATCCCATTTTATTTTGGCTTGTTCTCAAATTAGCTTGTGCTGCCGCCTTCTTTTTTTTTTTTTTTTTCCTTGCAGATATATACAGCTTGTAGCACTGGCTATTCGGTGGATATCCTGCCTTCAAACAGTTTTTACAGACAGTGTGTAGTATTTCTCAGGTTCCAGTCTGACAGTGTTAAGCTTCCCACATTTTTAAATGCCCTTACTGGAGATGGTAATTTCCCCATCGTCAGAAAGATTTTTTTTTTCCTGTTGCTTAGTACATTTCAGTAATGTTTCAGGAATTTTTAAAGTATGCTCCAATTTGTTCAAAAGAGCACCATAAAACATACTGGAAGTATAAAAGCTGTGCTGATGTGATGGCTTCATTAAAATTTTCATTTGAAACTGGAGAAACAAAATCTTTTCAGGGGAAAAAACAGGGCATTTTGTTACATAGTAATATGAAAACAACTCGTAATAAATGTTAGAGAATTCGTGCACTTGAAAATATTTGTTAACAAGAATTTACATAAGCTCCTTTGTCATTAAAGAAAAAAACACTTTGGGCAGTGGAAGAGAAAGATAAGTATGAACTAAAGAGATATTAATTACATCTGGCATGAAGCTGTGAGGCCAGTTTGCCAAGGTTTATCTTTAATAGAAGTAGGGCTGCTGCCTCTGAGGAGGAGAGGCAGGAGGAAAGGTCGGCGTGAAGCGTCTGCTGCCTGGTCCCCTTCCAGGCGCTCTCGCTGCTGCTGGGCTCTGATCTGCTTGTTTGCTCACGCTCACTCTTTCAGCGGGTGATACATTAGCTTGTGGTGGAACTAATCACAGCCCTTGTCACAAATTTTCTGGGTCTCGAGCTCAAAGGCACAGCGTGCAGGGGAGTTTCTGGTCTAGACTCAACCAGCCAAGCCGGTGAGAATTCATGATGTATTGTGTCAACGGCCTTGATGAAACCTCAGCACAAGATTTGTGCCAAAAGCTGTGTGTGCCTCCTTGACTCTACCCCAAATCTTTTAAAAATCAATTTTTATAAAGGATTTTATCCTTCAGGTGCAAAAAGCACATACATGTTGGCATTTTTTGACCAGAAACACTATTAACCTCTGACAGCTTGCTGTAGTGAAATATATTGTGTGTGCATCTTCACTGGTTCAACTCTTAAATGGCTGAAAAGGCTTGTTAGAGTCTTGTTAATTAGCCTTAAGTGCTCCTGCTAGGACATAGATAAGGCAGACTGTCTTTTGTATGTCTCAGAAACTATTTTCAGATTTGTTTTGTTCCAATCCATCGTCTTGGAAAATGTCCCAAAACATGGTCATTTTATTCTAGCATAAGATCCTTCTGGGCTTTCCTTTTCTGTCACTTGAGCATCAGTTGAGCTGCAAGAGAGAGATGCACTGGACCCCAGTCAGAGCGTAACTAGTTTAATGGGACATCTGCAGCAGGTTTTTGTGTGCTGTCATGCCGATGAAAGTGCTTAGTGTAGAGTAATTGTATTGGCATGAAGGTAGACTATTCTTCCTAGTTAATCATCAAGCCATATGAAATGTAAGAAAGGTGCAAGACAAGCACTTTGCTTTTTGTCCAAAGCGTCTTTCTTGCATCCATTAATCTGTTTCTGTTTACTTTTCTTTTTTTCATAGGAGACTGCTCTCCTACACCCTCTGTATCCAACTAAACTGATCCCTCCAACTAAGTCCCCTTTGCGTCCTCCGTCCGTCTCCCTCTCTGACTGCCTAAACCCCGGACCTTTCAGCCACTTGTCTTCCATCATGTGTGACGTTCATGAAAATCCTTATAGCCCTTACAGTCACAACTCTTTGTACAATAAGGTGAGCTTCAAGTGTGGTGTGATTCAAGAACTTTGTCAGGCTTTCATCCTTTTCATTCTAAGTAGAATTCAGTTGAGTCATTAGGATTCAATGCTGGCAGGTGCTCTGGGAGATGCATCTCAGATGAGCCTGTGTGTCCAGTGTCCCTGGAGATATTATTGCTTTTCCTTCCCTCAGCACAGCTTGTGTCAGGGCTTGCTTGCTCCAGACCAGCTAGGACAGGGCTCCCACCACTCACCATTCAAGATATTTGTTCTCTAAAGGAGGAATAATCTATTTCATCCCTCATGCTCAGATTACTTTTAACATTTACCCACACTGAAGTACTGGGCTATTTCTTTTTTCTTGGGGACTGAGGGAAAGGAGACTAACCTGAGAGAAATACAGGCTTTTTCAGTGGTTTTATCTGTCACCCAGACAAGAAGTTTTCTCTTGCCAATGCAATGGGAATCGCACCCTTGCTGATATTTTTGTCTGCTTTGAAACAGTAGTAAAGAAGTTAGACATCATCTCTGTAGTCTAGTCCAAGGTGTGTGGGTGAGAGTGCTGGCTAATGAGCTTTTTAAGGTGAAAGCTGGACCCTATATCTTAACTGAAGTCTTTTCGAAGAGCAGCTGGCAAGAGTTATTTACAATAATTCAAGAGAGCCCTTGTCTGGTGTTAGAAAAGCATCAGTTGTGGAAGTCCATAAAGATGCTGTTTGGACCCCTCAGATGTATCCCTCCCATGTCTTCTTTTTCTAAGACAGAATCTGGTTGAAAATGCTCAAATCTTGATGCCAGGAGAGATAATTCCACTCTGAGAAGTACAGTGTGCTTTATTTGGGATGCAAGAGGTTAAACCAGAGGCATTAGGTGCTGTTTCTTTAGGCTATGTCATGGTTTCCTTGTCGGGGAAGCACCAGGGTGAAACAGGCATTACCATTTTCAGGCACGCTGGGAGATGAGACTGCTTTAGAGAGAAGTATCACCTCTGCAGAAAATGTATGTTGGTCAGCCATCAGACTCTGAAGAAATGCCTGAAAACCTCTTTCTCTCCTCATTGACTAGAAACATAATTTAGGTTAATAGGCAATGTCAATAGTGCCTGAAGTCGGCCCCTGCATCCTATGGGATTTACAGAATTCACCTTTTTACCCACTTATTAGGATGGACTAAACCTAAAACTAAAAACAACTTTCCCTTCTGTCTTTGAGGCATCCTGAACAAACGCACCTTTTCACATCTGCTAGACTGGGTTTTGTTCTGTTTCACTTTTTACTAAACTGGGCTGACATCTTTATTTAGGCAGCAATGATTTTATGATCAAGTATTTTTCAACAGGTTTCCTGGGTTGTTGCAGGGCATTCACATAAACAAACAAACAGTTCATGTGACTACTGAAGCCAGTTTCTATAACAAAAACGGGTATTTGCTGTTGCTAATGAACACACTGCTAGAAACTCAGAAATTTGTATAGGAAGGCGAATAAAGCAGGGAAAAGCTGTCCAAAGGTAATTAAAGTAGTGTAATTTTTTGGTACATCATGGTAGCTGTTTTCTCAAACAGGGATATTCTTGTTGAATAATTGCTGAAATAAGGGAATTTTGCTGCTCCTCTGATATTGAATAGCACTGTGCACCCAAAACTCTTCTCTAGAATTCAAGGGTCGTAGGACAGTGCAGCCTATGTATTTGTATTCTGCCCATATGGTGATAATTAGGAGGCCTCTTCACCCACAATTTTTTATCTGAGGGAACTTTTGTCATTCCAAGCAACCTTTGTTAGCTTTGCAAACTGAGATATGCAGCCATACCTCTCTGATGTTAACAAGTTCTTCCTGTACAATGTAAACACGAGAGCTACATCATCTCTGATCTCTTGCATTTCCCTGTACAACATAGATGTGCTGTCTTACTTGGGTCATTTTTTACTGTCTGCTGTTAGCAAAGGTATTTCACATGGTTTTCCTGTAAGCTTCACACATCAGTAAACAGCTTTTATTTTTGTATTTTATATATTTTTAATATATTATGCATATTTTATATATTCTTACTTCCATGTTGAACTCTGACTCTCTATTTAAGTCTGCAGCTTTCCAGGGTTCAGCAGCATCATCCACAGCCCAGAAGTCACTTAAAAGTGCTGTATTCTATCAAACAAAAGCTCAGAGGGTCATTTAATTTTACTTCAAATACTTCTGCAGCAGCATTTTGAATGGTTATCTCACCAGGGAGCTAATTGGGAGGGCTGTGCTTTAGATGAGGCCCTAGCACTGACCTGCTGTGACAATTTAGGCAAAAAAGTTCACACATTTGGGCTTCTGGTTGGCTTTCTACTGCCATCCCTCTCGTTGTGTAAGTGAAATCCTGAGGAATATGGGAAAGGCAAGGAGTATAGTCAGGACCCTAAATTTTGGGAAAGCCACCTTCCAACTCTTCAAGGGGTTAGTCAGTAGGACCCCCTGGGAAATGGTCCGCAGGGACAGGGGTCAGAACAGAGCTGGCAGATCTTTAAGGATGCTTTCCATAGAATGCAGAAGCTCCCAGTCCCCAGGTTTAATAAGTCAGGCAAGGAAGGGAAGAGACCAGCATGGCTGAGTTGAGACCTGCTGGTCAAACTAAAGGGCAAGAGGGAACTGCACAGGCAGTGGAAGCAGGGACAGGTATCTTGGGAAAAGTATAGGGATGCTGCCCGGTTGTGTAGGGATAGGGTCAGGAGGGCCAAGGCGCAGCTGGAGCTGAACTTGGCAAGGGATGCTAAGAATAACAAGAAGAGCTTCTACAGGTACGTCAACCAGAAAAGGAAGGTCAAAGAAAGCATACCCCCCCAAGGAACAAGAATGACAACCTTGTATCAACAGATGAGCAGAAGGCTGAGGTACTCAACAACTTTTTTGCCTCAGTCTTCACTGGCAAACCTCACTCCTCACCCCTCCCCAGTTAATGGACTTCAAGATGGGGAACAGAGGGGAAAAGCTCCTCCCACTGTAAGGGAAGACCAGATCTGGGACGACATGAGGAACCTGAATGTACAGAAGTCTATCAGACCTGATGAGATGCATCCCAGAGTCCTGAGGGAATTGGCTGATGTAGCTGCCAAGCCACTCTCCATGACATTTGAAAAGTCATGGCAGTCAGGTGAAGTCCCTGGAGACTGGAAGAAGGGAAACATTGTGTCCATTTTTAAAAAGGGTACAAAGGAGGACCCTGGGAACTACCGACCTGACAGCCTCACCTCTGTGCCTGGGAAAATAATGGAACAGATCCTTCTAGAAGCTATGCTAAAGCACGTGGAGGGCTGGGAGGTGATTTGAGACAGCCAGCATGGCTTTACCAAGGGCAAGTCCTGCCTGACCAACCTGGAGGCCTTCTGTGGTGGAGTGACTACACCAATGGACAAGGGAAGAGCTATGGATGTGATCTGTCTGGACTTCTGTATGGATGTGATCTGTCTGGACTTCTGTAAAGCCTTCAACACAGTGCCTCACAACATCCTTCTCTCTAAATTGGCGAAATAGGGTTTTAATGGGTGGACTGTGCGGTGAATAAAGAATTGGTTGGAAGCTCACAGCCAGAGGGTAGTGGCCAATGGCTCGATGTCCAAATGGACGCCGGTGACAAGTGGTGTCCCTCAGGGGTCTGTGCTGGGACCGGTGCTGTTTAACATTTTCATCAATGACTTAGCAAGATCAAGTGCACCCTCAGCAAGTTTGAAGACGACACCAAACCGAGTGGTGCAGTTGACACACCAGAAAGGCAGGATGCCATCCAGAGGCACCGGGACAAGCATGAGAAGTGGGCCTGTGTGAACCTCATGAGGTTCAACAAGGCCAGGTGCGAGGTCCTGCATCTGGGTCAGGGCAACCCCCACTATCAATCCAGGCTGGGGGATGAAGGGACTGAGAGCAGCCCTGTCAAGAAGGATTTGGAGGCACTGATGGATGAAAAGCTTGACATGAGCCACAAATGTGAGCTCACAGCCCAGAAGGCCAACTGTATCCTGGGCTGCATCAAGAGAAGCTTGGGCAGCAGGTTGAGGGAGGTGATTCTGCCCCTCTGCTCCACTCTGGTGAGACCTCACCTGGAGTCCCGCATCCAGCTCTGGAGCCTTCAGCACAGGAAAGACATGGAAGTGTTGGAGCGCATCCAGAGGACGGCCATAGAATGATCAGAGGGCTGAAGCACCTCTCCTGTGAGGACAGGCTGAGAGAGTTGGGGCTGTTCAGGCTGGAGAAGAGAAGGCTGCAGGGAGACCTTACAGCAGCCTTCCAGTACCTGAAGGGGGCCTATAGGAAAGATGGGGAAAATATTTGCAGTAGGGCTTGTTGCAATAGGACAAGGAGCAATGGCTTTAAGCTAAGGGAGGGTAGATTTAGACTAGGTAGAAGGAAGAAAGTTTTTACCATGAGTGTGGTGAAACACTGGCACAGGTTTCCCAGAGAGGTAGTGGAGGCCCTATCCCTGGAAACATTCAAGGCCAGGTTGGACGGGGCTCTGAGGAACCTGGTCTAGTTACAGATATCCCTGCTCAGTGCAGGGAAGTTTCACTAGGTGACCTCTAAAGGTCCCTTCCAAGCCAAAGCATTCTGTAATGATTCTATGATGAGATAGGCTCCTGACTTTTGTCAAGACCACATGCAATGATAATACTTGTATTTCTCCAAATGCATCCCATCAGTTAATGTAGCAAGTTCTCTCTTCCATCCCATAGAATTTAGTGAAAGTCAATGGGAATCTATGATGTTAACCATGATTAGTACAAAAAATCCGATAATTAGGTCTTCTGAAGAAGCATTGGTGAGAATGACAAGGATTTTTAAGATTAATATCTTTTTTGAGACCTCTTTGGAGAATTTTCAGTATAACTCAATTTACCCTTGATTGTTTCCTAGCGTGTAAAATAATTTTAATTATTTAATTATTTTCAATAATTTTTAAGTCTCAGCAAATGAAGATAAAGTTAACTGATATAAAATGAAACAACTTAATTGTCAGAAGTAATTAAAATTTTTAAGCATCACTGGTAGTGCTAGTAAATACCTTTAGTAAATTGTATTGTATTTCTGAACTGATGTCACTCTCTAGGTAGCTTCTCTGGGAAACAGAATAATCAGATGTCAATAATGGGTTAGTTTAATACAAACAAATGTTTATTTACATAAGAAGTAAATATTCACCACTTAAAATATTTTTTAAAATTTTTCTGTTTTGGTCTGTAGTATTAACATTCTTTGATAACCAAAGGAAGATTAATTTTGATCTTATTCACATAATCAATATTTAACACTTGAGTCAATATGTGTTGATAGTAACCCTGACAATATTTGCCTATTATTTCTTGCAATAACCCTGTCCTCTGTGCTACTCGACTGCAGTCTGAGCTATTTATTTTTAGAAAGAAATTATTTAATTTATTGTCATAAATAGTCAAAGTAACAGAAAACGCCGTACAGTAGACACAGTGTCAGGTGTTGAAATTTCAAACTGTTGGACCTGTTTCTTAAACAACATCCTGATGTCATGGCAATTTCTTTCCATTCTCTACTAAACCTGGGTATTATCTCTGTAAATTCCAGGGAGTTTCCCCTCTCCACTTCTCATTCCTTGGGCTAAGGGATAATATGCACTGTGACTTTCTTGCTGTCTCTCCTGCCATCTAGTAAATACATGGTCGGTGTCCACATGGTCAAGCTATACGTATGTTACACTTCTAACTGTATGTTGTATTTTGCTTCATCTTCCACTAGAGGGCAAAACCCATTACTATAAATTCTTGCAATCATTTAAAATATGTTGTAAATACACTACTGAGAATGGACAGGATGTGCCAGTGAATGGAGCTGCTGCTCTTCACCCATACTTTCATTAAAAAATTATTCTAAACAAGTGTTCCCTCAGAAATGGAAATGGGATACGGGAAAAAACAGAATGATCACCTGTGTCTTGTATTAGGGAGGCTAGATACAGCGAGCTCCTAAAACCAGTAGAATTTTATCTGTTGGCTCAGGGCGTAAGAAAATAACATCTGTCTCTGTCTGAAATGCTTTATTGAAAGGACACTGTGGTGATGTTTAGGCAGACTGGACCCAGTGCCAAGTTGTTTTTGTTTGAAGCTCCACCAAGTATCTGGATCTTCATAGATGATGGAGTTACACAGATTAAGCTGAAAGATAGACCTGGCAGGTTTTGCAGATTGTAACTGTTCAGAGTACTGAAATCCATAAACTGTGCCCCAAATCATTTTTAGCTTTGATGGGAGAAGGCAGCAGGAACCAAGATACTATGTCTGTCATTTTGCTTGGAGAAGAGCAGAGAGCGCTCTGTCCTTTCATTTGTGCACAGGCTGCTCCTGAAATAACGGTGTTGCCCATTCAAGTGAGCAGATTCTGTTCTTACTGGCCTTGTCATCTCCCTTGTCCTCTCCTTCCCCACTCTGTCCCGCAGCCACCAGGCACAGCTGCTCGTATTTACACTCCTTGGTCTTGAATAATTATATAAGTTGAACTTTTTATTGCAAAACAAATTCCTTTTAATTGGAAGAAAACAGGCCAGGAAGTAGGACTTGAGCACAACCGTTGCAGCAGTGGAGAGCCTGAGCTAGTGTTTAGCTCTGTGGTTAACTCTAAAATGTGCTTCTGCTGGGAATCCCTGCAGCCTTTAATGGAGGACTGTGTAGAGTGGAAGAGCACAACTCTTCGACTGTAGTACTGTGTCCAGTTCTGGTCCCTGCAATTCAAAAAAGATGCGGACAGACAGGAGAGAGTCCAAAGCAGATCAACAAAGATGATCAAAAGGCTGGAGAACCTGCCCTATGAGGAAAGACTGAAGAAGTTAGGTGTTTTCTCCCCAGAGAAGAGAAGGCTCAGGCTCAGGGGGGGCCTCCATCACGGTATTCCAGTAATTAAAGGGTGGCTACAAAGAGGATGGAGGCTCTCTATTCCCAGGGAGCCACAGGGAGAACACAAGGGACAATGCGTACAGCTTGCACTGGAGAGGTTCCGTCTTGCTATATGAAAGAATTTTTTTACAGTGAGAACAATCAGTCCCTGAACAACCTCCCAGGGAGGAGGTTTGTGTCTAAACACAACTCCCCAGGGACATGGTGGAGTCCCCATCACTGCAGGTTTTCAAGATGTGTATCCTGGGTTCAGCTGGGATAGAGTTAATTTTCACAAGAAGCTGGTTGGGCTGACCCAAAGAGCCAATCAAATGGGATACTCTATACCATGTGATGTCATGCTCAGTATATAAGTGAGGAGCTGGCTAAAGGAAGGGGATTTGCTACTCAGGAGCAAGATGAGCATGGAGTGGTGAGAACACTGCATGCTGTATATTCTTTTAATCAGTATTACTGTTGTTATTTTCTTCTCCCTTTGCCATTTTGTTAAACTGTTTTCATCACAACCCACAAGTTTTGCCTTTTCTTTCTGATTCTCCTCCCCACCCCACCGGGGAGGGAGGAGGAGCGAGAGAGCAACTCTGTGGTTCTTTGTTGCCAACTGAAGCTAAACCACAACAATGTGTTTGGCCAGGGTGCTAGATAATATTGTCTAGGCTCCCTTTGCCACAAAAGGTTGGACCCTTCCAACCTGGACTATTCTATGATTCTATGATTTGTATGGAGGCACAATCAGTGTAAATATCTGTCAGGGCAGAGAGCACTAGATTTTGGGAAACCAGATGTCCTTTTGGTGGAGAAAGGAATGACCTGCTCAAGTAAAGAGGCAGGGGATTAGCAGATGTAGTTCACTCGTGTGGAACACCTCTTAGTCCCTACTGACTTTCAAACTGCCTTTTCTTTCTGTCAACAAGGGCTGAGCACATGATTCATGTACATCCCTGTAAAAGTTTCCCTGTCATTTAAATATTTAGCAGCACAGTCTTGAAAATGGATTGGAGGGAACTGGCATTCTGCAAGAGGTATGAGAAATGTTAAGAAATTGCCATTTCTGTACCTGATGAGACATTATTTATAAGAGTAAAGGTCCAAGCTTGAAGAGGACAAATTTTCTTTAATGTCCACCTTTGGGCTTAAGCCTATTTAATTTTTTTCTTGGATCTAAACAGAGTTTTCTGGAAATTACTAAATGGTTTTGTGTTGGAAGTGTCAGCCTTCCATAGTCACTTGTAGGTCTGTAGGCTCATAGGTAAGCAGAATATTTAAAAGGAATCTTTATTATTTTTTAAATGAAATCAGTGGTGTTTACCTCACCATCCAATCTCCTACTCATTGGAGTTTGTATTTGATTAATAGTAGCATAGTAAGAATTGACATTCTGTGAATGCAGCAGCCTTTCAAGGTTGCCATGGAAAAGCTCTTTTCTCCCAGACATCATCCCAGCTGCTTTTATTTCTAGAGGAGAGTTTCTTTCTCTCTTTTGAGCTTTGATATTTAAATGCTGGACTTGTGTAGGTGTGTTGTGGTTAATCAACCTTCTACTATCTGTGATCCAGAACAATTGCTTTAGTGTAGGAAAAGAAACCAGAGGCAAACAAGCCAGTTCATTTGTGCTATGCTACAAATTAGATCTTTTCATTGGGAAAATATTAATGCTTAATATTGTTGTGTGTCCTTTGTATATTCTTTTATGGCATTGCTTGGGCTTAGTGAGCTATTTTAGTCACATCTTACTTGGATGACACTTCTGTCACTTTGGACTTTGTTTGTTAATGCCTGCAAAAAATGCCTCTAGAGTTCTTGCTCAGCTCATCTTTAAAGAAAGGCATTTGTCCTAAAGCAGTTTAGAAGGATCATATTTCATCAATTGTTTTCTTCGAAGCCATCAAATTAGCAAAAGAACACGAAGGTAGCTTAGACTCAACAGGAGACAAAGCAGCATGCACTTAACGTAGAGATGTCTTTAGTATGGCACTCCCTGGAAAGAACTGTGCTACCCACTCCTGTAGAGACAGCTCTTCCAAAGGAAAAAAAGGAATTTGTTACTGTGTCCTGTGTCACTCCTTTTGGCCTGGGTAGTTTGGCAATTTTGAGAGCCTTGCTGTCTTACTTCCAGTAGGAGAAGCAGTTGGTAGAACCCTCATATTTCTTTGGGATACTACTGTTCATTTAGAAAACATGCAAGCAAAAAGTTGTTTTCTTGAACATGGTAGGATCAATCCCCAGCAGGCACTTTCCATATATAGAAATCAAAACATGCTTCCCAGTGAGTGCTGTGCCTGGAAACATCCACGTTTCCTCTTGGAACATACTTACAGCCACTTTTGTTGCTTTCTGCCGGTTCATTTATACAGCTGTCTCTGCTGGGATAGATTAAACCAGTCTCAAGCACCAAAAAGTGCTTTAAAATGCTATGTCGTCATTCTTAGAAGTCTCTAAATATAAAAATTGAGTTCAATCTTACGCCTGGCTTTCGAGGATGATTGCATCTAGTCTTCTGCGTAATGGATTTCAGGCAGACATTTTTAATACATAAACCAGTATCAAGTATAATAGAATTTCTTGCCTTAGCTAACAACTCATTTTTGAGATGTCTTTATCTCAGCCTTCTGTCTGTTCAGATTAATGTGCAAACACACATCTTGGGAGAACGACCAAATGAAACGCAGCAGCCCAAATACTACAATACTCCTAGTATCTGCTTCTAATGTCTCTGTTGGTTTGTGAAGCAGATTCTGTGGCATGTCTTGTGGTCATGGGAACAAGCTGGCCACAGCTTGGAGACTGCTTCAGGTGCTAGGATCCTGATCCATGACTCAATATGGACTGGATATAACTCCATTTCTAGGGGAATTTGACACCATAGAATATGGGAATGTTAAAAAATAATCTCCGTTATTGATTTCGCAAAAGGGAACTGCAATCTGGGAACATGTCTTTGCTTGCAATACAGTAATATAAACAAAAGACAAAATTACAAAGAGCAGAAGCCACTCAGAGGTAAAGGTTGTTATTAACAGCAGAAGCAGAGATATACTATTGAATAAAAAATACTAAACAAGATTTGGTGGGCATATAACCTGTATGAGAAATACAAATGATACTTGTACACAGTTTGATGAAGACAGTGAGAAAACAAAGTCTGAAGGAAAAAAATTAATAATTAATGGAAACTCTGCCAAAACATCCAGAGCTATAGACAATTTGTATCTTACACCTCACTGAACACATATGTTTCTAGACAATTTCCTGCTGTTTTTTAGATTGCAGAAAACTCTTCCCAGGTATCAAGGAAAAGTAAACAGTGAACTGATGAACCTTTGGAAACTCTACATTTTAAGGAACGAATTGGCACAATTAGAATTCACTTTACTTTTATTGCAGGTATTGATACAATGTGTGCTACGAAATATGACCTTAATTAACTCCACTTCCAGTTATGTTAGAAAATGTATAAAATATAATTAGTTCTGGTGAAATTCCAAGTATTTACTTAGAGCTTGAATTAAAGAAGCCAGTATTTACCTATGTTACAGAGGTATTACAAACTTCTAGGTGTTAGCAGATTTTTTTCTTTTTGGCAAAATGTTCTGACCTTTGATGAAGAAGTCATACATGATAAACTGTAAATTATAGTACTAAATTTCTCTTTTTCTTAATTAAACAGTGACTATCCTATTAGTAGTTATATAATAGGCAGAATATTATCTTAATACAAATTTTAAAATACTAGGTGGCAGTTACGCATGCGTACTGTTGATAATTTAGTCAAAGTTTGTGGTGTAGATTTAAAGTAGCTAGGGTCAAAGATCTCTTGCAGGAGAAGTTTACTCAGAAAACAGGGCTTATTCAGTTTTGCAGCTAATCTGAGAAGAAAAGTACGTGGGGGGAAGGTGAGCTCTTAAAATTAAATCTGTTTCATTTCACACTCAAACCTGGAAAGCAGTTAAAGTTCTTCAGCTCTTATCAGTCAATGAGCAATGAGCCCCTTCCTGGGGCAGGGAAACATCATCTCTTCTAAGCAAGGAGTTGGTTTCCGTGAGTCCGCAAATAGTTCACAGTCAATATGCTGAGGGAAATTCCAAACACTGGTGATGTTGGAAATGCTGAAATTTTCTTTCCAATACAGATGAAAATTTGAAAACGTTTAAATACTCCAGAAATCAATATGCATCATTTGGGTTGTATGAACTAACTCAAAGCAGATAGTTGTAATCCATGTGATTAGAAGATGTTTGTCTTCTCTGTTGCCTTACTCTGTGGGTGTGTAGGTTGTGGTTCTCATGCCTCAAGTCTTCATTACGGGCCTAGTGTGCTTGCTGGCCACCGGCTCCTGTAATCACCTATAGCAAAATTAGCCCTGTAAGGAACTGCAGAGCTTGATCAGCCCACAGCAGAAAACAGAGACTCTTATCATGATTGCCACAAAGTACATGAATAGTGAAATACATTTTAATATTTTATGGAAGTGATCCAAAATGAAACATCTAGATCAGAAAAACACAGTATTCCAGTTATGGGTGGGATTTCTTATGATTAATCACTTAATTTTAATTTTCTCAATGACTAGTAAGAGTTTGCAAGAGAGATCAATATGTTTTTGCAGAAAGCTTCATTTTTCTGTTACTAGTATTTTTCGTGGAAAAATCATTTTGACAGAAAATCCCCAGCCAATTCCGTCATAGACTAGCCCTGCACGAGAAGTTGAATTTGGCCTGAAAAAAGGCAGCCCAAGGAACATCGACACACTGCTGGGCTTGCCTGCATCTCCCTCCCTCCAGCTCCATTTAGAGACAAGGAATCCCTAGTGCAAAGCCCTGTAACTCCTCCAGCCTCTGGTATTCATACACAAATCTTTTCAGTCTCACTCTGCTCTGGAGCCCTCCAGGCCTATGTTCTGTAAGAACCTGTCAGGGAACCATGTCCGAATGCAAGTTGCCCCTCTTGTGCAGGTACTTCGCAGTATCTGGAGAGTTTTGAAATCTTCAAGTTAAAAATGCACAGGTTACAGTAGTGTATAATAATGATATACAAGTCAGTCATGATGTTCTGTTGCATACATGGCTGAATGCACATTATAAGTCTTTGCTGTGACCACCGTTTCTACTTTACATTTCCCTTTATAGAGAGGTGAAAGGTGTAAAACCATTGGGTGCTTAACTGACTGAATCTTTGCAATGGATTTTATACTGTGTCTTTTCAGAAAGACTGTAGACATAATTACTATAAATTGTCCCTTTACATTATATACTTTCTCTCCCCTTAGTTGAAGATAGTCCTTGTTCTGCTGCTGTGGGTATCTTACCATCTATTGGTACCCTAGATTTCATGTTCTTGTACTCAGAAAAAGTGGTTACCTAGAAAATCGCTTTATAAAAAATGTTTAGTTGTTATGCATGTATGGATAAACATTTTTAGTCTTTGAGAAATTAGTAATTTTTCCTACTGTGAAGGAATGACTCTGTTTCATAAGAGTCTGGAGTACCTAATTTCTTTTCAAAATGGATTAAAGACTTAATGGAGTAGTTTGAAAGAACAGTGTATATGTGAATGTTCTTTGATTACTGTAGTTGAAACATTCTTATTTCTTATGTACATTACGTCTCTCTGGTTCCAAAGAGTTTTAAACCTGTGTCTCAATTAGCAAAGGTTGCAGACCCTCTAGAGAGGGACTTAGATTTATGAAAAAGGTCTTACATTGACAACACAAGAAAGCTTTATATTAGATCAGAGGCAGCTGTGATTCATAGCGCAATAAAGATAAACTGACCTTTCAAAGGCAAATATGTCTTGCTAATTACTCTACAGAGCTAAATGAACAAAGGTCTAACTAAAATATTATATAACCACCTCTTTTCTAAGCCTTGACTGAGTCTGTAAAAGGTTATTTAAGCCAGGTATCTAATTTCCCTTTGAACTTACTTGCACAAATACATATGTATCATCAGGATATCCTGCTCTCCTCAGTACAATTTTTGCAGCCACAAATGCAGATAGTCTAGTTTGCTTTTCCACTGTTCTTAGAAATATTAAAGAAAATGTCACATTACGAGAAAACTGAGTGATGTCTGGAAAAGTTAAGAATTATTAATTAACCTTGTAGGAGTTATGCAGAATTTTGTAACAGGCAAAGCAAACAAGAATAGAAAGTATAAAAGCAATATTGCCGTCTTCCACCATCAACAGACAAAATTCTTTCGTATTTGTTGAAGAAAACAGGGTTTTTTGCCAGGTGCTTGGAGAGGAAAGACTGCCAGTGTCAGAGATTAATGAGGTCTCACTAAGACAATACACCTGTAAAAAGTACATAGTCCAAGTTGCATTCGCACTTCAGGTCTTGTGGCACATGGGCACATTCCTGTATAACTCGGAGGGATAATAGTCACACAATGTCTAGTGAGGGAAGGTTAATCCCACCTCATTCTGCCTACTTTGCATTTTGGTACTTTTAAGTTGACTGTCTGGTACTCTGATGTTGATAGCTGATCTTTGCAGAGAGATGACCATACTCTGTGAGGATCTTTCCCCTGTGCTTAGGGCCGTAAATTGTACTACGACTTGGGTACAAAGCTGAATTTAATCAGGCAGGCTATCTGTCCTGTTAATAATAGGCTCATTTCAACGAAATAAGCTTGCCAAGATACCACAAGAATATTGCGCCTGTGTATCACTGAAGATTGCCCACCCTTGGTAGCTGCAGGATGATGGGTTTGGAAATGGGACTTCAGTCTCCCATGTGCGCCATTGAACACCTCCTGTGTCTGTTGTGAAGAGCTGTGCTGCAGCAGCAGGGTGGCGTAAGGTCTGAGGGCTGCCTCGGCGGCTGTGCTGGCTGAAATCAGGAGCCCAGAGGGCGGCAGAGGGAGGGATGTTGCTGCTGAGAGGACCTAGGCTCCTTCGCCCTTCCTTACCCTTCCTTTGCCCAAAATTAATCCCTAGTCTAAATTTACTGAATAAATAAACTTATTGCCTGAAGTTATTCACTTACCTTTTCATTTTTGGGGAAAAAGAAAAGTTAAATGGTTTAAAGCTTCTGTAACTGCTGCAGTTGTTGCTAGAGTTGGTTCCTGCTTCCCTGAAAATGAATCAGGGCAAATTTACAAAGGGAGAGAAAAATACATAGCAAATCCATAAGGTAACTGCAGAAAATTAGAGTATATCCCACTTCAGTATCCTTCTTTGTATGTAGGGCCAGTTTAGCAGATCAGTTTTGCCTCTCAAAAACCGCAGTTTCAAAATTCATTTTCTTAGGGCAAGAGCAATATTTTTTTAATGAGCACATCATTTGTTATTTTTCTTTTTTATCTAAATACCAAAATAAAGTAGTGCCTTTGATACGTTGAAAACAGCAGGCTTCTTCCAACCTTCTTTTGATACAATTCTAAAATACCCAAACCCCAAGACTTTCAGCAACCTTTGCTCTAAAGACAATGACTCCATGTCACTGTATAGGAAAAACTTACAAGTTTATGATCTTAGCATTGCCTTTATAAGCTCGGGCTTATCTATTTACCTGTATGGTAATTAAAATCTTCTTGAAATTGGTGTGGTTCTTCACTTAAGTCACATTCATCAAACTTCATTACTCAGATGCAAGTCATATAATACTCAAAACACTGGAAAATTACTGAGGACTAAAACTCCTTTCTGCACATACTGATTATTGTTATACAGCATTTTTTAGTTAAATATTTGTATGATTTATGTCTATGAAATTTAAGATAAAGGAGAGCTCTTTTGGAGGAGGTTTAAGAAGACAGATATTCAAAGTGACAGAAATATGGTTGTAGTTTTAAATAACTTTATGTGCATTATCTCATACCAAATGTACTATAAGGCAGGTGCCCTTGCTGTGATTTTTACTTGAGATGCCTCTTTCAGATTGGAAAGTGGTTTATCCTTTCCTCGCCCTTTTAGTTATGGGAATATAACAGAAAAAAGGCCATACCTTGAAACAGATTTTCATACAGGCAAGGAGTAGTGAGAGAGAGCCTGTTCAACAGGGAGCCTGTTGAGTTCAAGCGGGATCTCATTGCCTTGCTATCCTTTTCATGACGGAGGGTATTGGCTTTCATTATTAAACTGTAGTGATATTTTATATAGACATTGAACTGATAATGGATTTTTTTTTTCCTGTTTTTAACCTTATGCTCTCTCCAACTTGTGACATCTTGGCTCGGCAGCCCAGTCATCCCATAGTGCCTATTCCAGAAAATGAGACACTCAACTCTAAGGAGGTAATCGGCTGACATTTAATTGGTTTAGCATTTGCATGCTACCTTTATCTTTTATTTATGTAGCTTGTCTAGAGTTGAAGAGCAAAAATGTGCTGAGCTCCCAAGTCTGCTTTTGCCCAGTGCATGGACTAGATAAGCATTAATTATTCCTAATGATTAATGAAGAAGAAATAACAGAGTTGTTTTGCAGACTGTCTTGCTTGAGTGAATTTGGAGTAACACTAACATTTACACTTCAGGTTCCTGAAACGTGCTGTTGTGATTTTAGCAAGTGGGATTTGTTAAATTATGCAGTTAGCCCCATTTAAATCATGCATTCCACAATTTGCAGTCACTGGTATAGTTTCTGTTTTAAATCCCAGATACCACAACTACCAGAAGCACTTAGGATAATTAGTTATTGAGAATTTCATAAACGACTGTGAAGAAAACATATAACAACACCTAGTGCAAGTTTGCCCATATCAATATTCAGTGCTGATTTTATTTGACTTTAAAGAATACAAATCTTGAAGTCTAAATTCAGTGGCCAATTCCCTACTACTTTTACATATCTAAACTCTAGGAACACAGTGGTTATCATCCTAGATAATTCATTCAGTGAGAGCTGAAACTATCTGCTACACATCATCAATTTTCTCTTCAGACAGAGCATATAAAAATTAAAAAGGTTCTGCTGGCACAGGCAAGTCTTGTTTCCAACAAGGTCATGAACAAGAAGTTGAATTATAGCCTTAATGTTGAAATAAACATATGTAGTTTAATTAACTACCATATTCTTTACTGTAGGCTTTGGAAGGTAATAGAATGTATTTAATTAAAAGACATTTTGAATATTATTTTAGAAAGTCACATAAGAAAGCATAACTTACTACCAATAATAGCAGTATGAGTACATTTATGACACAAGAATGATTTTTTTACTACTGAGACCTCTTTTGATTACCAGGTGCATGCTCACAATTATTTCACAGTTTTTTGATGAGTTTAACGATATAGGTAAGAATGATAATTACATATTCGTAACGCAGTTTGGTTTTAATTTACTATTTTAAATTTAGTTTCTAGTCTTGCTAAAAGCAGCAAAATGAGCATTTAAATAAATGAAATGGATGTTTGCCAATAATTGCTGCCAAATGATTGACTTTCTTGTAGTCGTAAAAAATATTGAGGGAGTCTTGAGGTCAAGCCCTTCACATGTTGGAAGCAGAGGGTTTGCCTGAATTCTGAGTTTGTTGACAGTCTGTCAATATGTCCTCACAGTTTATCTCAGTTTCCATTGGAAAAAAAAGGTTAGGACAGAAAAAGAAAGAAAGGAAAAAAAAAATATAGGCCTCTCACTTGATGAGAAACATCCCCGGCCTCTTTGTGTGCAGGGTCGGGGACTTTGAGCTACTTCAGATCTCTTTTTGTTTGAATCTTTGTCACAGCCTTCCAGCCTCCTCACTTTTTCCTTGCCTTTGACCTTTCGGTTTGTTTCTACACTATCAAGCCCCTTTCCTCTGCCTCCCAGGAGCCACTTCTTGGTTCTCTGGAAAGAAGTTGTTAAGGTTTGTGCTGTGGATCTATCCAAAGGAAGCTCCAAGGTGCCTTTGCAAAATGAAGTTAGACAACAAATACCTTGCGGAGCTTCTTAGATAGGTTGTTTTTTTCCATCTCATCTGTAAAGTTTCTGAAATATTATTGAAATAAAGGTATTTCATTAGAGGGTGGTGAGAGGGATTGAATAGTTCTGAGGATAAAATTGTTGTTGAGATTTGCACTACATCAGGCACTCCAAAACGTGTATATATATATACATAAATGTATATATGTGTATTTGTGTGTGTGTATAAATATGTTTATGTATGCATGTGTGTACATATATGCAGCCTCTGGTCATTCAGCTGATTTTCCTGTATTTGAAAATAAGATAGAAGAAAGCAAACAGCTAGATCCCCATATCTTGTCTTCTTCCTTACAGTTTACACATTGAGAGAAAGATTTGCAGACCTAATGGAAAGACAGATCTTCTCAAAGAGAACTCTTTCAAGAAACAAGACTCATAATTTGATACATTATTAATATCAGTTCAGAAAGTGAAGCATCTCTTACTGACATATTAAAGTCCGACTACCGTGACTCAGATATTTTTGAAAATATGAGATTGTAGCGTGTTCTGAATTGACAATAACAACAAAAGTGTGAAATTCCTTTGGTTAGAGGCTAACTTGGTCTGTTCCAAAGCAGATAAAATATATAGCACTGTCTTCTAAAAGTTGTCTTGTATATTAAACAAACAGTTTGAACAGAATTTCTGTCAGCCAATTTATAAAAAGCTAAAATGTAGTCCAACAGTTGGAATATTTGTATAATTACCTGTAGAATAAAGATCTCTGATGAAATTGTCATATTTATAAAGACCAAAGACAATCAATTGGAAAGAAGAGGATTTATCTGGGCTGTTATCAGTACTATTTGTACTTCCCTTGATTAACATCTTATTGGGTGATGGTCATTCACCACTTACAATAATGTGAGCTGGAGGCAAATAGTGAGCTTTAAAATAAAAAAAATAGTGTCAGGTACCGTTTGGTACAGCTGAGCAAGCTGAGTATTTGTGCTGGTTCCCTGGGGCCTGTCACTAATTTGTATTTTGTAACTGACTGAATATACAGGTGGACTCCAGCCCGTACGTAGATACAGCAGGAAGAACTGTGTCAGGCTCACCATGAGCTGGTCAGGAAACAACATCAAGAAATGACACATTTTCTGTTTTTTCTATGACAAATCAAAGAAAGTCTTCTCCAATGAATTTTTCAATGTACTTGTACTAATTTTTTCCCTCAACTTTTAATCTCATTTTTAGCAGAAGGAGGTGACCAGGGGACACCATGCTGGCCATGCTGAGATCGAGCAATGTCTTTCCATGTTTAGGGGGTGGCAGAGAAGACACATATGCATCTAGAGATGACCCCCTTTGCTCATTCTCTGTCAAGAAGGACTGAACAAAAGCATCTGTTTCCCTTGAGATCTTTTGTTGGAGACAGAAGTATACAGCACTGATACCCAGAAGGAGATCAATATTTATGCTATCTTGGAGACAGACAGGAGAGTAACATAGAGCAAGGAGCAGCTCAGAACATTTGAGGCACTCTTCTGACCTGCCCTGAGGGTGATGGCTTCTTTGAGATATGTTATTGTTGACCTGTCTCTGAAGAGTCACCAAATTTTTACCTTTTTATCTTTTATGTGGTTGGTTCTTAAAAACTGTGTGTTGTACTGCGTTCCCTTTTCAGTGCAGTGAAGAAAACAATGTAGGCCTTGGTTGATGATTTCTAAAATCACAACATCTTTCAGACACCTGTGTTACTGATGAACCTATCTTGACTCTAAGAATAGTTTATGCTGAAATTACACTTTATGAGTTTACATAACCCACAAGTCTCCACCTAATTTAAAATATCCTTTTTATTAGTGAAGTTCTGTTTCGATGCTGAACTGACTAGGAAAAATTCTGTCAGGTTTTAAGCCCAACATTATTCTTACTGCTGTAATAAGTACCTTAGAACTCTGTCCCGCACTCTCTGTCCTCACCAAAATGCTCTTTGTCTAAAATTATATATAGGATCGTACTTAACTTCGTCAGCAGTGCTGAGTCTAGCTGGAGGCCTGTAACTAGTGGTGTCCCTCAGGGGTCAGTACTTGGCCCAGTCTTGTTCAACCTCTTCATCAATTATTATTGGTGGATGACGTTAACCATGAGCCAGCAGTGTGCCCTGGTTGCCAAGAAGGCCAGTGGGATCCTGGGGTGCATGAAGAAGAGTGTGGCCAGCAGGTCAAGGGAGTTTCTCCTCCCCCTCTAGTCTGCCCTAGTGAGGCCCCATCTGGAGTACTGCATCCAGTTCTGGGCTCCCCAGTTCAAGAAAGATGAGGAGCTACTGGAGAGAGTCCAGCAGAGGACTACAAAGATGATGAGGGGACAGGAGCATCTCTCCTACAAGGAGAGGCTGAGGCAGCTGGGCTTGTTCAGCCTGAAGAAGAGAAGGCTGAGAGGGGACCTTATAAATGCCTAGATATATCTTAAGGGTGGGTGTGAAGAGGATGGGGCCAGACTCTTTTCAGTGGTGCCCAACGACGGGACAAGGGGCAACCGGCACATACTGAAGCATAGGAAGTTCCACTTGAACATGAGGCAGAACTTCTTCCCTCTGAGGGTGACAGAGCACTGGAACAGGCTGCTCAGAGAGGTTATGGATTCTCCTTCTCTGGAGATATTCAAGACTGGCCTGGACAAGGTCCTGTGCAGCCTGCTGTAGGTGACCCTGCTTTGGCAGGGGGGTTGAACTAGATGATCCACAGAGGTCCCTTCCAAACCCTAACATTCTGTGATTCTGTGATTCTTCTCCTGCAATGTTCCTCCCTCAGAGCGAAATACACAGTGAGAGGAAGTCAGTATTATTTATGTAATTCCCCCCCCCCCAAAAAAAGGGTGGGTAAATGCTCTGTGAAACGTAAGCACATCCTTGACCTTTAAGAAGCAGTGAGAGCGAGGAAGAAGGGAAGGTGCTGCTAGTTTCTGCTTCATGATTTGTATGGTGGTGTTGAGTTGACGGTTGGACTTGGTGATCTTAAAAGTCTTTTCCAACATTAATGATTCTATGATTCTGTGATTGTTTTCCTTAGAGCAAAGTACTAACTGGGAAAAAAAAGGAGTTACCTTTGTATTCAGAAGAACAGCATTCTATTTTTCATGCAACTTTAGCTTCACTCTGTAACAGCATGAAGCAAATCAGATTTGCCACTTCCCTGTGAAAGCAAGAAAACAAATAAGTGACATTCTCCTTGTGAAATCCTTCTCTACAATCAGTGCTTTTTAGTTAGAGGAGGTCTGAAGGATACTCCTTTAAAACCTAACCAAGAGATATACCAGTAATTTCCGATACCTACTGTCTTCCTTTCAAGTAAACCTAGTGTTTTCCCAGGTTATGATATGTGAATGATGTCATAATTATTCTCAGAATTGTACCGAGTCAGAATCTTCAGAGAGAACATGGGGCATATGTACCTGTATAGTCACAAAAAGACATTGCATGCAGGTGCTAAAAGTATATACTCATTACCCTTACTCATGTATGACATGCAAAATCCCAAGTCTATTTATTATACAGTTACTTTAGGTTCATATAATTGCAGTTGTTACTCTGTCTTATCTATTTGTTATTCCTGAAAGATCTGCAATAATTACTTGAGATAATAATAGCATCTGTAAGGTCAGCATTCATAAAAAGACCCCATGAGAAAAAGCTGAATCCATTGACTTCAGTGGTGACAGGATTTCATCTACTGTCTTCCGTGCAAATTTGTCAAAGTTTTAGTACAAGAAGCTCCTTTTTTTTGCAGGGGGGAAGAATTAATCTGCCCTGCTCCACTTTAAACAACTTTGATACCAATAAATTCTTGAAATTTGGAATTCTATGAAAATCTCAGTAAGGTCCAAAGTTCTGTTATACGTTGCTCTTAATCTTTATTTACTTAAGGAGTGTTCCTGGTCAGAGGTCCACATTAGTACTGAACATTGATAGATTCTACATGTAAGAAGAAAATGTACCCATTGTATGAAAGAGTCCTTCTACTAAAGAATTTATGTAAGGCGTTTCATGATAGACCAAAGCTTCAACCCAGATGACATTATCAGAGCAGAGTGACATTCTTCCAGGTAAAAAAAAACTGTCATTGTACCCTGGATTTATAAAGAAAATCCCAGAGTGTACAAAATCCCCCCACAAAGTTGCTTGACACCGTGATCACCGTGAAGAGGGGATGGATGAGCATGGGCTGTGCCCACAGCAAAGGCCTGCCCTTCCCTGTCTCTGGTGGGAAGGTGCGAGGGTAGGATGCAGCCTGCCTTCTCCTCCAGGTTATCCTGACAGCCTGGGCAAGACTGCTCATAGTTGTTAGGCATTCTGTAATGATCCAGCTCTCGTGTACCATTCAATACCTTTCCAACTTGTAAAAAAGATCTCTGTCAAAGCAAGAACAGGAGTATGGTAGATACCCAATGAAACTAGAGGGAACTGTATCGGAAGCTGCTCCTACTCAAAAGTCAGCTCCTTTGTCCAAGCACCTTCTTCCATTTGGTGCTGGGACAGGTCCTTCCCTGAATGCAGATGCCTTGGAGCAAAAGACTGCTTTCATCCTTGTGCTTTCCTTTGAGACACAAACATGGTCTCTCCACCTGTCACATCGTGGATGCAATATTCACTTTTTGCTTTCAGTCTTGCATGAAATGACAGCCCCACCCTCCAGGAGAGTGGAGAGCTGGTATGCAGAAGTACCAGCAGGCAGGGCACCGCTGCCAGCTCAGTCGCTAGCCAGGCTGCAGAGCACGCATGTGTTACACTGTGACACAGTCAGCATCTCTTCTGTTCCCACACCTGGGATGCAGGGTCAGTGATCTTTGCAGCACTGCTGGTTTGCAGAGTTTATGAATTATCTAATGAACTATGGTGTATTAGGCAATTCATAAAAGCTGCATAGACTGGGACTAAGCATAGAGAACAAGGCAGCAAATAATAAGGCAAAGAGCAGCAGTGATACATATAAAAAACGCTCTCAGATAATGCAAATTGGAAAAATCCTTTGATGTTGCTTACCTCCAAAATGAGAACTGTTCTGATTTGACCTGTGATCTTCCAAATTATTTTGGAAAAAAATGAACAGTACCTCTTTAAAGGATAGTCTCATCATCCCTTGTTTATTTTGACCAGTCCAAAGACTGCAGCCCTAGGCTCTCTCCATATCATCATAACAGTTAATTTAACTGAAACTTTAACAATCCTTTAAACTTTTAAATTTGTAATACTTTATTTGTACAATGGGAAATTTATACTTGGAATAGGTATTTGGGCAATACTTTTGGCCAGCTTCAATGTTATCTCCTTGTTTTAAGTAAAAAGTTTCAGTTATATCCTACTGACGTGAAAGAGTGTATTAGATCACCATGCATTAACAAGGAAAAATCATTTTATACATTTATAGTATTTTTTCTAATGTAATTGCTGTAAAAAGAATTACTGTAAATGTGTTGCTTATATAGGAGATTTACATTAAAAGGTCTGAAAGGGTAACAATATAAATGTGATACAGAGAAAGTACAAAATGACAGTATGTCATTTAAACTGCTATTTTAATCTAATTCTGTTTGGCTTTAAGAAACATCTGCTGTAATTGGTCACCTTTAAATAATGGCAGGAGTACTGTGTAATAGTTTTAGAGGAAAAGAGCTTGCCCTGAATAAGTAGTCAGAACACAGCTGTAGTTTGAAGAGGGTTTTTTTTTCATTCAATGCTAAAGTAATGCATAAGTAATTAGGATGACAGAATCAGACAAAAAGTAGTTAAAGTGTTTGACCACCTTTACGATAAAAAATGTTTTTACTTACAGCTAGTTAAAATTTCCCTGCTTGTTGCCTCGTTTCCTTTCACCATGCAAATCTGAGCTGTCTCTAAACCCCACTTAAATAGCTGGAGAAGGTAAATAGACACCCCTTAGCCTACTCTTCAGATTAAACAAGCCCTGTAGCCTCCTCTCGTATGTCATATGTCTTTCCCAGAAATCAAGAAACGCTCTCAACGATCCTGATTGTCCTCCGTTGGGTTTATTCTGTTTGCTTGACAACTCTTTTCTACTGGGAGGGCTCAAAAATGGAAAATATGTTCCAGATGCAGCCTCGCTAGTGCCCAACAGAGGGTAATAATAACTTCCCTGGACCTTCTGGCTGTGCTGTAATTAATGTAACTGTATATGAGGTTATCCTTCATCACTGCAAGGGTGAACTGACCCACATTCATTCTGAAGTGAACCAGACCTCAGGTCCTTCTCTGCAGAGGTGCTACCCAGCCTGTACTGCTGCATGGGGTTGTTCACTTCCTCCTACAACCAACTTGTTCCTCACCAGATGCAGGATTTTGTATTTGCCTTTGTTCACAAAGCTCCTGCTAGCCCATTCCTCCAGTCTGGCAAAGTCCTCCAAAATGGGAGATGTACTCTCAGCGTATCAGTCCCTCCCTCCCCTCCAATTTAGTAACATCCACAGACTTCCTGGACAGGTAGGCTCTCCTACCACCCAGGTCCCTGATGAAGATGTCACCCTAGCATGCTCTGAAATGCCACCTGGAACAGACTTTGAATGGTTGACTACTATCTTTTTGGTTCAGCCAATTATTCACCCGCTCCATAATCCACGCTTCTCCTTGGTTTGGGTACCAGCTTACTGTAGGACACTGTGTTGAAAGCCTTGCTAAGGTGGGGGAAAACGACATCCATGCCATGTGAATGCAAGGTTGGCCACACTCTCTGTCCTCCCAGGACGCGGCCCAGAAAAGAAATGAAAACCCAATAGGAATCTAAAATGTCCTCTAAAGTGCATTTAACCAAGGTTACGCTTGCCGGTTGAAATTTGCTATGTATGAGCGGTGTACTTCCTCAAACATTCCAGTGCATGAAAAATCATCCCCAGTTCAGTAAGCATAGTTATAAATTAACAGTGCAAGCAACCAATGTTTTTAAAAGACAAAATGTTGTACAAAGTTGCCCACCAGTTTGTAGAACTGTGCCTGCATAACATAGTGCAGTTTTATTCTCCTCTCCACTGATTTGATTTCACCTTTTATTCCCCTTTTTCCTACAGGTTACCAATGAATGATGTTCTGTTTTGCTAGGATGGTAAGTATTACTGTTTTTCTGGCTTGATTACAGTCACACTCTGAGTATGCAACTACTTCTTTAGTGCCTTTTTAACAAATTTTTATGATTTTGTTTAGGAAGATGATAGGATGCTTTAGCTATACAATTTAGTGTTTGGAAAATAAGCTGCGTATGTTTAGTGAATTATTTTCTATTAATATTTACCAATGTAGAATAATTCCACTTCTTAGCATAAAAGAAAAAAGTCACAATTGAACTAATTTTAAGTGGAATGCAATCACACAGTTGGAAGAAATTGAGGTATGGTCTAGAACTAGATTGTGAAGTAATGTCATTGAAACAAGATGAATATTATTTTAGTCTGAGTGCATAACCACATGGCACCATTAAAATGAGTGGTTTGCTAGAGTTAAACAATACTATGTTTCAAATAATACGCTATGCTTGAAAGAAGATGTAATGTAGTACTTAACAAGGGAGGTCAGAAAATAGGTGATACAGAAAAAGCTGAAAAGTTTAATGTCTTTTTTGTTTTGTTTCAGTCTTCACAAAAAAAAGTTAATTATAACTAAAAGTTTATTTCAGTTATTATCAAGAATTTTGGAGTAGGATATTGGAGAGAAAATGAAATGAACACCTGAAGGAATACTGAAGTAAATTGGAGGCTAATGAAACTTACCCTTAAAATACTTAATCAAAGCAATTTCTCAAACATGAGTGATTAGCAGAATAAGTTGGTTGCCAGACAACTGGAGAAAGGCAAACACAATGTCATATCTAACAAAGGAGGAAAGGAAAATCTAAAGAGTTACAGAACAGTAAACCCTAATAGCATTTCCAAGAGACTGGAACAAAGTATTAAACAACCCATGTGTAGGCATCTAGAGAATGATAAGGAGATAAGAGGACTTGCACAGGGACACGTCAGAAACAAGTCCTATCAAATTGATCTCATTTCCTTCTTTGACAGCAAAACAGATATAGGGGATGTGTTTGATACAGCGTATCTTTGACACAGTCCCACATGGCATTCATAAGCAAGCAAAGCAGATACGGACTAAATTAAATTCACAGAAGGGAGATGTCCAGCTGATTGGAAAGCTGAACTCTGAGAACAATCATTTGCTGCCAAAGTAGGAGAACATCTCATACACGCTTCCACAATGTGTTTTCTAGCTCTAGCACTATAAAACATTGCCATTTATTATTTGCTCAATCACATGTGCAGTAAGCTTACCGAATTTACAGATAATGCCCATTTGGGAGGACTTGCAAGCTGCTTGGAAGGCAGGATTAGAATTCAAAAAATGTCACTTAAATTAGAGGAATGGCTTAAAATCAATATGGCAAAATTCACTGAAGACAGATGTGAAGAAATATGAAAAGCACAGACAGAAAAGGAATGACAATAACACTGCAGGACAGAACCTGTGCATTACAGGGGACCATAATCTGAATCGGAGTTGGAGAGGCAATGCTCTTATGAAAAACGCCATTCCAGGGAGATGTTAAAGGGAGTGCTTATAATATGGTGGAGGTAATTACTTGTCTCTGTTCAGTGTTAGTGAAGAATCAGTTGCCAGGCATTTGGGAAACACATGGTAGATTTAAAAAAGATGTAAAGATTTCAGTGTCTTCACACAGAAGAAAAGAAATGAGGACAGAGTAGAGGCACAGCAGGTTCTATGTCTCCATCCTGCATGAGAGCAGGAGAAAAAGAAATGGGCCTGAATTTCAGGGAGAGAGATTTCCTTTAGAATTTGGACAGTTGCAGCTATGTGGAAATTTAAGTGCTAAAACAGTTTACCTCAGGCTGCTGCAAATACAGGCAAGCATCTCACAAGGTAGGTTTAGCTGATGACCAGCTGTCATCTTCTCCCACAGCTACAGCACAAATGATGTGGCTCGATATATATTGACGGCTTTTTTCCTGTGATATAGAGTTACATTTGTTAGCCAGATCACCAGGTTGTATAAATTAGGAAAACTAAGTGTCTTCAGTGCATGTTATGCAGTTTACTAATCTGTGTTTTTGACAGCTTGTGTTCACAACTCTTCTTTTGCAGCCCGAAATTAGGATCAAGAGCTAAAACCGTATTTTGAAGCCTGTTTCTATAATGAGAAGGAATCCATGGCACAAATGTTATTTAAAGTACTATTTAAAAGAATAAAATTGCTTCCAATATGCTAATTGCAAAGCAGTAATAACAATCAAATTTTCTTTCAAGAGATAATCTTCTCTACTAGCTTAATTAACCCCAGAGATACACACATGAATGTGCCGTATTGAAATATTGTTTCCTGGAGTGCTTGCTGGTTTAAGATACGCCCAGTATAACACAGCATATTTTCTTTAGAAATAATATAAATGTTGAAATTAAATAAAGCTGTATTTTTGTTGCAAAGTGTTTGTTGTGATTCTCATTTTTACTCCTGTAAATCCAGCTCCATGTATTTCAGATAACTGAGAACAAGTGTCAGCATCGTTGGGAACAAATGCTCCCATGCTCTTCACCTTGGTCACATTTTGCCACCGCATAGACACTTAGGTTTTGTGAAATACTCCAGGCATTAATCACATTTGTGTCAGCACCCACAGTGATCAACATGCACAGTGATTCTCCCCTGCTGTGCAACACTGATAGCTCATTTGGCCAGGCAGCGTCCATGCCAGCTGGTGAGTGCAGGCAGAATTACCAGCTGCGTTCCCCAGTGCACAGGGAAGAATCATCACTTTCCAGTTTATGCTGCTGGTTTTTTGACCCTGTGCTGCTCCCACACAGCGTTGCCCAAGTCTGAATCTTAAACAATTTGCTTCCAAAATGTATTATAAATGTCTAAGGAAGCTGATGGTCTGAACCTGCATGAGCCAAATGCCTTCTCCCTGATCCCTTGATGCTTTGAACCACAAATCACCCCACAGGTACGTATATGTTTAGGACCTCTGCATCACAGTGTGATGCACACATCCTGGTGTGCAGAAGCATTTTACCTCCTGACACACTGTGTTGTAGTTAAGATTAATATTTTAATGAGAATTTCTGCTGCTTTCATTAAAATTAATGTGATGAACTGATTTTTAAAATATTATAATATGTTAAAACATTGAAATTAAAAACAGCTTAAAAGGAATTATCCTTAGGCTACTCTGCCTCTTGCACTACTGGATCTGCTGTAATTTCAATCCAGCCTTCATTTAAACTGCTGAACTCTGGAACTGTGGAAACAGAAGTTCAGCAATCAGTGAGACTCCCCATATAGGTAAAATATACATTTTTTCCCTTGATACACGAGCACACATATCCTTCAGAATGTCATGAACAGGACCGATAGACATATAAGGTCTGTTTTTGTATTAGTTTCTTTTCTCAATGAAAAAATAATAGAAGTTAGTGTGTACATCTTAGGGACAGTGTAGCTAGTAACCAGATGGAGAAAAAAAATTGAGACAAACATTTTGGTGAGTTCAAGAGAGAGTTCCTGGGCACAGAAATCAACACGTATAGGTAAATATAACAAAAAGGTGCTAAAAACTTTAAAAAATAGATATAAATTCATACATATAAACACATATATAACTACAAATGTGTTATAAATATTGTACAAGATGTGATAGGTCTAGTCACCAAGGACTTCATAGTATTTCTTGTTTTCAGTAGAGCACTGAAGTGGGAAAAATTGATATTTAGAGCCAGTATGATCTGTGTGGTTCTCAAAAGTCTCAGTCAGCTTTCCTGCCTATTTTTTCCAAAGCATTTGCTTTGTTCTGAATTTGTTCCAAACCCAAATTTCTTTTCCTCTGCAATTTCATTTTTTTAAAGCCCAGATCCATGGGCTTGCATGTCCAGCCAAGAGAATTATTTGATGGTATGGTTTAGGTTTAAATTAGCCCAGGCAATAGACTGAAGCCCATAGGTGGAAGGAACACAAGCAAGAGCAAGAACTACTGGGATTACAGGGAGGGCAAAAGAGGAATCCTTTTGTTGGTCTCTCGGTTTGTGAGTTTGTTTATCTGTGCATACTTTAAAACAAAACAGTTTCCCTATCATTTCAAACATCTTCTGCCTATGAATGAAAAAAGAAAGTATATTGGCAGTTACAGTCTAGGAAGTCTACCCTGAGAAACCAATGGAAAATGTGTTAAGAGAAAAAAATCCTTCAAGGAGAGATTACAAAGAGCGAAACTCAACATGAAATACTGATTGCTTTTTCAGCAGTACTATAAAATTAAAGGATGCTGTTTATTCAATAGAGTAATATATTTAGTCCCATTTCTGATGCCTTTACTCTGCTTTTATTCATTATTTTTCTGGTAAAATACACATTCCTATCAGGATCACAATGACTGCCTATGTTTAGCGAGGTGTTATGGTCCCTGCTTTCCCTCACTCTTTCTCGCAGTCCAGTACACACTGTTCACCCCACCTTGTGGTGTTTCTGTTGCTGCTATACGCTACAACTCAAGCTGCCAAAAAAAAACATATTAAAGTTGTCCCAAGTGGTCAGAATGGATATTTGCCTAGCACAAAGGATGAATCTGGGCAGTGACATAGAATGGACCATGAGAAGGGTGGGTCAGAATTCACGACTTGAGAAAATTTGGTTGCTACATCAGACTAAGGGCAGCCCTTGGCCCAAGGGTTCAGCTGTCTGGGATTCAAAGCTTGGTTTGGTGTGGCACAGGTCTGTGGTCTTGACTTAGTTTTAATGAGAAAATTACTTAAATATCAGGAAATTCTCAAGATAAAGCTAAGCAAAATGAGAAAAGTGAAAGCACAGAGAGAAGAATTTTCTTAAAATGTAACAGCAGCAGAGCAAGAATACAAAAAGAAAAATGTGTACTTTAAAGTATAAAATAATCTTTAAAAGCAGAGAATCAGAAAATGGCAACTCAGCAACACTGAGGATCAGCCTGTTATGCGGATTAAGAAGCCCAGTTATTCCCCACCTGACCCACGCCTGCCTACTCTGCACAGGCTCACTGGCTGTCTTACTGGGGTTGGTGAGCATGTGAGTAGCAGCTACCTAGTACATGCATTAGCCAAGGCATAATTATTTCATACAAACAAGTTGTATATATCATTCTTGCAGCACCTCTTGGTACATTGTAAAAGATATCTGAATGAAAATGAGCTGGTGATTTCTGCGTAAGACTGCTCTGACTTATACAAGGAGTAGTATCTAGCCATACACAGAGCAGTCCTAGGCTATTTCTACACTAGTGAAGACATACACCTGAAGGCAACTGCACGGAGTAGCTTACCAACTAAGGGAAAAGTGAAAAGGCTATGAGGCTGCAAGCAACAATGTAGTGCAATGTAATACGTATAAAGTCATCTTCTTTCACCTGTGGTTGCTGACTGCGAGTGCTTGGGCACCTGTGTGTGTGAATGTGTGTGTGTGAAGAATGGGATTTTTCTGGTATGGGCAATTGGGGTCAGTTGCTCTTCCTCTGCCTCTGACTTTGACCCTAAATCTGTTGATTTAAATATCTAAAGAACTGGGCCTGTTGGTCCCAGAGGCTGCGTATAGCAAGTTGCACTGTGGCAGGACTCTACTTCGACATCTGATGAATTTGTCACCTAAGCCACCGTTATTCTGAGTTACACGTAACCTGGATCAGCATCTTAAGGATTGAGATAGGCAGCCCTGAAATGTTTGAATTAAAAGTGGCACTACTTGATACCATGCCAACAATGCACAGCAGTGAGCTGCCAGGCTGTTGCCAGACACTCACATTCCTGCTCCTGCTCCAAACATATGGAGACCAAAGTGACAGTGAGAAAATCACTTTAACACACAGCTTTTCTCTGCACAAACATATCTAGGAGCTAGTCACTCACAGTCTGCGAGGATGAATTCTGTTCTGCCATTAGTACATGGGAAAGAGAAGACATTGTGAAATAATAGTCTTGGTGAAGTGGTTTTGCTTTACAAACTTTTGCTGCATTGCAGCCATTAGTAATGAAGAGTAGTAAGTATAAACTATTACAGCCATTGCAAAACAGTGGTGTATTTTGTGTAAAGGGTCACCAGTTAAATTTTCATTTAAGATCAGAGACAGGATGGCCCATATCATTGCAGTGTTTAAACTGGAGGCAGGGAATTAGAGAGGTTCTCTGATGCATAGAGTTTTGTCTACTGGCAAATGACTGAACAGGGGCCTGGCATCCTGGTTTCTTCCTAAACTGGCCAAGAGTCACTTGATTTTCTTGGCACAAGGTAGCAGTGCTGCAATTCTCCCTCTGGGTCTGGGCCCAAGGCTTGACCCCAGTCTACTTGCAGCATCCAGGAGAAGGGAAGGTGACACGGTCTTCTGATGGAGTAGTGTGGTGGTGCAGCCCCCCTGACCCCACCAGGCCACCTGGCGATCTCAGAACCAGCCGCCATTGTGTACTTGCCTTTACTGCAAGAGCAGTAAGCTGGGATGTCTTGGCACTTCTCTCGTCTTCCTACAAAAGCAGCGAGTTCGGCTGATCAGGCACCCCCTGACTGCACCTGGAACTCCTGCTGCTGAGATCATACCTGCCTGGTAAAATATCAGAACTATACATTCTGGGAAGTACTGGAATTGTATGGTTGCTGTTAAGATACCAGAATTACCTCATACCAGTTGTGGCCAGGATGGAAATTTACTGATGCCTGAAGTCAATCATCTCGCGACCCTGCAAACAGCCGTACTAAGTGAGGCCCTTTGAGATCTCCTGGACCACAGCGGGCTGCGACCAGCATCTCCCTCTGAGTGGGATGCCTCTCAGAGCCCTCAAACTTTTAACTTTCAAGTTCCCATCACAGATGGAACCTGGGCTGAGATATAGGGATCCCTTACTCCTTGAGGTTCAACCTTTGCCAGTTGAGAAAATCATTGGAGGTGAGTATTTCACTTAACTCGAGAGGAATTTTTGACAGATACCTTTATGTATGCATATTATCTCTGTGTGCATGTGAATTGATTCAGAGCCTGCTACTGTGGTCATAGTAAATCCTTTTTAATCACGTCATAAATTCTAAATTAATGGATAATTAATTGCTGCTAAATTCCTGTGATTCTCTCTTTAGCTGTGAACAAACCTTAAATTGCTACTAGACATATCCTTTAGACATAAACTGTTGTGGTCTGAGGCTAAGTCTGGATCCTGAGAAGGAGTTTAGAAAACAAGGGAGTCCATTCTGAACCTTGTGACTCAACAGGAGGGTCTCCCTTATCTCTTACCGCTTTCTTTGATCTCTATAATTTATGCTATCTTAGTGCTACCTTGATTTTATATTCCATTCATTTAATAAGTAATAGAATGAACCTTGCCATTGAACTTTGTTAAATCACTTTTTATAAATTCTTATTAAAATCACTTCTTGCAAATACCTTTGACAGTGATTCTTGAAGCGACCTAACCACTCATTTGCAACAGGTAGGCTCTGCCGTCCTTCCTGGGAGTGACCTTCAGCACCTCGCTGGGCACTGCTGTCGCCTGTACTGTGAAGGTAATTAGAAATGAGATTTTTATGATGCCCAATAGACTCTTTCAGATAAATTATGGAGACTTTTGAAAGAAAGGTTGTGGAATAATCCTGCTCCAGCTTTAAAGAAACTCTTGGACATTCTGAACTGTGTTTTATTTGTTACTCCACCAAGAGTTCAGTGATATTAGTATTTGAATTCCTGTCAAATGTGTGGTCTGTTTTGAAGCTCAAGGATAGAAACCAAGCAGTGCTGAAACAAGTACAAGTCAGACATTTTTGTACTTAATTGTGCAGACTAGAACTAGGGCTAGAACCCTAACTCAAAAGCTTAGCAGAGCTGTCGTGCTTGGAATAGATTATTCTTCAACAGAGAAAAAGGATGATGTTTAACTGTTTCTAAATAGTTACAGCTAAGTCACTGTGTGCTGTGAACAGAGAGTTATTTTTTCTTACAAAGGAAACTACTGAGATAAAAGCATTTGCTGAACCACAATAAAATAGATTCATGGGTTTTTTTAAAAGGTTTGAAAACATGCCAACAACTGGGAAAAATAGATTTTATCAAGTTTCAGCACAGTTTCTTGTGTCACAAAACAAAGCTGTTTAGAAGCGCAAGTTACATTTTCATGTTCCTTTAAAGGAAATCTCATTCCTCTGTCAACTAGCTCACGTAATTTGCAAATCCCTTGCCTCTGGTTTACCATCAACAAGTCTTTAAAGTTTAAAATTAAAAAAACCAACCAAACCAAACAAAACAAAACACCAGACAAACCCAAATGGAACCAGAGGTCTGTAACTTAGAAAAACAGATATGCCTGTTCGCTTAATCTGACTGGCTGATAATATTTGTCATATAAGGTACATATTTTTCTTTCTTATGCTTCCAGAGCAAGGAGATAACTTTGTGAGAATATTTCCAAACATTTGTAATAACAAAGAAGGTTTGCATTTTGCTAATGTCAGTGTAAATCATGAGTCATTCTCTAGGAACTGATGGAGCTGCATAGACATAAGGAAAAGAAATGGATTATCATTTCTAAGGAGCACTTCACATGAGTTTCCATGAACATGTCTTTTCTCATTTTTCTCACGTTATATTTGATGCTTTATAGCAGTCAGTAACAGACTTAACGTTGCCCAGATTTTTGTCTCATAAGCAAAACTTAATAAAAAAACCACAGAGCAAATTTGAAGGCTAAGATTTATGTCCTATTATGTGATGTACAGTGATTTCATGTTGCTGACCTTGACCTTTCTATTAACTTCCACACAGAAGATTGCTTGCAACAGAGCAAAATAAAAATCATATTGTTGGATGCAATTTTCCCTCATCTGCAGTTCTTTAGCTGTGGTGGGGACAGTGTGGGAGGCAGGTGTAATAAAAGCACTGTTGGCTAGAAATTGTATTAAAGACTTGACCATTTGGATTACAAGCCCATATGTATGAACACACACACATGCATATACACACAGTCCCTCTTAATGTCTCTGCCACTCATGGCAGACCATCTAAACCAGCTGTGCTGCCAGCTGTGCTTTCAAAAGTAGCTGCCCTTTGATGCTAAGGCTTCCTGCAGCGCTGAACAGCCGAGCTGAAGTCACAGAGGGAAAGGTCCCCTTCATTCCCTCGAAAACAGTCTGCCACCAACTTCTCCAGGTTCCTCTCATTGACTACAAAATGGAGACAGAAGGATGAATGTTTTTTTCTGCTTGTTCAGCCTTGGAGGCTTAAATTGTCTTATAACAGTTCGGATTTGAAACTGGTATTTTTCGCAATTTAGCCATACATGCGATCTCTGCTAGGAATTTCAAAGTTCTTTGCTGCTTTCTTCTGAATATTTTAAGTTTTGGCAACAATACCATGCATACTTCTTTAGGTCTGCTGTTCAAAAACCTGGAGATCATAGATCAAGTAGTAAAGGCTTTTAGACTTCTTTTTTCATATCTGCTCTGATTTTCTTTGTGGTTTTATTAATACAGCCATTTCCTTTTCAAATAGGAATGAGCACTCATCAGTGGGTATTTATTACGCTATTTACAATGATTTCCAAGTTCATTTTGACTAAAGAAATGCAAATCCTAAGAGAATATCTTTGTGTAATAGTTTATACTATTTTCTGAATTTGCCCACAGTAAAGCAGTGCAAAGTGAAGCATATGAAGCTAAGCTAGATCACTAGAAAGAAGATTGAAAAGGGGGATGCAGGATAAGTTTACTGCAGTGGTATAGCTCTGCATATCAGAAAGGAGAATGCAGATGAAAAGCAATCGAAGTGTTATAATGTATCCAGTCATTTGGAGAACATATTAGTTACAGGTAAATGAGGCCCAGAAGAAAGAGAGCTTCCTTTGACAACATGTACTCATTCCTTATATTTTTTCAGTTTTAGAAGTTAAAAGTATAACAGTAAAATATTGGACCATGTATATTCTGTATATTCTGAAACCTTTACTATAAAATTTCTCACCTGCAAAGGAGTACGCCCAGCATTTCATAATGATGAATACATCGCTGCAGCTGTTTCCAGTATCTCTGTATCTTGGGCAAATAAATCTGTTTACCACATGTCTGACTAATAATTAACATATAGAGAGTCCTCCTAGAAAACCATAATCTGTAGCCTTCTGTTCAGATTTCTTTCTGAGTACTAACTGTAGGTATTACCTTTACAGTACCTAGACATTTATTGGTAAAGTGAAGTACAGAGAGCCTCAAAAAGGGCTGTTAGAGGTGGAAGAATGTGTATCAAAAGTCAGGTATTGCTCTTCTATTGCATTGCAAGTGAAGTTTTGATGGCAAAGCAGCTTGAATCTAGAAGAAATTTCCCCCAAGGACTTGACTCTGCTGGAGACAGCGGTTCTGCAAAGTGGAACAGGCTAAAAAGGAGTCTGTATCAGGGAAGGTCCTGCAGGGTACGAGGCTGTTGCACAGGAAGAGATGATGACTGCAGCTTTAACATCGTCTCCAAAGCAGCTATCTGTTACTGTGACCAGTTCTGTGCCTCAGGTTCTCCTGGCCCTGTGGACTGTTGTGCTGACTACTGGGATGTCTGCGACTACCCCGTTGAGCCCACCAGGTCAGATGAGCCTTGGCCACCTCCAGCATCAGGTAGGTATAGAGAAAATGCTCAGCTGGCATTAGAGAACCACACTGAAAATATACTTGGAAGTAAAAGTACTGATTAACCTTTAGAGTGTATAGATCCTATAAAAGTAACTAAAGACATAGTGGACAAAGAAACTGAGATTGAAACTGGAGTAAGAATTATGCTGGCTGTTATTTCTTTGTCTCTAGGGACATATTTTTAGTGTTGGTTAGATCATCTTTCTGTTGGACAGAACCTCTGTTTTATCTGGAGCTCTCAGAGGTAACTTAATGGGTCAAAATTAGTGCTATCTCAACAATTTCAATAGAGCTTCACAGATTAATGTGAAATGAACAACAAGCTCTGAATTTCTGTATCCATCAGTACAAATAAATCATCAAGAAAAGTGAGGGTTATTCTGAATGATACTGCTCTGAGGTGTTCTGCAACAGTTTTGATCCAGCATAGCTTTCCTCTGGGACACTATTTTTCGTGCGACAGCTCAGGTGCAGGAGTAGGCAAAGGGATGTGCTTAGAACAAGGATTTCTGGCATATTTTAGTTTCTTACTAGTTAGTTTGTGGTAGAAATACTTCCAGGACTACTCCAAACTAAGTCTATTTTTTTTAGAACTACGGATGGCAAAAAAATTGTCTACAAACAGCTGGTCCCTTAGTTCCTGCAGAGGGCAAATCTCTGCTGGTGAGAAAAGTTTAGAATTGTGGATTTTAGGACTATGTAGCTTCTTAGTGCTGGTAGACCAAATCTGAATGAAAATGTGGACACTACAGCAAAATTTCAAAAGCCTAAAATCAACAAAGATACTACCGTGACTTTTTAAAATTAACCATTTCTTTGCAATAGCCCTATGCTTGCATTCCAGCACTCAGATCGCAAGCTCTGCAGCAGGCTGTGCTCTTTAGCCAGGCATGCAGCCAAAATCTGATAAGTGGGAGTGACAGAAATGCTGTGAAACAAATTTGATTTTTCAAAGTGTTTCTAATCATCTAAAAGAATGTTCTGTGATTTATGTAAATAAAGACATTTGTTTTGTATTTTGTTGGTGCAGTGGTGTATATTATTTCCGACAGATCAGGGGGCTGTTGTCGTAAACTCTACACAAACATTTAGCAGCGTTTCTGCTCCAGACCTGGCAGCCTGTGGGGTCTAGCTTGCCAGATGGTTTCATGGAAATGAATCACTACAAAACCTGCAGCAGTTTGCCATGTGGGCCTTGCCGTAGGTCTACCTATGTAAGGTAAAAGTGTAACAGAAGGTTTAGATAAGGGAATAGGTAAGGGGTAATATTTTTACTGCCTTTCTTAATCCAACTTTTTGCATGTGTGGTCACTGTTTTGTAACTCCTGGACTGTACATACCTACCAGAGATAGCAATTATATTTACTGTATTCATACACCTTTATTTGTCCTGTAGGTGAGCCTGCATCTTTATATCTCATCTCAAAAAAAAGATCTTGTGTTTCTGATCCTTAAGGTGCTTTCCTAATGCTTTTAAAAAATCTTTTTATTGGATATTTGTTATATGAGTAATTTCAAAGGTAAAAGGAGAATAATAAAGCAGCCAAAATACAGCAGGAAAAAATATAACTCTAAAGGAACTTTCTAGAACTGGAAATTCTGAGGAACAGGGAAGAGAGGATCTAAGTGGAAGGAAAAAAACAGAGAAACAAAAAGGACCAAATTCCTGAAGATTAAGCAAACTATGAAGCATTTTTAGAAATCACATAAGTATATTAGCTGGCTTTTAGTAACTGAGACTACAGCCTTTGGCTAAGAATTATTTAAGCACTAGAAGACCGCATACGCTGAAGTACATTTCATCTGGAAGATTTTGATCTGTTTGTTGCCTGTGGTTTTTCTCGCAGTGCTTCCTGAGTCAGATTTCTTTAAATAAACTGAAGTGCTTTACATGGGCCGGAATAAGCAGCAATAAAACTACTCAGTGCTTTATTTCTGGATCTCTGTCTATTCAACAACTTGGTGCACAGCAGCAGTAAGCCACGCTGTGTCTTCTTCCATGGGTGTGCACCATGCTGAGGGCCAGTCTTGATTCAGCTTACGTGGAACTGCTTTGACTCTGCCTTTATGAACCCAGCTTTCAGTAAGTTTCAATGGTTTTCCTGTGTAGTTTCAGAAGAAACTGTGCACATTCCTGTCTTAGACACCAAATAGAAGTTCTGGATTTTATTATTATTACTATTTCAATTTTTGTTATTACAAGAACTGTTAGGACTTGATTTGTTGACTATATTTATTATTTACTTTAGCTTTTTGTTTCAATTGCTCTGATGGTGCAAAAAGCCCTGTCAGAGTCATCACACTGGATCTCACCCTGGTGGTAGTACAGAAGTGATGTCCAGAGAGTTTGCTAACTGCCTTTACACTACGCAGTCAGGGTCTGGCCTACAAGCGAGTAAACCTGGAGACATGTCACTGACAAGTACTTACACCACTGCTGGGGGCGAATGAAGTGAGAGCTGTAAGGGTATAGGAATGCTGGACTGGCAGGGAAGTCCTCATTTATCAAATACTCTTCCTTCCAATCATGATTTTCTCATCATATAATCCCATTCATAAAGTTATCAGGCTGTATCTTCAAATTAATTAATTTCCCACTTAATATATTAATATTCTAAGCTAATATATTTGCGGCTAGAGAATCTCTGTGTGTTCTCATGCAAACAGTGTTTTTCAGCTTAGATATCTCTGCTCTCCGCCACTGATGCCTCTGGCAGTGCTCCTTACCCCCTAAATCTTAATCTGGCTAGACTAAAGAAACTGTATGGTTTTAATCTCCAGTTCCCTAGGTGTACATTATTAGAAAGCTTCTTATGTACTTGCCCAGGTCTGCATTTCTTCTCGGGCCCGGGCGCCGAGGCCAGCTGGCAGAGCTCCAGCAAGGCTCCATCCTGTCACTCAGATGTGGCATCCACACTTCCTTCCCTCCATGTATTTGAAATATCTTTCTTGATGCCTCCTTTCAGCGACTGCCTGATGCTGGCTTTGTGGCAGACTGTGACAAACTGTGATGCTAAAGTAATTTGCTTTGGGTATTCTCTGAAAAATGTCTGGAATCTTAGCAGAAGCTGAATTAGAGCAGACACATTGGGCCTCAGACTGCTTAGGTGGGATATACGTCACCTGCGTCTGCGCTAGCTAACATCCTTGCTGTACGACTAGCAGAGAACGATAAGCACTTATAATTAATTCATCAACTTTGGTCTGCTGCTGCACTTCAGTATGAGATTAGCTATGGCTTAGAAGGGCATATTTCTCTCCTGGCGATATAGGCAGCTAAGACACGCATGTGTATGTCTGGGCAGACAAGCTCCAGAGCCATGAAAGGGGAATGGCCTTCTTCTCACTCGTGGTGGGGAAAAAAGCATGATATAGTTCAAATGCAAGTCAACACTATATTAACATGAAATACGGTTTAAGCTTCTTGAAAATGGAGGAGAGAACTTGGAGGTTCTGGCTCCAAGCCCTTCCAGTGGAGGAAGGAACATGTGTACACTCATCGGTGGAAGAACCGTGAGAACAGGCTGGAAAACAGAGACCCGTGCAATAAATGTACCATGTTTGTTATAGACTCGATCCGAAGCCCTGCACAGACATTCTGGGTCTTTCTTTTACTGAAGCTTTGCAATCAACTGCACTGAAGAAAGAGTTTATATGGAAGGTCCTAAAACACACACAAAGTGTTTTCTCACTGAAGTGTTACCAAAGAAAAAAATTAGGAGGCATGCATTTCTTTGGAAAAATCATCACTCAATGTAGGTTTTATACTGGTTTTTGGAATGTATATGAAGCATTCTTTTGGCTTGAAACATAATTGATCAGTCTGTTTTTCAAAGAGGAATTAAACTGGTGAGGAAAAATAATATGTTACAATAGGTTTGGAATAGTTATTAGTTTTTTAAATTATATAACTGGAAAAACGAATTTCTATTTTAATTGCCATTTAGGAAATGAATTTTATTGGAAATGTATTCTTTTAAAGTTTATTACTAGAAAATAGCTTCATTTGAAGAATGATTCTTATTTACATGTAAGATAATAATTATTCAGTGGGGGTTTTGAATCCGTTGCTGATTTTATTTACGAAGAATGATAATGTACCTGGTAAAAAATTGAAATACATCAAACTGCCTTCATTACTTGGAAGAAACTGGAAATACATGTTGCCGACTTTCAACTAAACACTTTATGCATACTGCATACAACCAAGTAATTAAACAGTAGCAAGAAATTTGAGTTAATTCTCTTAAAAAATGATGTTTTCTCACACATCTATATGTTATATTGGCAGGTTGCTATAAAGATGGCCGATATTATGGAGAAGGAACAATAATTAAAGACAACTGCAATTCCTGGTAACGTTTCAGAGACCAGTAAATCGAATTTTGTTTAACATATGTCATGAAACAGGAATTAAGGTAGTGAGCATCCTTAAATTCATATTAAAGATGTAACCAAATCAAAATGGCTGGAAGAGTAGGGCTGTATTAAGGTATTGTGAGCTAGATTACAGCCAGCTTAGAATGACAAGAGGTCAAGGGGCTTTCTAATGGAGATATGAAAATGAGAGTATTAAAATCTCCTCCTCACTGGCCTAATTTGGCTCCTGCTCAGTCAGTCTGCTGGCTCTGACCATAGTTGAAATGGTTTGAGCCTAGACCTGGGCATTAACCTGAATGCAGATGAAACAATTATCATTAAAGTTTAGGAGATTATTTTAGAACATCTTCTTCTGTTTCTTTGGCTTGAGTGATGAGACCTCACATTATTTCATAAGGGAAGGATATATAAGTATATTTACGTAGGAAATGGATGAAGTGTCTGGGCATCCCCTTCTTTGCCTTGGGACAGGAGCAGACAGTGCAGACAGGGGAGCTCTTTTGCCGGCCCCAGCAGTCGGCTGCTTAAGCCGCCTCCCTTCTTTGTCTCTCCAAAAACCAGCCCTGCACCTCCAGCCCCAGGGGAGCCTGGGAGGCTTCAGCAGCACCCAAACAGGGCTGGGGCCCCCACTGCCCTGACATTAGCCCAGGGTCTTTGGACCAAGGTGTCTACAGCCGTATGTCTCCTTTCTGGATTTCCAGGGTGAAACTTCCTCGAAAAAATTCATTTACAGGACATTGCTTTATTTCCCTGGTTTGGTCTAACAAAGATGGAAGTGAAATTTTTCAAATACTGTCTTTTGCACAAACTGTAAACCTCCCCACCTTTTTCTAATTGGGATTCATTAGGTTGTGAAGTAGCGAGAAGTAATATTATGTTTTCATGAATGTTATGTGACATTTATATTGTTTACCCTTTTTTTTCCTCCATCTTCCTTCCACTTTTAAAGTGCATATTTTTCCTCTGAAAATTCATTTTCCACTCAATGATATTCTTGCCCTTTCAGCAAATGCTTCCAAAATCTCTGGAAGTGTTCAAAAGAAGTATGCCTTGTTCGCCAAGACTTAATTCAGCGCATCAATTCTGGAGATTATGGGTGAGAACACTTTTATTTTAAGGTTTTGTTATAAATCACTGTATTGCTCATTGTGTGTATGTGCAAGTTACAAGTTATGCAGTCCTCCCCACCTCTTCCTTCCCAAGTTACATTAAAGCAATATGACAGTAAAAGTACATCTGTGAAACTCTCCTAAATCTCTGGCAAATTACAGAGTTTTAAATGGAAATATACTGAAATTCTCATGTTGGTAAGACACTGTAAAGATCTATCTAAAATATTCTCCAAATTTAGCACAATATTTTTGCTCACAAAACGCTATTTATATCATCTTCTCTTATTCTTCATTTATTACTTGGGATAGATATTTACAGTCATTTTTTCTCCTTCATCAAGACTATTCTACATGACAGGACTCTAGGTAGCACAGGAAGAGGAGAGGATGGGCCAAATGGGGACAAAGACATCAGAACTTTGTGGGGCTCAGTGTTTTTCTTGCTACCTGTTCCCTTTTCCCTCAGGTAGTGCAGAGGGATTAGGGACACCCCAGTACAGGAGCTGTGCCTTGGGAGCCTGCTGGCCGTTTACAGAGAGATACAGCGATTGCCTCCCTAGGAGCTGAGGTGATAAAATCACCAATGAATCCTGCCCAGACTTACAGCTGTGATGCAGTGCTGAAACGTTTTGTACTTCATGGGAGACATTCAAACCAACAGAGTTAGGATAGCCAATTAAGTTAGGCACCTGGAGCCCTTCACCTTCCCCTTGTCAGTGGTAAGAGGTAAGGTTTGCCACAGGGTCGTTAAGCCCACCTGAGATATGACTCAACTTCTGCAGGTGCTTGCACTCTTCACTGACTACCGGTAGACCAAGAGCAATGAGGTTTCTGTTTGGGCAGCATGAATCCCATCCCCTTGCTCCTCACACACAAGCAAGAAAGAAACAGGTAAAGAGAATGGTCTCCCCTGTGGCTCAGCTCTTTTCCAGTAATAATAAGTTTTAGTGTGTTCCAAATGTGTATGGCTGCAAGGTTGTTTTTTTTTTTTTTCTGTTGTGCGTACAGTTTGCAGGGTTAAGGCTACAATCTGAGTCCAGTCTACCTGAGAGTAGGGAAAGAATAATTAAAGAGCCACAGGGAACCCTTTCTCTCAACCTGGCTATTGGTGTAAAACTCAGGAAGGTGTCAGCTGGGCTTTCTGCTGGATTCAACAGTCTCTCACTGGTGGTGCACCAGAGCTTGGAGGCAATGTAGCTCACTACATGAAGCTGTTAGTTCTCTGTGGGCGTCTGGTCTGAAGCATAATTTAAGCATAACTTCAAGACAACAGTAATTGTTATGACTGAGCACCTTGTTTTCCAGCACTTCTCTGAAGCACTGCATGCTCAGCTCCTGCTGGCTGACATGATGCTGACCTCACACCACCACTTCTTATATGCTACTGTGTTGCTCCATCCTATACTCTTTTGCAGTGGCAGAGCCCATACTAAACATTTTCTCCTGCATATCGAATACAAGGTTTTGAAATATAATTCGAAACATTTATTTCTGGATACTACTGTTAGCGGTGGTCTTACAAAGGAGCAAAGTATTAATGTGAGTGGTATCTCTAACCTGGGTTTTGTTTGCTTATTTTTTGTCTGTGAGGAAGATGGAAAGCTGACAACTACAGTCAGTTCTGGGGAATGACAGTGGAAGAAGGTTTCAAAAAGCGCCTGGGCACCTTCCCTCCATCGCATTCCTTGCTGAATATGAGAGAAGCTCCAGTAAGTGTCATGTACAGCTGTTAAATTTTTTAAGAACTTTATCACATTAAAAAATAAATGTAGACAATTATAAGACTACAATTCAGGGATTTAACACTAAATGTTTACATGTTGAGTGTAAAGCTTCCAGAATAGTTCTCCTAGCCATACAGTGTGTAGTCCTATCGATGGAAATCAAGCAAGGAGGCTCAAAAGCAAATGCTGGGAAGCTCTGCACCAGTACTGACTTATCATTGTAGATCACTGGTGTTTGAAATCTTTGCTCCTTTAGGAAGTTCCATACTATCCTCTCCGTTTGTTAATCATTGCACACATAGCTGTAACCATAAATAAAAAATCATCTGGGAATAGTTCATTAAGGATAACAGCTATAGCAATCTTTGAAAGAAGTTCTGAAAGCCTGTAAGATAAAGCAATGTGAAGTCACAGCAGGAGGCTAGAGTTCTGGCCAAATGGAAAGAAAAATGATAGGAAGCATGGGAAAACGAGATGATTCTCTACTACCAGCTTTCTAAACCTCTTGGCCACGGCCATTTTCATGGCAGCTATATTAAATTTCCCATCATATATTTATGTTCAAATTAGTTCTGCAGCAAATGAAGTATACTTAAAGTTATGTAGGTAGGTTAAGCAATTAAAGGAGAAATGCGTAGTTATTGGATCCAGAGGAGATTTTCCAATGCTTGGGATCAGTTACTTCGCCTCTTTCTTAGAAGACCCAAAATTATGGAAATCAGAGACTGAAAATGCAAACTGCCTAACCATAGTGAGGTTAGAAAAATTGCAAGAATAAGGACATAGATCCAAGGTTTGCAAATGACACTAAGTATAACCATTTTTTATCTTTGTCTTCCATATATTCCAGGCAAATTATGTAATCTGATTATCTGTTTGAGGTCAACTGTTGATGCTTGTTGTATATGTGTATGTCAGAAAGGTTTCCACATCATGGATGGCCCTGTGGGATCAGCAGTGCAGAGCTGCCGCTTGACAGGGAATTTGGGAAAAAGGGAGAGGGCCATGTGCCTCTGCAGTAATTTTAACAATCCTAACCTTTTTCTTGATACAAACTGGTATGTATGGTTCCACACAAAGTCAACCTCCTGCACCGGTGTGGTAAAGCATTGTTTTGTGGCCCAGACTGGCCAGCTTGCTCAAAATTACACTATAGAGGGTTGTCAGAGCAAGAAGTTGACGGAAATTAAGCCTTGGAGTGTTGCCTTGTATGATTTACTACATTACTCTTCACAGCCAAAGAAAGATCCATTTCAGCTGAAGATGGCAAGTCAAAATAAAAATGACATAAAAGAGTTTACTGCAATATTTAGTACTTATCTGCCACTAATTACCAGTGAACAGCATTGAGGCTCAAGAAAGCTGGAGTTGATTTGTTGTTGCTGTTGCTGGCATTTTCCTTGAGGAATACAGTGTGACGCATATGTAGCTGAAACAAAAAGTGGGTGTCATGTACCTATCTCAGAGATTGACATCTACATTACTAGATATCTAACTATCTGAGACAAATCCGACCTACGAAAACAAGAAAGGGAAGGTTACAAGAAATTGTTCACGATATATCCTCTTTTCCATTTAATTTGGGGTAGCCGATCAGTCAGTGGTCCTGCATTGTGTCCAGCCTATTGAATCATCATTATTAAGCTTCCTGCAGTTTCTCTGACTGCTACACTTCATATGGCCTTTCTTCCACTGATACATTTCTCAGGTATATTTTCTCTAGCTATCTGCTATCTTTTTACAAAATCTGAGAGCCACAACTCAACTACCTTTGGTCCTACCAGACACCTGGGAAGATTCAATGCACTCTTCTCCAGTAATCCAGCTTTGCACATTCATGCATTTAGCCCTCAGGAAGTCCTACATGTTGCTAGAAGCACAAGCCTTGCACAGGATTCTAAGAAATCTTTCTCTCTACTTACAAAAGTGAAAAATATAAATAATGACTTCTGTATAATTTTCTCAGCTTCTGGAAAATTCATTGAGCTTGCAGAAAATTGCTCTGAATTGTACATGAGCCCGTCTCCTACCCATGGCTTCTCTTCAGACTTCATGGAACTTTCTTGATCTTACCCCAGTGAGTTCTCTCTTAGCTAACCTTGATGTAAAAATATTTTTCTCTGAAGCTTCCTGTGAAGCTCCAAATATCCCTGATTCTGTCCTGTTCTAGAGGTTTCTAGAAGAACATTATCTGTTTCGTGTTCTTGTTATGCCTTGGGAAATTTCCTGTCATCTGCCACATTTTAATACTTTGCAAAAACATTAAAAAAATCAATAATGTTTTTCTCCTCTTATAGCCAGCTCCATATTTACGGTCACTGCATGATCTAGCAATTTCATAGCGTGGATTACGGTCACCAGGGGTATGTTGACAGATTATTCCTGTTGGCAAAAAAACAGTAGCCATGGAGTTCACTTTCAGGCACTTTTTAAGATAAGTATCTTACCAGATTTTCAGAGACACTTGCCCCAACTTCACCTTCCATGAATAATTTTCTGTCACTGATATTCTGTGAAGCATGCTAACACCTTTACAAACTCCTAAGTGATAAAAAGAAGTGAGTTTTCATGACAGTGTTTCCATTAATCTTCACCTGTAATTAGGTGGCAGTTCAGAAGAGGGTAAAAAGAAATGAATGACGAAATTTAGAAACAATGACTTCTTAATATTTTTCAGAGGCATTCTCCAGCCTTCATGGTTTGACCTTTGTATGACTTTGTTGAGTACTGATTCACTTGCAGGACAAGGTACCAGTTACTTACTGTGGATAAATTGGCACTAAAATATTCATGCATTCTCTGGGATTATTACTACATTTCCCATTTTGAAAGTGAGAAAACTGCAAGTCTTTTGCCCAAAGTCATACATTTAGTTGATAAAAATGCTACAGTTAGTGTTCAGGAGTTTTGGGGTCTGTCTTGTGCTGACCTGAATAAAACCTGGTAGTTTTGCTAAAGTAGAAAGTAAATCATAGCTACCAATTAATTAAATACAACTTTTTTTTTATTTAAATAAAAATTAATTACTCAGCATGCTACTGGTCTACTATTTAGGGAATAAATGACAGTTTCTGGTATCTAAGGGCCTGCTGTTCTGATTATTTTCTGCTGTCTTTTGGGGATGCTTGAGAAAAATTTTTTTGTGTCGAAGGGTCTCCTTTCTTAATTGAATGGAAAAAATATTCAGAAAAGTAAAGCCCTTCTGTGTTAACCAGTTTACATTTATGGCAAAGTCTTAGTTCTTAGCAGTGGTGAAAATTTGGTTGTGGAGTAGAGACTTTTTAGTTGTTTCTTTGACTGACATATCCAACTACAAGTGTAGCATCATAACATTACTTCAAATTAAATGGTGTGACAGAGCTACGTTTCGTCTTAGGGAAAACAAACTTCTTGAAGTTGCCCATAGAGCTTTTAAAAGCTCTGCTATTGATAAAAGACTATATCTGCTCAGTAAGGTGATGTTTTGACCCTGCTTCGGCAGAAGGGTTGGACTAGATGACCCACAGAGGTCTCTTCCAACCCCTACCATTCTGTGATTCTGTGATTCTGTTTATGTCTGGAAGGGTAGTCTGACGTGATGGCACATTAGAATACCTAAAAGACAATGATGTGGAGCAAGAACTGAACGTGAAATGAGGACCCTCTGCTGCAGAGAATGGCTAGACCTGAACATAGACTGACAGCTAGATACACCACAAACACTGTTGTGACTCCTGACAAAGCTGACGCTCCCAATAGTGTCGTGTGTATTATCTGAGAAAGCATTCTGAAAGTGTTTACTCACTGCAGGAGATAATATGATCATTCATGAAGTTCTATGTAGTGCAAAAAACCCCATCATGCCTTCAAAACACGTTGTGAGAGACATTTGGTCGTATTCTGTCGGTACCTGTCCTGGCAAGACGTGCATTGCAATGGTGGCGTCTGCATCTGCCAGCAACAAGGTGCTTGCCTGGTGCTTGCCTAAGTGCCATCTTACAAGAAAATGAAATACATAGTTTCGTAATAAGGCACCATTTTGGATTAAGTGTCAAAGAACTCATAAAGGCAATGCAAAGATATAGAAAGTACACCTGTTTTTGTTTTGATATATAGCTTTTCATAGAAAAAATCTCAGCAGTTGTAGATCTCACTTGTGCAAACTGAAGGTCATGCATACCCATTTTCTCTTCATAAAGCAAGTGATATTCAGAAACTTTTTCCTACATTAAAAAAAAATATTGTTTTCCCTCAGCAAAACTGTTTCCACATTTGCTAATTCGGTAATCTTCAGCCTTTTTTCTCTGCTGTGCCATCTGAAGAAGTCGTATCCGAAGTATGAGTGTTCCTTTACATCCATTTGCCTTCCGGCTTAGGCCAGACTGCTAGCTTCACTGCAGAGAATACATACGAAGGTTTAAAAATAGTTTGACAGTCATTTTGCTGATTACATTGTGCTGTCTGATACTGGTCCATGGAGCACGCATTGAGAAACTTACTACTTGTCACAGAACAGCGGTACTTCTCAGTCCTGCAGGCTACAGGTCAGTCCTGCACTTCTAAATGACAAGGCTGAGGGCTGATAAGGGATTTGCTCTGGCATTTACTATATGAGGCTATTAAATACATTTGCAGTAGTTTGGGAATACGTACAGTAACACTGTCAAAGACCAAATATCTGTTCAGAATTTTGCTTTCCTCAACTGCCTCATTTGTAGCATTGTAAACAGTTATTGCCTATGTAAGTGTGTTAAAGTATCTTTGCCAAAATTTACTTGTTTACTGGTTGATAGCGAACAGTCTTATCGTGGAAAAGAAATGCCATTTGTCTGGGATTTCACCTGTATGATTCATCTTCACAGTAAATCTTGTGCTTGTGCTTGCTTATTAACGATGAACATAATGATAATTTAACAAGATATTGTTTAAATTACCTGTCGTTTTCTTTATGCCATTTGAGTTTGCAAGACCCATGTATCTAGCAAGCTTTTGAAAAAGCAATGATTAATCTAACTACTGAGATTAATATTTTAGCAAGATTTAAAAGATTACTGGCTTGTTATAGGTGAAAGTAAAACTTTCAAAAGTACTTAAATGAACTAACAGCTTGCAGTATGCTTTAATAATATTTAGGACTCACACTCTGTATCTGATGCAGCGAACCTAGAAGCACTTGAGAGTTACTGGGTCTGGGGATGTGCACAGACTGTATCAATCTGTCTGTTGGGACTGTATCCCAGTTTAACGTCAGATACAGACCTGAAGTACAAACCTCTTTTTTCCTTACCCGCTTCTTCTTGTGTAGACTTAAGAGTCACTTAAGCAATTTAGAAAAATGGTGCAACAACAACACCCAGAAGTAAAAGACTAAGTAAAATGGAGTAAAATAAAAGAATTTAAACAGGATAGAAGCCATTGTGTTTCAGGTTATGAACCTACTTACAAGAAAGAAGCATCAGGGAATGTTTTGTTTAGGAACAGATTATCACATTTTGTATTCTGTATTTTCCTCCGGAGCAGATGTTATCAATAATTGTTTGAAACAAACTGATAGACTGGGTGGACTAATATTGCAATTCTCTGTTGCCTTTCCTATTTCCCTGCACAGCGTAAACAATCATTCCATAAAGTTCAACACTAAAAAACAAATGGGTCAATGGTTTCGAAATGTTGAACACAGAGCAGATTATTAGCAGTTGTACCAGATGGTTCTTGCATATGCAGATATCTGTGCAAAGCTTGGAGGATGTAAATTAAGGCTGAGAGATAAAGATTCCAAAAATGGCTGTACAAACAGCTTTAGTGAGCAGACCATGAATTCTCATCAACCTAACTTCAGGCTGTAAAGCAGAAGGACAATCATTAGTTTTCATTCTGGAACAAGAATAAGTACTGGAGACTGAAAAACCTCTGTGTGAAAGACAAATCAATGATACACCGTACTGATCCCTCCCCCGTAGTCACTAAAATTTCCTACCTACAGTCACGTGTCAAGGAGACAAGGGCTACAAGGATGGTGAGGGGACTGGAACATCTCTCCTACGAGGGGAGGCTGAGGGAGCTGGGCTTGTACAGCCTGAAGAAGAGAAGGCTGAGAGGGGACCTAATATATACTTACAAATATCTGCAGGGTGGGTGTCAGGAGGATGGGGCCAAGCTCTTTTCAGTAGTGCCCAGCGACAGGACAAGGGGCAACGGGCTCAAACTGAAGCACAGGAAGTTCCGTCTGAACATGAGGAAGAACTTCTTCCCTCTGAGGGTGACGGAGCACTGGAACAGGCTGCCCAGGGAGGTGGTGGAGTCTCCTTCTCTGGAGATATTCAAGACCCGCCTGGACAAGGTCCTGTGCAGCCTACTGTAGGTGACCCTGCTTCAGCAGCAGGGTTGGACTAGATGACTCACAGAGGTCTCTTCCAACCTCTACCATTCTGTGATTCTGTGATTCTGAGAACAGGGTAACAGGTACCTAACTTCACTGCTATTTGTCACAGAAGGCTTTTCTTTCCAAAAATACCAGCTGGATCATAATTAACATGTTTCATAGGGAGTTGTTATTTGAGATAAAAATCAGAGAGAACCTGGACAGGTTATTCTGGTTGGCAATTGTGGAGCTCAGCTTTCCAGCTCAGCTAGTGGAGTGCCAGAACCCTTCTGCTCTCAGGGGGTCCACAATGCCCAGCCACAGGGTAGCCACCACAGGGATGCTTGGGAAGCCACAGGAGCGGATACTTTAGGTTTCCTCAATTAAAAAATCTAGAATTTAATAAACAAAATCAGGGTAAAATTTAAGACAAAATTAGGAACTGAAGCATATACAGATCTCATACATTTTGTTTTAGGGAAACTCCCTTCCAGAAGAAAAATTTCCTGCATTTTTTGCAGCCAGTTATGCATGGCCTGAGTGGATTCACGATCCTCTGGATCAACGAAATTGTGGAGCATCCTGGGCTTTTTCAACTGCAAGTAATATTCATTTTTTCTACTTTAAAAATATCATTGATGTTAGATGTGTGCTTAGAATTTCTAGTGATTACTAATGAAGGAATTTCAGCTTGCTGTTCACTTTTTATCAGCAAACAGGAACATTTAAAATTACTTTCCCTCTAGGTTGTTCCTTAAAAAGTCAATCTAAGCTGTAGAGGTTTTCATACATTTTTGTAACATAGGGAGATTTTTTGGTGAGAGAAAATAGAAAATGAATTGACTAATGCATTTTATCATAACTGGTAGTGTAACTTTTAAAAAAATCTGTATCCCTTGCCCAACTACATGCTTGACTTGAAAGCTTAAAACACGTAGGCTTTATATTTTATATGCATTTATATATTTGTGCATTTGCCATTGTCCAACTTGCTATTCAAGTAAATGAAGTATAATCTTTTCAATAATTTTACAAGAAGGAAACATCAAAATGGCTCAGATATTGTGTGGAATAAACTATTTTCAAATTCTGTAAGCAAAGAAACGTCAGTAATGCAATTCAACCTTGTGTGCTGTAACCTTTGGTTTTATGAAGAACGCGCACAAGTGTTTGTGTCACTTTCTCCAAAGAAGCTACAGTGATAGATTATGTTCATTTTTCTTATGCTGCAATAAATCTCAGTACATATTGGGATATATAAAGATAGAGAAAAAAAATGTGTAATCAATCGTTATGACTTGATCCAGCCAGTGCATCCTCAGGGGTGCAGGTTTCTGCAACTGCTTCTTTAAATCGCAGCAGGGAGAGAAGCAAAGGAACATTTAGGTCATTTAATCCCAGCCAGACTGAACACACTAGGTTACCAATATGTCTTGTCCAGTGTAGTTTTAAAAGAGAAAACCAAGAGAAATTCTAACAGCTCTCCTGACAGATCACTACAGAGATCATTGAGAGACTTTCCAGATATTCAGTCTAAATTTTCCCTTTCATAAGTGAGTATTTTGATTTTATTTCGCATAATTATTTTCCATGCTATATATTATGATATGCCTTCCTGTGTTGTTTACACACAGGAATGTCCAACATTTTCAATCCTTCTTTGTAAGATTAATTGTTGCTTAATAAATACACAAGCACTGCTCTGTCATTTTTTCTTATCACAAGTAATTCCTATAAATATTCCAAAACTCTCCAGTAAAGAAGCTTTTATACCTATGAAAATAAATTCATTATCACATGACACCTCACAAAAGCACAAACCACAGTCATTATCAGCTGCCATCAGCACATTCACTCTTCTGAAGTCTTGTCCAAAGTTCACGGAAGTTAGTGTTGATTTTCATTGGACTTCAGATTTCAAGGAATTTTTAAAGTTTATTTTCAGGTTCAAAAATGAAGGGCTAACAATAATAAAAATATAGTTTAAACACAGATAATGACTGAAGTTGGGGCTTAATAATTCTTTGTCACTCGTTAAAGAAAGGAGAAGTGGCTTAATTTCACCTAAAACTTAGTTAACCTAGTCTGCCTTTAAATCGATTCATAAATATTTTAGTACTTACAGTTAGGAGTATCTGAATGAGTTCAGACTTCTAAGTTGTGTATCTCAGAAGAAGAATTTTATGTGATAGGGGAAGGAGGTCTGACATAAATCCCACATTTACACATTAATATGAGCATTTCCAAATATTGCAAGTAAAACCAATACGTACTTTCAGTCTTGAATTTTCTTCTTCATAGGACTCTTCATTTTTGCTTTTCTTTTTTTTGCAAATGAAGGCAGGGAAAGTAGAAAAGAAAGAAAAGAGATTTGGAGATTCAGCTGCAGAGAGGTTGGGGAGTATTTGCATTAGCTGCTGAAGTCAAACAGAGATGAATATGCATTTGTAAATGCCTCATCTGATGTTTATATATGTGGGACTTTATGATAACCAATAGCTCTATGGATTTAAAGTTGCTGATGACGCTTTGCAGTTTCACAGTCCTCTCTCTCGAAAGTCTGTGTAGATTTTATCTGTATTGCTTTGTGAAGATATCTGCACAAACAGAAAATACTGAGGTTGTATTTTAGTCACTCTTTCACAATAACCAGTGTGAAGTTGTGAGTAATTATTGGTTTTTGAAAATTTATTTCAAAACAGGTGTTGCGGCAGATAGAATAGCAATTCATTCCAAGGGTGAGATCACAGACAACCTTTCCGCTCAGAATTTGATCTCTTGTGATACCAGAAATCAACATGGGTGTAGTGGTGGAAGTATTGATGGTGCTTGGAGATATCTGAAAACACATGGGTAAATATTTTATCTATTTGTTTAGATTATTTTAACTTGAACCAGTTGCTTAAGTTACAATGTTGCTTGTGTTACAAAGATGATTTCCAGCCTCTCAAAAAAGTCATTTAGCTCTGCCCTAGGTCAGATTAACTGTATTATTTCATCAAGACTGTCACGCTCCCTTATTTGCGCCTTCTTTAAATCACCTTCATGGAGCCCAGGAACTATGAAGCATTCCCAAAGAAATTAGTGACGACTATTTTGAATGACAGCTCTCAATGAGAAAACTGCAGCCACCTAGCTCCTGTTTAAGCCTCCTTACATCTAGGTGTTGTCATTAGCTGTAATACAGCTGGGAAAAATAGTAGCCTCTCTAACAGCAAAACAGACAAGAAAAGATTTTTTTTTGTCAATGACAATACTGTAAGTGGACTAAAAACTTCTATGGTTCTTGGGATATGGGCTCTTCATGTTAAACAACTCTGAGTAAGCAGCCAGTTGCAGGAGACAACATTTTGAATATTCAAAAGGATCAAACACTGTCTTTCTGCAAATCAAATGGTAATCATCCCATCCCAAGCTTGTGCCAGAATTCAATACTGTAGCAAGGACTATACCTAGATCCTTCTTCCTTCAGGTCAGCCAAAGCAAAGTTAACAGATCTCAAAGCTAGAAGCTTCTTAAAATGACACATAATAATTTATAGAATCACAGAATGACTGAAGTTGGGATGAACTGTTGGAGGCCATGTAGTCCAATGTTCTGCTCAAAGCATGACTAACCCTGAAATTAAATCAGGCTGCTCAGGCCCTGTCCCTGGCCATATTTTGAGTATCTCCAGAGATGGAGTTTCCACAACCTTTCTTGCAGTAGGTCACTTTGTTTGACCACTCTTGTAGTCAAACATTTTTTTCTTATATCTAATCAGCATTTTCCTTGATACAACTTGTGACTGGTACCTTTCAGATTTTCACTGTGCATCCCCAAGAAGAGTCTTATTCTGTCTCTTCTATTGACCCCTCCTTATTAGTAGAAGACAGTAATTATATCTCCTTTTAGCCTTCTCTTCTCTGGGCTGAACAAATCCAACTGGCTCAGCCCCTCCTGCATACCATATGCTTCAGCCCCCTAAGTGCCTTCCACTGGACTTGCTCAGTTTATTAGTGTTTTTCCTGGGGATCCGATAACTGAACACAATACTCCAGATGTAACTTCACAAGTGACAATTTGAGGGGAATAATCACTTTTCACAATGCCTTGGTTATTTTTTTGCTAACACAGCTGGGTATTGATTGCCCACATTTGTTGAGAGGGCCCACTGCTGACCCACGTTTAACTTTCTGCTTGTCAGGAACCTAGGTCCTTCTCTGTGAAACTGCTTTCTACACAGGCAGTGTCCTGCCAGTACTGCTGCATGGGCAGTGCTGCCTCAGAGGCAGGATTTGTAATCTGCCTCTTCATGAGGTTTCTGTCAGCTCATTCTGTCAGCCTATTAACGTTGCTCAGAACGGCAGCCCTGCATACTAGCCACTCCCCACCAATTTGGGAACTACTCCTTCACAAATTTACGGAGGGTGCCTTATGTCCCCCTGTCCAAATTGTTAATAGAGATGCAAAACAGTGTCGCTGCTGTGTCGACTCCTGAGGAATGCCACTAGTAAACAGACACCAGTTACTCTGATCTGTCGAGCTTTCAGCATGCCAGTCCAGTTCAGTTACTGACCTTGTAAGTAACTTATCTAGAAGAATGTCATAGGAGGCCATGCTGTAAACCTTGTTGAAGTAAAGGTAAATGATATCCACTGCTTTTCTTACTCTTCATGGAGCCAGTCATTTCATCATGGTCAAATCATCTCATCTTATCATCTCATCATGGGAAGACATAATTTGCCATGGTAAATCTGTGCTATCTGTTCCCAGTCAAATCTTTGCACTTCGTGTACCTGGAAATGGCTTCCAGGAGGCTTTGCAACAACCAGATTTTATATACAGTATAATTACATTCTGTTGTTTCTCACATTATCAGAAAATTTTTCATACTTGTTCCGTACCAAAAGCTATTTCCTCCTTCGCTTTCGTACACTCTCATCTCTTACTTTGTCTTTGATACACCTGATACTGACAGAGAGATCTCAGGTGTGCAGTCCATCAACTTGAAATTGTAGTTAAAAAACAACCAAGCTAACAAACTATGGAAAGAGCAAAAGAATGTCAGATGTGATACATCAGATGTCATAGCTGGCATGGCAGCCTGGGGATCCAAGTGAAGACCAAAGTGCTGTCATTCACGTGGACTTAGTATACAAAGTGATCATTCTGCTTTCTTCAAGTGTACCAAACTATTTCTGATCTGACAAGGATTTTGTATTGTTATGGGGAGAATTTCCATCAAGTGTTCCTCTGTCTTTCTCTCTCAGGGTTTAAACACTAAACTAGTTTTGATCTAAATTTTCAGTGGGAGACCCTTTAGGTGAGTGATTACAGTGGGCAGTAGTGGGTTCCACCCAGCAAAGGCCCCGAGCACCTCGTGGTGGGTAAAGACAAAGGCTTCATTCATGAAGAAATAAAAGTTATAGCTTAACGTTTTAAGCAAAACTCTTTTGTAACTGGAAGAACAGGCTCCTTTTAATCAGTAGCTCATGCTTTTAAGAGAGTAAACACAACTCTTTCTCACTGGACTGTTTACTTGCCTACCACGTTAGGGAGAGGAGCACAGGAATTGCTGGTGTAGATAAGATAAGAGATCCATTTTAATGACTGTTATCTCCACAGCAGCTGGAGCAAGCTGTTTTTAGGGGAAAAGCCCTAAGGAATGCAGAAAAATGACAACCTTCATGTCTTCTGTTCCCTCTGACTGTTATCTCTGTATGGGCATAACCACCATAAGTCCATAATAGTAAGATTCATCCTGTACCAGAAAACTGTATTATTTTTACCTGAAGCAGGTGTGATTAGTAATGCAGCCTGTTATGCAGAGGAAGTTTAAGTATACAAGAGTTAGCTTATTTCCACAGGGAAAGCGAGGCAGGCTGAAGCTCTACGAGGCGCTTCATTATCAACCTAGCTGTACCCACACAGGAGCTTGTGCAGATGTAAACACTGTTGTGAGAAGATTGCTCCTTGACTCACCCCGGAGTACCAGTGTGAAAGTGGTGTGCAGAGCAGGCTTTCTGACTGATGTAAGCATGGAAGCATACAGACAGGGCACCTCAGCTCACCAGAGCACACCTATGAACTGTCTTTTTGCCTCCGAAGTCCCAAATGCTTGCACTATTGCTCAGTTACCTGAGATTCCTCATGGTATTCAGCAGCCTCTTGCAGCTGACTGTCTGAGTAAAGAATCTGCAGGGCACTTGTGAGAACCATCACAAATTTTGGGGGACTATCCAGATCTCCAATGAATCTCCGCAGTCCAAGACTATTTTCTTAGGTATTCATCCAGCTTCCTTGTCTCCATGGAGCAGCTCCAATATGTACAACATCATTGTGCTCTTACAGACATTTGCCTGCTACCCATTCTTATCCCCAATCATTGATTCGTCATCAAAGTACCACACACGAAAATATCTTTAATTACCTATTTTTATAAACAGCATTTCTAAATCCTGATTTTCTTTCCTCAAGTTAAAATGTTATTTGAAATCATCTTCCAACAGTTCCAGACACAAATAAACATCTTCAGGAAAATATCCAGGTATCTGTGAGGACAGATATTGGAAGAACACAAGAACGGCTATGCTGGGTCTAAGCAAGGGTCCATCAAGTCCAATATTTTGTCTCTGACAGTGGCTAAGAGCAAATAGTATTAAAAAAACAATAAACTTTTTGGTTCACTGGACTGATAGTTGAATTATTTTTGTAGATGAAACCCCATAATCCATAATCTTTTAACTTTGACAATGAAAAAAAATGGAAAATTATGGCCCAAAGGACTGAACTGCTTTTTGAATGAACCATGTTATATAGTGATTGCTTCCTCACACTTTCAGGTGACTTTTATTTTATAAGCTAATATATTGCAATCATTTTTTTTATTATCTCCATACCCTGCAATAAGGAGAAAGCACATTGATTTTCTGTATGGGCTTATAAATTTTCACAGCAGGTGTTCAATACTGTTTTAAAGCATCTGTTTTTCTGATTTCTGAAGCCTGCTTATCTCAGGTTTTTGATAGATTTTCAGGAAAATCCAGTGCTGGCACAAACTATCCCTAATGAAGTCAATGGAAGACTTCCATAAAGTTCAATGAGGCTAGGCCAGAACTGAGACCTGACTTTTCAGAACCACTGAGCACCCAATTAATAGTGACATCTGCTATACGGGGAGCTGAATCACTGTTTAACTCTCACTTTCTCTCTCTGTGTATTCCTCCATTTACTAAAGATTAAATCTGTATTCTGTTTCTAATTATTGTTAATTTTAGGCATTTTCTGTTACAAGCCATAATTTGGGAGGAACCAATGTGGTTTGAAAACATCTGTTTTATCTACTAAGGGAAATTAAAAGCTTATAGTCTTTAAGAATGAGGAAGAAACATTTCATTTTCAGGTAGTATAAAGTTTGCACACTTGAATGCAAATACTGCTTCTAATCAGGGTTTGATCTTATTTGTAACTTGGAGTGTTAGCAGTTGCAGGGTGTCATAAGGAAATATTGTTATTAGTTTTGGCCAACAAATTTGAGAATCCACAACACCTTCAGACATTGAGAAGCGATTAAAAGGGGTTGCCAGTGAGACGGAAGTCCTAAGCCATAACAGCCTAACAACCTAACAACCTTAGATGGGCAGTCAGTTTTCATGTAGGCAGAATTATTGCTTTTTGCAGGTCCTGGGTGTATTGGTCTAGTTTGGGCAGAAAGAATTTGGTAAGCAAAACACATTCCCCTCAGGGTCAATTTTTCTGCCACGAAATGCTAATGGGAAAATGCCATACCTTATTAAAGGTAGCTGAAGCATATATGTGCTCATCTTGTAAAAATCCTGGCAACTAAGTATACACAGGGAAACATAATTATCCACCATGTTGCTTGGAAATATAGTTCTCAGTTCTTCAGATTCAGAAACTTCAATGTCATTGGTGAGTTACTTGAATACATATCATTTTTAAGACTGCCTATTTCAAAATGTTCTGCTTCAGTGAACTGTTTAATTATACTCTTTAAAAGAAACCCTCTCATAGGCCTCCATGGCATTATCACAGGAATGTGTATACTGTTTTGGAAACAAGTAGCAGTATAATGTAGAAAACTAGGAGGCCCCATTATCTCATAAGAAGGACAAAATAACAAGTGGAAAATTTGGTGTGCCTTTATTTGAGTATTTCAGACTGTTAGTAAGTGCATTTTAAATACATGCTTTGTTTCTTTCACTTTATTCAAGTAAAAAGGATGTTCAGTTAGTCGAACACTCAAAACGGCTGAACAATTCAGGATAAGACAGTTGAAAGAAACAAACTTACTGTATGAAGCAGCAGTACATTTATGTATTGCCAAGGCAAGGGATTCAAACCCCTCCTCACTTTTTCTTAGTTTCATTGCCCCTCTCCTTTCTTGGGTACAATGAGGGCTCTTAACCTGTGCTTTGAAGCTCTTTTCGTTTAGCAATTTGGATATTTTAAAATCCGAAGTTAGCATGGGTTGAAGTCTCAGGCAAGTTATCACAGCCCCTCCACAGTCACTCCTCTGAAAACATCAGTTTTAAATGCCTTTGAGTCTTTGAAGCCTGCAACCAGAAACATGTCAGACAGATGAAATTTTCTTTGTTATTCAAAGATTAGTCTTTGTTTCATTTAAAACATTAAATACAATTCATGTATTTGCTATTGCACATTTCCCCCATCATTATTTTCATAAATAGATTTCGGTGGCTTTGAAATCTTTGTTAGAATAGAAACTGCCCAGTGATTACTAGGCTGAATATATTTAAATTAAGATATTTGTAGAATAGAGAAATTAATTTGAATGCTTTAATGCAAATTTATAATAAGTAGTAGGAAAGATTTTGCTGTGTGTGAGCAAAAACTCTCTCAGCATTTAGAAAACAATTAGAGACAGATGCTTTTCTAAGAAATAGCCAGGATGCTTTCAGGAGATGTAGAGACCTGACACGTACCCCTGTATGGCACAATCATGGCACAATCTGTCATTTTAATTTCCTTGAGCCTCATTGCTGCCAATAACCAGGAACTCAGAAAAGGAGCCCTGTGGCCTGAGGGCCCTGGGGCAGTCCCAAGCCTTTGATGCACACTGGATGCCACGTGTTTATAGCTCACAAAGCTTGACTCTGTTTGTTCTTTTGTCCACATTCACTTCCTTGCACAAACCTATCTTTTAGTTACAGAAGGAATAACCTGAATGTTACTGCAAAACATCAGAATTGTAGAATTGCAGTCGTTCATCATAGAATTGTAGAATGGTTTGGGTTGGAAGGGACCTTAAAGATTCAAGCCCCCTTCCATGGGCAGGAACACCTTCCACTAGACCAGGTTGCTCAAAGCCCCATCCAGCCTGGCCTTGAACACTGCCAGGGAGGGGACACCCACAGCTTCTCTGGGCAACCTGTTCCAGTGCCTCACCACCCTCATAGGAAAGAATTTATCTCTTACATCTAATCTAAATCTACACTCTTTTAGATTAAAGGCACTACCCTTTGTCCTATCAGTACATGCCCTTGTAAGAAGTCCTACTCCAGCTTTCCTGTAGGCCCCCTTCAGGTACTGGAAGGCTGCTATAAGGTCTCCCCGGAGCCTTGTCTTCTCCACACTGAATAACCTCAACTCTCTCAGCCTGTATTCACAGGAAAGATGTTCCATCCCGCTAATCATTTTTGTGGCCCTCCTCTGGACCTGGTCCAACAGGTCCATGTCTTTTCTGTGCTGAGGGCTCCAGCACTGGATGCAGGACTCCACTGGGGCAGAAGAGGGCAGACATTCACACTTCTGCAGAATCACCTCCCTCAACCTGCTGGCCACAATGCTTTTGATGCAGCCTAGGATACGGCTGGCTTTCTGAGCTGTTGAATGCGCATTGCCATGTCATTTTGAGTTTCAGTCCCACCTCTCTAATACCTACCCAGTCTCACCCATTCTATGTCATATATTGTCAGTGTTTCAACCTGCCAAAGTCCCTCCTGCCAGCATCACTCCAGATAATGTATTCTTTCCCCCTGTGAACCAAGATGGAGGAACCCAGTCACGAGCTCCTGTCCAAATGCTGCTTCTGGTACTGCTCTACAGTTGGATTGTAGGCTAATTTACCAAAAGCTAGGAGCTTAACATCTTCCAAAGCTTTGTTCCCACTTGTACTTATCTCCCATGTATTTCTAGCAGTAGCAGTTAATTTCTCTTTTAAGGAGGTACACTCCCTCCGGAAGTTTGTTGTTCGTATCAGTTAAGCAAGATGTGTTAAACACTAAGGGATATACCTCTCCTGGTGATAAGCACCACATTTACTTGTATGGCAACAGAACACCAATTATTTGTCCCAAAACCCTTAAAAAATTACCATAGGACTTTTTGTCTCAACAAATGTTCACAAAAAGGTGAGCAAATGTTCCCTTTATATTGGCAGAAAAATGGAAGGTCAGAGACTTTTTAGCTAAAAGAAAGAAAATACCTTTAGCTTTTCACCAGCATTCCTGTACAAAATGTAGATATGACTAGAAAATTGTTCATTTCCCTTTAAATTTTTCTGCTGCAAATATGCCCATTTCACAAGCCATTTTCGCTAAATGGATCCTGCTGACAACATTGGTAATTTATTGATCTTATTCAGTGTGAACTTTCATGCATCATTACCGAGAAGAATGTACTAGGTGACAAGTGCTGAAACAGATTTTCTACCCTATCTTTCTTTGGAGAAGAGTGGGGAGAAGACTATTGCAACTGAAAGTTAATCATAAACATTGTGCATATGAATTGAAGCAAATGCCTTCCAGGGGAAGATATGAGACATTCACACTTCTGAAGAATGATGAACTCTGTAAATATACTTAAAATACAACAGTTGTAAAATAATTAAAAGCTTGAAATAAAACTACAAAAAATGTTTAAGCAAGCTTCTTATCAAATTTTTTTTTTTTTTTTTTTTTTTTTTTTTTTAATATCTGAACAGGGTTGTATCCTATGCTTGTTATCCATCGTTTTGGAACGATCACCTGCAGCCATCAGGTGAAAATCACTGTTATGTGTCAGGTGAATATGGAAAAAACTATACAAATGGGCCATGTCCCAATGCTTTAGAAGAATCCAATCGGTTATATAGGTGTGCCTCTCACTACAGGGTCTCCTCAAATGTAAGTTCATGCTGTTCACTGATTCTCTCACCTATTTTTCTGCTTTGGGACTTGAAAAGTCTCTGTAATATTGAAATACGTTCCCTTTACTTGAAGACTAAAGCTGTGAATTTTCCTTTCTATTGCCTTTGTATTTTCAGAATAGTTTAAATCCTTTATAGTTTCTCAGTTTTACATCATCTCTTCAAAGCTGCTGCTTTGCAGTCTTACGGAAATCAGAGCTAGAAAAGAAAGTATGTGGTCATAACTGTACTTTAGTCCTTCTTAAATATGTTTCTGAAGGCTTTGTTCATTTCGTAAACCAAATATTCTCTAGCAGAAATACAAGTACAGTTGTACATTTATGCCATATACACATATATATGTACCCAATGATAAATTATCATGAGTTTTAGTTTTATTTGATAGCATGTATTATCTTTCCTTGCCCTCTCTGCTGCTGCTCTCACCTCCCCTCAGGAAACCAACATAATGCAAGAAATCAAGGACAAAGGACCAGTGCAAGGTATGGTAAGTTTGGAAGATGACAATATTATTATTGAAATAATTTAAATGTCTGATGTCCTTGTATCAAAATATTAGAAAACACAAACAGCATTCCACAGTGAGTAAAACAGACACATGCACTGTAATTCATCCGGGGACGTTTGGTGGGCAAGCAGTGTCCCTAAAGGCAGCTACACTGCATGAGTCCATAATGAGTAACTTGACCTTGAGCTGGATGTGTTGAAAATTTGCACAAAATCTGTGTGCTGGAAATGTGCCGTTTTCCCATGACGATTCTTTGCTCATTGATGAAATAGCAATTGGAGGCTGTACAGGAGGAGTTAAGTGTCAGCAAAGCTCTTCTCTCTAGGGCTTGGATTGATTCCCCCACTGGCTGAAGCCAACCCACCAAGCCTGTTCTCCTCTGAAGGCAATGCTGTGGTATATGGGCCCTCCAGCAGATCATTCAGTGCTGGAATACTCCCAGAAGTTCCACTTTCAGATCCCAAATGCTCTTGTTGGTTGTAGAGGGCTATTAGTTATGAATTTTTCTGCTGAACTGTGCAACGAAGATCTCTGACCTCTTAGAGAAATAGAGAGACTTCAGCAGGGGCTGAGGGACTGCAGAAGAGTTGTTTAGACTGAATACTGTCCATTTGCAGTCATGGATGGTGCTGGCAGCACCCTAGGCCAGTGTAACTGGAGAGGTTGAGAGATGTGGGGTTTGGGGTGATGGGGAAAGGTCATAGTGCCGGATGTCCACCCCTCTTGGATGGATGGCTGATGCACAACCAAAGCATTGTTCTACTGATCAATTTTTAATAAATATACTGAAGTTTCATTAATGCTTTGATAACATTCAAATGGACAATCTAATATTGCCCATTCATCTTTTATTTTAATAGAATTTTAAGAAATGCTCTGATAGTTATAGTACTGACAAAAGTAAATAATCCTTTCTGTCACATCAGTCATTCTCAGTCAAAAGAAAAGGTAACACGTTGTTGGCAATACGTCAAAGTTTTGACCCTACAGAACTTCTAATTTCAGTTAGCATGACCTTGGAAAAAAAGGAGTATTTAATTTACTGAGACAAGAAAACAATCTGGAGAAAGCACTAGGCTGCTACACTTGTACAGTGCTACACTTTAGTTCCTTTTGTAGCAACTACTTTTAGTTTTTTTGTATCTTCGTATGTCTTAGAGACACAAATTTAAGAAATTTATGCAGATGAATTCATAGTGGAATGAATCTTATGAGCAGCTGCATTTATATGCATAGATCTGACAGCTCAGCATGACTGAGGTAGCTCACACATGAGTTACAGTCAACCTTACGAAAATTGCTGCCTTTTTTGATTCATTAAGAATTAATCAGTTCCTTTTGGAAAATGCAGAGTGTCTTCTATGTGGGAGGGAACAAAGTTGCCTGGTGGACTGTGATCATCTCATCCTGTCCAAATCACAGTCCATATCAGGACAGTCACTGAAAAAATAAAAATATCTCAGTGCTTGTTTTCGAGTTAGTATCTCTCTTTCCACCTAAACTTTATGTAGCCAGCTCACTTAACTCCAAAGACTGTACCATTACTTGGCTTCTACTTGAGGGTCTATACGAATAGATACACATATACATATACATATACATACATGTATATATATTTACATATATATACAAATCTATTAATACATATAGACAAACACGCACTAAAAGTAGATATAATATGTAGTCATGGATAAAATTATCTCATGTAGACTAAAATTATTCTGGAAACACACTTCAAAATTTTCTGTTTCATTTCAGTAGAAATAATTTAGGTATGACGTTTCTTCACAGAGCCAAGAACATGTGTTTGATTTAGGATTGCTGATAAAGAATAAATTGTTCTCTGAAACTGAACATACAGACCTTGATTTCAGAGAACAATGTGATGCAGAAATGAAACTACCTTCTCCTCTTTCAGCCTGATGATAGAAGAGATTTTCTAACCTCAGACCTCCCATGGGAGCAGTGAATTTTGCAGTCCTTGCACTCACCCCTTTTTCTTTGCCTCCCTTTGGCAAAGGCATCAAAATAAGATTCAAGGAAGCCTCTGCAGTAATTTCTTGAATGACTCATCCCCTTCACTTCTCCTCTGATAACCTCACCTGGACTCCAGTGGGAGTCTTCTTCCCTCTTTTGGTTCCTTTGTGCCACTTTTGAGCTCTCCCTCCACAGGCTCTTCTGCAGCTCAGAAACCTCAACAGCTGATATTTTACATAGTGGTACAGGAACATCCACAGGAGTCATTCTACTAGCTCCGTACATTGGTGAGCCAGGGGGCAGAGCCAGGGAGGAAACCTTTGCAGAGAGCTCTAATGCAGCTAGAAAACAAGAATAAAGTTCGCGCTATTTTCCACTTGATCTATTGCCGTCAACGTGTTCGAGCTCTGGTTCTGAAGGCAGCTCGACAGAAGCTGTAACATGGTTCGTTAAAAGCATTTAACTTTTTTATGATTTAACTGATATAGCTCTTCCCTAGACTTGCCACCATGGCTGCTTATTCCCCATGCTTTGCTATCTGCATACATTTTTTACATGAGCGACCTCACTAACAAAATATATTTTTAGCCAGCTTTCCTGGGTAAGTGGGCTCATTTCACCATGTTCTGAGTGGTTCTCTTTCATCCCCTAAAATTTGTGAATGTTTTCTGTTTTCAGCCAAGTATGATAGAGGCCAAGATGTTGTAAAGATAGCTAATTTCCTTTAAGTTTATGAAAATTTTCAGGTAGGAAAAAGAAATTTGAAAGTGTGCCAGGCAGAAAAAACTGCAGCATGAGCTCACCTTACTGGATACTGCAGATTTGTACCAGGCACATATGTTACAAATGCTCCAACCACATGAAAATTATCACTGAACTTGTACTTTATGGGACTCCCAAGGTGCAAGACTTTAGGATACTGGATTTCACTAATTCTTATATTCCAGTCTGTGTGGAAGCCTAAGACTGTTAAAATCATAAGCTAAAAGTAAGTTGGACTGAAGTATAATTTAATGCTTTCAATTCACTGGAATCTAAAGGTAATATAGACCTAGAAAATATGTTCATTTCTCTGGATCTTGTAGCCCATCATATAGCAAAGCAAATGGTACTAAGGTGGCAGAACAAATGTGGAAAAGAAACCCAAAATATTCTTCTTATAAAAACAAGTGAATGATGTTCCTAGGAAATAATGAATAGACTTAAAATGCAAACTGTAATCTTAACTGTCTTGCATAAAATTTCCAGTTCATCAGCTCTTTGGCCTTACATTTTTAAGGACACAAAGGGTTTTTTCCCCATGCTTTCAGCTGAAAGTCAGGATGACCATATACACAGACTATCTAATTTTCCATAAGGAGATTGCTGTGTGCTTAATGAACTGTATCCGAGTTTCAGAAAAAGGCATACATATCACCTCACCATATTTGACAGGACATACATTGTCTGTTAAATACTTTTCTTGAATATGAAGATGCTTGTCAGAACTCAGGATTTTATACATGAACCTTGAGGAGATTTGTTTTATTGAATTGGATTTCATGGGAACAGAGATAACTTGTGTAAACCTACACAAGGCAATAATTCTTCCCAATGTATTGGAAGAAGTCCATGATAAGGCGTTTCCATGACGGGGAAATGCAATTAACTAGAGAAGAAACCTTTGAGAGAACTCGGTTCACTCACAGCAGGGAACTTCTGAGCAATTAGTGAATTTATTGTACTCAGAAAGAATACTTATGCAGTCCAACACACAACAAAAATCTCACTGGTAAAATTCAAGGAGCAAACAAGAATAGAAGTAATATTTGCTGACTGTGCTGATTTTTCCTATTGTTTTTTAGCTATAATGAAAGTATATGAAGATTTTTTCCTTTACAAAGAGGGAATCTATAGACACACCCAGAAAGCAGGATCTAAATGGAAAACTCATTCAGTCAAACTCCTTGGGTAAGTAAAGTCTATTCTTTTACCCTTTTCCTCTGCCTGTCGTGAATGTAGTAAAATGTCAATGACCAGTTTAGAACCCAAAGGTTTCACTGTCAGAGGCGGAGCACTATTAGCTCCCAACATAAGATTGTTGTTTCATTTTCATGTATCTGAGAATTTCAGAGAGCATTGGAAAGATGTATAGACCTATTGTCTTTTAATCTACTCTAACATTTGCTCTAAAACTTCAAATACACTGGTTATAAATAATAATGTTAATAAAATGCTTGAATGAATAGAATGTTTTTCTGAGTATTCACAAATGCTACATGTACACATCAAGGTGTGAATAAAACTAACACAATTTTCTCCAAACATGCCACCTAGTAGAATGCAAATGGAAACATAAACATTGCCAGTGGCCTCATAATTAACAAGCACAGCTTAGTGGCACAGCAGTCTGGGCTTTCTACGCCCCAAAGAGAAATCAACTGCTGCTGGGATGCTGCTGATTTTATTTGGGGTGTACAAGGAATACACCTTCAGGAGCGAAACTGCTGCAGAAGAGTGTTTGTAATACAGTAGTGGATTTCCCCTCAAATGTAGACCAGTGCCACTGTAGGAAGATGACAAGTGTCTAACAATGCATACACTCAAATTACAGAACAAACCACCGGGCTTTATTCTTTGACGTGGAGGGAATGAATATGCAAGGATGAATTTATTAAATTGTTGAGTGAGTAATTACACAGAGAAATGACTGGAGAGTCTCAAACAAATATTTTATAGGTGATCTACAATACCAAAGAAATAACGATTCAGGCATGTGCTAGAAAGATTACTGAGAATGTGTTCAACATGTAGTTCAAGAAAATAAATTCATGAAACAAAGTGCCTTTTGTGTTTGTGGTCTTAGTGAAGATATCCTTGTAAAGGACATCAAAATGCCTATGGTTGTGGAAACCGCTGGCTATGAATTACAAGAACGTGACTGACAGTGGCACAGCAGCAAAGAGAAGCAGCAGGTTATACAAGATCATCCTTTACCCTCCACAGTTGTAATAAATAATGACTCAGACTAGTAGAGGAAAAGCTCCCAAAGTATGTTTATAGTGAATCTTGTGAAGCAATGAAAGAGAGGAACTGGAATTTAGAGTGGAAAAATGGAGGAATGAATTAGGAAAATTTCTTTGTGAAGAATAGACATGGACCTGTTGGACTGAGTCCAGAGGAGGGCCACGAAGAGCATCAGAGGGCTGGAGCACCTTTCCGATGAAGACAGGCTGAGAGAGTTGGGGCTGTTCAGCCTGGAGAAGAGAAGGCTCCAGAGAGACAGCCTTCCAGTACCTGAAGGGGCCTACAGGAAAGCTGGAGATGGACTTTTCACAAGGACTTGTAGTGATAGGACAAGAGGTAACGGCTATAAACTGAAAGAGTGTAGATTTAAACTAGATATGAAAAAGAAATTCTTGACTATGAGGGTTGTGAGGAGCTGGAACAGGTTGCCCAGAGAAGCTGTGGCTGCCCCCTCCCTGGCAGTGTTCAAGGCTAGGTTGATGGGGCTTTGAGCAACCTGGTCTAGTGGAAGGTGTCCCTGCCCATGGCAGGGGGGTTGGAACTAGACAATCTTTAAGGTCCCTTCCAATCCAAACCATTCTATGATTCTATGATATGACAGCCAGTATGTATCAGTTTATGTATATGTATTTAAGGTATATCTGCAGGGTCATGAGAAACCAATAAAATTAGACAGTAAAATCTGCAATGTAATTTGAATACCTGAGTTCAGGGATGAGCTGCTGCAAGGCTGTGAGTGCAGGTGTGCTATGAAGCACGCTTGGTACAAGCGTAGGGTGATGACAGCTATTCCCTCAGAAATGCTGCCATGAGCATATGTTGAATAAGCTACTAATGTGTGCAATGGATGTTAGAATGGCATTGGGGAACAAGGTCGTGGCTGAGGAGAGAGAGAGGAGGGCTATTAATGTGCTGAAGTGGATGCTGATTAAAATTGGAACTGTTAGGTGGGAACTGTTAGGCTGTGCAAGAAAAATATGGCAGCCCTTAGGCAAGGAGCCACTTGTGAGCAAAAAATTGAGCACCTTGACTGAGACCAGCAGCTCCCTGCAGAGGATTCTGTTGAACGGACAGTGGAAAACACTGCACAGGAGGAAAGCCAAGTAGTCTGATATACTGAAGAAGGACATGAGAAGTGAAGGAAGAAGAATAAAACTGAAGGCAATGATATTTAAGAAACCTAAGCCTGGTTCGGAGTTTACTATGTGGGAAGTGCATTTACTTACTGACTTTCATTGAACTTTGCTGAAGTACCCAATGGATCCAACAATATAAAAAAATTACCCATCCTTTCATTGTCTAATGCATAAGTGTTCTGACCTCAGAGACTATGCCATATAAAAATATGTGCAGAGGTGTTTAACTATAAAAATTGAATTAAAGTTTGACAAGTTGGAGGCTGTTTGAGCCCAAGGCTAGGTGTACTTATATTTCTAGTAATGACAAATCCAGTTGTAAATGATTCTGCACCATGAAGTCTAAAACACTCATTTATATAGATTTCAATGTTTGCAGGATTAAACTATCACTTTTTCGTATCATTCATTAGTTTTCATTAGTTTGAATGTATACTATGTGGACCGGATACAAGTTGTTTGTTACTCACATATACCTCGGGTGGGTTTTTTTGGAGCAAAGGGTAATGCAAACTCCTTGATCTTAATGAAAAACTCATGAGAATCTCATTAAAGTTGGACTTCAGGTAAAAGTATTGATGATTATTTTCACTCTGCCCAGCTGAGATGGTTCCTGGAGAGAGAAAAAGGAGCAGAGATGTGCTGACACATAGAGTGAAAAACGCAGTTTTGTGTGAGTTGGTGTTTATTGTAGTCTGAGTTTTTATTTATAACTCCTTCTGTAAAAGAGATTCAATATTTGTAAAAGGCAGCCATAATAATGAATGACCTTACTGAGCTGATGTTTGTAATCTCTCAGAAACATTTTTGAGAATGCCTTAAACTGCCAGTGAATTGTACAACATATAAGGTGATGGAGTCACAAAATAGAAATAAATTTTGGTGAAGCTTGCAAGAGCTATTTGTACAAAACCAGAAATGCACATGCAAACTGCCTAACTGATCATTGGATCATAAGGATTGTACATGGATTGACTGGCTTCCCTTGTTCTACAACTTGAAGTTGCTGGTTTTTATCATTTGAAGGCTTCTTATTTGTAAAATTGACTCTGATAGGACTATAAGTCTATCTCCAGTGAGGTACTGTGTGACCTCAGGCTCAGAGAGAGAATGGGAAAGGACAGAACAGCATGGAAGCAGGAGAGGAAAATGTGGAACAGTCAGGCAGAGGGCATTGCAGAGAGCTGACCATTTGGGTTTGATCACAGTCTCTATGGACAGTGAAATAGGGCTTTTAGCAATCTGGAACCAGGACGGACTGACCTCACTGACATTTAGAAAGAGTAGGATCTTTCAAGCTGTTTCTGTATCTGTATTATTTTCCTGCCTCACCAACCTAGTGGCTTTCTATGATGGTGTAACAACAAGGGTGGACAAGGGAAAACCTATGGATGTCATCTATCTGGATTTTTCTAAAGCCTTTGACACGATCCCCCACAACATCCTTCTCTCTAAATTGGAGAGCCATGGATTTGATGGGTGGACCGTTCAGTGGATAAGGAATTGGTTGGATGGTCGCAGCCAAAGGGTAGTGGTCAACGGCTCAATGTCCAGATGGAGACCAGTGACGAGTGGAGTCCCTCAGGGGTCCATACTGGGACTGGTGCTGTTCATTATATTTGTCAATGACATGGACAGCGACATCGAGTGTACCCTCAGCAAGTTTGCAGATGACACCAAGCTGAGTGGTATGGTTGAGACACCAGAAGGACGGGATGCCATCCAGAGGGACCTGGACAAGCCGGAGAGGTGGGCCTGTGTGAACCTCATGAGGTTCAACAAGGCCAAGTGCAAGGTCCTACACCTGGGTCGGGGTAATCCCTGGTATCAATACAGGCTGGGGGATGAAAGGATCGAGAGCAGCTCTGCTGAGAGGGACTTGGGGGTACTGATAGACAAAAGGCTGGACATGAGCCGGCAATGTGCGCTGGCAGCCCAGAGGGCCAACCGTGTCCTGGGCTGCATCAGGAGAAGCTTGGCCAGCAGGTCAAGAGAGGTGATTCTGCCCCTCTACTCTGCTCTGGTGAGACCTCCCCTGGAGTACTGCGTTCAGCTCTGGAGCCCTCAGCACAAGAAGGACATGGAACTGTTGGAGCGGGTCCAAAGGAGGGCTACAAAAATGATCCGAGGGCTGGAGCACCTCTCCTGTGAGGACAGGCTGGGAGAGTTGGGCTTGTTCAGCCTGGAGAAGAGAAGGCTGTGGGGAGACCTGATTGCAGCCTTTCAGTACTTAAAGGGAGCCTATAGGAAAGATGGGCACAATCTTTTTAGTAGAGACAACAGTGACAGGACGAGGGGTAATGGTTTTAAACTAAAACAGGGTAGGTTTAGGCTGGATATAAAGAAGAAATTCTTTGCAATGAGGATGATGAAACACTGGAACGGGTTGCCCAGAGAGGTGGTGGAGGCCCCATCCCTGCAAACATTCAAGACCAGGTTGGACAGGGCTCTGAGCAACCTGATCTAGTTAGTGGTGTCCCTGCTCGCTGTGGGGGAGTGCGACTAGATGACCTGTAGGGGTCCCTTCTGACCCAAAACTTTCTATGATTCTATGATTCTATGATTCTATGTGTGTTTTTGTTTATGTACACACACACACATACATGGATCTATGTGTAGGTACATATACAGTTACAACTCTTAATGACACCAGAATGAAAACAAGCTAAAGAGGCACAATGAAACTGCAAATGGTCAGTGGGACTAACGAAGACAAATTGGTCAAAGTTAATTTTTTCAGCTTCTCTCTGTTATTTTAAGAAGACTAATGACTGAAGAACGACATATGAAACTGTCATCATTATCTCAAGATCTCTTAATAAGAAAAGTAGTCTGAATTCACATCAAATATGAACTTGGTAGCAGGTTTATCTCTCAGGTCTATACATTTAAGCTAGAGTTGCTGAACAAACCTGTCCAGTCTATTCTATAGCAGATTCTTTGTAAAACTGGTGCAATTTTTTTTAATCTTCTTTTCCATCTACTCCTCTGACTTTCGTAGTTCCACCTAGGAAAAGATGACAGAAGAGAAATGTACTGTCCATAGGAAAAGAAAACATGAGACGGATTTATTGATGGTGTAAAGATGCCAAAGTCTGTTCAGCATAGATGAAGTACATATTGGCTTAAATCGTTACAGTCCTAGTTCAAATACACCTCTTTTCAAAGTAAAGTAAAGTATCCATTGTTAATGTTTGCAGCCTGTTCAGACAAGTCTCTCAGAGTCTTTCCTCTGTGTCACTTCAGTATGTGAGCAAAGCTACAATATATGATCCATACTTTCACCCAAAAAGCTGTATATGCTGATCCCCTGACATTGAGAAATTCAGAAAGGCCCCAAACACCCAAGTTGTTGGCTACACTCAAATCTATGGACTGTCACCCTAAGGCTTGCAGTGGGCCTGAATATTTTTCTTAAAAGCCTTAGATACTGCTTCATGAGCAACATAGATTTTCAGATGTTTGGAAGATGCTCAGAATAACAAAGGACTTTCATCAGAGGACATTGAGAGATGTATAAACTGGAAACACATCTCCCCTCTATTTTTATCAGTGATTCACTGGAAGCTTTAAATTCAATGGTACAGCAGCTTAAATGGCATTGAAACATCTATGCCCTGAAAACATCTTGGATGAATGTTTCTAAACACAAAAAGCCATACTAATGGTAATAAAACTCACAAGTGATGCGAAAACTTGTGGTTTAGTGTTGATGGCATAGCTGGACAGAGCAACAGCATGGTAAGATTTAATACACAATTAAATGACTTGCCTGTGCAAAGTCCAAAGGCTTAAAAAAGATACCACTGACTACTGCTAGTGACATCTCAGGTTTTGGCTTTGAAGACACTGTTTTTCCTTGTCATTTTCCTCTTCGCTTGCCCTCACCAGAGCTTTGACTCAGAGTAACAAGAAACAAGGGACATCTCAAACCACCAAAAGTCATGACCCAAATTATTTTCTTCCTGACTAAAGAAATCTTGGGTTGAGTTCCCTTTTTCTTTCATGGCGGAAAAAAAATCTACTTGATTATTGTCAGACAATCAATATCAGATATTATATTTTAAAAATGAAACAACAACACCCAAAAATATTTTATAGTAAAGAGAAATACATTAGGAGAATGTGGAAAAAAGTACACAATGTCTGATGATTCATGCAGTTAAATTCGTGAGACTGTGTCCCATACAACTCATTAAAGTAGATTTGCAGTAATGATTTAACTATTGCCTCACTGACAATTCGACTCATCTCTCATACTGAGAAGTCCAGGCAAAATCATAGTTTCAAATTCCAGCAACCATTTTCCAAGAAGTTTTGTCTTGCAGAGCACTAGTCAGTGACCTTAAACAATTTATTAATAAAAGATTAAGAACTCAACTTTTGTCTAGATGAAATTCCTAGTCTTTGAAAGGTACTAGGATTTTGTGTCACAGCACTGAGAATAGGACATAACCTGCAATAGTTACACCTTTTTTGTCTGGTAGCATTAAGACAATTATACGACTAAGTCTAGGGAAGAAAACGAGATGAAAATTTTTAGACTGTATTTATTTTTGTCTCGCTCTCTTTTTGTCTGGAGAAGGAGGTACTGTAAGCCTTTTACAAAAGCAGAACTTTGGTATTAAAATAAATCAGGTCAAGATGAGAGGGACTGAGTCATCTTTGTATCCTGTTGCTGTATATATGTAGTCTATGGGAAGACAGTATTTTTGCCCAAGAGATTTCATCGTTTGTTCGGCCAGAGTGGTGACAGAAAATTCGTAACGCCTGCGTGGAAAACAGTTATCAGAGAGACAAATGAGCCCAGTTTATTAGCCCTGATTGTGGTCAGCACTTAGGTGGGATAATTTATCTTCAGCAGATGTCTCTTGATAGTAGAGAGTGGTTCTTTTCCTAATCCATATGTCTCATTTCCCTAAAGTCACATCTTCACCAAGTTTCGTTTGATCACCAGGTTTTTTTCAGAGATGGAAAGGGTCAGAAATATCTCATTAAATATATAACTGTGGAAATCCCATAGTTTATGTGCCCTGGCAGCCAGGAGTGCAAACTGTATCCTGGGGTGCATCAAACACAGTATAATCAGCTGGTCAAGAGAGAGGATTATCCTGCTGGATTTGGCAGTGGTGCAGCCTGACCTTGAATGCTGTGTGCAGTTCTGGGGTTCACAATCTAAGAAGAAGGTTAAGGTGCTTGAATGAGTCCAGAGGAAGGCAACAAAGCTGGTGAAAGGGCTGGAACGAATGTCCTGTGAGGAGTGGCTAAGGACTTTGGAGTTGTCTGGTATGGAGAAAAGGAGGCTGAGGGAGAACCTCATTGCTCTCTACAGCTTCCTGAGGAGGGGAAGTGGAAAGGGAGGTGCTAAGCCCTTCTCCTTGGGATCCAGAAGGACTCTTGGGAATGATTCAAAGCCACACATAGTTAGGTTTAGACTGGACATCAGGAAGGATTTCTTTACTGAGAGGGTGGTCAGACACTGGAACAAGCTTGCTAGAGTGGTGGCTGATTCCCCAAGCCTGTCAGTGTTTAAGAGACATTTGGACAACGCCCTTAACAACATGCTTTAGATTTTGGTCAGCCCTGAAGTGGCTAGGCAGTTGGATTAGATGATCATTGTAGGTCCCTTCCAGCTGAAATATTCTATTCTAAGATTATGCTATGGTTGTATTGGAGGTTCTATACGGTTTTCTAGTTGTCTCATTCTACCTGAAGATCCTTGTGCATGCAGAAATTAACAGAAATGAAAATATTTGAAAAAACAAGAAAATTCAGAAAAAAATAACAAAGCGAAATATGAGTAAAGACCATAACCTCAAAAACAGAAAACATATATTTCCTTTATACACCCTCTATGTATGCTGTTTTTTAACAAATCCATTGCTTCTGTCTGTGAAGGTAGGAGGCGACACAATCCTATCTTCAATGCACCCCCAATCTAGAAAGACAGGGAGGAACCATTGCAAACGAACAAACAAATCAAACAGAGGAAAATTTTAGCTTTATTCCTCTAAATCTGTGAGTTTTGCCAGTGAGGTCAGTGAATCCAACATTCAACCTACAAACTGGATAACCTGGAAACTGCAATTGTGAGCTGAAGTGGTTGAAAAAAATACAGCAGTGATTTAAAATTATATTTTGCTGTTTGTATGTTTTTGATTGGTAGATGGGGACTGTCGGCATGCAAGAAGAGTCTGTTCTGGGTATAAATTATAGAATGTCAGAAGTTAGCAAGATGATCCAGAATGCTGATTCCTGGAACACTGGTGTTCAGTAAACAATTTAACCCCTTGGTAAACGGAAAACACTGGCTTCCACTAACATCAGCAGATCTGCAGGAATTAATAGCTTGAGATCCGAGACCTGTAATTCTTCTATATTCTTAAACCCTTATTCCTTTTTAGCTGACAACTTCAGTCTTAAGGAGTGAGTTTGTATAACATTGTTTACCACGCTCTTCAGATGTCTTTGCTGTATTTGCTGTTAAGAGGATTTTAGCTACAAAGCTGAATGTAAGCACACTAGAATCTAATTTCTGTTCTCCTACAAAGCACCTAGGTTTTGAAGCCACTACTGATAACCATTTTTGTTGTGTTAGTTCATATTTCTAGCTTCTTTACTGTTGTATTCAATGATATTTAATTATGAACTACTACTTTTATTCTGAAAATTTTCTTCATACTTCTCTTGTGAAGTCCACCTTCATCATAGTGATACAGTTTCTTGAAAAAGAAACTAGGAAACGTTAAAAAAAACCCTATTTCTGTATTGTGGAAGAGTACTGAAACAGTCTCCATATTCTATTTTTTTAACTGTTAGGCAGTGTTGTGCATTTAGGGCGTGCTCCTATAGAGTTAATATCAAGGGAAAGTTATTACTGAAAAGGACAGTGAAGGTGCCTCTGCTATATAAAACTGGACTGAAATTATAAAAATCCTTTTATGGAAGCACACAAATACTCATCCTTTTATCTGAAAGAGCACCAGAACTCTATTTCTAGAGTCAGTTGGAGCTGGTTTCCCTTGAGTAAATGGAAATACCTTGCTTACTTTTTCTCCTGAAGGGGGTTGAATGTGGTTTGGTGAAGTTACTCCTTTTTATTCAAGGTAATTTTTGATTGAAGGTCATCACTATTTCTTTTGGAAAAGCTAAGAGGTGTATTTCTTACAGAATATTTTCGTCAGACAGAAGAAAAGTCTCTGTTTCAAGTAATTTTTGGTAACTGATAGGCAGACCTTCTCCTAAATGAGTCCTTAAAATCTATTGTTTTTCTTCTTAATAAAAATGGAAATTTTGGAGGGGGTAAGATTGAAAGCTTTTTCTAAAAATGCCAAAGGTGAGGACATTAGAGGTCTAAATCTCTGTAAAAGTAACCCTAATAGATTCCCTGTCTCTGTGAGTAATGGGATCCAGCATCTGTTTTCTTTTGAAATGTCATTCATTTGGAGTAAATATTAAGCTGGAATGACCACAAAAGCAAGAAGCAAAAAAGGGCTATTAGATTCTTTTGGTCATCTTCCAGAAAATGTAATATTGTTCTCTAATGGACGTTGTCCAAGAACGTGTCAATTCACTTTCAAGTCTCTGTCATTTCCACTTGGGAACTAATTCCACTGGGAGTTACATTACTTCATTGCTGGGATACTTTTTCTTGATGTTTTCTTTCCTGGACTTCTTCCCTCTTCCTGCTATAGACTAACGTATGAAACTTAATTTTCTCTTTCTGCATGGCATTTGAGCCCTACACATATCTAGGCTGTTAGTGTCTATATGTTCTGACTTCTTCTTTTCTGAATTTGTCATACAAATACCTGTTACTGTTGCTATTCTTATTCCTAGCAGTGACTTATCAGATTTAGTGCAGTGCTCCAGTCATAGACGGTGCAATTCTTTACTCAGAACATGCATGATCTTGCCTACTTTTTATCTCAGCTTCTTAGGTCTTCTTTCTAATGTTGTTAACGTACCTAAAACAGACTCCATGTCTACTTTGTTGCTCACTGTCACATCTATTAGCTTCCAAGGCCCTGGCTTCCCTGAAGACACTGGAAATCTCTGATTGCCTTCAACAAGGTCAGGATGTCATTAGTTAGGAATGTGTAGTTTGCATACATCTACCTTAGGAATAATTGATAATGACTATATTGGCTACATGAACGACAGGATCTCAGGAATAAGAACTGTCAAAGAAAGAAAAGAACTGTAGGAGGAGATACAATATTGACTGTATTAAAGAAATATTATCAGCTAACAACTCGGAAAGTGTTGTAGTTTTTTAAAGAAGCAGTGACAATCCCAATTAATTCCCATTGATTTTAACTTATAGTCAAAATACTGATACCTCTCGGATTCATTAATAGATTCCCCTTTCTTTTCTTTAAAGATTACTTTCTGAAAGCAGATAATGGCAACAGCATTTGCTCTTCTACTAAATCATTTTAACTTACAATGTCCAGCACAAAGGGGTTCTGTTCCACGATTAAGATTCTAATTCACAGCTGATTTACAGGAAAAAAATAACTAAAGTGTCATTTTCTCTTCCAATCTGTTGCTCCCTAAGTCTGCTCTTGCTCCAAGCCGTGAGTGAACATAAAATGCATACTAGATTAATTTATCAAGCTTTTTAGTGCAATACATTCCTGGTTTAATTTTGTTCAACCAAACTGTAGCATCTATGATTTGTGCTATACTGTGAAAACTGGTATATATCAGAACTGTATTTTCTATGTTGTTTGTGATGATAATTTTACCCTCTTCCATAAATTCTTTGATCTTATCCCTGATGGTTTAAGATGGACAGAATTGAAGTCCTTCATTCTGTAATGTCTTAATTCTCCTCATCGTTTATTCTGAAATCATGTGTTACAGTTGAGTAGTTCTGGAAGTTGATACATTCTATTGTCTGCTGATTCCCATTCTATCGCTTCATTTACTGTATATTTCCTAATAATTTCCAGTCTTCTCCTTTGAGATTCGGGCAGGTGTGATGTACAAAATACCCAAATTCTTGTCACAAAGAGGGTGATCTAGTCAACAAAGTCAACAGTGACTGGAGGGCAACTCAGCTATAACTGCTTGTGGATCCACTAGTTGTCCCCACAAAAATATTTGGTGCTACCAGAAGTGGGAAGAGCTTCCCAGCTGTTTGTGTCTCCAAAAGGACATGGATGTTTCACAATTCCTCTGTCATGTCTGCCAGAAACATGTGGATCCCTCAGGCACTCTAAGGCATCTCAAATAACCCTAGATACCTGCATTTAGGCAAGTGAATGGATCCCAATATACTTTTTTTCTACCGTGGGACACATAATTTTAGATATCTTAATCTGAACTAAATCCCACAGTGTTTTACTGTCAGGAAAAAGACAAATTCTAACCCCAGTTCTGACATTAGTATTTACATTAAGGATAATACTGCCAATGTACTGCTTAAATGTCAGAAGAAACCTACGTTTTTATAAATATTGTAAAGGAACTATTATGTATTCTATTTTTCCACAATATACCCAAAGCAAAAATTTGCATTGATTAATGATACCTTTATACTACTGGTGCCTTTCATAATCTGTACAGATCTTTCACTTTTCTGGGACAGAGATGAGTGGTATGGGTTTCACTTTTAAACCCCAATGGCTCATTTGGCTCCTTCAAGATTATACTACTAGTTGCTAAATTTCTTTTTAATTTTGGTCTTGAAGATTTTGAAGGACCAACCAACACTTTCTCTGAGCTGCTGGTCTCAAGGGAAAATGATCTAGAATGTTATCACTGTCCACAGTTGCTATCAATAATATACCAGGTTACTTTTTGCTCCCATAGTGTCTCCCATGAGGACTCCTTTTTAATTTATTAATGAATAAACTTTTGCAAATAATGTCTATATTAAAATATTAAATAAACCAAAGATTACTCAGATTCAGGAAAATATATTTGTACAGAGTCCCATCTATGTAGGAAAACATACAGGGCGTGAACTCCATAGAAACAAGACCATTTCCGACTTGTTGAAATAAGATGCCATCCAATCAGCCTAGTGGATGGCTAAGATCTTTAGAAGGTTAACATTTCCCCTAAATCTATTTTCAGATTACTAAATATTATCAGATCATTTGAACAGATTCTTCTCAGTCGGTCTTTGTTCATATTTCAAGGAGTAGTGCTTACAGAAGCAAGGAAAACAGCAGTTAAAATTAAAGCTGAATTTAATATTATTAATTTATACCATGTATTTCTTTATAACTCAGAAATTTCACCCTCAGATGCCTGGCTTAGAAACAGAAAGGATATTTAGAGATTTGTTTTCTCTGAGGAATCTAAACTCAAATTAAGCTTAAAGTGGAAGCTGTGCTTGGATGCCATAACATGTTTGATAGGTGCACCTAAGGAATACAATGCAGAATTAATTAATTCTGTCAGTAAGACTGAAATAATGAAACTATTTCATAAAATTGACAAATTTATTTTAGAAAACATGTCCTCCTTTCCCAAAGATACTACTGCAGAAACACTTTCCACTTAGGAGTTTTTTGAAAGAATGTCTTCCTCTTTAGAAGATATATTAGTATGAATGAGCCAAGACATCCCCAGAAATGCTCTTGATGGTCTTGGCATTTCATTCCCAGAGGCAACATGTCAAATCAAACTGTTATGTGTCTACAAACACTGCATCATTGAACAATATATAGAGAGTGTGGTTCACAAAACAACAGCTGTTTCCATTACATCTGAGTGCTTGTTCAGATTGAGAGAAGCGTGGTAGCCGGGGAGAAATGAGAACTGGTGAATCTCAGCCAACCTTTGCAACAAGCCTGAACAAGTCATGGTAAGTTTTAGGAAAGGCTTTGTAAACAGGCCTAGGACCTCATGCCACAGTTACTGCCAGTAAAGTTCAGCATCTATGGAGATGACACTCTGCTCCATCTTTCCTGCTAAATCCTGTTCCTGACTCACGCACTAATCCCAGGACTGGTCTTGATCAGTAAACAGTAAATCAACCTCATTTATCTGCTCTTTAGATTGCAGCCATTAAACAAATTGGCAAAATTGCTTGCCCCATCATAATTGATCAGTATACTTGGTTATTTAACTGTTACACAAAATCTATACATTGAATACAAAATTTAAGAATTCATAGAACTGTGGACTAACTGAGGCTTGTTTGGTCTAACTCTCTGTGCCCTAGATTGGCAGGGCTATCTTAGATCAAGTTGCTCAGATCATTGAATACTTCAGATTAGAAGGGATCTCTGAAGGTCATCTAGTTTAATCCCCCAGTTTCAAGCAGAGCTACCTTCATAATTAAGGTTCATGGGGCTTCTCAGATTGAGTTTTGGATATCTCTGAGGACAGATATTCCTCAACCTCACTTCAGCAGTGGCTAACCAATCCTGTTGTAAAACACTTTTTTCCTTCTGTCCATTTGCAATTTCCCTTGCTGAAAACTGTGACCATAATTTGTACATTGCTGTCCATGTATCAGAAGAGTCTGCTCTATCTTCTCTATACCCACCCTTTGTAAAGCAGAAGACAACAAATAGATCTCCCCTGAGCCACCTCTCCTGAGGGCTGAACAAAGCCAGCTCCCTCAGCTTCTCCTTGTACATCATGTGCTCCAGATCCCAAACATCTCAGTAGACTCCTGCTGGTCTTGTTCCAGCCTGTTAATGTCTTTCCTGTATGGGGAAGCCTAAAACTGGGCACAGTGCTCTGGACACAGAATGGCAGATCCTGAATAAAGAGGATTAGTCAGTTTTCTTGACCTGCTGCTGCACTCTTGTGATAAACTTTACTTTAATTTAATATATTATAGTTTAGAGCATTTGAACGAATGCCCATGGGCATGGATTACTGAGTAAGCAGCTCTTCTTTCTAAACTGTAAGATAAAATGCGTATGTCAAGTACTTCTGTTTATACCTGACTATGATGGAACAAAACCTAGGAAATTATATTCATGGGTATCTTATAGTCAAGGATAAAAAAGGATCCTTTATCATTTTGGTTTCTAAGTTTTCTTCCATTTAGAAACATTTCTGAGAATCAATGAATTTGTATCAGTGTATAAAGCTAGAACCTGACTTTTTTTTAGAAAATTACAAATGTTATAAAAATATTTAATTGCAGAAATGTGAGTCTGCAGGAACTGGTCATCATCCTGCTGAAATAAGTGGGAGAGATAACATGTAGTAGTGAATGCAGGAATACATGAATACAAATTCAAAGTAATTTTGCCCTGTCTGTAAGACTGATGGATTTTTTTTTAGTAAAATTTTCATGAGGAAACAAGTAAATCTGAATCTGATATGAAATCGGATACCCGACTATATCTCTTTTTTTAAATTTATGATCATGACAGACTGTGTCTGAAATATATTTGGAAAAGAAATGGCAAAGATTATTAGTAATTCCTGAACTTTCACATGGTAATTCAAAGAAAAAGCATCAGGAGGCCTTTTTACAAAGCAGCAATTACATTCAGTGGTCATTATGACCAACACTGCTTTTCTGACTTCTTGCATTTCATGAGCAGGAGCTACAATTTGCGCTTCCAACTGTAATGCAGGCTTCACCTCTCTGCTAGTCACCAATTTGTCTTGCTTTTTTTTTTCCTTTTACTGGAAGTGCAGATATTCCACATACATTAGGGTTTACTATTAACCAAGAAGAGCTGATGCTACCATGAGTGTTCAAAATTTTTTACAAAGATGATGGAAAAATCGTAGTTTCCCAATTCACAATGTGGGATTTCTCATCATATTTTTGCTGCTTGCCTTTCAAAGTGAATAGAGCATTGCAAATACAGCTCAACCATGTGGCATTGGTGGGATATACACTGATAAACATCCTGTGAATGGCATTCTATATATTCTAGGATAAACTTTACATTGTGGAAAAGTCCATAAAAGTTCATGTCTCTGACTTTCTGTTTATTTGCGCCCTTGTAGAGGCACTCAAAACATCATGGCCTGTGAACAGCAGCTAGACAAGCACACATTGTATAAACGCAGAATGAGATAGAGCTCTTTAAGCAATCAGCAGACATACCATATTTACATTGCTACCCAAAGTGTGCAGTGCAGCTTTAGCTCATTGAACTACATCCAGACAATGGCCTTGGAACTTCTTTTGCCCTGCGAGGCTGAACAGCTCAGAGCACTCAGCAATTCAGCTACAGGTACACAATTATGAAAGTCCTATCACCTGGCAGGTGGGAACAATCTCTTGTGTATTTTCATGGATATTGCCACAACATTTAGCACATCTCTGAAGATGTCAAAGAAACATCAAATAAGTGTATGGGTCATTCCCCACACTGTGTAGTAAAGCAGATTAGATTGTCAGCAATTTAATTTGAGCTGAGAAAAGCTGGGAATGTTTTCAGTCCCAACTCAACATCTATTTTTGTAAAGGTGTTGGATGAGATCTTTAACAAAAATGTTCCTAGTGATCTTCAGCTGTATTGAAGAAATGTGTTCGCATTAATTTCAATACTTCTACACAGTTCAGTTCAGCTGGCAAGCTCTCCACAGGAGAGATTCTGTCAATGAAAAGAGGTTTTCACAATGACAAACTAAAATTACACTGGAGATAAGTTTGTATAGTCCCTAAGGGAAATTTGGCTTGTGGCTAGCAGGGTACTTCATTGTTGTCAGCAGCAGAGTTTGTTATTTAAACATGGAGACACATATCAGTCATGCTTTGTTCTGATACCAGTATTAGGACAACTGACTAAGACAAGCTTTGTTTTTCTGGTTGCTTGTTGAAAGCGACAAAATGTGAACATGTACATCAAAGGTCTCATTAGTACCATCTCTTGTAACAGGTGGGGAGCATCAGCTGACAAAAATGGACAGAAACAGAAGTTCTGGGTAAGTGAATCCTTAGGCCTGTGTTTTGAGACAGAAGAAAAATATCTCTGCAACAGACTATCTAAACCCAGCTTCTTTCCTTTTATTCATCCTGTCTGCACCTGTTTTTTTTCCCCTCACCTTAAAGTCTCCTGCAGAATTCTGTTCCCTTTCTGTCAATTTTTATCATGCTGACCCTTGAACTATAGCATCATCTACCTCAATTTCAAAGCCTGTTTCATCCAATCTCCTACCTATATCTGTGTTTTTCCCTACACTCTCTTTTCTGTATCAAATCTTGTTCAAATTCGCAAATGATATTCAAATTTCCCATGAAGACTAAGTACTTTTTGATACCTGCAAATGGGACAATAAAAGTAATCAATAATATTTGTTAAAACATTTGGAAAAGTCAAGCTGCCTATTTAAACAACCTTGGCAAATTCTATCCAGCTATCAGAAAAAAAATTAAACGATGGCTTTCAGCCATTTAGAGTCAGTTTTCATCACTTTGATTACCATTAATAGCTCATCTCAATATTCCTGTGCTCAGCAGAAGGTAATTTGGAGTTTACATAGCTGATGACAGGGCTTATGGTAGGTAGTTTCACTGACAACTAGGGCAAAACTTCTACTGACTATATTAGAAACTAAATTGCTCAATATGTCAATAGTTACCTGAATGAAACCTAATGCATTAAAAGTCAGCTTTTTCATATCTTGGGTCTCTCTTTAACAGATTAGTTGTAATTGGAATTTTGACCATTGTTCTTTCAATGACCGCTTTCTTCATCCAGTAGTTGAATTATCTAATGCTTTCTGCTTCAGTTTATCAAACTGCCTTGTAGGAATAGTACTCCATTTTTATTAACCCTAGTTTTGGAATGGAAATTTTGATCAAAACAAAAAGGTACAAATTATTAGAGATCAGAAAAAGATGCATTCTGATTCTCAGTGCACCAAATCTGAGAAATTGTGTTTCTTAAAAAACAAACTTACACAAGAGATTAATTTTGCGGTTTACACCTTGCATTTTTAAACACTAATTTATAACTAAAATTGATATTTTTTTCCTCTTTGTTTTTCTTTAGATTGCTGCAAATTCCTGGGGAAAATCTTGGGGAGAAAATGGTTATTTTAGGATTCTACGTGGACAAAATGAGTGTGATATTGAGAAGCTGATTTTAGCTACTTTGGGATAGCCATAGTCTTCTACTCAAATTGTAATGTACCATACTTTATATATCTACACTTTACATTGTTGCATGTTGAGTCTTTCTAGACAAATAAAAATGTCTTTGTAAGTTACCATTCACAGAATCACAGAATCACAGAATAGTAGGGGTTGGAAGGGGCCTCTGTGGGTCATCTAGTCCAACCGTCCTGCCGAAGCAGGGTCACCTACAGCAGGCTGCACAGGACCTTGTCCAGGCGGGTCTTGAATATCTCCAGAGAAGGAGACTCCACCACCTCCCTGGGCAGCCTGTTCCAGTGCTCCTTCACCCTCAGAGGGAAGAAGTTCTTCCTCATGTTCAGACGGAAGTTCCTGTGCCTCAGTTTGTGCCCATTGCCCCTTGTCCTGTCACTGGGCACCACTGAAAAGAGCTTGGCCCCATCCTCCTGACACCCACCCTTCAGATATTTATAAGCATTTATTAGGTCCCCTCGCAGCCTTCTCTTCTTCAGGCTGAACAAGCCCAACTCTCCCAGCCTGTCCTCATAGGAGGTGCTCCAGCCCTCGGATCATTTTTGTAGCCCTCCTTTGGACCCGCTCCAGTAGCTCTTCATCTTTCTTGAACTGGGGAGCCCAGAACTGGACAGAGTACTCTAGATGGGGCCTCACCAGGGCAGTGTAGAGGGGAAGGAGAACCTCCCTCATCCTGCTGGCCACACTCTTCTTGATGCACCCCAGGATCCCATTGGCTTTCTTGAATCACATTCTTTCGATTATGGCTCATTAGGGCTTCCTGACTTGAACACACCACAGCCATCACAATACTCTCAGACCTCACCTGGTACAAACACTCATTTATACCAATAGCAAGTTGTACCCAGGACTGCTGAAAACCTTGGTGTCTCACAGAGCAGGAAGTTCCCTCCTCTGTTATATGCGTCTCACCACTATTTTGTTATATTACTAAAGCTTGATTCAACAGTGCCTGAAATAAATGGAGTTACTTTATTAGCATTACTCTCTACAATACATACTCTGGTTACAAACCACGTTAGAAATAGTATGTGTTCTTCCACACAGAATTGCCTCAGACTGCTCATGGCCATACTGGATAAAAAATGTGAGTCCTGATTCTGTTACAGAATAATTATTTCCTGTCCTAGCTCAGATAAGTTGTATCTACTTATCATTATCTCTTCCAGGAAATTAATTTTTTACTAGTAGATCCCACAAAGTCAATGCATTTAGAGTAACACAAAAATTACTTACAGTGAAACAGCATATTCCTGTTCCCACAGTCACAATTAAAAATGCACCATTTTAATAATTTGTTTAATTACAGAATCACACAGAATCACAGAATGGTAGGGGTTGGAAGGGACCTCTGTGGGTCATCTACAGCAGGTTGCACAGCACCTTGTCCAGGCGGGTCTTGAATATCTCCAGAGAAGGAGAGTCCACAGCCTCCCTGGGCAGCCTGTTCCAGTGCTCCATCACCCCTAGAGTGAAAATTAAATGTAAATAAAGAAGAAAATGCAATTTCTCCTCAATAAAGTCTAGACTGGACTAATTCCTCTATTGCTTGCATTCCACTTGCTGTTTGACCTGGGAACAGGCATGTGCCACCATTCCCAAAAGCCTGTTTCCATTGCCCAATGGATAAAGATGGAAGAGACTTTTTGTTGTTGGTCTTCACCGACATATCTGCAGTCCAGGCAAGGTTCCTCGTGTTGGCTAGCAGGATCATTAGTGCAGACAAGGCACCCAGAGCCCCTTTCACTCCTAACAGTCCCATAACTGCTTCTGCCTGAAGAAGAAGCCTACTGGCATGCATCCCCTCCCATCAGCATCGCTGCAAATCTTGATGGGCTTGAGGACTGTTTTTCTTATTTGTTAATTAAAATACAGATATTGCAACTATTGACGGAAGAAATTAACTACTTTTCTATCCCTTTTAGTTTCAATTAATCCGAAGGCCAGATGTCAACAAGAATCCTCTGTCATAAAATTATCTATGAAAGAAACAACTCTAGCATGTTAAATAGGTGGGGGGGGGGGAAAGCTGCCATGAAATTCCAGTGAACAAAGAATTTCCAGTGACACCTTCAGTGTCTTTACTAGACTATGCTTCATTCTTTCTAGAAAATTAAGAACTTGACTTCTTATGTCATCAGCAAAGGAGTAATTACTTTTCCTTCAAGAACTTTTCATGGCGGTGGCATACAACAGATGTCCTTGCCACTGAAATAGTATCTCTTAAACTAAGCTTGGGTCACAATTTATGTTGCATCACTACTGAAAGATCTATTAGTGAAACGTTAGTATCATACTGCTGCAAAACAAGCTCTTCTGTGGCCTCTAGTGTCATACAATAAACTGAATTTAGACACAAAACCCTTGTCCACTTGAAATTTACAGCAAATTGTAACACAAGCAATTTTAGAAAAGGTAAGTGCTCTGAGAGAAAAAGTAACGTTCCTAGGCTTAGTGAGCTAAACCAGTACTTGAGAAGAAAATGTACTGAGCCATCTACACAGCTACTTCCCAACCTCTCAGTATGTGTTGATTCCACAATCTTCCAGATTTCAAAAGAGTAGAATTTAGCTCTGAAGTGAATGATACTGTAAAAACATATCCAGGCAACTCTGAGTCTTTTGCTTCATTCAACTTCAAGCTGGTTTGCACTGCTGTAACTCTTGCTTTTGTCGGTGGATGTTCCTACTCCTTATCTGCTTGTGAGATCTACTGAGGAACTGGGCCTGTCATGTCAAGCATCTTTAATGATGAGAAAGCTCAAAACTGGTCTCCTAGACCTGATCAAATGGTCATCTTGGCTTGAATGAAACACCATATGCAAGTGAAACAAATCCAACCATGTCAAAGCAATTTAATGGTTTGCAAAGTGATATGGCTCTACCCACCTTCTGGGGTTAACCTTTCGTGCTCTGAGAGATGTATGTGCTGAGCACCCTCTCCATAATCCCTCAGTATCATAAAGCTGCTGTCTGTGGAAATGCCACAGTACCTGGAAATTAACAGGCAAGCAAATGTATCTACACCTGGAAGCCAATTTCCGCTTTGAAAACAACATCGATGCTGAGGCAGATATTCTGTTGCTATTCAGAGCACAGGTAAAGGCTCTCCTGCCAGTGCAGGTCTTCTCACTCACGGATCAAGAGACAGTGGGGCCTGGGACCCACCAGTGGCTCTACCTCACAGAATATCTGGAGACAGATTTTAAAAGTCAGAGGGGCTTTGAGCTCTTCTAGTCCATTGTTTGGTGGGAATATGAGGAAATTTAGTGTTTGTTAAGATGCCACCTCTCTCATATCTCTCCTTTTTTTTGCCCTCTCCATCACTAATGCTTAGCCATACCTGGAGCCTAGCTTGGACTACAAGCATCATCTAGCCTGGAGTTTTTCCTGTGTGAATATAAAGGAACAATACGTGGCTCAGGTTAACTCATCGGAGAGCTCATTGGCTTTAACTCACTAGTATTACTAAAGGTCTGTGGGAACTGCAGAAAGTGATGGTACCAGGAAGGGAAGGCAATGCAGTAACAGCCGTTGTGTTCGTGACATGGTGTAACTTTCCTTTTCCATAAAACCAGGAAGGTAACATGTTTATGACAAGTGAAAAAAGAAATCCCCACTCAAATACCACCTTACAATATTTCTTGTTAACAACATGCTGTATCAAGTGTTGATTAGTTGTCAGTCTAACTGTGAAATTTTAGGACTGGGTATAGAAATAGCTAGAATAATATATGTCTTGGGACTTGGTATCTGACAGTATTGATAACTGAAAGAAAACTCACTCTCTGAATTCCTATATATTTAGAAACAGTTTCACATAGAACTCTGAACAGGAATACCTACAAACTTTGGGAGGGTTGGAATCTTCCTGATACTGATGGAGCAGAACAGTCTTTTTTGTAATTTATATTGACCATCCTTCAGGGCTTTCCCACAATCAGATCCTAAATGTTACTGACAGTATCTAATAGATGAACACTGTTAATGCCCTTTGAGATGGCTTTTTAAACTTAAAACAGCCAACAATCCAATAAAGGAACCCAGCTATTTTAACACTATAGTTCTCTTTTTTCCATCCTACTGTAATAAAGTCACTGCACATCTGCTAAATGCTAGCAAATCACATCCTGAAGATTGGCTTCCTATTCCATGGAAAGTGCTATCAAGCCTGGTAACAATCTGTGAGTGAATCATTTTGTTTGCATAGGGGTGCCTGGCAAGCGTTGAATTTCTGAAGGCAGTTGCTCTGCTGAGGAGTCTGAGTCACACGCAGAAACGTGGGTCTCAGGAAGCTGCCTCTACACCTGGGTCCAGTCAGGGATTTTGGTGGGGCTGAGAGGCACAGACAGCTCCTTTCCTATTGCACCTGCAATCACTGCACACGACTTGGCAAGACCAGGTTTCCCCAGCTCTGGAGTTTGCTCATCAGCATAAGGAAGTCTGAAAAATTAATGACACTTGCCTTCATAGGAATTTTCATTTCATGTTATTATTTCAGAATCAGGCATGATGAAAATGCTTTTACACAGCCATACAATAGCATTAAAGCACAGTACATGCATACGCCTCCTAAAATTAATTGATAAAAAAGGAGCGTTTGAACATCCCAGCTGATGAGCACAACTGCTTGAGAACAAAAAGCTGAAGGCAGCCAGGCTGCAAAATGAGGTCGGAGCAGAGGGAAAGGTTTTGCCAGTGTGGTATTTAAACACTTCAGATTACAGGAGAAGTAGGGCATGTGGACATCCTCCTGAATGCTGTGTTCAGAGAACTGAGAGTCCCCTGCGTCAGCACTGCATTGTTGTTACCCTGCCTTTAGCTGGGGGGTGTGATATGTGGCTTGGGGTTTACCTGTCTGCTGTTTCCTGCCTGCACCTTTCCCTTAGGAGGCTGTGGCTAGGCAAAGAAGAAAAAGGCTTTTAGGTTGGTTGCTTTGTCCTGGTTGCCCACGGATGACCTCCATCTAGGAGCACTTCCCCTGGACACGCTTGAGCTTGGGGAGGTTTCTGGGCTTCAGGCTGGCAGCCAGCCCTGGGACCCAAAGCTGCTCAGCTTTATGCGTGGTTTAGTACAACAAAAGGCATGTTATGGGGGAATGCAATCTAAAGCAAGTGGAAAGGGAGATCCAAGGGATGTCAGGAGCTTGCATCTGGAGCAGGGAGACACACCATGAAAGGAACGACAAGGGGACCATTCTCCTCTAGTTCCAGGGATCAAGGCAAGTTGTTCGACTGACAGCAAGTCGAAACAAAAGGAGCTGCGCTTCGGGGAACCAGAGATAGAGGGAGATTTGCTTGTAAATCCCTTCAGTTTAATGTTTTACTAGAGATGTCTCAGGACCTTGCACCTGGGCAATTAAAGCTGCACCTACAACAGTAGGTAACTGTTTTCTCTGTGAACAACTGGCGTACATCTTTGCACCCATTCCTTGCTGCAAGGATTAAGCCTTTAGCAGGATGGAGACTGCCTTTGCCTGAGTTAACAGCAAATTGTGAGTAACCTTGCTTTATTCTGAAGAGCTTCTACGTCCCTGCAGCCAAGATATACCGTATCCAGCTACCAAGTTTATTTCCAGAGAGATTCAATGTGGAGACTCCCAGCTGCTGAAATTTTCCTGGTCTTTAACTCCTGCTCCCATGTGTTGTTCAGCGTTCACTCAGAGCCAAGGAGGCTGGGCAGAGGTCAGTGACTGAGGACTGCATAGTGTGAACCTCTGCTTCATATAACAGCAACTTGTTGTGAGGCCTTATTAAAGGCAGAATGAATGCAATGAAAGGAATCAATTCTCACTTTTCTTCGTAACAGTGTAGCTGTCAAATACGCATACTGTGTTACTTACATCAGTGAATGTTGTTACTTCATCTATAACACTATCGCTGTGTCTGGAAATCTTGAGCGTGGAGCAGCACCACACAAAGCTGTTCCCAGAGAAGACAGCTGAAGGTGAAGCCTGAGGCAGGAGGTCAGACTCTGCTCACCACTGAAATCCGCAGTGCTTTAAAGTTTTTTGGGGCATTTGAAGCTATGGACTGCCTCAGGCTCTGTGTGAAACCACTTAGGGTTGTCTGGAGGTTTCACTCAGCTGTGCCAACAGTGACAGCCATGTAAACACATAGACAGGAACTCATGAATTTAAACTACCGCCTTAATCTAAACATAATCACGTTTCTATTGCAAAACTCTGAAGACTACCCTCTATCAAATCACGATACATGGTACAATGTTTTATCAAAGAAAAATTTTTAGGAAACTTCTGTGTAAAACACAAATATTTAACCCTAGTGTGCTGTACTGTCAAAGTGTGAAGGACTCCGCTGATGGTCCAAATTCGCTGGCAATATTGCTGTTGAATGTAACGGTAGTGCTGCTCTCACTGAGATGGCATAAATTAGCCAACAGGGCTTCTGTTCGTCAAGAAACTTGCAAGCAGGGAAATTGGACAATCAAAGTTTTCTAATCTGCATATGTCTTCTTTTTTACTCTATACAAGCAGTTTTTAAAAAGTACTCTGTGCTCCCAGCTGGCATGATCCACAGCCTGTGGAAAACTGTATTTAAATTGTGTGACCTCAATAGAAGCCAAATTGCTGAAGTTTCTGAAAGTCTTGACATTAGGAGCAAGACAAAAATGGTGGAAGGAGAGGGAAAGGTAGAAATGTTTAATAATTCTTTCTGTTTTCTGCCAGGACTGGAATTAAATACTAATTGTACTTTTGTCTTGGAAGCAAAACTCAGCAAGTTTTGCAGGGTTTCAGCTCACTCTATAATTAAGGCCATAATTACAGATTTTTCAGCAAGTCTGGGCTAAGCTTCGAGAAAGTCCAAAGCAGATTATATTTCTACTGGAAGCTGTATTACACATCAACTTGTAATGGTTTTACTCCGCCCAGCCTGGCTTGGAGCTCACCCCATTTCCATAGTTGGAAAATTATCCCAAACCAAAATGAACTGTGACAGGAGATTAACACATCTGCGCTGAAGGAGGGCATCAGGATTTAAAAAAAAGAAAAAAAGCATGTTTGATGTCTGGTGAATAGATCCTGCCAAGTTTGATACAACACTGCTAAAGACAAAAATACTAGAGCATCATGCGGGACACTGTCCCAATGGCATTTTCAAGGTACATGATTACATTATGATTCATCCAATAATAAAGGCCAGACAGAGAGGAAAAATTACAACTAATCACTCATTTTTCTAATCCCTGCAGGATTAATTATTCCATTGAGCAGGAAAACTTCTTGCTTTTGAGTGAAGTTTGGATGAACAGATGGCATTTCACTAATTGGCTAGTTTTAATGTGTATTTTAATTTGTTGTTCTGATGCTTCTCTGTCTCCTGATGGTGTGTTGACTCTTAATGTGTTTGCATTTCTGTATTACCTTTGTCATTATTGACATGATCATGTTTTAGACAGTGAAGTTGATATTTAAATAAGGTTGAGGGCAAGCCATCAGTGTAAGCTTGCAATATGGTGCTTCCACAAGTTTCCACAGTGTTTCAGAAAGGCTGCTGGAATTTACTTCAGGAGAGCAGGAGAACGAGAAATTTAACACGGTTCCTAGGCAATGAATTTTCTCAATGGACAAACCACCCAGTGGCAATAGCAGAGAGGGAAAGAATATGAACGGGCATAAGAGCAGTTTTGATATCACCTATCAGTCTGATCCTGTCGCATTCTTTTTTTCAGCCTGAGACTCTGCCAGTTTCCTTTCTGTGCATGGTGGTGCAAGCTCAGTCCTCGCTGGGGTACTCTGCTCACTCAATGTGTAGCTCCTACAGCAGAGGCTTTTTTCCAGCAGGGACTCACCCTAAAAAAGAGATAACCTATTAGCCAGTGGAAGATAAAATCTCAAGAAACTGCGCACACATAGGAAAAGATATGGCTGCCAAGAAGGCCAATGGGATCCTGGGGTGCATCAAGAAGAGTGTGGCCAGCAGGACAAGGGAGGTTCTCCTTCCCCTCTACACTACCCTGGTGAGGCCTCATCTGGAGTACTGTGTCCAGTTCTGGGCTCCCCAGTTCAAGAAGGATGAAGAGCTACTGGAGAGAGTCCAGCGGAGGGCTACAAGGATGGTGAGGGGACTGGAGCATCTCCACTACGAGGAGAGGTTGAGGGAACTGGGCTTGTTCAGCCTGAAGAAGAGAAGGCTGCGAGGGGACCTTATAAATGCCTACAAATATCTGAAGGGTGGGTGTCAGGAGGATGGGGCCAAGCTCTTTTCAGTGGTGCCCAGTGACAGGACAAGGGGTAATGGGCACAAACTGAGGCACAGGAAGTTCCGTCTGAACATGAGGAGGAACTTCTTCTCTCTGAGGGTGACGGAGCACTGGAACAGGCTGCCCAGGGAGGTTGTGGAGTCTCCTTCTCTGGAGATATTCAAGACCCGCCTGGACAAGGTCCTGTGCAGCCTGCTGTAGGTGACCCTGCTTCGGCGGGGGGGTTGGACTAGATGACCCACAGAGGTCCCTTCCAACCCCTACTATTCTGTGATTCTGATTCTGTGATTAACAAAAGCCTTCGATTTAAGACTGAAAGTCCATGCTGATGTTGGGAAAGTGAGATGCTTGAATAGTCCAGACTGATGCCCCAGGACAGTATCAGGCATGGCTGGCTTTTGAGGCTGCTTACAATTTCCCCTGCATGAGATTCCCTGCATTTTCACATGCCTAAGCGCAGCTCCAGGGAGAACTAAAGGCTGTTTGGGATGTTTATGCTGCAGAGAACAACCAGGGATCACACTAATTGGCATGACAATAGCTACAGTACAGGTGTTCATCTGTGGATGTATGGATCTCTGTGTCTGGATAAACACAGGAAGAATTTTTTCTCCTTAGCACTGTCTTGGGGCAAGAGTTGTTCTGAAGAAGAGCTAAATCTCATTGACAGGTAATTCAGGTAGTCAGGGTGTGCAGAGCTGGATAAATCTCAGGGAGGAGAACAAAATTTTCATTCTAAAGGGGGGTGGCTCAGTTAGTCTAAAGACCATGAAGGTATCTGTAGAGAACAAGTGAATTTGATTTGCCGAGAACACTGACTAGACAAGATAGGACTGTATAATCACTTCTTCCTGTATTTTTTTTTAAAGATTCATTATACATTAATTAATCTGTAACCAGAGGCCAAGAACTTTACCTTTTCTTACCACAGGGACAGCTCTGCAAAGGTATCACATGTTTCAATCTCAGTGAAGATGTTATTTTTCACACGAGAGAATAGGAGGGACAGGGGAGAGAAATCATGCATATACTCTTTGTTCATGTGTGCTTTTGAATACAAAGATCTGAACTCTTGTGGTGTTGTAAGAAGAGAGATTTGCACTGGTTTATTTTATTCACCCACTTCCTTCGCCTTCTGCAAATGACTACAGAAACCCAGAGGAGCAGTGTTGGCATACTGAGTATGCACAAAGATTATTCTCTGCCTAGGTTTTAATGAGGCTGATGGCCTGACTGCAGACTAAGATGAATCTGAAAATGTGTTGATTTTTTCTTTTTATTTGTTCTGAAAGTCTCCCTATTTCTTCAAGCTCTTGAAACACTTCTGCTCAGTGCTTATGTTGTTCTGAAGGGATTCAGCTATATTGCCTGTGGAAGCATTCAGGATGCTGTCAAGATGTGGCCTTAGAAAAGTGTCAATCTGGGCAATAATACTCCTGTTCATTCAGAGGGGTCAAACTGTGTATCAGAACCTCTGTAAGCTTGTGTGCATCTACACATGTGAAAGGTATCTCCAGGGGAATCTGTAAAGATGTGTGTGAGTGTTTATATGATCAAGGAAGGTAATGCCTTTGTTTATGCCTTTTTTTTGGGGAAAAAATAATTTATTTGCCTTTCTGATAGAGCAGGATATAACAAATTTCCATATATATGTAGTATTTTTTAGTCATGATGTAACTCCTAAGAAAACACAGTACCACTATGACAATATGATACAACTAATGTCAATTTGAAATTGCTTAAAAATCTGTTCCTGACTCTTCACTGAACAAATGTCTGTTAGCATCTGCTTAACCTTTCAGTTTTGCTGGTCAGTGGTTATTTCTATGTAAGAAATCTACAAACTTTGCATAAGGTTGAATGTGTTTCTTACTGGTAGCTTGTTAAAAATATTGTAAATAGTACTACTTTTGCCCATGAAAAATCCTGAAGACCTGGATGTATTGTGTCTTAAATTACTTTTAAAGAAATCCTCCCTTCCCACAAAGTTCTGTCCCATTGCTGTCCATGTGGGGTTTTCCCCTTCCTGAAGTGAAGTAGGCTTCTCCTGGTATCGGTTTGCCTCCCTCGGGCTGACCTGCCCACCTGTAACCCACTCACTCCCTCCCAGCATTCGGTAACTGGACAGAATTGCCAGGGATGCAGGAAAACTTTGGACCATTTGAAAAGTGAGATCAGCAAGGAATCAGCAATTTCTTTCTGTTCATTTTATTTCCAGGGCTGATGATCACCCAGAGTAGGATGGAGCACTGGCTTTGCTCAGAGCCCGAGTCAGGACAACCTGGCCCTGGCTGGAGTGCCCCTTTGAGGTGCAAGTCCTGCCCCCCCCATGTCATGTGTTTTGCACCGATCGAGGATCCAGGTCTGTTGTGTTAAAGGGCCTTTTGGAGTTTGAAGGTTGGTGCATCTGGCAGTGTAAACAGAGCTAACAGACCCAGAGGCATCTCAAACCATGCATCGCATTGGTCAGAAGTTCCTGCTTTATTCACATATACTTTTAAACCATCTGCTTTCAACACACAGAGAAATGGTTTGTGAGTTATTGGCTGCCTTTTTTTTCACAATGATGTTTCTATTGCTGCTGTATTCAGAAACAAATGGGCTGTCTGTAGTATAAGTCAGTCATCATTAATACATTCAACACCAGACATGCAGGTAAGGTTTTTTTAAGGTGCTTAAGAAGGCTGCGAGTCAAGTTCTGTTGATGCCCAGGGAAGCTGGGTGAATTATTTCTGAGTGCTTACGAAAAGCCCACTTATGGGCATTAGAAAACTGATTAATGTTCATAAAAACTCCACTCTGCAGACAAAATGTGACTTAAAAGATCACCTTACCGGAGTCTAGCTAGGACCTAAAATCAATATTTAATTTCTCTTTAGGAGAGCGTTTTTTTTCTAAAATGCACAAAAACCAGTGCCTAGAATTAGCATGTGATACCACTAATTTTCTTTACTTTGCACTTTACACTGTGCTTTCTTTTGATATGAACAAACTGATACATGTTTTCCAGCTCATAATTAAGCACTTGATTTAAACTTAGAGGTACTCAGTTTTGTGTGTGAATTTACGTACAGGTTCTTGTATTAATGGTGGAAATTTACACAAGTTTGCTCCAAGGTCAGCTAGGTGAGTTCACCTCTCAGACCTCCTGTGATCCACCACAGCAATGACCTTCTTTTGTAGAAGGTGGCACATATGTGTTCTGTATTCACGTGTGGAGGTGTGTGTAGGACTGGTTAAGCAGAGGGATACTGAAGAAAATATGGCCAATGCTTTGAGTAGTATTGTGCACTGAAATACACGGAGCCATTTATACAGCTCCCTGTGGATTATGTGCCATCCCTGTTTACCAGCTGCATGAAGAGCACACACTTTATTGCTACTTTGACATTGCTAGGTGTAGTAAACCAGTATGTCTTAGATTGTTCCACCTCTTTGCTAGTGCTCTTTACTGGCCAGATACATACTTCATGAGAGGTATGGAAAGTCCTTCAAAAATGCCAATATAGGCTTACTGAATATCAGCAAACTTTGTAATGCAGTGATGTCTTTCCAAAAATTGCTTATAGCTACATTTCCATTGTCTTTAGACTCCAGAGAGGCACAGGCATTAGATTTCAAGCTGGGAGTTCTATTTTTAGAAAGGCAACAAGTTTCATTAGCGGTTTCTCCAGGCTGGCTGTAATTCTGTCTGAGCTGAATGGAACTGAAAGAACGAAGTCATCTAATTCTTTAGTTTCTGTAGATGTGCATCATTTAAAATGGCACTAGCTTGCTGGGCTTTATTTAGCCCGGCTGTAGCTTGCACTCAGTTTACTTGTAACGGAAAGACAATAATCAATGATGTCGTATTTCCAAGTAAAAGCAACTTTCACCCATTGCATTCTTTAGCAGATCTGTCCTGCTAAGTCCCACAGTTAAATAATTGTAAGTCAGACCTCAAAGAATCAAGAGATTTATTATAAATAAATTTTAAAATGGTGGGGTTTTTTATCTGTTTCAAGGATTGTTCATTTACTTACAGACAACACATTTCAAAACCTTTCTCTGTAGCTACACGAACTTTGCAATCCCTTTAAAAATGGTAAAATTAATCTGAAAGTCTCATGTGTTCACTTGACATCAGGAAAATGAAACACTTGCTAGGTCTCCAGATGTTAAATTTAAAACAGCAACATAAAATCAATTTGTATCTAATAATGATGTGTACATTTATTATATGCATATTTATTCTTTAGGTTCAGTAAAGATAGTTAACTGGATGTTAGTGAATTTGGAGTGTTCATTAGGAAATATTGTAGTATGCTGTGGCAATTTTAAGCTGACTGATGTGAATAGCTATTGGTATTTCCACTTTTTCTAGTATTAAAAGATTGAATAAACAGGAATTCTTTCTTTGTGTACTATTTTTCTTTATGTATTATTTTGAGTGATGTCACATCATCCTTCCTCCAAGACCAAATAAAGGTGACACACTACTATCAGGAGTTCTTCTACACTTGTACTTAACGGAAGACTTCTTACTGGAATAGAAAAGATCTTTTTTAATCACTATGATCATACCTAGTTCACACTTTCCTATAAAAATATAATAATCACTCAGAGCTGAGAGCTTCGTTCCCGTCTCATTGTAATAAAATTATTCTGTGACAGCTGGCTGTACATGACAAGCTGAGTTACATTTCAATTTAGAAGCTAGATATATAGTCCAGTCATCAGCCTGAAAATCTTGGAGTGCATCTCTATCAATGCAGTCTGTGTCATCCTGAGGAAGTTTCTGCATTTTTCTGCACTTTGGTTTCCCATCTATGGAAGGAAATTGTTATTCTTCTACCTCTCATGGTGCAGAAATACATCCCCGGTTATAATCCTTGCTCACAATAACAGTCCAGGTTTATGAGATAGTGGTAATATAGGTCTGAATGATTCTGCTGCCATCTAACTGAGCATAACTTTTCTCATTATTCTTCCTTTGGACCAAGTAGAAAAAAATATGGTAACCTGTATAAATCCAGCAGGTCTGACATCTAGTAAAGAGAGGTGGTTTTTGTTCAATATATATTTTAGTATTAAATATTTGAAACTTGATTTTTATTTTACATCAAGCCCTTACAATTCATGCTTACGAACTATTCAACCTAATTAGTGGAATCAAAATTGCCAAATGCCACTAAGTGGCTCATTAAGATGCATGTCCTTTAACTTTCCAGATTCTTAGTTAAGAACATAAATTGAAAGTCCTGAAACATGAGAACGTGTTTCTTGAGAACAGCTGTTCTGGGTCAGAAGGATTTTTTCTCTGATAATGGCAATATTATGTGCCTGAGAGGGATATATAGCAATACATATTTTTTAGGTATACATATTTCTGAGAATTTATCAACTGATATTTTTGGATGTAGAGATGACTACCTAAGTATTCCACAAGCAGAAGTGGATTTCTTCATTCTGGCTAATTAAATATACCAAAGTACTAAATACCAATTATGTAACCTCCAGAACATCTTGAAGACATTTAAAATTATTCACAAACTAATCTTCATAAGGTACAGAAACATGAGTGTTATTTTAAAAATAGAGGAAAAAGTGAAGAAAAGTGACTTATGTCCTGTCATGCAGAAGTTTGGAAGAAAGTAGATAATTCTGTTGTATTGATACAGGAGAGTACACTGTCAGTAGAACACCTCTGGAATTCATCTGGGAATTAGAAGAGAAATAGTCAGACCTCATCGTGGATCTTTGAGGTTTACCATTATTAGTATTGTGTTTTCTGAAATAGTATTTCACTAAAACACTGTTCCCCTGTTGCTGATTTTTACCCTGGTTTCCTAAGAAGTGAGTTTGACTCTTTACTTAATAACTTATTTCCAGCTGCAGCTTAATTCAATGATAGAAGATTCACAGATATTATCATACAATACATAGGAACTTAATCAAGAGATGCAAGTACAGACAGACCTTATTTGTCTCCCTGCTAGGGTCGAAGCACCCCTTATTGCACAATGGATGAACTACATCGCAGCGGGACTATTGAAAATGCCTCAAGATCTTTCACTGAGCATTTGCTGGACTTCATGAGTACTTTAGGAACAAGGAATTTAAGCACACCCCCTAAAAAAAAAAATCCAAATAAATTAGAAGTCCTTAATTTTATTGTTCAGACACAGTCCACCTGCACAGATATTTTTGCGAGTTTCTGAAGAAAGAGCATGTGGCTGAGACACAACTCACTGAGATGGCACCTGGCATGCTAGCATTTGCATTTATATAATAAATCATGGTGCAGCAATTCTTTGGACAGAAGCCTGTTGCTGGGTTAACCCCAATCAGCTGCCTTGTTCCTTCTCATCATACTGTTTCAATCACTTCTCATCCTACCAGCCAGGCATTTGCAGAAAAATCGCAAAGCCATTTTAGTAGCCTGAGCAAAGTGATGTTCAGTAGACTTCTCTCAAATGTCATTTGCTTTTTCAAGCCATGCACAGCTTCAGTCGGAGTGTCCGTTTTGAAAGCTCTGTTAATCCATTTCCATGTGGTTACTCTTCTTTCTGTTTTTTTTTGCCCAGTCTTCCTTAGTTCAGAACTCACCAGCTAGCTGTTGATCGCTGTTTGCTAAGAAAGTCCAATTGTGCAGTAAAAAGGTGCACCACTGAATTGAACTGCTGATTGTACTGTGAGCAAGAGTATTTATTAAAGTTCTTTCCTGTGTTACAATCTTTAATTGAGCGAGGCGGTTTCTAGCTGAGTAACACTATGCGCTGCTCATGCTATGAGCTCCTTACCCAACTTTCCTCTGAGAGTCACTGTTGATATAGACCATTCGGGGTTGTAGGTGTGAGGTTTCCCAATTGTGTAAGGCAGATGTGTTGTTTCTGTGTGGTCATTGGTCAATGTGGCTGGTGTACTTACTGGTGTGCATCAACAGTGCTGCTGCTGCTTCTTCCTAAACATTTGCCTCAGGTCTGTGAAAATTATTTTCATTTAGTTCTTTGTACTTTTTCTTGCGTCTGAACGTAGTTAGAGCTGTGCCACATGATTGTGAAAGTACAGGTGTCCCTCTTCCAGTCTATATCTGGAAGAAGCTTTGAGGATGTTTCAGAAGTGTTTGTTTTTTCTCACAGACATGACCAAATGACATTTCTTGTCACTGAATTTCCTTCTTTCTTGTTCAGTGAAGTCTGACTTGTGCTGTTGCATCTGTTGCTAATTCCCTAGGGATCCCAAATATTCAAGTGCCCATCCCTCTCTCTCTGTGTGCCAAGGAGCTCTCCAGGTGAGTGACAGCAAGCAGAAGAGTCTTCTTTTACACAGCACCCCGTTGCAAAGAGCTCCTAAGCCAACTCGAGCATCCTTGGCTGCCCTTAAGAGTACTACTGGGTAATGTGAGAACCTTCTCCTTTTTATTATCCAAAACCAGTGTCCGGCAAGCCAGTTTATCGCAAGTATAAAGGATACAGTTGCAAAAATTAAATACAGGCTGGTGCCAGGAGCGTGTGGGAGATGGCAGCACTTCTTTCCTCTGTGAGCTGGTGGCTCCCATTCCTGGAGCAGGCAGATGGTGGGCTGCTGCTGCATGCTCTGCAGGCATGCTCTGTATGCCCAGATGTGATTGGCAGCCCTGCTCTGCCCACCTCCAGCAGGAGCAAAATTCTGTCCTCTGAGCGGTGCCTTGCCAGCCAGCAGCATGATTAAATGCTGTCCTCATTGGGATTTGGCCAGAGGGCTAGGGATTGAACTCCCCCACTTGTGTGAAAAGCACAACAAAAACAAACTTTCACTCTCGCTGTTCTTACATTGAGGAATATGGCTTTGATGCAGATTTTATTCCTCCCCTTTCCAGTCATGACTAATATAAAAGTGTTTTCATGGGGGCATCTTTTCTTTTTCCCTTGCTATAGAGTAACAATTACATTACTTCTTTAGAAGGGATGTATTTGACAATGAATTATTAAAATAAGTATTTCTAAATATAACTAATAAAATTAATAAGAGAAGGAAGTTGCTAAGGAGGGATCATTCTCTACATACTCTGTTTCTTATGCTTGTTCCCGATGCACCTGTACTAATTCCAGCAGCAGACAAGATGCTCTACTAGGCAATCTGCCAGGTCCATTAAGAACATTAAAAAATAGCATATGGGATAGTTAAGTGATCTTCCACTACGCATTTCCTGTGGCAAAGAGAAGCACACGCATTCACAGAGAACACTATTTTTTTTTTATATCAATTAAAGCTGCATTATTCTTTTGAATAAAACGTGAGTGAGAAAGCTTCATTGGCTTGGATTATACCATTTCCTGCAGAATGAAACACAAGTCAAATAAGGCCAATGAAGAATAGCCTAAAGGTTTCGAACAAATGTGGAACATTATTCTTCTTAATTTAAAAAAATGTATGAAGCTCGCTGTTGCTCTAATGAAACTGCCATCAGGACAAACACATTAGAGGTACAGAAACAGAATTCGCATTCAGAAAGAAATAGCCACCTGCATGCAATTAAGATAAGGAAACAACCTGTTTCCAGCTGAGTGACCATACTTCCTCCTGATCCATTAGGCAAGCAGAACTTACAGCTCATTCCAGTATACATGCAATTTCAGTAAATAAAACAAAACACAATGTCAAAGCTAGGGAATCACAGATGGCCTAAGACCAGTGCAGGAACAAACTAGAATGGGACTGAAAAGAACAGAGAATATTGCTTTAGAGCTCAAGGATGTTTCATTCAAGTAAAAGTCTTTTTGAGAACATTTGGGATGGCAGGATGATTCACTAGTTACACTGTACAAGCACTACTCTGTGCTGCACGAGAAACGTTATCAAGCTCTCAGAACCACAAGCTGGTCTGAGCTAAAAAGACAGAACCGAGCAGCTGGGAATATGTGCTGAAGACCCAAGAATAAATGCTGGATTTGAAACCATAAATAAGATACCTGTAAAGTGCACATTTCTTAGTGGAAAAGCAGTGCAGGAAATGAGTATTTCATATAATGACACTAGTTATCCAATGTAGCCTCCTGGTATTAACCTGTGCACTGTTCTCTCTTTTTTTTGATAGAATTTTGCTCTGAATGACAGAAAATAAGCTGGGAATCAGTAAGTCCATCTCATTTTTCCTCCCCCATTTGAGGCAAGACTGGCTGCATCTAAACTATTCCTGACAGATTCCCAAGTCAATTCTTAAAACCTGCAGAGGAAGATATTCCACATTATGCCTGAGCAGTCTACTCCAGTACTCATCTGCCTTTCCCATTAGAGGCTTTTCCACCTGCCTGATGTAAACTTCCGTTGCTGCAATTCTAGTCCATAATACTTGTCTCATTCACAGCAGACATGAAAAACGTTCATTCCCTTCCTAGTTTTCAGCAGCTTTTTAAGCTTGTCGTCATGTTTCCCCACAGTTTTCTTTTCTCTTGACAAGCCAAATCACATTTTCATGATTCCACATTTACTGTCTCTCTGATAATTCCTCTGGGCTCATCTTTTTGATGTGCAACATTCACAACTGGAAACAGGAATCCTGGGGAGGCCATATTAGTGCTGAATAGAGCACGAACGATAATTTCCTGTGATTCACTACAAACAATTCAGTTTTCATATTTCAGTATTTCAGTGTTTCAGTAACAGTATCTAATTAGGATTGGTTTGTAAACTATCATTACCCGAATTCTTATTTGCACTGATGCTACTTGCTGTTGATTGCTATGTGCAACTGATTTTTGATTATCACTATTTCCTGTCTAGGACTGGAATTTATTCTTTTTTGTTTTTTCTGGCAGTTTCTCCCGAATGTCAAGATGTTTCATTCTCGTCTTCCTCTTACAACAAGCTTACAGCTCCTTCCGGCTTGTTGCACATTTAATGCAAATTCTTTTTTTCATGTCTCTAATGAAAATATTTAAGATTATGGAACTCACAAAATCCTCCTATAGTACTTAACTCATCCTTTAACTTTTGGCCTCTTGAACAATTTTTCTCCAATTGCCAATCCATTTTGGTAAGCTAATCATGAGTGTGCTTTGAGAGGAAGTCCTGTTGAACAGGGTCAAAAGTTCTATTCAGTTCAGAATACCTGCTTTCACCTAACTACCAGGTTTGTTGTCGCGACATAGAAATTGAATTGGTTCAAAAGGATTTCTTTGTGACAAACCCATACTGACTTGCTTATCATTTTGGTATCTTCTAGATGATAAGCAGACTGATGACAAGTAGACTTTTTCAGGTTTTTTGCTCTAGTATTTCTTCGAGGATTGAAGTTACACTGGTTTCAGCAGCTTTTAGGCCTATGCTATTGTTTGGTCTCTCTTTCTCTCTACGAATGAAAAGCTGCATGATGTTATGACTACTGTCTCCCACACTGACCAGTTTTCAAAAGCTGTTCAGAACTGAAGAAGCTGCTAGTCTTTGGGTGCTGTCTTTAGTTCCTGGATCTAAAGATGTTTAGTCGTGTCCTGCTTGCCTGCTGTATAGTCTTGTTCTCTTTCTTTGGTGGATCAGGAGTTAGAAACTTGCCATTAACATCAAAGCCTACCTGTCGGACAATTGTGCTAATACTGTTCTCTTTTTGTCCTTTTCTAAAGGCTTCTTCCACTTTTTTTTTGCTGTTGTAAAGGCCAGAAATATGCCATACCTAACAGCAGAACTGTTGGATTTTTTCATTCTGTCATTGTGCAGAGGTCTAATGAGTCTAATTATCCTTATAGTTTGGAGTCAAGGAAAGTGCTTATGCCCTTGATATACAAAATTATCTCTTCTTTCTGTTCCTGAATAGATGGCATTATTCTTCATCAACATTCATGTTATAGAAATGATCAACGGAAAGATAGCTTTGGTGCAGCAATAATATTGATTACATGTACACATTTTTGTTTCTTGTTTGCTTGCCATAGTGGTTTTTTTCAGTGTAGGTGCATCTGAAATGTTCTGTAGATTAATTGCCTTGTTTTCTCACCTTACCATACTTCGTCTGTTTTTCAGGGTTTTATCTAGGATATCTGTTTCTGAATTTGACATGATCTGCCATCAGTCCTCATTCTAGCTCTCCTGTCTGGTGAGAAAATCTAGGCCTGAGAACTTTTCTTCTCCTTTCTGTGTGAGAAAGACTTAATTCCTACTGCACAGTTTCCTTCCTGGGACACTGGCCTATGGTGAAGGAAAAAAAATAAAAAACCTTCCCCAGCAGGCACTGCCTCTGCAGCTTTGTTTTTATGGCTCGGTCCCTGTGTGGTTGTTGTGCTGGGCTAGAGGGATGGAAGATTGTTGTCACACCTAGATCCTTGACTTTGTTTTCCTCAGCCTTAGAGCCATCTGTCACCTCTGCTCAGGTGCCATCCATGCCACAACTTGGCATTCAGAGTGAGCCTTGGTAAGTACTCGTACTGTCACCGATCTGAGCTCCTGGCAAGGAGCACCTTGATGAATCCATCCATTTAAAGGGAGACTAGCCAACTATTAGTACTATTTTATTTCCTCTTTGCACAATAGTCACTAATCTCTTCAGGGGCAAACAAGTTTCCCTCGTTGTACCTTATTGTAAGAGACGATGGTGTGGATGCTGGATGGGAAGCAAGTGACCTGTTGAACAGCGGGTTCATCTTCCTGATATTTCTGCATCTTTTCCTACCTAACCAATTCCCCCTCCATTAGAGATTTGTATGTGCATTAAGTTGATAAGATCCTGGTCTTCTTTGAAATTCATTAACCTAATTTAATCACCCAAGATCTCCCACCTGATTAGTGTGACAGGAGACACCCCTCACACCAGGTGATCTTCCTCACATACTTTTCTTGGCAGGAAAGTGTAAGATACATGGTGTGGAAACCTGGATCAGGGTGCAGTCTGAGGATTTTCACTCTGTCAGACAGAAGGCATTTTGACAATACAGCAGTACCTAGCCAATTTGCTTCTTCCTCCTGGACTCTTTGCAGACTTGAATGATTGCTTCAAATGTTATAGTTGCAGGATCAGTACATGGAAGAATTTCAATGCATGTTCTCGCAGCTACTAAAAAGGAATTGAGGACAGCCTAGATTAACATTCTGGTGGAAATGGGTAACATCATGAGCTGCATTGTAGCATGTTGTCATCAAAGTCTGTATAGCAACAGGACTGGTGGGAGAGAATCTTTTTTTTCTTAGGAAGCTATGAATCCAGACACATTGATGTGGTTAATTTTTTTTTAGCCCAAATAGTGTGGGAGACACTGATCTAGAAAGCAGTCCAAATCTAAAAGCATAAGAATTAATTTCCAGAAATATGTAATATTCAAATGCTGAGAATAACCAACAAACATTTAATAACCACAAGAGATAGCCATTAGCCATGATTGACTATCAGCTAGAGAACCAATCTTCCTTATCACTTGTAAATTTATGGTAGAAGAGAGAACATCTCTTTACAGAGAACATCATTACTCTCTTTTGTTTGCAGACTGTGAAAAGCCTTACTGAGTTAATGTGTATTTAAACTCCCCCAAAGAGAATACCTATAAACAAATACAATTTATTTTATTTTTGTCTTCTGAAGGGTGTTTTGGTTTCCAAAGTTGTGGTTAATACCTTTAGGACTTCTCCATAATTTTAAATAATACAAACCACAACATTTCATATTGAAGTGTTGACAAATGCTTGTTTATTACAGCAGTACAGATTACTGCATTAAAGTAAGAGAAGTAGATTTTGTTTCCAAGAAAAAAAAAAATTTAAATGAAACGTAACAGATTCTGTGGTCTGGGCATATTCAACTCCTTGTTGTAAAATAAGAGCATAATACACATAGCAGATCTGGTGATCTGGTTACCTTTTTTTATGTATCAACTGATTTAACACAGAATATAGCCAAGGAAAATGCATAGTAGAATCAACAAGAGATAGCTATAAATGATGAAGAATACAATGTAAAAAAGTCTGATATTATAGCATGCAGAAAATACGCTTCATTATTGGAAATACAGGTCACTGCAGCAGTAATTTCAAACAAGCTAACATATGCCTGAAAATCTCTGAGTTCTGTCATGCTTTCATTGATGCCAAGGTCAAAGATGAGGGCTATGCTCAGCTGGCATACATCAAAAGTACAAATGACTGCAGCTACTTATTGTAGTGGTTTCTGAATAACTGCTACCATCACTGGGATACAGGTCAAAACAATTATCATTTTGACCCCCTCAGATAGCTGTTATGTTACTAAGTATGTCTGAGATATCTAAGAGCCGGACTCAGAAGCATACTTAGGACTTAAAGGAAAGAGAAGCAAGGAATATGAATCGGTGAATTAGTGGTTAGAGCTCTTAGACAGTAAGGGTGAGCCTTGCACACAGGTCAAGCTCCCATAGTTGTTATTATTCCTTGTTCCTTATCCACCTCTAATGTGAAATGTATCCCAGGAAGAAAATCAGGGCTTCTTTCTTCCCGCTCCCTCTTCTCGATATCATTGCCACGCAGTTTTAGCTGAAAGCTCTTCAGGACAGGGTCTGCAGCTGGGAGCAGAGATGTCTGACTGCAGTAGCTTCTTGTGGCTCGTTGTAGGCCACCGAGTGCTCTCGTCTCTCTTGATCTAGGGACCTCATCAAGAGGGATGAAATATGCACGTCTTCCTTCTATAAAAAGCCTGCATGCTTCCACTCCAGGACAGCCAGGTAGCTAGAAGTTAGGTATTGCAAAGTGTTTGTGCCTGAATCATGAGTTTAATTGGGAGGTAAATATATCAGTTCAGTAGCTGTCCAAGCACTGCAGCTAGTTGAAAAGCATTGGTTTGCTATAAGCTTTAAAGGTAACATCTCAATTTTACAAGTAACATTAATCAGGAAACTGTTAAGAGAAAGGCCTGAATTGTGATTAAAAATCACAGAAGGATAAGCAATTTCATTTGGTTTACCAAAATCAATAAAAAGACCTCTAACTAACTGCAGATCTTTGACACAAACCCTTAGAATTGTTACAAGCTGTGGCAAAGACTTCGTGTCTTCTGAAAATGCAGAGGCACAGCGAGGACTTTTCGCAGGCATCACAGAGAAGAATAAAGGAAGCAAGAAGTGATGTACACAAGGAATCAAGACCAATACAGGATTTCAGTTCAATTTGGAACTGGGCTCCAAAACTGATCCTGAAAATGTCTCTTTCAGCTGCTGCTGGACACTAAAGGTACCTAGATAAGATAGATGCTTTGACTTCAACAGTCAAACCAAAATGCTGAACTCTTTAATCAACCATTGGAAAGTCTATTCCTGGTTGTCTTGGTATCACCTTTGCTGACAGGACTGAGTGGTTGGGTGCCCAGATCCCAAGCCCCATACTGCTCCGGAGCTGTAGAGAAGGGGGTGTCTCCAACCATGGCCCATCAGGTTACCGGTCTCTGAGCTGCTACCAGAGCCCCCCTGTTGCAGACACAGGTAGGACTGCCATTCACAGGCAACTGAGTGGTATCTCCACCTTGGGAGAGAAAGTTGGCCTGGCTTCAAAAAAAAGGTATGACTCTCTGTCCTAAGAGTTTGGACAGTCATTTAAGAAAAAAGCAGCCCCAAGCTCCAGTCTCCATTCCCATAATTTTACATACCGTATCTGGTGACTTTTTCAGTCACTGGCCAGTGGAGGAGTTTCAAGAAGAGGAGAGGAGTAGAGCATTCATCTTCTGCTAAAGCCTGGTGACAAATGGGGTGGAAAATAGTGGTTAGTTTCCTTTTTAGTATCTAGATCATAAGTTTCCTGCATCCTTCATAAGTTTTAAGTATATACAGTCTAAGTAAGTGTGTTAGAGCTGGTCCCTCGTTTTTTCCTTCCATTTCATTTTTTTTTGAGAGAGGCATTTATCTTAGCATAAGAATTATGCACCTGAGTGCAGGAAAACTTCTTCCTTGTTGGGCTTAACTAAGTTTTCAGTATTTATTTTGGGCTTTTACTTTCTCTTTTTCATTCAGCTTATCTTCTGTCTGGAGGTGTCTTTCTTTTCCCATTCACTGAATCGAGAGCTTATGTCCCAGTTTAGCATTCTACGCCAAACACCTAAATAGTAATTCAAAACCATCTGTTGTTTTTCAAACCTGGAAGAAAATACTTCTATACTTCTAAATCACTAAGGAGTTGATTATCTGGTCGATATTTTTGTTGTCCAAAAAACCCCAAATCTCTGTCCTTTCTGATAAAGAGTTTTCTATTTTTTATTGCATCCTTAATGGCAGTTTGCTGTCTAATATTCTAAACAGATTATATTGCACTGAAAAATAATTTCTTGATTTTCTGTCCTAAGATGTGTCTCTCATATTGGCATCTAAGCAATAAATAAAAACCAAACATTATCTGATGACCTATTGCCAGAAGCACAGGAGTATATAAACCTGGATGGTATTCACTAGGCTGCTGTGTGACCTTCAGAAGACGCTGGAAATCTTGCATGTATAACTTTTCCTCTGTAAAGCAGGAACAATTTTGTTTTGACATGCTTGCAGAAAGCTAGAGGACAGACATTTTCAAGGGGTGCTCTTCCCGTGTTGTCCCCTGTTGAAGGCAGAACAAAGAGTCTTGCTGAACCTTCACTGGCACCAGGCCCAAGAGAGGAGGAGCGGCCTTGCTGCGTCTGCAGGGTTTCCTGTGTTCTTCAAGGCACAATCAGAGGATGCTTTGTGAAGAATATTCTTGTCCTGGCTCTCAAGGGAGGCTAGAAAAATCTGTTTGATATCTGTAAACTTCCATTCCTTTCTATAACTTAAGGAAAACCTTCGTATTTCAGAGGCATAGTATGTAGCTAAGTTAAATAAAGCTAGTGAGGTGCTTCTATACATCTCCGTGGTTCAAGAGACTACAGCTGTCCAAGGTAATATGAGTGGAATGGAGCAGAGTGAGATGAGAGCATGGAATCAGTGACAGAGCCACAAAGAAATGTAATTTAACAAAATAGATGGAGGAATACAGACCAAACTGTGAAGCTCAGGGAGCTGTTAGCATCTTGCTTACCTCATGCTGAATGCTGCTTCTTGCTTAATCAGTCGAGATATAACTCCCCAGACTGTGTTTGGGGAATTAAGGGAAGAAATATTGAAAAAATATTTCTCTGGATTCTTTCCAAGTCCCAGTTTTGACACCTTTTTACCACCGTCATATGTGACTTTAATTTGTCATCTCAAAAATAGGGCACTGTTATTCAGGCTCAGTGTATTCCTGAACAGGCTTACAAACTGAAAAGAGAAATTGCAAATAGAGTGGAAATAAGGGATCAGTCATAGAACTGGCCAAGCAGCAATTTTCCATCAGCAAACAGGCAATGCAGCAGCAATGATGCCCCAGTTAGCACATTCCAGAGGCATGTTTCAGAGTCGGGTGTTAGTGACAACACTGATTTTAGGAATACAGTTGCACTGGCCAAGTCTCATGTGCTGAGCATGCAGCTGACGCTGCTGGCTCCCATTAGGCTTGCATCTCCTATATTTGAAGTATAAAGCTGTGCATTTTTTTCCGTCTCTGAATCCCTATACACATTTCACTGCCTCTGCAGTGGAGTCCAGTGCACAAGGGGCACTGAAAGGGATATTGGAAAGCTCTCTAACAGCAATCCAGCGTGAAAGTGGCTCCCATTCCTTGTGTTCACACTCACTGGCAGGGAAGAAAGTGATCTATCAGTCATGGCACGTAAAGGAATGAATGGGAAACGGAAATTACATTCATATCAAGATGAAATTAAACCTCTGGATAATTTTGCTTCACCTGTAATTAATATAAAACTTTGATTAAGCAGGCCTGGCTTTTCTTTAATAGAGACCAGAATTACATTTGCTTTGTGACTTATTTATGCTTATCACTGGCAAGCCAAATGAGTCGATGTGGTCTCTTCAGTCCAGGTCTTTACACGTACTGACAAAATGAATACATATGTAGATTTCAGCCAATATACTCCCACACTGGAAAACTCTGATTACTTCACCTTGATATTCTCTCTGATCCTATTGACTGTTGTATTTCACAAATTGAAGAGATATCTCTAATGAAAACATAAATACCATCACCCTGTGTCTCGGTACTCTTCCTGTCCCTCCAAAAAGAAAAGATAAAAGGCTCTTTCATTCAAAGGCTACAAAGATTTTAGGTGAAATCCCAGTCCCATTGAAGGCAATCTCAAAACACCCACTGAGTTCAATCAGGTCAGGATTTCACTGCCTAGTTTTATAAAGTTGATGAATAAGAGGACGTGGGATATGGATATACAAAGCGATCAGAAATCACAGAATGTGAATCATGCTCTCTGTGAGCTGGGCTTTTATAACACAAGAAATGGGGTCATCCTGGGAAACTGAGCATTGCAAATCTAAAGCTGATAGAAGAGAACTGTTTTTATCCCGTGCATAGTTACTTCTGGAACACTGTGCCACAATCTTCACATCACTGAGTGAAGAGCTTGGACAGAGTCAGCATTAGCTACTGAATAAAATTGGGCTTGAATTACACGGGGTGAGAATGGAGATATATAGGAGGACATGAGCATTATGAATGTCTGTGCATCAATAAAAGAAGACTAAAACAAAAATAGATGAGCTTTGGCAAAATGCGTAGTTGCAATCACACACTTCTGAAATCCAGGGAAGTGACAATTACTGCAATACTTTCTTATAAAGTATTCCTGTTTGCCATCTTAGTTGAAGAAAGCAAGTTACACTGTACAGAAGAGATTCCACAGGCTCTGTTGAAAATAAATGTGAACAAAGGGATGATGCTATGAAATTCGTGTGCATGTTATATGCCCCAGCAATAAAGACAACGGTATAACATTGAGTAACCTGATGTTTCCCGATGCAGACAGGAACTGCACTCTGTGCCTTGCCACTTACAATCCCATCTTTGCAGTGTGGCAGGAGCTTAAAGAGAAAACCAATTTACTTGAGGCAAGCAAAAAGCCAAGCCCTTAATTATGAACTTAGAAACAAAGTTAGAAAGAAAGAACAAGATAGGAGCAGGGGGTTGGAGTAGGGGACCAGAGGTCCCTTCTGACCTGAATCATGAGAGCCTGCGCAAACACAAGAAGTTTCAAACTGAAAACACACCACACCTCAGGCTCCTGTGCTCATCGCAGTAAGGGATTTCTCTGATGCTCTGGCTGCGAGGGCGCAGCTCGATCATACTGCTCCTGACTTCACATCTGTCGAACATCCTCATTAATCTGTTGACTGAGGGATGTCTGTACAGTTGCCTTCGTTTAGGTTACCTGGCACTTGTGAAAATTTTAATGGATTGCTCTTCAGTTTATCCAAAAATTAGTGATATTTTCATCTCAATACTGATTTCTGTAACTGTATAAACTTTTTTCTCCTGGGAAATCCACTGAGTTGAAGTTACAAACCCACAGTTGCAATATTTTGCAAATACGTGTCTGAAAGGTATGTTTTTTTGTTCACAGTAGTCTTTATGTTTGCTGGCTTTTACAGAGACAGATAATGGCAAATGAATTCATATCTTTTACTTTAAAGGGCATCCTGTTGCAATATGTTATTGGTCTCCAGATCAGCAATATGTTAATAAATTCACCCTGTTAAAAGCTGGAGCAAGACGGACCAAAAAAAAAAAAAAAAAAAGACATGAGAGAAAAATAGGGAAAAAAATGCTTTTCCATGAAAATTTCACTGTTTTTAAAAACTTGAAAATGTCATCATTTTTCAAGCACTTTAATTCAGAAAAGATTGCCGAGGCCACACGATGACGTGTCAGTCACCTTTCTCAATCATCGCAGCTACTGAATAGCAACTCACAAACAATTGTCTCTTTCCATTCTTGCTGGATTTGCTGGAAGAAAAAAAGATGATGACTTTATTTTACTTGCACTTAACAGCTGAGATGTTTGTCCAGATTGGATGGTCTAATGCCTGTTCCTGCCATGTATCATTCTACAAAGAAAGAACCAGCACTGGCATTTTATCTAAAGACCTTGGACCAGACCCTGGAGCCCACTGAGTCTGTAATAGCAGGTTTGTTATATAACTGATTCAGCTCTGATTTAGTTCAGAGTGTCCGGCTTTTAATTATACAGAAATCCATAAGCCAGGAGGGGAAGAAAAAGAATCGTTGTGACTCATCTGAAGACGTAGTTAGCAGAGACTTTTTTGCGATCTTTTCCACATGAAATTAACCTTGCAAATGTGAATTGATATAATCCACTTGCTAAAGGAAAAAGAGTAGCACCTGAGACATATTTTCACAGTACTTGATTTTGCAGAGGAAGAACTAAACATCTTTTTTTTATATTTCCCTCCAACATCTTGCATCACAGTTGCAGAACTACTAGCTTTTGATAAAACGTCAAATACTGAGCATGATTTTAGCAATATCCATGACAACTGAATGCTTGCACATTTTTTTTTCCTTAGTTGAACTTAGAACATAATTCTAAGCAAAGGCCTTATTCTCTTTACATTTTGGATACAGTTGGTCCTGGGAAGAGTTTAGAGCGAAGCCTCCGTTGCTGTGATGGCAGGTTGCAAAGTGGTTTTTATCACACCAGATAAACATTTTCCTTGAAACTGCAAAGGTGTTTTGTCTCAGTGACATAGATACAAAAAAATCATGAAAAAATAGTTTGGACAAGTAATGCGAGGCAGGTCAGATCATAATAGGTGTATGTCTGACAACTCAGGGCTGTGGTCCCCCCCTTTCAATCCTGGGAGCACCTTATAGAAAACACCTCCACTGCAGATAAATTCAGTAATCAAAGCTACCAACCATGGGTACTCTACTGTTTAAGAAAGAACAATGAATGAAGACATGTGAATTGTAATGAATGAAGAAATGCTAGTAAGAAACGAAAGATAATGAAGAACCAAACCAAAAGAATAGATAATAAAAATGACTCTTTTGACTAGAGTCTTTATTCCATAAATTAATTGTGAGTGTTATATTACTTTATCACAGCTAGGAAAAATTTGGGCTGTATATTTTCATTTAAGGACTGGGAAATTCTGCTTAGAATACTTATGGATGACTTCACGGAATTTGTAAAGGTGAGAAGTATACTGATCTTACCTGAGTGTACGACATCAAAATAAGTATTAAAAAGGCATTATTTACAAAATCCACTACTGAGATTGTTTAGGAATAGGCAAACCACTCATATCAAGAAATTAATATCTGATTAAATTCCTTTCTTTCAGAGTACCAGAAATCAGTTCATGTACCCTTTTCTAAAATAAGTGGTTGAAAGGAAAAATGATTTAGCACCTTAAGTCATAACTGATAAGGCTGTTTTTATTCCAGAATATTCTGGAGCTATACAATAATGTCAGTTGAGCCATGTTTTTATGAATCTTACATGTCATCACTTAAGACATGACCAAACTTCATCATTTTAACACCTCCTACCCTCACACAAAAAAGAAAAAAAAAAGAGAAAAAGCTACCCAAAAAACCTGAATAAGTCATTAACACCTCTATAAGAAAAAAATGTAAACATCATAATTTTTCAGAGCTTTTCAACTTTATCTCATCATCATTGTGATTGATATCTCACATATGTCCAGTGCAGCACTCCTTGGTATCTTGGGACATTTCTGTGATGGTTGGTTGATAGCTGACCAAATAGTCCCTAGCTGTACAAGCAACCATTTGCAATGCGCTGCAATTTGCAGTGACGTATATTACACATTCATTTGAATAATCGGGTAAATACTGGAAAACTATAGAGAAAAATTAAGGGGAAATAAGAACTATAAAGCTTGTTCTCCTGCGTCTGTATAAATGCATTTGGGAGTATTTATGGCCAAGTGTGTTAACTGCTTTGAAACTTAAAATTTGAGTAAAAGATATCATAAATCAGACAATCTCATAAAAGAAATAAATAAAATCCTGGTAATATAAGCACCAGCTATTCTCTCCCAAAATACTGCTGGGCATCATGGCTACAAACAGCAATAGATGCCATCTGAAGTTCAGTAAAGGAGCAGGCAAATTATAATAACCTAATGTAACAAGAATAATTATTAGCATTTTATAAAATAGCCATTTATTTTTACCTTGCTGGTAGCAACTGTCCAATTCAGGTGCTGATCTATTGTGACATCTTTTCTCTTATAAACAAGAGGTGGAAATGGTCTCTAGGGAATGAAGGGTCTGGCACCCACAACCCTAATGCCTGCTATGTCACGGATGGGTCTCTTTTCCTCGTCTCCTGCACACTCTGACCAGGCCTGAACCGGCTGAAGCAAAACTTTCTGTGCTATCTCCCACAATATTCTACTGTGCTTGAAATGTATCAAGCTCAGTGATTGCAAGTTTTAAGCAAATGCTTAAAAAGCAAAAAGAGAACCAGGATAGAGTTGATAAAAGAAGTATTTTAGTGGAACAGGGTTCCATTAGTCACTATACTTCACTTTCTCTCTTTTCAGTGCTTAAAGAGCTTTTCTGGTTTTGGGACTATGGTGTGGCTGTTAGTAACTGCCTCAGTTCGTTAGTCCATAACTGAACCATTGCACACAACAATAGCTTCGTGCAGTAGTGATTGCAAGTTGAAATCGGTTACAAGATTTAACTTTAAAATTATTTTAACAGAGGTATCAAAGTTGTCAATTCACTTAAAGAAAGAGAGAAAAAATGAACTACAAGTGGTTAAGATAAATAGAACAAAACTAAACTTTCTCTTCACCATTTTCACTAGGCCTTCATCTGAAATCACATGCAATATACCTTTTGCATTCACTAATTACGTCTGTGTCCAACAGGCACACAAATGTCAATCATCTCTTTTATTTCTGTCTAAGGTACGGAAGACTTGTTTACTTTTGGAGAGAAAGGACACCTTGACATTCTTTCCTTTTCTACATCATTTATCATGGTGTTGCCTAAAGACATTAATACTATTACCAGCAAGACAGACAGCAGATTTTAACTGAGATATTAAAAGGTATTTGACATTCATGCTGCTGTAGGTTTGCAAAAACAGGAAACTGATGTCTTCGAAGCCATATAACAAGCCTTTAGAGAACCTGTGTGGTGCCCATCCTCGCTCCAAGCCTCCTTGGTGTTTGCCACTATTGTAGCCTGGTGTTATTTCACACTGAAAGAAGCTAAGTGTGCATGACAACCTGTTGATTTCTCTCTGTTTGAGTGCTTTGTCACTTATGATATAAAATGAGAAAACAGCCACACATCCTTCAGTTCATGTTTCTTTTACCCTTTCTTTTCTTCCACAGTAACTACATTTTTCCGCCCATGCTTTCTAATAGGAAACAGAAGGGCACTGATACAGCAATAAATAAGAATCTAAGTGGGCTGGTGGCTGTGCTCTGTTTTATTCAGAATCTAGCTTTTAAAGTTTAATGCGCTTTCAGCTACATACACCAGGATTATCTTATAGGATTTTATTCACTTAGCGCTATCTTTATTAATTGTCTTTCTCTACTGGTGCTTTCAAACTTTTGATAATAATCATTGCATTACTTCTAAGGCACGGTCAGGTCGTGTGTGTTCCTCTCAAATTTAATATACTCTGCTTCCTTTTTTTATGGTTATAATTGATTGTTTTTAATCCTTTTTCTTTATAATAGTTCCACCAAAACATGGTCACTTCTGTCTTGCCTTGATGACTTTTTGTAGCTCTTAATTTGCTTGCTTTTAATTTTGCAGCACTAAACAAGGTGATATACTGCCATCAGCTATAACTGCCGTCATTGAACAGTTTTCTGATATGGCTGCATTCATTCAGTACGTACTTTTAAAAAAAGTTATTTACTGAATAAGTAAGTATAAACTTCAACTTTCTAGAAGATTAGATTGTATCATCACAGGGCCTAAAATGAATGGAAAAGTGTGTAGCCTTCATGGGGCTCTGAATGAAACCATCAATATTAATTTTATCTAATCACTTAATCCTCTTTTTTTTTTTTAAATTACCTATACTTTTACCTCCTTCTGCAGAATATGAAGCTTTGTTCTCCAAGTGACTGTATCCTCTGAATTAATACAAAATCTTTTTGATGTTGTTCTGGGGGTTTTGTTTGTTTGCCTGCTATTTTAGACATTTTCACAGGAAAAAATGTGACCCATAATTTGGGCAAATATTAGGGGCTCAATTTGTTTTTACATAAATGTAATATCCAAATGTGGAGACAACTGCCACTCACGGAGGGGGCTCAAACATCCTTGAAGCTTGGGCAGAGCATTTATTATCCTTTTTTTTTTTCTAGGCAAAAATGTTAACACAGTACTTTTCTAATGTTTATGACATGCTGTAATCATATGGTAATGGACACCATTAAATATATATCACTGTAATCTTAATTTTTTTCTCTGATATAATCATTGGATGAATTTTTCATGGAAGCCACTGTTTTTACATTTGAGGTGAAGAGTTAATATCAAAGCCTTTGTAGATTGGCTGAATGTGTCTAAAATTATAAATACGATCTCCAAGTTTTATCCATGCTGAACAGTAGAACAGAATCAGATATTGCTTCAGACTCTGGAAATAGCTGAAAGATTTGTTTTCAGACTCCGATTTTCCTGTAACTTTCTGCCAGCTAGGATCTAGAGGTAGAATATATTGCCTCTTCGGATTTGATCTGTCAACCCTTAGGAACCAGTTCATGCAAGAATTGACACTCGCTCTCTAAATAACCTACATCAGATATTTGTAAACTATATTGCACATGAAATCCAAGCATGATGTTCTGCAGACTCTCATACAAAGTGCCCAAGGTTTGAATAAGTGTCCAAAAGGTAAATATGTACCTCATCAGAAACCTGAGTTTTTGGGGTTGGCTACTACTAATTCAATTTCTCTGTTTTCTTTTTCTCCTTTATACTCCTTCTTTTCAATACTCTGTCTTACTGCATCTCTTCTTTTTAGTTCTGTGTGCGAAGCAAGTCCAGTTCTATAAAAATCCCTTTCTTAACTGGACTTCCAAGACACCCCATCCTTACCAGTGAGTACAGTTGAGTATAATATGGTAGAGATTAAAGAAACGCAATGAGCATAGGTAAATTACTGATTTCTGAGGATCTGCCAGTCATTGCTGCCTTTACAAAATGTAGCTGCTCTCTCTTTCCCTCACAGTTGCCCTTAACATTTCATTTACATTACATTTCAGATGTTTATACATTGAAAGGTCAAATTGTGCCTTGACACAAAGCTTGTACAGCCTTGGGCCATGCAATCATACAGCATGACACACTTCAACTGCTTGCCTGACTCACTAAAGAATGATGACAAAAAAGAGTCACTATTTTAAGGTGAAATCTTCCATTGAAAATAAAAAATCATTACAATGTGCAGACTATTTGCCACTGGTATTTGGCTCACCCATCAGGGAGCTTTTAGCTGACAGGCAGCAGTGCTGACTGACATCGTGTCTCTGCGAAGGAGCAGACAACTGCAGGAAGCATAGGCAACCTATCCTGAAAGAAGATTATACTGTGGTGTAAAGATCCAGCTTTCCAGCTGCAGAAGCAGAAGAGAGGTCAAAGTAAGCTATGTTTTTAACTTCTGTTTGTTTTCACTGGTGTGAAGACTGCAAGACGAGATATTTTCTGAAATTCCTATGGCAGACTGCTAAGCATAACGAGAAATCAAAGCACCAAACAGTGCACTGAGCAGAAGAAGAGAGCTATGAATCCTGGCTTTCCATTTGGAACAAAGCTGGGCATGGTCGGACAGCTGGTGGGAATTATCCGTGCCTGCCAGAGCTACCAAATACGTGTGCACAGCACATGAAGGAGAGACAGGAGGGTGCACACAGGAGCACGGAAATGCTCTTGAATAGCACACTGGGCAGTGATTTCAGGTTACATTGCCTAAACATGCTTTAGAAACAAATGCCTCTACTTTGCAAACCAGAAGCATTTTTAACTCGGTAAGAATTTTCAGGATTGAAATGTCTTTATGTTCTTATGCCTAAGAGGAAGGGCTATCAAAAAAAAAAGATAGGATTGGGAAATTTGTATTGTTTTGTCTGAAATAATTTACTCATTTTTAAAAGCCTTTCTTACAATTTCTAGACAAAATGAAGCAGCCACCATGTGCTGAAAGTCATTCTTACACGCATTTTGCTGCTTAGCCAAGTGTGGTGTGTCATTAAGAGTCAGTATTTTAACATTTTAGTAATGTGCAACCAAGGGTACAATGACCACTTTTTAAACTTTATTTGCTGTTCTCTACAATATTCCATTTCTATATTTTCACCGAAAGTATTTTTTACAAATCCAAGATTTTCCATTTGACAAAAATTGAATAAAATTGAAGCTAATTAGTGTACATTTTTGTGCTCGGTGTCTATAGGACCCATTTTAAGCATTGTATCATAATGAAAAACTTCTAGTCCTTTCAATTTCCACCAAATATGTATCTGCCATCAAGTATCTTGATATTACAACCACTAGCTTTGTATCCTCTTTGATAACCCTAGAGAAGAGAAGAGTTATGTCTCAAAAGACTAAGCTAAAAATGAATATATGAGAAACAAAGATATTTCAGTTTTTCAAGGAAACAGATGCTACCTTGTAAGTCTGATTTCATAACTGCACACTTCTCTTAAAAAGAAGAATAATATTTTGTAGCTTTACAAGACGTACTTGGTAAGTACTTGCGCACGATCAATGAACATGATTTATAGTCTAAATGTGCTGATTTACTAATTCTTTGGGTGCAAATGCTTGGTATTTCTATTTTGCTTTATATATCAGCAAAAGACAGGAAAGCAAGAGGACATGGAAAGATAAACCATAATTCTTACAGAAGGTGAAACGATATGCTAAACCAAATTTGCACAGAATGAACATTCTGACAATCAAGAAATGAAAAGAAAAATAAATTGAATGCAAGCCTAAAAAGCGTATCATACTTTTAATCTCATAATACCAGGAAAAAAATGTAGGTCATTCCAAAGACTGGGGTCGCATATTCTGAAATATAACTGGATTATTTATTTGAGACGTCAACATGGCTGATGATCTGTACAAAGCCTTATAGTACAATTTTTATTATACCTTTAATCAGCAATTCAATAGTTCTTCAGAAAGTTATATTGATTTCATTTTTCTTTTGTAAACTAAATTCTACTTAGAAGAATGCTTTGAGATAAAAATGCTTTTTATTTTGAAGAATGACATTAAGAGGGATCATCCTTTCAAAATCACTTTTTTTTTTCTGTTATGTTAATTTATCTGTTTTCCCATGATAGTACTGAATAGTGCATCAATCAGCAGTAATTCACAAGAATATAAAAATATTGCTAGACTTTATTGCATGTCTCAGACTTTAAAGGGCATTTGTTACTTACTACTGATTGAAACTACTGATTTTCTAGAAAAGAATGTCTCCTATATTTACTGTAATAAAATACTTTGGCTCTCCAAACACAAAAGATGACAAACTCAAAATATACTAATTACTTGAACAGCAGCTTTCAGTACCTTTTGCTGGGGGATATTTTTTATTTTTGTAGTGAAAACAGTTCAGCATCGATCTCACTTCCTTCAGGATAAATGGAGTACCCTTGCCATGTAGCATTAAAAGCCTGAGTTATGAGTCCCTCTTTCTGTCAATGTATTTTATGGGCAGAGACACATAAATTCAGAGAGTCAGCAAGAGCAGAATCGTGAAATTCTCTAAAATGCCTAGCTCAGTACTCACTGAAGAGATATCTTAGGACCTTAGGACAACCAGGCTCCCAATTTAGAGACCTAAACTGAAATGCTTAATGTAGGCAGTGTAAATACTCACTATCTTCAGGCAGTATTTAAAAATAAGTACCCAAACCTATTAAGAAAATTAAGAAAAAAAAAAAGAATAATTATATTATGCCATAGTATAGCCTAGCACTTCTAAGGATATACTGAGTTACGTTGCTGCTGGTACCATGTGCCATAATGTAAATTTAATTTAATTTAAAATTTATAAATAAAATAATTAATAATAATTTCTAAATAAAATTGAATGTGATAGGAGATGTCACATTATACAGTAATAATGCTTACATGCCATGAAATATTGCAATAATAATGAATATAAAGAGAAGAAATAAAGTTCAAAAACTGTATATTCTTCTGATACAGAATTTCGGGCTTTTTTTCACTGAAATGAAGTATCAACTGCTTTGTGAAAGGCTTTTGTGGCACCTTAGCCTTGGCTAACAGCCAAACGCCCACCCAGCAGCTCTCTCGCTGCCCGTCCTCCACAGGACAGGGGAAAAATGGGACAAAAACCTCGTGGGTCGAGGTGGGGACAGGGAGACTGCTCACCCGTTGTTGTCACAGGCAGAATAGACTCCACTTGGTGAAAATCAATTTAATTTATTGCCAGGTTAAACAGATTCGGGTAGTAAGAAACAGAAGACAAACATTAAAACACCTTTCCCCTCAGCCGTGCCCTGCGCAGGGTTGGTCGGGACCGGCTGGAACCGGCTGTGTCCGGCTGGGGCAGCCCCGGTCTCTCCTCCCCTCACAGGGATGCCCTGCAGCCCCCGCCAGTGCCTGGGCTCCTGCACCCGGTACACCTTTAGAGGAATAAAACCAGATTTTGTGCAATTCACAGTATGAGAAAAGTGAAAATTTTTAGCAAGATCTCAGAAGTATCCATAGATAGCAAATATATTAAAAAGGACATGGTATCCGTCATGTCAACCATAGATAGCCCAAGCAGGACTCAGACTAAAATACTCCTCTTTGGCATAACATCTGTTAAATGCTAGGAGATGTTTTGTATAGACAGTGCAGTGGAGTTCTTGAGTAGACTGATTTTTTGTTTCTGTTGAAGAGCAGCACAGTTAAACACCTGGTACTGCTGATCAGAAAATATATTCTCCAGATTCAGACTGGCTGGCGTAGTTATTTAAAATCCCTTCAGCACCACAAATCTCTGATTTTCAGCTGCTTTATGGCTTTTGATGCTCACAGGCACAACACACATTCAGATGCACTGCCAGACGCAGTGGATCACTGACAGTGCTTTACCAGGCAAAGAACACCCATCCTCTTTAAGAGCAGAAATAGTAAATAGTTTTCAATAAGAATAAATTTAATGTTTATTTTTTTTACGTGCTTTTGAGTGGGTGGTTCTGCTCCTCCAGATCTTGTTGTAGGCTACTGATTAGATGCACCAATATAAACATTGGTGTGAGGAGTCAGAGAGAGGATGTCAAACTGGCTCGCACTTTGGACATTGTGATTATGGTGCCGTGAAGACAACCTCTACACTACATTTCCATTTTTGCCTGTACCCAGTGAATTTCTCTGTTAGCTGTTACTCTGTAGACATGCTCTTTGATCATGGTGGCTTATGCAAAAAGACAGGAGCATTTCAAAAAAGAAGTGGAAGCATTTTTTTGTTCTCAATGTAACACAACATTGGGAGGCTTTTCAACAGGCACCTGTATTGTTTTTCCAGGAAATAATAAAATGTTTTCTTTTCTTTTAGCACCAGTAACAATGGCTCAACAGGTGCCATGTTTCATGTGTCCCTGTCCACGGCAGGGTGTTGGAACTAGACGATCTTTCAGGCCCCTTCCAACCCAAACCAATCTATGCTTCTATGATTTTTTGAACAACCAAAATTCGTTCATTACCTTTGCTACGTACTGTTCTTCATACCACAAGATTGATCTGTATTGACCTGTAAATTCAGAGATGAAAATTCATTCCCTGTGAAGTATCTCAAATACATGCTTCTTAATGTGTAATACAAAAGGCTATTTCTTTTTAACATATTTGAAAAATAGAAACCTTACATTAAGGTATTATTACATTAGATGGTTGCTACTGTGTGGGAAAGCAATGTTGGTCAACACCTAGCAGGATCTTCGGTGTTTTCAAACATGTCTCGCTATCTTAGCTTCACAGGGTGAACTTGGCCATGTCTTCAAATTCTTCTGTGTCTCTACTTGTCCATTTGTAAAACGTGGCTTTTTGTAAGCCTTTATAACTCTGAAAATGATCCCCAGATATATTCTGAGTGCCTCTAAGGGTATACTGGCAAGTCCATTGGCATAAATCTTTCTCAGGACTCATTTTCACTAATATTTTCTTCCACATCTAATATCTTATTACATAAAATGGATACAATGATTGTCAGTTAATATACATTTTCTGCAATGATTGATGGTTATTTATATTTTCAATCATGCTTGTATCTTTTATGTTCAGCAAAAATGATGGATAAAGTAAGGCTGTGAATAACATCTTGTAATCCCAATTTGAGCAGGTGGTAATGTTTTATAGGAGATATGTGAGACCAATTCACAAAACCCAAAGCAAGTAATTATTATAAGCAGTGAAAACATTGGAAAAAAACTGTAGACATAGCTGTCAGACTGCAGAAGAAAGGAAAATGAGGATAAGGTGGTTTATCCCAGTTCAGAAATAAACTCAGTACTGGGACCAATGTTTGTTTAATATCTTCACTAATGGCCCAGATGAATGGAAGGGTTGCCAAGTTGGCAAGCTTGTGGACATTAACATCCTGCAGCTGGGTAGGAATAACCCCACACACCACAACAGGCTGGGAACCAGCGCTGTGGGGAAGGGTCAGGGGGTCCTGGTGGGCAGCAAGCTGAGCCTGAGCCAGCAGTGAGCCCTGGCAGCAGAAACGGCCAACAGCATCGGGGGCTGCATCAGCACGAGCAGCCCGCATGTCCAGGGGATGACGCTTCATCTCTGGTCAGCCATCTGCTCAGGACCAACACCCGATTACAATTCTCATCGTGATTTCTCAGTAATCTTTAGAGCTCCAGATTTGTGGCACAAATCATAGAATCACAGAATCATAGAATCATAGAATGGTTTGGGCTGGAAGGGACCTTAAAGATCTTCTGGTTCCAACCCCCCCTGCCATGGGCAGGGACATTTTCCACTAGACCAGGTTGCTCAGAGCTCCATCCAACCTCGTCTTGAACACTGCCAGGGAGGGGGCAGCCACAACTTCTCTGGGCAACCTGTTCCAGTGTTTCACCACCCTCACGGTGAAGAATTTCTTCCTAATATCTAATCTAAATCTGCCCTCTTTTAGTTTACAGCCATTCCGCCTTGTTCTATCACTACACACCCTTGTGAAAAGTCCCTGTCCATCCTTCCTGTAGGCCCTCTTCAGGTAATGGAAGGCTGCTAGAAGGTCACCCCGGAGCCTTCTCTTCTCCAGGCTGAACAGCCCCAACTCTCTTAGCCTGTCACTAACAAAATAACAAAGTGACTTTCTTTAGTAGACTTTTCTCCACTTATTTAAATTATAAAATTTTTGCTTCCTTCATAAATCCTTGTCCAGAATTCTGATACATTAGCTTAGGATTTATTTACACTTTTTTTTCCCCCTGTGTCATTGCAAAAGCAACTTTGTCATTCTATGTTTAGTTCTGAATCAGGTTATCCCACCTTATATTCAGTCCACTCTCTTCTGCAGTCTGACAGGTATGTCAAGAGCTCTTTTTCCAGTTATCTGCCTGCTTGTGGTAATTACTTGCTTTGTGTTTCCTGAATCTACCCTATACCACCCCTCCTATAAAACACTATGTCAACATTGAAAGCAGGGCAGCAATAAACTGAGTGGCAGACGCTCTCTGTTAACTCCCACCCTCCCACCAGAGGAAGGGAAAAAGGAGTAAAAGGGAGAAAGACTTACAAATTGAATATAAAAAGGTTTACTAATAACACTAATAACACTAAGAATCTTAATAATAAGAGAAATAATGCAAAATATACAAAACTGATACTGAGTTTCCCAGAGTTGGGTGCTGGGGTGCTGGTGGCCTGCAGCAGGCAGGAACTGGACTCAGGAATGCATGGATTGGAATCTGGATCAGGATCGCAGGCAGCACAATGAGCAGGGTCCTCTTCAGAAGCTGGCCATGGATGAAGAGAGCGAAACCCTCATGATCCCCCAGCTTTAAACTGAGTATGATGTGCATGGCATGGAATACCTCCCTGGGCAATAGCGGGTCACCTGTCCTGTCTGCCCCTCCCTGCAAGTCTGACCCTGTACGACTCCTCACTTGTGGGACCTAAGAAGTCTATCAGTGACCTTGGCTGCTATAGTAATAAACAAGGGCATTTTTCTGCATTCCATTCCTATCTTTAGCTCAGTATTACTATAAATATTAGGTGTTATCAGCTTTGGAGCCGACACTGCCTGTAAAATACGCAGCCAGCTTCAGAAAAATGCAGCTACTTAGAAGAACTTAGCTGTAAGAAAGATTCACGACAAGAAAATCGGTTCTGTTTGAATCAAGACCAGGACACACTACTGCCTGCTCAGATGGGAAGCAATCTCCCATGAACCACTAAGTGTGGGTTCAGTTTGGCTGTGGCTCAAGCAACAGGTTCAGGATCGTCTGACGTGAATATATAGATAAACTTCCCTAGCCTATATGCATTGCAAATGTAATAGATGTTACTGCTGGTTAAAATGAAAACAAAAAGCTAGGAATTCAGATGAGGTCTAAATATCCTCAGCTCTCTTTCCTTTCGGTTGTTAAGAATGTCTGAGAAGGCTTAGGTGTCACTCTCTTGAACTGCAGTTCACTCCTTTAAAATGTGCAGCAAATAATGTCGCATCCCTGGTGGGAAAGGGGAAGAAGCAGTTGGCAACCGTCCAGGAGTTTCCAGTCGTTGGTGACTTTTTAGAAGTCTATCTGTTCCAACAGTAGTTCATTTTAATATCTTTCAGGTTAGGTTTCCAGAATTTTGACTGGAAGTTATTCCCACTGTATCTTCTCAGGGTTAAAGGAAGCAATATAAATATGCTGGTATCTAACTGTATAGCATTGCTACACCTAAAGGCAGAATCTAGTCCTAAATATCTTTGTAAGATTTGACTGTTTTCTTGTTCTGAAAGCCATGGGAATTGTAGAAATTAAATTTAACAGCATAGTGGAAGAAGTGATTGTACACCAACAGCGACTACAACTATAGGAACATTTTTTTAAAAAAAATCTTTTGAGATTTCCATCTTCCATGATATACAACATTTTTTCAGAAAGTCACCTACAGTAACATTTCTCATGTTTAAACCTTGCTTCATACTGGTTCCACTGGTCCAGTGGAAGATACACTTCACTTCCATTTTTGTGGTTCCTTCCAACCCCTACTATTCTGTGATTCTGTGATTTTACAGTTCAATGATTTTCTTTGTTGTAGTTGATCACATGGAAAGTTTATTATCTAAAGCCTCATTCTTAATATTTAATAATTGATGTGAATTTCAATAGTACTAGAGATAGTTTTCAAATATAGGAATCAATAATGTACTTAGAACTCAGTAATATTCATTGTACCTTTGAAAGGCTGCCTCAAGACAGAGCATTTTGGATACACCAGGCTGCTTCTGGGCAGTTCCGAAACAGAAGACGGGTGAATTCTCCAAAATGGACAAATGAGAAGAATGTGGATACTGATAGCACAGAGGCAAAATAATTTGAGTAAATCCTGACAGAGAAGTCCAGCAGTGGAAGAAGCTGCTTGTCATATACTGGCTCAAAACATACTCATACTAATCCATACAGATGACAACTAGCATTACTTGTTGAGGTTATTTGGCTGATATTACTCAGCTGTTCATCAACTTTAGAAGTTTGAAAGACACCTTGAAAGAAACAGCTACAGTTACTCCTGCGATAGGCGGAGCACTTCAGAGACCGCAGGGCCAGGAGGGACAGCTGGGATCAGTTGGGCTGAGCCCTGAGCCTCTCAGCACATGGCAGGTACCAGCCCATGAGGCAGCCCCAGCACTCAGCGCACCTACAATGCAGCCCAAAAAACAATAGACCTCTCATGGTTCATCACCAACAAGAGCACTGGGTTTGGGGCTAGATAAGACCCTGTTGCTGAGTTTAATTTGAGGTTATTTTCCTGAAGCAGGTAAGAAAATTAATTTCATGATCTGGAAACTGTATTAGAACTATATCTTCAAGCTATAAGATATGTAGAGAAATACTCCAAAACTAAACCCAGAATATTATTTTGAATACTAAAGGCTACTGCAAAAAGCCATTCTTCAAAAGAAAATCAGTGGTGTGGATGCAAGCTTAATAATTTGGTATCTATCATCACATTTTCTGATACTTGTTATTACTGTTTGTGTCCCATCTTCCCCGCAGCTCTGTCCCACTACTTTTCCTTGTGTCATCTGCCTGCCAGATCACCTCTTAGACACTTTGCACATTCTCTGGGAGAAGGAAAGGAAATATTTCTTACTGCCAGACCATTGACATGTAGCTCAAGAGAACTTAAGTGTGATACAAGTCTCTAAGCACTAATGAAATGTTAGTAATTAGGTATATCTTCCAATTCCCTCTTCATTTTCCTGTGTTCAGGATTACATTTTTCCACAGAATTTACTAAACCTCAACCACTTGTCTTTTCTACCTATCAAGTGTCTTCCTCTTCTTTATGTCTTCCAACACTCCATTTGTAAAAGCTACACAAAGCAGAGGTGCACAGTGGCTCGTCTCAGTTTGTCTTGTATTTTCCTTCCTTCACTGCTGGGTATTTTTGCCCGCCTCCACATATCTCGTATTTTAGACGACCCCTCAACACCAGAGAGGTAGCAGCTGTGCTTGCCAAGACTCCGTGCAAACCCCCTCGCAGGACTGAACCCTGTAATGCAAAACCCTCAGGAAAACATCTCCTCTCAGATCGTGAGACAGACAGGGTGCAGCAAAGATTTGGAAGATGAGAAGAGGCACCAGTGGTAATATGTGTTTTGGGCAGGACCGTCAAGCATGTGCATTACAGAGGGATTCGGAGTAGTTCATAGAAGAAGATAAGAAGACAACAGTTAGGCTTTTCCCTCTACACAGGAGTGTGTGGCTAACAGCTATCATATGCAGCAGAGTGAAATATAATGCAATTACAATAACTCCATGTTTCTTCCATGCTCAGTATCATGAGCAGTGCGGAAAAATTTGTGCTGGTACTGCTTTTGCAGTATGGCATATATTGCAAAAAAGAAATCCATAGAATAATATATTACCTTATAAATTCTGTTTAAAATTTCAGATCTTAAAGATAAAACTTAAGGTAGTTGTAGAAATACTGCTTTGCAAAAGATGCCTGATTTAAACAGAGGTTTTACAATTTTGGCTTCAACTGCTGTCCGTTCTACAAAGCTCAGACTAGACTCCTATATGTCTGTGGATAAGATGTAATGCCCAGATATTTTGTGTTTAATTTCTGTTGGCACAATTTAAAGCTTTCATTTATAATATTAAGAAGCATTAATGAGTAGAACAATTACAACTAAACTCACATTACACAACAACTTAATTTTAATAGCAGAGTCAAGCAATCTCTTCTTGAGACAAAGGAATCAGCAAGTGATCAGAGGAACACACATCCCTTTACGATCCTTCTACATCACAGCCTTCTGCAAAGTCCATGCTAAAGGTTCTAAAAACAAGGAAAACAGGAAAATGGTTTTCTTGCAAATCCGCGTGGGTCTCAGCTGGTTTTTGGCATTGCAACATCTTCTGAAGGAATGACTATATTTACACAAATTGCTTTTTATCCGCAAAACCTTACACATTGAAGAATTCTAAGTGCATCAAGAGTTAAATGTTCTACACAGGTTTATAAATGCTAACGTTATCCTAAAACTGGGATTTAATAACAAAGAACTCTGGTACTCAAATTGCCATTTCTGCTCTAGACATTAAATGAACTCCAATGACCAATACTGATCTTGTCTACCGGTAGCTGTTTCCAGCTTCTGTTCTGATGGACCTTATTTCCACCTGTCTTCTATGGTGTGCATCTTTCTACTCACCACCCTGTCACACATACTAAAATAAGATGAATGGAAAACAAAAAATTACAAAAGCAGCACGAACAATTTCAGGAATGCAGATAAAGATGGAGTTTGGTCAGTAAAGTATGACAGGGTATTTCTGAGTGTGAATAGTTAGGTTTTCCCATTTTCAAATGTTAAATAATCACTTTGTTATAGAATTGTCAGAAGGAGGAAAGAAGGAGGCAGGGCTCTGCTGGAAAGCTGCAGAAGTTGGGGTGTACTGAGCATAAATAAGAGCAATAGAACAAAGGCAATAAAGAGAAGTAAAAGATGAGGGCTTTGGCACGTACCGTCCTTCCTTTTTTAAGTGTCTGTGTTCAGCAGTGTCTGGAGCCTGTGGTGAGAGGGACTGGAGAAGCCGTAGCAGAGATATAAAACAGTCCTTAGCAAGGCTGACGCCAAGTCTGCTCAGCACTCTCTGTCGACCTGATCGCCCGGCCAACAGAATGAGGTTTGTTAGGAATGGATTATGTTTTACACCTCATGGAAAGGGACAGCACATCATATTTCTCACACTGCCTGTTGTGTCATCTAGCTGGAAAATGACAGCTGCTTGCATTGCAAAATGTCCGTTTGAGAAGAAACCAGACTGGTATCAAACACCGTAGGCAATTTCCTTCATTCTTCAAGTAAACAATGTACACACAAACTCTATAGAGGCAGATCAAACCTAACTGAAGGCTTATCCAATTTAGTTTCATATGCTACCCATGCAATCATTTTTTTAACGTCCTTCCAAAGCTACAAATCTCTCTACAGGATAAAAGACCAGTTGAATGTTGTGTTGTATTTTTGCAAGATGGAGTTTACTATCCTATTTTTAACACAAACACAAAGCAACAGCTAGTTTGTCTTTGCCCTGCACTTCATTTTTGTAGAAATACTTGACAGCTATGTTTCAAGATACATACGTAACCTCTTGTCTCATTTACAACATCCCAGTCATCTAGAAAACTGAAAAGCTAAACTTAGAAACCAGTAGCAGATTATATTTTGGGGTAGCATAAGGGAATCAAATGACTGTGTCCCACTGAATCAAATTCCTGATGTATGCCAATTTCTTCTGTAGTTCTAATGGTTCTTTACATTCACTTAAATACCTTGGCAAAAAAGAGCTTTGTTTAGAACTTCTTTCTTAAAAATAAACTGAATATATAAAAGATTAGGAATCAAAAAATCTTAGATAAAGGGTCATAAATGTCCAAATTTCACCTGTCTTTTGGGAATACATCTGAGATCGTTTTGATCTGAAGATACAAAACAATGCATATGCAAGACTGCTTTCAAAATCTCAAAATTAATTAGAACACTGTCTGCCTTATGTCTTCAAAACAATCAATGAACCGCCAGACTTCACTATGAATAATTGATACATACTAAACATGATACTCAGAATACAGATCGGAATCTTTTAGCAAAACCTATTTGCAGTGTTGCGTTGAAAGCAGATCCTTTCTTGTGATAAAGTGTTTCAGTCAATATTTGAATATACAATAAGCACAGGAGCCTTGAATACTGATTTTTTTGCGAAGTTTATGTAGTACTGTGACAATGTTACCTTAATATGTCACAGCTAGTTGCTGGAAACTTTATAGACTCTGATAATTTTATTGGAAACATCTTTTAAGCAAATACGTCTAGCCATTTAGGCACTTCTACAGCCACATCATCACAACAGAAGATCGTTTTATCATGGTTGTATGTCTATCCCTGCCACATTCCTTTGGGATAGAGAAACCATATCCCCTTTTACCAACAAAGCAGAGTATTTTAAAGAAACAAAGGGCCAAAACCAAAGAAAGATTTTCAGTGATTAAAGTAGAACTTTAAAATATTATAGGAATCAGAATTCCTATAAAATTGTGCTTCAGAATAAGAAATTAGAAAATAAGTTTTTTACACCACAGTGAATGAAATTCTCAAGTGTTCATAGCTGTATTCATGCCCAGACAACATCTGGCTTAAGAAATCAGTCTCATTAGACTCTATAAGCTTAATGGCACTGTGCCTAAATTTCTAAGGGACCAAATTCATCCAGCACACTTACAGAATCTCCACTCTTCCCTCCCATCACAACCAGTCTTGCTATCTGCAGAGCATCATGGTGCACCTTTGGCAAGAGAGGGGCGAGGTGCCCAGCCAGGGAGTGACTGCCGCTTGCACCTGTGGGGCATTTGCTGAAGAAAGGAATGTGGGATCTGACCAAAGCAGGACAGGTTGATGACCTGTTAGTCCCCTTCCCTCCAGCTGATTACACAGACTATTCTGAAAATAAAGCCACTCTGACCAGTTCTTTCAAAGAATTGTTGCTGCTATTTATAGTTTTGCCTGGCTTAGGGACTCTAGAGCTCTAATTCATGTGGATGTTATGCAGAGAACACTTCAGTCCCAGACTGAGCTCCAGAACTGGGCAACAGCTCAGGTACACCACTGACCAGCATTTCCTAAGGTTAAATACAGTAATGTCAATATAATCAAGGAAAAGTCTTGGACTTGGTCTGCCATACTACCAACAAATGATCTTGCACCTGGCAATGTCTGAAGAAGGGTGAAGCTTTTCCAACTAAAATGCCGCTGCAGTAATTTTGAAAACACAATTAATTTCCCAGAACTTAATTAGAAGTTTGAAAAATGAGTGCATATCAGTGGGCTTCCAAACAGAATACTTCAAACCACGGCAGCAGTACGGCATTGTCTCAGAGAAATGAGGTCTTATGGCCATACAGACGAGTTGGGGGGGAAATTCATGTTTATTATATTTCACATGGACTTACAGTCATATAATTTAAAGACCTATCAATTGGCATTGATTTTAAATTTGGATAACTAAGCTACATACTACAGTGTGATGTATGCACTGCAGCCATTATACATTGGACAGTCCTGTTGAACCTAGTGCTGAAGATACACATCCATCTCAGTGATGACAAAAATTGCAATGTGTCATTTTTTTAATCTCTGTAGGAGACGTAACCATGGTTTAGCTTGACATTTTAACATAACAGAGTGATTTTAAACTCAGCTGGGAAGGACAGACCCACTTAGGAAGAATAGGGCTGATTGATGGCACAGCCTCATGAGTTACAGATCCTGTCTCTCAGGTGGAGAAGCAACTGAGTTCACCGCCAAGTCCCCACCATTACAATGCAACTACAATGGATGAGATTAAACAAACAAGGAAACAAAGAATAAAATCAAGAAAAAACCCATTTTGTACCGGAATTTATTGTGGTAATAGGTCATTGAAATCCCACATTGAACATTTAATTATTTGGATACGAAATAAGGAGCTTAAGCTGTGTCATTTAACATGAAATGCATGGATTTTCTTGAAATTGCAACAGGGAAAAAAAAAATTTCTGTAGAGTTTTCACCTCTCTCATTCCCCTAAGCATTGCTTAGGGAACATACTGCCTTGCACAAAATTGTTTTAAAGGTGACCTTACAAGAACATTAAATCAAAAGCTAAAATCCACTTGACATAATTTGGAAGATGTTTTTGAAGACAAAGAGTAGTGTTCTCTTGCTTCTCTCTCCAAAACAAGGTAGAAGCTGACCTTGACAATTACAGCTTACAGAAAACATTTCTGAAATTGAGAGTAACTGGAAGCTATGCAGTGCAGATATGAAATGTAGAAAGACATACTTTTCTCCACACACAGTGTTGTTTGCATCATACTTTTCTTCAGTTTCTTCAAATCACTCATAACCTGCAATACGAGAAGTGAAAAGAACCATGGACATCGTGTCTCTTCACCTTGTAGCAATGCCCATGAAAAGAAAACCAGTCTAAGAAGAAGAGAAAATGGAAAATGGATGCACAGGCAGGTTTGTGAAGTCCTTTCAGCTGAAAACTGAACAGTCATAGCTGATTAATTAAATTTTTTAAAAGGTATTTGGGGAATTAAAAAAAAGAGCCTTCGTAGAACATGAAAGTATTCTATTCCATCTTGATATTTAGATTTTTTCATTGTTCTGTCCTTTTAAGTTGACAGCCACTCATACTTTCAAAGTCAGCAGAAAGTTTTAAAATACATATCTGCCAAAATGTACTGCAGAGCAATGATTGTGTTCACGCTCATCTATGGTTGTCAGCTGAAAAGCTGTAATATTTTTACTATAAGACACATGAGCTTTCTGAGAAATGCACCAAGCACTAGGAGTTTTTACTGAGTCACTAATTCTTGCTAAATTACCATAGGAAATTACTGGAATAAAGATTTCCTGGAGGTTAGGATTCAAAAAGAGGGCAGCCAGATTTTCTCAGGTACAGAATGACTTCACAAACTTTTCAGAGGATTTGTTTTATTATTTCTTTTCCTGCTTTTACCTGACAATGATAGATAATCCTTGGAGTGAAGTGGGTGGGCGGATGGAGCAGACTATGCATTCAAACAGGCACAACAGAAGTGGTCCTGTCACATCTGCCTCACTATCATCTCTACCTCTGAAGCATCTGATGTCTCATTTATGTTCTGGGTGGAGCATCTCAGTGCTAAATGAAATGGGATTTTAGTAAACATAATAGAATCAACAGCTGTATCAATTCTCACAGTCATAGCTATCATCTCATAAGCAACTGTCAACAGTTTTCTGTTAGCCGGGAGCCTGTCATGGTCTTGTGTTCAGATGAAAGTAATTAGCTATTTGTATGCATTCAGTTTGCAAGATGTCATATAATGATTCATACTGTTGATGTTAATGAAACCTGCCTTGTAAAACTAATTTTGACAGCAGACCCTCTACTGTCATCCCACCCTTCCCATAACTTTCATGCACTTTGTGTCATGCCACAAACACGACAAAATGTTCATTCACTCCCATGAACTCAACTTCAGGGCTCTCTGAGTCAGGTCTTGGTGTTGCTTTTGCTGCATTAGCAACCATGTGAAATGTCTGAATCTCCATATAGTTGTTTCTGTTTCATTGACCTCTATCACTTTTCTTTAATAATACAACTGGAGGTAGGTATTGATGTGTGTTTTATAGTATTACTTTTGTGGTCAATTGAGTCCAGAGCTGAAGGGGATTAGGGCAAGTGTAAACATTCATTTTAGACTGGCTATGTGAGAATAAACTTCCAGTGCGTTGAATACAAGTGGTCTTGACAGTCGACAAAATATCTTATATTTTAGGGATTGAGTCAACTCATCTTATTTTAAAGAAGAAAATTCGTGCTTACTCTTCAGTAGTATATAAATGAACAATGCCATTGTAAAATTTAATTCCTCTTTAGTAAGATGCAGCATACTTCCTCATAGAACATGCATTAATCAAAAAGGATATTTAATACTGATGAAGGAGTTTAAAGAGTTCAAAAATCTTGTTGTACATGCTGCCTCAAACTTCAGCAACTTCATGCTTTTGATTGAAAAATGAAAAAAAAAACAACCCTAACTCTAAAACCCAACAACTTTTAGAAGTAAAATTAATTCTTACATTAACCTTTATAGTAGGGGAATATAAGGAAATGTCTCTTTCCCTATAACATTCTGATCTGTAATGCTACAAGTTAAAACACTAAAAATAATGGCTGATAATTGTTACGCTCCAAGGGAAAATCCAGGGACTAGAATGGGTTGGTTCACTAAAAAACAACTCACCTAGTAGACTAAGACTTTCACTGAGGAGGGGAGGAGGGGAGATAAAGCATGAGAGCTGTAGATTCAAAAAGATACATGTTTCTTCAGTTCAAAACAAATGCAAAAACTGTACATATACAGCAGGAGAGGAAGGCAGGCAAACAACATCAGTTATCATTCAGGCTGTCATTTGAATGAAAAAGATTTGGTCTTCAAAATTAGTAGTTGGCGACCAGTGTAATAAAATCAGAAAGCCCTATATGAGAAAAATGTAGGTTAACTAGGTAAGTGAGTGAATAAGAAAGTAAAGACAATAGGTGACAATAAAGGGAGGGTGAAGAAAGTGGCTAAGATACCTGCCTCATTTGAATCTCTTCTACAAAAAAAAGTCATGATTGAACAGGATAGGAAGGTTTTCCTGGCTGTATGTGATGGACTGTCTGATGCCTACGGTAAGGAACTTGAGGTCATTTGGAATGGGCAGCAGAAGTGTGAGGGTCCCCACGGTGTTTTCTACACCTTGCTACATAATGTAACAATGTGGAAAGTACTTGTCGAAAGTACTTTGGGTAAATCACTAGAAAGCCTAAAGATGAGCACCATCCTGAGAAAAGACAAGCACACACCACACAAAAAGGTGGCCCTGATGGCTCACCACCTAGACAAGTAAGGCAACTGGATCGTTAGTTTTGTGACAGGCATATCTGAAAAGTCAAAATGTCCATGGGGAACAGAAGTATAAACCTACACAGCAGCACAGTCATTTTATTCAAGTGTAAAGAAAGCAAGAGGTTAAAATTTATCGGAAGCCAGCAAACAATTTGCAAATCTACAACAAAAATGTTTTTTTATTTGGTATAACAACTCTGCTGCATCCATTCCTGCCTGCACGACCCTCACAAGGGGCAGCAGTCATTACTGTGGCAAACAGTATGTTTTCCAAAGAATGCAGATTTTGTCATTCTGAAATGGCTATGTGATATCATAGAAGCATACAGTTAATTTTATTTATGTGGGAACTTAAAATACTGTTGATCTAGGTTTGTTTCACTTGTACAAGAATGGGTTACACAGATTCACAGTTTTGTGTCAAGTAGAACACTGTCTTGAATAATTTTTTCACCTAATTTTGCCAGCATCATTTAGTTTTACCAGATTTTCTTGTCCGTGCGTTTTCTTTTTCAAGGAGCTTAGCTTGACAGGCATTTCAGAACTGTGAATTAATTACAATCCAGGTCTGCAAAATCTTTTTTTTTTTCTTTCTTTCCTTTCAACTAATTTTCTGTGTTTCTCTTTTTTTATTGCTTTCAGTAGAATCTCAAAATTGCAACGAAAGTGTCAGTTTCTTGCTTTCAAAGGTACTCAAAATTTATTTTGTAAATGCAAGGGTGAGATAAAACCTAAGTTAAATTTTATGTAAAAAATTTATTAGTTCAATTTACAAAAAATTGCATATACTAGGGGAATGAATTTCCTGTGTGCTCCATAAGGCTTTCTTCAGATGTAAGTCAGAACTCTCGCTTAAAAAACTTCAGACTTTTGTACCAATATCACCAATTTCAATAGGCTCAATTCTTTTTAAACCCAGAGTATGAGAATAGCATAGTCTCACAGAAACACTGCCAATTCCTTAACATAAATGCAATCCTTAATAATGAACATGTTTTTCTTTGTTCCATGTCGTAGAAACCTTTAACTGTAAAAATAGTTGTATACAGACTTTGAAGCTGCATTCTTGAACTCTGTGTGAAGCAACTTTTTTAGTTCTGCTGGAATACAGATGAGAACTCTTTCACCAACAGAATGCATTGACTGACTCTGACTAACTGTGCATCTACAAGTATTGCATGAACAAGTGTAGTGACGCAGACGATGGCTTTAACAGATGTTGAACAGAAGGCTTAGCTCTCCTGATTAGTAAATATTGATTGTTTTTTCTTTCTACATGCCTGATGGCACCACATAGTTTTATTTTACCAACTGATTATTGGGCAGGGACCTAGGACAGGACACTACAGAAAGCTTGTGTTGGAACTAGAGGTTATAAGATTAACTGAACACGCATAGATTTAATACTTCAGTAAAAATTCTTATATTACTCACGCCAAGTATGCCTATGAGATAAGTGAATAGTTCAGATTGGGTGGGGACAAATGGCAGGTAGAGTTAATTTGAAGCATATGGAAAAGTCCTTAAGTATCTGAAATTCTCCATTCCAGGAAGAACTATCCCATGGTATTTATAGAATTCACATATCTGTTTGCTAGTCAGTTTTGAGAAACCACATTTAAGCATCTGTATAACCTGCTTCCACTCAAGAAAGCTTCTACTGATATCCGATATCCAGCCCTAGAGGAAAGCAGGTTAGCAGTAAGCAGAAACAGGGAGCTGCTGGCGAAAGAGAATGTCTCCACGAGTCCTGCGCCTTCAGTAGATGCTTGGACACATCGAAGCATATCTAGGAAAGAGGTACAAAAGCAGCTGGGAAGGATTCCTGTGGGCTAAAATTGTATCTTACTTTTCTTAGTTTTAATATTTTCCTTGCACTTCTTGCTCAATTACCTCAAGCAAACAATTCTCTGTTTTACTATTGAGCTCATTAAACACCAGGAGAGATGAGAAATAACTGTAAAAACATCTGGGTGTGAAAGCTGGTGCTGGTGCCGTCAGATCCCAGATTTCCTATTGGCACAAGATAATAACCATATGCAGAAGCTAAGGGGGCCAGTGGGGATTATAATAGGCAGCAATTAAGAGATTAGAAACTTATAAATATCTAGTTTAATCTTGTTCACAGGCAAATTATATTTATCTACTATTGTTCCACATTTTGTTCTTTGGCTTAAATTATTCTCATTAATATTACTCATTCTCGATAGCTTTTTCAGCCTTCCTAGCCTTCTGCCTTCTAAATAAATGGGCGCTGTTATCCTGTATGTGATGATTGTAAACTATTAGAAAATGAGAAGAGTACTTAAAAATAATAATCTAATGTTTTAAACTTGTTAAGTGGCTGTTAAACTTGTTCATCTGCTCAAATAGCAAATAAGCATCAACAGAAGGACAAGAAAATAACAATAAAAAAAGAATTACTGAGTCCTCCAAAATCTATGAAGCAGCACTGATCCACACTATACAGTTAAAGGTTTGTGATGAATCCAAGTAAATTATCCTAATGATGAGCAAGAATTACTTTAACCAAATTGCCTTGGAAATCTCACTTAATTTTTGAGAAAACCATTAGTATTACCACTCAGTTACTAATTTCCATTATATGAATATATAAAGAGGGAGAGAAAACAGTGTGAGATCATTCAAGAATAGTAGGTTAGAAGCTAATTTAAATATGGTAAACTAAATAAATCTCATTAAAAATATGCAACTTGAAAGCTTCTAATCACCATGCATCACTTCTCATATCATCTTCTGGCAGCAACCTAAGTAAAGTATGACAATATTGTACAAACTCATCAGGAAGGCATGTAACAAGGGAAAGCGGCTCTGTGAATAATTCCCCTTTATCAAATACTACCAACTGACTGCAATCCTGAGAACAGATTTGTGGGTGAGTATTACTGTTCACAAAACAGTCTAAGGCGTGGCATTCTAAAAGCTTGTGCAGCTACAAATAGCTGTTCAAGCATTCATGTCAGGCTTCAGAGAGAAGTTGGTAAATAAGAGACTTCTGAGCTTCAGGAGTGCCTGGTGTGGAGTGTATTTTATACTGTGAAAGAAGATTGTGATGGAAAAAAACAGAGCATCAACACAAAGAATTCACCTTCTTAGGCCAGGCTTTCTGCTCAGGTTCACAACTCCAGTGCAGCAGTGAAAATGCACCTTTTGAGCTCCCCAGGACACCTGTCTGGCCTGAGGTTTTATATAAGTAGCTACTATATCTTGGATGGTATCTCCTATATTATATATATCTAAACATATGTATACTTACATAATTTAGCTGTAATATTAGTTCTGCATTTGCTTGCTACAGATGAAAGGCAGGTAATGCCAAGGAAAACTAACTGACTTTGCCTGTGTTTGACTGAAGACTGGTATGAATACTGTGGAACAGGTAAGTGAAGCAGTTGGCAGGAGAGTAACTGAACTCACATGACTGTACTCCATGAGATATGGTCACAAGATATCTTGAGCAACTTTGTTTTCTGCTTTTGAAAAGAGAGTATTGAAACCATGTTAGGCATTGTTACTGGCTTATGTCACTGCAAAATAAGTACCTTCATGAAATTTCTTCTTAGGTACTGTTGGGAAAAAAAAATAATCACAGGCTCTGAGTATTATAACTAAATTGTGTGTTAATAAAGCTTTTCGTTGTTTATCTTCAGTTCATTAGACAAGGTGTAGTTGGGCTTTTTCCCACATGTATCACCATTTCGCATTCCTCTAACATGATGGATGGCCTTGCTTTCAACATATATTATAGAGTGAATGGAAGAACCAATATTGGCAGGAGCTTAAGCTCTAATAGTATTATGAAGATTAGTACTACATTTATTGCATTAATAAAGTGAAGAGAAAACGGCAGCTTGTGGAACCTAACCCATCTGGACTTCCTTCTCCTCCCCGCCCCCGCCCTTTTTGTAGAAATAGAAGAGAATAAGGAAGTAAACATACTTGAAATGATAATGACGTTTTGGTTGGAACTGCTGGTTAAAGTGCAAGTTCTGTTTTGGGGGCTTGATAGAAATATGATTATTAATCAGTAGGAACCCCTTCAGGGAAAAGGCTGCAGATCCATGCCCCGTCTCCAGATTCTTTGGGTATATCTACTGCCTTTTGAGTGGACACGAAAGCTGTGCGAACATGCATGGACCTTGTCCACAGTTAATGCAGCAGACTTTGGGTGAAGAAGACCTGCAGAGATTTTGCAAACGCAAGTTCCTTCTCAAACACAGATCTCGCAGCTCTGCAGGGCAGATGGAAAGGACCTGAAGAAAAGGATAAAATGGCGTGGGACTATTTGTGTATTGTTAGGGTTTCAGTGCATGTCGTTGACACGAGAAGAGGCGTGCAGCCCAACAGGACCCTTTAGGTAGATTTTGGGCCTGCCTCTCTCTGCTGGTGTTGCTCTTTCCCATCACGCCATTGAGTGGTCAGATCCATCACGCCTGCAGCACCTCATCCCCCTACCCTCTTCTCTGGCAACTACAGTGCTGCATTGCTCTGGCAGCTGGGTGACGAATTGCTGCCTTCCCGCTCTCCTATGCCCTCTGTCACAGAATCATAGAATCATAGAATGATAGAATCATTAAGGTTGGAAACGACCTCTAAGATCATCAAGTCCAACCATCAACCCATCACCATCATGCCTACTAAACCATGTCCTGAATTGTAGAGTAGAACAGAATGTGTATCTATAAATACACATGCATAGATATATATGCATATATATACACGCTCACCTATATACATACATATACATATATATACTTACTAATGATTAAAGGGCTTTAAGGCAGGGGCAGTGGGAGCAGGTGCTCCTTTGCAAAAGAATACAGAACTATGACTGGCCCCTGCTATGCCCACCAGGCCATGCTATTGTTTCCCCTAAGGGTCAAATTGGGATATGAGGCCACCTATTCGTACACAAAATACAAGTGAGGAAACCAGAGGAGAGAAAGAGCTCAGTTCTCTAGGTCTGTTATTAATGAAGATAGGAACAAGCACCAAGCAAAGTTACCTTCCTTGTTTCAAAGTTGTTTTCATGTGGGAAGTCATGGAGAATAAATACATCTGTGCTTCATTTTCTGCAAAGCAACCCAGAGAGTGCCTTGTGCTTTGCCAAAAACAAGTGTGGCCGTTTCTTTACTGAGCTCTCGGTTTTCACCTTTCACTTTCCAAACTCCTCTCATGCATGTGACTGAAACAAAAATGAAGTTATGCACACACACGTGTGGCTGTTTTCCAGCATCAGTCTTCCTTGGGCGACATTTTAAAAGGTTTTGAAATTGAGTTGTACTGCCTTGACTCATTTCTCCTTGATGCCTGCTTTGTTCCAGCAGCAAGGCTGTGTATATAAATACCAGTTTGTATCCCCTGACAACTTCCTGAATTAGAACAGCACTTGTGGTTGATCACAGCAGAAAGAGCTGCAGGGAAACACTTTGGCCCAGCAGGCAAAATCATGCCATTTTTTGACTGGTAAAGTGGGTGCTTGTGCTGCAGGTGATGGTTTTCACTGATGTCCCTTTGCTTGCTTTAATGACTATTGACTTTTCTGCTGTGCTTTAGAAAGATGGTCCATCTGCTGTGTTATCTCTTGACAGCTCTAATCTCTGGAAGGGAGAAAATGCAGGTAAGAAAAAGAGAGTGACTTAACTGCTTCTGAGCTGGGATTCAGGTAAACCTTTAAAAGATGGCTTCCCTTTTTCCTTCTTAGTCTTTTCCTTCACTAGCCTTGACTTCTCTTGGCTTCAGGAAGAAGACAGATCTGTAGCTCTTGTTGCTCTTCTGCCTCTAAGTGGCCAGTTCTCCACCAGCAGTACCTAGAAACTTGTCTGTTTATTCCTACAGGTATCAGTAAGGAAATCCTTCTGTAATACTGCAGCAAATGAGACTGAAATTCCTTTTCTTTTGTAGGTATATAGAATTGATAAAACATATCTATGGTATTCAGCTGGAAAGAATTCAGAGTTTCCGTTTTTTTCATCTATCTGTCTCTTCTCCTCTAGCACTCATCATATTTGTCAACTAAATAATACACTGTGGGTTTGGTCTCAAGACCAATGTTAAAGTGTGCTATAGACACAGAAAAAGCAAATTAGTCAGAAATTATAGGTTTTATAAACAAATCTAGTTACACATACATATCGTACATTATGAAATAATAGGTTAACTGCCAGATTTGAAAATGTGTGTAATTGTCATTGCTACCTTCTATTGTTTTCTCCAGCAAGTGTATAGTCCTCACTTTTCCCAAGAAGCTTTCTTTTTGAAGTGAATGGTATGGGTGAAGCGGGAATGTAGACTTCCATGAGATGTACAGAATTCTGGAAGTTCCAAAACAGTGCTGGATTTAAAAATGAGAGAAATTTTTAACATTTCAGCAGTCTAACTCCCTCATATGTACTTCGAAATGTTGTAATTTGCATATTATTAACTTTGCTGACCAGCACTATGATGAAATTCCTTGCTTCCTGTGGTTCTGTTTTATTTAACTAAACTATTCTCCACTTTCCTTACCTATGTGTTAATTTCAATGCAGCAAGACAGCTCAGTCAGGGATGTGTTGCTTCTTAATGTTTGTCAAAAAGTGAGTGGGGTAGTATCTAAATTTTCTTCCCTTCATTGCTTTGACCCAGTCATGTAGAGACTGGCTGGAAGACAATGTCTGTATTCACATTTCCATTGTCCCATAAAATTAAGACAAGTGAGTGGAAGATAGACTACTTCATATAAATTTCCAAATCAATGTGAGAATATTTCAAAGAGCATCTGATTGTATATTTTGTTATGGAATAGAAATACAATGGGAGAAGCTGAGCCTACATAACTACACAACACAAAAATTGCTTGCAACATTGTCTCCTCTTGGTGATCTGCTGTAGCAATTTGCCACAAACCCAGGTCTTTTAAAGGATATGGCTGCTCTACAGTTTTCTTGTCCACTTCCTGTCCATTTTAGTGATAGTCCTTTTTGGGATACTACCACTGTACCCTGAAGCATGCTTTGAATCTTGCTATAAGATAAACTAGCTAAATATTAATTTACCCAGGCCTGCATTCTAGTTTATAATAGTTGTTACCCTAGAGCAATAAACAAATGGGTAACATATGACCATGTGTTATAGATATGAAGATAATTTATTATAATGTCCACTAAGAAATTTTATATTTATATGTAAATTGCCTTTCAGAAAACTGATGTTCATTTATTTTATCCTCATTTACAGAAGCCTTATCACATTAAAGTGTTGTATTCTATCTAGTAAACACATTTCAGGCGGTGCAGGAATAACTTTAAGTGAAAATACAATTTGCCTTTAAGTTTTATTTCATACGGGATTTCTTTTTTCTTTTGTAGACAAATACTGAGTCAAATGTAATAAACGAATTAACCCTGGGTGAACACTACAGAGTTATTTGTTCAAATAGTGCTAAGCATGATAAAACACAATTTAGCGTCCTCCATACACACAGACTCCTTTGTTTCTTAAATCTGTTACACTTATTATTTAATAAATAAAAATAGATTAATCTGTCTGTTGTTTGTTTTTATGAAAATGTCAAGGCCTATTTTTGACACAAAATAGAGTATCTTCAAGTATATCAGCAAAATCTGCTTTCAAAGCAGTTGAGAAACAGAGATTCAAAGAACCTCATTCCTAACACTTGATACGGTCAATAGTGAGAAATACTAGGTTCTGTTTTGAAGAAAATGTCACTTAGGTTTACATATGTTTTAACAAATGTCTTCAAAGAAAATAACATTACAAAAGCTGAAAAGATTTATCATAACTGAGAAGGAAAAACAAAACCAATAAAATCTTTAGTCAAAAAGGGCACACAGCAAGCTCACTACCCTGGAATTCAGGAGAGCACGCTTTGGCCTCTTCAGGGATCTGCTCCTTAGAGTACCATGGGATAAAACCCTGGAGGGATAAGGAGCCCAAGAAAGCTGGTTAATATTCAAGGATCACCTCCTCCAAGCTCAGGAGCAATGCACACCAACAAACAGGAAGTCAGGCAAAAAAGGCAGGAGGCTGCATGGATGAACAAGGAGCTCCTGGACAAACTCAAGCACAAAAAGGAAAGGGTGGAAGCAAGGACAGGTAGCCTGGGAGGAACACAGAGATGTTGTCCGAGCAGCCAGGGATCACAATAGGAAAGCTAAAGCCCTGTCAGAATTAAATCTGGCCAGGGACATCAAGGGCAACAAGAAAAGCTTCTATAGGTGCATCAGTGATAAAAGGAAAGCTAGGTAAAATGTGGGTCCTCTCTGGCAGGAAGCGGGAGACCTGATGACTTGGTATATGGAGAAGGCTGAGGTACTCAAGGACTTTTTTGCCAGTCTTCACCAGGAAGTACTCCAGCCACACTGTCCAAGTCACATATGGCAAAGGCAGGGACTGGGAGAATGAAGAACTACCCACTGTAGGAGATGAGGTTCAAGACCATCTGAGGAACCCGAAGGTACATAAGTCCATGAGACCTGATGAAACGCATCTGTGGGTCCTGAGGGAACTGGCAGATGAAGTTGCTAAGCAGCTATCCATTATCTTTGAGAAGTCATGGCAGTCCAGTGAAGTTCACAGTGACTGGAAAAAGGGGAAACATGACCCCCATTTTTAAAAAGGGGAAAAAAGTAAGACCCAGGGAACCACAAGTCAGTCAGTCTCACCTCTGTGCCCAGCAAGATCCTGAAGCAGATCCTCCTGGAAACTATGCTAAGGCACGTGGAAAACAAGGAGGTGATTTGTGGCAGCCAGCATGGCTTCACTAAGAGCAGATTGTGTCCAATAAATTTGGTGGCCTTTTACAACAGGGTTACAGCGTTGGTGGATAAGGGAAGAGCAACAGATGTCATCCACCTGGACTTGTGCAAAGCATTTGACACTGTCCCACAAGACATCCTCATCTCTAAATTGGAGAGACATGGATTTGATGGATGGACCACTCAGTGGATGAGGAATTGGCTGGATGGTCGCACTCAGAGTTTTGTGGTCAACAGCTGAATGTCCAAGTGGAGACCAGTGACAAGTGGCATTCCTCAGGGGCCAGTATTGGTACTGGTGCTGTTTAACATTTTTGTCGGCAACATGGACAGTGGGATTGAGTGCACCCTGGGCAAATTTGTTGATGCCACCAAGCTGTGTGCTGCAGTCGACACATTGGAGGAAAGGACCTGGACAGGCTTGAGAGGTGGGCCTGTGGGAACCTCGTGAAGTTCAACAAGGCCAAGTGCAAGGTCTTGCACATGGGTCAGAGCAATCCCAAGCACAAATACAAGCTGGGTGGAAAACTGATTGAGAACAGCCTTGCCAAGAAGCACTTGGAGGTGCTGGTTGTCGAGAAGCTCAAAATGACCTAGCAATGTGTGCTCACAGTCCAGAAGGCCAGCTGTATCACGGGCTGCATCAAAAGCAGCGTGGCCAGCAGGTTAGAGGGAGGGGATTTTGCCCCTCTGCTCTGCTCTGGTGAGACCCCACCTGGAGAGTTGAGTGTCTAGCTCTGGAGTCCTCAGCACAGGAAAGACATGGACCTGTTGGAATGGGTCCAGAGGAGGGCCACAAAAATGATCAGAGAGATCGCACAGCTCTCCCATGAGGAAAGGCTAAGAGAGCTGCGGCTGTTCAGCCTGGAGAAGTGAAGGCTGTGGGGAGACCTTATAGCAGCCTTACAGTACCTGAAGGGGGCCTACAAGAAAGCTGGAGAGGGACTTTTTACAAGGGCCTGTAGGGATAAGACAGGGGTAATGGGTTCAAGCTGAAAGAGGGTAGATTTAGGTTAGACATAAGAAGGAAATTCTTGACAATGAGGGTGGCGAGGCACTGGAATGGGTTGCCCAGAGAAGCTGTGGCTGCCCCCTCCTTGGAAATGTTCAAGGACAGGTTGGATGGAGCTCTGAGCAACCTGGTCTAGTGTAAGGTGTCCCTGCCCATGGCAGGGTGGTTGGAACTAGATGATCTTTAAGGTCTCTTCCAACCCAAACCATTCTATGATTCAATGAATCTATGAAATACAATGTAATTTTAATCATTTGAATTAATATATTGAATTATGATTCATTCTGAAATTAACAGATGCCTTTTAGTTACTAGCCTTAGATGGGCAAGGATGTCTCTGCTGTTGCCAGGTGTTAAGAATCTAGGTGGTATAGTTCATCTTCTATTCAGTAAAGACGTGGTAGGGGTCTGGAAAGGAGCATGAAGAAATTAAATAGAGAAACAGCACAAGAAGAGAGAGAGACAAAGACAGGAAAAACCACATTCTGCAGAACAGATGAAGACAGAGCATTCCCTCATTATTTTTCTACACTAAATACAGAGTACATTCCTGTTGCAAGAATGCCCTTCCGGAGTCTGTCTACAAAAACATCACCAGCTGGGCTAAAAGGGGAGTATTGACAGAACTTCAGTTTAGTGAATAAAAAGTGCAGGTTACAGCAATAACAAAGAGAATGATCTTACTCAAAAATGTGAAGCTGTTATTTGTGTTGCAGCTTTTGTGCATTTTAAATGGCAAAAAAATATATACAAATAATACCCTAGTGATGCTGAAGTTCTCCAGTATTTCTGTTCCTCCATTGAACAATTATTCGGATACCATAACTGCCCCTGCTCAGTTGTGTTTTGGGGGGAAGATGTTAAGCACATTCAAGCACAGCTGCATGGCAAAGTAAAATAGCACATTTTCATTCAGAAAGCATATTTTCTAAACAAATGTCTAATATTAATACCTCACATATCTGCTTTCTGATAAAAATGTGTTGTCACTGATTCTTTGTGGTCCTGAGTCTTAGATGTTTGCAGCCTTTTGCTTTTTAGAAAGCTGCAAACATTCAAACTTGCAATTCAAGTTAGGTTGTTATTTTATTTCAATGTTATTTGAATAGGAATTACAGTAAGTAGATATAAACAAGCAGCAAAAGAAGTACAAAATTATCTCGACTGTGTTTCAGACTTCGAAGGCATGCTTCTATAGTCGCAAGGATGATGGCCGTAAATAAAGAACAGCACAAAACTTACTTCTATATTCTCTTAGAACTGAAGCCTGCAAAGAATTTAGGGGTCACCTATATGCAAGGCACTATGCAATAACGCTGATATGAGTCACTTCACACTTCCCATTTGTAAAAGTCCAAGCAATCTTACAAATGTGTAACTGTTGTCACCTCTGTCTATATAGATTTGAGCACGTTCACTGTGACTATATGACACAGCAAGGATCAGGCTATAAGATATGCTTGTACTGTGCTGCCAGAAAGTTTCCAGCTGAGTGTTAAAAAAGGTGCTGAGCTACTTACCAGGATGGCAACAGTAAATATCCTGTGTGAAATTCTGCTGCTGTCAGTGTTGATGATAAGACTCCCACTGACTGAAAGAAGGCTAGATATCACTTCTCCTACACTTCATTTTCAATTAGAGTCTGTACGGAGAGCTTTTAAAGTGACTAGCAATTAAGACCTTAAGGGGGCTATGGAGACGTTCAAAGCAGCTTTTGCTGTTGGTCTTTTTAAAGTTTTATAGGGCTACGCTTCTTCATCGTTATAAACCCTCCTGAATCTTTCCTGGCGAGAGGGGAAGAAAGGCAGAGGGGTGAGGGGAGAGAAAGCAAGACATGAGGCTTGGGTTTATCTGCTTTTTTTTAAAAACTTTTTCTCTTAAACTACTTAGGTGGTGGTGAGTCACAGTTCCGTATATAGCTTTTTTGAAAAAGCTGTTTTTTAAAAAATGAACTTCCTGCACATTTTGGGTCTCGTGTAGGAAAATTTGATTTCCTCTGGTATCCTTGGAGCACGTACAACATCAACAATCACATATCCCTTTTGAATCATTTGAGACTTTTTTTATTATCTAAAAATAGTGGCATCTTCAATTGACCATTTTTTCTTGAATTACTGTTTAGATGCTTAGTAGTACTCCCTGTTTTTCTCTGAACAGCACAACAACCTGCTGTCTAGTGCCAGCCAACATGGCCTGTCCTCAGGAAGAAGAAGCAGAAGAGGAGACTGCAGTTTTGCACTTGTTCACTTGGTTTTCCACGCATCTGCAAATTCTTCCTCCTCCTTTTCCTTTTAATGCAATTTTTCTCATCTCTCTGGGGCTCTCTGAAGGAACATGTACACAAGCTTTCCCCCTGTGCAGAGAGAGCTGATTAATGGGAGGGAAGATTGTCTTCTCTGAGAGTGAAGCCTTTGGCTACGTAAGCTCAGGAGATCTCTTATAAATGAGCAAGAAAAAGCTCATTTGTAGGCAACTTGAAATCTGCACAGGAACAAGAGGTTAGATTTCTTACCTCAGTAGGTAAACAACTTATAATAACTGCAGTGCGCTTTAGGTTAGTCCTTAGTCTGTATTTAGCTCATTCAGTAGAACCAGAAAGGTCTCATAAACCCAATCACAACTGAATTCTAGAAAGATCTCTGCAGTAACTGTAAACACTCATTTCAAACACTGTGCAACCAGCAAATATCTCATTGTTCATTTAACTTTACGAACTGTCTCTACCATAATGCCCTGCACCAAGTAAATAAAATGCTGACCTCCCAAACCAGGACGTTCTTCAAACATTTCCCAACTTACATTTTTTGTTAAATACTTCCCACTTGTAAAAATGTCATGGTATAACATGAAAAGCTTTTTCTTAATCTAAATATCTAATCTATAAAATTAGTTTATGATGAGCAGGAGTTTCGTGTTGGATGTATTTTTTTTTCCTGGAGGAAGAATCAACAGATTGTATAGTTGCTATTCTCAAACTTGTTTTGCTGATAAACGTGAAATTATTCCTCCTCTTGCTTTCTGCAAACCTGCCAGAGATTAAACAGATATACAGGAGATGGCAGAAGCAGCACACAAAATTTGGATGGTGTGCTTGGCACCTTTTAAAACACTTGGTGGAGCAGATGAGAGTTTAAAGAGAGCACCCTAATTAGTATTAGGCAGGGACAGATGCAGAAGAACTTTGAAAACTGGAAACAGAGGAAATCATTAGGAAACCTGGGCTAAAGAACCTGAATTCTAACTCTCAGCTGGGCAAAATTCCCCACAGAAGCCAAAGTCTGCATTGCAATATGCACAAAGTTTTAATGCTAACATGTGAAAAACCCCATATGTTATCTCTCTCTCCAAACTTTATTGCAACATCCTCTTTTAGAACAATGAGACTTTGAACGCAATGGAAATACAAATATCTGACTTCTTTTGAAGAAATCAAGCTGGCATTGCAGCTTGCCTTTGAGACCACCTTAGTTTGATATTGCGTTCCCATGCTGCATATTCCTCAAACTGAGACTCTTGTTCACTTGAAAACTGCACAGAACAGCTCTGGGAATGCAGTGGTCAACTGGAAATTTGCCAGTATTAAGCATTATGGGCATTTTTTCAAATAGTGGTAGGGGTGTTAATTTAAAAACACTGATAGAATACCTCATAGCAGAGGAGACAGTTTAGGACAAAGAAATCCATATTTTTTTTACAGATAATGAAGCAAAATCCATATACAAACAAAAAAACATGTAAGGATCTATAGGAGATGGTAAGAAGCTCATACAAAGAGGGCAGGAGGAAGTTCAGGCAAAGTCCATGGTGATGTTCTAAGTAGATAAGGGATGGGAGTTGAGGATAAAAAGGCCACATTCAAACGCAATGTATTGTGCAAAAAAGGTCAGTGGAATAAATTCATAGCAGGTTCATGGTCATAGCAAAAAAAAAGGGCCATTAAGGGAACATTTACCTTCATTTAAGTATCTGCAGTTTTATTGCAAGTTCAAACATGAGTGTTTGTGTAAAAAGGCTATATATCACCAAGACTTTTACCTGGCTAACTTAGATCTCCTCCAAGGCTTTTGGGCTGTGGAGTTCAACAGTTCATGTGGAAAACTCTTCTTTCTTGAATACCAGAGCCAAAACAAGTTTATTCAGAAACAGCATTTGCTTCCTTTCTTTTATTGCAATAGAAAGGAGGCAACTTCTCTGACTTTTCTATTCTTTCTCTGGTATTTATGTTCCTGTTTCATAAGGCAACCAAATTGTCTGCTGATGGGTTTGGTGTGTGCTTCACTTCTTTGTCATCAGTCAGTGAGTCAGTAAGCAGTAAATACATATTGACTGAAAAGTCCTAGTTTCTTTCAAGAAGAATTCCACTAATAGCTCCTGCAAAACTAGCCAGGTGACTATACTATTCTTTCACAGGACAGTGGGTCATCATTGAAACCAGCCTTTGAAGCTCCTGTTGAATTGTGTTGACTTAAATTTATTTCAGACACCATACTATAGTGCAACACTTACTCCCCCCCTTCAAGGTCACTTTTTCCCTGCAGACCTTCCAAAGAATCACCTTCGCTTCTGATCTGAAGCCTATGCTACCCTCTGACTTTCTCTATTATCTTCTCTTCTGTTTTGTGGTCTTCGCTGCTTTAGAAGTGGAAAAAAAAAAAAAAAGAAACTAATCTCTTAATAGATGTAACTGGTAAGTTTTGTGGATAGTTAATGGAAAGAAATTACTTGGTTTTGACACAAGATATTTATCTTGCGTTAACAGGCTTGGTGTTTCTTGAACTGAAACCTGTTTAAAAGGTAATTATGGTATCCTTACAAAATACTTCTGAGACTGGGACACCTTGATGACAAGTGTTTTGCCAGGATACTTTGTGATGCCTAGGTAATTTTTATTAGGAACACAGAACTCCTATCGTCATTTGAAATATACAACAGATTTAGAGGCAATGAATGAAGTTTAGCCAGAAAAACAAAGTGACCGAAATGTATTGGGGATATACACCTTGTCAGAGTAAAATACACATAAAATAAAATAAGAATGTGCTTAAGGGGCAGTTTCATTCTTATTTATGCAGTATGTTTCCCTCTCTATCCATAGTCTTAGGTATGGTAGAACAGTTGGCTAGCACAAAGATTGTTGAATTTCAGAATGCTTATTTTTGGCATTAAAAACATTAGTACCATCTTGATTGTTGCTGAAGTTGGTAGCTTTCTGTGACTCACTGTGATTGTGTCGAGGACGAAATAACATGGATTAATTCTCATATCTAATCCAACAGTCACCAGGTCTCTGTTTGCTCCACCAGCCACCACAGTCTTTGGACTTGCTCATAAATCTTTTGTTCTTGAACACAAATCTGTTTTCCAGGCACTGTTTTTCGGCAGGTATCTGCAAAGGTTCAGTTGTCCATGAATCTTCATCACTTCTCTACTGTTCCTTCAAGGTCGCGTTCTTCTTCAGCTCTATCCCTATTTTTCAGAACACATGGAAGTTAGAGACGTGTCAGGTGATAATTCTTTTGTATGATTAGCTTACATCTACTCAAGGATAACTCACTTCTTTACATTTTTGAGTTGCTTCCACTGCTGCCTCAGTTTCCGTCATAGACTTTACTTCCTTGCATTACTTGTAACAACGTCCTTTCCTGTTTATTGCTCTGTTCTCTGTCTCCTCCAGCTGCTCTTCTCATAAGACTAAATTTAAATAATGTTACTTATGAAATATCATTCTTTATTTGATTACACACTGTGTAATGAAAACCACAGGCGTTAGAAAAAATTAATGTTGTGATGATTGACTTAAGTTTTTTGGTAGCAAGGATTTAATAGGCAATAAATAATTTTCATAAAGTGAATCACATAAAGCAAGAAACTAGTTCATCCTAAATAACTAGAGAGAAAGCAGTATCTGGAAGACAGCTAACGAAGAAATAAAGAATGTGTTACATATCACAGGGGAAACTTAACAGTAACTCAGGTCTAAAGCAGAGCAGGGCTTTGAATACCCACTTGGGCATGGATGGGTCTAAAACTCTTGCTAGGGAAATGTGGTTATACAGAATAAAATATCTCACTTTCTGTTAGAAATGTCTCAAATCAGATCAGCGACATCAGAAAGAATAATGATCTGTTGAATAACTCTTATGATGTTTCTTCTGATAATGCATTTCTGGCATCTCAAACTTGGTTTGAAATGTTGTATGATGTTCTGTATTCTCTCCTGAAACGTACTCTGTGAACTTTTGGTACAAATCCCTTTGTTACCATGGAAGCTGAAGGCTGTAGAAACCCATTCTTCTTCATTCAACCCTTTTTTTCCTTCCTTTTCTCACTCGATTTCAGAAGTCTTGACCACAGAGAGGGTTGATTTTACACTTAAAATTACCAGTAGACTAACACCAGATAGGTTTTGTTAGATTTTACTAGTTAGTAAAACATAAGGTACAGGAAACAAGAGACATTGCTAGTTCAAATCTATACTTCCATTTGGATGGCAAACTCTACAACGAACCCTAAAGAATGCAGATAATCATTGTATTAGTATTGTGATTTTGCCTCAATTTGCAACAAAGAACCATGCAGTTGCTCTCTCACTCCTCTCCCCTCCCCGGTGGGATGAGGAAGAGAATCAGAAGGAAAAAGGCAAAACTCATGGGTTGGGATGAGAACAGTTTAACAGAGTGGCAAAGGGAGAAGAAAACAATCAAGAGTACTGATAAAAAGCATATAGAAAATACAATGTTCTCACCACCCAATGCTCATCTTGCTCCTGAGTAGCAAAAGACCCTCCTTCAGCCAGCTCGCCACTAAATACTGAGCATGACATCACATGGTATAGAGTATCCCATTTGATTGGCTCTTTGGGTCAGCCCAGCCAGCTTCTTGTGAAAACTGACTCTATCCCAGCTGTACCCAGGACAGTATATACATAATTTCTCAAAAAAAAAGTCTCTCGCCTTTGCCAGCTGCTAGCATCCTAAACTCTTCTGTGTCAAATGTGGCACCACAGAAAAGACTAGGAGGGAGACCATGGGCATATTCTGTTGACTATGGACTACTAATAACCAGTACTCTTTTTAAATGCTGAGGCAAATGGGAGCTTTCTCAAGTACTTTCCTTCAGGATAAAATCCAGGCTGTTAGGGGCTGAAGTTTCCAAAGCGTCCCCCACAAACTACTACCAAAATAAGTCGTATCTTCCACATTATACGAGTCCTTTCAGAACATTGTGGGGAATCCAGGTGTGATTTATCCGGATTTAGTAGGACAGAAATCAACCTCTAATACTAAGAGCAGTTAAATCATAACCACCAAACTCTCATGACACATTAGCATGGAATGGCATCTGGAAAAAGAATAGATACCTCAAGCCATATGTCAGCTAGACTGAAGGAAATACCGGTAAAAAGAATAGATACCTCAAGCCACATGTCAGCTAGACTGAAGGAGACACTGGTAACAAAAAAATAACAAGGTGTGAATCTTTTGCTGGTGTATTCCCCAGACAATGGCACCTGACAGCATTCAGTTCATCTGCAGCCCTGATGTCCTTGAGCTCTACTTGGTAATACATTACACCCATGCAGCCCCACAACCCACATCTGACAGCATAAATCTAGCCAGAGAGATTCATGTATGTGTGAGGTCAAACTGGACTACAGCAATGCTTCTGATATTGTGGCAGAGCAGTAGAGCCTCTGCTCCAGTCTTCAGAAAAAGCAGCAGCTCACTGACCTTGCCAAAGGACTGGGTAAGACGTGGCTGTCAGCACTAGTTTTATTTCTCCTGAATGCAGTGTAGTGTCAAACTTGGCACAGAAACTGTGTGCCCTGGCTGCCTGTGAATCTGCACTACTGGTCATCACTGCGGTCGTGTTCAACACCTGGACCTCGCTCCACAAGGGATGTCTTGAACAGCAGTTTTACAAGGCAGTGGAGCACAGCCCTCTCTGGTTCTAGGTACAAGCTGTGAAATAAGGATAACCAAAAACTCAGCATGAGTTTGTCCATGCACTTGGATTTGGGACAAAAAATCCAAAAATAACTAACCCGTGATTTTTTCTTTCACGAGGACAGGAGGGCAGATCTATTTTTAAACGCTTGGATATGATGCCTAAGCAGGCGTATAAGAACCAAAATCGCATGCAGGTTTAAAATCCTCACCTGCATACACAAAGTTTGCTTGTGCTCTCTAGGATTTGAAGATTCTGTTTGATTTAAATCACTAGAGGAAATTCTTTAAAGACACAAATAGCAGTTAGGTATCAAATTTATTAAAAATCAGTGGGAATCATGCTTCTTCTTTCTATCTGCATATTTTGAATATTCCCTTTTTTGTGTGTCCATAATAGTATGTTAAAACTTCACTCTGAAGAACAGCATAAGGACAGAAGAAATGGTAGCAAAAATAGAATTGAAGTACCTCTGTAAAACTGAACTAAGCTCAAAACTTCAGTTACATGACATATGCAATATTTATTTAATAAATTTCATGTACTAATAAGTGTCTTTCACTGTATCATTATTAAGAACTACAGAATTAAATTACAGACAAAATGAAGATCTGATAACTAATTTTTAATTGTTTTATGTGACCACTGTCTAATAGAAAATGTTCTGAGTTAATTTGTGTGTGTACTTAGATATTCAGGGGAAATCAACAGCTAACTCAAGGCATTTAAAATTTAGTAGGTAGGTTAAATGCCTTCATGAAAAATCCTCTGCCTATGGGGAAAACAACTGACAAATTTTTTGATGAACTAACATAAACACAACAGAAAGCTGCAGAAAGGATAATGCAAGTCACTTGAACTTGAAAGAATAAAATTATCATCAACATAAAGCTGTATCCTTCTCACTCACTGTATTCTCTCTCATGTGATTTGACCTGCTGCTTTCCTCTGCTCTTTTTAAAAACTATACTTTAAGATAGTCTACTTCTAGCCAGCTGTAATATTTGAAACCAGCACCAATATCTCAGACACTGCAGGTTTAAGTTTCCATATGTGAAGGTGCTTTTCTTAGTATTGAAGTTATAACAGCTTATTGTCCAAGTATATTAATGACCACCGGTAACAGAACAACCAACACTTGTCATGCAGAACCTCCTTTATATACAAAAAATAATAAATTACAAGAAGCCAAAGTATAATATGAAATAGACTGAACATCACATTCTTCATTTTTCACTTGATCACAACCTAAGTGAAGCACCTGAGCTCCTTCTGTGATCAACAGAGTGAAAAGAGCATCTGAGAGGTGTTCATGATATGTGAAATGAGTCATCTTCTGGAAGTGTCTTTGAGGTGATGTAGCTTAGACTGGCAGTTTAACTTTCAGATGGCTGCAACCAGTTGTGATGAATCCCACGCTCAGTAAACAGGCTGTGTACAGGAAATACCATGGGGTTTCAGTGACAAGACTTTGTCTTAGTCTACTCAAATGTAGACTTAGTCTACTCAAATATAGACTAAACTTCATTTGGCTGTTACTTCATAATTAGCATCAAAGATGTTCAAAGCCCTGAATGAGGTGTCAAAAAGACGCGGGCACAGGGGTGCCTCACCTGAATGCCAAACTGGCTTGGGTAGAGTAAAGCCTTTACTGGTAGCAAAGTGGAGCCAACACCTGAATGTACTTGTTAGCAGTGCCAAGGGACCCAAGCACATAGTTCAAGAGGAACGTAAGCACCTGCAACCACTGTGGCAATGAAGTGGCATTTCTCCAAACCAGTGAGGGAAAGCTGACGCCTAGATCCTGTCGATGGAGAACAGACAGCTATCCTGGACCTTAGAACCCTGGGACAACAGCTGGCCATCGGGACCAGCACTTTCCACCTGAACCAGAGCTGGGCTTGCTGCTGCACAGTGATGAAAAATTGATACTGCTGATGGGACCTGTACTGGTTTCTCTTGATGTAGCATGTCTGCTTCAAGCTTGTTTGTGTCTTCAGGTCTACGGATATTTTAATATTTTTAATCCTGATACGACTGATTTTCTTTTTTGCTGCCTTATATTCTCTGCTGTATCTGCAGATAAAAGACTGTAACATGAAATGTAGGAAAACATTTTTTGAAGTAAAAAGAAAAATATTGTCTATCTTGATCTTAGTCTGAATATGCAAATGTGTAAGAATCAGGAAACAATACACCATTTGAATTTGAATATTATATTTATTAGTTATTGGCAGCTCAGTTACTGTGAGGGCTGTAATTAACACCTCCTTTCCTTCAATAAAATGGGACTCTGATGACTTCTTTCATCAGCAGGTTTGCATGCTTGTTATTTGGCACTTGCTATTTTGTATCACCACAGAATACAAAGTACTCAGAGGATGGCTTCTCCCACACCTGTTGGTAGAAATGAACATTAAACACATTGAAAAGTAAATTCCTTTTCCTTTTTTTAGCTGTCCAAAGCAGCCAAAATTATGCAGTTTGAGCTAGTTCAGGCAATTCTTGCTCAGGATGATAGGTCCTTTTTCAGAGAGGAATCTTGCTGAAATTAGTGGGCCTATGAGAAAGAGCTCCTGCAGCTTTGGGGTGCACAACCTGACTCTCTGCATGTCTCTAACATCCGCAATAAAAAAAATAAAAATCCCTCCATATTCATCTGCTTCAAGTACATGTAACTGAAAATGCAAATTTCTTTCCTTCTTTATATGAATCTTGGAACGAAGAAAGCTGAATGAGTAGGTTAAAGGAGCTCTTCATAATTTTAGATTACTCACTAACAACAGTGCAAGGTTGTGACTAGTTTAGCTACTTAAATTGCTACTGTCCATTTCTACCATCATACCCACAAGGAGGGCAACAGATATCTTAGTTTAAAAATTTTTTGTTACATATGTAAATGGCTTCATTTCTCATTGTGTTCATCTCTGCTGGAAATGGCTGGTTGATGCCTGCTGGCCATATGTGTAGCTTTGATGCTACTGCTTGATTTTGCACAACCTCAGCTTTAACTCTGCTTTATTCAGCTGTAGCCATTCTGATGACAACAGAACTCTGTTCTTAACTGAGCGTGGGGATGCAGAGACAACCCTGGCATACACACTGTGCAACAGCTCTGGGTGCTTCATATCAGTCTGTTCCTGTTGGTGAGTGGTGTTGACTATTTAAAAGTTGACAGCAGTTAAATATTTTTGCTCTTTGAACTAGGAAGAAGTCATCTCATGAATTGACATAATTGACTTAGTGACCTTGGTGTGAAAAATCGAAAGTTCTTGAGACATACTGTTATTTTTAATTTTTAAAAAGAAATTAAATGAAAAGCAGAACCCATAGGCCCAGTAGGCCCTCCTTGCTGTGGCCCTAGTGTCAAGTGTGTAGTTTTGGGCCAAGCTGTAAAGATAAAGAAGGCAAGGACAAATCTGGGTGGTTGTCAGGCTGCAATATCTCATTCTTTACACAAAGATCTGTGTCAAAGTTGTTACACCACTGTTATACATTCATCATAAACAGTATTTTCTTCTGTTGTTCTATATAAAGTCATCCGTTTGTGGGTGGAGGTTCAAAGAGAGGCTTGTATTTCCCATACTTGTTGCTATAAATTTTAAATGGGAATACAACATTGACGCAGAAATGACATTTATACAAATCTTTTTCATACATATAGGAATGTACATATTCTCCAAAAGATCCATCATCTTGGTTGCTCCTTGAATTTAAGAAACACTTACAGGTATTACAGCTGGAGATGGGGCAACTGCCTGATATTCAGCCAGCATAAAGGCAATGCTGAGATAAACGAGGTAAATAGGCAAATGTTCTGTACAGTCTCTAGTAAGAATTATGTCTTTAAGAGAAGGGGAGAAAGTGTGAAAGCAGCCCAGGCATTTTAATTCTTCTCCTAGGGGGATGTTTAGGACACCTGCAGGACCCAGTGCAGCCTAAAATAGAGAAAAAACCAAACCCCACAGCCTTATTTTTTGAAGAGACAGAAAAACCCACTTGCCATTTACCGCCAGCCATGAAAACATGTCTTTTCTATTCTTGCCCAGTCCTTGCTCCTGCCCCAAGAGCAGTGGTGTGAGTTTTATTTCTGCTAAGCCTCAAACAATACCAATGAGCCCCTCCATCCCCTAGTTCTGTTTTCTGTGGTGACAAGAAGACACTTGCACACAGCTACAAGGAAGCACGTTATAGTGCAACCTCTTTTTCAGCCCCATTATAACATTATACTAAAGTCCTGGCTATATTCTTCTCAGCTTTTCGTCTTATATCCTTAATGATCTTGTAGTCTTGGGAATTCCTTGTCTAGCCTCTTTTGAGATGGTGAAGAGCAAGCAGCCCAGCCACCCTAACAAAAAGCTCAACGGGAATCCCTGTGATCATGTATATCCATACCAGAAGACAGGGCGTGTTATGTAGCCCTGAGGGCAAGGGGTGTAGTACAGCTTGTAGTAGCTGAACTCCCTTCCCTGATCCAAACAGCCCAGCTCTGTCTGGGTTGTATACTGAAAATAATCCCTGCCTCACGCTGTTCCTCACACCTTTCCGGGGCATTGTCTGATAGCTGCTACAGCCCTGAACCTAGCTCTGCAATGCCTGGACGCCTGCTAGGAATGCAAGGGTATGGATGAGAGGAACAGTGCTGAGCTGGTGTCCTGGCCCTGCTGTTTTAGCAATTTGCACATGCCTTTGGGCGTCCTGCATGTCTTTTGCTCTGTTTTGCCTCCAGGCTGGCCCAAAATATTAGCTGCTTCAATGCCTTTGTGAAAGGCTTCGGAGATACTACACATGCAGAGCAGATGCATCTCTGATTTTACTACTTTAAAACTCTAATTTTCTCTTTTCCTTATTATTATTTGTTGTCTCATAAGTCATTTAGTTCAGTTCTGTTGTTCCTCGCAAACCAAGAGATCTTTTATTTCCTAGTGGCCTTCGATCCATTGGTCAGAGGTGCATGACTAGAGAAAGAGATACTATGTATGGATAAAGGGATTTCTTTTTTCTGGAAAATCCTTCCAGTTTCTGGTTATTCAAGGATATTTTATATTGGAAATAGCAATAGTTTTAATGCTCAGCAATGGACCCATCTTCCATTTATTTCCTTGCTTGATTTTAATCTGTCCTTTCTAATATGTTCCGCCAATAAGTTCTATATTTTATCATAGATTGTGCAGCAAAAAAATAATAATTTTTAACTATAAATCTGCTTGATCATCATCTCCTTAGCTGTCCCCAAGATACGGTGACAAATAGTGAACTATCCACCCATACCCACTTCCCCCAGATCTCTGCTGTTTGTAGTTTTCTGGATCTTCATCGTAATCTTCTTGTCACCTTTAGTCAATGAGTTTTACTTTTTTTAGTAACTCTTCAAGCTCGCTCACATCTTCAGACATTATTGTTACCCTTTTGATTTATTTCGTTGATATAGATGGTCAGGGTTGTGCTGAATCTTTAAGATGTGTGTGAGCCACCAAAAGCTGTCAGAAAACAACAAAATTTCTGGTTTGTCCTCTGTTCTTAATGGTTCTAAAAATCAGCTTACCTGTTTTTGATATTTATTGAGGACTTGACCTTCCTCCACTTGACCTCTAGAATACAATCACTTTCTGATTATGCCTATTCTGCATTTTTGTACATGGGAGTTATGAAAAGATGTTCTACTTTGCTTTCCTTTTTTTCAGTTCTGCTGATATCTTTAGTCATCACCTGCTTAGATACTTCTCCCAGCTGAAAGCTGAGTACATTTTTTGGCACTTCAGGATAAGGTTGTGTTTATCGTAGTACTTTAAGAAATAGTCACAGGATGTCCTGAAGGATTCTACTTAGTTAACCACAAAATTCAGATTTTCCTCCCTAGATTTCACAATTCTGGGAAATCACATTTGAGCATTATTTGAGATGACTTAATTATCTGACTTCTTTGCTATCTTTCAAACATCTCAAGCAGACCACTCAAATGATTTTGAGACTGAAGTGCATCTATTGTACGTCAGTCTGTAATGTCGGTCCATCACATATTATAAACTAAAATCTAGTATGTGCTAAATTTCCTTTTTTTTTTTAAATAGCTCTCATATCATTCTTTTTTATTTTAATGTATAAAATTGTTCTTATTTTCTTTGGCTTTGTATGAAAATGTCCGACTCTCTGCCAAGAGCTGAAAAGATTTCACAATGGATGCAGAAGAAAAAAATGCCTGAAGCAAGTCTTTTGGATGGTTTTCTTTTCCTTTCATGGTTACAGTGAACTAGACAATATCCAATGGAAAGAAATTGCCCCTTGCATTATATGTAATAGGATATATTTTAGTAACGATTATTCTTAGACTGACCCACATATTTTCTTCATTTTAATAAACTGTGTTGAGGTGTATACGGTATGTGGCAAAATTTATAATTATGAATTTGTGATTAATTTTAATGGTTGCAGTTCAGTTCCTTAACTTTTAGTACTCCCGTGAGCAGAATGCTGTACTCTCAGTCTCCTGCAGGTACAGCATGTCGGTATAGCTTGATTTACATATGGCAATTGCTCAGCTGAGCGCAGGCTTGAAAGAACTAAATTGTGAAGACAGATATTGCAGGTCAACCCAAACATGCTGATGCTTGATCAAACCTGATCTGACTATATTAAAATTTTGTTTTTTAATTCCAAGACTTAGATCATGTGTGGCTAGAAAGAAAGGGAGTTTGTTTTGGGGAAACTCAAAGGATATGGTCTAGGTCATGCCAAAGTTGTCAAAAACATCACTTGTGTCCATATCATAATAAAGGTGAAGATTTACTTATTCCAGGTGATAAATCATCATTCCATACCCTGACCCAGACAAGTGGAGAGCTTTTGAAGGGTCTGCCTCAGGCCTTCTCTGCTCACATAACAGACCTCCTTGAGAGATGTAAAGGCTTCCCTAATGCCAGTCGTTTCAAACCTCGGATGAAGTAACTACTCATCTGAGTCATGAATTAATAGAGGTCACTTTACCTTTCCCAGTACCACCAGGACCTGCTGCAAAAAGGGATAATGAGAAAAGTACTGTTGTCCTGCCCATGCTTTTTAAGAAGGAAGAGGAGCACAAAGAAAGTGGGGAGCTGTGAGCAGCAGTAGCTCTAAGAGTCATAGTTAAGTGGAGCCCCTTCTGTTAGATGACCTCTTAAAATCAAGTGCTCTCATTTAATATTCCTTGACAACAGCTGTCTGCTGGAGACTGGCCTTAGCCTGCTTGGAAGAATTTATGACTGTGAGATTGGAGTAACTTGGGATTCATGCGGGGTTTTTTTGCTAGGATTGACCCCTATTGCTCTTTCTCTTTTTGGCTAAACGCTGTCTACATTGGTAACAGCTTCCACTGGATGAAGTTCACAACATGCAGTTGATTTCTGAGTACCGAAGTGATACTGAGACCACCACACTGTATTTCCTTTAATGAAATTTCATTTTCACAGGCAATGGAACTATGTAGATAAAATGAAGTGTCTTGCTTGCTTCTGGTCATGTTCAGGTCACAATAGCTGGAATCTGACTGGAATTCCTAATCCACAAGAATCACTTTTCTAACCACTTTTAAGAGATGACCTTACAGAAAGATTAAATTATACTAATTTCCGCTTTGCCTCAGCCCAGGTTCCCCAAAAGGACTTATTCATCTGGCTGCTGTAGCAGGATCAGGTGCCTTCCCTGTGTGCCGCCAGCCTGTCGCAGAACTCGGAAGCAGGCATGCGGAGAAGACTGGAATTAGCCAAGACAGGAAATATCAAGGACTGTCTGTCTGGGACATTTAGTGACCAGTCATGTACTGACAAAAGGTACCTTCTGCACTCCAGATTTATAGTGCTAAAAATCTCTCCTTCATAAAAGTCTAAAACTTGATCTCAGTTTCAAAATGTATCAGAGTTACCCTCTTCCCTAGTAACAGCTGTGTCATAGTATTTAAAACCACCACCCAGAAGTGAGAGGATTTCTCTCCTTGTCCTGAAAGGATCTAAGCCCACATTTTCCATTTACTTGTTTTGCTGTGGGGAGAGCAGTTTGTTGCAGGGGACAGAGCCTGCTACTGAAGCCCTTCCATTTTTCCCTTCGTGGACTCAGGATCCATGGGGAAGAGCTGTTACTATATGAGGAACTTAGAAGCTGAAGAGTCAGTTTACAGGCATTCCAGCCATTTTTGCTGGAGTGTTTGAGGATAGGTGAGTGCAGCGGTGGCTTAGGGCATAGCATAAGCTGCCTGCTGCAGCCCTGCCTAAGGAGATGTCCTACCATCTGCCCGCACAGCCCCTGGTCCTGCTCAGATCCTCCTGCCCTTTTGTGTCACTTATCTGAACACACTCATGGCAGCAGAACCGCCCTTGCAGCCCTGCCCTTGCCAAGAGGTCCTGAAGGCCCAAGAAGACGGTTTGAGTTTGTGCCTCGTTAGAAAGGACTGCTAGGAGAAGAGGAAGGGGGAGCACCATTCTTACACCCTGGAAGAGCAGGAAAGGAGGAAGCTGATGAGGAAAGGAGGGAAGAAAGAGCATTCCTTGTCTTTGCTTCTCCACCAAACACATCCATAGTGTGCTACAGAAATCTCTTTCTGAAACTATTCAGAGTCCTCTCTCCTACCCAGACCTCTGGAGATGCCTGGACCCTTCAGAATCCTACGTCTTGCTCAGCATCCCATGTGGGTCTTCTCTGCCACCCTGCATTTAAGAGAGCTGTCTGCCCTGCCAGTTCTCCCCCTCCTCATTCAAAACTGTTCAAAACATCATCCACCTCTCTCAGCCCTCTCTCTGTCCACCCACACAGAAATATGATCCTTCCACTGCCCCTCCTTCCTCCAGTCCTGTTATCTTCTCAGAACACACTAATTACAATTGTAGATTTAGGCATTTTCAAATGAGGAAGTGACTTTGTCATTTATATATGCAACACTTAAGTTTAACCACCCTTCATATGATTTACAAACAATTTTTAAATGGTATTTAAGATTCTGTTTTCTTTTATAAATCCTGGTATAGGTTTCTTACTTTTTACTCTAATCTGAAAAAGCCTCATAAAAAATGTAAAGTGGCTAAAAAAGAAGACAAAAGTACGACATTGAGAAATATGTGCAAAGAAACACTCTTCTGGGAGAAAGTGTTAGCGTTATGTTATTTTTTTGTGTTGAACCGGTAACGAACCTCGAAGTCAGTTTAAACTAATTCTGACTGAAAATCTTACGTGATATAGTTGTCAATAGCATGCATCAGTTGGCTGTAGCTGTTTTTCTTCTTTCATCTCTATTTCCTTCTCTTTGACATTTCATAAAACAGGGTTTTTTCCCCCTAAAATACTCAAACCCATTATTTTTTAAATTTAGCTGTGGAACTCTGCCTTGTGAGGTGTAAAATGAACAGGGAAAATCACAAAATGTGGTAAAAGCCCCCTTGGACCCCTCTTCAATTAACTATATGTTTCTGAATTATCCCCAGGAGTGGAGAAAGGCACTTGCTAAGTGAGGCAACAGTTTCTATGGAAATGGAAAACAACCGCTCTCCGAAACTTCCTACATAAAAACAGTTAGGCTGGTTTTATGACTTCTGCTATATTTGCTACATCTGTCCAGATGGAAAACTTGTCGACTTTCAACTCTAGTAATGACGTGAATTGCTGTTAGTCAAATTTATATAATCTATTTGTTCAGCTTTATTAGCTTAACTTGTAAAAGACAGGTGGAGCATGTACGTGACCAAGTTCAGCTAATCACACTTAGACTTCTTGCTGTCTTTTTTGCTTACAGTGCTGTATGGTTATCATTTGAGTTATTTTCTGTTTTACTTGTACACTGATGAACAAAAATCTGACTTGTTAACGCCAGGCTGCTGGGCAAACTGCAGTTACACAGCCTATTCTGTAACAGAGTTGTGGAAACACCCAGGAGCCACGTGGCCAACAAGTCATCCTTCAGATGCCACAGCGTCCTACCTTACAGCCCTGAGTCCTTTGTAAAATTGATGTCAGTGAGCACTTAAAAACAAGCCCTAAATGCAAAACCATCTGAAATCACGATATGGATCTTACAATTGAGTTTTTATGCAACAGCAGAAGAAAAACATGTTTGAAGGCCTGCAAGATATATTAGGATGTATGGAAATGAATGAGTTGTGAAGCAACAAAAACTTAGTAAATATACATTGAAAACATTGCATACTCAATTTAAACGGTCCCTTTTCTGTTGAAATTATAAAATTTAAAAAATTTTCTGAAATTAGTTTAATTGTCTTGACCTCTGAAACAAAGTAACTAAGCATAAAGACTTCAACTGTGGTCTCACCCTGATGGTGATGGTTTCTTGCAGCTTAGCATGCATTTCTAGTCTCAGCAAAGTTGGTGACATAACTCCTGCTGCCTTCAATGGACTGGGACTTTGCTCTGTGAGAGAGAAGAACTAAATCTTCTGATTCTTTCACACAAGCAAAGCACTATATATTTTTTCTATTATGAAAGCAGGTAGTAAATTAGAAATACCCTATTCCTACCTTCAGAAACAGATGACTTGAGCATCTAGCATCCTTGAGCGCAGTAGCCTAGTTGCAGAAATGACACAGAAATACAAGTCAGCTTGAATTCACCACAACTTTCAGGGCATAGCTCTCTGAAATGACTTCACATAGTTTTGGTCTAATGGAAAAATTGGAAGCAATGGCTGGAAATAACAAAACCAAACCTCAAACTTCATTTGCCGTTGCACTCTTACTAGGTGGTTTCCTGATATTGGAGCAGTTCATGTTCAGGCTTTTGCTGTGTATACACTTTCAAACACTTTCACAATACATAGGACAACTCATATTTCTGCAGCATTTACTTTAATCAGAACTTGTGGGATGAAGCCCCACCTAAAACAGAAAACTGGGTGAGCGTTCACATCTTGTTCACATAACATCTTCTGCTGAAAAAAATAATCTCTATATGAATGAGATCTGATTTGCAACTAACCTCTTACACACTGTTAAGAGGAAGAGAAAAATAAACCAAGGAGCTCTCATTAGCAAACCTCCACTGATACTGCTCACTGCTGACTTGATAGAAAAAATGGTATATTTTTATAACAAGTACTAATCATACAAGTAAAAATAAGTGTTTATTGAGTAGTTATTTAGATGAAGAAGCTTTTATTTTGTGTCATAATCTTCAGTAGGAGACATGGCATGGGAGCAAGGGATTCTATTGACTCCTTTTTTATATCAAACTAAAGCTTTAGATATTGATCAAAGGGCCACAGAACTCCAAGAAAAATAACACTCTGCTATATTTGAAAGACTGAATTATGTCACCAGAGAATGACAAGCCTGAAAACTAGCTATTAATTCTGAGTAAAATGACATAAAAGCTGATCTGAAGCTTTACTAATAGAAAGACAGAGGATAATAATACAATTAATACCAATCATCTAATACCCAAGACTGATGTACTGAAAGCATGTCCTGTCAAACAACTGAGTGTTAATGCAAGAATGCTGGTTTAGTTTACTTGGACTTACATAAAAAACAATATCATCGCATGACTTTTTTATGAACAGGCTTAAACAGTTTGAAGCTGACTGGATATGTGTTGATTAGATACCTTGTATGTTTAAATTGTAATTTTAAGGGAAAACTTTTCATTGTTTCTGCAGGGTATTACAAGAATCCTTTCTTGCCTAAAGATTAGTGAATACTTTTACCAGCAACCTGAGTGTGAATGCTGTTAGTTCACTGTCTCTGCGCAACCAGACTCACGACCAGTATCTTTTATTCGATACACCATTATCAGATGTAATCTTTTAGTATTGTTTGACTATTAGACTGTGATAACTAGTGTGAGACCTACTTTTCATTAAGCAATAGAAAGAATACGTCACTTGGGAGTCAGGGAGAGCATGGGAGCAAGAGGAGCCTGAACTCTCCCACCAGCAAGTACAGCTTGCAAGGATAACAGAGACAGGGTTCAGTCTTGGCCACAGGGGGTTCCCTGGTAGCCCCTGTGTTGTTCCTTAACCTTTCTATGAGAGTTCTTCCTTCTCTCCCTCTCCTCCCATACCACTGGCAGCATTTTGTGGACAAATATAAACTAAACACTTTTTAATGGAATAGGCAATGGGTGTTGGAACTGGACTGCTACAGACCACATTGGCTGGAACCAGCTGACTTCTTCAGTGTCTTGTGTTCGTGACCAGTTAAATTTCATGGCTGTAAGAAGCAGATCACTATCAGACTATTTTGCTATGTATGTGCTGCTAAATATATTATGTAAGAAGCTCTTCTCTAGTCCTGCGAGTAAATGGCACAGCACAGCTTGTGTCCTTACAGCTAAGCACTCTTCCTCAAGCACAGTCAGTGCTTGTGGCAGGGAAAACACTGGCAATTGATCTCTACAGACACTTGCACACCAGTGCTTCAGCTCATGTTCAGATCTATCTAGTGCTCTTGGCTCTGAATGTCGACTAAGAAAAGCACATTAATGTAATTAAAGGGAGCTAAAAATTGCCTTTAGTGGATCAGTTAAAAGCATCATTGACACTCTCTGGAAACATGTAGGACTGGTGGCCACTTAAATAACAATCCTTGTCATAACTGTAAATGATGAGTGCTATCTAGTCAGAAGATGGTCTTATTTCTGGCAACTGATGGCCTTGCTCTTAAAAAAGCATAGTCAGTCACCTATACCTGAATTAACAATGACAATGGAAATCAGAAATGTTCAGGGAGTACAATATTTTGTGTAAAATACAGAGATGTTTTTGAAAAAGCTGAGACCCATAAAAATGCACCCATAAAGCAATTCATGTCTACGCTAAGACAGCAGATCCAGTCTTACAAGTTTTTGAGGTTAATGGAGTCTGTGATAACAGACTTAATCATGACCGGGATACAGGCCAAAGCTCACAGATATGTTGAGGAAACCCAGAGTTAAGACTTAGGCAAGCAGTTGGAACATGCTGCGAAAGAAAATTGCCCAGTCTTGACTGACTGAAGCTTGTTCTTTGACACAAGACCAACACTGAGAGCCAAAACTACTGCAGTCAGAAGCAGGTTGAAAGTCATTAATAAATCAAAACCTGAGTTCCCTACGAAGAGCTAGAGCACCATGTTCTGTCCAAACCATAATCCAAATGTGACCAATACAACCATGTGCATCAGGTGGGGAAATACCTGAAGCAACCTGGAAGCATGTGCCACATGGTCAGAGGATGACAGCACTGTTGGCTCCTAGGAATTCTTCATGGGAGAGGTACTTTCAAGCAAAGCAGAAAATAGTTGCCATGAAATCAAGCCGTGTGTGTTAGGTTTAAACTGGGCTTATATAAATGCCTGTTATATCAGAAATAGCAGGACCTGTACTAAAGGAAGAGACACAGGGACAGGGATTATCTAAATTGTGTATTAACCATTCCTTCCTCTCCTATGCACATATCACATACAGAAGTGTCCATAAATGCATAATAAGGAGGGCTTGACACTAACAGGTCAAACTCTGCCTGTTACTATGTAAAAGTATCCCTCTCTGGAGCAAAAACTGGATAAACAGGACTTTTTAAGCTTTCAGAAGAGAATGTATTAAATGTACTCTCCCAGGGTAATTCATGTGCTTGCTATTGTCTGTATATTTGTTTTATTTAGCTTTTCCCAATCCTTCATTACCCTTGCTAACTGTGCACACTTAAAATTGAGTACTTCTCTACAATGATGGTGTGTTGGCCAGAACACGTTTCCATTACTGTAAAGTTTTGGAAGGGTGCTAATGTCACATTTTAACTGTGAAGTGAAAGCTGATGTTCCTATACTATATACAAAGAGATACATGGATATCCTTCTAAAAAAAAAAAAGCATAGAGAGAATCTGTGACTGTCACTTCTGAGGATTAGCATTATCATATGCTGGACAGGCTGGAGATTTGGGCAGAGAGGAACCTGATGAAGTTCAACAAGGGCAAGTGCAGGGTCCTGCACCTGGGGAGGAACAACCCCATGCATCACTACAGGCTTGGGGCGGACCTGCTGGAGAGCAGATCTGTAGAGAGGGACCTGGGTGTCCTAGTGGATGACAGGTTAACCATGAGCCAGCAGTGTGCCCTGGTTGCCAAGAAGGCCAATGGGATCCTGGGGTGCATTAGGAGGAGTGTGGCCAGCAGGTCGAGGGAGGTTCTCCTTCCCCCCTACACTGCCCTGGTGAGGCCTCATCTGGAGTACTGTGTCCATTTCTGGGCTCTCCACTTCAAGAAAGATGAGGAACTACTGGGAGAGAGTCCAGCTGAGGGCTACGAGGATAATGAGGGGACTGGAGCATCTCTCCTACAAGGAAAGGCTGAGGGAGCTGGGCTTGTTCAGCCTGAAGAAGAGAAGGCTGAGAGGGGACCTTATAAATGCTTATATCTTAAGGGTGGGTGTGAAGAGGATGGGGACAGACTCTTTTCAGTGGTGCCCAGCGACAGGACAAAGGGCAACAGGCACAAACTGAAGCATAGGAAGTTCCGTCTGAACATGAGGAAGAACTTCTTCCCTCTGAGGGTGACGGAGCACTGGAACAGGCTGCCCAGGGAGGTGGTGGATTCTCCTTCTCTGGAGATATTCAAAACTCGCCTGGACGCAATCCTGTGCAGCCTGCTCTAGGTGACCTTGCTTTGGCAGGGGGGTTGGACTGGGTGATCCCCAAAGGTCCTCTCCAACCCCTACCATTCTGTGTTTCTGTGAAAATATGTATCTATATCTGTACTTGTGCTTGTTTACTTGCAGATACAGTGAGAACTGTTTGAACACCCTGTAGCATATCAATGAAAACTCTGCTTCTGCAAGCTAGGACTAGCAAGACACACCTTGAATGGCATAATAAACTAGCAGGTGAGCAATGTGCCTTTCACACATTAATATGAATGTCATAAGTTTACAGTATGTTGAGGACAGTGCAGATATATCTTGAAGGCCAAGGTTCTGCTTGGGAGAAAAGTGTTATAACTTGGAAATACAGTTTTGTGTAAGGCACTGTAATACAGCCTGCTCTTTGTCTAATTGTCCTGAACGTGCTAGTTAATCATGTGTGGGATGAACTTCCAAGTAATTTGAACTGTATCATTAAGGAAAATTAGACAGAACAAGGCACTCTGTGCCAACATTGCTAGAACTGGCTCTTTGTTAGACACCTCCTACATACTTGATGCTGGGAGAGACACTTCAGCTTGCACATTCCACCCCTACCAGCAGGCTTCATCTCAGATTAAGCGTTGTTGAGAACAAGCTGCATAATTTATGAGGGGTGTGAATTATCTCTCACTTAGCATTTCTGCCCAAACCTTTAGCAAACGATACAACTTCATCTGTAATTTTAGAAAAATCATACCAGTATTTCAGCTTTTCCTGGGATCTACCATAATAGCATTTCTGGGTTCATAAAAATGGAACGGAGGTTAATGCAAGAAGGAAACATCATTCCTAGTTAAAATGTCATCTCTATCTTCTGATTCTGATCTTGAATTCAAGTGTTTTTCCTAAAGCAAAGAGATAACTGTTTTATAAAGCCTCATATCTAATAATTATTTCACCATATTTAATAGATAATCTAAAACATAAATTGAGATTCCAAGTTTTTTAAAAATTCAATACCATTTTCAGATTAGTATGTAAATGATATTACTTATTCTGTCTTTGTTAAAGGTTTATACAACAGGATTTTGTTATTATATGTTGCAGTTTCTAGCATTTCTGATAAGCCAGTTTTTAAATCGACTGACTTTCAGATCTAAAATATTATCACGTTTCTTATCAACTTTCTAATACATTTTATTTGCTTGGACTTTCCCCACACGCACCTCCAAACCCTTAGGCCATTCTTTCAAATTATCAAATTCAATTATTTAAATAAGTTTTCCAAATGTGGGATGATAATTTCTGAGATTTTTGAAAAGTAAGTGAAGAAAATGGAAAGTTTTCATAAAAGATTAGGCAAGAACTTGCCAGGAACATTCTAGGCAGCTATAGTCCTAGTCTCAGCAAAAAGGTGTGTATCAGATAATGTGCTGAGGGCCCATGGAATTCTACCTTCTGATGATTTTTTTTTTTTTTTGAAGTATAAACAACCTTTGGCTAATGGTATCAGAAACTTATCTTGAGCTACAGGTTGAAGAATAATATATCAGGAGTGCAAATTAGAATTAGGCTGTTCATTCCCAAAAGATCGGAGAAATATTGTAAGTATTTTGTTGAAGTTGTTCTTTTTCTGTTTGGTTGGTTGGGTTTTTTTAAGAGGACATCTGAAACCTGAAAAATCTAGAAATTTTCATCCTAGGAATTGAAATGACAGAAAATACTCTCTTAAATTTCCTTATTACCATGACAGAAAAATACAATTTATTTTACAAAACATTGTACAATCAATTACAATGTCACAAGAAACTTGGTATGTCTCAAGTTCTTGCTACATGTAATCCTCCTGGGAAATTTTGGTGCTTTATAAGCATTAATTTATTATCTTTATAGCACTGTTTTGTGGCAGGTATTACCTCAGCTGTAAACATGGGGAAACCGGTGTACAGCACAACTAGAACACAAAAACTATGGAGGAATTTGTGGTTCAGTTGTTAATGGAGCCCTTGTGTCCCTGAAGCAGAAGAAATTTTCCCCATCCTATTAGGGAGCAAGGAGAGTCTCAGAAATACATCTCAGAAAGAGGTTTTATTTGTCTCCTCCTACAACTTTCAGTGTAAAGGGGGGTTGTTGAGTGAAAAATGCATATACGTTTAAAGGCAAAATGGGTTATGGGTTAAGTATGAGGCTTCTGTCAAGGGGGCCCTATATACCCCGTGATACAGTCTGAAGAAATCTGGAGATGAAGAGCAGAGAATCAGGGGGTTATAACTAGAGGTTATGTGTATGGACTGACAAATACAGTCAAAAACATCAAATTACATCATCTGCCTTATTCTGTTTCATAAGATCTTCATTTTAAAATGTGATTTAAAGGGTAGCATCAGCTTATGTGAACACTTCTAACCTGGAAAAACAGTGGAGGGTAGGGATGCTATTTTCAGGAAAGGGACATTGTAGTTGTCTTTTCTTTCTCCAGCTGGCTCTTGGATGCTGGTTACATTCAGATTGGATAGTCACCTGGCTGTTTCCACCCAGGCAGTTCAATAAGTGAAAACCAACTGGTTAACGTAGAAGCTGGTTACCAAACACCAGGGAAGTGAGAGTTACAGAAAGGAAAGAGCTGAAATGCCTGCAAGTTCACACCGGAACTTAGCTTAGGGACTCCATCTCGAGTTCTGTCTCGCTAAGCCTTTCTAGACCCTGCATGTCCACCACTAATGGCTGTATAAAGCAGAACCATTGGACCAGTAATCTACACCTGTAGCAGATATTCTTCCATGGTATTGCAAAGACATTGTGATCAGCAATTTTGCCTGATGAGCTGTTCATTAGCTGAACCCTAATAAAATGACATAAATAACTTATTTTACAACAAGGAAGCTGTAGGCAAATCACTAGACATGGACACTAGTTAGAACTTGTATATTTTTTCATTTTGTTCCATTTCATGTTTTCCGTATGTTCCCTATTTTGCCTTTATAGCTCTGTTTTTTTGTGTGGCTATGGGAAGTATATCTAAAGTAACTCTGTAGTTTATATGAATTAAACATTGAATGAGGTCCACAAAATTATAACAGAAATATTTAAATTACTCAGGAAAACATTGACTTGCAATGGAATAGAAGACCCTATATAAACATTACATATTTTATCCTACATCATGCTGGAGTAAAGAAGGGATTGTAAATATAAAATAAATTAAGAAATTGCTCTTATATAATGAGGAATGGAGGTGAGTGCTTAGACTATCTAACACTGCAGAGTTGATCAGAAGGCATATTTTTCCCTGTACACAGTGAATACTGTTCCTCTCTGTACAGCTTCAGTATGCAAATCTTACTTTGAAACTATCCTGTTCTTTTATTCCTCTTATTAGATATCTCTGTGTACTTATTTAAAACTTCTTCACTGGCCTTTTCTCTTTTAACTGAGCACAAGAACTGTTGCTTTTGTTTCACAAATGCACAGATATTAAACAAATTTATCTAATCTGAATTAGACTCTGCTGGAATAATTTTGACCTATGCATGGTTACCTTGCTCTCTGAGAAATAGGAAGTAACAATCATTGTAGCAGTGATGAAAACTTTGAACCAAATGAGTAAGTGAGTAGACATGAGCTAGCTGTCAGGATTTTCTTCCACATGTGGGAAGCGAACCTTAGACCAGCCTTCCCACTGAATTCTCTTCAGCATTTGCTCATTTATGTAATCTGAGCAAGAAAACATTTCTTAAAGGCTTCCCTGTTTTTGTAATCGTCAATAACAGAGGTCTGGGGTGGGGGAGGGAGGGTTCCCTTAAGTCCAATGCCAGTTTTTTGGCATCTCTGATGTAACTCCAATGAAACTCAAGCAAAGCAAGCCTAATATTATCCATAGGTGCCTCAGGGATATTGAGACAGTAGCAAAACCTGCTTAACTTGTTTGCTTTCCCATACTCCTAGGCTTCACCTAGGTGCCTCATGCCAACCTCCTGCTAATTGTTTGATTTAATTGTTTCTCATAGAATAATAGTTTTTTCTAACCACATCAACAGCTGTTATACAGTTTTGTTGTTTTTCTTGCTTTCATTTATAGTCACTACATTTTGTTTGTTTGCTTTTGACATTGAATTTTTAACTCATCCAGTACTTAACTTAGGGCCGTAAAGTTTCTCCATTCCCTGTCATAGAAAGAGATTAGCAAAGCCAAAATGTTTCATGAGATGAAATTAGCTGATATTCTTTAAATTATGTTTTCCCATTGTGTTGAAAGAAGACAGGGCCAGCAACCTTTCTTCTTGTCTGCTTGTCCTTGGGATCCTAAAACAAGAAAAGTGACTGAGACAATGGGACAAGCCAAACTGCTCTTTTGAAAGGATGGAGCTGCAACAGCAATACAGCTGCTGGAAAGCATTGCAGGCAAATACTCAGCTCTCCCTCTGTTCTGACAAGTGTGAAGTGAGTAAGGATGAAAAACTAAACATTTGTGTGACTTCTGTGATTCACTCTTTCATGAAAATCTGCAGCCACACCAGTGATTAAATCTAAAAAACCCAACAATGGAAAGCAATGCTGTGCTTGTAAGAGACTGCTTTTCAGATGCCACTATAAAAAATTCCTTCAACTGAGTGCTGTTCTCTCATGCCACATCCCATTCCACAGATCCATTTTCATTGGCCTTATTCAAAAACAGGAACAACCAACACATTCCTATCGTGCATCCCAATGAGTAATGTATGGCAGTGCTTTTTTGAAGGACATCTCTCAACTTGTTAGAACTTGATTGTGCAAAGGCACATGGTATTGCATATATTTGCTTGTTAACTGCGAAATAAAGGTCTTAATTGCTTCACTTTCATTTTTTTCTCTCACTTCCCAGGAGTCACTGCCTGTGTTTTAGCTGCTTAGCAGAGAGTTGTTATTCCAATCACATTTTATCCTACCAGGACTTTCTCCCTTTCCTCCTCAGTTTGCAAACAGTTCAATTCCTGACATCAAATTTTGCCAGGTTTTACTGATGCCTGATTGAAATTCTGTTATTTTTGCTCTGCCTGACTCACACAGCATGACCACAAAATCATGCATCGCAAATACCTGGTGTACGGGGGGAAGACAGGGGGAGGTAAGTGCAGAGGAGTTGGGCAGTGTCCAAGCCCACGGTGCATTGCTGTCTCCTGGAATCCACAACCCAGCTTTGGCCTCTCTGTCCAAAGCTTCTGACAATGTTAGCAGAAAAAAACTTTGAAGTTTTAACTCATATTCAGCTCTACTGGCAGTTTAAGCAAGAAAGCCAGGCTGCAAATTTGACGGAGTGAGGTAAACATACGTGCTTTCTACTACTCCAATGCTAGCCTTACTAGATGCCTGGGTATGGCCTGGAAAGCCTTGATTTCTGAGTGTTTGCCAGACGTCTTCATTGCAGTACCAATAAGCTTATTAAAAGTCTGTGTATGGTCTGTTTTGGGTGGTTTCAGTGTGGCTCACGTGGGGCTGACACCGCTTTGCCGCTGGGCTCGCAGCGTTGGGCTGGCTCTCTGGCTGCTTCCAGCCCACAGCCAGAAGACAATAGCAAGGGAATGCACCCCAGTCACAGCTCTGACAGTGCCAGCCTTTGCACAGCAACGCGGGGTGAACATAGGTTAGGGACTGGTGTGTGCTGCCTAACTGCAATGGAGGAATGACCTCTGAAGATGGGGAGAGAGAGAAGATGGCTCTGAGCAGAATTATCAAGGGTCACAACCAGAAAAAAGTGCCCAGTCCAGAGCTCTCCAGAACACCCTCTAGCAAAATTAAACAGACACACAATTATCTCTCACCTTCCTCAAGGACTTGGAGGTGCAAGCTATCCTTGCTTGTAGAAGGGCACTTTGCTCATCCAGGGTATGTCATCCTTTGCCCTCTTGCAGTTGATTACCTGTGCCAGTCCTTCCTTATAGAGTTGCCCCTTGCTGAGTGCTGGCAACTGGACTACTTATCCAGTTCATCCAGACCTAAGACTGGCCACTAGTCCCTCCTCTGAGTGAAGGACTCCAAATGCACACCTCCTGTCTCCTAATTCCATTTAGCAGGACCTGAGCAGAGCTTGGATGCAAATAAAGATACACTAAAGCTGCGCATGAAGGCAGAGAGGACCATAAGAGCCCTGAAGGAGGAGTTTCTGGAGAAGGTCAGCTAGCTAGCTAAGATGAGCCTTGGAGGACATGTGAGAACAAAGTGGGGTGCAGTCTTTCTAGGGAGATGAGATGTCCTGCAAGGAACTGTGTGCAGGGTATGTTCACGCCTTTATTCTTTTCTCTTCTGTTAAGAAACTAAGAAAGCCCTGTAAGTAAAAAAGTGTTTTCTCACTACTTTTCCCCACTTGAAATAATATCATCGTAGAATCATAGAATATCTAGTTTAAATCTACCCTCCCTTAGTTTAAAGCCATTAGTCCTTGCCTAATCACAACAGGCCTTGCTAAAAAGATTTTCCCCATCTTTCCTGTAGGCCCCTTTTAAGTATTGAAAGGCTGCTATAAGGTCTCCCTGCACCATTCTCCTCTCCAGGCTGAACAGCCTCAACTCTCTCAGCCTGTCCTCACAGGAGAGGTGCTCCAGCCCTCAGATCATCTTTGTGGCCCTCCTCTGGACCCGCTCCAACAGCTCCATGTCCTTCTTGTGCTGAGGGCTCCAGAGCTTGACGCAGGACTGCAGGTAAGCTCTCACCAGAGAGGAGCAGAGGGGTAGAATCACCTCCCTTGACCTGCTGGCAAAGCTTTATTTGATGCAGCCCAGGATACGGTTGGCCTTCTGGGCTGTGAGCGCACATTGGTGTCTCATGTCAAGCTTTTCATCCACCAGTACCCTTAAGTCCTTCTCCTCAGGGCTGCTCTCAATCCCTTAATCCCCCAGCCTGGATTGATACCAGCGATTGCCCTGATCCAGATGCAGGACCTCCCACCTGGCCTTGTTTAACCTCATGAGGTTCACAAAGGCCCACTTTTCAAGCTTGTCCAGGTCCCTCTGGATGGCATCCTGTCCTTCTGGCGTGTCAACTGCACCATTCAGCTTTGTGTCATCTGCAAACTTGATCTCGCTGTGTATGTCATTGCTGAAAATATTAAACAGTACTGCTCCCAGTACGGACACCTGAGGGATACTGACATCCATGCTATAATTTTGTAGACAGGTGGGAATGAAATGGCAAGACTAGTTTAAATCCAGGACTATTTACCACTTTCAAGACGTTTAGAAAAACAAGGCATAAAATAAAACAGCAAATACATATAAACTGCTATTTTGCCTCTATGGCTTCAACATTTATGCTGTATCACGTCATTCATTTGCAAACGTAATTTTGCTTTGGAAAAGTGTTTTCCAGTATGTTCCAGTAACTATAGCCACACACTTCACACTTTCTTTTCACTATGGAAATACAAATTTTTATTTTGTGTATTTGTTGAATATCCTGCTCACTGTTAGCTTACAACAACATTTTTCTGGAGGTCTGCAACATGACAGCATGGGGACAATTTATGAAATTTTGATGTTTTCATCCTGCTATACTAGCTAGCACAGTACTTCTACTATACTTGTCAGCCATCTCTAATACAGGTAATTAGGTTCTATGAGTCTAATTTCAATTGGATGTTGTGTCCTATGCTGTGTTTTCTTATACAGTTGCGGTGAGTTACTGTGCTCTTAAATGAGGCAAGAAAGAAGAAATGCATTGTATTAAACCAACTGAGATACTTGCGAGTTACGGTAAAGGTAGCCACAAAGCAGCGTGGTGTAGACTCCTTCCTGAATAGATCTCACCTACCTGAACAACGCATTGTGAAATTTCCTGTTTTGTGTTATTTAGAGTTTTCAGATTTAAAGGTGCGGGAAAAAAGATTGTCATGAGAATAGTGGTAATAGTTTTACCGCAAATATTTGGTGAATATAATGTTGATTATAAAGTTTATGGAGCAATCAGTTTCAGGATTGTGTCACCAGATCTGAAAATGAAACTAGGGAGGATGTTGTTCACGCTCTGAGAAAACTCCAATCCATTTATTAACATTCATCTGAGTAGTCTGCTTGAAAATTCAGGACCCGGAGATGTCCTCATGAAAAACATGATAGCTTCTTTCATTTTGGTGCTGCTGATTCTGATCTGGGCTTCACCAAACTGTCAAGTACCAACTTTTCAAATTAGGATTGGTGGAGCCTTTCTTGTTCTGTCCTTCAGACAGACAGAGGCTTTACTTAACTTGCATTACCACACTGTGACTCTTCCCAACCCCTAATCCAGTGGTCCATGTGTTTTGGGCAGCTCGACATGCTTTTCTACAAACAGCTACATCTTGTATGTTGTTTCACCAGACCTCTACCTTTGCTAGTACATTTTATGATGTACTCAAAGAAATACATAGAGGACGTAACTCCTAGCTTCAGATTCTTCCTTAGGACACGATCCATTCTGCAACTGGATGTTTCAGGACAGAAAAAGATGGAGAGATCTGGATTTGCTTACCCATAATCCTGTAGTTATGAAAAGAAATATAAAATAGGATCGTTAATCAGGAAGAGCACTGCAACTTCTGAGGCTACAAATTTAACAAATTAGATAAGTGCTGAGGAATATATTTTGTTAAAATTCTGTTTGGAATAAATTTCATCAAAGCTTAAAAGTTATTTTTAAAGCACATCAAATGACATTAGCATAGGCTTTTCATCAAAAAAACCCGTCAAGTAATCTATTTTCCCTTCTCTGCATGATGAAACACACAAAGTGAATAATGGAATGAATGAGATCTTTGTGTCAATGTAAACTAGGTAAGTTTTTAACAGAAATGATGTAATTATTTAGTTTGGGTTTTTTTAATATGAAGTTAGAGAATAAAATTTTCTATTTATTTGCAGGAGAAAGGTCTTCTCCATTTCCACCTAAAGTTACAGAGTTGATGCATGAACTGGATTAATTTCTAAAGTCTGTGATCTTCCTATGGCAATAGGAAATTGTTATCAAAATGTGTCGTCTTTAGCTATAGAAATGGAGTTATTCCTTCAACAGCTGATTATTGGCAAATGTGGGAACAGTACCTGCATCCAATGGTTTCCAGACCAATGCCCTCTCTGCCGGGCCATGCAAAGGAGAACACCACTTTAAAATTTATTACATATATTATATATGCAACAAATGTATTTGTCACTGTGTCCTGTGCTGGATAGCTGCTGCTCTCACTGCCACAGATAGTCCTCACAACATGAACTTTACGTTTATACTCTTGTGTATCAGAGGAGTACAGATTTTATAACATACATTCAATAAATAGAAATAATTTTTCACTACTAGAGCTACTGATGGGTCATCTGTTCATGGAAAAATCAGTTTTAACTAAATGTAAGTGACCGTTTGTCACCCTCAAAAACAGCTACACTGCCAGGTTGGTTTGCTTTCTTGTTTGCTTCAGGGCTAGGTCAAAAGATTGTTTTACACAGCATATGTATTAGTTCACTCCCAAGGTCCAGCTTAGAACAATCCAATTAGTTCCCTTGATGAAGAAACCTCTGGTCAAAAAAAAAAATTTTTACTGACAGCTGAGTCAGTATTTTTATATTATCCCAAAATGACACATCTCAATTTACATATGACATAGCTTTATACGTATAACAAAAATGCCCAAGTGTGGCTGGTTATGAAACAACCATTTCATTATTCACCTGTTTGTCTCTTTTTGCAACATCTTCTGTTGAGGACAGAGCATGCAGCTGCTCACAGCCTCTTTTCCCAGCCCACTGCAGAGATTTTGCTAGGTTATTTGTGAGAAAATCAGCAAGCCTGCTGTGCATACTCAGGCATCCTGGGAATTCCACTAGTCAAAGTTGAAAAGTGCAAAGCTGTCAATCAATGTATATTTACCAATTTCCCTTCTTTGTCCAAGATTGATGCTGTTGGAGGAGATGACAGACAGACTGTGATGAGACAAAAACCCAGCATGCCTACTGCACAATTTATTCAAGAGATGTCTTTTTCTTCAAATTTTATGGCAACAAACATGCTCTGTCTCAAAGTTGCCATAATACCTAACATACAACATAAAATAAATTTATGCATAACACAACATAAAGAATACATACGATAATTATATTTCCAGAAAATAGCTCTCACCCAATTTCCCCTTCTTTACACAAATTTTCCAAGATATGTGTGAGAGCATTTATGTTTAAACATGATATCCACCTTCCTAATGAAAATTTACATTTGAAAGACCACCTCACCCTGTTCTTACAGCACTTTTTACTGAGAGATTTGACTTACTCTTCAAGCCTGAACTTTAAGTCTTCTTGACAGAGGAAATAAGTCTTTCATTTGACTATACAGTTAGTCCTATCCCAATTCTTACTTCAGTCATTTATTTCTCTCTTTTTACTATGTCGTATTGCTATCTGCCCATTTATTATCCCATCTCCCTCACTGAATTGTGAGGGTTGCCAGTGTAACTATGAAGAGCTTCTATTTTTTCTTCCATCCATAACACAGAATGATTGCTTGTCCTGACATTCCCGTCCTTCCAATTTTTTTCAGCTACACTTACTAGAAATTAATCTCAGCTCTACCCTCTTAAAAAAAAACCAAAATATTCAGGAAGGACAGTAGCGTTTGCACCCGCTGACAACAGGTCTTCTGTGAATGGATAATGCTGTTTCATCCTCATTTTTTTTCAAAAAACTTAAAGGGAAAAAACCTGTATTTTAGCATCATAGAACACTTTGGATTGGAAGAGACATTGAAGCTCATTTAGTTCCAACCACCCTGCCATGGGCAGGGACACCTTTCAATAGACCAGGTTGCCCAAAGCCCCATCCAACCTGGCCTTGAACACTTCCAGGAAGCGGGCAGTCACAGCTTGTCTGGGCAACCTGTTCCAGTGTCTCATAACCCTCATGGGTAAAGAATTTCTTTCTAATCTAAGTCTGCCCTCTTTCAGCTTGAACTCATTACCCCTTGTCTTATCCCTACATGCCCTTGTAAAAAGTCCCTCTCCAGCTCTCTTACAGGCCCCCTTCAGGTACCGGAAGGCTGCTATCAGGTCTCCCCGCAGCCTTCTCTACTCCACACTGAACAGCCCCAACTCTCTCAGCCTGTCCTCATAGCAGAGGTTTTCCATTCCTCTCATAATTTTTGCCGCTCTCCTCTGGATCTGCTCCAACAGCTCCATGTCTTTCCTGTGTTGAGCTCTCCAGGGCTGGACGCAGGACGCCAGGTGGGGTCTCACAGAGTAGAGCAGAGAGGTAGAATCACCTCCCTTGACCTGCTGGCCACTCTTCTTTTGATGCAGCCCGTGATATGGTTGGCCTTCTGAGCTGTGAGCACACACTGCTGGGTCATGCTGAGCTGTTCATCCACCAGCACTCCCAAGTCCTTCTCCTCAGACTGCTCTCAATCCATTCTCCACCCAGCCTGTATTTGTGCTTGGGATTGCCCCAACCCATGTGCAAGACCTTGCATTTGGCCTTGTTGAACTTCATGAGGTCGCACAAGCCCACCTCTGAAGCCTGTCAAGGTCCTTCTGGATAGCATCCTTTCGCTCCAGTGTGTCAACCACACCACACAGCTTGGTGTCCCTGGAAGATTTTCTGAGGGTGCACTCAATCACACTCTTCATGTTGCTGACAAAGATGTTAAACAGCACCAGTCCCAGTACTGATCCCCGAGGAACACCACTTGTCACTGGTCTCCACTTGGATTTCAAGCCATTGACAGTAACACTTTGAGTGTGACCATCCAACCAATTCAACCTATCAAATCCATGTCTCTCCAATTTAGAGATAAGGATGTCGTGTGGGACAGAGTCAAGTGCTTTGCTTAAGTCCAGGTAGATGACTTCAGTTGCTTTGCCATCTATTCCTATCCTTGATGATTATTTACCACATTTATCACATTTTAAGTTGTGTTTCAGCTTTTAGCATTTCTTTGAGTAACAGAGACTTTCATTACAAGTTAGATGTTCTTAAAATTTAAAACTGTTACATTTAATCAGCTTTCAGCTTTGAAGAGATAAGTTTTACTGCACAAAACCCTATCTTCCTTTATTTAAAAGGCAAAAAATCTGGGGCATCCACCTTTCAAATGCAAAATGACTTTGAAAAGGTAGCTTGGTCACAGAAGCCACTTTTCAGTTATAGTTGCATACCTTTTCATGTAGAAAATGTACTTAGAATTGTCTTTATCAGGGCAAAACACCTTTCCTACTTCATGTAATTCCCTGGAAAAATTTCGGTTGAAACGGAAGAAAAAAACAGGAAGATGATTTTAACCTGTGCTTTTCATCAGAATGACACTTCAACCTGTAGTAATATGTTGTCTGCTATAGGCTGTTGATATAACATGCTGTAGTTCTACTTCGATGAAAAGGGACCAAAGGAGAGGAATTAACAAAATGAACAAAGGATTAAAGAAGTTTAGCCTCTTTGCTTCATGACTTTTCTGAGCCTTTTAATGCTGAAATCTGTTCTTTCTGAAGGTCTGAATAGGACAGGACTGGGCATCTTATTTCATACCTTCTGTAAAATTTTCATTTGGAAATGACTGCTACAACTGCTGTGTTAAATAGACTGACTGACAAATGGTTGCTTCAGGAATTCTTATACTTTAAGTTTTCATAGCACTTAAAGCAATTAGTATCTGATGCTAATAGAATCTTTTAGACATTCTAGTATTAGTTATAATCATTTTTTTTAGATTATAGTATATTTACAGTAATTCAGTTAATGGTTTTCTCAGACTTTTCAGGCTTGTTTGTTCATCAGTTACTGCATGTGGTTTCAAACGAATGGTCTTTTTCCACGTTGTTTGTTACTTTACAAACCTTTGCCTAACTGAAGAAGCCGAGGCAGCTGAACTTGTTTAGTGTAGCAGTGAAGGCTGAGGAAGTTCTCATAGCAGGCAGCAACTACCCAAAGGGTAGCTACAAAGATGACAGATCCAAAGTCTTCTTAGTAGTGGCAATCAATATGACAAGAAGGCCAGAGGAGACATTGAACCTTGAGATGTTCAGGTTGGAAATCCGGAGATGGAAAAAAATCATCAGTGAAAAAATGCAATGCTGAAAAATGTTATTCCATCCCTGCAGGTTTTCAAAACTCAGACCACAGCTGAATGAATGTAGTGTTAGTGACAGTCTACTACATGTCATCTAGAAGTCACTTTACAGCAACGTTTCCATGATCTAAGGGTTCTGTATAATTTTTGCCATATCAAGCAGCCAAAAGGATCTCTGCATTACCATCAACATTGGCAGATGCTGAGAAACATCACCGCCATATCCCTCTGCCATACTAGCTCGAATGAAGATTTTACAAATTGAACATGAAACCCCACAGAGGTGAAATGTGGCAGATGTTCCTTTTATACTGATTTTTGCAGGTACAATACTTGCCTTGTCCCTGTGAACCACACAGTCTTTCAAAGTTGTATCTGTTTTGAAAATGACTGTCTCTCCCAAAATTCTACCCCGTCTACCACAAAATCAAAACCTGGTCAATTTATTCATGCTGACTAACACCAGAGGTCTTCAGTAGACCTAATTCTCCTGACAAACTTCCTAACCACTTTTAAAGTACATTTTGGCTGCTTATCTAAGGGGATGGATCTTCAAACTATCATTAACAAACTAACTTACGTTTATGTATTTAAATCTAAGTAAGTCAAGACGAGGAGGAAATTCAAGGGTGATGCAAAATTTATTGTGCCTTTTTTTGCTGTCCTTTTTTTAATAAATCCTGTGCTAGTCAGTAAAGAGTGCCCTAAGTGAAGTAAAAACACAGAATGATGGCACTAAAGAGCCGTATTCTACAAAGTATAGTCAAATATCTGCAGATATTCTCAGCTTAGCTGAAAACTCCTGTCTTAGAAATGACTGAATTCAAATGGATTTTCCACAGCTCATCTTAGAGCTGACAGCTGTGTGTGAACCTCCTCTTAGATGGTGCTGTTGTCCTTTTTATAGCTCTATTTTCTCAAGGCTGAAATGTGTCAAGCGCCAAGGCCTGGTGGGCTTTTTGTTCAGTTCTTATGTTATAAATCTATAAATCCAACTCAATCTAAAGCCTGAGAGGAGGGAACTGGATTTTGAAAGCTTTAAATTCAAATACTATAAGCTCCTCTGAGTACCAGTTTGTGAGAACAAGTTGTCTGATGTTTACTGAAATCTGGTATCTATTCTAACAAAGTAAATTAGACATTGTACAGTGTAGGATTTATTTGAAAAAACATTTTGACAAAATGCATTGTCCATGATAAAGATAAGAAAAGACTATTTACGGCAATACAGCTTGAGAGCCTGAAACATAACTGGAGGATATAAAGCTCAGACAAATAAGCACCGGCAAAGTGTTCAAAAATAACTTTTAAAGAATTGGTTCACAGAGATTACAAATACTGGGGGAAAAAAAAAAGAACAAAACCTGAATACTCAAAAGAAAACAATATCCAGTACCTTTTAAAAGAGGTGATGTAAAATTATGGTCAATTATTTCAAAAGAAGCATACATTGAAGACAGAATGTAAGAATGAACCTGAACCATTCTTGTACTAAGCAATGAAATAGTCCATTTTGTGTTAAAAATAGTTTTGTCTAGAGATAAAAACATGTAGTACAAGAAAAAAAATATTTCTCAAGCATGATAATGTTCTTTGGAAATAAATCTCAGAGGTGCAAAATTCCTTTTGAATATTCCTTTCAGTCTTCTCCAGCTAGGTCCTTGACTGACATTTCATTTTATTTCATTGCTTTTGTCAAAGACGGTACAAGAACAATTAAATATTTTTGCAGTAAACGTATTTGAAATTGCCCTGGAGAATACACCTGTGAACAGTCCGACCAAACTGCAGTATTTTATTCTGAAGCTGCAGGGTGAAAATATTTATCCTGCAATCATCTCTTAATTCATTATTTTTGATTGACTACCTCTTGTCTTCCCACCTCCTCTCTCTCTACCTCCTCACACATCCACATTACTGAAGTGGTATTGAATTTGTAGCTACCTCAGGAGAACAGGGAACAAGTGTCTTTAAGCAACATTCACAGTTTTATGATTCTGAGTGAGTCCAAGCGCTGGCGATGCTATGGGAGTAATTCACACCTCCAGTTTGGCGAAATCATCTCTCTCAGTTGTCACTAACAAAATCCCTGCAAAGTTGAGAAAGATACAGCCTCGTTCTCAGGTGCAGATTTAAATAATCAGATTTAAAGAACAGATAAATGCTTGTCTTTAGCAGACCACCTGTAACTGCTCTGCTAGCATCCTCTTACGCTGCTCTACGTCTCTTATCTGATTGAACAGAAGTAATCCCAAACGTGAAGATGTTGCTATCTGAAGATCATTGGGATCATAAAGAATTCGCGCCATCCTCTTTTATCTCAGTATGGGAGTAAAATTCAAGACACAAAGACTTCCCACCAAATAAATATTCTTTAATGAGCTGCTGATGAATTTAATACCTCAGCAGTCACATCAGCACGGAAGTGGCTAGGGGGGCCCTGCTAGTGGACATGAAAACACGATAGTTTCATTCTATGCATTACTTGCTGGCCACTGCTATGCAGCTTCTAAGTAGGCAGCACCTCCTCCAAGTGCACAACAGCTGTGATATTGACTCGGATTCACAGTGCCCAGTCCTGGCACCGAGCTGAGTTGTAGAAGTAAGAACATAATTTCCACTTCAAAAATTGGCTGTTAAAGGAGCATAAATCAGAAAGGATATACCAAACAAAGGGTAGTTATGTGAAGGTTATATCAAAGCATGATTACGTGAATTACCTAGAAAAGTTGTAGGAAATGAACTCCGAATGATACATCTAAAATGAACAAAGTGGAATCTGGAAGTTATGAAAAGACGTAGTAGCTGACAAAATTATAAATTATTAGAATACTATTTCAGAAAGCTAAGTCATAGTCAAAAAGGTGATGGTATCAGAGAGTTTTGAATCTAGCCACACACATTGTAACAGGTGTATTCAAATTCACATGTTCATAACTGAGCAAAAAAAAACAAGAGAAGATTTTTACTGATATGCAGCAAATAAAGCTCTATACTAGTTTATACATCACTAGTAGATTTGTTAAATACGTGCCTGATCCAATTTCTATTCAAATCAAATAGGAATTCAAATTAGGTCCCTACATCTCACTTAACAATTTTTTCAATTAACGTTGCCAACATGCAAACCAGAAAGAACTAAACTTTACTTTTATGTTCTCATGTGACTCCAAGGGCTGCAGTTACATTCTCTTTTTGAAGAAGAAATTTCATCCTGGAGATATTTCCACACAGTTATTTCAATAGGTCATTCACCACAAAAAAAACCCCAAACAGTTTCAACATATCATAAAATCCTGTTCGGGTCCTTTCTCAACTGTCCAGTTCTCAGTTTAGTGTCTGATCCAAATATAAAACTTTGTTATTAGCGTAAGTACTTCAGAGCTCTTTGTTGCAAAATAACTTTGTTTTTAACAGTAGGCACATCAAAACTATGGTTAGGCTGTTGTGTTGCTCAGCAAGCATCTAAAGCCCTTTCGCCATGTCTTTGAAAGACAAATATATTTTTATGGCAGGGTACTGTGGCCTGTGCAGTTGTGTAAAGGTGGCTTTGCACTCTCCTCTTTTGTTTCCTTAAAATTTTCTGACATGGGCACAGATATTCTGGAATATATTATGGAAAACGCAGACCCAAAACCTCCCAAAATGCAAGATTGTCAAGGGAACAGCCAAATACACATTAGAGTAGGTTTCATAGGTGTCAGGAAACTCCTCTTGCCATAAAATTTAGAGCAGAACTTCCTATGTAGAATAGGTGATTTTACGTAATAAAGGAGATTATGCTCTATCAGTGTAGATGGCGGATAGAATTCTCTTAAAATATAGAGAGCATAAAATTTTTTTTCAATAGAAACAATTCAATGGCTGTACTTGTATTTCACAAATAAATGGAGGCTCAGAAGAGGTGAAACTACTTTTGTTCAGATAATGAATTATGTCAGGGTGATGGTATTTAGCAGTGAGGAAAAAAAGCATGATATTTTATGGCGTCTTAAAGGTTTGAACGTCTTCTGGTAGGGAAGATCCTTCCACAGGTTCCTTTTCACATCCTGTATTTAATAAATGTGTAACTATCAGAACTGTCTTCTCTTGACAGCTTGAGGAACACACCCTGTGGTCAAGGTGGCTAGCAATTTAAAAAAATATCTTCACCTTTGGACCTTAATCTCTATAAATATATAAGTAATTATATAACCACAATTAAACTCATTATCTGAAGGTAGTATCTTACGAGAAATTTCTATGCTAAAACTACTCCTTCAGAATATTGCATTATAGACAGTCTTCAAGGCATTTGGAAGGCATCTCTGGCATCAACGATGCCATTTTGTAGTCTCCAATGACAAATGTGTATGATGAGCACTGACTCAGAAAATATGAACTCAAAGTATTTTTCAGAACAGAATAGACCAGAAATACATTATTATAATGTCAAGAATTATGTTTATTATATTTATATGTATATGAAAACTATATGTGTTTAGAGATAAACTTTTATTACACATAAAGGAAGCAAAAATTGAAATTATACTCAACAGACGCTGTTCCTGAACATGTAGTTCAAAGTGCTGTGAAGGCTTCTGGTTTACATCTCCCAGACTGACACCCCAAACTGCTGGAAACCTTTGACCTTAAACATCATCTGTGGTGGTTTTCTTACTGGAAAAAAAAAAAAAGCAGTTAATTTGAGTTTTGTGAGACTGAATGAATTAAAGTTTGTGAAGCACTCTGACACCCTAGAGGAAATGAATAATTCTACCTTACAGCAGTGTTTGAATAATATGAGGCAAATAAGGCCATGGGGTATACAGCAAATGGTGAAGAGCCAAATATAATATACAACTGCTCACTGTTGGAGTACTGTCTATTATTTGTGCTTAATGAAGCAGGGGTCCTATGTAATTACAGTGTCTTAGTATATTCAGCAAAAGAGGGCTGAATTAAGGTTTCCCAGGCAATCTGGATTCTGGTATTTCCTATCTTTTGAGTACTTGACTGTGCAACCTTAATAATGTTCTTTTGTGTGTAAGATTATTTGTGCTTTAAAGAAATCAGTCGTTACCGTATCTAGGCAACACTGCATGAAGTACAAACAGCAAATCCTTCATTACACAGGAACTTGCTTGCTTTCATCTTTTCCTCAAGAGGAAGCAATCCACAGCACAACGTATCCCACAGCATGCTCCCAGGAGCAACTCTGTCATTAGTTAGGCACCTGGAGAAAGTGGTCTGGTTTCGAATGCTCCTTCAGATTTGAAGACAAGCTCGACTCTGGCAGCAGTGTGCTCCTCAGGGAGAAACCCTTCACTGAAAATACTCTGCATTCACCCCATCAGAGCTGAAGCTTTTGTGAACTCCAGTGTCACCATACAGTGCAATAGCTGCAGGAGGAAACCAATGTAAGAGAGCAAGATGGAGAAGCTGAACAGGAAGGCTATACAGGCAAACAGGCATTTTAGGGTATTGCGTTGAATCCAATGTTGCATAGCCGCTTTGCAGCAAATCATCACACAGCCTATTTTCTTTCATCCTTGGTGGCAGCTGAGTCACTGTACAGCAATAAGAAGCTGTAGCTTCTTCAGAGCTTTCAGATTTCACTGGAGTAAATTATAATCCATTTCTGTGGTATTTAATGGCATGACTTGCTTCAGTTGAGATCTCTAGAAAGAATTTGACTGATACAACCCAGGTGAGGAAGGACTTCCGAAGAAAAGAAGTACAAAGCATCCTACACTTTAGGAAGAAGCCCTTTAGTCCACAGTACACCCCAAACCGTGTCTTTAGAAATGTTATCAGAATAGACAGTGAGAAAGATACCTGCCCAGGCAGACCTGCTGGGTCTGTCTCTGAGAAAGGATGCGTGCAGGAGGGCTTCGCCGTTATGCAGCCACAGCTGGGCTGTGTGACCAGAGAGTGCCCCTCTGGCTGATGGTGGCTGAAAGGAGGGAAAGTTAACATCCTTCTGCTTTCAGTAGACCTGTGCGTGAGCCACACGTGTGCACCAGACAGACCCTGGTCAGACAGGAAAACAACACTCTTGCCCAGATGATCCTACAGGCTGATTACAACCTGTAACAGAGGAACATCACTCCGAGAGCTGTTTTCTTTTTCCATGATGACTTTAGGCAGAGAACAGTACAGAAGTCCAGCTTACTGCATTCATTTTTATTTGACTTCTTCCAGAAGAGGCACTGTGCCATGTAGATCTCCTTGTTACTTACTGTTCCAGCTCCACCAGTATCTGAAGATTACAAAGTCCTTTATCCTCTCTTTCCAAAATAGTGTTTTCTCCCTGAATGAAATGATTACCCACCTCCAACACTATCTTTCTGTTATCAGTCTCCAATATAACTCTTCCAGGATGCATAGAACTGGGGTTTTGAGAAAGGTATTTTAGACATGCAAACCATTATCCTTATATATTTTGGTTTTTGCTCTTCAACTTCTGTGAAAAATAGGGAAAATTTCTGTTTCTGCAGGATGTGGCAGTTAGTCACTCCCTATGTCTAATAACCAAGGCTATTTGGAAGGACTATCTGCAACATGAGAATGAATTTTTTATCCTGCTGTTTCCCAGTTCACAGTGAACGATCAAAAATAACCAAAGGCGTCAATAAAATTTTCCTTTTTTACTGTTTTGTTTTTACATTTGGGATACCAGAATTGCAGTATAAGAATCAGTATTATTTCATCTTCCTCCTCCCTTGCTCCCATCTCTTTGAGGGATGAAAGCTGCAACATGGTATCTCAGGTGAATTGTATGGTGATCTGCCTGTAACTCTTTATCAAAGAGAGATTGATACTTCTAGTGGAAAGCAAACAGAAAGATATGAGTTTTTTCCCTTATTAAAGATTGGAGGAGCAATGAAACTGTCCTTTAAACATAAGAAGCATTACAACTTAAGACCAGTTTCTTTTCTTGTGCTATAGTTTAACTTTTTTGCTCCAAGTGGTAAATGCTTAAACAGAAATGCAAGAAATAGAAGCTATATTTTGTTGTTTGCTTGGATTCCTCCAGAAAAAATAAACCAAAACAAAGCAGTCCTACCATTGCTGAAACACTTCATTCTCCTATTAGCAATTTATTAAATCTTACTCCTAGTAAGGCAAAAGGTTCAAACTAGAGCCCACTAAAACCATGTGGGGTCAAGGGAAATGCTCCTGCAGACTTCAATGGGAAGCCACGATTCAGAATATTCATTGCCAATGTAGATTGAAGATGAAGCTGAAATTATGTTGATGATGAAAGGAAGGAGAGTGCTGCATGATAACATAACCTCCCATACCTACGTAACGGGAAGTTCCCCATATCAGGTAGTGCTAATGAGTAGGCAGAGCAATGCCTTCTCTCTTCTCTTTCTGCCCTCTATGTCAAATTGTGCTGGATGTTCACCAGCAAGCCAGCTGAGCTACGGCTGGAACAATTCCACAGATGTCTTGTCATGCATTTTCAGGAAGACATTAACTTTATACACCTTGACTGAAATTCTTAGATGGTACCACAAAATGCAGGGAGAAGAAAGATGCCATATATTCTTGTAAAAAACGTTACTCAAAAATGTCTGTCCATCTGATCCAACAGGATTTCCCAACAATGATAAGGTTGGCTACTGCATAGATGTCTTCTGAGAAAACTCACGTAAGTAGCCTGTACAGGATGACTGCGAAATAATTGTTTACTGTTTCTTGTAATACTATGCAATACAATACAATGCATGTAAGAGTTACTCATCTAAGTGAAAGACAGCTGTCCTTGGCTTTCCTTTTGTTCAGTGGGAGCTCCTACAGAACAGTCCATTTCACCTGTCCTAAACACTTACACCAGGATAACCTGTACAGCCCTTGGGGAGTGTAACTTTTCTTCAATCAACTGTATAAAAGACAACTTATGGGGGTTGTCTTAGGGGTATAAAAGAGGTCCATTCTTGGTTTCCTTATGAATAATGCACAAAATCTGAGGTTATCATGGTCCTAATAAGAGTCAATGTGATTTACCTTAGGTGTTGTGCCCACCACATCAGGACTAATCCATATGTAACTTGAAAATAACGACAGAGCATTAACCTTTGTTGAGCATTCAGGTGGCTACAACTCTGGCTGAATAAAAATGTTCTGTTCCAAGGTGAAATCTCACGCTTGTGCAAACTAAGATGACAACATCATTTACACCATTAAATACGAAATATTTATTCCCATTTTGCTGGCACTAAAGTATAAATTAATTAAAAAAAACCCAAATCTACAAAGGAATCTCTGTTTTTCTTGGATTCTACTATTTACCATCTCTGTCTTAACAGTACTAAAAAATCTGCATTACGATTATACTACTGATCTAGGTACTGAATAAATTTGAGAAAACAGATTCACTCATCTGCAAAAGCATAACTGTAGGGGAGAATAATAACAACTGCTTTTTTCCTCTTAGCCTCAACACAAGAATATATATATTTTTTTTAATTTATTTAGACAGATGTGAAGGATTGCATATAAGAAATGTTGCAAAGTCAGTGCCCTGGTCCTTTTAAGTAACATTTTGGGAAGTCCTGAGCACTTTCAAGTTTTATATTCCATAGTTGACTTTTTGATATAATTTTTTGTTCTCATCACATCAAGGCAAATCCTGGTAGGTGGCAGGTCTCTCACATTTTCCCCCTATCTCACTGGAAACAGAAAGTGAAGGGGAGAAAACATGGCTTTGAGAGGTTAGTTTTTCAAGTTTTCTCCTTTTTTTTTTTGTCACAAAACTGCAGGCTTGCATTTGAGCTTCGTTATAGGATTTACTAGCCTGCTGGTGAAACTCTTGGAGATTTCATGGTATAGAAGTTGAAAAGAAAATGAGCAATGCGCAAACAAGAACCTCCAGCTAATGTAGGAGAGTTCTGCAGAAACCTTCACAGCTTCCATATCCTCAGCCTAGATTTGGCACAAGCATGAAACTATGTATAGCAAGCAGCTCCCACTCCTTCTTTGTTTGTTTCTTGAAACAAAGAGGATCAGAAGAAGAATAGTGAAAGACAGCCATGTACCTGAGGCTGATGCAATACAGACTGACCATAACAAAAATCTCAGAAATTATAAATATCCCATTGCATTAGTGGCAATTGTACATTCAAATAATATCATAAGTGTATCATAATCTCTTGGTTTTCTAATAGCTTTGAAATTAATTTTAATGGGTATCTTAAAAAAATCTTAAATATTAAAAATTAACTGCTGAATTAGTTGGATGTTATTGACTTGATGACAGCAAAATATTTCAATCTTTACTCAAGGGATGAAGGTTTGGTTTGATTTAAGCTGTATAAACAAGATGTTTATCATGGATCTTCTAACTGCCACATTGTTCTGTTTGCAAAATTGCCTAATTCTCACTTTGCTGTTGAAAAAGTATTGTAAGCAATGGTTAAAACACTACAATGTGCATAGCACAAGAGCCAAAAAAGCTTGTATAACAGTACTGCTCCATTTGGTTTGTGGTTTTGGTTATAAATGTATAAAATGTTATTAGCAGATGGAAAAGGGTTAACCAGCTTTTAAAAATGTTGATTAATAGTCAAAAGCACCATAGATACAGCTGTATCTTCAAAACAAGTATTTAATGCAGTTTTATTCCTCAGAGTTTCTGGGTGAACAGCCATTGTGGCCTATTAGGTTTTCATCACTGGATAAATTCCATGTGTATCAGTCTAGTACAGCAAACTTCCAAATCTACCTAAAACTAAGCTCAAGGCTGCCTGATGCAGAATATGTTAGTCTAGTCAAAGAACAAAAGGCAATCAGAAGAGCACGCTAATCTTTAACAAAGCAAGGCACTTCAAAAAGAATGAAACCAACTTCAGTTGTGTTAGCCATATAATTATCCTTAAATGATGACTAGATGTTTTACTGGGTCAGACCTAACTGCTATAGTATCATACAGATATTACTGAGATTAGGTACCCAAATACTTCTTTTTTTCAACTGAAACACCAAAATGCATAACTTGTCAGCTTTCATTTTGGCAATTTGCTCCAAATTTGCCAACTGTGATAACGGATAAGGGGGATGTTGTCTTGGTGGTTTTGATTTTTTTTTTTTCCTTTTAAGCTTGCCATCTTTAATACTGCAGGAAGTAGTTTTTTAATGCTTGGCACTTTGTCAAAAAGGTAAATGGCATTTTCCTGAGAAATGCCAAAAACCCTATAGGCTCTAGCTGTGTACACAGCCAAGACGTTTCTTTCCAAGAGCCCTTAAGTATGATCACTAGGTATGAGAAAATTCATTTGGAAAAGTACCGATCTTACAGAAATATTTTTTCCATGTTGTAACACGAATTTGAAGATTCTTTACCTAAGTATTGAGTTATGCGTGAGTACGCTGTGAGACAGCCGCCCTCAAGGCATAAGTAGAGCTGAAGGTGCAGAGTGAACTCCCCAGAGCAGTCGTGATTTACTGCTGGCCACACCTACAGCATTTATATAATGTCAGCACAGCGCATCTTGGTGTGGGAGATTAAAAAAGCAGCCAAGCAATATTTCCTTTAAGAGCTCTTCTTTTCCAGGGTTTATGTCTGCTGTCTGTTTTCACGGAGTTTGAAGGCTCTTTTTTTCTTCAAATCAGAATCATCATGCTAACGACATTTACAAACCAGCTGCTGTGTACAACTCCTCCAGAGGAATTTTGTGGAAGGATTCCAAGTCCTTCTTTCTTTACATGTTTATATATACAAAAGAAGTTATGGTTTTTCTGGACAAGGTAGAGTTGGAACTGCTTGCATAAAGATGCCTTGTATTGTCTGCAGGGAAAACCTGGGTGGGTACCTGGGCCTCACTGCTCCATTTGACTCCTCTTTCTTAGACAATAGTGATGATGCAGCTTTCAGGAGGGAATGTGGTCTTGGTGTGAGATCCCACTAATGTCAAAAGGGGACATGGCATAAAGAAGATACATTGTCTTCTAAGTCTGCAGACAAAAAGTCCTAGTAGAGCTGCTTGGGGCATGGTCTGTTCTGTGGGAGGAGTAACAGACTGATAAGAGATCAGCTGGAAGAACAATGTCAATTCAGACAACCTTTTAAACAATTTCTAGAGGGTAGCAGCTTCTTATCACTAATAGCCTAACAGATGAAATGGTGAAAGGAATCAATACTTTCTGCTGTATTTCTCATAAAAATAATGCCTGGTCTTCAATGGACACCTCCAAAGTATTGTCTGCCAGTGTCTGAATGTGCTAGAACTTATAAAACAAAAAAAGTAGCATGAAAACTGTGATAGCTGAGAAGCTGAGCATGTTCATTCCTCTGTCAGAAATAAGTGCTGTGTTTTAAAGTGAGGATCTGTACAAACATGTTCACAACAAGTAGAGTCACACCCTGTTGCACTGGGGTTTACAGCATGAATCAGAGCCAGAAACACATTTGAAAGTTTGGCCTGGTTTTTTTTGCAGAGTGCAGATAGTCCAAAGTAGTTGAAAAGATTATGTGCAAACTTTACTTGGGAACAACACAGGGAGAACACTTCATTTTTTCTGTAATATTCAGCTTATCAGGAAACATTACCTTTGGGATGGTACTCTTCCAATTAATAAATACCAAGACAAACTTTGCAATGCTGTGAAGTGCCTACTAAGCACTCTATTGAAAGAAGAGTATCAGCAGATGACCGACCATCTACAGCAGAGAACGGAGAAATGAGCTAAAAGGTAAAACATTAAACATAAAAAATGACTAAGACAAAATTAATTATGAAGCACCCAGAATCCTATTTTAGCCACTCTAGAGTTAGCCTGTAAGCACTCCACTTAGATATCAGCTGGAATGCTTCTGGTGAAAATTAAGCTTGTGTTGTTGCTCACATTTAGATATTTTGAGAAATAGGTATAAAGCAAAATTACTTTTTAATTTCATTCACTGTCTGGCACTGGAACAGGTTGCCCAGAGAATCTGTAGCTGCCCCCTCCCTGGCAGTGTTCAAGGCCAGGCTGGATGGGGCTTTGAGCAACCTGGTCTAGTGGAAGCTGTCTTTGCCCATGGCAGGGGGGTTGGGACTAAGTGATGTTTAAGTTCCCTTCCAACCCAAACCATTCTATGATTCTTTGATTTATATATTTATATTTATATCCTGAGTTTATCAATTTGTTGAACAGCTGTTCATAAACGACTCTTCAGGTGAAAATATGGGTTCAATTCCTGACTGTCCTCATCCTCTTGGTTTCAAGAGAAAGAAATTAAATATTGCCGATAAACTTCACCAGGAGTGCTCTTCAGCAGGAAATAAATATACCGTTAAATGCCTTTGCAGATGAGAAAATCATAATACAGAGAGGTGACATGATTTGCTCAAGGGACACAAAAGACCAAACGCAGAAAGGGGAATGGTTCCTGGTCTGCTGGTTCAGGTGAGTTTGCCTGATTCATGGTCATGTGTACAGCTTGGAACATTACCACAGAGGAGGACTCCTTTAACTTACACATGAAGGACAAATTATGAAATTCAGCAAGGACACACAAAGGCAAAAAACCCCTGTCAGTGACAGGCTGGAGCCTGGCTGCCTGGAGGGCAGCTCTGCTGAAGAAGCCTGGGAAGTTCTGGTGGACAGTGAGCTGAGCCTGAGCCAGCAGTGAGCCGTGGCAACAGGGATGGCCAACAGCATCTGGGGCTGTGTTAACAGAAACACGGCCAGTGGATGAAGGGAAAGGTGTATTCCCCTTTATTCAGCACTCCTTAGACCACATCTACAACTTGGCATCCAGTACTGTGCATATCCCCTCGCCACCGTAAAAGATGAAGTGATAAACGAGTGATTTCAGGAGAGTCCACCAAGATGGTTAGGGCTGCAGGCTGAGGGAGCTGGGCTTGTTCAGCCTTGAGAAGACAGAGCTCCAAGGTAGACTAACAGTAGCCCCAGTGTCTATGGGGAAGTTATCGAGGAGACAGAGTCAGGCTCTTCACAGTGGTGTGTCACAGGAGGATGAGAGCAAATTAGAAGCTGAAACAGGAGGTTCAGAGTAGATACAAGGAGAAAATTTGTCACTGTGAGGATACCTGTCGGTAGAGCAGGTTGCCCAGAGAAATTGTGGAGTCTCCTTTCTTGGAGGTTTTCAGACCCATCTGGGTAAAGCCCTGAGCAACCTGATCTGACCCTACAGCTGACCCTGGTTTGACCTTGGCCTGAATAGAGACCTCCTGAGGCCCTTTCACACCTGAATCATCCTGTGATCCTATGACACTGACTGTGACTATTTATACCTTACGTGAACATTTTGTGCTGGCAATAACACTAGAATTCAACTCACTCATAGAATGCAACATCCATGTTTTGTACAGTATTCCTGAACAGGTATTCACACTTTGAGATTAATTGAAGTGAAAATATAAGCTTAAAAATATTAATTATTATCTGTAAATATTGTTCAAGAAAATGAATTTTTTCCAATAGTTAGCATTAGCAAAATGCACAATTAACATTAACTTAATGTTCTTAATAAACAATAACTTAAATCATTCCATTAGTAACATTTTAGGAGTACCCTTCTCACATCTCTTGGTACAGCTGTTGGGTCTCTGCTTTAGAAAAACAACACTCATTGCTGAAACCAGAATAAAAAACAAGCTTTCTGACTGTGTCAGTAGAGTTCAGTAACATCCAGTTACAAAATACACCAGGGATTGCTCCACATAATTGTGGGTGCCGTATTGGTAACACACATTTCTATAAATGCTCAACTATGTTGGCATTGTTTGTGAGGACACACCATTTCTAATAATTTTGTTGTTGTCTTTTTTTTTAATTGAAGCAACACATACAACACATAAAAAGGGATGGCAAAATCCTCATGGATAGTGTGAACTGATGCTTCAAGGATAACACAGAATTTTTTTGACAGAAATGAGCTTCGCTCTCAGGCAGTCCAAAGCTTCTTCTAACTAACACTGAGGTCCTTTATCAGAGAGAATCCCTCCAGAAGCCTGTAGCTGGCAGAAAAGAGCTTGAATTTGTGCATTTCTGTTAGTACTAATTTCATATTGTTCAGGCTTCTAGTTCCAAAAACCCACCATTGCAGTCCTCTTCAAAGATACAGCCCATGATGCCACACGTAAGCAAAGGTGAACTCTACTGGTTCAAATCTGCTACATGATGAATCAGAGACAGCTGATCCACAAACCATGTACTTCCAGCTTTTTTGTGGCTGTGGTTGGTTGACCCCAGCTGGATGCAAGGACAGCTTTAAAACTAACCTGGTTTCAAAATCCCTTAATTCGTTAGAGGGAATTGCACACTCGGGGAACCTAAAAATGAAAAGGCCAAGCCTTAAAATTATTATTTCAAGTGATTTACCTCAGAATCAACCTGACATTCGCACAACAATTTGTTCTTCTTTTTCAGTCCCCTTCCCACCAATGCCAATGTCATTTCAAGCCTAAATTTATGGAAATAAATATGTAAATTAGTACTTTTTCTTGAAATATGGCTAAATTTAACTCATTTCCTTATGTGTAGACTAGCATAATTACAAATTAATTTAGACATGAACACAGCTTTATGATTAAGAAGATTCTCTGAACTTCAAACCAAGGACATGGCACATTGTGTGTGTAGTACGTAAAGGCAAACGTACTGCCCCTGTCACCCTACGCTGGGACTCTCTGAAGCTGCTCCCTAATTGCGGAAGCACTGGAAGAAACGCAGTCCACAGTCTCTATATCCCAGAAGATGCAGACTAACAGCCAGCAGCCACAGTTCATAGACGAACCCCATGACAACAAGTCTCCATACTGTCCCGGATAGCGGTGACTGGCAGAGTGCCATAGGATACATCTTCTCTGTAGACAGATCTTGCTCATGTTCCTGGATCCAGAGGGCCAAATGCTGCATCTGAAAGGTAAAACACCATGGGTTTTTATCTACTTCCCACCCCAACCACTGACAAGCACAGGATGATCTAATGTAGAGATTTCTCCCGAGCAGTAAAAGAGAAGAAAAATAACAAAGGATCTTTGAATAAAGCTGTGTGACACAGTGTGTCAGATGCACAAGAGTATTTTTGTGTTTGCTCCAAGAAAGACCTGCCTCACATATGATACCCTTATTGGCTCTGGCTGTCAAAGGGTACATGCTTACCTTAAGTTGCTGTCCTTTCTGTTGTTTCTATATCTTGTCATCCCTCTTCTCTGTGACTCTTTCAAACTTAGAGCATGGTGTTTATCCAGGGAGTGATGGGGTGCTGATATAAAGACGTGTGATAATCAAAACCCTGCTGGGTTCCTTTTTGGTGTGACGACTTAGCGCTCTACCTCTGCCTGCCTTCCTGCCAGCACTGCCTGGACACAGCAGTGTTGACGGGAATTTTGGGATGTACCAGGAGTCCTGGTAGTCTAATCGCACACACTTGTGGGAAACCATGTAATTAGAGACAGAACAGCACTGTCTCATGACCCTGAAGGATCAGCGCATCCTGTGTTCTCATGAGATAAGCTGTTTTCACACATCCAACTGCAAAAGATCCTGGAAAACAGCAACCGTGAACTGGCATTCGCAAAGGCACGAATCCAAAGCTGATTGGCTCTAGTTAACTATTGGATTAGTATATAAGGTACTCACTTGAGCAATAAAATGATTCTGATCGAGCACAAGATTGGGGTCCATGAAGTCATTCACCACACACACTGAACTTTGCATTTGGCAGTAAAACCAGCTGCAACTGTGTTGCTTAACATTTTCCTCCTGGTAACAAAATATTCTCCAATTACAGATAAAATATACCCTATGTAAGTGTTGGTTAATTAATAAGGGATATTTTAGGTGTCTATACTCCAAACCACCAAAATACAATAGTGTTAAAAGGCCAAATCTATCCTAAGATGTGTGGCCATGTGTCTTTACACAAGGTTTTTTAAACACCTGATGCAGCTTTCTGTGTATCAGAGTACACGTGGAAGGGAATGGTGCAATTTTGATCTGTGAGAGGCAAGCCCTATATAGTAGGGAACAGGGTACGCATTTGTAGATACTGAAACCCTTTAAGTGAGAACAGCAAGAAAGTTTCATTTTTACTGTTCTTGGGGATATTTCCATGGCAGCTAAAGATCAGAAGGAGCATTGATAACTCAGAGCTTTTTATTTGTGTTCACTGAGGTAACCTTGGGAGGGATGGCAAAGTATCCATGGACATAAGCCTCTGTGCAGAGGGATTCTCAGAAGACATTGCCAACCATTGTAAACTGCTGTAAGCCATTATTTTGATCAGCATACACAAAGTCTTACAGTCTTACGTTTTTGAGATACTTGAAGCAGATTTTGGCCTTGGCTGCATTGGGATACAAAGTATTTGTGTCTGTTGACACAAATTTTTGGAGAGTTCAGTGTCAAGCTGTTTTTTTAGTAAGTATTAATAACAGCTATATGCATATTTCATTAGAAGTCTTCATCAAAGCCATAGGTGCGTATCAAAGCAAACTCTCTTTCCTGATGTCATATATGTCACATAGCCTTCACCAAAGACATTGCTAGAATGGGAAAGCCCCTTGGGAAATGAGTCTGGAGAGATAAAACAAAGGTGAATGATGAAACAGGGACAAAAAGGAATAAAAAAATAATTTCCCCTTTGCTATTTAGATACCTGTTGTGACTTCGTTCAAAGTAGCAGTCTACCAATGGTTCCTGAGATTTCTAAAAAGTAGTACTTTTTGCCAAGAGAAACATAAAACACCCACAGTGAAGCACACTTCAATGGGAACTTTCTACAGACCCTTGAAACATCGCCAACATTTCATTTTGTGTAAACAGTCAGGTATGCTGCAGATGACATGTAAAATTTGTACATGGAAATCAGTTGAAGCCTGCACAAATACTTTGGTCTTGTGAATAGTCCTGTTAGCATCACCTGAGCTTCCTGGGGACTCAGACTGTCAGAGAATGATGCCTGGATTAGTGAAGTCTAGTAACTGTGTTTGCAACGGAGGTGACAATGGTAACATTATGCCCACCTGAAGTTCACACCTTCTTGAGAAAGAAATTCCTTAGCAAGAAACAGTTCAGCAAAATGGCAGGAGACTTCTTTTTACTGAGAAAGGATGAGGTATAGAGAAAGAATAAAGGACATAAGAGCCTGAAAATACTCAGAAGTTATGAACAGAGAACATATCTATCACTATGCTGTTGGATGTCCCAAGAGACCAGGTCTCCTAAGCTCTTGCTTCCTATTTCCCTGTTGACATGCTGGCAGCACTGAGGGCAAAGACAAGCTGTGCCTTTACACAGTGACTGTGTGAAAATGTCTCTCTGCCCTCCTCCACACAGTTCTGTGCTCCAGTTTCAATCGCATGGGCCACCTGGGAGATGTAGGCCAAGTGCATGTGAGGAAGATGGCATCAGCCTCACTGTCCACAGCTGAACTGCATGCATTTCCAAAAGTAAAATGAAGAAATGTATTCAACTTTCCTAGAAAAATGGGGAAAAAATGGTGGAAAAGGAAATTTAGACATTCTACCAGAAGAATCCAGCCAAAAGTCCATATGGAAAAATATTATGGAGGACCGGAAAAATTACATTGTTTAGCACATTTAAAATCAGCCATGTTGGTTTAACTGATAAAACCACTTGTAAGGGGTAGTCCTACACTGCTGGAAGGTGACAAGATGACTTGGAAATTTCTTTCCACTTGCGCTGTCTTTGGCACTAATCTGTGCTACTTCGCACCAATTTTAGACATCAATAAAATCTATTGCTCATTCTGAGACTTCAAGTGAGAGCAGAACTGAACAACCTGACCCTCTGATAACCCGTTTGCTAATATAGTTATGCGTGTGGTTTTCCAATTGCTTGTTTTCTGGTTAGAATGTGTTTCTCTTTAAAAGCTGTAATGGCTGCTTAGAGTGGGCTGCTCATATCACTACATCAAAGCCAGGCATTTGTCACCAAAAAAAAAAAGGTAATGCTGTTGGTAAATGTCTAGGAAATTCAGCTGCACATGCGTTTCCATACCCTGTATGAGCCAGGTCAGTACAGGGCTTCAAGAATCAGGTAAAAATGTAGCAAAGGGAAAGAAACTAATAACTTTGACTGTCCTTATATTCCACTATCTTTAGATGACTTCTTTTCCCTAAGGATACTGTGCAAGTGACAGGTATAATCTGCCCTAATAAAGCTCAGGGTGCCACGAACGGCTGCTTGAAGGGGCAGTGTAGGAGCGTATGAATCAGACAACCTCTCAGACAACCTCAGATGAATGGCCAACAGCAGCAGCTAGCAGACCATTTTTCAGTTCTCATTTTTAGCAAGAGTCTTTTCTTTCAGCAGCAGACAATGACTGGTGGCAAATAAATCTGTTTGTGTCATGCAGATTCTTCCCAATTGTTTTCCTTTCTCTGAAACAGAGATAATTTTATGTTCTTCCTACGTATGCTAAGAAAACACCAGTATTTACATTAAATTGACTTAAATGAATATAATAATACTGTGTATACAGCACAACTGAAAGATGAGTTCTCATTACAGTATTCGTGCCCGCCCAAAGTTTTGTGGCATCCTACATTATAACACATGGCAAGTTGAAACATTTTTTTCCTCATGCTTGGTTTCTTCTGCATTTGCATTCCTGCCTCAAATACACCAATTGCCTAGGGCTTTCCTCAAATGATGAGGACTCTGCAGCCATTTTAAGGATTTCTGTGGTCTCTGGAGACTTCCAACTTGAGGCCAGAAGTGAGAAAGAAGATATGAATTCCACATTCAAACGCGGGGTTTGAGAGTTGGCTAACCTATGGTGCAATCTCCTCTTGTGTGAGGGAGAGAGGTTGGGTAGGATATGCAAAGGCAGCGTGTAGCTACCACCTGAAAAGGATCCCTTTGTAGTCTGAAAGCATATCTAGGTTTAGTGCCACTGCAGTCTTTCCCAGAAAAAGACACATCATCTGTCAAAGAGTTTGTATATTAGAAAGTAGGAGAATTTGGTTCTCTTTTCACATTGGCACAGGAGATAAAGAAGCTTCATTTACAGCTGAGTCTGATCTCGGAGATACCAGGGATGTCTATTCAGGATAGCAACTTCAAGATCAGACTGAGCTGACAGCGATTATACCCACAACTATGTCACCTGCCTGTATAGTAACATGATTTTCCTGACATTCTTCCTTTCTTTGTTTCTGCTCACCCCAACTGAGCAGAAATTTAAAAAAAAAAAAAAGTGAAAAAACTAGACAAAAACTGGAAAAACATTTTTGTTGGAAATTTGTTTCAAGAATCTTCTTCCACTGAAAGATTCAAGCCCTGAGTTGGGAGGGAGAAGGGAGAAAAGTCAGATCTGAGATCTGAAAATATTTTCATGCTCTGAGTAAAACATTGAAATACTGACATTAGGGCAGATACTACTGCTTTATTGAAAGAAATATGTTCAAAATCCAGCTGAAGTCTTTCAAGTAGATCTACAGTAAGTATCAGGATTTTATTTTCTTTTCTTGGAGGAGAGAGAGTTATTATTGATCACAACTTGCAATATCTTCATGTATAAATCATTGTATAGATTCTGCCACATAACTAAAGATTTAGACTACTGGAGGAGTTCTGTAACTTCTTATTTCTCTTCTATTTTCAAGCTGAGATGGATATAAAGCATCTAAATCAAGTCAGTAAGGCATACATGTTCAGAAAAATGATCCTAGCTTTCAGAACTAGGCAGAAAATTATCTGAAGTAATTTCTGGCTAATATTCAACTTGATAGGCATAACCTATCTGAAATGTTGCTAAAGTATGCCAGCTGATTTACTTGTCACATACCTGAGCATACTAAAAATGATTAAAAATGTCAGAAGTAACTCTGAATGTTCACTTATTAGTACATTTTGAAGACGATTATAGCCCAGAGGCTGCCAAATCAACATGAAGAAAAGATTTTAGTTTTCAAACCATTTGTTTTGTGTCACACTTGCTATACAAGGCATCAACTAACCACAAAAGTCTGGATAAGCTGTCTCTGATTACCTCCCACAGGTGAGACTGATACACTCTGCTCAAGATGGGCACACTCATTTTTCCTCTGTGAATGATGCCATTAGGAGACGATTTCACGAGGAAGCAAGCTCATAATTATTTTCAACAGAAAAACAGTATTTTTGTCAGACATTGAAAAGAGCTGTCTTCCTCACCAGCTAATGTCTGAGTGGTTTCTTGAGTAACAAGTGGTTTTAAAATAATTACCTGAGTTCAGGGTATATGATGTTATGAAACAAGTATCAGATTAAAAAAAAAAAAAAAAAGTGCAAGATCAATTTACACTTTATTGTTATTTTTCCAAAGTATTTATAGCAAATCGTGTACAGTACTGCACTAACAGGTAAAGTGTTTTCCTTATCCCAAAGAACCTACAGCCTTAAGGTAGAATGTCAAAACACAGGATTAAAGGCCAAAATAAGTAAGGGTGTGAGATTATTACTGTGGATTATAAAGAAGAGAGTGAGCTTGGACATACGTGTTTGCAGGATGATTGCAGAATGAGAGAGAGGAGGGTCTGATAGATGAAAGCAGAAAAGGTGTTCTAGCAGGATAGAAGGAAGGAAGCCAAGCAGATAAAAGCAGCAGGAAAATGAAAGGATTGGGAAGAACAAAAAGAACAAGAAAAGGAAGATAAAAGCAGGGGTGAGGTGAAGAGATATGCAAAATTATACTCAGACACTTATAAAATTAAAAACACACCCTGGTGTGTACAAAACTTACCCACACCTTTTTTTTCACTCACAGATCACTCTTACGCTATCTGATAGTCCCATAGATATGCACTCTATTTCACAAACATAAAGACATATAAAATCCACATCAAATTAACTTCCAGTCGAAATCAGATACAACCCTCAGCTGAGCAGCAATTTATATACACATTGAACTTCCTATCATGAGAGGCCACATTGATTATTAATAGGGCTGCACACCGTCCTGAAGCTTGATCTGTAAATAGCTGAGTGTTGAGACCTCTATATGTATGCTTCCCACTTCATTTCCAGTCTAGTGCTATGTCTGTTACTAGGAACACAGATACCATTAAAAATCATAAAAGCGCACTGGTGATACGCAGCGTGACACAGCATGTGGAAGCGTCATCATGTGAGATCTCCGGGTGGTGAAAGAAGTGCAGTGATAAAGTCAGGGAGCGGTGTTTGGGAGGCACTGCTTTCATATCTACTCAAGGCTGCAGATATCAATGTTTGGGTAAGGGTTTTCTTTTTGTTTCTTTTGGTTTGATGGTCAAACCCATCTTGCTCTGAGGGCCAGCTGGTGGCAGGCTACCTATGGGAGAGAAATTGCAGCAGTGGGCTTTGAGATCATATTTGGGATGTAATACAACACATGGTTTCAGAGCTTGAGCGTGGGGAAAGTCAACTACTAGAAGAAGATGTCTTGAGCAAGAACCCATCATTCTGGCTGTGTGGATGTGCAGTAAAATCTGAGAAGGGATTTGAAAGCTCATATAAATGAGTGTGGTAAATGTTAACACAGACACAGGTTCATGTGGGTATACCCAGTCTTCTAAGCAGAGAGACAAGCATGCATGTAGATGTAATAGTTAAAAGGGAGGAGAGATAGCCATAACCAAGCACCTACACATGTTAATCCTAGGAACATTTCGTCAGATGCTTATAGCTCTGAGACCTCAATTTTTATTGTTAGTGCGCGATTTGTTTGCAACAAGATGATCTTGCACTGGACAAGTTGGTCCTGATCTACTGTATCCATGCAGTCTAACACAAAACTTGATTGTATGAAGAGGTAATATCCCTCCCAAAAGATTCCTGCCTCATTTAGAATACCTATTTTCTGGCCTCTGGAATAAGAGAAATAAATTATAAATGGAGATGGTCAGCTTCTAAGGGCCACACCTATTTCATGGGTCTGATCAGTACATACAGTGTCTAATTAATCTAATAAATCCAGTCACACTTGACCTCGGTTTGCTTTTCTCTCCCAGCCATACAAATACAGCAATATCCTCGCTGTCACTGGCCTGTTGACTCACTACCAAATAAAATTGTCCTGCTGGATGAGTCTGACCCTTGGACCACAGGTGGGTCTGCTCTGTAGCGGATGAGGAAGAGGAGAGCGCTTGCTGGGAAGTGCAGTGGGGAGAACAGAGGGGTGGTCTCTCCCGCTTTCAGTACAGCAGCTCCTGCCTGTTGGCGCAGCCCTGAAGCTTTGGCGAATGTTTGCTGGAGCCCTGAATGTTTGCTGAGCATTTACTGAAGCCTTTCACACAGCAGCCTGGTTAGGATGGCTGGCTGCACTGCTTGCCTGTGCTGCTGGGAAGAGGGAAAGAAAAAAAAGCAGTGCTGGGAAAAGAGTTACTTCAGCAATGCCTCGCAGGCAAGTGCTCCTAAGGGCTGCGGTCCTCCTTTGCACGGAGCAGGTGAGGGTACATGGCTAGTCCTTTCCAACCTTACTGCCCCTTGGTTCCTTTCCAGATTTTTTGCCACAGAGATGGCTCAAAATGTCGTCAGTCTGGTGTATCTTTCATGCACCAAAATCAAGCACACTAAAGATGCCAGTGTTACGTAGTGTCACTGTGTTTTCCCCAGCTTTAGGGCTTTTCTAGCAATTATAGGGAGGTCCCTATCACATTGATTACAGGCATTGTAAAGTTTGACACTTCCCTTTATTCTGCACGTTGACTCTGCTAGCCCAGCACCAGTGGCAAAGGAGATAACATCACACACTTGTACTCTCTTCTGTCATCACATCCCAGATTTTTACAAGCAGTTTGTTGTGTTTAGAAGTGATGGTGGGTAAATTCTGTTTAACTGGCCAGAGTAAGAATTGCAGCAGAAGACATTAGGAGGGACAACTGCAGGAGCAAATGGGCTCTTATTTTAATCTGTGTCAGATACTGGCTCCCATGCACAGACTCACTGCTTGTTTGGAAGTTTTGAATATGTTCAGAATATCTATTTGGAGATCAAGAAAAAATATGTGACAGATAACCTTAACTCCAAGCAAGTAAGAGATGCAGGACCATGAGATGTCTGTTCCAGAAATAAAAAAATTGGTCTAACAACTGATCACAGTGAAGAGCTTGGCATTACAAGGCAGGAAGCGAGGGCTTCTATCATAACATCCATAAAAATGTCCTTATTTTAAGTTAAAAAATGAGTCTGGACAACTTAAGATTCCGGCAGCTCCTCCTCTTTGAGTAAATAACTTCTTGAAGGCTTTGTGGTATCTTTTCAGTGGTATTGGTTACACCACTAAAAATGACAAATCTGAAAACCATTGGCACTGCATCCTGCACTGTCATCCTGCATGTCCAACAGGTTCCATGTAAGTGCCCGAGGAGGGAAGTTTACAGGTTTCTTTAAGTAGTGTTTTGGCTGTCTATTACCCATTGCTTCTCTGTGCTCTGTCAGAAGACTTGGCTAATATTGCATCATCTTGCTCAAGTAGTATCAGATTGCTGGGATAGTATCTGGATTAGCATGTGGATTAAAAGCTGCATAAAAGTCTAATAAATAAAAAATACTTTGTCCATAACTAAAGAATGTTCATTTTTACATGCTGTTAAAATATTCTTCCTTATGTGCCAACACCATGATTTCAGTGGAGGTAACCTACTGTTGGAATTCAGTAATTTGTAGTTTCTGTGTACCTTTGTTTATGAATCAAAAGTTCAATAAGACTTACTGGCATGAAATTGTTAGTGTTTATTTGGTTGATAGATGTTTTTAAATGAAATGATCTGCTCACCAAAAGGTAATGTTTAAAGCTTATCCGAATTTCTTCATTTTTCAGTGTCAAAGGCTCATAACTCAAAACATTTCTTCTCTTCCTACTATCTTTTTACTGCAATTAGCGACTGACTCTTGTCTTTAACACCACCTATCTCCATTTTGTACCAACTTATGAGAGAGTCTTTTACCAGTGTTATCCACATGTTAAATAGCTGAAAACACAATTTTTCTCTTTAGGAATATTTCTTTATTTTTTGCAGTGTTACCTGAGTTAAAGCTCTCATTGTTTGTATTTGAATTGTTATCCAGTTGTCTACTTGACGTTAGTGGCTGCAGGAGAGAAATTCAGGTTAGGGATATATTTGCACTGCTGGTTTTGCTGTGACTGCAGATGGTGCCGACATCCCTGAGTGAGGCTGCAAAATCTCCTAGGAAGGACGAACAAACAGTTTAGAAGTCAACCAACACACACCGCCTCACACTGCTGCACTACACTGCTACCACCTGAGTGCCAATATGCATCTAATCCATCTAAAACTAGCTTAGATATGCCTTTTGAGCCTGCAGCCAACCTTCAGAGAGTGCAGTTCAGGTCTACCTTTAGAGGAAGTAAAAATGATACAGGAACTAACATGCCCATGAGCTTGGTGAAGCAACCAGTGATGTTCTCAGTGCAATAGCGATGGGGACTCCTGAGACTGCAGCCTCATAAACAGTAGTTAAGCTTCACGGAAAAATACGAAGCAGAGGAGGCATTAAGCCACTTCATAGGTGCTAGACAGAAATCGCAAATCCCTACTTACTGGGAACAAAACAAAACAAAACAATAATTTATATTATATCATTCCCTAACTGCAATGAGATTGATCTGACATTGATGCCCAGACTAGCAGCCCTAAATAGTACTGAGAACTCAGCTAGTATTCCAAGTCAGTTATTACATTAGTTTGATCAGTGGATTAAATTACACAATTTTGAATAATGATATTCCACTTACATAGTTGGTCTTTTGCCATCATGGTTTATGGAAACCATGTATTATTACATGCAAGCATGTATCTTTGTGACTTTGACAAGCACAGACCCTGCTCCTTAACATTTAATATTAAAAATTATGAGTGTGTGGTGATTTAAATTCTTTGTTGTAAAAAATTTTAATAGAAATTTTTCTTCTATCTTATTTCACACTACTGAAAGCACAAAAGTTAGAAAGCATGAATGGTCATTTCAGAGCCCAAGGAAAATGGTAGCTAGTTGTTTTCTGATTTCAGAGAAAAGCTATGACAACAGTTGTCTGTGCCAGCTTTACATAATTCTCTCAAACAGCAGCATAAACCGGGAAACACTGTCCATCAGAAGTGTCCTTTCCCTGTTCTTTACTTCATACAAATGTTACTTGCAGAATAAACTTATTTCTTTATGGATTAGCAACACCCAAACACTATTTCAGCCTAATACAAGCAGTGAAAGCCACATAAGTTGCTGTCAATCTAAAACTGAAACACGATGTCTTTCAGCCTCACACTGCCCTTAGATAGGTCACCTATTGGCCTTTGTAGATACATGAAATCTCCTTCATTTATTCTATCTCAAACAGTATGACTTCTCAGATCATATCAAAGTGTCAGCAAACTGCACTTTTTATCACTTTTATCACCACCTATAAAAATGGTTCTAAACTCCCCAAAACATCTAACAGCCTTTGTACAATTTGCCCTTCAAATACTTCAGCTTTGATTATCATCCTTGAGCTTAGACATGCTGCTACTTTGGAGATGTTTCTTCCAGTTTAAATCGAGCTTGTTTCTTAGTTCGCAATATTGGGCAAAAGGAGAATTTAAGCATACTCAGTATTTACTCAAGAGACCACAACCTGGGGAACAAGTGAGGCTGTGATTTCACCATGCTTAATACCAGACATGTATTACCACATCCCTGAACAAGACAGACTTGTCCCGGGTCACACAGGGGTACATAAACACACTGCAGAGGATAAATGGTCTGGCAGCCACAAGGCATGAAACACTGATTTGGTCAGATTAATGCTTTTAATTTTGGCTTGGTGCCAGATACAGGAAAACAGATGATAACATACAGTGTGTATCTACCATAAACTCCATGCAGCATTTGATCTATTTATCAAATACTAGTGTCTGTTCATTACTATGCCACCACAGTCAATTAGAACAAAGTTTCACAAATCTCTACTCTGAAGAACAGCACTTACTTGTTTTGACTTCATTTGAAGTTAATAAGAATGTTCATCTTGCTTGGGCAGGTAATATAGTCTTTATTTCCTCGTGACCTTGTAAGAACTGAGAAAACAAAAAGGTTATAGCAATCAATTATCTCAAAATTTTGTATTCTAAAAATAACAGCTGTCCTGGTTTCAGCTAGGATAGAGTTAATTTTCCTTGCAGTAGCTGTTGAGTTTTGAATTTAGTACAAGACGACTGTTGATAACACCGATGTTTTCAGTTGTTGCTATGAAATCAAGGACTTTTTCCAGTTTCTTATATTCATCTAACGAGCCAGTGGAAATATTCCATAGCATAGAAGTCACATTCAGAATATGAATGGGGGTTGGCTGGGGAGACAGGAACCTTTCTTTCCTGGTTTCTGATGGTTCGAATCCTCTCTTATCTGGGAGTTGGAACCTTTCCAGGAGTTAGATCTTTTTTGGTGGTTTTTCAAAATTTGCGAGTTTGGCGTTCCATGATCGCTGCTTGGGGACTGACTGAAAATCAATGAGAAAATTGTATTGTATATAGTTTGTTTCACATTTTTATTATTATCATTACTACTATTAGTAGTATTATTGTGTTGCTAGTACTAGTATTATTTCCTTTGTTGCCTTATTAAACTGTCTTTATCTCAACCCCTGAGCTTTACCTTTTGTCTGTTTATCCTCCCTGTCCCACTGGTGGGGGAGGGGGAGATGTGACCAAGCGGCTGTCAGGTCTTAGTTGCCTGCTGTCAGCTTAAACCATGACAACAACTAATCAGCATTTCAACACTGCGAGATCATCACAAACAGATCTTTGAATAAATGTAAAGCATTTCTATGACATTTGAAGTTCCTTTTAATAGCAGCTCTAGTTCAGCTTTTACCTGTTCTGGTGTAAATCAAAGTATCTGCCTTAAGTGGGGTAAAAGGTCACTCTCCTTTTTATGTGCACTGAGAGTTTCAATCATTTTCCAAAACTCCTGGATTCCTGAAGAGCTGACAATAGGAAAAGGCTATGCAGATAATGGGCAAAGCCTTAGTGACTGAATATAGTACCACCTGTTATCTGCTGACACTTACATACAGGCTCAGAGTTGTTTACTCATTAATGGAGATCATCAGTTGCTACTAAAGAATTATGTTATTTGAAGCAGCCAGGCAGAAAACTGGAATACCAGTGCTGAATGACACAATCTGTCTGCAACATGAAAAGCTTCTACAAGCACGTGCTTGGCAGTTGGAGGTAAAATAAACTTTCTGTCACCACATTAAGAATGCAACGGAACTGTACATCTATAGATCTGTACAGGCTTATTTTAATTACACAAACCTGTGACACAGCATACCTCAGAGACCAGACCCGAGTGCAGGAATTTAAAGTAGCTGACATAGAGAGGGAATCATTCCTGTGGAAATTAATTCCTCATCATTTTACTAAAGCGCTGTCAAAAGGCTTGAATTGCAATAATTAGCCACATCTCCAGGGCTGAGAACAATCCACAGCCACTATAGTGGCTCTAAATATTTTTCCAAGTTCTTCCTTGTCTACAGATTATCATTTTTGTGCAAAATGATCAAGAAGAGACCAATGCTAAGTTCCAACAACCTGGTATTCCAGAAACGAACTCCAAGTTCCAGCATGTCTTACCTGTCAACATCTTGGACACAATTAGTGCTTCTGACACTGGCAAAGCACCGAGGTAGCTCTGACAGCTGTAAAATATTCAACAGAGAATAGCCACCAAACAAACAAAATTCTTCAGCTATTTTAAACAAGATCTGAGAAATAACTCTGTAGTATGCAGTACAACATTTCCTTTTATTAGTCCCTCCTGCACTGGACGCTGAACTAGAGCTGGGACCAAACTTGGCCAAATCCTTAGCGGTGGCAGAGAAAAAAACCACACCCCTATTGTGCAACAGCTCAGACATGAGCATTAGAATGCTAATAATATCACAGTTTCTTATCAGTTCTAAGAGTGGGTTTACCTTCATGCAGAATAATAGCAATGATAAAAGCGATCTCATAAGACTCCACAAAGGATTTCACTAAAGGCTGGTCACATATCATCACACAGGCTTAGTGACTCATTATTTAGAAGCATATAAAAGGAAAGATACAACAGGATACTTGCGGAAAACGTACCACTCCCAGCTTCCTTATGGCTCGTCCTCCCTTCCCTCCTGCACATCTGCATGCAGGAGGACAGGGAGCTGGGGACAGGAACCAACCTTGCACGGCCTACATTAGGTCAAACAAGCACAGCAGTTAACTTCAGGGCACAGTGGGGATACTCTTTTATTAATCCAATTTAGGAACATGGATGTTAAATTGAGATATGGAAAGAGATAAAGAAGAGCTTAGTTTAATGTTTCCCTAACATCATGCAATCGTGACAGCTTCTCGCATAAGGCAAACCAAGCTGTAGTTCAGAAAAGATTTAGCAATTGTTCAGAGGGAAGCAACCCTTGAAAGCAGGCAACAAAGTCCTTCCCACTGCTTTTCCTGAGGTGGTATGCTTCGGTATAGCCCCTGTCCTCAAGAGCTGTCAACAGCACCATGTAGTCAATGGTATTTTGGAGGTGGAACAAATAAAAGTAGGCTTATTTTACATAGCAACATAATGCTGCATTTCAAGGATAGAAACAATGAGAAATTGTAGGAAAAATTTATGTCAAAGATAGACAAGCTAAGTATCTATAAAATTTGATGGAAAATGCATGTAAGTGAAATAAAAATGAGAAAGAAAGATACAAAATGCATGTTCATCCATCTAAAAGAGCTTTAAAGACGTACATAAAATATACACAATAGTAAGACATAAGAATGGCAGCCACGCATTTAATATGGCTACAAGTGCAGGAAAGTACAGAACTCTAAGAAAAAGAAATATAATCCAAAAAAAGGAACGCAAAACCAGTAACACCTGAAGATGGTAAAACAATTTTTTTTAAAGCACCATAGTAAGAAGACACAGGGCTTTATACAGAAACTCTTACTCTTCAGAGGGAGTAAAGAAGCTTATAATTGAGTGAAAATACTCTAACTTCAGCCTGCACTCATTCCTTCATTCAAAGAGAAAAAGTTTCTCCTTGGTGGTGTTTTTAGTTACAAGAATATGTTTCTATCACTTTTCCTTGTTGTAATATCTTTTCTGTAAATAAATCTGCCAAACAGAAGATTGCTTCCAGGCAAATCATAAAAGCTGCAAAGTTATGAGTGTCTTTCATAGCAGCAAGGTGTTCACATCTCAAAATAACTGAGACTGTTCAGGTGCTAACCTAATTAAGGATGTCTCTCTCAATTTAAGTTTAGACTAGATGCAAGTTGGGACAGTAGTTATCAACAGATCATCTTCTTTCAGATCAGTTACTTTGGTTTCCACTAAAGGCCACAAAAGCATTAAAATGAAGGCATTGTTATTAAGATCCACACTAATTTATTCAGAAAAGATTCTCCATTTACCTGCATATTTCCCTAGCAGGAATTTCCTGATACACTACTTCAAGTTAAATAAAAATGATTGAGACATCTTCTTGGCTTTTTTCCCCTTTCATTAGCAAATTTCCCATTCCTTAGTGTGACTACACTTTACTACTGTAAACACAGGTGCCAGCAAGTACCTTCTACAAATCCTACACTTTGGGCATTATTTCCTCAAAGGCTGATAACTTAGTCATAAATAATTTCACTAAAACCTTTATCTTATTTTCTTAAGTGATCCAGTTTTAATCCCAAGTATCTATTGAGCCTATTTTACTTAAGGACTGGTCTGTCTATGATTTTTCTGTCTGTCAGTCCATCTACTGTCCTCATCCCCTCTCCACCTCTACAGTACTATTAGTCCACTGGCCAACCGCACACAAACCTGCAGGTAACACCTTATTAAATTGCTGTGAATTTCTCAAAAGCTGGTTTCTGGGGAGAGGAGAGGAACCCAGAATAATGCTCTTCCTGAGCAAAAGCCTCCCATGTGCTCTGTTTCCCTGCCTGAGCAGCCTGGTCAGTCAGTCAGAAGCATGTGCTAATCTTGCCCTGACAGTCTGCACAGTATGGTAAAAAACCTTGAAGCATGAGACCTTGAAAAAGGAGCTGAGGTTATTGCATCAGATGGAGCTTACATAGGAAGTACGTAAGGAGCCTTGCATGGGACACGTATCCACTAAAAGGTAAGAGTTGCAAGAAAAGTACTCTAAAGAGTCATTCACAAGAAAATAAGAGACCTTGGTTTTGACTCAGGGAAAATAAAGCATTTTCAAACATCATCTCAGGGTTAGTTTGAAAACTGCCTGGGGACCTCTGTTATCTATCCTACGCACAGATTCTGTTCTCACTGGTGATATTTTCAACACCAAAAATAAAAGAATGAAGTATGAGACATCGTGGTCGAGTCAGTTGTTCAAATGCTTGTGTGATTCAGAAGTCTTCCTTAGAGGTCTCATAAACAATTCTGGGTACAGACATTGCTGACCAGCATCTCCTCTGGAAAGATCCTAATTTCAGTTGTTTCCTTCTTTGTCAAATGTTCATTGCTTGGCTGGGATCTCTTATGTTAGATATCTTTCTTGTTGATAATTTTTTACCTTTCCATCTCTGTTCTTGCACTGCACAGTGGAGAAAGATGCCTCCTGGTGCTTCACCACGATGCAGTAGCTCTGAGGAGGCTGCAGCTAAAGGATGAAACCAAACCCACGTGCCAGCTGGCCAGCTGGAAGGTCAAGTGGAAAGAGTTGTGAGTAGGCTTTTCAGAACAGCAATGTGAAAGAATTGGTGTTAGAGCAAGAAGGAATGGGCAGGAAGGGATGAAAGAAGGAGAAATTGGAGGGGGTACAGGGGCTGCGCTAGGTTGCTCCACATGACTGGAGCAAGAAGCCAGTGAGCATTAGTGGAAAATTGAGACCAGAAACAGAATAAGGCACATCATTGAAAGAAAAATTTGACAGGACTCTGATCACCTGTAACAGTAGAGAGGGGCACGAATTTTGGGACTGATGGAAACCTGGGAGACAGGACTACAGACACACGCACTGCTGGGACAAAACAGGAGCAAGATGTACAAGTTGGAAGCCGGTAACTAGTGGTGTCCCCCAGGGGTCAGTACTGGGCCCAGTCTTGTTTGGCTTATTCTTCAATGACCTGGACGAAGAGTTAGAGTGTACCCTCAGAGTGGCATCAGTCATGATCAGTGAAAGTAGGCACAGGCATTTCTATGGGCAGCCTACCCTGTTAGCCGGTGAGACAAGTGAGCTGGCTCCAAAACAAGGTAACTATTGCCATTAAGTTACTGTGTGTGAGCTAATTCATCCATCTGAAAATTTGGGCTTGCTATAGGGGTGTGTCACCACGCTGATATGAAGATACCACTTATCTGATAGCACAGGATCTGTGCTTGCATTTCCTGATATGTGTAGCATCATGTGAACATTTCAGCTCTAGCTTTGCATCTCTATAATCCACTCCATACAAACAAACACGTGCCCAAAATTATCAAGAGCACACTCCCTTCCAAAGCATAGAGTAGAAGTGAAGAACCATATTCCTCTTCTAGCAAGGTGTATTTGTGACACTCAGTGTATATCATCTCTCAGATACAGAGCTATAAATACATTTGCTAAACATCTAATCTCGGTCTCTTCAGGCTGAGACACAGCTACAACACTGTTCTTGAAGTTGATCACCTTCAAGTTGATTAAAGCTGTGCTTTGAAGACAAAAAGTGTGATAAAATATTATATGCTTTGAAAATGAAGCATGAGACATGTCATGTTGGGCATCCAAAATTAGCAGATGATTTTCACAATTCTGACCTCAATCTTTGTGTATCTCAATTTCTCAGTCACAAAATGAAGATAGTAGTGGCACTCAATTTTGTAGGGAACCATAGATTAGCTAATTTAATTAGCTAATTAGACATGGTGGAACAGCTCACATGACTGGAATGTTGTCACAGGTGGCTACGTACTTTTTAGGAAAGACAGGCCAGCAAGGTGAGGTGGTGGAGTTGCTCTTTATGTGAGGGAGCAACTGGAACATATCGAGCTCTGCCTAGGGGTTGATGAAGAACCAGTCGAGAGCTTATGGGTAAGAATTAAGGGACAGGCTCATATGGGTGACACTGTTGTGGGTGTTTACTACAGGCCACCTGACCACAAAGAGGAAGTCGATGAGGCCTTCTACAGATAGCCGAAAGCAGCCTTACAGGCCCTGGTTCTCATGGGGGACTTCAACTACCCTGACATGTGCTGGAAAGACCACACGGCTAGGCACACACAGTCCAGGAGGTTTGTGCAGAGCACTGATGATAACTTTCTGACACAGGTGATGGAGGAGCCAACGAGGACATGTGTGCTGCTGGACCTGGTGCTGACAAATAGAGAAGGACTGGTTGAGGATGTGAAGGCTGGGGGCAGCCTTGGCTGCAGTGACCATGAGATGGTGGAGTTCAGGATCCTGCGTTCAGGAAGCAGGGCAGTAAGTAGGATCAAAACCTTGGACTTTAGGAGAGCTAAATTTGGCCTCTTCAAGAACTTACTTGGAGGAATCCCATGGGTCAGGGGTCTAGAAGGTAGGGGGGTCCAAGAGAGCTGGTTGCTATTTAAGCATCACTTCCTCCATGCCCAGGATTGGTGCACGCCCATGAACAAGAAATCAAGGAAACGAGGCAGGAGACCTGCATGGAAGAGCAAGGAACTCCGAGCAAAACTGATGGAAATGTCTATGGAATGTGAGAAGAGGGACAGGCCACTTGGGAGGAATACAGGAACGTTGTCAGAGCATGCAGGGAAGAAACAAGGAAGGCTAAGGCCCACCTGGAATGAAAGCTGGCAAGGGATGTCAAAGACAACAAGAAGGGCTTCTTCAAGTACATCAGCAACAAATAGAAGACTAGGGATAATGTGGGGCCGCTGCTGAACGAGGTGGGTGCCCTGGTGATGGACGATGCAGAGAAGGTAGGGTTACTGAATGCCTTCTTTGCTTCAGTCTTCAGTGCTAAGGCCGGCCCTCAGGAATCCCAGGCCCTGGAGGTAAGAGAGAAAGCCTACAGGAGGAAAGACCATGATCAAGGAGGATCAGGTGCAAGAAAATTTAAACAAACCAGACACCCACAAATCCATGGGCCCCGATGGAATACACCCACGAGTGCTGAGGGAGCTGGCAGATGTCATTGCTGAGCCACTCTCCATCATCTTTGAAAGCTTCTGGAGAGCAGGCAAAGTGCCTACGGGCTGGAGGAAAGCAAATGTCACTGCAGTCTTCAAAGGGGCAAGAAGGAGGACCCAGGGAACTACAGTCCAGTCAGCCTCACCTCCATCCCTGGAAAGACGATGGAGCAGCTCATTTTGGAGATCATCATTAAGCAACTGGAGGAAAAGAAGGTTATCAGGAGTAGTCAACATGGATTCACCAAGGGGAAATCATGCTTGACCAATCTGATAGCTTGCTACGATGGCATGACTGGCTGGGTAGACGAAGGGAGAGCCGTGGATGTTGTCTACCTCGATTTCAGCAAGGCTTTCGACACTGTCTCCCATAACATCCTCCTAGGGAAGCTCAGGAAGTGTGGGCTGGATGAGTGGTCAGTGAGGTGGATTGAGAACCGGCCGCGTGGCAGAGCTCAGAGGGCTGTCATTAGCGGTGCTGAGTCTAGTTGGAGGCTGGTAACTAGTGGTGTCCCCCAGGGGTCAGTACTGGGCCCAGTCTTGTTTGGCTTATTCTTCAATGACCTGGATGAAGAGTTAGAGTGTATCCTCAGCAAGTTTGCTGATGACACCAAACTGGGAGATGTAGTGGATACACCAGAAGGCTGTGCTGCCATTCAGCAAGACCTGGACAGTCTGGAGAGTTGGGCGCAGAGGAACCTGATGAAGTTCAACAAGGGCAAGTGCAGGGTCCTGCAGCTGGGGAGGAACAACCCTATGCAACAGTACAGGCTTAGGGTGGACCTGCCGGAGAGCAGCTCTGTGAAAAGGGACCTGGGTGTCCTGGTGGACGACAAGTTGACCATGAGCCAGCAGTGTGCCCTTGTTGCCGAGAAGGCCAATGGGATCCTGGGGTGCATCAAGAGGAGTGTGGCCAGCACTTCTTCCCTCCGAGGGTGACGGAGCACTGGAACAGGGTGCCCAGGGAGGTTGTGGAGTCTCCTTCTCTGGAGATATTCAAAGCCCGCCTGGATATGGTGCTGTGCAGCCTGCTCTAGGTGACCTTGCTTTGGCAGGGGGGTTGGACTGGATGACCCCAGAGGTCCCTTCCAACACTTACCATTGGGTGATTCTGTGATTCTGTAATCTTATGAAACACTTACATGCTATGGTGAAAGCAGAGCTCAGTCATCCATGAAGACAATTTTACATTTGATGCAGGATCTGCCTGTTAGATGTTGAGTAAGATCTGGTATCAAATACTGAAGGAACAAGAAACATCGAGTAAGTACATCTTTACTGAATTAGGCAGAATTTCCCAAAGCGGGAAAAGACAATGCCTATACAATCTTGCAATTAATTAAAAGCTGTCTAATAATGTGTATGCATAAAAAGAGCAGAATGAAATTTGCACAAGAAGCCTTTATCTTTACATTGCTCACTTTTTAAGTACCTGACTTTGCAATTCTCATCACTGTTTTGGTATGGTTTCTCCCTGTAGGCATCTCTAAATTAATTACATAAAGCATTTATTGCATAAACTGGTTAAGCAGCGTAAAAGTTTGAAAGTTCTGCTTTTCATACACAATGCCATTAAAATTATTTTATTTGTCTTTTTTATGTTTACCATGTATTTCTCATTCCTTTCTAAGTATTTTTATATTATGATAAAATAATCTACTGTTTTCATTATTGTTACTGAAATCTTATCAGGAAGTTTAGCAGTTCATTAATTACACAATGTATGAAGCAGGTGCAATCAATTAAATTAATAGAAAAATAGACTTCTGACATTTTATTAAAATAACACCTTTCATTATAAAAAGATCCAGCTGGTATTAAAAAGTTGTAAATGAGATTAGTTGTTCAATACAACGCTGCTATGAATTTATGTGCACAACAGCCCAACTTTCTGCCTACAGTTAAAGTGAGTCTCCAAGAGAACGAATGTTTTGTAGGTCATTCCAAGAACTATAACATTATTTTGGACAGAAAATAATAACCATTGCATGTTTAGCAATTTGCATTTTGGATGCAAAGCACGTCTCATCAGTCCTAGATTTTTGTAAAAACATACCAGTTTTTTGTTTGTTTGCTTTATTTGCTTGCTTGCTTGCTTTTTAAATCCCTCAACTCTTCCTTGGGAAAATCCTACAAAACCAAGCCATATAAAATGTAAACAACTTTCTTTCTGAGGGAACAGGAACAGAGTGAACTGTATCTGATGTTTCATACACCATCGGCAAGGCTTAGCCAAAACTTGGGGGGGCGATGGATAAAATGGTGAAGGGTAAGAAATGACCTATATTGACCGGAATATGGTTTTCACTCTATTTAAGAGTATCTAATGCATACCATAGTACATATGCATTCAGACTTAATTCTTACAATCATTAAAAGTCATGTAATATCACAGAAATTCTATTACAATTGGGGTACAGTATCTGAAGTATAAAGCTGCCCAGTGTAAACAAATATACCAAACCACCGAATTTAATTCACTACTATCTTTCCTGCATTACAGTCTTTGTCTCTCCTCTTAATAACTAATGTTAACTTGAAGAATAACTATATTCCAAGTATGAGCACCAGCATATTCTGGACAAATGTGTTCATTTAGTTCTATGAATAAATTAATCAGTTCTTCTTACGAAATAAACAATCACTGTCATAGGATTTCCTTCTTTTTCCTTCCTTTTCAATACATATGCAATGTGCCTCATTTTTGTGTTAAATGTGCTGTTCTGAATATTTTAAGCTCCACTCTGAATATTTTAAGCTCCGTATGGATTATTTGTATTTTCAGCTGCCCTTCCATTTACCATGATGCCCGTAATTCATTGGAGTATTCTGCTCAGTTCCACTGTGACAGCTCTCCTCAATGTTGCCAGTTGCTCCTACACATTTCTCAGCATTTTGGTTAATGCATGTCCAGAATGTACTTGGTAACAAAATAGATTTCAGTAGCTGTTATAACACTGAATTAGAACTTTAATTTTTCACTGCATAGAATTAAAACTTGTATGGATCTCCCTCCTCTCTATCTTCATATTTCCAGTCTCAAAGACCAAGATCACCCTTACAGTCAGGCATTTTCAGACGTCTTTCAAGGCTACTTCTAGGGGTAGTGTGACTCCTACATGCCAGTTGACAACATAATGATCTCCACTGCGCTATTTTCTATCTGGCAACGGAGTAAAAAGAATTCAGTCAAACACATAGTCACTCAAGCACTTCTTACCTTAAATATTATTGACAGTTGTTGTACCTGGCTTTCTGCAATGCTGAATCACAGAATCACAGAATCGTTACGGCTGGAAGAGATCTCTCAAATCAAAACTATCACACAAGGTACAGAGGCTCAGTGCTATGTACATTCTTGCACTTTATTAGGCTACGGAGGAATGTCTTGCAACAACAATGACAAACCCACAACGGAAAGGAGAATGAAAATTTATTTTTTTCAGGAATAGCAGGCTTTACTGGGAAACTGACTGACAACAGGGAAAAAATCAAAATTCTGACAGTGAAAACTACATTGCTAAGAAGGTACGTAATAACAGTACATACGTGCACACTCAGGTAAGGGGATAAGGGAGATTACACAGGAAGCTATTAAGTCATTTGCCTATAAAATAGCCCTCAAGGAACACTTTTGTTCTTATCACATCTTCAATTACTTGTATTGATATTTCTCACTCATCCTTTTGTCTCTCACACTGTGTTACTTTTGACATAGGCAGTACTTTTTCCGAAATTCCAACTATGATTCAGTATGACTCTCCTTCACAAAAAAACTATTTCTGCTACGAATAATATAGCAACTAATATTACTGCCAATTTGGAGGTTACTGATCAAAATCTAAGTGTTGTTGTTCACATGCCTTCCAACTCCACTATTCCTTTATCGTTTCCTACTATTAGGATATGCATAATAACCACTGGACTTAACCTTGTATATGTTGTACTTCCTGTGGGTGTGGACGTGTTGCATGCTGGTTCATGATGTAGAAGGTCACCAGCACTGCATGTTTCTGAGGTCATCGGAAGCCTTCCTTACTCACCGCAGTCTACGCATCGGTCTTCTCTGATGTTCTCTGTTCATGTCTCGGCTCAGATTTGCACTGTTGATTAAGGGTCTGAACTAAAGCTGAATGAAGGAAATCAAAATTTTCTTTCATTTCACTGCAAATCACAGTAAATTAAAAACGAAATATAGCTGAGAGGACTACAGCCAACAGAGGACCTAAGTACCTAAAAACCTTTTGTTCTGAGCATCACATGGGGTGCAAGAGGAGGAATTAAAAGCTTCTGGATGTTGATCAGGCTTGTGAGTTAGGTGTGAAGGTGCCCAGAGGGGCCAACATCTGTGTATACACAGGAACAGAGTGACAGGTACCCTGAAGCTTTAAAATGGAAAAGTAAGACCCTGTGGAGTCAGTTTAAATAACAGTTGAGAAGGGCTTATTTGATGAGCAATTTTCAACACAGGTGCCTGAGGTCCTGTGTTAGTCATCAAAGTCCCTTGTTAGAGTTGAAATCATTTTGGCTACTTGATTCAGAAGTTGCTTAGGCTTTGACAAAAAATGAAAGGATAGCATTTACTTCATTTGGAGAAGGTTTTTGTGCTGCCTTACATTTTTATGATAGTCTGCTTCATTCTAGCTTGCCATACATTTATAGTTCAGCATGACTGAACTTTAGATATTTTCTAGCCTCAAAACACTTTTGTTTTTTTTCTGTGTAAATGATTCCTTTTTAAAACAAGTTTAATTCTTGGCAAGGGCAATTGCCAATTTCCATGTTCATAACACAGCCATTTTTACTGAATTACTCCTTAGTCTATGTATTTGTTATCCTGAGTTGAACCACCCTTACTCATTTACTAATTACGCACCAGTCAGATTAAGATTGCCACTTAAATGTTAATGTATTTGTTTGATCAAAATTAATTGTAAGCACACGATGTCTCATAACTAGTAAAGGTAAGATGATAGTTCAAATCCACCTCTGGGTCTTTATCACATAGGTTAACAATTTTCCATTTCAGATAGCTGAAGGGAATGGAAAGAAACCACCAGCGTTTGAATTTATGAGTATGCTTCGTCCAAGATACAGTTCTGGAACTTGACTATTTCAAATTAACCATGAAACATCAGGGAGGGCTCAAAGTGTTGAATTGTTTCAAGGTTTGATGCACAATACAATCTCTTGCAGCCTGATCAATGTTATTGATAAAGTACAGAAAGTTTTCAACTTGTATGTTTGTAAACATTTGACATAAAAGTTCTGACATGAGATAGCCCAATAATAACCGGCAAAATCTCACAGTATTTCTTTTGCTTGACTTGCAGTTTCATGTGATAATCATGTATACTTTGTATATAAGTAATCCACATAGCATCATGGAATTATGCTTTCAGATCTAAGCTTGTGTTTAAAAATAATACATATTTCTGGGCTTCAGGATTTCAGGAAAGATCTTAAGGACATTAACAGCTACCTGAAGACTCCAGTGTTGGGAATGAACGCTCTCCAGTACTCTTGCTGTTTTAACTCCAAAGCCAACTTAAGTATCAGAGAAATTAGCCCTTCCATTGCTGATAATATAACTAGACACAATCAGGTAATAATGTTATTTCATAATCTCAAGCTATTACTTCTCACTATTCCTTAGTTGCTTCTCTTATGAACTGGCAAGCCCCTCAGTTTCCTAGAGGTAACTTCTATAGTGCTCTTATGAGCTGATAATATAAAACTCCTAAGCTTGTAAAACCAAAATTATTATTATCACCAGGTAATTCCAGTCAAAGACTGGGGACCATAACCTAACACACAACAGAGCAGCATAAAGGAAAACTGCTTTAGCGAAATTCTGGTGCGGACTTTACCATTCTAGGGATGGAGTAAACTCTGTTAGAATTACACGAAGGAGAGTAAGTATAGAATCACAGTATCATGAAAATATTAGGTTGGAAAGGGTTTCTGGAAGTCATCTAGTCCAAATGCCTGCTTCAAGCCAGTCTAACTGAAAAATAAAAAAAGGATAGCCAAGGTCTTGTCTAGTCATGTTTTGAAAATCTCCACGGAGGCGGATCCCACAGGCTGTCCGGGAAATGCTTAACCACCCTCACAGAGAGGAATTTTTCCGGTGCCCAATTAGAATTTCCCTTGCTGCAACCTGTGACTGTTGCATCTTGTTGTCTCATTGTCACGGAGAGCACTGCCTAAGTGCCATCAAAATGTACCTCCTGCCTCCCACAACCTCACAGCAAGCGTTTCTAAAATCATTTTGAAACAAATGTCTCTGTATTTCCTCTGCTTGGGATTTCTGTTGTGTTTGGGTCTTCAGCACAATTTATCCATCATCCCCAACTCACATATGCCTCTGAAAGAGCTGGCAGCTGAAGATCGGAGACTACAAATGCCCAAATATTTTGTTCTAACTACTTACCATCAGAGACTTGATGTTGACCTAGTATAGCTACTTCTGTATTTGTATGTTCTTTCTCTTCAGTACCTGAAACATCTCTAATTCAACTCAGAGAAATTGTTGACAATTTGTACTGGTTTTGAAGTTTGCTGCATCTGTTTCAGACCTGGAGAAGCTTCAGGGTCCATAAGCTTGTCCACTTTTCACAACAGTTTTAGCAGATTTGATGAAAGACATTACATCTACTTAAAAATCTGTATCATCGATAACCTTAGTGTATCACGGTCACAGTAACACTACTTCTATATTAACTCTGAAGACAGCTTGATAAATGCAGAGTAAATTATGTTTATTTCATTAATTCTGCATATAAGTTAACAACTTCACACTGATCGTAAAGCACCAAATTCATGCAAAGGCATTTGTTGAGCTCATGTGTGAACTCTAGCATTTGCTTTGTATCATTCAACAAACAAACAGTCCCTAATGATAAGCCATTTGTGTTTTCTGGACGGGTATGTGGACAGTTAAGAAAACCTTGTCTTTGAGGATGGAATATTTCTGGAACTTCTTTACTGCTTATACCATTGGTAATAACTTCCAGGGCTACAACTTCATTGGCAGTTCATGAATTTACTCAGAAAAGAATAAGCCTGCCATTTCAATCAGCTGCATTCAGACTTAGGATGTTGTTGATACTTTGGAACATTAACATAACTTTCTCTGCTGTTGAGACTTCTATGTGATTTTATTATTTGACGCAGGCTCCTCTATTCCCTGGTTTATTTTTCCCTTCTACTTCTGCCAGTATCACTACTGATGGCCAGAGACCTCCAAAAGGCATTGTGAACCCTTTAGTCCTTCCTGAATTTTAACATTAGGGAAAGGTTACAAGAAAGATGGGCTTGGGTTTACAAAGCTTATTTGGACCACAAGCACCCAAGCAAACACTATGGTAATACTGAAGGCTCCAAGCACCCACTCTAACCAGCACTGGGAAGAAAACTAGCTTGAGGCACTTCTGAGATTGGAAAGAGGCAAAGACCTTTCATCCTTTTGCCAACCTCACCTCCAAGCAGAGAGGTGAATAGTAGGCCAAAAGCGGGGCCTTGTAAGTGCCAACACAGGCCTGTCAAAGTGCTTACAGTTTTGAAAATAAACCACGTGCAAATTGAGCAACAATTTGTTCCCTCTAGCCCTATTTATTTTTTCTCTTTCTATGCATTTATTTACAGGACTCATCTTTTTTTCTCCGTCAGAAGCAACCTAGCCGCTGTGAATTCTCCTTTTGACTAGAAGATCCTTATAGCTATGGAGCAAGAGTCTACCCACACCCAACATATTCGTTTCAGGTTCCTGGCCATGGCCTAATGCAGGATTTGGGTCAGCAGTTCATTAAAACATTAAGATCAAACAACAGCAGACAGCTTCCCATTCCATTAGGAATTATTCTCCCTTCCTACAGGAAGCTGAACACTCATAGAACCTGTATTGAGGAGAAACAGCTCAAACAGGAAGAAATATTTTCCATTACTAATGTATCAACAGCAAACTGGACTTTGATGTACTCAAAATCTTGGTCCAACTGGTGCATCCCAGGTGTAATGCTAGCTTTTAATAATTTGATTCTTACTTATACACCATGTGAAGTTGTACATAATAGTTTCTATAACATCTAAAATTTTTACTACTAAAAATTTTCTGTACGTTTACCTTTTACTAAATCAGTTTACCTTTTACTAAATTAGTATAAAATTTTCATTCTTGATCTCTGCATTACCCCAAAGTATGTCTGGCTTCAAGAGGCTAATCTCTAAACCCTTACACCCTGAATCTGGATCACAAAATACACTGTTAAGATTTTGTCATTCTAACTCCAGCAGTGCACCGGCCCCTGGGAAGATGTGAGAAGAAGTGAGAAGAAGTGAGAGGATATGAGAAGGACAGGCTACGCCCAGTAAGGAAGACACTCCAGAAAGCTTAGTTTCCTGGAAAAGTGAGCAGGTGGAGAGCAAGATATGAGAGGCTTCCAACCAACTGGAAAAATGGATTTTTTTTTCTTTTTTTTCTTTATTTTTCTGGTTAATTTTGTGTTACTGCCTGCTTGTAGTAATAATAGCATAAGTACTATTTCCAAAGTAAGGCAAAGGTGGATATTAAAGTAACGGCAAGTAAGAAAAGAAAAAATAATGACAAGGGTCAGCCTGAAGTACATATTTTGGAAGTTATGATAACCACACTGATAACACCCAGGCAAAAAGATTTCTAAGATTGAGTGTGAATTATAAGGACACACAAAATCTCAGAAGACCTCAGAAAACAGGAAGGTTCAGGTAAGCTTGCAGAGGATACCTAACTGTGTAACTCAAAAACTTGACAAGCCATGAAGAAAACAGAGAAACTAGGCTACCTGCTGCTTGCTGTGCAGCCATGCAGCCATCCTTCCTCAGGGACAGGAGTGGAACCATGTCTAAGGACATATACAGAGGTCTAGGAGTCTGTAAGAAGATCTAGGGGAGCTATCTCTCTGACCCATAGAGAAGAAAGTTAATCTGAAGTAAGGAAGCTGTGCTCCTCCCTCTTTTTTATACATTGGCCTCAACATACTCGGAAGCAATACAAGAACAGCTGTATGAAGTCAGAGCAAAGGTCTATGTAGTGCTGTATCTGCCCTTCAGTGATTAGCAGCCATGTAGACATGGAGCGAAGAGGAACGATGCATAGGAGCAGAGAATATTTTATCATCCTCCACCAGTTTGGAACTTCTTGACTCAGAGCCTCCTGAGCCAGAGGTGTTGTCTTCATATTAGAGCAGACCTCAGAGGAGTTTCCTTCTCTGTATTCAGACCTGTTTCACAGCAGAGCTACATGTTACGTGACGAACCACACCAGGAAGCCTCAGTCACCAACTCCATTCCCAACCTCAAGTCCCAGTCTGAGTGGTTCTTCCGCAGATGGTAGCTGTTCTTCACCTTTGATCATCCCTCTCACCCTGCTCTTTTACCCTGTCTCTCAGCTATATATATTGGGGGCAGAAAATAAAGACTGGAGGATTTTTATTTGTTTACTTGTGTCTCAAAAATAAGATGTTTTGCGTAATTTTATCCATCTCTTACCATAAATTTCTTGAAGGAAATCCTCAGATTCTCTTCACAATTGAATGTCCTGAAGTCATTTCAGTATGTTTGCACAAGGCTTTGACACAGGACCTGACCTAGGACAAAAATCTGCCCTATAGCACATAACATATATATACAGGCCACCACGTATGGGTTAGGAACACTCTCTCAGTAAAAGATCTTGACTGTACTTCTTTGTATTTATTTCAAACACTGGCCATTTCTTGATAGAAGCTGTGGCGGTAACTGGTAAACTAATCAGTGTTTGGACATGCCAAGTATTTCCATTATGTCACTATGACCAAATTAATGTATCTCTGATTTAAGAACATGATACCAGAGTACGCTATGATTAATTAATTTGAAAAACCACATACTGAGAGCAGGACAGCTGCTTTTCCATATTAATTTGCATTCTTCTGTGTCATTTTTCTCTCTGCTACTTTATGAAAGGTGGAGGTTTTGTATCCGTACTCATCCAGCTTTGCATAAATGCAGTGCAGCTCCTTCTATATCCGTATCTGTAATAGCACATTTCCTCTAATTTTAACATCAGTGTGTAAGTCTCTGTGCTTATTCTTTCGAAGAGATGGCCTTTGATTTGTAAACAGTACGAGTCTTCAGGACTGTACTCTTTCTTCATCTGTTTAAAATCTAATAAAGCTCATATCACAGATGTCATGAATTATATAAACATCCACTGCTTCCAAATCAATGTTCGCTTTAGTAAACCTAAATTAAATCTTAGTAAGCGTGCAGTAAGAATATAATTCATATAAATATTTATCCTTAATATTAATATAATATCCATATCATAAACTCATGGACTGGTGTCATTGTATATGTGACAACAATCTTCTATCTTCTGCTTGCATTCAATTAGACTCGTACATGGCAAGATGACCTGTCAAGAAAAAAAAACGTCTCAGGACTGACAACTGAAACTGATGAAAGTCACAGAGATGATCACCCATCAGCACCATCATCTGAGTACCCAGGTCACTTCAGACAATCAGTGTTCTTTCTGCTTACATTCTCAAGATGGTGGTATCAATCTATGGAGTTCATTCTTTTTTCCCATGAACAAGCTATGTCTACAATACAAACATTTTTTTGTTGTTTTGAGGCTTCATGAATCAGTGGGATTCCAGTAAAATGATTCTAATCAAAAGGATTCTTCAACTGGTCTTGCCCATTGCTACGTTTCCAATGGCAAAAGGAAAGGCTGTTAAGGCAAATGAGAGCCTGGCCATTTTCTGAAGTCCATTCCCCTTAAACTGCTGCACCTCCCCTCAAACTGCTGCCACAACTCTAGGAGTAAGGATGCTGAAGGGTATCCTGCCTCATTCTTTTAGAATCCAGTTTTATACCTATTAAGAATTTATCTTACTGCTTATTGAGCTTGCTCACACCGTCTGCCTCCGCTGCCTCCTGTGGCTGCAAGACCCAGAAGTTTACCACCTGCAGAGCCAAAATGTTCTTTATTTTGACAGTTGACTGCGGATAGCTGGTTTCTGAAACACATTATCCAAGCTAAGTTTTACGAAATGTCTGGTCTGGTATAGCTACTGGAGGGCTTCAGCTGATAAACTCAGGCAGCCGCCAACCGCAGGAAAGAAGCTCCAAAGCATTGGCCATTCCATTTCTCTGTCTTCTGTGCAAGGGCTTTCTCAGTATTTAAAAAGATCTGTTCAGGTTTTCTTCATCTCTTCTCATCGCTCTGTTTACCCATTAATTTTAAAGTTGGCACAGTGTACTGGCTATTTAGAGAGTGCGTTGTTCTCCTTAGTAACGACAACAATAATAATGCCTTATTATTACTGATACTATTTTTGCTGTTTTATACTGTATTGTTCATTTGTATTGCATGTATACGTACGTGCGTGCTGCTTAAGTTCTCAGTATTAGATCAGTTTCCCACTGAGCTGGGCACTATAAAGGCACAGAAAAAAAACTTCTCCTGTACAGATATTAATGTAGCAAAAAAACCCAGGTCCTTTTCTTATGCAGATTTCCTTATTTAGAGAGCTATTATTGGTCTCATTACAGCTTTTTGTTTATGCTAAGCCAGTACTCAACCACTGACTTCTCAGAACTAAAGACCCAGTAATACTTGTAAATTTTGTGTAATAAAAGTCCAACCAATTCAGTCAAGGTCAAAAGTACTTTTGTGATCATCCATATACCTTCCTACCATTTCAAAAATAATTTTAAAAAATAGATGTGCTCTTTAAAAATTTACATGGCCCCACCTCTTTACAGACAAGTTTCCACAGAAACATGTTCTCCTTCCTGACCACACGTTTCCATGGGATAAAAATTGCTGTGTACTAACTACAAAGCACTAAGCACATTTTAAAAGTTTGTTTGTTTTTACAGCAGTTTTCCCCCTTTATTTTTCATCAAAACCAGGGAAATTCTTTTTCGGGTGTGAGAAGAGTCTCACCATTTAATCAAGGTGATCGTATGTCTGTAAAGGGTAGTCCAGAAGTATATTGACACCAACTATTTCCTCTTGTGCATTCCATTAGCTGAATTAACTGTACAGACAAAGTCACTGCCTGGTAGCCACCAGACGTATCCATTTACGGACATATATAGTTGTATAGATATTGCATATTTTTATTCTTTTTTTTTTCTCAGAGAATCGTCATCAAAAAAGTCACACTAGGTTCATGCTTAGGTTCAGAAATAGCATATACCCTGCACTTACAGGTTAGAAAAAAAGTTTGTGCTTAAAGCCAGACGGGATGAATTACTGCTGATAAAACATAATTGTCAGGGTTACGCTGCATTGTCTTAAAGAGCTCATGAAGAAGCTGCCTGCAGTTACGCACCACGGGGTATGATATGGACAAAGCCTACAGAAAGTTTTCTATCTGTTGCCATTAGTTTAAAACGACGAAGAAAACGGGGTGTGCTCAAGCCTGGGCATGCTCGAGCCACGCGCACGTGCGACGACCTGATCTGCGGGCAGCGGCATGACTCTACCAAGCAGGCAATGGTGCCTTGGCAAAGCCTTCTGGAGAGGGCTCTCCACCGTCGCCACAGGCGGGACCGGCAGGCCCAGCCTTCGGGAAGGCGAGGAGGGCGATGCTGGCACGGCAGCCGGGATGGGGGGTTCTGCCTTCGGGTCCGCTTCTCTCACCTGAGACACCGCGAGCAGAAGAGCATTTCAAGGCGACTCAGCTATGGAAACGGGGCTCACCCCCACAACCTCATTTAAAGGTCTCGACTTGCTCCCCCGGAGTTAACCTGGAAACCATGACTGGAGGCTGACGGGTTTATTTTTCCTTCGAGCCGGCGTCTGCTTCGGGTTTTGTCTCCCACGCACACCCCGCTTCCACGGCCCCCCCGCTCCCCGGGGCTGCCGACGCGCACGGCTCGGGCCGGCCCCGGCCCCGGCCCCGCTGCTGCCGGCCCACCCGGCGGGCAGGGCGGGCCGAGCCGAGCCGGGCCATGCCGGGATGGGATGGGGCGGGGGGCCCCGCCGCGCCCCTGGGAAGGCGCTGCCCTTCGCTCCGCGCGAGGGCCGGGCTTCCCCAGTTCAGACAAGTCCTCGCCCCGCTCCCGCGGCGGCGGGTTTGGTGCGACACCGTCCTGACATGCTGTAACTGGTTTCAACGCCCGCCCCGCCCGGGAGAGCGACGGGAAGTACCTGCGATCAGCCCTGCGCCGCCTGGACTCGCCGCAGCCGCCGCGATCGCAGCAGCCGGACCGAGCCGCCCCGCAGCTCCGGAGGCGAGACAAACCCCCCCCCCCCTCGCCGCGGGGCACCGGCGCGGTAAGCGGCTCTTCCCTTCTGCCTCCCCGGGCCGGGCAGCGGGAGGCTCTGCGGGAGGGTGGGCGGCCGCCCCCCGCCCCGCCAACGGCCCCTGAGCGCCGCGGGGCTTTTGAAGCGGGGGCGCCGGGATCGCAAAATGGAGGCGGCGGCGGGGTCCTGAGGGGAGCCGGCGGCGGGGGGAGGGGGGCCGTGCCCCACGGGGACGGGCTCCCGCGCCGCGGTGTCCCGCGCTGCGCGAGCCGGGGCGCCCGGGGGCGACGCGCGTGCGGGTGTCCTCGAGGCTGAGGCGCGCCTGAGCACGTGGCGGTGCCAGCGGGCTGCCTCCGTTCTGCCTGAAAAGTTCACTTTCTGGTTAAAAAAAAAGGAAAGAAAGAAAAAGGAAGGAAGCAAGCAGCAGGAGCGCTTGCGGTGGCGCTTTCCACCTGAATTCGATGCCCTTTGCGTCCACGGAAAACGCTGTAATTTCATTAATAATTAAATAATTGCCCGCCGCTGGTGAACGCCGGTAATTATTATTTGTTCTTGATACAATTCCTTAATACGAAGGCAAAACGCCCGTTTGTTCTGTCAGAGGCCACGCCGGGCCCTGGGGCGGTGGGGAGGCCCCTCCGCGGGGCCGCGCGTCGGGGCCCCGAATATCCGCGGCGGGGAGAGGGGCTGGCGAGGAGACCCGGCCGCGGGCCCCCTCGGCTGAGGTGGCGAGGTTGGGGCTTTGCGCCGAAACTTGTCGGAGCGGTCACGTTTCCTTCGGGAAAGAGGTGAGGGCGTCGCGAGGAGACCGCCATGGCCCAGGACCGGCTGTGCGAGCCTCAAGTCAAGAGCTGGTCCCCCAAGCTGCTGGCTGGGTGGGAGGTTTTTCAAATCCCGAGAATGCTAGTGAGGCCGGGAAGTCTCCTTAGCTCTAGCCTGGGGAACGGTGCTCCTGGAACCACCTCGGAATGTTGCGGCATGTTCATCAGTGGGCAGTTGTCATCTGCTGCTTTTGTGGAAGCTGGGATACTCTCTCCATCTTTCCGCAAAAGGGCGCGTTTGTTTTGCTTTCAGATGAAAAGCCCTCTGCTTGCTGGGTCCCTGGTAATGGCGCTGGAGAGGTCCGAGAGTGGTGTTGATAGAAGGACAGGATGGTCACGTCAGTGCAGCATTCAGAGTTTGTGTTCTTCAGTGAAAGATTCAGTTTTAGCAGCTGTGTTGGAGTTTAAATTCGGTTTAAGCCAATTAGTGGCACTTAATAAAAAAGTTTTGAGTAATTGGTCACTGTGTCCAAGCAGAGACGGTGGCTGATACGCTGGGGTGGGATTAACAGCCAGGGTTATTTCTCAGAAGATGAACAACAGCTTTCCTGGTGCTGGTAAAATTTGTAATCATCACGTACATGAAGTCTGACAAAGCTCTGGATGCCTCCAGAGATGGGCTTCATTCTGCACAACCTTGCTAACAGAGTTGTTGACCTGAGGAGGACCTTTGAAGATTCAAGTTGATTATGCAGAAATCATTATATGTGGTTGAAGAAGACACAGAGAACTTTATTATAAGATTTTGTCTAAGCCTGTCTCTCTATCCAAAATTACATCAGTTTCATGGGTACATTTCCTACAAAATAGCTCTTACCTTCCCAGGAGGAGCATAGCTGTTTCAAGACATCTAGAGCTTTTGTCAAATACACCTGAAGCCATAATTTTAATTTGGGAGTTTTCTTTTGTTTGTTCTCATGAATGTATCACGTGCTGATGTCCCTGATTCCAAAAATCAGAATTAGAATTTTTTCATTTGTCTCATCTGTTCTGTGATTTATTTCCATGCAGGCAGATTTTACATTGACTTTCTTAAATAAATGTGCACTGCTTTAAGCTGCTTTTATAAACAGCGCTTGTAAATCAAAGGTCAACATCAGAGAATGTTCACTGTAAATAACTATTCTTGTTTGGAAGACACTGCACTAGAAATCTCACCTTTCCTACATTATGGTATATTTATACCCTGTTTTAAGCGTAAGTCTGAGCATAAGTTACTGCATATGACCCATGGCACAATTAATTAATGCATTGTTTTCAACGGAAAGTCAAACAATATACTATACTATTACAAAAAACAAATCAAAAGAACCAAACCAGACAAAAAATGCACGTGAGCCAGCACACGCATGCACTCATTTTTGTGCCTTTTATTTGTTCATAACATTCAAGATTTTGTATTGCACAACTTTTACATGTTAAGTATAGTCTTGTTCCCTTATATTATTTTCAAAGGGAAGAGTGAGAAGATAAAAGGGATTTAGACAAGCTTTTGAAATAAGCACGTCTTTCTCAACTGTATATATGCAATCAATAGCAAAATTCCTATTTTAGAAGTATATCTGTTCCAAAGTAGTAAGAATTTTACAAATATCTTTCATTTGCCTTTGTGAAATTTGATTTAGTCTTAAACGTTCTAAGACTGACTGTTTTAGCCTGTTGTTTAGAGAGTTACTTGTCCTGGAGGGCCCTGCTAGAGGGGTGTGTTAGATTCTCAGTGGTCACCTGTGTTAGTGTTCAGACTCTTCAGAACAACTCAACTGAGTAACTCTGCATTTTGTACTCTCAGTAGTTTTTTATTCTTCATCTAAAATGTCTGGAAAACCTGTGCCAGATGATTGGCTTCTATAGGACACTGACTCAAAAGTTTTAATTTTACAGTATTGTACGAGTTTGACCTTGTGGTTGGTCTGTCTTGTCTGTACCGCGTGCTCGGTTCTCTGCCGCCTTACACCACGGGCTGCGTCTGCATCTGGACAAAGTGAAGTGGTATCACTCCTGATGTATAACATTTTATTTCTACCTGTGAGAGCAGTGTAGAACCAAGCCCTGAATATCTGTCACGGGAATACATGCAATTCTTGATCGGGGGAGAGCAATCCAATCCCTTTTGCTTGCTGCTTTCCAGTTCACCACAAAGAGCTGCTCTGGAGCAGCCAGAAACACTCCTTTGCCCCAGGCTCGAAAGCAATCCTATCTGGGAAGATCTACCCTGCTACTTGGCTGGGAGACAGGATTCAAATGGAATTATTTCATATGACGTGCTGATGCCAGCCTCAGATCTGGATTTTTCTTCGTTGGTCTTTTTGTACCTCAGACTTCCCAAGTTCCTCAGAAATCTTGGTTTAATTGAACGTTTAATTGGACCTTGGAGTATCAGTAGTGTATGGAGATTTTGATTTTCACTCCTTTAGGTTAATGTAGCTAACTTACATTTTCTTTCAAGAAGATTTGAACTGTTCCCAGAAGACAGTGGAAAGCAAATGCACTGTTTGCAAGAATATCTGAAGGGTCTTGATGTGAAGAGAGGATTGTTATTTATATGCCAGTAAATGAAATCAGAGCTCTGTACAGCTATTCCTTGCTATTACACTGCTATAATATTAATTAGGCTTGTGGGGAAGCCCAAAGTTAACTTTCAAGCTATACTTTGTATATACTTTTTGTAGTTATTCTGCCTTTGTGGGCTGTTTTCCTAGTTGTCCTGCCTTTGTCTTAAGCTTCATGCCCTAGCTGTGAAAAATGAAACAGTGCTACCATGCATGCTCTTTCTATTTTACACGGCCCTCTCATTCCACTCTCATGAAAATCAGCCCCTCTGCCCCCCTGCCGGCTTTTTCTTTTTTGTGGCTTACCTGCCCAGTGCAGTTTGAGTTTTAGGTGAGCGATGGAGTTGCTGGAATCCCATAGGGTTGCACAGACGTGAAGGAAGAAACGTTGGCCATTTTCCTCTCTCTGCCTTACACCCCAAATAGCTGCAGCAGGGACCAACCTTCTCAGCCCTTGTTAAATGAAATAAAAAGGTGGTAAGAATGAATTTATAAATCATCAGCAGTAAACATTATTAATGTTTTGGAAAAAAAAAAGGTAAGATTAAAGCAGCCGCTCCTTTTGGCAGAAGGAACGAGCAGGGTGGAAACTAGACATCAGATTGCTGATTCAGGGTTTGATCGCAGATGTAGGAGGAGAGATCTTTCTGGAGTTCCTCATAACTCACTGAAATGAGGTAGGCTGGTCCTGCTTGGGAGCAACAAGTGGATTAGATCAGCATGGGTGAGCAGATAGATAAGAAGGACCTGCACGACTGCGGTTTCAAAGAAGCCAGAGAAAAGGAATGCGTTGCAGAGAAAGATTAATGCATCAAAAAGTAGGAAATATAATTGGTTTCTGAAGTGTTTGTCTGAACACTGCTCTGTCAGTTGTTATAAAGAGAGTTTAGAAACACAGCCTGTGGTAGCGTATCGGAACATGCAGTGGGTATGTATTGGTGTTAATGGTAGAGATCTTCAGTGTATTATGAGCTCAGCTGCTGCTTTTAATATAAGAACTTCATCAAATCACTTAATTATTTGTTTAGTTTCACCTCACGTAGAAGAAGCTCTTTTTCTAGCTCTTTAATAGTCATTTGGCAATATTAATTCCTCAGCCTTTTAAAAATATTTTTAATTTGTTGGAAGGCAAAAGAAAAGAAAAAACTTAGAGCAACATTACCAGAAAAGTATTTTGAGTAGTACCTGTGTGCATGTCATAGATCTCTACAAATATTCTGATTGTTTTCTTACTTTCATTACAGATACATTTCATCAGCTCACGAATGGAAGTTTAAGAGACTTTATACAAAATATATTTGAAAATGGAAACTTCATCTTTGCTATCGTCCTTACATGATGAATGCAGATCAGACAACTATATTGAACCTCATTACAAGGAATGGTACCGAGTAGCTATTGATGCTCTGATTGAAGGAGGTTTAGAAGCCTACAAAGAGTTTCTTTCCAAAGAGAGATGCTCAGAGTTCCTAGCAGATGAGGAAATTGATTATATTTTGAACAATGTTCACAAACTTCCCCAAAACACAACTTATTCCTCTAACCATGCCATTGATGACACCTCTTCCTCGGGAACCTACTGGCCCATTGAATCAGATGTGGAAGCTCCAAATCTTGACTTGGGTTGGCCCTACCTGATGCCTGGAATTTCTGGCAGCACGAATATTGATCTGCTTTTCCATCCACCACGAGCACAGCCTTACACCATAAAGGAAACTATTCGGAAGATGATACGAGATGCAAGAAAGGTAAACATGAAAAATATTGTTGAAAAAACAAATGTGGCAATAATAATCTAGTTGGTGTTTTATTAGAGGCTTTTTTTTTTTTTATTGTTCTGGCAGGAAAAACGGTTTGGCTGCTAACAATTCAAATAGAAAGGTTTTCGCAGACTGAGATTGGTCCCTTGGTATCACATGCGCCGGTGTTATTAACCTTATTTACAAGGGATCAGGGACTAATCGGAGGGTTTGATGAAGCATTTACTGTAATGCTGACCAGTCTGTGAGAAATTCGTAGATAATCAGCACACTTTTTCTTTGACCTCGGTTGAATATACATCAAGTGATACAACTCTGTCTAACTTCAGGATATGTGCTAAGGTTTCTCTCTTGCGTCAGTGGGAACATGCATTGGTTTGGCATGGGAGCCAGCTGTTACAAGAAAATAACAGCTTGGTGTACATACGACTCATGTACCTTGAGATTCTCAGGTGGTGTGATTCTGCATGCCAACTATCCTTGCAGAAATTAGTCAGAAAGTATTAAAGAGGTTTAGGCAAGGAGGAAGTAGATTTTAGTTGGGTACCTTACCTGCATTTCTGACTAATGACTAATTTGTAAGAAATGTGGAGACTTCTCCAAACGTACTTGTCTCCACGTAGGGGCACTTGCATCTTGAGTTTCACAAGGCACACCTGGCTTACACCTCAGTGACAGGGTGCTGTATATACAAAACACCTTTTGCTTTCCAGTGTCAAGTTAAAAAAAAACAACAACCAAAAAAAGTCTTAATATGCAGTTCTGTTTGACCCTGAGCAACGTTACCTCTTTAAACAGATGTGACAAGGTTTCAGAAGTATCCTTAGCACATATGTCACATTCTCCTTTCTACCCTGTGAAATAAATTGAGTTCTGCATGATGTACAGGCTTTAAATCAATAGGACAGGCTCTAGTTTGAGTGCATCGATAAACACTTCAGTGGCTGAAACGTGTGTGTAAACCTGTGCAATAGAAATGAACTGAAAAGGGCGGGGAAGGGAAGGACAACGTCTTTTTACAATGTCTGTCTTCTATTTAGATAAAGCATGTAATTTGTTGCCATAATAGAGTTATCACTAGGCCTTTTATCCTGCAGTTTACAGTCTGGAATGACTGTATGCTCAAGAAAGAGGAGAATTAATTACTTCTCTCCCTCTTTGTCTCTTTTAGAATGAGCTTTGATGTTTTTTGCTTTTGTATGTAGTGAGACTTGACCATGACTTGCCCAGGATACCCTCTGATCTTTATCAGCTGCAGCTCCTGAGCTACCAATGTATCCACTGCAAGGGAAACCACAAAAAGACAGTTAACTCTCTTGCCAAGACTAGTTCAGTTTTGCTACAAGGTCTTGAAATCACATGAAGAAAGGCTGTTTCCAGTCAGTTGCCATGCTTTTTGTGCCTAGCTGGCTGACTGCGTGCAATCCAGTCCCTTTCCGATGGCTCTCTTAGCTGGTGGTGCTGCCTTGTGAAGCGCGATTTTAAGGAGTATGCTGCCTCTGAATGCAGCTATGGAGAAAAATTAGGCGTGATTCTTACCCCCCTTTGGGAGAATGTTGAGTGCATAGTATATTGGCTCTCTGATGTGCTTGCGGTGCTTCCACTTTATAAAGAGGATGTTATGTGTGTCTCACTGTCAAATCTGACAGCTGAAAAGTTTGTTTAGTTGATCAGCGCAACCTCAACAGCAACAACCATAACGCTTTTGATACGGTGATACGGGTTCGTCACTTCAGGAAGCAGCAATTAAATTTAAAAGACATAGTGTTGTTCAGCCTCTTCTGTCTGCAGATGCATAGAAAAATTTAAAGGATTTTTGAGTAAGGTAAAGTAAGGTATTTAAAACATGCTTACAGCAGGCAAACACTTTATAAACAGGCTATCCTACTTCTCCTAAGCCACTTAGAAAAATATAGTTATGTTAGACGGAGTTCTTTGTTGTGTGGTAGTAGAGATGTGTAGTCATACTAGAATATTCAAAGGAAATAGGAAAATCAGAAACCTGTAAAGAATAAACAAGTTCTTCAGCAAATCACGCTAAACCGATACAACTCTAAGCAAAATCTATGGGAATTTTGGCAACCTTCGGTGGGAAAATAAACAGACTATTGGAGGTGGGTGTATTCATACCACCAAACTTTAAGCACCACATCCGAGTGCCTGAGTTCAAGCACTGATTTTCCTGGGCTGCCTGAACACTGGGTGCAGTAGGAAGACAGCTCCTTCAAGGGCAAGGCAGAGAATGTTTCTGCACAGATTTAACCCATGAAGGAACCCATTTGAAATATATTTATACGTATATACTAGCCCAAAAATTCATGAAGGACACTGAGCCAGTTGAAACCTAGATTATTTTGAACATTTGGAGATACATAAGGATAAGATGAAATTATTAGTGGACTTACTCTTGACCTCTTTCATGCTTGATGCATCACAGTGTCACTCCTTAAAATGATCATTACATATGTTAATTTTGACCTTAAGACATGTTGTAAACAACATTAAGCAACTTGCTTGCTGACAGTGATTTTTCCTGACTAAAGAGGAAAATCATTTGTAAGGCTATGCTACACTAGACAAAAACAGTGACTATGAAAAAGTGTCGTAAGAAAATCTGGTCACTTACATGTTTCTTAAACGCATGATCTGCCTAAAAATTATGGACATCACCTTCATGGTTAAGTGCAGACAATATAATAACAGAGTTTTAATATTGGTCCTACAGAAAAGGATTATTATTATTAAATCCTAGAAAAATGAGCTAACCATTTTAGCCATTTTAAGGAGATGAATCTATGCTTGTGATACATGTTTCTTAACCTGTATTAGAGTTGGGGAACTGTGTCGTACATAGGATGGCATGATGTTACAGTCTATAGTACAGCACTTCTGCGGGATAGGTGTGCTGTCAGAGTGATGTTAGCAGAGTGCCTTAGGTCAAACCTAACATGTCAACAAAATGGATTTACTGTTGGTGTGACTAGACCTCATCTCCAAATGATACAGCTTGCCAGCCACCCTCTTCTGTCAACATAACCTATGTTCACACAGGGAGGCTCTTTGGTGTGACTGCGTCAGCTGGGGAGACACAAGTCTTTTTCAGGTGTTGGTATAACCATGCAGGGGAAAAGCACTGCAAGGTCTGTGTCACCTTAATGATGGACAGACTTTTGCAGACAAGCCAGTAGCCTTATTTCTTGTGTGTTTTGGAGGCTTCTACCTTTAATCATTGGCAGGTTTCTGTCTTCTCTGAAGCTTGAGGTGCTCCTACAGCCTGACTCATCCTGACTGGGCTGTCGGAACCGCAGCTGATAATGTTGAGCAGTTTTTCCCCGAGAAGATTATTCATCTGGGAAATAATATCAAGATGATTGCTCATCTGTGTCAGGCTAATGTGAAACTTCCTTCTCTTACTATAAAGTAGCACAGAGACTTCAGTAATGAAGTGTCATCTCCCTATATGCTTTTCAGAAGAGTTGCCTGAAAATCATCAGTTACGAGGCTTATACATATGTGCAAGAAACAGCTGATACTGTCTTCTCAGGCATGATTGACAGGGTGAGGCAACAGGGAAAGGACAGGACAGAGCCCCAAAGGGTCCTTCTGGCAGCGTGTTTTTCTCTTGCTTCATTAACTGGATTCCTCTCTCCACCACCAAGACATTCCTACATAGTTTTAGAGAGAATGCATAGCTCTGAGTCTTTTAGATTGATATCCAAATAAGGATCAGCTCTTCCTGGAGAGAATTCAAACCTCTTTTTTAAAGAACTGTGTTGTTTAGACAACCCAAGGATTGCTGGTTTGCAGCACAAGCCAGAAAACACTGAAAGACTTCCCTGACATACTTTAGGGAATATCTGATGGAATGTAAGAAGTTGCACTCTGTTTGATAAGTGTGCCATACTTTTCACTGATTTTATTTTCAAGTAGAGTAGCAGTCTTAAACCTGAGTTCGTAAAACCAGTGATACTTCTGAGACTTTTTAAAGTCTTTCTTGTTTTTAGAAGCTCAACTAGCAATTTAGATGGTTATTGTGTTATCATTTTAAAAACTGAAAAAAGGCGGTTGTATTTGCTGAATTACTCATCATTGGGCTTTTTCATGTAAGAAGGGTTTCAAAACTTTGACCCTTGGGAGAGAAGTTACATTGTAAATGAGTGTAACGTGTTATTAAGTCTCCCACTGTAGGTAGACCTTTAGTAAGTCAAAAAAGACTTTCTTTGCATTCTCATGAGAGTGAGTTATGTACAAAATCTGATGCCTGTGTTGTCTTCTAGAGCAGTGGACCTAGTCAAATAAACAAAAACAGTTGACTTGTTTTGCAATCGTATAAAAAAGATAATATTCTCTTCTTTTTTTTGTTTGTTTGTTTCAGGAAAGAAGGAGAAGTTGTGTTTCACAGAAAAATGATTATTTCACTATTGATCTCAACTGGTTCTGTGTATAATACAAGAATAATGATCTAGTACTGGCTGCATTCGAATATTAAAGTAAATAGAATTCTTTACATGCGTAGATGAAGAGTGACGTTTCTATACAGAAAGAAGCTTGTAGAATATGGGTGTGTTAAGCAATCTTTTTTTACTCTCTCAACAATACTCTATGGCAACTATTTTAAATATAATCTGGACAGGGACTGGAACGATAATGAATCATAGTTGTGTCAATGCTTGTCTTAGCTCATTAGTTGCAGCAGTCCAAGCAGATGAGAAAGAGGGGCTACAATTTTTTGTTTATAAAAGCTAGAACAATCTGCTGAATTCAGGGAGAGAGAATAGAGAATTGCAATAGTCATCCCATTCAAAAGTTTTCTGTGTTATCTGCAGAGTGTCTGACAAACAGTGGATATCTTTTCTGAGAGTGACACGTAGAAGGTCTCAGTTTCCAGCTGAAGATGTATGGGCAACATTTTCCCTGCCAAAATATTCTGCCCCAGGAGGATTTCAGAAGGTGTTTTTTGGTTCAGCTCCTATGCTGAAAGGTGCATTCATCATTTACTTCTACCCACCTTCTGTTAAATGACTTCCTGTTAGCTGAAAACCAGCATGGCAGTCATGCATATGGCTCCCAGGTGAAACATGATTTTTAGCTTTTGATAGATTTATTAGAGAGAGTGAGGTGGTGTCCCAGCTTTTCTAATCACACAGGGCACATGCTATGTGTTGGAAAAGGACACGTGTCTTGCTCTTGGTGCTCTTATTGTGTGACCAGGTATCAATTTTTTGTCATCTGCTCACAACAAGTAATTATTTCAGGTATTTTATCTGCTTGGATTTGCCATTGGAGTCTTCACACTATTTTACTCGCCTGTCCCCTTCTGCCCCTGCCCTCCTGCTCCCTCCGTGTAAGGGTAGTCCCAGAGCAGTCACAGCAGTGCACTGAGAATGCAGAGAGGACTGCCATCAATAGGACACGTTTGCAAGCACTCTTATAATCTGGAAAGCCTGGGATTTCTATGAAATGCGTTTCTTATACGCAGTTGCTCTAAACACGAAACTCACAATTTTTCCTGGTAACCCTCCCATTGAGTGGGAATGATCCAAAACTGAAAAGCAAGCAGAGGCTACAGCTAGCCTGGAGAGTGGGAATCTGATAAAATAAATTTTAATCACTTGCAGTGGTTTTTTATTCAGAGGTTTCTATCAAGTCAAAGGTTTGAAAGATTGTCTTGGCATATTTGATACTCGTACTTTGTATTAAGAGATGTAACTAATTTATAGATATTGCCATTTTTATGTCACAACTGTGCTAATGTGTTATCAAATTATCACACCGCTGTGACGTATTAAAAAAAAGAACAGGGAAAATTGAAGGCCAGGTCTTACAGGCAGCTGCATTTCTTTATTCACGTCTGTCTCATTCACATATATATAAGAAGTAAGCATACACGTATGCTTTGTAGCAACATTTTTTCATTAAAACCTTTTCTTTCATTGACATGAATCTTTGTCAGTCAAAATAAAAGTGCTATTAAAAAGTCATTTATGCTTTTTGCACATTCAGTAGATTAAAATGTTCTTTATCATATTGAACAATAACTTTGTACTACAATATGCTGAAGCAATTATAGGTAAAAATATGCTGTAAATACAAACCTGCTGATTTAAAATAATTTTGCACAGGCAGAATGCTTCTTTCAGTGCCCAGTCCAACTTTTGAGTTTTGTCCCTCTGCTTTTCTTGCTTATCAAAGAAAACTGATAATCTTGAAGTGCTATTTTTGTTCTCCTGAATTCCTATCCTCAACAGATCTGAGTTTTCCTGATTTTTACTGAGCCAGGGAGCAATCTTGCTTGAGGAACTTTAGGCTTAATCACTTTACATTCATATTGCCATAGGCCTTTTTTGATCTCTTGCAGTTTTATCATAGATTTTGATCTCTAATAGCTTTCCAACATAGCCAGTGGTGATCTGAGGGATGGGGGACACGTTTTGGGCAATTTTAATCTTTAAATTTGTTTGTCATGTATCAGAATTTGGGAACTAAAATATTTTACTATCTGTGATAGAATTTTAAATGAGCATAGCTTGGTATACAGATACCTGCAATACTGCAGCAGTATTTGTGTAATATGGTATGATAGAAGCTACATGCAAAGTGGAGAACTGCTGACATGGAGCAAATCAAAAAGCACAAAAATCCAAGGAGAGCTGCCAGTTCAGAATTTTCCATTCTCCTGTTTGGAAGGAACAGGATTGAATGCCATCAAATTACGTGTATTAAGTTTCCTCATATATCAGACCTAAGTACAAGTATCTATTTCACTTGTAGTTATTTCAGAACAATTTGCTTAACACCCTGAGGAGTACTGCAAGTATTCCAGCGCAGGCGATAGAGGAGTCAAAGTATGCCTAAGTATTTACCTCTAAACGAAGTGCAGACCTTGCTATTGATATCGATGCTTATCATGCCGTTCCTTTTAACTTGTTGATAAAAAGTGTCTATAACCATTTGCTAATAAAGAGGTGCTATTCTCTACAATATAAGTTAAAGTCCACATTTTTGAAATTGCTGCCAGCACGCCTGAGACCTCAGAGGCTTTTACTTTTTAAAATTCTACCGTAATTTGTCTTTGGGAGGAAAGAAGCAAAGCCCATCACAACGGTAACAGGGTGTAACTGGCGTTGAGCTTGCTAGTTTATAGTAGGATCAGCAGGCATCCATAAAATGACTCAGCTCAATAGAGCTGTTCAGAATAAATAATTGCAAGATCTGACTATGGCTTGTTTGTCAACAAAGTTGATATTTTTTCAGTATCCAGTCCAATGATCAATAAGCCAGTTGAATTTACAGTGTTGTTATTTGCTTTATAAATATAGAAGTGGAAGCAACGAAACTAGCTATTGCTGCTTTCTGTGCCTTTGTTTGACATCTTTTCCCATATTCTTGGTGTTTGTTTTCTGAAGCTGTAAACATCATTATGTTTTGCTATGTGTCTTTATATCATAGAGCTTACTGGCGTCTTAGTCTTTCTGATTGGTGCCAGCCAGTACAGACATACCACTACTGCAGCATAAACAGTAGATTCAGAATTTATATACTCTTTTATCCTTAACCATCAAAGAACACGGCCAAAGTGTGTGCAGTTTTATAGATGAGAATATTTAGCCACAAAAGCATTAAATTAATATATATCACAATACAAAAAGAGATACAATTATAAACCAAAAGCCTGAGAGTTGTATATGTTAGCAAACAGTACTCGGAGCAAGCAGGGGCCAGATAACCAAGTTTTTATTTTCTTGTCTCTGGGGTTTTAGTTGATAAAAAATTCATAGTCATGCATTTAGTGGTACAGTTATGAAAACTCATATCTGAGGAACATCAGTACTTCTCAAAAAAAGTTTGCTTTAGTATATAACTGTAGCTGTGTAGTGCTTACTTTTCACAAGTATTTGTAAAAGCATGAAGTCCTTTCTTATCTTCAGATAAAGAGGGTGTTCTCATACCTTAGCTAAGAGTGGATTATCTTAACCAGTTCTGTCTCTTGGTCTGGAGTGCTTGCACTGACTGCCTGGAAGAGATAAGACGTGAGGGAGCCAAAACAGATTCTTCATAAACAGGGTCTGTGGTGACCCCTGCTCTCCCCAGCAAGGTGTGTGGGCACAAAGCTGCCTTCAGAAAACTTCTGTGGTGCATCTTTTATTCAGGGTTTTTTGCTAACTGCAGCACTGGATCTCCTCAGGCCTCTTCGCTTCTGCCAGCGATCCTGCTGTAAGAGATGAAGCTGGGCGATAGGAAAATATGAGAAGTTATGCACTGAATCTCTCAGAGATGAAAAGAAAACTTTGATACGTGCTTCATCCACTAGTAATAGGGCTTGAACAGTAGCACAAGACTGTGTGTTCAATTATCCAAATGGGTGTGCCTCCAGTTCAAACAGCAGATGTAACATCTCGGCCTTAATTTTCATGCTGTTTCCTGGAGCTGCAGGACTCTTTGCCAAGCAGGCTGTGCTTCAGCTCAATAAAGTCCCTTTATGGCTTAAGCACTGGGTAGAGTACTGGACATCGCCTTCTAATACAGATGAATCTGAGTAGCATCAGCCTGCAGAAGGTATTGTAGTTAAGAGTTTTCCTGCTAGGCTTTTAATGCTCAATAAGCCAGAAATAAAAATGAGGATGAGATGAAATAACCAGCACAGAAGAGCAAGTGCCCACTGACTCTTTGTGGGCCCTTTCTCAAGAAATGCCCACCAAGGGACCGCCCTTTTTAAGCCATGCAGAATTCACTGCTATAGAGCTGTACCTCCAGATCAGAGACATCAGAGGCAGCCAACAGAAGTGACAGTGTCAGCCAGCAAATCTGATTTCCCTCAAATGCCAGGGGGATACCGCCTGTCAAAGCAACCAGGTCTCCATCCAGCATGACAGAACACAATAATATCTGAAGCTCTCTACTGTTCTGGTAATTTCTTGGCACTGCCTAATAGCAGATTAGCACGAGCACGAAATAATTGCTTGAAAAGTCACTGTCAGGTGTGTGGGATTCTTCTTAAATAATAGGCAGTATATGTGGCTGCACAGTGACTGTTTGACAGAGGCCTTTGCTGAGGATGGGCCTAAAAATATCAACCGTCAGTGGGTCCAGCTCTTACAGCAGTATGTACTATTACAAGTCTACAGAAAGCTGCTTTACAATGTAATAAAAACTACATTTTTTGCTCAGAGGAGATACTTTTGAAATAAGAAAAATAAGTGTAGAGACAAAACTGGGAATTACAATGGATTTTTCTGTTTATTTATTTGGTATCGCCTTATTTTGTGTTTTAGCACTATGTGATCACCAGGCTGACATATTATGTGATTGACTGGAATTAAACAATGCTGAAAGTTACTTTCTCAGTAGCTGAAATAGTTATTTTTTCAGTAATATCATTACCTGTTTTGTTCATGAATTCTAGGCTTGTTGACTGACAGTAAGACACTTGCGCCAGAAATCTAATTAACCAGATGATTTGATTTCTTATGCATAAGTTGAATTTAACGATGGAAGTGCCATCCAGATCTGAAGTGCTGTGGTACAGGATTACAGTCTCCTGTTACAGGGTTTCTGTCCCCAGCAAGGGCTCGGTACTTTGACTTGGCGTTCAGAGGAGTTAAACAGTGTCTTTGCAATGAGCTCTTGAGAGCACAGGAAACTTCCGTGTAAATGTCAGAGCCTTGCAAAGCCAGGGCTCCAAGTGCTTTTTGGAGGAAAAAAAAAGGAAGTAAAGACGTGCTGTTCTTGGGACTCGGGAAGGAGGCATGTCAGAGGAGCGGGGATCTCTGCTAGTCCTTGCAGTTGCTGGAAGGCTGCCTATTAGAAACCAGTGCAGCAATTAAGTGCAGTTTAAACCTCCCGTGGGACCATGAGACTCTGGAGCCAGCACCCAGGGTGAAAATGCTGGCACTTTTAGACTGCTTAAGTCTTACAGTGTCATGTGGAAGGAGACAGCTGAAGACCAACACAGATGGGCCAGTGTTGGATTCAGCTGGGCTCTGCTCCATGCTGTCGTGTGTAGAGCAGAAGTAACTATGCGAATCATTATCAAATGGTTGGAAGTACGGAAAGACAGTTGTGCGTAGTGTCTGTAGTATGTAAGCATTTCAGCTCTCACCCCCTGAAGTGCCCGTACTTTTAGGAAACCTGTACAATTCGGTTATAGCTGCTCTCCCCTTCTCCTCTCTCTTCACCCCGCCACTCCAGCTCTTCCTCTTGGACAATACTCCTCTGCCTTTTCTCCTTTCGTCATGCCCCTAAGCCAGAGGTGAGTATTCACTACCTGCTGTAGGTACTTTTGGCATCTTTCTTGAATGCAGTTCCTGGTGTGACATGGGAATGTGAGCTCCCTCGTAGGTCAGTAAAGAAATGTGGGTGCCTTGGAGAATGCCAGTCAGCGCACCTGGAGCAAGTGCTTGCAGTAGGGTGTTTGAGTCTTTGCCCCATCCTCTGTCTCTCCCAGTAAGAAGTGGTAAAACACAGTCATGATATTCGAAATACAGCAGTGCTTTCGAATTGCTAGTCAAATCACTCAATTTTATTGGCAGGTTTCTGATACTTATTATCAATTATAGATCTAATAGATTAAACATTAGAGGGGTTTTATTTTCTGAATAGGACTGTCTTATTTGCCCTCTGTTTTATTTTGTGATAAAATGAGTTTTTTGGCAACAAGGATGAAGTTCAGAGATAGACCATTTGTATATCAGAAATTGCTATAGCCTATTTAATTACAAAAATTACTTGCATACACAATTGATTTTCCTCTCTCATTTTGTCAAACAATGCATCTAATAAAATGTGAAAAGAAATTTTATTGGTATTTAGTAAAGGGCAGAGAGAGGAAAAAATAATACTTGTTCAAAGAAGATACTTGGTTTTCTTCCTGAAGCAAAATTAGATCCCTAATACTGAGAGGATTTAAAGACTTCTAGTATATGCACACGAGAGGTTCCATTAACTTAACATGCATATGAGTTTGGAGGATTGATGCCTAGGGATCTGACCATGTATCATTAAGAATCTGATTTTAAATATTCATATAATCTCTTTCTCCTAAATCATGCCACAGTACACTTGTAGTATAAAATGAGCATATTTCTTCAGTTGATTGCATCCACTGTGAGCAACTAAAAAAAGAATAACATGTGTCCAAGCAGACTGCTGTATTTTTTTTTATTCTAAATAAAAGCTGTGTTGAATATCTGAAACCCAAGCAAGGCACTGAAACTGGTGGAAGATTTTCCTTTCACTAGATGCTATTCCACCACTCAGTTCTGCTTTACTCATCCCAACATGCACGCGCAGGCCCAGGTTCCACAGAATTCTAACCCAAAGGAATGGATGCACATATGAATGTTATAGAAGATAGGCTGGTCCCTTAAAGAGAAATTAATTAAAATCAGCACGACTAATTTATCATGTTGATGCATAAAAGAGCAAGAATAGTTTTTGTCGATACAGAATGTCTATCAAACATTTTTTTTCTCTAACTTTGTATAAATGGCCTCAACCAAAATGATTGAGTCCTCTGCTAGCAAACCTTAAGAGTTTGTACTGGGGATAGAGGCTTCATTATCTTCTGCCACATTACACATGCTTGCTGAGCTCATATACAGTGCAAGGAAAATTTCACAGAGAAGTTTCTCAATTTGTACTCCAAGGCTTTTGAAATTATTGCAAAATATATATTAAAAGCACACATGTACTTTTTCATGCATGCTGGCATAGAAGCAACCAAAATGAAAGAAAAAACAGTAAGAAGTGAACATCTGGAATTTAGTTATTATGGGAGAACTGTTGAAAATAGTTTATGGATTTTATTTTTTAAATGCTGCATATTCTTGAATTTAAAAAAAAACACCTTAAGAAATAGTTTCATGGGCGTGTATGACACTATACTGATGCAAAATTGTGTGTACACAGATAGACATACTGATTTTGAATAGTCTGCTAATTTCTGTGGAGAAACTTTGTTTATACTATCTGAGGAAGTGACTCACTACATTTAATTACACAAAGTAGTCCCTCTTAAGATATAAAGTAAAAGAAGAAAGCATTTCTGTTTACTATGTTACTCTCTAGTTCATAACTCAGCTGTCTATTTTTAAGGCAGTAGAGTACGTGTAACAAAAATACAGATATTTAGAAAAGGGAAAAGATCTAATTTCTGAAATAGGTAATAATAGTACTTAAGTGCAGTCACTGAAGTTACCAAGCTGAGTAGCGTATCTGAAATCAACATTAGAAGATGATCTTTGACAGACTTTTTTCCACAGAATGCAGTTAGTTTAAAAAGAGCACAAAAAGCTACGTGTTTAAAGATTTTGGGAGATTTCCAGCAAGGTACATTGAAGCATTCTAGCGGCACAATTATATCGCATTATCTGTTGTGGAATTACTATACTGAATGAGAAACAAAAAGTCGTGGCATTTTAATTCCAGATCAAGAGATCTCTCTGTATTGTTTTAAAGAAGTAACGATAACATTGTTGGCTGCATTTCAGTTCACCCTGATGTTCACGTAGAGTTTCTAGTTTTAAAAACTCAAATGGAACTTACTCAAAGCTACTTGTTCTCATACAGTTTGCATGGGGAACTGTACTCTACTATAATGCATGCAAAAAGAAGTGGACAGAGGTTTAAGCATAGTTTTCCCTTGCTCAGTAGATCCATGTTTGGGCAGACTCTTTGATCAGTCTTGGCTGAATGTGTGTCACAAAGGTTAGGAAGAAGATCCCTGATACGGCACAGAAGTACAAAAAACTGCTTGTTGATGCTTGTTGGAGGCATTGCTGGCCTAACAGTGGAGATATTGCTGATAATTACGCTAAATATTCTGTTTGGATGTTTGGAAATTATGCAAGAAATCGCTTTCACCAGGCTTTAAGTTATCTCTAGTGAGGAGAATTTCGGAAATATGGGAAGCATTGTAACATACAAATTAAAAATAATCCAGTACTTTTTTTTTTTTTTTCTGAATTCATGTCTTTCATTGACTCTAAATCCTATAGTGCCGAGTTACAGTAAGAGTACACTGAATCATATTTTTGAGACATAGTGTATCTATTTTTCCGCAGCTACGAATAAAGTCCACAGCAATTGCGATGTACATAATAACTATGAATCTGTTCTGGTTTTATTTTTAAGTTGCTTGTCTGTGGCTCTGGATGGGACTTTAGCCTGAAACAGTAAAGCGTAAAGCATCCTGCTTGATCAATGTTATGACTATAACTATATAAACCCGGTAGGGGAAATCTCTCTATCTATAAAAGGGAAAAAAGCAACAAATAATTTTCAAATGATCTGTATAAACAGTTTGCATAATATTTGTATAAAGAAATATGCACACATATACACTCTGGAATTTCATTGCAAAGCTTGCTGTCAGCAGCTGCCACAGCAAATATTGCACCACACAGGCTGAAATGCAGAACACTTACAAATGTGATGTAGCGAAAAATCTTTAATGGCAATTATTAACATATTTAACTAAATTAGCGCATTATGAAAATTGAGAATGGCATTTCTCTTAGGACATTTTGATTATTTCAAAGTTGTGGTTGGCTCTTGAAGGTCAGCAGATTGTCCAGGAAGGATTTTGATGTTAATAAACTATACCCTCTTTTTCCTTCCTTTCTCAAATTTCCTCAAAACCACAAACCAAGAAAATCTCAAATTAACTGTTTAATTTGTTTTCAAATTGCCAGATATTCTTCAGTGTTTCAGAGAATCAGTCATCTTCAGTTTTTGCTTGCCTGGTTGTTTTCAGGCATGCTTTTTGGTGCTCTGTGCTTGGGATTTGAAGGGAAAGAGTCTTCTGCACTACATCCAGTGAGACTTCCTATGCTCCAGGTTCATCCCCCTCCAAGTCCCAGTGGCAAGGCTTTAGTTTTGAGTTCATTCACAGAGACACAATCTCCCCTCCCAAGACTAGTAGTGATTCTTATATTTTAATGAAAACATTTTTTTGTATATATCAGTCATCTTTACTTCTTGATTATACACTGCTCCTTCTGCTGTGTTCATGTGTCCTCTCCATGGGCCCTGTCATTGCTTTCCTTTCCAGGTATGATTTTCTAATTGATTTTATTGGAAGTTGTTTTGAAAAAGGGCTGGGTAAACATGAGCCTTTAATCAATGTTTGTATGCTTTAAAAACTTGTAGTTTGTTACCAGTTTTGGGGGCCCTCCCTGTTCATCTTTGCAGCCATTTCCAGACTGCAAAATCAGCAGAGGTTATAAAACCAAGAGATTCACAGATTTTGATGCCAGAAGGGACCATTATGGTAATGAAATCTCACTCCCTGCACAACACAAGCCTGACAGTGTTGCATCTTCAAAGAGCTGATACTAAGAATAAATCTGACCTTAAAACATTTGGGTGCTAGTCTTATAGTCAGCACTTCTGAGTAACTAATTCATAATTGCTCAGGAGATCAGATTTTTTTTTTTTTTGTACAATCAGTTTTCTCTAAGTGATGGAATTTGCTTGAAGAAACCCATGGTGCAAGCCCAGACGAAGCCTGCCCGAGCTTTCTGCTGTGTGTATCTCATCACTCAACATGACAGTCAGCCAAAAGAGAAGGTGCAGAGAATTTTAAATGCAGGACTGGAGGGCGAGGTGAGGCTCGAGCTGCTGCATAGCTACAGGGATTGCCTTCAGAGGGACTTTAGGATGCTCAGCGTCTCTGTAAACACAGGCCATTAGCCTCTGAGGATCTGTTCGCATGCCACTGTACAGTGCAGCGAGGAGATTTGCAAGGAGCAGGGCGTTTTCGCCTTCCCAGAGCATCATGTTAGCGTGACTGGACTGTTTCCAGTCACAACATTAATTAGCAATGGGCTGACTCAGATATCCCTGCACAGGACAGTGGTCTGACACACACATCCACACACCCTATATATTTTCAGTTTCCCAGATAAAAATAGATGTAATAATGTTATTCCCACATGAAATGGTTTGCGCTTTACATACAAAAAGCTTCCCATATATACTTAAGCATTATTGTAAGTAATTTAAAAGGAATTCAAAAAGCTGCTTATTTTTTTCTGGTAATTTTTTCTGAGTCTTTTATGACAGAGATGTAGCAGACCAGTAAGTTTTAAATTTTTTAGTTATACCATGGATGATTTGGAAGATCATAAATAACAGTCTATTTAAAATGTATTTCTATGCTAATAACTTCTAGAACTAGCTAAAATGGTTTTTTGGAGTGATTCACATGCTTTTCTACTTCCATGCATTTGTATCAATTCAAAAACCTTTTACAACCTTTTACAAAAAATAAAATGCTGTTCTTTGTATCCTTTTATTTTTGCTGAATATAAAAGCCTTGTGATTAAAAGCATTGATCTGGCACTTGGAAAACTTCTATACAAATTCCACTTAGGACACAGATTTCTCATCTATAAATGTGAATATTAGCTCAAATTGATTTGTGAAGACATATACTTAGCTTGGGGTACTCATGGACTAGGGGTGATGAACACAGTGTCAAGACCTCAAGCTGGAATCCACCTTCTGAGGTGTTTCTAATGGTTTAAAATTTTATATTTATGTGTTTGTTCTTGCCTCTGAGATTGTTTGCTTTAGAACATTCAAGGAGAAATACCCAAATAGGAAGGGGAGAGTTGTTTGCTTCTCTGTTATCTGCCCATGTTCAGCTGTTACTTTTTCATAGAATCATAGAATCATTAAGGTTGGAAAAGACCTCTAAGATCATCAAGTCCAACCATCAACCCAATACCACATGCCTGCTAAACCATGTCCTGAAGTGCCATACCTACACGTTTTTTGAACACCTCCAGGGATGGTGACTTCACCACTTTTCTGGGCAGCCTGTTCAAATGCTTTACCACTCAGTACAGAAATTTTTCCTGATATCCATTCTAAACCTCCCCTGACCCAGCTTGAAGGCATTGCCTCTCTTCCTATCACTAGTTACCTGGGAGAAGAGACCAACACCTGCCTCACTACAAACTCCTTTCAGGTAATTGTAGAGAGCAATAAGGTCTCCCCTCAGCCTCCTCTTGTGCAGACTAAACAGCCCCAGTTCCCTCAGCTGCTCTTCATAAGACTTGTTCTCTAGACCTTTCACCGGCTGCACTGTTCTTCTCCGGACACGCTCCAGCACCTCAGTATCTTTCTTGTAGTGAGGGGCCCAAAACTGAACACGGTATCCACGTGCAGCCTCACCAGTGCTGAGTACAGGGGCACAATCACCTCCCTACTCCTGCTGGCCACACTATTCCTGATACAAGCCAGGATGCCGTGGCCTGGGCCCACTGCTGGCTCCTCATGTTCAGCATGTTTCCTTACAGTATTCCTCTATGCAGCTGCGAGAAATGAGAAAATAGGGGTTTTGTTGTTCACACAAAGTAGTTTCTGATTTAGGTTGCATTTCAGTGACTACCCATGTAAACGTGAAAATCTTACCTTTTGCGTACCTGACTCTTGTTTCATTGCAATAATTGTTCCTGTGTTAGTTGGGATGATTTATATTGTATTTTTTATGATTTATAAGAGGCTGGAATATCTTTTAATTACCAACTACTGGTCACAGTTGACCAAAAATTATAAACTCCCTGAAAAATCCTTTCCTGACAGCTGCACCTCATCTCTCTAGCGAGCGTGGACTGCACTGACATCTGAGAGCAGTTTCAGAATTACAAGAAAAGACTCTGAAGATCAGCAAAAGATATACGCATTTTTAAGTGGGCGAGAAAGAAAGAAACAGCTGTCCTGTTATTACATCCAAAACAACTGCTGTTTTTTCCACAGTTTTGTCAATACAATGCTGGTTTGATTTTTTTTTATCTAAAGGAAAGAGGCAAATACTTCTTTTTCAGTAAGCATGCGAGTATGTGCATGCAATCCTCTACATGCACGTGTAGACACTGTGTTACAGAAAGCATGGTTTCTAGGTATGCACACATGAACAGGATGCATAGCAATCTGGTACAGAGGGCCTTTTATTGGCATAAATTTGGAGTGGGCAGGTTACTCAAGGGAAGATCTTTCCTGAGATCAGAGAGGTACTTCACAAGAACAAATCTTTATTTAAAAGGCACTAGTTTGCATCAAAAAGTAGTTATTTTCCAAAGCGTTCTTGGAATAAAATTTTCACTTCTTCTCCACAAAGGTGTTACAGGTTCTCATCTCCATCCTTATTTTAAGCAACTCAAGTCATCTCGTATATTAAGCTGTTAGCATGCTTGGCACATTTTTGAAGAGCAAATTTTGCAACAGAATGTGGCTTGATGTAAGCCCATGGGTGTTTTGGTTGGTGCTGTTTCTGCCTTTGTTCCTTATGATTAGAGAGGTTCTGGTTTTGATGGGAAAACAAGTGAGTTTTCCTCTACCCCTCGCGTTTGCTAGCATATATATATATATATATACACACCCTGAGGCATACATCTATTGAGCACAGGAATGTTTTGTGGCTGCAGGAACCTCACTGGCACAAATAGGCAGCGAATATCTCAAAGAAAGCTACTGAAGAGCTTCAGTAGGTGCCCCGGAGACTGATTTTCTTCTTCTTTCATTCTTAAATCCAGGTGCCTGCTGTAATGTTTTGGAAGAGACCCCTTTGCCCTAGCAAGAGCTTTGCCTTTCTTGCAAGTGTTCAGCATGCTTCGTGATTACATCTCTGGTTATCATTCCCCAAATTGGGGGCTGTGTGTGAACCGGCATGCAATGCACATCGGGGGGAATATTTTGTAGAACAGGGAGTGGTCTCTTATACATGAAGTTGTACAATGGAAGACTTGTGATATTGTTTCTCTTCTACCCATTAGTAAAACCCTATTAAATTGCCATGCTGGTCACTAGCTCCATTGAGTATAAAGGATTCAGTTACTTGCACATTGATAACTCATTTCTCTGAAGAACTGTTCATTTTATTAATTCACAAATGAGTGCTTCGCATTATCCTTGTGAGGATGAGAAAAATAAGAGGAGCAGACCATGAGCGTAGGAAAACAGTGCCCATCTGTGGCTGAGGCGATGGAGTCTGGATCGCAGAACTCTTGTCCTGCAGCCCGGCTGTGTCTGCTCCTCCCCAGAGGCATCCTGGAAGTGGCCTAGGGCTCTGATTTAAGAATATATTGTGAGTACACTGAATAAACTTTTAAACATTGAAAATAAACTTCTACATTTCAATGGGAAGACTAGTAGATATCGAAGATGGAGCATTATGATTATCTGATCTGACTTTATTGCAAAGACCAAATAATCTTTCCTGTGATTTTGCATAATTGCAGTAACAAATTGCAAATGGTGAAATAACAATTCTCCTGTGGCCTTGTTGAGGAGCTGTATGCAGATCAGTGAAAGCTGATGCTAACTGCATGTACAAAAACCAGAAAGTAAGTGTCACCAAGATCATTCTAAAGCTGTATGGCTGCTTGTTGTCTAACAGAGATGGTTTTTCAAAATTCAGCTCGCACAGAGATTAAAAGGTCAGTTTAGCAAAAAACCTGACAGAAAGAAATAAAAAAAAAACTTGTTTTTATTAATTTCCTTTCTTATCCGTTGACTTGCTACTTCCTCAGATGCCTCACTATATGTGGGATATTCACATTTGAACCAGAACCGTCAAGTTTCTCCTAAAAAGCTTTTAAAGTATTTCAAAATTGAAATCGTTTTTAAAAAATACAATATATTTGAAGTATAATATTGCTACTGAAAGTATAACTCAGCTAGTAATAATTTCACTTGTAGTTCCTCTCTTCTTTTATTTTTTTTTAAGTGCTGCTCTTGATCCAGGAATTAAATTTTTGTTTACTACCTTATTTAGTTCCAATTCACTATCCGCTCCACTGGGCTCTATGAGAATTGTAGAATTACTTATCTGCTTCATTTCAGCTTGTTTCACAGGAGGTTTGAGCAGGTTTTTTTTAATTGCTTCCCTACTATTTCAGACATCTTGCTCCATATGGTAATGTGAATAAAAATTTGAATGTGTTTTCTTCCTGAAAAGCTGCACATAATTACTTATTAACTAGATTAATCTTCTCTTATCTTTAGGACATTCTGCTGATGCTTTCAGACTAGTACGCAATTATTTTTTCCTTTTTCATCTAATCTGTAATAAATAATCTAGCATGCCAGGGTAATGGGTATCACCTGAGGATCTTGACTTGATTTGCAGACAATAATTAATTAATTAGTTTCACAACCTGTGTTTAAAATAGGTGAAATTGAAATGCAGCCTGCCAGCACACAGTCATTAGCAACATGTTGCACCATTAGCTGTAGCTGCTCTATGAGCAGGTGGTGTAATCAGCTTCTCCTGAGTATCAGTGATGGCTCCTGCTCAAGTGGCACCATGTTTAAAAAAATAAATAGTTAAAATCAATGTGTTGGCTTGTTTACCTGGTGTTCAGGTGTAATTACGTTCCATAGGGTCATAGGCAGGTGTACGTTTTGTCTGTAATACGTATTGCAGAATGGTGATCTATGTCATTGCTGTTGCTTTTGTTAGCAGCGTAAATGTTACTTCAGGTATTCGTCCAGGCATGGTATTTTTACTTATAAATGCATTTTACTGTGTCATGTAGCTGAAGTGGAAAAACTTTAAAGATGATCCTGTGGGATGTACGTAAGGTGAAAGGAGAATTTGTCAAAATTTAACACTGAGGAAGCTTCTCGTTATTCATTGTTGGCTTTCCTTCATACTGACCCACCACTGACCTGTGACCAGTAATTTTAAACAGCCTGATTTCTGTATTTTTCTGGTTTACCCTAATCGTATTACTGCTTGAATTAAGCTCCTTAAACAGACTGAGGTACATCTGTAGGGTTTGAAATTAGTGGCAGTGAAGTAAATAACATCTGTGGCAGGAAGCAAATGCTTTATAGTGAGTATCATAAAGTTATGGTCATAAGATGTGCAATAAAAAGTGACGTATTTTAAATTTTGTGTAAAATGTGTAGGAACACACATTTCATTCAGTATCCAAAATTAGATATATTTTTTTCCAATCCCAAATTTAACTGAGTTTGAAGTTTTTGTAAGAGGTAGGGAGGGACAGAAAGGGAGAAAGAGAGAATTAAGGGAGTAAAGGGGAAGAAGGAAGGGAGGGAGGAAAGGGGGAAGGAAGGAGGGTAGGAGGAAGGAAAGGGAAGGCAGTGAGAGAGGGAGTGAGGAGGATAACAGAAGCAGTCCTTAATAATCTGTAGATTATAGTGGGTTTGCTTGCGCTTTTGTGACAGCAGTATGAAAATCTTTAATATCATTGAGTCCTACAAGCTGCCAGAAGTACTCACAGGCAATCAAAATGTTTTCACAGGACAACTGCTTTAAACATCTGACCATTAACCAGTTCTTACACGTGGATACCTCACGTGTCTATGACTGCATGTATGAAACTGAATAGAAAAGCTGCAATCTTGAAAAAGCGTGAAATAAGCAATATTTGAAAAGATCTTTTTTCCCACTTAGCCTTCCCTAAACATATGATTAGCCCTTATTTCTGTATTCAATGACTCTTCTGTTGGTTTGCCTTTCAGAAGTCAGGCTCAGCAACCAGCTTGGTCATCAAGCTGGTTTTCAATACTGATCATGAGCGCTATTTCCCTGATACTGAAAGTTTAATTAAAAATGGCCAACAGCAGAGCAAGGCAATTGCTTTGCTGTCTAAGGTGTAAACTATTCAGGTCTGCCAATGGCAGTTACTGTAAAAAATGTTACTTTATTGCAATCGACTGTAATATTCCTTCTTAACCTTGTAAGACAAGATCATCCTGCTTCTTTCCAAATACTAGCAGCAGCCTCTGTTGAGGACTGCTTTTTCCACTTTGGCATTACCTTCACTATACTGTGAACTAGGGGAGGCTTTTAAGCAGAATTGGTTCTAGTCTCAGTTGGGGTTCTGTGGACATCTAACAATGTCTTATTCAAGGACTTCTGATTTTTTTATTCCTCTCTTTCTTCTGCATTTGAGACTCTTTCACTAGCAGTGTTCCTTAGGATTATGAAATTTATGTTTTGGAAGAAAAAGTTCTGAGTGTCTATAGAGGACTAACCTCCAACAACTAATGATATAATTAAGGCTTGTTTTCCAGTATTAAGTATAATCAGGTCATGCTTATTGGTCTGTAGTTTCCCACTAATTTGAAATTTGACAATTAAATCTTTTTTTTTAATTGGGCACTGACATCCAAAATAGATTTGTTTTCTCTTGGATACAATGTCTTTTGTGTTAGAAAATAATATTCTTCTAATGAAGTTCTGTTACTTGCTGCAAGGTCCCCCTACTATGAGGCTCATGGACGTACCAGTACATGGCTTACAAGTCCTCCAGAACTGTACGTTTTTATTTTTCTGCATACTAAAAATGTTTGCTAGGCCATCACCAGAACATCCTTGTGGACTGTGGTTAACATACTGTGTACAGGTATTCGAAAGTCTGTCTTTCTGTATCAAACCTGACATACGTCAGGTTTGTGTGCTGACTTGGATCCACCAAAATCTCCCTGCATTTAGAAAATGTGTGTTTCCTGCTTTTGAAACACTTACTTTCAGCTGTCTGTGTTATTTTCCAGGTTCTACTATGGAAGCATTGTTTCCACCTCTGTGTTAAGTCCCTGCCTATCTTTTTTGAGTCTCTTCTTATGCGTTCAATGTACCTGTAGTACATATTCATTCCTATAAGTAACAACAAGGGATTTCAGGCAGTATTATACAATTTGACAATACAGGTACATTTTATTGGAAATTTTTAACCTAAATTACATACATACTAGCAGCAGCCTTGAACCTTGTTCAGGATATTTTAAATAAGTTGTTTATTTATAAAATATGAATATTAGATATTCAGCTCTTCATATTTAGTATCAGAAACATGTTTACTATTGAGGCTCAAAGATGGCAAACAGTGCACAGCTCTTGCATAAGCAAATTTAAAAGCAAAATAATTCTTCCGAGTCCAGAGCAGTGGGTCTGAATCATCTCTTCTTCCAATAAATCTGCCTTTGACTAAGGGAATCTTTTGTTGTTTCCAAGTGCCTAATTAACAAATGCCAGCAAAGTTGTCTACCTTAAAGAAATGTTGCTCGTTTTTATAGTTTAAAGTCTACAGCCTGTAAGTGTTCATTAATATTGTGGTTTTCTATACATTGTCTAGTGTTTTTAAATATGCAGACTCTCAGGAAGTGGGGTTCAGTGTTGACAATGTGTTTAGACAGGATTCTTGAGGAAACTGAGTGGAGCAGTGGGAGAGCAGACTGACTCAGAACTCCTTTCCATTCCCGGTCTGAGAAACTCTGCCTAAATATACACTTAAAGGTGGCAAAAACCCAAAATCTTTTCAAGAATTGTTATCTGGATTAGCTGAAATCTCAGACATTTACTATGACTCTTTGATAAGCAGCAAATTATTTTAAGATTGCTTGAAGGAAATCTCAGAAGGAGCCCGCAGAAATATTGGCATCCAGTCTAATTTACTTTGGAATGAAGAATATTTGTAAGCAGGAGCAATTTGAATGGACAATTTTAGTACTTTTTTTTAAGTGGTTTTGTCCCTTTGCATTTGTTTTCCCAAGAGTTTAAGATGGCTTTTCCCCATGTTCCTAGTTGTGTATGGCAAGGCATGGCAGCCATATGTAGTTTGAAGTATTGAAAAAGTTCTTAAGCTTATGATAGTCAACTTGTACGTCCCTTGGCCAGGTAGAAGCTAGCCAGGAGCATGTACTACTGTTACCAGTACTCCAATTATTTAGAGTAAGTCTCAAAACTGAGGCTGGTCTCTGAGGTCGTTGTATGAGGTTTTCAATCCTGCATGGCAGATCAAAAAGTAAAATTTATTAAGAGTTTATTTCTAATTACTATTGACACTTTAAAAAAATTAAAGCTTATCACATGGTTGCACATTGTTTGTTTTTGGGCAGTCACTAAGTAATACATACATGAATAAATGAATACTTCTACTTACAAACAAATTTAAAATAAAAAGTATAACATCATAACATTAATTCAAGTAACCTAAACATTCCTTGAATATTAAGGGATCCAGTGACAACCCACATATTAAAGCTGCTAATACTCTTTTAAATAAAAAATTATTTCTGAAGCAGCAAGTCTTTGAAATTCATCATAGAGAAAGCTGGAGGCTAGAGAAGTACCTTTTATTTTTGTCATGAATTTCCATTCTAGTATAGCTGAGTCGTAGGCTGTCAGAAAATCCTGGCATTTCCTTTCTGTTTGCTTTCCTCAGGAAAAGCTTGGCAGCTTCCCAAAATAACAACTGAATAAGAACATTCTGAAGAGCTAAATACAAATATTAAAATCCTGCTACCCAACCAGCTGCAGCACACATGGCACTGAGAATAGAGCAACGACATCAATGACAAGAGAAGAAAGGGCAGAGTAAGCTGCAAAACACGTTCCCTCAGTCATGCCAAGGATTTTCTGTGCTGCCTTATGTGCTGCTCTGTAGGACCTCTGCCCGCTTCTGTTCACAGTGGCAGAACACAGCTTGCTTGTTAAATACAAAAGTGATTTAGTTATTGATGGGAGCATTGCAAACAGAAAGGATAAGTGTTAAAATTGAACATTGTGAATACTTGTTGCTTTAATCATGCATGACGGTTCTTTGCAGGTTTAGGTAAATCTTTTCTTGTCTATGGTGTGCCAGTCACTGGGCAGCAGCTGTTTCTTTGCAGATCCTTTCTTCCAAGGGTTAGGCTTATAAAAGCTTCTTGGGAAGTGCCCACGAGGAATCCCCAGAATATCCCCTTCCCTCCTCTCCTCTCCGTGTCTTAGCGAAGCTCGATTCTGCATGTGTGGACGTAAAGCTTACGTCAGGGGAATTATCGCCTCAGCTGCCAGCCACAGTGAGGTGATGTCTCCTGTAATTCGGTCAGCTTGAGCTGAGTTTTTACTAATCCTTCAGCCAGAATAACAACTACCAAACCCATAGATACAGATCACATTTATAGAATTAACGTAGCTCACTCCCATGCGTTTTGCAAGATATTCACTTGTAAAATTCCCAGTTGCATGAATTTGAAGAGGTAGCACTGAAGGTGTCATTTAAGACAGTATATGTATGACTTGCTAGCTCGGCCCGCAATAGCTTTCTGAAAGGTAATGCAGAAGGCTGTTATACATTCACTTTTCAGAGAAAACAATCTTATCTGCACTTCAGAGTACTTTTGTGTTGGGTTTTAGTTTCATTTGTAGAAGAGCTAATCCTGATCTTCTGATCTGCTTTTTTAGAGATATAGTAAGCTGCGCAAAAGTTGCCAAATTCAGTGAAAGGCAGATGGTCAGGTATTCTTAGAAGAGGGTACACTGTAAAAAATGGATCTTCCCAGTGTATTTAAACGTTAAATTACATCCTTCTTCAGCGCTCCTGTTTTCACTGTCGTACCATTCTTTGCTGCCAGAATCAGAACATTTTTCCCCGTTTCTAAGAGCTAGGAAGTTCCTCTACCACACATCTTTCTTATGTGTTTCTTGGACAGAACAGATGAGGCTTTGCCACGTGGGCTACACAAACACAGTTAAACTGATGTATAGTGCTTTATGCAGCTGCCTGTGTTCGTAATTTTCTGAGAATAGTTTGCATTGGTTTTCCATATTGTTTTGCGGGAGATTTCTAGAATTTTAGTTTACCTTTTGTTTTCTGGACAGTGACTCTTCCCTTGCAAATTTTCATTGATGTTGAGTATTTCTAACATCCTGTTACAGAGAGAAGTTGTTGAGGTTATTGAAGACTGCTAAAGTACATGTTGAAATTATTTCGTATTGCATTTAAACTTAGTTTTCACTTTAAAATACTTACGTAGGTGGTATGTGACATGATAAACTGAGGCTTGGCGATCAGAAAAGAAGATGTGTTCGGTTCTGAGGTGCACGCTTTGTGTATTCTGAGAATTGATGGTGGAAACGTTTTGGAGCAGGAGGAGAAAAAGAGGATAGTGAGGGTTAGGAGAGCTGGTTCTGAGGTAGTGTAGTTGCCTGTTGTAATGAAGTGCCAGACTTCACCCTGTAGTTATTAAATTGCTTTTAAAGAATGCAATAATGGAAGAACATTTCAAAGTACACTGTATAGTTACAGTCTATTGCTCTGAATGCAGAGCCAAGTTAAATAAATTAAACAAGATCTCAGGAAGCAAACCTTGGTGATAATATACTACAAGTAGCGACATTAACTTCACAGAAGTTGCATAAGTGTAAATCATGTGAGTATTTGTTCCATTGCATTGCCACAGAAATTGGAGAAAGGATCATACGCAGATATTTGATTACCATTTGTATTATTGCATGTAGGCTCTATTTACAGAGGAGGGCTCCACCCCTTGTACTGCTCTTTGACACTTTATTTCAAGACTTCTGATCTGCTGCATTTGCTATGTGAGCCCTCAGCAATTCGGCCAGCCCAGAAGTGACCTGAGATATTCAGGTGCAACTCACAATGGTTTCAAGGTATGTTTTGCAATGGAAGGATGTGTTGTGCAAAGCATTTCGGGGCTCTGTTCAGCTTTGAAAATTAATGTGAAATCAGTGATCTATCATCTTAGAAGCACTCTGGTGTTAGCAGCAGTGCCAAAAAGTAAGGATATCAGATGATTTATTAGGATGCTGCTAATACAAATTGCAGCAAGCATAAACTAGATCTAGACCCTCAACAACAGCATAACATAATTAAAAAAAACCACAATAATTTGTAGGATGTATTATAAAGCTCACTAGTGGGAAGGCTGTCTGCATTGATCACAAAATTTGTCTCTTTCTTTTATGGTGCCTGAAACCCATGGGGTCAATTTGCTGCCTGCCTGCTGTTGCTAGCAGCATGGTATGCAATACCGTGTCTTCTTTCTGCACCTTTGCAAGCGTCATGGCCTGTCTGCTCTCGGAAAAAGTCCAGATTCAGGTAGCAGCGAGCCTGTGCCACGAGGAGAATCTCTCCAAAACAGAGATCAGCAGAAAGGAATTTGACTAGAGCATCAGGGGAAAAGTCAAGGAAAATAGAGTTATCATTTCTGTTTGAAGCGTGGTTCTTTGGTCTTGAGGTGAGGAAGGGTGGTGGTGTTTTAAAAGCACTGCACAGCAATATGGATTTTTGTCATAGCATGCCCAAAGTAAGCCTCACGTAGGTTACAAGAAATCAATACTCTTGCAATGTAGGGTGGGTCTTTAGCGTTATTCCCTACTAGGTTATTGATGTAATGGTATATGTCTCTTTAGTAAAGCCTGACCTAAGGAAGCGGTTGCATTAGAGGATTCGTCTTTTTTACTGTTTATAGCAAAGGAGGTGTTAAATGACACACTCTGCAAGATATCCCTTAAAGAATTCTAATTAACACTTGTGAAAGGGGTGAAGGTACTGGAATAATGAAACTGTCAGTAGTTCTCAAAACAGACTTAGAGAGCACTAGCAGTGAAGGCCTTCATTACATCTATGCCTTAATTTCAGTACACACCCATTAAAAGGGTTGACTTTAAAGTCCTAAATGACTTTAAAGTCCATGTACTCTTCATGGGGCAAGTGCTCCAGCCCTGAACATCTTGGGCTTGGGGTACTGGGAATGAAAAGCTTGACATGAGCCACCAATGTGAGCTCACAGCCCAGTATCCTGGGCTGCATCAAGGGAAGTGTGGCCAGCAGGTCGAGGGAGGTGATTCTGACCCTCTACTCTGCTCTGGTGAGACACCACCTGGAGTTCTGCATCCAGCTCTGGAGACCCCAGCACAAGAAGGACATGGAGCTGTTGGAACAGGTCCAGAGGAGGGCCACAAAGATGATTCGAGGGGTGGAGTACCTCTCCTGTGAGGACAGGCTGAGAGAGTTGGGGCTATTCAGCCTGGAGAAGAGAAGGCTGCAGGGAGACCTTACAGCGGCCTTTCAGTACCTGAAGGAGACCTGTAGGGAAGATGGGGAAAATATTTTCAGCAGGGCTTGTTGCAATAGGAGAAGGAGCAATGGCTTTAAACTAAAAGAGGGTAGATTTAGACTAGATAGAAAGAAAAATTTTTTTACCATGAGGGTGGTGAAGGACTGGAACAGATTGCCCAGAGAAGTAGTGAAGGCCCCATCCCTGGAAATGTTCAAGGCCAGGTTGGACGGGTCTCTGAGCAGCATGGTCTGGTTGCAGATGTCCCTGCTCACTGCAGGGGGTTTGGGCTAGATGACCTCTAATGGTCCCTTCCAACCCAAAGCATTCTATGATTCTATGATTCTATGATCTTGGTGGCTCTCCCTTGGACATGCACAGGAGATGTTTAGTGATAGATGTATTTGTACTGTTTAGATTGGCAACTTCTTTCTATATAAACCTTTGAATAGAGTTAGTTTCTGAAGGTGAGAACCATTTAAGGAAATATAATGCATGTGAATGGGCCCACACTCCTAGGAGCAGCGACAGCCCTTGCAACGTCACAGATCAAGAGAACTGAGCATCAGCATCCATTTACAGTCTCATAATATCCAGTGTGGTGACATGTTACCATGTGCTTAAGCTCCTGTTTTGCAAGAATCTGCATAATTTTGCATGAAATTTCAGCTATAGCTGTTTATTTTAACCTTCAAACTATGTGTATGTCTGTCTTTTATGAATCTTGTCACTACTCTTCTATGTAGGAGTAATTTCCTGAACTTGGAGATTATTAAAAATTTCTAAAGAGTGAAAAGAACTTTGTATTAAAATGATCTGATAGTTTAGAGGTAATGACTTTTAAAATGTTACTTCACTCAATACTGTGTGAGTTAAATAACATACATCAGCTTACCAAAAAAATACGTGTTTTAAAATATTTGCATAAAAATAGTGCTATTCAACAAAATTACCCATTTCTTCCTATACTTAAATGTTTTTTAAATGTGAAAATAATGTGTGAAGCTTTACTTTTCTATTGCAAACCATAGTCTAACTGTCAAGATAGTAGTAAGAAGATAGAATATGGCTCTTCTGGTGCCTTCATTTAAAGTGATAAAACTATCGGCTTTATTAGGAGTAATTTTGTGCTTACAGATTTCAGCAGATTTTCCTCTTCTGTGAGGATTTTAACTTCAAAGATCATTCACCACTTGAAGAATTGGCAGATAAGATGAAAAGATTAGTAGCAACAATCTAAGATGATTTAAATTTAATTTAGGGGGAAGAAGACTAGTATAAAAATTGTTTTCTGCACTGTCTTCACTTTGAGTTGATCACTGAAATGTGCTCTTCCGTCTAATACCAAATCAGGTGGTGGTAATTCACTCTTGCTGTGCATATCAGTGTTATCTGATATTATGCACAGCAAGTATCTGCTGGTCCAGATATTTTCTTCTCTGTGAAATTCCCCAATGAGGGTCATTTTTGATCAGGGTGATCATCAGTTTCTCAAGGTTTGGAAGGTTCTCCCAGAATTCTCGTGCTTTCAGGAGAAAACTGCTGCACCCATCCAGTATCCCCTGCATGGTTGGATGGCCTTTGTTTTTCCTGTAAAAGTATTTGGTCCTTGCTTTTGAAAAGACCTCTGCAATTTGGAAAGCAAATATGCTTTGGAAAGAAGGTGGCAGTTTACAAGGAAGCCTACTGTATGACACTGGAGCATTCTGCCTTCGGGGATTTTCTTGACACATGATAGCATTGTTATGCCCAAAAGAAACAGGATTTGTGGAACAGGCAATTTTCTGGCCCTATTTTCTGCAATTTCAATTCTATCAGTTTCTTCTTCCTTGCTGGATTTTACTGTTATGGGGCTTCTTGTAAGTATCAGGGTGAAAATTAGCTCTGCAACTGCAACAACAAATGTAAAAACACAGTAGTGAAATCTTCCAAAGGGAAACAGCAGGTAACTAATACTGCAGCTGTTATTGCAGCTTTAATTAAAAGTAGATACATATTATAGAATAGCTCTTTTGAAGTAACTGCCTCGTCTTGGTCTCCTTAATTAATCAGAACTTGTGACCCTGATACTGTATTGGCTTTTTCTTTCCCCAAGCTCAGTACTCCCTTCTGCTGCAAAGCAGGCAAATGTATGGGGAAATGTACATTCACACCCGCCTATATTAAAGGAAGTATAACACATTTAAAAGCCAGGACATTCTGTGACATTTATGGGATCCATTCTTTCTGCATCAAAATCTGTAGTTTATGTTCAGACAACTATTCAGATTCATAGAGATCAGTATACAGAAATGACTTTATCCCTTATCACTGTAAATTACTTTGTACTTATGAGTGTATATCATATGCATTGTTCAAATTTGGCACTCTACTTCCTCCAGCAATTGACCCTAATTGTGTTTGTGTTGACTAGATTGAGCGTTGCTAAGAGTGAATGGGCAGGCTAATGAGGGCATGCAACAACAGTCATCTTTGGTTTCCAGGGGATGCAGAAATGGATGTCCAGTTGGTTGTCGGATCATGACTGTGGCTTTACATACACGTCCTTAAATCTGATGAGGATTTTTCAGCTAGCACAAGATTTAGGTTTCAAAATGTAATCACTATTCCAATTCTGGAAGTGAAACCTACTTTTTCTTGAAAGACTCCTTTGATGCTTTGCAGAATTAACTCCAAAATTAAGAAGCTAAATGGTTTAACAACAATTCTACTAGTGAAGACAAAAGAGGGTTTCCCTGTTCATTCCCAAGTTACGATGTAGCTACATAGTAGTGCACACGCATCCCTCTAATGCCACCCACTTACTGGCCTGCGTGTTTTATGTGTTTATTTATCTCCTCCCTCTTCAAAAAGATAGATACGGCCATTCCAGTCAGTGTTGGTTTTTAGTTTTTGTTAGTCATTCTTGTTTTTTCTTTTCTGTACATTTCCAATATATCGGCCTTTGCAACCACAGATGCTGCAAATAAATGAGCATCTTAAATATCTGCTGTAGGAAAATGTTAGAATTATTTTTGAAGGCTGTACTCTTGATTTTTAATATTTCATGTATTCATGTCAGTGTACGCTAATGAATCCATTCATGATTTCTTTCTTACATTTAAATAGATTCTTGAATGTAATGAGCACCTATTTCTAAAAGATCTGAAGGAAAGGTTAAGAAGAAATTAGGAAGTTCAGAGGGAGGGAGACACAGGTAATGAAACAGAACTATTTGAGAACAGACTTTTTTCTTTGGTCTTTTTACCTAACACGCTTGATCTGTCTTGGCAGATTTCTGCTCAGACATAAGTGAAACAAGGGAGATGAATAAATAGGGTTGCCATGTTCAGTTAACATTGTGTATCTCAGAAACAAGACCAAGCAGAACGTGCAGTCTGAAAGTGGTGAGGTCGTTAGAGTCAAGATAAACTTCTGTGGTTTTCAGTCCATCTGTTCAAATGTAGATTAATATAATTTGTACTGATAAAAATGACATGTAGGTTTTATTTTCAAAAAGTCAATAAAATGAATGAGGTAGTGCATGGGCATATTACCTAATATTTTTTGAAGAATTGTGTTATATCTTGCTATTCAGTTCCTCTCTGACTGATGGATTTGTAAATAATATTTTTGTTGCCAGATGACATGTTATGGTAAGGCCACATCCTTTCATTTTTACTACTTCAGCAGCTGTCTTTTTACCTTTCTTAATGACCTTGTTATTTTACTTTTACCTTTTGTAGGTCAGATCTCATTACTGTTTCTAGTGGTTGAAGTATATGTTTGTCATAAGCAAGTCTTGTAGTTCTAAGCGAGTAGGGTCCAAAAAGGTAATTCAGATGACTGACTGGAGACATGGCTTTTACCTGGGTGTGTGCAGCTGCATTTACAAATATTATGAGTGAGGTAAATGTTTCAGTTCCGGAATAAGATGAGTGATTGTAACTTAACAATTACACCATATAAATTCAGGTACAGATAGTTTAAAGATCAGTGAAAATGGTAAAGCATGCTCAATATGAAGCCTGCTCTGATACTTGTGAAAAGCTTTATGAAATTTGAATTTGCACCTGAGACATCTCATTGTTACTTTTCACAAAGACTCTAATGGATAAGCATATTGTCTTTAAAAGTTACACAGGTACCTGTTCTCCCTCTGTTATTTCCTCCATTGCGTCAATGTTAGTTCATCCCAAATTGCTAACGATATGTCAATAGTATATAATCTCCAAAATACCATTAGCAGGACATTGCTTTTCCCAGTCAGAAATACTTAATTTATCCCATAGGTTGAAGGGCATCAGTAGCTGGTGTTTAGCTATCTAATCGTCTTGAACCAAGCTCTCACCAGCTGAGGAAGTTTCGTCCCAGTAAGAGTGCTGAGTCAATATGGATCCCGAAGTCCTCAACTCCTCCAGCTCTTCAATATCTGCTTATTGACTCTTTCAAGCTCTTGAGCCCTTAGCTTTAGAAAAGATAATGAAAAATGAACAAGCCCCTTGCACAAAAACATCATCTGAAACTTTTTTCATGTACACTACAGTTACATTATGATGGTTTAATTTTTTCCACTGTATTCATATTGCTGTTTCCCCTTCCCTTCTTTTCCACTGGATTTCCTTTTCTTCATATAATCAATTGCTACACACACCCATGACACAACTTTTTGCCAGACTTTGGTCCTTGTGACAAATGTCATGCAAGCAATCACCTGACTTCTCAAAAAGAAGATCCAGTGGTCGTGAAAAGCCTTCCAGGTTAAGTGGTACCGCATGGAAAATATTAGAACTTTTTCATGTGTACAAAATATTAGCATGTTAGCTGCCCAGTGCAAGCTTCAGTGATGAGTTTTATATATGTGTTTATACAATACAATAATTTGTGTCTGTTCTGTTTTATTCAGGTCATTGCCATTGTTATGGATATGTTTACAGATGTAGATATTTTTAGAGAAATTGTGGAGGCATCTGCTAGAGGGATTGCAGTGTATCTCCTGCTTGATGAGTCAAACTTCAGCCACTTTCTGAAAATGACGGAGAAACAAGGCTATCAAGTTCAGAGGCTCAGGGTAAGGCTTGCTGTGATCGTGTGCATGAATATTCACTACTAATTCCTCTGCAACCCATTGAAAAGGGACTGTTAATCAAAAAGTGATTATCAAATACTGTTTTTTCAAATTAACAATGAGGTATAAATAGGTAAGCTCTCAGCAGAAGCTTCTCTACAACTGTTTTTCTATTTATAAAGTTCTTTATCTTTTTTATGTGTTGAAACAAGGGTATTTGAGAGAATGACATAGTTTTTCATATATTATTTATTAAATAATTTTCCATTATTATGTATTTAGGAATACTGCATGTTTGAAAAACTACACTTCTTTTGTCTTAAAGAAGCCTGCAAATAGAGTCATAAAGCTTATGTAAATTAATAAATTGCATACTTCATTTTGTGTTCTTTTTCTTTAAAGTTACTATGTATTAAAATACTGTAAAAGGCCCAAGATTCTATTTTACTGGTGTGTTACTGAAAAAACGTATTATCATATTTGCCTGCATCATGTCTTAGAGAGTATTATTTTTATACATAAAATATGTAATTTTATTGTCTAAGAAGGATAACAAGGAGTCTAATGTTGACATTTTTTCACAAGATGTCTTGTACAGCCCTAATGTTTAACATGGATTAGGACACAAACCATGAGCTGCACTGACCGGAAGTAAATGCTTCATAAATACCTCTAGATTTACTGTACTGTAGATAGCACAGAACGAGTTCCAAGGTGTTCCTAGAATTTCTTTGCAAAGCTCTAAGCACTACCTTAGCTGAACTTCCTTACAGTTCCGTTTGCAATTCCTTGTCTCTGTAACTAGTTAGGCCATGTTCATGCCAGGCAAAAATATTATAAAAGCACTTCTTAGCACCATCCATTTTAAGAACCTAGTCCAAAAATCAGATAGAGATGTGGTGTATTTGTGAGGATAATGAGGGCTTTTTGGTAAAATTTTGGAGCAAACCTCTATCTTACAGCAATTTTTGCTCTGGAGTGTTGACTTAGGTCCTTAAAAGCGTTCGCACAACACTTTCCATGCTTGTTTCTTGTTTATGAGCATGTGGGATGGCCCTCTGGTGGCCTAATACACAGAGCTGTGGGAATTATTGAAAAGAAAACATCAAAACCATGTTGTGGTTCTGTAAACACTGGTCGTGATTGCCTTCATGAAGTCAGTATTTGGCAATGTTTCCATACTCTGGAACTTGAGATACCACCATTTGCTGATTACTTGGGTTAACTGTGCCACAGAGGTTACCAAAAATGGTTTATGTCTTTTTATGGCATGAGTTTTATCCTCCCAAATAAAAGAAATTAGGAGCACACATTTCAAGCGATACCTCAAAAGATGCCATAGTATGCATTTTCAAATTAATTCTGTGTAATGTGTATCTACAGCTGTTTCAAAAGCTTAACTTCTTTTGGATGAATTTGAGGTTGTCTTTTTAATATAGTTTTTTAGACCTACAAGCATTTATACTGCGGTTCAAAGAATTAATGTACATACATTAGAGTGGATTTTGTATGGATTAGTGTGGAATGGAGAAGTTTGGACTTGGCCTCTTCAGTGACATTATTTTTTACATGTTTCTGTTCTGTAATGAAGAGAGAAATAAAATACATCTCTCCTCTGCAAGGTTTACTTAGAATACTTTAAGGTATATCAGAAAATGAAATATATATGCCAAAGAGTTAAGCAATAATCCTGTTGTGTGCTGGGATTTCCAGTTTAGCTTGTAATAAAGCTTTTCAAATTAATGGTCTTCTCATCCAAGTGCTACTCGCAGTGACTGTTGCTCTGAGAATAGAGCCTTACTACTGGCACAGTTTTTTTCCTGTGCCTTTCTTGAGGAAGAAGAGAAACTGCAGGTGACTATGAAAGAACAGTCAGTACTTTGGAACAGTTTTCTCCCTTTCCCTTTTTCCTATCACCTTAAGGTTCACAAGAAAAAACATCTTGAACTTTTTGTGCTCTTGGCTTCTCGTCTTCCCCTTGTGTTCAGTGAAAGCAAGAAGAAGACAGAGATGTATGGATCTATTTCTTTTCTTCAAGATGTAGCACGAGCAGCACTGGTCTTGTTATTCTCTGGCATGATTTGGTTCAGTCTTGCAGGAGTATGGCAGACATTCTTCATGATGAGGAGTTTCTGTAAAGCTTTTCTGACTCAATGCCTTCTCTGGCTCTTTTTCTCTTCCTTTGAATCAGTGAAACATGAGATGCAGTGATGAGCGAAACCATCCTTTTTAGTTCAAATTTACAATTCAGTAGTCTTCTGTATGGAAAAAACAGTTTTCGTCATCTGTAGTCTGAATGCATATCAGGGCATGTTTCCCTCTTTATTGAAAGATATAAATGATAAAATGGATAGGCTAGATATTCTGTGATTATTTTGTGAATTCCATATAGGAGAATACAAAACAGGGGTTTACTAGGACCGTTTTGATTCTTTCCTACAGCATTTCTTCTTGTGGGTTGTTTTTTACTTAGTGGTCACTGTAACACCACCAGTGGAACTCAACTCATATAAATTCCTTTCCTATACTTTCCAGTTTCTCTTTCCCCATTTTCATTTATCTGTTTCCTGACTGTCCTACATTTTTCCTCAGTAATTAATATGTTTCTCTTTTTTTCTCTTCTCTACCTAAGCTTCCATTGATTAACTTTGTCACTGGTCTGACTTGTTCGGTCAGCAATTCATTCGCATAGAAAGATGAAGAGTCATTACAGGTTCAGACTCTTTTCAGGTGATTTTTCAAAACTAATAGCTAAATTTTCAAGAGATACTTTTTTTTTCTGCTACTGACAGGTGCTGCAGCAAACTGTGAAATAGATTTGCACTGCAAAATGCAGCACCAAAACAACAATCCCCAGAGCCACCAGAATGCTCAGTGGAGTAACTTAGTTATGGATTAGAAACAAAGCACCAATGTAGGCCATGTTGCTTAATGCCCAAGGAGTCAATCAAGCTCCTCAGCTGATGCCAGATCTTTGTGTTTTATCTGATATGAGGTGAGGCGTGTGGCAGAGGCTCCATCCTCTGCAGAAACCTGTTTTTACTTCTCTGTCAATAATGAAGTATCATCATGCTATGGGAGGATATTGACAGCAATTTGGTAGGAACTGTTTACCGCCTGATATTCCTCTCAATATTTTTAATGAATTGCAGCAATAAGAAAATAGTACCACTAATGAAATAATTTTACTTTCCCTTTGTGAAGTCTGCTCCCAGATATACATGGTTAAATGCATAGTAGGAGCTGCTCTTGAGGCCTGATTGCAGCCTGTTTTTTCTCACCAGTATTATCAAAATCATCAAAAGTTTTCCAGTTCTTCCAAGTCTAAGTCAAATCTGGTTATTAGATAAATGTGCACAGCATGATGTTGTATCTGTGAGCAACTTGTGTGCTAAGGTACTCCGGTGAAGTCACGGAGATTTTGTCTTCAGTGGTCACTGAGTCAGATTCGAGGTCAGAATAGAAGCGAACTTAAAAAAAACTACTTAGCGTTTGTACAGGAACTATTATCTCTTAGTAAGAAGAGAGGCCCAGGATATTAAATAATACTAGTAATGATGAATAGTATGAGAAATGTGACTTTTTTTTCTTTTAAAACTGTTCAGCCAAGTATTAGCTAGACACCCGTTCTCTTTGTACGTGTCCTTGACAGCAAGTACAGGGTGAGTAACTGAACACTGATAAAGACAGTCTCTGCAGATAAAAAATGCTGAAATGAAATGTTTGAGACAAGTATATTCACAGTACTTAACTATCACAGTGGAGGTTTTTTACTGATCAAAATAAACTTGTAATGTTGAATTATACTTCAAAATTTTAAATCATGCTTATGTGGCTCTCTCTGGGAAGACAGTGGTGCAGTTATATATAAAAAGAGAAGTTAGAGCTCCTTTGCTGTTCATCATTTGGGTGTCATTTAGCTGGATAGCCCTGCTGGCCATCCTTAAACTGCAGCCACAGGACGTTTTAAACGTCCCTGACTGTCCTACAGCCTGGCCTTGAAGGAGTGAGAAGATCCTGCGTCTGGCTTCAGAAACCTCCTAAGACATCAAATCCTTAGTTATGTATTCTTACATATGCATCCACTAGCAGTTACTGGTTACAGGACCAGACAGACTTCCCGCTTGACTCGCTCTGGCTGATCGTACATACTTTTGTATGTCCTGTCAGCCTAGCTGGGTTCCTTTATAATGTGTGTGTTCGTTGGTTTGCGATTTTCCTCTCAGATTTCATAAAGGAATTATTGCTTTACCCACAGTGATGCATAACACCTCTGCAGTGATCAGTGACACACTGCTGTTAGCGGAGGAGTCCTGTAGCCTGAGGATGAAACCAAGTAGGAAGGTGAAGCCCAGCATTTCATACCAAGTGGGGCTTGCAATTCAGTACATATGTGTCTACTGCTTCTAATTCAAAGTAGATGCATTGTTATTATATATCCTTGAACATTGTCTGTATTTTGGGCGTTTATTCAAAGTGCATCCCTGGCACCTAATTAGAGGGTTTGAAGTAGGTGAAGAAAGACAGATGAGCTGTGGAGGAAAAGGAAGTGTTATATGAGAAAGGTGAGTATGATCTCTGGCACATGCCTTTGTAATGCTACCATGTTCCTATCTGTTAGTGGATGACCTACTGAGACAGGGAAAGAGTTGGCAGGATCAAGAAAGTAGGATAGAAAAGCTGCAGGAGGAATAATACTGAAGAAAGGAAAGAAAAGAAAAAGGACAACAGAGGAATCAGTGACTATGATTTTTTTTAAAAGCAGCAATTTAATGTAAATTGTAGATATGCCTACTTGAAGTTATATTTCAACTTATGAGTACCTAAGGCAAAGCTTTTTATATGTGGTATGGTAATTTGTAAGCCATTAGCTTTGCCTGTGCCTCCAGCGTTCCAGATTCCCAAGTGATAGTCTGTCCAATACTGATCAGGCCTTATCTCAGTAAGGTTTGATTTGTTCAACTGCCATGTCTTTAGGCCAGCCTTACTTGTTACGGTTATTTGAAAATGTAAAAGCTGCTTTTCAAGTTACATTTTTCAAATTTTAATGACATAAATATAATTTAATATAGTTAAATATATATCTGACATAGAAGTATAATTACATGGTATATAGAATTCTATATACCAATTACATTGGTATATATAAACAGTAACTGAAATAAATGCGACTTTCATGACATTCACAAAATTTTATTTTATAGTAAGTAAGGGTTTACTCTTGTGATAATCTTTAGAATGGGTAAATTCCAGTTTTTTCTTTTTTTCTTTTTCAGGAATTACTTTTTTCCACACTATTTAACATTCACATATAAGCTTTTTATTTAATTACTTTCACTTAAAGCTTGAGTAGCTGTTGCAGAAAGAATAATTTTCTCCAGTGGGATTGGCTTGTTCAAAGTTCAACAAAAAACACACTGAAAAAGTGGGAAAATTGACTTTCATTGATAAGAAAACTTCTAATTGAAGTGCAGAAAACTTGAAAGACATAATGCTAGATTGTCAAAGGTGATTAGCAAGCAGAGATGCAAAATTATGTTAACCTCCCATTCAGTAATGCAAATTGCATTGCCACTGTTACTGATTCTTTTTTAGCTGTTTCGGTAAATAGACCTAAACATCCACCTGTATTTTTAAATGTTTGCCTTTTAAAATTTTACAGCACTTCTAGATAATACCTCTTCTATTTATCTAATTAAGAAATAAATTTGTTTTATGTTTCTAGCACATTTGCAAGACTCTTAGGTGACAAACAAAAGTAATTTTTAAATGTTTGTACATTTTAACTGAGTTGTATTTTTTCCCAAACACAGCTTTACAAAAATGCTAAGTAATAACTCACCTAATAAATAAATAAAATTTAAAGAACTTGGATAGCTGGAGTCAAACCATAAATTGCCAACTCAGCAGTTTTTAAGTGTAACTCTGATTTGATTTGATTTTTCTTTTTATAAAAGTTTAAAGATCAAAGATCCCAACAGTGAAATATATACTGATTTAGAAAGCATATGTTATTTGGAAATGTGTTTTCATTTCTTGCAGATTTTCTTCTGATTTTTTTGATTTTCTGTTTGGAAAGGGTAGAGTTCATTGGGTTGTAGTAGACACTATTATTAAAACTCCTACAACCTCTGTCTATTAGAACTTTGTACGTTTTTGGGTAAATGTGTAAGTGCTCCCATAGATAATAAAGGTTTATGTAACCGTATTGCAAACTGAGTCATACTTTACAGACTGGAGTCTTAAATACTTTTGTAAGTTTAAACATCTCCACAGCTTCCTGAGGAGAGGAGGTGGAGAGCGAGGTGCTGAGATGCTTGGAAATTGTCTAAATATTGTACATCAAATGATGAAAATATATATTTTTTTAACAGCACAAAACCTCTTTCTGTTGTCAAAGACTTCTTGTGCCACAACCTCATTTCTGGGAGTGGTGGCTATGGAAAATGAATTTCATTTTCTGTGGCCTAGGGAATATCATCAGTCTTGAAGACAAAGCAATAACTTGCCACTTTGGGTCCCTATGGGACAAGTCTGATCAGAGTTTACTTCCCTGCAGAGTTTATTAATATGCACTAATACAACTCTTCTCCTACTGTACCTCAGTCTTTTAAACCCCTGGATGCTAAATGTGGAATTTAGTATACCAACTTAAGTGTTTCAATTGTCTTTTTCAGAACATGAGGGTGCGGACAGTAAAAGGACAAGATTACTATTCTAAAACAGGAGCAAAATTCCATGGAAAAATGGAACAAAAATTTATTCTTGCTGACTGTAAGAAAGTCATGTACGGTTCTTACAGGTAAGATCAATCACTGAGGTGTCCACAGAAAACCTGTCATCTCAGTACCTTTAGTACTGCAAATCTGGTTTTTTTCTATTTCTGAAATTTCTTCCAGGGAACTCCATGGGAAAATATGATTATCTTTTCTGTGTTTTAACAAGTTATCATAGATATTTATTGCTAACTAGCCTAACACGGAGCCAAATTTTGAGATCCTCTGTAAAGTTTTTCACAAATAAGAGAAAAAGTATCTAGCTTTTGCTAAAGCTGAAGACCTGCTAAAAAGAGAGAAAAATTCTGATTTGTCTTATATTGACTGAATTATTCTTGTTTAACATTCATTCCAAAAGAGGCTGCCAGAATTATTTCATGAGCCCCTGTGGATGGTTCCTCCTCGTAAATAATCTTCTAAAGGGGGGTTGCCTAGAACAAGTCAGACAGCCCCACGTATTACAACTGCCTCGGCTAAGAAAAAAAGGAGGGTAATTGTCATAGGTGATTCCCTTCTGAGGGGAACAGAGGGCCTGATCTGCCGACCGGACCCATCCCACAGGGAAGTCTGCTGCCTCCCTGGGGCCCGGGTTAGGGATGTTGCGAAGAAACTCCCTGGTCTGGTGTGGCTTTCTGATTACTACCCCCTCTTGGTAATGCAGGTTGGCGGGGACGAGATAGCAGAAAGAAGTCCCAAGGCCATCAAAAGGGACTTCAGGGCACTGGGGCGACTGGTTGAGGGATCAGGGGCGCAGGTGGTGTTTTCCTCCATCCCATCAGTGGCAGGGAACAGCACTGAAAGGGACAGGAAAACTCACCTGGTTAACAGATGGCTCAGGAACTGGTGCCATCGGTCAAATTTTGGCTTCTTTGATCATGGGGAGGTGTACACAGCACCGGGCCTGCTGGCGACAGGTGGAACTCAGCTATCTCAAAGGGGAAAAAGAATTCTTGGCCACGAGCTGGCGGGGCTCATTGAGAGAGCTATAAACTAGGTTCAAAGGGGGAAGGGGACATCGCCCTGCTCACTACGGACGAGCCCAGGCTTGGCATGACAGGGTCAGGGGTGAGATTGACAGCCCAGCTCAAGTGTGTCTATACCAATGCACGTAGCATGGGCAATAAACAGGAGGAGCTGGAAGCCATTATACAGCAGGACGGCTACGACTTGGTCGCCATCACAGAAACGTGGTGGGACAGCTCGCATAGCCACAGAACAGGCCTATAATGTTAGCTTTCACAGAATCACAGAATCACAGAATGGTAGGGGTTGGAAGGGACCTCTGTGGGTCATCTAGTCCAACCCCCCTGCCGAAGCAGGGTCACCTACAGCAGGCTACACAGGACCTTGTCCAGGTGGGTCTTGAATATCTCCAGAGAAGGAGACTCCACAACCTCCCTGGGCAACCTGTTCAATCTAGTGTGCAGAGTAGAAGATGTAAACTGTTTAACAATTCTAAGGTGCATCTTTTAAAAAATATCTGTAGAGTGAAGTACATTCAGAACTGTTGAAGAAGTTCTGCATATTACTTCAAATACTTTTTTTTCACACATAATCACATATTAACATTCTCTGACTCAAGAGTAAATACAGCGGGTCTAGTCAATCCTGGCTTAGTCTTTGTAGAGGTAATTTTGCACCATTAGGTATTTGTACTCACTGTTCTTCATTTGTGATTTTTTTTTTGCAATATCCACTTTTTAGAAGGGCGAGTAGGTAGTTAATAGACTCATTCCTGCTCCCACTGAAAGCAGTGGAAAGTCTCCAGCTGAGTTCAACTGGTATTAGATTAGACCTTCCAAATCCAAATTCCATGAATCATGCCCACAATTTATTTATTTATTTAGAAAGTATTTGTACAAAACCCAGGTTTGTGTGAAAGCTGTCTTATCAAGAAGGACCAGAGTAATACTTCAGTTCAAAAGAAATGTTTCTAATGATCATTTGCTCTTCTTTCAGCTTTATGTGGTCATTTGAAAAAACCAACCTCAGTATGGTTCAAGTTATCACAGGACAGCTGGTTGAATCCTTTGATGAAGAGTTCAGGACACTGTACGCCCGTTCTTCTGTTCCTAGTTCATTTGCCCCAGAATTAGTGCGGGTAAACAGTCGCAGAACACTCTGGGAGAATGATACATACCAACACTCAGTGTCTTCCTTGGCTTCAGTTTCTAGCCAAAGAAACCTTTTTGGTAGGCAAGACACGATTCACAAGATAGATCCTATTTGTTGGAAAACTCGTGGAAGATATGCAGTAAATGAAATAGATAAATACGGCTTGAGAAATCAAGCCTATAATAAACAACAGTTTCATCCGGGTTTTAATATGCCAAATCCATTCCAGCAGTATCAACCTAGTGAAAAAAATGAGCACTGGAAGAGACATAGTTATGCTGGGGAGAAGCCAGAAAGGACACCTTATCTATTGCTCAATAGAGCTATTAATAGAGCCAACAATCCATCACATGCTTGGAAAATGCCATCTGATAGCCTTAGTATTGTTTCTTCATTACGAGGAGGATATGCAAATAACTACAATATACCCCAGCAAAGTTTTGCTGATCAGTTTTCGCGACCAAAGGTAAATCTCGCAGAAAGAAATTCGATTGTACGGAGGTCTTTCAATGGGACAGATAATCATATCCGCCATCTGCAGCAAAGGATGCCGACCCTCGAACACACAACGAAATCATTCCTGCGTAACTGGCGAATTAATTCATATTTGAATGATCAATCAGATTATCCAGTAGAGTCTACTGGGTCAGCTTTGGGTGACAGATATGATAGCTATGACACAGCTGAAAATATTAAAGCTCATGCGCTGTATTCTCATTCTCGCTTACGATCATCATTGGTGTTTCAGCCAACTTTACCTGAACAGCAGGAAGTAAGCAGCTGTGCAAGTTCTTCAAACTCAACTATAATTGGGTCAGATGGAAGTGCAACACCTAAAGGGACATCTAATCATGCTCCAAGTGTGGAAAATGGAACAGGTAATATTTTAGAAGAGCTTAGTACAAACGTCCCACTTAAGTCAGATGCACCAAATAACCACAGAATTCATACTGCAGAGAACCCAAAACCTAGTGTAAATTCAAACGCAACAGGCGACTCATCTCTCTACTTGTATACAACACTGTGTGCAGACAAACATGCAGAAAATTTGAAGAACCTTCAAAATGAAAATATGCTAAAAAGGAGAAGTTTTCCCATGTTTAATTCAAAGTCCATATTAGACCCTGGTGCCAACAAACATGCATCCAGTTACGTTTACAGCACATTGACTAGGCATAGACTTAAGCAGCCAGTTAGTCCAAAACTTCCAGAAGATACCCTGAAGATCTCTAAAAGTTTGCATAGTGTGGCCAACCACTTACCACAGGAGGAAAAGAACCTCAAAGGAGAACTAAAGAGCCCAACTGCTAGCAAGGCAATCTCAATGGCTACTCTCACTGAAGCTAGCAAAGAGGAGTCTAGTAAGGATTGCACATCAAAGAAAGACAGTAAGAATTCCCCAAGTTTTCTAAAGAAAGGATCCCAGAAATTACGGTCATTTCTTAATCTCACACCAGACAAGAAGGAAAACTTGTCAAAAAACAAAGGTCCTGCCTTTTACAGAATGTGTAGTAGTTCTGACACGTTGGTTTCTGAAGAAGAGAATCAAAAACCAAAGATTTCTGAGAACAAGACAGATTCTTCCCCGAGGAGAAAGCGAAACACATCATCAAATTCTCAAGGTAGCTTGAACAGAAGTAAAGAAGATGTCACTGGGAGCCCAACAAAGCCTCCAAAGTCTCCAAAGTCACCAAAACCTCAAAAACCTCCATCTGATGGAAGCAGTAAAAAGTGTCCTCTCTTGTGCCCCCTTGAAAGTAAGTTCATAGAAACTGCAGGAGATGCATCCACCCCAAGATTTAATACCGAACAGATTCAGTATCAAGACGTAAAGGAAATCACCACAGATACTACAGCCGGAAGTGCCCCTGTTTCTGCTCTTCAAAGAGCAAGTTCGGTGACACCACAACTGGCAAGCTCAAAATGCCAAGAGCAGCTGAGGTCTCGCTTGAGTGAAAGGCGTGTTTATAGTCGCTTTGAGCCATTCTGCAAGATGGAAAATGCAAGCCAACCTACAGGAAATGCACCCAACAGCAGTTCACATCTCACAGATATCAAAAGCAAGACCTTGGGGAATAATTACGGCAGGAGTAATCACATGGTCAGCTACAACTCAGCTGCTTATCATCCACTGCAGCCTAATGAAAATAAGCTGAGAGGATTTATGCAGAAGTTTGGGAACTTCCTACACAAAAACAAGTAAAACTTTTGTTGATTATGTTGATTATGTTGAAATACAGTAAGAGCAGCAAAGCTGGACATAATATTAACTGGACAAGACCGACAGGCAACTTTTTTAGAGCTTACTTGGGTTTGTTCTTGGATCTAGGACGTTGGAATGAATGTACATATTTTTACATAATTATCCTAGAATTGTTATACAAAAGTCTTTACAGAAATTCTGTGTCTGGAAGATGTCTCAAGGGAGTTGTTTATAGTGTTTATATTGTAAGATTAATTTTATACGTTTTCCTTGTGAAGAAGGTATGTACTAGCATATTGTAAGATTAAGTGTGGTGGAAAAAAAGATGGCGGATGTTTTTAAACTTCAAATAATACTGTTTCCAAAAATTTCACCTTTAAAAATAGGATAGCACTAGTAATAAAGGCTTGAATTTTGTCAGCATTTACGTACACTTTCAAATGATAAACACAAATGTTAATGCATTGCATGTTACTTATTGTTAAACTAATTTTTTAAAATCTCTTTTAGGCTTGATCTTGTTAATAATTTACCCCATAGCATCTATCGAACTGTTTGGGCAGCAGATGGATCTATCTTACTTTGTTCAATTTTCCATGTAATATGATATGTGTCTGAAGTATGTGGCACACAGATCTTAAAGTAACCTTAATCTGAGCTTTCACGGACTTGTTTACATGGTTAAACTAGTGTGAATGTAGGATGAACGTTAAAAAAACTGTTTATAAAAAAAGGTGCCTTGAACATAACTTATAACTACTTTAAATTTCAATGGGTTAATGACATTTGTATAACATGCCAGTATTCTGTAATGTATTCTAAAAATAGCTTTTTGTTACATTTTCCTATTTGGTGTTTCCAAAAAAAGACTGTCTGGATTTCCATTTCTCAGGTAAGTTTTTGAGTTTCACGTGCAACAGTCTGTTTTAAGTGTTGCCAGCTATACTTGCAACTCTGGCTTTAATATCCTACTTTTTAAGTAAGGTTGCAAGTGCTTGGACTGGGTCTATGAGGGAGATTGCAAGCTCAGCCCTGCAATGCTGCCTTATGTCAGGATAAATATTACAAGGCCAGGAGCAATTAGGCATCTAAAAATGAGATTCATAAAAGTCACCACATCAAACAAGAAGGTGCTTCTCCTAAGCCAAAGAAAGTATCAGTGAAGGGTGATAGTAGCAAGTGTTTAACATTAATGAAGGCATTTAGGCACCTAACTGCACTCTAAGGGACACATTTTTGTTCATCCAAGCCTCTCAGTCATAAAAAATTTCCTGATATTAAGTGCCTACACCAGGTTAGTGCTTACAGAAAACACAGGCAAGGTGATGTGTTTGGGCAGCAGCATGGCATCCACTTGTCATCAGCAATGTGCAGCCAGAACATCCAGCTTTGGGGAAATTCATTGCTGAAAGCTTATAATCCTTATACACGGTCTTCGTGTTTCAGGAGCATGTTTTAGGAGACCACTTCACTGTTAGATCTGAAAGGTCCTACAGCATTCTAGGCTTTATTCTTTCAAAGGAAACACTTGGCTTTATTCTTTTGAAAGAAACACCAAAAATGCGTTTCATGCACCAGCTGGATCGAATTCATTTGTATCTTCTAGCTGTGGCCCTCGGGAAAGATTGTATACAGAATCTACGTCTCACCAAGAATCTGCTCTAGCTCCTGTGAATTCACCGTAGTTAATGATTTCAGCAAAGCAGTGTCAGCTTTTTGTTCAATATGTTTCTTGGGTAACCTTATGAGGTTGATGCGTCATAGCAATAACAGTTTCACTGTGGGGATGGTATTTATTTATGAGAGTGGCAAAGTGTTGCACCTCAGCCCTCTGCTGAAGTTTAGGTCTCCCCTTTACCTGTGACCATGGAAGAGATTTTGCAACTTTCTTGATGAATGCCGGTCACTTTGTTCGCTCATTGTTGAAGTACCATAGTTGGTATTTTTCCCAAATGCACATTTATACTGAAATGTTCTGTCCTGACAGAGGTAGCATTTTCAGACCCAAGGCAAGGAGTGTCTCCTTAGTGCTCTGGGCAGATTTTCGACAGAGGCGCAACGTGTTTCCACAGCTGCACCGCCAACAGCAATGCACTACTGTACTTTTTAGAACTCTTAATATTTTTTAGCAGGGCAGACAGTTATTCAGGATGGTGCCTGAATTACCAGTGCAGCAAAAGAACTAAATCAAGATGTAGGTGGTGCTAAAAATGATGTGGGTAGTTTTTAGGAAGATCTTTAGTTTTCGCTTGTGCTCTTATGAGCTCTGACATATGCTTGTAGGCAGTACTATATTGGGAAGGAAATGAGAGAGGGAGAACAAGGGTCTTGGGGCAGGTTTTGAAGTGACAGTGCTTTCCATTTTGTAGTAAACTCTAGGATATCTATTTTGATACAGTTTGGAAATATTTTGCTGTATTTTTCAAAGTAGATTGCTAATTAGAAAGTCTTGAGAAAGCAGGTATTTTAGTTTACCAAGTCCTCTATGTTTATAGATACGTACTCCTATTTTGTACCTACACAGAAGATGAAGAGCCTTCAGTGAAGAGCCTGCTCATAGACCTAATAATGCAAAAAAAATCACAGTAGAACTAGCTTTTTTTTCATTTTCAGATCTCTCCTCAGAGACCCTGCATAGGAATGTTGCTGCATTAAGGCCTGATGCAAGGTTAACTGAAATAAATGCAAAAGACCAGCATGGACCTCAGTGGAAGCAGGATCAGACACTTAATGTACTGAGACCACTGTTTTAGAAATGTTACAAGACCGAATGCAGTTTGGGGAGCGCGGGGCTCTGACACGACAGGAAGAGCAGTCTGACGATGCCCTGCCGGCAGCTGTGGCTTTGGAGGTGGAGGAGCAGCTGGGGAGTCCCACAGGTGGTGCGAGGACCAGCTGTTGGTTTGTTCCCTCCAGAACTGTCTGTTAAAGTGGGGAAAACAGTGCTCACCTAATCCTGATTGATTTGCCTCATGCCTCTGTGGGAACCTAGCTGTTTCACAAAACAGGAAGGAAAAATAAGAAAAAAAGAGAAAAGGGGTATGCTTATTTTAGAGTTTGTATTTTTGAACTACATTTTTCCAAAACTTGTCTTGATGCTTTTCTGAGGAGATGCATTTCATTCAATGTGTCCTAAATGTGCTCTACACATTGCGAGTTTGTTACACCCCGCGCACACCCAGTGCACTCCCAGTTTTGTAAGGCTGTGAAGTAATAGCTGTTACTGTGTATGGCGGTCATTTGGCCAAATGGCTTGGGAGTTATGAAACCCATAAAAAATGATGTGTCATTTCCACATTAAATGAAACACCATTAGCACCGTAGTAGATCTGGGAGGGTGGCTGTGCAAGAGCTGATCGGTTATGCGATGCTGAGCGTGGCCCTCAGGAGCACCGTGGGCAGCGGAGGGCCACGCAGCCAGGAGGTACAGGCTCCTCACGCGATGCTCGTCCAGTCATGTCGTAAATGTACCACCCCTACGTACGGTCATAATATGCAGTGAATAAATTGCTTCATTTCTTCAGCCTTGTAATAAACAATTTTTACCGCCTCTCAGGTTGCAAAACGTGGATGTTCTCTTAGTAATGAGCTTGCACTGCACTCATTATTCATGCTAACAAACTTGAACTAGATGTAAAGAAAGGTAAAAAATTAAGAAAAATTACATTTCCAATGGTCTAATGCATGAGGGTAGTGGTGCTTGTTACAAACCTTGAGAGAAATTAAAAGCTTATCAGGCAATAGATGTTTGCGCATTGATAGGTGAAAGATTACTATTCAGAGAAAAAACTGTGTGATCATTGTTCAGCTTTCTAAAATGTATTAGGAAATGTTGTGGTTTCTAAAAGAAGTCACATGAAAAGTAATACCAAAATCTGTTGCAAGACAATGTAAAAATAAAATTTAAAATGGCTCCACTAAGCAGTATGATAAATATATATGCTTTTTATTTGTAGCATTATGTGCAATAAACTGTACGACCAACAAGTAGCTTTGCAGCAGTGTAATGCAGAGAGATCAGTAAGGTTACTGTGGTACTTAATTTATTCGCCATACTAATGTTGTACTGCACAGTACGGTATTTGGGGTTTTTTTAGTTTGTTTTCATTAAAGTCATAGAGCAGCATAAAGCTGCAGTAGTTCATGGATAATTGAGACATGTTACTCCAATTTTGTCTTTACTTGCATGAATGAGTACATATTCCATTAGCACCCCTGTGACAAGAGAGGAGCCTGCAATGCTCAAAAGGCCGTCTTGCCATTTCATTCTTTATTTCACACAGGTGCTTACAGATGTCTTGGTACCTTTCTGTAAGGTCTGAAATTTTTCATCATTTTCAACTCAAAACTCAGAGTTACAGATAGGTCTCCTTTTTTCACATTTTGACATGATGCCAAAGATATGTTGCATGTTCTGAGAACTATTTTCTATACTGAGAAATAGGATGTGAGAAAACATTTGCTCTTGGACAGCTCAGAACAGAGCTGTTAAGCAAAGCTGGTAGTGCAGATTTCTAATTTAGTGGCATTGACTAGTTAAGTTTTAATGCCCTTAACCTCCTTTTTGCTTAGAATAGTGTGCCGTTGTCTCCCCCAGGTCAGTATTTAAAAGCAATTTTCATATATTTAACACTTTAAAAAGTGGTCAAGTCCTATTTCTGAAAAGCCAGGGGGATATAGCGGGTTACATTCCCAAATCAATTCTTTTAAGGTCTTGAAAAATATCTTGGCGCATTTCTGGAAGAGAATATAGTTTACTAAAAGTGACTGGACATCCTTTCAGAAGAAGCTACTGTGAAGACTATGCATCTTTCTCCCACCACGTGTGTTACAGTAACTAGAAATTCAACGGGTAAGTGCGAAAGATAGTTGGAGGGAAAAACAATAATTTCTGATGAAAAGCCTATGATACATGTTTATTTTAATAGTGTTGCTTCCATATGTAAATACAGCTGGGGAAAAATTGCTTCTTTTCTCTCCACATCAGACGAAATTTATGACAGTTGAAGTAGGAATATTTTAAAGACTACACACCAGTCGCAATATTTGATTGTGTTTGAGAAATGAATGCAACTCGTTTATTAGCATTCAAACACAGAACTCGTACATATCTGTGATACGTTGTTCCTGCCCCATTTCACAACGTGCTCAAAATTCAGACTGATTGTCTACAGCTTCCCAAGCCCTCAGTAATGCTGTGAAGAACCGATCCAACGAGGCGCTAAGCACATGCTTAGCTTTTTAAACTAAGCAGTCCCAGGATAAAGCATAAACAGGCATGTGTTTTGTTAGATTTTGGTGTAAAAAATCTCAGTGTAGTCCTAGCTGATGTATTTTGGGAAACTGTTGAATATATGGTTTCATTGTTTTCTTTGGGCCATGTCTAATTGTGACCCATGGTGATACCACATTGCAACGTCATGTCTGGCATGTTTCTTCCAAATGTCACATACAGTGGCATTAAAATTTCATTCTAGTTTCAGAGTTTAGATCAGTCTGCCTTGGCACAGGGTCTGTGGATCCCTGGTGATCCGTAAGTTTTCGAAAGGTGACATGGAAGTGAATTCAGGTGATTGATTGAAAAAATGGAACCAGACAAAACAGAAAAGCATTTGCACATATTTTGACATACAGCAAAGGAAGCAAGTAAAATCAGAAGATAAAGTCAGAAGTGAATGTTCATGATGTACTGTTTACCAGTTGAAAACAAAAGCTGGTATGCCAGCGCTACAGGAAAAAAAGAAAAAAAATCCACAAGTGCTCTTCAGTTAAAAAAAGCTGAGAAACGCTGAGCTAGATGATGCAAAACGAGCATGACGGGTGCCAGAAACACAAGAGCCAGAATAGACATTACTGAGTAATTTCTGGGGGCAAAAAAGTAAGGAATTCCGTCAACTTGGTTTCAATGCTGACAGATTGTGTCTGTTTCAATACAGACAAGACTGTGCTGATTTCATTTAAAATTGTCACTTGATATGTAAATCCTTTTTCTCAGATAGAATTCCTGGATTACATAGCAGCTATGTTATGGATATACTGTGTATATACAGATACAAACCAAAAATTTCTGGAAATAATTTATTACTTTTATTTTTTACCAAATAAAATGTTTCTTTTAAAGCTCAGCTCATTCTTGTGTTCTCTGACATTTCGGATTCGTTTGCCTTCCTGTTAATTCTGCCTTCCTAGTGATGTCAGGTTCAATAGTCTTCTGTTTCCTCCTTCCAGCTCCACCTTGATTTCCTCTTTCCCATTTACGTGAAACATCCTTCAGAAATCTGCCTACCTCTTGCCTTGTAAATGCTATTGAAAAATCAGTTCCATCACTTTGCTTGCTGGAATTAGCTTCAGGCAACTCCATGCATGAGTGCATGCTGCTACTGAATGGCTAATGAGAAATTGATTTGGAGTCGTGAACAGTTGCTCAATGCCTTTGAAAAACCAGTAGGAAACAGAGTAGCCTTTCTGAACAGCTAAGGTCTATATTTAGACCTAATGGAGGAAGGAAATGAAGAGAGTGTACTGATTTCGGTTGGGATAGAGTTAATTTTCCTCCCAGTAGCTGCTGTGTTTTGGATTTAGTACCAGAAGGCTGTTGATAACACTGATGTTTTCAGTTGTTGCAAAGAATTCAGGGACTTTTTTCAGTTTCACATATTCAGCTAACGAGCAGCGCAGGAGCTGGGAGGGAGCACAGCCAGGCAGCCAGCCCAGGCTGGCCAGGGGAAATATTCTGTACCACAGGTGTCATGCTCAGTTTATGAATGGGGGTTGGCTGGAGAACAGGAGTCCTTTCTCTCTTTTCCATGCGTTCGAAGCCTCTCTTGTTGGGGAATTTGAACTTTGCTGTGAGTTCAGCCTTTTTTTCGGGAGTTCCACAAAATTTGCAAAATCCACGAATTCCGGGTTCCGTGATTGCTGCTCAGGAACTGACTGTGACTTGGTCATTGAGTGGTGAGAAAATTGTATTCTGTAAAGGGTTTTTTGCATATTCATTGTTATTATAGTAGTAGTAGTATTAGTAGTAGTATTTCCTTTGTAGTCTTATTAAAGTGTCTTTATCTCAAGCCACGAGTTTTACCTTTTGTCCATTTTTCCTCCCTGTCCCACTGGGGAGGAAGGGGAGGGGTGACCAAGCGGCTGTCTAGTGCAGAGTTGCTGGCTGCTGGGCTAACCCATACAGAGAGGAACTGAAAAGCGCGAAAGACAAAGGTTATAAAACTGAGGTTACCACTCAGTTACCACATATGACAATTTTGATGGCTGAGGTTGTGGCGGTGTGTATGCAGGCACACATACATGTACTTGTATGCGTAATACAAAGGCTCCTACTTTTACAGGAACTTCTACTTACATAGTAATATAAGTAAAATTCATCAGTTGATTGAGCTCAAGCCTTTTCTCAGTTCCCACACACAAAAGTCATTAAAATTCCCACTTATTCTCCTTTCCTTCTTGTTTTCCTCTTGTAGGTCCAACCTAAACTTACCATGCCAGCAACTCTGCCTGCAGCATTTCAGCATCGCTAGGTAAATCCTAAAAAACCCTGAACCTTTTCATTTTCTGGACATACCATTTGGAGTGGGAAGGAAGCTATACCTGTAGCCAAGTGAGGACAAGGCTGATGACCATATGAGTTAGGGATTTCTGACAGGAAAGTACTTGCATGCCATTCATTACTGAAAGTTAAAATGTGCCACTTTTTGACAAAACACTGTTGCAAACTAGAATAATTAGAGTGAGTTATGAGAGAATTACTAGAATCTTTGAGAATTGCTCGTAGCTGAGCAAGAGCTGTCATCCCATTTTGGAGGGCTGGGAGTCCAAGGCTGCATTGCTCTCACACGCCAGAGTAGCTGTGGGTGCAGATACGGGTGTCTCCTCATTTTATCTCCATCCAGTTCCACTGCCTTGAATTTACCAACAATAGGAGTGACCTGGAGAGTCCATTTCCAGCTGTGTAAACTGGGTCTTTATTAGAGCAAGCACATACTAAAGGAAAATGTTGCTTCTATCAAGTGCCTGTAAAATTGTCACTTTGGATATTGCAGATCTTTGCATATAATTAACAGTTTTTCCCTATGTATCTCAAAATTATCCAACTTTCACACTGTATTTGAGATAACCAGCTATTTTTTATCTCAAAGTAGTGGCTAGTGGTACTTAGGGCACTATATTGTGGTAAATATTGGTAAGTAGTTAACACTTAAATAGCAAAGAGCCATTACTCTTGGTGTGTAATGGCCAGTTTCAAACCCACCAGCCACGATCTGCTCAATTGTTCTGTTCAACTCGTTCCTCAAATTAAAATTATCTCAGTGCTTTCTAAGGTGGGACAGATAGTTGGTTCTCACAGTTTGCTGAAGTCTGCCGATGCCTGCCTCCAAGTGACGCAGAGGACTCAGTCTCTAAGCAGACAAGTCAATGAGGCAGCCAAGGCTTGGGGCCAGGGTGCTCTCAGAAACTCCTCATGACGGTGTCCCGAATTAAAAGCATTACAGCAATCACTGTAGGCCATAGGGAAGCAGGTGGTTGCCATAATACTTCTCACACTGATAAGCCTGTCAGCCAGAGACATGCTGTAAAGGTGTCATGCATGCCTCAGCAGTCATATCCTCTGCTCCTCCTCTGCTGAGTAGGGCAAGGGTATGGGGAAAAACACACACGAGCTGGAGGAAAAGAGATTTGGGAAGATCAGAAGCCTGTTTGTCAGCAGATTTTGTTCTCATGGCCCATATAAAAAACTTTTAGGAGGACAACATCTGTCACTGGTTACCTGACACTTAAATAAGTAAACTGCTGGGTTTTAGTTATTTGACTGAAGCCTATTTCTGGCTCAGATGGTCCCTGCATTGCAAATTCTTAGTGGTGGTGGGAATAGTCTGGAGAAATGTCACTGTATACGATCTCTTTTCAGCCAAGTATCGCAGAGCGGAGCCTCTCTGCTGTTGTCCAAGGGACCATGCCATCATCCTTTGATACTTCAAATGACCGGGCAGAGGCAGGATCACAAATCACAGACCTGAAAGTGTCCGTCTCACTTACTGGGAAGACATAACCTGCAAGGGAGCAGCGTGCCTCCCTCTGCAGGCTTCACGAATGGATGTTCCACAAACTAGCTTCTTTTAAACTTAATCTCCTTATCGTTGTGTCGTACACAGTGTGCAGACTTCAAGCGATAAAACTGCCCAAACAATAAAGTATTGAACCTTTAGGAGATTATAAACAGAATGAAAGTTTTGCCTAGAACATTTTTATCCTTTTCTTCCCACCCACCCCATAGACACAGTCAGAAAGCAAAAAGCAGTGAATATGAGAGTAAATAACAGGGTACCTTTGTGTCTTCTAAGTGTTCATACTTTTTCTTCTACCAGGGCTTCTGCAGTATATATTGGTTTTAGCTCTCTGCTGAAAACCTGTGGGCTCAAGTTGCACCTCTTACACTGGTCTTCAGACCCACTTTTCATACACATGTGTTTAACCCCCTGTTTATTTCATTATTTCATGCACCCCTCTGCAGCATTTTTAAAACATAATCTATACCAAAATGTATTTTTTCTGAGGAGCATCACTTGTTACAGGGCTAAAGTTTTGAAGGTTATATATATACACATATATATGTACACACACACTTATTTTCCAGCTTGATCCACTCTAAAGACATCAAATATATTCAACAGTGATCTGCAATTCAAAAGAGATTACTTTCTCAGTAGATAAAAATTTACGGTCTATAATCTTTAGGTTAGCAGGCAATACTTTATTCAGTTCACAAGCCAGTAATTCGTTTGAATTATTTTCAGATCAATTATTTACAACAATGTTAATCTCATCAATTTGAGAGATTAATAGTAAATGAAGTTGATAGTTGACAGTTTGAATTCAATCAACATTTACCTTCATTTGCATTTCTTTGAGCAAGCACTATTAAATCTCATCAAAAAGAGTGAGCATTACACTTACACACTTGCATATGGTCTGACACACACTTGCTTGTATTGACCTGGTAGCAAAAGAAAAAATAAGCAACAGCAGATATTATCAATCTCTCATGCTCAGTGTTAAAGGAAAATGTCAAAAATCATGGCAGAGATTTAAAAGTTGAAGTCTCATTTTCAATATCGCTGATAGGTTTTTTTGGGAGTCACATGGGCAACTTGGAGAGCTGATTTTCAAAAGAACATCTGCAATGTGTTGGCATTTTTAGATGGCAAGTCTTCGAAAGTCTGAATAATAAATAAATAAAAAATAAATGTGTAAGAGCAGGAATAATGTATTGGTTCCTTTTTTTCCTATATTAATCTTAATTTTTCCTTTTCTAAGATCAGAGACCTTTCATTAATTAATAAATCCATTTCCTTTCAATTTTAAATAACTCCCTTCATTACTACGACTGCTTTGGGTTCCAAAATTATAGGAAACACAAAAGATATGACCTTGCAACTTTAGCTACCTGAAGTTTCAAGAAGCATACCATGAAACATATTTTAGCATGTTCCTTCACAAGTAATGAAATACTTTTTTCCTCTTACTAGGAAAGAAAGGACCATTATGCCCTTGAACTCTTCATAAAATTTTTTGATGTGAGAGAAAATGTGGGTCAAAGCATTTATATCATAATACTTGCGTGCATGTCTGTAAATCTCTTAATTAAATGGGAAAAAGAGAAGAGCAAAAGATATAAAGATATTCATCCCTTCATCTGCCCCAGGCAGCCAAAATGTGCATCGGTGCATTTTAATTCTTTGCCAGCAGCAAGTCAAATTTGCAGCCCCTTGAAGTGACAAACAAAACAAGGTGACAACGAAAAATATTGTAAAGCGCAGGCTGGCATTTCACACAGAGCACCACGCTTACCTGCCTCTTTAGTCTTTAAAGACGAATCTCAGATCATTACAAAAGCTACAACCTTCTGTTACCTCTGCGGGCAGAGAGCTGAGTCTGCCCACGCCGAGCACCAGTGAGGTGAGGCAGGGGCTGTGCTGGCACGGTGCTCAGCATGCTGCGGAGGGGAACCTCACCTGGCATTTTTAGTGCTGCCCAGCAACTGGATTAACTCCTGTCCAAATGCTCCGTACATATCCCCTATCACAGAATCACAGAATCACAGAATCACAGAATGGTAGGGGTTGGAAGTGACCTCTGTGGGTCATCTAGTCCAACCCTCCTGCCAAAGCAGGGTCACCTACAGCAGGTTGCACAGGACCTTGTCCAGGCAGGTCTTGAATATCTCCGGAGAAGGAGAATCCACCACCTCCCTGGGCAGCCTGTTCCAGTGCTCCATCACCCTCAGAGGGAAGAAGTTCTTCCTCATGTTCAGACGGAACTTCCTATGCTTCAGTTTGTGCCCATTGCCCCTTGTCCTGTCGCTGGGCACCACTGAAAAGAGTCTGGCCCCATCCTCCTGACACCCACCCTTCAGATATAGGAAACATATAATTAATTTGCTTTCAGTATGATGATGATGCAGGCATAAAATGATGATCATCAGAAGAAAGGGTACAGAAAAGAGGAACCTGATGACAGACTTTGTCAAATTTCTTTTGGGTTTTTTTCTCATGTGCATGATGCATATTCGCTCCATAGGTGAAAAACTACAGATGAATCATTAAATAAAAGTAGTGTGAATAAATGGATTCTGCTTGCTGTAAACCACAGTTAATAATGTATTCATTACTTCCAGCTAATACTAGAGCCTACAGCTGCTACATCTGAATAACACTGAGGCAATTTCCATGTTGATTTACACCCACAAGAGGGCAGTTCCAAGTCCTGATTTTCAGGATGGGCAATATTTTTAAATGAAGGACTGGACTAGCACTTGGGAGATTAAGATTCAGCAGTTCTTCCACAGGTTTCTTATGTAGCCAGCTAAGATATAATTTCTAAACAAGCCATGCAACCACATTTTTGTATCTTCCATTTGTCCTCTAAGCTAAAATAAAGAAGAGCTGGATGCAACGACCAAAAGGCAGGATTCCTTCTCCCCCAGACTAAACGCCTCAATCAACAGGGAACTCTTTTTCATCCTTATCTGTTTTGCTACCTGATGGCTCAGTTTCACTAGTGGTGCTCCTACAGGGGTCATCCTGAGGAGCTACGGGTTCTCCCTCAGGTTCGTGCGAACCTTCTGCATCAACCAGGGACTCACACAAACCAGGCATAGACGGACCGATCAGGTACCTCGAGTGCAAGAAATGAAGGAAAACTTCACTGAGAAACTTTAAAGGCATACACGTGAAAGAGATGATGATTCTTTATCTGCCAGCAAGATCCAGGCCCATTAGGGGTGACTAAAAGCAGAACTTAAGTGATCAGAAAACTGTAATACTGACAACTGACTGGGCTCTAGTGACTTCCCAGACAAACAGAAACCAGGCTGGCTTTCGAGGCTTAAAACATTGGACCAATGTGGATAAAATGGGTGTTGTGCGACTGGCGCTTTTGCTGATCTGGTTTCTGGTCAATTTTTGCTCTTCCCAGTACATAGTAACTCCACTGCAAAAATTAAAAAATAAAATCTTCCATTTACCTGTCTGCATCTTGCCAGGGACAAGTCACGGTACCTCCCCTGTGCCCATTGTACAGCTGGCTGCTGCAGTCTCATTTCCTTTCTGCCTAGCCAGTAACGGTTCCTAAATTGCCCCTTAAAGTATTCATTTTTTAGTTTTCTCAGTTATGTGCATTATAACCTTCAGGACAGAGTACTGAATAAGTTTCTCCTGCTTCATCATTTGGCTGAGCTACCTCTGTAACATACAACTAGGTTTATTTTAATAGGCTGGATCTAACTTTATAGGCTTGTGAAAAAGATGGCAACAACTGTGCTGTGTATATCTCTTTTAATATTAGTCATAGTCATTTACAGCACTTGCAGCACTACAGCTCTGAATAAATATCTTTGGCTTTTTAAAATTTTAACTGAGAAGGTTGGTACATGACTTGTTCCACAATCACTGTAGTAGTTTCAATGGTGGTCTTAAATTAGCGTGTTTGATTTTGCCTCAAGAAATCTACCGTGGCAATAAAAAGGTAATTCTTTGTTTGTTTCTTTTTTGAGCAATATTGCTTGACATTTGTAGGATTAATTCCACTCTGCTGTTTGATTTCTTTTTTTACCTTCAATTTTCTGCCAAGATGAGAAAATCAGCTGAGAAGTGCCAGGGGTCCATGTGGCTGCTTCTCCTCATGGCACAGAGAGCAAAGCAAATGCCGTGCTGTAGGGAGGGGGAAGGCTCCCGGTGCTTCCCGTAGAAGTAAGTGGGATGATAGGGGCTCCTGGACAAATCAGGAAGGGGTGGTGGAAGATATACACACCTCCTGCAGAGTCAGGAAGGGTTTCACCCTGCATCAGCCACATGTTCTCTCGTCGGCCGCAGACAGAGGCAGATTTCTCTATGGAAGGGCTCCTAGTTGGGCCAAATTCCAGGTACCCTTGGTAACACGGGTGAAGAGACTGAGACCTGAGCAGCGAGGAGGGCTGAGCTGCGCCTGGATGGATGCAGACTTCTCACTGGCAGACATGGCACAGGGGCTAGGGCTGGTAGCCCTCCCCAGGGACCCCAGCACCTCCAGCCCCTGGAAGGCTCAGCTCATCTCCTCGCTGACGTTTGCACAAAAGATGTCAAATTAATCACCAAACCTCTGCCAGTAGCTCCCAGTGTTTTAAGAAGGTTTATGTTGAGCCATGCTGAGGGAGTGGCTGCACTAATTGAACAAATGGTTGAAATACTTGCTGTAAGCCAGAGGCTAAGCTTGACTACACAACGACGTGCTACACGCCCTTGCGAAGAGCTGGGCTAGCACCGATAAATGCGACCATCAATCTGGATCTTATTTCAAAATCAGAAACTTTTCTTTCTTTCTCCTTCTTTGTAACAGATTTCTTTTGGCTGTAGATCTGCATGTTACAGGCTGAGGGAGTTGGGGCTGTTCAGCCAGAGAAGGCTGCGGGGTGACCTTATAGCAGCCTTCCAGTACCTGAAGGGGCCTACAGGAAGGATGGAGAGGGACTTTGCACAAGGCTGTGTAGTGATAGGACAAGGGGGAATGGCTGTAAACTAAAGGAGGGCAGATTTAGATTAGTTATTAGGAAGAAATTCTTCACCATGAGGGTGGTGAGGCACTGGAACAGGTTGCCCAGAGAAGCTGTGGCTGCCCCCTCCCTGGCAGTGCTCAAGGCCAGGTTGGATGGAGCTCTGAGCAACCTGGTCTAGTGGAAAGTGTCCCTGCTCATGGCAGGGGGGTTGGAACCAGATGATCTTTAAGGTCCCTTCCAACCCTTACCATTCTATGATTCTATGATGTTGTACCCAGGGTTCACTGAAGCAGCAAAAGTCTGAGGCTGCGTTTTAAGACCACCAGTAAGAAAACCTTTGGAAGAGAGAGATTTTTATAGAGTGCTAAGCACCACTCTGGTTACGACACTCTTTAAAGCACTTTGAACTGAGTAGCTCTATGGGACCAGAAATACTCACATCAAACTGGTTTTGGCTTTTATTTATTAGTTTAACCATTTGTCTGTTTTCATTGTTTATCATGCAGTTAAACTACTCTCATGCACCTATAACTTAATCAATACATCATTGCATAAGTGAATCTTCTTAACTTGCATCTTGGAAATTTAAAAAAAAAAAGAATAACCACTCCTTAAAGAAAAAAAGGATCATAACTGGACTGGATATGAATTGCACAGACTATGGCTAGTCAGGTATTTTTAGCTGAAATTTTTTGGAAGGAGATACGAATGTCCTGAAATGAAAGCTTTTTCATTTAATTTATTGTTTTCATTTTGACCCTCCAGAGTGAGCTATTTCTGTGAATTTTTCAACTTGAAAACATTTAGAGAAATCATCCAAAGCAGCCTGACCACTGTGTTCAGTCATTCTGGAAGTGGAAATTCCAGCCCATCCAGTGTAAAATGAACACTGGCTTTGAAATAAGAGTGTGTGTATGAAAGTGTAAACATAAACAGACAAGCATGATTGACTGGAAAGACTTTGTAAATATAATTTTGAAACTTTTTTTACTAGAAAGATTTCACTTTTCGTTTGTGGTTTTGAACTGGAATCTACTCTCTAAATCTCATAAAAAAGTCAGAGATGTAAGTCAGGTTTCCTTCCTAGCTCTGGTATCATTGCTTTGTGGAACAGGTTAAAGGCACAAAGCAGTTATTAACCATGCAGATTAAAGAAGGGAGATCTAGCTTGAGTGTTACTGCCAAACCTTCCTCGTTTTGTTTTCCAAAGGAGATCAGTGTTACTGCTGGTTAGTAAATGCACAGCGGTGTGTGTGAACTGAGGAGGACAAGGGACAAAGGACAGAAGCTGAAACAAGAGAGATTCAGACTAGACCTAAGGAGAAACTTCTTCTCCAAGAGGACAGCCCAGCTGCAGAGCAGGTTGCCCAGAGAGGCTGTGCCATCTATATCCTTGGGGGTTTTGAAGACCCAGCTGGACAAAGCCCTGAGCAACTTGGCCTGACACCACAGCTGGCCCTGCTTTGGGCAGGAGGTTGGCGCTGGGGACCCTCTGAGGTCCCTCCCAGCCCGAGTTATCCTGTGATCCTAGTTTATCACGAAGGCTAAAGGAGCTACCTTTCCACCTGCCTGCCAGCACTTAAGCCTGTCTCCTGTCATCCACCTCTCTTCCATTGCACTGTGATTTTGGGCCCTTGCAAACAGCTGGCTGCTGCACGGCCCCCCAGCATCCCTGTGGCTCTGCTGAAGCTCAAGGAGTTGCCCTGCTGTGCAGCAGCCCAGCGCAGCGCATCCCATTCTTGCTCCTGCTTGCAACCCCCATCTTTGGTCATGTCCCTAGCACGTGACGCAGGAGGCAGAAAGGCATTGTGCAGGGGGGAGAGAGGGAAACCTCAGTTCTCCCCTTCCTGCTTGAAGCCTGAAGCTGTGCCTGCTGCTGCACGTGGAGCTGTTGCTATTCTCACGTGGTGATCTGTCTTCCTTGAGAGAGTATCCTCAAGGGATGCACAGTATTTATTTATGGTAACCTTTGGGTTTAATGTGCAAGCTGCACTGCATTTTATTACTATGTTTTATCTTCTGCAGAATATGTCTATGTAAGCCATCTCTCTGGGTGCAAAATTTGCTTTGGGGTCTTATTTTGACAGATTTAATGTTTCCTGATTTAGTTTAGCATTATTTAGCCTGTGATCTGTGAACTGCTGTTGCTCCACAGAACATCAAAGAGGTTCCACAAGATGATTGCGGACACCCCTCTCAAAAAAACCTCAAAAAACCACTCATATGCAGTCAAGCACAAAATGAAGCAAAATGAGGGAAATCAAATGATAAATGAGTACTTAAAGTTTACACTGTTGTTCTGGGTTGGAAAACAATAACATTGTGCTGGAATTGCAGGAGATAGTCTTTTCTTTTTCTCTCCAAATAGTAGACAGTCCTTTAATTAAAGAAGTTATCTGACATGTCAGTTAACAGAAATTAATTTAGATTTAGGTTTAGATGCTCTGAAAGACTTTTTGCACCTTATTGATATTCCGGCCACAACAGAGTACCTATTTGGGCAGTTAAAATTTCTGAGCATTACTTTTTTTAGAAGTGTAGCTTGCTAATGCCAACTATGATACTAATGAGATTTTTCATGATTTTGTGAGATAATGGATAAAACCTTCAGAAAATTCCTTTAATTGTATTGCCAGTGTTACTGTAATTGCCAACTGCGATACTGCAGCTGCATTAAATCTTGTTTTCTGAAGTAGAAGGAAAAGATTGCTGCCTTTCCACTCCGTGTTAAGAATGTTCTGTGAAAAGATGTCTTAGAACAAGTTTTAGGGGGTGTGAAAGATGTGTTGTGGACTTATCCCAAAGAATAATTTTGCCCTCTGCTAGAGTTTTATCAGTATGCCTTCACAGAGGAGTCGCAGTTAGCTCCAGATGCAGTTCATGTAGATGAGCAACCTCTCCTAAGCCTGGTTCTCTCTGCTACTACTCCTGAGAGCCTCAGGATCCTTCCTTCAGCCCATGGCCTGAGAGCAGGGCAAGTCAGGTGATGCCGCTTGCACGAGGTGGAGACCATCAGCAGTTAGGAACGTTTTTCTGATTGCCTGAAAGGAGTCGATAGCACAGTCCTCGAGGGCGGCTGTTGTGTTAGCCCCTGGCGCTAGCTGGAGAGCAGGCCGACTGGCCAGGCTCCTGTCTGCAGCCCCCAGCCCATTCCTCCCTGTGTCCCAGCCTCTCCTGCGGCATAGGGTCGGCTTCTCCCTTTGCTTCCTCCATCTGTTTTAATCACCTGACGTCTTTGAAGTCACTTCAAAGGTCTGCTGTTAAAAAATTAATATCCAGTAGATGATGCTCGCTGTTGTTTTAGGCAGGGAAACTGCCTCAAGTAATGGTCCTGCTCCTGTCTTGATGCTTCATTCAACAGCTGGGTACATTTCCCTGCATCTCCTTGCCTCTTAAGCGTGTAGTTAACCCTTCATAACCTCTTACAAACAGCATGCAGGAAAAAAGACAAGTAGTGAACACTAAGTGTTTTATTATACTTAAATGTGCAGCTATTGTACAAAGTTTGCTAGGCATGAAGTATTTAGGAATATTGCTTATTAATGATGACCACAGCATCTGTAGAAAACTGCTTCTTCTCCCGCTAGTTTTACATTTGAACAAACGCACTGGCCTTCACAGTGATATTCCTGCGTTTCAGTGATATGAGATTGGACAGAAATCTCACGTGTGTTTGTCCTTACAGATTTGCTGTACCATTGTGTAAGACAGGATCACCCACACTGCAGTCATTACTCACAGCCATAGCACATAAATATTCTTTTATTGGTGTTCGTGTTTTTATTTTGTGTGAAGCTGGAATGTAACCATTTAATATCCACCATTAAAATCCTACTCAGTATTTTCTAGGTATAACTGCCAAATGTGTAGTGGTGAGATGTTTTATAGGACTAAAGCTGAGAAGCCTGAGAGTTATCAGCTGGTGAGTCTGACCAATACCTCGAAGGATTTCACGGGACCAATGGGCAGGTTTTAGGCCTTAGAAATCTGTTTTGTCACAGGTAATTGGCTACAAATGGTGAAACTAGGATTCCCTCAACATTCCTTCCACTCTCAGCAGTACCTGCTTCTGTTTCAATTTGATCGCCTTCCAGCATGGATGTCTGGGGAGGGAGCAGAGACCGGAGCTCCACTGATCTAGTTGTAGTTGCTGTGTTCCTCTTTGAATTACAGATAACCTAATTACTCTCTTCCTTTCCTCTCAGTTGTGAACGTCTCAGCCCTAGAGAAAATACGACTCATTGTGTACGAGGAGTCTTCATTTTATCACTTATGATTGGGAAATTTTACTTGCTCTATAATGGCATCTTCGTGTTTCTGAATGCAGATTCATACATGCTGTTAATTTTTCAGCTTTGATCTTTTTTGTAGAGTGCTGTATGGGTTTGTGTTGGATCACAGTATTGCTCTTAAAAAAACCTGGTTCAGATCTCAACTACAAATGTCAGTAAAGTCTAATCTGCAAGATTAGAGGGAATGAAAACTATATCAAAGTGGAATTGATCAGTTCTCTAAAATTTCATCTCTGAATCTACTCTGAAATGACTGAGCAGATTTCTATATTCATGTCATAAAGGGATCTGGAGCCCTCCTTAGTGCAAACTATTTAGCTCTAAGGAGGGGAAAAATCAAGAACAAGTCCACAGTAATGACACTGACACAGTTGCAGTGAATTTTGACCTGCAAAACAAAAAAAAAATCATTAGAAAGAGCTTTTACTAGAATTACATTTTTTATTCATCTACTCTGAACTTTCTTAGACTGTCCTCAGGCATGGCACACCCCCCATGGACTATGAAGTCTGTAAGTCAAGGCTCTTGTTTACGGGCATGACTATCCATTTAAGGATACTCCCTGCTGACTCATCTGAAAGTGCAGCTTACAAAATATCAAGAAAGGCTCGTATTCAGTGGAGCACTGTGAACATGCCGAATTTCTCTGGGGTTGTTGTCTTGCATGGTGCACACCTGCCTAATAACAAAGGAGTGGAAGGCATTCAAGGATGAATGCATTCAAAACCTGCATGTCTGTGGAAACAGATATAAGATTAGGGTAGAATGAGTAACAGGCCTTCAATTAAGTCACGAGGTATGATATCTGAGCTAAGTTACCTCTTTGCAGTATTTCTCAGGCGTGTTTACTCCTGCAGATGAAGGACTTGTGATTCACTGGCGTATGTGGATCTCCCCCTACCTGCAGGCCTTCTTTGCTAAAGAAAGGAGTTTATTTTCTGGCATCGCAGGAAAATACATATTCCTTCATGAATATTAAAAGTTTTAGTTCCTGCTAAAGGTCTTCTTTAACTTAGCAGACGCTGTTTTCTTGAGTGGGTTCATCCTGAGTTCCACCTCAGAAAGGAATGTGTAAATATCATCCTTAATTAGAATTAAATAGTTCCCAAACTGTGTTATTCATGCAAGTTGTACTTTAAGTAGTAAACAAAATCTGAGACAGGTTTCTCCCATCTGGTATGATAGCTCATTCCAGTTCTGCAAACGGGAAGGAAACATAGAGAGAATACAACAGCAAGACTTCTGCAACAACACAGATAGACACTGAACAGTTCTTCATTTTTATTTACTGCCATAAGCCCGTAAAACTCAAGCCAGGGTGTGTCATGAGGATAACACAAAGAGAGCAGCCATAACATTTCTTGTCTTACTGATAACAGAATTAAATGTGACTTTTTAAGTAAAATCTCTGAAATGGTGAATACTGCAGGATAATGAAGACTGCTTACCATTATACAACTTGTTCGTTAAGCCATTTGTCAGGTAATTTGAACAATGAACAAGCTAACATGAGAAAAAATCTTAATATATTATTTTCCTGTAAGAAAAATCACCTTGTCCAGATACAGCAGTTGTGGGAGTCAGAGTGGGAGGGGTGGGAAGGGATGTGCACCATCTAATAATAGTCCTGCCATTCTCATGTGAGCATATGTTTTCAGCTTCGTATATGTTCTCCTTCTTTATCCATCTTAAGTCTTTGAATGAAAACACTGACTCTGCTCTTCTTGTCCTAGAGAAGCAGCATTATGCCTGTGAAGAGCTGATTTTGAGTAGCTGCTGGCAGAAAGCTGCTGACCTTGCCTGTGCTTGATCCATCTATTTACAAATATAGGAATACAGGTATGTGATGGGTTACCAAGTGTTTTCAGCTTCTCACTGTCCAGAGACATTTGGATTTGAGTGTACCTACTTATGCATTTGTGTGCAAAAAACTGTGGGAGGTCAGGAGATATGAAATGGAAAATGATGGAATCCTGGCTTATCTGGGTGTTTAAACACATCCTTTATCTCTATGTGTCTCTTTTTGTCCAAGGTCTATTGGAGTCCCCAGATACTACCACAGTCAAAAGAGATAACTGAAGTCTTTTACAGTGGACTAAAGTCCTAAACTCCTTTACTTGTTTTGCGATGCTATACTTGTCTCAGATAAGCTCATTCTTTGCCTATTCTTGAATACTTCCTTTCTTCCAGAAAGATAGCTAGAAGATGAATCAAAATGCCATTTCAACAGAAAATAGCTAGAATTTAATCTGATTACCACCTCAAACAAGGTTCTTTCTATAATATAATATGCTGACAGATGCATTCAAATAGCATGCCATCAACTTTAGGAAAGTTCTAGGTAAAAGCAAGAGATGCTTTTACTTGTTTTTTGCATTAGATTGTTTAGATTTTTGTAGAGAATAAATGAGTTGCTAGTCCTAGGAGGTATGCTTTGAGACAGAAGATAATTCTCAGCTTAGAGTACTTAATGAAGAATGAGTGTATGTTTTTGCATAGCATATCATAAGCAAAATGGTAAACTGCAAAGATGACTATGAAAAAGGATGTCCTTGTCAGCCTAAAATACAACAGTTAAAGGAACTGAGTGCAAATTCAAGCTCAATGTGGACACAGAGGCAAGATAAATTTGGGCAATGAGCTCCTTCGGCATTGGAAAGATCTTTTCTCACAAGTCATTGAGTCATAGAACCATAGAATGGTTTGGGTTGGAAGGGACCTTTTACATATCATCTAGTTCAGCCTCCCTGCCAAGGGCAGGGACAACTCTCACCAGATCAGGTTGCTCAAAGCCCTGAGCAGGTAACGTGTATCAAATACTTGCCTTTATCTGGACTTTTGTCCTTCAGTACCCTTAAGCCCATGTCTTTGCACAAGCAGCGCTTGCAAACTCATCTGAAAGAATTCCTTCTTTCTCCTCCTGAAAACAGAAAAATTAAAAAGTACAACCTAACAAACATCTAGAGATTGTAGCATTTATACTTTCTGTAAAGCTCATAATCCTGTATCTCAAGTCAGTGTTTGGAGTCCCAGATCAGGATCTTCAAGAGCCAAATATTTGCTCATAGCAACAGCATTAACTGTTCCTAAACTATTATTCCCTTATTCTGAAAACAGTCATTAAAAGTCACAATTAATCATACAAAAAAGAGAGAAAAAATCAATTAAAACTTTTCGGATATGAAGTACTAATTATTTCTTTTTAATTGTTTCCATTTGACTGTTGCCATAATTTTCCTAAGTAAAAGCTCCTGTGATATGATGATTTTAGGCAGTATTGTAGATTACAATACATAGCTTTCTCAGGTAGACCAAAAAAAAAATTAATTCAGGTGCCCTTTAGGTGTTTTTATTGTGAAACTCTGTTTTCCAAAGTTAAAGCAAATGTGTGTGTATATATAAGTATATGTAGGATTGCATGTGTAGAGTGGGCAGAAAGGAATGAAACACTGATTCTTAACAGAAATTTAAGAAAAAAAAGTAGAAAATGCATTTAAATAGAAAGTGCCCTTTTACTCTAGTCTGGAGATCGGTTTTCAGAATCAGAACAATTCAGAAGTATCTAACAGTAACCTGATGGCTTTGAAGAACTTTTCATGCCTTCCTTACACCAACTTCATTGCTACGAAAGAAGAGAGATGTGAATTCTTTTCAAACTAGTAATTTGGATTCATGTGGCGGTTTCCACAAAGACTGAAGAGTCTGAAGATCTGCATTTTGCAAAGTCAGATGCTCACTGATGCAGAAAAGGCACATGTCCCAATGTGGTGAGTGGCTCTTACTGAAATTGCTTACCTATTTTCTCTCATCACAAATGCAGTAATGAGAAAGGCCCTGTATGTCAATACACATCATTGAAATTCATCAAAAAGTATTTTAATTCCAGAGGAAAATTGTAGGACAGAATAAAAAATAATGGCTCTTTAAAACTATCAAGGTATTCAATCCATCTAGCATATGACTATTTCTTGCTATCTGTTTTATGGTATCTTTCGTGACAATCATCATTTGCTTACGACATATGCCATTTGGGTCTGTTGTTGGAATGTGCAGATAGTGTACTGTTTCTGTGGTGTAACACTGCCTTATCCTACGAATTGCCTAGCAATGAAGGGCTTTTGATGTTGTTGTTGACTCCTGAAGGTTTTACTCAATTAGTCTCATGTTCGTTTGGTGTTTTGTGGCCTAGAGATTAGAGATAGCTTGCAAATCCTTTCCTAAGATTGTAATCAGTGTCATCACTGTAGCCTACTATTAGACTTTCCATTAAATATGTTCCAAGATCTAATGGCTACATTGGGCAATGTGTAGGAATAAGAGCCTTTCTTATAATGAATCAACATGGGAGAATTAGATATCATCTTCCATGTTAACAGAATATAATTTTCTTGTGAAAAAATAGATATATTTACTAGTTCACTCAAACACATTTTTTTGCTGTTTTCTACACGACACAGGTATGAGAAATTCTGTCCCAGTAATTCTTAAAGAAAAAATGCAAGCATTTTGAAAATGCAAATTTTGTCCTAAAAGCGAGTTAGGTGGCTGCTTGTGCAGCACACTGGAGTGTTCAAGCTAGCAATGACTGAGCCAGCTGCAGGACTGGAAGTGCATGAAAGCCATATGCACCAGCCTTTCTGAAAAAATATTTACTAGCTGGGGTGCAGTGCAGAGCAAATGCAGCTATAGTAGTTCTGAGGCATAACTGATACATCCCTGCTGCCCTACATGCAGGGATGGCACAGCAAACAGGGCTAATCTGGGATTTGTTTTATATTATATTCACTTAGGCACTTATGAAAATGTTAGCATCTGAGCTGGATCCCCACCTTATTTGTTGTACAGCCTTGGCTTATCTCATACCGGTACCTCTGAAGCCGCTGTCTTCCATCACGATGAAGAAGACAAGTTTTGTCCACATCCAATTCTTTGACCATATGAGGGTCAGGTCTCATATCTTTGTACCCTGTTTGGACTTCCTTGTGGTTTTCCTCTGTCTGTATGTGGGCAGCGCGGTTCCTGTTTTGTGTGCTGCATAGGGAATAATTACATCAGAGGAATCAGTGCTTGTAAAACTAAATTAAGTAAGGTGGTGTAGCTGCAAGTAGATTTCCATCAGCCCTGTGTACACAAATTGGTGTCACAGTGGCACTTCCAGCATCTTCCTCCCTGCAATCTATATATTTCCCTCTGGAATCCAGTCTTTCTACATCCTTCCCTTCCTCTATTTAATCGCAGTCTGTAGTGTTTTCTTATTTCTTGGGGTCAAACCTAACTAGAATTAGTTGTACTGTGAGAACCTGAAGCAAGTTGATGAGCTTCATACACTTTTCTGCATGCTGATCTGTAGCATGGCTTGGACTACTGATGCTGCTAGGGAGCCCAGGGGGGTCATAAGTGATTTTGTGATTCCTCTTTGGTACTAAATCCATTTGGATATACTAACACATACTGCCAGTCATTAGTTCAAATGCTAAACTTCAGCACGCTATGCCTTGTAAAATCTGCTGCCAATACCTTATCACAGTTCTTGCTGGCATGATTTAGCTCTCAGAGGCTAGTAATTGTGAACATGTAGTTCTTAACCTTACAGCTGCAGAGGTATGTTACATCCTTTCTTGAAAAAACAGGCTGTGATTTCCCTGGTCTGAAAATTTCCTGCTGTGAGTGACCAAAGTATTCTTCACACACCTTGCGCTTTTCCTTGTGTGCTTTCAAATAGGTGTTCAAGTCAAAATGCAAGGTGGTTGTCTGTTTCCTTTCAGGCATAATGTTGCCACTAGGCATGAAATATGCACCCATTAAATCTTGTCAGCTCCTAAATCTGCTAGTATTACTGTCTGGATCCTCTTAAAGATATACTCTTCCACCCACAGCACACCTCTTTGCTGGTAGAAGAAAGTAACTTTATGTGATACTTACATCTTGGGTTCTGGCCAATGCTGGAGTCTGAACTATTTTACTGTTTGGAGCACCCCATCTTTGTTGGGTTGCCTGAAACTGCTCATCAGAGATTCAAATATAATGCAGTGTATTTATTAATGTCTTTCACAGTGTCCCACAGTGTACTGAAGCAGGCGTTATATTCACTTCCTTCTATTCAGTAAAGGTTACTTAAGATCTCTTCTTTCTCCTTTAGTAGTTTGCAATGAAGTTGTGTGTCTTCCTTGTGAAGTTGTGGAACTGTTGTATTCCAAACAGCACAGTCATGAGCACTTCTTCTGTCAGAGTATAACTCCATTCTGTGCCTGTCACAGATAGAAAATCCCCCTTTAATTAAAAAAATAAAAATAAAAAAATGGAGGGCCAAAGAAATTAAGAAAAGAAATTTTAGGTTGATCTAAAACGTTTATTTTTTTATTGGATACAGTATAGTTTTGTTGTCTCCTAGGCCTGGATTTTTTTCACTTTTGACCTTGTGTTTATTTTCTGCATTGTATTAGCATCATAGTTTTGATGGTGCTTTTGATCTTTCCTTGCCAATTCTCTTTAACATTTGCAGACAAAACTCACTTTCTCTCGACAGCCTCTCCTAGAAGCTGGACTAATATACCTCACAAAATAACCAAGCCTTTTATTATAAAGTTTTTATCCTCGATTTTTAAGGTGGATATCAGAATGCCCAACTCTTGGTGTTAGTTTGAAAAGATAAGGCAAAACAACCACCCAATTATCTCTCTGCAATGTCTCTCATTAAAAGTTTTTAGCACTGTTACAGTGTTCTGAGCATCATTCTTAAGACTGTAAAGCTATTATTTACTTTTTTAAAACTTCATTTTCTGATCTTTATCCTCCATGGGCATATCTGTGTTCCAAAGTGATTTGTAGCTCATAAAATTGTGCAGCATTTTAATCTGGAACACCAGCATTCCCAGTGGTCTCGGCCTCTGCATGCTGTTTATTTGCTTTGCTTCTTGTGCCTGTTTGGCTTCCCTGAGGATCACACTTTCTTTCTTCTTTGCAGGTCTTGCTGAACTGAGTGGTGCCTCACAGCTAGTCAATAGCACAGGAGGAATCCCCTTTCCTATGAAAACAGGTGTTTTATTTAAATGTCAGTTTGCTACAGTTTCAGTTGAAGTAACAGTCATGAAGAAAATCTTCTGAATACCTTCTTCTTACTTTTCCCTCCATTGGGATTTACTGCAGCATTCAAGTTCACAGAGGCTGCAGTAAGTCCCAAAGCCGGTCAGCTCTGTATCTGTGGGCCATTATGGCTGGATAGGCCAATGATCCCGGACATTAGTTGCTTGGTTGTTTCCTTCTATCATCAGTTGATGTGCAAGTCTTGTCATAAAGTAATTGCAGTTTAATTAACACTGATTTTCAGCTGTGCGTAGCTATAGATTAGACTATGGGCTTGGTTTTATTAGCTAAGGCTTCAACCTGCCTTGACACTCCCTCTTTCGAGTGCAAACTGGTTCCGTGGCAGCTCTGTCAAAGCTCAGGGACAAAGTCTCGCTTTATGTAAATTGTATGAATTCCAGTGAATGCAATGCACTAATGCAATTCTAATCCATCGGGCACATAGTTTTCTGAAAATATACTTAAATTTAAATTAAAAAACAAAAGAAAACATCTGGGCCTACATAAGCATAGATTTTTTGAAGGATGAGCGATGTAAACATTAGGGTATGGAGTTTTTCTCTGTTTTGTCATGAGGTCTACCAGATAATATGAACTCATTTGCTGTGTTTGAGAATCTGGCCAAGACTTCAGTAGTGATTTTGCCAGAGGAGGATGACAAGATATGGCCTATGTAGGTATTCTTTAAAGGCTTATTTAATGTTTTGCATTTTTGTCTGCTTTATACTGTGTCCCACGCCAAAACATAGACTACAGAGTTACAAAATACTACCATGTTTTATAGGGCATGAGATATTTCCATCTTTGATGAGTAACTGCTCAGAGGACTCTGCAGTCTATAAACTACAGAGTTGTTATGGAATTAGGCTGTTAATCAGGATTGTGCATTTGCAATACTCAGGCATGCCTGGAGGAGGAAATACATTGAAATAGCAAGAGGGCACCCGAATTTCACGTGATCCTGTTTTGTGGCACAATATCACTCAACTAGAAGGTTTGGAGTTGAGGTGTGACTCTTACAGGGCAATTCTGTTGTTTGTGGCCCCAGGTTCCAGATAGTGACCTGGTCTGGATTTAAAACATATATATTAACTTATGAAACATATTGTGTAGAGGACATTGCTCCCAATGAGCAAGGTCAGGACATGTATGCCTCTAGAACAAGCTCTACCATATCAAAACAAAATGTCACACAGTCGCTCCAACTTCACACAAGGAAATTCCAGGAGGGGTAATGCTACTGGTTAAAAATCTCATTTTAGTACCTATAAGAAGGTGTGGACCAGATCCTAATGACGGGGCTCAAAAAATATTAAAACAGCCTGTTCTTCATTGGTTTCCAGATTCAGAGTGTGATACAGAATATAATAGAAGGCAGTCCAGAATTTTAGAATTTCAATACTGTTCAGAAGATTCTGTCTTGTGAGAACTTAATATAAGCCTATATGGAGTCACAACATCATCATGTACGTCATTTTCAAAGCTGGAGCTTGATTTCCAAATACTTCTGTTTCCATAACATATGATTGGAATCAAAACATAAAGAACCCGATTTTCTATATCAAGTGGAACAAAGACCCTTGGCTTTAAAGATAATTAAAAAAAAAAGATTGCTTTTGCAATCCCACAAGGAGGTAGAACTTCTGCCTACACAGATTTGTCTGCATATTAATTTATAGATGGCTTGTCCTACATGGTCTGCTCATTACCAAACGAATATACCACATTTGCACATTCACATTAATAAATTTCCACTCTGTTCTGCTGCATTAAACTGATCTCTGTAGATTAGTTCAAGTGTATTGCAGGTTATTCCTATCAGAGAGTTAAAAATCCCTATAGACCTGCATTCAAATACATTTCAGTGCGTATTTTTTGTAGATAATTATTGCTTAAAGAAGTGAGGAGAGTCTACATCATATGCATAGACCCTGTATGCAAATCCACAGGGGAAAAGAAGCACACCAATAAGGAAGTCATTGTAAGATCAGTGTCATAGATTATTATATGCAGCAACATAAGGGAACAAAACATGAATTAAATAATTAAAAATTAGCTTAAATGGCAAATTAAATAATTAAAAACCATCGTAAGATATTGCCATAAATTAATGCCATTAAAATCACAAGCAATGCAGACAGGCCAGATGCCAGACATAAAGATCCAGCAGCGCCTGTTTGGCTGCAACTCAGATCTGTTTGTTCCGTGAGTCCAAGAGCGTAGACAGAAGCCCAGTAACCCAGCGGAAAGGATCCGACCTTCTCTTCTGTAGTGGCTCTTTTTTGCCAATTTTCTATAGCTGCTTGACCTACTACTTTGTCTTCCAGGTAGCCAGGATATTTTTCCCAGGTGCTAGGTGACACTAGCCTACAGCCGGTGCACTGGCCACCAGCCACCTTTTGATCATCTTTCTCTTGTTAGACTGTGAAAAATTCTTTTTTATGTATGGTGTCATTACTTTTTTAAGGTTCGCAAACCCTGATCACACCTGTTGTGAGTCTTTTGTCTTTCTGCACAGTATGAAGAGCTTTTGGTTCTCCCCTTTCCACTTTCACCCTGTATTTCTTTTTCATAGGCCTCCTAAACTGCTTTGTTCCATCTATTCACCCCAAACTGTGAGCGTGTAGAGCGCACTGAATACTGATGTTCACCACAATGTTGTGAAAATTAAATTAATTAGTATACTGATTGGTACTGAATTGCATAGACATGAAGACTTACATATGTGTTTATGTCTTAACTGAATTTTCACCTGAGCTCTGAAAGGGGAATAACTTTTCCCTAACATTGTATGACCTTCCCAGAAACAGAATATATATGTGACTGTTGCATTTGCTTTTGTGGAGTTTTTGCTAGGGTTTGTTAAGTGGTGTTTATTTTCGAGTAAACAAAGCTCCAAGGTTTGCACTGATTTTGTGTCTACACTCAGATCAGGATGGTCTCTTGTTTTGTTGGTTGCATTTTCGCATTCCTTGCTTTCAACATTGTGGCATCTCTTCCTTTACTAACAATGAAGAGGTCTCATCTAGACTGTATGTTCAGCCTCCTACCTGTGGCCAGAAGTCCTTTATCTATCGTTTATGAGGACTAGGGGGAAGCAAACTGAAAATTAATCTTCCAGGAAGCTCAACTGGATACCTGGCAGTGCTTGCTGAAGCATGTAGCTAGTGAGCAACACTGCCTGGCTGAAGAGGAGCAAATAAAAGGCTTTGTAAATTTTAGACTGATTTACACTCATGAAAGATTGTCCTTGCAGAATGGAGATCAAACTTTTTTTATTATTATTCTGCAAAATGTGTCCTTAGGAATGTAGTAAACTGCAGGTAATACTGATAATGAAATGTAAGAGGAGGCAATGATGTTTGCCATGTTACTTGCTTTCCTCCATCCCACAAGCCAAGGTACAGCAGACAAGTGCTTTAGCTCCATCTAGGAGGCAAAAAGACTATTACTGCATCTACTTAAAACCGGGTTCCACAGAGGTTTTTCGCATCTATAAACTGCATTTTAAAAGCTCTAGTTAATTAGTCTTGCTGTATCTCCCTGAGTCAGACTGCCATTTCTACCTTCATTTTTGTGAATGAAATTCTGCAATGAAGAGAGCCCAATTTTTCCCAGCGTAACAGCAGCGAAGTTTACACTGTAAATAACTCAGTTAAGTGGAGATAATAGAAGGTAAAACATTATTTAGACCAAATGAATTCATCCCTGAAAAGGGTGAAATTAATTCTAATAACATTATTGAAGGGGAAAGACCCATTTTAACAGAAACTGTGAGTAAAACATAAGAAGTAAATTTGGCTCTAAATGGCTGAGTCAAGGTCACACGGAAAGTCAGGTATAGGGATTGAGTCAGCCCCTGAAAGACCTTCTTCCACTTTACCCACCAGGCAATCCACTCCTTCCCAATTAGTAGTAGTTTGTCATGCTGAAGCCTGGGATGAAAAGAAACCTAGAACAAATTCTATCCTACAAAGAGATTGAATTTTCCATTTTTATTAAGTTTATTTTAGCTTTGTGATGTTGGGATCCCAAACACACTTCTGTTCTGACACATGTACCAGACCGATGTGGAATTGCTATTGTACAAAGGAATGGTAGATTTTTACCTGCCTGTTGTAGTAGTTATGTTGGAACATAAATGTCTTCTTCCCATCAACATCCTGTTTTCATTCTTTGCAAGACTGTTTCTCAATCTAGTCAGTATATCATGAAATCATGGTTGTTGATCTCCCACTTCTATGGCAGTCTTCCTGCTCGCTTCTTCACACACAGTTTCTACCTACAGATATTGTCAGCTCCTTGTACAACTGATTGTTCATCTTTCATCCTTTTTTTCTGCTTAGCAAAGTCTTCATTTTGCACCTTTTTTCTAAGCATTAAAAAAGACCACAGAGCATCTCCAGTTCCTTTTATATATCAGTGAGCTAATCCAAATTACAGAATGTTTTTCTGCAAGCCTGGGAGCATGTCTGCAGTTCTCCAATGTCTTAATAAAATATAATACACAGCTTCTGACATTAAACTCAGACAGAGACAGAAATAGCATTGTTACTACCTGCTGCCTAGTGTAGTTAAGCCTACCTAATTTATTGTCGTTCTGCATATCATGCCTTCTGTATACGTACACACACACACACACAGAGTCAAAATGTAGCTCCCAAATTAAAAAGGGATTTAAAAACATGTCTAATTCTAAGAACTGGTATGGTCTCCTTGCTTTTCCTTTTCTTATGCTTGCAGTTATACTCTAAGCATCCTGTCGCCCTGAAGCCACAATGTTTTTGAAGCTCTGAAGCAACTTTGCTGAATTTTGGTTTGTTAGGTCATACATTCACAGAGTACTTTCACTACACCTGAGTACTGTCACTGGATAGCTTTTTTCTGCTACCAATTACTTCACTGAATGTGATGGAGCTACTTATGACTAGTAAAGATGTCAGGGGCACCAGAATTGATCTTTCAATTTCTGGTCTCTTCTCTGTCTCATGACCATACCAGGGCTTCATGGCAGTACTTTATTTCAGTAATGGCTTCTTTTCATCACTATGTAGAAATGAGAACATGCAAGAAATTTAAAAGTCTTAAATGAATAAAAGCAACATTTGGATGTAAGTGATAACAACATTAACCTGGAGTAATTGCACCAATTTCCTTGAAGCTCTTCCAAATTTTATGGTGACACAGCTGAGATAACAGTACAAGCATAAATACCACTACGGGAGCAAAAGTATATTGGATAATGGACCTTGAAGATCATTCTTCTATGTAGACTTCAGAAGATAAAAGAAGATTAAGCAGCGTGCATCTAGGGAAAGATGATTGTAAACATAGATGTTTATATTCTGGAAGCTGTGGTTGCTTTGGATGCAATATGTGTGGAACACGGCTGACTGTGCCTATACACTGCCTAAATAAAATGCACATGGATTTCTGGGGCCTCAGCATTGTTCATTGCAGCAGCCAATGTGAGTGAGTTAAGAAACATTTCAGAATACTCTAAGCACTGCATTTATGTGGAGTATGAAAGTTTAAAGATCCTGGAGGCTTTAGATCAAACCTCTTTTCTAAACTCTCTGCATGAGACGTTCAAGCTATTTGTTGTCTGCAGGCTAAGCTCTTCGTTATAAAACATATACAAAGGCATTTTTTTATGAATATCTTTTGACGAGGACCCTGCATCTTCGCAGAATGAAAGCACTCAGCTTAAAACCACAGCTAAGCTTTGTTTTCAATCACAACTGTGCAGACAAGACCATATACCCACATAATTAAACATCTTCTCATTGTAACCTATATCAGTGTTTGCACAACAAGACCTTGTCACAGCAATTTAGAACAAAATTTGGAAGTACTGCTCTGGTACACAGTTTATTACAAGATGTGCAATTAGAAAAGGGGTAGGAGGAATTTAGCTAGCTCTCTTGGTTTACATGGCTAATATTCAATTTCTTCACACAAAAACAGTAAATGGAGGCATTGCTTTGAAGTCTTCAGCCCACCAGTATGTGGAGAACAAAAAATAGCTTGTTATTAAAAATGTGATTCTATAACTTTGTTGTCTTCCCTCATTTGCTTTTTTCTCCAAGACTGGTATAAGTTTTTGTTGGCTTTTGACTTACATGCTACAAAGGTTGACATTTTTACAAGTTACATTATGCACTTTTAATATCAGTATTCTTAAAAATACAAGTACATAAAATACTAGGATGCTTTTATATTTTGAGCAAATGTGCACTTTTTTCCTCCTCAAAATTGCTATTTTAGTTGTTTGTTCAGGAGATTAGACATACCTATGTCAATACAGCTCTTATACTTCTCTATGAAGGAGTGAATTGCAGAAAATTTGTTGAGGCCAAATGAAATTTTCTAGCCAGCTCGATCCTACAGTTAAATATGTGCAGACACATTAAAGTAGTAAAAGCCAGATAACTTTCAGTTGATGTTTAGTGAGGTTTTTTTCTTAGTCAGGCAGGAAATCCTTCAAACTTTCAGATTTGCATTTCCAAAGACTTATCCTTTTATTTGTAATGTTTGCTCTAAAAATGCATGATGTAGCCAGCAAAGACACCAAACTGATAAACAGAGACATTAAGAATGGACAACTCATAATAAAGTCATGGGCACAGGACACATTGCTGGGAAATCACTTTTCCAATGATGTCATGACCTTTAAATTCATGCGGTAGCATCTCACATCTAACTATATGCTCAAAATGAACCAGTTTACTAGAACAGAACTACAAAGTATAAAGATTTCTTCAGTGGGCTATAGTAATTTTAAAACCTTAGTTATATTTGTTGTATTTATGCAAACTCATCTTATTTGGGAACTTTTGCATAAATAGGTACTTCTTCATCTGGGATGTTTTCATTTTTACACTTGAATGGCTCTACAAGACACATTTCAATCATTGTTGAATATGGTGCTAAGGTTTAGCTGTCTCCATCATGTGACACTTAAATATTCACTGAACATATACAGCAAAATATTTGAAGAGACAGATTTCATTCAAAGAGATTTTGAGGGTGTTATGCAGATGTTTAAATAGCTAATCTTTCCCAAAATACAATGTTTTCCACCCAGTTGCATGCAGGCATGATTTACATTATCTCTTTGTTTTCATTCCCATAGAAGATCCCAGGATATTTTCCACAGGAAAAGGCAGATGAAACTCATTTCTGTATTTGTCAGTATTCGTGCAAGCATTGAATTGGGCTGCTTTCAGGAGAACATATCTGGTCAAAGTGTTCATTTCCTTTTTCTGATTCTTACTGGAGAAATGCTGGGCCATATTCTGTCTCTTCTGCAGCAGTTACAGCAGAAAATTAGAAGCAGGAGGTGTATTTGCTCTTCATCTTCTGCTGCTTATTAGGGATCAGCTATCTGAGCATTAAAGAGGGATTCTGAAGCCTGTTAGTAATTTTTAACTTAAAGTCAGGGAGAACAGAAAGAGTGACTGCACCAGCCCATCTGGCTCTGCATCATACCGTCCTCAATGTCTGTCGGGAGACACCCAGGGTACAAGGACATCAGGATGCTCTTTGAACTTTCAGTACTCTGAAGGTCAAGATTTCTTTATCAAGGGGTGGATTTTTTTTAATAAACCTTCACCAAGTCTTTCTTCCTTGGATACATCTAATAACTTTCTCTGAGCTATCTGAAATTTAGCATTCGTATCTTTTAGTCATTGTTACACAAGGACTTTCGCCGCTTGCACCTGCACTGATAAGAACTACTTGGTTTTTTTGGGAAGCCAGCCACCCTCTAGTTTTATTCAGTAGCCCTTATTCTTTTGTTGGAACACGTGGTGAGCAACTTTTTTGTTTTTTATTTTTTCAATCTCTCAGATGAGTCAGGTTCTTCTGTCTAATCCTCCTTCCTCCCAGTCATCTCTGGTGGCTCCTAAGGCCTGGTCTGGGTAAGTTAAAGGAGCCAAAAACAAGTGCAGCAGAGATAAGGAGGTAGTCATTGCTGGAGCTGCAGGATTACACAAACTTTTATAAAGCAGAAGAGTTAAAGGGATGGGAAGCAAACTGGTTGAGGACAGATGATAAGAAAACAGATGTTGTGTCTTTTGGAGGAACAGTTTCCCGTTCGACACTCATTCTGTGTTGTGGGCTGACTGTATTTGCCAACTTAACTTTAAAAGATGCTATTTGTTATATTATTAATATCCCTAGATCTTATGCCTCTTTTCCCTCTTTACTCTTCCTCCTTTACTTCAGCCAACAAGCTATGAAGTGAAGAACTAATCTCCAAAATCAGTGCTTGCTTTTATCTCTGTTAGTTATATGTTTTCTGTGCTAAACTCCAGTGTACTGAATCAGTACTGCCTGCAGCAAAGTACAGTATCACTTCGTGTAAAAATTAACTTAAAATCCACCAACCCCAAATGGTAAAAGTAATAATATTCTTCCTGGTGGGAATTCTAGTATGAGTGTTTATTACTACCCTAATAACTAATAGCTGCTGATTCCACACTGATCTGAACATATGTAGCTTACTTTGAAAGTGGTGATATCAGATTTAATGAATTGAAAATCTTGTGAATGATTTTAAGGGTCTAAGAAGAAATGTATTTCTTATGAAAGTTGACATTATCCACACTCTATGCAAAAGTTTCCTCATCTTTTCAAATAAAGAATTCCTTTAGTTTTTAAGGTGTCGTAGCAAAGGAGAAAAGAATGTGGCCTAGAGTTTTTTTATGTTTTCCATGTTCCTTTAGCACACAGCCATTAGTGAAGCAGAGGTGACGGTGACCGTGCTTCTGTCTCCCCAGCTGAAGTGGGAATGAAAAGTTTCCATAGTTCACAGACAGAATGAAATTTGCCCTCATAATGGAAAGGTTTTATAACAGACCTAGCTATATTAGGGCCAGGAAATATAAAGGTTGGACAAGCTTCTTAATTTTTAATTAAATTTTCCATTACATAATGGTGTAAAGTGCCAAAAACACTTTGTTTCACAAACTGACTGAATTATTTCTAAAGTTCCTAGTTACTTGGTCATGAACTTGTCTCCACAATTCATTATCTGGATACACTGTTTCTCTAATATATCTGACTATAATTTCTTGATACTGGGGGCTTTTTTCCATATACATCTCTGACCTTATAAATCAGCAAATTTAAGCATGACACATATGTGTTGAGATAGATAGGAACTACCTGTTCCTCTGTCAGAAAGCATTTTGGTAGTGGTTGTGTCACTGCCCTGTTGCAAACACATCTCAAACATCTCTAATAAAACCTACTGCAAATAGAAAAGATCTAATACACCTGCAAATAGCTAAATATTCTTCATGAAAGTACTACCAGACAAATAAAAGATGTAAATGTGGAGTTCTGGTCTTCTCAGTAGTTTTTCTTTCTAGAATTGTAGGTTCTTTTCCTTGAATAAGAATAGAAGTGGCTATATAATGTAGTAACACCAGAATAAACATTCCCATTCTAGACGACATCACTGTAAGCCTGCACATATTCCCCAATTATTGTAGAGTTCAGTCCTTGCTAAAGAAATTGCTTTAGTTGGCTCTAGAGACAATCCAAGACTCAGTTTAAGTTTTGCTGGTAACAGATTTTTCTTTGTTTGTAGTTTCCCCTTTCTCTTACTCTTCTAATCCCACATTACTTTCCTGTATCTACCATCTAATTTCTTGAGAGCAGCTGAGTGGGACACCGTGCAGTCTCAACTGTGGGTCAAAGATGGAGTTAGGCCTCATGTGCTGCTTGCTGTACATAACTTGATCTGTTGTGATGTTGTTCTCATCCCTCGTCCTGAAACAGAAACAGTATCCAGACTGATCTTATTCATGACACTTCTCACAAAACTCCTTGCGATTTGCAGTAGTCTGTGGATATCTGATTAAATCCTTTCCTTCCTCCTATTCAGCCTCCTCAGGACTGCATACAAGGCCTACATGTTTCTGAATCATAGAATCATAGGTTGGAAAAGACCTCCAAGATCATCAAGTCCAACCATCCACCCAACAACACCATGCCTACTAATCCATATCCCAAAGTGCCATATCTACACATTTTTTAAACACCTCCAGGGATGGCGACTCAATCACAGAATCACAGAATCACAGAATAGTAGGGGTTGGAAGGGACCTCTGTGGGTCATCCAGTCCAACCCTCCTGCCGAAGCAGGGTCATCTACAGCAGGCTGCACAGGACCTTGTCCACTCCACAACCTCCCTGGGCAGCCTGTTCCAGTGCTCCGTCACCCTCAGAGGGAAGAAGTTCTTCCTCATGTTCAGACGGAACTTCCTGTGCCTCAGTTTGTGCCCATTGCCCCTTGTCCTGTCACTGGGAACCACTGAAAAGAGCTTGTCCCCATCCTCCTGACACCCACCCTTCAGATATCTATAAGCATTTATAAGGTCCCCTCGCAGCCTTCTCTTCTTCAGGCTGAACAAACCCAGCTCCCTCAGCCTCTCCTCGTAGGGGAGATGTTCCAGTCCCCTCACCATCCTCGTAGCCCTCCACTGGACTCTCTCCAGTAGCTCTTCATCTTTCTTGAACTGGGGAGCCCAGAACTGGACACAGTACTCCAGATGAGGCCTCACCAGGGCAGTGTAGGGGGGAAGGAGAACCTCCCTCGTCCTACTGGCCACACTCTTCTTGATGCACCCCAGGATCCCATTGGCTTTCTTGGCAGCCAGGGCACACTGCTGGCTCATGGTCAACCTGTCGTCCACCAGGACGCCCAGGTCCCTATCCGCAGAGCTGCTCTCCAGCAGGTCCACCCCAAGCCTGTACTGGTGCATGAGGTTGTTCCTCCCCAGGTGCAGGACCCTGCATTTGGCTTTGTTGAACCTCATCAGGTTCCTCTCTGCCCAGCTTTCCAGCCTGTCCAGGTCACGCTGAATGGCAGCACAGCCTTCTGGTGTATCTACCACACCTCCCAGTTTGGTGTCATCAGCAAACTTGCTGAGGGTGCATTCTAACTCTTCATCCAGGTCGTTGATGAAGAAGTTGAACAAGACTGGGCCCAGTACTGACCCCTGGGGGACACCACTTGTTACCAGTCTCCAACTAGACTCAGCGCCGCTGATGACAACCCTCTGAGTTCTGCCATTCAGCCAGTTCTCTATCCACTTCACCAACCACTCATCCAGCCCACACTTCCTCAGCTTCCCTAGGAGGATATCATGGGAGACTGTGTCGAAAGCCTTGCTGAAGTCCAGGTAGTCAACATCCACGGCTCTCCCTTCGTCTACCCAGCCAGTCATGCCATCATAGAAAGCTACTAGATTGGTCAGGCATGATTTCCCCTTAGTGAATCCATGCTGACTACTCCTGATAACCTTCTTTTCTTCCACTTGCTTGATGATGGCCTCCAGGATAAGCTGCTCCATCACCTTTCCCGGGATGGAGGTGAGGCTGACTGGCCTGTAGTTCCCTGGGTCCTCCTTCTTGCCCTTTTTGAAGATTGGAGTGACATTGGCCTTTCTCCAGTCCTCGGGCACCTCTCCTGTCCTCCAGGACCTCTCAAAGATGATGGAGAGTGGCTCAGCAATGACATCCACCAGCTCCCTCAGCACTCGTGGGTGCATTCCATCGGGGCCCATGGATTTGTGGACGTCCAGATCACTTAAGCGATCCCTCACGCAGTCCTCCTCGACCAAGGGAAAGTCGTCCTCTTTGTAGGCTTCTTCTCTTACCTCCCTGGGCAGCCTGTTCCAATGTCTGACCACTCTTTCAGTAAAGAAATTTTTACTAATACCTAATCTAAACCTCCCCTCACACAACTTGAGGCCATTGCCTCTTGTCCTATCGCTAGTTACCAACACCCACCTCACTGCAACCTCCTTTCAGATAGCTGTAGAGAGCAATAAGGTCCCCCCTCAGCCTCCTCTTGTGCAGACTAAACAGCCCCAGTTCCCTCAACCGCTCCTCAGAAGACTTGTTCTCTAGACCCTTCATCAGCCTCGTTGCCCTTCTCGTGGACACGCTCCAGCACCTCTATGTCCTTCTTGTAGTGAGGGGTCCAAAACTGAACACAGTACTCGAGGTGCAGCCTCACCAGTGCCGAGTACAGGGGCAATGTACTGAATGTACAATGTAATGAAAATTAAGCTCAGCGTAATGAAAATTAAACTCTAAGTTACATTCTGAAAGGTGCACACAAAGTATGTGAGTTCTGTTTGGAGTTGTATTTTGTTTGGCACAGATTGCCCAAAGAGGTCATTTAGTCTCCATCCCTGGAGGTTTTCAAGACCTGACTGGAATAAGGCCTTGAGCAAAGTGGTCAGATATTGCAGCCAAACTTCCAGGAGAAGGGACTAGGGATTCCTGAGATCTCTCCATCCTGAGTTATTCTACCTTGTTCTGCTCCATCAACTCTATTCATTCTATAAGCTCCTGAAGCCCAGTAACACCTAAAATAAAAGATGGGATATGTCCCAACTAAGACATACTTATTCATACAACTGCATCTCACTTAAGTCACTTATTCTGCTGAAATCATGTAACTGTGTACTTCATCTATCCATGTCAGCTAACAACAAATAGTCTGGTGTACAGCACGTGCTTCTTATCACTGCCAGAGTTTCCGTAATAGCTTTTGGAGGCAGGATTCAGTTCAAGACTCCTATTTAGGTATCTAGGTGTGCTATAGGTGTTGAAGTTTCCATTACAGCCAATGGAATGACTTAGTTGACCAAGTATTATGGGTAGGATTCATCTGCTTCTGCACAGTCCCCTAGTGCCAGTTCAGACACACAGGGATGTGCAAGATGCCTACCAAGGGACACAGAATATGTGCACACCACCTGAAGTAATACTTGACATCAGTGTCTAGGCAGCTGAATTTCATTGTATGTCTCTGCTGAAGGATGGATTGAATTGCTTTCCCTGCACCAGTAACAGTACCTCCACTGACTGTAATGAGAAATGAGGCACTTGCTATGCCTGTAGACACCTAATAATTTAGGTATCTTCATCTCAGACTGAATCCCTGCATAGACAAATTCATCTGGAACTGAAGTTCATCTTCATAATAATTGATGAAATATATCTTTGTTTGGGATGAACATATGTAGCATTCATGGGCTGATTAGTGTTTGGGGAATGTAGACAGTAATAACTGCAGAGACATGTTAATATGTCCTGGTTTTATTTTGTGATTTCTGATCCATGTGAAATTTGTTTCCTGTAATGAATTTAGAAGGATTAAAAGGAAATCTAAAAGCTGGGAACTTGGGGGATTCTGAGAAAATGTGTTTACATTAACATACATTTTAATTCCTTTTGTTGCTTTGCAAACTTAACAGGAAATTTCTGTACTTCAGCAGTGGTCTGGAGTCAAACAATGAGGTCCACTCTTTCTCCAGTGAGAGTTTAAGCTAGTTAGATCTGTCAAATCCCTTCTATTGCATCTCCTCTGCATTTGAGAAAGCAATATGTTTGGAGGCACTACAGAAAAGTAGCCTTGAAGCAATATACATTTGAATTTGAAGTCTTTGGTAATTTCTTTAGTTTCATGAGGGCAAATTGTCTAAGTGGAAATTCTTTAGTAGTAACCGTCACTTCTTTTGATAACCTCTGGGACAGACTGGATAAGATACTTGTCTAACTTTGTTACTAGCCATGCATCCAAACGCCCCAAGGGGTTCTGATGGTCCTATTTCTGGACAGGCATGTTTTGCTCACTTTTCCAGACAAATCCTCACATGCATTGCCTGTGAAAGGCATCACTTCTCCTTCAGAACTGACCAGTTGGTGGCAAGACTCCCGTATCGCCTTGTGCAGACTCTGCATATGTATCATTTTGGCTGAATCCTTTACTCTCTCTCTGCTTGTTTCGGCATGCAATTACTTGGACATCCCAGATCCCCAGCATCCCAGCAATTATTTTATTTAAAAAGCAACTGAACTGAAATCATATTTCACTTCTTGGTTTTGATAGGGCAGCATGGACTCTATTCTTATGAAATCCCTGCTCAGCCTTCTGCTTTTTTTTCCTGTTTCTGGGCTTCATATACTATTCAAAATTGGTGTATTGGCATATTCTTTTACCAGTTAGGCACTTAAGATATTTCTCATGTATTTTATGGTGTTATGCTAGAGTACAAGCACTCACAGAATGGAAGACTAAGGCAAATGGACAGCTGGGTAGCACTAAAATTATGTTCACACCACATATTTCCCTCCTAATAAGCCTGCTGTCCAGAATAACATTCTAAGTTTGGGCCCTCTGCTTTCACCCAGAGAAGGTAAGTCCATGCCGGATTTTTTTACAGCACTGTGATTTAGTAGAGCTGTGCTGATGCTGTTAGTGTTGTGCTGTTGAGATACCCTGCCTCCCTCTATATGTGCATTTAGTCCTTTGAAAGGGCTGATGCACAGACCCAAGCACTGAGGTACTATTTCCTCACCATTGATTTCTTAGGATTGGCCCTGGCATGGCTGGGCATAATAGCAGTGTCACAGGCCCAGCTCAGAAGTTGACACATGCTGTAGATCACTCTCAGGGTAGTTCAGATGTGTCCACCTCCTGGTTTTGTGGAGATGAGAACTGAGCTGTACGTGTCAGCTGACCTTCAGTTTATGCAATGGCAGTAAATCCATGCTGTTTACTATGATAGACAAAACCTCTGGGTTTGCCAAACCTCTTCACCAGGAACCTTAACTAACAGATTGTTAATGGTGTTAATAATGTTTTAGCACAGCCACAATGTGTTGGAGGCTGGTGGGAAGTTTAGGCCTGGACAACCAGAAAATATTTATTAGTTCAAAAGAGAAGAGAGAGAACTGGATATAGGAATTACATTTTGTAGCAATGATCTTCTCTTTGAATTATTGCTAATTATCCCCTTTTATTGTTGTCAGGTCTTCTTAGCAATCACTAAAGTTTTAATTTTAACTCTTCTTTTCACAGCCACAGTAGGGGTATTTTCAGTTGCCTGCCAACAGTTAGTCATGAAAAAGTGGTGTGGGGGAGGAGGGGTTTCTTGTTTTTAACATACAACCTGAGCAGTTATCTTTTGGGCATGTATGCAGTGGGAGGTACGTGGGAGCTTCTCAAGATAAGGCAGCCTTTCATGCAAAGACTAACGCAAATCACAGCAATAGGAGGAAATTCAAAACAAGCCTATAATGCCCCTGAACCAAAAGTTTTCGAAACAGACCAGAATCAGCCCGCTGCGGGTTTGCTAGCAGTGAGTGTAGCTCCAAGATGGAACTTGTCTTGCTCTGGTAGCTCCAGAGAGAATGGCTGGTATTGGACTTCTGGCCAAGATCTGGGCATAGGGCATGACAGCACAGGCACTGAGGACTCTGACCCAGCCTGATGTGTCATGTCATTATACAGGGGCAGCTCAGCACAGAGAAACTTAAGCATTGCCATGGGACTACATCGTGATCTGTGCAGGCTTGCTCTGAACACTGTCTACAGGGTTGCTCCCAGGAGATGGATCAATGGTTGGCTTTTAAAATGAAATTCAATATCTCTGAAAGAGCTTAACATTCCCCCACCTCTTTTGATGAACTGTTCCAATGTTTAATTTTCATCCTCAGGGAAGTGGCCTGGCTTAAACTTCTAGCAGCTATCTCATGCTCTTATCTGTAGAACTGAAAAACTTCTCTATGTCCCACACCAGGTAAGTATCCATTACTTGTTACGGACAAGTGACCTCCATAGCTTTTTGCTGACTAGCTGAATGGAGTGTGCTCTTCAAGATTTACCATCACAGGGCTCCCTTTTTTTTCTGAATCTGCCCTCTTTAAATACTACCCATCCAACCTCTTTCAAGGGTTGAAGTGTAAGTATATAGTCAGTCACTCTGTGTTTGTCAGATATGTGCTAAGTCTTTGTTGCTGGCCCTGAATTAGCTGTGATGTTGCTTAGAAGTGATGTTGTTTCACCTGTTTTTACACAATCTAAATATTAGAAATATGTAAGCAGTTGTCTTCCAGATCTTTTTCCTGTTTTCAAAGATTAATTCCTAATGTATCATTCATTAAAGTATGTGATGTTTACAGAGCTTTCTGACTACCTACTTTAAGGCTGTTAGGTGTAGTTTGTCTGGGTCACACGCTGTCATGACCTGAAACTGTTTCATCCTGCCAGATCACTTTTGATGTTCATAAAAAATAAATAAATAAAACTTTATTTTCTACACATAAATGTAAAATCTTTTATACTTCAGATAGAGCAATGGCCTACAGACTTTCTTTTTCCAATTTTTTTTGATAATTCTTTTTGCCGTGTTGCCTACTGAGATTTTTTTTCTTTACTGGGCCTTGTCAGCCCCGTTTCCTGTTTCTGTATTAGTAAATCAATCAGCATGGTAAAAGCAATAGGCATGGCAACTCAACTGTCTGACCTATTTAATTGTTCTGTCTGTGCCTGGCAGCCTTGACAAGCCAATACTGCCACAAGCACTTCCTGAGCACAGTTTGGGATTTAGTCTTGTCCAGACCTCTTCTTCAGAGGCCAAAGACTTTTAATAAATAACATGCATGTAATGGCCTTTGAACCTCAAAACTGTGTAGTTTGCTAGTTTACAGGTGTGTTTCAATATGTAAATTAAAATATTTCCCATTTCTTTAATATGGATATTAAATGCAAAGTTAGAATTTGTGATGGTTTTGGTAAGAACTTAACTTTTCAAAGTTAATACAAATATTTCTGACTGGTCTAATGACATAAAAAGTTCATCAGTTAAAAAGTACAAGATATCAAATAAGCGTCTTTAACATTGAGATCACCAAAGCCATGATCAGTTCTCTTCTATACTTCAGGAAGACAAATGAAAGACTCATTTTAATCTTAGTATATACGTAGTATGACTGTAACACTTACAACCCCACATCCACTGTGACCTCCAGGTCGTTTTCAGCAGGCTGCTACTCTTCCAGCTATTTCGTAACCTGTTGTTATTTTTATGGGGTTATTCTGCCACAGGAGCAGAACTTGCACTTCTTTTTGCTGAACTTTCTGAGATTTCTCTTGGCTCAGTCCTCAAGCTTCTCACCTTCCCCCTAGATTAAAGCCCTACAGTTTAGCCCTCCACCCAAGCCCCTCAATTTATCATCACCTACTAATCTAGTTGATCAAGTAGGGTTTGCAGCTGGTAAAATCAGGCTGCCTGCTCCTTATCACTTTCCGGTCTTTCAAGTAACTGGAAATGGATTGCAAGAAGACGTGCTCCAAGACCTTTCCAAGGACTGAGGTAAGGCTGATGAGCCTATTATTCCCAAGGTGCTTCCTACTTCTCATGAAGATAAGCATAACATTGGACTTTTTCCAGCTGGCAGGGATTTCCTCCAGTTGTCATCTGCGTTTTGCAGATGATAGTCAACCTCCTCATGATAGCATGCTATTTCAACACCCTTGAATGAATCTCACACAGTTCCATGGATCTCACTACTACCAGCTTCTTCAAGTAGTCCCTAATCTGTTGATCCCCCACTGCTAGTTACCCCTCTCTATCTCATCAAGTTTGCAGATGACACCAAGCTGAGGGGTGTGGTTGAGACACCTGAGAGGTGGAATGCCATCCAGAGGGACCTGGACAAGCTTGAGAAATGGGCCTGTGTGAACCTCCTGAGGTTCAACAGGGCCAAGTGAGAGGTCCTGCACATGGGTCAGGGCAAGCCCCAGCATCAGTACAGGCTGGGGGATGAAGGGATTGAGAGCAGTCCTGCCAAGAAGGACTTAAGGGTATGGGTGGATGAAAAGCTGGATGTGTGCCAACAATGTGCACACGCAGCCCAGAAAGCCAGCCATATCCTGGGCTGCATCAAAAGCAGTGTGGCCAGCAGGTTAAGGGAGGGGATTCTGCCCCTCTACTCCACTCTGGTGAGACCCCACCTGGAGTCCTGTGTCCAGCTCTGGAGCCCTCAGCACAGGAAAGACAGAGTTGTTGGAGCAGGTCCAGAGGAGGGTGACAACAACGATCAGAAGGATGGAACAGCTCTGCCATGAGGAAAGGCTGTGGGAGTTGCAGTTGCTCAGCCTGAAGAATAGAAGGCTGCGGGAAGACCTATTGTGGCCTTTCAGTACTTAAAGGGGGCTTATAAGAAAGACGGGGACAGGCTTTTTAGGAGGGCCTATTGTGATAGGACAAGGGGTAGTGATTTTAAACTAAAAGAGTGTAGATTTAGACTAGATATAAGGAAGAAATTTTTTGCTATAACGGTGGTGAGGCACTGGAACAGGTTGCCCAGAGAGGTGGTAGATGCCCCATCCCTGGAAACATTCAAGGCCAGGTTAGATGGGGCTTGGAGCAACCTGGTCTAGCTGAAGATGTCCCTGCTCGTTGCAAAGGGGTTGGACTAGATGACATTTAAAGGCCTTTCCAACCCCAACTATTCTGTCATTCTTTGATCTCAGACCATACATGAGATGGGTGGTCACTGCCCTTTCTTAACTATGTTTTTGCAGAGCCACCATAAACTCATCTGACTGGTTCTAGTTTTCACACACGGTGGGTCTGCTTTTTCTGTTGCTGAGCTGGCTGGAACCAGATGACCAGCACGGGGCTGCCCTTGACCTCCTCCTACTTTCAGCTCACCCCTGAAACCCATCCCCCATACCAAACCCGTGCCAATTATTTTCAGTACACTCCTCAAGGGCAGGACTCAGCATTTCTCCTTGTTGGACTTCACGAAGTTCCTGTCAGCCCATTGATCTAGCCTGACCAGGTCCTTCCGAACAGCAGCATGACTTTCCAGTGTATCAACTGCTTCTCCCAGTTTTGTATCATTTGCAAACTTAATGAGGGAGCATTCTGTCCCATCATCCAGGTCATTAATGACAGCATTGATATTGGCCTTTGTATCACCCCCTGAGGTACACCACCAGTGATTGGCCTCCAGCCGGACATCATGCTGCTGATCACAACCCTTTGAGCCCACCGGTTCACCTGACTTACGTAGCCCAAACTTCACCAGTTTGTTGATGGGGATGTTATGGGAGGCAGTGTCAGAAATCTTAAAAACAAGATAAACAACATCCACTGCTCTTTCCTCAGCTACTGAGCTAGTCATTTCATTGTAGAAGGCTATTGGGTTTGTGAGGCATGATCTCTGCTTTGTAAAACCATGCTGAGTAGGCTTAACCAGCTGCTTCTCCTTCATATGTTTGAAAATGTCTGCTCTGTCACCTTCCCAAGGAACTGAGGTGAGGCTGCCCAGCCTTTAGTTCCCTAGATCTTCCTTCTTGTCCTTCTTAAAGATAGGAGTGACATTTGCTCCCTTCCAGTCCTCAGGATCTTCTACTGACTGACCTTTCAAAGGCAATCAAGAGTGGTCTTATAATAACGTTGACCAGCTTCCAAGCACTCATGGGTGCGTCACATCAGGCCCCACAGACTTGTGCATGTCCAGTTGGTTTAAATATTCCCTAATCTGGTCCTCCTCTTCCAAGCGTAGGTCTTCCTTGCTCCTGATTTCCCCCCTGGTCTTCAGGGCTTGGAATTCCCTGGGATTCTTGGAGGCAAATCTTATCAGTAGAGGTTGACACATTCAGCAGCAGTGCCCAGATTCAGCCAGCCAGTTTCACATGCCTCTAGCCTGATTTTCTAGCATACTAAGAACTAGCATCTCAAGAAGTTTTAAACTAAAATTTAGATCTTTATCTGTTTTCTTACTCTGCAGCTAGGCATCCAGAATTCAGTAATCCTTCCCAAAAGTGTTAATATTCCTCTCTACTGATCTCAATTAAACAACAGCTTATACACTTCCTGGACTCTGGTGCTTTGCACCCAGACCTGAAGTGCTAAAGAACACTAACCATCAAAACACACATACCTGCTTTACTTTACATGTAACATCCCTTGCATATCAAAAAGGTGTACTCTGCACCTGTGCATCTGTAATTAGTGATAAATTATAGAATTTTATAAAGTAACAAGTAACAAAAAAACAGACAAGTTTAATATATTTATTCCAAGATCAACTCTTGAAGGCTTGGTCTACCGGTTCATCCCACATCAGTAGGCTGCATTCACAAAAGAATACAGGTTGGAGGTGATTGCTGTAATCTGTACGTCTCCTCTCACTCGTATTTTAATTGAGGATTAGATAGCTATAGGGAAAATCTGGAATGTGTTCCTAAATGAGATGCTCTTTGGATGAATGTGGGACTTTGTCTTCCATTTTTTAAGTACTACAGCATTAGGTGGCCCAGGACACCACGAAAGGTAGCCACCCCAACACCTGGGTTATATTTATTTTTTTTTCTGGTGCGTTGTGTCTGGACAACTGGAAAATAGTTCTCTGAAATTAAAATGGCAGCAAATAACAAAGAGAAAAAAGTATGTTTCTATGTGATCGTTTAATCTGTGTAATAATCTCTTGCAGCAAAATATAAATAAAACCAGAAACAACAGTGAATGAATCTTATAAAACGTAGGAATTTTCCCTTTCCTATCCTGTTTTGGTGATAATTTCTTACTATAACTCCTCAGTATACACTGCATTGAGGGAATATTTATTTTTGATTAAGGAGGCATTTTTGGAATTTGAGTCCAACATGATCTTAATTAAAGGTTGGCATTTCCATTTTCCATAAAACCTTTTTGTAACTAGATCTATTGTAGAAATGATTACTTTTTCTTCTTGCTTTCGTATGTGAAACTGTATAATGATTTCTAAATATAAAAATTATGTGGACTAATGTTTCTTGGAAAGGTTAAGGACTTTACTCCAAAAGTAATTTTGAATACACGTAATTTATAGAGTACCTTAATATTGATACTTATTTCTCAAACTACTTCCAAAAGGGAGGGTAATTATTTCTCATAGCGTAACAGTAGATTTAATGGTCAAAAATTTTTCTTACAAAATTGACTGTGGTAATTGTGAAGGGATGCCAGGAGCGGCCACAACACCCAGCAGCCCTGGCTCGCGAGTCCCTCCTGCCCGGCCACTGGAGCCCAGCCCGGTGGCCCGCAGAGCTGGGGTCTCTTCCCAGGCTGGGGATGTGGCTGCCCCTTTCCAGTCTGCGGGCTCATCCAGCGGTGAAACTGAGCATGGGTCCCAGGTGCACAGGACACACACAGAGACAACGCTGCCTTCAGCAGCACCGACGTGTGGGGCTGACATCAGGGGTGAGCACAGAGAGCCCTGTCCCCTCCGGCAGAGATGGGAGGTCACTCTTGCGGGCATACACACGTCTCTCTCCAGGCTCACAAGCACACGCACAGTTGCAGATCCTCCAAGTACCACCATGGCCCCTCTGTCCATTTGATGCCCCTGCCAGGACCCCAGACCCTCTCAACCACCCCATGGTTCCCCGATTTGCCAGCTGGTCTAGCTCAGTGCTTGCTGCAGAAAGACAGACACACTCACATGCTCACTGCACAGGCACCCCACACCCGCCCATCCCCATGGACTCTCTACCCACCAGATATTCTTGCTCCGACCCGGGGCCTCCTATGTTCTAGTGAGTCCAGCTTGGAGTTTGCTGTTGAATGACAGATGCACACCCCATGCACACCCATTTTAGGGGTGATAGAGACACTTCCCCCTCCTCTCCACCCCCCCCCCCCGCAGCCAGCATCCAGCACATGGGCTGTGAACCACAGTCCTGCTCCTGCCACCAACGCTGAGATCCTCCGCTCACCTCACTCACACCAGCACCCCAGTAACTGGCACTCGGTCCTTGCAGCACTCACCCACATGGGACAGAGGGTGAGATCACATAGAGTGCTAGTTAAGAAAGGATGTAAGAAGACAGGACAGACTGCAGGGATCAGGTGCAGGGGTCCATCAGACAAGCATGTTGACTGACCCCTTTTTGCATGCGACCAGCCCCTTTTATACCCCTTCCTGTCAGTTCCCCCCTTCATTCCTCCTGCTCACTCTTCCCCTGCACATTCCCCCATCAGTGTGTATAGCTCCACTGACTCCCCTCCATCACCCTCCACCCTCAGGTCTGCAAAGTCTGGGTTTGCTTGCAGCTGCTTCATAGCCCACTAACTACTGTGCCTGACCAGATTTGTTTCTTGTCTTTGTCTCCATTATGTTTGTCTGTCAATTTTGTGTCTCTGTATATTCTTGTTTACGGCTTCCTTCTTTTCTTATTATCCCCTTTTTGTATTGAAAAGGTCCTTGACCATACACCCTTAAAAGAGCAGATGCTCTCTCCTTCCACGAATGCTTGGAGTTTATTCCATGGGTTGGCCAGACCACGTGTCTATTCCTTGCATGCTTCAAAAGGAAAAAGTCCAGCAGATTGAGTCAGAGTATAACTCTGCCATGAGGTGTGATATTAATTATAAAAGCTAAATATGTATTTCATCTACTATTGCCAAGTATTTTTGGTGCTTACAGACATGAAAGGAAGGCCCTGACTTCAAGAGCTTACCATATTTAAATAGAAGGTAATTAGAAAAAAGGCTCACTTCACTGAAGTGGGGTTAATGTTTCTAGAGACATTTTATTCTCAGTGAATGCAGAAGTGCCTCCAGAAGGCTGTTCAGACTTTTAACTCCTGTAGAGAAATCTTCTCGATTTCTGGAGGAGGAGCCTTGTAAGATTAACCTTGTAAGAGACATTGTCAACACTACCAGGCCAATGTCAGTTAACTTTGGCAAAAAATGCTCTGATGCTGTGTTTGTTCTTCCTCCATGCTCTCCATTTGTATGCCATCCCACATTTGCCATACCATACCCTGAGTGGAGGGCTGCCAGTCTGGATATGAAGGGGCAACAGTGCACCACAAAGAAGGTGAGAAAGAGGAAAATTGTGGGAATAGAAAAGAAATTAAAGGGAAGTGAGAGAGACTATGCCCAGTATTATAAGTATCAAAAACTAGAACTAAATAGTACCAGGGACCTAATATGGGGGCTGGAAGGGCCTGTGTAGACTGATCTTGGAGTATGCATTATCACATAGCCCTAGCTAGAGCCTTCATCAGCAGATGCTTCCACATCTGTCAGTCTCCATGGTCTGATTTCTCTCCTGAGGGAGACAGGATTAGAGCATGCTGATGTATGTTTCAGTTCTGATCAGCAGAGACACAACTTGAAAGTAGCTCAGACTTCCCCATTTAAACATACCTTGACTCAGTTTTAGAAGGAAGCTCCCTCTTCACTAAGTAGGAAATTAATATGACTAATCTCCTACTGTAGTTTCCAAAACTACAGACAGAGAGCATGAAAGTTGCCCTTCATGGCCTAATTAAAAAAACGTTTTCTACTTGACACCTTTTGAAGCAGATGATGTGTTGTGATTATGTGTTCATAGTCAACATGCTGATGATTCTGCAGTATTTGTTCTCAGTCAGTCCTGGAGTCTTGAAATAATTCCTACCTCTGATGATATTTCTTAGACTAAACCACAGGTTAGGGTGAACTGCTGGCTGAGCAATTATACTTGACTACATCTGTCGCTGTTAAGAAATCTTCATGGAAAAGATCCATTGCACCTCCCTGCTATATTTGGCAATAGAAGTTCTAAGATCTAGCAAATAAAGTTGCTTATTAAAGCTTCATTTTTCATACTAGTCATTCATTTTCACAAGGGATAACTGTTATACACTTAAACTACACACCTTTTTCAGAAGCAACATTTAAATACATGTGTCTACAGTCAAAATTAGAGTCCAAAACATTGGTCAGAGTACCCAAATGTGATAGTGCCTGAACTTACTGGGAGCTTCTGTCACTTTGGCTACAAAAATTTCAGTGTCTAGTTTGTATGGTTTGGTGCATGCTGCAAGTTCTTTCAGTCTTAGACACCCAGTACCATCTTTCCATGAGGATCTATACAGAAAAAATGGTGAATGAAAGCTTATATTCAGTGAGGGATTCCATATGGCAGGCAATTAAAGAATGCTTGGTCCTTAACAAATGTCTACAGGATCCGGCTTCTCCAATAATAAATTTACTGACATTTTCTCGTAAGTTGGGACTGAGGAATAGTTTTTACTCACCTAAGAATGGGCAGACCTTGACCCTCTTTAGCGTGGAAGTTTTTAACTCTGACCTCTTTGCCAGGATATAGTCTTAGGAAGGATCTTGCTCTTCCCCAGGAAAGCTGGGCCACTGCAGCAAAATAACTCGTATCTGAGTGTATCAAAGATGAGCAGATGAGATGAGCAGACAAGCATGATGATGTAGCCCACTGCTTCAGGTCATCTAAAAAATGGAAACCGTGCCCTTTACCATGATAGCAGGCACCATCACCACCACCTGCACAGCTGTTTTTAAGAATGAATATAGACAACTTGTCTGAAGAGAAGAGTCTAGACTCTGTGGCTGCTCAGTAGACGAAGGATGAGTCTACATTGTTGCTTTCACTCATATTGATAATGCACATTGCAAGGGAATCTCCAAAGCTTCCTCATTGACTGTGCTGTGATTCTTATCATGCACACACAAACTGAATTTATTTTGGATAGAACAGAACCGGGAGGTGTGCTGCTGATATGTTCTGGGCACTAGTGAGCATTCAGGCACAGGGACCAAGCCATCCTGCTCCTAGGAACAGCCATCTGAAACATTTGTAGTGTGGATGTCAGATACTCAGCACCACCTATTTTTCTGAATGAATTAGGGTCTCGGAGGACTTTCCTACTTGCTAATGTAGGCAGATCCAAAATAATTTCTGGCTTGATTGTCAAGATTGCAGAAGGGACAGATTTTAAGACCCTTTCATTTCTGTGAGGTTTTTTCCCGGGTAGCTTTAAGCACCTTCTCAATTTGAGTGTAGTTTTTTATTAGTTATCCTGAGGCACCTGTATCAGGGTACAAGAAAAAGGGTGCTGAACTTTAACTTTCATATGATGGGCTTAACTTGTAAGACTTTAGGTTGACAAGGGAGTCTTGGACTAACAATAGGTCCAAGACATCAGCTCATAACACCTTAAAATGTATTTCTCCATTTTCTAAATAGATATGGATTTCTAGTTGTGTTTTTCTGGTTGAAGTCAGTAGCACTGGAGGACTCACTTAAATGCTATTCTAATGAACTTCTAAATAAGATGCGTACATGCAAAAAAACTTTTGTAAACTGTAATCTGTGAGTTAATATGCTAATAGGTAAGACAACATATCAGTTGACCAGAGATATTAACAACCCCACATAAAGTTCAATCTATTGCTTTGGGGTTTTTTTAGTTACCACATTTTCAAGGCCAGGTTGGATGGAGCTCTGAGCAACCTGGCCTAGTGGAAGGTGTCCCTGCCCATGGCAGGGGGGTTGGAACTAGGTAATCTCTAAGGTCCCTTCCAACTCAAACCATTCTGTGATTCTATCATTCTGTGTTTCTATGATTCTGAAGAAAAGTTCATAAAAACATTGGAAGACAGAGGTTTCGATTAAATGTCAGAGTGAGGTCAGAGTATTTATCAGAGCCTCTGCAATGATTTGTCCATCTACTGGCTTCTTGCTTTCTTGTTCGTATATGCTATCAGATGTGTTGCTTCTCCCTTGTATTCATTTTGGTACTAAACCAAAAGCAATGATCAAAATGCCCTTTACTTTAATTTTCCCAATCCCATTCTTGTTAATGCAGGATGATTTCAGCAAGTCTAATTCATAAATATTCATAAATTAGCATAGATTTCTCTTTGTATGGATAAACTATTTACAGCAAAAGCACAGATTTTTTTCTATGTTAAGTTCCATTGTGTCAATTTTCAGTCAAAATTTAGAAGTTACCTTTGAACGATGGGATCATATTCTCTTTTTGTTGCATAAATCTAATCTGTAATACTCACAAAGGAAATGACTGCTTTCCTCTCCAATCTGCTAGCACACTGGATTAATAAACCTTCATAAAATAACAATTGTCCCCTAAAAAATGCTCTTTCAAGGAAGTAAATTCTTTCTTTCTTTGCGTGTGTTCTTTCTCTATTTTAGTAAGAAATTTCTGTCACCAGGAAATCTCCACCCAACTATATCTATCTATGTCTATGCCTATGCCTATGCTTATGCTTATGCCTAGATCTAGATCTAGATCTATATATGTATGTCTGTGTGTATAAATACATATAAAACAACTCTGTTTATGGTGAGTCACTTAGACATGCAGCACAATAATTTATTTAATCACCAAGCATCTAAAATTTAGTGCCATTTTACCACTACAGACACAAAGTCCAGTCTCATGTAGACTGTAATCTTCTTAACTCATGTAGATCTTTGGAATTACGCTGGATACACACTTTTGTAAAATTAGTATCTAATAAGTCACATTTAACCAACATTTCCAGTCTTTGGTAGCTGTAATCAAATGAATTTCTCTTCTTCAAACAGGAGCCAGACATGGGCTGGAAGGAGACTTACAGAATTTAGCAGTGGAAATTTCTGAGTTCTGCAGCCTCCTTTAAGCCACTATTAATTTATTTGTTATTTAATATATTTATTATTTAATCCACTGGAATAGGTTGCCCAGAGAGGCAGTGGAGGCCCCATCTCTAGAAACATTCAGGGTCAGGTTGGACGGGGCTCTGAGCAACCTGGTCTGGTTGGAGTTGTCACTGCTTGCTGCAGGGAGGTTGGGCTACATGACCTCTAAAGGTCCCTTCCAACCATAAGCATTCTATGATTCTATGGTTCTATGATTAACTATCAGATCATTCTTGCTTGTGTTGCAGACTCTACCTGCAAATAGTGGGTGGATCCTCAGCCCTTAGAAAATCACTCTTTCAAGGTTTCTTTGGCTAACAATACCTCAAGTCTGTATTACTCAACTTTTCTAACTTATGTATTATTTAAACTTTAAAAAATATAATTTTTTAAGTTTTCCTGAGATTTGTAATTTTTAATATTGATTTTTTCCTTATATACATTGCAGCAGTCAATCTAATACAATATATTTGAAAATTACTATATGCTATTATTTGATTTTTATATTAAATGAGAGTTAAGCTGTTGCTAAGTTTAACATGTAAGGATGCAGTAGTCGTTTTCTACAAAGCAAAATTATGCTGTCATTTATACCTATGTGCATCCACATGTATTAAACTGAGATCTGAGTTTCAGTCTCTGAATTCATTAATCTACCTAGTAATCTGAATAATCCAACATTTTAAATGACAAATACGTTCTTTGATTAGTCAGCGTTAAAATCTGAACAGACACAGTTCTCTAATGTAGGTACAAAATGGGAAAAGCACTATATGTCACTGCTGGAATTTCCACAGATTAACATCACTCCCCTACAACTTGTACTAAAGCAAGAACTATTTTTCATAGAAAAACCTGTGTGTTACCTATTCATTAGTATGCAACAGCTACTCTCTAAAGTATTACCCCATAATGGTAACAGAAAAATAATACTATAATGAAAGAAAAAGACCCAGATTATTAGCCCACAGAAATGGAAGAAAACTATTCAAAACCATAATGATAGATGTTCCGAAGAACACGAATTTAAAAACTATGACACTATTAAGCTATTTAAAGTGGTGTATGAAAAGGTACAATTATTAAAGAAGGAAAGAAGACAAATATCTTGCAGTTAAAATAAGTTTTGAGATGAGAAACTTTTTAAGGGTCTGATAAAATCAATATATAACACTAGTTGAAAGACACAAGAAAAATCTAAACTATACAGTCTGATACTGCCTGTAAACTTCTACAATGAAGTACTTTTTTCAGCTCTGCCAAGAAACCTATTCCCAATGAATTTAGTGAAACTGAGGAGTCATATGGAGAGAGGCTCAGCAAATCACTAAGTCACCTAAGACAATGAAACTAACTCCATGTCTGCAGGATTTAGAACCAATATCACCAATAACAGTGCCTCCTGTAATTTGCTTTTGGCAAGGACAGACTGCAAAAGTGATTCCACTGGACCAGAACTAAATTATGTCAGCTCAACTACTTGTTTATTTTACCTTCTGCTCAAGGATAAGAGCCAAAATAAAAGACAAAACTGTACAAAGGAAAATGTGAGTGATTACTTTCTCCCCGTTTAGTAGCAGTCCATATGCAGACAAAACACTTAAAAATCAGAATGTCTTAGATGGAAGTCGCCCATGAATACAGGACAAGAAGATCAGACACTGATGCTTTGCAGTCATGTGAACTGAGGTAGATCTATCACAGGTTTTAAGCTCCATATGAAAACAACCCTTGATTTCCTGATTTTCCACTGAAGAATCATCCCATTTTAAATTGTACACTCAAAGAAATAGAGGAAAACTCATACTGGCAGCCTGCCTCATTGGCATAACTACAAGGACAATTCTGTACAATGAAGACATGAAATGCAGCCATTACCCTCAGGCCAGGGAGTGCAAGTCACAGAAGGACAGAATTGCACTATTGCCGAGGTTGGAAGGGACCTCTGGAGTTTATCCAGTCCCACGCTCTGCTCAAAGCAGGGTCAGCTAGAGCAGGTCACCCAGGACCATGTCCAGTCAGGGTTTGAATTTACTATGTTTGAATTTATGCCCATTGCCTCTTGTTCTTTCCCTTGATACCACTGGGAAGTGTCTTGCTCCATCTTCTTTATTACCCCTGACCAACACATTGACATTTGTGTATAAATCTTCACCAGACTTAAAAATCCCAGCTCTTTCAGCCTTTCCTTGGATAACAGATGCTCCAGTTCCTTAGTCATCTCTGTGGCTCCCACTGGACCCACAACAGTATACCCATGTCTCTTCTGTATTGGGGACCTTAGGACTGACACAGCACTCCAGACGTGTCTCACCAGAGCTGAGCAGACATAATGGCAACACTCTTCCTAATGTAGCTCAAGATGACATTGGCTTTCTTTGCCACAACAAAGTCTCATGGTCAGCTGCCTCATGTTCACTGTGCTGCCTGCCAGGAACCACAGAGCATTTTTCTGACAAACCGCTTTCCATCTGGTCAGCTGTAAGCCCCTACTGGTCCATGGGATTATTCCTTTCCAAGTGTGTTTGACATTTTGACACCCTTTTCTAACTACCACCACCTCTACCATAGTCCTTCCTTCATTTCCTGTAGTAGCCTAAGGGGAATAAAGAGCTTCCCACTGACCCCTGTTACTCAGTTTCTGGCTGAAGCTTTGAGTGCTCAGTCTGCAGATCCAAACCCAAATAAGAGATCAAAGGCTTTTCCAAACTCAGTTCCTACTCTTGAGAGAAAACCTGGGATCTTCCCTCTTTTGATATTTCTTTCAGAGGAGCAAGTCTCTTGCCAGCCCTTACTTGGGAAAAGGTGGAGCCTGATTTTTCTAACATCAGGGAACAATCATGCAGATTTAATATGCTAAATGCATAAGCAATGCATAAATATGTTAAATTTAAGGTTTTAATTCAAGTAGAATTTGCTCTTGCTTCAGCATGAAATTCATTTTGAGGCCTGTGTAGAGGAGGTAGCTTGACACATCTCATACCTCCTTGTCCACTGTTGTAACATTGACTTCTATGTACCAACTTACATCTTTCTCACACTTGTTTTAACCCTCATCTTAACCTAAATCTCCCTTTTCTCCAACCACCTTTGCCTACTGCCAGTGCAGAAGTGAGGATATGCCACTACTGAGTCCCAGTCTAAAACATGTTGAAGTCCACAAAGTACCCACCCTGGAACCCACAAGGACAGAAGGACTTCCTATGGGGTCCTAAATCCAACTGCCTTCCCAGGTCCCTGCCATGATATTTATAATCCTAGTGAAACAACCAATGCAAGGGTACCTCAAAATTTTTTCAGGAGTTTTAAAAAGACTGCAGTTTCCCCGTGGAGGAAGGAGTTCCATTCCCAGGATATTTTTGTGTGGGAATGTAGGCAGCATAATTTAAGTCCCCTGGACTCATGGGCAAAGTGGTTTAAATGTTGATGTATGCAACAAAAGACACTTTCTATTGCTTGTGAATGTAGAATTCTCCTTTAATTTGGAAATATAATTCTAGTTCTATATTCATTTGGAGAAAAATTTGTGACAGAAAGTATTTAACAACTCCTATCTCTCAAAGGCAGAGCTGTTCCACAACAATCTAAGAATAATGAGGTGTACTAACTGATCAGTATTGTGGGATCAGTATTTTGGTCAGTAAAACACAGCTATTGTGGTTTATAAAACTTCCCTGTGCCAATGACAAGATTGAGGAGTGGGAGGTAGGAGGTGGAAGACGTTCTGAAAGCTAAAAAGGAACCCAAATGCTTCCCAAATAGAGCATCCACAAACACGCTGCCTGTGCTGTAAAGCGTTAGGCAATGCTGCCAATGTTCAGGGTGTCTATCACAAGGATACACAGTTACTCTTCCAGTTTATCAGAGGGATGCACGTTTATTCCTCCACAGTATACATTTTCTTCAGTGTATTTTCACATTAGACCCTCAAACTGTCTGCTTACTCACGAAGAGACAGTAGGGTTATCATGTCAAGGAGCAATATGGATCCTTATTATTTTAGACAAGTCTGGAATAAGTACAGTACCTAGAAAAAGTGAATATGAACATGCCTTTCTTGAAATACCAGATCTAAAGCTGTTCTTAAAAAGAAGATAACCCTGTTGCAAGATGAAGGAAAGAGAAAGGTACAAGGAAGAAAGTCACACAGTTTCTCTGCAGTTTGGTCGGTTATGTTACATTGGAATTTTGAACTTAATTTTGTGCAATGGAAATGCACATCTTATGGTTGGTCAGTCAAAAATTAATGAAAATACCACACTGCACTTATTTTCTTTGGCGCTCCCTCATGTTTTTTAATATATCACTGAATGACAGGGAATTGATTTTTGTTCAGCCAAGTTAAACAGTAGCTTTATATGTACTTGTATGTTGTTATAAAGTCATCTCTAATCTGCTTTTCTGCAGCCAAAACAACTTATTCAACCTTCCTTTGGAGGCCACATTTTCTAGACATTTCAATTATTTTGTGGTTCTTCTTTGACTCTTCCCAAATCGATCCACAGTTTCTTAAACCACACTGCTCAGGGACTGGGTGCATTTCTCCAGCTGGCATCTTGCCAACAGTAAGTGGAACTGGTGGATTATTTTGCATGTCACTCTTGTTTGTAAAACACGAGTTTGTAAAACTAGGCTAAAAGTATGCCTTTTCTCGTGATAAGGGTGGGACATTCTTTTATTTATTTTTTTGTTCGTAACTTCTAGGCCCTTTTTTTGAAGAACTGAGACCTGGTCAGCGTGCTGTTTATTATTCCTTTCTGAGTCACTTGGTTTCACTGAATTGCATCCTGTTTATTTTGGTTATTTCTTTATTTTGTTGAGATTATTTTGAATTTTGATCCTCATTGCCAAAGCACCTGAATCTATTCAAGCTTCACATGACCTACAAACACTGGCTTCCGCAGGTTTGTAGGGACTCAGTTACTGCCAAATAATCCACAGGAACAACAATTATAGGCTAAAATTGTCTATGCTGGGCAACCTCTACCTCCCTGGAAAAGTTCTGGAAGTCCACCAATTGATTGAAAACTGTTTGCATAAACATGGCTTATAGTTGTGTCACATGAATCAGCCTAATGTAGTATTTTCAACAACAAATAAATAAACAAACACACAAATAGATCTCATCTATTGGATCATACGTTTAGAAAACCTTTCTGTCCTAAGAACTGACAGTAAGCCTATAAATTTAATAGGTTCAGAAATCAGTAGTGTTAGCTATCCTAAAGAAAGGCTATAATATTAAGAATAAACATGCAATCAAAAAGGCATGAATATTTGTAGATTTTTCAGCTGTGTTCAGATAGAAGGTTTTACAATTCACCTAGAAGACCATGAGCTCTGCTGTGCATGTGAACCAGCCACAGATCTCAAAAATGTTGTTTTCTAAAGGCAATCTGTAACTATATATGCCAAACTTCCAAAGAATATAACAAATTTTGGTAATTTTTTAAATCATATCTCACATTAAATGTTCCGTTGTGTTATATATTTGGTCTATTTATGTTGGAAAAGGGGTTTTTTTTAGCAGACATAAATTTGAAGTATTTATTCATCTCTGAAGACTGCTGACAACAGGGGCAATGAGGGTGCAATCAGCTGTTAAACAGATTGTGGGACAAATAATTTCCTGTGCTGCTGGAATCTGAAAGCGGGTCTTGAAGGTGAGATGGTAGCCTGGCAGACACATGACTAAACATTGTACATGAGAACATGCTGCTACAGCAAACACTTGCTCAAGCAGACACATAAACCATCTGAGGAATACCAATGTGAGAATAAATATGAATGTTTTCATGACATTTGAATTTAATTATTTTCTGCCCATCCTGCTCCTCCAGAGTTTCTAGAGCTGGGATTAGCTCAGTAAGTGATTATGTAGTCCACGGTTTGAAAACCAGATTGCACCTGGATGTGAAATGTGAACATTTGGGACGGTAGAAATACTGTTCAGGGTGTGGAAAATGCTTAAACAAGAAGCAAGTTCTCAACTGAAGGCAAAAGTGCCAATTGTATGTATCCATTGGCCATAAATGATAATCAGTAATTGTTAAAGTTAGTTAAGTTTTACCTAACTATTGTTTTACAGGTTTTTTGTAAAAGGAATGCAAGTCTGCATTCTTGAGACAATCAGTGAACTGTTATCTAGGAAAAACAAGGATGATTGACTAAATCAATCACAGAATCACAGAATAGTAGGGGTTGGAAGGGACCTCTGTGGATCATCTAGTCCAACCCCCCCTGCCGAAGCAGGGTCACCTACAGCAGGCTGCACAGGACCTTGTCCAGGCTGGTCTTGAATATCTCCAGAGAAGGAGAATCCACAACCTCCCTGGGCAGGCTGTTCCAGGGCTCCGTCACCATCAGAGGGAAGAAGTTCTTCCTCATGTTCAGCTGCAACTTCCTATGCTTCAGTTTGTACCCATTGCCTTTTGTCCTGTCACTGGGCACCACCGAAAAGAGTTTGGCCCCATCCTCCTTACATCCACCCTTGAGATATTTGTAAGCATCTATTATGTCCCCCCACAGCCTTCTCTTCTTCAGGCTAAACAAGCCCAGCTCCCTCAGCCTCTCCTCGTAGGGGAGATGTTCCAGTCCCCTCATCATCCTCGTAGCCCTCTGCTGGACTCTCTCCAGTAGCTCCTCATCTTTTTGGAAGTGGGGAGCCCAGGACTGGACAATTCTGCACCCAGCCAGAATCACATTTATCAAGAAATAAGTCTTTTCGAAAGACTACATTTTTGTCAGGTGCAAAGCAAAACTATTTTCTGGGTGTTTTTCATACAATATTTGACGTTTTATCCTTTTCAATCCATTTAAAGGTATCCAAAATCCATTTATCGTGTTGTAGCTCTTAGAACAACACAGTGCAAATAAAAGGCTTGGGATCAGGTTTAGAATATCTTTTCCAGATTCCCCAGGAAGATGGTTCAGAGCTTTTAAATTTAATATTTTGGATCTCCATAAAGGCAACAAAAAGAGATCAATGAAGATCAGAACACTAATTCTCTAGCTGAAGGTGATTGCCCACTGAGCAGTGCTCACTTTTTCATAAGGTAGGAGAAAAGCAGAGAGAGAGCCCATTGATCCAACGAAGTTTGATGACTGAAATACCTCTGAACTGAGAAACTTGCTTCCAATTTCTGTGTGTCCCAAGGAAGTTCAAACCAACACATTTGAACACAAATCCACTCCCAGGGAGTTCCTAAATAATCTGCTGCCTACACCCTACAGAAAATGGGTTAACAATCAGCCAAGTGCATTGGCATGAGAATGGGTAACAAAAGAAGGAACCTGACCATGTAATCCAGTAGTTAGCTGGAAAGATTCTGAGGTCTAGTCCTGTCACTGTCATTTTTCTAGAGATTCTTCAATATAAAATGTAGAAACAATCCTGGCAACAAGGACTGGAATCCTTTGCTTCCTCCATCTGGAGAATTTTGCTTACTCTATTTAGCACCACAGGACAGCAGTGTCAACAGGGATGGCCTCCTAATCTGTCAGCTTTTAGCTTACCGATAGTGTCTCTGTCCTGGTAGTTGAGAAATACTGATGGAAACGTCTTCAGACAGAAGGAAGCCTACAGTGCAAGTTTACCATTAAACATCAGTTGAGACCATTATTTAATAAGGTTTGCTCTACTCTTGTCTCCTTTTCAAAGAATAAGTTTTTTCTTTGTTTAAAGGCATCTGGGATCAGAAGACTTGATCTGTAAATTTCTGTTTCACTTAAACACATAGAGCTCCAGAGAGGTAATCAACCCCAAGGGGATACAAATATCAGAAGCACATCTCAATATTTTTTATTGTGTAGTTTATGCGTAAATTCTGCTCAGCTTGTGTTCTCCTGGGAATCTGACTGTTAGACACATAGCACTTCATGGCACTTCCCATGCAACGTACAGGAGCTGTAGGTCTGTGAACCTGTCCTGGTAATACCACCTCCGGCAGTGAGGAAGGACAAAGCTGGATATGTGCCTTGTGGATCTGCACATACATAAATTCATTGTACATCACCATCAAGCAGAATTCAGCTATATATCATCTTCTGGGGGTAGTGGTGGATGAGAAGCTCAACATGAGCCGACAATCTGCGCTTGCAGCCCAGAAGGCCAACAGTATCCTGGGCTGCATCAGGAGAAGCTTGGACAGCAGGTCGAGGGAGGTGATTCTGCCCCTTTACTCCACTCTCATGAGACACTACCTGGAGTACTGCATCCAGCTCTGGAGCCCCTAACATAAGAAGGACATGGATGTTTTGGAGCGGGTCCAGAGGAGGGCCATGAAGATGATCAGAGGGCTGGAGTACCTCTCCTACTTGGACAGGCTAAGAGAGTTGGGGCTGCTCAGCCTGGAGAAGAGAAGGCTCCAGGGGGAGCTTATAGCAGCCTTTCAGTACCTGAAGAGGGCCTACAGGAAGGATGGAGAGGGACTTTGCACAAGGGTGTGTGGACAAGGGGGAACAGCTCTAAGCTAAAAGAGGGCAGATTTAGATTAGATACAAGGAAGAAATTCTTCACCATGAGGGTGGTGAAACACTGGCACAGGTTGCCCAGAGAAGCTGTGACTGTCCCCTCCCTGGAATTGTTCAAGGCCAGGTTGGATGGAGTTCTGGGCAACCTGGTCTAGTGGAAGATGTCCCTGCTCATGACAGGGGGGTTGGAACCAGATGATCTGTAAGATCCCTTCCAGCTGTTACCATTCTATGATTCTATAATTCTATGATTCTATGATTCTTTCAAATGAACAGTAGTTTAAAAACTTTAAATTGGTGCAGTGACTCAGCAGAAATAAAACTGGAGGGATTAAGATGCTAGTAAGGACTGTAAATACATCTTCAGATTACCCTGAAGGAATCCAGCACTACAGCAGTAAAGTCTCATGTCACCTTATGCACACATTGATGAAATGTATTCCAAAGTACTATTTGGGAAAAACAGAAATAAGAGCAAAGAAGATAGTATAAAACCATGTGTTAGTAATGTGATACACTGTAAAGGAATAAAAATAATGAAATGTAGAAGGTAGAATGTGTTTGGATCAAAATCAGTCTGGAAAAGAAAAGCACGTTTTACAAGGAAATGCTTTGAGTCTGTTATATGACCAGTTTCAAGCAAAAATAAAAACCTCTACAATCTTGTTAAAGAGGTAATTTTCTTGATAAAGAGATTATGTAGTATTTGTACTCTTTATGGGACTTTCTACTTTGAAGAATACAGAGAACATCAGTTACTCATGATGTGACAATGTACTCCTGAGAACAGATCCTCTTTCAGACTTAGTTCTAGAAAGTAGTGAGAGCTTCAGTGAAGGTTCGTTGACAGACACCGAATTTAAATTGAGCAATCACAAGCTGATTCAACTGAATGGAAAATATATAACCAGAATGCTAAAGCTAAAGCTTTTCTTTTACAGGAAGTAATCTGTAGCTAAAGGTTTGAGTCCATGTTATGAACCTTTAAGAACTGACAAAAAATGCTTGAAGTTCCATCCTTCTTTTACCTACCATCACTCACAGATTCCTGTCCCTAGACTCTTCACCTCTTCACAGACATTGGAGATATCTTTACTCGTGCCTTTTAAGCTGGTAATTTACTTTGGTCTAAACTAGAGCTGTAAAATGACACGATTAAAAAAAAAAATTATCATTTTCTTGTTGTTAGACAACTTGTTGAAGTCAGCAGGGGTTGCTCCGAGGCTCAGTGGCAACATGGCATATGGAATTTCTTTTAAGCTGAATACAAAATTTTGTGATGCTTGAAGCTCACATCAAGAGGAAAACACATTGAGGCTCTGTGTCTCCATAAATGGAAAGCCATTTCATACAGAATGTTAGAAATAAAGAAGAGCCTAAAAGAACTAAGGGGAAAATACAGTTTAATGAAGAAAGCTGAGCTCTATCTTGTAAACTGTGATGAACCGCAAAATGTTCATTCAAAAGCCATAAAAAACAAATGAAACAGAAAAGAAGTAGAGCTGTTCCTATACCAAGAATGAGGAAGATCATCTACATACGATGCCCCAAAAAAGGAAGATTATGTTTTGGTTTTCAGCAACACTAGTTTTTTAAAGTATTGGATTGTTACTGGGAATAATGCTACAGAAATAGAATTACTGAATTTAAGGAACAAACACAAGAGCATTGCATTCCGTAATCTCTCAACCCTGAAAGAAGTAGCAGATGAGATTAGTTCTCTGACACTTATGATTTTTAGTAAATACCTCAATCTGTGATTTATGCTGCATGACCATAGTATTATGCCCATTCATCTAACGTCAAGTTTTTAGAACACGGTTTAAGGGAAAGACAGACTTCAGTGGATATGCTTAGTGTTAAGCAAGTCCCTAAGACAGAAACCTGAACACAGTCTAAGCTTTGTCTAATCAAGATCTTGATCAGAATTCTATGTCATGAGCCCATCTTTCACTGAAATTGATCTCAACAAGGGTTTAAGAAGGAAGGGGGCAACTGAGGCCAGTGTGGCTAATTAAGGAATATGAAGCTATAAATCAATAAGCATAAAATGCTCACAAACCAAAAACTGCTCAGTAGAGAAAGCAGGCAGTGTGACCACAGTGAAGACAGAAGCAATCTCAGGAACAGCGAAGTAAAAAAGAATCTTTTAAATAGACACACATTTCAAAGCTTAAAAACGTGTTGGCTATGACTGGTGTCCTCCGGGACAACCATTTAGAGCCCATTATCATGCATTCGTATGAAGTTGTAAAACAGCTTCTAAAATGTTCTGTGTTTTTCATTTATGCTTGTTGGTTAGTTTTTTAATATTTTAGAATTTCCATGAGGTTCCTAGAGCTATTAAGCCTTTTTTCTGAACATTCTTCAGCTAGATCACAGAAGACATTAAAGACGAGATGAATAACTAGCTCTCCATATCACTGCACTTCAGAGCATGCACTGTGCTGATTTGGATCCTGTAGGAAACTCTCTGACTGACTGGGAACATGCCCAGTGAAGCTGGGAAGCTCTGAACTGTGAGATTTCTAGGTTGTTTTTTTGTATATTAACTCCTACAATCTTCATTTCAGTTACCCAGCAAGGATATAAGATGTCATTTGTAGTGCTAAACAGAGAATTTGTTTTTATAATAGCAAGCGTGAAATGCTCACTGTGAGCTGATCAAGATATGTAGCAAAAAACCTCAAAATTCCTGAAAATATTGAGATAAGCAAAATAATGAGTAGTATCAGTGTTTTCAGATATTGAATATGTTTCTGACCTTTTGTTTAAAATTTAAACTCCCCAGGAACTCCTATAAACTCTCAGACCATTTATTTCAGCCTAGTTTGGCAACCCTTAGATGTTTGAAAGGGACTTTGAAGCAGTTATATATCAACTTCTTTTTGTCTAATGATAGCTGACCATATTATGTGTTTCCTAGCATAATTCAAAGCAAGTCCCTAGCAATAATAATGCTTTAAAGATGTGCTAAACTGTGATGATTTGTGTCTAATATTGCCAGCATTGAATAGTCAATGTTTAATGGACCCCTAACTGTTCTTCCTCTCTAGCCATACTTTCTTGTTAATGTAGGGAAAAAGTGTGCTGCAAAGTAGTCTAGTTTAAACAAAGTTATGAGCTGTTCTATGAAATTAACTGCTAGTCAAACTTCCATTTTTATCTCCTGCAAATGCCAGTTACACAGATCTTACATCCCTGTATTTTCTAAAAGAAGAAAGTCTTTTTAAAACAAAAGGCTACTATACTTGACACCATAAATGGCAGCTTTTCAATTTCTTTAGGAAAAACAATACTTAAAAACCTCCTGTTTTCATATTTTGCAGACAACTGTTTAATGTACGGACTATTTCTTTGCTGTTTGTCATTCCTGTTTTTATGATGCTAACTCCAGTGATTTATTCCATTAAGAAGATATGAGACAAGTATTAAAGAAATTAGTTGAAAATATCCAGATAATGCTTTTCCACAGATTCTTGAGGTTTATCCAATGCCATCCATTAGTAATAGCTATTGCTGACAGAGAGATTGTAATATCTTTGGCAGCCATACTGCATTTCTTCTAGAAGGAAACACTGACAGCCTGTACAGGAACATTCATAGACACAGATTTGCTGTTCCCACCTACAGCTCTGTACACAGATGTGGACATCTGATAGATGTAAACAGGACATAAATAGGGTGTTTACATGCAACTGTTCCTAGAGTACTTCAAAATTTTTGTAATTATATGGAAGGATACCATTTCTCTCACAGAGGAGAAGCAGAATCTCCTAGACAAAGGGATTCCTTTCTTTTTACACTGTTAAGTCTGTGCAGTTTGGAGGTATGACTTGTTAAATAAAGATGGTCTTTTAGTAAAAATACTCCTGCTTCCTAGTTTTATAATTTAGGTTCATTTGAACCTTTTAGTGACTAAGGAATGCCAATAAATGTAATCCATTTTGCTGGTCTGGAAGAACTCTTCTGGTTAGAAATGTATTTGCTTTTTTATACTAAATATCAGATGAAATCAACCTAATTTGTTTTTGTAAGTATAAGTAGGTCACACAAACACAAACACAATCATGTCATGGTGTCATTACTCAGTGAGCCACAAGGCACAAATTTTCTTTTTTAGGCTATTATCGTGACCAAGTGGCAACTGCTGGATTAAAAATAGTATTTTGTTCATTAACAGTCCTCGTGACAAACATAAAACAAACAAAACAGACTATAATTTCACAAAACAAGTAGTCAGATTTTGAAAATCCTTCTCAGACCAAGCTGTGCATGCTGAAAATATACATCAAATTAAATGACAAAATTATGGAACAAAAACCAGCATGCTATTGAATACAAATAGTCTACTTCAAGGATCTTTGAAAGCTGGCGGGTTATCTGTGGGAAGTGTCATTGCGCTTTTGTTGCATTCTTATGTGCTTTCTGGGCATCTGCTGCCAGCAACTGAGGAAGAATACCGCACCTGATGGACCTTTAGCTTGCTTCAGCACAGTTGTTTTGCTTTCAGTGTACTGCATAGGTCCTGGGTGGGTCATTTAGCCTCACATACATAATGTAATGATACGTAACGTAAGAAACTCGTTGTTGAAATCACTGTCCAAAGCAAGAATGCTCCCTAATGGTAGCCACACATACAGACTGTGTGAGAGTGGATACATAACAATGCCTGTTGGTAGCTGTTCAAGTTGTACAAGAAAGCCTGTAGTATGCTGCACATATGTATAGTCATGTACAGCTAGAGCAGAGCGTCCTTCCCAGAGACTGGGGTGTGTGGATTTCGCTGTGGTAATGTGCTGTCACTTACTGCCATTCCTGTCTTCCCATTTTAGTACAGTAGCATGCTAGCTGGAGGGATCAGCTCCGGAACGTCACAAAATGCATAAGCCTCTGTTGACTGAGTTAGGTGATCCATCAGTGTTAGCTGTGTCTGAGGAGAGACCAACCATAAACTAGCAAGGTCAAAATGCCATCCTAAAATAATTTGATACTGATAAAATTTGCTTTCAGACATGTAATTCATTCTGTTGGCTTTTCTGGCATGTCTAGATGCAAAAGAAAACTGAATTTGATTGTTACTTTCATTTTGTGAGTCAGCTTCCACATTCGTGCTCTTTAAGACATTATACCATAGAATACAACAGAAGGTCCAAGTTCCACACACCAGAGCTATTTTGAACCACAGAAACAGACTTGACCCTAAGTAGGGTTGATGTATTTCTAGCACGGACAAGACTTGCCAAGCTACAGATGAATAAAATAGAAGTGTTTGCATAAAAGTACATATTAAATATGAAAAAAGGGCAGGAAAATGGAAAGAAAGAGAATGATAACCTTTCTCTTTTGGTGTCATTAAACATACACTTAACCACTTTGCTAGTTTAAGACATTCAAATAGCATAATACATGTTAGAAAACATCAGTTAGTTCTCAGTAAAGGTCAGGCATTTACTAACTTTATATTATATACCATGCTTCTGAAAGCATCAAAGGAGGCAAATATATATATATTCTTTGATTTTATTTTCTGTAGGGTTTGTTCTTTTTTTTTTTTTTCTTATATTTTAGGGATAATTAGGTGCCAGCTGCCTCTCAGTGTCACCTTTAACTCTCTCTGCTAAGGACACACTTTTCAGAATTACACTCTGAAACAAATATTGCAGTTGGCACAGAAAGGATTATTTTTCCTCCAGTACTTCACCTGAACAGCAGCTGTTTCTTGATATGAAAATTTGCATGGCTAAGCACAAAGCATTGGTTCTGCTGATAAACCAAGCAGAAATAGAAAGAATAAAAAAAATCACAAGTTTTCAGGAATGTTGGACATATTTCTAATATTTTCCCAACTCTTCATTTTGCACCTATTTTATTTTTTCTTCCTTGCACTTCATTCTTTTTTTAAGAAAGTTTTTTATTGTAAATGGTGCTTCACCTTCAGGGAACTGACAGATCACAGATCCTTTCTAATGCATTATCAGCCACAGATATGTTTGAATTTGTGCAAAGCTTTCAAATTATTGACCATTTTCTCCACCTGCTTATGGTAAAAATTATTTCATGGTTCAAGAATAGTACAAGTTGACTATAGCCAACAAAAATAACTATGAAAACCTCTCAGACGTGGATACCCACTTCTGTTCTCTTATGTATTTGTTCTGCGTAATTCTGTACCTATTTTTGTTCAGCTGCCTTTTCTAGCAATTAAATTCATTGTCAGAAATATTTGCTAAATAAAACCTAGATGAAATATTGATAAGAACAGGTTGCAAACTCTTATATCAATATCAATAATAGCAGTAAACTAATTGAGAAGTAAGACCATGCAACATTTTATATTCCAGCAAAATAATTTTTAGCCTCCATGTATTAGCAACATAAAGTCGAGGAACAGGTTACCAGCTAGCAGTATGCTGTATACATTATTTTATGTTTTACAGAGTTAATACATATAAAATTATCAAAGTCTATTAAGTTGCTTTATTAATGAGAAGACATACATTTATCTTGCATAGTATTTCGTCTTGTATGCCAGTTAAAATTACCTGAAGTAGTAGACTTCACTCATATTTAAAAAACAGAATATGCTTACAATAAACAAGTATGTCTAACGCTATAATATCAGCTGTAACTGGCCAGTTTCGAAATGCGAATAGTAATAGAATGAAAAGTTAGGAATAACAGATATTTGCCTGTTGTAGTTTAGAATGTTAGTTTAAAAAATATAAAAGTAAAATTAGACCTAATTTCAAAGATTAAATTTGTTCAATTAAATGTGTTCAATTACATTTAAGGTGCAGCTTGTAGCTCTTTATCTCAAAGATCCAAATCTCACAAGACATAAAAACAGACTTACATAACAGGTAAATCTTTTAAACACGGGTATAAAGAGTTAAGAGAAGAGAAAGGAAAATCCTGCATTGGTGTCTGTGAAGTAAACTGAAGAGAGTACAGCTCTCATGCACAGAATGGAAAAACAAAAATTTCTGAAGTGGATTCAGAGATACATTCTCTTCTGTACTTTAATAGGAAATCTAATATGTTAGTAAACTTCCCTTAACAAAGAATTTGCTTCATAACACTAGAAACTTCCACCTTTATTTTTGAGAAGGATCTGAGTCATCTGTGTTGAGTCCAGGTTGAGATCTTATGATTACAGCTCACAAAGTTCAATACACCAGGCACACAATAACCCTTTATGTTTACTGGGCGCCCATTCGAGCTTCACGCTAGAATGAAACCTTGTTTCTGCCTATCTTGAGCTTCATGCTAGAACGAAACCTTCTTTCTGTCTATCTTGAAGCAAATAACAAAGACACTTAAGTTCAAAACAAAGGTTCTTCAAGTTCCTTCTGTGGTCAGGGAAGGCTTCCAGACAAGCCTGTCTAAGACTGTGATTCTCTAGAGACTCTTCTGCCTTGCTTTCTCTCTCCACTCTGACTCTAGGATGATGACAATCCTGACTTGGATGTCTCAGTTCAGCATCTAAATTATTTTGGATAAACGTGACCATTATTCCATAGATAATAAAACATATGCCAAGAGGAGATCATCTATTAAATAGGATCAGTGTTCTATCTTTAGAGGCATGTAGGATAAATAATTCTGCCACCCATCCAACGCTGTTCTGCAGTTATCCTGCATTCCATGTGGAGCCAAAGGACTTGTTGACTTACCTGTCCAGAGGATTTCTTTCTAATCCTGACAAAGCTAAGACCGTGTAAGCAGTGAGCCAGTTACTGTATTGCATTCAATTTCTGATTGCTAGGGAAGTCAGTATTATTAACTTTTAATACTTCTAAGACACAAATCAGGGGAGTTTCCTGACAGTGAACTCTCCCTATTCCCCATGCATGCTCCAGACCTTGTTCTTATTCTTCCACTGGCAGGTGCCTACACGGCCTGCAGGGTCAGACAGGTTTCCCAAGGTTTGTCTGCTGACAGCTCATGAAGCTAGTTCATAGCTAATGTGGCTACCCTGTGAATGGCACAGTTAGACATACTCCTCATGGCTTAGACTCCCAGGGAGAAGTCCAGTTTAGCGAGTGATTTTTCACTTGATATTTCTTGTAGGTCCAAGTCTTGCTGAGTTACTGAGGGTGCAACTCAAACTGTCTAGAGTTGGGTCACCATCAGGTCCTTTAAAAGTGCTGATTACTGATCTGCCAGAAAAACATCTCTCCTCAGAAGAATTTCTAATGATTAGACGGTGAAAAATTGATGGAATTCAACTATCATCAAGCTTGCAATGGCTTTTTTGACTAAGATAGGAAATAATGAGAGGCACATAGATATTTCTTGTACTAAAAGGTGTTATTGGTTGCTGTGAATGGGTCTTTTCTCAACAGACAACAAGAAACTCAGTTTTAACAAAACAATGTCTAGTTCAGCCTTCTTCTGTCTTAAATATATGCAACAAGTAAAACTCTCTCACAGATTGACAGCTATAAAATTAAGACGACATCTCCTAAAGAACTTAGCCAAATATCAGAGCCAGGGCAGAGATGAGCTACATTTTCTGAGAGGTTTCCCTTTGACTGGTTGCAACAGAAGAGACATGCAGACTGTTTGGAAGAAAGTATACCCATGAGGACGAAAAGACAGGATGAAAAGCAGTCAAGCACGTGGTTCTAAGAAAGAAGCTCAGTGGGTGCAAAACTAACTGAGAAGATGACCGGAGGAAAATAAAAGCAAGGTCCTGTTTCTCCTCTGCTCAGGGAAAATGGGATTTGTATCTAAGATGAAGAAGAATCTCATTTTTGTCATTCATTTCTTCTCAAAACAGTCATGGGAGTTTCTGTCTACTGACTATCAGCTCAAAAACGTAATGAATAATGGAAGCCACAGAACTCTAAGCTGTCTAGGAAATCAGTTCTGCAAAAATACGTGATTGTCAGTCAGTGGAGAAAGCAAGTTATTTAGCACATACTAGCAGATGTTCTGCTGCTTGATTCTTCTTTTTGAAATACATTTCTGCTGCAGGTAGGAGAAATACAAGGGTTGTTTTTTATCATACTTAAGTGACATTAGCTTAATGATGATGTTAGATCCCCTGAGATCAGGCGGTCTGTTTCCCTCGAATCACTAACATCTTAACTATCAGCTACCTTAACTACTGTTCTCGGATGCTGCTTACATATTCACAGGGGATCTGAAAGCTAATTTTTCTGTATGTCAGTACAAATAGAATATAAGGCCAGTTTCTAGACAGAATACTTAAAAATAAATCTACATTGCTGATATGCTCTAAATTTTGCCAGGTTACATCTGTGTTAGCAAAGCAGTGATGTCCAGGTTCATGTTCCAGTCCTGAGGAGAATTGGCACAGTTTGGCTATGCCCCTATTACTAAACTGTCTCCAAGACAGGAGGATTCTTTATTCATTGACTCTAATGGGAATATTCCCTTGTCTATGCTAACTCCTGAACTAGTCCCAGAAATTGTTTGGCAGAGGAATTACTTACTAAAAACGAGGTCAAGAACAATTCTAACAGCTTTGTATGGTGGACACTCAAATTCCAGCACCTGGACTCATGCATTGGCACTGATGACAGTTTGAATAGTTTTTGTCACAGAGACTTTAGGTGAGATCTTTCTTTGATTTTTAACCGGTAGTTTTCTGGTTTAAGGCTATATCCTAATGTATACAATAGATTTTATTTTCAAGTGAAATGGAATAGTGCTGAGTCTGAAATGTGCCTGCCACCAGCAGGTTGGAAACCTTTCAAATTCTTCTCAAATAGAAATACTTTGTAAGTTTCCCATGAGTTGATGGTACTTCCTTAAATCTTTGTCTATACTCTATCTAAGCATCTATAATCCAGGGAGATATGTTATTGATTAACACAGAAACCCAGTGGGTTGTCAATTTTTCTGTCAACACAGAAACCCTGTGGGTTGTCAATTTTTGCTGTCAACCTAATATATGATCACTTTGGATTCCTTTCCCATTTTTTTTAACCTCTGTTGCCTCTTTTGTAAATGATCATTCATAAAATAAAAAGCAAAATCGATATTTTATTTTCTTATTCACTCCAGATAATGTAAGATTGCAACCAAGCAAGTATGCTCATTTTTCAGGCCCTGTAGGCTGTTGCTTTAGGGAAGATGAAGTGAGGGGGAGTAAATATCAATGTGCTAAATGTAGTGTGTATAGCCTTCTAGTGCCTAGAGTTGTCTGTTTTATGCTGAAAATGTGATTGTTAACACAACTTTGGTGTCTTTCTGGAAATGAAGAATCAGGGGGGGATAAAATCTTTCTTTAATGGTTCAAATGACTCTAAAACTGTTCTGTTTTTTCTTTGCTGATGCTTCTTTTTTTTTTTTTCGTAAGATATTTGCTAGCAATTTTATCACCTAAAGTTTTATAGCCCAGAAGTAAGTACATGACTGGAATTAGCACCATCTTCTTCTGTGCCAGATAAGGTGAGATCTCCCATGGCTGGTTTATTTAGCTCATGTCTTTGTAAGAAGTAAACTAGAATCCTTCAACTAATTTGACACCAGTTCTTCATTTCCTGGGAGCAATTTAAATGCAAGAAATATGTGGAATATAACACAGATTATAGCACTCCTTCCTTATAGTTGAAACTACTGCCAAAGTAATTTTTTCAAGTGGATCCCTAAAAACTTCAGGCTTTCTCTTCTGTCACCTAAGAAAAATTTCTGGAGTGCTTGGGAAGGATACAAAACCAAGTGTCTTTAAGTCAAGACATTTAGAAGGTTTCTTGATTTTTTTAAGAAGCATTTTAGGGGCTAGGAGACAAAAGCAATTCCTTGTGCTTAACTAGATCCACTGGCACATTGCTGCAATTCTAGTTTCTGGCTTTGAACGGGTTTTGAGACTGTGAGCAAGTGGAATAATTTAGAATGGCTCTAAGCTATCTCTAGCTCTAAGAACATCATTGGACTGCACCATAACAGAAGCCTCTGAATGACAGTAGCTGATTTGTCTAGTCATGCTCATGCATCCAAGGAAATATCTGTGTGATGCCACTCCATGTGCCTCTCTTCAAGCACAAATAATTCTTTGGGTTTCATTGAGAATGACATCAGACTTCCAGGGGCCACTAACTGACAGGAGTTGTACACATTCAGAGTGTACCTAGGCTTATACTAGTAAATTGAAACACAGTTTGGACATGGGTGCCCTGATTTGAAAAGTAAAAGAGGCAATTGCTAGAGGATTGTGTCTAGAATACTAATTTATCAACATAGACATAGTTTCGCTTTCATGATAAACGCCACTTATTTACTCAGATGGAAGCTCCCACGAGGGGCTGTGAGCTGTTGACAATGGTAGTTGGCTGCCTGCCTTAAAACACTGTGGGTTTCTTCATCAGCACTTAAGATGTGTTACATTTAAACACCACCCCTGTGAGCACCTGACCTAGACATAGTTAAGTGAAGCCCCCATGTTCCAAGAAGCCAAACTGAGCTTGAGAGAAGCCTTAATAGGTGCAGATTAAGAGCAGCGTCTGTTCATGCCTTTCCAGCAGCCTCCCTTCTGTGTAACCCTCAATAGGTAGCCAGTACAGGGAAGGAAGGCATTGATTAACAGCTGAAATAACAGGGCACACAGTCATAGTTCCGTTGTGATCCACTGCTTCAAGGGAAGAATATAATTTCAGATATACAGAAGATGTTAAAATGCTCGGTCTTGTGGATGCCTCTTTTTTTAATGGGCCGCATTGCCACGCTGGTCACAGTCTTGTAGTTCTGAGGTGCAAAGGTCCAGTGTGTAAGATACAGGATTTGGAATCAGAAGACATGATTTCGATTTCCAGCAGTGTGAATTATTTTCTTTGGGTCATTAGAAAGGGCTGCACATCTCTGTTTTCCTGTTTGCCCTCCCACATTTTTCTTTCTTGTCTGTTCCCTCAAGAAGGTCTTCAAAGATAACCAGGTTTTTAAACTCTGAATATGTTTTCTAGGCTACTGTGATTTTCTTTTAAATTCCACAGCTTGGAAAAAGAACAAGGCAGTTTGTTCTAACTTTCACGGACTTTTATTGATTTATAACTTCCATGATTTATTACCTGCGCTGCCTTATCTCATTTAACTAAAAACTCAGTCCAAACACAATGTGTATAGCACTTGTCACAGAAAACATCAAAGACAGTTCTCCTTTTACTAGGAAAATACATCCTAACTAAGTGAGCAAAGAGTGTTTCTGCAGGAAATAAATATTGAATCCTGTGGTATGGGCTGCAGGACCTGCAGCTGGAATCCACAGGAGAGGTAACCAACGGCTCCCTCCTTACATTTCAGCTCCTTCAGTAAGATGTAGGCCACAGTTCATCCATCATCAACCCAAGATCTGGGCGCTACTGGGTCACCCGGTAGTAACAGATGAAAAATATGGACATGAAGGCAGTTCTGACACTCAAAGAGCATATATAATGGGATATTTATTAAAGTTCTATGCTAGCTGTGAAGTATTAATGACTCCTGACCTAGCTCAAAAAACTCTTCAAAAAATTATGAACACATTTGTACTAACAGTGTTTGTACTGGTTAAGCAGTTCACATCAGGTAACTATGACCACTTTTATCTTGTCCAGTCCTGAAAGCAGATTTGCCGTCATATTGGGCCAAATGAAAAGGAAATACAGAGAAGATGGAAATGGGGATGGCCACTTGGGGGAATATAAAGACATCATCTAAGCTTGTAGGCATGGAGTTAGGAAAGCCAGAGGTTAGCTGGAGCTGAAACCAGTGAGGTCCGTGAATGAAAACAAGAGTTTCTTCATGTACAGCAGCCGCAGAAGGAAAACTGAGGAAAATGTGGGCTTACTGCTCAGTGTGCTCACCTAGAGACAAAGGGCACAGAAAAGACAAAGGTATTCAAAAACATTTTTCTCTCAGTCTTTAGTGGTAACATCTGCTCTCAGGTCCCGTGGGTCTACTAGCAGGGGGTGGGGGAATGTACACTACCCATAGCAGAGGAAGATACAGTTAAGGAACTCTTAGGCAAACTCAGCTCCATGGGATGCGATGAATCCAGTGATTCCTAGGGAAGCTGAGGAAGTGTGGGCTGGATGAGTGGTCGGTGAAGTGGATAGAGAACTGGCTGAATGGCAGAACTCAGAGGGTTGTCATCAGCGGCGCTGAGTCTAGTTGGAGGCTGGTAACAAGTGGTGTCCACCAGGGGTCAGTACTGGGCCCAGTCTTGTTTAACTTCTTCATCAACGACCTGGATGAAGAGTTAGAATGTACCCTCAGCAAGTTTGCTGACGACACCAAACTGGGAGGTGTGGTAGATACACCAGAAGGCTGTGCTGCCATTCAGTGTGACCTGGAAAGGTTGGAAAGCTGGGCAGAGAGGAACCTGATGAGGTTCAACAAAACCAAATGCAGGGTCCTGCACCTGGGGAGGAACAACCTCATGCACCAGTACAGGCTTGGGGTGGACCTGCTGGAGAGCAGCTCTGTGCAGAGGGACCTGGGCGTCCTGGTGGACGACAGGTTGACCATGAGCCAGCAGTGTGCCCTGGCTGCCAAGAAAGCCAATGGGATCCTGGGGTGCATCAAGAAGAGTGTGGCCAGCAGGACGAGGGAGGTTCTCCTTCCCCTCTACACTGCCCTGGTGAGGCCTCATCTGGAGTACTGTGTCCAGTTCTGGGCTCCCCGGTTCAAGAAAGATGAGGAGCTACTGGAGAGAGTCCAGCGGAGGGCTACAAGGATGGTGAGGGGACTGGAGCATCTCCCCTACGAGGAGAGGTTGAGGGAGCTGGGTTTGTTCAGCCTGAAGAAGAGAAGGCTGCGAGGGGACCTTATAAATGCCTACAAATATCTGAAGGGTGGGTGTCAGGAGGATGGGGACAAGCTCTTTTCAGTGGTGCCCAGTGACAGGACAAGGGGCAACGGGCACAAACTGAGGCACAGGAAGTTCCGTCTGAACATGAGGAAGAACTTCTTCCCTCTGAGGGTGATGGAGCACTGGAACAGGCTGCCCAGGGAGGTTGTGGAGTCTCCTTCTCTGGAGATATTCAAGACCCGCCTGGACAAGGTCCTGTGCAGCCTGCTGTAGGTGACCCTGCTTTGGCAGGGGGGTTGGACTGGATGACCCACAGAGGTCCCTTCCAACCCCTACTATTCTGTGATTCTGTGATTCTGTGCAGAAGAAACTGGCTAATTTCATTGACAGGCTGTTTCCTGTCTTCCTTAAAAAGTCATGACAATCAAGGAAAATTTCTGATGACTGCAAAAATGAAAATGTTGCATCCATCTTCAAGAAGAGCAAGAAGTCAGCTTCCACTCTAAATAGCAGAATTTTTTTCACAGAATTCAACAGAGATAATTGTAAATTTCCAAAAATAATATACATTGTGGTACAAAGTGAAACTTCCTCAGCATTCAAGTTCAGTATTGTTGCTTAAATGGGAATAATGTCATTATTCTTTTTTTGAAAAACTTGCCTATGAATGAATGTCCAGCAAAACAGTAATCACAGACCAAATCTAAAATCGAGGTTCAAAAGCCAGTCTCTAGGAGAGTCTTAGAGCAATAATTTAGTGTCTAATAACAGAAAATGCTACAGCTTATAGAACAGCAAAGAAACTATGTTTCTTAGGGCATGGAAAATGACAGTATTTGAAGAAAAGAAATTATTAACACACCATTTATTTAGGAAATGCACATCTTGCACTACAGGCTGGAAGAGAAAGTACTGCAAGTTACAAGACAATACAGTACAGTATTACAGCAATACAGCACAACATGATCCAGGGTATTATCAACACTACACTGTAACACTGCTTGCAATGGTATTAATAGCAAAAGGAGTCATTTGGCTGCCAGGTTAAGTGTATTCGCTCTTAACTGTATTCCTCCTCACAGGGTGGAAAAATATGATCTGACTAACTTTCCTCTAGTAAAGGGAGGGAATAATTTTTGGACAATGAATTAAATACCAGTTTCCTAGGAGATGGATTGATACACAGGAGGCAGTGTCAGCCCTCTTCTCTGGAGCATTGCTTGCTATCTAGTGTGCTCTCAACCTTCAATATTAAGCTCTGTTAATGGATCTGGGAATAAGAAACCTGTTTCTGTGTAAATGTCCTGAATTACTGAAGAGTAATTTAGGACAGTTTCCAGATTACTCACACTAGCCTCTCATAGTCTCCGTAGAAGGAGAGCTAAGATCCAAGCACAGACATTAAGAATGTATGTGTTACTAGAAGTCTGTGAGGTTATCTTGCCTGCATACACCACACAGGTACAATTTTGGGGGTCTTAATCTGCATACCAAAGTTGGAATTTCTGTGTTCTAAGGTGTACAATTATGCAGCTTTTGCACTGATGCTTCAACAGAAGGAGAAACCTGTTTTCTTCACTGTCTAAAAAGAAGGTTACAATGCTATATTCAGGAACGAATATTCTTTTCCTTAATTGTTTTCTTTTAAACTTTTTTTTATTTGCAGCTGATAATCTAATTTGGAAAACATTAAGTTCAACTGTAATCATCCATCTGCTGTTGTTTTGTGACAACAGTAGATGTATAGTTTATCTGGGGACAATTTGTGTATTTACAGTAAGCTGGATTTGCAGAAAAAAGAAAGGTAGCTGATTTTAAGGTGCAGCTTGCTACATTTATTGAACAGACTTTGTAGTGTATTCACCTACGAGTAATAAAGTACCAGGTATTTTATTTTTCCAAGGGAAACTTCAGAAATCTCACATAATTTCTAACACAGGAAAGCTAAGCCAAACCTTTTGTTATAATTAGCTGTGACAAGCCTTCATAATCTTGTGACCTGTATGAATGATGACACCTTCTAAAAGGTAGTTAAATTTTTTACCTTAATGAGTTCCACAGTCTATTTTTACCTTGTTGGAAGAAAAGCTGCTGGATCTATTCTGTATTTCCCACTTCTAATTTCATTTGGTGATTCCTTCTTGTGCCAGGAGTTAAAGATAACAGAAATATGTAGTTTGCCTTCCTTATGCTGTTCATTTTGGCACACTTTTACTGATATCCTTTCTGGCTTGTTTCCTGTAGTAAAACATCCCCATTTTTCAACTTCTTTTCGAAGACGTTCTGATTGTCTTTATCATTCTTACCACCCTTTTACAAAAATCTTCAAAACCTGCTGTGTGCTTTTTGAAGGATAGGTTGACTAGCACATCCAACAGTATTCCTGATAACACCACTGGTCTATTTAATGATACTATATTCTTGTATAATTCTCTACACTGTCTTTTCTCCCTGCACATACATGTTAATTAGAGACCTTCAACAAAGTTTAAAAACAATGTAACTAATAATTTGGGGTGCACTTACAACAGCTCTTTATTCAGTGTAGATTCTCAGTCTGATGGTCCAGCTCACTCTTATTATCTGGCAAGGAGAATGGAAAATGAAGAAGCAATTTAGAAGCCCTATAACAGAATACCTATATCTGTACATGGGTTATAAACCAACTCTGTTTAGGTATTTGTAGATGTGAGTAGATATTCTGAAGACAGAATAATATGTGGTTATTTTTGTACAAAATTATTTATTAAGCAAATTCACAGAAAGGAGACAAGAAAATAGTTAAAGGAAGGGAAGATTTTTTGAATTCTGACATTTAGTTTGGACTTAATGGACTTAGTCTGGACTTCAGTCAATGCACTAGTGCCATGATTTATGCAACTCATATAAATTTAGGTGCACAATTTCCCTTCCTTCGCCTCCTTCACTTACAGCACCTTAATTTTATGTTTTTACAGAAATCATAGTAAGGAAGTTCTGCGAAATTTGCAGATGTGGAACTGGAAGCTGGGATTAAGTGATGACAGAGTTTCCTATGCATGGTTGCAAGCAACTTGCTATGATGTGTACAAACACACAGAATCCTCATGAAGTTCATTAAGTATAATCCTGCTTGCAGTGACAATGTTTAGAGCTCTGCTGTGCTTCACAAGAAATGGCTTTTACACCTAGAGTTATGAAATCTACAAGAAAAAAACACTGAAGAAACATTGGGTATCATCTGAGAAGGCTTAAGTATTTCAAGAGGCAGGAAATTTGGAAGGAAAAAAGTGAATAATGCTTTTTTAAATAATACTTTGCCAAGTTCTGTTCATGCTTTAGCATGAGATCTTCAGATCTTTAGCTGAAGATATTGACTAATCATGATCCAGCTGCACTTTAACTGAGACAAGGCTGCCTTGTTTGCAAGCTATTTTATAAATGAAAAATGTGCAGCCAATGTAATTATATTTTTCAAATTAAAACACTCAGTAAATTAAATGTTGCGGTTAATAACACTGAAGTGCATTTCAACAACTATTTGGGTAGTTTATCTAAAATTTTGATTGTTTGAAACAAACATGACTTTAATAGGCTTGTTTTGTAAAAACATAGATGTAGCTATTGTAATTCTTATGTGGCTCTTCTTTGATTCCCTAATATTTATGGTTCTTCTTCTGGCTAAGCGTACCACCTTTCCAAAGCATCTAGACAGGAATAGCTAAACATAGTCTGGAAATAGGCATGCCTGTAATGAGTTCTTCTGGACCGTGTAGATGCCACTGCACTTTTAAGTAACAGGTGAAAACTGTAACAGGTAAAATTTGTAAACGCTATATTAACTGCACTGATTACAAGAAAGATTGTGTATGAGTGTAAATTAAATTATGCATAGAACTGAATATCACAAATAAGTGGTGTCTACTTGATCTTTTATCCTACGTAAATGAAATGCTTATAAGTCCTGAATATGAGAATGATTGAAAGAACAATTAAACTCAACTAATTTGTTTATTTGCAGTAGTGTATTGTTCCATTCTTTAATACAAGAAAGCTATATAGAGGTCATTTTGATGAGACTGCATAACTTTAGGCACCTGTGAAAACCCTAGTATGGGTTTTCTTTAGAAGAAGAGAGAATTAAGACTATCATGGAGTAAAAGTCCTTTCTTTCCTCCTATTCAGCCTCCTCAGAACTGCATGCAAGGCCTACGTGTTTCTGAATCATAGAATCATAGGTTAGAAAAGACCTCTAAGATCATCAAGTCCAACCACCAACCCAACACCACCATGCCTGCTAAACCATGTCCTGAAGTGCCACATCTACACATTTTTTTGAACACCTCCAGGGATGGGGACTCCATCAATTCCTTGGGCAGCCTGTTCTAATGTCTGACCACTCTTTCAGTAAAGAAATTTTTCCTGATATCCAATCTAAACCTCCCCTGATACAACTTGAGGCCATTTCCTCTCATTCTATCGCTAGTTACCTAGGAGAAGAGACCAACACCTGCCTCACTACAACCTCCTTTCAGGTAGCTGTAGAGAGCAATAAGGTCTCCCCTCAGTCTCCTATTCTCCATACTAAACAGCCCCATCTCCCTCAGCCGCTCCTCATGAGACTTGTTCTCTAGACCCTTCACCAGCATTGTTGCTCTTCCCTGGACACACTCCAGCACCAAAATATCCTTCTTGTAGTAGAAGGGCCCAAAACTGAACATAGTACTCGAGGTGCAGCCTCACCAGTGCCGAGTACAGGGCGACAATCACTTCCCTACTCCTGCTGGCCACACTGTTCCTGATATAGGCCAGGATGTCGTTGGCCTTCTTGGCCGCCTGGGCACACTGCTGGCTCATGTTCAGGCGGCTGTCGACCAACACAGAATCACAGAATAGTAGGGGTTGGAAGGGACCTCTGAGGATCGTCTGGTCCAACAACCTGTCAAAGCAGGGTCACCTAGAGCAGGCTGCACAGGACCTCGTCCAGGCAGGTTTTGAATATCTCCAGAGAAGGAGAATCCACAACCTCTCTGGGCAACCTGTTCCAGTGCTCTGTCACCCTCAGAGTGAAGAAATTCTTCCTCATGTCAAGTGGAACTTTCTATGCTTCAGTTTATGCCTGTTTCCCCCAGGTCCCTTTCCGCTGGGCAGCTTTCCAGCCACTCTTCCCCAAACCTGTAGCATTGCATGGGATTGTTGTGACTGAAGTGCAGGACTCAGCATCCGGCCTTGTTGAACCTCATAAAGCTGGCCTCAGCCCATCAATCTAGTCTGTCCAGATCACTCTGTAGAGCCTTCCTACCCTCAAGCGGATCGACACTTCCACCCAACTTGGTGTCATCTGCAAACATACTGAAGGAGCACTCAATTTCATCACCCAGATCATTGATAAAGGTGTTAAACAAGACCAGACCCAAAACTGAGCCCTGGTCACCACTCGTGACCAGCTGCCAACTGGATTTAACTCCATTCAGCACCACTCTCTGGGCTCGGCCATTCAGCCAGTTCTTTATCTAGCGAAGAGTACACCCATCCAAACCACGGGCAGATAGCGTCTCCAGGAGGATACTGTGGGGAACAGTGTCAAAGGCCTTACGAAAGTCCAGGTAGATGACGTCCACAGCCTTTCCCTCCTCCCCTAGGTGAGTCACCTGGTTATAGAAGGAGATCAGGTTGGTCAAGCAGGACCTGCCTTTCACGAACCCATGCTGGCTGGGCCCGATGCCCTGGTTGTCCTTAACATGCCTGCTGAGTGCACTCAAGATCAACCACTCCATAATCTTGCCTGGCACTGAGGTCAGGCTGACAGGTCTGTAGTTCCCGGGATCCTCCTTCCGGCCCTTCTTGTAGATGGGTGTTACACTGGCAATCCTTCAGTCATCTGGGACCTCCCCTGTTAGCCAGGACTGCTGATAAATGATGGAGAGTGGCTTGGCCAGCTCCATCAGCACTCTCAGGTGGATCTCATCCAGCCCCATAGACTTGTAGACATCCAGGTGGCATAGCAGGTTGTTAACTTCTTCCTTCTGGATTATGGGAGGTTTATTCTGCTCTCCATCCCTATCTTCCAGCACTGGGGGCTGACTACCCAGGGAATAACCAGTCTGAGTATTAAACACTGAGGCGAAGAAAGCATGAAGTACCTCAGCCTGTTCCTCATCCTTGCTGGCAATATTCCCCCTCACATCCAATAAGGGATGGAGATTCTCCTTGGCCCTCTTTTTGTTGTTGATGTAATTGTAAAAATATTTTTTGTTGTCCCTTACAACAGTGCCCAGCCTGAGCTCTAGCTGGGCTTCTGCCTTTCTAATTTCCTCTCTGCACAGCCTAATGAGACCCATGTACTCCTCTAGAGTCATCTGCCCTTTCTTCCATAATTGGTAGACCCTCCTTTTTTTTCCTGACTCTCAGCAAGAGCTCCCTGTTCAGCCAGGCCCGTCGTCTTCCCCGCCGGTTTGTCTCATGACACAAGGGGATAGCCTGCTCCTATGCCTTTAAGACTTCCTCCTTGAAGAATGTCCAGTCTTTCTGGGCCCTTTTTCCCTTCAGGACTTTCTCCCAGGGGACCCTCTCAACCAGTGTCCTGAAGAAGCTGCCCTCCAAAAGTCCACAGTGGGGGTTTTGCTGGCCTCCCTCTTTACTTCACCACAAACCGAGAACTCTGTCATTTCATGGTTGCTAAGCCCAAGACGGCCTCCAACCACCACATCTCCCACCAGTCCTGCTCTGTTAGTAAACAGCAGGTCAAGCGAGGCACCTTCCCTGGTAGGCTAACTTACCAGCTGCATCAGGAAGTTATAGGTGAGGAAGTTTGCTTACGCCTGGTCATGGGTCTGATCCTTGCACAGTTGTCTTTACCAGTAGCAGACACAGTCATTAAATGACTTCTTCTTCCTGCTCTCCACAGATTATGGGCTCATCTTGCAAAGTACATATGCATCTTTATTTTAAAGCGTAGATACAAAAAGATTTCAATAGTAGACAGAAATATAATTATCTGAGGCTCAAAAGCTGTCAAATGGCAAAGGGAAGAGAAAAATCTGTCCTTAATCATATGGACTGGTATTCTCAGGCACGAGATCTTCAGCTAGATTTGACTCGTAAAACGCAAGGTGACTGGAATGAAATACAAAAATATGGGTTTAATTCACTAATGGACTCATCTGATATTTCGGCTAGGCTAATTTCTGCAGTAGAAGGTTGATCTGTATCTAGACCTTTAAACATTTCCTGTTTGGTATTTTTTGGGTTATTTTCTTTTATTATCTTTTCTTCTTTTTGCAAGATGAATTATTGGTTTATGGTGTTTGACAGAGTAAATATCTGAGCCAGACGATGTCTAAGGAAAAGCCAGACACTGGATAACAAATAGCACTGACAATATTCTTTAATGCACAGCCAGGCAAGGCAAGACTTATTCAAATATGCAACTGACAGTAAGAGTTGAACACAGCATGCAATGTTCAATACTTGGGGAGCCGGAGAACACCACTAAAGGTTCTAGCTTTAGTGATTCTCTAGCAGAGACAGGTTCTGTTATTTATTCATTTTTGGCCCAGTATCGTCGTAGAGCCTGAACAGTCCAGCTCTTCACTGATTTGGTGTTCAGTTTTAGACTTCTTGCTAACAATCTCCTTGGTAAACATACACTTTATAGGTTCAGTAGCAAACTACAAAATAAAAACAAATCAGTACTGTCTATGCTGGCACAACAGTGCAGTTTCACCCCATAGACTGAAAGATTAGAAAGGGGTCAGATCAAAATGTAAGAAATTCTTTGTTTTCTTCAGAAATTATATGCCATTATATCTTCAATTTCTGATGCATAAAGCATGTTTTTCTATCATCACAAGAAGCCTCAGAACCGTTAGGGAAATTATGAAAAAGTTCTGCACGTTGCAGTGCAAAGAAGTGGATAGTCACTTAATAGCTCCTGTTAATATTTCATTGAAATTGAGAAAAATATTCATGCAGCAGTTAATTTAAAACAGGACAAAAGTAAGATCTTCCCTATTACCTAATGGAAATATTTTAGTAAGCTGTAGAAGATATAACGTAGGCATGGAATAAACTATCTAGACAGCAGTGAAGTTTTAAATGTCACATGAAAATATGGGTGCATAAACAGTATATGAAATCACACCTTAAGAAACAAAATAGCAAAGAGTGAACAAAGACATGAATACAAAAGATGTTGATGCCTTGTGAACTATTCTCATGAAAAAATACTTCTGTCTTGTTTTCTGATGACTTAATATAAAAATGGGAATCTCAAGAGGTCATACTGTAGAATAGTAGCAATAGATGATATAAAATCTTTGAGAAAAGATGTATTGAGAATCATTCTCTGTACCATACACAGGGCTAGAGAGAGTGCAGAGTGTCAATATGTGTCTGAGAAGTGGCGTAAAGAAAAGCAGGGTCAGTTAATTGGGACTAAGAAAAAATGGAACAGACACTAGGGAGGTAGTCTATCCAAGGAAAATGAAACCTACTGATGAAACTTAAAATAAAAATAGCTATGGGGAGGTTTTTAAACTAATGGTCTGAAAGCCAGTGTGCTGAAAAGCACACCATTTGAGATGATTCATCTGGTACTGAGGTTACAGAACGCTGTGCTGGAAGTGTAGTATATAGGACAAACCAAACAAAACTCAAACAAGTGACAGCAAAAAAAGACTGAATGAATAGAGTCTCATTTAAACAGGTCACCAAAAAAAACCCCAACCAAAACAAGACATATGTATAAATACCTCTGTGTAAAGGCTTGAAACCTTAAATGGAAGATGGATCACCTGAAATGGTTGTTTTAAATGAGGATGTTGGCAGGCAAGCTTTGGAAAGGAAGGAAGACACTCAGTAGCAGGTATAATTTATGTCAACATTATGCTGGACACCGGCACAGTCTGTAACTCTCTTTCAGACACTTCCTGGAAGAATTCAGCAAAAGCTGGAAATCACTTTAGCAGCCAGCACATGACCATGATATTCTGGAGAAAGGAAGGAAAATGGTTAAAATCAGGGATGTAAACCAAGTCACGCTTAGCTTGTCTCATATCAAGTAGTTCCTAACTACAAATGATACAGGAATGAGTTTATCAGTATTTGCCATTTAGAGGAAAGAATCACAAATGTTTTCCAAGGCCAGGTCATGCTCACATAAAATACTAAAAGGAATTAAATACTAAACTGTTACCCTAATAACTAAAATATGTAACCTCCAGATGAAAACAGTCCAGGAGACACTAAAGGTGTCAAATATGTAGCCAGAAATTTATAGGGCCTACAGAGGGTTTTGGAACACTGGACTGGTAAGTCCATTTTGCATACTTTGCTATTTGATGTAATACAGGTACCAGACACTTGAACGCACATAATAGAAAAAATCATACTTTTTTGAAGAGGAAAGGTACACATCACGTATCTGTTTCATTTCCCTTAAATGTTATGAGCTATACTTGTGTTTTCAAACATTTTCTGCTTTCAGGGTCTTTGAAATACTCTTTATGAAGCTAAATTATCATTTTGTAGTTCCTCTTACAGTTAATAATAAGTTCAAGGGGAGAAAAAAAACCCAGTAGAAATAAATAATTTTTTATGAAAATGGGAAAAGTTGCCAGTAGAAATCTATTACTAGATCCAGAGACCTACATTGGACTTGTGTTAGTCACCATATTCATGGATGATTTAGGAAAAGGCATGAATATAAAAGGTAGCAAAGTTTTTTAATGATGCTAAGTTGAGTAACAAAAATAAAATGATTGATGAAATGGAGATCCTTTCAAGCAGGGCTTGACTGAGGAAAAAGCATCACAAGTGGTACAGAAAAACTGGAATGGAAAATATTTTAATTTTTACAATATATGAACAACAACACAAAATTATCTGGCAACAGTTTTAAAGGCAGCACAGGAGGAACACTATAACAAACTATGCAAATCATTGCTTTTACTTATGGTGGAAACCAGAGGTTCAGATGGGTTCAGAAAACAATTAGGCAAAATTGCTGGGGGAAAACCATAATGACATATCTATTAACCAGACATAACAGTTTGCCTCAGGAAGCTGCTAACTTGCAGATTGCTCAAAGATTGGAAGTCGTAATGATGGAAAGTATCACTGCAAACTTGCCTTACCCTTATATTGTCCTCTACACAACTATTCCTGGCCACTGTCAGTGATACAACACTGGTTAGAGGGGTCTTGGACCTCATGCAACATGACCTGCTTTTCTGAGGGAGCAGAGAACAAAGAACCAGTCTGATGAAAGTAATAGCATGGTATAGTACTTTTGGTCTGATCTTACATCAGTAGGTCAGCAAACCTGAATACAGGCAATACAGGTCATGGCTTGTAATACAGGTGAGTGTCGTTTAGTTTTCGTACACCAAAAGTGATAGGTCACTCAAAACCGTCTTTGCCACTGTTTAGCTTCCCACTCTTAATCTGCTTGCTTTACTTAAAATGTACTTCCGGCAGAACAGAGATTTCTCCTTGCTGCATGTCGTAAAGGATAGACCCAGAACTCTAATTGCCATGAAAACCTTTACTATAAATAAGACAATGTTTTCTAGAGCATTGGGTGTTTGTGCTAAATTCATCTGGAAGGCCTAAAAAAACCCCAAAAATTATTTGTAGAAAGAAAAAAAGCTTTGTGCCTCTTCTTTCTTATTCCTTAGAATACGTAGTATGAAAGCATCCGTCTTGTCTCAGATCACACCAAAGATCCTGTGCTGTTTCCAAATGGGTCAGAGGCAGATGTTAGGGAAATTAATTTTAAGAAATAGTTTATATTTGGAGTTATATTTTCTCTGGCTTCAGAGCTCTTGAGTGCAATGTTGCATCCAAACTGCTTCGTTTAACAGCTTTGATGGACTTGTAATAAATTTGCCTTGGCTTCTACAACAATGAGTTCCAGTATTCACATAAACACAAAGTTAAAAGAGCTTTTCTTTTTTACTTATTTTAACTTGCTGACTGAAATTATCACTGGGGGTGCCTTGTCTTATAAAAAAAACAAGCAAACAGACATCCCTCTTTCAGCCTCCATATACAATTCAGAGACCTCTTTGGGAAACGTGTATTGTAATTTGTTCTATTGAGGTTGGATCTGTGCCATGATCATTAAATACGTTTGTTTTTAAATATTTGTAGACTTGATGAAGGAGTGAACACTGCAGATGGAACACCCTAATTTTCCTAATCAAAGCCAATTTTTTTTCTGAACTTTTAGTAATTGGCTGTTAATAAGCAAATGGCCCCAAAAAAGTGTGGAGGAACAGTGTACCTTTTTTTTTTTAATATGAATTGTACCACCTTGGAAGATATACCCGTACCATACAGGAATGATGCTGGGAAATTCTATTGCAGGTTGCACAACAGAATTTTCACCAAGACTCAGATTCTTACATTGCTTCCGGTTCATCTGAATTTGCATAACTAGACAGTGTATTATTTTAATTTGTATTACAGCAGCGTAACTCTACTGACATGAATGAAGCTACTTCTAATTTACAGTGGTGTGAATGAGACTAGGAAGAGACTGTTTCACTCCAAAAAAATTCTGGATTGGTGGATATTAATACTGAAGATGGTATGTTCTAACCAATAGCTGATGTTTCTTGTCTGATCACTACTAGAAACAGAGCAAGTTCTCTTAGCTTGCCTCGTTTTAATTGTGCTAGTGAACTACTAAACCAATAGAGCATAGCTGATATTCTTGCTATATTTGGGTAACTGTACCTTAGCAAGCTATTGGATTGCTTAAAAGAGGATCCTGTTGAACAAGATACTGCTTTCTACACACTAAGAGAAAAACGCCTGAGGTTGGCTAAACAGGGTTGACTGCTGGATGCTTTTTTACACCACCAATGGTTCCAAAAATTCAACATCAGGTTTGAATAATATCTCTCATGTTAAAACTAGCTTTGCCTCTCTAAGCTACAATTAATTACTGAATTAATTCTAAGACAAGAATGGGCCTAAAGGAAATGTGGTACTGCAAATGCATTGTGTGGCAGAGCATCATTATGTTCATTTGCAAGATTTGCTGATTAATTCATTCTTTACACAAAAAAATACAGTATTCATTTTTCTTTTGTGGCTCTTTACACCTTACTGCCTGGTAGTTTCTACCCTTATTAACCCACTGAATTTTATGGCTGTATAGATTTCCAAACCTGGCATTTCCTATCGATATTTCTCTCTTGCTCTCAGCTTCTCTCCCCTTGCTTATTTACCGTCTTCCCTTCTTCATTGTTCAGTTGATGATAGCCCATCTGCTTCTCAGGAACAACTTAGTGCAGTGGCCGGGGAAGCAGCACTTCCACCTTGAAATCCCGTTACAGGAGAAAAGATACCAGAGGGGCTTCACAGGCAAAGTCTGGAACATGACTGAGCAGGATTGCTCAAGTAAAAAAAAGGTAAAGCTGGTACTTTTCTATTGAACTGTCATGTGCCATACTGCTAAAGAGAGCGAAAGGGGACAGAGGAAAGCTGCTAAATGAGAACAGTGAAAGGAAGAAGGGAACGGAGGACGCATGCACACTGTTTGTCTCTGCTGCCAATATAGCAGTCAATTGCTCTTCAGCAGCCATGCTTGTGTGGTTTGCTTCCCAAGAATGAAAGCACCTTTTAAAATGTTCAGCAAAGGCTGAACAGAAACCCTCCAGCTCAGCTGCCTCTTAAACCAAGTTTGCAAAACCTTTAAAATTCATTCTGGTTTGATAAAAGGCTTCTAATTTAATATGCTATTAGACTAGTATGGAACTAATCCTCTGAATCAAATAGATTTTAAAATGAAAGGAGTAGTCTCTAAGATACGAGAAAATGCTGTCTATTTGTGTTATTAATAAAAACGTAAGTCTGCAATAGAATTATTATTATGGAGGGGGGAAATGTGTTTGACAAAGCAATAAACTTGGATGCTGAAGTAGGGTTGGTTTGTTCTCTGTGAATGTCAGTTCCTGGGAGCTATCAGATGCAATAAAGCATAAAATTGTGTTTGATTTATATTCACATGGTCTAATATCATATAATAAGTGGCATTGAAAGCCACAAGGCATATCTTCTAGGGCAAATAATTTCATTTCAGTATTTTTGCATTAGTGATGGAAAGTTATGGAATAGAAGAGATATCAATGTATGCAAACATTTTAGCTAAATAAAGTACCAGAGAGTACTCTCCTGAGATAGCAAGGTTAATAGATATAACCTTGAATTTGTGCTTCTGTTAAGTTCTTTGTAGCAGGTATATTCTTTGTTTGTAGGAGTTTGCAAAACCACATGTTAAACAGGTTTTGAACTGAAAAAAAAAGCAGTTAAAATAAGAATTACATACTTTTGAGCATTTATTGTTCACTTGTATATGAAAGGAACAGATGTAAACTGTTGCACTAGTCTTGATGCAAATAATATAATTAAAAGAAAAGATAAATCAGCACTAAAATTCATCAGGTGAATCTATTTTACTAACACGCTCTCACAAATTAGAAAGCCAGATGGGACTATTGTAGTCATCTAATCTGACCTCTTGCATACCGCAGGTCATGCGACTTTTCTGAATTAATTCCCATCTCAGCTAGCACTTATCTTTTAGAAAGGCATTCGATCTTGATTTAAAAATCTACAGCCAAAATGACTCAATTTGAAAAGTATTTCCTCGGTAGCAGAATTTTGTACATGGTGAGTATTTTCGCTTAGTCAGGTTTCACTCCTATGTACCTCAATCTGTTTTCACAGGTCTACTTACTAATACTGTCAAGGATCACATGAAACTTTCCAGCTATAGATTCACGATGAGAGTGTGCGCTTAGCTGATTACCCCTGATGTTTGGATCACCTGCCAGCTTCTTCAAGGTCATTGAACGATGGGTGTAGCAGAACCAAGAACTGACAGGAGAAATGCACAGTCTTTGATTCTTTGTCTACCATCACATTCTGAGATCTGTTAGTTAGCCCATTTTTAATCTTTATAATGTGCACCATATTGATTTTTTACTATCCTGTCTTCCTAATCAGAATTTGCTGTATCAATCAAAGTGAATGTCTTACAGTACTCTAGGAATACCAAATTTATGCAGTTTATCAATCTGCGTAATTATTTATGTCTTTATCAATCAAACTTGTAATTGTGTTGAAAAAAATGAGCCCTAAGATGTATTTTTCATAAAACTGTGTTGTTTCTTAATATTTATACCTTTTAAATTCAATTCCTTACTATTGGTGAGGGACAAAGAAAACAGGACTCTGTCAAAAAAGGCATTATCTGTTTCAGACTTTATGGCAACTTGGAAGCAAATATAGGAATTACAGACCAACAATGTCCTGGTTTCGATTGGGATAAAGTTAATTTTCTTCCTGGTAGTTGGTGTAGTGCTGTGTTTTGGATTTGGGGTGAAACTAATGTTGCTAACATACTGATGTTTTTAATTGTTGCAAAGTAATCAAGGGCTTTTTAGCTGGTCATACTGACCTGCCAACAAGAAGACAGCGAGTGCACAAGAAGCTGGGAGGGGTCACAGCTGGGACAGCTGACCCCAGCTGACCAAAGGAATGTTCCATACCATGTGACATCATGCTCAGCTTATAAAGCTGGGGGGAAGAAGGAGGAGGAAGGGGAGGACTTTCGGAGTGATGGTGTTTGTCTTCCCAGGTAACCATTATACGTGATTGAGCCCTGCTTTCCTGGAGACGGTTAAACACCTGCCTGCCAATGGGAAGTAGTGAATGAATTCATTTTGCTTTGCTTGCGTGTGCAGCGTTTGCTTTACCTATTAAACTGACGTTATCTCAACCCTCGAGTTTCTGCACTTTTACCCTGCCGATTCTCTCCCCCATCCTACCGGGGGGGAGTGAGCGAGCGGTTGTCTGGTGCTTAGCTGCTGGCTGGGGTTAAACCATGACAAACAAGCATGAAACATGAGTGTGGCTGTCTGTTACTGATCACCCAATGGTCATGCTCTATGTCTTTTCACCACTAGTGAAGACCATGACAAACTCCTTAAATGTGTCTCTTTTTGTGTATCAAGTAGACCTGCACTCCCGTTTTCTCAGGAGAGTTTAAATCACTTCCTGAAACTCCTACCTTAACTAATATAACCTTAGATGTTTTCATTGGTTGTGGAGTGTCTAATCTTTATTCATGATGCTTGCAAAGTCTGCCTTCCTAATTTATGTAAGATAGGTGCTGATCCTACCTTTGTATGTCCAAGTATATCTCAGTCTTTAATGTATTTAGCCTAAAAAGTCCACTCAACTTCCCTGTGTAATAGGAAAGGGATTTTTTCTTTATTTTGCAGGGAACTAAAGCAAAAAGAGCAGGTCTATAGAAATTGGTGCCCAAAGGGAGCACCAGGTGTAGGTATGCTGTATTGCACTTTGAACGCTATTGAGAAGGCTGCATACCTATAAAGAACAATTCAGGAAGATAAAGTACTGTCTGGAGCTAAGCACTACAGTGTTTTTTAATGTCTGCTTCTCTATTACGCTTCCGTGTTGGAAGTAGAGTGCCACCATAACAGTTCCTCCATTCCTACAGAGGAGCAGACTCTGCACTGAAAGGCTTAACTAAGCGAGGTGTGTCATTTCACAGTGGAAGTGGTGCTTATGTCGGACTCAGATGAGAACTGAACAGATTGTCTGAATAAGAGGGGTTTTTTCAGTCAGGGAGGGACAGGTTCAGAGCTATCTCTTCTCTTTTGGGAACTGTACACTGGGCAAAGTATGAAAATAATTCAAGAAGCAGTGACCAGGAGCCAGGATCCTGTCGCGCTGTGTAACTAGCACTTCTGGGCTCTCTTGAACTGCTTTCTGCCAGCTCAGCTCGATTCAGCATAGCTGAGGGACAGCTGCTGTCTGGAGATCCCAAGCTGGACGCTTGAAACAACCTCAGTGCAGGGAGTCTGCGTGCTAAACTCAAGCCTACAGTCAGCTCTCAGTGATCTTCAAATCCAATGAAATCCCACGCTTGTCTAATCAGTGCTCTTTAAGGATTTTCCCATTGGGGTTAACTCTTCTGTTTTGGCCCCACACCTAACCCAACTTTAAGAGGGGCACAGAAGGGAGACAGCCTCATTAGCCACTCATTTTTTACATTTTCTTTCACCCTGTGCTTCTCCACAGCAGCCTCCCACTGCCTTTAATCTACAAATATCTTGAATATCTAGAGTATTTAATGTGGAATGGTCTAAAGAGAAAAGCCTGTGTGAGATAGGGTAGGAAACCGAGGGGGAATAGGAGTCGGAAGAGGGGTGGACGGGTCGGGTGGGGGGGGAGATGCAAGTTTGGGGATGGGGGAAGGGATGCAGAGATGCCGGGGGGGGGGGGGGGGGGGGGCGGGAAGGCGGTGTGCGTGGTTTGGGGAACTAAAATCGACGTCGTCCAAAACGGAGGTGACTTTTCCAGCTGGGGTAGGTGCTGCCCGGCACCCGGGACTTGCAACCCGCCCTGACCAGCCTTTCCCCCGGCCGGGGGAAAGGCTGGTCAGGGCGGGCTGGGGACCGACGCGGATCCCCAGCCTATTCCCGCATTGGCTCCCGTAAGTTCCCGCGTCATTTTGTCTCCCCACACCCCGCTTTTCTCACTGACAACCACAAAGCCTCGATGGACGGGCGGGAGAAAGCTCGGATGCTTTGAGAGGGTCTGGTTTGGGGTTTTTTATTTCTTCTTTTGGTTTCCCCTCCCCCCCCAGCGCCCGGACCGACTACCAGGGATGTCCGGGATTCAATCCGAGGATGGTTCCCCTCCGTACAGGAATTGGACGACCGGGTCGGAACTAAACGAAACGCCGGAGGCTTTTTTAACCCCTTCCTCCGACTACGACGATGAGGAGTTCCTGCGATACCTCTGGAAGGAATATTTGCATCCCAAGGAGTACGAATGGGCGCTGATCGCCGGCTACATCGTCGTCTTCATCGTGGCTCTCGTCGGGAACGTCCTGGGTGAGTCGCGCTCCCCCGAAACTTCCCGTTAGCCCTTGCCGAGGTGCGGTTTGCCCGGATGGCGGCTGGGAACCGGCGGTGGGTTTCTCTTCTCCCGCTGGAAACGCTCGGGTCCCCAGCTGCGGGGGGGGGGGGGGGGGGGAGGGGGGGGAGTTAAGGCTGCACGGAAGGGCCCTTCTCTGCGGGACGGCGTGAAAACCGCTTCCCCCCCTGCTCTGCAGCCGCTGGGTGCCGGGGCCGGGCGGGGGGCGAGGGGCCCGGCGCAGCTGCCCGGGGCGAGCGGCGGGGGAGAGCCGGGGGCCGGCGCTGTCCGCCGGGCCGCGGTGCTGAAACCCGCCCGGGGGCTCCGCCTCTCCGCCCGCCCGGGGTTGGGGGGCGGCTGGGGGGGGGGGTTCCCGCTCCCCCTCACTGCCCCGGCCGTGCGTTGGGGGTAGGGGACGGAGGACGGAGCGGAGGGGGTGCGGGGCGCCGGGTAACGGGCGCGGGACGCGCCGCGAAGGGAGGCGACGGCGACTCCCTGCAGCAGCGGGGCTCCCATTGAGAGAAGCGCGGAGGGGCGGCGCCTCGGGGCCTGCCCCCTCCCCGCTCCCATTCACCCGTGAAGGAGGGCGCGGGTGGGCCGGCGGGAAGCGGGAGCGCTTACCGGGGGCGGCGTGGGGGGAGCGGAGAGCGGGGTCCGGCCGTCAGGAGCCCGCCAGCCGCTTCCCCTCCCGAGGGGGGGCTGCTCCTCCTGCCGCTGCCGGGGAGCTGTGGCCGGGCGGGGGGGGGGGGTGAGGACCTCGCCGTCCGCTGCTCCCTCCCGCAGCCGCGGGCTTTGCGTTGGGCTGGCAGCGGGGGGAAGGCGCCGGTCTCCGTCGGGTTTGTGAACGGGCACGCAGGCGGTGCGGGAGCCGGGGAGCAGGTCGCGCCGTGGGACCCCACGGAGCCGGAGTCACGGCCGTTCGCTTTGGTTCATTTACGCCGGTGAACATTTTCATGAACGGACTGGCGCACTAGCGCGCGCAGCCCTGCCATACGGGTCTTTCATTCATGTTTTTCAGAGGGATTTGTGCGTGTCAGGGCTGTCATCTGCGAGCTCCCTGGGCTTCCCGAGGCAAGACGCAAATATGTTTGCAGCCAAAGGGAAAATTTTGCAAGGCTTTTTTTTCCTTTCAACAGATTCATGACTGTTTTGGGTTTGTTTTGGGTTTTTTTTTTTATTTTTTCCGGGAATGGTGCGCCAACTGCCTGTAAACACCCAGTGTACACTTTGGCGAAAACAGTGAGTTTTCAGCCCAAGAGGTTGTGTTAGACCTGTTCAGAAGCCTGAGCATGTTTGCTCGCTCCATTCCTCGGCAGGCAGCGTAAAGATAATCGCCCTCGCAGAGACTGTACTTTAAACTAGGAAGAAAGGTGTCCTTCGTTCTTATCTAGAGCAAAGACCGTTTTAGAACTACCTGTGTTTACCTGTTCGCCTCCACCCGATCTGTAAACAGGCTGTCCTCTCCCCTCTAAGGATTCAAGGTCAAATCTGCAGCTGTGGGAGCTCTAGCCCTGTTTGCACTTTTTTCCCCTGAAGCCCCGAGGAGGAAAGCTTCCATCTCTGTGCACTTGCAAACAGAGACATCGGTGCTGGTGTAGAGCCAACCCTTCCTGATTTTTGTGTGTGTTATTTTTTTTGTTTGGGATGGAAGCCGGCATTTGGCTGTCCCCCGACCTTTCCTTTTCCTGAACTGCTGCTGCTCGAGCCGTTTGCTCTTTAAACTGCCTTTGTGCATTGCGCAAGGGACCTCACCCACCCAAACTGCTGCTTCTGTTTTACAGGCAAGTTGTTTGTGGGATCTGCAGGTGCTTATTAGCTGAACAGTCTCATCTTTATGCAAGAAAGCTCATACTGCACTGATTGCAGGCTCGGTGATTTTGAGGAGAGAAATGGATGTGGTCTAATGCTCTTTCCAAAGATATTTTTGTGAAACTTTATTTGGCTACCACTGAAAAGCTGATACAGAACAGTACATGTTTTGAAGTCTCTGAGAAGCTAATTTTTCCTGCTTGAAAAATCCATATTCAAGGTTAATCTGGGATTTAGTCACGGACCTTCTTGAAGCAGAGCAGAAGTTCTAAAGAGACTTTTAGTGGCTAATAGTGCTTTATGGTATCATCTTTAACAATGCCGTGTGTTCCTTTGTTTATGTTTTCCCCATGCTGCTGGACTACTGTGGCATGTGAAGTCAACGCTTTGATTCTATTTTGTCCATGTCCTATTCAGACAGCACTTCAGTAACGCGGAAAGACCCTTCCCTATGTGGTACTGGAAAATTGTATTTCTGCCTCTTCTTTTGATTTCTGCATTCACATGGGATGAAGAGGCTTATTGTGTCCCAGCAATAACATCTGTGCAAGTGGAAGGCACAGCACATCCCTCAGATATTAGTAATAAAGTAGATTGAAGCATTCTGACAGTTAATTAACAACCGAGGGTAGAATCACAAGCTTGAACTTTGATTGACATCTACTGGGCTCTTGAGTGAGCTGCACTGCAGGAATTCTACTTGCAGGAGCATATAACAAGGTCTGCCTTGCTATTTAGCTTTCAATTTAATCAGGGGAGTTGACATGCACTGTCCGAGCTGTTGCACAAACCAGCTAAAATGAAAACCATTAGCAAGTCTCTGCATTTGAATGCAAGTTTCATTATTGCATTCTGATTCTCGTGTATGCCCACATGGGCTGCTCACCTCAGATCTCAGTACAAGCCACTGAGTATAAACAGAAGAAGTTTTTAGGACATAGTCACACGAACATTCAGAGAATCTGAAATCAAGACGATAACATTAGCATGCTTTGTGCTATTTTCTGCTGCACTCGGTCACTGTTTATCACTAGAAGCAGAATAGGTGCTGAGGATAAGGACTTTCTGTTTTGCGAACAAGACCAAAAGATTTCTTTACTACTGCATAGCAATGAAACACTTGCAGCTTCTTTGCACAGCTAGTGCAAAACATACGACTTCTTAAGGGAGAATGTAAGTTGACTGTAGAGTAAATATCTGTTCCTTCTGTATTGGAAAACGTTGTATTAAATACACTTCTTAATAATAGAAAACTACATGATTAAAAAAGTAAATACATTTTCAGGACCTAGGGAGGTCTCTGGTGTGGTATCCACAGTAACCAGCTGCAGCAGTTAATAACTGGAAAAAAGACCACAAAGGATTAATAAGCAATGCACAACTCCATACATTTAACTCCATTTATACAGGTAAAGAATGGGAATGGTCCTTGTATAAGTTGTTCATTCGCATACGTCAGAACTTTTCTGATGAAATGGTTTCCCTTAGGGAACATGCATTCATCAAAACCAAAATATACATCAGAGGTCACTCGGTTTGACCAAAGACTGAAGGCAGAAGAAGCAGTTTTCTGCTGTCCCACCAGCTGGGCCGCTGGGCCTCTTGGCAGCCCTCCCCAGAGCTGGCAGGATCTGAGATCCTGGGGACACACAACCTGCCAGCACCCAGCTTGAAAGTCCTCAGCACTGCTGGCTTCCAAGGCCAAGAGACCATGGAGGACATCAGTGAGAGATTTCAGAAGCTTTCTTTACTCACACAATTTGATGATACTTGTTTTTCTTTCTAACTCAGAATGAAACCACATTTAATTGACAGAGAATTACTCTTCTCTGGATAGGTCTATTATTTCTGATCTATTTTGCAGTAACTTCTAGTTACGCTGAGATCTGTATAGAACCCCACTGTGGTCCTTTCCTCAAAGAGTTCATAGTCTGACTCATAGAGCTCAACAGCATGTTATAGTTCGATTTTTTAGGGCTGGAGAAGAAAAGGTTTGTGCATAGTTCTAACACCAGAGTTCTAGTCAAAGCCCATCAATGGGCAACTGTCTCAAATGCTGCTCTGTTATAATTTTTAAAGTATCTGGTGAATACTGAGGTCTATGCAGGCATGCACGTGTTGGTAAAATTGGATGGGTCATATATTCTTTTAAATGGTGCCATAGAATCGTGGAATCATAAAATGCTGTGGGTTGGAAGGGAACTTGAGAAGTTGTCTAGCCCAACACCCCTGCAGTGAGCAGGGACATCTGCAACTAGACCAGGTTGCTCCGACCCCCGTCCAACCTGGCCTTGAATGTTTCCAGGGATGGGGCCTCCACTACCTCTCTGGGCAACCTGTGCCAGTGTTTCACCACACTCATGGTAAAAAATTTCTTCCCTATATCTGGTCTAAATCTACCCTCCCTTAGTTTAAAGCCATTACTCCTTGTCCTATCACAACAGGCCCTGCTGAAAATATTTTCCTCATCTTTCTCATAACCCCCCTTCAGGTACTGGAAGGCCGCTGGAAGGTCTCCCTGCAGCCTTCTCTTCTCCAGGCTGAACAGCCCCAACTCTCTCAGCCTGTCCTCGTAGGAGAGGTGTTCCAGCCCTTGGAACATCTTTGTGGCCCTCCTCTGGACCCGCTCCAACAGCTCCATGTCTTTCCTGTGCTGGGGGCTCCAGAGCTGGACACAGGACTCCAGGTGGGCTCTCACCAGAGCAGAGTAGAGGGTCAGAATCACCTCCCTCGACCTGCTGCCCAAGTTTCTCTTGATGCAGTCCAGGTTGGCCTTCTGGGCTGCAAGTGCACACTGGTGGCTCATGTCAAGCTTTTAATCCACCAGTACCCTTACGTCCTTCTCATCAGGGCTGCTCTCAATCCCTTCATCCTCCAGCCTGTATTGATAGCAGGGGTTGCCCCGGCCCAGATGCAGGACCTCTCACTTGGCCTTATTTAACCTCATGAGGTTCACACGGGCCCATTTCTCGAGCTTGTCGAAGTCCCTCTGGATGGCTTCCTGTCCTTCTGGTGTATCAACTGCACCGCTCAGCTTGGTGTCGTCTGCAAACTTGCTGAGGGTGCACTCAGTCTCTCTAAGTCATTGATGAAAATGTTAAACAGCACTGGTCCCAGCACAGACCCTTGAGGGACACCACTTGCCACTGGCATCCATTTGGACATCGAGCCATTGACACTACGCTCTGGGTGCGACCTTCCAACCAATTCCTTATTCACCGAACAGTCCACCCATCAAATCCGTATTTCGTCAATTTAGAGAGAAGGATGTTGTGAGGGACTGTGTTGAAGGCTTTACAGAAGTCCAGATAGATCACATCCATAGCTCTTCCCTTGTCCACTGATCTAGTCACACCATCATAGAAAGCCACTATGTTGGTCAGGCAGGACTTGCCCTTGGTGAAGCCATGCTGGCTGTCTTAAATCACCTCCCTGCCCTCCACGTAACTTAGCATAGCTTCTAGAAGGATCTGTACCATGATCTTCCCAGGCACAGAAGTGAGGCTGTCAAGTCGGTAGTTCCCAGGGTCCTCACGATCCTCATGAATCCTATTTGATTACTGTAGAAGAGCCATATTTCATTTAATTGTGTTTTATTACGTTTAATTTTGTCCAGATTACTTGCAGAATCTGGCACTGAAAAGGCTTTACTTTTGTAATGTCAGCGTGAGAGTCACCTTAATCTGTTGGATGAATAGTAACTAGAGTCGCTTTATCATTTTTAAAAAGATACCATGTAAGAAATGATACAATATTTATACATTTCCTCTACCTAAGGTACAGAATGTGTGAGCTCAACTTGTATGAGTTTGAGCATCAGCTGAAGTGCATTGGTGTTTGCATAATGTCAGGATTACTGGCAAGAAAGGGTCATGCGCATCCTTGTGAGATACACAAAAAGTAGAAAAGCGTTAAAAGATGAAGCTGATTTGAAATTATGCCCTTTTCTTTCTAGATTCTTATATCGAGATGTATAACTAGTTCCACTCTATATGCTTTCTGATCAAAGAGTCCAGAGTTGGGACAGCTCTACATTCCTTTACCATTCTTTATGACGAAAGGCAACTCTGCCTAGTGTGAACAGTGCAGTCCTGTTGAACCCAAATCTAAAAAAGGGCAATGCCCAAGACTGAGGGAAGGTGAGCTGCCAGAGGTGCTCGATGTCTTGAATGGTTTTGGTTTTGTTGAATTTTACTTTCAAGATGTGCTCCTGATAAACCTGTGAAACTTTTAAAGAACTTTTCCCATCTGATTTTATACATTCTCAAAGCTGTTGGAGCTATGGTTCTGAAGACCAGCTCTGCTATTTCGACCCAAAACAGGGGCAACCTTGATGGTGGCAGGATATGCTGCCTCATATTAATTTTACATTGTGAGTGGTGTTGGAAAGAATCATCTGTCTATGGGAAGAGAGAAAGTAACTCAGCAGAGCTATTCAGCAACTGCACAACTCCAAGACCAATAGAAACAGTAAAGCCCTGTTTGCCAAGAGCTGAACAGAAACTAAAACATCTACTCCTTAGGTTATTGAAGTACTCTTCAGACAGAAGTGTCTTTGGGGCATTATCAAATAAAATGAAAGCTGTTGTCGCTTCCTGCTTTAACTCACCTTCTTTCAAAATGAAAAAAAAAAGGTTTTGGAATGCTTCTTTGTTTTCAAAGCATTATTTGCTTTTTGGTTTGCATGTCAAGTGAAACCTTTTTTTTGGACATTAGCAGCTAATTTACTTGCTGTACATCTCACAAGTGGAATTTGTCAGAGAAGAGCTAGAACGGACTGTTCCCCAGGGGAAGAAGAGCCAGGAGCGAAGGGCAGCAGCAAGACTGACAGGGCAGTGTACTCACCAACACGGTCCCACAGTGCCTGAGAGCATGGGAGGTCTGGTGATGTTTACCGAGGTTCAGTCTCCTCTCTGCAATCGCCAGACAAATCCATAGTGGTGAAGCAGGTCTGAGGTTAAGCCAGAAAGTCAAGTCCATGGGTGAGGATTACAATCAAAATCAGCAAGGCACGTGCATACTTGCAACGTGGTCTTCGCCTGAGTGAAGTGTGACAGCCTGAGCTTAAATACAGCTCCCAGGCAAAGAGGTGGCCCCCCAAAAAGAGGTGTGTCACACCTTTCTCCGACAGCTCTGTTCCCAGCAGCCTGATCCCAGCTTACATGCTGCCCAGTAGCAGAGCTGGCCTCCAGGCCAGGCAGTGAGCCCCTGGGCAGGGGCAGCGGTTGCAGAGTCTGGGGGCTCTCAGCCCTGGCAGGACTGTGCTCTGCCTCCTGGTTCTCAGCGCAGTAAGACTGCAAGGATTTTAGCCCAGTTTGGGGAATATTATATTGGCAATGTGGATTCACGATACTGATTCAGAAGTTGTACACTAGGCAAGATATTTGCTGTAGCACTTCACTAGCATAGTAAATGTGTTTTCTTTGTGTAGTCTAAAGAAAAGGGATTCTTACATCTACTTTAGAAACAGACATGGACACGGAAGGGTTTTTTCCTAGTGCAACTCCATTTTACACTGTCTGACAGACGAATTTTGAAGCATATGGTTTCAAAGTTGTACAGCATTTCAGCCACGGAGAATACCTTGATTTTAATGAGTCATGCAGGTTTAAACTGAATCACAGTGAAGCATGAAATCTTTTTATTGCAGTGTCAGGTGCAGTATGACAACTATATTTATGGTACTTCCATCTCTAACATGAAGTTTATGTAAGGATTTTGTAGGTTTTTTATCATTACTATGGATAGAAAAATAAGTATATCAAATGTGATGACGAAATAACTGGTCAATCAGTATAGTCAGCTCTGCAGAGGTGACCGGGGTTGCCAATTAATACTTGTAATGATTTGTGTGTGTATGCGCATGTGTGTGTGGTGGGACAATCTAAAACCAATCTGTCTGTGCTACTCAGTACAGTTAGCTTAGAAACTGTGTGATGGTTCACTTTCAGTTCCTCCAGAGCTGACCAAACCTGGCATCTTTGGCAGTCTGTTTTTATAGCATAGCTGATCTTCTGGTAATAACTCCCATTTCCAGAAGACTGTTAATTGTCTAAGATTGTGTAATGTGACTGAGTTAGAAAATGAATCCTGTGCCAATTAGATGTTTGTGCTATTACTCCCAATTGTAATCTGTAGAAATAAGCTTCCAGCAAGCAGAATTCAGTTCTTGTATTCTTCTCTAGTGCCACAATAATGAGGCAGTGCAATAAACACAGAAGAGGGCTGGAGAACATGAGTAACCCACAACCCTCAACTCCTAAGTCCCGTTAAAAGCCTGAGTACAATAGAGCACTTGGTAGCTAGAAAATATCTCAGAAAAATATATTGCTGCAAGCAAACTAGTTGCTGTATATCTGTTTTATTTATGTAGACTCTCGCTGTCTTTTGTGGGAGACAGTCCCCCTTTAGTATATTTCAGTGAAGCTGATATTCAACAAAATACTGTAAGATTTCACATGTTCAATGTTATGCAGATATATTCCTTACAGTTTCGGTATTTTTCCTAGAGTTTTACCAGAAAAAGGTGATGGAACCTGCATATACATAGTTGTTTATGTGTGACACATAGGGAGCATGGCCTAACAACCTACTCCTTTTGTTATGCTTCCATGGTTTTGTTCAAACTTGTTGACACAAGTAGCACGTCCTGTTGATGAGGAGCTTTTACCTCACTGGCAGGCTGTGTAATTCCTTCGTGTGTGCAGCCCAGAATATTGTCCATCTTTTTAACTGTCACATCACATACTCAGGGACAGCTGGGCATTATTATCAGCTGCAGGATTTTTTTCAATATTTCCTGTATAATAAATACTGTATAAAAATTATTTTTTGTTTGTGTCATTCTTTTTATGAATTTTTCAACATAAACTTGATCTTACATTGGATTCCTTTTTTCATATAAGATTAGTTATGTAAAAAATGAAGTAATGTGTGAGTTTAGAACTTAATAGTGGGTAAGAGATGGACAGCCCGGGAAGTAGATATCATCTTCCTATTCACAGAAGAGCTCACTTAGTTTTAGATCTTTTGTTCTCACTGCTGGTTTCAAAGCCCCCTGATTATATATACTCTGCAATTTAGTTCAAGTGCTCCTCACCGCATAATCAAGATCATCAATAAAGTTATTGAACGACTCATGGAAAGCCTTCCTAAAACAAATACAATAAGCTTAGTCTTAGGCACCTATTTTTTAAACTCTTAAATTAAAGCAGAAGAATCCTCAATCAGGAATCTTTCATAATGAAAATAGTTTCTATGACAGCATTTTTCCTTCCAACAGTATGCATTGATTCCGTGTTTCCACAGGGGCTCTACCTCTCCAGAATCCTGTCTGGTAGCCTACTCAGCCTTCCTTTCAACTTGACCCAGACCTTGATTCTCAGTGGGTAATGGCATCACCAAAAAAGACCAAGGAGGAGAATGACATATGAAGAACAAGTTTATTGCCAGATGGAAACAATTTTTTTTGTGGGTGTAGGGGGTAGTAATGTGTAACTCAAATCTTTTTAACGCATACTTTATATCACTGTTTGACTGTAAAATATTGTGAGGGAGTAAAGCTCTTTAGAAGCTTTCTGCCTCATGCATTTGGAGATGCTGATGACCAGTGCTTACAATCACAGCATTACTTCCAAATGACTGCTGGATGGCCATATTGTGATATTTCAGCCAAACAATTGTGATACTGAAATACCAAAGCAAAATGAAATTGTTGAAGTTTATTAGTATTACGGGAAAGAAAATAATTCTTTGTTTGCATTTACATGATTTGTTATTCACCAAAAATGAGGTAAGAGGTAGTGTCATTCATTTATATAAGGAAATGTGAGGTATTGCTTATTATGGAAATTATGTTTCTATTTTGGCCAAGAAGTCACACTGGAAGATGACCCCTTGAATAAGATGTTGATAAGATTTCTGGAGTGTTAGGTAAGTGATTTACGGTTGACAGGTAAAAAACAAATTGACAACTGCACCAGCAGTCCACCAGTGAAAGGACTGCAACACAACGTTTAATATGCTCAAGACAGCATAAATCTTCCAGGAGGCAAGCAGCTGCATTTGACACCAGCTGGAGCCTTTCGATTGTTTTCATACTCAGCTTGAGATACAATGAGCTACACTAATTGAATAGGCGGCATTACAGCCTCTAATTAAAATGTCCCAGGACACTAAACCAACAGGGATTAAATCTGTACATGAAAAATACCAATCTCACCGTACTGTCATATATGAGAGGGTTTTTTCTTCAGGAGGATGCTGAGGTAGCTTTCTGGATGGACTTCCAATAGCATCTCTCTCAAATTTTAAATTTGAGTTGAATTTGTTCTGTTCAGTCTTTTTTGGGACTTGCCTGTGAGACTTTTTTGGGGGGTGAGCGATCACGAACGTTTGGAGGATGGGGTGTGACACCGGCTTTCTTCTCGCAGAACTGTCCTCCTGCGGGGAAAGCTTCCCCCAGTTTTTCCACACAGTCACCCGGGCAGCTCCAGGTCGTTTCCGAGCCTTCACTGACACTGTGTGGCAGAGGTGGGAATAGCAAGCGTTTTGCTCAAAGCTTTGCTTGATCCTGGCAAAAGAAAATGAATGCCTCAGCAGTGAGATGAAGGAGTTATGAGAGTCCGATATCCTTAATAACCATTAGAAAAACAGCTGCCCTTTGTGGAAGCTGGCCTGTGTGTTTTCATTTGCAGCAAAGTTACTAACCGTACCTTGGAGAGTTTTTATAAAATAAAAACTGAAATACAGAAAGTAATAAAATACACTGGGCAGGTAATTAGGTTTCAGTACAGTTCTAGCAGTCAGGAAAATCATGCACAGTAGGAGCACGTTTCTCAGTTTCTTTACTCTCACTTTTCCACTTTTTTTTTTTTTTCCCCTTACTTCTGCTCCTCTCCAACGCCTGTGTTAATACTGTTTTCCCCACTTCCTCACTCTTGCTTATAGCTGGGAACATCAAAGGTTGCATAAAAGATTTGCAAATAATGTTAAATCGAGGTTTTTATTCAGAGCTATCTTCACTATTTCATAGATTTTCAGCAGAGGTCTGAAGAGCTCAGTTTATGCCAATATGTTGTGCCCTAACTGAACTGGCAACCTGTCGATTCCGTTGTGTTTCCCAAGTTTTTCAGCAAGGCTCGTGCTGCCCTTATCTCCTGTTTTATGATTTTGGAGTACTGTTTTGGTAAAACACCCTCCTGGTTGAGAATTTTTACTGCCTTTCTCATCATTGCTTCTTTTCGTCAAGCTGAGTGGAAGTCCCAGCTCTCTGCTATTTCACTCTGGGCAGGCAGATGGCATTTCTCACTCCACACGGCTTGCTTTCTCTGGCATGTTTCTTTCGGGTTTATGCAGGAGCTGAGTGCCTCCACTTCTCTATAGAACCACCTGAGATGAAAATGCATATTTAAAGGAGTAAGCACAGACAGTATACGAAACTCTTTTATTCTGGTGCTTAACTACTTATATGTGCAGTGGCATAGTCAAACTATTTTGAGCACCTATAAAATAGCAGTTTTTGAACACAGGCTAAAGCATCTTTTGCAATGACCTGCTAGATCACTGGTATATCAATGAAGCTATTGTCCAAGACTACTGAATGACCTTGTACTGTAGTAGACTCAGAAAGACATCGAGTCTGGAAAGAATATATTGAACTAACTTTCTGCCATTTAGACCATTCTGTCCTATTCAAATAACTTGCAGCAAATCCTCACAGCTCTCTTTAGCCTTGCACTGAAAGAAAACCTTGGCAGTGCTTGTGCAGGTTGAAAACAGCCAGGTCTGCAACCAGCAGAGGGCAATGGGTGGAGGGAAAAGCTGACTTCTTTTTAAAATACTTTCTCTTCAGAGCTTAACAGTCTTTCTTACACAAATTCATTTTTTATATACATTCATAGAATAAGTTTCTGGGAGACTTGATTATTATGGTAGTATGTAAACACACTAATTAAGATGCTTTTGTGCTGTGTGCCATAGAAAGAATGGAAAATGGTCTATTCTGCAAGGAACAGATGAGGTCAAGAGGGGAAACACAGGCATAAAGAGAGAAATCTAAAGTAACAAATCATCCTGCATTTCTATGCTTGTAAAGTACTATTTTTTCCACCGTTCAGGTGCCTCTTGCCCCCCTAGACTAGAATTCAAAGGAATTCAGAGCTATTTTCTGTACATTGGCTTTCCTGCATACTACTGCTCCCTGAGCAGCAAGGGGCACAGCCTTTCATATTTCTCTGAGGAATTGCAGGTGCTGGAAATCATCTAAATTCCGTCCGTGTTAAGCCAGTGTGATCTGGAAGGCTTAGTACAGAGCTGGGAATTAGGAGGCCAAGTTTCTTATTCTGTGTCTGATTTACTGTATGGCCTTTAGCAACTTCTGCACTCCACTTTCCTTGCATCAAAGATGAAAATGCTAATATTTTCTTAGCTCTCTGGGGTATCATCAGGCTTCATTTGCTCATACTCATTGAAAGATTTGAACACTACATGCAAAATGCTATGAAATGATTTCTGGTACAGTTTGCTGCCAATAAGATTGACCTCATATTTGTTAACTTAATGGATTTGTTTTACCTGGAATAATGCTTACTTTCAGGTGCTTTCCCCAAACAGGTCAGCACAGGAATGAGAACAGGCGTTGTCAAAGAGCATGCATACCTGCTTAAACCTGGCACCTTCAGGCACTGACATCCTTTACTGAAAAAGATGCACTTGCCTGAATCGGGTAGAATGCAGGCCTGTTGAAACCGTAGCATGAGAACTAAGTAGCTGACCACTGAACTTCTAAAACAACATTTTATTTAACTTTTGCCTATTAATAAAAGAAATAAAAAGTACAGAAAAACATTGCCACGCAATATTAACTTTTGCCTAAGTACAAGACAGGACCATACTTTCAGTATGAATTGTACTTAAGGCAAAGAACAAGCCATAAGTAAAAGCCCAAAGTGTTAAAATTGAAACAGTGTTTGTAATTTTTTTCCCCAGCATTGCATTTCCAACTGCGAACAGCTTTCCAGAGAGGCAGCAATGTATTATCTTCCCTGTTAAGTGCTGCCTCTGCATTGTCAGAATGTAAGTTACAACTGTAGTAATCCTGTGCACCAGGTGACAATGATAAAGCTCTGGATAGTTATGTTGTAATTATGATGCAACGCTGTGGAAATAATTACTTTATCAGGTAACTTAAATCACCCAGATGAGAAGGAAATACAATTAATATGATGTTCCCTTTATGGTTTTGATTTATAAGCTTTGCCTTTCAGATATCTGAGGCTATAGTGAAGAGAACCCGAAATTTTATATCCAGGAAGAAAAGAATAGAAGTAGTAGATACTGTGGGAGATTTTCTCCAAAAACAGTCCAAGAACAATGAAGAGCTTTGCAGAGGGGTTTTGACTTGAATTTACAGGAGTGTGATAAATGTATATCAAAGATTAAATTTATACAAGCTATAGAATTTGGAACTATGTCTGCAACACGGTAAAAGATTTGAAGAACATCTTTCGTGGCGCAACAGGGATTTTAGATGGAATTTAGACGGTTGTATCCTAAAAAACTGCTTGATAAAATCATCTTCTCTCAGAGAAACTGAAGGCCAGCTAGCCTCTCCCTCTCTCTTTGTCCTAAATTACCCCTAAATGTCTAAACATAGCCCTCATGATGAAGTGCTCCAGTCTCAGCTCCTGTTAAGATCTTGAATGAGTATTGTGCCAGTTTTGATCACTGCACTCTGACAACAAAGGTGCAATCCAGTCTGAAGAGTGTCCAGAGAACAGCAACAACAATGTTTGCAGAGGTTCTAAAAATTACCAGCAACGAAAGATAAAGAGTTCTGGAGTTCTACAAAAAAAAAACTGGGGAAAGGTGCTATAACGATCTTTACATATGTGAAGCATTGCTGCAGGGAAAAACTCTTCATTGCTTCTCGTCTACAGGAAAAAAAGTGATACAAATAACAGCAAAAGAAAGGCAGATTAGACATTAGAATTTTTTTTTTTAAATAAGGAAGCTAAACACTGCAACACATTTAAGAGAGGCATGATAACTGCACATATAATAGTTTTTAAAATGTAAATTTGGCAACAGCTGCTTAGTGGTAGTCTTACTGTAGTTGTGTTGGTCTAAAGACGTAAGACAAGATTTGTGTAGTGAAGTAATATACTTTATTAGATCAACTAATGCAGCTGGAAGATAGACACCAGCTTTCAGGCACACCATCCTTCTTAGGATCTAAAGAAGCATCTGATCTCAAGAGCTTATGTGCCTTTAAGTCTGTGTATTTTTTTTTCCAGCTGTTCTAGCAAGTTTAGTAAGAGAATGGCTTAACTCTAGCAGATTCCATTTTAGATTTGGACAACATCTTGAGAAGCCTTCTAACTCTGTTTAGCATTCTGTGATCTGTTTAGTATATCTAAATTAGGCATAGTGCTATATCCTGGCGTTTTAAGGAGACTTTGAATCTTCATCCAGATTTGCATGATGGATGAATTACTGTTTACAGAAGAGAAACCTTTGATGTACAAGGAGTTGTACTGTTTTGCTACAAGAAGTATAGCAGTCTCTACAGAAAAATTTGTGCATCAGTTTTTAAAAATCTTTTGGTAGCTGTACCCAAAACATTTAAAAGATATTGATTGCTACGCTCTCAGGGTTTTACTTCAAAAGTTGTTAAATAACTTATTTTTAAGCTAGTTTCTCAGGCTTAGTTTTGCCACTTTTAATGTATTAGCTTATGAACTTTCTGCAATCACGTGAAAAGACTGATTTTTCTCATTTCTAAAAGCCTTTCAAAATGAAAAAGAGGGAAAAGAAAAGATATAAAACAAGCTTTAAAGGCACATCTTGTAGAGTGTTTGCTACGTGCTGCTTTTGATCACAGTAATCATCATCAAAAATATACCACATTTAAATTGGGTAGTGCTTTATACTGCAAAAACTACTTTTATTTGCTTACCTCAAATGACAGTTGCCCAGACAACTGCTACAGATTGTCTGCAGATGTGATAGATATATTATGCCCAGCAAAATATTTTATAAAATGACTGTCATCTTCATACAGTACACAAGATTCCATGTGGTACTGATCTGAATTAAGCATCACACTATCATCAGAACAAGACAAACTTCTACAAGTGAAGAGGTGTATCACCGTAGAGCCAGTGGATTAAAATAGATGTGAAGAATCTTGTGTGGACAGCTAGTGAAAACAGTACTTATGGTAAAATAAACTGCTGCGGTCTCCTCTTTGTAGACTGTTTCTCTCTTCATGTACCCTCTTGTTTCCACTTTAAAAGAAAACCTATGGTTCTTACACCAAACTGCATAGTCAAATATTCTGTATTAAACAAAGGACACAAACATTTCCTCAATTCTGCAAAGCCAAAGGTTTTCCTGTTGAAGCATTCCCTAAGTCAGTTCCATCTCACTAATTTGTCTTTCCAAACTCAGTTTGCATTGCAGTGTGGAAGAATCATCACATGCGGACAGTTACCAACTATTTCATCGTGAATCTCTCTCTGGCTGACATTCTGGTCACAATTACTTGTCTTCCAGCAACTTTAGTCGTGGACATCACAGAAACTTGGTTCTTTGGGCAGCCCCTCTGCAAAGTGATTCCCTACTTACAGGTAGTGTTTTACGGCGTTTGTGTACACGTTACCTGTATTATGAAAAAGAGAAAGAACAATGCATCTTCCTAATAGTGGTAATCTAATGGAAGTCCATCCCTGCTACTGAAGTGGGTATCTCAGGGTACCTGCTGAGGATTGAAGGACTGTTCCACTTGTGAATATGTTTATGCTTAATAAATATTGTTCTTGGTCCTTCTGATTGTTAGACTTGGGCAATACACTTTCTGGAACGCGTGTCTGATATGCTTCACTTTTTTTGATCTGCTTTAATAATTCAGAGGGGATATAAAGCAATAAAAATGTCTGTAAATAGAATTACAGTCATTTGTACTCTGTGTGTGTGGACCTAAACAGCTACACAAGTGTGCAGAATAGAGAATCCAAACTTCTGAAGTGAGCCTGCGCTTTCATACATGTTTAATGACTTACTTTGCATGTTTCAGAAATAGTCCAAGTATCCTGTTTAACTGGGAGCTGATCAGATTGTCTGCCTTAAGCAATAATTGTCACCGCTCCTTGCCAGTGGGCTTAACTGGTTATGAGACCATCTGCCTCAAAATGATGGACAAATATCTTTTCTAATATAGCTAGTTAGACGAACTGACTGGGCATATTAGAATGGCAAGTGCTTGTCCTTTCAGCCATTATAAACCAAAAGAATTAAGCGGAACTCTGAATGTATGCAGGTGATCAGCTCTGTGCCTCCAGCACAATTTATATTTTCAGCAGACATCTGTATGGCTGAAGAGCCACATTGTACCATCTACTCGATAGAATCAAAATCACAAAACTTGTTTCAAAGCCTTCATTCTAGTGGAAGAAAAATCCAAAGAAGTGATTTTAAAAGCAGTCTTTTTCTGGGAATAATTTCTGTTTAGCAATTGCAGAATAAGAGCTAACTATGTTGAAAACAGAAACAATTTTTATAACTGGGAAAAAAGTACAATAAATAATTTTTAAAGCTCTGAAAAAATTACATTTACATGATATTTCCTTTTTTTTAGACAGTTTCAGTCTCTGTGTCTGTACTAACACTTAGCTGCATTGCTTTGGATCGATGGTATGCAATTTGTCACCCTTTGATGTTTAAAAGCACAGCCAAGCGAGCAAGGAACAGCATTATTATTATCTGGATTGTGTCCTGCATCATAATGATTCCTCAGGCTATTGTTATGGAGTGCAGCAGTGTGTTCCCAGGATTAGCCAATAAAACCACCTTGTTCACAGTGTGTGATGAGCGCTGGGGAGGTGAGTGTGTCATTGACCATAAAGACTGAATTTGTACTGCTGTTATGTGATAAAAATATCAGGACATATTAATATGCAGTCAAGTTGTATAAACACATCACAAAATGTTCTTAATTATATAAGCTTTCCTAGAACTACCATTTTTCAGATACTGTGAAATCCTATTTTCTTTTCTATTGCTAAGACTTAAAGTACATTTGAAACCAAGTTTAAATGAATGATGCTGGCTTGTGTCTTGACCGTGTTAATGTTTCCCAGCAGGCAGAAATGTTCCCACCCTTAAATGCTTATGCTCATACAATTCTGTGATCGATGGACATTGCAGGTTTACAAAGACTTTAGTATTTAGCCTTCAGAAATAACTGCATGAGGACAGAATTTCTGTTTACCTGATATATTGCTTTTATTAATTGATAATCTTTGACTAGTCTTCATAGATATCTCCTGGGACTTTAGTGCAAATTGCATGTCATTACAGAATTTATAGAGATGTCACCAATGTGGGGTAGCAAGTTAGTCTACAATTTGAAATTTGTCATGGACAAGATCATTTAAACAACTTTGTAAATGTAATCAGTTACAAATTATTCTAAGAAGTGTAATTCTGCCTTTTCAGATTAACTTTGAATCCAACTTGTCCTGTATTTGTATTCAGCTTTAAGAAATCATAAAGGTTGCCAGGGAGTAACTACGTCCATTTTGTCTCCGATCACAGCAAGTGGTGTTAGCCACCCACCCCAATGGTTAAGATTTGACTCTGGTGGGCCTTGGCATAACTCCAACGCTAATAGACTGTGTGAGTTACATGCTGTGACTCTGACGCTGGATATAATGGCCTTCAGTAATACCATTATTCACACACAGAAAAATAAAGCCAAGTTTGCCAAAGCATATACTGAAAGGTGCCTGTTTAATAGCCTCAAGTCAGACTAAAACACAATCAGATCCTCTCCCGGAGCTTCCTCTCTAAAAGAAGATTCCAGTCCTGTGAACAATTAAGATAAAATACAAATGGACCACCTGTACTTAATTATCATGATAAATTAGCTTAAGCAGCTTGAATTGCTGAGGGCTCTTCCATGTGCTCTTTTGGAAGTTCTTCCCCTGCTAACGGCCTTTGCAGGGCCACCGGGGAATTAATGAGAAGACATTAGCTATAGTATTCCCTGTTCTTTATCTCCTTCATCCCAGTTAGTCCTCAGGGACAGGGCAACGGGGCAGAAATAGCCATTAGCTAGCTAGGATTCATTGCAGACAAAAACGTGATGAAAGTTTGTAGGTTAGAGGAAGCCTCTGTTAAGCTACAAGTATTGTACTTGCTGTTTCATTGGAGAGGCCACATCTGCTCTTTACTTCTAGGGTTCTTTCTTCATCTGTGAACAATTTTGTATCCCATTCTACTGCTGGATGCTGCAGTATTTTTGTGGCTATTTTCTCTCACAGTGTTTGCTCCAGTTACAAATTGTGTCCCCTGATTTTGGCTGCGGAACTACTATGAAGTGCTGTCATCACTTCAAGGTTAGATCTGCAGCAAAGATTCTTCTAATCAACCTAGGAAATTAAAAGGATGGAAAGCACTTTAGTTAATTAATTAGGGAGCCAGGACAGCATTTTTTCAGGGAACACGATCTCAAAATCTTCCAGATCTGCACTGGCCACTTTTTTATTCCCAGCAGGAAAATGTTGCTTTTGAACTGCGGTGTCCGTAGTAGCCTTGGAACTATTTTACAGGGTGCCTTTCATTCAGGACTGCACTAGAGCAGTTGCAGGCCACAGATGTGCCTGAGCTGAAGCACACATTACACAAAATCAAACAAACTCTCACATGTTTTTGCAACACTCTACTGCTATGGAGTGTATTTTTCCAAAACGAAATCTATTGATCTTCAGGTTATGCTGTGAGCCTTTGCTTGGATGTTTGGAGAGGTAGGAAGGGGTATAACACAGGCAAGCACCTGTGCATAGAATTAAGTTCTTTTTGTGTCTGGCTTCAGAAATGAAGTGCAAACACCCCAAAATTACTTTTTTTTCCTCTTTATTTATATTGAGCATGAAATGAAAATCATTTTACATTAAAAATATGTTAAAGTTTTCTGAAATGGGAAGCTTTCATTTCCACCTAAAGATAACAATCCTATTTTTATCCTGCTGCCTTTTTAATGAATTATTCTTCTAATGATAATGATGGTTCATTGCTACTTCTTCTGCTGGAGCATTTCAGCTATCCATAAAAAATAACCCTCTCCACTTTCTAATAATAGCTATCATAGTAACTTGAGAGAAGACTTCTGTGTGTTAAGTTACAAGCAGGTTGCTCAAATCATGGAATTACTTCGTAAATATAGAGTTAACCATATACTATCAATGAGGATAAAACACTATAGCTTAACACATACCATTAACCTTGACATCCCTTTCAGACTATGGAGAATAGAGTGTCATTAGCTACCAATAATTTCCACTCAATTGAAAATGTCTAAGGACAATGTTTTGGGCCAAACTATAAAAAATGTAATTTTTCTACTGAGAACCTGGGTTTGAAACCACAAAGGCCCCCAAACAGAAAAACAAAAGGACATGGATAACAAGGTAGCAGTTTGTAATGACTGGTGAAACCTGAGGCCAGAGAAAGGAATTAAAAGCTAGTATTTTCAAAGAAACTAGTTGTCTTTTTGTTGGATTTTGTTCTGCCTTCTTTGACTATGGGAATATCTAGGGTCAAAGAAAGTTATCTAGGAGGAGGTCAAAGGAGAAAGAAATTCATGCTTCTATGAATAAGCCGTATTTGCAAAGAGAAAGTGGAGATGCAGGTACTGCACAGGCTCAAAAGACCTTGGGAAAATCCTGTAGGAGAGTCAATTAGTGTGAAGAGGAAAGGGATCATATTTGGGTGTTTACTGCCTTGTTTAGAACTGCATACAATTTATGCTGTCTAAAATTAGGGTACATCTGATGAAATCTTTGCAGAGCATCATGTACACTGTATGTTCTAAGGATGTTAAACCATGAATTGTCAAGGTTGGAACAGCAAAAGAGGTTGCTTAATGACACTTCCAAAAGTGTTTTGGAAGTCTATTTTAATGCTGGGAGCTCAGAGCTACTGAAACATGAGGTGCTATGGAAAACTAACTGGAAGGCGTGCCCAGGAAAATGTCAGAGATGCCAAAGCAGGAGACAGCACTGTACCCTACCCAGACTTCGGTCCGGCTGCTGAAATCCATAGAAGTCTGATGTGTGTCTGGAAGGAAGGTCTGATCAACACTGTAACACTTGGGCTCCTTAACAGTGAAAAAATAGTGACCACCCAAACTAATAAGATTTCAAGCATGCTGTTGGAGAGGTGCCAGTGACTGCTAATGGAGCAATAGTTCAGCCTAAAACAGGGCTCAACTTCTTTTTAATTGCTTCTGGCATTCCTGAGTATTAAAATTCATTGCCAGTTCTAGGCTGAGGGTTTTTCATTTCGAGTACTGTCTAATAACAATATTTTATTTGGGAATGCAGAAGGATCCAACATGTGACCTATGCAGACTCACTTAAGGAGCCAGTGTTGGCCACAGTTCTACAATAGTCTGTAATTGCTATGTGTTGAATTTGATGATAAAGTATCAAAATAAAAGAAATATATATTAAAATGAGTTCACCATGTGTCCAAGTCAGCTAAACACATTCTCTTAGAGCTGTTTGCAAAAAAGAGTGTTAGCCAAAATTCATTAGCCAACCCCTTTGCAAATGATAAAAAGAATATGGAGATAATCCTTTCCCAAAACTGCATGGCTGAATGGAGGCAAAGGGAAGACTTTCCGTTCCATTTCCTCTTGGACTACTCATAAAATAGTACAAAAAACATATTGTCTTAATTGTGGAAAACAAATAGCTAGAAATTGCATTGTTACATGAAGGTTTATACATCCTGTTTATTGAAGTGTTCAGAATTTAAGGAAAAACTTGAGGGTCATTTTAAAGCCATAATATTGTTAAAAAGAAGCCATAATATTGTTAAAATTATTCTTGGTGATATTGTCAATTGATAACACAGGTATAATGTATCAGGTTTGAAAATGTAAATTTAGTACTGGCTAACTGTGTAAGTACTTTGACTTAGGAATGTAGTTTGGAAAGGACTGTGTTGTGTCGTCAAATTTTCTACACTACAGGCACTCACTTCCTAACATCCCTATTTATTAGGCTTTATTCTAAAAGGGTACTCTTTTAGCTGCAGTGCTTCTTCATATTGGTAACTCCAAAACCTCGTAGGTATCTTCCTGAGACTATGGAACCTGGGAACTCTCTACTGATGCCCAACAAACTTGATAGTCTTGTTGCTTTCCCTATTCTTAAGGAAGCTGTCAAGGCTACCAACTTCATTATGACTGAAATCATTACCTGTGGCTTAAGGGGATATTTCATTTGCTAGACATAGCAAAACTGTTGGAGTCTGGGTTGTTTTCAGTTTGTATACATATGTATATGTATACATATGTGTATGTATGTATTTACACAAATATAATAAAATTCTGTCAAAAATCCAGAAGCTGTCATTTCAGTCTTCTGCCTCCTTCCTTCATTAAAAAATAGTCTAGGACTGGAGCACAGTGCTGAGAAAGAAGCTTTAGAAAAGTTTAAAATTTTTCTAATAACCCCTACAGCAGACAGAAGAAGGCTTGGTTTAGCACGCTGATCCTTCATCAGGTGGAGTAACGTATAACCAGTGCTGAGTAGTAATGCCGATCTCACCCCAGTCCAGTCCCTGCAACCACTTGTTTGCCTTTTGTCCTCTTCTCTCTTTTCAGTAAAACCATGGCCAGTAACGTGAGAATCGTTAATTTATTCTTGAAGAGATGGTTACTCCATCTAAGCACGATCTCCCTGCTGCCCCAAAGCCCATTAAGGGATCATGGGAGGCAAAAACACTTTTCTCCTCTGCTGCTTGACAGTAAGAGGTTCAGTAGTCCCAGTCAGGCAGCTGATACATCATCAGGACTGTAGACTGATTGATGTTCTCATTCAAGGAGCCTGGAACTCACCCACTTGATAAATGAATGATATCCCAAACCAGCCCTTCCTCCTTCGTGCTGCTGTGGTTATCACAAGGCTTTAAAGCTTTTCTTTGGCTTGAGAAGTTAAACAGTCATGCTTCTTAGGGAGAAGTTCTACAAAGGGCTTTGCCCTGGGTGGAGGAGGGACAGGTCTCCTTTGATGTTTAGCAGCTGGTACTTTCCAGGTGGCTAAACTTCAAAGGCAAGTGTTAGGATCTTCCTACAACCTGGTCCGTCAGCTCTTTGTAGATAGCTAGGCTCATTTAATGTTTCACTTTACTTGGAATGCTAAATTGGAAGCCATAAACTCCAGATGGCCTTTTAAATATGTACCGTCCTGCTACCTGAAAGAGGCCTGGCTGCCTGCAGAGCGTTGATGAGGCAGGTGGCACCTCCTTCCAAGCAGAAAGAATGTACTTTCAGCTCTGACCTCCTGTGATCCCAGTAAGTCACGTTACTCCAGTTTCTCCTTAATCTCTCCACCTGTGAAGCATGCATGTCAGTATTTCCCTGGCTGACAGGACAGCTGTGAGGCTGTGCTTTCTGGAATGCAAAAACAATTCTGAGATCATCAGCCAATGTACAAACCCAGGTTATCACCATTTATAAAAAAACCTGCCCCAAAAGGTCTGCCTTCCCCAGGGACACTGATGAGAGCTAGTAGCTGCAGGTTCTCAGTTAAGAGTTGGTAAGCCGGTTTGCTACAGTGTCTTTGAGCAAGCAAGGAGCCAAATGTTGCTCATCTGAATTTTTTGAATGCTGATCCATCAAAGCTGTCAAATATCAGTGGCAATGTCTCTATTACCTTTGCTAGCGATGAACATGGGCTGGATTTTGCTGTAGCAGGTTTCTGTTTCCCTGATACTGAAGATTTTCTGACTGGTGAGCCAGCTGGCTCTTTGAGGCCCCACACCGAGTGTGACATTACAGAAGTCTCGGCTTGAGGCTGAGCCTGAAATTAATGTGACGGTGTACTCCTCCCTGCTATGAGAGTTCTGGGCCAAGTCTGTGTATCTCCCTGTCTAATCAAACTCTCAGGGACTCTCCTGGCATGCAAAGGGACCTCTTCTTTGATAGCATATGCACTCTCAGTCACTCTAAGAGGCAGAAAATCAGTTTGACTCACCAACATTTTGATCTCATGCAACACTATTTTTCTTTCTTTTGCTTTTTCTTAAACTACAATCTATACAGAGTTTCAGTTGCAGATCTTGTCATCCTGCGATATTCAGAAATTCTGGAAAATAACATAAACATTCCTTCTTTACTCTATCCCCAAATGCAAAGCTTAGGATTACCGTGCAATCTAACTGCTCATACAGTGCATAGTTTCTCTTCTGCTACTTATTGTCACTCTGCATAATGTTCATTCCTTTTCTGAGGCCATCCACAAATGTTAAGCTGTAATTAATATCAACGTTTGGCATTACAAAACTACATTTGATGTTAGGAAAGTGTAAGTAAGTTTTCCAGGCCCCCACTGCATATTCGGCTATGATATCAGGACAAAACTTATGATACAACCTTCTTAAAAAGGCAATAGATTCACAGGACTTGTAAGAGTTTATCTCTAAGCAAGTAACATTCATAAGTTGTCTTTTGAAAAGACAGACACAGGAAACTGGAACACAATGATAGCAAACTCAATATTGTTAAAAGTGAATAAAAAAAAAATCTTGGAAGTTTCCTAAGTTTACAGGATTTTTCTGAATTAAATATATTTTTTTTTACTGTAATCATAATTCTATATATCACTGTGTATACCTTTAAGACACATTTATTCTGCCACCAAGAAGTGATTTCAGAAATGTCTGTCTCTCCTCCCATTAGTGTTCTGTGTGCTGTAGTCTACATTCTCTGTTTATAGGTGAAAGGCTATGCAATTCACTCAGGGATACATAGTAGCCTTTGTAGAATTAAAATTAAAGACTGTTACACAACCTGTTAAATACTTTTAAGATGAGGTAGGTTGAATAATTGATTAGCTATCGTTAGATAATGAAATGTTCTTTCACTTATTTAATAAAACCAAAACTTCTTAAGACTTCATACCTTAAGTAATAATGTGATATGAAAGCAATAATGTGATACGAGATGCCTGAGATAAAATCATGTTCATAAGAGAAGCAGAATATCTGTAGAAATGATTAAAAATCAATCCTGACCATAATATTATTGGATAAATCTTCCATTGTAACCTATTATGTTTAAAAACCACTTGCACATCTACATGATTAATTTGACTTAAAGTGATTATGAAAAGTATGTATAGTAAAAAGCATTTCTCCTATTTGAATTCTCTTTCCAGCTGAGGTTTACCCCAAAATGTATCACACTTGCTTTTTTCTGGTGACTTACATGGCACCATTGTGTCTTATGGTGTTGGCCTATTTGCAAATATTTCGAAAGCTGTGGTGTCGCCAGGTAAGTCACTTAAAATTACTTCTATTTGCTTGCTGTTGTGACTGTGTGCAGATTCCAACCTTCTTTAGATGCTCTGTGTTGTCACTTGGAACTTGGATTTTTTACATCCAACATCATTACCAGGTTCAGTGACACTGCTGGTTTACATCCCACTTGGACAGGCACTGAGATGCATTAAAAAATGAAGGCAACCAACCTGAATGTAAACCCCTTCTTGCTCATGTCTATGAAGGGCTTAGAGGGAGAGAAAGAGAGAAAAAGACAACAGAAAGATTGATTATAGGCAGAAGAAAGATCTCTCCCACTGTATCTGAAATGCTTACCGAAATACCCTTAGGTGACCTTATTTATACTGCTAAAATCTCCTGTAGCAGTCAAAAGTTAGGATTGACCTTCTCATTTTTTTGGTAGTTTGTACATTTTTTTTATTTCAGTTTTTTATTTTACAAAGTCTCAGGTTCATAACAGGTCTGATCCAAACAAAACTGAGACTAAAAAGTCCAGCTATCAGAACTGTGAGACTGGAATTGCCTGATGTGAAGCTGGCTGTTATCAGTAATGTCTGATGTGAATAATTTACAAATAATTGGCATGATTTCTAATGTCGAAGTCTTTTTTTTCCAAACTTCAAATTAATTATACAGGAAAGAAAAGTACGCAACAAAAAAACCACAAGCAAACAAGCAAGTACACAAAGAATATTTGAACTGAAGTGGCTAAAATGATGCAATTTTTTTCAGGAACATTTTTCCCCCTTCAACAATTTGAAGTGTTGTCATCTTGAGAATCATTTTCTGGATGCGAGCTGTAATCTGTCATACATCTGTCTGTGGTTCCCTCTGCTGTATTCTGCTTTGTCTGGAATTTATCTATGGCTGTAGTCCCCCGCCACCCCCTGCCCTGTCATTCTGTAAAGGACAATAAACTCATCCTGCTGAAGACATGATGCAAGATATTCCCTCTCCTGTCCTCTCAAATGGCTCTAACAGTGGTCATCAAGATATGGGCATGAATGGTTTCTCTCATCATTGTGTCTGCTACCATCCAAATTTCAGGCTGTCCTGGCCAGGTCATAATATCTGCCACATCAGGAGCATTTTCTGGGCAGTTCAAATTGGTCCATCAGAGAAATCACAAGTAGACTTTCGATTTCTGAATATACTTATGTTAAAAATAAAAATTAATCTTATGCTGACAAAACATACCTCTTGCAAATAGCTAAAATATAGGAAAAAACAGATCTGCTTTAAGGCTTTTTGTTATCATCCATTCATCATAATAGCAATTATTCTCATGTCTAATCATACTAGGGTAATCCAGAGTTGCTGTCTTTCTTGCTGTTTACCTTTATTATTTTTTACTTTTAATTTCTTCCATTTATAAGATTAAATAACAAGATAGTTTGAAGGTAAAATTTAACCTTTACAGTTTGAGGGGACTCTTCACCAGAGCAAATGATTTGCTCAGATAGTTTTGAAATTAAGTTCAGTCTAACATAGCTCTAAGATGCTCTGCATTGCTGAAGTTCTCTCTCCTCTAGCACCCAGTGTCCTTATCACCATATTCCTTCTTCACTTTCTCTTTTGTACTTTTTTTACAGTCTACCAAGTCTCTCAGACTGTGCATTAATTAAGTTAATACAAAGCAATTGTTCTTAACCTGCACATAGCTTGAGAACGCTGGTTCAGAGCAGCAGATGAATTAACTGGAAACCATTCTGGCTTTTGGGGAGTTTTTCCCCAGTAGTATTAGCTAGCTTATTTCTTCTTCACAATATTTCTTCTCCCTCTGCATCTTGTGTGCTGACAAGGGTAGGTTGATCCTTTTTGTTCAGTGGCAAAAAGACAAATACTGCTACAGACTTACTGCTACCAATGATGTAAAATTACAGATGTCTATTTTCCCAGCATAGGTGACAGCACTATGTGTAAGAGGCTGCACTAAGTGAAATTAAAACATCTGCACATCTATTATCAGCTATGACTTGGCTGCAGACATCAGGCATTTTTCTAAGTGAAACAGGTGTGACATAATCAGTCATGTAGAACAAATGAATGCAGTGCTCTTAAATGTATTATTTGATAATAGTTTCAATTAAGAAGTCATGCTGTTTACCAGAACTTCAGTTAAATGTAGTGACTCCAGTGCAAGGTAGAATGAGACTTCCAGATGTACGTGATAGAAAAAACACAGCAAACAGGAGATGCTTTCTATGCCTTAAACATTTCTAAAGGCTCTTTTTCAAAATGCAGCGTGTTGTGCATGCAAATTTTCAGATCATGAAAGGTGAGAAAGACAGATTCGCAAGCTATCCTTACCACACTTTGTGCAATAGCTCTTAAAGTTACTGATTGCATCTTTCAGGCAGATCTTTGAATACAAGCTTTACAGTCTTCTAATTAGAGATTCATCTTTGTAAAGACAAGAATAATCATACCACGAACATCAGGCTTTTTGAGTAATTTATTTTAATAATTTGCAAGGAAGTAGTGACTTAGAAGGCTATGTTCTTGCGTGGACTTTAAGTAGATTAAAAGTAACTTCTGAACAGATACATAGGACTGAATGAATTTACAATAAAAGTGTTGGTGCATAATTTGTGTTATCGAGTTCCATACTGTGTACTTTGATTTACTGATGTCCAAATGCATTGACACTAAAACCTATTCATATTAATAACTAGGAACCCTAACTGTTTTTATTTTGCCAGCTGAAATATACCCTTCCAATCTTTGCAAGCTGTTATTCTAATTGGAGAGATTTCCTCCGGTTATAAGCCCCTTGATAATAATTTGAGGGGATAGAAGAAAAGTGCATAAGAAAAGAACAATACATGAGGAAGAACTTCTTCCCTCTGAGGATGATGGAGCACTGGAACAGGCTGCCCAGGGAGGTTGTGGAGTCTCCTTCTCTGGAGATATTCATGACCCGCCTGGACAAGGTCCTCTGCAGCCTGCTGTAGGTGACCCTTCTTCAGCAGGAGGGTTGGACTAGATGACCCACAGAGGTCCCTTCCAACCCCTACCATTCTGTGATTCTGTGATTCTGTGATTCTGTGATTCTGTGATTCTGTGAACAATACAGTTTTTAGTACCTGTTGGATAAAGCTAGTGGGCTTTTAGTGAGTTATTGGAATTACACAAATTGTCCACGATTGTCTCTATAACTGATTTGTTACTGAAAAGCCAATATATGTATTATGCTGGCATGTGGGTACTTGTACATACATAATACACGTGTGTGCTTACATAAACATACATTTATAAATGATTCTGTATACACACACACACTTCTGAAGAGCTTTGCTCTTTAGCTGGTACTGCTTCAGCAATGCATCTGTGGGCATATACCTCTTCTTTTTTTTTTTTCTGATAAAATTCTTGCTTATTGGTGTAACAGTAGCAAAGCCCAGGTGTGTGCCAGATAAAGATTGAGGAAAAAAGGGCTCTGTAGAGAAGTTCTCAATACAAACTCCTGAAAATTTAGCATTTCAATATACACTACAGTAAGACTCTACATTATGTACAGTCCCTACTTTTGATCACCTCTTACTATTAAAGACTGCTTAAATACCAGAAAAAACCCTTCTACCCGCACAGACAGGTACAAGCCATGTACAAAGCCAGTCACATCTAACATTTCTGTAGAAGCAGCCATTCGCAATTTTTAGCCCAGATACTGTTTCTCTTCCTCTAAATTGCATCTAGCTACAGAAAAAACTGTTCAAGGAATTCTTCAAATGAATCTTTGGCATGATCAGGAGGGAGATGTTTGGCTGAGTTTCTCTGCTTCCATCTCCATTTTTTGATCAGTTCTTGCTACAGATATGGTAACTGAAATGAAGGAAAAGCTTCTGTTTCAAAGTTACAGCAACAGACTATCAAAGTACCCCTGATAAACCAAAATCAGAATCCTAGATAGTGTATTATCTCAGTGGTGCACAGCAAAGACACATTGCAGCACTGTGCCCCACGGCTAAGCCAGGTAAATCTCTTGCAATAGGACAGATGCGTCCGGGTATGAAACTGATACTGCTGATTTCAGCTGAATGAGTGGGAATCCTCAGCAGAAGTAAGTGCAAGGAGTTTTGTTTTGCTTTGTGTCCATAGAGACACTAGTGAAACGTAAATGTTATAATACATCCCTCATTCTGCTCCATTGATTTCCTGTTCATTACAACACAACTTTGCCAAAACAGTAGTTGTAAATCTGGTTTGAAGGTGCACATAAAGGCTAAATTAAAGGCTTGTCTGTGCAAGGAAGCTATTCACAGAAAAATAGATCACAGCTATTCTAGAGCAATTCTGGATATGCATGCTTTTGTTTCAGAACAAATATTTACATTTTAGCTTACTTATTTCTGAAATAAATATTAAAAATTTCATTCTCTTCTGGTCAGTTTGTGTGGATAAGCACTGATTTTTAAAATGTTACAATAGACAATCTGAATTTTGCAGATACTTTTAAACACGAACTTCTTCGCACCCCGCAGACAATTGCACTACGCATGAATAAAAATATATTTCTACCCAAAAGGTTTTCACAATCTGTAACAATGAAAACATTATAAATGTCATTGTAATAGAGTGCTCTGAGAAAGTCCTTGCCATCTGTAGTGCTTTACATTTCCTGTAGGCAGGAAATAATTTTGAGGAACTTAAGCAAATTCACTTTATTCGGCTTGGTTTATGAGAGGGCACTGAAAACAGAAACCGAGATTTTTTTTTTTTAAATAGCATGGTGCTACATCTACCTGTTGCAAGGTGTCTTTGACTAACCTAATTCTTCCTGTGTCTTGGCACTGTTCCGTGATTCCCCTCCATTCATCACTGTGTATACATCCAGTTTTGAAGAGCTTCGCAGGGAGTTCCACACTTCAGCTGTGATTTCTTTAGCTGTTCCATTGTCATCTAGATTGCATATTTGGAAACTTCTTGGCACTTGAAACTATGCAGGCTTTAAATTCTTGTTTTCCAATGCTGAAAAGCTGTTTATTATCTTTAACTAACAGCATACGAATGGGATAAACTACTCTGGCACATAAGAAAACATTTAATGTAGAACTTTGCAGAACCATATTTGCAGTAGTAGACAGGTAAGTGTGACAGTCTGAAGAGATAAGCAAGGCAAGGTATGTGGGAAGTAAAGACAATTTTAATACATCAGCTGACATATTAGGATAAAACACAATTTTTTTCATGCAGTCTTTCAAGTGTGTCTGAAACTGGGTTTGTTTCTTGCAGCTACATGTATTAATTTAGTAAAAAACCCTACTTCTTCCCGCAAGCTTACATTGTATATGTCAGCATATCTGTTTTTCTTGTTCTAGCTAGTACTAGTTTTTCAAAGTGCCCCTTATTTTGTCTTTTTCAGATCCCAGGAACTTCTTCTGTTGTGCAGAAAAAATGGAAGCCTCTGGCATCCTCAGCACAGCCCCGAGGGCTGGGACAATCAACGAAATCAAAGATCAGTGCTGTGGCAGCTGAAATAAAACAGATTCGTGCAAGAAGGAAAACAGCACGCATGCTAATGGTTGTCCTCCTGGTTTTTGCGCTTTGCTATCTACCAATTAGCATCCTCAATGTCTTGAAAAGGTAAAGTTTATCCCAAAACGTAAACACTTGGTAAAGCTTTCTGTCTAAAAACAATCCTTGTTAAGAGATTCCTGTTACTTTGGCAGATACTTTTGAAGGATAAGCTTACTTATTTCACGATAAAGAAATGGAAAATAAGCATGCAGTTGCAAGAAAAAAATATATCCAACCTACCCATAGTACTTAAACTAAAGGCCATATTGTGGAACCCATAGTACTAAGCTCTTCCTCATGAAAATGATCTAGTATATCTCCTCATTAAAACCTGTCATTTAGATGAGATTACATCTTGTTTGCTGCAAATGAGCCCATGGAAGTTCATTAAAAGCAGAAGTTGAAGGTTAGCAGGAAAGTGTAGCGTTGTGGCTTGGCCCTGAAGACTGTGAAATGCTGGGTTCAAACCCAAGCCCTATCACGTACAATTTTGAGACCTTAGGCTAACTCTCCAGTTTGCCTATGAAGCTGTGTTTTACTTCTTTATCATTTTCTCTCCTGTTCATTTGAGATGTAATTGTTTACACTCTTATTTTTTGTACACTGCCTGACAGGCTAAGGCTTTGATATAGTTGTATCTCATGAGACCTCTGGAATATCAGTAAAGACGTACAACAGAAAATTTGGATATCCTAAAGAGTTAGAATGCAAATGGGTCCTCAGAGATAAAATTAGGCTAAAAGCTGCCAAATCTTTTTATATGATTTCTAATTTTGCCATCTTTAAGGTTTGTTTTTCTTTTTCTGTAGGGTTTTGGGGATGTTTAATCATGCTGATGACAGAGAAACTGTATACGCCTGGTTCACGTTCTCACACTGGCTTGTATATGCAAACAGTGCAGCCAATCCTATTATTTATAACTTCCTCAGTGGTAAGTTACAGTTACCTAGAATTCAATTCTAATGTATAGTTCGAACGTAATGAGCCACAACAAGTGAGATTAATGACTATGTAACATCAGCCCAGCTCCTCTGGTGCGAGCTAGATCCTCTCCTTGGAACAAGTTGCACAAAGTATCCCATTACCTTCAAGCTGTCTACCTACAACTAAACAGTGCCAGGGCCCGAGTCCAAGTGCTTGCATTTGACTGTCCATGCCATTAATTTGGTAGAGAAGTCCCTGGCATGACCTTGGTCTGAAACAATTACCATTCCGCTAAGCAGTCCCCAGATGCTGTCTGGGGGGGTAGCGCAGGCCCCAGGGGCTGTCCCCAGTTGTCACTTTATGTGCAGGTATTGCATTTTGGAGGCTGCGAGTCTTTAACAGTACGTGTATGTCCAGAGTGTGCCAACTAGGTTTAAGGCCAAAGAACCAGCCAGGATGCTGTTAACTTACCAGTACAGATTTGTCTTCGTTTGTCTTATTTGGCTATAGACAGCAGAATCAAGACATAAACTGGTGTCATTACAGCTAAATACAGTGAGGTAAAAGACTGTTGATCCTCACTACACATTTCCCCACTCTAGTTTTTTGTGAAGTATACTGTGAGGATGATTTGAACAATTTACTCTGAGCCTCCAAAGCAGACTAATGGATTGTTGAACATCTTGAATCTTCTTTTAAAATGTATTAAGGATGAAATACAAATTACCCATGTCCTCTCACTTCACACATCAAGTAATGATTCAGCCATTTAAGCCTACGATTGCTGTTACTTGTTTTTGATAGATATGTTATTAATCAACAGACTGTCCGTGACATGATTTCTCAAATCATTCTTGTTTATCCATTGTGTCTAGACAAGAATAATTTAGGTTTCATACCATACATCACATATCTTCTCACAAAGGTTACATTTTTCCAGTTTTCTCCATGATGTTGAAATTGTGATTTCCTACTTCTGCTTTAGAAGAATATCTGGGTGTTTTGGGTTAATTTTTCTTTAGATCGCTGCTTTTTTCTAATCTATAAAGTTTGTTGAAACACAGTTTATAGTTCATTTCTTTCATGAGTTTATTTTTATGATTGACAGGGAAATTCAGAGAAGAATTTAAAGCAGCATTTTCTTGTTGCATCTTGGGCATTCGCAGTCACCATGATGAACGGCTCACCAGAGGTCATGCCAGTACAGAGAGTCGGAAATCCTTGACCACCCAGATCAGCAATTTTGATAACATTTCAAAACTTTCAGAACATGTTGTATTGACCAACATAAACACACTTCCAGCAAATGGTACTGCACTTATTACTCACTGGTAGTACACTTGTCCCTATGTCTTTTGATGCTGTGGAAGTAAAATTCAACTGTGCATACAACAGTATTTGAATCTGGGCACAATGCAGTATGAGAAGGGTGTTTACAATTAAGAACTGACTGTAAGAATACTAACTTACAAGAAATATTTTATAGAATAAGCTACAACTTTGGTTATCTATTGATGAAACAGAATTTAACCTCATTTATTTCAGAAGTTGAGTTGCAATTGGGGAGGGGATAAGGTAATCATGTTTCATACAAGTATTTTCTTTGGATCCCTACTTCCTTTAGATTCATAAGTGAACAAAGAACATGTACCTGAAGGTATGAAAACCATTTTACCTGGAATTGCAATGTGTTTATAAACAGTTCTGTTCTACTCAGAGCTAATTCTGTGAAGTCATGGTCTGTTTCATAAAAACTCCAAATTGGGTGCACAGATTGAACTACCTGAATGACCTTGACTATTTCAAATGATCTGTTTATCATGCATTCTGGTGAGGGTTGGGCTGATCAAATAAGAAATTCACATTAATTTCTTTTGTCACATTTTCTGCTCTTTTTGCCTGTTGGGTGGGTTATTGTGTGTATTCAGGAACAGCTGGGAAGCCACTCTCGATTTTTCTCCAACACAGGTTGATAAACAAATGAACACAGCCTGAAATCAAAGGCAGAAGCTGTTCAGGTTTTCCCATTTCTGGGTAAACACTGAAATGATTGTGCAATTCCCTAGCTTTGTGAATAGATGGAAAATGGCATATCATTTATTATTTGCTATTTCTCATTACATCACATGTTATATCACTGCAGGGTTTTGTAAGAGACTGCAAGCACAGGATTCATCTGTCCTCTCCTAGGGATGTGAACGTTGGTTGTCTAGAAGTTATCTCAGACACTATAGGCTAGGACTATATAAGCTCTGTATTGATAACAGAGAAACCGGTATCTCCAAGGACAGCTAATCTGTTCCTAAAATATAAGTCTACAAAGAATTAGCTAAATTACCTCAGAAGAAATCTGCTCTTTTCACTTACTGTGGAAGGAATGTTTTTTTCCCAAATTCAGCTTGCTTTTCTCCAGTGGTGTTACCATTCCTGTAGGTACGGCACAAGTAAGGTTACAGCCATGAAACCCAGATGACAGTGTGGCTGTAGGCGATGATTTACTCTTTATCTATTATTTGTCATTGTTCTCTTCTCCTTGCTTTTCTGTGCCCATGGCAGGGGGGTTGGACTAGGTGGTCTTTAAAGGCCTCTTCCAATCCAAACCATTCTACAATTCTATGGTTGACTTGTACATAGGAAGCTGTAGTGCTCTGCTGGTCACAATGGCATCTGGAGAGGAACCACATGGCAATTTACCAAATAGGGTGTATTAAATAAGTAGTGGAACACACTAAAAATGCTTAAAAGTAGAGAAAATTAAGATTTATGCATCAGAAATACCCTTAAAATCACTAAAGAAGTCTTCACTTAAAATTTGCAAGTGCAGTTTGGAACATGTTCTGGCAGACCATTTTGCTAATAGATCATCACCTATATAGTGTTCAGAGAGTGACAATCACAGGTTAAGCCAGTCAACTACCTCCTACAAACAGTAAAATAATTTTAAAATCTTGATTTTATCTTACAGGTATCCCAGCTACACTCAGCCCATTGAAATCAGTGGAACTGCATCTCCACATACCAGGGATGAACATGACTTCAAATTTAGATGAAGCTGTCAGAGTGTCTGCAGAAGACACTGGCAACACAGGGAATGCAGGGTGGGACAAATTCATTCCTAGCATAACTAAACTTACCTCTATGGAGTTACAGCAAGGATGACTTTGGCTCAATACATGTAATAGCACCAGAGAATCACACACGCTTTTAGCTGTATTACGGACTACAACTGGACAAAGGGATTCCTTCAAAACGACTGCCTCTGTTATTTCTTCTCAGTCTTACATAAACCTACTTACCTCAGTATGAGCTAAAGAACATGTCTTTACAAGTCTTTTTAAAGATTGGAATGTATCATACTTTGTAAATACTGTAGATATTTATTTTTATATATTTTAGATGCTGTGGAATGTTCTAAAATGTATCATATAAAGAACTCCATGTATTTGAAAGAAGTCTCAAATGTAATTATTTATATCCTGTTTCTATAAACGAGTAACTTATTTGCAAGGAATGCTTACTTATGCACTAGTGATAGTCAGGAGTTACTTAGCACTCTTTTTCTGCTAATTCACTTCTAGTAAATTTTACATTCATTATGGAAGTTGGGCTTCAGATTGATTTGGGGAGATTCCAGGCTACTTTTCTAAGCACAGACATGCTTTTAAGATGTGCACCCAAAGTGCTGTAAGTCACACTTGTTTTCATAAGATTATACTAAATAGCCAATTACTTTTTTTCTTCAGACTCGAGTGCCTAAAAAGTAACTACTTAAATAAAACTTCTGTGATGCTCAAAGGTGCTATAAGCTCAAAATTCCTACTCAGGCCAATAGGAATAACAAGTGTCAGCACCCCTGAAGGACAGGATATTTTAACTTTGGTAGCTCATTTTAGTCCATAATGTCTGCAAGTGTTGCTCCAGAAGATCTCTGAGGATCTTTAAAATAGAAAATATTTGTTATCTTTCTTGCTTTCATGATTTCTCTCTCAGCTGCCATTTAATACTAATGATACAGACAATGAACAGATTTATATGCCAAGAAAATGTTGACTTTTCAATGATTAAAATCAAACATTTCTCTCTGGAAATTGTAGAGGTGATATCTCTTTGGACCAGTAGATCAAGTACTCACCCGTTTTCCATTTATGGGAAAAGTTCCCTGGCCTGGGGCTTCATACCATACGTTGTAATTTTTCTTCTTAAAGAATGAAAATGGGGCATCACTGGAGACTTAGTGTCTAGGGCAACAGGGCTTACTGGTTAGAAAGAAGTTAATCTACAAGAACCTGGGCTACAATCTCTCTGTGGCACTATTGCATTTCAGTTAAGATTTTTCAAAAGGAAGGGGAAGATGGGAGGAGGGATTTGTTTTTCAGTAAAAAGCATTTGTCATAGAAAGAAGACATTCTCACATGTTCAAACATTTCTGAAAAGCCAGTTATTCATAGAAAAGGTGTTATTTGATTAACTTATGTAAATATTTTTTCTGTGTTTTGCTTTGATGTCATGTCATGCGATGTACTGTCTATCATGACAGCTATGGTTTTATGAAGTGCTCAATCACTTTATGCTTTAGCCTTCCCCAACAGCTGTTTTACTTGACATTGTTGCAATTACTCCAAGTTTACATTGGTGTAAAGTGAGAGAAAAAAATTTGCAATTGCTCATATATTAAAGTTTTCTTTTTCTATTCAAGGAGAAAAAGGAGAATATTCTTTTTCTATTAAAAGAGAAAAATGAGAAATACCTAAATGGACAGAATGCTTAAACATCAAATAAAATCATAGGAATTCCTATATTCCTATATTCCTATGTGTAAGCTTAATTATTGAGTACAGCTGTTATGTCATTGTTATTTCAAGAAACTATTTTACTTTGCCTCTTCTAAGAAAAAAACCAAATCATTGTGGAAAATAGAGCAGGTTTTTATTTCACAGCTATTGCAATTCTTTCGCCATTAAATTTCTGGTTTTGCTTTTCAGCCACAGAAAATATGGTATTCATACACTCTATGGAACACGATATAATTTTTCTTTATCATTTGAAATGACCGGACAAACATCTTCTGAATTAAAACATTACAGAAATGGGAGAACAGAATTTGAAAAATGTTCTATTTTTTCTTTCCTTTTGACATAAGTAAATAAAAAATCAAAAAGTTAAAAACTAGTACGGTAATCTAGCTGCAAAATAATTATCGCTAGTCATTTAACTGTGCATCAACCCACTGCTGAAAAACGTCAATTATGCCAGAATTTTGCAAAATTTTACTTTCGTTTCAGAAAATGTATTTTCATCTTTTCCTTTAAGAGAGACCAAAAAAGTAGTAAAATAAATGGCTATCTAAGAAAACGTTGTCACTGTAGAAGGGGAGTAAGCATACTTTTCAAACATAAAAGGTCATGGGGGACTCTGGAAGCCCAGCAACATTCTCATGCCTTGTCAGGCGTGTTGACCAGTTCCTTGTGAGATGAACAGGGAGGGGTTGTGGTGGTGATGTTCATGGAAAAACCATAAGTTGCATCTTTCTAAAGGTTGTATACTGCCTGTCAATTCAAATTGTCTTCTTCTTGCTGCTGCCTTAATGCCAGTGGGATAAGTTGTGTTAGTTAACCTGAGGTGAGAACACCACTAAAGGTCATTGGTAGCTTTTTACTCCTGCAGGTCTCCTGTGACATGTTAGAAATGGAGGTTCTGGCCTTAGTTTTGTCTTTTGTAACAGAAAAAAATTCTCTTTTGTTCTCTTTGTTCTCTTACTTTCATTTAGATACTCAAAATTAAAATATTCCAAAATTCCTAGGAATTTCTTTTAGCCATAAACTTCAGCTTAACAGTACTATTTGTGTGGAGAATATAAATAAAAGATGAGACATTTATTGACAACAGATTCTGTGGTTTTCTCTGGCCAGTTTTTTGTTGAGTAAATACTATATCTTTGAGATACAAGTGATACAATCAGAGCTTATTTAAGATTTTAAATTCTAAGGATAGGTAGGGAAGTGTTAAATAATTCCTACCAGAGTATATGGTTACCAGGCTAAAGATTGGTTACATCTGGTTATCAAGTTAAAAATTTGGTTATTTTGATGACAAGATTTGTCATTCAAATATTTCTGGTTTTTTGAAATAAATATTTTTGATGCAAATATTCATATGTATTTGTTTCTTTAGTTTTACAAATTTTAAGAAATACCTAAGCATTTTCTTCTTTAGTTCAGACACATTTTCATGCACCACTTCATCAGAAAAATTTAATGGGCATTTAAAAATCTACTGCTTACCTGTGTAAAATAGTTAAGAGTTTTTTGCCAGTTCTAGGACCTTTTACTCCAGAAAGCTCCAAATATTTGCATACATTCCAAATATTATCTGTCTGGATTTTTGAATAAAAATAACCACTGGGAGTTTTCAGTAAAGATAAGCCTAAAAGTGACCAGTAGATATTAACAGAGATAGAAATGGCAGCGAGAAGACAGGTTAAGATTTTAAGATCGATATGGAATTTAATGCCTTTTGCATTTGACAGAAATTATAGCATCTTAAAGAATTCTGGGCTTCCTGTCCATCAAAATAAGGTCAGGTGAGGAAGGAGCATTTCTTATCCCATCTATTAATACTGAAAATGATCTGAAAGCTGAGCTTTAATTGGGTTTTGTTACCTCTAGCTGCTCTGGTATTCCAATATCTCCACTAGCAACTCAGGAGCATAAAAATGAAGTTCTCATGCCAGTGTTTCTGCTTGGTCATGGCATCATTAGACATAGAGTTTAAATCACAACTTATTTGTTCCTGCATACACAAATTGTTGTGCCACCATCACTCTGGTACTTTGTCTCTCTACATATTTATTTCACAGTCTTGGAGGTCTGATATCCTGACCTCCTCCTCCTTTCCTGTTGTCACTGTAGTGATAAGCTTGTGCCCAGCAGTCACAAGGACTGCAAGACAATCTCTCCCCCTCTCCACCTCCAAAAAGGCAATTTTTTTCCGTTTGTTCTGGACTGCGCAGAGGGCACCATCTCATTTCTCTGATATTAGCAAATTCAATGCATGTGCTTAACCTGGAGAGTGCATTAGAGGAAGGACAGTACACTAAACATCAGCTTAACTCAGCCCTCGCTGTAAGACGCGTCGCAACCTATTGCTGCACATTACAATGGATTAAGGCAAAGGCAAATTTAGCCTTCCAACCTAAAATTTGTCTCACAGATAAAATAATGTTCATTTCTCAGGTTAATCCTTTTACTTGAAAACAAGGGGTTTTTTCTGAATGTTGGATATATTGGGTGAAATAGTATTTTATTTTATTGCATACACTTTCCAAAAAAAAGACAAGTATGTAGAAACCTTGGGTCTAAGAGTTTAAATGGGGAATACAATAAATTGACTAAGTTAAAAACTGAGCTAAAAAATGAAGAACTTCTATGCAAGATTGAAATTTCCTGAGCTAAACAAGAAAATAAGCAAAATCTGGACTTTGCTCAAGTTTTACTTTGCCAATAGGGACAGGATTTCACTCATTATATCTCTGTCTCTGCTGGATATACTGGAAGTTTTTGTTTTAAGCATTCAAGGGCCAAATCCAATTAAAAATGTTCTGTATGGGAGAAGCAACTTGTGAAAACAAGACTCATGAGTAGTGTGGTGAAATCGATAGGGATCTGTTGTTTACTCCTCCTTCCAGTGCAAAAGCAGAGGGCATCCAGTGAAGCCAGAAGGTGTACGGTTGTATGCTTTATAGCTTATTTATTTTTTATAAGTACCCAAGTCAGCTGCTCACTTCTGTACGGCCAACAGTTTTTTTCACGTATTTTAGTGAAACTCCTGAAGTGACCTTATAGCAGCCTTTCAGGAGCTGAAGGGGCCTACAGGAAGGATGGAGAGGGACTTTTCACAAGGGTGTGTAGTGATAGGACAAAGGGGAATGGCTGTAAACTAAAAGGGGGCAGATTTAGATTAGAGATTAGGAAGAAATTCTTCATCGTGAGGGTGGTGAAACACTGGCACAGGTTGCCCAGAGAAGCTGTGGCTGCCCCGGCCCTGGCAGTGTTCAAGGCCAGGCTGGATGGAGCTCTGAGCAACCTGGTCTAGTGGAAGGTGTCCCTGCTCATGGCAGGGGGGTTGGAACCAGATGATCTTTAAGGTCCCTTCCAACTCTTATCATTCTATGACTCTGTGATTCTAGGTTAGACCTGCAGTCCAGTGGGGGTCTAGACTATAGGCCAGTTGTCTGGTCCTCTGGTCTGCTCCACAGCTGCTCGCTCTCCTTGATAGATCACAATCCTGTTCCACATCCAAGATAAAATCAAATAGATGCACTTCTAAAACGCATTGAGCAGTGCTTACAGAAGACGATCGGACACAGCAACACGCATTTTCCGGAGAGATTGTGGGCAGCAGCCGCAGACTTGCTCTGTGACCTCCTCCGCAAGCCGAGTGGGACTGAACGCGGAGGGCTCGCCAGATCCCGTGGAAAGCCCCCGAGAGCCGCGTCTCCCCTCGACGCACTCCGGCTCCACGATGGCGGCAAGAAGAGCGACGTGGGCGAGGGGCGCACCAGCGGGGTGGGGGGCGGTGCGGGGCGGTGTGGGGCTGTGGGGGGCTTCCCCCGCGGCAGCTGCCCGGGCGCAGCGCCGGCGCCGGCACCGCCAGGGTGGCGGCCCCACGCCTGCCCGCGGCCCGCCCAGCGCACGGGCGGGGCGCTGTCCCCCGCGGCGGTGCTGAAGGGGGCGGGGCCTCCCCGGCACCTGCCGCCCGCCGCCACCGGCCGGGCGCTGAGCTGCAGCCGCCGGCCGCCGGCCATGGCCGCGCTCCTCCGCCTCGGTAAGTGCCGCGGGGAGGGGGGGGGGGGGCGGGGATCCTCCCCGGGACCCTCGCTTTGCCCCGTCGCTCCCGGCCTCTCCTCTCCGCGGGTTCCCCCTCGCTCCCGGTCCCGGGGAGCATCCCGGCAACCTCCAGGGGTCCGCGCCCGGCGTGCGGGGTCCAGGCCCGGTGGGAGGCGAGGCAGGGCAGCCGGGCCGGCGGTGAGCAGAAGTTGAACGGGCGAGGGGACCCGCGGGCGGGATGCCTGCTCCAAACGAACTGCCACTCGCTTGCCAAGCGGAGTGCATTTAGCGCTGGCAGCGCTGCGCAGAGGGCTGTTGATATTTCCCTTTGGGTTTGAACAGAGGGAGAGGGAAAATCAACATAGCTGCTACAGAAGAATTTGGTAGAAGAGAAGATGATGAGACAAGTATATTTTAATTTGTTTCATTCTCCTTTCCCACTCCCTACGTATTGTATACGTGCTGCCTTTCTCTCTAACATCCCACTACTCTAAACTCGTATTCCACTCTTCAAAACCTCCTCTAGGTTCAGTTAGAATAAAGTCGTCCTTTATCACTTTTTAACTATATTCAAACTATATTCAGCTATAGTTTGCCTTTCTCCTTCGGACCTAGCTATCTTGCTGCTCTTGCCATTGGATAGAAACCATAGCTTGGCTTCCCGTTTTTCTCTACTACCTGCCAGATAATAATTCTGCAGTCTTGGGAGAGACACTGTAATTCCTCTGCTCCTCAGTTCGCAATCTTCAAAATGAAGGTTCTACAATCTCCTTCCCCCCCCCCCCTTGTCACGTTAAACTCCAAATCCTTCAGAACAGGGAGTTTTATACCTACCCAGTGAATCAATAGACACCTGTACAAAAATACAGACACCTGTAGAAATCTAAATTTATATGTCTTCATGTCAAAATGGATCCCTCTAATAGTTTTAGCTGCAAACTAACTCTGAGATGCCCTGAACTCTTCTAGGTAGAAAACAGACACTTAGTATTCCAAACACCAGAGTAAATAACGCAGGTGAACTACTAAAGTAATAACTGCCAATTTAAGCAACTGATTCTACAGTCATATAGGCCAGTTTGTTTCCTGTAGGCTTGCGACAGTGTGTACTGCTGAGGAAACAAAAGACCTGTCTACTGTACATCATTAAATCCAGAGAAGCCCTTTCTTGGACTGAATTAGCTTCAATCATAGATTACGCCACTCGGCTCTTCATTTTGCAGAAGCATCTCCTCCTTTCTCTGGGCACAGTTTCCAGGCGGGCTGGAAATAAACACACTCTGAAATAACCCTCACAAAGGGGCAGGAGCTGCTAATTGGCTGCTCAATCAGTTCTACTTCGGCTATTCATTTGCAGTCACTGGTTCTCCAAAGCTGTCTTAACAGGAGGGAGACAGCACAGAGTCTTTGTGCTGCAGATCCTAATCAGAAGTGTAAATCTTCCATTGATTTAGTACCTACGAAACAGGTAAATGGTCATCCAGCAAAATACCTTCCTGGGTTTCTAATTTTGTATTGTCTTATATGTACAGTCATTTTCACCTGTAACATGTTTGGCAACTTTTTTTCCTCTGTCATCTGAACAAATGGTGAGTAATTTCACAACTAGAAAGAACTTTTGGAGACAATCCCAGGACTAAAATGCTGTCATAATGAGCCAAAACTGTTCCTACGGATGGACCAGCTGCACATGCCTCAAAGTCAAGTGGCAGGAGGCATTGCCATCTATCCATCTTCCAGGCTGACCGACAGGGGAAGCTAAAAGAGTGTTTCAGCCTGGAAATCACTGAAATCACAACCAGCCCCGCACAGGTCTGAGAACTGGCAGGAATACGAACAACTGGGGAAGGATTAGCACCAGCTATAGTAAGCACATGTGGCCTCTTCTGTGTCTCATAGGCACACTCGATGCTATTGCACCTGTCAGTTATAAAGCATTATATGCTTTATACAAATGCTTCATCTTTATCAACATGCTTCCAGAAAGCGTTCCCTATGGCAGCACTATTATATCACAGGTAAGCACCACTTCAAGAAGGGATAGCAACACCTCTAAACAGCAGTGGCTCTTCAATATTATTGAGTGGTATTTGATATTTAATTTCTTATTTCTTAAATGTATCACCGGAAACATTTCGTTTCTCTGGATAGAGTCTGGACAGGTCCCGAGACAATACTTCATGCGCTTCGCAGATGATGTTTAAGGAATTAAACAATGCTGGAAATTCCTCAATAACACATAAGAACTTGCCTGACCAAAAGGGAAAAAACAGTCTTTGTCTGGGAGATGCTGTATCCTTCAATACCTAACGAAAACACTCCCACCAGGTGCTCAGCAGCTACTTTGATAAGGCCTGAAATCAGTATCTGAAACTTAATTTTATAGAAAATTAAGACACATGGTTACAAATTAGAGGCTGTGTTACCATGGGAATGTTGATGAAAGAGCTAAACCCCAACTGATTTGTCTTTTCTTAGCAAGGCAATTTAATTTTCTACTGATAAGCCAGAGGTGGTGCTGATTTAAAATTCTTTACCTTGAAACCTCCATATCAGTCTTTGGTTTCAGAACTTTTTCATGCAATTAACACGGCCTTTAGGTTCAATGCACTCAGGGAAGTAGATAAAGACACAAATGTGGGGGGTGCTTTCAAGAAATGATGCATCTGTGAAGTAAAAATAAAGAGAGTGAGCAGTACTGTATTATGAAATAAAACCTCATTTATTATCTGACAGTTGTGTAGCTGTCAACTCTCTTTCACACAGTCTATTCATAGGAATTCCGGTGTAGTCTCTAGCTTGATGAAATTACAGTCCAAATAAAATGCTGTTTCCTCTGAATTTTATACTGTCTTCCTTTCTACAATTTATTACAGATCTCAGAACTGCAGTCATGTCTATAAATCTATGGACTGATGTCATATATAGCTATGGCTGATGTTATAATACTGGGCTAAAAACAATGCAAAATATGCCACACTCTGAAAATTTAAATTTTATATTTAACTTTCCATTTGTGAAACTGTGGAAAAATTTTATTCTGTTAAAAAGTAACTTGGTAGAAAATCTGAATCTATAGATAAACTACAGTAAATTATAGTGTTATAATCTAAATGTAAATGAAAAAGATCAGTACAATACCTTTTGCATTAAATAGCCATCATATTATTTTATTTTTTTTACAGTGTTGTTCATGCACTTCACAAGTATATCTACTACCCAGACTACTGACTGTCTGCACTTGAGGGAGCAATGTATAAACGCTGCAAACGGATGTGACAGTGTCTGGAGTGTTGTTGAAGATGTCTGCAATATTTCAGGTAATTCTTTATGGTGTACACAGCTTTATTTTGAACTGCTGAATGGTTGCATATTCATAGTTTATCATAATATTGCTGTGGTAACTGAATGAAGTCAGTGAAATTTCAAAAAGAAAACGATGGCAAAAGACGGTCAGCTTCTGAAATCCCTGGCAATGGCCAATACTATTTTCAGTAACAATCACACTGGCTCTTCAGTAAGGTGACAAATGAAATTTCTGGACTATGAACAAAGTTGGACTCTGAACCAACTCAGGAAGTCTGAATTCAGCAGACATTATGCTCTTGTGGGATGCTGTTAAACAAAGCCACCATGCAGATGGAAAAAAGTTCCAACCTTGCTTTCCATAATTTGGTGGAGTTGATCTGCCCCCTCCCTGGAATCGTTCAAGGCCAGGCTGGATGGGGCTCTGAGCAGCCTGCTCCAGTGGAAGGTGTCCCTGCCCATGGCAGGGGGGTTGGAACTAGATGATCTTAAAGGTCCCTTTCAACACAAACCATTCTATGATTCTGTGCTCTCACACTATACCCAAAACAATGTAGTAGTTACTTAGAGTAATTTTCCAATATTGTATCAGAACAAGAAATAAATCAAATAAAACATGCTTCAAAGAAAGTAGTGTTGTAGGGAGGCACATTGTATCTATTCAGTGAATAATACCTACATGTCAGAGTGATTCACTTGCAGGGAGTGATGGTACAATAAACTGCAGGTTATGATGTGACTAAGCCTCCTTGAATTGTTAAACAGATTCTCACATAAATGAAAGCAGAAAAGCAGCCTCTGTCTCGGTTTATTGTACTTCCAATGCTTGGTGCATCATTTCCAAGTAAAGTACATTTTAAGTGGAGGAAGACCAGGTGTTATAAGTTCGACCTGAAACTCATCCTAATCTCTGTTGTTGTTCAGATGAAGATGTTCCTTTCTCCAGGTGCCTATTATCTTCTTCAACCAATCTTGGGTATCAGTCACCATCTCTCTCTTTCTTTAAATCCCTCCAAGACCTTGCTGTTAAATGTTGAGTATTCACTTGCTAGGTGCTGTGAATACAGAAGGGAGAAGAAGAGTGGCAGTACAGTGTGGTAATGTCATTAGACCAAGATAGTAATGACGCCTTTGTTGACTGATAAATGTCAAGGGCCTTGATCGGCCAAGGCTACGTCAGTACTAGCAAATAAAATGGGCCAGGGAGTATTTGCTGGCCCTGAGTTCATCTGTCATGGGGCAACATGTATCCATACAACTAAACCATCTTACCCCCACGCCGGCTGCAGAAAACCGCCTGTTGGGAGTGACTGCAGCCCCACGTTATCTTCACAGTCTAGCTGGCTCAGTCCAGACTGGGCACCATGCAGAAGTGCAGCATTATAGACACAGTCACTTGCCATTAGCCTAGCCCATGCCTTGATCCCGTTCATAAAGGCAGCCAAGGGTATTTGGATACATAACTTTCAGTTCCGGCAACTTAATAACATAAGGCAGCTTCTCTGTCACTGTAAATCAGAGGTATCTATATCTCCATGGAAACCTCCCTTCTTCTTATATTGACATTATTTGAACAAAACCAGCCATGTCCTGATGCCATAATCTGTTCTGAGCCTCAGTTGCAGCAGAGCTGATAAAGTGAATGTCCCTCTTCCTGTCTTGACGTCAGGACCCAGTCTCACATTTGGTCTGTGTGGGAAGCCAGGCAGCAGAAGATGCTGCCTGACTTCATCCTCAATAGCCCATTGCTAGAACATTCACCTGCAGTGTGAGCTACCTGAACGCCTCTGTCTGGCTGATTTGTTGCAGAGATTTGAACACAAGTGTCCCAAGTCATAAGGCTGTATTTAAAATAATTAGAGCAGAAGATGCTCTGAGAGGTCCTTCTTCGTGTGTCCTGTTCCAGATACATATCTGCTTTGCATAGAATGGATGAATTCTTTTCAGAACAGATAAAGCAAATGAAAAATACATGATAACCTAATGGTTACAACAGTCCCCAAAGGAACTGGATTTTAGCTCATTTTCTCTTGAGTTTTTAAAGATTTTATGTGAAACGGAACAGTTTCAAAAGACATAGCTGCTGTTTGAATAAAGTATTGTAATATGCAGTACATTCAGGCTCAAGACCTAAAGATGAGGTCTCTAGAATCAAACCCCTTCCCCAAACCAGAGGAAAGTGAATTTGCTTCTCTCACACCATTCACAAAGGCTTGAACACCAAGGCTACTTGACTTCAAGTATCACAATTTGTACTGTAGCCTGTTCTTCGTCATACCCTGCAACCGGATGAAGTGGGCCAGCATGATGACTTCTGTGGTCTCTCCTTTGGTTTTGCTGCATTGTCTCATGATATGTGGTTTCCCTCACTTATTGTCCTGTGTGCTTTCTTCAATGATAATAACGGTATTTGTAACTGGGTCAGAGAAACCTTCTGCAAATAAACTCCTCCTGTGATTGCTTGTTTGGTTTTGCATGTATATATTTCCTTAGGATAATAGCCTTTGACAAGGACTCTCCAGCATTGCAGGGCACTCAAATATGGCATTGGGTCTAGGACAAATGATTCCAAATGTGGTTATTAGGTGCCATGACCCCAGAGGGTGTAAACCCGCAGTCAGACAGCTGATGGTACCTCTCAGTGAGTCACAGCAACAGTGGCAGAAAATCTACCAGCAGCATTATGAATAAGAGTAGCATTATACTGTCTGTCAAGGGTACTCTACATATGCAAGACTGAAAACTTTATGGATGAGCTGTATAAATGGAAAAGGCCCTTCAGTGCTGAACGTGGACATGTTAGTTGAAGGCAACAGGCAAGGGGGCAAATACTCCCTTTGCTAGTTTCTTTATGAAAAACCTAACTAAAAATGATAATTATACTCCTACTTTGTGTATGAGTTCAATAATTCAGTCCCTCAGGCTGTAACCTCGAAGTTAAATGTATGCATTATCAGGACCTCCATCTTTTGCTCTTCAGAGCAGGTCTGGGGGCACTCCCCAGGTAACTGCCTGAGTCACTCCTTTCTCTGTCAAACTGCCCATCACTACTCCTCTGCTGCTACAGCAGCATTTTCAGAGTCTCAGTTTACAGCCCTCTAAGTCCAAACTTTCTTCCACTTCCTCTTCTGTTCCAAGATACAGTGAACAAAAAAAGGGTTAAAATGTTTGTGAGTCAGCTTCCAGGTCAGGATGGAAAAGACTGAAATATTTAATTTTGATGGAATCAAAAGTTTTCACTTTGAAAACATCAGAAATGTTTCAGCACTGCAGAATGAAGATTTTGAGGTTTCAGATTTCGTGGGTTTTTTTCTTCCTTTATGTCACTGAAAAAAATAGAAAATTCTGAGCTCCGATTTAAGCACAAGTATACCTTTTCTTAATTTTTCAGACCTGGAAACATCTGGGTTCAAAAGAAAAAAAAAAATCTCAGATCACTTAAATATTAAGGAATCACATTTTTAATTAGGTTTGGAAGAGTTTATTTTTCTTAGAATAACAGAATCATTGAGGTTGGAAGGGACCTCTGGAGATCTAGTTCAAAGCCCCTTCTCAGACAAGGTCAACTGCAGGCTGTCTTCCAGGACTGTGTCCAGTTGGATTTTGAATATCTCCAGTGATGGAGGCACCAAAACCCCTCCGGGCAACCTCTTCCACTGTTAGACCACCCTCACATTAAAAAAAAAAATTAAAAAAATCTGACCTTTAAATGGAATTTCCTCTACTTCAGTTTGTACCTCTTGTCCTGTCACTGGACACCACTGAGGAGTCTGTTCCTGCCTTATTCATCCGCCTCGTATCAGGTATTTATATGCACAGATATGTCTGTAGGTACGCTCCTGAGCCTTCTCTGCTCCAGGCTGAGCAATCCCAGCTCTCTCAACCCGTCCTTGTAGGACAGATGCTCCAGTCCATTAATGACATCAGCAGCACTTTGCAGGAGCCACTCCAGTATGCCCATGTCCCTCTTGTCCTCAGGAGCCTAGCACTGGACACAGCACTCCAGATGTTGTCTCACCAGTGCTAGAGAGGAAAACCCAATACTTTCCTCTGCAGTCTTCAAATGCATTTCCCACTGAGATGACTGCAGAGCTGACTGTGCAAGAACAGAGATTATCACCCTGGAAGTGTCAGCTTCTACCCTGTCATGCTTCTATCTGTGGTTCCATGTACTTAAATTATGTATGCATGAATAAACTGAATTATGAACAATGGCTGCCAAGTATTAGGTCAGACAACACTTTTTGTAAATGCCTTGGAAGCATATGTATCAGCTAAAATATATTACCTAGAATTGATCAATGATAAAGCAACAATAACTGAAAATCAGCAATCAAATATTTTCTGCTGTTCATAACAGCTGAATCAACACAGTGTACAAACAGACAAATACTGATAATAGGTTATTTCTACCCAGCTTTCAAGAGGCCAGGCAAGCGAACCCCATAAATCTGATGTGCTTCCTGAGTCTGTCTATGCCCTTTGTATGTTCATAACCCCACAACCTACCTCTCACCCCCGGCTGTCAGCTGCTCTGATTCAACGCAATCTGCTCATGGTGCACAGGGCCACTGTGAACAGAGCCCCTGTACCTGACCCCTGATCACAACTTGTTAGTGCCATGAAGATAAATGAGCTAGGTGAGGCCGGGTTGCTGCATAAAATATACTGGGATTTGTGTTTCTTATTCTCCTCTCCTCAGGACCTTGAAGAACATAGTAAAAAATTTTGTAAATTAGCTGATTTTTACACAAGCTCCGCCTGATCTTTGTTGTTCTGTTTCTACCTCTGGAATTTGTCCTTTTGAAGTTCTCTCCCAAAATACTTTCATTACCTCTTACCCACTTGATAAAATATAGAGTAGAATATCCACCCACCCGTCTCCATGGGCCTCCATAGTTCCCATGTCACTCCATACTTTCCACCCTATCTTTACGTGAAGTAAAGGGGAGTGTCCTATGTCTATGACCTTCTGTAGCTATTTAGATCTCCTGAGCTCCTTGGCTATTGGGAAAAGAAAAAGAAAGAAATGTGAGGGCTAAGTGTCAGGGTCATGCTCTACTTCTGAAAATGCAGAAGGCAAGTTGGAGTGGGACTGAAGAGATACAGGCACGCCTGGGTACCATGACCTCCTCCTTTGCTGATACAAGAGGTGAAGTGGGAGCAGAGGCTGGGGGCTGTAGCTCTTGCTGGACTGCAACATGCCTCTGTAGCAGTGCACATTTTAACACATCCCCAAATCCTCTTCAGTCAGCAGCAGCAACTGGAGAAAGGGCAACGCAGACACTGTTTGAAAAAGGATTTTGGGGTGGCAGGATGGGGATGTGCGCTCTGGAACAGCTAACACTCATTCCTTCAGGCACAGGCAAAATGCACTGTCTCCTCTTGCAGGCCTTCTCCTAGACTGCCTGCTGCTGCTATTTGTGTCACCTATATGTAAATGACATTAAAGCCCTAACCACATTAAAGCTTGTCCACGGTGGTGGTGACACATGGCTGCTAGCTTTGAAGTTTTACTAGAGCACACAGTCTCTGCTGCTTCATGCTAGTCATCTGGGAAGAAGCAAGGCAGGAAGCCAGACACCACCGTTGTCAGGGCAGAGACAACAGCGTACCTGCTCAGGAGAGTAAAAACCGATCCTTGTGCTGTCCCGTGACCAGCCTGGATCTTGTGCGCCGCATACTCCTTCTGCTACGTATTGCAAGATACTTGATATCCATGAAGCAAAGGGAGGATATGTGCTGGCTTGAGGACCTGAATACCTGTTTTGACAAGGTAGATCATGGCTTTCACAAAATAAAGCTTTCTTAAATGGTATTAAACTGCTTTTATGTGACTTTCTTAAGTAACCTGTAACTCTCTTAAGCAATTATAAGTGATGAAATACTTTTAAAAACATTAGCCCATAGAGTGTTGATTGTTTAATCTTTGTACCACAAACTAGTACATTCTTTTTATTTTTGCTACACATAAAATGAAAATATGATCTGACAGCATTTGTGAGCGTCTTTGTCACTGGGTCCAAGTATACATGCAAGCAATGGGCTTGAAACTGGATTGGCAAACTAAGGTTTCTGCATTTTTTATGTTAACTTCTCTCTTATTTTTATTATGAAAAAATAAAAAATCAGAATATTCTTGGACTACTTTAAATTTGTTGTCATTGCCAAACTTCAGCAGTGAAGTTGTTCTACAGAGTAGCAGTCCAAGGGCATATCCAAACAGCCAGGCATTTGCAGGCTTGTACCATCCTCACGTGAATGAGGGATCTGAACCAGACATGACATCCCTCAGGATGGCCTTAGCACCACCATCATCATGGGACTGTGCCTGCCCTCCTACGTCCCCTCTCTTGTGCCGTTACATGGCAGTACCTCACCCCACACTGTGACTTCCCATCCCTGTACCAGGCACGTCATTTCTACACAGGACCAAGTGGAGTGTTTCAGTGCCTCAGGTCAGGATGTGCCCCTCGACTCCCATGCACATTTTTAGTTTAGTGTCTGTACCTCATCTACCTAGAATAAAAGGTACGGGTTTAAGGTTTTATGTACTTTGGAAATGAGAACAGAAACAGATGTTCTGGCAATGAGTCAGATAAAATAAAAGAAGGCAATATCATACCCACAATTTTATTATATCACTCTGAATGGTATTAAAAATTTGTAAATTATGACAAGTTTTCAAACAAAACTAAGTTCAAACCATCTTCTCTTGGCAAAACATATTATTTATGTGCTTGAATTGAATTGTTTTATGTAACCATATCCCTTAAGCATTCATGAACATTAACAACATTATAATTTTAATGGTAAGTTCTAGGTAATAGATGCAAGGCAGAAGATGCTATTGGATGTAATAAAATCATCCAGGTCCTGGCTGATGAATACCCAGAATTTAAAAGCTGTGTCTGCACTACAGACGATTTCTGTAGCATCACAACTTTGCTTGGGAAACAGTGCAGCATTGATAAAGGTAACTAAACACAAAGATTTAATTGTGAAGAACAAAAAGACATATATAATTTTTTAACCTTCGTTTTAAGTGAATTCAAGTTTCTTTACATATTTCTCCAATCTGATCATTCGCCCAAAAAATTTGTTTTTTCCTTTCTATGATATTTGCCCACTGACATGCATATGATAGCAATGCCATATCTACTTTAAAATAAACAAAACCAATAAAACGCATGTGAGCTCTTGCTCATTCCAACGGAAAGCAAGAGTGATAATACTACATATGTTGAGGGCTACTTGTTGCCCAAGCAGGCTTGAGCGCCACTGGATCTATGTTACATATAGAGAGCCGCATCCAGCCACCTTGTGAATGGAGCGTGGGTGAATGGGGATGCACAGCTGTGCAGTTGTGTCACTTTGTGTTGTAGGAGCACCTTCACTACATCTAGGAGAGGTTATTGGATGCGGGAAACACCGTTACTACCTTCATAAAGCCGTACTTAATATATAAAGTGCATCCTTTTTAAAATTCCATTGAAAGCAATGAGCCCAGCTCCTTTAAATTTATTTATTATCCTGAGAACTCTTTTCCCTTCAGAAAACCTATTTCTATAATTGAAACTTACTTGGTTCATTAAAGGCTTGCAGTTTCTGATCCAATGTCTGCTGGAGTAACGACTAGCAGAGCTGACATGAGAGAGGTAAAATCAGCCAGTGGATGAGAGTCTGGAAAGTAAGCCCCAAGGTTCACTCCCAGCTCTGACACATCACTCCCTGCTGGCATCAATCGGTGTGCAACACACAGTAGTAGAATATATGGCTTTGTTGCACAGGAAATAATAGCATCCTGACCCAAACAAGCAGAGTGGGTATCTAAAACCTGATGTTGATGTCACTGGAAGTTGCTTTGCTTCCAGCAATTTGAAGTAATTTTATATTTTTTGCTGACTGAGATTACATTTCTCACCAGTATAGCAAAAAGCTTGGATGGAGTTACACTGTTATTGGTTTTACCTACAGGTGATAACTTATGGTATTGATAGATAGTTTCAGGGGTAATTCTCCCTGTCTATATTAAATGGCTATTTTAGGTAATGAATGAACCATCTTCTGGAATGCCCATTCTCTCTTTACAAATTATGCATTGAATTAAGATGATAATCCATGATATGTCCGATCTGTAGGTAGTCAAAATTATGTGAGACAAATCCCTTTATGCAGTAAGGATTAGTGAGAGTTTCTCGTATTACTGTTAGCACATGAATTGTTAAAGTAGACTGTATGACACAGCTACCAGGAAACAGTAAGCATGAGGAAGATGCATTAGTCTGCAAGACTCTGAAATTATTACATATTTACATGCAGCTCAGAATGAAACTAGGGCTGTTTCATTAACTTTATTGCATTAAGACGATTATCCCTTTCCTGAGTTTGTTTTGAGCTGATGATGCTCCATCTTCCATTTGATTTATATCTCTGTTGGTGTCTGTACAGAACATTTGGAAACTTCCTCAAGATCAGATACTGAACTGAGTTTTAGGCAACACAGAAACCCCAAAGACCAAAGACACCTGGAAGAACTAGAGAACGACTGCAGTATTGCAAAGCAACGCTGTCGAGAGGACCGCCACTGTTTTCCAGCGTATAAGAGCTTCCAGCGAGCGTGCCCGGCAGACACAGCAAAATGCCGGCTCCCAGTGCTCAGCCAGGAGTGTCTGTCAGCATGGAAAGAACTGAGGAAAACAGCGCTGGGAGAGTGCAAGTGTTCGGAGCCACTTCAGATGAGATGCCTTAAAATATGGAAGGGAATATTTAACAACCCTTGTTTACAATACTCTCAAGAGAGCCAAGCTTCAGCAGCCAGTGAAAATGACGAACATGGTGATGACGATGATGATGATGATGTTGATGATGACAAAAATCAGGACACGGCCATAGGTTAGTGGTATTCCAGCAGTCTGAACGCTTTCATACATAACAGTTGTGTGCACAAGTCTGTGAAAAAAGGTTTTCTTAATCCTTTACAGTTTAACATTGGAACAGACTAGTTTTGAGAGGCTTATTTAGATGTGAATGAATAATCTGATAGCCAAATTATAGTCCGAGTTCAAATACTATTGTCCTTCAATGTGTTAATTTGATACAACCTGATCCAAATCTGTCCCTTGTAGTATTACACTACAGCTAGAAACAATATAAGACCAATAACAATAATTTTCTAACAGCAGGAATTGTCTGTCTGCTTTGACTTTGGCTCATGACAAGCAGTTAGTTCAGCCTGAAAATTGGGTGCACTGATGAAAACATTAAGGCCTCTGACCTTTATACATTCATAAGAAATCTGAATTTATACCGTGCTCAGCAGCTCTAAAAACTCTTCTTGAGTTCGCCGGACCTATAATTATGTAGAAAATGTTATCAGCAGACATTGATAAACTCTGCTTTCACTCCAAAACTCATGAATATATGTAACAGTGATTTTAGAGTTTATTAACAAGCTGAAAGGTCCTATTTGGTCAAGCTAATTTGTTTTATTCTTATTTATTTTTAGTACTGGCACTACGCCAGCAACATGGGCAACACTTTAAAGTTAAAAACTAAGCTAAGACATGATTTATCACTTATGCCTATATCCATCTCTTTTTGTTCTAGACAATATTAGCATGGAAACAAAATTACAATGGAGTTTATCTGCTCTCTCCAAACAAGGTAAGCCTGAATTTACTTACGAATCCTAACAACTGGTTTTAGCTCCTTTTTCAGATAGTGTAGAATGTGTCTTGAGATTAAAATGAATAATTTTCATTCAAGTTACTGAAGATCAGGGCATCAATAGAGTCAACATATTTTCAGTTAAGCTACTGAGTAGATAGGAATCCAAAAATGTCACGTAAGAATCCTGATGCTGTTAAATTTACAGAGGCAAATCTTATCCCACAAACATTTAAGGGTCAGAGTTATATAGATCTTTTTCGAGGTTATATAGTGTAGGCTAGAAACACCTAAACTAGCTTTAAAAGCACAGAAATGCCATTTGTATTCTCTCCTCCATTACTTATTATGTAGCCTAGCATGAGACTGTATGCTGGACATTTCAGCAGTTTCAGGTATCTACTAGCCACTAGCTTCCAGAAACTGTTACATACCATGAAAAAGCTTCCATCTTGCCAGTTTTCCCTTTCTTCTCCCTTAGTTATCTGGCAGGGGTAGAAAATTGCAGGACGGTTGCTTATGTGGGCCAAGAAGTGGAAGGGAGAATTACGAAGCTCATACAATGGGCTTAAAAGAGACAGTGCTGGAAGAGCTGGATCAAAGTTTTTGGGAGACAAACTTGGTTTTAATGGGAATGTTGCAGGCAGGATGACTACCAGTCATCACTTGAGAAAAATTTTGTTGTGATTTCATTTTAAAAACTACTGTTCTTTTCCACATACACAGCAAATGGAACCTGTTTGGATGTGAACAAGGAGTGTGTTGAAGATGAAGTATGTAACCAACAGTTGTCCCTGTACCTTAAGGTTTGCTCAGTAAATAAGAAATGCAACATGGAAGAATGTGAAGCAGCCATAAGGTTCTTCTATCGAAACATGCCTCTTGAAGTTGCCGAAATGATGATATTTTGTGATTGTATCCAGCCTGATGAATCCTGCCACAGAGCCAAAGAACTTCTCCATGGCAAGCCCTGTGCAGTTACTGCAGTTCCACCCCCATCATGTCTGAAGGTAATCCACATGTGTGAAGAGAATGAACTGTGCAGGTAAGTGGAAGAAAGATTTTGCCCAGTAATGTGCTTTTGAAGAACGATTTGATCAAACAAATTTTATTTATACACCATATATCACCTCTACACCAAAACTCTTTTCTGCACTGTATCTACTGTATGTCCTCACTTGTGTTTGACATCTTCACAGACGTCTGCGTCAACTGTGGCAATTCCACAAGTGATTCCACGAGTAAACTGAAAAGGTTCAATGTCAGAATGGTCTGGAATCTAGTGTGGGCTTTTCTTCTGCCTGTTTCACGATACTTAACACCATTTCTGCTGGACAAACTATGCCATTGCATATTTTCATTACTGCTTTCTTCAGATAACATCTGCCAGTCTGCACCTTTGCTCTCTAGCAGTTTGCACAAATTGTGCAGCAGATCGGACGAAGTTTGTTTGGTTAAAGTAATTACCTCTTCCGCTGTGGAGTCCGACCTTTTCTACCCAACAGCTACGCAAACAACTTGGCCAGTTCAGAAAACTTTCGTCTTTTTCTTTTCATCTCAAGCATATCGATACTTGAAAAAAGCTGCCCTGAAACATGCACTGACCACCAAACTCATGAAGAATAATGCAGTTTTCAGATCAGGTTTTATTTTTAGAAAGCATGCAACAGGATTAGCCCATATTCGTAGTTCTACTTAATTGCCACCTTTTGTGGACGGTTGGTTGACCCACTTTGGTTTTCAGTGCCATCACCAGTTCACTTGTGGGTTAGACCTGAATTTTACCTGAAAGCTGTGCTCAAATTAACCTTCAGTCAAAAAAGCAGGAGGCCAAGAGATGCTTTCAGTTCTGTGCAGGCTATTCAGATTGACGTCAGTGGGAATTGCCCCTTTTGTGTCAAGAAGAAATGGGCTACAAATGCATGTCTGTGCATATGCATGTGTACACATGTAATATCCTAATGGAGACTTGCTGAAATACCCGTTATTACAGGAACATTAATGTTTCCTTGTACTGACAATAAGTGGATATAATTAGCAAAATTAGTCTGTGAATTATGGCTAGCCATGTCTATAAATCAGGAGGTGAATAATTCTATTAGCACAGAGGTGGCATCTGCTTTGAAACCTTTTCTTGTGTATTGAAAATATTTACGATAATCTCTCAGCCAGTATTGCAACAGTCCATGCTTTTCCATGTGGCTTGCTTGTAATCGCCACACAATACCGACAGTAAATTAATAACCTAATTTTATGATTAAGGGAAAAATGTTTTAATATATTAATATACAACACACAACAGTTTATCTTTATCATCCCCTAGCATTTTATATTTTGTTAGCATTTGGGAGGGGGAGGGGTTGGCATTGGATGTAGATTATTTTATGTAAAATAAGTTGAATATTCATTCTTCTTTCACACTGCCCAACAAACTGATCCACTAGAACAGCACCTGGTGTGGTTTCATTTTGATGACTGGTCTACTTCCTCTATCTGCACTGCTTCTCTGAGGATCTGAGGCTGTTGGTATTCACGCTGACTTCTGCTGGACCTTGGGAAAATCTCCCCAGGTGCTGGTTAGAAGCGCAGTTGCTTTTTCTCAAAAACTTTTTCAATAAAAACAAGTTTTTCCTCAGATTAAAATTTTACAGATTTCAGTCAAACCCATTAGGTGAAATTCAGAGCAGAATTTTGGCCAGCTATCACCGAATAGTATGATTTTAAGACTTAAGTGGTACCTTGGGAATACATTCCTTAAATGTTTTTTTGTGAAATCAGAGAGTTTTTAAACTGTCGTTGTATACTTTTTTTTTTTCCACCAGGAGAAAATACACAACTTTTCGGTCAAAGTGTTGGAGACACGTGACAAAAAAATGCTACAATGATGAAGCTTGTCTTGAAACTTTAATCAAGGATGACATGCCCTGTTCCGCAAATTCTGACTGCAAAGCAGCCTACATTAGCAGCTGGGGCACGATGCTGCGTGCAGAGTGTACCTGCCAGAATTTGCCTTCCGTGGAGCAGTCTTTGTGCCAGCTCTTCCATCACATGCTTCACAGCAAATCCTGCTTCCGTGAGTTACGTGAGTAGCACATAAAACTTTAAAGAATAATTAGTTTTAAAGAGTATTTAAATGCTGACTTACATGAAATCTTTACTATATCTTTGCTACCAATGATTACAGCAAGATTTATATCTGTGGGATATTTAATCCAAATCCAAATGCAAATTGCACTTACAGTTTTTTCCTGTGGTTTGGGGAAATATTTATACTAGTAGTAAACGAATAAAATTGACTACATGTGTCACTACATGAATTTGCTGTAATAACAATAACAGAATAATTTCACAGATTAGAAAACTCCAAAGCCTTCCTGTCATTGGCTTAATGCTGTACTTCGGTACACTTTTTTTACAGTATGACAAATTACATTGTTGTTTCTTTCTTTTCTTCTTGGAGTCTTAATATTAGCATAGCTTACTTGCATTTAGCAACAGACTTCATTCCACAGAAAATAACTTCAAAGATTTAAACAGGCCCTCTCAAAGAAGAAGCTGCTGTGAATGGAGGCTTCAGGATTTGGCCTTCTGTAAAAACCCTGGGGTTAGCTTGGATTAAATGTATGTACTTCCTCAGAACCAGTAAAACCTTTCAAGTGCCAGATCAGCTACTTATTTTAGTTAAATATAAAAGTCCTTGCCAAGTCTCTGGTTGAGAGAGAATTGTTAGTGCAGTGAATGGCCATATGGGATCAAACATTCATGTTTTAGTTCAAATCAAGAGTGTGCCTTCGAAGCAAATCCCCTGTTTGTCCCAACTTTATTGTGCTGTGGGTCACATCAGAGGGTGGTTCCACATCACAGGATGGTTCCTGGACTCCTGCAGCCTAAAACTGAACCTGAAGGTTCATCTGCCACTTCCGCGACACTCCAGCTACATCCAGGCATCTAGTCCATGCATCAGATTAAAGATCAATGTACTCTCTTCTAAAATCTCTGATCTATCACACCAGCTATTTTGCTATGTAAATCCTTTTAGGATTGCTGGTGCCTCATGGATACCTTATAAATGCTTATAAATATCTAAAGGGTGGGTGTCAGGAGGATGGGGCCAAACTCTTTTCAGTGGTGCCCAGCGACAGGACAAGGGGCAACAAGCACAAATTGAAGCACAGGAAGTTCCAGCTGAACATGAGGAAGAACTTCTTCACTCTGAGGGTGACGGAGCCCTGGAACAGGTTGCCCAGGGAGGTTAAGGAGTCTTCTTCTCTGGAGATATTCAAGATCCACCTTGACAAGGTCCTGTGCAGTCTGCTCTAGGTGACCCTGCCTCGGCAGGGGGGTTGGACTAGATGACCCACAGAGGTCCCTTCCAACCCCTAACATTCTGTGATTCTGTGATTCTGTGTTTCTGTGATTCTGTGATCATACCCAATGCCAGTCATCTGCTATATATAATACATATATTCTCAACCTAGCTTGGGAGAGGTAACTATATCTACAGATTTCAATGAAAAGCAACGACTATTTCATAGTTCCATCTGCTGGACTCTTTTTAAAACATGTGTTAATTGCACATATGCATTTCATTGAATGAATTAGCTATTTTTTTAGTATTAGCCACCAAAATGTTACCACTGATAAGGGTGCAATTTTTTTCTTGTCACTCAAAGTCTTCCCAGAAATTACAATCAGGTTGCTGAAACAAAGCCCTTAAGCTTAGTTAATCACTACTAAAATTCAGACTCTGAGAAAAGATTAAAAATCATATAACAACTGCACTGGAAAAGTGATACCATAACACACTTAGATTTGAGACTACTGGCAGCTATTTTGCTGATGAATGTTACTTATTTGTTTGCTTGCTTTATGGCTGCATTTAGTGGTCCAAATTAGTGATCACATCATTGTGTTAGTTATTCTTTACCTACAAAGAAAAAAGATGACCCTCATGTCATAATAATCAAATAATTGCTCATGAGCTTTTGCCATTCCCTGAAGCGGTCTCAGGATAAAATGGGGTTTTTCTGTGATGGATATTTCCCTAACGTAATAGGGACTGAAGAACAGAAGCTTGCTTGCTCCTGTGGTGTGAAGAATTCCTGCTAGTTGAATAAAAAACAGTTTGGGGATCCAGGGCCTTTGACTGAGTAAAGGATTGGCACCCACTCTACAGAACATTTGCAGAGTCTTGTGAATCTTGCTTTTGTTTTTTCTGGATGTCTAGTTGTAATGCAGCTAAACTGAAGAGAGGGATGATTATGGGTTTGACTGTAAAGCACAGTGTTAAATGCCATTATCTGCATGGCAATTCAGAGACCAGACCTCATCCAACCCCTTCTGCTAACTCCTTCTTCTGGAATGGGTGTTAACTTCGGATAACTTTCACTCTTACAGTGGTGATGAGTTTTAACATTGAAATCTTTCTAAACAGGCAAATACCCAGGGCTAGCAAAAGGAATCTTTGCCTCTAGAACTGGTGTGAACAGACCCACAAGCAGTGTTTACACCATCACGCTTTCCTACTCTTGTATGGCCCTGCCTTGCTACACACATCTGCTCTAGTGGCTGTGCTTACAGGATTAAAGCTTACTGCAGGCTCAGGAAAAGGCAAGAACTGGCTGCTATACGAGACAGAAGCACAGTGTGGATCAGTGCCAATGTAGGATGTCACAATAGGAATAAGCAAAAATGCCAGTGACAGAAAGTAAAAGGTGAAGTTTCCAAAATATTTTCACTCTGGGTTGTACTTTTGGATCTCACAGAAAAAATACTTCACAAGGAGATTTAGTCCATCGCTATTTAGATAATCATGTTCCAGGCTGCAAACATGAGCCTTTGTTATATTGTTTTCATTCCTCTAGGGAATCAAAATTTCTCAGCTTACAGTTCATGTGAGTGACCATGCACAGTCTTGTATGGTTTAGCCCCTTGCTCTGCAAACTATTCTACTTAGGTAAATATTTTACTTTTCATTTCAACAGAGACACGTATTTTCAGCTGTATTAATGAAATTATGCCCACTAAGAGGACAGGCCTTTATGAAAGAGTTGATTGAGGTCTAGCAGTTCATTTGGAGAATAAGCACTGCCTTTTGGAAATTACTTCAAACTACTACCTATTTCTCATCACTTCTACATTGGTTTGGTGGGCCCAATTCTTTCGGTGGGCCTATTTCTAAAACAGTTTATGTGAAAAGAGAATTTACACTGTTTTGAGGCAAAGAATATCTTTAAAGCACGCTTGTCCCCCATAAGACAAAATACACTGGAGGTTTGACTGAGATGGCAAAGGAAGAACTGTTCACTTTGATCACCAATTATCAGTAAATAATATTTTTAAATAGTTGCCTTTATAAACTCTGTGACTTTTCTCAAAACAAGAAACAGCAATATTCACTTAAATTATTATTTTAAACTAATATTTTGAATGGATATTTTCTCTCCAATGTTCAGGTCAAATTTCCATTAAGAAGAAAGGTTTTAATTGGGCAAACACAGAAATGCCAGGAAACAAGCTTTCCAGAGCACACCTCCATTCTTCTTCAATTAACGGTGAGTTTGGGCAAAGCAGTCCATGATTTCAATAGAAGTACGCTTGAGACTTCCCTCGTGTATGATAGGAAAGACTAAAGGTTGGGTCCCTTGGATGGATTCAGGCAAGTGAGCTCTACCTGTTGCTCCCCCATTCAACTTAATGTGGAAAAATCTCTCTACCTGTTTGGCTTAGCTTATATAACCACAAAATAAAGATAATGAGACTGAACCGATTTCTCTGATAAGTGGTTTTGAATTAGATGTCTCATAATCACTATATTATAATTGGGGAAAATTAAGCTATTAGGCATGCTGGAGCCTGACTCTCCATACAGTCACTAGAGAGTAGTAGTCATAATGTGTGATACAAATTATTTGCTTTGATGTCACACCTAATTCTTTCCTATCTCTCTTGACTTTTTTGTGCCATAGTAGTTACAACAACGAAATTAGGAAGCCACAGTAAGTGGTCTGAGAAGGTGCCTGTGTTACACTCTGTCAGACTTTACCTTCTCATGTAACAGAAGGGCAGATAATTGCGGATCATGATTTCCCATGGTCTGAAGAGCTGCATCTGGTTTTATTTCCACGCATTTGCAGTAAGCAATTAAGTGACATAAAGTTAAAGGATATTGAATTAATATACAAATTCTCTCATGGATGAAATAATATTAATTTTATATTTCCTTTTGAAGGACCCAATTACAGTGAGAACACTAAAGAGCTTAATGCACAAATATCGACTGTAACAAGAATGACTTTTTCTACCTTGCGTGGGGCAGATTACAATACTTCAGACATTACAACGCATTAGTTCCCAGAACTGTTCATGCTCAACACCTTTAATAGGGAAAAAATAATTCAAGATCTGCATGCAATACAAAATGAAGGGACTTCTATCACCTCCATCCTTCAACTATTGCTGAAGTGGGCAACCTGGGAAATATAAATATAGTTTCATGGGAATAGGATTCCTGAGACCTGTATGTGAATAATTCAGCTGCACTTTCAGCATTAAAATTACTTGAGAATCATGCATGTTATCCAAGTGCTCTGTGCAGCCAGAGTAGAAAGTCAGGGACCCTAAGAGGAGGACTGATCCCACATTTTCAGACTGTCCTTGCTGCAAGTGTTGGCTTCTCTTTGCCAGCTACAGAGGGAGCCTGAATCTCTAGCTGGAATGAGACTCTAATGGTTAAATAATGCAAGTTACAATACAAGAAATACTGCTTAAAGTAAGGAAATGTAAAATGAGATATTTCACCCCTGTGACTTGTTCTAACTGCAGATCCTTTCAGCGCGTAAAATGTATTATACATTTCCTTCAGAGATTCAGATAAACTTTTGCAAAAAGCAGACTGCACCCAGTTAATTGTGTTCCCACTGAAGTCAGAATACTTTCCAAAAACCTGTCCTTGAACTCTTAACAGAATTTTGGATGGCCTTAGAAAAATAAAAAGAATGCTGACCAGTCTAAACCATACAATGAAATATTCCTTCTATCGGAGCTGTCATGTACACTTGGTGGGAACTCTCTAAGCTATAAATGTCTCATAGAAAGCCAGGTCAGGGAGAAGTATCTGATTCAGGGTATCTACCTGATGATAAAAACCATATTGCAAATTGTTTCATAAATTCCACTGCCAAAAATCTAACCCAGTATCCTAAACTCATGTGCTAGCAAATGTGCATTACTCTGGCTGCAAAGGGAGTTACCATCTTTACAAAATATTTATCTTTACTGAAATCAAATCCCAAGAAGAATCCCAGGGTGCAGAGGCAAAATGGTTAAGTTGTTAAGTATGGCCTTTTGTATGTATGAAGATATTTGAAGATCTTTGCTTCTTGGTTATTTTCTGCTTGCAAAGCAGGAGATACGATTTGCTGATGTTTTGTCCCTACACCAAAAACTCAGAAGAATTCTTTATTTAGCTTGTCATCGAAAATACAATGTCTTTAACCAATTCAAACTAATGACCGTCTACAGATGAACATGCTCAGAAGAAACTCAATATTTCTTCAATTTTTTCTTAATTCTATAATTCATAAAAACACTTACTGTTCAAAAACCAGTAAAATTTCTCCACTCTATTGAGTGGCATTGCAAATCATGCCACTGGATAAGATTGGTTTTAATAAAAGGAGTCTTTCATAATAAATAATAAATATAAACATATATACATATATTCATATATATTTGCAAATAAATATAACCTTGTTCAGCTGCTATAATATTATTCTATATGAATGTGATAACCGGATCGTGTAAACATCTTGACAACCATTCACATACCCAGGAGGGTACAGGCCCACCCAGTCATCTGTGGGCTGATACAACCCTGTTAAGGAGATGTGATGTCGGCAGAGTCCTAATCATGTAAAAGTTTTTACCGTAAGCTTAGATGGGGGTCAGAATTCTGTGCCATTTTGGAAACAGCATCAAAAAGTGATAAATCAAACACAAATTCTCCAAACTTCAAAAATGTCATTATTGCCTACCTTGTTATGCATGTGCAGCCTGGTTTTGACTTATCCTGTGCAAATTATCTCCATGATTGTACACATCCACATAATTTAAAAGATTGCTTCCTACACTTTAATTCAAAAAATGATTCATGTGTGAAGATAAGCATTTACTTTCATCAGCATAGAGCTTTGGAGCGAAAGTATTTTTTGGCTGGAAGAGAAAGCTAGAAATACAGAACTCTTATCCTGTTCTTGTGAGATACAATAAAATTGGGATTGATCCAAAACTGTTGAAATTAATCTCATTTTGTCTTAAATTGTAGTGTTATCATATATTTCCTACTGATGAGTTTTGCCATGCTAAGAATCTAGATAAATAAGTAATTGGCAGGGTTTATCTATAATTATACCATCTGCTATGGGAACTGAGATTAGTTCAGCTCCAGCGACTTTAATTTGTAAGGTATTAAACTTTGTCAATCTGATCGTTTTAAAAATGTAGAAAAAAGCCTGTGACAAGCTGCAGGGAGCCAAGAAACCTCTGAACACCAGCCAGAATTAATCTGCCCAATAAATATTCACAACCTTTTCACAATGTATCCATAAGCAGGTAGATTTACACAAGAGTGTAATCCCACTAATTGTTCCAGCTGCTGAGCCCACAGCTATTCTCGCTGAACTTCATCACTGGAAATGTCCATCTGTCTGTGTAGACAGCTCCAGTTAGTACTTCAGTGGTACCTGCAGCCCCAGATGTTGTGTCGCTGAGGCTTGCAGCCCATCCTAGGAAGGGCAAGGCACGCATCATGCAGCTGCATCTTAACTTCCCTAGCACTGTTTCACATTTCAAGAACTGATTGAATATAGATTAATAGTGAAAATTTGTATAAAATATGCTTTGGATTTTTAAATAACAGCAGAGTGCCTATCTCTACACAAAGATTATAAAGCCTACACAAAGAATATATAAAATGAAGAATAAGCTCTTCAGCCAAAAAATTGTGCCCTCTCCTAGCCTTACACACTCCCTCACTTCTCAGAAGGTAGGAGAAAATATATGGCTTCTATCATGATCTCATCATTAACATTTTTCTTGTGTTCCCCATAGAACTGAAAAAGTTGTAATCAGCATCTCTTTTACGAGGAACTACTTCACCAAAAATACTGCATTTTATAAGACTTTGACAAAAAATAGAACATTTTGATTTCATTTGATCATTTCAGTGTTTTGTTTTATCGCAATTAAACACTTTTTCCAACTTTTTAAAGAAAAATATTACAATATTGTGGTGAAATTATACTAGCCCATTTTTAACCATCCATGTCTGTTTCTCCTAATAACTTTCCTAGTCTTGTGGTAAGCGATGTACTTTAAAAACTTTTATTTGCCTTAAATATGTGTTAACCTCACTTTCCACTTCAAAATAATAGGAAACTTTTGCCGCTACAACTGCCCCTGCAATTGTAGAAAGTTTTAAAAAATGACAGAGTATACAATTAAGATTCAGAAAATGCAAAAAAAAAAGTCTAAAAATTATTATTTTCCTAAAACTCATCATTTCAAAAGAAATGTTGTAACTTGAGAGGAGGGCCAACCGTTGATCTATTTTTTAATGTATCATATTAGCAGTCCTGCAGAGACCAGGACAGACCTTGCCCCTCAGTAGCTTGCTGCATTAAGTGGCATGTTCATTCTGTGCAACTTGTGATGGTTCAATCATTGCTTTAATTTTTCTCTTTTTGGAAAACCTGACTTATGGATTGATTTTTGAGAAAAAGTGAGCGTCATCCTGCAATAAAAACCAGGCAGGTTCAACCCCCCGCTCAGCTCTTGCCCATTGCTTGCCTCATTGTAGGATACATATTCACGCTCTCTTACTGGAGCTGCTCCAGTATCCATACTGCCTGTGCTTGTATTACACCACATGCTACATCTGTTGCATATATGTAGTGTATACAGAAATGTCTTGTTTAGGGCCTGTGTGTGCATGTGCACAAACACACAGAACATACAGTAACTGATAACTGATTCAGAGACCAGAATTTGGCCTCCTCACAGCCCAGATAAATGGCCCAGTGATGGGGCCAGGACTCCATCTCTTCCTCAGTGAATGTTTCACTGACTATGTAAGGTGAAGCAGCTTGGGAACAGCTAAGGCCCTCTGCATTTGAGTTCCTATATAAGCAAAACTTACTTAATTGTATAAACATAGCAGAATCAGTGCAACAGGAAAGTAGCAGAAAAGTCTCCTGTTTTATGCTTGCTGCTCTGGACTTGAGTCCTCCTGTCAAGCCATCTAAACTCCACAGCTCTCCATCCCAAGTTCAGGGTTTACATTACATTCTCAACTGAAACTTTTCCTTCAGAATATTTGATCAAAACTGCAGGATTCATTCCTCCAGGAAAAATAAGTTTCTCCTCATTTGGAAAACAAAAGTTGAAACAACTCTCAGTTTTTCCACAGTTGGAATTTTTAGTACATAAGCAGCCCAACTGAATTTTTGGTAGGAAGCCTAACAGAAAGAGGAAACTCCAGGGGCACAAGGCCCAGAAACACAGTGTTAGATCCCATTTTACATTCATTTGATTCTAGATCAAGTATTGCTGCACACTGCGATTACGGTAATATGTGAAAAAGAAAGGAAAAGAGATCTAGAAGTAAGAGCCTGGTCTCCTCTGATAAAAAGAATAAAATTAGCACCCTAAAATCAATGGGGAGAATACCCCAAAACACAAATCAGAGCAACAAGCTGTTCTCCTGGAACAGAGTAAAAGGTAGTCCTACACATACGAAGTGTAGAAGCACATATGAAGTGCTATTGGAGCTGTTGTTTACTAAACACAGTATGAAAATTATTTTGCACCAACTGGTGAAGGGAGAGTTATTCCTACCTTTGGCATACCACTAAGCCTTTTTCCTCCTTTTAATTACTTATGTCAGAATTGACAGTGATTTAGCTTACATATGTATGCAACCCAATTCAGATCTTAAATCTGCTTCTTATTACTGAAGAAGTAAATGTTTCATGTCTGCTTGCTGTTTTTTACTTATAGGTGAAAAAGTCTACATTATTGCCTATTCCTCCTGCATAGTTCTCATCCTAGGAATAGTCCTGTTGATTCTCCTCAAGATCAGGTAATTTGATAGGGATATTAATCATTGGTTCTAGGAAATTGGAAAAGCAGAAAATAAAATGTTTTGACTTAGTTAAGAGGTTGGCACTGCGATTGTCTTTAAAAACAGTTCGGCATGCCCCAGTGATGGAAAGAACTGACATTGCGGGTGTCAGCAGGGAGGAGTGAAATACGATGCGTATCTACAATGCCCTCCATTCATGCGGAGATCCCAGGCTTCGGGAGGTTTCATTTCCTGTCCCATGGCAGGGGAAGGTGAAATCTGAATTCAAAAATTCTGTGAGGCTACCTTCCTAGCCCTGTAGCAGGCAGAGGTAATGCGGAAAGGAAATGAGAACATTCAGCATTATAACATGTTTAGAAACCGAATCGTGAATGCTGCTATTGTAGTTAATATTGTTGCCAAACGCCATTTTTGTTGATCGGGTTCTGTAAATATTCTCCCCCACACAGCATGAGAAAGTGCCCATACACCAGCGCTTGGTAAGAAAACAGAAATGTGCATTCACTTAGTCAAATGAACATGGCCTTTTCCAAAATGATACATTTTCTTAGACCAAATTAAATGGCCAGATTTCAAGAATTACACTGTCAGATGATAGGTAACAGAACATGATGTAGCAGGAGCTATATATAGTGGGAGGGATATGGAGTCAAATTTCATTATTAAATTCAGAGGCAGATCAAAGAGGAATCATGCAGAAAAATGCAAGAGGCAAGTCAAGGATATATGGGAACAGAGACTTTCTCTTTAGGTTTGCAGTTGCAGGAACATCAGCATATAAATAAAACTCAGATTTAAAGAATACATGGAATGGAAGAAAGAACAGTACATTAATAATGGTGAAGGGAATTATTTCATACCACAATGTTCATCATAAAAAGAGGGAAATTTTGCCACTGATTTCAATTAAGCCAAAGTTCAGACCAAACGTTGTATAGTTTATTGTTAAATACATGCACATTCTTTGTTTTCAGAGCCTGCAGAACAAAACATGAGTCAAGAAGTCCCTCGCCAGACCATTCTTCTGAAACATTTATGGTCCATTATAAAAGTCACAGATGAACTACTCTGTTGCTTATGCTTTTTAAGGCTATTCTTGAAAGCCAGCCTGTTGTACATATGGAATAATGAAATATATATTAGAAAACCTACTATAAATTACAGAATTTTGTAGTTGAGCACACAAAAGATTTTTATATTTATTAACACATCTTAAACCTTTCACAAGCTAAAAAAAAAAAAAAAAATAGAACTGTACTCTCATTTGCGTAGATTCACAGATCTGTCCTGAGCTGCACATTTCCTACATCTTTAGATGCACACGACAATGGTATAAATGCTGTATCAGCATGAATCTGCCTAGCAGTGGCAATCTTTGAAATCCACCCTTCTGATCTGAGCTCCTCTGGCAGAAAGGAAGAAAATCCACTCAGAAACATCTTAGAGAGCTGTTAAAAAGTACATATGTAGTGGTCTTGTATGCTAGGTTCCCAGGTACCAAGGACCTGACACGATATCTGTGAGGCAGCAGTCACAGGTAGGCTGCCTGTAGTCTGATGCTGGAGCAGTTGGTGGGGTAGGAGGATATCAGGATTATAACCCCTTTGAGTACGATGAGGGATTAAACTCTGGCTCTCTGGGCTAATGCTTTGACCCTAGTATGTTGTTGCTGGAACTGTTTTTTCTTTCTCTTTCAATACGCTTCAGAAAAAGAAACAAGTGAGCCTTGCCAGTTTGAATATAGTAATGTTAGAAAGCATTTTCTGGTCTGAATGCCCAGTGGAGAGAGCCACTTACTTGGGGCTGAAGTGCCTGCTTCTCAAGAGGGAAGTGATGACCCGTCTCATCATCTGTGTTTCCTATTCATTGTCTCTAGGCCATACCCGAAGTGCCTAATTCTCCCCGTGCACTGTACTGGGAGTCATGGTCCCTAACACACCACTCTGGATCCCACTTTCTGGCTATGAGTTCTGGATTTCTCCCTGTAGCCGAGTTGTTTTGCTAGATTTAAGCTTCTATTTACCAGCAATCAGTTGTCTTTGTTATCTTTGTAACGATCTGGTTCTGGTCAGCACACCACAATGGACTGGCATTTATTATACAAATGTTACCGAGAGCAGTATATGCATTGCCTTGTTATGATAGCATCTGATGAATTAATTTTATTTTGAATTTGATTAATTTTAATTTTGTATGAATTTCCACTAAATGTAACTCACACAGCAAACAGTACCAGGAAGGAGATACCGGTTCCACTGATTTCAGCCCCAGTTTTGACCATGGCTGATTCAGATCTAGGGCTAGAAGTTTATGAAGTGATCAGAAGAGCAGGAATCTCTACTCTTCAATGCAACTTTTGCTTATGGCTTTGGTAGCTTGTGAAATGGTTTAGCGTGAGCGCAAAACCTTAGGTGTGCAGTTCTAACGGGGAGAGTTTTAGAAATTTTTAACAACTATTACAGTATGCATTTTCTCTTTCTTTAGGATCTGCACAAAACCAAAAATTCCTTCTTGTTTTGCAACCAAATTCTATCTCATTACTAAATCAGCCTTTGGACCAAAATACAACAGAAAAGTGCAAAGTTGGTTAGTCTGATAATCAAAACAATCTCCTTTATCACTCCAAGCAATTTGCAGCATTTAGTTTACCTCCTACCATGTAGGTATTTCGGAAGTAGTGTATTAATATTCTTCATCTTAAAACTGTGAAGAAGCAAAAGTTTAAACTGCAAATACTGTTGAGAATATGTTCTAATCAGCGTTGGACGAAAACAATTCTTTAGATAGGAAATACACATCTGAAGTGAACCCTGTGTTGGGTCTCAGTCTGACTTCAAAAACAATGATGCAATGCTGAACCCTCTGTGTCACAAAATTTGAAGAGATCTGTTTATGTTCAGATTTAACTAAACGTCAACCATAAAAACATCTTTTGCAAATTTCTGTCTTATAAACTTCTTGCTTTCTAAATATCTTCTGTTTAGATACTAGGAGCTCCACTCATATATGTGCTTAAACACACACACACACTCACACACACACAAGTATGTACAGTGCATGTGAAACAGGGCGAGCATGTGAGTTACTCTGAAAGACAGCAAGATACTTAGTGGCTATTGTGTTGCTTCTGTAATTTTACAGGCTCTCTTCATTAGGGCTGACTTTAATGCTTAATGGAACAGTACATTTCCTCCATTATACATGTCAAATGTGTTCTTTTGGTTTGTATTTCCTAGTGACACTGTATTCTGTCAATTGTATCTAGGCATTAATTATTAAATAAAGGAATTTCTGCTGGGATGATCTGTATTCAAGTGATCATGATTAGACTAACTGCTTCACGAACAGTTTCATCATGGAAGAAGTAGTATCTTTTTAAGAGCTTCATCATTAAAATGTTTTCCCACGAAGATGATCCACAGAGGTCCCTTCCAACCCTTACCATTCTGTGATTCTGTGATTCTGTGATTCTGTGATTCTGTGAAGAGAGACATCTGCACCTAGTCCCCAGCTGAGGAAAATTAAGTCTTACTGCTGGTTTGGGATTCCCAGGACATAGGTAATTTTGGGTAAGGTTGTGGCATTCGTGCCCCTTTCCACTGGAGGGGGGAAGATTGATTGGGCTAGAGGGAGAAAGAGTAAATTTTAGCCTTGTAGCACTCTCACTTGCAAAGGTGAATACTGGGTTCCAGTTTTTTAATATTGTTTATGTAGTTTATCTAAAGATTGTTTCATATTAATTGTGTAAAGAGTTTTTGAGACAAGCAGGACTAGCTATTCCTTATGCAGTACTGATGCTACAAGGCTGTAAAGTCCAAGTCTCCACTTCCCGTCTTGCCACAGTGAAACTTGAATTCTTCAAATAGAAGATTTTCCTCAGCCATCTCACCTGTTCGTGAGGCGAGAGAATGGGCTGTTTGGAAAGGCAGGTTTGGACTCAGCCTTTTCAGGCTGTTGTGGGAATCGCATCCTGGTCCTCTGAGCCAGATGTCAGATCAAGCTAGTAACAGAGAAGATGGACAGAAGCAGCACCAACACCATCCCCAAGATTGTGCCTTAAAAGAGTGAACACCATTCAGTTTTTCCAGAAAAATTACTGTGGATGTTTTTCCACCAGGGAAAATACTAACTGTTGGATGCAAGCTGGTGAAGATAACTAATTGCAGCTCATGTTGAGGCACTTCAATGGTAACATGGGGTAGGGAATTTCACTGTTGACTTTTCCAAGAAAGTTCCCCTATCAACACGCTGATGTTTCAGACCACATGCTGAAGTCACTCAGTCTCCCATGAAGTGTGTAGGGGGTCTTAGACATTACTTAGAGGGCACAGACTTCTACTTTGCAGTGCAACATCTGAAGTGAGATAATGCCTCATTGCATTTTTCGACTCCTACCTCCATTCCTGGCTGTAGCTTCTAATGTTCAGTTTATGGAGAGAAGAAATGTTTCCCTAGTAACTTAGCAGAGATTTGTCAGCTATAAAAGCACACAGGAACAACTGATAAAAAGGTAATCCTAAGAAAAAGCACTCCAAATGGATTACGATGTAACAAAGTCAACACTGGCGCACATGTCAGGGTGGCAGCCTGTATTTACTCATGCCGTATGCATGAGCGGGTTCGCCAGAGCTGCTGAATCTGGTGTAATACATGAGCATATCCGTTTCAGTAAACACTGAGACAGATTTTATTTCAGCTTTAACACTGCATATTACAAAATCACAGATTCATTTAACCAAGAGGGTACATGACAATTCCTTAACAAACATATCATCTCTTTGACATCAGGTTCAAAGGACTAAGTTGACTTTGGCTGTAGTCCTCCTGCCTGCTGTGTTATTGCAGCAATGAAGATCAACACTGTGTTACTGCAGGACTGTAGAGAAAAATAATCTTCAAACATATCACATAACAAAAGAAAGCACTGATCAGCAAGTCAAGAACTGGAAAGCAAGTGTCTTTCAGTTCTCCAGACTGATTCTTCTGTTCAGTCAGTTCTCTAGACATTTCACAATCAATAAAGAGAACTTAAGGCAGTCTGAGCATCATACAAAAATTCAGTGGTAAAGAATCCTCATTTTCAGGTATTACAGTAACTGAAGAATATTTCTATCCCTTAAAAATAACTCTGTGAAAAATAAGCAGATCTTACATGTTCACACTAACTCTTTGGAAAAGTACAATTTCATTGCCACAGCACTGACCCCAAACATAGGAATTTTACCTCACAGACTTGCAGTCTTCATTTTGTGACTCCTGATTACAATAATGAAAGTTTTATGGACTTAAATTATGCTATTAAGAAACCAAAATTAGCCAAAGCCTTTCGGACTTATTCACAAGATCAGAATATTCACTTCTTATTTCCATAAACTCTGGTTATACATGGAAATGAAACATTAAAGTGCTGGTCCAGAGCCAAGTTGCCTTAATACATAAAAGTTTAAACTACAAAGCAAGCTGCTGCTGGAAGACATTAGCGCTATCCATGTACGGAATCAATGTCATTGCTGTCTTGTGAAAGGCACTGAAGAACAATTATGCCCATAACTAACGGAACTGATCAACTTCTCATCCAAAAAATCACAGCAGCCATGTTTTTAGAACAATGCAGTATCTCGAGCAGCCAAACAAGCTGGTATTTGACTTTTCTATTGCCAACAACATGGGAAAAACTACTATGAAAGTACTGAAGAAAATTCCAGCAACTTGACATGGGTCAGCTGTCGAATATTCACAGAGTAAGACCAGGGCCAAGACTGAAGGCTGCCCTGGGAACTCCAGTTTACGTATTCCATGGCCCTGGCTCAAGTAAGATGATCTCCATGCTGCTCTGTGAGATCTCTGCAGTGACTTTGATACAATGAGCCACAGAAGAACGTCTCCAAGCACAGAAGTACATATCTTGGTACATCTAATAGAAATGAATTAATAGTCTAATAAGACTGAGAGAGGGCAGCCAATAACTACTTCTCTCCTGCATGCTCTCAGAGTTCATGCTATCCCCTTTTCAGCATTTACTGAGGACCATCAGCAAAACAGGCAGGGAGAAAGCATGTCCCCACATCCCAACAGTGTTATCATGATAGCACTCCATTGCTTTTTCTTGATACCTTTCAACAAATATATATACATTATTATACTGACGTAGTAATAGGAACATGGGTTCATGGAAGCTAAACACCTGGATGCAAGCCATCCGCAGCCAGAAGGTTACTTCAGGGTGAAGTGACAGCACAGTGGGGGACACTGACAGAGATTAATGAGCAAGCATGTCCAGTGGTGAGTTACTCTTAATATAAGCATTAAGATTTAGAAATTCAGAAGCACTGGAGGCAGTAGCACCTTTCCATCACTTACAGTTCTCGCCATGTTTTTGAAGGGATGTAGTCTCAGCTGCTTTATTATGTGTTGAACTCCATGCTGCCTATGTGAGTGATACATGCTCATGGCACAGCTACTGGATTAGCCCTTGCTCTTAAGGGTAATATATGCCTATTTTGTGAAGCCAAAGATTAGGCGTAAAAATGGTCTGCATAGTCAAAATGATGCCAGCCCAGGAAAGCAGAGTAGCAGCACTTTATGTGCCTAACAAATTTTAGTAGTGAGAACATGAGATGTCTCGGGATTCTCAGTCACATTACAAGTAAAGGAGGGTTTTGTGGGGATTGCTTACCTGGACTCACAGGCCAAAATTCATCCCAGGTGGCACTTTTGGCACATAAACGTTGGGGTTTTTTTGAAACCAGCTTTATGTTTCTTCCTCCCCTGTAACGACCCTGACAAACAATCTATTTGTCTGTGACCTCCACCCTGGATTACTGTAACTCACTATGTGGTTGAAGCTGAATGTGTGGGTAAAGCATGAGCTCCAGATGTGACTGCTCATCTTTTCCAATGCTCACATCATTACAGAATAACAGACCTGCATCTAAGGCTCTCCACAAGCTCCCAAGTAGTTTCTAAAACAGACCTAATAAAGAACTGAGGCATTTTAGGCTTTTCATCCCCATGATTTAATAGGTTCTCTGTTTCAGTGCATAGGGACTGTAAAGACCCTCAGAACTGCAAACTGGACAGCCCAGATGCTGAGAAGCCTAGGATGCACAACGCACAGAGGCATATCTGAAAACTCCTCCAGAGTGTAAGGGTCTCCCAGTGTCAAACTTAGCAATCCTTCATGGTAGTTAGGAACATAGATGTCTAGAACTTCCAAAGAACTGAGAAAAACTAGCTCTTTTATTCTATAGTCTATGTTCTACATAGGTATTTTATTTAACACAAAAGTTGCGGTAGTGGTGAAATCGCTCACTTCTCAGACGTTCTAGTTAGTATACTTACAAAAAAATATGGACAGTATCAGTTCAGTTCCTACCCTGGCCTATAGTTGAACCCCTCATCACCATCTTCAAGGAAAAAAAACCTTATCTGTTGCAGAGACAGTTTTTCTTGTTATCTTTGTCGTCTCAGGAATTTTGAATTCCCTCTTGCCCACAGGCACAACTTCATCCCGACTTACTACAGTGTTCTTTTTCAGTTCTGTGTATAGCCTAGTGGTTAGACCCATTTATTAGGATACAAAAAAACGTGCATTTGAATCTCCTCAGGCTAAGTAGCAAGCTAATCTCAGATCAGTTTCTTCGTCCCACATTCAGGCTAGTATTTAAAGGCAGTCTGCATCACAGCTACTTTTTTTTCAAGGGGTGACTTCACTTTCATTCTGTGAGAAGCTCAGTCTTGCTCATGTCAGTTAAACTTGCTCACAGGATCTTGGCTCGAAGAAACTTCATCAGGCCCTACATGACAGCTGCACACTTCAGCTCAAAATGAGCTATATCTGTGCCAGCACAGAAGCAAACTAAAGAGGAAATTTTATTGTTAAACAGTAAAGTATTATAGAGTGGCTAGTCACCTTCAGGGGTAAATGGCATCGGAGTTAGGCAGTCCTTTCCGGCACCTCGTTTAGGCTTAACTACTACTTATTAGACTAAGTACAACCTAAGTACTGCTGCAGATTCCTCACTTCTTCATTGGATCTCACCCATTACAGAATTTTGAAATCTGTGAAAGGTTCAAGACACAGTTTTATTAAAGTTTGTGTTTTTATATATTAGCTGTAATGGCTGCAAAATAACAAAGCCCCAGCTGAAATATGGGAAAATGAGGACAGAACATTTTCTCTGGTGATCCAACTCTCCATCCAGAGCAGGCCAAGCAAATCAGGGGGTTCATGTCTTTAAGCGTACTTGAAAGTCTTCTCACTTGATACCACGGGAAGGGGTGCAATTTAATATTTTGCATTGATAGGCAAGAAATTTCCTGCCTCACTTAAACACATTTCTTTGATATTCTTTGCCTCTTGCCATGAGAAGAGTGAAACAATGAAGCTTATATTGGTTTTGACTATCATCACAGCGTAAAGAGGATAGAGGTTTTATATCAAGTTCCTAGCTTTGCGTTACCTGGCATGCAAAATTTGACTTCCTTAGCCGTGCCAATTATTCTAAACTACAGTACTGGCTAAAAGATCTCAGAAAGGGTTCACTTCAGAATTTGAAAGGCAAGCTGAGACTCAGCTGTAACTTGGCAGGGTTGAGTTCCAGACAAAAACAATTCAACCTTTTCTTTCTTCACATATTGTCTTCCACTTTCTTTCGTCTTATCTTTTTCCAACCTTTCATATCTTGGAGGAAAACAGAGAATATGGAAAACGGTCATAGTCCAGGGTTTTGGACTTTCATGGTAACAGGCTATTTTCAGAAAAAATCCAGGTTAAATGCACAGAGAATTAGAGAAGGATCCTACACAAACAACCAATAACAGCACTAATGTTTCAGACTGAAAAAATGATAATATTTTCATGGTGCATTTGAACAGCTTATAGAAGGGATAAGGCTCTTCTTTGAATTTGTCCGTTACTGATCTAAAAATGACAATGTAGTTCACTGGCATCTTGCTGAACTAAGACATTGAAAAGTACAGTGTCACTATCAGTACAGTACAAAGAAAAATTGTAAGTGGTTCCCTTCATGTAAGCTATTCCAGCAGAATATTATTATCCTCAGAAATTCATGACTTGCAAGTGAGAATGTCAATTCATAGATTATAGATTTAAAAAATCAAATGTTTCTGTAAGACTGGACAAAAATTTAGCCCCTTCCACATTACTCTATCCTGAATGATGATTGAAAACCTTGCCAATTTTTAATTGTTTCATATAATTAGGTTTTAATACAGTTGAGGAAAAAAGCAACTACAACAAATTTAACATATGTAACAAATAAAGAAATTTGCATTAGATTTGGAGGATCTGGCAGACTGCCATTCACCACAAAGTCTTGGAACAAGATAAAGTCATCCATATACTTAACAGATGTTAAACAAAACAAAAATAAAAAAGTGCTATTGCTAAAAAATTCTTCTGGTGAATTCAGATTTGGCTCCATGTTCATAACACAACTGACTTAACAAATTAAAAGTAAAGATTCAGATAAATAAAACACATAATAGAATGGCCACACACACAGTGTGGGATCTCATAAACTACTGCCAATATTCGTACAAATCTAAAAGTCATCTTGATTAAAAATCAACTACGTATGTGCTGCTTCTATTCAGTTTCCCTGAAAAGAACTAAAATTCAGTTTAAAACATGGTAAAATGTCTTTGTGTTTATACGTTTTCCTCATCTGTAGAACTACCAAGCACAGGGTTCTGAACTACAGTCATTTATTTCTTACTTACAAATCAGACAATTCTTGACAAGACAGTACAGTACAGTATCTCTTCCCATAATAAAAAGTTACATATGGGTTCTATTTTGGTTCTTTCCTGAAACAGTTTTCTTATATTTGTTTTCTTGTCATAAATGTCCTTGGTCAAGGTAGATGGCAAATGCAATTAAGCTGAACCCCCCCCCCCCCCCCCACATTTATTTGATAGGTCCAGTATTGAATGAAGCTTGTGCAACCTTTGAGTTTGTTTTCTTGTTCAAAGCTGTACAGATGAAGTTTCCAGCTTCCATCACTGTGTAAAGATTTACTCCCTAAGAAAGAGATGAAAAATGTTAAGAATAATGAATGCACATGTTGCAAGGTTTTTTTCTGCAGGGTCTATTTTTTGCTAACAAAGGGCCTGATTTATGTCATAGGTTGGTAATGGAGATCAGTAGAGTTGCAGTGACTTACACAATAGTCACAGATTCCAGTTGTTTGGAAGGTTCTACTGCTTTGAGGGTGACTTCTTATCCTAACAGCAGTAGACTGAATACTCTGATGCTATCTTTGAAACTCAAAAGAATCTGGGATAAAGAACTGGTATAAGAACTTGAAAAAACTGGAAGAAAAATATAATGTCTACTTAATGTGCTGTACTTATTTATCACCTAAAGCTAAGAAACTTCATGCTTATAAGTATCCCGTTTGCTCAGGAAAATGGAAGAAACACACTTGTATTGGGAACTGAGTTCAGTGAGAAACAGGATCCTGCATTCTCTTGAATAAATATAATCTCCTTCTTGAAGACGCTCCTTTCAATGCAAAATTACAATTTGCGTTGCTAGCAAAACAGCAAAAATTTGCAGCTGTTTGATCTGCCCTTGCTAAAAAAATGTTCCTTGAGAAAGCAACTGTTTGTTAACTAACTTAAGATATATATCAGAGCGGCTTGATTGCTAAAATGAAATCAGATCACTGATCAAAGAGGAAAAAATACTGCATTATTAGTCTCCTGGATTACTCATGGATAGTAGAAGTTTTAGACTTAGATCTCATAAGTCATGTAAGCATTCGCTCCAAAGATCAGAATTCAGAAGCCAGTAAAGTTCCTATAGAAGGGAGGCGAACAGGAACTTTAAACCACCAACACACGGAGCAGTCACCCAAAACTGGGAGAAGTGTGTCACTCGACATTTAAGAGTACAAGATGTATTGCACCAAAAATACACTTTTATAACACTTGTGGATTTATGCACTAAAGTTCAGACCAAGATTTAATTTAGATGCTTAACCCTTTAATTGAATTTAGCACTTATTTCCATGTTCTATAGTAAACTTTGCCTCTTTCATTCCTGGAATTGGCTAAAAATGTGAATGAGAACAGAAATTACTTCACGGAAATGTAATCAAAAACATTTTTAATTTCAAAAAAAAAATGCTTCGACGTTTCCAATCAGCTCTAGTACATAGTCCCATCTAAAACACGTTGTTCAAAGACACCTTTTTATAACTGTCTCATTTTAATACAGTTATAACAACGGTGATTTCAGCTCTTTCTGTTTATCCTTTACTGGTCTTTGCTTAGGCTCAGTTTGTAGAATGCTATTGCACATAACGAAATCTAAAATATTCTTCGAGCATCTGTGCTTTTTTACTAGGAAGAAATGAGAAACACACCAGCGTAGGCAAACTTCATAGTTACATTATGGAATACGGCAAACTAAAAACCCTAAACTATACAAAATACACATTTCCAGTGCTGTAGCACTGCATAATGTGATATGTGTTGATAAGAAACATATGTTCACAATTCATATTCATTAAATGGAATACAAACATCTCTGCCTTTTACATTTTCTTTCTTCTGTAAATGTCGTGAACAAAAGAGGATTACCACGAGGGTACAAACCCCATCATTCACAAGCATGACTCATAGACGGGGATGGGACAAAAGTAGTGACAGGTGTTTGTAAGGCTGTTGAGTCAAAATGATATGTCTTCAGATAGATACTCAGAAAGGTACTTAAGTGTACTTGGTAACCACTCCATATATCGAGAATTATTCCTTGACACCAAGGAATGAAACCACGAAACACAAAGACAAGTATCTCCAACAGTATCTATGAACTTGGATAAGTGCCTTAAGGCAGAAAACTTCTGTCAGAAGGCAAAGTCCTTTAACTCCCATTGACTTCAATTAAGCAGTTCTCATTCAGTATTCATAAATACCAAGTCTATTATGTCTCTGAACTTTAGTTTCCGTGTCAGTAATGAGAGGCTAACAGCACTTAGTTGCTTCTCAGAAAGGCTTATTGTTTGCCAAGCACTTTGAAGGCATCACAAGCATAAGCACTATCACTGTAATTACAAAGGAACCATATAGAAACTGTTTTTATAGAAAGTATGTGTCTCCCTACAAAGTTTCGTAAGCATTAATGATATATGACGTAATTATCTGTCCATTACCATGGTACAGCCAATAAATGTCTTTGTAGATGGGCTCTGCTAGAAAATTATTTCACATTTAGTCTGCTGGAGATTCGTTTCATACATCACTTCTTGGTTACGTGATCTGAAGAACAGTATAGAACAATCATTAGTTATTATTGTGATGTATCTAGTCAATCTGAACTCAATAATGCACGCTTAAATACTGTCCATCCTTTGGTTGACAGCTTCAGTGACTTCAGTCAACAACATGAAAGCTTTAGTGCATAGCTGAGAGGAAGATGGGAAAGCACTCCTTGCAAAAGGACAGCATTAGCAATTATAATTTCATTTTGTGCCATTACACAAAAAGGGGCATATTAATGGATTTTTGCAAAAGTGATTTTACAGAATTGGCCATGGTACCAAAACCAACCAACACTACAAAGATGAAAACTCATATATTAAGGTAATAATCTTGAGGCTCTGTGTCTCTCATCCAGTAAACCACTCTTTTCTTAATGGACCAGCAAAACGTCAAGAAGAAAAGCCTTGTGTTTTGCTATAGTATAATCTAAAATTAAAAACACAAAAGGAGAACAACGTGCTTGATGGTGAGCTTCTTATCTCCATGGGATTTACTATCAACCTTTAGGACAAGCTAGATGAGTGCTTGGACACCAGATGGTTAACAGATTAATAAATCTTATCAAGAAGCCTGGAAAAATGTATATTTCATTTAATCAGGATATTTTTATTAAATTTATTCCTTTTCCTACCAGTCAATTGGAAAAGTCAATGAGTATTTTGCCCAAGGAAAGACTAAACGGAAAGCCTAAGTCTAAGGTGCACAACAATGTAAAGTGAAATGCATGATTTCTTATTCCAAAGAATCGTGTTGTTTCAAAAGTATAAGCACCTTCTTCATGAAAAATAGCCACCCCAAAGCACATACGAACAGTTCGAAACAGAGTCTACTTATACAATGAACACCTGCGATTAAACCTTTTCTAAACAGGTATCGGACATCTACCCAGAACTCCCCAAGAAGCACATGAAAGCAGATAAACATTACAGTGAACTCTGTAAGGTACTGAATATGCTCTAACAGTGCTCAGGGGATGTACAACTCAGAAACAAGTTCCATGATCCTTTTCTGTCAAGGAACTCCGTTGGCAAGTATGCCACACCGAACTGCAACCTACAGACAAGTGATAAGCTCCCCAGTAACTCAGATCTTTCTGTTTCAGACATCAGGCTTTTCAACTTCTTTCTGCAGTAGTTCAAATGCAAACCACAAACGTTGCAGTTTTGGCGGCTCTTTATGTGTTCCCCTTTGAACTTGACTCTCAAAGTCTATGTCTAAGTTAAAGGTAAAGTCACTGTATTGCTTGAGTTAGTACAAACTCATTATGTCACATTTCCAGAGCAATGATGACCAACAAGAAGACCAAAGAGCATATTCTTGGGAGAAGGCAGCATTACTTTGTTCCCAGGAATACAGAATAATTAACATGCCAGCCAAGCCAGGGATACTCAGTGTGTGCTCTTGAAGTGTAGGTGCTCACTGGTGAGGTTCACTAAAGAGCAGCTCAGTGCAGATCAGCTGCTTTGTCCTCTCCTGCAAGAACAGGGCTGGAAATAGAAATGACTGTGAAGTCTGCTAGCCGGTAACGGATTTTGTACAATTTTGGAATATATTATGTGGATACCTGAGAAATAGCAATGCCCTGTGTTTGGGCTCCAAATACCACAATTTTTTTCTACTTTAAAGCCAGAAAAACTGACAACAAATTAATAAGCACTATGAAACAAATCCGAAGCTCTGTGAAAAAAGTGGAGGTCCGCTCAGCCTTTCCACTGAAGAGCTGATCAGCCTGCTGGAACAACGTCTACAGCAGTGATGTTTTTGTGATTACTGAGGCAGAGCAATGACTCAAAGCAGTTGCCACTGAGCTTCTCATAGCTTCAGGTAGAGAGACGGGGGTTAATCAAATTCCTGTCAAATGTGCAACTCTACATTGCTAGTGAAGACAACATCATTCACGTTATGCATTGAGCCATGTTAAAGCTCTAAGTTTGCAAAAACTGTTTTCTCCCAATATTTTATTGTACAGCACAAGTAATCGTCAGGTATGTATCTCACGTTTTCTAGAAAAGTATTTTTGTTTTCCTTAGTGTCTTAAGTAAAAAGTAAGATTATCTTACTGTATTGATCCCCAGACCATTAAGCATGTATACCACATCCTCTGTGGCTACATTTCCAGTAGCACCTTTTGCATAGGGACAACCACCCAGTCCCGCAACAGATGAATCCACTACAGCAACTCCCATCTGGAAGATAACAACACAAGAATGCAGTATCAGCACAGAGTATTATTTATAATTATTCTTAAACAGCAGGCTATACATATTAATTACCATGGATAAAATACACATTTCTCCACAAATGGATGTGTTCCTTGGAGGAAATTGCTTACAATGGCCTTACTCCTGACATCTTTATAAGGTAAGAGTCTTCAAACACAGGATGTGGACCAGAGAACTAACAGTCCATTACGTGTGATTTTGACAGATAAGATGATTGCTGTTTTAGAGCCAAACAGAGGTTTATGTTTTTTCTCTCTTTATCTCTCTACGCATTGTTTTTAAATAGCCTGCAACTATTCCTGCAAGGGCTTACATGCAACCAAACACAATCAGTGTGTTTATACAAACGTATAATTTTAAGCATATGTATAAGTCTTTGCAAGTTGGAAGTCTTAATACTAGCATCTGACTTATGCGTCATCCAAATGATTTTGTGACATCTACACTCTAAAATGTGTTTTGTATTAATGGCTATTCTTCCACACAGAACGTACCAAGCATTTTCTCTCTTCTAATTTTCTTTTCTTTCCTCTTTATTAGACATCATGAAGCTAGCATGTAAATAAATTTTTGTTCTTGTTTTAGAGGAAGACTACATGATGTTTTCACCTAAAATTGAACACCACAATGTAAGGAAGAATTACATTTTGGCAAATGTTAAAAAGTTCATGGGTTGAAATCAACTGCAAATAAAAGTTTAAAGAACTTTATCCTGGTGGAGCTGACCCTTTATGTATCATATTCACCAGTCTAGAAGAAAACACAACTCTCAACATAGTAAATTTCACACCCTAGAAGTCCTGGAGCAGCATTCAAAAGTCTTATCTTTAAGATGTTTGGAATAACTGAATAGCTTGGATAGCATGAAAATTCTCCACAGATACAGGTTCTGAGCTTTACTCTGAATATTTTTAAGGGGATACCTGGTGCACAATGTTAAGCTTTCTCATTTAAATTAAGTCTTGAAAAAACACTCAGCTGTCACAAATTCATAATTCTCCAACTTTTGTCTTCTTCCTACTGCATCCAAGTGCCTTCTCTCTCCTGATCCTCTGTCAGTATATTCATGACAAAAAAAGTAAACCGCTTACCAACTCTGCCCACCAGAGAATATTAAATTTCCTATGGGATAAAGCCTTCCCTGGAAAACTGGTCAGGGAGGGAAAAAACCTGAGCCTGTGATTTTCACTGATTTGCTTAGTGAGCTCTTGCACCCTCTTCTTTCTGTGATTAGATTTTCAAATAACGCTGAAATTGGGAAGCATTTTTTTCTGCTATAACATGTTAGGTATGTGATCCAGGACACTGGGTCTCCCTTGTCGGAGAAAGCACTTCAGTGTTCCCCTTGAAGAAGATTAGATGCCTTCGGAGGCATTCAGGCTCTAGAGATAATCAGAGGCAGGCAATGGTATTAGGCAGAAAGGTCATCAGGTCTTCAAAGACACCGGCTTCTCTCTACCTTAAGCATACTAGAGGCTTCTCCTCCCCCTATGGCTAATTTAGGCAGACATACACCGAAAGTTTAGAAGGAGAAGTCAGGCAGACTGAATCAGAGTGCATAGACAGCTAAAATTCAGGACAGGAGTTTCTGTCCAGAGATAAGTTTTCAAAACTCCAACTCTGACTTCGGGTCCAGAGAGATTCAGAGGTTAAACCATGCCTCTCACTCACATTTGCAAGTCAGTAAGATCAGCTTAGAGGCCTGGATGCACAGAGAGCTGATTTCTGTTGCTCTCCTTCTGAGGGACCTACAGGTCCCCGCAGGCTAGGCTAGGAGCCTAGGCTTCTCCTTCACAGCCATGCATACAACCAGCTGGCAAGGTAGGCAAAAGATGATGTCCTACATGTTGCAGTTGCTAAGTCCCTCATCTGAATGATTAGGTGTTTTTTTTTTTTTTCGTTCTGAAATAAACCTCCCTAATGTTTTGTTGTATTTGTTGCTAGTTTTAACAGTGCTTTTCATAGTTTTGTCATTGGTCTTACAGGCTCTGAAGTTCCAACATTTCTGGAGGGAAATAATAAAGAACAATCCAATGACGTGATGTCCCAGGTCCTATTCTGAGACAGGGAACATTATCATGAGCTAGGTAGCTGCTCAAAGCCTGTAATAAAGACCTCAAAGGAGCCGAGGTGCGTAACTGTGACAGGCAAGACAGTACTGCTTAACATTGCTCACACAATGAGACTCTCTAAGAAGGGATATTGTACTTTAAAGTACACTAACCTGTGGATTATGGAGTGAATCACCAAAGTACCTTTCACATTTCAGTCACTTGTCACACACTTTGTATGTGTAACCCACCGGTCGGAAAATGTGTTATACAATACATCTGTGCCCAATACACAGGGAATATGCATTTATGATACCTTTCAACTGGAAATTCTGACTCTTTTTGCACTAACTTCTAAGATTCATACATTTACTCTGCAAGTCATTGCTTCAAGATCCACAGTGGCAGCTTTCAGGCTTGCAAGTGTCCCTGCAGAAACATACCTAATGCTTCTTAGTAGAAAGGTATGGTGAAGGTCTGGGCAAGAAAAAAGGGTGATTAACATGTAGATGTGCTGGGATGATACAAGCATGCAACCCACTACCACATCTGCTATCTGAGTCTAATTTAAGATTTCCATCAGAAATTACTGTTTCAGAGATGAAAAGGTAGAAGAAAGTGTCTTTCACGGAGTTTCTAACCCAGCTATAAGGTTATGTCATAACCGCTAGAGCATTCTTCTTGATGTTCAGTACCTTCTACATGGGGACAAAAGCTATAGGCAAATAATGTGCTGAGGTACATCACGGCTGTTACACTCCCAAGGGAGATCAACAGACTCAGAAACAGATTTAGTAGCATATAAGCAGTCATTTTCTAACCCCAGTGAATAATCTCATGAAATGCTTGTCCTTGTGCAAAAGCAGCAAAAATATCAACTAAATTGTATTTGGTGAAAACAGTCAGAAAAAATTTGCCAGGTCAAAGCCGGGAGAGCCTCTCTGGTGCTTCACAGGGCCTTCACTGTGAGAAAAAAACAAGAAAAAATACGCTGCCAGCATTAAAAGGGTGTGTCTTCCAAAGGCATTGGATATACATACATATGAATTTCTTGATATGCCTCTGTAAACACTTGTGATGCCACCATAATTCTTCATTTGCAGTGCACGTCTTGTAACACTGGGGTACATGTTGCTTACTATTATCTGTTGAAAGTGTTTGTGAGTACTTGGAGGGGTATGGGATACCACAGCTACACGAAGGTAACATGAAATACCTATCTTTGTCTAAGCCCTTCCTAGCAGTCTCAGGCAGCTTTGTCTAAGTTAATTCAGACTACCTCCACTGGAAGCTGGAGTAAGCTGAGTCAATTTAGCCTAATGTAGATCCAAGAGCATAAAAAATGATGCCTTCTGCTGGCTAAGCAGTGGGAGCAGTAACCTCCAGATGACGGATGCTGATAATTGCTATGTCTTACAAATCGTCAACTATTATGGCTAAACAGAATAAGGAGAAAGTCTAGTCACAGCTTTACATTGGTGTGGTGACTTTCATCCTAGCACAGGGCACTTAAACCATTACCTCCCAGAAGTAGTGTATAAACATGTTTATCTCTCTGTAATTGTATCTGCATCAGGATAGATTTGCCATTTTAAGATTCAGTCAGTTGTAGACAAGGTCTTCACACGATGTATATAATACAGCAGCTCTGACTAACCTCTGAATCTGACATGTCTTCAAATCAGTGCTCTTAATATGCAGTGAGCAAGTGTCTCTGCCTTTAAGATACTGTCCTTTAAAGCTCTCTTCACAACACTTCTGGTAAGAGTCTACTGCAACATACTGCATTTCAGTAGCAGGCTCAGTTGCATCTGTCTGTTCTTGCCTGTTGTACAGGCAAATATAATGTGTTTTCTGATTTGTGTGCAGAATCACTGCAGTTCATCTCCAGTGTGGCCCCATTCAAAAAGTCCTTAAATAATCCATAAGACAAGCTCCATTCTAACAGTGCTAAAAACAGATGTTGGAAAACATCCTTCAGCAGCACTACTAACTAATTTGGAGGTTAATATTACTGCCCAGTCTGTCCAAGAACATAGTCTGAAATAGCACCTAATAAATAACTTCTCTGCAAGTCTGAGCAGCTATGAAGCTGTTTTGCTTTTGCAACCATTAAAAGCCAAAGAGGCTCTAAAAGAAAAGCTAAAAATTGACATAATGTGTAGAACAAGGCCTCCTCCCTCATCACACGTCCAATATTTGTCAGGCTTTCACAGGAGATAATGAGTTTCAAGCCTTTCAGCAATCTCAGCTTGCAAAACATTCACTGTCAGTACCAGATCTTTAAAAAGCCCACAGTCTCGTTGTCACTTCCTGACAGGCACTAAATTGTGCTGGGATCCATGAGAAGTTGCACTGCAGCTATTTTGTGGGATATGTCCTAGCTGAGCACTCACTGAGCTGCTCGTGTATGGACATGTGTGGGTGAACAATGGCTTGGCTTCCAGGACAGCTTAAGTGCTCCAGTCTTTTTTGACACTTGCAGAGTTTTGATAATCACTAAATTCCTGACAGTGGTTCCTGAACACCTTCCAAACTGTAGCTTTGGCTAGCTTTAGCTTACTCTCTAGAGAAGGCTGAAAACTTTTTGCTCCTGTCCCATGCTAACTTCCTAACTCCCCAGTGAGAGAGCAAGGAATTAAATTCATCACCTTTGTCAAATAGCCAGTTCTAACAGGAAACCATTATTGCCAGTGAATAATAAATGCTTCGTGTTTCTCAGTTTGCTTTACTACCTTCCCATAACTTCTTGTTGGGACAGTCAGTCTCCTTCCTTACTGATCTTTAAACCTGGCTTCATCTGACAGAAAATTAACTTTCTCCTTCTTTAAAAAATGGCAAGATCAGCATCAGTAACTCCAGGGATGCATGGGGTATAAATCAGACACTATAAACTGGGTCTCTCATAAATTGGGATTTTTTTAAGGTATGAAATTTTGAAACCATAGTATAAAGGATTCCAGGTATGCATAAAATAGTTATTAAATAGGAAAAGATGTGTTGTTCCAGAAAGTTTAGGGGCCACAGCATTGTAAAGTTCAGAACCACAATGCCTTAAAGATAGGTGCACATAGATATGACAAAATATCAGTATGTTAGTTCAGCATTTATTCAAGGAAGGCAGAAGGAAGGGAGAAGGAAGGGAGGAAGAAGCAAAAGGAGGACCTACATGGGTTAGGTCAAAGACTGGCCACACAGCAGGCAGCACACGACTAACGCTTCCAACTGTTTAATCCTGCAGCCCTGTCAGTGCCTAGCTGGCACTCGTGGCGTGGTACTGTCCTTTTACTGTGTCCCTCTGGCATCAGTCTGCTACCCATCACTACTGATGGTACGCCATCAGGGAAAACTCCTTCTCCTGTGGAGATATAGACAGCCACAGAAATATAAATAACTATGCCAGCAATGCTTTGTAAAGTGGCTGTCCCACAGAGTACCTTCCAGGTGTTATATCACCAAGTTGTCTAAAATCCAGGCTTGCCACCCCCCTTTATTTCAATAAGAAATGTATATAAATAAACATTATTTTCGTATTTGAGCAATTTGAAGCACATATTTCTACAGATAAGGCAATAAAGTGGGACAACATCTCTCTGTGGAAAACCCTGAAAGTTAACTGCCTTTCCTTCCTGTTTGTTTTTCTCTCCACTGTTGCGGAAGATTAATACATCACAAATGAAAACACTACTTTTCAGAGTAAACTTCATCACAATTGACCACAGGGTGTCACTGTTACATTAAAATCTATAATGTCTCCGTTTATTTAGTTAGAAAATTAATACATTCAGGAAAAAAAAAATCCTTTCCTCCTGAAACATACTGAGATGCAAGCAATTTGTGGGCAGACGTGCTGCATACAATAGGTTAATACAGCATTCGTTTAACTTACTGCACACATCTTTTCATATTGCTACTGACACATTTATTATAAGCAAAGCTGAAAATGACATCTAGAGTTAAAGTTCCCTAGCACTTTCCATCATAAGGCCCTATTTTCAGTTGTTTTTTACTTTGTCAGCCTTTAACTGCTGGAGCTTCTATTTTCCATGCTTCGGCTCTCCTTCGGGCTGGAGTGTTTTGGAAAGTTTTAGTGAAAAATGTGGTTGGCCACTTCTAAGAACAAGTTTTGGGGAAGAAAAACACTTTGTTATGCTAATATTCAATAATGCTAACATGAGCTTCTTGGAGGTATTCTTGTAGGTTTGCACTCTCATGTTTGGCACAAGAGGAGCACTGATTCAATTTAAGAGATCACACGGTCTGGACTTAGTCTCAGCTTAGGAAAGTTCTACTTTATTGTCAGGAACTGGTCAGCCCAGTAGCTAAAATGCCCCAGGGTCAAGAGAGCAGCAGCTGACCATGCTCTTTCACTCAACCTCAACAAAGAACTCGAAAGCAATTTCACTGAAACTGAGTTGGGAAACATGTGCCTCTGGCTGACAGCATCACCTGCACAGAACGCCTCTCACCAGCAGGCTCGAGCAGCTGAGATGTGGGTTGTAGAACCAGTTCTTCAGAGAACGGTCATGGATGTTTAGGGGGAATGAATGACATTAAACATGAGACTGATTTTGAGATTCTGAAAAACTTAGAAACTCCTAATAAAAATCCTCCGCCATAACAAAATTAATATTGGGAAGCAGACGTTCACAAATCACTATCAGTCTTGCCTATGAGATATATTTTGCTCCCTTTCTGAATGTGCGCACTCTTATTTACAAGACACTAGAGTTTGCTAATACGGGGCTGTGCGCTGCTAGAGCTGCTCCCCTGCTAAGGATCACAAAACCCGCAGGGGGAGCAGGAGACACATTCCAAGGTCTTGTCGAAATCCCTGAATGACCATCAGAGCACTGCGTGACCTTCCAGTCTCCCTTCCTTCCCCCTCCCAAGCAACCCAGGGTATTGCCAGATCTCCCAGGTCAGCTGCTGCTGATTTGATGTAAGCAGTTATTGCCCCAGATGCTCTTCAGCAGAAGTTGCTGCTCTCAAGTAAAACTCTGGTGGTTTAACAGTTTGTCTGCTTGCTACGTGTAGTGAAATAATCCAATCTAAAAACATGAGATATTCGTTTTATAGATTTAAGTCAGGACACAGTCAGAAGACCAGCTAAATAGGTACAGCAGAGAAAATAATAGTCTTGGGATCTGGAGGGAAAGGGGGAACCAGAAAGGAAAGGCAAAGGGCAGCTTCAGGGTAGGCAGGGAGAGCATCATCTAGTCCAGAGGTGGAACAACTGCGCCAGGCTGTCTGTGCCCTACGTGTAACCAGGTGATAGCCAGGTTTTTGCCATGTGCTACGTGACAGTGTAAATGAATAAAAATAAACTGAAGGCATTGAATGGACAGGGAAGATACAAAGATTACTTAACTTGATGGTAAAGTTACTGAGGGTTGCTCTGGGAGAGGAAAAATTTGCTGAGACTGGAGAAAACATGTTTGGAACTGCTGACAGTGAAGGCCCAATGAAGAAACAAAATCAGCTCACTTTGCAGGGGATGGCTCATGGAGGATAAGCAGAGTCGAGATGTACCCACTAAAATAAAAGGTCTGAATTATCATGATGGCTGAATTATGAGATGTCAGCTGAGAATGGGTTGAATGCAGGATGGAACCACAGGTAAAATCAATGTTTGAGCTGCAGACTGCAGGGAATGCACTTCACTGTGAGTTACAATATGGAGTGCTACTATGGAGAATCAGGGAAAGGCACTGATCTAGTATTTGAAGCACACGTGGCAAATGTGGAACATGTGAATTCATCAATGAAAATGGCAAATCTGACCTGAGCATCAGAGTATCTGAAAACGCTACTTTTTGCTACATTCAAGGAACATATAACTTAGTTCATACATTTTAGGTATCCCTTTTAATGGTATCTATACCTTATAAAGAAACTACAAAATCTTTTGATCTTGTTCTTCAGTCCTGGTTAGCTTCTGCCAACTCCCAACCCTTCTAGTTACTGGAAGACCAATTTCTGTTGATTCACTCCACGGCTTAAGCTGAGTGGCCAAAACTGCTTGTTGAGGTCTAATTTCCCTCACTTTGTATAAACAGAAGACTTTCAGCATGATGCACCAAGTGGCAGAGGACACTAGCTTGTACCAGTGTGAGCAATCAAGATAGGTGGGTGGCAGACAACATCTATTTTTATAAAATAAATTACTAGCAATGAAGCCATTTATAAGCAAGCTGGGAAAGCAGAGCAGAACTATTTTCATTCCATGCTAGTATTACGGTATGTCAGCACCAGGAACTAAAGGAATAAAATGGTAACAGTATCTAAAATCCCATCTGACTTCAATTCAGCCAGAGCCCTCACACAGCAGCACCTGACTCCCCTAGAGCCAGGAACATCACCCACCCACAAACCCACTTTGTTTTGACTTTCATTCCCCATCCTGTCTCTGAAATCACATCCACCTGCCACCCAGTCAACAAAAATTGGGACCTTCTGTGCATCCACAGGGCTCATCTCCAGATGTGCTGTGGAGCCCTACAGAAGTATTAGCTCCATGTCTGGGGCTGATAACCCACACAACATGTGTGGTCTTCACAGGCTGAAAACCACCACTGGCTCACTGGTGTGGAAGCTGGGGAAGCTCAATGGACCAGCATGGGTGGAGGGACCCCAGCATGACATCAGGAACTCTAATGGGTTCTTCAGGTGCCTGTAAATACTAAGCTCAGCCTCTTCTCTGCCTTCTTCTGTGTCGCTTTCTCCAAGGAATGCTAAGGCAGATTAAAGATGCGACCCCAGTTTAAGTTGTTGAACATTATGACTGATACCTGTTGGATACTAAGACTGATGTTAGTTCTAGCACAAGGACATTTTCTTCCACAACTAACTCAGCTTCACCCAGTGCTGTCATCTGGAGTGCATAGTGAGCTTCCACATTTAAGAGTGAAAAGGCCTTTTCAGATATTAGTGACTCACAGTATTGTTCCCAAGCACAGCTTGACAACTAGACCTACACCTGTTTCTCCTGGATGAGATGATATAGAAGGTGAGGGAGCAGTTGGTAAATATCCTGCAATCCACGTCTTCCGTGTCTCTGCCACACACCAGAATGTCTGCTGAAGGTTTTGGCTGCTATCCCAAACACAATGGCAGTAACAACATGTTAAATGATCTGATGCACATTACAGTTTAAAGTGTATGACTATTCCTATCTCATGCTTCCAAGGCTTTTCCTCTGATGTCAGCACCTATGCTTTTAGTTGCTCAGGTTACTGTTGTAACTAACATCTTCCCTCACACTTCACCTATTTAAAAGTAATCAAGCTAGGCTACAAACTTCCCCCCCAAAAACCATCCCAGAAATATTTCACTGACTTAGAAATGGAGCAGATTCAGCACTGGTGACACAAATACATCGAGCAGTCTAGCAGTGATAATATCCTACCTGCGGCTCAGGTTTTTTTCTTCAGCTTCCTTCTATAAATGTCCTAACTATTGGGTAATGTGGGACACCCAGGTAGTGAACCACAAAACTCCTGCCTATGGCTTTTTCTCATTTGAGAACCAAACTGCCCTGTGCTTCATAAACACATGGCAACATCCAAAAGGAAGATTCTGTTGTAGCTGAAGTTCTCAGCTACTTCAGAAACACCAGGATGGTGGTGGGTTCTGCGCCTGTCCCTGAAAAGCCTAGCCCCTCCTTAACTTCATCTTTGCCTCTCCACTTTTCAATCAGATTTTGCTGGACTTTCAATCTCCTTATGCAACAGTAAGATTTAAAGCTCTAGCAGCACAGTTAACTTCTTAGAAAAGTCTGGTATTTTATACAGACCCAGATCTTTTGAAACTCCTCAGCTGTATAAAAGTGGATTGGACTAATTCTTACTTTACTGAAATTATTATTCACTGGGAGCTTGCTTGAGCAAAGACATGGACTTCCAGAATGTATCATTAGCAGCAGTAGTAGTAGTAGTAGTAGTAGTTCTAACCTGCAGTTGGAGTTCATAGATTTGACTCCTCTTGCAGACCTCAATAACAATCAACAAAAATCAGAATTTATTAATAAGCAGTCAGAAAGAAAAGGACCTGATTGTATCAGAGAACAAAAGTCTGTTTTCAACTTTTTAACTGTAGTTACCATTTTCATCTTTTTGGGGAAAAAAAGAAAAGCAACAGCTCTGTTAATTTCCAGGGCCACTTATTTTGCAAAAGAAGATACCTGAAGCTTTCTAAAGGGAGTCACACATTATATAGTGATACAATTTGCTACTTAGAACAGGGAAATTGCTTTAACTTTCATCAAGTGTATAAAAGTGTTATCTTTATGCATTGTTCTAGTTATTCAGATTAATTCAAAATGTATTACAAGGACACGTAGAATTTTGAATTAGAGTTTAGTTTTTCCATAATCCACAAGATCTTCTTCATTTTATATTAATATACACTATCTATGCTTCAGGCTTACAATAGATAGTATATGCTCATAGCAGTTATTTTCTAATGTGAGAGATTCCTCTTCTCGTTTCTGGAGATATATTTCACAACAGAAATGAAGAAATGTGCATCCTATCTCAAGCTGAATAGCTGTATATCTCCACCATTCACTATCACTCCGTATGAGACTTAAAGTCTAAGCAAAAAATAACTTATACAGTTAATGCTGTTAAATGAAACCTGCAATTTTTATTCGGGTATAACTATTATTTTGAGCCTTCCAATTCTATTTTCACAATTCCCTGAGTGAAACAATACTGTATTCTATTTTAGTATGTAGGATGTAAGGAAGTTCAGAGATTCTGATCCCTAAAATTCATTGACAAAACCTGCTCAGCATAAAGAAAAGCAGATTGCCAAGATGTATGGTAAACTACCCTTAGAAAAAACCTCCTGGCATTTATTACTTCATCTGGATTACACAGGTGCATATCCATCTCACACATTTGGAAAATAAGAACTGCATTCTCCATTCAAATGCTTTTAACTTATTTACAGCTAGATCTGGAGACTTAATATTTATCATCACAAAGTATAAAGCCAAATGTCCTTTTTCTTCAGGAGCACCAAAGATTAACAGATTAGAATGTTTTCCACATGTCTATTTTACTGTCAAGAGAATATTAAAGAAGTTTTCCAGCTTCCGCAGCTCAGCCAGATGTCAATGGATCCCACAGTGAAGCAAAATTGGCAGAGTAGCCTTCTCATGACCCCAGCATTGTTTTATCAAGGATCAGTTTAAAAGTATAAAGGGCCATTTCTTGCTGAGATCTGTAATGTTTTTCAGCCCTTTTCCCCTGCAATTACACAAAAGTGCTGACTTTGTTGAACTACTGATATGCAGTAGTATTTCTTACGACTTCTCTCACACTGTGCTGTAATTGCTGTTTGTGTTGGCACAAGAAGAGTACCACGGCTTGTTTCCACTGTACATTTCCGGACTCTGGTTTCAGTAACATCAGTGTAGGATATTGTACTGGGCATATGTTTTGTTGTGTAAACATTAACTGGTAATTTACCCTGTCAATCTCCACAGTATGGCCTCTAATTACCAGAGGTTGAGGGGCTTCAGATGGACATTTTATAAAATATTTACAGCACTTATACTGCTTCTTTTTTTTCTTCACTGCTATCTGTGTTCTGAGAATCATTGCAAGGGAAAAATACAACAACATCAAAAATCATAAAACAAAACACAACAACAAAACCAAATGTATTCATTCTTGCACACCTCATTCTCTAAAGGAACTAAAGACTAGGTTCCAAACTAGTTAAGCAAACATTATGCCAATATTGCAGAAGACATTACAGTATAATAAAGTGTTAAATATTTCTGTTTCCTTTCAATTTGATTATTCCTTTTTACATCTTTTGTAACAGAAAAATAGTATATGACTGCTATCAGTATTTGTTTTCTTAAAATTCATTTTCACTGAATAGCCCCTGAACTTCCAAACAGCTATGCACATACTTAATTTGACTCATGACTCAGACAGATGTATTTAACAAATGGGACCACTAAGGTCTTGTTGGAAAATATAGCATCTATTGCACAAAGTCAGAACCAAGGAGCACCGTCCCTTTAAGAGCTCTGGAATATATATTTTAGTCATTCATCTATATAATTTCAAGGAAGTAGAACTTTCCATTTGGTGCTAAAATATAATGTCCTGAGTAGAATTCCAGGATGGGATTAAACAGTTAATAATTAATGTGATGAAAGAAGATGCAATCAAATAGGGCATCTTTTTGGATACCATAAATTAAGTGAATCTTTTAGTTCAAGTGAAGTTTTCACCACGATTTTCATCATAATGCAGGAAACTAAAAAAAACAGTCTAACAGTTTCTCAGCTTCTACTATTCCACTATAACTGGATCAATTTTTTAATGTTCATTACATTAGAATACCTTATCACATTACAAGAATGTTCCCTTCCAACACATTGACTAATTAAGTATTAGCACTAAGGTGGGAAGCCACAAAATGTAATCTGCCTTGCAAATCTTTTCCCCTTATTCTGAACAAAGTTCCTTTTTTAGAAAAGATAGTTGCAAATCGCTCATCTGATACAACTTCCAACAGTAAAGCCAGGACACTTATTTAAAAAGGCGTTCAACTTAGTGTCTTATCTTTTGCTATAGATGTGCATTATACTGCCTTGCTAAGTCTACTTTTATTCTGTTTCCTCAGTTTATTCTTTAGAAGAAACATGCTACATCAAATTAAAAATTCCTACCTATTGCTGCAACTCTCAGTGCAAGCAAAATCTTACTATCATGAACACAGATCAGAGAAAAATCTTTCTGTCTATAATTGTTTACTTTATGCATTTGAAAGGACTCTGTGTGAAGCAAATCACATCATTTGCCTCTGACAATCTGTCACCATACAGCACTTGCACTAAGCAACAAGGAGAAAAAAAATTAAATAAACAGGAAAATATGCAAGCTGGCAAAAATTATGGAGTTTATAAAACTACCATTCATTTATCTTTAAAAATGAACAAAAAGTTTTCATTTCTGAAAGCCTGGCTGTTTCAATTTGTACTGTAATATTTCAATAGAAAAAAAAATAAATGCCAAATGAATTGACTCAGGAGACTGATTCAGTGTTGCTTCATCACAGCACAGAAAGAAAAGATGATTGTCATACTTTAAGTACTGCATCAGCCTTGGTTTCTGTCTTAACTGAAGAGTCATCTTCGACTTCTTGCACTTGCGCACATGGTCACTTGTTCTCATATGGCTACAAAGATCCACCCAACACACTCATTCAGAGTGAGTGCAGGAACTTCAGTCTGCCTGATCATCGTCTCTCTGGATTTTCAGCAGTTTAATTTACCTTAGGAAACACCCTGAGAGCTTGTTTAAAGCCACCTGAGGTATCTCAACAATAGGAAGAAACTCTCCTTCATTTTTTGCTGGATGATAACAGAATTGGTTCCGAGGAGCGATAAATATGCAAGAACGGCCAGAGATTTCATTCCACCCCCTCAGCACAGCTGTCTGTAGAGCTGCCCAAAGAGGAAGGAAGCATCATCCTGTAAACACTGCGTTTCCCTACTGGAGACACTGGGATTTGTGATTTCCCAGGACTGTTCCTGCCACAGCAAGTTCCTCTGGCCCTTGCTTGGGTCTGAAAGTCAGGTTCCACGCAATACCATCTTTTTCAGGCAGAAACTAGAATAGGCACACTTGCAAATACCAAAAGGTAAAGGAAAGAAACAATCATTTTCAAGCTGGAAGCACTGTAGTGATTCTGTCCTTATTTTACACTTCTTGCTAAACTTTAAGAAAAACTACTTCAGGGTAAAAAGGCAGTGGCAGTCATTTCCACTGAGTAGAAAAATACATATGTCTAAAAGCCATTTATCTTCTTCTAGCTGATGTATACAGAGTCACAGCCTGAAAAAGTACAATATGATTATAGGGAAAAATTCTAAAAACAAGTCAAGCAACTCTTACAGAAATAATTTCTTTTTCAAAATACCATTGAAATTCAAGGAGGAATTAAATTCTGAATAAAAACCTGTCTTTAAAGTTACTTAAAATAACTGTATGCTCACTGAAATTTTTAATTTTTTCTTTCAAAATTTTTTTTTAAATTATGTTGAAATACCGTATGTGATTTCTGTCACTGCACCACATACCTTTATAGTCTGCAGCATGTAAGCTCAAAACAATGAAAAAGGAATATGAACCATAGTCAACCTAGAAGGAGACTACTTGAAAAACGCAAAGCTAGATACACAACTACTGGCATACTCATATGTTCTAGAGCAGAAAGTATCTAAAACTCTACATCCTAGAATCATCACCACATGTACATCTTAATCACAGGAACAAACAGGTGGTCTAATGAACATAAACCTAGTATTCATCTAGAACATATTTCAGATTGCTATTTTTTAAATACAGTCATTGATTTTTGTGGTATATTTAAATGAGAAATTTAATACATATTGGTGTGTTAGCCATGTCAGTTACAAAGACTGGCCAACATCTTCCATATTCAGATCCTATGACACACTGCTCAGAGCTTTGCCAATCTTTCACTAATCAAGCTGATATCTCATGGGGCAGAGATCTGCCCTGCACTACAAGAGTCCAGCTTCTCAGAACAAACTTAAATACACACTTGAATGTGTCATGTTAGTAAATGGTGATAGATTCCTCAAGTTTTCATGCTCCCATGCCTTGAATCAAAGATGTGTAACATAGGGAGTCCCACGTTAGCCGTAGAGATGGGTGCAGTGTACAGATGTTCAAGGAAGACCTGTAACAGCTCCGCAGTGAAATACCCAGGGAGGCCAGCAGCACACTCAGAGCTGACCAGAACCTCTGAAGTTTCAGCTCTGGAGACATCCTCCAATGGCCACTGGAAATGACAGCAAAAATCTCTCTTTTGCGCTGTCAATGCACAGGAACGTGTGCTCCTTGGTGACTATATATATGACCAGTAAACTAAATGGTGTCAGGACTGGAACTCAATTGTCCACTGTGTGTAACTCTTGCCACAGCTCCCAGCACAGCTTTGGCCTGGGCTCCACCAAACGATTTCTGGCACTGTCTGGGAACTAGCACCATTTAGGGACCATTTGTAGTTGGCAGTCTGGAAGTGCTGACGTTGTTTTGGAGGGTAAGAAACTGATTTTATGGATGCAAGCTTTTCATATCTATTGGCCTTAGTGCCAGCGAGACCCAGGAGGTATTGAGTCTGGGAACAATTTAAAGGGGTGATACAGCAACTGTAGGAGTGAAAAGTCTACTCAGACATGCAGTCTCATATCTGAAATTAACATGACAGCTGATGAGATAGAAATTTATTGTGAAATGCATGCTGGGGGGGTGGTGCTGAGAAGGGACAACGGGAGGGCTTGCAAGGATGGAGCAGTCCTGAGATGAGCCAGTTCCACAGGACACTTCTCTGTGGAAATCCTGCTTCATTTGTCGTGAAAGTTGGAAGGTCTGTGATAGACAAGCACAACATCATAAAACTAAAAGGGACCAGGTAACAGCTGTGGAGAACTAGCTTGTCCTTCTGTGAATAACAGAGTGCCTACATGATACTGAATGAGGCACAAAAAACAACCTTCAGACCAATGAAGACTTCATTTTCCAGTCACCTTGATAATCCAGACTCTGATTTTCAGGAACTGAATCAAAAACTGTTGCAAAATAACAGTTATAAGTTCAATTTCTTATTGCTATGGGTAGTCAGCTCATCAAACCTACAGACAGCCATGTAGTCTCATGTAAAAAAAAGTGCACAATACTACCTCTTTTATGCATGCAATCCAGTTGAGGCACAACAGAAAAATGTACAGGGAATCTGACACCAGTGTGCCCTCACCATATTTTTTATGCATGCTACAGATCTGTGACTTCAGTTCTCTAGTGTGATATTTTCACAACTCCAAAAAGTACTAAATATTTATTTTAAATTGGGCTTAGCATTTTGAAAACTATTTTATACTAATTTGTTCTATAAACACCTGAAAGCCTTTTTGAAAAGCCTTCTTACATTTCCAGCATTTGGAAGTAATTTGTTTCTAGTCCAAAAAAATGAATGTCTGTCCCTAACAGAAAGAGCTGGATTATTGCCCAGTCCACTTCAGCACTGGATGATGCTGACTCTTGGCCATTTAAATAGTCAAGTTAAACAAGGCACAGTTGGGATGATAAAAGAAGGTCTGTAAAAAGACTATTGCTCTGGCCATGTGGACTTACAACTATCAAACAATGACTAGGAAAATAGTGAAAGAGAGGAAAAAATTAACATAAGTGCCAGGGAAAATATTAGGATTAGGTGAATGTAGGAGCACGGTATCTGTTCATATCCCCCTTCTTTCAAGTGAGCTGCCAGCCGCATATTTACTCCACTTAAGCACTGATGGAAGAAAAGAATGGCAAAAAAAAGGCATTACAAAGAAGAACAAAGAAGAGGGCAAGAAGACACTAACAGTCTGTACAGAGTACTATCCTCAGATGGGCCTATAATCTGCTGGGTTTGTATCTAAATTGTACTCTGTCTTGTTTAGTGTGAGCCTTGTTTGCCAGCACAACTCTGCAAGCCTCTTATTAGCTGGCAAAAGGTAACACTACACAAAATTGTCTTGTCTTATTCTATTCATACTAATTCTTTCCCTTTTACAAACTATAGTTCCAGATCAAACTATAGTTCCAGATAAAACTAAAGATTAATGCCGCAGAACAGAATTTAATGAAGACCTAAGAATCATTTCAAGTAAATTCTCTGAATCTGTTTATTCTTGCATGAGAAGAAGTTCATTCATAAGAGGAGAAAGATGCACAGTAATGGAAGCAATACTAGAACACCTTTTAGGCACTGGTCAATCAAATCAGTATAACCTTAACACTTTTGAGATTTAAGAATCAAAAAATCATCAGTGAACCTCAAATTGGAACATATCACTGATGCTAAAGAATAAAACATGCAAATGACTGTCACTTAAAGGATGGGAAACTCAGAAATGAAAGCATTTAAGACGTGATTAGAGAGTTACAATAACACATCATTCCAAGAAAAAAGTAGAAGTAGGCAAGGAGGATGCAAGTACAGAAAAAGAGAAAAGAGCATAGAATATTTGGGCTAAATTCATTCTTTCTATAAATCCACAGTTTTAATCCTACTAGTACAGGAATTATCTTTGCCTTAACAATAGAAAACTAAAACCACTTCAGATTTTGTTTCTGTAGTTGCTGCAGTGATTTCTCCAGTCATATTCCATTTAGACCTAGGGTGATGAAACTATATGAACTTGCAAAGATATAAAGAGAGATGCATAGATTTGCATGAGAAATTCAAGGTTTAAAAATGTTATAAAAGACAGCTGAGGTTTGACTTTTAGCCAAAGGGAAGTTGTGTCTACTGCTCCAGTGAGGGAATTTGGAGATGAGAATAATCTATAACTGATGAAGGATCTCTTGGTCTGATTAGTGTCCTGAAACAGACTTAGAGTTGAGGTTTGTTGGTTCAGTAACTAGGGTTGAAAGCTTCTGAAATTCAGTCATCATACCAGAGGCAGCTAGAACAATGTAGATGTCTATTATTTGTTAATCATTTACAATATACTGAGTTTCATTTAAAATAAAAAACAAAAACCACAAAAACATACAGGCTACCTATTGGTATATGCATGTAAATACATCTTTCTCTCAGGAATTCTGGCTGCTACTTCAGTATACAATTACAAATATATTCCCTTACCTACCCTAAAAAGTTCAAAAAATAAAAATGTTGAAACAATGTCTACTGTTTACACTTTTTTTTTCTAGTAATAGTGCAACAGTTGTAATAATAGCAATGAGGAGTTTATTTGTGAACTACCAGGCTATCCAGCTTTTCTGAAGCATAGGGAGAAAGGTCAAAAACTTTCAGCTCCTCAGAAATTGCACACTACACACATTCTGCAAAAAGCAGCAAAAAGCAATGAAACTAGAGTTGCTACTTCTTTTGTACTGAGCTGAGAACAGAGCAGGAGTGGCACAGTCTGTTCATTTGCTTGCTTTTTTTTTTATTTTCTGAAATTGTAGGCAACAATGTAAAACCAGTACCTATTAAGAAAAAAAAAAAAACAACAAAAAAAAAAAAAAAAAAGAAGAGAGAAAATACTGGAAAACCTCTCTCAGATTTTCTGTATGAATACGTATGTTTTCATTTTCTTCCCATATGTAGGTCTGATTTATTCATTTGTGCAGTATGCTTTTTCACTTACAAAAGTAACTAGCTGACTGCACATAGTAATCATACTTTTTGATAAAATGCAAGTGTTTTTCTACTTTCCTAAAGCACACATCCTCTTTTTAAGTTTTCTTCACAGAAACCTTGCAGTCTGGTACTTTTTCACAATTCACCTGCCATTTTCCCCCCAACATATCTGCTTTCAAATGCAGTCTTATTCACCTCTGTTTTGTTAGCTTTCCATCTTAAACAATTCTGCTGACTGTTTTCTTTCTTAATATCATGTATTCCCTCAGTACAAACATCTGAATCTTTTAATTGCTAGCTTTACCAAAGTGTAGTGTTGTTTCTCTGAGGAAAAGGGAATAAAAAGAAATAGGAATGAAAAAAAAAAGCAAACTGATGGTTTCTAAAAAAATATTGTGCTATTGCTAATGGCTCATTTAGTTTGCTGACAAATAATTTAGAAGTGTTGTTTACACTTTCAAATGCAGAAAATATGTGGTAAGAGCCTAGGATAAATTAGTTCCGGGAGAAATTCAAAAGTAGAAAACTCTAGGAAGACCCTTTTTAAAAGGGGTGGCATGCTGTAATAAATAATCTCTTGCTTCACCTAAAATTATTGTATTATTATACTCTTACTTTTGAACCCAAACATTTTCTTTTGCGTGTTTTAGAATATTAGACAGATTTACACCTACAAATTGTGGTAGCTATCCTGTTTCTCACAATGGAAGTCTAAAATTTCGAAAGTTTAAGTTCTACAAGTTGGAACAATTGCCCTTAACATGAGAAAATTATTCATTTACACAAGAAAACCTGGGACCCACAGGCTAATACTTCCACAACCCTGCTGATGGGTGCTTTCCAGCTTGAAGAAATTCTGGTTTATAACTCCATTTGTTTCCTGCCATTTAGCCAACTTTCCACTTATTACATGCCTCCACGCCTTAATATTAACTCCCAGTACAGAACACTGTAAATTGTTTTCTGAAAAATCAAAGCATATGATATCCACTGTATATCCTTTGTCTTCTTTGGCAGTGATTGCCTCAAAGAATTCCAGGGAAATACTGAAGCATGAACAGCCCTTCCTGAATCTCATACAGCTATTCTCAGTCAAGCTTTGTTTTTTCTAATGCTTCCCTATCTGAACCTTGAAATTAGTTTCAGGCGATCTCTGTTAAGTCCTCTGCAGTTTCCTAGCATATCTTTGTAAACAGCAGAGGAAAGCAAACTTATGAGGTCTGCTAAAACCCTTCCATTTCTAAGCATTTCTCAAAATAGGAATGCAAAAATACTAACATTGTTTCAAGATCCCAAAACATGTGTGTGCTTCATAAGGGAAGTCCTTCCCACCCTCACGTTGTGCTACAAGAATCCTTCAGAGTGCCAGGCTGTGCAGGGGCAAGGAAATGCCGTATTACAGAACTCAGATAATTTGAATGGGCATGTATGTATTTGATTCACTTGCCCACTCATATAATCTCAAAACTACATTCCATGCCAAACTTAAAATCCGTTCAGTTTCTAAACTTCAATTTAAAAAATAAATTTTAAATCTGGACTACATAAAGATAATTTGTATTTGTCTGATGCTCTTCCTCTGTAGATTATTTTTAGCGTGTCACAAACTAAAATAGGTGAGCCTTATTCCTGTTCTACAAACAAAAAATTGAAGAAAAGTGATGTGCACAGTAACATGTCAAATCAGGAAAAGACAAGCCAAGATGTTACTGTTCCTGCCTCCTGTACCTCATTAATTTCATAAAATACCTCCCTATTGTCTTAAAAAAAACAGTCTTTCATACAGTGTTGAAATTTTAACTAAACTACCACAACTATTTTTGCTCTGTTAAAAAATAATTTAGATGTAAATAATTTCATTGCCAGGCAGTGGGTACCCCAGCTCATTGCTGATAATAGAACAAAATCCTAGTGCTATTTAATATATTATTCAAGCAGGAACTTTGGCAGCCCACTACATACAAGTTCATTTCCTTAATTACTACATAACTCCCATAAACCAGTACTTTTTGATCTGTGTAGCAACAGACAAATATGGCTAGACTGCCTTCCTCAGCTAGAAAGTCCATATTCACTCTCACATGAGACATTCCTAGCTCAAGTCTAGCACAAGTGCATGAAAGCTTCACACTTTTTCATGGTTGCTTATCTATCTTTCCTACCCTGTAACAGAAGTGTCAATTTATTCTACTACACTACAGCCACAAATGATTGTGCTTTGCAGAGAATTAAAAAGAGAGCATTTCTTCTAAACAAAGAATTATTAGGTGTCTTTTATCTTTCTTTCTTTCTTGATACCATCTTGAATGTCCAATTTTAGGTTGCTAATGGGTTAGACCGGAGTTGAGAGACACAGATGTATAAAAAATTTATAATCCTACCACGACTGTAGCCAATGGTCACTAGGAAGAAGCTGAACTACCAATGTTGAACCTAATGCGTAAGAGTCAATGGTAGATACAGCTGGAAGACAGGACAGATTTTAAATCTTTATTCAAGGCTTGTGCATACAGTTTGTTCCCTGCTTTACAGGGAGAAAGGGAAGGCATTCAGCAGTTGGTTAAACTGAGACTGTAGGCAGCTAAAAAGCAGTCCTAAATTTTGATCTCCAAAATGAACCATTTATATCAGTACATAAATAAATGTGCATACCTGAACTGATGATGCTTTGAATTAATACTGCTTTCTTTGTTCTCTTACATAGTCTTTGTTTTGTCACCCAGCATGCTGTGGATTCTTTGATTGCAGTTGCATACTTAGAAACTCAGGGAACCAAGAGTTTTTAGTTTTACTGTTTAATTTTTACTTACATCATGTCCGCATTGGTCTCTCTAATACAGCATTTTGCAAGAAAGCTCATCTAGTTTGAAAATCTCACCTAATTTTGTGACCCTGTTCAAGCAACCATCCAAAAGATCACAGCCCAGATATGGCTGTGAATTAAAATTATGAAAAAGGGGGAATTTCAACATAAAATGAGGAGACACCTGCTGGTTTTAACTCTGTGTCCGTTTAGGAATGAAATCCAAAGAAGAAATCAGGACATAAAGCTCATGAAAACTAAACCAAAGGAAAATGTACTCATGAGTTTTTGCAATGTCAAGTTTCATAAAAATTGTACTTCAGAAAATTATCCTGCTGCTTCATCCTGTTGCTTCGTTTTAAATCAAGAGATTAAAATGTGATTGTATGCATGCTGATACACATAACTCAGTAAAAAAGGTAACAAATCACCACCAGAAATCCTAGAACATTTCATATGTAACTAGCATATATATGTATTTGCCTTAGAATCATAGAATCAAAGAATCATAGGTTGGAAAAGACCTTTAAGATCATCAGGTCCAACTGTCACCCCAATACTGCCATGCTTACTAAACCATGTCCCGAAGTGCCACATCTACACGTTTTTTGAACACCTCCAGGGATGGTGACAGCACCACTTCCCTGGGCAGCCTGTTCCAATGCCTGACCACTCTTTCAGTAAAGTAATTTTTCCTAATATCCAATCTAAACCTCCCCTGACGCAACTTGAAGCCATTTCCTCTAGTCCTTCTTCCCATTTGACCTCCCACCATTGCTATCCATACCTTCATGCTATTTTACCGTTATCGCTTTTTATTACTTTTCTATTTTATTCAGCTGTTCTAAGCTCTGTGGCTTCTAGCTGTACATACTAGTCATTCACAAGGATAAGCTAGCATGAGCCCTGCATCCTTGTACACATCTACTAAAATGGGCAAATCAAAGCTAAAAGAACTGGCCACGGGATAAAAATGCTAAGTGAATTTTCTAGTACTGAAATATTCTTACAGATTCTGTATTTATTTAGAAATTCATCATTATGGGTATATTCTTTTAGGTCAATTAGTCCCAGAAATGCAGGTCTAAAAACTGCAGAGAAGAATTGCAGTGAAAGTGGTCTGGCACCTAAAAGAGATGTTGAAGTTCATGATACCTCTCGGACACAGACACCAATTCTTCAGGCTGACTTTTTGGACTCTCTTTTTTTCCCCAGCAGGGCTCCCAGTGCAGAACTGTTAGGGCTTTGTGTACACCCAGACATCAGTAAATGCTTTCTAAATTTAGCTGTGTGGCAACATCTTGCCTCTCTGCAAGACAAAGCCTCCAGCTGAGCTTGAAGATCAAAGCACATGAGATCTGCTAACTTCCACAGCTGCTGCATCCCCCAGCTTAGTACCAGCTCCACTACCTGCCATTCAGAGCAATCCTTAAAGCTCAAGATACTGGCACTAGCAGTGCCTCTAAATACTCGACTGTCTCAGGTAGCAGCAAGGACAGACGGCTCCATAAAGGAAGGCAAGCGAGGAGCCAAGAGTCACAGCTAGGCAGGCAGTGGCAGCAACCTCAGGAAAGGAGTCAGGAAGTTAGGTCAGCAATTCAAGGTCAGAATCAGGTCTGGAGACAGTAACCGAGATCGGTCACAGTTCAGCGATCATCCCGCAGGTCCCCAGTGATGAGCCAGGTCTGAAGTTAAGCCAGCAAGTCAAGCCAGCGGCTGAGGATGAGGGTGAGAACTGGGGAGGTACAAGACTGGGAGCAAGCGCAAATGCAACGTTGCTGCAGAGCAGCTCAGCCGGGGGCCAAGAACAAGAGCTTCAGGTTTAAAGCCACCCCCAAGTGAAGAAGGGGAAGCCCCCACTGAGGCTCCTTAGCAGCAAGCACCTCCTGAACAAGGGATCTTAGCAGTGAGCTGGCCTCTGACCACCAGCTGAAAGGAGTCTTGACAGCCTGTTACTGCAGGCAAGCTCAGCAGCCATGAACAGCAAATCCTGCATTAGAAAATGAAAAAAAAAAGGAAAAGCCAGGTACTAACCAGGAGATGGTTTTGGGTGCAAAATTCATCTGACCTTCACATGTAAGCTCGTAAGAATCATGGAAAAGAGGAATTTTAAATGCAATCTCTTTTCAGTTGCTTAACTTGGGCTCTACCTTTTCAGGCTTCTGGCCGTTGTGAACTCTATTGTTCCACGATCCTTGTGAATTAATAACGCATGAACTTCAGCATCTATGTTCAGATTCCTCTCCTGGTTCTGGCACTTTAAATTTAGCCATACAAATACTGAGTGCCTTTGTGTGAATCTAGTCCTTATTAGACAAGTAAACTGGAGCCACAAAAAGACACAAGTTGGTTAGTCTCCCCAGCATGCACCAAAGGGGCTAGAACCTATTTAGTGAAGTGATGAAGCAAAGAGGTCAGCAGCCAGTCATTTCTGTTGTATTTTTAAAAAAAGAAGTTTATTTAATCTTTAAAATTCAAGGATTTTAAAGACATCAGTGAAGTGTTATTAAATATTTTAAACTCTCTGTAAGGAGACATATTATAATATCTGTAATGAAAACCTGTATTCACAAATTTGGATTTTGCAGTCTGAACCTTGAAAATTTAATTAAAGGCTTGCTAAATTCTGTTTCAGGTACTAAAGTGTGGATTTTATTTTAAAAATCCTGTTTTCTAGAAAAAGAAAGCTCTAATAAAAAGTCATTTCGTTTGGCAAATCACCAATCTCATTCATCTCATTGTGTCCAATAAGGTGGAAATGATTACACAAGGTGATAAAAATCCTTGCTCCCTGGTAAATCATCAGAGTTTTCTGCTTGTTTTCTTGAAGTTAGGATTTGATCCCAGTAGTGCAGGGATCAGTCTGTGTTAATGAATTTCGACAGCAATTTGAATTTGATAAAGTTCTATGGGATTACCATGTGATTGTTTCATTCATTGAGGTATGACTGCCAGGCAGAACTCCTCTTTGCCTCTTCACGTATTCTTTCTCATGTTCAGATATGTGCTATGAAACCAGACAAAGCTATTTCTGGCAACTACACAACCTATGCAAGAAAAGAGTTCTGTATCACTTCCACTGAAAAGCTTCCCCTTTCTTATGCACTCTCTACATACTACAGGAGTCAATTGTCAAGGTAACTCAAATCTCCCCAGATCAATGTTCTGACTTATTGGGGCCCCTCCAGCATAGAAGTTTCCTGACCTATCTTGTTACCTGGAGGTCTGTAACAATTTCCCATAAATGTTTTACTACTTCTTTTAGCTACATTTTATGTTTGTCGCATTAGCAAACCCACACATGTAATTTTACTCATAATACCACAACCCCTAACCAGATCACCACATTGCTTCCCATCTTCCAAATTTGCCTCTTTGGTAAATTATATACTCTGGTATTTTAAAATTAAACCATTTAACCAAGAGCCAGTCACGTTTCTAACCTTAAATGTTTACTGTTTTGTTCTGATGCATCACTTCATGTTCCTCACATTTTTACACAGATTCTCTTCATAAAGGAAAGTGAATTTCCTTTCTCTAGGCAATGCTTTCTATCCATATTATTCACTTCAACAACTTAAAAAATTACTTGTCCTTTAAAAGTTGGCTAATCTCTCTTCCATCTTTCACTACCTATCCTTTTGCTAAAACAACACACATAAAACTGAATACTAAAATTACAAGACTACTTCCCTGCTAATTTCTTATACAGATACAGCCTGTCAGTTTTAGATGACTTTGGATCAGCCCCAAACAAAAGAAAATATTCTGGGTAGTATAATCCTGCATGGAACAATGCGATCTGTATATAAAATCACTTACTGAATCACCAGCACGTCTTTCCACTCCTATGAGATCTCCCATCGAAGCAATGCCTGAATTAGTGTAGAGTGATTTGTGGCTTTCCAGTTGTCATTAATTCTTAGGAAATACAATATACAATACAATAGTACTCAGTCTGAGGTTGTAGTCCGCAACGTGTTAGGAAGGGTGCAATTTGCCTGTTGAATGTTCTTTAAAATTGTTTTTGAACAATAATAAGTAGTCCATTATTTCTATAACCCCTCAAAAACATTTCACTTCAGATGAAATATTGCGTCAGTCACACAGACCCATAGAGGAGGAAGGGTAAGGAACTGCGTCTGCAGAGAGTCTGGTCTACAGAACGAACTGCTGAGCTGCAGACAAGGGGTTTTACTCTAGTACTTTGCCATTCGTGTTTCTTTGGCAGAGAGGGAAAGCTCAGGCAAGCCTGACAGCAGGGGTTAGAAGTGACTCGGGCACTCTGGTCCACTGGATTTGGCACTTCACCATCCATCTGACCTGTACAAGCTGCCTTGTTCTAGAAATAGTATTGCTTAGCTATAACACACCGCTAGCTACCTCCTTTCTTGCACCAGAGACAGGAGAGGATGCTGTGACGTACCAGCCCCATCTGAGGATCCGAGAGCCTGGGGACCTACCTTTAGAGCGAGCCAAGGAGCTGCTCGCAGGAAGCCAGCCAGAGAGACTGTGTAATGCCTGCTTCATCAAGGACTTTTGGCAAAATCTATGACAAGTTCAGCTCAGCCAAACATACTACACCTTCAGACATGCATTGTAGCAGAACTGGAGCACATAGGGAAGTCTTCTGGTGGGTCCCAGGCACCTCCGGCTTCTCAGTAATCTGAGAAGGCTGTGCAGAGGTTTTTTTTTAGATCTATTGCTCTCTTGCATTTACATGTTAATTAGCCTGAACTGCACATTAGGTGCCTAAGAGCTTTTTTCCGCTTTAACTCTTACACGGTTGATTTAAGAAGTAAATAAAAAGATAGGAGCAGGAGGTAAACCTGAAACAAGAATCACTTACAACACATACTGGAGTTAACAAAGCATAGCCATCGTTCAGTATTTAGTAGGCACCAGGACAGCAATTATTTTAAGGAAGGATTTGAAAAAAAATGCCTTAAGTATTTTCATGGCAAACTCCTCCCATGCTCAGGGGTTTTCATGCTTTTAGCTATTACATCTGCAACCACAGCTAACTGTGAAATTAGCAATTTATTTATCCCATGGTACATACACACACAACAGTAAAAGTGAGTAAGGGTCACTAGTGAACACTGTGAGTAAAGGTTAGAACCTTTTTTCCAGATTTTGTCATTCAGTATTTAAACAGATACCTGTGGATTCCTATATTGAAACATTTCCTTGTTCCTTTTTGTGGCTTATATCACTAATACTGTTAACAAGCTGCTGTTATTTCTAAACAACATAATACGAGCTCTGCCAAAATCGCAAGCCAGGACAAAGGAAAGTTGACCTTAAAAATGGCTGCCTGAATTGCAAAGAAGCAGAAGATGCCACCAAGGATAAAAAAGAACAATAAAGGACTATGACTTGTAAGCAGATTTTGATTCTGTAACATTTAGTAAAAATAGGTCTCCTTAGGAATGCATGCACACATTAAGACATTTTTCAAGATTGTATCTTTACAGAAAATACCTTAGGACTTGTAGTCTGTTTCTCATATTGTGTCCTATTCTTAAGACTATATAAACACAAAGGGAAAAATATCTCTTATGGAAATTAACTATTTCTGATTATTTAGCCACAGATTTGAAAGAAGATTAAATAGGATATAAAGTTGTTGCTAATCTTATTTGGAAGGTATAATTGATAAACAAAAAAGCACACCGAAGGCATGTTAATAGTGATAAAATTACCTAGACCACTCTGTGTACATAATTACCGATAATTTAGATTTATCCATGTGAAATGAAGACATAATTATGCATTATTCTATTTTATATTTCGACACTTGTGTAAAATAGAAATATTAGTTTACTGAACAATGAACATAAAGATGTTCCTAAGACAAGTGGAATCCGACACACCAGAAAAAAATTATATTTTATCTCCCTCATTCATCCAAAATCAATTAAATGTAATAATCACCACTCTTTCTTCGTGATTTTGTGTGGAGTTGAAGGTTATAAGTAGATAAGAACTGAAATTTTCTTGCAAAATCAACAGCAGTAATACCTGGAGACAATCTGATGTGTGCGCAATACTTTCCAGAAGTTTCGTAATTGCCTCTTTCCTTTTCTAGTCATTTCTTTAAGGCTGGAATTTTTTTTAAAATGTGCATTTGAATTAAACTAAGACTATCACTATCATACACAAAAAATGACAACCCGAGTTACCTGTACGGCTGTGAGGATATTGGCTAATGCCTGGCCATATGTATCATGACAGTGAACAGCAAGAGCACTCAGAGGAATTTCTTTCATAACAGCTTCCAGCATTCTTTTCATACTTCCAGGAGTCCCCACACCAATTGTGTCCCCCAGAGAGATTTCATAACAGCCCATACTGTAGAGCCGCTTAGATACCTGATTGGAAACAGAGAAACATGAAGAGGTCAAGATAAAAGAATATAAAATACAGTCAAGACCACACATTACAAAAGACACACTTCTGTACAGGTTTCAGGTTTTGGCCCACTGAGGTGGACCTATGTATCAGAAACTCTCTATTCATTCTTGAAAACTGTCACCCAAGAAAAGCGTCCCATAGATCCTGTTATTTTAAATTTACAGTTCTGCTTCTGTATGTGGAATAATCCAGCCAAATACATCAAAAACTTGTTTTTTGACTCTCCTACAGAATCCAAATAAGTACGATTGTACGCTATGAATTAAGTTTCTGTCAAGGCCTTTCCCAGCATTTTCTTCTCTCTGGGGATTTCCCAGCTGTTTGGTTTTCTCTGTACTGTTCAGCTTACAAGTTGTGCAGGGTAGACCTGCCCTTTTGTTTGCTTATTACACGGAGCTAAGCACATGGCTGAACTAAGACAATAAATAATTAACAAGAAGCCCGATTTTGCTTTGTCTTGGCACTGAAAACATCAATGAAAACTGCAGTTTTAACACATTCATTTTGCTTGCTTTTCATGAAATTAAACATTAAAATACTAACAAAGGAAAACTGTAACTTAATTAACATTCTAGTCTTTAAGATTTAAAATTTTTATTAATACCAAATAAAGCCCATACAAATAGTTCTTACTTAGGTAAGCAGAGCCCTAAATGTTTCTGGAATTATGTCTTTGAGCAGTTCTTTCTATGAGTACGAGATCTGAGATCTGGCCCGATAATGTTTGTATGGAGAGAGACATATACTAGGAAGCACAAAATTGCGGTTGCACCAAAACTACTGCTTTAGAAATTGAATGCAGGAACTTTCTACCTTAGATGTGCTGAAATTATTTGGAAAAGCTTTCACCTTTTCAGTTGCTGAGTATGTTTGTCCCCTTTAGCATTCCTCACTGTGTATCAACGATTCCAAAAGGCCACTCCATGGGAACAGAATCCCAGTCTGGAAATTAACTGTTTAGAAAGGAAAAAATACGACCTTTTTCCAAGACATCTTCAGTTGCACTGCACTCTGCTGTTAAAGCAATTCCAGGACTTCATCAGTGGGATTGCTGTGAATGTGTCTGAGGAAGCTGACAAAGTGCTGCACCAGCAGTCTCGGAAGTGCTGGATTAATATTGCTGTTCACTTAATTCAAAGCACAGCTGAAAAAGAACTTCAAGTAGTCTGAATCACCCTGCTTAAAGCTTGGAAGTGCTATGACTATTGCAAAGGTAGTAAAACTCTTTTTGCTTTAAAGCCAAAGAGCCCCCAGTTCGCATCAACATAAATTCAATGCACACTTTAAGAAAGGGATATTTACCAGATTGCAAAAAGGGATCCTATCTTGCAGCATATTTTTATGTCATCAACACACTGCAGCTGTCTTAATGGGACTACTGTTGTAAGAAAAAAAAGGATCATCTGCAGTTAGTGGTGGATTTCCTCTAGTTAATCCTCAAACCTCAGTTTTTATTTAAGCTCAGGGTAAAGGAAGCAGACTGCATTTTTTTGTCACGTTCTTATTAATTCATGATTCAAAGCTTTTCGAGATGAGCATTTTAGTGATGACAAAGAGACTACATAAACTGCTAGAAATCATATTGCATTCACTTCTTTCCCGTCTCCAGTCCTTAGCTCTTTCAGCTTTCTGAAAATAAAAGTTCTGAAAGATGAAAGAAGAGAGGGGGATACTCTGCTAACAAGCCGAGCATCATCACTGACTTGTCATGACCTAACCTTAAACTGACCCTTAAAAAGAGATCTATATTTAATTTCCAGAAGAATGTGCATGCTTGGAAGTTGAATGGGAGTTTTTCATAGTGGATTTTCTATCCTACCATAGTAGGAGGCAGCCTGTTAGTTACAGTTTTGTAAGTTTTCAATGTGGATTTTCAGGAGGAGGGTGGGGGAGAACACACCATTTTGTCAATGTAATCAGCATGTGATAGCGAGCTTGCAGCTTTGTTGATTGAACAGGGTTGTGTTCTGCACCACTGAGCAGTTTTACTATGCATGAGTCTTGTGCTGCTCCCCTTGGGAGCACTGCCCTGACGCCAAGCATTGATCAAAATGGGAGCTGGTGACCCAGCACTGAAATCCCTTAAGCATGTGAACAATCCTACTGCTCAAACTACACCCTTAAATTGAATACAAAAGGTCATAATCCAGTTACAGATGATTTTAAGAGAATAACAACATAAAAGCACACTGCAGTCTTGTGGTGTAAGGGAAACTTTGTAATAATCTAACAATATTCCAACAAGAATAGGTACGTTTTCTGTAGCCTGATCAGCCTGTATGCTGGATAATACTTTAATGCATTTCTTGACCTAGGTTAACAGGAAGCTAAGGAGAGAAAGAAGCAGGCATAAAATTAAAAAAAGCAAAGTATATGCCTGGAAAACAGTGGACAGCACAACTGCCTTCAAGGATGTTACATGGTGCTTCCAAAACTTTCAAGCCTTTTTTGCCCAAGGTTGAAATTCACAAACCACAGGATGATAAATGGTTAAAAAGTGACTCTATTTCAAGAAGCAGCAGAGTGATAAAAAAGGACTATTCAGTTTATTTTAATAGATGAGAAATGTTGGGTTTATTTTAAATAAAGAACCATATGGATGTACCAGATGGATTCTAGAAGTCTGAAGGCATTTGAAGTTTGCACTCACTAGGTATCTCTGTGTAGAACAGTTAGGTACCTAGTAAGCCAAGCAATGCATGTCGTCTAGTTAATAAGCTATCTCTCCTAATTGCTTTTGCTTCAGCTAAAAAATCTTTTGCTCAAAATAAAATATCTAGTCGCTGTCATTGACCGTGGAAGAAAGTCTAAACCTTTCAATCATAGCTGCCCATTGCAGTGAACAGTCAAGGGAGCCACACACTGCCATCCCAAGAGAGATGATGACCAGAGCAGCTCTCTGAAAGGGTTTAGCAACATGGCCAGGAATTCTGGTAATTCTGATTCAGCAAAGGATAAGTGCATGTGTTTATGTAAAATCCATTAACAGCTAATCAGACGCTACTATAGAAACATCAGTGCTTGCTGAATCAGGGCCTCAATAACTTTAATGAGGTAGCCTTTATTCTTAAACACATACACAATGGTGCACAGGTACACAAGAAGACACTTCTTAGGATGAAGACAGAAAATAAAATGGCTATGTGAATCAAAGTTTGCAGGTTTGGAATATTAAAGAGCAGTCCCACTGGCAAACTGAAAAGGAGCTCTTCTGCGGAAGGAGAGTAATTAATTTTAAAAAATGAGCAACACATGGAAAGAAGCCTGTTGGGGAACATGATATTGCAGTAAGCAATTTACCAACAGCACAGCTGAATCTGTCATCACTGCTCTAACTAAAGCTGTGTCACTTCTAACTTTCACTTCATATTAAACCCCATTCATTTAGAAATATGGAGTACCTTCCAATTTAGGTATTTTTTTCAAAGCTGTGAGTATATGCGGCTGCTGTGGAAGAATTACCATCACAAGTTCCATCTGGAATGTGTACCAGAAGGTGGTGCAGGAGAACAGGACCCGAAAGCACACATGCAGAACAGAACATATCAGGCAAATGTTGACTAGCTGCTAGTGCTACAAAGAAGAAGAAAAAAAAGTGGTCTGGAAATTCTGCTAGATCACCAAAAATAGGTGTTTAAGTGTAACAGAGAAGACAAGTCCCTCTACAGGAGGAAAGCCAGCTTGTACTGTCCTGTGCTGCTTGAATTCTCTCTCCGCTTCCACCTCTACTGTCTATTTCAGGTTTGATACCCGCTTTGCCCTCCTCCAAAATTTAACACCTGTGTTTCACTAATCTCTGATGGAAAAAATAGGCTGGACTAAGACATCTTCTTCCTTCTTCTTTATCCTATATGGGAAAAGTGGGCAGGGAGGGAAGGTGCAGCTTATTCCACCATAGCAGCAGAGCAAGTAGGAAATCATGTTGGGGGTGAGTTTTGATTCGTGTGTCAATGACATGACAATTGCCAGAAGCAAAGTGTTGTAGCAGTGGCCCTAATGGGTGACAGAGCAGTATGCTCATGCCAGCGCAAAGTGGATTTAATAGCAGATTCCCTTCACAAGAAGTTGTGCTGGAAACCATCTCGTACCACATGGTCCACTGACACATGTGCTTGAGTCTATTTCCTTAAGCATTTCCTTACCTTCTTGTTGAAGGAATTTTTTTCTCATGACTGGAAATAATCAAAACACTTTATTTTCCTTAGATGTGACTGCATACAGTTGAGTAAAATAGTGAGGTTATGCACCCAGTTCTACAATTAGCTATGTTTTGTGTTTGTTTTCCTGAAATGTTATCCATTAAAGATCTTATTAGGACTAAAGTGAGAACACTACTCATAGACATTTTTGAATTTTTTTTTTTGATTCATTAAAAAGACGAGCCAGAAGTTCACTCTTACTTCTGCCACTTTAGCTGGTACGATGTTTCCTTCATACGGGCATCCCAATGCACATGACACATACCTACAATAAAAAAAACAACACACAAAGATGCTTCTGTTTTACAGTGCGTATCTGTATTCATCTCTGTTACATTAAAATAAAAGTTAAATATAATTTTGAATATTTAAGACAGTCAATGTAGAAAAAATATTTGAATGGAAAGTTAAAATTACATCAGATGAAAATAGCAGGTTTATCAATTTTCTTTTTAAATCACAGAGCAGAGATTTGTAGCTTTATTTATGCTCAATGTATGTCACAAATTATAAAGGACTGGCAATGCAGCCAAGCTAATGCTGCTGTAGGACACTTCAGTTTTTCTTGGTATTTGCTTCTGAAGTTGTAAGAGCCAGCTCAAGTTTTGCCTTGCCTGGCCCACACAAAGTATTCAGAGGAAAATATCACTTTCTTTCTTGTGCCAGCTACCCAGATCATAGAAAACAACACATGGACACAAGCAACTTATAACAACCCCACCATCTCGTAAGTCATTAGAATTGTGGTGAATGGGGTAGCTTTCACCCTCTATCTCTGTACTGGCATTTCTGTCCCACTGCCCCAGAAGAATTATAGCTCTATTGTAAGCTGTAGTTTAGGTATGCCTGGATGAAGAAGAAACTGAGAAACCATACTGTGCCTCTTGGCAGCTATTGGCTCCACAAAGCACAAAAACTGAAGGCCACAACTGAGCCTTCAATGTTCAGTCTTAATGCTGTGTTATGTACAATTTGGTTTAGATTTCCTTTTTTAAATGACAATTAAAAGCCATGCAATTCCAATTAAACTTCTAATTGTTTATCTTAAATTGATTAGGAATAGGATTAAACTAACCAGGAACAGCCATTCAAAACCAAAACAAGTGTGGCTATACAGGGGTTTACAACAGATTCAGAGGCAGGCAGAGCCCCAGTCCCAGTGGGAGGTTGCTCAACTGCTTAATAGAAGAACAAGAGCCTTCATCGATCCCCCTTCATTCCCTTTCCCTCAACACTGAAGGATATAATGCAAAATTATACACTGTATAATGGAAACAGGATTGAACAGATGCCAGTTTGCATGTAGTCAAGGTCCGTAGGGAAAAGGATGTATTGTTTCTTTGCAGTTGAAGGAGAAACTGATTGATAGAATGTGAAAACAGGATGAATAACAGGCAAAACAAATTATGAAAAAAAGTCAACACTTTAATGCATAGAACATATTCCGTCCCTTATATAAAGGTACTGTGTTGGCACACTGGAAGTAGCAGTAAGAATGAAGCAAACTTTGAACCTAAAAAGAACTTGATTAGCCCTGACAAAGAAATGGAAATGAATTTTGTTTCCACAAAAGTTGTTGGGTCCGTTACATCCTGCTCATAATTTTAGTCCAGATGCCTACTAGGCATGATTTCAATTATCTGTACATTATTATGAAAACCAGGTTTTTGAAACTTGGCCATAGATTTCATTACATATCAGCCCCAATTTAGATGTCACCATTTAAATTTCAAAATTCTAAATTTTCTTATCTACATAAAAGATAAAAAAGTAGCTACTGCTAACAGTTAAACACTGCTCTGCTTTTCAGTGACACATAACTCAAAAACAGTTCAGGATAATTTCCTTAACTTTTTTTATGCATACACAGTTTTTCAAATGAAACCAAGCATGAAAAATTTCAGACCCAAAGAATTGCTTTTTACATAATACCACAGTGCCTAGAGCTAGTGAACACACAGATTTTTACTGAAATTATTTCACAACTTCAGCCACAGCACTTCATTATGAAGTGAGTAACAATACTAAATACAAAGTAAATGCAAAACATACAGTATGTATTTGCACATGTTCCCTTTAATGACATATATCTTACGTATTCCGAACAGCTACATATGTTAGATCAAGAAGACTTGCATTTGGTAGTGATAATGTGGCATGAATGACATCTGGAAAGGAGTAGGGCAAACAAAAGTAAAAGCAGGCCAGAAGGTATCTAGAGAACAAGGGAATACTCCCTGTGGTTCACACCACTGAGCAGAAACTCGCCTGAGCTCACATAATTCAGCTGGGCCTGCTGCGGTATGAAAGTATGCGGTGACCCGAGGAATCTGCCTACTACAATGTACAAATCTGTTTGAGATTATGAACTCTCTGCATGCTTACACCATTGCGACTAGACTGACATTTTAAACAAGGAAAATATGATAGATATAATCTATCCAGGCATCTGATATTCAATATTAAACTGGAGAAAATAGGGATTACTGAAAGAATTTGACAGGTAAAGAACTTCTTACCAGAGAGAGAACAAAGTCCTGTAGAGAATGAAAGAACTGTTTTCCAGTAGAGTTCATCAAGGATGAGTTTGGCAGAATTTTATCTAATATTTTCATTTAATGAACTGGCATAAAAGCAGAGATGTGGTGATAACATTAAACTTCTTGGCAGTGTCAATACAAAAAAAAAAAAGGACTGGGATTCCATGGAGAAAGGACAGCAGCAAAAGAAATGGGACTCAGTTGATGGCAATAACAAAGAAAGCGAAATGCTTAAAATGAGGCTGTAAAAGGGTGAATTGCACTCCAAACATCTATCAGGATAAGTATTTTAAATAGAGGACATAAAATATGAATTCCATTTGACAAGGTCTTGCTATATTCATATTGGAAATAAGAGTTACAATTTGAGTCACTTGCAGAAAAGGTAATGCAAGCTGGAGCAGATGCAAGCATGGGCTGAGTGCAGATAGCAGGGGTACTGAGAGCCTGGCATACGGAAGGAGAAAATATGCATGTTTATGTGAAAGAGGGAAAATAATCATGTGTATCTGCTCTGAGCATTTGCCAGGACTTCTAGACTTAAGGCAGCGCCGGGTGGGATGCTTTGTAATTGCATTTGTGTGGTTCCAAATTAATGAGCTTAAGTGAGAGGAAGTAGGTTGCAATAGGAAGGTAGATCTGTTATCTACAGATACATTTGGCTGTTAGGTTTTCTTTTTTGTGCATGAAATAACCCGTAAGGCATGAAAAGGACAAGAGAATCCAGCCAAAGCAGAGCCCCAAGACCTCCCCCCACACCCTTCCAAAATGGGAGACAACTTTGAAGAATATGCTGAAGAACTGCTTAGAAAGGAGAAAATTGACAAGACGGAGCCACAGAAAGCAACAAAAGACACAAGTTTAGAGAAGTGTCATCAACTGCAGCAAACACTACTGACAAGAAGAATGAGGATAGACTACTGTTTCTGAGATCTTGTCATCAGGGAGTTTGGTGAGAGCTGTTGCAGTTGCAAGCAAGGAACAGAAGCCAAAGTGTAGGAGTTACGGGAGGGAGTCACAGAAGAGGGTCTCCAGACAGTAATTATAAACAGCGCCTTCAATGAGCTTAGGAATGAAGAAGAGATAGGCGATGAGATACGATATGAAGAACCAAGTAGGGTCAAAGGTGCAATATTTAAGAGGCAAATGCTTGCTTATATTGCAGTGGAAAAGAGCCAGAGGAGAGTGAGAGGTTAAGAAAGAGAATAAGGGAGGAGAGAAATAAGAGGAAGAACAGAACATGGGGTCACTGGGGCAAGTGGAAGGGGTACAGATGGAAAGTAGACAAGAAACTCCTGCTGCTCTGACAGCATTAGGGGAGGGGAGGGAGAGGAGGGTGACAGAAGAAAGAGCATACTGTATCTATTTTTCCTTAGTAGAAAAAGCAAGAACCTACGTGAAGAAAAGCAGCAGAGGAAAAAAGAGGGAAGAGTTACAGAGGCAACTGGGATTTAATTTGGGGATTCAATTAAGTTGGAGAATACCGCTGTTTTCTAAAAAGATGGCAGGACTGAAAGCAAAAAAGACTTTGTCATGAAAAAGACTGTCTTGGTCTCAAGATATTCACCAGAGACACTCCACAGTGTGAGAGCAGAAGCAAATATCTGGGAGTTCACAAAGCAGACTCTGCAATGGAAGTGTTTAATTCTAAGTATGTGCTTAAATCTTTGTTGAATCAAGGCCAGACGTTTTAGTAGCTTAACTACATCTTTAGCACGCAATCAAGAAAAGAGCCCATGCAGCCAGAGGTGGAAAGAAGGACTGCAATAAGTGAACGTGAAATACAGCTGCTTTAGGAACGCATGGGTAAATGCTGTTTTGCTCACTCATGTTCTGTGAAATCTGAATTCCTCTCATTAATAAAAAGTGAGAAAAAGAAGTTCTCTACTTCTTTCACCTGGCAGATATTATCCAGTCTCTTGCCTGTTCTACAGTTTCACTGCAGGTGAGTATCATTTGGTCTTCTCCTAAATTGTTTTCTATGCACACAAAAACAATTAACAAAATAAATAAACCCCAGCAAGTTTATTGTGTAATATTTTGGACAAAAAATGCCGAACAGCCTCTGGGGATGGGGAGGGAGAAGGAAGAGGAGGAGAGGTTTCAGTTTCTTCCAGTAAGCCAAAACCAAACTGCAATGTTCCACAAATGGTATAGACAGTATATGGTCCCCACGATCAAGGTCACTAGGAATGGTGAGAACCACCACCCCAGCCCAAAGATTGTGAAGTGCAGGATATAAAACCACAAACAGGGTAAATGAGCAAACTTTTCATAACCGAAGTGTGTTAAAAGGAAAATGAATCCAAGCAGAAACTGAACTCCATTTTGTAATCAGCCCTTTGTCAGCTTGTTTCAGCAAGAGTTCCAGAGCCAGATCCACAGCTGCTACCACAGCTGGAAGCATGGAGCCTCCTGAGAAGCCAGTTGCAGACTCAGATGCTGCTGTTTCCTGTTTATTATTATAGTGTAAGTTCGCATATAATTTACCATGTTCACTGCAGATGTATTTGTTTTTATTGGGTATTCGTGCTAAAATGTATATGTCTATCATTTGGTGAATTCATAATATTAAGTTGATATATATTCTCTCTCTTTGCAAAGGAAGCCATTTGTTAAAAGCAGGCAATCTTTACTGTAAGGAAAGGGGAAAATACAAAGAAGACAAGAGCGAAAGGAGACTCTTCCAGAAACAGGATCTCCAAGCCCAAAATGTGTAAATAAGGCCAGGATTTTTTTACCACATTTAATTTAAAAACAAAAACAAACAAACAAACAAAATCCCCCCCAAAAACCAACAAACCTCTCCATGTATTTAGTGCCCAGTTGCGAGTAATATATATGCTATTCAAAGTGAAATCCTATGGTAATAATATTTGTTATTATTTTTAGAATGCTCAGAAAACACCATTAAATTGTGAACTATGTTCTAGAAAATAACTTCTTCTCCAAAAATGGAATGAAACTGTTACTATAATAAAGGGCCACTTTAACCACTTAACTTTTAATAACTATATTAAATTATACGTGGAGCAATCAGTAACATACTAGCAAGCACATTGTATGGCTACCTTGTAATTTCACACTAACATTGCAAGTCTGATTTTACACTAGCCCTTAAGAAGAAACAGGGATCATTTTTATTTTCCACAGTTATACCTCTACTTTTTTTAAAAAAAGAAGCAGCTCTTTTGCCTACTAACAATACTTTCTACCTGCAGGCACAAAAACAATGGGTAAAATTTGGTATAAAGTTATTTCTAAGGAATATCCCTCCTCTTATACAATACAAGCATCCTGTATGATAGAGTTACTACAACGGCTCCTACACCCTTTTTCTTAACCTGTCCCCAGTACAAAGCAGCGCACCAAGTCCCCACACCCCAGCAATCTTCAGCTTCTCAAACTCCGCCAGGGGACTGTGACCAGCTGGCTTAATACTGTGTAACTCTGTAGATTTGTTTATCATTTGCACACTAAAATGCATTGCTTCCAAGTCTACTAAATGTTCATCTACATTTTGTTGTTCCCATAATCTCAAATATAGGCTCACGTATAGTTTAATTGGTTTTACCATCTAAAGAAGTGATAATGCTGTAAATCACCCTAATATCAATATAATTGTGGCTATGCTAAACTACATAGTGTAGTCTAAAAGTGGGGGTTTGAAGCAATGCAAAAAAAGTATGTGTACTCCAGCCCTAATCATTCCAGAATACCAGAATATAGGAGTTCAAAATTTCTGTCTGTATTCATTAAACATACACAGCTTTAAACTGTACTGATTTGTGCAAAACTGAATTGCTGGAGTTTATCTCATGATACTTCTAATTAGGTGTATAAAACACAGTATTGTAAGGCCATCCAAAAGTCCTGAATTAAGGTATTTAAGATGAACTGTACTAAAAGAAAAAAAGGGCGTTATTGAACTCTTGATAATCAGAATGTTTCTTTATAAACAAAACCGACTTCATTATTAATTTCCAGAATTACTCATTATAAAGTACAATAAAATAAAATGGATGTGTTCTTCCACATGTATTTTTTTCAAAATAAATCCAAATACCATTAGCAGAAGAGAGAGAAGTAAAATCAATTCCTTCTTTTAAAGTTTCTACTATTTTGTGACTTACCTGGTGTATTAGCATCAAAGTAAAAGAGTAATTATTTCCTACAATCAACAAGGAATTATACATTATTATATAACTTTTATTATAACATAAAAAGTACCAGCTGTACTATTTAAAAACACCAAAGAATATTGCAATACAATCATTTGTATGGTATCTACTTGTCATAGCGAAAAATATCGCTACATTTCAAGTATATCAACAAGTATTTGAATTCTATACAAACAGAGATGTAAGCCAAATATTGATACATTTCTATATGCTTTTATTTATCTTGAACTTCATCATACTGCTCATTCTTAAAAGATGTAGGACTATAAACAAAGGAATTGTATACACCAGTTTAGAATTAATGTGTGATTACATATGCTTTAATTTATGAAGCAGCAGCTTTGTAAGAAAATGCTTCTAAAGTTATTTTACAGCAAACATTTCCATCTGTTTTTCTAACACTGAACCTCTAAACATTTGCATACACATTGACATTTGCACATGCAAATAGACCAAATAGCCTCAAAAGGGCTATTCACATGAAAATTTTTCAGGACTGGGCCATAAATACAGCTTTTAATTGCTGGTCATGAAGTGGTGCTTTTTAGTAGAGCAAAAAAAATTACAACTTTTCAGCTCTTATATTCCCAGTTAATTTTTTTAGGACTAAGATAGTCCCATACAGAACTGAATCTTTCAAAGGGAGACAGTCTGACTTTATTTTACTGTCACAGGACACAAAGTAGGGCACTGAAGTACATTTGTGGAAAATGGGGAAATGCAAGTCCTTATTTCCTTGCTGTACTTCTATTGTACTAATTGCAATATCTTTCTGTGTCTTTTAAAATTTTGGAGTACATTAACTTGGAAGAATCCAGCTTAATCAGAATTTACTTTTCATTTTCTTCATATGACGTTCAAATTAAAACAATGCAAGTGACTACTTGCAATTACCATTTGTCAGTTTTTCATCAATCCTAGTTGTTTGGCTTCATTTTAAATCACTTAAAGGATGGGATGTTTTTAATAGTACCTGAATCATGCATTAAAAGATGCAATTCTAACACTACAGTATTTTGTGTCATTTCACGTGCAAAATATGCATAACAGTAATTAGTTAACCACACAGTTTATAACTGATTTGGCTCAGTGTCTTCACAGAATGTGTCCCAGATGTTATTGTAAATTTTTTATGCACGTGCAAAAAAATAAAAGTAAAAATCCATTTATGATGCTAATAAATAGACTAACTTCTAGCACTATAAGCAAGATTTCAATCCTTCATAAACATTTGAACTAATTTAGTAAACATTTAGAAAACTGTGTACTGTGCTACAGATTTTAAATGCGACAGCTGACAACATAAATTTTCTGGATGATGATCGAGTCAATGTTAGTGCAGCTGTAGCAACAGTAAGACATGCAAAAGCTTAAAGTTTAGTTTCAACTGTTTGAGTGCATTTTTCATAAGATTCAAGGATTGCCAATGATTTACACTCACTACATAAATTCTAAATTGCCAGTAAAAATACGAAATAAAATTTGAACTCCTTAAAATTATTTTTGGAAGTATTTTTCAACTACGCAAATAAGGAGCTAGGGTGAGGCACTAAATTATACATTTCCTGCAAATAAATAACACTTTAAACAATAATAGTGCTTTAGAAAGGAAACAATCTCTGTATTGAAATTAATATAAATACAATTTATGCATATTAATACTTTTATTACCTAAGTAATTCAAGCAAAACATTTAGCCTACAAAATTTATATTAGAAGTCAAAAAGTGTAATCCTGGGAGCCTGCTTGAGCAAAGGCTGCAGGTTTTGGCCATGGTTCTTTAAAAGTAACCAATCTCTAAAAGAGTGATTAAAAACAAAATGTTGATTTTCAGTGCACAGAGTATATCTGTCCATGTAGTCCACAGCTTCATTTTGTGTTACTTTGCACCAGAAAGCCTATTAATACATTTCTTATATCTATTGTAATTTACACAAATTTCAAGGTGCTAATCTGTAGCCTATGGACAGGTAGGATGGGATTCATCTGTTCTAACTTATCTGTTATCTTACCCTAAGGCAGGTACTTTAAAAAGCATATACGATAAATCACAGCCTGAAGGCTGCCTATTTGTCTCTAGTAACTACTACAAACAGATTTAGGATGACAAGCACAGACTTGTCATGTTGTCATGCTCGGATTTGACTCATGTTACAACAGCAGCTGTAAACAATATATAATTAAGTAAATAGAAGACACATGACAAAATAAAACCTGAACTAATCTTATCCTTGAAATTAAATAACAACTAGTCGAAGGATGAGCACCAATTCTAAATACTGTATGTCAGCTGAAGAATTATGTAACATCCCATTCGTTTGCTTCCAAAATGCTGGGTTTGAGGTCATTCAACAGAAACTCCCAAATTTCAATTTCTGAAACTGTCAGTTTCTGCACCTTCTTGACTTGTCTATGTGATACTTACAGATCGAACACGGCATAAAGAGCAACTTGCCACAAAGCCTTGACTGTCTCAGCATTTAGAGAATTTTGCATGGAACTGGGATACAAAAATGCCATTTATTTTATGTGTCACTAAAAGCAGTTTCTTTGGTACCAGCTAAATACGGGTTCATAAATCAAGACTATAAATTACAGGCACTGATAGCTAATTCTTTTTTTGATCATTTTATCTCCAGGAAAAAGTCGCCTTGATTGCACGCAATATTTCTATGAAATCTCTGCTTAAGTTTCACTTTCTGATTATCTTTCCCACACCCTTCTTCATCGAGGAAGAGAAGCCTTGCATTTTATGTCATTAAATACAATGTAAAACTCCACAAGTCTTCTAAAAGTACTGCAATATTTGGGACCTAACGAACTGCTTCAGCTGAAGTCCTAACGAATTCCCTGCAGTAGTGCAGGGTTTTGTTCAGTGTTAATATCCGAGAAAATTATGGTTTAGACTTCAAGAATTAAGCTGGAAATGATGGTCTGCTTCCATGATCTTCCCCCTCTTCCATAATCTTCCCCCTTACAAGCAACTGAAATGTTGTAAACAGCTTTATTTACTTCCTGGATTTGGCATTCAAAACTAATGCTTCTTCTTTATGGGTATTTTTTCATTTTTTAACTAATCACAAGTTCTAAGTACATCTAGAGCATTTTTCAACTGCTAAGAGATCTACCATTAACAAAAGTCCTTGTGAATTCTGCATTTCTATGTTCATGCTCCTGCTATTTTTTTTCCGGTCTTCAGAATTTTACTCAACAAAAGAGAGTACACCAGAGCTTAAAAAAAATTTCTGAGGTAGATGGACACTAAACAATCCTTTTTTATTTTTATTTCTGAGCAACCACTCAACCTCAGTGCTTCCTACAGATTCCTGTAACTCTGCGACCCATGAGAAGTGCATTTAAATGAGTATGAACATGCAGGAACAAGACTCAATATATCACAATACTTGGTAATCATTCTCTTGAAAACCTATTTGATCCATAGCAACATTTTATTTTTCATTAACTACTATTTTGCCTCCTAAAAATCTACCTGGGAGGATTTTTTAAAAGCACATTCAAAGTCCCAACAGATTGTGTTAACCAGTTCTCTTTTATCTTCTAACTTATCAGCATGCTCAAAGCTTTCTTTTCAGTATTTTCATATACTGAAATCCATATTCAACGGATGTTTCAGATACTCAGAATTATTACCCCAGTTAGGTTTTTTTGTTATGAAATAAGGCTGCATATTCTGCAATTTAGAGTCTCAGCAGATTTTTAGCAGATTAGCCACTTTATTATTGAATTATATTAAATCCCCCTGGACAGTCCAGACAGTCCTCTCCTAAAATTCTTGATCTGCTGAAATGTAACGTTAGTCCAGCATCTTACCTCCTGATGCTTCAACCTCTAATTTTCACTGGATAAATCAGTTCCCAAGCTAATATCCTGTGATGAAGATAGCTGTAACATAAACTTAAATGTAGTTTCTCTTCAATATACTTATCTTCTCTAATCTGATTTTCTGCTTGGGTTCTAACACCACAAACCGAGTAAGTCTGTCAATAGCTTCCTACTTCTGAGTGATTCACTTTTCTTAGACCTGTTTGCCTGAGGAAGAAAGTTACATCTGGAGTGAACTTACATCATTTTCATTCACAACTTCAAATCTGTTCACTTTGTAGCATATCTGATATTAAGCAGTCCACTGATGAAGCGTTGTGTAACATACTGCACGTGGCACGACACTAAATAAAATTGTCCTCCATGTGCTGTGCAAAGTTTGCCTAGCTTTTGCACACTGAAGTGAAATCACAGATCTTTGTACTCGATGCACAAAGTAAGCACTTTTAAAACTTAATCTGATTGTATTTTCTTTGAGTTCAATTATCTCATCTCTATTCATCTCTGTACAACTGTTTTTTTCTGTTTGCTTCTCTACTGTGTCTGGCTGAGATGGAGTTAATTTTCCTCATAGCAGCCCTCACAGTGCTGTGCTTTGCATTGGTAGCTAGAAAGGTGTAGGCTGGGCGTGGGAAGATCTTGGGAGGCGACATAATCAGGACAGCTGACCCAAACTGACCAAAGGGATAGTCCATGCCACAGGACATCAGCTCAGCAACAAAAGCTATGAGAAAAGGAGAGGGGAGGGGCATTCGTTATTAGGACGTTTGTCTTCCAGAGCAAGCACTACATGTTTTGAAGCCCTGCTTCCCAGGAAGTAGCTGGACATCACCTCCTGATGGGAAGCAGAAAACAAATCTTTGTTTTTCCTTTCCTTCTGGGTGCGGCCTTTGCTTTTGTTTTACTAAACATCCTGACCCATGAGTTTTTTCCATCTTATTTTCTCCTCCCACTCTTGTCCTGCTGAGGAGGAGAGTGACAGAGCAGCTTGGTAGGCATCCGGCATCTACCCAAGGTCAACCCACCACAGCTTCATTACCTGGTTCTTGATATCCCTCTCTTTGTATCTCCTTGCTTGGTTATCCTTCTGTTTATTCTTAATTATTACAATATTATTTCTTTCTTTTTTTTTTGTGCTCCGCTTCTGTTTGACCATTTTCTGCCTCTTATTTCTTCCTCTCTGTATGTGCCTTCCCACCCTGCTGCTTTCTCATTTTTTTTCTGCTGTGTGCAGAAGAAAACCTACCACACACAGTTCATCAGATAGTAGACAATAAATGTATGGGAGTGTTGTAGAATACTATCATGGGAACAGTCATTTCCATCATGTCACTGTATCAGCGCCAGAATAACTGCTACTGGCGTTATTACAAACGCCTTAGACATACAATCTGTGGAAAAAAAAAGCAGCAGGTTGCCACTTTCTTAAACATGTGAAACCTAGGGCACAGAAAATAAGCTAGTGTTTTAAGCTCCAACATCAATCTAGTGTGCATCACAGGGGCTTTTTCATCACCTGCAGTTTACATCTTCTGGACCAGTTGCAAAGTCCATTTGTTCATGCCCATAGCTATCCAAAAAACATACACAATGCATAAGCTTTGAGGATTCTCTTGATGGTTGGTTGCCTCTATTGTGCCACTTCATTGAATTTTTTTAGTGAAATACAGGAATATGAAACAGAAAATACAGCCTGACATGCCTAGACATCTAAGAAAACCAGAAAACAAAAGTTTAGTGTGAAAATGTTCACCGGTGCCTAAACTTGTTGCTATACACATGCTGTCTTTTCTGAATTGACTGTGTATTGCCTTATCCACACTTATCTGCAACCTAAAATTCAGGCATCCCTGACCTTCATCCTCATGAGGAACTCAAATTGCTAGCCATGTTCCCAGCTCAGAATTGAGTTGCAGAAAAATGTGGCAAATAGTGGTGGTACGGACCTTTTAAAGAAACTGACTTCTTATGAAAGAAGTTGCTTGGGAAGGCAAACCCTGACTCTACCTGTTACATTAGCAGCTAGGTAGAGCATTTAAGCTCTGGTACAAGTTATTGTTTCCTCACATAGTGAAAGTTCTTACTTCTCTATTCAGTGATTTTCCACCTGAAACATACAACTAGGCTAGGAAAAACGGACCTAAGCTTTGTAAACTATCCTTGATTTGATGTGTGTGTGTTAAAATCCTTGGGTTGGACAAGTTGACCTCCAGAGGTCCCTCTCAACCTAAACTATTCAGTTATTCTGTAATCCTCTGAGGCTGAGATATACCTAGAAGCCAGATCTCCCTTTCTCGAGGCAAATGTTCAAACTACCACACTACTGTGCAAAAAGTGAGCAGTAGCACGACCTCATCACTGTTTCTGGAGGAGAGAGCCCAGTATTTACTCCCAGACAGGTTTTCAAGCACTTAGCCTCTGAGGTATCTACCTCTGTTTTCAAGACCAGCTATTTTCTGAGCATGGTGTAGTTTGCATTACTAGTAATCCTCAAAGAATCTCACTGTTGAGTTTCTCCTTGAACCTAAGCCTTTCTGCATTCATAAGGACCTTCACAAATAATCACAGAATCACAGAATCACAGAATAGTAGGGGTTGGAAGGGACCTCTGTGGGTCATCCAGTCCAACCCCCCTGCCGAAGCAGGGTCACCTACAGCAGGCTGCACAGGACCTTGTCCAGGCGGGTCTTGAATATCTCCAGAGAAGGAGACTCCACAACCTCCCTGGGCAGCCTGTTCCAGTGCTCCGTCACCCTCAGAGGGAAGAAGTTCTTCCTCATGTTCAGACGGAACTTCCTGTGCCTCAGTTTGTGCCCATTGCCCCTTGGCCTGTCACTGGGCACCACTGAAAAGAGCTTGGCCCCATCCTCCTGACACCCACCCTTCAGATATTTGTAGGCATTTATAAGGTCCCCTCGCAGCCTTCTCTTCTTCAGGCTGAACAAGCCCAGTTCCCTCAACCTCTCCTCGTAGGGGAGATGCTCCAGTCCCCTCACCATCCTCGTAGCCCTCCGCTGGACTCTCTCCGGTAGCTCTTCATCTTTCTTGAAGTGGGGAGCCCAGAACTGGACACAGTACTCCAGATGAGGCCTCACCAGGGCAGTGTAGAGGGGAAGGAGAACCTCCCTCGTCCTGCTGGCCAGACTCTTCTTGATGCACCCCAGGATGCCATTGGCTTTCTTGGCAGCCAAGGCACACTGCTGGCTCATGGTTAACCTGTCGTCCACCAGGACACCCAGGTCCCTCTCCGCAGAGCTGCTCTCCAGCAGGTCCACCCCAAGCCTGTACTGGTGCATGAGGTTGTTCCTCCCCAGGTGCAGGACCCTGCATTTGCCCTTGTTGAATCTCATCAGGTTCCTCTCTGCCCAACTTTCCAGCCTATCCAGGTCACGCTGAATGGCAGCATAGCCTTGTGGTGTATCTACCACACCTCCCAGTTTGGTGTCGTCAGCAAACTTGCTGAGGGTACATTCTAACTCTTCATCCAGGTCGTTGATGAAGAAGTTAAACAAGACTGGGCCCAGTACTGACCCCTGGGGGACACCACTTGTCACCAACCTCCAACTAGACTCAGCGCCGCTGATGACAACCCTCTGAGTTCTGCCATTCAGCCAGTTCTCTATCCACTTCACCGATCACTCATCCAGCCCACACTTCCTCAGCTTCCCTAGGAGGATATCATGGGAGACTGTGTCGAAAGCCTTGCTGAAGTCAAGGTAGACAACATCCACGGCTCTCCCTTCGTCTACCCAGCCAGTCATGTCATCGTAGAAAGCTATCAGATTGGTCAGGCATGATTTCCCTTTGGTGAATCCATGCTGACTACTCCTGATAACCTTCTTTTCTTCCACTTGCTTGATGATGGCCTCCAGGATAAGCTGCTCCATCACCTTTCCCGGGATGGACGTGAGGCTGACCGGCCTGTAGTTCCCTGGGTCCTCCTTCTTGCCCTTTTTGAAGACTGGAGTGACATTGGCCTTTCTCCAGCCCTCGGGCACCTCTCCTGTCCTCCAGGACCTCTCAAAGATGATGGAAAGTGGCTCAGCAATGACATCCGCCAGCTCCCTCAGCACTCGTGGGTGCATTCCATCGGGGCCCATGGATTTGTGGACATCCAGATCACTTAAGCGATCCCTCACACAGTCCTCCTCGACCAAGGGAAAGTCGTCCTCTTTGTAGGCTTCTTCTCTTACCTCCAGGGCCTGGGATTCCTGAGGGCCAGTCTTAGCACTGAAGACTGAAGCAAAGAAGGCATTCAGTAGCTCTGCCTTCTCCGCATCCTCCGTCACCAGGACACCTGCCTCATTCAGCAGCGGCCCCACGTTGTCCCTAGCCTTCCTTTTGCTGCTGATGTAGTTGAAGAAGCCCTTCTTGTTGTTTTTGACATCCCTTGCCAGCTTCAATTCCAGGCGAGCCTTGGCCTTCCTCGTCGCATCCCTGCACGCTCTCACCACGTTTCTGTACTCTTCCCAAGTGGCCTGTCCCTCTTTCTACATTCCATGGACCTTTCTCTTCTGCCTGATCTCCGCTAGAAGCTCCTTGTTTAGACATGCAGGTCTCCTGCCTCCTTTGCTAAATTTCTTTCTCAGGGGGATGCATTGCTCCTGTGCATGGAAGAAGTGTTGTTTAAAGAGTGACCAGCACTCATGGACCCCCCTGCCTTTGAGAGCCCTGTCCCACGGGATTCCTCCCAGTAGCTCCTTGAAGAGGGCAAAGTCAGCCCTCCTGAGGTCCAGGGTTTTGATCCTGCTTATCGCCCTGCTTCCTCCTCGCAGGATCCTGAACTCAACCATTTCATGGTCACTGCAGCCGAGTCCACCTCCAACCTTCACATCCTCCACCAGTCCCTCCTTGTTTGTTAACACGAGGTCCAGCAGCGCGCCTTTCCTTGTTGGTTCCTCCACCACTTGCATCAGAAAGTTATCATCGATGCTCTGTAGGAACCTCCTGGATTGCGCCTGCCTAGCTGTATGGTCTTCCCAGCTGATGTCAGGGTGGTTGAAGTCCCCCATGAGAACCAGGGCCTGTGACTGTGAGGCTGCTTGCAGCTGCCTGTAGAAGGCCTCATCAACCTCCTCCTCCTGGTCAGGTGGCCTGTAGTATACACCCACCGTAATGTCACCCGTGTGAGCCTGTCCCTTAATTCTAACCCACAAGCTTTCAACTCGCTCCTCATTTGCCCCCAGGCCAAGCTCAATGCATTCCAGTTGCTCCCTCACATATAGAGCAACTCCCCCACCTCTCCTTGTTGGTCTGTCTTTCCTAAAGAGTCTGTAGCCATCTATGACAGCATGCCAGTCATGTGAGTTGTCCCACCACGTTTCTGTGATGGCGACCAAGTCGTAGCCGTCCTGCTGTATAATGGCTTCCAGCTCCTCCTGTTTATTGCCCATGCTACATGCATTGGTGTAAACACACTTGAGCTGGGCTGTCAGTCGCACCCCTGACACTGGCACGCCAAGCCTAGGCTCATCCCTAGTGAGCTGGGCAATATCCCCTTCCCCTTTCGAACCTAGTTTAAAGCCCTCTCAATGAGCCCCGCCAGCTCGTGGCCAAGAATTCTTTTTCCCCTTTGAGACAGCTGAGTTCCACCTGTCGCCAGCAGGCCCGGTGCTGTGTACACCTCCCCGTGATCAAAGAAGCCAAAATTTGACTGATGGCACCAGTCCCTGAGCCACCTGTTAACCAGGTGAGTTTTCCTGCCCCTTTCAGTGCTGTCCCCTGCCACTGATGGGATGGATCTTAGATAAGTAGCTCTGTGTAATGCAAAAGAAAATGGAAATTAAAAAGAAAGACTGTTTAAGGGTAAGTACTATTCCAGATTGTTTCAAGTTTAAAAGAAGGTACTCTAGAGAAAGATATATACTGGACAATTTCAGAGTTTCAGGCACTAGAGACTCCAAACACTTCAATGCCTGGAGTTTTCAGAATAAGTTATACTGAGAATATTTTTTTTCTTAGGAGTAAATTTGTTCTATCACTTTTATACCTTGAAGTGATATATTATCAATACCATAATAACATAAAAGTACACAGGGTATTTTTTAAGGTGCAGACAAACGTGTTACGAGTTCTCAGCAGCACAAAATAAATATTAATCTGTCATCTGCGATGATAAAAATAAATCTGTATAATAAAATGTGTACATTTATACACACAGCTTATTTTTTTCATTTTCCAGAGAAAACTAGTCACCATCAGCAGTTACAAAACATAGAACAAAATTACTAAATATATTCAATCTTAAAAAAAATCATAATAAAGATTATTGTTTCATTTCATCTAAAATGTAAACATTTGGTAGTATACTAGTACAAAAGAATCCCTGTAACAGTGACTCCAATAACTCTGTATTACTTAAGAATCTTTATATTTACCCACGCACTGGAATATTCATATTCCTTGCAGATTTAGCAACTTCTTCAAATTTTTCTATGCTTTCTTCAATTGAACAATTAATATTCATTCTGCTGAAAGATTCAGATGCTGCACCAAATACTGAGACTTCTGTAGCCCCTGCTGCAATCTGAAAAAACAGAATCATAACCCTATATTCAAAGATTAGATTAAGTATTTAATTCTGTACAACATCACAGACTTTTAAAGTACATTATATCATCTATGTCTAAAATAAAAGTATTATTCCAATTTTTTTCATATCTATTGCATAAAACCAAATTGAATCAAACCTTGAGTTCATTCACTACAGCATATTTCCCTCCTCTTTTTAAAAATATGGTAAACACATTTTTAAAGTTATAAATTATAAAGGTATTAAGATGTAGGAAATCATGTGAACCAACTATGAAAATAACAATGATTGATACTTACATTCATTTTTCACAAAAAGGAAAAGATCACATAACAACTCTGAAACATCCATCCTCTGTACAGAGCCTGTTTCTCATGAATGCCAGGATGTCATTCTCATGCTTAGGAAAGCTCTGTGTCTGCATGTGCCTAGAGCCGCAACAATAACCAACAGGGATTTCCTTGTTGGAGCCACCTCTAGGATTAAGGGCTCCACTGGTCTTCATGTCATAGTCGATACGGATAATATGGAAAATGTGTATGTGAGAGTCTGCTGAGAAAAAGTCTCAGAGCAAATACCAGTCTAGAAAATGTGCAAATGTGGTGACTTCACCGAAGGGGCAAATAGCCTGAGTTTGTACTCAGTATCTCAGTACTCGATAAATCAACTAACATGAGGTAAATTTGAATACTGAAAGCCAAATGACAGGAGAAGAAAACATTTAACTTAGGAGAACAGCTAATTCATTAATTCTGACTCTCCAGGGAGAATAATACTCTTGTTCTATGAAAAAGAGTGGTGCTTTTCCCTTTACTCTCTGCTTCTTCAGGATAATATCTAAGCTTCAGCAACCCTTACAGGAACAAATACCATTTCAAATAGAAGGCATAAAAAAAAAATAGCAGCAAGAAAGAACTCAGCAATCACCTACAACTATTTTTGCACTGTTTTCCTTTCATTATATCAATAAATATGGTACAGAGATATAGTAGATTTAATTCAACTCATACAAGTTACCACTGCAGACAAAGCTGTGGCAATCTGACTACTAACAGTTAACTCGTCTACATACAGGATTCTATTTTAACAGAGATTTCATATGTATCATAGAAACAGAATGATAAACTACACCACAAACATCCACCAAGCAGTATGCTTTCCAAATACAGTATGCTTGCCCCATATCTAGACAAAAAGCATAGAAGTACGAAAATTTTCAGAAAACGAAAGTGTATGAAAGATATGACTATCAATGTGTGTATTTTAAGAAGACTGAACTGCTCCGTTTTCACAATTCCAAACACTTTGAATCTATAATTTTGAATATTTGTTTTCTATGAACTGAAACAATTCAAATTTTCAAACCCTACCAAAACAAAATGCAGAATTTAATATATCTACTATATCCCTATAAAGTATTTTCATTTAACTGACTCTTTCCTCATTCTTCTTCACTACTTTTCAATAAGACACTCTTCAGAAACTTTTCTAGGGCCAACAAGTCAAAGAAGGAGAAGGAACTGTCTTTATATCTAAGCATCATTTATGGGAACTTGCAAAGATGGTTTGGTCAATACTTCCATTAAAATATTAGTATATATAGTTTAACATCACTCTGAATTTGCCTGTTTTTCACAATGAAAACTGGGATTTGTAATTAAAAAAATATATCTTAGTTCTAGTAGGACAGGTTATATGACATGAAATAGCTACATTATGGTAATGAATTGAAAGTGTCTGAAACATGAAAGGGGTAATTGTGGACTTCTTCTCTGAAGGCACTTACAGCAGAATGAAAACCTTGTAGATTCGGCGTGAGAACAGGATATTGGACTCCAGGATGCCGCTCAATGCCCCTCATTACTTCATTGTGATCTGCCATCTAAAATATATAAATAATTTCTATTACCAGCAGTTATTTTCTGATTTTATGCAGCTAAGCAGAAATTGGCTTAGACTGTTCTTGCCTTCATTAGTTATACAGTTCATACAAAAGTTTTACAACAAAGGGGTTAAAGTGATGTTATACAAGCATTATTTTTTTAGATTTCTTAACTTTTGCGTACTTCAGTTACAAGCTTTCCAGTTGTATATGAACACAGAATTTAGGCTAAGATTTCTACGGTGTTTCTTTTTGTGCACCATAAATTGATAGACTTGTGATTATGCTGATCATCAGCTGTTATCACGACTTTAAACTTACCTCACTAGACTCAATAGGTGGAATTACCAGAATATCTGACATTTTAAAATAATTCATATCACGAAAACTTCATCACTCTGATACATGTGACTTCACATTCTTAAGCATAAGTGAACCTGAATTACTCAACACTGTAATCAGCATATTTGAAAAGACTAATCACAAGTCTATCCTTAAAAATGTAGCAGAATCCAGTTCTCTGCTTAGTGTAACATTTTAATATATTTAGAATTTTCTTTCAAAAGAAGAAAATACTTTCTTATTACAGCAAAGGTCAGAGACCATTACTTTATTCAAGCCTTTGTTTTCCTTAACCTTCCCTCACAAAAGAAACACTGCCTTTTTAAGATATTACTCCACTTTTCTCACTCAAGATTAAATATACTGCCTGTACTAATCAAGAAGACGAATCAAAGACTTATTGAAGTAATAGACTGTAGACTATTTAGACAAGCACATTTTCTTGGGAGAAGCGGAGGAAAAATGGGTTTATTTTTTAATGGTGTGTGTGCCTGAAAACAATACATTAAGAAAACATATCCCTCATTATTTCAAGTCTTACAGATTTCGAGTTTTAAAAAATTAATAGTGTATTTTAAATGCTTTTTAAATCAGCTCTCATAAAAGCAAATCTTCCAATCAAACAATATTAAATTGGATTTCTGATTCTTTCCACACTGATGAAAAGCCATTTGAAGAGCACCGTATGAAAAGATGTATGAACTACAAAGCTTTCTTTACTCCTTATTTTCAGCTGATATTTTATTGATAGCTTTGCAGTACTGCATTTCCACATAAGTCATATTAAGTTATACCAGATTATTAAGTGACAATACCACTGGCAATCTGTAATCTTTGTCTCACTGGCTTCCTACTATGAAAATGAATGGATTAAAAATATCAGAAAAATGACTGTATGCCTCCTCAAATGTGAGCCTAACATGTATCTGCAAGGAAGTGGATATACAGTATGAAAAGTATCTTATAGCCAGAGCCAACTCATTTGTCATAAGGAATCAAGTGATGGCACGAAGCAACTTTTTTAAATTGCTTCTACATGAACTAAATCAGTGTGACCACCTAACACATCTGATAACCTCACAAATAACCATTTGGCAATGCCTTAGTTTTTTAAGAACAATTTTTCATTCCTTAATTTAATAAAAATATATTTCTCAGGGCAAGGAAGAATGTTTGAAACCAAATGATTAATTAAATGGCAAATGTTGGAACTAATGCCACACTTTAAAGTAATAGTTTGACTTAAAATATACTAGAAAACCAAAAAGACAGTTTTTCAACCAATCAGAGCTGCCAGGTCCAAATAATATTTTATGTATTACATTCGTCCCGTTACTATTTTTCCTGTAAGTAAAATCCCATTTTAACATATATTGCATGTTACAAGATTTTAAACTGTAATAAAATATTTCTTTTCCAAATGTCTTTACAAATAAGCTTTCTAATGGTAGGTATTTATAATTTTTGGCTGTTTAGGTTATAGGTGTGGGATCCTGTTTTACATGGCACCTCGCTACTGTGGAACTTTCTCTTTCAGCTTTTTTCAGTTAAAAAAAAAAAACTCTGCCAAAAAAAACAGTGGATGGGAAACCATAAAAGAGCTTTAATATACTAAAAAAAGAAATAAGTGAATGAGTGATCTAAACGTAACTGTGAATTCTATTCCCATGACCTATGAAAAGAAAAAAGAAAGGAGCAAAGAAAAGGCAAAGTCAAGACTGCAATCCATATCAAAGCAACACAATATTATCTTTTAAATAAAAATAATCTTAAAAACCAATTAAGCAATTAAAATAAAGTATTCAGACAGGAATTTAAGATAAGAAAGGATTGTTAATTTTTTTCCAAAATGGACAAATCTCTGCTAAATTTGGTACTCCTAATGGATCACAGGAAAAGGAAATAATTAAACAAGAAAGGAAGAAATCCACCTTTGCTTTAGACTATTCCTTCTAATGTTTAAATGTTATTCTCTGCTGCTGTAACTGCCAAAGTTTGATGGCACTTGGAAAAACCTTGTCTAGCTGCTTTTAACAGACACACTCTGAAAACTCATCACCCCTGCAATGACATCAAAGAAATTCTGCATTGTCACTGTTCTCTTCCCCTTTCCTACTAACCTTCCTTGAGGCCCTTCCCTGGTGATCCCAGGAATGCTGAAATAAATCAAAGGAGTCCCTTAGAGAGCACTATACAGAAAAGGTATGATCGTACCACGTTTTTCTGAGAGGAAAGCCTGGAATACAGTCCAGGCTCAGTATGAATTCTCAGTTTAAAACGGACAAGCTTTATATACATTTTCACAGAAGATGTGCAACAAACAATGTTAAAAAGTCAAGTATTTTCTCAAATCAATTAATTTCATGTTTTACTTTTTGTAAACAACTTACTCAACACGTAAGTACTCAAATGCTTCTGTGCAAACAAGTGCACAATTTATTGAAAATGAGTTTCAGTGACACAGACAAGATTTATTTCCTTACTCACAGGGAATGATTAAGTTTGCACAAACAGGAGCTACATGGTATACTTCAGGACTAAGCCTGAATTTGAAGTGTTAGATCTCAGATGAAAACCTGGCGGTCGCCACGCCAATGTAGTTTTGATGCTGACTTCAGAAAAGCTGGGATTTCTGCTGAATTGTACAAAATGCAAAAATTAATTCTGGAAAAATAATATGCAAATTATTACGATTCATCAAAACTCATTACGGCTGCTGATAGAGTGCTCGATCTGCAAAATAATTGATGTGCCTAAATACTACTACATGCACGTAAGTCCCAAATTTAGATCTTCCAAACACAATTCCAAATGTGCAAAATCAAATTTCTTTTAGGGGAAAAGAAAAAAAGGTATGCTACCTTTCTTTTTTACGTCAATGACTATCAGTTCTCAGAAGAGTAGGCAAGAGGTAGGAACAACATTAAATTATATTCATTATGTGTCACTATCCCAATTCTTTAGTTACAGCTGAATATTTACCTAAACAATGAGCAAAATAAAATGCACAAGTACTTTCTTTGTCTCCATTCCACAATAAAACGTTAACATTGATTCTAAAGAATTTTCTCTGTATTATTAACTGCAAAAAGTCACTGCCTCTCTGTGAACAAATTCAAAATCAGGATAGAATATGCAACACCTCTCCTTAACTAGAATCCTTAACGTGTAAGTGCATGTGAGTTTTTATGTGTCTGTATGTTTATAATGTTCACGTTTAGAAAAGGAGGACTGCATGGTGGACAGAAACATGGAAATGTATAAAGTGCAGCAGTTAAAAAGTGGTGGTTGCCTTCAGGAACAGTCAATTTTCCACAACAGTCCACAAAACCCCTAGGCCTAGCGAGTCTGCTCCCTTGGTTTGGTGCTATGGAGCTCTGTAAGGAAGCTTCCCCAGTCTGCACAAGCACTGTGCACCTAGGTTTTTGTTCTCTTATTCTAGGTTTCTGAACCGATGTTGCTTCCCCAGGAAGTCCCTTCCACAACAACTGTCCCCCAGAAATCAGCCCCACTGCTGTTCATCTCAATGCTCAAACTCAGCACTCTGCATCCTGACAGCTACATATTCTCAAATCTTGATCACTATGTCTACACTCAGCATCCTATATCACAGCTGCCCTTTACTCAGAGGGTTGATACATCGTCCCCATACATCTTCTTCCTACTCTGCATCCTGTGACCCAGTTCTCTCACTCCCCATTTGCTGCTGTCCCTTGCACGTACACATTCATACAACTTCCTACCCTTGTGCTGCAAGAGGGAAATCGGGAATCACCTGCTAAATCATTTCTTTGGCGAGTGATGACAGTATTTAAGATTTCTCACACCCTATGTAGTAACCATGCCAAATTGTACACCTAGCATTTCTGTTGATCAGGGTCTCCCCTTCTGAGAGTTCAGCTGCCTGCACTCAAGGATAGCTCATCAGTAAGAAGATATCAACTTGAGAAGCCTCAATCAGCCTTGCAGCTCATGAATAAAAGCTGGAAAGCAGATCAGCAGAGGCTCCTCCAAACAGCTCTGTAAAGAAGCCTTAACGTGGCTTACACTCAGAAGAAACTGTTAAGATGAGACACTCTCGTGCTTCCTCCCTGTCTGAGAAACAGTGCAGCTGCACAGCAGCAGCCAAGCCTCTGCACGGTCGTGTACCTTACTGATTGGATCGTGACTATATCTTGCAGAGTTGACTTCCCAGCTTGACCCTGGACCTGCGGCATCACTGCACACTCACCTGAGTATGTGTACTCTTGGCTGCCCTGGTTACCCTCACCTGGCTTCCTCTGCTCTCATAGACTGTTGGACTGCCCTTTGGTCAACAAGGCTACAACCTCTGCTCCCCTTGTTATTGTGCTTGGCTTCCAGTTCCCCTTCCCTTCTGAGGCAACTTGCTCCCTAACTCTGCTGAGTTCGGGACTTAATCAGCTTTCTGCATAGCTTGCTGGCTTTTCTTCAGTTTTGACTACTTTTTAATGATTAGCCCAAATTCAGCTGACCTACATAAAAGCATTGAAAACTGCGTAAACGGTGTCTGACAACAGCATCAGATTTTGCAAATAAAACTGACGTTATTTCTGTTCCATTTTCTTGTATAATTATACAGGCTACACTACTGGAAAACTCCACTGTATAGAATGGCATTTAAATTGAAATAGTTGTCAATGCTAATGATTTTACATACCTGAGGCACCCACTTGGATGAAACGAAACTGGTCACTTCTATTGCAGGCAGGCCTGTTCTGGAAAGCCGGTTGATTAACTCTATTTTGATATCAGTTGGGACTATCACCTAAGGACATGGAGATATATCACAGTAAATTATTTCATGCAGTAAGAAACTTTTTAAAGTGAAATATTCTTAGCACATAATCAATACTTTTTTTTAAATAATGAACTGTACTCATGCATTATACCACAACTATACTGTTTCATGACAGTAGGAAGCTACTGCACAAGGAAAGCACTAGACAGTATACATGATCCTACTCCACTTTTTGTCCACCACAAAAGAATGAGGAAGCACTTCCATGCAATTTGTTACAGATCTAGCCTCACTAACCAAACACCAACCTAGCAAAGAAGTGACAAAGGAAATAGTAACACAGAACAGTCCAACCAGAGAAAAATTTAAAAAAAGCTCCACAGCTGAGGCAGAGTAATTCTATTCTGTTTATAGTATTAGCACCTTTGATATCAGTAGCAACAATATATGCAAGCTTATCCTCCTGTCTGTGGAAAAAGATGATTGTTTTGATACATATACTCTATGTTACACAGCCTCTTTCAATCTTCTTCCATGCTTCACTACCAACTATTCCAGCGAATATTATGCAAAGAGTAATTGCTTTTTCTTTCCATGCCTGTTCAGCAAGAAGTGTGACAAAGCCTGTTGTACTATTCCTACTATAGTAGCACATGTAGCACAAACACATGTAATCAAGATAGCCAGTGTTTCGTGGTAATGTACAAGTTATGTCATAACAGAAAGTGATTGATTGACAAGACAAATATCAGAGAGAAAAATGGCAGCAGAGTAACAGAAAGGCTAGTTAACTAAGTATAGCAAGAAATTATATGATTTAACTACTAGCTAAATAGTAATATGCCTTTATTCTAATACACAAGACAGTTATTAATACATAAATCAATAAATATATTTATAGTACAAAATGGAAGAAACACAATTAGCAGGATATACGTATTTTACACAATTAGCAGGATATATGTATTTTACACAATGAAAATAATGCTGATATCCATGTCAAAACACATTCCCAAAAATATAAAAGTTACCTTTTCATTTTGTAATCCATCTCTCGGCCCAACTTCTACAATCTTTACGTACTCAGGCAGTCCAGATGCTTGAGATTCCTGAAATACAAATCAATACTGAAACACAAAACAATGAAGGTCACCAAGATCAAAGGTACACTTTGTACTTGTCCTCTCATATGATTCTGGGTATAAACTCATATTGTCAACAGTAACTTTGCTCACGGCCTTTAAAACTCCATAAGAACATGTTCCACACCTTGAGTTAGGGAATAAAGTTAAAAGGAGAAGTTATCTGCACACGTGTTCCACTGCTGCTCTGAGGCCACAAATGTTTATCATAAAAACGTATATAAAACCATAAATGAACATTGTGTTTTATAGAGTGACAAATATTCCCATTTCAAAAAGCTTCCCAATGAAGGATCCAGTCCTCCAAACTTCTAACTGAATGTTCCCAACTTAACTGAACAATTACTTCTCTGTAAATGTTTGCAAGACCAGGCTATAAATCTGAAAAGAACAGAGCAGTCAAGAAATGTTGAAGAGATTATTAATGAAAGATGAAAGTAATTCCTCTGCCTGAAGATGAAGGTTTTAAAGAAGGATTTAAAGGAGAACAAGGAAGGCCCCTGGCAGACAAGAAGGATTTTCCAGGTGTAAGGCAAGATCTGGAAAGGCAGGAGGCTGACAGTGAAAGGAGGGAAGAAAGGCAGCAGTAAGGTCAAACAGCTAAGAAGAGCACAGGGAGTTGGAGGAGGAGGAAGGAGAAAGAAGAGCAGAAGAGCAGGTGAAGGGAAATGAAACTTCCTTTTTTATTATTTAGCTGCTCTGTTATTGAATCAAGTTGACAGGTGTGGCAGTTAACTTAACCTGGGCCTTTAAGTCCTGGAACGGTTCAGAGCAGCTGCCGAGACTGACCCCCGAAAAGCTGCTGTCTTTAAACAACAAATCAAATGGGCAGCCTGGGGCACACTGCCAGGACCGGTACAAGCAGACAGGAGGGATGCAGGCAGCCCCACCACGAGCTCTGGAGACGCCCTGTTCTCTGCACTGCACTGAATACAGAACCCGACCCAGTGCCTCTATCCCAGTGCTGAAAGCCCATGCTGGGATCTCCTGGGGGCCGGCTGCTCCTGCAGGACCCCCTGCCTCCCCTGAGAGCTAAGGGCCATGGGAAGGACGACGTTGTCAGCCCAGGCGACAGCTCCCTACGGGGCAGCCACAGCTCACCCAGGCACCAGAAGTCACTTTTGCAGCACGTCAGTATGGCCATTGATCTCCCATCATCCACGACCACCTGACAAAGCCATTCTTCATCCCTCCCTGGCTAGTATGGTCAGGGTTGTTTCAACCAAATGGCTGCTAATTTCTCCTCACGGTAATGGAAAATGAGCATTCCTACAGCACCGTTGGTTTCTCCCCGCATTCTCGGTGCTCGTGGATAAAAGTAAGTTCTCTGCAGCAACAGCCGCAACACTAGCCAAAATACAATAAACATATTTCAGAGCATTTACTGCATATTTATGTGAGCCCAGTAAAAAGAACGGAAACAGCTGTATAGTATCTATTTGATCACGTGGAACATCTGGTAAGTTAAAACTCTGTCAGGCTGTGCTAAGCCCACACTTGCTGACAGTATAAACCTACTTAAATGTGAAGGTAAAACCTTCACATCTGCTGCATATTGTTTCTCTTTTTTTAAGTTATTTTCACAAATATGGCACCGCCTCAGCACTACGGGCATAAATCTGGGTTATTTCATGATTATCAGATTCTTCTTGTTACCAGACGAATGCCACAGCTGCACTGTAAGTAAAGCTGTGACTGGAAAAGAAAAAAAAAAAAAAGGAGCTAAAATAGATTATGTGAACCAAAGCTTAATTTAGAGCATGAAAAAAGTCCATAAAACTTCAGTGGCAAAAATGTTCCATTTCTAGGCCAAAGCCTGTAAATCCTATTCAGTTCCTACTGTGGTAAAACTTCTGCTGAAATCAAAGAGCTGTACCTGTCTTTACAGAACAGTTCACACAGCTACAGCACATGCAGTGGCCACTCACACAGCCGTTCAGGGGATGTCTGGAGCCCTTGGATTTTGTAGGGGACAGAATTTTGGAAAGGGCATTGTAGAAAGGCATTCAAGTACTGATTTTTACACTCCATCTGTGATATTACAGGCATACAATCTCTTTGAGCCGCAGTCCAGGTCTCTCACCCCCTGATTTTCTCTAAAGCTTTCCTGTCCACTAGCCAGTCCCAACTTGAATTCACTGCTCTTGAACACGATGCTGAGAACCATGTACCACGTGACTCTCACAAGGGCCACACAGTGGAAACTCCAGGCAGTACTACAGACAAATCCTTACACTCTTCGAGCTGATGAATTAACAGCTTAGAGTAAACATCTTGGCTCTGAGTCCAGAAAAGTCTTGCTTTGAATTGAATTTCAGCTAGTTTCATCTGTAGTATATTGATTGCTCATGTCTTCAAGGTCACTCAGTTCCTCCTGTGTGGTATCTAGTGTGGTACTGACAATGTCTCCTGTCTTTCTGTCATCAGCAGATCTTACCACCTTGATACTTTCTGCTGAAAACATTTGGACTAACATGATTACCTTATTTTAACATCTACTTCTATTATCTAAAAAAATTTGGGTTGGTGCTATAGAAGAAACACGCTTTTAAAAAAGACTTGAGGACCTCCACCAGCAATGTCTCTTTGGTGTAATAAATCTGCTTTCAGCATTATCTCCTATTTTATCCTCAGCCAGATTCTTACTCATCTCACAAGTTTTGTTCTGATCATCCGTCTCCCCAACATAACTAATAATTTCTCTCGTGCTATACTGATAAAGTTCAGATAACAAGCAACTAAAAGGCAGGCAGATTACCTAGGTTCAGGCCTCCGTGTACTATTTATCCATTTTACAGTGCATAATCACTGGATAACACTCAGAAACAAATTAGAGACTATAAAAGTACATGTACCATCTTCTGCTAAGATAAGTCTAGCATTTTTCCATTCTGTGGTCCAAGCTGAATCAAAGGATTAAAGGAGTACCTCTTCGCCTTAATCTCCCGTCCTATGAATGCTCAGTAACTATTCTTCCAAGACGTTGGGGATAGGTGCTTGACAACGTTGTCAAGAAGAAAAAAGAGACTCCCTGCTTTCTTGAGAAATTTTCTGATCACAGTGTAACACTTGCAGAATATTTCGACATCACTTGAAACACAGCTGAAGAAGTCACCTGAGCCACCAGTCACATCCTGTGGCAGGCTCAGTGCCATCTGCATTCACTAGGCAAGCTTCAAATCCACAGAGCAGACTGAAGTCTTTCAGAATTTATGCAGAGTTTAAACACTTCTCTGTTTACTATTGTTGTGGGTTTGTGTGGCAAGGTTTTGGCAGCAGTTTTGGCAATTGGGGTGGCTTCTGTGAGAAGCTGCCAGAAGCTTTGCCCATGTCTGATAGAGCCAATGCCAGCCGGCTCTAAGACGGACCCGCTGCTGGCCAAGGCCAAGCCAATCAGTGATGGTGGTAGCGCCTCTGGGATAACATATTTAAGAAGGTGAAAACCTTGCTGTGGAATGGCAGTTCCAGAGAGAGGAGTGAGACTATGTGACAGAACTCACAGAACTCTGCAGACACCAAGGTCAGCGAAGAAGGAGGGGGAGGAGGTGCTCCAGATGCCAGAGCAGAGCTTTTTCCCCTGCAGCCCATGATGAAGACCATGGTGAGGCAGGCTGTCCCCCTGCACCCCACGGTGGAGCAGACATCCACCTGTAGCCTATGGAAGACCCCACTTTGGAGCAGATGTATGCCTGAAGGAGGCTAGGACCCCACGGAAAGTCCATGCTGGAGCAGGCTTCTACAAGGACCCGTGGACACGTGGAGAGAGAGAAGCCCATGCCAGAGTAGGTTTGCTGGCAGGACTTATGACTCCATGGAGGACCCACACTGGAGCAGCCTGTTCCTGAAGGACTGCACCCTGTGGAAGGGAACCACGCTGGGGCAGTTCATGAAGAGCTGCAGCCCGTGGGCAGGACTTATGTTGGAGAAGTTTGTGGAGAACTGTCTCCTGTGAGAGGGACCTTACACTGGAGCAGGGAAGAGTGTGAGGAGTCCTCTCCCTGAAGAGGAAGGAGTGGCAGAGACAACGTGTGATGAACTGACCGTAACCCCCATTCCCCATCCCCCTGTGCCGCTCAGGGGGAAGAGGCAGAGAACCGGGAGTGAAGTTAAGCGCGGGAAAAAGAGAGGGGTGGGGGGAAGGCGTTTTAAGATCTAGTTTTATTTCTCATTATCCTACTCTGATTTGACTGGTGATAAATTAAAAGTTTTTCTCCCCAAGTTCAATCTGTTTTGTCCATGATGGTAGTGATCTCTCCTGTCCTTATCTCAACCCACAAGCTTTTCATTGTATTTCCTCTCCCCTGTCCAGCTGAGGAGGGAGAGTGATAGAGTGGTTTTGGTGGGCACCTGGCATTTCTCCGGGCCAAACCAAAACAACTATATGGATGGCATTACACCTTAACCAGGACTCGAGCTGTTCCCCAAACTCTAACCAGAGGATTCCAAATGTGCACTTTTATAATGTCCACATATAATGTGCACATTCTATAAAATGGGCACATTTCCTCAAGGGGATCCTTGGGTAAAAGGAAGGATTTTCAGAACCAGCAATGAGACAAACTTAGAGAATTACAACACCTTCAAGTATGGTATTAAATGGTCTACAGACATTAAATAGGAAATAGAAATAAATAATCCAAAATAGTTTTTATATTTTAAGAGAATACAAAAAAGGTGAACTTCCAGAAATAAAGTACTTACATTAAACACTAAACATGTCAAGTAAATAATTTTGTTGCAGAAGAAAAAAGATCTACTAAATTGTATTATATGAAGTATTTTTATGTAACAAAGTATAAAAAGTAGTTATAGTAGATACTTAGAGGTGACTGCTTATTGAATTATATAGTGGCTCTGTTAAAAAGTAATGACTACCTAAGTACAATGTTCGAAATATCAAAAAGGAAATAGTTGACATAAAAGACTAAGAGCCTGGAAAATTTGTTTTTTCCATGTATCAAGCCTTGCCAAGGGAGAACAAAAAGCATATAAAACCACAAAAAACTGCCTCCCTCAAAACAGAATGCAGCCAAAAAGAGTCTTTTTTAAAAAAATAGAAAAAGGAAAGCCATACCATTCAGCTTGAGACACCGAATGCCAAATTTCTATATGGAAACATTTTCCCTCAGCTATAAATAGCTGAAAATTCAAGTTTATTATAGAAAATCCTAGTAACCCTTAATTAGAGCAGTACAATCTTATTAACACAACCATAAGTGTAATCAAATTAAATAAACACACTTTTTTAAGCTCTGTCACTGCTTCACTACTTCTAGTAAAGGTGCTGAGGTTCCTTCAGCCTTCTGATTTTTATTCCATGCAGCTCATTCATATGGGCAGTCATAGCACTGGCAAATATTACCCAGAGCTGCTCAAAAGTAACTGAAAGGACCCAAAAGCAAGGCAGAGGAATCTGGAGGTTGAGGTCTTTTCAAACTTTTTAACCAAGCAAAGATGAAGCTCTGCTTTGCTTCTCCACAAGGTGGTGTTCTGGCTCAGAGGACAACTGAACAAAGGCAGGTCCATCTTGCACAAGGAAGAATTATTCAGGAGAGCAGTTTTAAACAAGGGTCAGCAGGGAGGTGGCATCACAACTCCACATCTATATGTGCAGTGACATGGACAAATGCCCAAAAATCGGGGGAAGGCTCTGAAATAAATAATACAATTGCTGGAAGAAGAACAAAGAAAGCAGTGGTCAATCTTCTGAACAGATAGATGTCTCTAAACTTTACAAGACATAGAGGAAATAAACAGGAAGAAATGAAAATCTTATTACATGATCAAATAATGATTGAAGTGGTATTGCAGAGACTTGTTTATATAGTTCACACTGCTGGAAGGTAGATATAAAACATATTAATTCCCAGGTTAAGTAGACAGGAAACAGAGAAGATTCACCTGTGAGATATTGATAATATATATAGATATTCAGAAAAGAGTGGGACACACCTGGTGAATAGCCCTCAGTGAAGATAAACCAAGTATGTGTCCTAGAACTTCTGCCATATGCTGCTGACATGACCACTGGGAGAACAGTCAGAAACAGGCCCTGACAAAAAAACTCATCAGCCCTTGAGAAGCTTTCATGAAGTACATTTTTCTTATGATATCATTGCATATTCATGACCTGGATGATAACATAAAAATACCACAAACAAAGCAGTTGCAAGCGCTTTAGACAACAGGACTGGAACTCAAAACTCCATAACACAACATTTAGGACTATCCTTATTGTATCTGACGCTGACTGACAAAAGAATTTTTGCATGTTGTCCTTTACAAATCCTATCACGCTTATTTCTCCATTTTAATAATTTTGACTCCCCCAAAAAAGATTTTTGTAAAATAGACAATAAAGTCTATCTGACTAAACAGGAAAGGACTGGGATATTAAAATGAATATGAGTCAATACTGTCATGCTCTCAAGGGAAGAAAAAAAAAAATGAAATGGCAAATCTGATCCTGGGCTATAAACAGGGATGTCACAGATAAAACAGTAGCCTGCCACTTATTAAGTAGAAATACTGTGTCTAGTTTTGGAATTCCTACTTCAAAAAAATTAATTCAATTAACTGGAGATCGTTCATAGAAGGGTAAAATATAAAATGCAAGTAAATCATTACATAATGAAATCAGTTAAATGCAGAGTTAACTTACCTGGAATAAACTAAATAATTGTTGAGCTCAGAAGGGACCTCTGGAGACCACCTAGTCCAACCACCCCTGCTCAGAGCAGGGTCGACTAAAGCAGGTTGCCCAGAACCATGATCAGCTGGGTCTTGAGTAACTCCCAGGATGGAGATTCCTGGGCAACCTGTTCCAGTGTCGACCACTCTCATATAAAAAAGACTTTTCTGATCTTTAAATATTATTGGTTGTGACCATTGCCTTGTCCTGTCAGTGACTTTGTCTTCTTTATTCTCCCCACTAGGTACCTGAGTCTTTCCTCCAGGCCAAACACTCTCAGATCTCTCTGCCTCTCCTCTTATGACAGATGCTCCAATCCATTAATCATCATCATGGTCCTTTGCTGGATCGGATCCAGTACATCTACATCTCTCTTCTACTGTGGATTAAATCTACAGGTATTACTTTAGTCCACCTCTTCAAATTTAATTTGAATGTTCTTACAACTTTTATTAGAGGGCTTGTGTGAGCTCATGAAAGAGTAGTGATTTACATATACCAGGAGATTATCTAAACTGACTGAGAATTCACTGTAGGGATTTCTATTGTAAAGTAATAGCTGTAACATTTCTACTGTCTTCTCCATCAATTATTAAATTCTAATATAATCTGCTAGTACACTTATTAAATTGTTGCAGGGCTGTTTACAAAATACAAGTCATTCATACGAAAACAGAAGAAATATGATTTTAAACATAGGGGAATTCAACTAAACTATAAATGCTTATGCTGTTGGAGTGGCCAGTTGTTTGATCTAATCCTATTTACAAAGAGCACTTTATTGGTAAAGACAAAGGTCATAAAGTGCAAATAATATTAACTAACAAATAATAAGAAGACTATGACTTTTATGTAGAAATTAGAAATTCATATTTCGCAAAAAGAAATCCATCAAGTGAGCAGAATTCTGATGAACTGACAGTTCAAAAGGTAACAAATGATATTAATAAGGAATGATCCAGAGATTGTAAAAAAATGTTGCTGTGTTAAGAATAATATTCTTAAACAAAACTAGACAATTCAAGTCACACCCTTAACTACACTACTTATGGACACACAGTTATACATTTAAAAAAGACCATCTAAACATTACTATTCCCTTTGGAAATCCTTTAGAATAGGTCTTCCAAAGCTACAGAAGAAAGGGTTTAAGAGTGGTATTCAGCTCAAGGCTAAGAAACCTCAGCTTATTCCTGCTGTCTAAACATATGTACGTGGAGTCATTCTGGATGACGTGCCTCCATGTGCTGCTCAGGAAGGGCATGGGTCCCACTTCACCCATTTACTGTAGGTCTCATTTCAAATTTATGAAGATGTCTAATACACTGCATGGCATCTTAAATGGCACTAGGCACATCTGTTAGGCAATTGAACTGAGCTTCTAAACGGTTCCCCCCATGCAGGTGTCTAAAGGCATGCTAGATGTCTAAATTCCCATTGCAGCTGAAGGAGCTTTACTTAATAACGCTGATGGATAAAGAATAATTCAGGTCATGCTAAGGTTCACACCTAGTGGCTGATGATCTCAATCGCCAGATTTGTATAACTGCTTGGGGACTGCACGTCACTCCAGAAGGAAATAGGTGTCTTGTCTGCACTGACTATCACAGGAACTTCAGCTGCTGTAGACACCTACTTATGTCTTAATTTAGATGTCTTAATCCCAAGCAGACATCTGCCTCGAACTATATATCAGCTAATAAGTTACCAAGAGAAATCAGAAGAACTTCTTTTGAGTTGCTCTAAGAGCTCAGTAGGTGGTGTATTCTTTTTGTCATTCTAAGTTAAGTTTTCACCCTTCATTGCTGACATAATTCCCAATCCATTCTGCTGCTGCATTTCATCTTTGCCTCTAAGTTCTCCCTCACTGAAAAACTGGAATACAGATAAACACATAGGAGAGAGGAAGTAACATTACCCCTTGTAGCAGATTGTTTCAATCCAAAACATACCCATAGCAACTGATATGTTGATACATGTCAACAATTTTCCAGGTATATGAAAGGCAACACATAGCACATGGATATTTAAGCAGTATCAATTCAGTTAAGAGGTTTCTAATTCCTGTTTCAGCGCATCTCTTCGGAGCAACTGGCATGATTTCTATTCTTCTGCCCAAACTATGCATTAGAAGCAATTCAAATCAACTAAATTCTTGCCTCCTTGTTTTCCCATAACTCCTCTGTAAACAGAGCATTCACATTGATCCAGACCTTGACCCATGGACTGACTTTCCAGTTTGACGTTGGACTTACCACTACAGACCTGCCTGATGGTCACTGGGCTTCATGGCCAACCCTGATCACCATCACTGGACAAAATCCTGACCATGACTCACCAACCTGCATTCCCAGCTCTAACCTTGGACCTCCCTTATCCCCACAAACTTGCCCAATGACCTCGACTCTTGCTAGAACCCGCCTACCACCTCTAGGCCTACCCTGCTCACCTTACCGTGGGACTGGGCCCTGCCTGGTGACCTGGCAGCCCTGTCACCACCACCAGCTGCCCTGTCTTAGGGAGCTGCTGGCTCTCGCTGCTCCCTGACAATCAAACTAAAAGAAATCTCTTATTCTAGAGCCCATTGCAAAATCTTATCCTTGCTCCCTGACATCCAGTTCATATATATATATATATATATATATATATATATATATATATATATATATATATATATATTCCTTGAACATTTCTTTACCCCAAGTCATACATGCTGGGAGTAAAATACAGCCTATTTCTCCCTCTCTCCGCCCCTTTCTATCAGTTATACTTAAAAAGAAAGTGCAGTGGTTGTTAATGGCTAGCACTGTAAGTAGAAACTTTATCAATGGAGGCCAGTAATATCGCATGCTCCAGACTGCAGCAACAGCAGTCATAAACTATGTCTGAAAGTTAGTACTTTGTACACTAACTCTCTCTGATCCTACAGCACCAGCTCCTTACCCAGTGGAGGCTACAGCTATCAGATGCTGTGAGAGTAATCCCAAAGGATAATTCTCGTCTTGTTGTAAAGCAACAAACAAGGGTTTGACACAAAACAATACACCTAAATCCAACTGACCGGAAAACAGCTCTGTCTGATACACAAATACAACTCTGCTCATAAAAGAGAAAACTGAGGCATGATACGCAGTTGTGCTAAATCACTTACTGCACAGAGAATCACTGGAGGGATACTAACTGTGCAAACTGATGTCACAGCACAGCATCTCCCAGGTCTTAGCAAAATGTAACAAGACATAGCAAATCAAATAAGCAACTCCTTTCTCTATGAAGCAACTCTTCTTTCAGGCCAAACAAAAAAAAGCACATTTGGCAAAAGAGCTACAGAGTTAACAAATCAATCTAATCTCTGCCTGTGGGAGTTTAACAGAAGGAGCAAGATAAGGAATTTTTCACTTCTCAGGCTATTTTCCTTTATACTAGACCAGAAGAGGTCAACTCTCACACACTTTGTGTGAAACACCTGCTGAATATTGTTTTCTGTGATTTGCAGTTTACCCTTTTGCTTACAGTGGCTGTGCTTAGCAGCTCAGGGATGCAAACAAAACCTGCAGCTGCCTCCAACATATAATTTGCCTCGCATAATAAATTCAAGTGAACTCAGCTTGAACAACAAATAGATGCACACTGAAACTGTGGCTCTTTCCATTTTGTTTAACTGAAAGTGTAGTGATATGTTTGAATACTGTTTGGAGGTGTCTACTTTCACATTTATTTCAAAGGCACAGGAATAAGCTCTAATATTAATACATTTTTAAATACATGAGAGGATGAAAGTTGTTTTCTGTTGTACTTTTCATATCACATCAAAGACTAAACTTACGTACACTCTTCAGACTATTCCTCATTTTCCTCTTTCATGAAGAAGTGCCGAGTTCAGAAGTAATAAACAGGCTTAGAGAGCCTTCACTGTTTTTTTATTGTGTCATGGGTTTGGAATGCATTCTGAAACTACTACTCTCAGTCAAACAAATTACATGGGTTACCATATTGATCTTGCAACAATAGTATCCTGTATTTTTATGACCTTCTCAACGTCTTCATAAACTAGATTTCCTTCTTGATCCCTCCATTATTTGAAGAGAACACAAAATGTAACGGTATTTCTTCTGAGATTGAAGAGGTACACTGAACTACTACACTGGGCACGTGTTTTTCCCAGCAGCAGTATATAAAACCACAAATTGCTAGCCTATATTCTTAAGCTTCGGTTCTGATTAAGTCCTTGCTTTGTAACTTTTCATATATTGCTTTCAACCCCCAAAACTGTGCAAAGCATAGATACAGTGAAATGACAGAACATAACTTAACTGGTAGTTTTATCTCAGGTACACAGTAATCTCTGTTCTGGATAGAAAAGGAATAAAAGCTGTATTTCCCACCTTACACAATGATAAAGAGCAAAATCTATTAAGACCACCCTTTCAAATATAAACATTCACGAAGAAACATACAAAACATCATTATGACCTAAAATACAACTACTAGTATTATTTCAAATATTAGAAACAAATATTTAGGGAAAATACAGGCATATAAATATCAACATTCTAGATTTATCATTAATTTATATATTTTATTGGTTTGAATTTTATTGTTCTTCAAATATTTTGATATCGCAATTTATATGAAGCCAGTGAAAGTACATTGGAAAATATGTATAAAAATTATTATGACGTGAAGACAGTTACAGACCTAGAAGCCTTTCCCTGGAGCAAGCAAAGGAAAGAAACGTGAACACTTGATTTGCACAAAGTTCTACTCATTTCAAATTGTGATCATCAAAATCATGACATCAAAAACCTGCTACATTCTAACTATATGGCCAAGGACTACAACTGCTTACATGTCAATATAGAGTCACGCAAACATTTCTGGTGGTCATGGCTTAAAACTTGCTAAATGCGAGCTCCAATGGATCAGCAAATTCCACAGGCAGATGCAGGATGACAAAACTGCTGTTCCAACAGCCTTTCAGAAAGGAAATCTCAGGAACAGGAGACTGAATGTCTAACAGAAGGAGTTCTAAGAGCGACTGCAAACCATGTCCAACTGTCTGCCATGATGTTTGATGCTCTGAAAAAAAGTAGTAGCTTTACAAGACAAATACTCAGAAGGATAAAATCAAGCCCAAAGACTGCTCACAATCTTTGAAAACAAAGAAATCCCTTCTTTAATATTCATGTCTGTATTTTACATAAAATCATTCATAACCTGACAGAACCAAAAAATAGGCCAAATCTATCAAGTAACAGTCTCCTGGATGAGTCTGAACTTTCTGAATTATCACTGACGACTTGCCATCTTATAAAACACATTTGTTGCCGTTTTCAACAAATGTTGAGCACGTGGAATCGCAGAGGTTTGAATACAAGTGTCAATTATAGCTAACAGTTCATGCAACTTAAAAGCAGACAGATGTGCTGTACTCACAGATTATTTTTAATAACTTGCAAAATAATAATGAAGGGAATGTATTACTAGAGTCAGGTGGTAGCGGAGGCATAGACAACCACAGTTAGACTTGTGTTACAATGGAATCATTAATAATAAATAGTGTCAGAGGCCTCTGTTGTTAGTAAGAGGCCAACACAGCCAGTCACTTCAGCAAAAATTAAAAATGTATTTTCAGGACATGGTGTATACATTACCTTTTTCTACTTCCCTAAATGCTTCCCTTGGCTAACAAGCAGCATTTCTCCATTAACCAAGTTGATACGCAGCCAACTCACTTTCATCCATATCCCTATCTTGGTCAAAGTCTGGAAAAGCAATTACACTCTGCCATCTGGGCTGGATGAAAAGGATACAGAGAACCGAGATCAACAGCATACTGATGACACTGGAGCCAAAACCTCCCACACCTTCCTTTACTATTATTTATGGTAATAGTATTATGGCGTGTATGGTGTTTTACGGGCAAGACTGAAGACAGAATCTAGAAGGCAGAAAGAGTGGCGTTTTTCCACACACACTGAAAAAGCAGAGGCGTGATTACCCTTACAAGACAAACATGTGAAAGTAATTTTCCCTTTATAATGCTTTGGGATATCAACAAGGGGAAAAACAAATATATTGATAAGCAAGCCCATCCACCCTATCAGACAAGTCTCTTTAAATACCTTGTTGTCAGTGAGTTATGCATAGTACTTAAAGGACTCAAGCAAAAAGCTGGAAGTATTTCAACTATTCTCAATTATTATTGTCATCAAAATCACCTTCTGTGTCCAAAGGCAGTGCCTAAAAGATCAGGGAAATCTTTAATTCAAGTACAGCTGGCCCACCACTACGTTTTCCATAGCTCTCTTCCCAAAAGACACTGATAAAAATGACAGTAGTTTAATGGTTATTTATTTAGCCACTGTTGGCAACTCATTCTTCAGGAGAATTTAAAATTTATAAAGCTCTTTAGAAAAATAACATCTGCAAAGTGTTACCATATTAGTTTCCCTATAGTAGGAAGGAAATTATGGTATCTTGAATGCTACACCATTCTTGATGTTACAAAAATGTTCCATTTTCAAAATGGAATCAGTCAAATACAAGCATATTTAAAGAATATAATTTTCTGCCCATTTAACTGATAATAATTAAAGCTAATGAAAATTTTCCTCATATGAAATTTAGAGAAAAGACAGATACAACGCCTTATTTTTAAAATAAACATATCAAAAATTCTATCTGTTTTTACGAGCTTATTAAAAAGTACTCATATTAAAATGATATATCACAGCTTCTGCTGAACTGGTTAAATTTCTAATTTATCACGTTAAACAGTAATGTAATATGATTTTAGCATGTTGTAATCATGCAAACCTGAAAATAGTGGAACAGAACAAGCAGAAGAAGGACTGGTACTAGAGAAACTATGACAAAGAAAAAAACAAAATGGGATCATATAATTTCAGACTATTTCAGAAGATTAAGGGTTGTCATGGCAAAATTAATCACGAGATTTCCTATTTTTTTATTGCTTCCACTTCTAGACTTTGCAAATCTATGAAGATTTTTTGCAGCCTCCATATTCTGGATAAATTGTACAACAGATGAGAAAGAAATGTGCAGTGTTTTAAAACTGATAATAAGACCAGTGGGTCAGTGTTAACTGAGCATGAAATAATTAAAAAAAAGAAATCTAATAGCATTACCCTTAGCTGTACCTTCATTTTACTGTGACACATTATCTTGATCAAAGGATTGTTCTAAACTGATGATGGATAATAATACTTAGTGACTTTTCAGTGTCCTGAAATGTTCTTAATGGCAGGATTCAACTGGACTTTTAGACACCTGAACGGAGGTATCTACACATTTATGTCTACAGCTGTGCTAGGTATCCCAGTACAATCAATTTACATATTCACATACAATGTCTTACGGTTGCCTAAACACAGCACATAGGACACAGGACCTGTGCCTTTTTTGGCAGTTAGAGGTAAAGCAGGATACTATAGGGCATCTTAAATGGCATCAGCAATGAAGCATGGCTGGCTGAACGAAGCCCCTTCTCAACACTGTCAGCAATGGCCAAAACCATACGAAACAACTCAGCAGAGTAGTAAGGGCCCGAGTCAGATGCCTAATTACAGGCACCTAGTGCACTTGAGATGCATCCCACTTCCAGCTATCACGCACAGGTCTCCCATAAACCCTGTTTGAAATCTTCTGACCCTATAAGCCATCTCAGCTACCTCAGGGCATCTCACACGGCACCAGACAACTGAGCTTAGGCAATTGAATCAAGTCCTCAATACCAAAAAATGGCAGGGAGACAACAGACAACTCTCAGTCACCAGCTGGTTCCTCTCTGTACAGACAACAGCCAGCTGGCTTAGTAGCTTAACTTTCCACCTTCTTCATACCATTCAGGCAAAAGCGAGACATGGCAGGGCCAAGGAACTTGCCCATCCTCTCTCTTCTCTTTCCCCAACAAATTCTTCATGTAAGCTGTTTTTCTTTACATGAAGCTAACATATAGTTCAATTCCAATTATGTTTCCAGGCTTTTACAAATTCAGTTGTGATCAGCTGTTGATTCTGTTAAAACCTTTTCCTAATCCCAGTATTCCACATGATATATCTTCATCACTTACCTTGCCCCCCCATTCTCACATACTAACACCTATATTTAATCCCATCTTAACTACTTGCACTAAAAGGAAACCCCAAAGCCACATGCAGTTCCTTTCCAGATGCTGCTGTTGAATTATTTCCCTATGGGTTTCACCTAACATTCCACCAATGTCCTCTGGCGCTTCAGTCCACACATCTCATGCATTCAAAGCCTTTAAACTTTTTTGTCCAAGAAACTCATAAACTAACACCTTTATTCCCATACAAAACAGCTAACATCTGTGGACAAAAAAACAGCCAAACAAAGAAGAAATGTCTACCCAGCACAGTTTTTTACCAAAGCATCTTTTAGCAGCTTTTGCATGTAATAAATCCGGGGGGTTTTGTCCCAAGAGCTGCTGAGAATGACTCTCACAAGTATATTTAATCCAAAGAACAAATTCAAATGTAATATAACAACTGGAGTAACTTTAATTTATTTATACCAAACCAAAAAATAAATCTCCATTTAACAAGGGAATTTTCTAAAAATTGTATCAGCTACAACAACTTTCTGACAGTAACTATAATTTCCTTCTTATCACCTGCAGCATCTTTTTCAACTTTTGCAACATTAGAATTTTGTCCAAAACTATTATCAAAATCTTCGCCATTCATTATTATGTCTAACCCAGTAAAAGTCTGAAAAGTCATGAACTAATTACTTCCAACTCTAATACCTTAAGAATGAAAAGCAACCCTTAAAAATATCCCTGAAAGTGCTTTCCTGAAAGGTAAATCACGCGTTTACTAGTTTTCTGATTCCTTTGGAGTGAGAGATTGATTAAAGGCTCAGACAGAAAAATAAGGTCTGCACCTGATTCATATCCTCATATTTAATACACTCTTTATTACTCATTACAACTTCTGTCACTATCAACATATTACAAAATAGAAAAAACTTTCATCTCCACTGCATTATTTAGTTTTAAAGTGTGCACACCATTTTGACATCTCTGTCCCAAAAACGCTACACAAGTGTACATTAATGCAGCAGTAATAAAATATTTCCCTTTTGCTCTAAAGCAAAAATGCTGAATTGGCTTTACTGGTATTCAGCACAGTATGAAAGCCTGATTTTGATCATGGAGCTACAGGCCTCATACTATATGCTCTTATCTCAGAAATTCCGGATCAGCCAATAAAGTAACTTTTCTCAGAGTTTCAATATCCTGACGAGTTTTTCTACGTGACAGAAGATGGATGGATTAGATACCCAGAGAGAACCTTTCCCTATAAATCTATGCCTGATAGCTTTTTATTCCCATTCTCAAAATCAGTGTTTTTCTGTTCCGGTGTTTTCTGAAGTTCAGTTAATTGATGAGCCTTACTGAACGCATGGTACTTCATTACTCTGTATGTCATGATCCACATATGTATTATGATGTATATTGGCACACATTGTAAGGTGGTACGCACTCCCAGGCAAGTTCACAACACCGCGCACCACCTTTAATAAACATTTCTCTTTCATACTTCATCTATCTTTTTAAACATACATTTGGGGGAGAAGAAGAATGCTAAAGAAAATATTTCACTTCTGTTAAATGAATGAGAGAGCTAAACAATAGAAGAAAATTCAACACAGCCTGAAGTATTCAGTAACTACTTTTCTGAGGTCCCCTACGGTTTCTTTAAACATAACTTCTTCCACATTTGACACATCAAAGGTTCTGAATAACTTTAAATTCCTAAAATTTCAGAGAACCATCACCTTGGTTAAATGCCTCAAGTATTTATGTTGTGAAAGAGCAGAGGGTGACAAGAACTCATTTCAGCTTTATATCTGGACTGTACCTACGCTGCACCAGTTTCTCATTGTGTGACACTCACATAGGAACTGGTATTAAAACACACACTTTCATAAACAAGTGAATTTTCCAACCCAGACGTTGCAAGAATTGGAGCTACCTTTTTCCTCTGAAACACCAAAAAAAGGCCCTAGCAGAAAAACTGAGAGAGAATAATTGTAAGTTCACTCTAGTTACCCCGCATTCCACATTTAAGCCAAGTCTAAGTGACTTTCAATCCAAGCCACTACAGAGATGACTGTTACTACTATTCATTAGTCACCTCATCAGACAGATCAAAAGATACAAAATCTGATTAATTAAGAGCCGCAAATATTTTGCTTTATGAAAACTTCTATGTCTGATCAACTGGTAAGTCTTTCAGCAGTCTTATAAGGCACTTGTGAGACTTTTTTACCCAAACTAGAACCTACAAGGTCCACAAATTGTCAATAAAATCATTTTTAAAACCTGAGACAAAGATAATATTCCCATTTATTTCAGTAGGAGTTAAATTTGGACCTAGTTGATCCTAGGCAAGTCACTTATCTTCACTCTCAGCCAAGGCAATGAGAAAATGAATTAAGAAAAATGATCTCAAGATGTATGAATGTTAAAATAATGATTTGACACATGGCGTGCCTGAAATTAGTCTTTTTCCTTGAGCTGGCAACAGAGGAAACGACAATCACTGTGCCCATACGTAGTCTTTGAAGGAGGTGGAGGTGGGACAAGTCAAAATCGGGATCTCACCAAAAAACAGATGTTGGGTCTGAGTAGAAATTTCCTGTGAGTTTTTTTAATTCCCAAATTTGCAGAGCAAGATCTGTAAAATCCTTTACAACACTTCCGGCTGTATTACAAAGTTCTAAACCCACATAATAATCCCAATATAGCATAAATCTGTATCAACCAAAAAGCTCCTGTTATCTTTCCACTATTTACAATCCAATTGTACAAAAGAACTAAAAGTCAGTGACTCCATTTATGTCAAACTTACACTTTATTATCAGCCTCTTAACTTCTAATATCCTGTTTGGCACCTTTAGGAAACCAACTATGCAGCTTTTTCAGACTTTCTCTCTTCAACATTTTATCCACCTATGTTCTTGAGCTCTCATTCTTGTATTTCATTCCACTTAAGATTTGGTAAAGGCTTGTTTTGGCGTTTAAATAGCAGGCTGTCAACTCTGTTTGAACATGTGACTTGCTCTCCTCCGTTTTGGTGAGAGACCGGGCAAAAGTTAAAAGTTGTATTTCGCTGAGCACAACAGACGGAGCTGAGCATTAACGAAATCTGGTGTCAGCTGATGGAATGTCGTCTGCACGGTGTGCTCACCTATCGACTACCCAGATCTTGTGCAGATCCAAATCGAAAGCCTTTGAGCCCAACCTGCACCATATGTGCAAGTCTGTGGTTCGGGGGCAAACAGCACGGGAACATCTGTTGGAACTGGGTACTTGAGAGTGTCTGTTCCAGCTGGTAGCACGCTCTTTCAGAAGCGGGAGAAGCAGCAAGTCATGGTCACCAGAAGAGACGGGGAAGCAAACACTAGCTCAGTAAGAAAGTGTATCCAAGTTAGAGGCTACGCTGCCATGTTTTATTCTCTTTTACCACCAAGGTCTTAAGTGGTGTTGTGCTGGTATAATTAGAAATGCTATTTGACTTCTTTGAAGTCAATATTTGACTTCTTTGAAGAGATGAACTGAAGGTGGGATACTTAAGCACAGAGGGATGAAAAATAAGAATTATAAATACTATTTTTGTTGTAGTAGGTCATAGAAGTTCTAGTCAGAGGTCAGGATGAGGAAGAACTTCTTCCCTCTGAGGGTGACGGAGCACTGGAACAGGCTGCCCAGGGAGGATGTGGAGTCTCCCTCTCTGGAGATATTCAAGACCCACCTGGACAAGTTCCTGTGCAGCCTGCTGTAGGTGACCCTGCTTCGGCAGGGGGGTTGGACTAGATGACCCACAGAGGTCCCTTCCAACCCTGAACATTCTGTGATTCTGTGATTCTGCAGCATAAAGAATACCCAGGCTGAAAAAACTGGCATGAGTCTACTGAATGGATCTTCTGAAGCGGAAACTCCTCTTCACAGAAAATTTTGGAAAGAGCTCAGCATTGAACTTTCTCTACTCTGGCTAAATTCAGTGGGAGCGCAGTTTTGTGTTTTATTTACTACCTTCAGTGTCAGCTTGTATCAAATGTCATTTATCATCTCCAAATTCACCAAGAAAAGATACAGCATGCTGATATGAACTTAATAGTTTGTAATTTAATTTTAAATTCTAAAGTTATAGTAATCTTTTCTACTTTATTCTTGAATTTCTTTTATTAATAACTTTTTATGTCTTACATCTTATGAACATTAAGAAAATAAATGTTGCTTGAGAATCTGCAACAAAACAAAAAAAGTCCCATTCCTGTGATGTATTCTTTGAGAAAAAGAGGCATCTACTGAGCTCTATATTGACAAGGCCTCTACATGTAGAGGAATAAGAAGGGCTGGAAACCAGGAATTTCATAGTCTCTTAGTGATCAATTATTTAGTCTTAAATTACACGAAAGACAATGTAAAATCTAAACACCTTGGAAGTTCAGGATGAAAACACAGACTGAGGTAAGAATGGCGGGTAAAGAAAAGACAAAAAAAAGGATACAAGATCTCTGCTCCATGTAATTAATAAAATTTCTTTATACTGGTTTCATTAAGCATCTTTAAAATCATGTCTTCCTTTTAAGCAAGAAACAAGAAATCTGCAATATAAAGTTCAGGACACCTAGCTTCTCTTTTGTGTATTAAAAACACACTTCATATGCAATTTTCAGCAGATAAAAAGAACCTGAATGTAAATTATGATGTATTTCTTGCATATTTTAAATGTCATAATAAATTAATACATTTGCATATTGATGATAGCAAATTTTTATAGTACTAAATAAATAAAATTACCTAAATAGTTATTTAAGGAAAGCCTGCAAATGTCAATTTGTTCCTGGAATATATAATTACACGGGGATAAAAAGAACTTGAAATACAGTATGTCTCAGATCAGCTGCTCTGAGGTGTAGCTAAAAGATTAAAATAAAACAGACATGCCTTCTCCTCCCAGGTAGCATAATACCATATGCCCTATTTTTTATGCTGTAATTTGAATCAAGAATCAAGCATCGAATACAAGAAGTGGTTAAGACAAATGTACACATTGTCATATGGACTGTGGTTTTTGTTGTTATTCTTGAGTTACTTTAAAAATAAAGTTGAGAGGTTTCTAGCATATGGTTAAAACATGATAGTCTATTGCAAATTCTAAACCACCAAATTGCAAAAGTAAGACACTTGTGCGCATGTCTTGATCCAAGAGTGTGATGCAGTGAGGACATGAGGGAATCTCAGGCTGTGTGGTTTGGGTCTGGATAGTAAAGCACGTAGCATATAAATCATTGCAACCTAGGCACTGAAACAGAAGTTAGCTGTCTAAATTAGAGGACCCAAGCTTTTCTTCATTATTTTACGTATGTAGCATGTAGAATTTGTGTTCCTCTCCTCTCCAGTTGTAAAACTGAAAATAAAGTACACTGTTCTTTCCAATGATAATATACTGAACAACTGTTAATAATTCTGAGTATTGCATCCCACATGACAGCCTAAATCTGCGACAGAAATCCTACTAGATAACCTAGCACACATTAGCATTATTTAGATAGATTTACGCCTCCTAGAGTCACAGCCACATCCAGCAGAGCAAGAGATCAGAGTTTGATTTTTCACTTATTTTTGCTTTGCTTGTGGTAGATGTAGGCAACCCTTGCCAAACCATACAACTCCTGATATACTCCTAATATACTACACCTCTTCGTATACCTAGCTAGCGATACGATAAACCACAATGGCCTGAAAGAAAGGTGCTTATTACTTAGCTATGTTTAGCCACTACCCTCTTGTAGAGTAGGATGCACTGATTTAAGGTGGCAGAAGATGAGTATTCACACTGAAGTTGACAATCTGACCTTAACTAATTCTATTTTTTCCAAAGTATTGTAAGCCATGCAATGTCATTTGGAATTGTCTCTATTTTACATCTTTTAAATATCTGGTCCTCTACTCCTTATTATATGAACTTTGAAATCTCTTAAGAATCCAGTCATTTTCACCGCTATGGAAACTACATCATATAATTCTTTTTCTAAACCTAAATCCACAGGTTATTCACCCTCATTATTTTGATTAGTAAGCTATTAAAGAATGTCACCACTTCATACTTAGCTTTTATTATTCGACTATGTATTGTAAGTGTTTGTGTGTGGCAACATATTCCTTTACTTCAAGCAGCTCTTTCCTCTTCTTCCCTCCCTGCCTGCCCATACTCCAGGTCTTAACACTTGATATCAAATAAACCAAAGTCATTTTACATTTCATTGACATTTTTCTGACCATTCTAGTGCAAGACCTAACCTGTCCCAGCTGGAATTCAATTTCTTGAACATGATTCGCCAAAACTGAACAAGCCTCAGATAGTCTTCTGCAATGGCACTAACATTTCCCTGTTTGACTGGAAATTTCTTATCTGATATATCCGAGGACTTAATCTGAGTCTTAACAGCTGTACTGTACTGGCAGCTCAAGGTCCTCCTATGATTACTGAGTAATCCAGGGTTCTTCTGTTATTCAATCACTTCTAACTGATAAATGTCAGTTTCTAGTTTGGATTATTACTCTCAAAGTATCTAATCATTCCATATCCTTGAATTTCACACTAGTCTTTTACATCCCTTCTTTAGCCATCCAGCTCTTCCCTGCTGTGTCCTTAGCATATTCCTAATGCATTAAAATTCCAATTTAACCTACATGAGAACATAACATGAAGTCAGATGTAGGATAAGACCAATGTCCATTCCTCTCAGAGCATCTCTCCTTCCAGCCAGGTTCCTGCTGAGCTGAGCCAGAGGACAACCATCAGCAGCGGATGAACAGCCAGCCTTCCTCCCTGATGCTCAGCCTCAGCTTTTTACAATACAGAACACAAAATACATTACAGATTCCAGTGAAGTGCTATGAGTCACCATTAGCAGCAATCTCGATCACTGCAGAAATCTCCTTAATACCGCAACATCTACCGCCACCTCCTTTCTAACAAATTCTCATGTAGTTATAGGTCCTATTTAGTAAAATTAATCAGACCTTTAATATTAAATTAATCAGACCTATTAATAAAAACAGTATACACTGGGGTAATGCTAAGAGAAAAAAGCAGAACAAGGATCCCCTTGTATAAAACATAAGACAGTATTTCTGCAGCAAACAGGATTAAGAAATTAAGAAAATGGAATAAGATGAAGATACTGGAATGTGGTGTACTACTGACTACTCAAGTGTTTAATAGTTTACATAATACAGACTAGTCTAAATAAGAGCAAAATATTTATCAGTAAATTCTAATAGATAGAAAAATTCTGCTTATTTTCTATCTAGCCATTATCTCAATTACCTTTTGCTTTTCACCTCTCCTTTACAATAACTTTGCTCCTCAATTAACCCGACGTTTTGAAGTCAAATATAGTTGTAAAAATACTACAAAGCTGCTGGATAAATGAAACAGGACAATTAAGGGAAAACAAAGACATCCCACTACTCACTCTAAGACCTCCTATTTTGCCTCAGATAAACCTCCAAGTAGTTAAACCTGGACCTTCACAAATTAGTCAGCAGAGTATACAACCATATTTATATATATTTGGTTTTTTTTCAGAGAAAATTGAATTATTTTATTTTTACAAGGGCCCTAGTAGCAACACACTAGTAACACCTACATTTTACTTTGTGTTTAAAGAAAAATCCTGAAAAACTCCTGAAAATTTTCAGCAAGAGAATCAGTATTCTCATCAGACATGAAAGCACTAACTTATTTCTGGGAAACTGTTCTTACACCTTAAGCCCTTTCCCCTGTTTTATTTCTTGGTGTACCCACATAAATGTCATAACAGTGGTGTCCCCGTAACTGTCTTGCATACACTGGTCAAAACAAAAAAAACCCTATTTGCAGTCATTGAGATAGTATGGTTTCTAGATCACATAAAGAGTTAACGTGTTTTTTTCTCGAACAGGCTTGGTACAGAGTGCACTCAAGCACAAGGAAAACCTTTATAGGTTTTTTTAAGCATCTATGTGAGAAAAAATGGAAATTTGAACAGATTCATATAAAGCGAAGAAAATTATTAAAATGGTCTAATAAAAATCACAGCAAGGTAATGCAGAAACAAATGTTAAAACATTAACATTGACCAGTTCCAGACCTAATTAGCGTCGATGGACTCAGCAGACTGTAGAGCTTACAATCACATCAATGTGCACCGGGAGGATAAGCAGCAAATTCTCATGTTTGTGCTTTACTGAGGAAGCCATTTTTCTGTAACTTCGGAGGAAGATGTTTTGGAATGGTGATGAAAATTAAAGAAGCGCACTGCAAAAATGAAGCAAAAGTTACAGGCATCCATTAACATAAAGAAACGAATTTTTTTTCTTGATCTGTGATTTTCTGGGAATATATTATTGCTTGTCTTTGACCTCATATCCTCTCGGTTGCAAAAGCCCTTGAACCTTTCAGATGCTTTGTCTGATAGGGGGCAGAGACTGATGCAATCAAGCGACATATTAAGGTATTTTGAAGGAATTTTTTAAAATTGTTCACATCTTTTGAAAGAAAATAACCCACCAAAATGTACCAAGGGCACATGAAGAAGATTACAGTGCGTTGCATCATAGCTAATACATGAAAGCCCTTTCATTCTCTGTTATTTATTTTTACAGTTAAAAAAGAAAATCTGCTTTTACAGAAACAACTGAGTGAATTATGTTTGACTTTTTCTGCAAAATTCAACACTGGATAGACACTATTCTCAGGGAATTGTGACAGATGGAGGTTGTATGGATCTTACCTATACAAAGTCCTGTGCTCACAACAGTATTTTTTATGGCTTGGCAAAGTCTGTATCTACATCTCCCATAAGTATCGCTTTGCATATTTCACATATGTACCTTTTGAGATATCAAGCCCAGACCACCAAAAGCAAAATGACAATGCAGTGCTGCCAGCTTTCATGGCACTCAGAACACTGTATTTGTCATGATCTCCCCATCTCTCAAGTTACATTGCTGCCTAATAATTAAATTTAACTTCCAGATGCTGGAGAAAAATGGAAGATGTACCCCCGGTATATCTGAAAGTTGTAGAAAACAGATGAAAGATGTAATGAACAAGTGCATTTTTTTAAGACATGATTTTTAAACCAGTTTTGTTGTAGGTTTCGTTCATGTTTTTTAAGTTAGACTCGAAATGAATGATAGTTCTGACACAACACACCCCAACAATAAGCGCGTTGTTATAGTAAAGACAATGTCATGCTCAAAATTATTTCCTTCAAGTGCTTCATATTGACATCTTCCTCCAGCGTCTTTCCAGATTCAACTACCCTCTCCCTACAACTCGCTGGCAGCTTTCCCTTTCCTCCATTCCTTTCCTTCCAAAGCCACGATTAGGACAGTCATGGCCCACTGTCTTCGTTCAGTCACCTCCTTGCCCAACCTCCTCTCCCGCTCCCCACTGCCTCCAGCCACTCTCCACACCCATTCGTAGCTGATGGACAGGAGGGTAAGCGAGCACCTCCGCCCCAGCAGTGCTGGGGGTACTCCGAGCACCCCAGGCCAAAAGGAGGGCACAGCTCTTCTGGAGGAGCTGACGGCTCTCCCTCTGCACCCCGACGGCTGCAGTAACCCCACGGCAGATAGGCCCAGCATGCTCCGGCTCGAGAAATACAAACTCTGTCTAGCAAGCGCGACGCCGAGGCCTCGCCAAAACACGCGTCGCGTTTTATGACTTTTCACTGAGTGGATTACGACAGGTGAGGGGAGGGATGGATGAGTGGGTTTAACTCTGCCTCACCCCTGCCCCCAGTGCCACCAGAGACGCCCACCAGCACGGGCACTACCAGTCACACACGTTTTAAAACCAGCCGCCTTCTGAAATATTGACCAGGAAAGGCCCAACAGCGTGTGGGGAAGACAGAGAGACCCCCAATCCTCCATGCGCGCAGCTACACTCGAGGCCGGGAGGGGGGCGAGGGCCAGGCAAAGGCAGCGGGGAGGCAGCGTACATGCGTGAGGGGCGAGGCGAGGCGGCGGCGAGGGGGCGGCGGTGAAGGGGCGGCGGCGGTGAGGGGGCGGCGGCGGCCCCCCGCGCCCGGCAGGCCCCGGCCTCCCCCTGGCGGCAGCCGCGCCTCGCAGGGCCGGCACCGTCCCATCCCTTCATCCCCGCCCGGCGATACCTGCCCGGCGTGCAGAGAGGCGGGCGGCGGCGCGGCCGGCTCCCCGATCCACAGCTGCTCCTTGAGGAGGTGCTGGTAGCTGAGGCAGTGCTTCAGCGCCGACGGCACCGTGCCCATGGCGGAGCGGCGGGGCACTCGCCGGGCGCCCGGCAGCCAGCCGCAAGGTCGGCGCAGCCTCCCGGCCCGGCCCCGAGCGGCGCCTGTGATTGGCGGAGCGCGGGAGCCCGCCGCGCCGCCAGCCCCCCTCGCGCGGCGGCTGCGGAGAGCGGCGCGCCGGGCACCGCCCGGCCCCGCTCCCGCCTTGCCGGGCAGGGGAGCCCCGGCGCTGGCTGCCCGCGTCTGGTGCGGGCTCGCCCAGCGGCACGGCAGCCTGCCGCTGCGGGGGGGAGCCCCTGAGGAGACGCGGGGAGCTGGGGGAGAGCGGGGGGCACCACCACGGGGACAGCCGGCTGCCGGGCCCCGCGTCCCTCCCGACCCGCCGCGCAGCCGGCGGGATGGGGCCCAGCCTGGGCCTTCAGTGCTGGCGGCGGAAGGCATGAGGGGAGAGGGGGGCGAGGAGAAGGGACGGGGCTGCGTCGAGGCCGAGCCAGCTTACGGTGGTGGGGTCCTGGGGCTGCGCAGGCGGCAGGAATAAAACCTGTCTGGTTGACCGGGCCGTTGGGGTGGCGGCGGGGCTTCGACCGCAGGCCTTACGTGCACGCTGGCGTTTATGGTTGTCGCTTGAGGGGCAGAAACTCTAGAGCGTCGCGAAAGGAATACTTTCCAGGCTTCGGCGGCGTGCTCAGCAGCAACAGGTTGTATTTTGTCATCTCCTTCAGTGCTCGGCATGTCAGCCAACTTTCCACACTACTCTCGAGCGAAATACCGTGTGCATTGGAGATGGTTTCTGGATCGTTCGTTTTCCGGGGTATCGGGGATTTGGTGTTAAATTCACTAGCCTTTCCCTTGGTCAGTTTCTGCAAAACATTATTGGGTTTACGGCCAAGTATCTGTTCCAGTCGTTCCGGGACAGATGATGCTCTCCAAGCACCGTCCTCTTCTTTTGCTGTTTTGCGTGTCAAGCCTGGTGTTCGGTGCATCCAAAAGCCTCCCTGTTTCTGAGTGCCATTGTAAACCAAAACTGGATACTGATTGATTGGCTGGGAAATTTCTGGTTTTCGAGGATAATAGCTTTTCAAAAACAAAATATTTAAAATACAGATTTATTTTAAAATATTGCAGGTGGGCACCTCTGCAGTTTCAAATCTGAGAAGTGCCAGGGGGCTTCTCTCCTGGCTGTGACCTGCAAGCAGTTAGTATCTTTTCTGTCTGCTTCCAGTAAAATATTTCTGAATTCATAATTCTTCTATTTTCACAGTTCAAAACTCCACTAAGTCTCCATTAAATGCTGGCTCTGGGTGCTTGCTTTGGTCTTGTTACCTGTAAAGCTAAAGAGAAAATGTACAAAGGCTGGCCAAAAAATCAAGCCCTTCTCGTTTGTTTCCCAGTGAGACACAACTGTGTCTATGATGTGGTAATGTGAAAAGAAAAGCATTTTATTGAGGTAAATCATTTCATTTTGCACTTTTCTACACATTTCATAGCGAGTTGGAAATAGGGTCAAAAATGCAATCAGGAGGAAGTTAGAGTACGCCTGTGTATAAAGTGTACCTCTCCTACCTATCTGCCCTGTTCTCAAGTTACTCCAGCACTGAAGTCAAGCTTGCCTTTAATCATCTTTCTTACAAATACCTCTGAAATTAGCTTCGTTATAACCCTCTGCAGGTAGCTTAGCCATCAAACCGCTGTCTTCTTCACATTAAATCCCTTCTGATAGCATTGCTGCTTTGTCTCTCACTGTTACTACGAACATAACTATAAAACATACTGCCAGAATTGAATGCCATTTTTGTGAGGCTTAGGGCTTCAGTGTGCTCTTCCAGCCTATGTCCACTGTGAACACTTTCAGACACAAATCTGCTTTAAGACAGAGTACCACCAAGTATGCTGAAAAGGAGCATCTTTATTTGAAATCCCAGTGTTCTCAGGCGGAGAAGGAGAATATAACTAATATAACTGTAACTAATTCTATGTAAGCAGTTGTTTCAAAGTCATGAGACTTATAAATAAAACCCATTAATCTGAAACTCCCATGTTTCTTGGGAGAAGGACATGATAATTTATCGATCAAAAAAAGCACTGTGTGTTAAATTTAAGCACTGTGTGTTAATTTATCTATCAAAAAAGCACTGTGTGTTAAAAGCTTTAGAGCTAAACCGTTATTCCCAGGCAAGAGTCACATGGGACAGCACAGTGAGAAAGCAGCTCCAAGAAGAGCGCGTCTTAGGCAGGCGTAACCATGCCAATGCTGTTCTTTGCTTGCAGGGGCGACAAAGCTTCCTTCACCCCACTTTGTGAGTTAGCATGAGGGTAGGTAGGGTGCAATGTGCTGTTTAACCTTGTCTACTTTCAGTGGTAGTACCAGTATGTTTACTGATGGAAGCATTTGCAAAATCATGTAAAGAATAATGGAGACTTCTGGCAGATCTTTCTGTAACAGCATATGGGCCTCTCACAGTCTGGACCTTTATATGCCCTGTGCTGTTCTTTATTTTGATTCTGCATATTTTTTGTTCAACAATGGCATTTTGGAACAACTTCAGTTTACTAGAACACATGGAAGGACTCAGATGTGTTTAGTGCTGCATCAGGATAGTGAATAGAGATTGCACATGACTGGCTTTTGGCTTTCCATCTGTCTCTTAAAACTATTTATCATTCTGATACTCCTCTGAATCTATCGTTGTTGGCTCACACTGTATCCTGGTCAAAGGTTTTAAGAAGTTTATTAAAAGGAATGCTTTTCACTAAAATAAATAATCTCTCATAAAAGTCATGCCACCAAGCTTACCAGATGGGGAGAACGGGCAAATTTGTGTAATATGCAGAGAAACTTCAAATATTACCACGAGAGGTGTTTCTGTACTCCTTATTGTTCCCATGCAATTACACAGGTAGTTGGCAGTCAGATCATTAGGAGTGGAAACATCAAGTTGTTGGATTTCCTCCAGTGTGACACAAAACCTTGGCCAAGAAAGGCATGGTAAAAATAGGTTGTTCGTTTACAAGCATCTAAAAGAAAATAAGAAAGTTGTTTAACGAGTGATTTGATGACAGCAAGAAGGACAGAATCAGAAGCAAGGGAGCTATTCATACTGCTGATAATCCTAAAGTGCCAAACTGGCAAGCAGCCAAGGTGCCTACTAGGCAGGGATCAAAGACACATATGGTGAGTCTCAAACAACAAATAAGCCATAGAATTCTGGCAAGCATTGCAGGAATAATGTGCTTCAGCCCTGACAAAGAAGATGCGGGCTAAAGAAAAAACAATGGGGTTACCAATAGTGGATGATACCTCAGGGAAAGCAAAGCTTTCATCATTTCGGTTTTATTGCAGAAAAACGCAGATATGTTCTCACATATGGTAGGTTTGGTTGATCTAAATTGATGGGAAGTGTAACACAATGTTAAAAAAATCCTTTACAGTTGTGGCAGTAAATCAGTGTTCCATTAGCAGCGGCATCATTCAGAGACGGCATTCTTCAGAGAGTTAGTAATAGATTTACCTTGCCAAAGCAAGACTACACCCCAGGTGATAGACACCTGGCATTTGAACCAGACACAATCAAGAAGAATGTCCAAGTTACATCTTGCCAGATGTTAGATCCTGTTCTTTTCTATTCTTTCACTAATTCGGTCAGATCACAATGTAAAACACACAAACGAAAAAAATTCAATCATTTTAATTTTATTCTCATGCTACTGCACAGCAATAAATAGGAAAAGAAGGAAATTCTGTGAGCTTAGACCTAGTTTCATAATCACAACAGTTATACACCTATATACAGAGTCATAAAAGAAAGGGATGTATCATAAACTGTGTTAGTTTATACTTATAAAGGGCACTGCCTTTTACACTGGTAAAAATGGTGCTCTGCAGCCCATCAGGTGATGTCCGAAGTACCAGTGCTACATAGCTACATATAATTGTTGTAAGGCATATCAAAGGCAGCAGAGAATTGTAGCAGAAAGTGCTTATATATGGAAAACATTTTCCGTTTGAGATATTTCCATAACTGACAGAAATGCTGATGAACCAAATGTGTCCCTTGTCTGACTCCATCGTTTAGACTGTAATTTCTTCGTCTCAGTGACCTGACCTACCGCTCGGCACTATCAGGAGAAACTATGAGCCAATTCCTGAATGGATTTTCAAGGTGCTATTGTAATATTTAAGAAAATATTTCCTTTTCAGAGCAAGTATTTTGCCTACTGTTACCCAGACTACACTCCCATCTCTGTTTTCCACATAAATGCAGTTAATATCTCCCTGTCCTCTCCACCCAGTCTTTTCTGCCAATAAATACTGATGTGATTTCTTAAATGGATTATAAAGTGCAATATGCAGTAACCCCTGATTTCCTTCCTTCCTTTATGTTGTTAAGAGCCAACAAAACAGTATTGATTGTCAGTGGGGCCAGTTTTCTTAGTTTTCTTGCTTTTCCAACAAGTGACCTCTGTATGTCATGTAGTACAAAGCGAAACAATAAATCATCCTTAGGAAATATTTACTGAATAAGGAGATGCTGGGACAACTTTCATGCTGTACCCGTTTCTTTTCAAGTAGAGAGCATTTATCAGAGTTTAGCCAAAACACCACAAAATAACCACCTGGCAATTGTACCTGCACTGCATTTTGGGGATAGTGATTTCCAAACAGGAAAAAAGAGTTAAAGACCTGCACCTTTTCTGTGTCTTCTGATTTATTTTAAACATGTATTTTAGGATCAAATAAATCATATTCTAATATATGCATTTGTCTCCCTGCTGACTATAGAGAGCCTAGGGTAACTACTCAGATGTTCATAGCTGTGTTAGCTACATGGACACGAAGGAGTCCCACACCAGCTAACATTAAGTCCATTACATTGTCACCGCATTCGACTCTATACCTAGTTTCTCCCTGTGCAGACAAGGAAAATCTCATACCAGTATACTTAGCAAACTTGTTGTGGCTTCAGAGAAAAAGTCACCAAGGAAGCTGCAAGCACACTTACAGGGAAGGTATAAATGAAATGCAACCTACAAATATCAATATATAATCTCATTGTATACTGCAGAGCTTTTTTGTCTGTTAAAGGTTATGTGGCAATAGCTTCGAGGCAAGTAGATAAAGAGATGACTAGAGAGTGTGCCTCTGTGGCAGGCTGTCAGAGCTGGATGCAGTTTCAGTGTTAAGGGGAGGGAAGACGATGGAGTAGAACTGGGTGTTTCTGGGAAGCCCGGATAGTCCAAGGAACTGTGCATTTAGGCAATGACATCGCAAGAAAAATAGCGATTGATTAGTTGCTGGCTTGCTTGTTGGTGATTTTGTTACGAACACTAGGATCTAATATAGTAATGTCTAATATACTGATATCTAATATGCAATTTCTCTATTATTCAGACATTTCCAGCAAGTGAAAATGAATTAGGTATTATCTAATAAAGCATAAATATATGTATATGATATGAATCCAAAAGTTGTATTTCTTTGTTCTTTTTGGGTTTATTCTTCTAATTACTAATGTAATGTACAAAAAATATTTCGTGGGCATACCAGAAATAACTGAATTTTTTTTAGGCATATGCCATATAACTGTCCTCTAAAAATAACTTGGGGTACTCAGCTGCTATGTCTCTGGCATTAAATTGTTCCAGACTGACAGTAACAGTTTAGATTTTAGTATAGTGACCTATCTGTCACTAGAATTTTTCTGTTTCTTCTGTCACAAACATTACTCAACTTAGGACCAAAAATAGATGGCGAAGAAGTTTTCTGTTGCAGTATAAATTTGCCTAATTGCAACCAAACAGTAAAAAAGGCAGACATGTTACTGAACAGACAAAGCAAAGTTTATATTTGCACATAAAGGATGTGCTTGCAAAGGTAGTCTGTTTATGTTCAATACAGCAGTTTGATGTTTTTCAATTTATTGTGCATCATTTTGCCTAAACAATGTATCATTAAGCTGCATATTCACAATAACTGAATGCAGTTGTTAAATTAGCAAAAGCTTTTGGGCAATATACTACTAAATAATGAAAAATAAATTGAAATAGTGTATAATGTGGAATAAAAACAAATATCACATGCACCATAACACAAAGTAATCTGAGATCATCAAGTAAATGTGCACATCATTTATCTCTTCCATCTCTGTTTGTATTTAAGTTGAGAGTCGGATTGCAGTTTTCCGCTGTGTCCTGCGATCTAAAATCCTTTTTGATAGCATGCATAAGTTAGGACAAATGACTGTGGCTTTTTGGCTTCAATAGCAAAGACTGAACCAAGCAAATGAGTACTGTAACTCTAGAGGAAAGGCTGACAGAGGAAATGTATGGAATGGTATTGACGTTCAAGAATTCCCTTTTCAGCATGATGGTAGCAACACCAGGATAAAGCAATCATGTGGAAAAACTCTAGATTTTTTACATCTTCTTTCTCTATCTTCATTACTAATACAATATGTAATTGCATAAAAATAATGTATGTGCCCTACTTCATGTTGCGGTTGCAATAATAAGCACTTTCTTGAGTCTACAGCATCTCAAACAAAAATATATCTGTAAGCTCCATCTGAAGGGGGGGGGGAAATAATAATGCCTTTAAAATAAAATCAGGATGCCTAAGCAATATTCTGTGAAAGAAAACAGTATCCTTCTTTCTCATAACAAGAATGTCATCTGCAGTATCAACCATTCCATGCTACGCTTAATGATTTCTTTCCCCAATTTACAACACAATTCACTTCCAAAGAAAATGTCTATATACCAGGACAAGAAGGGGCTTATTTCATGTAGTAGTTCTGGGGGTATTAAAGTCTGTGTCTGCTCATAGAATTATGTAACAACACAAGAATTATTAATTTTCTTAAGAAAATTAGCAATTTTCTCATCTTTCTGGTTGCAAAGAATGACTTTAAAATGTGACAGTGTAGTCCTAGTACAACAGGGTACTGGTTTTGGCTGGGATGAAATTAATTTTTTTCATAACAACTCTTATGTAGCTATGTTTTGCATTTGTGATGAAAACAGTGTTGATAACACACCCATGTTTTCACTGTCTTTGACCAGTGTCAAAGCATTCTCTGCTTCTCACCATGTCCTCCTAGCAAGAAAGCTGGGGATGCACGAGAAGTCAAGAGGGGACACAGCCGGGACAGCGGACCCCAGCTGACCAAAGGGATGTTCCATGCCATATGGCATCATGCTCAGCAATAAAAGCTGGCAGAAAGAAGAAGGAAGTAGGTGACATTCAGGGTTATGCCTCTTGTCTTCCCAATTAAGTTATGCATGATGAATCCCTGTTTTCCTGGAAATGGCTAAACGGCTGCCTGCCGATAGGAAGTACTGAGGTAATTCCTTATTTTGCCTTGCTTGCGCACACAGCATTGCTTTACCTAGTTGACTGTCTTTATCTCAGCCCACGAGTTTTTACACTTTTACCCTTGTGACTCTCTCCTCCATCTCACTGGGGAAGGTGAGCATGTGGCTGTGTGGGGCTGAGCTGCCTACCGGGGTTGACCCACAACAAACCGATACAACAGTCTATCTGCATGAGACTGCAGAGAATTAAAGTAGGTATGGGCAGCACTAGTTAAACCTCCTACTTCAGCCATTTAGATTAGGCATTGCAGCATTTATGAGCCTTTTGAGAGGTTTAGGCTGCCTAAGCTGCGTTTTTCTGCAGAGTTAGTGGAAAGAGCTAGGTGTCCGCATCACCCTCAGGGAGTTACTTGGAGCAGCTTAGCTATAGACTTGGTTCTCCACTGCGATAAAGGAAACTTAGGTGTCTCTTATAGGCAGCGCGGTATGTCCATGTGTTAAACAGGTTGCCCTTGAAGTTTGGCCGATAGGCAACAGCAAGCACAGAGGAATAGCCGTGAAGTTTCTGGCTCAGAGTCTGAGAAGCCCTCAGAGTATTGAATCCACGCTTCTCATTTCCTAGGAGACAATCCTAAATGCCAAACCAAATATTGACACTGGATCACTGTACAGCTAGGAATTTGAGTAATAAAGAATTTTAAAAAATGCACAGAGTATTTCTTGAAGTTCTATGGTAATATGTTAGTGTTACGGTTATGACATTTATTTGACCTTTAACTATTGCTGGACCTATGCTGGTCCATCTCTCTGCAGAGAGATGCTTAAAGATCTGGATTCCCTTGAGGACAACAGGTAAATAGACTTTTGGACTTAAAACTATTCTGTATTAATTTTGTAAAAAAATTTTTTCCTCTCCTGCACATACAGAACTTCCACTAACATTTTTGAGGTGTTTCATATCATGTTAACGAACATAATTTGACCCAATGCATCAATTATTATAAATCAGATTTGTAATTCAGAGCTCGAGGAGATTGCTCTCAAAGGTGTGAGGTATCATACTGTTAACAGAGGTAGTCTGAGTTCTTATACTCATCTTTCAGTAGGCCTACTGAGGAACAGGAGAGAAAGAGGACAAGTCGTGATGAGGCACCAGAAGACCCGACACGGACAGGAGAGCAGCGCTGTAGCCACAGAGGCAGCAGGACTGCTCCAGTGCATGACAGCCAGGAAGGGAAGCTTTAACTTTCTTTCACAATTGGTCCCAGAGAGACTTTGGCTCTTCAGCCTCATTAACATCCATTTCCTGCTCCTTGCCTTAGTGTTGTCACCACACATGTTCATGAGACAATGAACTTGTGTTCCCGTTGTAAACACAGTGGTGTTTACCCATGGTACATCTGTGCCTGAAGTAGCGACCACTGTATTTAAATTGCCAAAGATTTTCCATTACAAAAGTATGTTCAACTGTTTCTAAAAGCACAGACACCTCCATGTCTTGTAGCAAGAATTTGGAGTTTAACAGCAGGATAGCCTGGATTCAGGAACATGCCCTCTGTTGCCCTGGTGAATATCAATTTAGTTTCTAAAATGTTGAGAAATGTAATTTTCTAGCTACATTTTGCTCCTTTATGTTTGCCTGGGGCTAACAGTTAAGCAGTTTAATATTCCGGTTGCTCTGAGCAGTTTGCTCTTGCATGTTGCTCCAACATGGGAAACAATGCTGAACCTACATCTGGAGCCAACTCAACTCAGTTCCTGCCACTACCCCACAACAAACACTCTCAAAGAGCAAAACTTAGTGAGACACTAAAGAAGAGTTCTGGAATGAAAATAAAACTTCACCCTTTAGGGCTTTAGACAGTCTCTAAGTATTAGAGCTTAGGATGAGACCTCCTGAGTAGAGAAATAATCCAACATCTGCCTACTGTAAGGGTTTTTCTACCTTTCTGTAAAACATCTGGTGCTGGCTACCGTCACGGACAGGATGCTGTGCTTCATATATTACGCATCTGATTCATGTGTTTTTTATAGTATGGATAGAAAGTTCACAGCATGCTAATTCACGGAATGCTAGTTCTAAAGGAAATCAGTTGTATAGAATCATAGAATCATAGAAAGTTTTGGGTTGGAAGGGACCCCTAGAGGTCATCTAGTCCAACCCCCCTGCAGCAAGCAGGGACACCACTAACTAGATCAGATTGCTCAGAGCCCTGTCCAATCTGGTCTTGTACCTGTGGACTATTTTGTTTCTATTAAAACAATGATTTCCAACAAGAGATCATTCAGCTAATGCGTATAAGATGCTAATTATGGACATACGAAAATATAATGATCCTTACATGTTTGTCTTGAACTTGACTGTATCCAGACACAAAATAAAACGTGGTTCCTAGTCCAATTTATAAAAATGAGAAAAGAGAACAGAAATATGGGAAAGGAAAGGTAATCAAAAATAACCAGCTTGAAAAGCCTTTTATTGACATAAATGATACAAAATATCCAGCCCTGTTTCTTTTAGACATCTAGAAAAATGCTATAGGCAGAGTATAGGTTCTTTTGCTATTCTCTGTTTATCTGTGTCCTAACTAGATTTTATGGATTAGCATATTAAGTGAGAAGGAGCAGATGCATTGCTGAAAATCCTTTAAGAAAACCAAGAAATAATCTCTGGTTTTCATGGTTAGCTATCTGAGTGAATCATTACTACGGCATTTAAGCAGTGGTATGGTACAAAGGGAATAAGATGAGCCCTTCTTAAATGGAGAGGAAATTGAAGTCAGGGTCTAGGAGCAGAGGAATAGATGGGGTCTCCAAAGCTGGAGGTAAAATTCTAACCAGAAGGAATGATATTTTAACACTGATGAAGGCTCCATCCAGAAAAGAGTTGTATGGAAAAAGCAAAAACAGTTGAAGTTTCTTTTCTGCTGGAAGGTGTGAAGCAATCAGCTAAATTAGGGAGCGGATTCACTGCATGATGAATAATTCACCACCCTTATTCTTATTAATGCTCTAGTCTGCCCAGGCAGACTTGGGATCCTTCTGTAGAAGCATAAATGGTCTGTTAAGGGTGGTAATTATTATATTACATTCAGAATGTGGTTTATCCAGAATGTAGTGTCGTGAATTATTGTGCAGCTAGTACTGTATACAGACACGAGAATTAATTACAGCATTAAAGTAATATGAAATTTTTCCTGCCAATGGGTCTTAACTGTCTTTGTGGATAACACCAATGATTTGGGATTTTCAAAGCACAAATCAAAGTGAGAGCAAATGAAGCCAACAATCAATGAGAGGCACACTCAGGGTAAACTGGACATCATTAAAATAAGTGGCCTATTCTACACATCACATAAGCAATTCCAACAAAAATGGAGACTTAGGAAAGAAGGTGTTTGAGAGATATCTTTATGAAAAAAAAAAATATCGTGCTTAAATAGATTGTGTAGCTAGTCTGAAATAAAAATGGAAGCGGGGTATAATTGAAAACATATTTCTTGAGGAATGATATCTGAAAACTGATTCAGCTTTTAAAAACAAACTGCAAATTATATTCCCATACCATTAAGAAAGCAAATGATTCCTTTGATTCTTAACACATGTCATCATGACAAATCAGAAAAGTATGACTTTTTAACCAAGGTTAAAATTGAGTATGTCACATTTTTCCCCTATAAACCAAGGATGAATTTTATGGCAGGCAGAACATTTCCAACTGGTAAAAATATTCTTATTTCAGTACATATTTAGGCAGTTCTTAACTAGTAGGCATTGTTATCTTTGCATAAGATATCATGGTAGCTAAGAGCTTAGCAGAATTCTCAGAAAGACTAGTGTCTGTATACATGAAAAGATAGCTAAAAATGAAAGGTTGAAAAATATAACAGGTATTAGAGAGTTTTACTTAGAAGCAGATTTAATTATTCACCACTGTCTGATGTCTTGTGGTAACTGATGAGACAGGTCATGAGACAGGTTACTTACTAGCTAGACCTTACACCTGGTTTAGGTGTATCTTAATATGTACATAAAGAGGTATCTTAATATATACCTCTGATGTTAACAAAACTCATTGTGTGCAATAATATGTGATGTTATATTTTAAATATGAATACTAATCAGGTAATAATTTTAAGGGACATCTTCATTGCTCCCTTTTATAGTGCTGTAACTAAGCACTTCCTTCTCTACCACTACAAAAGATAAGGCTGTATATAATAGGTGAAAAGACAGTAACTATGATAACTTGAACAACACTTAGTCAGCTGTGATTTCACAATAAGTAGCGTGTCACTTAGCAACAGCAGTATAGGGGCATGAAGGATGATGTCAGAAGACAATAAAGTTGATGGATATGTGGCTGTGATGAAACCAACTTTCTCCTAAAAAGGCTGCCTAGCAGCAATTATATAAAGAATATCTGGGCAACAAGGGACAACTGACTCCACACGAGATATGACCCAGGACTCTGACAGCAGTTCTTCTTTTTTGGGGGACTGTGGGATAAGTAAGCAGAACATCCTATTCCTGATGTCACTTAGTACTGTGCAGAAGGAACAGAGCTGGCAAGCAGCTGGTCATTGGCCTGGCTCCCATTATTAGCCATTACTGGTGCACTGGTCTGTACAGAGATTTACCATGAAAGTCTGTTGTCCTGATTTGTGCTGCCAAAACACAACTGCAATGCAGAAAGAGTTATTTTGGCCTCAGAAGCAGAATTAGGATTTACCCCAAGGGATAAAAAGCACTTTATTTTCCTCATGCAATAAGAAATCCTGAAATCTCATGTAATGGCAAAGTATTTGGCCTTTGTGCAGGTGTTGCGCATAGGGTCTGGAGAAAAA